>NC_140512.1:4351797-6751797 GCF_964339955.1 Pipistrellus hanaki
CCCCCGTCAACCACCACCACCCCCTCCACACACCCCACCCCTCCACCCCCCACCCCTCCACTGACCCTACCCCCCCTCCACTCACCCCCACCCCCCTCCACCCACCCCCACCCCTCCACCGACCCCTACCCCCTCCACCCACCCCCACCCCTCCACCCCCCTACCCCCTCCGCAGGAGGCTGACACTGTAACCCTGTGCTGGCTGCCCTTTAGCAGCAAGAGCTCGGAGCAGCTGCTGCCCACCTGAGAGGGGCCAGTCCTGCCTGAGAGGTTCAGTGAGTGGGACACAGACAGGAGACTGAGTGTGAAAACAGCATGTAAATGGTGCTAAGATTCATATAACAAATGTTAATAGTTTATTTTTTAATATATATTTTTCCTGATTTCATAGAGGAAGAGAAAGGGAGAGAGAGAACTATCAATGATGAGATAGAATCATTGATCAACTGCTTCCTACACGCCCCACAGTAGGGATGGAGTCCGAAACCCGGGTATGTGGCCTGACCTGGAATCAAACTGTGACCTCCTGGTTCGTAGGTCCACACTCAACCACTGAGCCATGCCAGCTGGACATCAAATAATAATAGTCAATTGGGTTAGTGTGTTGGGTTAAGATACACACTTATACAGTGTGTGTGTGTGTGTGTGTGTGTGTGAGAGAGAGAGAGAGAGAGAGAGAGAGAGAGAGAGAGAGAGAGAGATGGAAACTTAAAGTAATTTCACTGGTTTCTTTTTATATTTTTATATATACTAGAAAAAGTAAGATTACACAGGTGGCTTTCACTAGCAGCTCACATTATTTTTTCTGAGTGACCCCTTATTATGTATGTAACCTTGGGAGAATGTATTAGTGGCAGGAATACTTCAGCCCAGATCATTATAAGCCAGTAACTAAAAGTGGGATGGAAATTTGATGTCTCTAGTTTCTCATCTATGAGTCAACAGGGCAACCATCAAGCGAGGTCACTTAGCAAGCGGCCGGTGAAAGGGCCGTCACTAATGATGCTGCCAGGCGCTCCGCGTGGTGAGTATGCATTTGACCCACCACTTCCTGCCTGACATACAGAGACCGTAACTTCAGCGCGGACATCGGAGCCCTCGGTGAACACTGGTGTTAAAACTGTCCCAGAGCAGTGGGGAACTCTGTGTCCTCGCCTCGCACAGCAGTGAAACAAGCCCACCTCCCGTGACCTTCGCCCTCAGCTCTGCCCTCCGCAGCCAACACCCTTCCTCCAAGAGACGACCCCCCCTCCCTTCCCCCCCAATGTTTGGAGATGGCTCCCCTCCCATCCAAACGCTCTCTTCTGAGGAGCAGACATTCTCACTCCCTCCCTCCGACTTATCTCCCAGTGACAGGGCTTCAAATCTCTCCCACCTCAGCCTCCTTCCTCCCGAAGGACACCTGCCTCTGGCCTTTCAAAAATGGTAGTTGTCATATAAATTAATTAACTAATTAACACAACCAGTTAGCCTGAGCTCTTGACGATTTTAAAAAGTAATTCATACAGCCTAAGCTTTTATCAATTATTTTTCAAATATATCTTACTGTTAATCCCGGTGCAAGGGCAAGACCTGAAATGCTTTGCTGTGTTTCTGTTAGGACATAGTGTGCTTACGGGGTTGGTCTTTGGGACTAAAGGCCCTGGCCCATCTTCTCCAAGTCTCTGGCTTTGATTCAGGCACCCCAATATCTCCCGTACCTCCAGATTAGGTAAGGGCACCAGGGTCTTAGAGGGACCCCACAATGGGCCTCCTCCTCCCTGGCAGGAATCAGTATCCTTTGGGTTCACTGGTTCATTCAGTTACTAACAACCCTCATATATATATGAGGGTTGTTAGTAACTGAATCAATTTACATACACACACACACACACATACACACACACACACACACACACACATATATATAAAATTGATTTTTTACAGAGAGGAAGGGAGAGAGAGAGAGAGTTGAAACATCGATGAGAATCATCGATCAGCTGCCTCTTGCACACCCCCCACTGGGGATGTGCCTGCAACCAAGGTACATGCCCTTGACCGGAATCGAACCTGGGACCTTTCAGTCTGCAGGCCATGCTCTGTCCACTGAGCCAAACCAGTTTCGGCCTAACAACCCTCTTAACTGCACAATGCCAGGCCTTCCCTTCCCGCTGTCCTCGCGGACATCTTAGAGGTGTCGGAGGCCTTAGAGAAATCCACCTGCACCCTGGGCTCCACTGGTGGTCTGCAGGGGCACAGTCGGGTGGTGGTGCCATGGGTAACTGGCACTCAATGGTTGGGTATAAATCCCAGTGTTGCCCTTTACCAGCTGCATTACCCTATGCATGTGGCAACACATGGGATGGAAACCACATCTTCCTACGAGGGCTGAGAGAGGTTAAATGAGTTCGTACATGTCAAGTTCTTAGGACAGGGCCTGGCCTAGGAAAGCAGTTGATGAATGTGAGCTATCAGGATCTACACCAGTCTTCTCATCAGCTGGTCATGGTAACAGAGTCTCCAAAAAGGAAAGCAACAGCCCCTCCTTTTCCATGTGGGAGTCTGTAACCATAGGGGAGAAAGAGCTAGGATCACTGCTCTGGTTTTATTTCAGCTCCTGGACAGAGCTGGAGCCGCTCGATCCCTAGGCCACACTGTGGTAGAGAGGGGGCCATGGAGAGGAGGGCATTGGAATGACAGGGCAGCCCCTCCTCGGCGGGTGCAGAAGCCCTCAGAGGAGGCGTAGCCTCATCTACAGCTCAGGTGTGAGGGATGGGCCCGCCATCTCAGCCGCAGATCGGACAGGAGGAAAGGAAGCAGGGAGGGAGAGCGGGCTGGACAAGGAAACTCACTGAAGCCGCAAGTCTACGCTGATTTGTAGACTATGCTTATGAGACAGCTTTGCATTGCTGCAGATGGACAGGTGTCTGGGGGGATTTCCCAGATCTTCATTCCTCGATCGGGTGTTTCCCAAACCGTTATCCTTCCTTACGTGCATGGAATCCCAGATAGGAGGGTGAGTGGAACCCCGGCCTGCTAAAACAGCCTGTTATTTTTTAATCAATGATGGCTTATGTTGATCAACTTCTTTCTAAGTGCTCACAAATATTTATTCCTAATTCGTTTTAAAACAACCACCACCACTAATTGGACTCCAGGCGGGCCTGGAGCATTTACTTATGCATTCAGTCATTTGCTTCAGAATTCTGCCCCAATCAGCCTCAAGATCTATTGCTTGAAGAGTCCATTCTCTTTTCCTGTCTTAGAATCAGGCTCCTGTTGGCTTGGCTCCAGACGTCAAACAGCTCTGGAGACAGAGAGAGTGGCCTCCGCTTCAGGAAGCTGCTGCGCCCGAGATAACAAGGTCCGGGCCGCTGTCAGACCAGCAGGAGAGGAGGAGGGTTACTGAGCAGGGGCACCCTTTCTGTCACTCACTCATTGACTCCAGGCACTCTCTGGCTTCTGCGGGAACTGCTGTGAGAGAGGCTGCAGTGGGAGCCTGAGAATCAGGCGCCCCCTCCCGGCTCTGGCTTCTAGTTGGGAAGACAGAGGAAGTTAGTAACCCCAGGAAGGGGCAGGGCCCCTGGGGGCAGGGATTCGGACATCACTCTCAGCCTCCTGGGGGCTTGTGACTGAGCTGACACCTGAAGGGAGAGGGTGTTAGCCAGCACAAAGCGGGGGAAAGGAAGTGAGTTGCATAATGGGGAAGGGGCTGAGGCAAAGAAAGACAAGAGAAAAAGCAGTTTAAAGGGAGAGATCGCAGTGCAGAGGAAATTTTAAAAGGCCAATTGGCTGCAGTGTGACGATATCAGCATGGGCTCAGAGCAGGGGGAAGAAGCCCGCATTCGGCAGGCCTGGAGCCACATCACAGAGCTGTATACACGAAGGGCAATGGGGAAGCACTGACACCCTTTTGTGTTCTGTTTTGCTTTGTCTTGTTTTCCAAGTGAAACACTTTAAGCAAGAGATTGTCATGGTCAGCTTTTTTTATAGCTTCATCCTACTAAGTGAAGAATGAATTAAAGGCAAGGCAAAAATGCACATGAGAAGAACAAACAGCGAGTTAGGCAGGAGGCCCAAGCTGGAGGTGATGGTCACACACTAACCAAGGGTCCGGGGAGCTGCAGAGACTGAAGCGTTAAAAAGGCGGGAGAGGCCGCAGAACCCTCAGTTGTCCATCCCAGCTGGGGACGCTCCCAAACAAGCAACTGGCCTTCACCTTGCTGCCTTGGTTCAACCGCACACTGAACTCCACTGGCATCTGGGTTAGCCGCCTGTCCGCTCTCACGTAGCGTGATCATTTCTGTGCCGTGGTGTTCACCCCCACCATGTCCCATTTCATAGTCACTACATTGCTGTTCCGTGGTGGAGGGCATACACCCCATAATGGAAACTCCACTCTCTGCACAGTCCCCTTCTGGTCTAGCCACCCCCTCCCACTTTAAAAAAAAAAAAAAAAAAAATCTCTCCAGGGCTGCCATGTCCCCTCTTCACCCCATGTGCGCTCCTGTTTGGAATATTTTTGTTTGGAATATTTTTTTTGGGGGGGTGGGGGGGCTGCGTACAGTGAACTTTATTGACGGTGCATGACAAAGTAGGGCTCCCTATACCCCTCCCCTGCTTCAGGGCTCTGGGATGGGAACGGTGGTCAGGAGATTCCCGTTGTGTCCGGGGATCGATCTGGGGCAGGGACTCCTCAGGAGCTGAGGGCCCTCTTACTCTTCCGGGGCTGGCGGTTCAGGGGCTCTTGCTCGTTGGAGGCCATGGGGACCATACGGTGCACCACCCTGTTGCTTTAGCCAAATTCACTGTCATACCAGGGAACAAGCTTGACAAAGTGGCCATTGAGGGCAATGCCAGCCCCGGCATCGAAGGTGAAGGAGTGGCTGTCACTATTAAAGTCGCAGGAGACAACCTGGTCCTCAGTGTAGCCCAGGATGCCCTTGCGGGGGCCCTCTGACGCCTGCTTCGCTACCTTCTTGATGTCATCGTATTTGGCAGCTTTCTCCAGGCAGCAGGTCAGACCCACAACCAACACACTGGGGGTGGGGCACGGAAGACCATGCCAGTGAGCTTCCATTCAGCTCAGGGATGGCCTTGCCCACAGCCTTGGCAGCACCAGTAGAAATAGGGATGCTGTTCTGGGCAGCCCCTCAGCCATCATGCCACAGCTTCCAGAGGGGCCACCCACGGTCTTCTGGGTGGTGGTGACAGCATGGACTGTGGTCATGAGTTCCTCCATGATGCCTAAGTTGTCATGGATGACCTTGGCGAGGGGGGCCAAGCAGTTGGTGGTGCAAGAGGCATTGCTGACAATCTTGAGGGAGTCGTCATACTTGTCATGGTTCACACCCATCACAAACATGGGGCATCCGCAGAAGGGGCAGAGATGAGGACCCTCTTGGCTCCACCCTTCAAGTGAGCTCTGGCCTTCTCCATGGTAGTGAAGTTACCAGTGGACTCTACCACATACTCAGCACCAGCATCACCCCATTTGATGTTGGCGGATCTCGCTCCTGGAAGATGGTGATGGGCTTTCCATTGATGACAAGCTTCCCGTTCTTGGCCTTGACTGTGCCTTTGAACTTGCCACAAGTAGAATCATACTGGAACAGGTACACCATGTAGTTGAGGTCAATGAAGGGGTCATTGATGGAGACAATTTCCCCTTTGCCAGAGTTAAAAGCTTCCCTGGTGACCAGGCACCCAATGCAGCTAAATCCTTTCACTCCAACCTTCACCACTGTGCCTCAGGGTTGTGGCTGCTGGCACTGTGCAGGAGGAGAGGCTGCCTGACGAACAGGAGGAGCAGCAGAGCCTCCTGTTTGAATTTGGTTTGGCAGGACATTTATCAAGACTTTTCAGTGTTTACCACCAAGACCCAAAGACCAATGGCCAAAGAAGCAACTTTGGTAAATAACTCAAAGAATCCCTACAAAAGTACAGTGAACACTGACAAGAGAATTAGCCCACGAATCTCATCAGAGTAAAACTTATAGAGTACGGTATTTAAATATCCAGGCTGGGGGAGCTTCAGATTCAGAAAGAAATCCCAGCTCCACTTCTTAATAGGCACATGGCTTTGAATAAATTTATTGTATTTTTCTCTGCGTCTCCCAAATGGAGATGGGATGATGATACATCTCTCAAACTATGCCTAACACACAGTGAGTGCCCAATAAATGGAGCCAAAATGAATGTCAACCATTAGGTACCTGTAACAATGATTAATCTCTACACCATGATAGTCAGATGGAGAGATCAACATTCTTTACTTAATTTTTTAAAAGAAATATGCCTGTTTTTTAAGTATAAAATAGTAAATGAAAAGTCTTCCCATTTCTATCTCTAGTCCCAGTCCCTAGAGGTTAACGCACATTTTCATTTTTGTTTTTAATTCTTTCGGTGATCAGTGCTATGGTTTTAATTTCAACACTAATCTCTCTTGGTTCATCAGCTTCATACAGTATCTATGAAAGATTTCTAAAACTTTGACTTACTCCTGTTTACCAATTCTTCTATTGCTTCGCTGTTTATAGCATCACTAGTTTGTACTGGTGGATACTGTTCCACATTGACTTTCTCATATTACCACTCATGTCACTTCACTTTTCCCTCATGTTTCCTATTCCTGTGAGTGCACTGCCTTGTGGGAGAAGGCCCTGGCTCTGTCTTCTAGCTCACTCATTCTGTCTTCAGCCTCATCCAGTCTTCTCATTTACTTGTGGTTTGTTTTTTTAATGACCAAAATTTAAATTCCAGATTCTCTAGTTGGCACTTTTTCACAATTACCTGTAGCGGATGCTGTGAGCTCCATCCAGTTCCCTCCACCCTCAGGATCAAGGCACTAAGCAAGTGTCCTCCTTCATGGAGACACTTCTGTGTTTTCCCACACTTGGGAGTTTTAAATTACTAAAGCATCTGAAAGTCTTCCGTGTCCTTACAACTGCACCCACTTTCCTCTTGAAGACATTCTCTAGAGTCTGCAGGTTTTTCTGCCCACAGTTTCCCTAGGAGTCCCTTTCATTACCCTGTAGTTATGCTCTCTGTTTCTTTTAATACCTCAGTTTTTGCTAAGACTCCTTTTTTATTTTTAACTGAAATACATAAAGCAAATAATTTTTTTTTCTGGAAGTATGAATGGGAGGTAAGCTTTTCTGAGAAACTGTATGCCCAATAAGGCTGCCAACCACCTTGGAGTTGCCAACTCAGGAGGAAATCTGCCCTCATTGCCTGGCTCTCCCAGAGCCTTCCACACAGGGAGCTCTCTGCTCTCCTTTTGTTTCTCTTCAAGTCACACATTCCTGGCCCCTCCTTCGTGGGCTCCTTTGCTCATTTTCCCTCTTCCATCTGACCTCCAAATGTTTAGTTGCCTCAGGACTTGGCCTGGGTCCTATTCTGATCCTTCCAAAACAATCTGTTTCTATCCCATAGCCTTAAATACCATGTAAATGTGAACGTCCCACATCTAATCTCACTGCCAGACATTTCCATGAACTACAAGCTCATATATCCATCTGCCTGCTTTGTTTTTCCACCTTCAAATGCACCTTGCCTAAAACCCAGCCCTCCCCAAACCCCATGCTCCCCCTTCTTCCCCATCGCAGTGACTTCAGTGTCCGCCTAAAACATGTCTCATGCCAATGCCCTTGCATAGTGACCTTCCAAAAGTACAATAGAAGTGAGTAATGTCACTTCCCTATTTTAAACTCTTGAGTGGGAGCTCGTGGCTAATAAACTCCAATGAACTCAAACCACCCCCGACCCCATGACTGCAGGGCTAGTGTTGCCTGGGTTCTTCTGCCTAACGGACTCCAGCTCATGCCACTCTTTTCCCTTTTGAGTGATTCTCACCCTCTGCTCCAGCCACCCGGACCTTTGATTTCTTGCTGGGACAGAGCAAGCTTATAGCTACCTCAGGACCTTTGCACACACCCTCTTCTCTGCCTAGAAGGCACTTACCTGGCCCTCAGGATAGCTAGCACTCTCTTGTACTTTAGACTTTGGCCCTAGCTTCCCCTCAAGTAGGTCTACCTTGCCCACTTACATAAAGTAGATCCTCCCACACTCCACCTAGAGCAGTCCATTTATTTTGGTCACAGCTCTATCAAAAGCAATCATCTTATTAGGTAAGCTTGGGAGCTCTATACAGACAGTACCAGGTCACTCTTCATTATCTGTTCAGTGCTTTAACCTGGAAGTCTGGTAGAGGGCCTGGCATACAGTCCACTGTCAGTAAATATGGGTTTGCTCAGCCCAACTGACATGGCTCTGCGGTTGAGCACTGACCTATGAACCAGGAGATCACAGTTCGATTCCTGGATGAAGCACATGCCTGGATTGTGGGCTCATCCCCAGTGTGGGCATGCAGGAGCCAATCAATGATTCATCAATATTTCTCTCTCTCTCTTTCCCTTCCTCTCTGAAATCAATAAAAACATATTTTTTTAAATATGGGTTTATTGAATGCATGTCATAGTGTTTTGAGGATGGGACTGGGTATGAAGGAGACACAGGCCCGCCCAGCTTGATATGCATTATCATAATGACTATGCGTGTGCGATGAAAACTCAAATGTGATGGAGAAGCTTCATGGAGGGATGACGTCGGAATTCAGATGAGTATAACTAGGGGGGAAGGGGGAGGTTGTTTGAGACAAGTGAACAGCATGAGCAAAGACCTGGAGGTGTGCCATGTTTAAACTGTTCACTCAGATAGTTTTCTGGAGAAAGTAAAATTAATGCAGATGCATAGAACTTGGGGCAAGAAAAGTCAAGACCGAAATAAAATCAGATGGTGGCAAGAGTTTTAAATGTAAAGCAGAAAATGCAATTTCACAAATATGGCTCATTTAAGCTACTGGTAATTAGAAGCATATATAGTAACAACTGCCACCTGGGTTTTGCAGGTGTGAGTTAACCTCAGGAAAATATGGAGGGAGAAACAGTTTGAAATGTCTCAAGATGCAACTAAAGAGAACCAAGGCTGTGAGCTCAATAACAGGAACAAGCGTGACGATGTCAACAACCAGTTACATAATTTCTATTCACTTCCGTGTGACAAGCATAGATACAGGCTCCGGACCAGGTAGTGGGTCCAGAGCAAAAGAAATCACTGAAGGCCTCAAAGAGACCACCGTCTAATCTAAGAAAAAGACACATAAAAAATTGCCATTCTAGCATTTAAAGAAAAGACCAACCTTCCATATAACCTCAGTAAATATGCAAATGGTTGTGTAAAGCAATGCAGATGACTTTCCCCAAATCCTCTGGAAAGTCTGCACGAAGCCCATTGTCTCAGGGGATGCTTAATGAGCCTGCCCAGAGGAGAGCTCCCACGTGGGGTGTGGGCTGCACAGAGCAAACGATGCTGGATGTGGAAACTCCTTGGGAAGTGCCAATGAAGCCACTTTCATTTGTGTCTGAAAGACATCTCTTCATTAAAAACTTGTTCTACTTATATGTTGATTTTGAAAAACACCACAAAATGAAAAGAAAACACATACATCCACCATGTTACATATAGATTTTAACAGGCATCCTTAAAACTAAAACTAGAATCACGTTGTTTGCATTTATCTCCATTAATTTGAAGGTTCGATATTGTGCATTTTATGTAGATATGAGTCAGTTTTAAGTTTTTTTTCAAAGTAAATATAAAGAACTGTAATCTTCTAACATCAAAATCAAGAATGAAAAGCTATGTGAAATTTAAATCCCCTTTTCTATGAAAATAACTAATTCCTGGGTTTTGTAATATAATTTTAAGCTTTTGACTAAGATTTTGATAATTATTCTTTTGTCATATAGAGCTTCTTTTTAAAACACCTTCTTAGACTTATTGGTATTGTAATTAAATCTTCAACAGTTATTTGCACTAAGTGGTGTCTATTGTCATTGGCTGACTTAACACCATAAAATCTATGATCTTGAGTTCTTCATTTCACTTTCCCATTCAGATGAAATATACCTTTTAAAAAGGTAAAGAGCTAATAACCTATTTTCCTTACACATCTAGGATACTTTTATGTCAACTTCACACTTCAAGAAGTCAGTCTTCATGTGATAAAATTCTTTTGTTGCAATTTTTCCCTCAGAGCCCTGCCAATATTTTATCTTTCTCAAGTTCTGTCACAGAAGAAAATACTGAGGCCTGAATGGTTTTTATCCTTTGTACATAACCCACTTTTGTGCTTACTGGCTTCTTTCTTTCTCTTTTTCTTGTGGTTTGTGTAGATCAAGTATTTTGTCAGGATGGATCTAAATTTTCTCAGAATGTGTGGAGCCCTCCTGAGTTGAATTCCCAGTATTTTTGGTCTGGGAGATGTTTTTATGCCTTATTATATTTGTCTGTTTTTCCCCTTGCTCCATTATTGACTTATTCAAGTACACTACATAATTACTTGGTTGCGTCCATTGTGTATCCAGACACTTATCACCTCCTGTCTTATTTTTCCTTTATTCTCTCTCTCTGTTTTCCTGACGTTTCTTAATCTTGCCCTCTATTACTGATCCGATTTTCTGAGTCGGTGATTTTGTGTTCTTCCAGTAACTGCTGTGATTTTGGGTTCATTTTCTTGAATACCTTCCTTACCTCACCCATTTCCGTCTTCACCTCGGGCTCTTCTGTTTCTGTTTTCCTCTGCTGCTTTTTCGTGAAGGTTATAGCTCCTTTTTTCCTGCGGAAGTTGACAGTTTCTAATAATTGCTCTTGGTTTCTGAAATAAAGCCTTTTCAGAGGCTGGTGGTTTTTTCTTTGAAGTTTTTAGCATCATAGTTGGCATTCTTTGTCCTTGGTAATCCCTGTCTACCGGGGGCATATTTTGGTTTTGCTTTGCTTGCCTGTCCGTCTCGGAGGAAGAGAAATCGATAGAGCCCCTCTTGGGCTTTAGCGGCCAGGATTCAAGCAGCGCGGGATGAAAGTGAGCTGCTCTCACCTGTGTCAAACTCGCATTCCTGAATGAGCCACTGATTGTCCTTTTCAATCCAATTGCATCAGCTTTAGTGCTAGAGAGAATTCTTTCCAATCTCCAGAATAGGCTGCTAGACAATCGTAGTTTTTGGTGTCCAAATGTCCCCCTTCCCTTGACATCTTCCTCTGTGTGTTATTTTGGGAAGTTAGAAAGAGCCACTTGGGGACAATAACCTCATGTCATTCTTCCCCCCCTCCATGAAAGTAATTTCCTGCAGACCAATTTCTCCAAGGCTCAGAACAGCTATGGAGTGATAAGAGCATCTACTATTGATGCCCTCGTCTGGATCTCCACCTTGTGATCCAGAGAAACTCTCCCTGCTCTCCTCAGCAGTCCTAAACCCTCCTTTTTCTTCCCGTTGGTTGTGCCCAGTTAATGGTCAATAATAAAGCCTAAACCATCTTTCTCCTGAAGTAGTGTTGTTGTTGTTGTTGTTGTTGTTGTTGTTGTTGTTGTTTTTTGTGCTTGGAGAGGGCACATCCCACGGGCGAGGATGAGGCGGTTCCCAGGCAACAGAGGCAGTCTGTTCACATTGGGTTTGAGACCCTCTTTCACGGTCTTGAATTTATCCTTAGTCTGACCTTTCAATGCTGTGATGAAAGTCACAAGTGAAATGCTTGGTTTGTCAACCTACTAAACCGAATCCATGCCAGTGCCCTTTGTTTTACTAACCATATCTATTTTATGTTCTGTGTTCAGAAGCTTTGACATCCTGGCCTTGCTAACCCTGGAGGGACTGCTCCTCCCAGGATTGGTCAATTCCTGGAGCTAGTAAAGGCCACTGATCCCTTCTTTCTAATGCAAGCTAACCAATCCAGCCCTGATCTCCAGCCACCTCCTTCATCCAGGCTCCCACTCTGGCCACTACCCACTTGCCCTAATCACCACAGCACCAGAGACTAGACAAGCAGGGACAGGACCCTATGCTCCAGGACCCAGTAATTTCATCCAAACTAGCCAATCTGAAGCCTGCTTACCCTGCCAGGCCTATTTCTTCCTGCAAAACCACAACAGAGGCTCTTGGTCACAATGCTGCCCTGGTCTCTTTCCTCCTGGCCAACCCTGGCCGTTCCCATGCTTCCCTCCCCATCACCGCATGCTGAGGCTCCTCCTCTTGAAGCTGTGAGGATAATAAACTGTCTTTCCAGTGGCATTTGTCTTCTGGTCTGGCGGCCTTGCCATACTTGAATAATTCTTAAAAACCTATATTCAAAGCACCTTTAAATGGCAGAATTAAAAATATTTTAGTCTACTACATCTTTATCTTTTACAGATGAGGAAGTGATTTAGATGTAGGAACTGTTGGCGTGAGAAACTTCCATACCTGCAGAGAATTTTTATGAGTTTATTTGAGCCAAACTGAGAATTTCTGGGAAGCAAAATCTCAACAGATTGAGAAAATGCTCTGGAGAGTGGCAGTGTCACAGCTTATTTATATACGGTAGAATCAAAGGAGGAGCTGTAAGTAAAGAGGCGGCATGAAACCCATTGGTGGTAGATTAGGGAGGTGGGAGAAGGCAAAGCAGGGGAACCTGAGATTGGTTAAAGAGCTAACTAGAGAGACATTCTCCTCTGGGTGCAGGATAGTTAGCAGTGAACACTGACAGCACAGAGAGATGGCACTGCGGGGAGAAGGCAACCATGAGGGGTATGGTCTCCTGCTCTGGTGCAGTGGGTATTCCCCGAGGGGTTCAGGAAAAGCAGATTTCTCTGGCATGGCAAGGGTATGTTGTCTTAGATGCAAAAAGACAACAGACAGGCTCACTTAAGGTAAAGACTGACCTTTGACAAGGAAGCTCCAGGCCTAGGATGTGACTGCCACCACCATGACTGGATTCTAGTTAGGGATTTTTATGTTCAGACCACCTATGTGATTACTTTGGCCTCTGAGTTTGTGAGGATGCCATTCAGGTCTGCCCTGAACTTGTCAGCTTTAGCATGTGGCTCTCTTTTCATAGACAGAATCAAGGAATTGGGGCAGGGAGAAGAGAGAGAGAGATGTAAGGCCACAGAGCTACCTCCAACTCCACGTGCACATAAACCTCTCATCAGTGCTCATGAGTTCCAGGCTCAGGTCCTAGACTCAGCAGCAGGAGGTCCGAGAGCATCCTCTGCCCGGTCTGGGTAGAGGGAGCCGGGAGGCAGGGCGTGTGCAGAGGGCACGTCCGTTCTCGGGTGGAGCCGGGCATGCTGATGGCCTCCCTATGTTTTCAGCTCACTGTTTCCACACTCTTCCTTCTGGCCACTGGTTTTTCGTCTCAACCTTTCCATTCTGACATCAAACCCAGTATTTCTTTTGTTCCCACTTAATTCTTTATTTCTTACAAATTGACTTTCCCCAGTGCTGACACGACCACGTGGCGTTCAGGATTAATTATTTCTTCCTCCCGCGGTGGCAGCGACACTGACAGGCCGGGCTCCGCTTCCATGCGTGAGCCGGCCTGCCAGCACTCACCGCCTTAGGTGGGGGTGCGAGGCATTCCTTGAAGGTCACGGACCAGCAGAGGCTATTTCTGTCCCTTTGCGGTTAGATGGACTGTTCGTTCTTTTAACAAGTCCCTGTTTTTATTCCTCTGAGTTCTGGGTGAATTCATGATGACATTCTTCATGAAATTATTAACTTGGCAATTATTAAAGAATTCTGTGCCGAAGTTCTCTTCAAAAATTAAATTTGGAATGTGATTAGAAGTTGATTATGATCCTATAGATTTTTAATAATTACGAACTAACAATGGTGAACGCCCAAACAATAAATGTTAAGTCAGCGTCTATGCTCTGCCAAGCACTGTCCTAGGCACCGGGCATGCGCAGTAACAGATAGAACTCCTTCTATCACAACTTAAATTTAAGATCACTCCACCACAAAAGGAAAAAGAGCAATGTCACCAAAATAAAAACAGGGAGATAAAAGTCTTAACATCCAATCTTCTGTCCCCAGATGGGTCTGAGGGGGTGAGTTACTCTACACCTGGCCTTCCAGGCGGGCTGACGGAGAGAACGCTCCTCTGAGCGGCGGCTGGGAGACGCGTAGGCCCCAGAGCCAGACAGGTGAGGGCAGAGGATTTTTCAAGCACAAAACGCTGCACTGGGTCTGGCACATCCGCCTTGAGCTCTGGGGACACTGCATTCAGCTGGTGGACCAGTGCAGCTGCCATACGTGTTCTGGTGATGGACGGGCTGTCTGCCTGAGAGCTCACTGCTCCCCGGGTCCCAGGACTGTGTCAGCGGGAAGTTGGCTGAGGCCAGGTCAGCACCTGCTAGCTGGATGCCATGTGAAACCGGCAATGGCTTGTTTGAGAACTAGATTTTCAAAAGCATGTTCATTCTGCAAACAGGTGACACTCCATTACTCTTTGAAACCCCACAGTTTAAAGCTGTGTGATGAAAAACCTAACTTTATCCCTGACCTAAGGCAGTACACATTTGTTCTTTTCTTTTTTTCTTTTTAATCGTCATCAGAGGATTTTTCCATTGATTTTTAGAATGAGTGGAAGGGGAGAGAGGATGGAGGAGGAAGGAGACCGGGAGAGAGAGACAAGGAGAAAGAAAGAAACATCGATGTGAGAGCAACACATTGACTAGTTGCCTTCCTGAACACACCCCAACTGGGACTGGATCACATCTGTAACCCTCTGGTGCTCAGGCTTATACTCTAACCACTGAGCCATGCCAACAAGGGCATTTTTTTTAAGCAGCCAATAAATCTTGTTATTTGTTTGTGTTGAAAGGATTAGAGAGAATCATGTTCCATCCAGCAAGGTGTTATGTCATTTTTAAAGATTAGTAGCTGCTTGAAAGTGCCTAGAGAGATCCCTCTCCCTCGTGCTTGGAAGTGATAGTCTTGAAATAATGTATAAGTATTTAATACGATGGATTATTACTAGAATGGTTATTGTAATTATGGGTGAGAGATATATCCAAACATGATCCATAGTTCTGAATGTACACTTAAAATGTATCTTTTCATGTATAAATAATAAGGAATTTTTAATAAAACATATATACAAGAAATAAAAAAAATAAAAAAAAAAAAAAAAAGAAGTGATAGTCTTGCCTGAACAAAAGAGCAAAGGTCAAGGGTGAGGGCAGGTAGGAACTCCTCACCAGAAATGCGGCAGGAACTTGCACAGCACCAGGCACGGAGTTGATGTCTGTTGACCAATGACCAATGGCAACTGGTTCTTGAATGCACGCAAAACGCCTCCAGGAGACGCCCGGAAATCTTTGGGGAGGGCGCTCTGCGGGAAGCAGGGCTTGTGTGAGCTGATGTTTCCTCTGTCAGTGAGGTTGGGCCCTTAATCCGACCTATTTCTTTGCCAGAGTCACTCCTATGTCTTCTTGCATGAATTTCATAGGTTTGGCTCTAACATTTAAACCTTTGATCCATTTGGAGTTAATTTTTGTACATAATTCTTCTCTTGATTATTTATTTTCTTTTTTAGATCTTCGGAGATGTAAGAATCCAATTTACTTAAGTAACATGTGTGAACATCAATGAACTAGTTATTAGAGTGTCAAAGAAGGGGAGCTAAATCTAGGCAATGGGGTTAGTAGGCTTTGAGTATGTATGATACACTGTGTGATCTACATATCCAAAGCTTCCTGGATAAAATTGTGGCCAAATAATGTTCAGAATTTCATCTCCACTTCCTCCTTGCAAAGGAATATTTCTTCCATTTTGCTTATGAATATTCATACCTTCTTTCCATTCTTGCTATACAAGCTGCTTCTAACAGTGCTGCTTATGTAACCCAGCTTTTGTTCCTCATTAAAAAGATCTGCTTTCTCCACAGGCATGCACACACACACACACACACACCTACCTCTTCCCAATACATTCACATGTGTATTGACACAAATGTCTCTACAATTCACCTCATCACTCACCTTTCTCGTCACACACACCTGAGGCTTCCCAGCTGTTTCTACAGGCGCATTTCAGCATGAGGACAAACTGGATGAGAAGGGAAAAAATCACTGTGGGAGGGAAGGGCACAATAACACACTAGAGCATTTAGCCATTCCTTTGTGTTTTCATAGAGAAATGGAAGATTCAGCCACGGAGTGAGCATACTGTGCAATCACCACATTGGAATGCTAAACACAGGCGCTGCATTCACTCTGTGCGTACAGCGAGATTGGGTTTGTGGGAAAACGCAGGTTTTGCATTTTTACAAGAAAATAAGTGAGTGGGGGTTGGAGGAGACTGGCATTCTGATGCTTATTCCAGAATGCTTCGATTGCCTAACAGCGGCAGTGGCAATGCTGTCGGCTCTCCACTGCATTTTGTCCGCAGTCGAGTGCGGGGTCCCCTCTCTCTGGATGGCTTTGAAGGCAGCAGCCTCACAGGTACTTCTGATCAATCAGCAAGTCGCGCCCCTGCAGGTCTCTGGAGAAAACAGTGTCCGAGCGCTCGGTGAGCGCCCAGCCCGCACAACCAACACTCACCAAGTAATGAGGGGCCAATGAAGGTTCAGAGTGTGGGATCCAGAGTGCAAGGCCCGGGAACACAGGGGGGGAGGTGAGCCTTGGAGGTGGGGGTGGCGGGGTATCCAGAAGCTTTCATGGGGAATGTGGGTTGGGACTGGGTTGTGGAGAATGAAAACAATTTCTTTTTAAAGTAAAAGGGGAAGAAAAAAAAAGAGAAAAAAAAAAAACACCAGAAAGGGCACACCACTGTGAGGGAGGAAGGACAGACACTAAGCCTTATGGTGGCCCTGGCGCTGGGCAGAGGCCTTGTTATGACCCAGAGTGGCTAACAGTTCTGGAAATGCAGTGGTGCCTCGCATAACGAACGCCTCGCACAGCGAACTTTGGACAGGTTTTTCATGAAACCATCGGCCAAAAAGCAGAAAATGGATGAAGATGTGCAAGATTCGGTAGACTCTACTTAGTCTGTCTTAAAATTAAAAAAATGTGTGTTTTTTTTTAAAAAAAATTATGTTTTTAGATGTATCTAAATAAAAATATGTCATCTTAGCATATTTTTTTATGTCATCTTAGCATATTTTATGCTACAGAACGAATTATTTTTTTTAACATGTATTGTTATGGGAAAACGTGTTTCACATAACGAACTTTTTGCATAACAAGCTTGCTCCTGGAACGAATTAAGTTCGTTGTGTGAGGCACCACTGTGGGTACAATCACCTCGGGGGGAGTTTAACGACTTGTGTGGTCACACACCTCTCAGCAATCACACAGCGCTGGGATCAGAAGTCTGGAGTCTTTCCCCAGCAGCTCACAGTGTAGCTGCTGTCCCACAGGCGGAGACTGAGTCAGGCCCATGCTCTCATCAGCCCCCAGTCCTCCCTCCTGCTCCCTCTCCCACTGAGGAGACAGCACATTCTGAGAACCACTGTTGCACAACTTGCTGGTCCTTAGAATCATTTAGGCATTAAAAACAATGACCTGGCCTGACTGGCGTGGCTCAGTGGATGAAAGTCAACCTATGAATCAGGAGGTGACAGTTCGATCCCTAATCAGGGCACATGTCCGGGTTGCGGATCCACTGCCAGTGCTGGGTGTGCAGGAGCCAACCAGTCAATGATTCTTTCCCATCATCAATGTTTCTCTCTCCTCCCTCTCTCCCTCACTCCCTCTCTGAAATCAATAAAAGCATGTATTTTTTTTTTTTTTAATAGCAAGGATTTGGGTTTAGAAAGCATTTCACTCAGTCATTACCAGCACCCAGGAGTGAGAACCAATAGCTGACAGAAGGAAAAGGGAAGAAATGTGGTCCCAGCTGAGGGAAGGGAAAGAAGCAGGGAGGATTAATATCACAAAAACAAATCACGTGCAGAATGGCGGGCTCCTGTGTGGCCGCTCTGTGAGCCTGCTCCGACCCCTCCACCACTCCTCCTCACATCAGACCTTCGGGGGAAGCAGGGAAGGTGACGGAGCGGGGACCACACCTTTGTCTGGTGATTCCAGCCCAGATGAACACAGTAACTTTACAGACAAGTTCAAATGCCAAGAGGCAGCCGCCGTCCCCTCAGCCGCACAGAATCCCTTTGATGGCAGTTCGCACAGGCGGGTTCTGTACGGGGCCTTGACCAATAGGGAGCTGATGAAGCCTCTGGCAGGAAACCGGCAGTAACTGCAGTGCCCAGGCCGGCTGCCATCAGGAACAGAGGCCCGCAGGCCCCCGGGGGCAGGGCCACCAGGCAACTCCCACCGGGCAGGGCTGCCTCCTGGCTTCGGGGACTGCTCCCTCATCGCCCCATTTGCCAGCACAATGGCGCCCAGCCTCAGTGTGCCGGACTCTCCCGTGCATGGAACAGACCGCACAGAATGGGTCTCCCGCATGACTCCCTTTTATTGTGGCTTTATCCTGGGCCACTTGGCCATGTTATAAATGATGTGTAGAGGCACGAGGTAAGTCTCCTGCCCCCTTTGGCTCACCGATTCTACAAACCAAAGAAGTCTGAGGCTTATTTAGCAATCCATTCCCAGAGGCAGGCGGGGCTCTGGGGAGGCTGAGGGCAGAAGACAAATGCACGTTCTGGGCGAGAGTTCCTGTCTTCCCCGCCCCAGCCTTTGTCTTCCCGGATGCTGTCAGCAGCTCTTCACCTCCCAGTCCGTGCCGGTGCTCCATCTTCCCCAAGTGCAGCCTCTTCCTGATGCCAGTGTGGACAGGTTCCCCTGGACACCCCCTGGGACACGCCTCCTTTATCTGACACGGCACTTCAGGGCGGGGCAGGGCAGGCTGTGAGTTCCAGGAACTTCTAGGGGCAGCCTCGATAACTAGGTGTTTTTCTATCTCCTTCTGAGGGAGGAGAGGGGGCGGGGAGAGAAGAGAGAGAGAGATGGAGAGGGAGAGAGAGAGGAGATTGCATTTCAGGCAGGTGCCTGCAGAACCAATCTCTAAATATGTGCTTCTTTGCCCCCCAGCAGTCCTTCAGGTCAGAGTCTTACTTCCCATCCTCGTTGCTCAGGTGTTTGCGGAGAGGTTTCCTGGGTAACCATGGGAACAGGGCTCTGACGCCAGGCTCAGGGACCGCAGGCTCCCCGACCTCTGCTCCGGCCTGGCCTTGCGCGCCTGACTGTGCTTTCCCTCTGCTGCGGCCTCTTCCTGGAACCAGCGTTCCTCTGGCCTGTCCGTGTGCAGATGTGGCACCCACACGTCTCGGTAAACATCTGGAGGAGCAGCAGGTGCAGAGCATGGCTCACCCCTCCCGCTCAGGGCCGTGCTGGGCTCACCCTGTCGCCTGCTGAGTCTGACCATCAGGGGGATTAGAGCCACCGGGGCCAGCGGGGGTTCTTCCTCCACAGCTGACCTGCATTTCTAGGGAGGCTTCTCAGAGGCGGCTGGCCTCAGGGGGACTCTTGGAGAAGTGCGTGTAATGAACTCTCAGACCCAGGTATGGAGGCATGCTCTGCTGTTCTTTGTGGGGTCTTTTTTTTTTAATGTATTTTTATTGATTTCAGAGAGGGAGGGAGAGGGAGAGACAGAACCGTCAGTGATGAGAGAGAATCATTGATCACCGCCTCCTGCACACCCCCTACTGGGGATCGAGCCCATAACCCAGGCATGTGCCCTGATCAGGAATCAAACCGTGACCTCCTGGTTCATAGGTCAATGTTCAATCACTGAGCCTTACCAGCTGGGCTGCTCTGCCGTTCCCTGTGTAATAGCGGGCTGTGCCCATCTCACACATCAGTGCTTCCTCGCTGATGGCCAGCTCCCCCCGAGGAATCTTGACTGGGCAAAAGCTATCAGCAGCAAAAGTCACAAGTTCATTTCCCTGGCAAGATGGCAATTTGGCATTAGTTTAAAGCTTTCTTTTTCGTTCTGAGATAATTATACACTCATGAGAAGTTGCACTAAAGTACAGACAGGTCCCATGTTCCTGCATTCAGCCTTCCCCAATGATACCATTGCCCTCAATATTGTCCATGAACACAACCAGGAAACTGGCAACATTTTTATGGCAAGAGAGGCGAGGTATCAAAGAGCCTCAAGTGTACACGTAGTATTTGGAGGTCCCGTCCACTACTTGCTGAAAGGATGGCTCTAACTCAGTCCCACAGTGACACTGCATGAATCACAGAAAAGAAGGTGCCCACTGAAAGCCATCTGGGTCACCTTGAACTCCATTCTCTCACACACATACACACAGGCACACACACACATACAAATTCTATGCCAAAGACGGTACAATATTCAGGAAGAGGGGCTTTCAAAAATAAAGGATCTTCAAATCATCTTAATTACCCTCAAAAATAGGTGTTCTTGGCTCAGCGGGTTAGTCCTGGCGTCTTTTTGGGTCATCCAGTTGCCGAGATATGTTGGACACTATTTTGGCTGAATGAAACTTAGAAAGAATGGAAGGCCCAGTCTTATGAACAGTCCTGTACTTAGGGTGGGTTGGCAAAATATGGTGGATGTTTATTGTGCAGGAGTTCAGAGCTTGAATACTCAACTCAGAGAGGTCAGGATTAAGTCCCAGCCCTGCCCCTTAACAGAAGGTTGACTTTGAACAAATTACGTGACTGCTCTAAACTTCAGTTTTCTTTTGCTTACAATAAGAATGACATGTCGCCGAGACCGGTTTGGCTCAGTGGATAGAGCATCGGTCTGCGGACTGAAAGGTCCCAGGTTCGATTCCAGTCAAGGGCATGTACCTTGGTTGCGGGCACATCCCCAGTAGGGGGTGTGCAAGAGGCAGCTGATCAGTGACTCTCTCACTGATGTTTCTAACTCTCTATTCATCTCTCTTCCTCTCTGTAAAAAAATCATCAATAAAATATATATTAAAAAAAATAAAAAAGAATGACATGCCACTTAATAAATTAGTGCAGCTGATTAGAAACTCTCAGGCATATAGTAGGTACTCAATAAATTTTAGCTGTTCTGAGTAATGATCTCTGGCTAAGGTATTCTGGGAAACAATATTCATTCCATTCGGTTTCTTGGACTTATTTTCAAAGCTGGTCCAGATAATTTGTGAACTGTCTCCTAGTCGCCTGGTATGCAGAGAAGCTGGCTGAGAGTGACTGCTCATTATATTTGGAAAATCATTTTGATTTCCATTGCAGTTATTATTTTAAAATAGTCATTGCTCAATATCCCACAATGCATTTTATAAGTCATTGTGTAACTTCCAGATTATAAACTGTTTGTTGATGCGTTACTTGCATCGTAAAATAATCTAAAATTGGGTCAAAAACTAGTTGCAGGATTTTAAAGCCTTCAGTTAATATAACCTATGTCCATATCACTAGTCTAAAGTTAATATATGTAGATCCACAGTCATCCGGGCATTAATTTCTTCAGAAATGTAACAGGGGCCATTGAAATTGTTTGTAAAAATTAATTAAACACTAAGGAACATTAATTGGGTTTGAAAAGAATGTATTTGTGGTGAAGTGTAGATCTGTTACCATGGTTACCTGTGTCTTATTTATAATTGTAGGTTTTCTTTTCTTGGCAGTTAAAGGCTAGTTTAGTAACCAATAACAAATCTACCCTTTTCAACATCAACCCTACTTTAGCTGATGCTTAATTAATAAAGCACTGAAAACTGCATGTACATAATTTAGGCTTAGATTTTAGAGTACAGTCTCCCCAAAATATGTTTATGCTTGTTTTTAAAAGCATAGTCTACTCCCAATGATGTCAGTGCAGATTAGTAGAATGAAAAAGAAAGTGGTTTATCGCAAAGCTTTTCTGTGAAAAATTATCAGCAAACAGCTTTAGCAAAATGAAAGGAGCCCTAATTGAGGCATTAGGAGGCTTTGTTGGCAGACAATAAGATGCTTCATAAACAAAGATGACACTGATCTAGCACAGAAGGCTGGCTGGTAGCTCTGATCGGAAATAATGACTTTTAGGGCTTAGATTTCAAAAGTAACACCTCATGAGTACCTCTAGTCTTCTGACTTCTTTTTTTTTTTAATATGTTTTTTATTGATTTGAGAGAAACATCGATGTGAAAGAGAAACTTCAATCAGATGCCTGCTGCACACCCCCAATTGGCTATCGAACCCCAAACCTTTTGTTACATGGGACTACACTCAACCAACGGAGCCACACCAGCCAGGGCTTGTCTTCTTATCCCGAGGACCAGCCCAGGTGAATCGGGTGCCAGAACGAAGGAACCTGTGCTGCCAAAGCAGAGTGGCCAGGACCGAAGCCCAGTCCTCTCTGTCAGACTGTCATCACAACGTGCATCTGTGCTGTGCTTGTTTCCCTCTGGTTTAGGAGGGAGGTAGGCAAAGTTACTGCCTGAAAATGTCTACAAACTGATGCTCAGAGTATCAGAAATATTACAACATATGTGTTTTCACCTTGATTCCAACAACGCAGTCTCAAACAAAGAGAAGAAACCCAAGAAGCCCTCCCCCTTCCCAGGTTAGCAGACTGATTGATCAACCCAGGGAAAGGACCGTTTTTAAAGGAAATCTAAATGAATGCTGATCTGATATCTGGATGGGGAACTATTTTCTAAGCATAAAAAGCAATGGAAGGACTTGCAAAGAGAAATATCAATATACTTGCTTAAAAATGAAGAACTTTTACATATTCAAAATCACATATAATAAAAGGGTAATATGCAAATTAACCCTAATGGCAGAACAACCAGGAATGACCCGTCACTATGACATGCGCTGACCATCAGGGGGCAATACAGAAGCTGCCCCCTGATGGTTAGTGTGCTCCCACAGGGATGTCTTACTGTGGCCTAAGCCTGCTCCCTGTGGACATCCCCTGAAGGCTCCTGGGCTGCCAGAGGGATGTCTGATGGCCAGTTTAGCTGGCAGGTGGACATCCCCCAAGGGCTCCCTGACTGAAAGAGGGCACAGGCCAGGCTGAGGGACCCCCTGAGTGCACGAATTTTCATGCACTGGGCCTCTAGTATAAATTAAGTGACAAATAAAAACGATATTTAGCCACTGCTGGGCACAGTAAAAGGAAAATATTTTTAATATTTAATAAGTTTATATTAAAAAAGAAGAGTCATCCACTTCTAGGAATATATCCTAAGAAACCTGACACACCAATCAGAAAGAATGTATGCACCCTATGCATACATAGCAGCACAATTTGCAATAGTTAAGATCTGGAAACAGCCCAAGTGCCCATCAGTAGATGAGGGGATAACAAAGCTGTGGTACATTTACACCATGGGATACTATGCAGCTGTCTAGTATTGCTATTGGACAAAACAGATCTAGAGACATAGAAGCATGGCACATACTGTGGAATCTCAGAGGGAAGGCGGGGGGTGAGGAGGAGGAAGGGAAGAGACTTGTATGCATTTATGCATAACCCATGGACACAGACAGCAGGGTGGTGAAGTCTGGGGCACAGGGTGGGGGAAGGCTGGAAGAGGTCAATTGGGGGAAGAAGGGGACATATGTAATACTTTCAACAATAAAGTTTTTTTTTAAAGAAGAACCACTAAGTATCAAACTATGAAAACACACAATTCACAGAAGGAATACGACTGGCTAATAACTACTAGTTTATCAGGAAAACAATGAAGTTGCTCATCTGAAAACAATAAACCTTTAAAGACTCACCCTACTGGATACACAGCGTACCTTTCACTGCAGAGACTTCTTCAGATCTGGGCTCTGAGCTTAGATGATCTGGATCCGAACTCCGGTTGCATGACCTACGGGAAGTCACGAGTCAGTTTCTCACCTGCAAATGGGTATCACACCCACTTTATATTGTTATGGATAAAGTTAAGTGAAATTATAAACACCAGTATTTAGGATGGTGTCTGGCACATAAGGCATCAAAACGAAAAAACAAAAACAAAAAGGTAGCAGTTTGTAATAAAGCCAGAAAGCAATGAGGCAATACTTAACGAAAACCCTTAAGAAGGGTCAAGTCTATTTTTAGGAACCTGTTGCAAGAAAGTAATCTGATGTGCATACGCAGTATGTGTAAAAATGGTGATAATTATAAAACATCCACAAAGATCTAAATGGTCAAAAATAGAGAAATGGATTTGACTTGATCATGGGGCATTGCTCTATGTTGGAACACAACACGGCTCTTAAAGTTATATTTTTAAAGAGGTTTTAGTCACATACCATATGCTTAAAAAAGAACATTAAATTTAAAAAAAAGCATAATATGTGCTAAGCGAAATAAGCCAGTCAGAGAAAGCCAGGCATCGCATGACCTCACCTATACCTGAAATCAAAAGAACAAAATAAAATGACCAACAAAATAGATCCAGAGATACAGAAGCATGGAACAGACTGATGAATCTCAGAGGGAAGGGGGACAGGAAGAGATTAACCGAAGAACTTATGCACATAACTCACAGACACAGACTATAGGGTGGTGAAGGCCTAGGGTGGGGAGCAGGAGCTGGGTAGAGGGAGTCAATGGGGTCATAAAGGGGATACCTGTGATATTTTCAACAATAAAGATAAAGCTGTAGGGGAAAAAGGTAGAGTTCTGTGTCATAAAAAACAACAACACAGAATATGATAACGTGCAACACCTCAACTACGTGAATATAGATATAAACTAAAGACGTAAGTATGAAGGTAACAGTAAACATTTCAGTGCCTACTATTTCTGGGCAGTGAGGTTGTGGGTATTTTTTACAATATTTTACAACATACTTCTGTGTGTTTCCTTTTTCTACAACTGAGAGGAAACCTGAAACCAGAAAGGAAGATTTGCGGCAGCATAGCGGAACACATCATTTGCTCCTCGGAAAAGGTAAAGTATGTTCTCAAAGCTATGTGGCAGGGAACAAGAGGAAATGCATCTGTGAAAGACACAAACAGAAATGTATGTTTTCATCGGATGGCTAAATTGATTATCTACCCACCGATGAGTTTCTGTTTGTGACGATGCTCAGTCCATCAGCCATGGTTCTCGTGGGCTCTCAGCCAGGCTGGGAAGACTTGTGTTGAGCAAAGAAAGCCCTGCTTCTACCCTCGTGGAGCTCACCCTCTGGTGGGCACTTCTAAATCCAGATAAAGTCTCAGGCCCTCCTGTAGCTAGAGAAGCATAGATTCCCTGGAGTTGTTTTGTTTTTTGTGTTTTTTTTTTTTTTTTGGTTTTTTTAATTTTATTGATTTTGTACAGAGAGGAAGGGAGAGGGGTAGAGAGTTTGAAACATCAATGAGAGAGAAACATAGATCAGCTGCCTCCTGCACACCCCCCACTGGGGATGTGCCCGCAACCAAGGTACATGCCCCTGATTGGAATCGAACCTGAGACCTTTCAGTCCGCAGGCCGAAGCTCTATCCACTGAGCCACACTGGTTAGGGTGGAGTTGTTGTTCTTTTATTAAAAATATATATAAAATGGCCCAGCTGGCATGGCTCAATGGTTGAACCTTAAGGTATGAACCAGGAGGTCACCTGTTCCATTCCCAGTCGGGGCACAGGCCCGGATTGTGGGCTCCATCCCCAGCATGGGGCATGCAGGAGGCAGCCAATCGATGATTCTCTTTCATCCTTAATGTTTCTCTTTCTCCCTCTCCCTTCTGCTCTGAAATTAATATATATATTGCTATGAAGGGGAAGGTTGTCCATTAGAAGGAATGCTTTTTGAAACCCAAACGAAAAGCAAGACGTCCCAAGTGTGTGAGCTGTGGCCTTGCAGACATGGCTGGAGGAAGAGTCAGCTGGCCTTGGGGAGGGCGCTGATGTGTGAGGACACAGCTGTGCTCAGGGTCACAGAGAAAACCATTGTTTGTTCTTGGAAACTGTTGCTGTTGTTCACCAACTCCCCCACCCTGCCCCAGAGAGAGAGCAGCCAAGCAGTTACAGTCCTGGGTACTGATCCTCTGTCAAGCATCCTTAGCATCTCTACCCTACAGTGACCTTGGTAAGGATGATCAGGCAAGGAAAGCAACTCGGAAAAAGCAGATTTCTATGGAGTCATTCTCCAAAGTGGAGGCGCGTGCCTCTTTCTCACTCTGCCCCGTAGTGAACACACACACACACACACACACACACACGTATGTATACACATATAGGCATACATACGTGCACACACAGTAGCGCAGATGTGCATTTTCATAAGTGAAAACTCACAAGCACATTTAGACATCTTCGTTAGGAAAGAAAATACACTGTGGCATTAGTACATGAAAAATAAAGTCATTCAAGCATCTGCTTAACCTGAGCGGGCCACAACGCTTTTCTGGAAATGTTATGACTGTAGCCACAAGAAAAACAGATGAGCAAGATGTGCCTGCCATCATAGCTCCACGGTCACAATTCCCTCCGGAACGAGAGCATCACGGAAGGCAGAGCCGGAGTGGACACTGCAAAGGCTCCTTCCTGCACGGCCTCCCCTCCCCTCGCTCTGCTCCCGGCTCTGCGGGCCCAGCCTGGGCGGCAGCCTGCCAGGCCTCCGCAGGCCAGAACACGCGCCCTCCTGCTGCGTGGGTGGACGGCGGGGACACGAAGGAAAGTGAAAAAAGGGGGAAAGAAAACCACAGAAATGGAGGTGCAAACATCCCCAGCGCAGAGGCGCCGGGTCATGGACGGCGGGGTCAAAGGGGACGCCCACCACCGCACGTCTGCGCCCCGGACACTACGGGACCCGCACCCCTTCCCCCGGGCAGCCTTCGGCTTCCCCCCGGCCAGCCCGCTGCCAGCGCCCCGCGCCCGCGCCCCGGCCATTGGCCGTGAGGCGAGCGTCACCTAACCCCTAACCCTAACCCTAACCCACCAGCGCGTCCCTGCAGCCTCGACGGAGCCACCACGCCGCTGGCACGTGGCCTCGCGGGGAGGGCACGTGGCCTGGCGGAGGGCACGTGACCTTGCGGGGAGAGCACGTGGCCTGGGGGAAGGGCACGTGACCTCGTGGGGCGGGCATGTGACCTCGTGGGGAGGGCACGTGGCCCAGGGGGAGGGCACTATGCAAAGGGCGGGGCCAGGTCCCCGCAGGAGCGGGTGTCGCCAGACTTCCCCTCGGCGCGCAGCATTAAAAGTGGGTGCCTCATCCCGAGACCTCCGGGCAGCCCCTGTGCGCGGCCGGTCCGCTGGTCCTCAGTGGCCCCGGGGAGAGCCGAGGACTTTGCGGATGCGGTCCCCCCCCACCCCCTGGCTGAGGGGCCGCACGGGCCTGCTCCCGGAGGCAGGGCGGGAGATGCGCTCAGCTCCAAGTGCCTGCTCACGACGTAAAGCACGTGAGATGCAAGGAGCGGCCTCTGGACTGGACAGAAAGTTCCCCTTTAAAGTGAAAGACCAGGAAATTGCATTTCAGGCCATTGTAGAGAGCAACGTACACACATGCAATCACACATTCACACGTGCAATCACACGTACACACGTGCAAACCAGGGCGCACACATTCCTGTCCGGTCATCAGCTGCACTTCGGAAGATGCTTTCCATTGTGACTTAAACTAGAGAAAAGATTGCTTTGGGTTTTATTTTGTCTTTGTTTTTTTAAACAGGGTTTTGGCCCTGGCCGGTTTGGTTCAGTGGATGGGGCTTCCGCCTGCGGACCCAGGGGTCCTGGGTTCGATTCCTCCCCGGCCCGGAGCCCTGGACTGGCTCGTGTGGAGAGGCAGCCAGTGGATGCGTTTCTCTCACACCGTTATTTCTCTCTGTCTTCCCCTCTCCCTTCCACTCTCTCTAAACATCAGTGGAGAAATATCCTCGGGTGAGAATTTAAATAAAAAAAATCCACCCGGGTTTTGAAGCTATCCATGGAGAATGAGAATAAGAAATACATTTCTTTAAATTCCAGAGATCCATGTAATTACTTCAAAAGGCAGGTCAGAGTGGCCTGAATTTTGAATAACGAATCGAAATGCCACGGGTTCCTCCCAGGAGAGGCTCATGGTCACTGCATTCTCACAAGGGCTCAGCCTACACCGCTCAGCCGGTCCAGGTATTCTGTCTCGCAGGGGCCGGCCTGCCTCCCTGCGTTCCCTTGGAGAGACCGTAGCCTGGAACCCCTGTTGATGAACATACAAGCTGCAGGAAGCAGGGGGAACAGCAGTCTCACCTCGTTCTCCGAGTTTTGCACAAACGTGAGCTTGAGGATATGTTAGGAAACCAGACTCAGGCCTCTCCTTCATCCTCACCATCCCAAGTGTGGCGGTGTGGCCTCGGAACGCGTATGTTAACAGGCACTCCTGCTGGTGAGGACTTAATCTTTGAAAAACCCTGTCCAGAGGTATCCCCCAGTGCCATTTAAACAGGTCTTTCCTTTCCTCTCTCTTGCTGTCTGTTTTCTTTACCAATCACATTGAAACTCCAATATTAAATATGTTCCTCTTTTCATGTTTTAAAATTCTCCTCTCCTTTCCTTTTGACTTTGTGAAATTAAATGTATTCATCGATTTGATAGCGTTTTTGGTCTTCAGGACACCACCTAGCATAAAGAAAGGTAATTGCAAGTTCTTTTGAAAACGCATGATAATTGAATGCTTCTACCACTCTAGGTAGAAATTTGGTAGCCAGACTTTTTGTCCATTTCAAAGAGAGATGGACTCCCTGTAATGTCCCTTTGGCATCTTTAAATCCTAAGCATTTAGAAAAAATATATTTAATTACATATTTAAAAGTATTGTTGTCAAAACAAATATTTTGTTTAGGGTAAACTTTCTTAAGTGCATATTTAGACTGGCGTTTCATCATTTTGTGTATGATACAAGTATATTTTATAGCACATTGGCTCACCTCTGTTTAGATGATATGTTGGACGCGCACACTTTTGTGTATAATGTAGTTATGCCTATTTCGTGGGAGTCGGAGTAGAGTGTTACCCTTTTGAATTATTACCAAAGCTGACAGTTGAGGCATTGCATTTGTGATGAGATGTTGGTCAGAGAGACTGTTTACTCTGTGCTGGCCAGCATTATAGCATCCAGGTCTCATGAATTCCTTCTCCTTTGAGACAACTCCTTGGGTGATGTGGCATGCTGTGGCTTTAAAGACCGGCCTCCTTTATAAGGCATGCAGGGGCATTGCTGCTTCGAAAGCTTACTTGCCCTGGCCAGATGGCTCAGTTGGTTAGTGTTGTCCAGTACACCAAAGGGTTGTGGTTTGATTCCTGGTTCAGATACATTCAGGAGGCAACCGATCAATAGATGTTTTCTCTCACAATGATGCCTCTCTTTCTCAAATCAATAAATATATCCTCAGGTAAGGGTAAAAAAAAAAAATTACTTGACAAATGACACCAGACAGAAATCTTATTTTTGTGTTGAACATAAAGCCACAAACATAAATATATAGTATAGTATTTCCCGTGTTAGCATTTCATAAATAAAACAGGAGAAACTAAATTCTATTCTTCTTCCACCCAAAAGTGTGAATTAGGAGTGCATTTTGGCACATATTCTCCAAACTCTGTCTTAATTTTTTTCATCTAAATGAAGAAGTATTAACATGATACTGTAAACAAATATGTACGTATCATTGATGTGACATGAAAAGTAAAATGATGTTATAAACAAAGGTGAGCTCCCCCTTCCCCTCCTATCTGTCAGGCATCACATCTCTCAAGCCATCTCAGTGAGCTGCTGCCCGTGAGCGTGACTGTTGTCCCAGATGGGCGCTTTTCAAAATAGCAATCCGTTACACCCCCCACAAGGAGAAACCGTTATTCATTGGCTTACAAAGCTGCCTGTGGCCGCAGGGCGGGATTCGGATAGCGGAAAGATAAGATGGGTGGACCCCGGTAGGGTACCACTTGGGATGTGTCTGTTGCTTCTGGTTGTGCTGCAAAAGAGCAGTTCACGCCACCAATTGTCCCTACGTGCCAAGACATCTTGATCTGACCTGCCATCCCCTTTAGCAGAAGGACTGGTTAGAATAGGTCA
Source organism: Pipistrellus hanaki (assembly GCF_964339955.1). Taxonomy (NCBI): domain Eukaryota; kingdom Metazoa; phylum Chordata; class Mammalia; order Chiroptera; family Vespertilionidae; genus Pipistrellus; species Pipistrellus hanaki. The sequence goes on from NC_140512.1 coordinate 4,381,521, forward strand.
CGCTGCATTTCCCAAAATGTGTGTTCACAGGACTCTGCTCGCTCTGACTGCTCATCCGTGTCCTTGACCAAATGGTGTCACGGTCAGAGAACCCTGGAAATCAGTGTGGTCAGCAAGGCCTGTGGCGTTCTTAGCATTGGAAATCTCAGAATGTTTCGTTTTGTTATTTTCCTTTTTTCAGTGAGAAGCGCAGGAAATCAGTGTTTCTAGGGACTTCCTTTAGGAAATGTTGGTTTCACGGGTTACTTTAACGCAGAAGTATTTTATGCGAATGCACACACGGGGTGTGCATGTGTGTATGAAACACGCATTCTGCCGAGCGGAACCAGTGTTCTCTGATCTGAGCTCTGTAATTGACTACATCGTTTACTGTGAGTTTGAGAACAGTGTTTTAAAAGAAATATTTTTAGCTCCCCATTGTAAATAAAAATTATTATTTCATGATGAAGTCTTTTGTGGTTTTTTAAAAAAATACATTTTTATTGACCGCAGAGAGGAAAGGGGAGGGAGAGACAGAAACATCAATGATGAGAGAGAATCATTGCCCAGCTGCTTCCGGCACCCCCCACACTGGGGATCAAGCCCCCAACCCAGGCATGAGCCCTGACAGGGAATGGAACCCTGACCCCCTGGTCCATAGATTGACATTCAACCCCTGAGCCAGGCCGGCCAAGCATGGCAAAGTCTTGAGTTAGGAATTAGTCCAGAGCACGTGGGGGATCTGCACATAGGAGCAGATCCGACCCTTTGGCACCATGAGCATGGAAGCTTCCTCATTCTCCTGAGGACGGAAGAATGTCCTTTGTGGGACGCCCTCACTAGATGACTAGATGGCCTTGGAGAGCCTTGAGCTGAGTGTGAAGAGGGGCCAGGAGGCAGGAATTCCCGGACTGAAGTAGCTGGGCCAGGTGCCCCTCGGAGGGGCAGCCACGCCAGGGAAGACCTTTGTGTGGGAGGCGGGAAGTTTTGTTTCATTCCAACCAAAAGGCACGATGGAGGCAGGCAGGAAGGGCCAGGGCCTGGACCGAGTTTGGACACTGTGGTTCTTTTTTTCTTTTCTTTTAATTGTATTGTGATTGAAGACCAAACAACACACCAACAAAAAACAACCTCGTTGCATGTTAGTGGAAAACAGAGCCTGGGTCGGGCTGCCACAGATGTGATGTGTTAGCCCACTCTTCTGAAGAATGGAATCCTGGAGCTGAGGAAAACACACAGCAATTTGTTTGACAATTGCCACATGAAAAGCTTCCTTTGTAGAAGCAAATGACAAAAGGATCACTGTACGAAGAACACTTTATTTTGATGTTTTTATTACCTGGATCTCTTACAGCAACAGGAAGTGAGTGCTAATAGCTGCAGTGACAGCTTGCTCAACCTTCTCCCAGGTGAGGCTGTGAGGTTGGGGGAAGTATTTATGAAGGGAGCTTATGGTGAGAGGAAGACGAGGGGGCGAGGACATCTTGATTGGGTTAACAAGTGAATGTCATGCCTGGGGCATACGTGCACTCATCCTTAGCCAGTTGCTGTCTGTACACAGGCCGGACGCAGTGGCTGAGACATGGAGGACACATTGTTCTCTAATAACAACAGCCTTCTGCAGAGTCATCGTGCTCAAGGACATCCTGAAGGAGCGATTGTTTTATTTCTGTGGGATCTCAGCTTTTCCTCACCTCCAGTTTTACAAACAGGTTTGTCTGTAAAACAACAGCCTTGAAGGGAGCTGTAGCCTGGGGCTCAGAATGGTGTATGTCTGCTTGGCGTTCCCTGGAGGGAAATACATGAACTTAACCATCGAGGGGTTTCCAGACTCTGAAACAACACAGGTTTGGTGTGTGTGTGTGTGTGTGTGTGTTAATTTATCTTTATTGTGGAAAGTCATGTTCTATTGCTTGGTGGGTCTTTTCCAAGCTCATAGCTTCCTGTCTCTGTTCCCTCCACTCTCCCCTCGCCTTGACCCTGAGGACGGGAAAGGGTGTGTCCTGGAGACAGAGAGGGAATGAATGAAGCCGCCTAGCCTGTCATCTCTGTGCCACAGCACAAGACGCATCGTCCACACGTGCGGGGCCAGGAGAGCAGTGTCCCCCCGGCCAGAGGCGGAGGAAACAGTTCTGCTGCGTGGGGGGAGCGGGAGGCAGCACTGACTCGGGGCACGCGCTGGCCGCTCACTCGGGACCCTCAGAGGAATGGCAGAGTGTTTTGGATGTTAGAAAAAGGCTTTTACGGAAATTAGACAGTCTCTCAAATCATTTATCAGAGTGCTTGCAATTCCCGTCTCGAGGCGGGTGAAATAATAATGGGTATTTGGGACTTGAATCCTATTCAGTACGTGACAGAGAAAGGCCATCTTCATTCAAATTGTTGGAATAAATGGAAGACCCAGAGCTGCCCAGGAAGGTACTGCTGCCACCGCCGTTTTCCCAGAGTGACGAGGAGTGGGCAGTGGAGGAGCAGAGGGGCGATGCTCATGGCTCTTAAGCAAGCCCGGCCTCAGGACCCCTGTGCCCTCCCTGGGACTCCTGGCCCCAGTGAGACCAGAGGCAAAGATCAATCTGTAACTTTAAGCGCCACAGCAAACGGCTCGGCTTCCTTTCACAGAAAAGAGAGGAAGCCCGTGTCTAGAAGATGCTGCTTTCTTCCTTGAAAACGATCCCCTTGGTGTTTTAAAATAATAAAAAGCAATATCTGTGCAAATCCCAACACAATCTCCTCCAAGTCGTTACAGCACATCAGGGCTAATGGAGAGTGTGTTGTGGGAAATCGAGGGAAGGAGCGGGTGGTTCATCCAAGCATCCAAGCCTGGCAGCGCTTCCACAGTGCACGGAGCTCGGCTGGGAGGAGGGGAAACCCTGAGTTCCGTTAATCTCACAATGGAGGCACAGCGCGGTTCTCGGTGTCCTGTGAGGCCCATCTTAGAATGATGTGTGGAGCGCTCTGCAGAGTGATCTGGGTAAATGAAACGAGACAGGCGAGTCGGACTGGAGCCCTGTGACCACTCAGCACCGAGCAGTTATTTCCACGCGATAATTTAAATGACAGGATTATCTCACCAACGAACGCAGTGGGAGAGTTATCCTGTTCTCCCCGGGAGCTGCCCTAGCCACAGTCACCTGGAGGGACAGCTACATTTAATTAAGGCAGCCAGTGGAGGAGAAAGAATGAACTGTCACCTTGACTCTCTTCTGCCCTCTGCTGGGCGCTGTGTGTAGGCAAACGCAGAGGTGTACTTCCCCGCCTCTTCCTGGAAGACAGAGTTTCTTCCTCGAAGACAGAGTTGAAGTGCCTGCGGGCCCAGAGATAACACATGTTTCTCCTCTGGTGCATCTTATCCGAGGGACTCAGCTGTTTCTTTCATCTCACTTTCAGTTTCTCAAATTATGATAAAATATACAAGACAACACTTACCATCTTAATCACACTTAAGTGTACAGTTCGGTGGCGTTAAGTATGTTCCCATTGTTTTTGCAACCGTCACCGCCGTCCATCTCCAGAACTCTTTCCATCTTGCAAAACTGAAATTCCACTCCACCCCTTAAACACTAACCCCTGCCCCTCTTCCTCCAGCACCCAGGCAGCCACCCTTCCCGGGAAGCCCTCATCCAGTGCCTAGTCTACATGGGATGTAAACACCCTGTGCCCCAACCCTATGAACTTGACTCCGTGAATCCGACTTCTTGAGGGACCTCGAGGAGGATTTGTCCTTTGTGGTCACTGCTCATTTTAAAACTCCCAATGACATATTAAAAGGTAACTGTTGCCGAAACCGGTTTGGCTCAGTGGATAGAGTGTCGGCCTGTGGACTGGAAGGTCCCAGGTTCGATTCCAGTCAAGGGCATGTACCTTGGTTGCAGGCACATCCCCATTGGGGGGTGTGCAGGAGGCAGCTGGTCGATGTTTCTCTCTCATCGATGTTTCTAACTCTCTATGGAAAATCAATAAAATATTTTTTTTTAAAGTAACTGTTGTAGGTAACAATGAGAAGAGATGAAACCTAAAGAGAACGTGGAACAGTAGTTTTGTAAGGAACATCAAGGAGACAAGGTGTTAGCATAAACCCAGTGGCAGAGAGATGGCGAACCCAGTCCGGCAAGCACTTCGCTGTTACAACTGTGGCTCAAAGAAGCCCCGTGCGAGTCAGTCACACAAGGACTCACAGCTACCGCGTGGGCGAGCACAGCTTCATTCATTTTATCCACTCATCTCCTCCAGTGCAGCGCCTGTGTGCAACCTGGTGGAGAAAGCCTGGCCGGAGCTGCTGAGAGGAGCGGGGACCTGAGGTTGGACAATATCAGTGGCCCAGGCCACCTCCCACAGCTGTCAGCCCGATCAGAGACGGGCAAGGAGCCACGGGGTGGGGCTTGTCGCAGCTCGGATTCCAGGAAGCAGGAAGTATCCTAGGATACTTTAGGGATCAGCACCTCTGGGGCCCTGGGAGAAGCAGGAGGGGCAGAGGGCAGAGGAAGATGTTCCGTTGGTTGCAGTGTGGTCTCAGGGAAGGCTCCAGTGGACCCTCAAAGAGCTGTGAGGAGAGGGTGGTTCTTCAGAGTTGTCCTGAGTTGGGTCTTTATACTCCATTGAGACTAGTCATTGGAGGACAGCTTCCCCAAGAGGGTTGAGGGCTGTGAGCTAGCAGCCCACTGAGCAGCCAGGGAATGAGCCTTTAATCCTGAAGGGCAGTATTTCCCGGCCTCCACCACAGACATCAACAGTGCCTGTGTCACTCTTTGAAAGACTAGAATGGTGATGGAGAAAGCTCATGGTCACAGAGCCCTGGACTGACCCTGATTCTGGGCCAGAGTCCAGCAGTGGAGAGCTTGCTCTTACTTAGGGTAAGAAAATGACCAAAGCCCACTCCCATTCAGACTCTAAAATATGACCTACTCATCCTTCGAGGACTCTCAAAGACTTTGGCTCCGTCACCTGGTGTGACAGTATCAGATCTAGTTTTTCCTAACCCATTGTCTGTGGTGGCAATGGCGATGATAAATCACTGCAATGGTGTGCTGAAGCCTGGCTCCCCAGATGCGTGGTGAACTGCCTCGTTCTGAGCTGGCTTCCAGAAAAACATATTGTGGTGGTCATCGAGGGAAGCACAGGACGAAGATACCGAGTGGACACGTGGGACTGCTGACACCCAGCCGGGGAGGATGGCACTTTGCGGGCTTGTGGAGAAGGACCTTAAAGTGACTAGTGCGTACATTCAGTTGCTTAGGGATGATAAACCCACATTTTCCTATGACTCTCCCCTGACTCCCCTCCAAAATGAAGACTGAATTAATAGAATTTGGAGATCATCGCTGCACATTTTTGGGGGGAGGGCGGAGGCAATGAGCAACTTACTTTGTTGATATAAACAGTTCCCTGAGGCTACAAGTACTTCTAGGTCCTGAGCATCCTTAGGGGACCCCGAAGTGAATTATTCCAACTGCGTCACACATCTGCCTCCCCCTCTGGCAGCCCAGGGCACACGTGCAGTTCTAAATCACATTAACGGTTTCTCGGCTAATTTTTCTTGACGCAAAGGTTGCCATGATCCCCGAGCCTGAAGAAGCCGTTGACAAATCCACCGAGGTAAGGTACCACCCACGCTGAGAACTATTTGTGAAGCGGCAACGCTCCCTCACCGTGTCTGATTCATGCAGTGACGCTGGGACCGAAATGCCGAGTCACAGCTCAGGTTAGCAGGGGAGGAGGTGATGGGAGGAGGCGGCAGGCAGCTGGCTCTTCTGCGCAGGCCCGTGTTAGGGGTGGGAGTGGGGTCCTCAGGGAGGAGATCTCTGTGCTAGCCTTGGCTGCTCGAGGCGGGCTTTGGAGATGAGGAGAAGCTGGTGGCGTTGGGTAGTTAAACTCTTGGCCCTAGAGGGAGGAAAAAGGTCACCCAAGGTCATTCCAGAAGCCTCGGTGTGAGGAGAAAGAAGAGAGAGAGACCGTTTTGTTCTTTCATGTGTTTAGGGCCAAACGTAGGAGAGCATCTAATCACAGCTTGTTCCTGGCTGCCGTGTGCTGAGAGAGATGAAAGTCACATTTATGATCATTTATTTCAGCAGAATCCATCCTGTGTGAAGGTTTGGGGCAGCAGGAACAGAGAGTTTGGAGTCTGGTAGGAAAGGGTGCTAATGGGTACATTCCCTGGCTCATCCTCTAGGTACTCGGCCACGGTCCCTGAGAGGTTGGTTTCAAAGGAACCAGACACACTGGAATCCTTAAGGGAAGTGTCTGTCTGTCTGTCTATCTGTTCATCCCCACCCACCCGTTTATCCATCCATCCCTGTAGGATCCCCCCCCCACCCCCATGCAGCTTAGTCTTTTCAACCAGGCACACACTTGACTGCCGGATATTAACTAAATATTGCTGGTAAAACATTTATTTATTTTTCCAATCTAGCTGTATAAATTCAGAATTTGTTGATGCTTTGCCCAAAGCATAATATGAGCTATCTGACAAGATGGAAATAATTAGTGAGAATCCCACGAAAGGTCACAGTTGTAATTAATATTTAAAAAGCACACATTGTTTAGGAACTTCAGCCATTAACGAGCTCGGGCTGTCAGTGTTTGTTGCTGTATGTAAACAATTATGTCCTAAATACTCTGCCCATTAAAGCCAGTCTCCCAGGGTCTCCGCTTGGAAACGCTGTTGGTGATTCATTTGAGTAACTCTCTGTACTACAGAATGATGCTCTTTATGAACTTGAGAAGATGGGCTTTTTATTTTTAATCCTCACCTGAGGATATCTTTCCATTGATTTTTTTCAGAGAGAGTGAGAGAGAGGGAAAGACAGAGAGGAATACCGATGTGAGAGAAAAACATCAATTGATTGCCTCCTGCACATGCCCCAACCAGGGCCCAGGATGGGGAGGAGCCTGCAACTAAGGTACTTGCCCTTGACCAGAGTTAAACCCAGAACCCTTCTATCCACAAGTCATTACTCTATCCACTGAGCAAAACTGGCTAGGATGAGAAGGTTTATATATATATATACATTTTAAAGCTTACCTTCTCGTCCTAGCCAGTTTTGATTTCAGAGGGGGAGGAAGAGGGAGAGAGAAATGGAAACATCAATGATGAGAGAGAATCCTTGAACAGCTGCCTCTTACTGGGGATCAAGGCCACAAGCTAGTCATGAACTCTGAACGGGAATTGAACCATGATCTCCTGGTCCATAGGTCCATGCTTAGCCACTGAGCCATGCTGACTGGGCGAGAAGATAGTGATGGTGCAAGATGATGTTCTAGGGCACATGTGTCAAACACAAGGCCCTCGGGCCAAATCCAGCCCGCCAGGCCTTGCAATGTGGCCCGCACCGCGCTGTCATCACTGCACTCCGCTGTCAGTTTATGACATTGTCAGTTTATGACTGTTCAGTAAACCATTCGGCCCATGATTTAGGCTGGATTTTAGATTTTGGCCCCTTCTCTGATTGAGTTCGACACCCCTATTCTAGGGCATGAGATGAGTAGGCCAAGGCATAGGCAGAAGGTCATCATGGAGAGACTTGGATGATTTTAGATTGTATTGGATTGCACGTTGAGGGCAGAACAAAAGAGCAGCTGTTGGTTTTAGGTAAGGGGGATGTGAAGGGTTTGCATTTCGAGGAGCTCATGGAGGTGGTGAAGAAGATGTGTCCAGGAGGCTGACACTGGACATGGGGTGGCTCACCATACTCCCAGAAAGCCTCCCGAGACTCAAGTTCCCCTGGGCACGATGCTGCCAGTTGCCGTGGAAATACCAGAATGGTCCTGCATTCGAAGGAATCCAATTACCCACTTCTTCTGTCTATTTAAGCATACATGTTTGTATTATAGGAACCATTTGAAATAGGCCTGGATCTCTTTTCCGTTTGTCTGCCTCTTCCTCTTCTTACAGGAAAAGGCCCTATCAGGTTAGGACCTCATTTAGCCTTTACCCACTTAAAGGCGTTAAACCCCAAGATAAGCACATCAGGGGCCAGGGCTTTACCATATGATTTCTTTTGTGGGGGAGGGGGCAGAAGGTGGCCCCATGAGAAAAATAGGCACAGAGCCTGGATGCCACGGAGGCCGGGGGCTGGGGATTTGAAGTTGGGCCTTGGGACACTTGGATTCCTGAGCATCCTGCTGCAGAAACCCGGGACGGGCTCTGCCTCCTCTGGGCCTTGGCATGGCCACGGTTGCTTAGGAGACGGGTGTGCCTTAGAAGACCCGGGTCAAACAACCAGACTAGAGAAGATAGGGACTTTGGAACCAAGCACCACCCTGGATAAAATCCATCACCCTTACAGTCAGTGCAGCCCACCTCACACCCCTTCTAACCTGCCCAGGTCTTGGCCATTGGCAGTGAACTCTAGCAGCGGCCTTTGGGAGGCCCTGGCTTGCTCATTCTTGTCCCTGTCTTCCCTGCCTGGTGATGGGGTGGAGAGACTTTGTGTTTTGTTACAGCGGCATTTTCGAGGAAAATGTTGAAACACTCCCCAAACAAGAGATAATTCTTGTCCCTTGTTTTAAAGGTCTGTACCTGCTTTTATTAGGGGGGGGGGGGGGGCCAGGAAAGAAGCAAATACATTTCTACAGAAATACCCACACATGAGGTCAAAGGCAATGTTTCCTAATGTACATTTTGTGACATTCAGCCCTACCAAACGCTCTGGGAGGAAAGAGTTACGTGGACAAGTAATTGAGGAGAGAATATTATTTTCTTTCCATAGAGATTTACATTGCCCAAGAGCAAAAACTTAAGAAATATTGCCAAAATAAATAAATAACACCCAGCACCCAAAACAGAAAACAAAACCTGTTGCATTTTTCTCAATCCAGACTTTCCTAGAGTTGCGTGGACACATAAGCCACCCCCTCTCAGCAGCAGGGCCTTCGTTGGAAAATATTATTTCAGATTTTTACTGGTCATGCTGGGAAGGGGGTGACATAAACCGAATCACAAGATTCTGTGGTCACCACATGGACTTCCCTCCAAGAGAGCCCTGGAGCAGTCCCAAAGAGATGGACATCTACTCGCCTTTCCACCACGACCCAAACTTCCCTCAGAAGCCATGCCATCATCTCCATCAGCGCCTCCCTCCCACCACCGCCCTGAGTGTTCAGGAGCACAGCGTGTAAAGTGTGTCTGTTCATTTTGCCCTACACCAGGAAAAGGAGCATCTGATCCCCATCGAGATCCCAGGGAAGAGACTCTTGTGGAGTTGAAGCTGAGAACTATGATCAAGGGGCTGCTGAGGTGTCTCCACCGGCGCTCAACAGTGTCGGATCCGGAATCTGACCTTCAGGGATGGCCGGGTATTTTCTGTCTGTCCCTGGTGCCTGTCTGTGCTTTCTCACTACACCCTGGGCAGGTAGTAACACCGGACTTGCTTATTGCCCAAGGTTGGTGACAAACATTCGTAAGATAAAGTTCAAGGAGGCACTGCTTATTAGGAGAAGAACGATGGAAGTTCAAGGTGGTGGTGTTGCTTTAAGATCTCTACAGTGAACTGCAGGGTCCAGGAAGGCTTCGAGGTCAAAACCAGCCCTGCCTCTGGGCCTGAAGCACCATGAGGCCAGCGGGGGCTGCAGAAGGTGGGTGAGGCAGGGGCCACACGGGGATTGCTCTGCGGCTCAGCGATTGGGTGTCTGGTTAAAAGCAAGAGAGCTGGTTGTGCTAAAACATTGGGGACACTGGGGCAATTGAAAACCCCTTCAGAGTTTAGGGTCCTAAGGGAAATACAAAAGGAGCAGGCATTCTTTTGCTTTACCCTTGGGTCTCAGGTGTTTGAGGTGAGTTGGGAAAATACCGTGTGGCCATGCTAGTGACAGCCAAGGTGGTGTTAGCGAGCCTCCTACCAGGGGTCCAGGACACAGGTGAAGACAAGGGCTGAACCATGTGTTAGCACCTAGCATGGTCCTTAAGCCCCCGAAATGAGCCGATTCCAAGGAGGCTGGGCAGCAGGTGTAACAGCGAGAGCGGAAAGCCCTGGCCGGGAGGGCGTTGCTGTCCAATGGCTCTCTGAATTCCAGCCTTAGCTCTGGTCTGGGAAACACTGATCAGAAGCTTGAAATGGACACTTTATATATGGATGTAAGTCAATGTTATGTGTATAATGTATTATATGTGTGTGATGTGTGTATATCACATGCATGTAACATGTGTGTATTAAATATGTGGTGTATTACATATGTGCAATACATATAGGGTGTCCCCCAAAAAATGTATAGCCACACTTTAAGTCATTTTAAAGGCAATGTTTATTAAAATGCATTTCATTTCTTTTTTTTCTTTTTCTTTTTCTTTTTTTAATATAGTTTACTGATTTTTTACGGAGAGGAAAAGAGAGGGATAGAAAGTCAGAAACATCGATGAGAGAGAAACATCGGGGATGTGCCCGCAACCAAGGTACATGCCCTTGAGTCCGCAACCCGACGCTCTATCCACTGAGCCAAACCAGTTTGGGCAAAATGCATTTCATTTTCAAAATTGAGCTCTCAGCTATGAAAGTGCATATACATTTTTGAGACTCCCTGTGTATAACACACATCATCTATGCATGCACATATACATAATATATTACCTATGTTATATGTCACATATACAATATTTTTTCCATATTCTATGCAATCCAGGGGATGTGCTGGCTAGAGTGTTTGTAACCACAGCCGCAATGACTTGCCGTGGCGATACTGCCAGTAGGGTTTATTTAGTAAGGGTCTCGTGCTGCTTTTTGTACCTCCTCCTTTTTCCTGTGAGCTGCCTCCCTGAGTGACGGCCATGGCGTCAGTCCAGACTCGGTGAGGGCCCGTGTCCAGCCATCTTCTGCGGGACTTGTCCTCTGCCTGTGCTGTCCCTGGTGCTGTCCCAGGAGACACAGTGGCAGTGCATATGGAGAAGGTGAGGGCGGAGTGCGGCCAGCGGGGCTGAGGGGCCTGTCTGGCCTGAGGCCGGGGCCCAGTCCACTTCAGAGGCACCCACACGGAGGGTGCTTCTCCCACGTGAGTGTGTGCTCACAGGCGGCCTTGGGATAGTGGCAGAAGGCAGCCTCCGGTGCAGTCCATCCTGGGGAGGGCCCGGGACCCTGCATTTCTGAGAGCACCACACCTGGGGGCAAGGCAGCTGGTGTAGGCAGAAGGGGTGCCGGGCGCTCTGGCCGAGCAGAGGCCAGCAGCCCAGGGGGAAGCTGCCAAGAGAAGGGGTGGGAGGAAGAGCAGGTGGGCAGGATGTGGCAGCGCCCACGCCGTCCTGCATCTGCCTTCACCCGACAGTGCTCGGCGCTGGCACCGGCACCGTGGGGCAAGGACGGATGTTCCTGATGAAAGAATCTTCTTTTGAAAACCGGGTTGTTATGTTCGGGGTTACACAATGAATAAGTCTGGAAGGTGTGAAATATGGGGTAAAAATATTTCCATCAAGAATTCTTAAATTAAAAATAAAACGTGGGCGTCGCAGAGACAAACATCTGTTAGAGGGGAAAGCACTCGCCGAGTCCGGGGCCTGGGGACACACAGCTTCCCCCGGGCGGGAAGGCCGGCCTGAGCTTTCCCGGCCCAGGAAGGCCCTGCGGAGTGCAGGGTGCCACCTGTGGGGGACCAGATTCCTGGAAACACAACTTCCTCTTGCCTCTCCCGCTCTGTCCCCACTGAGCCCCCCACCCCTCCAGCTCCGGCTCCGGCAAATGCAGGTTCCCAGTCAGTGGAGTTTCTGAAGAGTCAGCTGTTTCCCGAACCTTTTAGAAATAGGCCAGAGCCAGGATTTTGCAGAGGAGGAGGTGGTCTGAGCTTTAGGGGCCGGGAAGGATGAGGAGGGGACAGCTTGCTCTATGGCGCAGGGAACCAGCCAATCAAAGGCCCCTCCTTCGGGCCCACTTCCCTGCCGCCGGGCACACACGGAACACGGGGTGCTTGTGCGGCTCGTTGGGGGTGAGCAGAGGGGAGTCCGGGGCGCCTCCGTGGGTGTCGGTGAGAAGAATTGTTTTCTATGTTACATAATTTTATTAAGGTGATGCATTTGCATAAAATTTCCACAGAATCTTTCACATTTTTTAAAAAAAGAGACGAGATTTTCTCCTTGAACATACTTTTGTAAAATAAACACAAACTCTCTCTCTCACACACACACACACACACACACACCTACCAGATTTTACTCATGGAATGATTACGTGCAATTTCTGGTCCCACAGAGCCTTTATATTTTTCACTATTGTTAATCACTAATCTCTACTATTCTGGTCTCCTGTACAGAAGTAGAGGTACACAGGTTAGGAGGTATAAGTAGTGAGAGGATTCCTAAGTGATGCCCTTTTAAAGCGTACTCTGTTTTTAAGTGTTCAAACATTCAGAACACCCACAGAGGCCTCCAATCCTCGGAGTCTCCAGCTGGGGGTCAGTGTCTACACTACACTTCCCGGCAGCTCTCAGTCCGTTTCATTCCCAGAAAAAAACAGCTTAGCGGAGACCGGGCTCCTCTAAACCAGGGCTGGGGAATGGCTGGCCCAGGGGCCCTATAAGGCCCTTGAAATCATTCGGTCTGGCCCTGCCAAGGCATTCAGCGTGAGTTAATTAATTGTTTAACCAAATACAGCGGGCTAATCTGTAAGTTGATAATTATGAATGGCCCTTGAATGGTGTTATCGATATCCAAATGGCCCTCGGCAGGAAAAGGGCTCCTGGCTCCTGCTCTGAATAGCGACTGGGCCCGAGACCCTGGGGACCAGATGCCACAGGGCAGGTGGCACTTTGGTTAGAAGGCACTTAGGTGGGGTCTCTGCCGCCGGGGGTGGGAGGCGGCCGCTGGAGTCGGGCGCGAGGAGCATCTGTCTGTCTGTCTGTCTGTCTCTCTCGGGAGAGCTGGCAGCACAGCACGGCCCCGAGACAACAGGGCTTTGTGCAGAGCGTCGGGCTCTCCCCACACCAGTGGGCATGCCACGTCAGCTGCGGGCAATTCCAGTGACCTTTCCATTGAGCCCAGGAAAACCGCCAAGTGGCTCTACAATAACTGTGTACCCTGACCTCCTCACCACCCTCTTCTGAGCGCCGTTTGCAGAGGAAAATGAGTAGAATGGTCTCATGCTCCCGGGGGCTCTTACTCCCCCAGGGCGTGGGCAGGCCCACTCCCTCTGCCTTGTCCAGGAAAGGCTTCCCAGCCCCACTCGTGTCTCTAAGGTCCCGTCAGTCCACAGGGGACCTGGTGCCCAGGCAGTGGGGCCCCCCGCTCACACTCCACCTCTGCCTCTCACTGACCCGCTGCCCGTGCTGGTGGGCAGAGGGAGCCACACAGGTAACCCCTGCTCTCTCTGCACGGCCACCCTCGGGCGATGAGAGACAGTGAAACACAAGCAGGCCCCTTGGGGGTTACAACATTGCTGGAAAACAAATCAGTTTCACTAAAAAGAGATGTTGACAGGAAGCCAGGAAGGCTGGTCAACAACCTTAATTGCTCTAACCACTCACCCTTTCGTTGCGACATTGTTAGCTGAAGCAGCCTCCACCTTGTTTGTCCCTGTAAGTGTCTGTTATTTCCTGCCTAAGGGCTACATGTACATTTCTGTTTATGTTGCCTAAGATGTTTTCCCAAAGCCTCAATGAAAGGGAGGGCAGGGCCAGAGCAGGAGTAGTTCTCCCACTAGAGTTGGACTACCGCCTGGCCCCCCCTATCGCCAAATTGAATTTCTTCAAGTCTCAAGTCTCTTCATTTGTGTGCGGCCCTTCTCCAGAACCCGAACCCTGAATTGGAACTCTTTCCACGCAGGCCTTGAAAGAGATTCCTACACAACATGAAACCAAAATGTGGAATTTCTGGAAAACACCATTCCTGAGGATGGGCCAAAATGACAGCCCCGCTCTACAAATGACAGCCCCGCTCTACAAATAAAACCGGGTTTCACATGGAAATACCTGAAGATGGGGAAAGAGGCGCCTTCATTTGGCTTATGTTTCCATGAGGCTGAACGTTAACTTCTTCTGCGTGTAGAAAGGGAAGGGTTTGGGAAAGAAGAAATGGGCTCGGCTTGGGAATTAGCAGTGGAGGGCAGCTGGGGGTCCCCCCTCTTCCCCCTGCCTTGTCCATCTAACAAGGGAGAAGTGTGTGATCGAGGCTCTCCTCTGGATTTCCTGAGGTGGATGAGCCTAATCCTCTCTGATTAAGGAAATTAATTTTAGAGGCTTAACTAAATATGCTTTGATTTTCATATTTTTTTCAGATTAGTTGACTTAGAAAATATCCAAATCTCTCTTGTGAAACAAATCATGTGTTTTGGCTTAGAAAATATGAGCATTGTTCATCCAGGCCCTTGCCATCGAGGGTGGCTGGGCCTGTCCAGGGCAGGCGACCAGGGAGTAAAGGTCAGGTCAACACAGTGCTACCCAAGTAGCCTTTTCTCCCCCACGTGGCCAGGTGAGGGTGCAGACTGGAGCTGGGAGGGCGGGGCAGATGAGGCCATCCTAAGGAGAGCTTGGGCAAAAGTGGTGGGAGCAGCCCGGCCAATTAGGCTCAGTGGATAGAGCATCAGCCCGAGGACTGAAGGGTCTTGGGTTTCAGGCTCGATCCCCGGCCCCTATGGGGATGCTTTCGCATAGATGCTTCTTCTCTCTCTGTCTCTCCCTTCTCTCTAAAAATCAGTGGAAAAAATATTACGGGTGAGGATTAACACTAAAAACAAAATGGTGGGAGCAGCCCAAGGGGCTCTCCGTGGCACAGGAGACCTCAGCGCCCCCTGGGGATGCAGGGGAGCCATGGATCCGTGGGGAGAAGGGAGGGCTTGGCTCTGGATCTGAGATTCTCTGGATATACACATGCTTCTCTCTCTCTCTCTCTCTCTCTCTCTCTCTCTCTCTCTCTCTCCCCATTTCAGATGTGACACCAGCCCGACCAGCTCCTCGCAGCAGCCACAGCCCTGGCTTAGACTTAGCCCAGAGAGGGAACCCTCATTGCTCTCTCTGTCCCCAAACAAGCTGCATTTTCCGGGTGAGGACACGGATGCCCCCGGAGGGTGAGAAAGTTCATCACGCTGGTGCGCTACCCAAGTGGCATCTCGAATCTCATTTCCCGTCTCAGGAACAAGCCAGATGAACCACCCTGGACGTTCAGGTGGTGATTTTTTTTTTTTTTCCACACTCCCAACAGAGAGGTCTTGCTCTGGTTTTCTTTTCTCTTTTAACAGCGCCCTACCCCACACAGACATATGGAGCCTGTCACCCTGGCAACGTGACTCATAACACACGGGGAGGCCATTCCGCACGGCAGCTTTCAAGCCCCATCTGCTTGCCCATATAAAACAAAATTTATACTGAATGGGATTTTAGAAAAATCATCACGGCCTAAATTGAACATCGTTTGTTGGGAAACAAAGCATATGTTGGGAACTATGGTTCTGAGTCTTGGCTTGGGGCCATCTGACTTCTGGGGGGGAAGGGAGCCCTCTCCAGGCCCCCAGGGCTGTGGGGCCGACATGCCGGTTTAGACTTATTGTTGGGAAAGCACAGTCCTGAGCATCACACCCAACTGCTGCTCCCGTGGTCCTTGGGGCTGTTACAATTGTGGGAAAGTGGGCAAAGGTTTAACGGACAAGGGCGGACATTTTAAAGGTTGGGAGAAATGAGGAATTAAGGCTAGAAGCCATCATTAGCTTGGTCTGCTTGCTCCCAAGGGACCTATTTGACACAATAAGGTGAAGGGCATTGATGGGGGTTTGAGGAAAATTGCGACTTCCAGTTACCAAGAGGCCATGCGCAATGCTAGGTTGAATCCCCAGGACACTCCTGGGAGATATTTGCCGTTGTTCCCACTGTTCAGCACGGACCCCAGGCTGGGAAAGTCTGGTCCTTGGCCAAGGTCAGCCAGTAAGACACCCAGCGACACCATGGATTCCGGCATCGCCTCCTCAAGGGCTGAGGCAGCCCAGGAGGGTCCGTCACATTGGCAGGGCCTGTTTTTCTTCTTGACTATGATTCCCTGGGAGACCACTCTCCGAGGACGTTAGGACGTCCTCGTTCAAGGCGGAGAGTGCAGATGCAGGGCAGCACCCCGGGGTTCCCGCCACCCCCAAACGGAAGCTCACTGAAACCCTCAGGTTTGAGACCTTCGGCTAGTCTGAATTTTTCAAGCTTTCCCAGCATTCTTAGGTACATTTTGAGTATATTTTGAGTGACTATTAGAGCTTCCCACACTAGGTGCTTGGCTCTGTCTGATGAAGTCATACCTAACCCTCATCGTATCTCGGGGTGGGTGTTGGCCTTCCCATTCTAAGGATGAGGAAGCAGAGGCAGAGACTCACCTGGTTTGCCCCACCCGCCATCCTGGGCCCAGTGGGAGCTAGCTGCCA
Source organism: Pipistrellus hanaki (assembly GCF_964339955.1). Lineage (NCBI taxonomy): Eukaryota > Metazoa > Chordata > Mammalia > Chiroptera > Vespertilionidae > Pipistrellus > Pipistrellus hanaki. The sequence continues at coordinate 4,397,804 of NC_140512.1, forward strand.
GGCTGTGGGCTCTGTGGTGGGTGAGGCCACAGCCTCTGCTGGGAAACACCTGGGGCAGGAGGCGCGGCTTCACCTTCACGTGTTTGTGGTTTCCCTTTCCCGGGGCAGATGACACCATGAGTAGGCCCTGTTCTCCGTCCCCCCTGCCTTTGTCTCTGGAGCAGCCACCGCCCTGACTCAGTCCATTTTGGTTTGGATTTCAACCAATGGCAACCTAATCCCTCACACCGCTGGCAGAGAAAGAGCATCAAATATTAATCCAGAGTTTGGAAAGGAGACTCGGGAAGGGCAAGGGGCCTTCACCACTCAGCTCTCTCTCTCTCTCCGGTATCGGAACGGAAGCCGGCCAACGAGGAGGGTGATGCGGAGGAGAGACCTCCGAGCTTCAGAACAAGGAGAGGAAGGCGGTGGCTCCTGAACCCACAGCATTAGCAACACTCAGCAGCTCAGCAGAAATGCAGGGTGGGGGTGTGCCCTCCCCACGAGGGGATTATAGCTGGAGAAGCACCCTTCTAACCCAATGGCTAGGCTCAGGGAGGGCAGAGACCGTGAACTCAGACCTCCTCTTTCTGACCATCAGATGGGAGGGAACTTAGGGCAGGAGTGGCCGAGAACCAGATCCGGGCTCCTGAGAGCTGGCCTTGGCTGGGAAATGCAGGTGGCTGATTAGGAGCCGAGTGAATGGGCCGGCCTCAGGTGCGGTGGCCGAGTTAGCCAAACCCGGCAGGGCAGACTGCATCCGCAGCGCTTTCCTTCCACAGAAGCACCGTGTGGGTTCCCCCCGGGAGGGCACCGGGAGTCGCCAGGCCCTGCGAGCCAGCAGTGGGAGAGCGGCCGGTCCCTCTTCCTCTGCGAACCAGCGCGATCATCCTCCTCCAGCAGCTCAGCTCAGGAATTAACCATTTCCCCTGGAACTGAAATGGGAAGCGTTTCCTGGGGCAAAAGCACTTTCCTCCCCCTCGGGCTCCCTCTCTGAGTGCAGGGGAGCTCCCAGCCCGGGTGCCCTGCTCTGCAGAAATGCCCGCAGCCGACCTGTGCCCTCCCCAGGGTCATCTCACAGCTAAGCCGGAGCCAGGTCAGGACGGAAAGGCAATCCAGTGGAGCTTGGCGCTTTCTCAGCTCGTTGTTGCCATGAATTGTTGGCAAGTCGTCCAAACTTTACTCGCTTAAAACTTGTCCTGAGTGGGATATAATTCACCCAGCCGCCTCCTCCAGGGTGCCAAGAGAAGGTTCATGAGCCAATGCCAATGTTTTGACTCCTGGGAGCAAGGAGCCTGTGAACACATCAAACACACTGGCTAGGTGTAGGTGAGCTCTTATTTTACTTATTTTTTATTATTCCTCACCTGAGGATATTGTTCCCATTGATTTTAGAGAGAGTGGAAGGGAGGGGGAGAGACAGAGGGAGAGAGAAACATCAGTGTGTGAGAGACGCATCAATACATTGCCTCCTGCACACACCTCGGCCAGGGCCAGGGATGGAGCCTGCAAACCCTACGCTGAACTCTATTTGTTTAGAAAGCTCACTAGCTTTTCTGTTTCCGTCAAAATTAGGACGACATTTATCCCTGACCGTCAGGGGAAGAGCATGAGCATGTGTGTGATTGGGAGCTGTAAATGCCGCATCAAGCCCTAACTAACCTTTCTCCTTTGAGTTGTGTTCTAAATTAAATCGCTGTGGTTGGACTTGGAGTATCGTTTGTGCCCGCGCTCCAAAAATTATCTTGCACGCAGTTGGGATATTCATGTACGGTAAGGGAACAGGGCTGTGGGTTTTAATGTTTTCCAAGACATTAAGTAGAGGCTGACTGCTTCAAAAACACAATATTTAATTTTTTGCAAACATCTATTTTTCCCTCAACTGTAATACAATTAAAGAGGAGTTTTTGGAGAAGGAAATGAAATGAGTGAAATAGGAATTGACCATGCGTGGACCAGGAGTTACTTGACAAAAGGGCCCTCATTTGTAGGGGACAAAGGGTGAGACTCCGGAGGGGAAAATATCTTGAAGCCACAGGATCCCTGCTGAACTGGAAATTGAATGGTGACATGAATAAAGCCTCATCGATAAAACATGCGAGCTACCGAGATAGATGGGAAAGGCAGGGAATGAAATCAAACACAATCCACTTTTGCTGAAAAACAACCTTGAGCGGCGATGCTTCACCCCACGGTTAATATAAAACAAGTCATTATTTGAAAAGGAAAGAGAAAAAAAGAAAGCTCGCCTGATTACATCACATCAATAATGCATTTTCTGGAAGCTCATCATGGTCCTTTCTATAAAGGCCAGTAATGGAGAGAAATCACCTTTTATCTGCTCCTGCCTGGGAGGATTTACTTCGTTATCCTGTTGTGGTTGAACCTGTGGAAATTCTCCGGGGGCTCTGAGCGGGGGAACCCAGGCCTCTGTGTAGGCATCCAAAATAATCCAGGAAAATTAACAGCCACTCTCACTTCCACTCTCACCTCCAGCAAGGTGCTTTTTGTTTTAATTATCCAGAAAATTAAGTTAATCCTTCACTTAGTTGTGCCTTTAGACCAATGGTCATAGCCTATGTGTGCTCTCTCAGTCTGTAATTACCAGCATTTCTGGGTGCTGGGCTGCTCAAGGCGATCCATATTCCTTAACTCTTTTTGTTAAGGAAAATCCTCTCCCAAGGATATTTTTCCCACTGATTTTTTTTTTTTTTTTTTTTTTAGAGAGAGTGGAAGGGCCTGGGGGAGAGAAACATCAATGATGAGCGAGAATCATTGATCAGCTGCCCCCGGCATGCCCTCTAGTGGAGACTGAGCCTGCAACCTGATCATGTGCCCTTGACCAGAATTGAATCCATGACCCTTCGGTGCATGGGCCAATGCTTTAACCACAGAGCCACACCGGCCAAAGCCAAATTCCTAATTCTTAGGCTCTTGGTCTGAGTTGGAAAAGAATCAAAGTAATACCTAAATCTTGGTTAGGATTCAATGAGAGAAGATAAAGTAAACCATGTGTCCATTGCCACATCTGATACCTAGGGCTGGTTCCATTTACTCTCTCTCATCTATTACTTTTTAAAAAAAATATGTATTGTTATTATTTCAGAGAGGAAGGGAAGAGAGAGAAACATCAATGATGAGAGAGAATCATTGATCAGCTGCCCCTGGCACGCCCTCTAGTGGAGATTGAGCCTGCAACCTGAGCATGTGCCCTTGACCAAAATCAAACCCGGGACCCTTCAGTCCACAGGCCGACGCTCTATCCACTGAGCCAAACCGGCTAGGGTGTCCATTAACTCTTTTGACAGCAGTCATTAGTGACCACTCGTGAAATGCTCCCTTGCAGAAACATGAACCAGCAAGTGAGAAACAAGAAAACAGAACAGTGTGAGATTAATGTGCTAAATGATGTAGTTGTGAACGGGCACCTGGTCCACCACCAGCTGCGTGGGAACGGGGAGGGGTTCCCATAGAAGGGAAGCCAGGTAGGCGCATGTGGGCAGGAGGGACCCAGAGGGGAGAGAGAGCTGCTTTCTGAGAAAGCTGTTCGCTAGGCCTTGGCTGCGGGAAGAGATAGCACAGGGCAGCAGGGGCCGCAGTGTTTAGGAGCTCAGACACCTTGGACATAACAGAGCTCAGAACTCTGTTACAAGGACAACAGAGAATCGCAGTACCATTTTCCTAAAAAACAGCATTTGGTTTTTTCATATTGCAGATGTTTAAGCATGTTGATGAAAGGGAAGTGCAGGAAAGCTTACCAGTCCTATGTAATAAAAGGCTAATAGGCAAATTGACCAAATGGCAGAACAACCGGTAGCTATGATGTGCACTGACCTCCAGGGGGCAGATGCTCAAAGCAGGTCTGCTTGGCCAGAAGCCCAGCTCACAGCCGGTGAGGGCAGCGGCAGTGGCGGGAGCCTCTCTGCCTCTGAGGCAGCGCTAAGGGTGTCTGACTGACGGCGTAGGTCCACTCCCCGTGGCCGTGGCAGGGGGCAGGCCTAAGCCATCAGTCGGACATCCCACAAGGGCTCCAGGACTGCGAGAGGGCACAGGCCGGGCTAAGGGATCCCCTTCTCCCTCCCCCCCCCCCAGGCCTCTAGTGAGAATATAAATGAGCAGCCCCTCAGTCCCCATCCAGAGGCAAACATTGTGAATATTTTGGTGTAATATTGTTCACAATTGATACAGTACTTTTTATTGCTTCTTCTTGTTACAGACATTGCATGGTAACTTATCAATTTGCATTCCTTTTTAATAATTAAGTTAGCCAAAACCGGTTTGGCTCTGTGGATAGAGCGTCGGCTTGGGGACTGAAAGGTCCCAGGTTCGATTCCGGTCAAGGGCATGTACCTTGGTTGCGGGCACATCCCCAGTAGGGGGTGTGCAAGAGGCAGCTGGTCGATGATTCTCTCACATCGATGTTTCTAACTCTCTATCCCTCTCTCTTCCTCTCTGTAAAAAAATCAATAAAATATATTTAATAAATAAATAAATAATGAAGTTAAACACATTTTAATATATCCATCGGTAATTATTTTTTTCTTCTCTTTCAAATTGTGTGTTAGTGAACCTTGGCCATTTATTGTATTAATTCTTTTCTTACCGAATCTTATATGAAGGCATATATAAAAAATACCCTTGTTAGTAAAGAGTTTGCTGTTAAATTACATTCGTGACTATTTTGTTGCAAAGAAGCGGTAGCAGGAGAGTTTCCAGAACGTTGGGAGCTGGCTCCATGGCTCCCTCTCTGCCTGTGCGTGCTGTGCTGGTGGCCTTGGCTCAGCACGGATCCTCACAGCACGCCTGTGTGAACATGCCTGTGGTTCTCCTGGTGATCACAGCTTCTCCCCACACGCAGTCTGCACTCTGCACGGTGTGAGGCCAGGCTCCCGTGGGGTCACTCCCCCGAAGCTTAGCCGATGCCTCCACCTCTGTGATGGGAAACCCAGCCTTTCACACACACACACACCCCTTTTTTTGTTTTTCACTGAGGGAACCAGTCTTTGGAGCCAGTTCCTGCTGCAAAGCAGAAAGCAGAACCGCTCCGGCCCTCACACTTCCTGGAGGGCCGGGCTGTCAGGCATGGCCGCACCTTTTCCTTCCTTTTTCCTGGAACGTGTGGCGGCTTCGGCCGTTAAGGGAACCATCTTCCCGCCAGGCGGGCAGCCAGCTGCTGAGGATGGGGGGCTGGCGGAGCGGGGCCCCTGGCTCTCTGGGGCCCTCGTGCTAGCTCCGATGGCTTGCTGGGAGGCAGGACACGAGCCTCTGGGGGCTGGTCATGCTAGGAGGACCCTTAAGCGTAGGAGGGTAACAACAGCATTGGGGATTTAAGAAGGCTCCGCACACTTTGGGAAAAGCACCAGCTCCCTCCTCTTCCCTGCCCTCCCTCCAGCGCAGCTGGGAAGCGAGTTCAGATTGTGGTGGAGACACAGCGGGGAGAAAGCAGGGGCCGTCTTTACGTTCTGCAGCTATTGTGCTGCAGAGAGGACAGATGTTTACCAAACACACACACCACACACCACACACCACACTCCACACTCCACACTCCACACACACCCCCCGAGAAAACCCACTCCACCCTCCTAGCCCGTGGGATACTAGAAAAGAGGAATCCGTTCTCGCCGGCTGCAGTGCCCTGGTCTCCTTGGAGACCACCGGGGGACAAGAGCCGCAGGAGAGCCACGGAGCGTGATGGGCGGGGGAGAGGCAGAGCCGATCGCGGTCTGTTCAGGTGAGGAGCCGCCCAGATCCTGGTGAGGACACGCGCCCAGGTTACGGGCTCCATCCCCAGTTGGGGGTGTGCAGGAGGCAGCCGATCAATGATTCTCTCTCGTCATCGATGTTTCTATCTCTCCCTCTCCTCTCCTCTCTGAAATCAATAAAATTAGAAAATAAAAAAAATCAATAAAAATATATTTAAAGTAAAAATGTCATACTTTCTATTTTTGTTAGTCCTCACCTGAGGATATTTTTCCATCGGTTTTTAGAGAGAATGGAAGGAAGAGGGGGAGGCAGAAAGAGAAACATCGATGTGAGAAGAGAGACGTGGATTGGCTGCCTCCCGGATGGAGCCTGCAACTGAGGTACATGCTCTTGACCAGAACTGAACCCAGGACACGTCAGTCCGTGGGCTGATGCTCTACCCACCATGCCAAACTGGCCAGGGCAAGACGTCATATTTTCCAAGTGATTGAAGTTGGGTGGTCAGCCAAGGACCCCGAGGATTTCATGGTCGTAAAACTATTTAATAGTTGGTCTTTCTGAGTCTCGTGTGTAAATAATACCTAGCTCCAATGAGATCAAGTATGTGAAACACGTTACATGAAAGCAAAGGGCGCCTGGTAAACATCTCCTATGTAATTGTTTATGTCACGAGACAGAACATGATGGAATCACTTTTTAAGAGCACATAATTTGGGTCGGATTCCTAGTCTGGCCTTGTTTGACCTTGGGACACAAATAAACCTGCTGTTAAACGGGGAAAGTAGTTCTATTGGGAGGAGTCATTATGCAAATAGTGCTGACGCTAAGGAAGTCCTCAAGAAATGGTGGCTTCTCTGTCTGAACATTCACGCACCACCCTCAGGTGTGTGTATCTTACAGGGCAGCCACACCTGTTCCTCTGAGACTAAACCACGGTGGAAGTACCGACCCACCCAATTCCTAGAGCTGCACCCAAAGCGTCACCCTTTCCCCAAGAGCAACACTGAGACAGAACGTACAACGACAGTGCCTCCTCCTCCTCCTGAAGTCCTGCCGGGCTGCACGGCCAGCGGCTCTGCGAGCATGGCGCCGCGGAGTGCACAGGGAGTGTGGGTGCGATGTTAATGGGTAATTACTAACGTTTTCACTCCGCTGCTTTGCCGACGGCTCCCCCTTTTTTGTGCTGTACATCCGGGTGGTTTCTTTTTTTGTGTTTGGCCATCCCTGGGCCTGGCTTCCTGGAGGTGACTGTGCTGTTGTGACTACTTACAGACGATGTCACCGGGAAGAGCGCGCTGTGGGGGTTCGGGTGTCCTGATGTCTCCGATGAATTCATGGAGCAGCACAGAGCGAGTGCTAGCATCCTTGCTCCCCTCCCTCTTAATCTGCTTGTCACGGGAGGATGAGAGGGGTGACGTAAGCCAAGGTGATCACACAGACGTGCGAGCCTCCCGCAACCAGGAGCACGTCCTGTCACGCCGGCCTGGTTCTGCCAGGGTCTGGGCAAACGGTGTAGATTCTCTCCCATCCCGTGGGCTGGACGGAAACCTGTCTTCGCAGAGGGTGTCCTGGGAGGGACCACTCTTTTCTTTCCTTAACTTTGTGAAGCAGCCCTTTCCCTAACGTCCCCTCCCCTGCAGTTAAGCTGAATGTACTCTTATTAGCATAAAAACCATTATCCGCCCTGAAGAAACCTGATTTTCAGATCTTGAAGTTTCTGTAAACACTTTGCAGAGTTTATCCCATTTAACAGGGCTTCCATGTTAACGCAGTTCCAGCATGAAAGCTCAGGATAAAAGGTCGTTTTGATGTTAGGATCGAACCCAGCATCTGTTTAGCAGAACTCTGTGTACAAAACAAAGCAGAGCAGGGCCCGCTTCCTACAACAGGAGAGACGAAACGTGGGCTTTGGCCTCAGAGAACAGGAGAGCTGGGAGCCGTCAGCGTCAACTAAAACTTCTAATAACCCAGGTCAACTGCACTTGGTAGCGTGGGCATTCTAAAAATAGTATTTTTATTGCTGGCTCAGCCAAGAACTTCCCCTCCAGGCTATTGACTCTTTCTAAGCACGCATGATATCAGAAATGGGGTTAAAGACATCATGCAAAGAAACCAATCATTGCAATAAAAGTCATAAATTAAAAGAATGAATTTTGCTGAGGAACGTAAGCTGACACCTGCAGTGTAAAATATGAGGAACTTAAGCTGACACCTGCAGTGTAAAAAAAGTCAACTATATCATTACTTAGTGAAATGATTAAACAGGCAGCGGTAGGTTTAATTCCTGTGACTTAGCAACCTGAGCGTGAACTCCTATCTATAAGAAAACCATGACGTATCCTGCTTGTCTCTTTCTCGGTATCTATTAAAGGCAAGAGTAGAAGAAATTGCTTAAATTTCAGACTATAGTAATGCTGTATTGTATAATTGAAACTTGCTAAAAAAGTAGAACCTAAATACACATACATACACACACACACACACACACACACACACACAAATAAAGATAAACATGTGAGGTGATGGACGGATTCATTAACTAGATGGGGAGAAAAAAAATCCTTTCATGACATATACGTATATCAAATCACCATGACGTACACTTTGAATATTTTACAATTCTATACGTCAGTTATATCTTAGTAAAATTGAAATTAAAAAAAGTTCAGGCCTCCATTTATTGAATCCTTTAAGTTAATAGTGTCATAGATTTAAACATCTATTCTAAAATAAATGACTTTTCATTTTGCATTGGGAATTCGGAGCATACCCCCTTCTGCCCCTCCCAAGCCCCCCCACCCTGCCCCAACCCCCATCCCTTATTCCCTGCCTAAGACGTTACTTTGGGGAAGGAGGTTTTAGAAATTGCAGCAAGACTTCCTGCTCGACCATGTAACAATGAAATCAGACTTTCTGAGAAGCTGTCAAGAACAATCAAAAAAGATGTTGCTTTTTATGCAGAACACTCACTGAAGAATAGTCCGCCTCTTAGTCAATGAGTAGATTCTCATTATTTATTTAGATTTCTCTGGCAGTTTTACTCTGAAGAGCTCATTAGAGTTAATTATTCCGATATCATTTTCATTTTCAGACTTTTGACACTTATCTCTATGTTTATGTTCATATTTTTGCAGATTTCACCCACTACATATGTCCTGAGTCTAGTCCCATCTCTCCATTTCCATCACCATAAGCCCAATCGAGGCTGTCATGGTCTTTCACTCAGAGTGGGATTGCCTGTAAACTGGCCTTCTTACCTCCACCCTCGCCTCCTCCCTCTGTTCTCCACTCCACAGTCCCGGTGATATTTCTTCAGCAAAGAAGGCAGCTGGTGGGACTTGGATAAAGTTTACATTAACTGTTGACCCATGAATCAAGAGGTCGTCGCTGCTTCTATTCCTGATCAGGGCATGTGCCGGCTTGTGGGCTTGATTCTCCGTAGGGGATGTGTAGGCGGCAGCCTATCAGTGATTCTCTCTCATCATTGATATTTCTATCTCTCTCCCTCTCTCTTCCTCTCTCTTTATAAAATCAATAAAAATGTATATTTTTAAAGATTACATTGAATCTGTAGATCAATTTGGGGAGTGTTGAGGCTGTTCAGTCTCTGAGCCATGAAAATGGATGTCTTTGCATTTTTTCAGGTCTCTTCTAATTTCTTTTAACAATGTTTTGTAGATTTCTTTTATTTCAGCAAATATTTATTGAGTCAGTTTTCTATGATATATCTGCTATACTTTGAATATACTATGAAAATAATTGCCTCTTTATAGTCTCTAATGTATTGAAGTTTTAACATCACAAGTTTTGTAATTTTTTTTGTTAATTTTACTCTGTTTTATTGTTTTTTGGTGTTATTGTAAGTGGAATGTTTTTCTTCATTTTGTTCTCAGGTTTTCGTTGGTGCTGTATAGAAAAAGAGCTAATTTTTGTAGATCTTGTATCCTGCAACTCAATTATTAGTGAATCCTTAAGGATTTTTTATATAAAAATAATTTCATTATTACTTCTTTCTTTGTAATTTCAATGACTTTTATTTATTTTTCTTATCTAATAGCTTTGTCTAGAACTTTGGTTGAATAGAGATGGTAAGAGTAGACTTCCTTGTCTTGTTCCTAATCTCGTTTTTCACCATTAAGCATGATATTCCCTGTGAGATTTTTGGAAATTTTCTTTTATTTCTACTTTGTTGAATTTATTTTTTCATGAAAGGTTGTTGAATAGTGTCAAATGCTTTTTCTCTGTCTATTGAGATTATCATGTAGTTTTTGTTCTTTTCCTCTCTATTCTTCTGGTTATGTACTCTCTATCGACCTCCCTTCATGTTTGCTAATTGTTTCTTCTGTCAGTTCAAATCTACTGTTGAACCACTTTAGTGAATTTTGATTCATTATTGTCCTTTTCAACTCAAGTTTCCATTTGCCCCTTTTATATACTGCATATCTGCTGACCTTCTCTCTTTGACGAGGCAGTCATCATACCTCTTCCTTTGCTTCCTTAGGCAGCCTCTTTCCTTTCGTTCTTTGAAATGTATAATTGCTGCTTGGAAACCTTCAAAGAGCGTGTTGCCGGCTCTTTCTTTCTGTTTATGGACAACACTTCCTGTTCGTTTTCACGTCTCAATAGTAGATGGTAGCCAGTATGAGTATTGCCTCCTCCCCAGCCCATTGGCTATTCTAATTAATTGCTTTCTTATTTATTGAGTGACGTAGCCGGGCCAGTTCTGTGACGTCTACGTCCCATGCAGTGTGCATGCTCTGATGTTGCTCCCTCAAGGGCGGGGCCTTAGGCCTGTGCACAGTTTCACTGACCTCCTTCCCCAGGGATGAGGATGGTCTTAGTCTGTTCTCTTTGTCTCTTCCCCTGAATTCCCCATTAAGCTTCAGGCTGGTTATTGCACCTAACTGTTAGCCTCCACTACTTGCTAGATGATTTCTCTATTGTTTTTTGACAAACATCTTGGCTCATAAATTGCTCCACAGTCTGATCCAATTAAAGTTGGGTCCCTTTGCTCTCCAGGTCTTTGAAGCTTGATTTACCCCCGGAGAGCTCTTCTCAGCTTTCTTGTTCTCTCTGTTGCACATCTAGTGGTTCTAGCACTTTTTCTTGTTGCTATGGAGACTGCTCTTAATTGCTCACCTCCTAGAACTCAATTGTTTTCACCAATGCCCTTGGGCTTGAACTTTCGCATGGTCTGTTGCAAATAAAGATGTGCCTTTCCTGATGTCTCTGTTTAAACTGATATCACTGCCACTCTCTTTTATTTACCCTGTTGTATTTTTCTTCATAGCCCTTACATTGGCCTGACATTACATGAAATATTTGTTTACTCATTGTCTATCTCCACCACTACAATGTAAGCTTTCTGAGGGCAGACTTAATGTGATATGCCCAGTTCCCAGTAGAGTGCTTACTGTACAGTAGGCATAAAACTAGTAGGTGATTTAGTGACTCGTGACGGAACAAGTGAGTCAAAGAACACCACTACTGATCTCAAGGAAAAGGGAAAATTCACAGTGAGAGTTCAATCTTTGCATACAGATGACTATTCAGAAAACCTTTGAAGTTTATGATAAAACTAGTGCCCCAGTGCACAGATTCATGCACTTTGTTGTTTTTTTTTTTAAATATATTTTATTGATTTTTTTTTTTTTTTTACAGAGAGGAAGGGAGAGATATAGAGAGCTAGAAACGTCGATGAGAGAGAAACATCGACCAGCTGCCTCTTGCACACCCACTACTGGGGATGTGCCTGCAACTCAGGTACATGCCCTTGACCGGAATCGAACCTGGGACCTTTCAGTCCACAGACCAACACTCTACCACTGAGCCAAACCGGTTTCGGCAGATTCATGCACTTTGAAAGGAAATCAAGGTGGCCGGCGGAGCAGGACTGGGCCAGAAGGCCAGACACACCCTGGAGCCAACCTCCCACGGTCCCCCCTCGGTCAGCTGTACCTGGGACAGCGCTGCTGCTCGAAGAACATCTGCAGAGTGAGTGGGGTCCCGCCAGCATGTGGGCTCCTGCGGCCTGGCCTGTGGGGATCGGGCCGAAACCAGTTCTGTGGCGACCCCCTAGGGGTCCCGGATTGTGAGAGGGCAATTCTCAGGTGATGCACCCCAGAATCCGGCTCCTTCCTCTCTGGTTCTGGGGTGCATCACCCAAGAACCACCGCTGCCAAGTCACTGCAGTTCAGCAGCTCCTGCATTGAGCATCTGCCCCCTGGTGGTCAGTGTGTGTCATACCTGCCAGCCAGTCAGCCGGTTGGATGGTCGCTTAGCCTATTATGTATTTGTATAGAGAACAATGTTGAGAAAATGAAAAGTAGGTTGGGATGAGTGCGTCTAATACCCCAAATAAAGATGAACTCAGTAATGATGATGATGATAACACTAATGACAATAGCAGCACAGCTATGATGAACTTCATGCTTTTCGTAGGCCCAGCCCTGTGCTGTGCTTACACCTACTCTTTCACTGAAGACAATGGTGCTTTGAGGGAGGTACTGTTTTGCAGGTGTGTATAGTTGTGAGCACAGAAAGGCTAAGGAGAAAATGCAGGATAGCAGCACAACTAGGAAATGGCACAAGTGGGTGTGCGGACTGGGCACTTAGACTTCGAAGCCAATTTTATTACATAAACTACGGTACCATGTTTAAACAGACACAATATTAGGATGGAGGAAATGGTTAAAAACAAAGGATACCAAATGAGAATTTTCAAAGATCCCCAACAGCTGTGGTAAAAGCAAGAGGGTGTTAATACTAGTTCTCAAATTATTTTGGCCCAATACCTTGTTTTTGGAGAATGACCTCAGTCCCCTATGAAGTTCACTTTCCTCAGCCCCTCTCAAAAATGCTGAGGAATCCCCATGAGGTGTCTCATTCATCTCAGTCATCACAAATTCAGTCCAGGCCCTGCAGTCGGAGTTGACCCTGAACCATGCTGGGGGGGTGGGGGTGGCAGCAGTACCTTCCTGGCAGAAGAGGTGGAAAGTGGAAACGTGTAGCAGTGAGTCAGCGCGGGAAGGGAAATGGAAAACCTGTGTCACAGCACCACCTTCTGGAAACAAAGGAAGGGCTTCAAATTGTCAGCCTGGTGCCCAGTTAGTATACAAAGCCTTTGGTGATTGAGGTGTTTGCAACTTCAGATGCTATGGCAAAGGCTCATTTCATCAAACGCTGGGAAAAGGCACAGGAACACGGCATTGCAAAGAGAAATGACAGTTCTTCAGCACCCGAACTTAGAGGCATTAAATCTCACTGATAACACATTCTCAAGTGCTGTTCTGAAGAAGTCCAGATGAGATACAAGAAAACTCAGAAAGGCAATTATTTGAACTCAAGAATAAAATTCATGAATAAAAGGAGTACTTTACCTAGTAGATTGAAATTACAAAGAGAACCAAGCATAGGTTGAAGAACTCAATGAATAAGATAAAGAATGCATTAGAAAGTATTGGTAATAGGTCAGATCCAGATGGAAGAGAAATAAGTGACCTGAAAGATAGGAATTTAGAAATTATTCAGGAAGAAGAGACGAGAGAACTAAGATTTTTTTTTTTAAATGAAGAAGAAAAAAAACAAAAAAACATGAGAGCTATCTAGTAGGAAAGCTATCTAGACTAATGAAAGGTGTAATGTGCAAATTGGTCAGGATGCCCTCACAGTAGCAACTGAACAGCAGGCTGCATGGGGCAACAAGGCCAGCAGGGGGGTCAGTGAGGGATGACCAAACAACTAAGAACAGGCTGCATGGGGTGACCAGGCTGGCAGGGGGGCAGTTGGGAGAGATCAGGCTGGCAGACAGAGGTGGTTAGGGTGATCAGGCTGGCAGGGGGAGCAGTTAGGGCCAATCAGGCAGGCAGGCAGGTGAGCAGTTAGGAGCCAGCAGTCTCGGTGAGAATTAACAATAACAAAAAAAGAAAAAAGACTAATTTTAATAATCCTGTATTGCATATTTAAAATTTTCTAAAAGAATAAATCTGGAAAATCTTCATTATAAGAAATAAATGTGTAATTATATATGGGGATAGATATTAACTAGAGTTATTATGGTGACCATTTTGCAATATAATAATTTTTTTCACTTTGCCTCTTTACATATTGCTTCTGCCCAATTCTTTCTCTTTTCCTTTTCTAGGACACCAGCGATGGGCCTGTTAGAACTTTGCCCTGTGCCCTTCATGTCTTCTGTGCAATTTTATATAAGTTTTATCCCTCTCAATCCTCTCTTTTCCAACCTGATATTTTCTTTTCTTTTTTTTTTAGAGTTAAGAGCACTTTATTTATTTTTTTTTTTTCAGGTTGTAAAACTTTTAATTTGCATATTAAAATTGTGCTTGCAATACTTAAAATCAGCTTGCCCCAAATGATTTTATTTTATTGATTTTTTTGTTTTGGGGGGTTTTTTTGTTGCTTTTTTTTAAATATATTTTATTGATTTTTTTTTTTGCCCCCCTCCCTCCCTCCCACACATACCCTCCCTTCCCAGAGTTTTATGTCCATTGGTTGTACTTACATGCATGTATACAAGTCCTTCGGTTGATCTATTATCACCCCCAGAGCTTCCTCCCCTCTCCACTGTAATTTGACAGTCTGCTTGTTGCTTTACTGTCTCTATATCTATCTTTTGGTTCATCAGTTTATAATGTTCTTTATTATCCATAAATGAGTGAGGTCATGTGGTGTTTCTCTTTCATTGACTGGCTTATTTCACTCAGCATGATGCTCTCCAATTCCATCCAGCCAACCTGATATTTTCTAGTGACCTATTCCAGTTTTCATCTTCTGTGTCTAATCAGAATTTCCATTTGATTTTAAAAAGGAAATATAAAATCAAATTTCCATTTGATTTTATATTTCTGGCATAAATATAAAATTCTCCATATTTCATCTTATTTCTTCAAACCATTAATCAGCCGTTTTAAAGTCCCTCAATTCTCTGTCTTTGTGCACCTGTTTCTGTTTCCTATTTGTGTTCGTAGTTGTGGTTGTTAGTCTTAACTTCTGACGTGCCTGTCCATATTTATTGAAAGGTGGACATTGTGTATAAATGTGAGAGGCAGTTTGCTGATGTGGAGGGGGTCATTGTCCCCCAGAGATCGCTTTGCCAGGGCTGGTAGAGGGGGCTGGGAGAAGGGGGCTGGGAGAAGGGGGCTGGTAGAGGGGGGCTGGTAGAGGGGGGCAGGCTGCGGCACTGACCAACCCCCTGATCTGTCCAACAATTACCTAATGAAGTCGATTAGAAATTGTGATTCCACCTTGTGGAGCAGCATTTCTGGCTCATACCTCCTCCCGAGGCGCAGCCCTGCAGGTCCTACCTGAAAGCTAGCGTTGACTGTCAGGGAGCCCCCTCCTCGGGGACCCCAGACTCCGCTTCTGGCCCCTGAGCCAGGGAACCTGCACTTTAGAGCGTCCTGGCCACCCCTTTCTGCTCGATTCTTCTGCCTCTGAGGCCAGTGAGCAGCACCTTGAGAGAGAGCTGAGCCGAGCTGAGCTTCAGGCTCAGCTTTGTATCTGCTTCTCCTGGGGACCTTGTCCCTGCAGACCTCACCTCCGGCCAGTTTTCTGGAGACTTCACAGCAGGTTTTACAGTCCACCCCTTTGTCCAGGTGTTCTCAGGCAGGGGGTTGTCTGTGACAGTCTTCTCTACCGTCACTAGCATTTGAATTGTCTCCAGCCTGAGCTGCTTTGAAGCAGAGAACATCTTTCCTCCCTTCGCACAGACCTTGCGCCGAGGCTGGCATGGAACTCCTTCCAGCTGGAGGGCCCTCCCTGGAAGCCAGAACGGGGGGCCAGGGCCACGCCGCACAGGGTGTGAGCAGCAAAGAAGGAGGACGCGGCCATTTGCTATGAGAGCAGTGCTCCAGCGTTGCAAAGGAGACCGGAAATCACCAGAAATCACCCAAACTGCCGTCCTGGGTAGGCCTCTCCAGTACAGAGAACCCAGGAATGGCCCCAGTGTGATGCGCCCATGACTTAGTTTCAATGAAAAATGTCAAATAAGAGTTTAAAACTGGAACACATAAAAATGTTGATAGTTAATAAATTGGGATTTTTACACATTGTCGCATGACTTGCAAGATAACAATATTTAAACTATTCATTGAACGTGTTGCATAAACTGGTAGGCACATTGCAGCCGTTTGCGGAACTTGGCTCTCTCCGTGCTTGCAACCCAGCTCCATGACCTCTGTGGGGGTCACGTTAAGGGTCTACATATTAGGGGGCAGATGGGTACCCGCCCTCCTCCGATGCTCTGACTCGGCTAACCTCGCTCTTCGCTCTATTTAAATGAGCTGATCCTAGCGTCCTGCTGCCGTTAGTATCACACATGGACCACACGGCTCTAACAGAATTCAGGACAACTCCAAACATTTTCTGAAAGGAAATATCCCATAGACAGGGTGGGACGAAAGGAGGTGAGCACACAAAACACAGAGTTATCCTTGTGTTATTCCCTATCATTGTAGTATTTCCCCCAGGAACAGCTCTACCCCTGCCTCTGCCCCACCCTGTGCTCTCTTACCCTCCACTCAGCACTCATCGGTCTCCCCCTTTTCTGCCTCTGGTAGGATCACTGCCTTCCCCATCCTCATCCTCTACAGTCCGCGTTGAGTTTTAAAAGCTGGGCCCTCGCAGTAGCCACACCCCTCTGACGCCTCCCTCTTGACAGTTGGCCTTTCTGTCATTTTGCAATGGGGGCTGCTCATCTGCAGGAGCCAGGGCTCTCGCTGCGCCCGGGTCTGAATGGTTTTGAGGTTTGTGGTTGCTGTTGACTCGCTGCGGAACTGGGAGCTCCCGCTTCCTCGTGCCTGAAGGGCTGCCGGCCTCTGGTGCACGCGGAGCATGGAGGGGCCCGGGCAGCCCGGCTGCTAGGAGGGGACCCGCTGGAGGTCAGACAGGCGGCGTCTCAGCCCTGCCCCAGGAACCTGCCTTTCCCGGTAAGTGAGGACACCCGGGTGGGGTCGTGGGAGTGAAGTTTCGCATAAAGAGAGCCCATGAGGCTCTAACGCTGACTCTAAGACGGGCTTGCGAGGAGGCAACCTTATTCACTCTGACCACAGGCCTGCAGCCGGGGCAGTTTCACCCTTCCTGTGTCAAGCACACGCCTGTGGAGGTTACATCCAGTTTTCATGAGCGAGGAAATGTGGACAGAATGCTTTCAGAATCTGTCAAAAAGAAAGGACTTTGGCTGAAACGTTTATAGAGGTCTCTAGGGGATCTGGGTTAGGGTTAGGGTCAATGCTTATCTTCCTGTAAGTGGTTTATTTCTTCCGTTATAAAGAATCTTCAAAGTGTCCGACTGTAATATTGTCCCATTCAGTTTGACACCGTCCTGGCAGTCCCAGTCAATAGAAGGAAGCAACCAATAATGATCGGGGACTTTTGAAATCCCTGAAAGAAATATATTCAAAATAACATTCATAATGATGGCTATTGTAATTCTTTTCATTCCCGTTTTACAGTACTACATGACAGGAGGAATGAGAAAGTAACTTTAAAATCGCATAATTAAAAGTTAAGAACAAACCCTAGCTGGTTTGGCTCAGTGAATAGAGTGTCGGCCTGCAGACCAAAGGGTCCCGGGTTTGATTCCAGTCAAGGGCATGTACTTCAGTTGCAGGCTCCTCCTTGGCCCGGGCGCTCATGGGGCTGGTACAGGAAGCATCCAATTACGTGTTTCTCCCACATCAATGTTTCTCTCCATCTTTCCCTCTCTCTTCCACTCTCCCTAAAAATCAATGCAAAATATCCTCGGGTGAGGATTAACAAAACAAAGTTAAGAACAACATCTACTCAAATAATTTTACATTAAGTTCCTTCTCTACCCTTATTTCCTTTTTATAAGAAGTATTGCATTTCAAATAGGTGGACTGGAACATAATGCAAAGTTGAAAAAAAAATAAGTCAGGAATGCATAATATGCAAGTTTAGTCTTGCTTCTTTGATGAATTTGTAATCTGATTTTGTTCTCTGAATTTTAACTTTCTACCACTCTGCACAGTTCTTTATCCAATAAGTTGTATATTAAGCACTCCAGATTTACAACTCCGTGATTTCTGTTTTATTGGGTGTAACTCAATCAGTCAGCATTTTAATTGATCAATTAAGAGTAATGAGAAGACCAGTGGATGAGGAATGAGGGTACAAACTATTCCTGTTTTCTAGTCACTGAGAGATTTGGACAATATTTTCCAACTATTCTAATCCAAGGCCTGGAAAATTGTTTCTATAAAATACTAGGTAATAATTAGTTTAGGTTTTGTAGGCCAAGATGCAAAATTGAATATAATATGCAGGTATTCACATAACCATTTTAAATGGAACCATTTAAAAAAGTATAGCCACTCTTCCTCACAGAAAGTATAAAGACAAGAGATGAGCCAGACTTGGCCTAAGGGCCATGGTTTTCCAGCCCCTGTTCAAGGCAGTGATTTTTAGCAATTATAAAGTAGAAGATGTAGACTAGATCACATGACCCCCAAAGAGTTCATGGATGATATTTAGGGTCATTCACCAATCGCCTAATGTTGTATACAATAATCTGTATATGTAAATGTGTGTTTTTATAATGGGGGTAAAATGATTTTGTCAGACTTTCAAACTAGTCCAAAACCCAACTAAGCTTAAGAAGCATAGGACCAGCTGATTTTATTTTTATTTTTTTTAATATATTTTATTGATTTTTTACAGAGAGGAAGAGAGAGGGATAGAGAGTCAGAAACATCGATGAGAATCATCGATCAGCTGCCTCTTGCACACCCCCCACTGGGGATGTGCCCGCAACCAAGGTACATGCCCTTGACTGGAATCGAACCTGGGACCTTTCAGTCCTCAAGCCGACGCTCTATCCACTGAGCCAAACCGGTTTCGATGGACCAGCTGATTTTAAAGATGCTTCCCAAATCTAAAATTCACTGATGTCTGCTCTATATAAGCCACAGTGCTACCCTGTGAGAGATGTTAGCACATTATAACCAAATTAACATGTCAAAATATTGTAAAGAAGATTGGAATAGGTGCAAATCAGTGATATCCTTCAGAGTAATGAACTTGAGAAAAATTCTGTAATTGGCAGACATTTCTGAAATATTACTTTGCAAAAGGCCTTCAAATCTAGTATGAGCTGTGACAAAATATATGTCAAATATTCTGATTGTTCCATCTTGTTGAGGACAGTGGTGTTATTCCTGACAATCATAATCAAATTTAATTTAAAAAGAGTATCTTTCCTAAAAATACAGTTTCCTTAAGGGCAGAACCTAGGCCCTTTTCATTCTTGGATTCTGGAACAGTAATTGTAACATGCTAAGTATTCAACATCTGAGATAAATAAATGAGTGAATTGACTGCATAAATGAATGGAAAGGTGAAGATGCCATTTTTGGGATTATGTGCATTAGGTACTGAAGGCTTAGAACCCAAAATGGTCTAAAAACAGTGGCTGCTAAGTCCAAAAATTGCTTCTCTTTTCAACTTTGGACATAACTGTTATTTCAAAATACTTGGTCAACTGAAGAGTTAAGTTCCTGGGCATGAAGTCATTTTTTAGAAAGAGTGAACTTTGTCTAATTTAATTCACATGAGAGAGAGACACTTCTCACAGGCTGTCCAGTAGCCTGGTTTCTGGGCTGGGGTGGCTGGGGAGAGAAGTTCCGCGAAGGAATAGTAGCACTCACATCTCAGCACTTCCTGCCCTGAGCATGAATGGTAGGTTTTCCTGGACACCCCACAAGTCAGAGCTCATAGAATTTAGGGCACCACGCTGCTCCCTGAGAAAGAATGTCAGTCTGACCTCCATGCCTGGCTCATTGGTGATGCCCACATCTGAACTCCGTTCCCCGGAGCTGCTCACAGCTACATGGACAGGATTGACGTGTGGCCCAGAGTGCTCTCTGCTAGCAGTACTTCATTTTCTGAAAGACAGACTCAGTCTGCATCAGCTAGTTATGGTTCCTTCACATCTCTAGGGGAGATTTAAATCCTGGGATTAAAAGTATTTGAGAACCAAACTTAGAACAAAGATGCTCCCTGTGATCTTACCGCTTAGGAAGTTGCAAGGATTTTAGGAGCTCTGCGCCGGGGAGGAGTCAAAGATCAGATGTTAGAACAAGAGATGCTCCTAGCGCTCTGGTCACTTGGGAAATTGTGAGGATTGCCCGGCCAACATGGCGCCGTGGTTGAGCAGCTACCTATGAACCAGGAGGTCACAGTTTGATTCATGGTCAGGGCATATGGTCAGGTTGCAGGTTCGATTCCCAGTTGGGAATGTGCAGGAGGCAGCCAATCAATGATTCTCTCTCATCACCGATGGTCCTATTTCTGTCCCTCTCCCTTCCTTTCTGAAATCAATGCAAATATATTTTTAAACAAGAAATGACAAGGATTTTAGGAGGAATGGAGGCAGAGCACAATACAAGTTTTATATATATGGTCGTACCATTTCACAGCTGGCACCGTGGCGCTCATGCACGGCCCACGGTCGTCTTAGCGCAGCGGTACCTTTTTCCGAGGCTGTAGCCCCTCTGAGGAGAGGGGCCTTGTCTAGCACAGACTTTCTTCTGTGCCAGGGCCCAGCGTAGCAAAGCTCTAGTTGGGGTTTGGGTATGGAATGCAGAAGTTTAAATATATATTTTACTGATTTTGTACAGAGAGGAAAGGAGAGAGATAGAGAGTTAGAAACATCGATGAGAGAGTGTCATCGACCAGCTGCCTCTTGCACACCCCCTACTGGGGATATGCCCGCAACCAAGGTACATGCCCTTAACCGGAATCGAACCCGGAACCCTTCAGTCCCCAAGCCGATGCTCTATCCATTGAGCCAAACCGGTCTCGGCTGAAATGCAGAAGTTTAAAAAATGTATCATATTCATCAATTCATTCTTCTCTCTCTCTTTCTCTCTCTCCCACTCCATATACCATTTGCATATAATCTATCCTGCAGACATCTCTCCCAAGAGCAAAATTGTTTACCTGGCTTTTTAACAATCTCTTCCCAAGAAGCAAATGTGACATAAAATTTTTTAAGTTTTCTTAATTGTAAATAGTAAAAACAAATATTATTCCCACTTTTTAATATAAAAGAGAGAGAAAGAAATTGAAAGATGTTTATGGCTTATGATCCCTGCTTTCCAGGAGCCAGTACTTTCGTCAGAAAGGCACAATTTATTCATGTAAAACAAATGCAAAGATTGTAAGTCGTTATTTGCTGTTGGCAGAGACATTTACAGGAAAGGAGAGGTTAGGTCATCTTTATTAGATTGCATAAAAGGAAAAAAAGGTTGAGTAAAAATCATTAGCCAAGTGATCGGATAGAAGCTTGTTTCTAGAACATTACTACTAAGGGTTATTAGAAAAATGTCGAGGCGCTTTATCAAGAATGCTAATTGCTGCACAGAAGAGCAGGGTGAATTGGGTTAGGGGTGAGACCATGCTTCTGTTTACTGCAAATGAGGCTTAAGGTGACGAAAATCTGTCTGCGACCTGCGTCCCCAGGCGTGGGTAGCGTGTTGTGGACTCTGAGTGCTGCAGGGAGGTCTTAACGAGACCACCTGTGCTGAAATGTGGGTGAATGGTGGGTGTCTGACCCTCAGTTACGTTAAGGCGCTGGTTCTGGGTTGGGGGCGGGTGTCTGTGTCAGAATCACTGGAACCGCTGGTTAAGGGCACCCAGTTCAAGGTCTCCCCGTGGGCCCAGTGCTGAGATGAGGCTCTGGCATTAATAGTGGGACCATCTCCCTGGGTGACGATGAAGGATTGTGGGTATGGGGTCGGGCTTTTCCCACCCTGTACTCTACGTGCTAATAGCAGAGACACCATTCAGCTGCTCTGAGCTTAAGTCTAAGTGGAGGAAGGAAAAGTCTTATCAGAGATCTTCAGAGAGACAAAGCCTGCCTCCTGGTCGCTGGGCCCAGCGCTATGTCATCCACAGAAGACAGGCTGTTGCCTCACTGCGGAACGCTGACCCAGGAACCAGGTGGTGGGCTCGATCCCAGTAGGAGTCCTCTAGGAGGCAGTCCATGGATGATGTTTCTCTTTCATCAATGTTTCTAACTGTCCCTCTCCCCTCCTCTCTCTCTAAAAATCAATAGAAACATATTTAAAGCAAAAAAAAAAAAAAGAAAGAAAGAAAGAAAGAAGAAGAAGGAGGAGGAGAAGAAGAAGAAGAAGAAGAAGAAGAAGAAGAAGAAGAAGAAGAAGAAGAAGAAGAAGAAGAAGAAGAAGAAGGATAAGAAGAGGGGCTATCACATGGGGAGACATACAATAGGTTTCTATCAGCTAGGCTTTCATTTTCTTTAAAAAGAAAAGAAAAGAAGGTGTGTCAGCTGATGTGTACTTCTAAGTGGCAACAGACCTGGCAGCTCCCACAGCCTCAGCTCCCACTCCCGGGAACACGGAGGTCACGTTCTCTGACCCAAATGGGAACAGTGAAGATCAAAAGAAATAACGTGAAGCATAGCCAGGACACAGCGCTATTCAGTTACGTTCACCCCTCTCCCCTCCTCCCACCATGGCACAGCGCTGGGCTTGTGTGATCCCCACAAATAAAACAGGGCGCCCTGTCCCATCTGGCTGCCCATCTGTGGGCGACTTTCCGCCAAGACCACAGGGACACCTGGCGTGGCACCCTGGGGTTTCCTGTCCTCGCAGGCAGGGAGTGCGCAGCAGGGGGCCGCGGGGCGCCTCAGTGGGACGGTGTCAGAGGCAGCCTCCTGCGGGGCTGGGCTCCGGGGGGAGGTGTAGTGGAGGCCTCAGGAGGTGTGTGGGGGAAGGGGGGAAGCTGCTGATCAGAGAGCAGGAAGAGTTTTGTGTTTCAGTGGAGACGTAGCAGCCAATTTTAACCAAGAAAAGGGCTGCTTAGGATTTCCCCGGTGGCCCCGTGGCGTGTTCGCATCTGAGCTCAGACGGAATGACAGGGCCCTGTTCTGTTCCACTTTCAAGGCACGGCCACACCTGCCATGCTCCCTTCCTCTCTCTCTTTTC
Source organism: Pipistrellus hanaki (assembly GCF_964339955.1). NCBI lineage: Eukaryota > Metazoa > Chordata > Mammalia > Chiroptera > Vespertilionidae > Pipistrellus > Pipistrellus hanaki. The sequence continues at coordinate 4,420,474 of NC_140512.1, forward strand.
TGAAACGAAGCCGTGCAGGCAGGGCTGACTTTGACTTCAGCATTGAGGGCAGCGGAGAGAGGGGACGGGACTGAGCACCATGCTCAGCTGTAAACCCCAGTGCCCGCACAAGGACGCTGTCCACGGGTGGCGGCCGAGAAGCCAGGCCCAGCCCCGCCCACGTCGGACGACAGAAGCTGCCCGTCTGATTCGCTGTCGCCTTCCTGGCACCACTGGTCACAGAGAGCGAATCCCTGCCCAGGACTCTGACTGGATTGCCTTCGACTTCCCTGCCAGTAGAAAGAATAGGAATCCTCTCATCTATCACCAGAGACTGGGGAATCGGGGGGCAGGGTGTCACACACAGACGGTGCATGTTCGGGGTTTTGTAGCCAGGCCGCCCTGGCAGGACCACCCGCTGCCATAGAGGGCAGGCAGGGCCATGCTTTCCTTGTGAAATCAGCGGCCGTGGGATTTGGCCCTTAGGTTGTGGTTTGCAAACCCCTGATCTAGGTGAACAGCAGCCAGAAGTCCCAAGTCAACGTGGAGTTTTAAAAGTGTTTTACACTTTAAGAAATAACATATGTATAAATTGTTGGTTGAAAAAAGTATACATGTGTGTGCTAGTCAAATGTGTAAATGGAAACGTGGTGTTATATTTTATCAGGGGTTGCTTTTATTTATTTTTAAAATATGTTTTTATTGGTTTTTAGAGAAAGAAGAAGGGAGAGGGAGAGAGAAACATTGATGAAAGAGAAACACTGATGGGCTGCCTTCTTCACACCCCCTCTTGGGGATGAGCCTGATACTTGGGCATGTGCCCTACGGGGATTGAACCCGCGACCTCTGGGGCATGGGCCAACGCTAAACCACTGAGCCACACCAGCCAGGCAGGGGTTACTGCTTTTAAGCAAACTGCCGATTTCCAAGTGGGACGGAGAATCAGGATGGTGCCCTAGAGCCTAGGCCATTTGCTCCTCTGATCCTGAGCCGCGGGCCCGGGAGCTTGAGAGGCCGGGGCTGTGTGCCCGCACGCCTGTGCTTCCCTCATTGTTCCCGAAACAGTAGCTCCTGTCACTCCTGTGGCTAAGCTGAGGCTGAGAGAGGCTGGAACTTGCCCTCAGTTAGCCAGATGGGGGAGAGCTGCTGCTAACCCCACACCCTGAGCTCAGGTTTATTTTGTTATTTTTTTAAATATATTTTATTGATTTTTTACAGAGAGGAAGGGAGAGGGATAGAGTTAGAAACATCGATGAGAGAGAAACATCGATCAGTTGCCTCCTGCACATACTGGGGATGTGCCCAAAATTAAGGTACATGCCCATGACCGGAATCGAACCTGGGACCCTTCAGTCTGCAGGCCGACGCTCTATCCACTGAGCCACACCGGTTAGGGCGCCTTTGCTCAGTTTTAATAAGTTTCCGAATTGATGACGTGGGGGCGTCAGGAAACCCTGGGGGTGCCTTCTGAGTCATCAGAGAAAGCGCTGGTGGTCATTTCATTCTGTTTGTAAGATAGCGGCTGCCCGGACCCGCCTCCCCGCTGCTCTGAGGAAGCCGCCCGCCTGGGAGACTGCTTTTCGGACGAGTCTCCTCTGATCGCTGCTCCGCTCCGCACCCGCCTCCGTCTCCTGCGGCCTCGGCGGCGCCGGGCGGCGGGCAGGTTGGACTGATTTCCTTCCTCCTGCTCACAACTCCCGGGCCTTCCCGGGTCGGATGACTGGTATGTTCCATCCGTCCTGGAAAATCCGCAGCCATTCCCGTCAGAAAATTGCCTTTGCTTCGCTCTCTCTGTCGTGTGCTCTGGGACAAATGTCACCTCCGTGTCACCTTTCCGATGTCCATGTCCTGATGGGAGCAGAGCAGAGCTGCTGGGCATGGGGGGGCCGGGCTCCGGGGGGAAGGCTGTGCCCCGGCTCCCATGGTGCAGGCCTGGGGGGGAGTTACCCCCTCCCTGCGCCTCCGCGTCCTCTTCTCCAAAGGGCAGCAGTGCCTCCTTGGAGAGCCTGTGAGGCCCACAGGGAATGGTTGGGAAAGTATGAAGAAGTGTGTCCCGCGTGTTTGCTCCTATTATTTTTCTTCCTCTGCTGCAAGCGGAGCACTATTTTTCCATACCTATTGTACAGTTCACCAGGTTTTGTTTTCTTTCTCTGGTATATCCCTTGAGATGCTGGTTCTGTTAGTATATTTTTCATTGTCAAAGGTGCGATTCTGTTTGCTCGGGGTTTTAATCTCTCTGTACCCTCTTATTTCTTTAAATAGTTACATACGCATTGGCACTCGCTCCCGCCGGGCCTCGGGCCTGGGCCGCTTTGAACACGGCTCGGACCCGCCTCTGCCCGGGGTGCTGGGAGAAGGGTGAGGGAGGGACGGGGCGAGGTCTCTGGCTTGATAAACCCGGATGGTAAATGGCGATGGAAGGAGACGTGACTTGGGGCCGTGAACACACAATGCGACATACAGATGACATATTCTAGAACTGTACACTTTAAATCTGTGTAGTTTTATTAACCAACGCCACCCCCTATAAATCTAACTAAACAAAAAACAATCACACAAAACACCCTGATTTGAAATGACAACGAGGTGAGGGTCTGACCCCAAAGACAGCACAGCCTGAGCTGGGAGCTCAGTGTGAGATGTGAACGATTCCCATGGGAATGTTGGGGAGCATTAAAACAGGGGCTCCTAGGCCCCGCCCGTAGGGGGAGCCATGCCGTGTTCTCGAAGCATCAGGGGGATCCATCCCCCTGTGCAGGCGGCATGGCTGCTTCGGCCGGGAACCCGAAACCCTGGAAGCAGTGGGGTGGGGTGGGGGTTAGTGCAGGGGCTGCGGCACCACTGGGCGGCCGTGGGCAGCGGCTGCATTTCCTTTTATCTTTTTCTTGGGGTGTGTGTGTGTATATGTGTTGTGGGGGGGGCGGTCAGAAAGTACAGGAACCTCAGGAAACCACCCCTGAAGACCACAGCCACTTCTGCTCCAAGGAGGATGTTTCCGAGGAACCAAGAGCCGCCTCCAGACGCTGGTCTGCGTGCCACCGGCACAGAAGCGCTGGGTGTGCAGCTAGGACACCTCTTATCGGTGCAGCTGCCTCTGGGCCCTGTGGCCAGATAGGCTAGCCCAGTGGTCAGCATACTCATTCATCCACAGAGCCAAATATCAACAGGACAACGACTGACATTTCTTCGGAGAGCCACATTTTTTAAACTTAAACTTCTTCTATCGCCACTTCTTCAAAATAGGCTCACCCAGGCCGGGTATTTTGTGGAAGAGCCACACTCAAGGGCCCAAAGAGCCGCATGTGGCTCAGGAGCCGCGGTTTGCCGACCACAGGGCTAGAGGATGCAGAGAAGTGGGAAACGGTCCAAAGCTGTCAACGGAAAGAGAGTCGCTGGCTTCCAAGAATCGGCCAGCTTCCAAGATGCAGAGCCCCTGTTTCTGTGGGTACCGAGAGGAAGTGAGAATGCCCGCCTCCCCGCCCCCCCAAGGTGCCTGTAATTCTGTGGCAGCGCTAAGGAACCCCATGAAAGGCAAGAAGAATCTACAGAAGAATCTCAGCCAAGCGAAGGCTGCGCTCTGCAGAGGCCCCGGGAGGCTGGGCCCCAGCGGTGAGGCGGAATGACGGGGCCTGGAGAACAGCTCCAGAGGGAAACACGGCCCACACTGCAGCTCGTGGTCTTTGTGCCGCTGCCTCTCCATAAGCAAGGGCAGGGTGCGTCTGTAGGGTCCCCACATAGATCAGGAGTGACCGTCAGACCCCGCAGAGGCAGGGCGTGGGTGAAGAAATAAGAGAAGCCCCTTCTCAGGTTGGCGGCTCTCCTCCGGTCCCTCTTTCTGACCACCCACCGGTGTGTTTCCCCTTCTCAGCCACGCCATGCCTCTCCCTCTCCCCTCTCTCTCCTGTGCTCCCCCAGCCTTCTCCTCTTCTCCTCTTCTTCACCTTCTTCCTGTCCGAGTGTTTGGTCTGGAGCCGGGCTGAGACGTGCTCAGATCTGTGCAGGCAGCCTCTGTGCCCAGCGGGGGAATATCACCCTCACCAAAAACAGACAGCCACACCCCAACCCCCAGACCTTCTCCTGTGGTCACCATGGTCACAACAGTGAGTGTTTCCTGCTGCCAAAGGGTCCTCAGTGTCCTAAATGCAGTGCTTAGATCCCATATTTGCAGAACTAGTGCCTGAGGGTGGTATCAGTGCTAACGTGTTTACAGCCTTACAAAGCAGGTAATCTTATTATCCCGTGTCCTGTGTGGGAGAACCGAGGTTTAGAGACATCAAAGAATTTGCCCAATTGCAAATAGCTAATACCTAGGTCACGTGGCAAGCATCCCTCCGTGTTCTGAGTTTTCCTGATTGTAATATGTTTAGTGCCTTTAGACCTGATTATAATATGTGCAGTGCCTTTAGACCTGATTATAATATGTGCAGTGCCTTTAGGCATGGCCTTATGGTTCAAGAAGGACATTGGCAAACAAGAGTGTCCGGAGTACGGTCACATGAGGAAGGTACCGGAAACCATCCCATGTTTACCACCCTTGCCGATGATGCGCCTCTAAGACGTGAAATCTCTACATCCAGACCCATGGTGAGTTTTATGTAGATCATCAGCCTGCAAGCAAAACACTTAGTGCGGCAACCTTCTGAAATAGGTGACATTATAATCATCCAATCACAGAGGAGGAAAAGGAAGGAGGGAGACATTAACTAAGCAACTTGCCCAAGATGGCCCTGCCAGTGAACTGATAAAGGTAAAGGCAGGACTCAGCACCAAAGCTCCTACCCTCTGCTGGAAACCCAGTTACAGGTAAGGATGGCAGGCAGAGAGAAATTAAAAAGCCGGTAGAAATGTTCAGCGGATGAAGGAATGTTACTTAGGAAAAATAACATTTACATTGTTATGCTCCCGAGAACACCATGGTGGGTTGTTATAGGGAGGCAGACTTCGTACAATATAATAAAGAACGTTTTAGCAATTATTTCTGACTAATAGTACTGCAGACTGCCTTGCAGAACAAGAGTGAATTCTATGGTGCTAAAAGTCTCTGGATACAAAAGAAATGTCCTAAATTGAGACATTGGCGTGCGTATAACCTCTTAGAAAACATGACCTCTCGGATGCCTTGGACCCAGAAGTTGGCTCATGTCAAGCATCACTGCTGCCCGGCAGATTTGAGGAGATCAGTTTATAAGTGGCAATAGGGAAGCGTGATGAGAAAAATGGTGGAACCCTGGTAAAGAACGGATTCAGTAGGGAACTGAGCTCCAAATCTGGTCACCGATTCTTTCCAACTGTCTTCTGACAAATGACTTGGCAAATAGCCGACTCCAGACACTCTGCATTCCAATGAAGAAGAGCATTGTTCTCTTTGACTTCGCTTTAGTCCTAAGCAAACACATTCCTTCCTCCAGGAAGCTGGTGAGGAAAGGCATACCTAGGGTACTGAGCCCTCATAGACAGGCTCCGTTCTGGCATGACCATGGAGGGCTATAGCAGCAACAAGATGTCAGGGCCCAGATGCCTTGCTTCAAGCACCATTGACAAAGTAATTATAAATGCTCCCCCTCTCACCACATTTTACATGACAGTGCATGCTCAGGTATGGTTCCTCATCCAAGCCTTCTCAGCATGTTACATACAAAAGAACCTGTCAACCTAAAGGCTTGGAAAGATTCATTCATATATAGTGTCTCATTGATCCTCTGAATGACCTTGAGATGGAGGTCATAAATCTTATTTTTAAGTGAACCAAGGACAACTATACATAGATGCACAAGCCATACCACCCATTCTGAGTATGTCATGTTTTGTGACTGTCATTGAAGTCATAGTCATCAGGAAATTAAGAAATATAGGACAACTTCGCACGGTGGAGAAATATTAGAAGAACTAAGACTTTAAAAATATTTTTATACTGTGAAAATAGCATCCTTATTGCAGAAAATTTGGAAAACATTGAAGAGGTATAAGAAAGGAAACTCATAATCCAGCATATCTATTCTTAGACATCTGATATAGTCATAAGAAATACATATATTCATATTATTTGGTAGAAATCATAGTGAATAAACAGTCTTCTTTTTCATAGGAGTTTTCTATCTTATTTAATATTTCTTCCTAAGCATCATTTTAGTGGCAGAGTAGCTTCTATGGGTGTAGCATAATTAATTTATTGTTAGCAAAGCTCTGTGCATCTAGTGTGTACATTGTGTATATATTGCTGAGGCTAGGAATTCCTAGAAGAGAATTTACTGCCTCAAAGAGCATGACGGCTCTCTGTGAGCTGGCCATACCTTGCCCAGTTGATATCTAGAAAATGATCCCAATTTCAACTCCAGGGAGCAGTCACCTCGTCTTGGCCAGCATCGAAGACTGTCAAAGTACTTAATTTCCCTAATCCTAAAGATGAAGAAGATCTTACTTTAAGCTTCACTGATTTGAAAACCATTGATGTTAAGGTCCCTTTCCAGAAGATTCTATAAATGGCTGTTTTGAACTCTATGTTCCCTGCCAAGAGTGAAGATCAGGCAGCCATAAGCGTGAAGGTCAGGATTCTCAGTGGGCTCGGTCAGTCCTTAGGGGCTGGGGATGCGGGGTATGGACTGTAGGAGCAGGGGGCACAGTAGCAGGAACTACAGTGTGTCTGTGGCTTGTCAGCTGGCCTCTCTCTCCCACGTGGAAGATTTGTTGTGGAGTGAACAGTCTTTGAACTCCTGAGGTGCGCCCAGCATGCCTGCCCCAGGCATCCTCTCAGCATGTTTCTGTCCAGTCCTTTCTCTGTCCAGTCCAGTCCTTTATCTGTCCGTCCTTTCTGCCGAGGGTAGAACTCGGTGGTTCCACGTGGAGGGAGGAGCACGCTCGGTGATGGGGAGGGAGCCCCAATGGCCGCAGGGCCTGTGGTGGCACTGAGCTTGACCATGTGCCCTCTTCGTAAGAGGAAATGGAAATATATGTCTTTCACCAGGGCTTGTCTTTTTGGGGGGGAAATGCATTCTGCCCTTATTCTTTCCATGTTACTAAGTAAACGTGCCATTATGGGAAAATGGAAACACACAGCACAACAGGGAGTCATCAACCCTGTGCACCCAGGCCCCAGCTACACCGGCTACAGCAACTCCACTCGCAGCTGCCCCGGTTTGATTTATTCTGCCTCCCCACGTCCCCACAACGGAATCATTTTGAATGAAACCCAGATGTAATACCATTTTATCCATAAATATTTTGATATGTATCTCCAAAAGATAAGGGTTTTTTAAAAAAAAAACAAAAACATAACTACTTAATGCTTTTATCTTGATATTCTTTAATATCAAATACCGACTTAGTGCTCACATTTTCTGATTGTCTCACCCTTTCTCTTTCTGCTGGTTTTTGATGTTGACGCGGTCAGTGCACTGGCTGACTCTGAGTGTCACCGAGCCGGGCATTTCCTGGTAAACAAGCAGAGTGGGCATCTTCCTGGCCACACATGAGCTCCCCGGAGACAGATGCTGCAAAGATAAGTCAGTCACGGGGTCCAGAGAGGTAACTGCGGGCTGGCTCAGCGGTTACCTGCTCAGTGTAATTTGTGCAGATGATGGGGCCTCCTCCCGGAATCCACATGATGTCTTCAAAATTTCATAGCAGATTAGCGCCTTTAAGTTAATTGCGCCTGTTAAGAATCCCAGGTCTGAAAAAGAAAAACAACCTCTCCCCCTGCTGGCACATGTAAGCTGTTCCAAACGCCACCAGGAAACGTAATGTGGCTGAACTCCCACGGCTGCTCCCTGTGTCCCTCCTTGCTCCTGAATCCTTCCTGCAGGACAGGTGTAGCTATTCTTTCACAGGGGGAGAGCTAGCTTAGGAATTCCAGAGAGGCGAGTGTTCAGCTGCAGATAAGAGAGCCTGATGTTCCTGAATAACGCCTCCAGGGTGATTAAATGCCACTGGAACCCTCAGTCTGCCAGATGGTAAAGATAGAAGCCAGACCCCTGAACAGACAGGAAGTGCCTTTTCTGGGTAAGAACTCAGGAACCCCGGGCCAAGCGCCACTTCTAGGAATTGAGAGCTCTGGGGATGCTGTCACTCTCCCTAGAGATCTCTAGTCTTCCTCTTTCTCTTGTTAAGTAGCAACACCTGAAAGTTCAAAGGGCAGGTCTCGGGAGACCGTCTCTCCCAGAGAGGAGCCCAAGAAAAGGGGGATGGGCATTGCTGAGGGCCTGAGACATGGCTGGCCTCCGGACACGAGGAAGGAGTGATGGAGGTCCCACTTCTGGTCTCCATGAAGCAGTGACTTCGCCTCGTATCCCCTGGGCTCCCCCTGGCGGGCACCCAGGCCTCTGAAAGGGAGGACCCAGGCATTAGGGGCCCAGGGGCCCAGGTGCTTATGGGTGTGCCTGGGGTGGGTGGTGAGATCAGAGCTAGAGTTTGAAACAGACAAAAAAGGGTAACAGGCAATCCATTTGCCTACTTAATGCTTTGTTTGGAGCATAAAAGCTGATTGCCATCCACTCTTCCCACCACCTTTCTCTGCTTCTGCAGATGGTGTCAGGTCATGAATCAAAAGCCGTTCTTTTCAAAGCAAAGCTGATGCCTGAAGAACGGCAAAGAAGGTTGCCTTTCTGGCAGTGTGGGAGTGGATGTAATGCCCTGTGGGGGGCACTACAGGGGCAGGAAGAGGAAGCTGAGCTCTCTGTGAAGGGGTTCCATCAGGTGATCTTAGCTTCCTCCAGGAATCAGGGCGGCCGGGGTATGGAGCCGAGCCAGCTTGGATTTGAACCTTCCCTGTCCCTTCCACATTCTCCGTGGCTCTCGGTATTCCCTGGGGGGTGGCTGTGTAACGCCAATCTCTGCCCTGGTCTTCACCCGCTTTCTCCTCTGCTCTCTGCGTGCCTCTCCCTAACGTGCCTTTTTAAAGGACATTGTCATCGAATCCAGGGCCCTTGGAAAACCCAGGACCCCTGAGTTAATTCTATCTACAAAGATTCTCTTTCCAAATAAGGTCACATTTATAGGTATCTGGGATTAAGACTTGGACATACCTCTCTGGGGGCTGGACACCATCGAACCTCACTACACCATTCTTCTCAGAAACGATGGGAAAGGCAGGGGATCGCTGCTCTCATTGTATACGGCAGTTGTAGCTGTGCATAACAAACACAGAATATGAACAGCAATACTAGCTTGTCATTTAAGATGCAGAAACATCGTCCAGGAGAAAAATATGTAAGCCAAGTCCATGACCTGGGTTTGAGATCTCTAGTAAATATCCTTCCCTCTGCTCCGTCCTAGAACCTCAAGGTCTGGTTCTTTCTGAGTATTCTACCTCAAGGGCCTTCAGGGGTGAGGTTAATTCTGTGGCCAGAGTCCAGAGGAGCTGCTCAGGTTAGCATTTTTAGCTTTGAGAAGCTGAAGGGTCAACCAGGAGCCCGGAAAGAAATGCCTTTGCGTGCTTGGTAACCGGGACTATTCCCAGGGAGTTGTGCTGTGGAGGCCTGAGGTGACGTCTGGGTGAGCTGAGAGGTGAAGCAAGAGATGGCTGCCCAGGCCAGGTCTTTGTCAAACTGTAACGTCTTAGACTTGGTCACCGCATTGGACCACAGATCCAGTGGTGAGGTTTCCTGTGCACCATCCTCCCAAGAAGTCTCCGATGCATGATGGGTATCTGGTGCCTCTTCCTCCCTCCTCCATGGCTGGCTCCGCTCTCCATCCTCACACGGGTCTCCCTTGTGTTTAACAACGGCACACTGGTCCTCACCTCCCTCTCCAGAGGACCAAATTCCCCTGGCCGCTGAGTTCCTCTCTTCAGATCGCTGATGCGTGCCCTTTGCCACACATATCTGAGAATCGTGAGCCACTGTAGAGGGACTGATCTATCTAATCTTAGAGTTCCCCTCCGCGTGGGTACAGTGTACTGTTCAGAGGCTGCTGGGTAGCAAACCAAGATAAAAGGAGCTGAGAACTAGGAGGGAAACTAAGGAAGTTGGCGGCGCCTCCTACACGGGAGATTTCTACAGGAAATGACTTCAGCGCCGTGGGGTGGGCAGGGGAACCGGCTGGCAGGAGTTACAGGATCCAGGCCCGAAAGAACGTCAGCCCCAGGCTGGGAGGTCACTGACCAGAGCGCCACATCTAAATGAACGGGAGGGCATGGAGTGAAGACAGGAGAGGCAGGGACGGTGGATGGGAGTCCAGGAGGCCCCATGACCCAGAGGGGGCTGGGAAACAGACCATGAGCCAGACCAAAAGGCAGGCAGAGGAGAGGCACAGTGTGACGCGAGCCTGGCAATCCTAGGGCAGGACTGTGCCCCAGCTGCTCATCCAGGGACCCCTGGGCACGGAGCCGTGGCACTTCCAGCTGCCAGCCCCTCGTACCCACCGATGGCGAGACCGTCCCTGGGCCAGGGCACTCTGGGCTGAGCCCCTGGCCAGGAACCATGTAACAACCTCAGGGTGGTCTCCAGTCTCTAAAAAGGGGACTTAAGGACTTTGAGTTCAAAAAGTAAAAAGGAATTAAGAAAAGGGCTCTGCCGAAACCGGTTTGGCTCAGTGGATAGAGCGTCGGTCTGCGGACTAAAAGGTCCCGGGTTCGATCGATTCCGGTCAAGGGCATGTACCTTGGTTGTGTGCACATCCCCAGTAGGGGGTGTACAGGAGGCAGCTGGTCGATGTTTCTCTCTCATCAATGTTTCTAGCTCTCTACCCCTCTCCCTTCCTCTCTGTAAAAAAATAAATAAAATATATATTTTCTTAAAAAGTGTTCGGGTGGCCGCAGCATTCTGACTTGTTGGCAGGTGATATTGGCTCCAAGAAAGAGGCCAGGACTTGTCCAGAGCACTTAGTGGATGTGGGGGAAGGCACGGAGTGAGCAGGAGATGCCTCCTAGAGGACTCTGGGAGTGTTTCCTGCTGGTGCTTAGCTTGCTGAGGGGATGGCACAGGCTTCCTGGGAAATGAGTATTTTACCCGCAGCCCTGGCATTGCTCATTTCAGAATTCTGCCTGCAAGGACCATGAGTGAAGTCTGCTGGATGGTGGGGGTCATTTGGCTAAAGTGTTAAAACACACTGCGTGACAGGAATAGCCTGCATTAGAAAGCAGGAATGGCATTTGTACTCGCAGTAAATACTTCACATTTATATCTGTCAGTAAAGCAATCTGGCTCTAAAATCTAGGTACACAAATATGTCATGTCCTGTGAACACTCTTTTCTTGGATGCCCCCTTCCGAAAATAATCCGAAATATGTAAAGTGCTCAATTCACAAAAATGTTTATCATAGACTTACTGGTAATTCCAGTAAGTTAGAAGCGCCCCATTACTGGAAATCTGGTTAAATGACGTTGGAGATGTCCACTGGGTGGGATGTTCTGCAGTCATTTAAAAGTAGAGAAGCTTTGCCCGGCCAGTGCTGCTCAGTGGTTGGGCATCAACCTAGGAACCAAGAGGTCACCAGCTCAATTCCTGGTCAGGCCACCTGGCTGGGTTGCAGGCTCAATTCCTAGTAGGAGACATGCAGGAGGCAGTGGACCCCAATAGATGTTTCTATCTCTGTCCTTCTCCCTTCATCTCTCTCTAAAATAAGAAATCAATAAAAACATATTTAAAGAAATAAAAGTAGGGAAGTTTTAAGACTTAAGTGCTTCAGTATATTACTAGTGAAAAATATGGGCTGAAAAATGAGCTGCATTGTGATTGTAACTATCTCACTAATGTAGATGCATCGAAAAACACTAGCAGCAATTGTACCAAAGTATTTAAAAGAGTGAAAAAATCCTGTCCACCTTCCAGTTGTGCTTTAGTTTCTTTAACTTGGTGCCTCTTTTTGTGTGTGATAAACAAAACAACCAAACAAAACCACTGAGAAAAGAGAAGGAAACCTGGTAATTCTTATGATAAAAAGGAGATAATGAAAAGGCGATGAACGTTTGGATAAACACAGGAGACGGTCAGTGTGTGGGAAGGAGGAGCTGCCATGGCCTTGCTGAGCCCGCAGGCTGAGCCAGGAGAGGGGAGAGCAGCTGTCCTTAGTGATGACCCTCCCCTCTCCCCTCGCAGCTCTTCCCGGGCTGGAAGGGAGCCGAGAGGGAGAAAGTCACTGCCTGGCTGACGGCCACGCCTTCCCCTGAAGCCCTCCTGGCCCCGGTCCCCTGCCTCCCTGACGTGTTCATGTCCGTCCTGGGCGCTGGGACCACTGAGGAGGCCAGAGGGTGAGGGTGGCGAGAAGCTGCTGCACCGGGCACCCGCGGACTCCAGGGTCACAAGCCCACACACCAGACATTGGCGGAGAACAAACCACAGTCCTTGGGAAACGGTGCTTCTTTGAAGCAAGATTTCCAGTAAGGAGATGGTCAGGGTGCACAGCCCCTTTTACGTACATTTTTAATGATCTCGGAGAAGAAGGGAGAGGGAAAGAGATAGAAACGTCAGTGATAAGAGAGACTCATTGATCAGCTGCCTCCTGCATGCCCCCTGCTGGGGATCGAGCCTGCAATCTGGGCATGTGCCCTTGACCGGAATCAAACCTGGGGCCCTTCAGTCTGCAGGCTGACGTTCTATCCACTGAGCCACACCGGCTAGGGCCACAGCACATTTTATTACCTATGACCTATGGATGGAGCAAAACTCCCTGCTGGAGTGAGTGGGAGACTCGGCGGCCTGTCCTCATTGGCAGAAAGCAGGGGGTAAGCTGTGCGGAGGGGGTTCGGGCGGGTGTGGCTCTGCCTCTGAGGGAACCACGTCTGTGAGTGTCCACCTCCCGCGGCCCAGCCTCCGCTCTCACTCACCGCCTTGTCAGTAACCAGAAGCCGCAAAGGGGAGCCCTGTCCACCTCCCGATGACGGCAGGAATGGCAGCGCAGGCCCAGAGAGCGCCGGGTTCCAGCTCCTGGTTCTGATGAGTGAAGCCTGGAACAGCCTCAGCGAAGCAGGGCCTCCTTCCCGGCGTCGGTGGGGGACTGAGAGCCTGAACGTGGGAGAAGGGGGGGCCTTTGATATGTTACTGGGCTTGTAACTCCCTCCGATGACTTCTTTGAAGCTGACCTCTGTTGGGTTGTTGCCCACGCTGCTGCCCATATGCTCGGCTTTTCTCGGCTACCTCGGGCAGTCCTCAGGGGAGCAGTCCTTCGGGGCCCGGTGTGAACATATTTGGAGTAGATGCTGCTCGGTGTTCCCGGAGAGATGAAGGGGAATGATCCTGCTTGTCCTCAGTGAGCGTCCCAGATAGGATGTGCTTTGCGGGCATCTCAAAGGCAGGGAAGCCCTGCCCCACAACAGCTCTGCTCAGCGTTCTGCCTCTTCTAGCCCAGGCTGGCTATTCGTCCTGGCTGCTAACATTGACCTTGAAGAAGGGCACAGAAGGTGGGTTGAAGCATGGCTCTGCCTTTGAGAGCGGGAACCCACCTCTCTGGGCCTCTGGAGCCCCCCAGTGGCAGCAGGGACAGCTGCACTAAGACTCCGCTGCCCCCTGCTGTGAGCTAGTGAATGAAGGTGCCTGTGGCTTTTCTCTGTGGAGTCCTCCTCCAGAAAGACTCGAGGTTTCCCTCTGGCAGTAAGATTGAGGGATTTGTCTTCTGATCCCAGTGCAGATAGAGGGGTTCCTCTGGCTTCCAGGGACCCTGCGTTTCTGGGGTGGGTCTGGGATGTCAGGGAAAAGCGTGATGGGAAGTTCCATGCAGAAATGATGGACAAGGGTGTTCTCTCCTGTGGGGGGTCAGGGGGTGGGCCCCTCTCTTCTGTGCAAATAGGAGGACGTGAATCCAGGGGTGGCGTGGGAAACAAAGAGGATTGTAGAATAAGGTCAGCAGGGCCAGGACATTTAGTCTGAGTCTGGCCACCCAAAGCTCCCCGAACCTGGCCCGCTGGCACCAAGCTGGCTGACCAGGGCCACCCAGCAAGAACTCAGCTCTTGGCACCACGGATTCTGTCTTCATTCTTCACCTAACCGGGGATGGTTCTCACTTCTTTTCCTCCTCACCAGAGGCTCGGCTCAGACAGCTTTTTTCTTTCCCTCTCTGAGCAATGGCCATATGGGGATGGGACCCTCACACCATAAAATAATTCACTGTTCCACAGCATGGCATCCAGTGGTTCCTGGTACATTCACAGGGTTGTATATAGTTTTTAAGGCTTATAAAGTTGACGCCATGTAAACAGGTAAATGGCACAGCCCCCATGCCATCGCACGTACAAAGTTCTGAAAGTTTGTCAGTTACGCGGGCACCTTGTCTCTTCCAGGCGGCTTCTGAAGGATGGCTGCCAACAACAGTTCCTGCAAACCCATCCTGACGCCCCACCTCACCTGGCTGTACGGCTCGGTGCTCATCGGCGGGCTGGTGGGCGTCGTCTCCATCTTGTTCCTCCTCGTGAAGATGAACACCCGCTCGGTGACCACCACGGCGGTCGTGAACCTGGTGGTGATCCACAGCGTCTTCCTGCTCACCGTGCCTTTCCGCCTGGCCTACCTCGTCAGGCACCGCTGGCTCTTCGGCCTGCCCTTCTGCAAGTTCGTGAGCGCCATGCTGCACATCCACATGTACCTCACGTTCCTGTTCTACCTGGTGATCCTGGTCATCAGGTACCTCATCTTCTTCAAGCGCAAGGACAAGGTGGAGTTCTACAGGAAGCTGCACGCGGTGGCCGCCAGCGTGGGCCTGTGGCTGCTGGTGATTGTCATCATGGTGCCCCTGATCGCTTCCCAGTATGGGAGCCTGGAGGTCTACGACATGCACAACTGTTTTAACTTCCACAAGGAGCTGACCCGTACGTACGTGCGGGTCATCAACTACTTGATAGTCACCGTGGTCATCGCCATCGCGCTGGTTCTCCTGGTCTTCCAGATCTTCATCATCATGTCCATGGGGCGGAGGCTGCGCCACTCCCTGCTGTCCCACCAGGAGTTCTGGGCCCAGCTGAAAAACCTGTTCTTCATAGGGGTCATCATGATCTGCTTCCTCCCCTACCAGCTCTTTAGGATCTATTACTTGTACACGGTGGCACGCTCCAATGACTGTAACAACGAGATTGCATATTATAACGAGATCTTCTTGAGTGTGACAGCGATTAGCTGCTTTGACTTGCTGCTCTTTGTTCTGGGGGGAAGCCACTGGCTTAAGCAGAAGACAATTGACCTGTGGAATTCCCTCTTGTGCCATTAGCCCCACAGGGCAGCGCTCAGGTTTACTTCCTTCCCATCAGGAGTGAAAAAGAGCGGAGGGAGGTAGGAAGGATATTTTATCCCCTGATTAAAACCATGCCCTGTGGCAGCCAGGTGAAAGGACTTACTCATCCCCATCCTGATTTAGTCCCCACCATCTCTAAAGGACGCCCATGTTGAGACTCCTGACGTTCAGTCCGCCTGCAGTTGCAACACTGCATTGTTTTCCAATGCACAGGGTTTCCTTGGCCTGTCCAGGCATCCTGGGTCTCATAGTTTCTGAATCTTTTGACTTTATTTTAGTTCCCTCAGTATGAAACATGGTCTCTCCTTAAGCTTTGAACTCAGCCCTTTTCATTCCACGGAAAACCTTAGGTAAATGAATTCAGCTCCAAAACCCAAGCTCTGCTTTTGTTAATAAGATAAGATACCCCTTCAGCTCACCCCCTGACAAAAACAGATAAGGGAGAGAGGCCAGTAAGAAACTTCTCTGGATTATCATCATTTTGGTAGGAAGTTACTTATCTGGAAATCAAGAGAAATAGAACTCTTGGCCTTCCACTCTAATAAGTTTATCTAGACTTTTCCTTTGAAAGGTCAAGTTTAAGGACCTGGCTCAACTCCCTCAATACCTCCAAAAATAATTTTAAGAACTTTCTAAATATATTTAAGTAATGGGAAGAGCGTAACTTAGACAAATATGCAGCTATGCATTAAAATGAGTTCCCAAGGAAAGTAATTTTTCCCCCTTTTCAGTTTTTGAATAATTTATAGAGGTCTTGGTCCACAGTTAATTTACATTTTCCTTGGAGACAGAAAGCTATGCTGAAATCTTTGAGTTCTCTTTAACTCTTAAAGTTATCGGTCTTTAAATAAATGAAAACAACATTCTTTAGAACTTTTGGGAAATACTTAGAAAAATCATCGGAACTATGAGATTAGAATGCTAAGTTAATACGTAAGCTTGTGAGTTTTCTTCCCTTCTGCCCATATTTCTACTATTTCCCTCAAACTTTCATTATCTTGAATCTTCCTAAGGAACAGATTCAGTTTCATATTTAATGCTTCAGAAAACCTGAAGCAATTCAGGGTAGAGTAGAAGAAATGAATAAATTAGGTCATCCCCTCCTCCCCCCCCCCCCCCCCCCAGCAAGTTAACTGTCCAGGATTTAAAGATTTTTCTTAATTTGTTATTCTACCTGAATCCATAAATTTATCGGATGAATAAGAAATACCCATGTGAGTTTCTTTGATCACTGAAATTACTGAGTCATAGAAATTAACTTTGAGGAAGACAAAGGATCTGCATAGGTCTTGTTCCCAAATTATTTTCTGGTTTGTTTTTGTTTTTTAATCCTCGCCTGAGGATATTTTCCCATTGATTTTTAGAGAGAGAGTGGAAGAGAAAGGGAAGGAGAGAGAGAAATATTGATGTGAGAAAAACACATTGATTGGTTGCCTATTACACTCACCCTGACCAGGGCCCAGGCTGAGGAGGAGCTTGCAACCAAGGTACATGTCATTGACCAGAATCGAACCTGGGAACCTTCGGTATGCAGGCCAGTGCTCTATCCATTGAGCAAAACCAGCTAGGTCCATTTCCCATTTTAATTGTATGTGTCCTCTTTTCTTTTTCACATTATATATTTTTTATTTCTTATTTGTATTCTTTCCCCATTTTTCTTAGTTTTTTTTTTTCACATTGACCCATAACATTTGTAAGAAATTTTCTAAGACCCATAACAATTTTAAGAAAATTTTAACACCATAAACTTTGTAATAAAGTATTACAGTAAAATGTTTAAAACTTTTTAAATTACTTATGAAAAACAGACACATAGACACAAAAAGAGCCCATAAATAATCCATGCTTATGCGTCAATTAATATATGACAAAGGAGGCAAGATTATAAAAGAGGGTGAAGACAGACCTTCAATAAATAATGTTGGGAGAATTGGACAGGTACATGCAAAAAAAATATGAAACTATATTACTTTCTTGTACCATATACAAAAATAAACTAAAAGTGGATTAAAGACTTAAATGTAAGACCTGAAATTATAAAATTTCTAGAAGAAAACATAGGCAATAAACTCTCTAACATTTTTTTTCTGATATATATATATCAGACATAGGGAAAAAAAATTAAACAAATGGGACTACATTAAACTAAAAAGTTTTTGCAAGGCAAAGAAAGCCATCAACAAAATGAAAAGACAATCCACTGGGAGAACATATTTACCAATGGTACATCTGATAAGAGGTTAATATCCAAAATTTATAAAGAACTCATACATCTCGCCGAAACTGGTTTGGCTCAGTGGTGGAGCTTTGGTCTGAGGACTGAAAGATCCCAGGTTCGATTCTGGTCAAGGGCATGTATCTGAGTTGTGGGCACATCCCCAGTAGGGGGTGTGCAAGGATGTGCAAGAGGCAGCTGATCGATGATTCTCTCTCATCGATGTTTCTAACTCTCTATTCCTCTCTCTTCCTCTCTGTAAAAGAATCAATAAAATATATTAAAAAAAAAAAAAAAAAGAAGAACTCATACATCTCAACGAAAAAAAAAACAAAAAAACAACCAAACAATTCAATTAAAAAAATGGGCAGAAGACATGAATAGACATTTCTTCAAAGAGGACATACAGATAGCCAACCGACATATAAAAATATGCTTAACATCACTAATCAGAGGCAGGCAAATTTAACCCACAATGAGATAACACCTCACACCTATCAGAATGGCTATTACCAATACATCAACAAATAACAAATGTTGGCGACAATGTGGTGGAAAGGAAACCCTTGTGCACTGTTGGTAGGATTGTAAATTGGTGTGGCCACTGTGGAAAACAGTGTGAATGTTCCTTTAAAAATTAAAAATAGAACTACCTTATGACTGAGCAATTTCACTTCGGAAATCTAAAACACTAATTCAAAAGATACATGCACGCCCTATGTTCATTGCAGCATATTTACAATAGCCAAGATTTGGAAGCAGCCCAAGTGCCCATCCATAGATGATCAGATTACTATACTATTACTCAGCAATCAAAAGGAAGGACATTTTACTGTTTGCAACAACATGGATGGAACTAAAGAGTATTACGTTAAGTGAAATAAATCAGAGGAAGACAAATACGATGTCCCTTATATGTAGAACTTAAAGAACAAAATAAACAGAGTTGCCAGATGAGAGGGTCTTGGGGGAATGGGTGAAAAAAGGTGAAGGGAGTAAGAAGTTACAAAATAGTCATGGGGATGTAAAGTAGAGCATGGGGAATACTAGTATAGTCAGTAATATTGTAATAACGATGTATGGTTCCAGGTGGGTACTGGAAATATTCCGGGGGTACACTTTGTAAAGTATATGATTGTCTTAACTACTACACTGTACACCTGAAACAAATATAAAATTTGAAAAATATTATGAGAATTACACTTTTTTTTTTTTTTTTTTTTTTTTTTTTTTTTTTTTTTACCAAGCTATGCCTTACATAGCATGATAATATCTGTAGACTGTACTATGATCTCTTCCATACTAGTATTTTAAATGTTAAGGTCAGACAATTATGCTTTTCTCTGTATTAAGATATAGGTTATAATGAAGGGCCTATTTCTGTGGATCTATAGGAAATGTTATATTTCATATATAGATCTTATTCAAAAAAATTTTACAGAATAAACTAAAAAATTTTTTATTTGTCTGTTCTTTGTCTAATTGTGGTGAAAATGAATCTCGTGCAAGAGGGTGGTGACACAGGCCTCCTGGGCCATTTGGGGATATTATAATTATAAGAGCACTGGCTGGCATTTGGTGGCTTGGGCCAGAGACTGGACATCTTCCTTGCATGCAACTGTCCACACTATAACGAATGACCAGGTCTTGCTCTGTATTTGAATGTTTTTCAGATTTTCATGAAGTAAAACACATGCTCACCACGATAGGAGTAGTTCTGTCTTATTCAGTTTTCATGAACATAGTATTTTCTTGGTATGGTTTTAATTTTCTGCATTTTCCAAAAATTCCACTATCATGAATATAGAGGAAAGAATTGGCTCTGTAGGACTTTACCAAGAGCTGTTCGTTCCTTTGGAAAAATCACATTTTCAATAGCAACACCATCACTGGCATTAAAATACAACTCCGCATGCTTATAGACAGTATTTGTGGTTGCTGTATGCAGGTAAGAGGTTCCAACCTCAGACTGCCTTATTCTGTCTGCTCTGATAATGAGCATTTATACACTGAAGTATATATGATTTCACCTGTATGTGAAGTGAGTTTTGTGTGGCGTGATTCAAGAAGGGCTGAAAAATGCGCAGATTCTCCCCAAAGCCTCCTAGGTGGGCAGAGAGCAGAGCGGTGGTCACGGAGGCTGGGGTGGTGGGGGAAATGCAGAAGTGTTGGATGGAGTGTGCAAAGTAACAGTTATGCCGGATGCGTAAGTTTAGAGATCTGATTGACAGGCATGATGACTACACTTATCACTGCACCAATACGCTAAGAGAGTGGATTCCAGGTGCACACAAAGGAATGGTAGCTGCCTGAGGAGATGATGCTACTTGGTTTGACTGTAGTAACCATTTCACTATGAATAAGTACATCTAATCAGCAGGTTATATACGTGAAGTATATTTCACTTTTATTTTTCAAGTGTTTTAACTGTGTTATCAGCTTCTCACTTCTGTTATATTGAAAATACTCTCCATGCAAAATTTATAAAAAAGAACACAAGGCAAATGTGTTTGTGATTTTAACAGCAGATGGCCCCAAAGTAACAAATCTGCTTTTCCAAGCTTCTTGAGTTTTAAATATATTTAATTATGGTGAGGAGAGAAAAGAAAGGAAAAGGACGTAAGAATAATAACTTTTTAGGGTTTTCAGAATTCTGCACTAGGTCCTGCTTTTTTTTTTTCTTTTCCTTAAAAGGCATATTTCATAGCAATTCTTTTCCTGTGGTAAGTTGACCGAGGAGATATTGTTAAAATATGTCTCTTTGGCTGAATGAGCAAAAATAATTCTGCAGGCAAATATTTTGGCTTGGCTCCTATTTGGGAATTATTGTCTTTATTTCAATAACGGCTCACTGCAAAGAATTTTTGAACAAAAGTAACTTGATTCTCGAAAATCAGTATTAGGTGACTTTTTTTTTTTTTTAATGTGCTTACCAATTAGTATAATAATTGAATGCCTTTAAGACAGAGTTTCAGAAAACTGTCCTATATGTGAAACCCTGAAAAGACAGGGATATGTGACTGACTAGCAGGCCTTCCAGAGATCTCCCCCTCAGTAACAGCCAGCCTTCGGCCCACTCTCAGAAACTTCTGACTTGTTGATAGTGTGGTGATACATGATTTAATGACTGCTAAAACCTAGGTCAACAAAAATAAATAAAGGAAGGAAGAAAAAAGAAAGCGAGTTAAGATTTAGCCTCTCTGTCCAAGGATAAATCTGTGGCTTATCCTCGGGGTGCCGAGGGGAAGTGTTGGAGGGGATTATGTGTCGGTGGTGGCGGCTGTTGTAATAATCCCAAATCTTTAAAAACCTTACAAATGGAATACAAACAGCTTGGTTTCCTGGACCGTGTCAGGGTTAGTTGTTGACCTGACGCCCCGGGTCGGCCTATTAGCTCAGTGTGAATTCCCCACAAACAGGCACTATTTCTCCTAAGATCATTACTCAACCTCCGAAATCAGGAAATTATCACCGATTCACAACTACCACCCAAACCACAGACTTCATTCCGTTGTCATGTTTCTCCCGTCTCCTTCATTCTGGAACAGTTTTCCGACCTTTCCCAAACAGCTCTTCTCTCCCACCATCACCCCTTCAAGTGACCATCCATCCCATCAACAGTGTATCCCCATCACACTCTGTTCTATACCTGGCCTCATTTTTCTTCACACTCTTTCTTAATTTTTTTGTGTGTGACAGTGGCAAGAAGTAGTGTATTGGTGGAGGTGAGTGGTGGGTTCAGACCTGGCCAGTGACCGGTCCTGCAGAGAGGCCTTGTACTGCTCCGATATGAGGGAGGAGGGTTGGAAATGTGCAGATCCCAGTGCCCGCGCCATTTCTAGCAGAGCCCTGGGGCTCGTGGGAACAACCTTGACCATCGCTAGCTTCTTGGTCCACGGCTGGTCCTGGGGCCGTGGCTCCCCATGCAGAACAGAAGGTGTAGCGTGGTGAGCGTCTGCCTCCTTTGATGACGGCAGTCAGCTGTCACAAGTGGCCCCGGGTTGAACACGCTTCCCTTCATCTCCTTGGGGACCTCGCCACCAGGCCCACGGCCGCTGTCAAGAAGGTCCTCGCCCACCGCCCAGTATGCGTGGAGGGGCCCAGCCTCCGGGTGCAGGGAGTCCCCGCCAGGCAGCGCAGCACAGGCCTCATGTAGCCCTCAGTCCCCAGCTGGTGCTAAGGAAGGAGTGAGCAGCTTATTCACTGCTCCTTTTTCTCTAAGGCTCTTTCAGTACTTTCCTTTGAACGTGGATCTTGGTGGTGACACCAGCACTGCGCTTCTGCCCACTGACAGAGGACACTAGACTGTATCCGTGAGAGAAGCCAGATTTCCCAGTCCTCCGAGCCCTTCCTAGGCTCTGTATGGTTTCCCTGTGCGCCGTCACTCCCCAAATTAATGAAACCAAACAGCTGCACCGAAAGCCCATGTGCCGAAAGGTTTGACTGCAAAGCACCAAATGGCAGCAAGGCTAAGGAGTGCCTCCTGAACACACTCATCTTCCAGCCAGGGGAGGGAATGCTTTATTGAATGGTTTCCTGGGGATCCTCTGAAAACCTGAGTACTGTCCTTTGTCCTTCCCTTCTCAGAGAATAACACTCCCTCAGAACTGTTAAAGGGATCACACTCCCTCAAACTGTTAAAGGGATTAAACAGTTAAAACTGTTAAAGTGATTAAACTCTCAAAAACTGTTAAAGTGATTATTTTAATACCTCACCACTGAGCTGACTTCCTGTTCATCCCTGGTGCAGATACAGTCTTGTCTCATGTCAGTGAATTCATTTTCAAGCAGACTGAGCAAGTTTGCAAGCTCAGTAAGAGTACTCATCCACATTCATAGACTACATATTCAGACGCTGTGCATTTTAACCAATGGAACGCCCGCACCAGGCACAGGAAAAATGCAAGAGCAGGCTTGCTGTGACTCTGGCTCCTGCGTCAGTGAGGAATGTCCTATGTACCACGGTGCATTCTGAATTAGAGTTCAGTCATCTTAAACAGCTTTTGGCCAGTAATCAAGAAATTCCACCTCTGAATTTATTTTGACACTCTGTATAGTACTTTGAACATTAAATTTTATTTCCCAGAAAGTATGGAATAACAGTTAAGAAGTGTGACAGATTTATAGCTCAGGGTAAAAGCTGACAGCAGTCAGGATGATATGGAAGTGGGGGACTGAAAATTAGCTAAGTGGCTCCTATGATTATCCAGTAAAAAATAAACGTGGCTAGAACCCCCAAATACATTTAGAGATTAACAGGTTAAGAACATCCAAAACTGAATATAGACAAGCCAAGCAAATTTTTAAAATATTTGTGATTTATTAAGTTTAAAGAAATAAAGCTAAACAACTTTAAACACATAGAAGTTACATGGTATACAGTGATAAACTGAGTTGTAACATTTTTAGATGAGTTACAAAGGCCATTTTCATCTATATTAATTTTAAAGAAGTATTAGCAAAATACAACATGGGAATACTTAAAAATAACATATTAAATTTACCAAATCTCTTAATTTATGTAAAATGTTAAGTTTTCCTCCCCGTGGTCACACAATAAGAACACTTCTAATCAACTTTTTACAACTAGCTGACATATATTCATATAACACCAACTACTTTTATTAGCCTGAAAAAGTTAGCAATAGCTAAAAATCATCACCATGCATTTGCAGAACGGTTGGTATACTATTCACTGTGCAGTCCACTCATATTTACTGAGCTCCTCCTGTTTTCCAGGACCAAAAACATAATTGCCACCTTTTAGATTTGTCAGAACCGTCCCTCAAGATAAAATCATTTTTTATATAAAAGAAAATGTCTTGTTTGCCAACCTAATTAAAATAAGAATCAGATTTATAGAAATTTGCTCAATACCATAAACAGTAACATATTTAATTATACTAACTGCCAATTTCAAGAGTACTGATTTTTCACATTGTTACCAATGTTTTTGTTTTTATTTATTTTTTCTTAAATTCATATGAATATATGCAGCATTTTTTATTTACATCCCATCACTGATTTTTCCTACTTCTCTCCTGCAGGTCATCATGACATACCTATAATTTCTTGCATATAAACTTTAATAAAATATACGTAAGTGGGAATGTATGATATTAAATATTACTCTATCATTCTGGAATTTAAAAATAGCACAAGCACTCATTTTAAAAAGCTACACATATTAAACAGATACATACTGTGATTTCTAAAATATAGTAATATATATGTAGAAAATGAACCTCATTGAAATTTTTGGTTTATAAATTATAATCTTAAATATAGGATGTTCAGAAGTTTAAATGACTATGTATAATGATGGTCAGCCACATAAAGGTACTGAAATACTCATTCTTTTAAGTTTAAAGTACCTTTCCTAAGAACTGGGCTAATGGGTGGTTCCTCATTTTAGTTCAACTGGAATAAAATTATAAAGGGACTATTTCCCTTTTGTTATTATGGATAACTTTAGCCAAATGTTCAAACAACATAAAATTCCACAAATATTGAGGATAATTCAGTCGTTAATAATTTCATTCTGGCCCACACCCAGTATTATGTAAGTACAGATCACCTTACAGACAAGCTGTTCTAGTAAGGTTATCTGACTAGAAGGGGAAGGAACTATAAGGAAGCAGACCTCATTAGAGTCTTTATTCTACAGGTTAGAGACTGAGCTCGATCTTGATAAGTACCTTGCCTCAGTCACGTGCCAACGATAGAACCAGGCCTGAGCCTTTATTCTGGGCTTTTTCTTTTTTAACCATATCTGGTTCTCTCGTTTTAGGACAAACTCATTCCTTATTCACTATATTTTAACTCTAATTTGGAAAATGACCAGTAACAGAACTTTTTATCTACAGTGCAACAACACTCTAGTTTTTCTTAAAAAAATGAGCATTACAAGAACAGGACACAGTTCATAATGTTAGGGCACTTTTTGAGCTTCATTAAGCGGAGGAATTGATGCAGGAAAAAGTTCATTTGACATATAATTTGGTTTGGCTGCAAAATGCTTACCTATGTCCTAGCTTTGAGATCTCTTTATAGCATAGTAACTTCATATGTTGTGAAATGGTTTTCAATAATCTTGACATTTTCTTCAGAGAGCCAGTTCTCCTGTTTTAGCTGCCTTATAAGAGCTTCCAAAGATTTCAATCGCCCTAGAGTTTGTTGCTCTTGTAGCTCAAGAAGAGTAATCTTTGAATGTAGTTTACAGACTTTCTGCCAAAGATGCTCCTTATTTATATCCTGTCTGCAGTAAGAATGTTCCAGCTGTAAGACCTCTGCCTCATAGTCCAGCTCCTTACAGAAGTCTTCACTGTCTGTGTCTTCCATTTCTACGGTTTCTTTTTGGACAGGCATCAGAGAATTAACTGTGGGTTTGGAACTTTCTGTGGGTACAAAAATGGCAATAACAGGTTCTTTATTTGGGTTTAACTCTTCAACCGTTTGAGTAATTGTGCTGAGTAAGATTGAATTTTCCTGTGCTGACTTAATTTCCACTGAATTATTTGTAACGTCTGGGTTAGCAAGATGATTGGTAGTTATTTCAAGCACTTCTTGGGTTTCCAAAGACTGCTGAATACTTGCTGAATCTGAAGTTGTCAAAGTAACAGTTGTCGAATTTAGATTCTCAAAAGAGGTGTGAAAACCACCCATGTCCTGGTTAATTGATGCTTCCAGGGTGGATTCTGGCTTTCCCGTGTCTTCCAGTTTAACTAGATTAAGAGTTAACATGCTACTGTGTATACTTCCTGCTTTGGGACCTGGCGGCTTCACCGACGCAGAGGAATGGAGTGGTTCTGGGTGTTCGGGGAGGGCTCCTGTAGTAACTGTACTTTTCTCCGGCTCTTCTGATGCCAATGATTCTTGTGACGTGGCTTTCAGGCACACCTCTTTTTCACACTCTATTTTTTTCTTCTGACAGTTGTTTTTGGAAGGGTCTTTTTCCTGGAAAATAATATTTTCAAATACTGAAAAAGATGTCCTTATTAAGCTTGTTCTCGTATTAGTCAGTGTTGAATACTTAATTACAATTTTAAGCAGTATTTTGGCCGAGCCAATTTATTCAGTTTAAAAAAATTCTAAGAATATAACTCAAGTGGACTTTAAAGTTTTTTAAAAAGCACTCAGCATCCTAAATATATAATGGAAACATTTCAGATCATTCAAAAGACCAGTAAAAATACCTTTAGATCATTAACTTGTGGTAAGTTAATGACTTACATCTGCTATTTTTTTGCTCCTCTTAAGCCAGGGGTCCTCAAACTTTTTAAAGTGGGGGCCAGATCACGGTCCCTCAGAGAGCTGGAGGGCCGGACTATATGAACTACTAATTCCTACTGTAACACCTCGGCTGCGCTCACTGCCCAAAAAACCTGGCGGGCCGGATCAGACTCCTCTGTGGGCCGCATGTGGCCCGCGGGCCGTAGTTTGAAGACCCCTGTCTTAAGCTATGCTTCACAATGGTTTAGTTTTAAAAAATTATCATGTTAGTAAAAGTATTCATCAGCTTTCTTTTTCTCAAGTATCTGTTTCCAGCACTTATCCTCCTTTCCCTCTCCCTCCTTCCACCCAATTTCCTGTCCCTCTGCAATCCTCCCCTGCTCAGCTTCCTCCCCTCCTGCCCTGCCTCCACTACCTGGCTGTCTTCAGGCAAAGAGAATATTGTTGGAATCGCAGTCTGTTTCAAGTACCGAATCCCCCATCTGATGTCGAGAGAGTCAGGAGTGAAATGGTCGCTGCACAGGAACTGGTATTTACTGGGCATCCATGAATCCCGTTTCATGTTCTTTAACCATTTTTCAAGTCTTTCTTTGTCATGTAGAGGAAACCTAAAATTACAAAAGGAAAGTCTTGCTATATTTTTACAATTTTGAGATAGAAACATCAATGATGACAGAGAATCATTGATCAGCTGCCTCCTGCCTGCCCCCTACTGAGGATTGAGCTAGCAACCCTGGCAAGTGCCCTGACCTAGAATCAAACCTTGACCTCTTGGTTCACAGGTCAAAGCTTAACCAATGAGCCACGCCAGCTGGGCTATGTTAATATTTAAAACAAGGAGAAGTTAACTCAAACAAATGGTTGAGCTGACAAAATGAACACCAAGTCTTATAAGATATTAATATTCCGTTCTCTTTACCAGAATCACCCTCCATTCTACCCGAGTGTAATTTAGTCCAATATCCCTAAGCTTCCTATAACCCAGGGTCGGCAGACTGCGGCTCCAGAGCCACATGCAGCTTGAGAGCCGCGGTTTGCCGCTCTGTTGACTGATGAGTTTGCTGACCACTGGGATAGGGGCTTAATCACAAGGAACAACAACAGCCTGTAATTATTGGAATCCAGAGTCTAGGTCAGTGATCAGCAAACTCATTAATCCACTGCTATAACCAATGAACTGGGAACTCTAAAATTCAAGTTCTGAAAGAGAAAATGACACAAGAACAGAACAGGAGAAAAGACAGACTCAGATCTACTTTATAATATGAAACGAATGAAACAGAAAAGACAGAGAAAGTTGAGAGCTCTTTATACAAGTACTGACAATGGCCTTGGAGTAAGCTCTAGCAGACTCAACGTTTTTTACAGGCAAAATTAGGCTAATGGCAGGCTTTTACAGAAAACGTTTCCTGCCATTCTAACTAGGCAAATGGATGTGGATTAAACTGTATTAAACACTTAACAGTAATTTATTTTTCTTTCAATAATTTACAAGAACACATTCCAAGACACATCCTATATAATAAGAGATGTAATATGCAAAGGATGGTTATGCCGTGAAGCCTAACGACCGGATCACGGGTCAGCAGAGGATGGGGCAGCGAGCTCCGAGCTGGCGGAGGGCTACAGGAGGGCAGGGCAGCAAACTATTGGGGGGACGGGGGTGCAGGGGGAGCTACAGGAGGGCAGGGCAGCGAGCTCCAGTGCGCAGGGTGACTAGTATTACATAATATAATCTCCTACTTTAAAAAAAAAAAATAGTAACGTAAGGTTTTTCATACAAAAAGCAGAGCTCTACGTCCCCAACCATGTGCTTCAGGCTGTGTCATTCCCGAGCGGGGAGCTGCAGGTCTGAAGAAAGAGGCTTCACAGAACAAGAGAGGCAGCCGGGTCAGAGCTCAATGAGCTGTTCTTCAGCACAGGGGAGAGGAAACAGAACGTTCTAAACACGTCGCCTTCCATGTGAGCACGTAGCGAGCGCCCAGCGCCGATGCATCTCTTCCCACGCTGAGTGTGAATCGGGAACCTTTACACGGGAGGCCCCGAAGCACGGCGAGGGGCGCGGGGCCTGGACGAACCCGCCCAGGGTGGGCTCCACAGAGGACACCCTGCCGCCCTCCGATCTTCGGGAGAACGAGGACGGGATGCCGGAGCTCCGCGGTGGCGCCGGCACCGGGAATAACGGCCGCGCTCCCTGTGAAGGAGGCCCCCAGCCGGCAGGAGGCGGGCTCCGGCCGCTCTGCCCCAACCCCGGCGGCCAGCGCCCGGGAGCTCGGAAAGGCCCGTCCCCGCGGGGGAGGAGGAGGGGAACGATCCCGGAAAGGCCCGTCCCCGCGGGGAAGAGGAGGGCAACGCCCCCCGGACCCGGCTCCGGCGGTAAAGGGGCCGGTGCACCCGCCGGGGGCAGCGGTGAGGTCAGTGCCCGGGGGCGGGGAGGCGGGAGCCGCTCCGAGAACCTGTCTGCTTCCCCGGGCGCTAGCGACCCCCCGCCCCACAGGCCCCGGCCGGCCGGCGAGGGCGTCTCCCGGCGGAGCTCCAGCCTCCACGCCCCGCCCCGCAGGGCCGGACCGCGCCCCGGGGCACCCCGACCCCCGACCCCGAACGGCCTGACCCCGCGGCCCTAAAGCAAGGCTGACACTCCCGCTCCAGCGGCTACTCACGGGTAAAAGCTCAGCTTGCGGTCCTTGTTGTTCCGTCCCCGTCGGTTCTTACAGCAAATCGCCGCGCAATAGCGAGGCATGGCTCCGGCGCGGCCCGGGAGGGGCCCGGCTGGCTCCCTGGGGCACCGCGGGGCCGGGACCCAGGCCGCGCGCGCCACCGCGCCTGCGCGCGCGCGGCCCAGCGGAAGGCACCGCCCCCAGCGAGCCACTTCCGCTCCTGCGGGCTTCCGCACCGCCCTCGGGGAGGGAGGGGAGGGGGGGGATAATCCGGAAGTGACGTATCAGCTGCACAGCAACAACAGTTTTCCACGTGCGCGTAGGGCGCCACGGTCACGTGGGGCGGCGGGAGCCAATAGGGGAGCGTTTCGTGTAGGATTTAGGCGGCGGGGACGCGCGCTGCCGCGGAGCGCCAGTCGGGAGCCGGCGGAGAGCGGAGGTGAAGGCAAAGGCAGCAGGAGGGCGAGGTGGGTGTCCCGGCGGCCGCGGGCCGCGCGCCGGCTCCGGGGGGGACTCCGGGCCGAGCCGCTGTGCGGAGCCCGTCGCAGCGGCAGCCGCCGAGGGCGCGGGGCCTGGCGCATCCTTTGTGGGTGACTGGGCCTCGCCGCCCCCCGCGGCGGCCGGAGGGCCCGGGGCTGCCGGGGTTTGTGCGGGAGGCTCTGGGGAGGAGGAGACGGGCGGGCCGCTGGGCCGGAGAAGGAGCCGGGCCGGCCCGGCGGCCGGGCGGGGCGGGGGTCGCGCCCCGGGCGGGGGCTGCACCGTCCCACCGGGGCCCCCGCCCCCGGGACGGCCCTCTCGGGAGTGAAAGTCGGTGCCATGCCATCGCCCGGCTGCTCCGCGGGCTCGGACCTTCTGCTGGAACCCGGCTCCGCGTGCGCCGCGCCTGCGGGGCTGGGACCTGCCCCTGCGGGGCCGGCGGCCGCGGGGCGCCCTTTCCGCCGGCAGCTTGCACTTGACCCCTGGCCCCCGTGACCGTGACTCCGTGGGGAGAAGGGATCCACCTGCTAATTGCGCCCCGCGAAGGCCCGGGAGGGGAGGGCAGGCGTTTCCGCGAACGCCGGCGCCTTTCGTCAGCCGGTGTGTCATCATCGGGCCGGGACCCCTGGGCCCGGCTCTCCTCCCCCTCCCCCTCCCCGGGCTCCAGGCTCAGCCTTCGCCGAGGACAGGGGGCTGTCCTGAGGGCCCCGAGACGTGTGGGATGGAAGGAAGTTCTGTTAAGGGCGTTGGACAAGACTTGTTGACCCGTGTTTACTGTTGGGGACCTTAACATAGGTCAGAAAATGACGGCCTGCCCCGGGTCCCGGCACGGGCGGCCGTGGCCTTGCTGTGTTGCTGAGACCCGGGGTGTCAGCCTGGGGCCCCGTGCGGAGATGCCGGCGGGAAGCTCTCAGGGTGGGGAAAGGACGATCTCATTAGGCAGGCTGAGCTCTGCCCCTTGGTAATCTTATCCTTTTTCTGCCAAGTTAAGCTACTTCTTTTTTTAACTCGCTTAGAACATGAATTCCTGAGATCCTGTAAAATATTACGTGGATTTCCCATCCCCCCCCCCCCACACCGCCCCAGTATTAACTGGGAAAAGTCAGTTACTGAGAGTTTTTATGTGTATTCTGTGCATAGCCTGCTTCGTTAGGGGAAAGGCAGGGACAGATGTTTTTCTCGGTTCGGCTGCATTATATTTGCCCTTGAGAAGGCTGCAGCCAATGTAAGGTCGCAGAGCCTATATGAGAGAAATAACCTGGGGTCACGTAGTCTGCCTTGTGCCCCAAAAGTTCGTTGGGTTTCTCTTGGAAGAAAGTCTAACGATTGGTGCCATGGATAACACTGTCTGTCTGTTCTCTTTTAGGGCATTGGAAATGGCTACGCCCCAGTCAGTTTTCACTTTCGCCATCTGCATTTTAATGATAACGGAATTAATTCTGGCCTCAAAAAGTTACTATGATATCTTGGGTTTGCCAAAATCGGCATCAGAGCGCCAGATCAAGAAGGCCTTTCACAAACTGGCCATGAAGTACCATCCTGACAAAAATAAGAGCCCTGACGCGGAAGCAAAATTCAGGGAGATTGCAGAAGGTAAGTCAGCGCCTGCCTGAGCCTCACAGGTGTGACAGTGCAGGAGAGGGTGGCTAGGAAGGATGTGTGTATTGAAGACGGTGGAGAGGGGGGGTGCGGTGGGATCTACATATCCATATAGCGAGATTCCTGAATCTCAGATCATCTCAGATAACAGATAACTTTGATTCCTGAATGGGGGGATAAAATGGTGGGGTTTTTTTGTTTTGTTTTTTTTATTGACTACAGATCTAAATGTGTTGAAAATTTTATTTGTAAAACTGCTTATTGTTTCAGTATCAAAAGGAATTTTTGGTACCCAATACTTATAAACTAACTTATGAAACAATGTTTAAGTATGGAGATTTAACATAAAAAAATTAAGTGTAAATTTAAATAGACTGAAATGCCTTGGTATTTTTTTTCTACCTTCCTTGATCTACATTACAAAGCCAAATTTGTCTTTAAAGGAAAAGTATAAAAAAAAGCATTCATTTCACAAATATTTATTGGCTATTTACTAGGAGCATGCATTGAGCTAACTGTGTATAGTAAGCAATGAACAAGACAAGACGACAAGACAAGACGAAGTTCCTGCCTTTTATAACTTTCACTTTCTTTTTTTTAATATATTTTTTATTGTTAGTATTATAGATATTTCCTATTTCTCCCCCCTCTGCCTCGTAGCTCCAACCCTCCCCACTCCCACCCCAGATCTTCACCACCATGTTGCCCGTGCCCATGGGTATGCATATAAGTCCTTTGGTTTCTCTCTTGTCCTCCAACCCCATATCAAGGTACATCTCAGTCTGCTCCTGTCTCGGGTCTCATTTTGTTGGTCCTTTATTCTTATTTTTGTATGCTTTGGTTTTACTTAAATGTGAAAGCCTCTAAAGTAGTTAAATGTACTTACTGAAGAGGTAAGCAGTCCTGGTTACCTTCAGTTACTGAAGTGTCCTTATTTCTTTCAGCCTATGAAACACTGTCAGATGCTAACAGGCGGAAAGAGTACGACTCTCTTGGACACAGCTCTTTCACTACCAGCAAAGGACAGAGAGGCAGTGGAAGTCCTTTCGAGCAGTCATTTAACTTCAATTTCGATGACTTATTCAAAGACTTTGGATTTTTTGGTCAAAACCAAAACACTCGGTCTAAGAAGCACTTTGAAAATCACTTCCAGACCCGCCAGGACCATTCCAGCAGACAGAGGCACCGTTTCCAGGAGTTCTCCTTCGGAGGCGGACTGTTCGATGACGTGTTCGAAGACATGGAGAAAATGTTCTCTTTCAGCGGCTTTGACTCCGCTGGCCGGCACGCCGAGAATCGATTCCATGGATCTAGCAAGCACTGCAGGACTGTCACTCAGCGCAGAGGCAACATGGTCACTACGTACACTGACTGTTCAGGACAGTAGTTTTTCTCTCTGTTCTCACCAAGCTGGTTGACTGTTCTTCAAAATCTATGATGCAAAACAGTTTTCTGTGAACTGTTCTGACAAGTGCATGATTTCACTTAACTTGATACAGTTGTTAAATATATTTAAATTGTTTTTGACAAATTAGCATTCAGTTAGTAAAGAAATTGTTAATTATTAATTTCTCTAATTAGTAAAGGGTCTTGAAAAACAAAAAGGAGATGTAATTTTGCCTGGTCTTTTTCTCCACCTGGGGCCAGTTTTAATACCAAGGAAGGAATGAGTTTGCCTGACTTATATTTAAAGGTTAAACTCTTAGATTTCTTTTAGGTTTTAGTTGTACGAACTTGAATGATTTTTGCAGTGAAACCTTTGCTAACTTAAAATTGCATGCTGTGTAGCATGGCTCACTTGAGTTGCTAAGTACCTGGAACTGGACAATGAGTGGTTAAGCAAGAGGGAGCAGCTCTTGGTAAATTTCCACTGACAGCTTCAGGAAGGCGTGGTTTAATGTTTACCACCGGCCCATGCCTTTCTGCTCCGGAAATGGTCGTGCTGCTCATAGTCACTTGTGCTGAAAAAAGTTGGAAACATGAAATAATTGCCAAGAGTTTGTTACATATTTGGCCCCTGGCTAATGATTTTGTAAGGTTGGAATCATAGCTACTTCACATCTTTTCTATTTCTTTCTTGTTGGCCCTGTATGACTTAATACAGGTTTATGGGGTTTTTTTGTGTGTTTCCTCTTCTTTGCACTCATCTTTATCTAGAAATTGACTAATACCTCATTCTGTTTGTAACAGCAGTAATTTCTGCGCAACCTTATTATGTGCAATATTTTTAAATTCTAAGAAATGTGTGCTTTTGTTTTCAGATAGACTTATTTCTTTAGTTCCGCACTTTCCCACATTATACTCCGTATGAGTATTAATCCTATGGATACATATTAAACGTAGTGAATGTCTCATACAATGTGTGTGAGTGAGAAATATAATATTTACAATATAATGTTCTCTGGTGTCATTTTTTTTTCATTAAAAGTTTTACTCTGCAATTCTGGAGGTATGCTTACACTGATCGAAAACCATATTCCAGAAGTTATCTTGCTTTCTTTCATCTTCCTTCCCTCACATGTTTTGGTAGTTTGAAGATTTTGTGAATTATCTTTTTGGTGTATTTTGCTTGCTAGAAACAGGTGTTTGTGCCACTGTGTCATTCCTCTTAGACCAGGCTGGGAAACAGGCTTTGCATAAAGCTCCATTTGGTAATGATCATTGAAGAAGGTCATTTTGTATTTATCGATACATAACTTAATTTCTTGGAAATTAGGTTTGATGGGTTAAGAAAATAGCCATACCTTGAATTTTGGTCTGAGGATTCTTTGTAGCCTATCAAACAAAACAAGTGAGAGGGATTAAGCTTAAGGATTTTTTTAAAATATGTTTTTACTGGTTTCAGAGAGGGAGAGAGAAGCATCAATGATAAGAGAGAATCATTGATTGGCTGCCTCCTGCACAGTCCCCTACTGGGGATTGAGCCTGCAACCCAGGCATGTGCCCTTGACCGGAATTGAACCTGGGACCGGTAAGTCTGTAGGCCAATGCTCTACCCACTGAGCCAAACCAGGGAGGGCAAGGATTATTTTTATATTGTTAGCATCTGTTCCCTTTTCTCTAGAACCTGATTGTCTTCCGTTTTCCCCCTTTTGAACATTTATTTGAACCCCCCTCTCTTTTTTTTATTTTTATTTTTTTAAACCTTTTGTCTGCAGAGGTGATTACAGAACCTTTGGTCTGTAGCCAGGTGGTCAGAACACAGGGAACTGTGGGCTTGCAATTGGCGCTTGAAGCAGTGGCTCTGAGCCCTTGTCCTTCAGGATCTGACGCCCTCTCCAGGTAGAGAGCATCCGAAGTGAGTTGAATTGTGGGACAGCTGGCACCTGGAGCATCACCTCGTCTGGTGGGGGAATCACCCCAACACATTGGAGCTTTGGGTCCCAGAACACTGTTTTAGTGGGCTTCTTTAAGCTTCCAACATGCTAATCTATAGTTGGAATCTAGTAGAAGTAGTGCTGCTATTATTTTTTATTATTATTTTTTTTTTACAGAACGGAAGGGAGAGAGCTAGAAACATCGATGAGAGAGAAACATTGACCAGCTGCCTCTTGCACACCCCCTACTGGGGATGTGCCCACAACCAATGTACATGCCCTTGACCGGAATCGAACCTGGGACCTTTCAGTCCACAGACCAACGCTCTACCGCTGAGCCAAACCAGTTTTGGCGTGCTGCTATTATTTTTAATTAAAAAAATCACTTGGTATATACACTGGCCAGATTATGATGATCTCTGAACAAATAATAATCTGGCTACTCAGTATATATATATATACATATTAGAGGCCTGGTGCATGAATTCATGCATAGGTGGGATCCGGCCAGCCTGGAAGAGAGGACATGGGCAGTTGGCTGGCCTACCTGTTGGTCGAACTCCTGGTCAAATTTGCATATTAGCCTTTTATTATATAGGAGTAGAGGCCCAATGCACGAAATTCATGCATTGGGGAGGGGAGGGTGTCCCTCAGCCCAGCCTGTACCCTCTCCAACCTGTGGACTCCTTGAGAGATGTCTGACTGCCTGGTAGGATCCAGCCTAAATGGGCAGTGGGACATCCTTCTCACAATCCAGGACTTCTGGCTTCCAACAGCTCGCCTGCCTGCCTGATTGCCCCTAACCACTCTCTCCCCTGCCAGCCTGATTGTCCTAACTGCCCTCTCCTGCAGGTCTGGTCTCCCCAACTGCTCTACCCTGCAGGCCTTGGTCCCCCACAACTGCCCTTCCATGCAGGCCCGGTCGTCCCCAACTTCCCTCTGTCAGCTTGGTCACTCCTAACTGCCCTCCCCTGCAGGCTTGATCGCCCCCAACTGCCCTCCCTTGCAGGCCTGTCCCTCCCAACTGCTCTCTCCTGTAGGCCTTGGTCCCTCACAACTGCCCTCCCTTGCAGGCCTGGTCATACCCAACTGCTCTTTCCTGCTGGACATTTTGTGGTGGCCATCTTGTGTCCACATGGGGACAGCCATCTTCTGTGTTGGAGTGATGGTCAATTTGCATGTTACTCTTTTATCAGAGGCCTTGTGCAAAGGTGGGGTCTGGCTGGTTTGCCCTGAAGGATGTCCCAGGTCAGGATGGGGGTTCCCTTCAGGTGTAGGATGGCTTGGACAAAAGGCCTCTGGTGGTTTGCAAGCCAGCCACGCCCCCCAGTGACCCAAGTGGAGGCCCTGGTATCTGGGATTTATTTATCTTTTATAATTGAAACTTTGTAGCCTTGAGTGGAGGCCAGGGCTGGCCAGGGCAGACAGGAAGCTTCTCTTTCTCCATCGCAGGGGGCAACCCAAGCCTCCTGCTTGCTCCGTGGCCGCAGCCATCTTGGTTGGGTTAATTTGCATACTCACTCATTAGCTGGTGGGCATGGCTTGTGGGCATAGCAGAGGTATGGTCAATTTGCATGTTTCTCTTTTATTAGTGTAGATATACAGTGAGTGGCCAGGTTATTATGTGTTCAGAGCTCAACAGATATCACTCAGTGTATATCTATTGATTTGTAGTTTAAGATGTACCCTGTTTCCCCCAAAATAAGACAGTGTCTTATATTAATTTTTTCTCCCAAAGTTGCGCTAGGTCTTATTTTCAGGGGATGTCTTATCTTTCCATGCGCTATGTCTTATTTTCGGAGGATGTCTTATTTTCGGGGAAACACGGGTAGTATTTATTTTATTTTAATAATGGATTAAAAAATATATTGCCCAAAGTCAAAAAGGCTTTTTTCAAAATGGTTAATTCTTCATTTTTTCCACTATTACTAGTAAAGAAAGAAAAAAAAAAATGACCTTCCTTTCCATTTCCTTTCACCGCTTCATTAGCATTTGTGACAGCAGAAGCTGGAAATATACAAATGCCTGCCATTGTTTGCATTGTGGTAGGGAATACAGAGCTGTAAATATCCATCACTGGGCCAGATGCAAATAAGACTGTCAAGCATGACTTAGCTGCGTAGAGCTGTGGAACTGTACTCTGGAGGGTGGAGGAGGGCTTCACATGGGACATTTGCAAATAGCCTTTGCCACACCCGCCCCTTCGCTTTTCCGCTGGGCGGAGGCCGGGCTCTGCTGTCGCCGTGGGCAGCCCGGGCCCCGCAGGGTGGGGACACTGTGCAGCTCCTCTCTCCTCTGTGTCCCATGGCTGTTCCTGTCGTTATTCTCTGCTGTGCCCCGCGCATGGAGTGTGCTGTCCAACACAGGGAGTGTAGGTGCCACGCTGGCGCCTTCTCCAGGGTGGGAATGAGCCCTCGGCATGAGCTTACCTATTTGCTCAAGTGCGTTCAGAAACTTCTGCAGCTGTGGTCCACAGTTGGGCAATGAAAGACAGATAATGTGAGCACTTCCTGGCTGAGGATGGCCAGAGGAAGTGGCTAGGGAGCTCATCAGCACTGTCCATTGCTAGTCCTTAGCAGTTACCCTTAGCACCTCGCAAGCAAGTCAGCCTCCCTGTGCTCTGTAAGGCAGCGATGGCGATCTGAGCAGATGGGGACACTTGCTTTAAATGGCTGAGGAGCACCTTGCTGAGGGCGTCTGCCTAAGCCTTTGACTTCTCAGGGCCCTGGGGTGGAGCAACACTCCTATACTCCTCCTCCGCCTTCCTTTCCCTCAACTAGAAAAGCTGCTTGAAGATTCAAAGACATTTTCTGAAACATCTCTTTTCCCCCTCATTTTTGCCCAGGCCCGTGAAGAATTCAGAAAGCAAGGAACATCCCTCATGGTCACGAAAAAGTGAAAACGGGAGCTATTTGTAGCGGAAAAACACCCCGGGAGTGTGCTTTGCTGGTGGAGGGAGGATTGGCATGTTCAAAGCAGGGATGCCCGTTGCCATGGGCACCGATGCTGCTTGCTCCGCTGGCTCCTCTCCCTGCGCTGCTGCCGCAGGAGGAGCACCAGCCAGGAACCACCGTGCGGAGAGATTTGTGATCTGCACGCAGCGCCTTCTCTTTCTAGATCCGTGCGGATGACAGCTGCACGCTGCTCCCGTCCCTTTAGGGCGGAGTTCCCCCAATCTCCCAGGAACAAGCTGCAGGAGGAGGCGGGGATTCTGCTTCTGAGCCTCATCCGTAACAGGCTGGAAATAAACACTGGGCAGAGATGGGCTGGCGGGCTGGGCGTGCACCAGCTGCCGGAGTGAAGCTTCGTGGGGAAGTTAAGATCAGGAGAAAGGGATCACTCACAGAGACACGTGAACGCTGACGGTGCTCGGTGGCAGGGAACTGGCGGGAGGGATAGGGGTGCCCGCTGCCATCCTGAGGGCCTGGGGTCAGGTCCACACACAGCAGTCACATTTCATTGGCCTGACGATGTTCCCAGCCCTGTGACCCTCTTCCTTGGCCTCCTCCATGGACACAGGCTCTGATACAGTGAGGGACGGGGCGGCGAGGGGACCCGCCCTGCCTGGGGCCCGGTGGTTCCCTGGTGCCGCCCGAAGGATGGAGTTCGGCTTCGCTGCCGTCAGTGCCGGGGTCACTGTGGAAGAGGCACTTTGCCTCCGGACAGTGGAGCCTCCCGCCCAGGCCTCTGACCCGGCAGGGAAGGCGCCTGCTCCTCCAGGTGGTGGCGAGCACTTGTCGTCTCAAAG
The DNA here is from genome assembly GCF_964339955.1 of Pipistrellus hanaki. Taxonomy (NCBI): domain Eukaryota; kingdom Metazoa; phylum Chordata; class Mammalia; order Chiroptera; family Vespertilionidae; genus Pipistrellus; species Pipistrellus hanaki. The sequence continues at coordinate 4,457,849 of NC_140512.1, forward strand.
GATGGTTCCAGGTGGCGATGGAGGATGGAGGATCGAGGTGGCCAGGACTTGGAGTGACCCTCGCTCCCCGGCCCCACGCCCAGTGTCCAGTGTTGTCTAAGCAAGTCCTGGCCGTGGCTTTTGTATGTGCACGAGGCGAATGAGCAAGGGCGGGAGAGGGCAGCTGCCTTCTGCATCCCCACCGGTCCCCCAGCCCTGGGCACAGCTCCTGCCCACGCACCTATGGTGACAGGTGAGCAGCAGCAGCAGCAAACCCCTGGCTGGCCCAGGCCGCCTGCCGCCGCGTTGACACCTGCGTTTTTCCTGGTCAGGGATAAAGCCATGACATGAGGCTGCTCCTCAGGGCCCTTGCCCTCTCTGCTCGGCTGCCCCCACGCAGCCCCCCAGGCAGACACACCTTTTCTGAGACCCTATCTCCCACCCAGGATGCAGACTTCCCCTCCTCAGTTTACCAGTAAGTTCCAGGCTATTTCTCTCCTCATGCATTTCCTCCTCCAACCCCTGCCCCACCCCTGCCACCAGGGGCACTTTGCTCTCCATTACCCTCTGCCCCGGGGAGGTCATGTTTGATCATGAATCGGGATCATCTGATAAACTGACCCCCAGTCAGTATTCCTGGTCCATAACAGCAGAGGGCACCACTTCTCAGATGCTCTCACTGATCCCCGCGAGGGGCGCCTGGCTGGCCAGGGGTGCGGCTCCCGCTCCATCCTCCCCAGGACTGCCCGCCCGGCCATTCTGGTCCCATTCGGGTGCCATTCGGGTGCCACCAGGAGCACCGCCCTCCAGGGGGCCCCTCCTCCTTCGTCCCGTCTTCTTGGGGGAACAGGGACATTTGGGGCTTTTGTGAGCCAGAGGCACCAGGAGCACCCAGCCCAGGCTCTGCACCCAGGGGCCCCCTCGGCACAGCGAAGGGGGAACGCACTGTCCGGCCAGCCGCTCCTGCCTCTGCAGGGACAGGCTCCAGGGCTCCCCCAGGTGCCAGGGAGAGTTTAGGGTCCCCAGAAAGCTGTCATTAAAGGGCCACCAAGACTAAGGTGACCAGACGTCCTGCTTTTGGCGGGACAGTCCCGATTTTTAACAATTTGTCCCGTGTCCTGCGGCGTTTTAAAGAAGTCCTGCTTTCTGGAAAGATTCACTCCACGGGACGCGGGACAAATTGTTAAAAATCGGGACTATCCCTACAAAAGCGGGACATCTGGTCACCTTAATCCAAGACGCTTCCGTTGGCTCTGAGCTAGTGACACACTCATTTTGTTTTTTTATTGCCTTACCCAGAGAGCCGAGGAGTAAGGATATTTTTTCCATTGAGTTTTAGAGAGTGAAAGGGAGGAGTGGGGGGAGAGGGAGGTTGAGATAGAGAGAGGGGGGGTGGGGGAGAGACATCGATGTGATCGGTTGCCTTCCACTTGCACCCTGGGCCAGGGATTGAACCTGCAACCACCGTGTGTGCCTTTGCCCGGGAATCGGAGCCATTCAGATACGTTCCGCACGGATCCTGCATCTGTACCTCGGACACTAAGAAAAGCCATGGTGGGATTACAGGGCCTATTTGGGCAACAAAGTTTCTCTCCCTTTTAAAAAAGGACAAAGAGCCCAGCCAGCGAGGCTCAGTGTCGACCTGTGAACCAGGAGGTCACGGTTGGTGGGACACCCAGCCAGGGCACATGCCCGGCTTACATGCTCCATCCCCAGTGTGGAGCATGCAGGGGGCAGCCAACCCATGATTGTCTCTCATCCTTGATGTTTCTCTTTTTCCCTCTCCCCCTCTGAAATCAATAAAAAATGTGTGGTGAGCCAGCCCGACCATGGCATACTCAGCCCCAGGGTGCCTTATGTGCCACGCCCGCTCAGCCAGGTTCAGTGACCCTGAGAGGGGACGGTGGAGGATTGAGAAGAGACAGACAAGAGAATGAAAGCTGGTCTGGATGGGATGTTGCTTCTGGATGGAGGACAGCACCACAGACTACAAGCCGAGTATTTATTTTATAGCCGATGCCACGAGGCAAAGTAAGGTTGTGGTCAAGATGTTTACAGCATTCTCATGGGTTTCCATCCTACTCAACTACATGCACCTGATCAGGCTTTGTTTACTTGCAGCCCACATCACTCAGGCATGTGGGGCCACGTGTTCGGACCATAGGTTCACGCTGACAACCACAGCTGTTGGCTATCATGGTGCGGGGAGGCCCTGCCCTCCACGCTGGGACTTGCACGTGGCCATAAGAGAACTGTGCCCTCTCATCTGTCCAGACACTGTAGCCGCTCCCCACAAAAATGTATATAAAATAAAACATAAAGGACACAGGAAAGGGGAGGATGAGAGAGCATGGATGGGAGACCACAACGGGAGAAGACCAGCCAACCCCGACACTGTCCCTGGGAAGCTCCTGGGCCGCCAGAGGAAGCCCAGCCTGGGACGTGGAGGCAGAAGCATCGCTAATGACCTGGCAGAGGGAGGCGCCAACGAGGCTCAGCAACAGGCCCCAGGGACCGTGCTGGGACATCACAGACCGAGAGCCTTCACAGACATGGAGCTCAGAGATTTGAGAGGAAAAAACAACAACAAAAAAATAAGACACAATCCCATGGAGGAAAGGGAACGCAGACACATCTGGGGGAATTTCTCTTCAATCAAGAGCCCCGGCTGGAGGAAAACAGCGCGTGGGCCTGAGCCTGAGTGTGTGTGTGTGGGGGGGGGGGGGGGGAAGGCGGGGGAGACAGCGGGGAGCGGTGTGAGTTGCAGGCTATTACACCAGCCCTGCAGGCGCGAAGCCCCTGAGGGGGTTATGCCCAGAGGTGTCTCATTAGGAAGCAGCCACAGAGGAACCCGCGTCCTCTTTGCCAGTGTTTCCCAACCTTCTCTCATGATGAGAATCACATGGTGGAGTTGTTAAAACACAGATTCCTGAATCCCAACTAAGAAGTGCTAAACTAGAATTTTGGGGAACATATAGGTAAAATTGTATACTTAACTAGTGCTCTAAGACAGATGTTATATACAGAGCACTAAGTTAGGTATGCAATTTTACCTATATGTTCTCAAAAATTCTAGTTTAGCACTTCTTAGTTGGGATTCAGGAATCTGTGTTTTAACAACTCCACCAGGTGATTCTCATCATGAGAGAAGGTTGGGAAACACTGCTCTTTGCTAACAGAACGGGCTCCTCATGGTGCACATGAATCAACAACCCCCGTGCCCCATGCAGAGCCCATGGGCGTGTGCGTGTGTGTGTGTGTGTGTGTGTGTGTGTGTGCGCGCGTGTGTGGTGCGTGTGAAGACGCCCAGGTGAAATGGTCCATCGTTTCCAGTCGTCAGCGCCGCAGAAATGGGATGACCCCGGCTCTCGGGATCAGAGCCTCCGGAACTGCGCGGTGAGCACAGCATTGATGATGCTCTGGGCTGTGAGGAGCACTTCGCACGTTTCACTGAATCCTCACAACAAACCCACATGGTGCCATCCTTCTCCTCCTGCGGGGGAACCGGTGCAGAGAGCTCCTGGCGCTTCCCAGGCCACGCATCTCCTCCGTCCCCATCCTGGGACTCAAACCCAGGCAGCCGGTCTCCGGGGTCATGACCCTTGAGCGCCACACAAGGCTTCCCTCTGGGGGCAGAGGGCAGGCAATTCCACTCGTTAGGTTCACGACATCTCCAAATGGGACAGACCCCAGCCTAGACCTTTCCTCCATGCGTATGCCTTCCTGGCTCCTCCTCCGCCCGAGGTCTGCGGGACACAGGGTCAGAGGTTGAGTTTTGAGGGTCCAGCACCCGATGTCCTTACCTTTGGCACATTAAGCTGTCATCTTTGAGACACATGGATGCGCTGGAGACTATGAAGAGCCCAAAAGATCTGAGGGTCCCTTGTGGCTTCTGTCATTATGTTCAGAATTTAGAACTATGGTGGATAGAGCAGGTTGTTTAAAATGACTGGATTAGAGCCCTAGCCAGTGTGGCTCAGTTGGTTGAGCATCGTCCCACGCACCAAGAAGCCACCACTTTGATTCCTGGTCGGGGCACAATTCCGGTTGTGGCTGGACCCCCAGTAAGGGGCGTGCAGGAGGCAGCCACTTGATGTTCCTTTCTCACATCGACTTCACTCTTCTCTCTCCCCCTCCCTTCCTCTCTAAAAATCAACAAACACATCTTTAAAAAAACAAATTGCCCTGGGTCATGTGCTTTTTGCTTTTGGGGTTTGTTGTCAGTCTTGATAGCGCATTCGTAACCCCAGTAATTCAACCCCAAGTAACATTCTGATGAGTGACAGATATGTATTGCTGTGGTGACACTTTGACATGGTGCCAGTGAGTCGTCAGCTCTAGCAGGTTAAATGTAGACTTTAGAATGAAATTTTGTTTAAACTGGGTTTTTTAGCTAGTGATAATTACCTGTTAATTAGCACACACTTTACAAAATAAACGCCAAGCGGCCCACCACAAATTCTGTGTGTAGCCATTAGCGACTTTATAATTAACAGAAATGATCATTCTGATAAGTTGAATGGGTATTTCCAGGTACCCTAAAAAAACCCTAATTGAATGTCATTTGAAAAAAAAAATTGACTGCTCATTGTTGTTGTTTTTGTGTGTGTGTGTGTGTGTGTGTGTGTGTTTTATTAAATTATTATCTGTGTACATATTTTAACATTGCCCCCCCCCACCCATCAACTCATTGTTTTTGTCATTTCTGGTCGGATAACGGATGAAAGAAACATAGTCTACCAAACAGCAGGTATTCAAAAAAAGACCTGAATTTGTATACTATAGAAATGTCAATTAGATGATTGGCTGAATTTATCAGTTTTTGTTCAAAATTAACATGGGGTCTAAATGAACCTTTGCTGTTCAGTCCACCTTTAGATTTCAGGAAAAAAATGAAATTCTAATTTTCACCACAAAGAGGCAGTAGAACACTAAAATTGTTATGAAAGGCACATAATGAAACTACACTGCAGCAAGAAATAACTTAAAAAAAAATACTTCTAGAATTTAGTCATCTTGCTGGCCTTATGTTTACATGTTGTTCATCCTCTTTATAGTTTGTAATTTGCCTTCAGATTTCACCTCTAAAGGTATGGTTTACAAAATGGACAAAGGACAATTATCAGTGAAGGGAAATACTTCACATATTATCTTGAATCTCAAGTACTTTGGGGTGGTGGTCAATTTTCTTACAATCGCCGGCTGGCTGGTGGGGAGTGGATATTTTTGAGGCTGGAACATGAGTGGGAAATAGATCAGCTGAAGTATTTGCATTATAAGGTCGAGCACTGAAGCCGAGACTGAACTTAATTGAGAAGGTATATGTTTCATCTGTTTTTCTGGTCTCACTTGTAGAGCCTTCTACCAAGAGAGAAAATCAGGCAAGCCTTCTATTTCTTGTCAAGTCAAAATTCTCTTCCTTCGAGAAACATTTCTGACCTCGTTTCACCTGAAGCAGGTGTGCCTTCTTGGGCCACAATCCCCTGGAAACGCGGTGAGGAGCATTACAGGGCCCAGCTCCGGGGCCCTGAGAATAGGCACCCTGAACCCTTTTCCATCTCGGGGATTCGGGGCCCCGACCCCGCCTAGTGGGACATCTGCATCTAACGTTGGCCTCCACAGTCGGCCTTGGATCTGCAGATTCAACCAACCACGGACTGAAAATGGGACTTTGCATCCATGATTAGGAACCCATGGTTGGGTTTATTTATTTTTGATCCACGGTTGGTTGAGTCCCTTGATGCAAAACCTCGCAGATATGAAGGGCCAACTTTATTTATTTAAAAATCAGTCTATGAGTGACCTGCAGGTCTGGGCCTCTGAGGGGTATCTGGGCCCGGGAAATAGGACTGGATACTGGGTTCGAGGTCAGAGTTTCGGGATGGAGTTCTAGGCCCTGTCGTAAAGTCCTAGGAACCACATGTGGGTCTGGCCCAGGATGGAAGTCTGGGCCCTGGAGGGAGATCTGGATCCTGGGGTGGAGGTCTGAGCCCCGAACGGGGTGCTGGTCCCTGAAGGGGTCTGGGTCCCGGAGTGGAGTTCTGTATCCTGTTGCATGAATGTGTTGTAATTTATTTGACCTCCTTTCTGCTGGTGACATTGAAGTTTTTCCAAAAATTTACTAACACAAATGATGTCAGGATGCACTTTCTTGGATCTCGCCTGCATACACACACACACACACACACACACACTACACACTACACACACACACTACACACTACACACTACACACACACACTCCCACGCTCACCGTTCTTTCCTCACCCATCTGAACAAGCTCGTGACTGCTGAATTGTGCTTTTTGTGCATTTTAAGGAACTTCTCATCACACCACCATATGTCACATTGTTTATTCCTATGACCACTTTTTTAATAATTGAGGAAGAGGAGAAGGGAGGGGTCTGTGGAGTTGCAACGTCTCGACTTTTTCTTCACTGTCTTCAGTTCACCAAATGCAGTCTGCCTGTCAAAGAGGGGTTCCATGAAACTTCCCCTAAAATCAGGGGAGGAGGGAGCTTCAATGTCTACGGAAGACCCGCTAGCTAAATTTCTCTCAGTCTCCCGGGTGTGAGGCACCTCTCTCCTAACCTACCCTGCCTCATGGCTTCTGCTTTCACCATCACAGGGCGGAAGAGCTGGTAAAAGCCAGCAAACAAACAGACTTTGGCATCTTCCATTTCCCTTCTCCTGCTATGGTCTAAGGGCTGCTATAAACCGAGCCCCTGGAGAAGGTGGCGATGGCTGAAACCGGTTTGGCTCAGTGGATAGAGCATCAGCCTGCGGACTGAAGGGTCCCGGGTTCGATTCTGGTCAAGGGCATGTACCATGGCTGCGGACACATCCCCTGTATGGGGTGTGCAAGAGGCAGATGATCGATGATTCTCTCTCATTGATGTTTCTAACTCTCTATCCCTCTCTCTTCCTCTCTATGAGAAATCAATAAAATATATATTTTTTAAAGAAGAAGAAGAAGAAGGTGGTAATGCCCCAGGCCAGTGCCTGGCTTCTCAGCCTTGTCTCAGTGCCCAGCTTTGTGGTGAATGGCCTTGCCGGGGCCACCATGCCCTTACCGGCCAACCCCTCACCCTGAAGCCATGAGTCAGCACTTCCAGCTAACTGAGTGCAGCATCTCTCAGAAGTATGTCCTGTGTCCTCTCTGCTTCTGATGCCTGATGACTGCAGGAGGTACAAGGCATGGTGTGTGTGTTTCAGTCGGTTTCCAATAGTTATTTTACCATTGGTTATTTTTCTATAGAAACATTACAGCAGATGGCTTTTTCTGTATGGACTAGAGGCCCGAGCACGAAATTCGTGCAAGAGCAGGCCTGCCTTCCCTCCGCTGCCCGCACCGCTTCCCTCTGGCACCCGGGACCGGCTTCCCTCCCAGCCCAGGCTTTGTCCCGAAGGACGTCCGGTCTAATTAGCATATTACGCTTCTATTATTATAGATATTTTTAAAACTATAGCATATCAAACTCCTGAACTCATGGTCTCTACTGTTTACAATGAGATTAATGTATCGTTAGTAGATTCGAAGATAAACATTAAGTAAAAACGGTGATAAAATGTACACAGAGCTGACCAAAACCATGAAGGCGGCACAGGAAGGAGTGAAGCTGCGAAGGCCCTGCCCTCCTGCGTGCTGGTCAGAGCATGGTGGTGCCTCCTCCCCCTCCGCCGAGGGCCGCCTGATCCCCATCCTTTCGTCTTCCTGCCACATTCACACCAGCCGCCCCGGGCCGAGTGAGCGAACTCGGTGTCTGCATAACGGGCGGACTGATTATGTTGCATTTGGGTGTAGGGCAGTGGTCGGCAAACTCATTAGTCAGCAGAGCCAAATATCAACAGCACAACGATGGACATTTCTTTTGAGAGCCAAAAACCGACTTCTGCGCATGGGCTACGAAGTTTCTTTTCTTTTTTTTTTTTTTTAAATATATTTTATTGATTTTGTACAGAGAGGAAGAGAAAGGGATAGAGAGTTAGAAACATCGATGAGAGAGAATCATCGATCAGCTGCCTCTTGCACACCCCTTACTGGGGATATGCCCACAACCAAGGTACATGCCCTTGACCGGAATCGAACTCGCGTCCCTTCAGTCCCCAAGCCGACGCTCTATCCATTGAGCCAAACCGGTCCCGGCGGGCTACGAAGTTTCAGTCTCACTGTACGTGCGCACCCGCACGTGGTATTTAGTGGAAGAGCCACCCTCAAGGGGCCAGAGAGCCGCGGTTTGCCGACCACTGGTGTGGGGCCTTTCTCCGTTCCGGAGACAGTGAGTTGACCTGGGTTTGGCTCGCTGCTGAGAAAGAGGAAAGGGGCAGTCTGACCTCCCCGGAGCCCCAGGCAGCTGACTGGATGTCATGGGGCTGGCTGGCCTGCAGGCCTGTTCACAGCAGGCTCAGGCCCGGGCAGAGCAAACCCATGACTCCATGGGGCCGCCCCCCCATTGGCACTGCTGTGCCAGAATGCCCTAGTGAATAATACTGCTTCAGTGAGCAGGTCCTGGAAAGTCTTTAGTTTATTTGGGATTAGAGGGCACTTGATCTCGTAGGATTTTATTTATTTTAACAATTGTCGTTTATTTCCTGAGTTATAACTTTTTTTCTAGAAAGAATGTGAGAGGACTTACAAAATACAGGAAGGCCCGGCCGGTGTTTCTGAGTGGTTAGAGCATTGGCCCGCACACCAAAGGGTTGCAGGTTCTTCCCGGTCGGGGCGCACGGGGGAACCAATCCATCATTGTGTCTCTGCACATCCATGTTTCTCTCTCTCTCTCTCTCTCTCTCTCTCTCTCTCTCTCTCTCTCTCTCTCTCTCTCTCTCTCTCTCCCACCTCCCTCCCTTCCACTCGCTCTAAAAACCAGTGGAAAAAATACACACAGGAAGACAGACGTTTAAAAGAATAAACGAGGAAATGGCGAAGGGAAAGTGAGGGCAGGAAAAAGTGGAGCCACGAAGGAGAACCCTCACACAATGTCCCTGTACCAGGGCAATCCTTGCTCGCGGTGGGGGCGGCGTTGGAGCGTTGACCCTTCTTGGGGCAGACAGCCACGGGAAGAAGAGCCATCGGAGAGGAGAGGGAGCCGGGTAGGAGGGCCACTGCCTGTCACTCACACAGAAGGTTGGCCGTTATCACAGGACTCCTCGAGAGAGGTCGAGACAACATACTACATTCCCCTCTCCTCCCCTCCCTGGCCAAAGTCCCCCAGGGCATTAACCCCCCAATACTGCCACCTCCGCAGGTCTGGTGACCGGTGGGCTCTGCAGGTAGTGCTCCTGTTCTGTGGTGGCTGCGTCTGTGGCCAGTGGCGGGGTTGGGGGGTGGGGGAGTGGACAGCCTTCACTCTGACCACGCAGGCTGGGAGGAGAGGGAAGCAGGGTCGACAGATCCACCCAGGGTAGAATCAGGTGCCCTCAGTCTGGGCGCAGAGAGTTCCCCATATCTGGATAGATCTGGACTTTCCAAAAGAGGCTGTGGGGGCCAGGGCCACAGGATCAGAAATTGCACCGGGGGGAGAGGGGGGGCCCTCTGGGGTTGTGGGCAAATGCTTTTCAGTTTCCAGCTTCTCTGTCCAGACCCCTCGGCAGCAATGAGAACATCTAAGGATCACCCCGGATTTCTGGGCTGCCTTCCCAAGTCCAAGCAGCAGCCTCGCTGTTAGTGAAGCTTGGGGCTGGCACTACTCATTGCCTGCCTCCAAACCCCTCCCTTACTCCTCCTGTTCTGATGTGGTCACGTTCGGCTGAAAATCTCTAGTTCTCCAGGAGGCGGTCCCGTCCCTGGTCTAAGTGAGCACGGATCGTTGATTCCGTGTGTCCCGGCCATCTGTGCAGGTTCTGGCTTTGACCACAAGGGAGCGTCTGCTTCAGGGCCTCGGGGATATTTTCCCTCCGGCAGGAGGAGGGTGCAGTAGGTCAGACCTTTGCCCATGTTGCTGCCAGTTCTCTGCCTTTGGATGTGGTCAGTGAGGAGCTGCTAGACTGTCTGGAAACCCTAAGCGGACAGGGGAAGAGACTTGCCCCAGGCCCTGGGCACACTTCATTGAGCTGTTGAGTCAATGGATTGCTTATGTGGGAATTAAAAGCCCTATCCGTCGGCTAGTCTGTTACTTGAAGCCGAACGTAGTCCTCAGTCCTTGTACTTAGCACTGCCAGGCTCTGTGTGGGGCAGTCGGAGAAACAGAAGGATCACCGGGCGTGGCTTTCAGCCTCCAGAGACACTCAGTCTGGCTGAGGAGCTGGCAGCGCTTCTCAGCAAAAGGCTGGAGCGTGCTGTAGGCTCTGTGAGCCACACAACCTCGGTCACGACCGCTCCGTCTGCAGGTGAGACAGAGCCACAGAGACAGTGCGCGAGGGAGGGGGTGTGACTGTGTTTCAGTAAAGCTTTGTGTGTAGACACCAGCATTTGTATTTTGTAGACTCTTGTGCAGGTGTCACAAAATATTATTCTCCCCTCCGCCATCTAAAGATGTGGAAACCTTTCTTAGCGCCGTACAAACGGTGAGGTGGGCTGGGTTTCATTCATAGATTACTGACCCTGAGCGGGCCGGGAGAAGCCTCAAGGGGGAAAATGTTATCTTTTCTATTTACAGGAAGGGGAAAAAGAAAGTAGGGAAAACACAGGTTTTAAAGTCTCGCTTTCAGTTCTGTCCTTAAGTAAAAGGACAGCTCCGGGCAGCTGCCAAGGGGCGGCCCCGGTGAGGGAGGACAGGACAGCCGATGTGAATGGAAGACATAGTCAAGGACGTCTATGCGTTGGGGGTGTAGGTTGAGATATGTCCCTGAGACATTCACCCCCACTTTTCTCTATGAACCCCATTGTTCCAGCTTCTGAATGCTGGCTTGAGCTCACTCTGTATGTCGTGTTATGTGGGGATCTCATTTTATCTGTATCCACATAGTAGCAAGATTTCCCAAGACTATCTTTCAGAAACCCCTTTTTCCTGGGGTGTTAAAGTGTATGGCTGGGGGCAACCTGCGTGTCTGTCACCTGGAGAGGGGAGGGTCACATGTGAGGATGCGCTCATGGCTACCCAGGGGCAGAGAGAAGCGACGCCTGGACGTCCTCATGGTGACATGGATCCTAAGACTTTAGGGAGAACGTTACATACAACACGTGTGTGACACAGAGACACGGGCACTCACCTCCACAGCACCCCCTCCACACCGGGTGCAGGGGTGGGGACGCGGGAGTGAGGAAAGTGAAAAAGAACAAATGAAACAGAAAGCACGAAGCAGCTTATGGGGAGACTCATGATGAGACTGTGCTCCCACAGAGGAATAAAATTAGCACTCTTCATGTAGGGCCGTGGTCGGCAAACTGCGGCTCGAGAGCCACATGCGGCTCTTTGTCCCCTTGAGTGTGTCTCTTCCACAAAATACTACTGCCTGGGCCAGTCAATGTTAAAGAATTGGTGTTAGAAGACGTTTAAGTTGAAAAAATTTGGCTCTCAAAAGAAATTTCAATCATCGTACTGTTGATATTTGGCTCTGTGGACTGATGAGTTTGCCAACCACTGATCTAGATTAACGCTGTAAAAAAATTTATTAGCATCTCGGTGAACCGGATCATGTCTCGGCCTGGGCTTTCCTGACTGTTTTTGCCTTCTGAGCGAAAGCGTGGTCATGTGTCACGCTGCAGCCACATGATGAGGGAAACATGCCCGTGGTTGTGTGAGGTGTGTGTGGGTGTCAGGGAGTAAGAGCGTGAGGAAGGATTGGAGCAGCATTTTGGGAGGACCAGCCGGGTGGTGAGGCGGGATCAGAGGGCGAACCATCATCCACCAGTGATGGCAGTGATGATTCCTTCTCTCTGCCGGACAGTAATCCCAGTGCTTCCCATCCTCACAACTACCCACTGCGGCAGAAGCTTCAATTGTTCTGGGGTTTTTTTTTTTCTGATGAGGAGAGTAGGGCTCAGAGAGGTGAGGTAACTTGCCCAAGGGCACACAGCCCGTAAGCAGTACTGGCACTGGGATTCGATCCCTTGCTGTCCGGTTCCAGAATCTACCACTGAATCCTCTCCCTCGGTGCTGGCTGTGTCTGGTGAAGCTACACCATTTAACATATGCTCTTGGTATTAATGATTAAACACTATGCAGATCTTTTGGCCTTAAAAATCTTTTTTCAAGAATGTTTTTCCCCATGGTTTTATTTCTCAATAAACTAATATGCCACTGACTATTTTTTGAAATATATTTTTATTAGTGACTAGAGGCCCGGTGCATGAAAATTCATGCACTGGAGGGGGGTCCCTCAGCCTGGCCTGCCCCCTCTCACAGTCCGGGAGCCCTCAGGGGAGGGAGGAGACCCAGCGATCAAGGGAAGGTGACGCCCCATCACACCTCTGCTGCTGCCACTGCCAGCAGCGCAAGCCTCGGCTGGCCCTGGTTACCTGAGCCTTGGGTGGCCCTGGGCGGGGCTGGGGAGCTGAGGGGACTGAGAGACGCTTGGCCTTGCCACACACCTACTGTCCTGGTGGGGCTGAGGGGACTGGGTGCCGCCATCTTGTGGCTGTGGGCACCACCATCTTTGAGGGCGGGGCAGTCAATTAGCATATTTCCTCTTTATTAGATAGGATTTCAGAGAGGAAGGGAGAGGGAGAAAGAGCTAGAAACATCAATGATGAGAAAGAATCATTGATCAGCTGCCTCTGCACACGCCCTCCTGGGGATCCAGCCCACAACCCATGCATGTGCCCTGACCCAGAATTGAACTGTGACCTCCTGGTTCACAGGTCAAAGCTCCAACACTGACCCACACGGGCCTGGCACCACTCATTGATTTTAAATAAAAAGTAGTGAGGGCGTGTTCTGTGCTGTGCCATGAACTTACGGTGATGTGTCCTTCCCGGACCTGGACACTGAGAACAAGAAGGTGAGAAGGGGCCGTTTTTTGTTGTTGTTTTTTAAATATATTTTATTGATTTTTTTTACAGAGAGGAAGAGAGAGGGATAGAGAGCTAGAAACATCAATGAGAGAGAAACATCTATCAGCTGCCTCCTGCACACCCCCCACTGGGGATGTGCCCACAACCAATGTACATGCCCTTGACCGGAATCGAACCTGGGACCCTTCCCTCTGCAGGCCGACGCTCTCTCCACTGAGCCAAACCAGACAGGCCAAGAAGGTGATACAACGATGACAAGTTAACTGGTTAACTCAATCTTTTAATCTCTAATTGTATTATTTGTAACCTAGTCAATGCAAAAGACTAGGAGTGTCTTCGTTTGCCTGGAAAATAACTGGTTACATTTTTTTTTAAATATATATTTTATTGATTTTGTACAGAAAGAAAGGGAGAGAGATAGAGAGTCAGAAACATCGATAAGAGTCATCGATCAGCTGCCTCTTGCACACCCCCTACTGGGGATATGCCCGCAACCAAGGTACATGCCCTTGACCGGAATCAAACCCGGGACCTTTCAGTCCCCAAGCCGATGCTCTATCCATTGAGCCAAACCGGTCCCGGCATAACTGGTTACGTTTTACACAGCCAAACAGATGAAACTCTGCCGGGTAAAGAGAGGAGAGGAAACAACGAGCTGATGTCAGAGAGAGCGCTTGTCAGCGGGAAGTTACCGACTGGCACTCAGGGCTCTCGGGAGGCCCATGCTCTGGGGTGTGCCCACGCCCAGCAGAGAGAGCTGCAGCCTTCACGGCCGCAGACAGCAGAGGCGCTTTCCGTGGGGTGTAAGCCGGGCCGAGGCTCCGCTAGCGGGGAATGACCCTGGAGGAGCTCATGGACGGACTGGCGCTGTCACTGACGTTCAGAGTGAAAAGGCCCCATTGATTCCAGCTCTCCGCCCCGGATTCCCTTCACCGCGTGTGCCAGGACTTGGCATGACACGCCAGGCCACAGTGAAGGCACCACGAGACAGAGACATGAAGGAAGTGGGCTTTCCCGGCGGGGTACCCAGCGCCCCACAAAGGAAACACTGGCTGGCCGCGGGGCCACAGCTGTCCGGTGAGGCCGAGGGAGCAGTGGTTTCTGCCGAGGAATCGGTTCCGAGAAAGAATGAGGCCAGGCCCGGCCGAGTGGTGACAACGACAGCTGGGTGGGCACCGGGAGCGAGCACAGGCCCCTGAGAGGCAGCCCCGCTGGGGAGAAGGGCCATGGCTCCCTGTCTGCAGCCCCCGCTCCCCAGAGAGGAGGTGGCCGTCCCCATGGGGTCAGCTCACCCAGGACTGCAGCACAGCGTGGGCGGGAGTTCAAAGGTATAATCCACCTTTAAGAGGAGAGGATGATGACAGTACATTTTAACAGGTGCATCCTTCAGAAAGACAGCAGGACAGAAGGGGCTCTCTCATGAGGCACAGGGAAGTGACAACCAGGAAACAACATATAGGAGGAGGAGGAGGGGCTTTAGGACTGAATTCTTCCTCCTGCACAGGTATCTTTATATAATTTTCTCTTTTTTTAATTAAGATATTATATGCGTACATATCTTACCAATTCCCCCACACACACACACTCCCATACATGCCCGCCCTCCCCAGAGTTTTGCATCCATTGGTTATGCTTATATGCATGCGTACAGGTCCTTCGGTTGATCTCTTATCTCCCCCATATCTCCCTTCCCTCCCTCTTTATATAATTTTCAACTCTATTATAAAGGAAGCTTAGATGCATCTAAAAACAAAACAGTAGAGGGAAGGGTGGGTGAGAGGCAATCAACCAAAGACCTCATATGCACAAGCCATGGGCACACTCAATAGGATGGTGACGGTGAAGGGGGCGAACAGGGGGTCCATGGGGGAAGAGGGGACCCGTGGAATGCTCCCAACAATAAAGATTTAATAAGTAAATAAAAACAAGATAGCACAGGCTGCTGCCTGAAGAAAAGAAAGCCAGGGTGTGAGCACACAGCTTCCCAGGAGCGCGAAGCCAGGGCCCGGGGTGGCCCCGGCCCCCGGGAGGCAGAGGCACGGGCGGCTGAGCGTGCCCCACACACGGCTCCTCCGATCCTCAGCCTCAGAGCCTGCCACGCGCTCCGATCACGAACACCAGAGTCAGATCGGACGGGCAGCTGAAGGCACCGTCGGGCAGGGGCGAACAGCAAAAGCAATGTCACTGTAAACTCGGGAAAGAAAGAGGTGAGACGCGGTGGCTTTTGTAGACTCCTTTGCATGTGGCTGCCCGGCGTGCTCCCAATCAGTGTTCCCCAGCTTTTTCCCAGACTGTGGCTTTGGTGGAGTCTGTGTCTGCCCTCTTTCCCTGCCCTCTCTGACAGTCCCAGGTGCCTTTGGGACCCCAGGCATGAGCACACATCAGTCAGTCCACACCGTCCTCCCCACGGGAACTTGGAAGGATTATTGTGCTAAGTGAAATACGTCAGGCAGAGAAGGACAAGTACCGTATGATCCGCTTCTAGGTGGAATCTAAATGAACAAGCAACACAGAAAAAGACTCAGAGACGCAAAGAACAGACAAAGCTGCCAGAGGGTTGTGGGGCTGGTTGAAAGCTGTGGGATCGCAGATGGAACCTGTAACCAAGGCAGGTGCCCTTGATCGAACCGCAGGCTAACGCTCTCTCCACTAAGCCAAACCGGCTAGGGCTCTCGGTCCTTTTCAGAAATGTGGCTCCCAGGAAGGTGACGTGATGTAAGTGCCTCACGTTGCATTGTATCGTACAGGGCTCCCTGTGCCCTCGCTGTGCACCCTGACATGGCACCTACATGCCTCCTCCTCTGGCCGCTGCCTCCCTGAGGGCTGTGAGCCCCACCAAGCCCGGTACCGTGTTCTTCTTTTCATCCTCCCTTTCCAGCTCCATGCCCCCATACCGGACAGAGGGTATCGCACAGTTAATCATTATGTTGTTTTTTTAAATATGTTCTTATTGATTTCAGAGAGGAAGGAAGAGGGAGAAAGAGATAGAAATATCAATGATGAGAGAATCATTGATAAGCTGCATCCTGCACGCCCCCTACTGGCAATGGAGCCTGCAACCTGGAATTGAACCCTGGACCCCTCAGTCCACAGGCCGACATTCTATCGACTGAGCCAAACCGGCTAGGACCGTGGTCGGCAGACAGTGGATTGCAAGCCACATGCGGCTTTTTAGCTCCTTGAGTGTGGCTCTTCCACAAAATACACGGCCTGGCCCTAACCAGTTTGGCTCTGTGGAAAGAGTGATGGCCTGTGGACTGAAAGGTCCCAGGTTCAATTCCAGTCAAGGGCATGTACCTTGGTTGCGGGCACATCCCCAGCAGGGCTTGAGCAAAAGGCAGCTGATTGATGTTTCTCTCTCATCGATGTTTCTCTCTATCCCTTTCTCTTCCTCTCTGTAAGAAATTAATAAATATATATTTTTAAAAAAAAAAAAAATACTAGAGCCTGGGCATTAGAAGAAGTTTAAAAAATTTGGCTCTCCAAAGAAATGTCAGTCATTGCACCGTTGATATTTGGCTCTGTTGACTAATGAGCTTGCCGACCACTAGGCTGGGGCATTATGGTTACTGTTTTTTTAAATCCAGATGAAATTCTCATAACATCACATTAACCATTTTGAAGTGAGCAACTCAGTGGCATTCAGCACTTTCCCATGCTGTGGGGCCTCCACCGTTTCCTACTCCCCAAATGTCACCATCGCACCAACATGACCCCCTCACCCACCAAGCACGCACCCCATTCTCTCCGCCCCGCTGCCCCTGCAGTCACCAACCTGTTCTCTGTGGATTTGCCTGCCCTGGCTGTGTCATATAAACGGAGCCATACGATGTGTGGCCTTTATGGCTGGCTTCTTCCACTTAGCATCATGTTTTTGAGGTTCACCCTCACGTTAGCATGTACCAGCACTTTTTTTTTTTTTAATGTTCCTTCTTCTACCCAATTATTCCGTCCCCCCTGGAAGGCTCTGAGCTCAATCTAATCATCAGGCTAACAACGTGGCAGCCACGGGCGCTCTGTGATTGCCGAGGCGAGCGGGAAAGGATGCTCTGACCTTCGTAGTCCATTTCCTCCTCTTTCCCTGAGAAGCTAGGGGACCTAGGTTGGTGGACGTGTCACTCCGAACCCTAGTAACCCCGAACACGAGGCCGTTTTATTACTGATTCACGCAGAGGCTCCCAGACAGAGGCCGGAGCTCCAGGCGAAGCAGAAGCCCGTGAGTCACTCGTTAATGCTCAAATCTGAGAACTGGGGCGCTGATTATCACACGTTTAAAGGCTCATCACATGAGCCTTCTCTGGCTTTGAACCGCCTCCTGTATCTCCCGTTTGTTCTTGCCTTTCTGCACTGCCAGGTTATCAAAGGCTTTGTCTCAACAGGTCCTGACACCTCGGAGAGGTGCTTCCCATCGCTGTTCCCATCACATGCTCTTCCCCACAAACAGCCGCTGTGGCTAAGTCACCTGCTCTATCACCTTCACAGGCAGAACAAGGGCCCCGAAGCTGTCCCCTCCTGATCCCCGGAACCTGCGGAGATGGAAGGTGGCAAAGGGGGGACTAAGGGTGCAGGCGGAGTAAAGGTTGCTGCTCACCTGACTTAAGACAAGGAAATGAGTCTGGATTACCCAGGGGAGCCCCAGGCACCCACAGGGTCCTTCTGGGAGCGGGCAGGGAGGGGGGTCCTTGTCTGGTGGGGTGTGAGGAAGGGCCCGGGGGCCAGGCTGGCGTTGAGGTGGACAGGGGCGGCGAGCCAGGACTCACAGGGAAGCCCCTGGGAAAGGCAAGGACACAGCCCTCACCCCAGCTTCCCTCTCACACGCTGGCTTCGGCCCAGTGAGGCCCATGGTGGGTCTGACTTCCGGAACATAAGGCAATGGATCTGCGTTGTTTTAGCCCTTGGAGTCTCTCTGCCACTTGTTGCAGCAGCAATCGGGGACAAATACCACAGCTGCTTACAGAAGTGGGGGAGAAAAGAGCCTTACTTTTTATTTTTATTGCTTAAACACGCCAGTTTGAACTGAGCAATTCCCAAAATTAAAGGTGTGAACTCCTCTCCCACCGCCCGCCTCCTTTTCCAGGCGCTGCTCCTCGAGCAGGGACTTTGGCCACCACGAGGGGTGTCAGGACCCGGGAGGCTTAGAGGTAATTTAGTTCATTCTCAGAAGCTGACTATTTCCTCAGCATCGTTTCCAAACTGAATAATCATGTCGATGATGCCAAGTAATTGAGATGGGTCTCTTCTTTCAATGGACAATTTCAAACTTAACTTACAGTATCAGTTTATCTAAAAATAAAAATAAAAAACACACAAAACTTGAGGATATTTCTTGTCCAAAACAGCCCTGCGTCTGGTCCTGTGACATAAACGACTTCACATGTTGTCAGCTGTTGCTGCTCAAGGCACCCGTGACCCAGCTGCTGGTGCTTTGGAGGAGGAGCCGGGGTCCTCACCTCACTCCCCTGCCTGCCTTTCTGCCGCTGCCCAGTTCATCGCCCCTGGACGGAACAGGGGAGGAGATTTGATCCCGGTGACTGTCTCCCTATTGTTTCAATTGATTTCAGAGAGGAAGGGAGAGGAAGAGAGAGGGAGCAACATCCATGACGAGGGAGAATCACAGATTGGCTGCCTCCTGCACGCCCCACACTGGGGACCGAGCCGCAACCCGGGCCTGTGCCCTGACCGGGAACTAAACTGTGACCTCCTGGTTCACAGGTCGACGCTCCACCACTGAGCCGCGCCAGCCGGGCTCTGTCTCCCTATTAATGAAGGTTTTGTTGTTTCCCATTTAGAGAGAGTTCGTCTGGCCGAACACCCAAGCCAGAACGAATTGTCTGTAACAAGGGGCAATCATGCTTTAAAAAATAGATCCACAGTACGTTCGTCCTAAACTGGAGCTGTTTACTCAATTCCGAACGTCACACGTTTGTAGTAAAAAGCAGACAGAACGGTACAGGTTATTCCCACACCGTGGACACGTGCATGGTTTATTTGTCTGTGAAGACACTGGTTTCTGGCAGGAGCCGTGAGTTCCCTCTGGCGTTTTCCTTCAGATTTGCCGCTAAGGCTGTCCGAGGGGCACTCCAGCCCGGCGTGTGGCCCTCGGGGAGGGAGCTGGCCACGCCCGCTCTGTGGGTTTCCATTCCTTGTTCGTGCAGCTGGGACACAAACCAATGCCCCACCTCCCCCCCTCACCCCCCGGACGTCTGTCTGCTGAGCAGGCTCTGTGGCTGGGCCCCGGAGATCACACGCAGGGAGTGTTCCCGTCGCCACATCTCCCGCACAGGCTGCGCCCAGCACTGACCGGATCGCACACAATCCGGGCTCCAGCCGAGCTTGTCTGACACTTAGTGCCCGCGCTCTGGAACGCGACGCACACATGCTGTACGTTTTCTGCAGCTGACCCTGAGCGCTCCCGCAAAATACCCTGAGAGCAGCTACCGAAAAGCAAGCAGGCTGTTTCCAGATTTAGATGGAATTGCACAGAGATCATAACGTGTGGGGGTTTTTTTTGTTTGTTTGTTTTTGTTTTGTTTTTAAAGAAAGGAACCTTTCTTTTTTTTTTAATATATATTTTATTGATTTTTTACAGAGAGGAAGGGAGAGATATAGAGAGCCAGAAACGTCGATGAGAAACATCAACCAGCTGCCTCCTGCACACCCCCCACCGGGGATGTGCCTGTAACTCCTTGACCGGAATCGAACCTGGGACCCCCATAACGTGTGGTTTTAAGTTTCTCAGCCACTGGAGGTCTGAGCAGTTGTTTCAAGCACCTTCTGCACAACATGTGTTATCCATGTACGTAATTCAAGTGATCAAAGATACATACACACACACACACACACACACACACAATCACACACACACACACAATCACACACACACACAATCTTTGCGGCACTAGCCGGCGCTGGGAGGAGCTGGTCCTCTCACTTAGAGCAAAGGAAGCCTAATGGTGACATTTCAGCCTGAGCTGGGTGAGGGAGTCCGTGAAGGGACAGCAGCGAGCGGATCATCAGTGAGGCTGGAGCTGGAGATTTTACTTGGGGAAGGGCCTTGAAGCCGGGTCCCGAGGGGAGGAAGTCACCAGGAGTTCCTTTGGAACTGGGGCATCGCAGCCCTGAAAGAGTGCCTCTCCAAAGTGCACAAACACGCTGGGAGCCAGTGAGTCAGAAGCACATGAATTGTAAGAGGTTGGACCCAAGAGGCCACGTCGGGCAAGGCTGCTTAATCCCATCACATGATCCGCCCCGAGGCCCCTATTTAATGAAAAGAAGCAGCGGGTGCGGGAGAGGCCAGAAGAGGCGGCTGTTCCAGATGGAGCCGGGGGAGCTGGGAGCTGAGCCGTGATCGCTGGGGCCGAGAGCACCACGGGCAGCATGGAGCGTGCCTACTGCCTCCTGGGGTGTCTGCTGCTGGCTGCAGGGGGGCCCCTGGACGCCGCCAAACGTGAGCGATGCGCCGTGTCTGTGTTCACCGATCTCGGGCGGGGGCTGCGGGCCGGGCTGTCTGGGGCAATGCCGTCTGAGCCAGCGCTGGGCTCCATGCTCAGCCGTTTCTTCTGGAACCGCTGGGAATGTGGGAACCGCAGCAAATGCCTCCAGCTCCATCCTTAGCTCCAGGCTCATAGAAGCTAATAGCCGTGCAGCCTGTCTCTGGAGCTTTTTGTTATTTTCCCCCAGACGGGAGGGCGGGGTGCGAGGGAACAGTGCCTGGCCTGAGAGCAGAGCCACGCTCCCCACGGAACTTTGGTGTCGGCCCGGGAGGGGGTAGGGCCGAGGGCTCAGGTCAGACGGGCCCCGAATCTGGGAGCTCTCTAACAATCCCAGCCCAGAGGCCACCGCTATGGCGAGGTCACTGTGAGGAGAGCTGAAGGTTCGCACTGCGGGTTGGCAGCTTGTTAACAATGCCGATGCCCAGGTCTCTGAAACAAGAATCTTTGGACGTGGGTCCGAGCATTCTTGTTCAAAAAGCTCCGCCCTAGCCGGCGTGGCTCCGTGCATATTGTCGGCCTGTGGACCCAAGGATCCCGGGTTCGATTGCAGTCAAGGGCACATACCTCGGTGGCAAGCCCAGGTCAGAGGCTGCAGGAGGCAACCAATGGACGTCGATGTTTCTCTCCATCTTTCCCTCTCTCTCCAACTCTCTCTAAAAATCAGTGGGAAAACAGCCTCCGGTGAGGATTTAAAAAACAGCAACATAAAAAGCTCCTCCTGTGAGTGGAATGCAAAGCCGGAGTCTGAGCCACTGAGGGCAGATGCAGCCCCCCGTCCAGCCCCAGAGGGTGGCGATGGGCCCCGAGCTCCAGCAGCAGGCGCGGAGCAGGAGTCACATGTGTGTCACCCCGAGGGCCACCCTCCTGCCTCCGAAAGGCACTCATGGGCTGAAAAGCCAGGGGTCCCCGTTCTGCCCCTGACTTCCCGGGCCCGGGGAGGGAGGCGCTGAGCAGGGACCGCCTCTGCGTCTCCACCATCCCCACCCGCAGCCTGTGTGCTGGCTGCCCCCCTCCGTCCTCAGCCCCATCCCCACCCGCAGCCTGTGTGCTGGCTGCCCCCCTCTGTGCTCAGCCCCACAGCACCCCCAGCACCGTCTGGAGCAGCCGGTCCTCGCCGTCAACAGGCAGGGACACAGCCCGGCCTGCCACTCCCCTGCTCAGCCTGAGGGAGCAGCGTCTCGGACCCCTGGCCGAGGGCCCTGGGCACAGATCCTTCCCGCCGCCTCCTGCGGGAGAGCAGTGTCTGCAGGGACATGTCCTCGCAGAGTGGGGCCCGGAGGGGAAGGCAGGAAGATGCTGGCAGCCCTGGAGGCCAGAGGCGTGTCCTGGGGCGGGAGGCCCGGGCGGGGCGGGGCATGGGAAGGGGGCGCTGGGGGTGCAGGAGCCCCAGGGGGGGGCAGGGAGCGGCATTTGGGGGGAAGTAGAGGGAAGCGGCCAGAGGCGTGTCCAGTTCTGTCAGGGCCGGGGAGACCCTGCCCCGCCGTCTCCTGTGACCCGGGACTGGGCAGGTGCCAGGGTGAGAGAGTGTGGGCCTGTGTCAGCCGACTGAGCATCGGCTCATGCGTGTCTCTCTGTCTGCATAACCTGTTTTGTGAGATGTCTGTTCAGGCCTTTTGATTGGATTGTTTGAGTTTTAACACTGAGTATTTGAAAATTCTTCATATATTGCCGAGACCGGTTTGGCTCCCAATGAATAGAGCGTCGGCTTGGGGACTGAAGGGTCCCGGGTTCGATTCTGGTCAAGGGCATGTACCTTGGTTGCGGGCACATCCCCAGTAGGGGGTGTGCAAGAGGCAGCTGGTCGATGGCTCTCTCTCATCCATGTTTCTAACTCTCTATCCCTCTCCCTTCCTCTCTGTACAAAATCAATAAAATACATATAAATAAAAAAATAAAAATGAAAGAAAATTCTTCCTATATTCTAGAGATCAGCTCTTTCTGGGAAATGCAGTGTTTCCTGTGCCATCCCGTCCTCTCCCGGAGGCTGGCATCGGGACGATCCGGTCACTGGCCCTGGGCCACGCCGCGGGAAGGGGAGCAGCCGCCGTGGCTGCACAGCCCCGGCCCCGCGCCAGCCGCGGGCGGGCACGGCGACTCTGCTCCCGCAGCTTTCATTTCCTCCTTTGCCAAACTGGGGACGGGGTTCTTGCGAGATCAGCCAACGGCAGGTGCTCGGAGCGGGAGGCCTACAAGGTAGCGATCGTCTTTCTCAGCCGGCCTCCTGGGTGGCTCCCAGGAGGCCGCGGTGCGGGAGGTGGAGGGACCGGGACCTGGCAGGTCAGCGGGGGCCTGTGCCCAGTCCTAGCCTCCTTCCCACCCACACCCCTGGCTTTGCTCCGTGAACAGACCAGCGGGGTCGGATCTCTCAGCCCATTCGGCAACGTAAGGAAACACCGATGTCCCGGCTCCCCCTGGCCCTCACCCCGAGCTGCCGGCCCCAGCAAACGGGACGGCTGGGATTCAGTGTCTCCCACAGGAAGGGGCCCTCACCGCAGTCCAATCACAGCCCTGGGAGGAAGGAGGGAGAGGAAGGTGCTGACAAGCTCGTTGAGGATCAGCCTCAGCCGCAGGTGGTGATGGGCGAGCAGGGAGGCCAACTGCCCACAGGAAAGCCAGGGCTGAGCTGGGAGAGACGCCATTGACCTTCCTGTGTATCTCCCCCCTCATATCCCACCATCCCCTGCCAGCACACCCCTCTGCTTCCCCTCCCAGTCTGCTTACTATTCGTGTTGTTTTTCCCTTCTGCTTTTCATTCAACTTTTAATATGTAGATTCATATACAGTTGTAAGAAATACTACAGCCCAGCTGGGTGTGGCTCAGTGGTTGAGCATCAACCCAGGATCCAAGAGGTCACCGGTTCGATTCCCACTCAGGGGATATGTCCAGGTTGCAGGTTCGATCCCCAGTAGGGGGCGTGCAGGAGGCAGCCAATCAATGATTCCCTCTCATCGTTGATGTTTCTGTCTTTCTCTCCCTCTCCCTCCCTCTCTGAAATCAATAAAAATGTATTTTTAAAAATACTACAAAGAGATCCCCCTGTACTCTTTCCCAGGTTTCTCCCACTGTAACATCTTATAAAACTAGTGTATAATATCACAACCAGGATATTGACGATGATACAGTCAAAATACAGACCGTTCCATCACCACAAGGGTCCCTCATCCCTTTAACAGCCAAACCACCCAGCCCCAGCCCCTGGCAACCACCATTCATTTTCTTTCTTTTTTTAAAAATATATCTTATTTTTTATAGAGAGGAAAGGAGAGGGACAAAGAATTAGAAACATCGATGAGAGAGAAACATCGATTCAGCTGCCTCTTGCACACCCCGCACTGGGGATGTGCCCGAAACCAAGGTCCCTTGACCGGAATCGAACCTGGGACCCTTCAGTCCACAGGCTGACGCTCTATCCACTGAGCAAACCGGTTTCGCCTGGCTGCTTTTTTTTTTTTTTTTTTTTTTTTTTTTTTTTTTTTTTAACTCAACGTACTTTACTGACGATGTTGCATGTGTCAGTCATTTTTTTTGTTTGTTTGTTTTTACTGCTGAGTAGTATTCCACGGCCTGGATGGACCACACCTTAACCCTTCGCCCAGGGAGGGCTTTCTGGGTTGGCTCAGTGTGGGCTGTTTTGGATAAAGCTGCTAGGAACATTCGTGCCCAGGTTTTTATGTGAACATAAGTTTCCTTTTCTCTGGGGTGAATGCCCAAGGGTTCAATTGCTTAGTTGCATGGCAATTACATGCTTAGTTTTACGAGAAACTGCAAACTGTTTTTCGAACTGTGACTGGACCATTCTACAGTCCCACCAGCTGTGTCTTAGTGATCCGGTTTCTTCCCCTCGTCACCTGCATCAGATGTGTCCCTGTTTTTCATTTTGGTAATTCTGAAGGGTGTTCAGTGGAATCTCATTGGGCTTGTAATGTGCATGTCTCTACTGGTTGGCGATACTGAACATCTTTTCATCTGTGTCTCTCTGTCTGCACAACCTGTTTTGTGAAATGTCTGTTCAGGTCTTTTGATTGGATTGTTTGAGTTTTAACACTGAGCATTGAAAATTCTTCATATATTCTAGAGATTAGCTCTTTCTGGGAAATGCAGTTTGCTAACATTTTCTCCCTGTGTTTCATTTGCCGTTTCATCCTCTTCTCATGGTATTTCACTGAGCAGAATTTTTTTTTATTTTAATGAGGTCTCATTTATCATTTTTTTCCTTCCATGGGACGGATTTTTGGTGTTACGTCTAAGAATTCTTGTCTAGCCTGGAGTCTGAAGCCCTCTCCTGATTTTTTAAAAACTTTACTTGTTTGACATATTGAAAATATTACATATGTTCTTTCTAACCTTATGAAATAAAAAGTGACTTGAACCATTGTTAGGTAAGTACTAAACGAGGAATAGAGTTGACTAAATCATTGGTTTTTTGAATATTGATACAGGATTTCACGATGTGCTGGGCAATGAAATAACTTCTGCACAGATGAGGAAGAACAACCAATTAAATGGTTGGTCTTCAGATGAAAATGATTGGAATGAAAGACTCTATCCGGTGTGGAAAAGAGGAGACCCGAGATGGAAAAAATCCTGGAGAGGTAAGTGGAATGACCCTTTCCTATTTAAGTTAGTCTCAGATTATAGACGTGGAAACCACGTGGCCTGTGTTTCTTCTGTGAATGACAGAGCTCTCGGCATCTGGATTTGGCATTCTCTCCTTTATCTTAACATATCGCTTTCTAAGTCACGCACCTACATAGTTTGATCTCCTTAGAAGTTATAAGTTTATGGTTTTTGAAAGACTTTGGAGAGTGAGCAGGGTTTGATCTCAAACCCATTTAACGAATGTGTGAATGGTCCTGTCCAGGAGATCTGAGGCTCCAGAGTAGTTTTTGACCATCTCAACACTGTGGCTTGTCAGGAAGTGAGTACCTTTTTATCCACATGAATGAATGACTTCTTCAGTCATTGGTTTTGAGTTAAAAAAAAAAAATACAAACTTTTAATACTTGGTTTTTCCATCCAATTAAGCAGATTTTAAAACTTATTTTAAGTGAATGTTCTTTCTGTGTTTAGAGAATTCTTTAGCTGGTCTAATAAATAACAACTTCTTACTATTTATTATTTATCTTCTAGAATGTTGTATTCTGTAAACAAAATTAGGAATCCGGAAAATAAATTAATGTATTGTAGAGAGGCGTAAGGATCCTCTGGCTGGTCCTCGGAATTAGATTTGACTTGATGTCATTCATCAGTGACAGGAAAGGGATGCCTGATCATGGAGCTCCGTCTTTCTTTGCCCTAGGAGGCCAGGTGAAGGCGGTTCTGACCAGTGATTCCCCAGCCCTGGTGGGCTCAAATATAACGTTTGTGGTGAACCTGGTGTTCCCCAGATGCCAAAAGGAAGATGCCGATGGCAACATCGTCTATGAGAAGAACTGCACAGACGGTAAGGAATGTTATTCACGTCCCAGGAACACGCTAGTTCTCCGAGCTACCGGAGGCCCATCTCAGAAACCTTGATCCTCGCGGGCGCTTCTCCCATGAATGCAAGATGCTGCTGTCATCCCATGTCACCCGCTCAAGCTGGAGAAGGGGAGGGTGAGAGTGTGATTCCACTCAGTCCCTTCACCAACATTAGCCAACGACCCTTCGGCAAACGGATGGCTCTCTGCTACCTGGAGCCCTCCTTCAGAGCTGCCTTGGCAAGCTCAGTTTGTTCCGAGTGTCCAGGTGATTGGACAGAGAATACCTTGTTGGTTCTCAAGTTTTGGTTTTATGACGGAATTCTTTAGGCTACTCGAGGAATAGCCAATTTGACAGATGTTTGCTGCTTAGAGTAATTCTGCTCACAGGTATTTCTTCAGCAAGTGCTGTGTGGCTAGCACAAATGACAAGGTATCTGTGTTTTGGATTTGTTTTGGTCTTAGTTAAAGCGGATAAGTTGTTTGTTAAAGAGTGAAAATACACACAAATACATTAAGGGAAACGGTCTGGTTGGAACTGTACATTCTTAAAAATGCTGAGCTAATTACTAAGATTCTTCGATCAGGGACAAGGCTATTAAATGCACCTAGTGACTAATTTTATTATTTAGAACTTCAATTAAACTGTCAACAGTTTATTGATTTATCATATTCCTATGAGGAAAACACTAGATTTTATATAGAACCGGTTTGATAGTTTAAAAGTGCTGTACTTAAAATTCTCTCTCTCTCTCTCTCTCTCTCTCTCTCTCTCTCTCTCTCTCTCTCTCTCTCTCTTCCTCTCTTCCTCTTTCCCTTCCTCATTTTTCTCCTCCCTCCCTTCCTTCCTTCTTTCCTTTCTTCCTTTCTTTCTGAAACAAAATAGCCAAATGCAGTGTGTGAGCCTGATTGCTGTGGTGGGTGGCAGTGGCACTGTGCCTGTGTCAGAGGACACCCTCGTTCTAAGGAAATGTGTGCTAAAGTCTCTAGGAGTGGGCGGTCAGGGTGTCCACAGAGTCGGGGAGAAAGGCTACCGATAGAGGGCATCCAAATAAGAAGACAGAACTGCCCTCGGTGTGGTTTGAAGGCAGTTGTGACTTGGAGACTCGGGGTGAAGAGGAAGCATGTGAAGCGAGGTCTCTAGATCCAGCAGGTCAAACTCACAGGCGAACACGGGCCAGACAAACGAGGCACATGGCCCCCGGGCCCGAGTGTGACCTGCTGCTCTAGATGGAACGTTCCTGAGTATTTGTTCTACATAAAACGTACTGGAATTGAACATACATAACACATCCAGGAAAACGCACAGGGCATATATGCACCATTGGGTGAATTCTAAATATTAGGGCTGTCGTTGTTCAACTATATTGAAACCAGCTTTGAAAAAAAATATATATGAAAAGTGTCTGATTCAATGGTGAGCATGGAGCAGTCTGATCCGGACGAAAATCACGGTTTTTCTTTCTCTGCTCAGGAGCAGGCCCCTCGGCCGACCCGTACGTTTACAACTGGACCGCGTGGGCCGAGGACGCCGACGGGGGCAATGGCAGCAGCCACAGCTACGGCGTGTTCCCCGACGGCAGGCCGTTCCCGCACCACCACGGCCGCCGCCACGGCCACCACCGCGGGGGGAGCAAGTGCGGCTTCGTCTACGTGTTCCACACGCTCGGTCAGACTTTCACAAACCCCTTTAGCTTCGCCTTTATCTTTGTTTAACATTTACATTTCTTTCTCCTTTCTTATTCTATAACCAAGAACTAATAACACGGAGAGTTTAATCATAGTTCATCTGTTAACGTTCCTTGGCTGGGACGCATATTGCTTAGTCTTGCCAAATTCCCAGGACACCAAAGAATTAAAAGGAGGGGAGGGGGATACACCCCCGATTCAGCTTTCTTTGTTAAAACAAAACTCCTTATTTATTTGTTGGAATGGCACACAGATGGTCATTTGTTGATTTATTCTTTAACTTTTTATATTGTCAGATGAGTTTTTAAGAATGAAAGAAACCTGTTCTTTTTAGGAAATTGGGAAGATGCAGAAATGCACAAATGAAAAATCAGCCACCCGTAATTAACACCAGAGGTTATCACTGTTAACACAACGGTGTTTTCTTCACTAGTATTTCTTGATTTGGATTATAAAGTACACAGATTTTTTTTTTTCTTGATGTCACAAGTATTTGATTGTATCATTAAAATTCTTTATATACATTTTTAAATGACTATATATAACATTCCATTGTGTAGAAATAACATAATCTAACCTCTGCTCTTCTTGGGCACAGCCAACCTCGTTTCCCTTTTTTACACAAATGGTATGCACTTTGTCTATTGCTGGCGGAGTGACTACATTTGGGAAGAGCAGGTTTCAGTTATTTCTAGCAAAGCTGCTAAGCCCTTAGTTAAGACTGCCACCAGGTGCCACCTGGCTCTACAGGTTTGAAAATTGCTCCCAAGAGTACAGCCTCCAGGTTCCTAAATGCTTTGTCTTTCATTTTGTAAATTAGAGAAAGCTTCTCTTTCTCCAACGAACTACTTGCAAATCAAAACAAAATATTAATAATGCACTCTGATTGAACAAAGAATAAAATACATGTCAAATATTACGCCATCTGTTTAAATCAGTTGATTTACAGCTGACTTTTTCAGTGCATGTCTGGCCCTTGGTCTGGCCCCTCACCCGTGTCATGATTTCTTTGACCTGACATGGAGTTTTCACAGAGTCACTTACGCTTACTGACACCAGGAGTCTGTGTAGCCTAGTTAACATCCATTACCTTAACTAGTTAAGATGTTTGCGATCAGCTTTTAGCCAGGAATTTTTGTTTTTCTAACAAGACTGCTTTGAAATCCCATCCTCTGCTGAGGTCTTGGAGGGAACTGATATTTTCCCCACTAAGCATGCCCCTGCAGCTTCTCTTGGTGCCGGAACTAACGTTTTCCTCGCATACAACGAACCCCCTCAGAGACTCCATCAGAACTGTCTCTGAATGTCCAAATGACACGTCCCTGAGCAGTCTGGTGTGTTTTCCTAGCACCTTTGAACAGGCGATAAACATGGTCTTCCAACATCTCACAAGCATCCATCTAACAATGCCTATCACTTCTCTGCCACGTGACCCAAAAGGATGAGAAACGTCCTTGGGCCCTGAAGGAGAGGAGTCACTTCCGCTGCTGACAGTGGCAGCCAGATTTTAGTTTGGGTCCAAAAAGAAAAAGAATGGCTCACGGGTGTCCTAGAATGCTTTTAGAGAACTGCGCCATTCCTTTTATACCCACCACACCATCCATCGCTTACTGCCTATCTGTACGCAAACACTGTTAGAGAGTGGAGGACTCTAGTCCCCTAAAAAAAAAAAAAAAAAAAGCTTCTTAATTATATAGCCAGACTAGTGATATTATTACCAAAATAAGGTTGATTCTTGGATAAATTTTTTAAAATGCCGTTGGTCACTTCACCATTACATTAAATGTATTTTCACCCTGGTCAGCTTGGCTCAGTGGACAGAGCATCAGCCTGCGGATTGGAGGGTCCCAGGTTCGATTCCGGCCAAGGGCACACATGCCTA
Source organism: Pipistrellus hanaki (assembly GCF_964339955.1). NCBI lineage: Eukaryota > Metazoa > Chordata > Mammalia > Chiroptera > Vespertilionidae > Pipistrellus > Pipistrellus hanaki. The sequence continues at coordinate 4,487,247 of NC_140512.1, forward strand.
GGTTGCGAGCTTGATCCCCAGTAGGAGGTGTACAGGAGGCAGCCTATCAATGATTCTCTCTCATCATTGATGTTTCTATTTCTCTCTCCTTCTCCCTTCCTCTCTGAAATCAATAAAGAAATATATATTTTTAAATGTATTTTCTATGGGAAATACATCTATTTCAAGTGCCAAGTCCCTTATTTATAATAAGTGTTTATTTATGAACTAGCGACGGCATCATCCCACCAAACAGCTCTGTTCGTTTTACCCATGCAGTTACGTCTATTTAACTGTAGGTCTGCTTTATAAGGTTTCATGTCACAACCCTTCCTGGTGTTCCCTCCCCAGAGCGAGCAATCTCAAAATGACCGTGGCTCGTTGTTAAGAAACCACGTCCTCTCATGGTCCTGTAACAGTAACCAACACCTAACCATTCCCACCCTCTCACAGGTCAGTATTACCAGAAATTGGGACGGTCCTCAGCCAGTATTTCTATCAACACAACCAACGTGACGCTTGGCCCCCAAGTCATGGAGGTAGCTGTCTACAGAAGAGACGGAAGGGCATACGCTCCCATCGCAGAAGCGAAAGATGTGTACCTGGTGACAGGTGAGCGTGTGAAAGCTCAGTAACTGAGCGGGGCCCTCAGTTCCGACGATGCTCGTGGGTCAAGGAGTGAGAGCTGAGCGTTCCGGTCTGGGTCACCATTCATCTGGACTCCTCTTCAAACTTATTTTTTATATATATTGGGTCGGCAACTAAGTAATTGCGGATTTTTAAAAGAAAATCAAAGACAATTTTTTCATGGAACTAAATAACTTTATTCTGTAATGTATTGCCCATTTTGATCAATGACCTTTTGCCATCTTTCAGGCAGCATCATAATCCCACATTCAAAAAACTTCTGGTTTTTATTAGCAAAAAACTGAATCAGGTACGATTTGACATCATCATCATTATTGAAATTTTTACCATTCAAGGAGTTTTGTAAAGATCGAAACAAAAAGTAATCAGATGGTGCAAGGTCAGGACTATATGGTGGATGTGGCAAAACATCCCAACCAAGCTTCATTAATTTTTGCCGAGTGACCAAAGATGTGGGTGGCCTTGCATTGTCATGATGGAATACAACACCTTTTCGATTTGTCAATTCGGGCCGCTTTTCTTCAACTGCATTGTTTAATTTCGTTAGTTGTTCAATGTAGACATCAGAATTGATCGTTCGGTTGGGTGGTAAGAGTTCAAAGTAGACAATTCCTTTGTAATCCCACCAAACTGATAACAAAACCTTCTTTTGATGAATATCAGCTTTTGATGTTGTTTGAGTTGGTTCACCTGGCCTGCTCCACGATCTTTTCCGCTTGATATTGTTGTAAACAACCCATTTTTCATCGTCAGTTATCAGTCGTTTTAAAAATGGATCATTTTCATTACGTTTCTTTAGCAAATCGCAGCTGCTAATGCGTTGCATTAACTGTGATTCTTTCAGTTCGTGAGGAACCCATGTATTGAGTTTTTGAACATAGCCAAGTTGTTTTAAGTGATTTTCAATGCATGTATGTGATACATGAAGCTTCTCTGCAATCTCACGTGTTGTACTGTGACAGTCCGAATTGACTATTGCTTTGATTAGGGCGTCATCAACTTCAGCTGGACGACCAGAGCGTTTTTCATCTTTGAGTGAAAAATCACCAGAACGAAATTTGGCAAACCAATTTTGACACTGCCGTTCTTTTAAGGCTTCGTCACCATAAACAGCACATAACTTTTTATGAGCTTGCAATGCGTTTTTCCCTTTGCAGAAATAAAAAAGCAAAATATGACGAAAATGTTCCTTTTGATTTTCCATTTTTCAATGAACGCCAAACGAAAACTACAAAACAGATCAAAAAACTTTTTTTACTGATTAACAGCTGAATAGCCAACTATCAAATAACAAAATGTGTTTTACATTTGTACTACGTCTGCAAACCTAAAAATTCAACTGAAGCCATATATGTGTGAAACCCGCAATTACTTAGTTGCCGACCCAATATTTTAATGATTTTTCACAGAGAGGAAGAGAGAGAGAGAGCTAGAAACATCTATGAGAGAGAAACACCAACCAGCTGCCTCCTACATACCCCCCACTGGGGATGTGCCCGCAACCAAGGTACATGCCCTTGACGGGAATCGAAACTGGGACCCTTCAGTCCACAGACCGACACTCTAACGACTGAGCCAAACTGATTAGGACTCCTCCTCAAACTTATATTCAAGGATGTACTCCCTCTGTTTTCCAGATTAGCATGGGGAAACTCTAGAAAAACTTACCCAGGAAAAAGAAAAACGATGTTGAATTATCCTTAATTTAAATGTTTGACAAAGTGTTATTGAATTCATCCACTTAAAACCAAGCAATCATGCATTCTTCCTATACATCTATGTCTTTCAGATCAGATTCTTGTGTTTGTGAATATGTCCCAGAAGAATGATCGAAATGCCTCTGACGAAACCTTCCTCAGGGACATTCCCATTCTGTTCAATGTCCTGATCCATGACCCTAGCCATTTCCTGAGCGGGTCTATCATTAGCTACCGGTGGAACTTCGGGGATAATACTGGTCTGTACATTTCCAACCACCGCACTTTGAACCACACGTACGTGTTCAACGGGACTTTCAGCGTGAACCTCACTGTGCAGGCGGCCGTGCCGGGACCTTGCCCGTCACCGACCCCCAGGCCTCCAAAACCCACCCCTTCTCTGTGTAAGTGTTCTCCAGGGCTCTTTGGGGAAAGGGGTCCCTAACTGCTGAAAGGAAATGGCGCGTAAGTTAGAGTGTCACAGCCCCAGGTCAAAGGGTTGTGTCCCGACTGCAGACATCTGTTGGTTCTTACAGCCACTTTGTCCCTATTTTAAGCTATTAGAATATGTGTGAAGACTTTGCAGGTAAACGTTGGTGACTTGTAAACCGCTCTTTGACCTGTTCACTGGCCTCTGTCACGTGAGCGGGTGCTTCCCCCCTCGGGCTCACGTTTGTCGCCATGAGAAGACACGCTGGCACCTTGTACCAAAACCTTCCGGCCATCCTGCTTCCCTTCCTCCCGCCCACTTTCCTCTCCGCTTCCATCCTCCTCCCTCGCTGCCCACATCCACTCACTGTCCCATGAAGACACAGCCGCACCTAAAAGCCCTTTCTAAATGGCCCAAAAGGAATGTACCTTGAGGACATTTCCTGGTCAGCAAGCTGGAAAGACTACAGACATTAAAATTATTCTGGATATAAAGCTTCATGGATCAAATCCCACCCTCTACTAATAGCATATGAGGACTTTCAAGAAGTTCTTAAGCGTCTTCTTTGGGAAGCCTTAGCTTCCCTTCCCTTCACAGCCATTATATTGTACATCTTAGCACCCCAGGATCCAGGGCGTTGTAATAGGCTGGCATCCTCTCATTGGACACAAGAGGGCGCCATCACCAAGCCCAGAGGAACCATGCCATCATGATGTCTAAACTTGTCATTGTTTTTTTTACCAAAAACTTGTTTGTTATAAGTAATAAACTATCATAATAGTGTTATCAATAAAAGAGATATTATTAAACCAAACATATGTAAATCAAGACACTATAATTTATTATTAATTTTATCCTTTAAAATATATTTTATTTTTATTAGAGAAAAGCGAGGAAGAGAGGTGAAGAAACATCCGTTTGTTGTTCCACTTATTTTTGCATTCATTGGTTGAACCTTGCATGTGCCCTGACCAAGGATGGAGCCCACAACCTTGACAAGCCGGCATGATGCTCTAACCAACTGAGCTATCCGGCCAGGGCCCATCTGTCCGTTAAAGTGTTCGTTTTTCTCCATTAGCCCTTTAATCATACCTTGACTTTATAAATATAGTCACAGAGATATAAACTTGACTTTAAGTATGTCTGCAAAGCAACACGTGCATTTTTATAAGCATTCTACCAATGACAAAAGCAACTTTTATTACTTGGTCATTTTTAAAAAAAATATATTTTATTGATTTTCCACAGGAAGAGGGATAGAGAGCTAGAAACGTCAATGAGAGAGAAACATCAGCCAGCTGCCTCTTGCACAACCCCTACTGGGGATGTGCCTGCAACCAAGGTACATGCCCTTGACCGGAATCGAACCTGGGACCTTTCAGTCTGCAGACCGACGCTCTACCGCTGAGCCAAACCGGTTTCGGCTACTTGGTCATTTTTTAAAGTTTTATTTTGAAATATAGCAGAGTCATGATTCCATGCTCTAACTCAGTGGTTGGCAAACTACAGCTCGCAAGCCACATGCAGCTCCTGAGCTGCCGTTTGCCACTCTGTTGACTAATGAGTTTGCCAACCACTGCTCTAACTGACAGCTACATTCTGCCTGTCAAGAACTCTAGAAGTTCTCTAGTTTCCCGGAAACAGCCAGCCATCTTTAATACCCTGTACACACAAATCTATTGCTACAGAACACAGCGGTTAAGTCTCAGGACTGAGTGATTATCCTGTAACTCCCGAAGGACCACTGCGAGACTCAGGGGACATCCCCAAGAGTCTGCCGCAGGCAGTCCTGCGGATAACCCGCTGCATTTGAACCCAACATGGCATCGGAGCCTTCCAGGCTTTCCCAAGTGGCATTTCCCAAAGTGTGTGCCATGGAACCTTGCTTCCAGAGATGCCCTGAGAAGGCCCCTCAGATCGAAGGAGCTTCATGCTTGGCCCCGCGGAGGCCCCGCGAGCTCTCCCACGGGCTCCGGGCCACGTGTCCCGCGGTAAACAGGGGCCCTTCTCAATGGAGCTTCGGTGCCCTTCCCGCAAAGCGGGGTCCATTTCACGCCTTCTTAAATTTTAGAGAAAGTAATGCTACATTTTCACTATCATACTTTCTTCCCAGTCTTTTTATCTTGTGAAAGGAATACCAACACCTTAATTAGAGCTTTTGAAGTTATAACTAATTATCTTTTTACTGGGGTAAAATTGATGTATCACATTATATTAGTTTCAGGTGTACAGGGCATTACATTCGTTGTTTTAATCCTACTCAAAGGGTTATTTTTTCAAAAGCGTCTTGTGCCTTCTCCTTCTCTTCCCCACATCTCTGCTCACCAATGACTGAGGGCTCTTACAGTGAAGGTGTAGCAGCTGTGAGACAGCCAAACGAGGGGGAAATTGCCTCCTTCCACGTTGCTAGTTTCTTAATCTATGATGCACCTTCCTTACTACTGAAAATTAAATATCTTATATATGCTGTAGTGTACCATATTTCATCATGACTGTTGTATTACATATTTTAAATGGCTTCTACCTTTCATTTGCTGCCAATGTTTAAGCAAAATATGCGATGGTGTTTACTTGCATAATTTAACAATGCCTTACAGCTCTCACATCTATATGCATCGATATACGTGTAGTTCGCATTTCGATAGCAATTTAAAAGTTCTTGATGATTTTCTAAAGGGAGGAGTGGGGGATTGGAATGGGGGTTGAGGACAAATATGTGATACCTTAATAAAGAAATTTTTTTAAATAATAAATAAATAAAAATAAAGAGCAGGCAGGCAGGTGTTTAGATTTTGGGCTCTATCACGTACATCTTTTATATCCTCAGCAACGAACCTAAACTCTGTTATTCAAACTCCGCAGCCCCCGCGGGGGACGGCCTGCCGGAGCAGAGGGAGGGTCCGGACGAAGACTGCCGGGTTGACAGATACGGCCACTTCAGAGCCGTCCTCACAATCGTCGGTAAGACCACAGGGGAGGGATGTACCTCAGGCCACCCACTTGCTTCGTTGGGTGTGGGCGGGGAGCAGGGCCACCCACTCCCTGTCCAGGGTGATGCCGCGCCTACCAGGCAAAGACTCTGCTGGTGTCTAGATGGCCACCTGCCTCCCCAGCCTTCCCGCCACGGCCCAGGGGACAGGAGCTTCCGTGAGGCCCACATCCCGAGGAGCCTGCGGGCCCTGGCTCTCCGGCCTGTGCCCCCCGGGAACCTGAATGAATGAGCCTCACGAGAAGGCCCGTGACCAGTTCCCACAACTCCCGCCTTCTCCCCTCACTGATTTCTCAAAGCCACGCTTCTTGTATGTAAGAAGCGTGAGTGAACAGGGCCACCACACGCATGTGTGCACTCCAGGCACAGCCCACAAGCACCCAACAGAGAAGGCAGTGGGTCTGAGCCAGGCCGGGCCCCCTGGGCCTGGGGGGGTGCACCTGGGGCTGCGTCCCCCAGGGGCACCTGTTCCTGGAGCCCCCGCCCAGAGCGGGCACTGCCTTCCAACACGGACACGGGGTCAGACATGAAGAGCGAGGGTGGGCTGAGGACCATTCAGTTTGACTTTGAAAATGCTGCAGGGGCACGTATGCGAGGCGGTGGGTGGGTCCCGGGTCCGGGTGTGTGTGGTGTGTGTGGTGAGAAGCTCTCTCCGTGTTGCTGGTATGTGGTCTGATTTGGGTTGGTTTCCCTCGTATGTTGATGTGTTTTCCCACGGGGGGTCGTTCTGTCAGAGGGCATCCTAGAGGCGAGCATCGTGGACGTGTCAGAAGTCCTGCCGCCCCTGCCGCCGCCCGAGGACCCCCTGGTGGACTTCCTGGTGACCTGCGAGGGGACGTGAGTACAGCGCCTCCCGCGAGGGCGGCCAAGTGGGGGCGCCAGGCCTGAGCGGAGGCCTGACCCGTCTCCCCGACCAAGTGGGCTCCTAGTCCCGGTTCGTCAGGAAGCCCGGACGAGGCAGGACCCCACCAGGCCTTCTCAAGGATGCGTTTGTTTGCTGAAGGAGAGCAGTGCTCACACCTTTAACTGCTGGTGAAGCTGAATGATCATTATTGATCGGACAGTTACTGTGTTCGTACCCTGGTCCCTCTGCTTTCACACAATCCTGAGTCCCCTCATTTTACAGATAGGGCCATGGCGATTACAGAACCTAACTCTCCAGACAGGGGGTCCCTGTCAGCACAGTCCACAGGCCAAGCTCTGGCTCAGAAACCCACTCTTCCCCCCCCCCCAATGTTTTTGTTGATTTTAGAGGGGGGGAGAAACGGGGAGAGAGAAAAACAGTGATGTGAGAGAGAATCATGGGTAGGTTGGCTCCTGCACGCCCCCTACTGGAGATCAAGCCTGCAACCCAGGCATGTGCCCGGACCTGGAATCAAACCGGTGACCTTTTGGTGCACAGGACGATGCTCAACCAACTAAGCCACACTGGCCAGGGCAGAGCCCCACTCTACGCTCCCCGAGGCTCCTCCAGAGTGGCAAAAGGCCGATGAGGAGTAGCTGGGTCCCAGCATTAATTAATAGCAATGCCTGACAATCCTGCCTCTCTTTATAATTTACCAAGCTCCTCTAGTGCATTTTATAATTTGGCTTTCTACGGTTTGATTATAACTATATAAAATAGACTAACTAGATATCAGTGAATATATGTACTACATCAATTAATTGTTCATGAATTAACTGATTCACATACACGTAAATCCAGTGATTAAAATATATGTGTATGGCCCTAGTCGACTTGGCTCAGTGGATAGAGCATCAGCCTGCGGACTGAAGGGTCCCAGGTTCGATTCCGGCCAAGGGCACATGCCTGGATTGCAAGCTTGATCCCCAGTGGGGGGTGTGCAGGAGGCAGCCAATCAATGATTCTCTCTCATCATTGATGTTTCTATCTCTCTCTCCTTCTCCCTTCCTCTCTGAAATCAATAGAAGAAATATATACTTTTAAAAATGTATGTGTATGTAAATGTATAAATGAACAAGAGTATGGGACAGCTTGGGGACAGAGGACTGACAGGAACTAGAGAAAAAGCCGACTGAAGAGTGAGGCTGTGGCAGAGGCCAGGGCAGGCCTCCATCGCCCCCCACGCTCCCATGGGACCCAGCATCAGAGCCCTGTTTCTCCCTCCAGAAGTGAAACAGTGGCTAAACAATCCTGCCTGGCCGGGCGGCCCAGTGGTCACAAGGACAGCTACCAAACATCTCTGGTTCAAGTCCCAGCTCCGCCTCTGACTGCTGTGTGATCTTGGGCCAATGTCTTCTGTCCTGAGTGCTTCGTCCCTTGCTACGCTGGGATAATGTCACTTTCCTCCTGAAGTCATTGAGAGGAATGGGCAGACCATGTCCTATAATAGATCCAAGATGCAGGCCTCACACACAGTAAACGTCATATGCAGCTGCCTCGGCCTCTGCAGGAACCCGGGCAGGCTGGCTCTGGCTTCTAGGATGCATTTGCCTAAGACCTACCGCCGTCCGCATCCTGGAGGGTAGAAGGTGGAGGGCCTGGTGTGGGCTTCACACAGGGTCCAGCCGCCCCTGGCCTGCCTTGGTGGCACATAGCTTCTTCCTGCCCCATCCCCCGGGCTCACCTTCCAGACAGTAGGCAGGGAACAGTGGCTCATTCCCAGGCTTGCTGGAGGATGAGTTATGTGACGGTGCAACGTCAGGTATTTGAGGGGAAATAAGGTGGATTTCAATTTTGTAGAAATGATTTTTCCTTTAAAGCTGCTTCGTCCCTCTCTCTCTCTCTCCCTCCCGGCGCTGTGCACGCCCTCAGCATGCCCACCGAGGTCTGCACGGTGGTGTCTGACCCCTCCTGCCAGCTCGCCCAGAACACGGTCTGCAGCCCCGTGGGGGCGGCCGGGGGCGCCGCCTGCTTGCTGACCGTGCGGCGGGCCTTCCGCGGTCCCGGGACCTTCTGCGTGAACCTCACTCTGGGCGACGACGCCAGCCTGGCCCTCGCCAGCACCCTCGTCTCCGTCCGGGGCAGGCGTGAGTGTTGTGTTGGTTGTGGGGGCAGCCCGCTGTGGTCCTTGCAGGGTTAGGGTTAGGGTTAGGGTTAGGGTTAGGGTTTTGTTCTGTGCGGAAGGGGAGCCACTGGCGGGTGGGAAGCATGGTCCTGCTGCATGCTCTCAGGAGGCCCCGCTGCATGCTCTCAGGAGATCCTGCTGCATGCTCTCAGGAGGCCCCGCTGCATGCTCTCAGGAGGCCCTGCCGCATGCTCTCAGGAGGCCCCGCTGCATGCTCTCAGGAGGCCCTGCCGCATGCTCTCAGGAGGCCCCGCTGCATGCTCTCAGGAGGCCCTGCTGGCTGTGAGTGCGGCAGGGCCAGGGGAGGTCAGAGATCTCCTCCGGGGAGAGGGCTGGGGCTGGGACTGCGATGGTGGTGGCGGGGGAGAAGGAGGAAAGAAAGATCAGCCCCGGTGATGCTTTGGTGGCAGAGACCGGATCTGCTGGGTTCCTGGAGTAAAGGGAAGACATAAAACCCTTGCTTCCTGGTTGTCACCACTTAACAGGAGAGACATAGGTGACAGGAAGCAATTGCAGCACAACGTGGCTGAGGCAGAGGAAGGGGGGGCGAGCAGTGGCCACGGAAGGGGGGACCGCCGCCCCATGAATGTCTGGAAGGCGCCCCACAGGGGTGGGCCCTGAGATAAGCTGGGGAAGGACAGTCCCAGCAGAGGGCGAGGAGGTGTGAGAGTGTGGGAGGGTGGGCAGCGCCCGGCAGTCAGCACAGCGGGGAGGAAGCAGGGGGCGAGGAGGCCAGGCCGTGGGCAGGAGGAGCACGGAGCCCTGTCCTGCGGGCGCTGCTGGGCCGCCGGAGACCAGAGCAGGGTCTGCGGGACGGACACCCTCCCCTGAGCCCTCAGCTGGACGGGCCGGCTCATTCTCCAAACGGGGATAAGCTGACCCGAAGGGCAGGTGCCATGTCAGGGAAAAGATCCCCGACAGCCAGCGGGGCCGGTCCCTCCTGAGCGCGCTCGGTCCTGCATGTGGTCGCCCTGCGGGCGGCGTGTCCTCGGCGGAGCGTCACTCACCGGGTCTCCTCTGTGTAGGCCCGGCCCCGGCGGGGATGGCAGGCGGAGCCCTGGCTGCCGCCGGCTGCTTGGCCGCTCTCGTCGCCGTCATCGCCCTGGTGCACAGGTAAGCGGCCGGTTCCAACGCTTCAAATCCCCGCGGGACGCTGTTGGAAACAAGTGGCCATGTGCTGCCCACATGGGCCGTTTGCCCTCGCTGGCTTTAACCATTCTGTGCGTGGGAGGGAGACCTCCCCATTGAACGATGGCTACCAAACCAGCCTGTTGATTTTGCTGTGGTTTTCTGTGTTGTTGTGTTTTGTTTTGTTTTAATTCAAACAACGCTACCAGATGTCAGGAACCTAACAAAATTGTGTCAGCTCAATATTTAACATGCAAGCTCAACTTACAGTAAACAGGCACATGAAGAAGAGAAAATAAATGTATTTCCTTAAGACACCCGTATCTTAAAAGCCATAGATTAGCCCTGACTGGTGTGGCTCAGTGGATAGAGCGTCGGCCTACGGACTGAAGGGTCCCAGGTTCGATTCCAGTCAAGGGCATGTATCTTGGTTGCGGGCACATCCCCAGTAGGGGGTGTGCAGGAGGCAGCCGATTGATGTTTCTCTCTCATTGATGTTCCTAACTCTCTCTCCCTTCCTTTCTGTAAAAAGTCAATAATATATATATATATATATATATATATATATATATATATATATATATATATATATATATATTTAGCCACAGATTAGGTGAAATGGGGTGAAAGTTTTTGTACTCGGGCGGGTAAAAGCTTGGGGAAAGGAGTATCTCCCAGCTGGGGATGTTTTAAAAATCTTCCTAACACGTTGCTTTTCAGAAAACGCAAGGAATACAGACCGATAGACAACAGTGCTGGGGTCCGAGGCAAAGGCCTGACTGTCTTCCTGGAGCACGCCAAGGTCAAGTTCCTCCCCGGCAGCAGCCGGGAGAAAGACCCACTGCTCAAGAACCAGCCGGGACTCCTTAAAGCTTCCGCCTGATGTCTCTCCCGCAGCTCGCTCTTCAGTGCCTGTGCTCTTCCCTGTGAGCTGTGCTAGCGTAGAGGACTGTCAACTCTTTTCCTAAGACACTGCTGCAAAATATATACTGGGGTTTAGGGAGGTGCACTGTTTTTTTTTATAGATTAAATGGCATTTTAGAGAAGTGGAGAGGAATTATATGGCACGCAGCCTCGGCCACGTTATAGAACCGATGGAGTCGGTCAGCCGTGCTTCCTTTCATTATGATTTATGTTTCACTTATACTGTCTTCACAGGATTAGTAGGATAGACATACCGTGTCCAAAGAGTAGGGGGAGAGGGTACTCTTCATCAGAGGGACCTGGTCACCTGGAAGGTGAGGCTGGACACTTTCTAGCTTCCCATGTACACACACGTGCGAACAGTCAATGCACTGTCCTCCTGTCCCCCAGACCATGCTCCCAGGTACCGGAGCCTATTGCAAGGAGCATGCACGAGCTCCCAACAGGACAACAGGCCACGCCCCTGCGATGATGCAGGTGCATTTTATACTAAAACAACAATAAATCTGATGGGTGGGTGTGCATGTTTTTGTGCCAGCCTGCCCTGCCCCGCTGTGTAAAGAAATGGCATCCATTTGCGTATCCCACGGACACGTCGCGCTTCCTGTGTGTCAGGCGTGTTGTGCTCAGACGGGCCGGCCCTCGGTGCTGACGGGCTTGTGTGTGTGTATGAGTTTCTGTGCACTCCAGCACATTTACTTGAAATTGCATATTGTGATTTTCCAAAGGAGACCCCTGGTTGACCTACTACTTTATTTAAATTACCAGCTGGCTCAGTAGGTGGAGTATCGTTCCACATACCAAAAGGTGACAGGTATGAATCCCGGTCAAGGTACATACCCACGTTTCAGGTTCGATCCCCAGTTGGGACGAGTACAGGAGGCATCCGATCAATGTTTCTCTCTCATATCAGTGGGTTTTTTTTCTCTCTCTTTACCTTCCTCTCTCTCTAAAAATCAATGTTAACATATCCTCGGGTGAGGGTTAAAAAAAAAAAAAAGTTACAGAAATTTGATCAGTAAGGGTTTAACTTCCATTTATAACTAAAACTATTTACCATATGTCAGACATGACAATTTTTTGCCTGTCTTCCCTGCAAAATAAAGTATGAAAAGAAACAAGATCCTGGAATTGTAATTATTTTTTAATTTGTTGTTCGCCTTTTGAGTTCATTTATAGTTTTGACACATAGAAAGTTGTTTAATTTTCATAAGCATTTTATACTTTTAAATATATATTTAAAATTTCACAGTGTTTGAAATGTCAATAAATTTATTATGTAAGTGTGTATAATCAGGCCAATCTAAAAGAAGAGGTTTTCCAAAAACAATTGTTTTGGACTCCTGAAACAGTCAGCAGTATTTTAAAAATGAAGGCGAAAGGCTAGTTCTAAATCCTGGATCAGCAAACTTCTTCTGTAAAGGGCCAGATAGTGAATATTGAAGGTTTTGTGCGTCATACAGCTTCTGTCACAGCTACTCAACTCTGCTATCACATACATAAATGACAAACAAGCTCTTACAAACGCCTTGCTGGTTTGGCTCAGTGGATAGAGTGTTAGCCTGCAAACTGAAAAGTCCCAGGTTCTATTCCAGTCAAGGGCACATGCCTGGGTTGTGGGCTTGATCCCCAGTGAGGGGCTTGCAGGAGGCAGCCAATCAATAATTCTCATCATTGATGTTTCCATCTCTCTCTCCCTCTTTCTCTCTGAAATCAATAAAAAATATATTTAATTAAAAAAAAAACAAACAGGTGGGAAGTCAGATACACCCCTCGGCCACCATTTGTTCTAGACCAGAAGAGACTAGAGAGACACAGCAACTGAAAGCAGCTTAGGAGTCTGAATCAGAGCCTCGTGGATAATCAAAAGGCTGTGAAATATATTCTTGGGACAACTAAGGGGAATTCAAGTGCATACATACTGGGTGCCAGATGTCCTTATGGGATTATTGTTACTTTTCTTAAGGAATGGTGAAGAATTTTACAAGGAGCTGGTGGAGATCAACACTTAGTCTTGTGCATTCACTTCATAGATGGCCTAGATGCCCAAAATGAAGCTAATAGTTCTGAAACCATCTCCAAAGCATAAAGTGCAGAACTTGAATTGTGATATTTCTCCCCTCTACGTGTTGGCTGCAGGTCTCTGCTCTCAGCCATGGGTTACTCTGCCTCTTGAGTGTCATTGATAATATTAGGAGGCATTTTTTGGTTGTCACTGCCAGGGTGAGGTGCTGCTGACATCTAGTTGGTAGAGGTTAGGAACGCTGCTAAACATCCTACAGGATGGCACCCCACAACAAAGCACCCCATGTGATCTGGCCAATATGTTAGAAACCCTGTATTGGATTAATTGAAGAAACCCTTGACCTGGAGGTAAAGACAGAAGACCTGGATTCAAGTCCAGCCCTGCCACTTAAAGGTGAGTAACCTGGGCAAGTTATTGGACCTTTCTTGAGCCTTGGTCTCCTCATGTGTAAAATGGGTGTGTGGTCCCTCCTTTGCTTATTCCACAGGGCTGCGCCAGACCCCCTGAGAGAGAGAATGGGCATGGAAGGCCTCTGCGCGTGGCACTGTGGTGTGTACCACTATGTGAGGTCCGAGGGCAGAGCAGTGGGAAGATACTTTGTCGTTTTTAGACGATTAGGAGGCCAGGACATTAGTAGTATTACTGAGTTTCAGCAGAATCACTTGGAGGTTAAAACACATTCTCCTGAGCCCCACCCTCAGAGTTTCTAATTCCGTGTTCAGGGGTGGACTCATAATTTGGATTTCTCATCCGTTCCGGTGATGCTGAGAATGCTGCTCCCAGCACCGAATTTTGAGAACTGTGGTCTTGAGATCCAAACTTTCCTTCTATCAGCAGAGGGCAGCAGAGGGCAGCAGATAAGCAGTCCCTCACCAAGGAAGCAAGGCGGAGGCGGGCTGAAATCCTCACTCAGCCCCCCAACATTTCAATCTAACAAAAGGCGGGAGAGAGCGCTGAAATCATGAGCTATTTAGATTTATATTTTCTATGTGACCTTGGCAACTACTCCTTTAACTTCTGCTGAATGGCTCTCTATGAAATGGGGGAGTGACGATTAATGTTTGCTGAGAATCAGAACTTCCCATGAAAACTGAAATGTGTAGGTAATAAATTACTCTGGGAATTTCTTATTCTTAGGACTTTTTATAAATGTCTGCATTTTGAACACTTTTGACTCACTCATAAACATTAGTTGCCCTCATTGAATTTTCAATTGTTTAACAGTTTAGAGGCCGTTCTCTAACGTATCAAGCATTTGGAGGCCCTACTACATGCGTGGCCCTGTTCCAGGCATTGGGAATTTGTCCCTTTCTACCGGCCTCTTCCTCCCAGAAGTCACCAGGCCTGGAGTTCAGACACAGCATCTGGTTCCAGTATGGCCACAGGCAAGTCGCTCTTCCTCCCGGGACCTCTCACCTCTCAGACCCCGCGATCTAACACTGTGACTGCACCTGGGCGTTCATTCCTACACTCACAGAGGTGGACCCCACAGTGCGATCCATGGGCATAAAAAGTCCACATGGAGAGTGACACACCTAGATGGCTGACCTAACTCAAAACGTTTTCCAAATGGTCCTTTACACCTCCGCCTCCACCCCCAGCCGTCCAGGATACACACTTTCCTCATGGGGTTTCCAGTTTGCAAGGGAATCTTGGTCATTTTTGGTAATGAGCGATGAGTGGGACATGACGTGTCTTAACTCCAGGCTGATCGACAGCAGCAACGTCTGTTCCTTCACGACCAGCTGTGTTAGGCGCTGTGGAGAGAACAGTTGAAGACAAAATAAGCCCAAACCGGTGTGGCTCAGTGGATAGAGCATCAGCCTGCGGACTGAAGGGTCCAGGGTTCAATTCCGGTCAGGGGCATGTACCTTGGTTGCGGGCACATCCCCAGTAGGGGGTATGCAAGAGGCAGCTGATCGATGTCTCTCTCTCATCGATGTTTCAAACTCCCTATCCCTCTCCCTTCCTCTCTGTAAAAAAATCAATAAAATATATATATTTTAAAAAAGAATGAAATTTAAATAAATAAATAAAATTCCTGCCGAGACCGGTTTGGCTCAGTGGATAGAGCGTTGGCTTGCGGACTGAAAGGTCCCGGGTTTGATTCTGGTCAAGGGCATGTACCTTGGTTGCGGGCACATCCCCAGTAGGGGGTATGCAAGAGGCAGCTGATCGATGTCTCTCTCTCATCGATGTTTCAAACTCCCTATCCCTCTCCCTTCCTCTCTGTAAAAAAATCAATAAAATATATATATTTTAAAAAAGAATGAAATTTAAATAAATAAATAAAATTCCTGCCGAGACCGGTTTGGCTCAGTGGATAGAGCGTTGGCTTGCGGACTGAAAGGTCCGGGTTTGATTCTGGTCAAGGGCATGTACCTTGGTTGCCGGTACATCCCCAGCAGGCATGGTGCAAGAGGCAGCTGATCGATGATTCTCTCTCATCGATGTTTCTAACTCTCTATCCCTCTCCCTTCCTCTCTGTAAAAAATCAATAAAATATATATATATTTTAAAAGAACGAAATTTAAATAGATAGATAGATAGATAGATGATAGATAGATAGATAGATAGATAGATAGATAGATAGATAGATAAAATTTCTGCCTTCATGGCACAGCAGGATGGGCAAAACCTGAGCCCCATATCAGCTCATCCGGCGCCGGCTGTTTCCCTAGGGCTTCAGGCCCTGCCCACCGCCCCGCCCACCGCCCCGCCCCGGTCTCCGGCCCCGCCCACTCCGTGACGTCAAATTTCCAGGCCGCGCCGCACTGACAGGGCCAATCGGAGGCCGCGGAAACTTCCTTAAGCCCCGCCCCGTGCGTCGCACGCGCGGCGACAGCGATGGGGCCCGCGGGGCGCGCGGCGCGGCGGGCCTGGGCGCTGCGGGGCCTCGGGGCCGTGTCCCCGGCCGCGGCGGCGGGGGCGGGCGCCGGGGCGCGGCTGCGGCTGCTGGGCCCGCGGCGGCCTCCGGCGGGGCCCGCGCCGGGCCGGCTCTGCCCGGGCCTCGCCCGCGGCCTGCACGGCGGGCCGGGCCTGGGGGGGCGGCCGTCGTGGGCGGCGGAGGCGGCGGCGGGCGCGGCGGAGGCGGGCGCGGAGCCCCGGGAACCCGGCGCCGCAGGTACGGGCGCGGGAGGCGGCCCCGGTCCCGGCCGCGGGGCTGAGGAACCTGGGAGTGAGGTGACCACACGCCCCGCTTTCGGCGACATCGTCCCGGTTTCCCACCCTTCGCCCCGCGGCGTTTGAAAAAGCCCCGAATCCGGGCGCGGGGCCCGGGGGCGGAAACCGTCTGTCTCCTTCCCTGGGGCCGCCCCTCCCGGGTCCCGGCGGGAGGGAGCGCGGGCCGCGGGCGCCCACGGCCGTTCCCCGGGGAGCATCGGGCGCGGGGGCGATCCGGCCCCGGGGTCCCTCGCCCTCCCCCTCCCCGGAGGACGGCCGCCCGCCGGCGCGGGGCCGGGCCGGGCCGGTGCGGGCGGCGCAGGCCTCTGTCGCCGAGGCCGTGGAGGCCTGAGGAGGGCGGGCCGCGGCGGGTGCGGTGAGTGCGGGCCGGCAGCCCGGCGGCCGTCCGGATCGCACAGGGACGGGCTCCTGCTCCCCGCGGAGCACACAGCAGCTCCGTCTCTAAAGGCTTTCCCGGGGAACGGCCACAGCACCCGAGCGGCTGTATAAGGAAAGCCGGAGGGTCCACATAAGGGTTGTTTGTTTTAAAACGTTTAGCTCTCTCCTTGGTTGATTTGAGGCCCGAGTTTCTAGAGCCGTGGTCGGCAAACTGCGGCTCGCGAGCCACAGGTTTGGCCCCTTGAGTGCGGCTCTTCCACGAGAAGCCGCGGCCGGGGCGGGTCTGTGCTGAAGAAGTGGCGTTAGAAGTTTAAACACGTTTCAAAAACGTGGCTCTCCGAAGGAGCTTCCGTCGTCGCCCTGCTGGTATTGGGCTCTGCGGACTGGCGGTCTGCCGGCCGCCGGCGGATGAAGGTTGTGGACCAGATCACGAGAGCCCTCCCAGGTCAGGATCTCAGCTCCGGCCCTTTCCGTCCGGTGTCCGTCTCCTGCGCCCCAGGCTGTCCCGCCCGCCTCCCCAGCGCGGCCGTTCTCCTTCCTTCTACCCGGGTCTGTCTGAGGCCCGTTGCTCTTTCCTCTGGTCCGAGCGGCTGAGAGGTGACCGTGGCCGCCGTGCGGTGCCGTGTGCACAGGTCGTAGCCCGGGGGTGTGGTTCCGTGTGCACACGTCATAGCCCGGGGGTGTGGTTCCGTGTGCACACGTCGTAGCCCGGGGGTGTGGTTCCGTGTGCACACGTCGTAGCCCGGGGGTGTGGTTCCGCGTGCACACGTCATAGCCCCGGGGGTGTGGTTCCGTGTGCACACGTCGTAGCCCGGGGGTGTGGTTCCGTGTGCACACGTCATAGCCCCGGGGGTGTGGTTCCGTGTGCACACGTCGTAGCCCGGGGGTGTGGTTCCGTGTGCACACGTCATAGCCCGGGGGTGTGGTTCCGCGTGCACACGTCGTAGCCCGGGGGTGTGGTTCCGTGTGCACACGTCATAGCCCCGGGGGTGTGGTTCTGTGTGCACACGTCATAGCCCCGGGGGTGTGGTTCCGTGTGCACACGTCGTAGCCCCGGGGGTGTGGTTCCGTGTGCACACGTCGTAGCCCGGGGGTGTGGTTTCGTGTGCACACGTCATAGCCCCGGGGGTGTGGTTCCGTGTGCACACGTCATAGCCCCGGGGGTGTGGTTCCGTGTGCACACGTCATAGCCCCGGGGGTGTGGTTCCGTGTGCACACGTCATAGCCCCGGGGGTGTGGTTCCGCGTGCACACGTCGTAGCCCGGGGGTGTGGTTCCGTGTGCACACGTCATAGCCCCGGGGGTGTGGTTCCGTGTGCACACGTCGTAGCCCGGGGGTGTGGTTCCGTGTGCACACGTCATAGCCCGGGGGTGTGGTTCCGCGTGCACACGTCGTAGCCCGGGGGTGTGGTTCCGTGTGCACACGTCGTAGCCCCGGGGGTGTGGTTCCGTGTGCACACGTCGTAGCCCGGGGGTGTGGTTCCGTGTGCACACGTCATAGCCCCGGGGGTGTGGTTCCGTGTGCACACGTCATAGCCCCGGGGGTGTGGTTCCGTGTGCACACGTCATAGCCCCGGGGGTGTGGTTCCGTGTGCACACGTCGTAGCCCGGGGGTGTGGTTCCGTGTGCACACGTCATAGCCCCGGGGGTGTGGTTCCGTGTGCACACGTCGTAGCCCGGGGGTGTGGTTCTGTGTACACACGTCGTAGCCCCGGGGTGTGGTGGCTGCGGGGGCCGGAGCGCCCTTCCTGCAGACCCTGCCCAGGCCGGGCCCTGCCGGCTCCGAAGGCGGTTCAGACCCCGTGCCCCGGGGATCCCGTGTGTGACTCCACTGGGGCCGCCGCCCGACACGAGCAAAACTTCGTGCCTTTCAGATCATGCGGCTCCCAAGTTTGACATTGACATGCTGGTTTCGCTCCTGAGGCAAGAAAACGCCAGAGACCTCTGCGTGATCCAGGTGCCTCCGGAAATGAAGTACACGGACTACTTCGTGGTCGGCAGCGGGGCCTCCCCCCGGCACCTGCACGCCATGGCCTTCTACATCGTCACAACGGTAGGACGCGCTCCTCCCTTTGGGGCCTGAGCGGAATGACTCCGTGTCGGTTCCTTAGGCCCAGGAGAAACTCGAGAAAAGTGAATCTGTCAATGAGATTATAGAGGCCCACGTGTTCAGAATTTGCATGCGTGTTTTATGTGCTTTGGTAGTGAAAATATTGGGGGAGGGACGGGCGCAGGCTGGAAGAGGGTTAATGGGGAGGGAAAGGAGGACCTATGTAATACTTTCAACAGCAAAGATTAAAAAAAGAAAGAAAGAAATTATGGGGACACATAATCCTTGTCCTTTAAAAAATACTAAAAAATAGCCTGAGACAGACTAGAGACAGTGTAGCCCGGAGGGGTTTCTAGAGCAGCACTGTCTGATCCGGTAGGCTGAATTTCAGGTGCTCAGTAGCCACGTGTGACTAATGGCCGCCATGCTGGACAGTACAATAAAGCATTTCTGCAGGAAGGACAGTGCTGGCCTAGAGCATGTCCTGTGCTCCAAGCTCCGTCCTGGGCGTGGGGAAGGAGGATGAGGTGGTTTAGTCCTTACCCTCCGATGCACAGCGGGCGGAGGGGGAGGCAGCTCATTCTCCAGCTGTCCCGGCTGTAAATCAGAATGAGGAAGAAAAGGTACTTGGCAGCCTTCCCTGATTCCGACACCGCTTCACGGGGAAACCCCTCTGACCTCGGTGAAAGTTGGACAATTCAGACCAAAAGAAGAGCTGGTTTTGCCTGGAGAGGGGGTAAAACAGAGCCTTGGTGCCTGTGCACATTAAACAGTAACTGCCCTTCTCCCTTCCCCAGCCCCGGCAACCACCTCCTGCTTTCTGTCTCTAAATTTGACTGCTCTAAGCACCTCAGATGAGTGGAACAATGCCCAGCTTGTTTGTTTTGTTTGTGGCTGGCTTAAACCACTTAGCATGATGTTTTCAAGGTTCATCCATGTTGTGGCATGTGGCATTTTATTGTATGTACAACCAGATTTTATCTGTTCATCCAGTGATGGACATTTGGGTTGCTTCCCCCTGAAGAGTCCAGGTTTGATTCCAACCAAGGGCACATGCCTGGGTTTCGGGCTCGATCCCCAGTAGGGGGCGTGCAGGAGGCAGCCGATCAATGATTCTCTCTCATCATTGATGTTTCTCTCTCTCCCTCTCCCTTCCTCTCTAAAACATATTTTTTAAAGATGTAGAATTTTTTTGGAAGCAGATACAAACTCCATTTGGGCAGGGGTGAACCCAAAAGGGACCCCATGGGGAGGGACACCCCCTCCCCCCAATTGGAAAAGCCTGCTCTCTCTCTTTCTAATGAAAAAAAAGTTAAAAAATTGTCTTGTGTTCCTTTGTCTCCAGTTTATATATGCTGCAGTTCTTAGTTTGAATCTGATTTTTTTTTTATGGTCCCTTTCCTTAATTTAGGATCCCTATGTTTTCCTTATTGGTCATTTTGCTACATAGAATTAGTGTCAAAGCTCAAAGCCCATGTGGTGCCCCCTTACCTTGCTGGTTGGAGTCACTTTTGGTTTATCTTATAGTTTTCTCCCAGTTGTGCTGGCACAGAAAGCCTTATCTTCTCTCCCCCAGCTGCTCGGTCAGGGCTACTTTTGGTCACTTTAATTGCTCAGGCCAGAGGTACTCTAGCTGGGCCTGGCACTTTTCTATCCTCTGTGCAGGAAGATAAGCACACCCCACATCTTTACTAATGTCTCCACTGTGCATTCCTCTCCTATGGACCCTCCTCAGTCCCTAAACAAGCTACTAGCTAACCCTTTCAGCATTATATTAGTTTCAGGTGTTCACCCCAGTGATTCACTATAACTTACTAATGATCATCCCAATAAATCTTGTACTCATCTGATACTATACATAGTTGTTAGAATATTATTGACTGTGTTTCCTATTCTGTACTTTACAATCCCATGACTATTCTGTAACAACAAATTTGTTTTTCTTAATCCCTTCACCTCTTTCACCCATCTCCCAATCCCCTCCCGTCTGGCAGCCATCAAAATGTTCTGTCTCTATGAGTCTGTTTCTGTTTTGCTTATTTGATTTTTAGATTTAATTGTTGATATGTTTATTGCCATTTTATTGTTTATATTTATTTTTTTTCTTCTTAAAGAAGACCCTTTAACATTTCATGCAATACTAATTTGGTGGTGATAAACTTTATTAGCTTTTACTTGTCTGGGAAGCTCTTTATCCTTCTATTCTAAATGATAGCTTTCCTGGTTAGAGTAACTTTTGTTGTAGGTCCTTGCTTTTCATTACTTTTCCATAGTGTAAATGTCCCACAGCTTTTTTATCCATTCATCTACTGGTGGGCACGTGGACTGTTTCCAAATCTTAGCTATTGTAAATAATGCTGCTGGGAACATAGGGGTACATACATTCTTTCTGAAGCTCCATGCTGTTTTCCATGGTGGCTGCACCAGTCTGCGTTCCCTTTTCTCCACATTCTTCCCAGCACTTGTTTGTTGCTTTCTTTGTGATAGCCGTTCTGACAGGTGTGAGGTGGGTGCTCTCTCATTGTGGTTTTAATTTGCATTTCTCTGATATGTGACTTTGAGCAGTTTTTCATATATCTCTTGACCATTTGTATGTCCTCTTTGGAGAAATGTCTGTTCGGGTTTTCTGTCCATTTTTAAATTGGATTGTCTTCCTTTTGTTGAGTTATATGAGTACTTTATATATTTTTGGATATTAATCCCTTATCAAGTGTATCATTGGCAAATATAGTCTCCCATACATTAGGATTTGCTTTTCATTTTGATGGTGGTTTATTTTGAGCAGAAGCTTTTATTTTGATGTCCCATTTGTTTATTTTCTCCTTAGTTTCCTTTGCCCTAGGGTATGTATCCGTAAACACATTGCTACACGAGATGCCTGAGATTTTACTGCCACGTTCTCCTTTAAGATTTTTAAGGTTTCATGCCTTACATTTAAGTCTTTTATCCACCTTGAGTTTATGCTTGTGTATGGTGTGAGTGGTCTAGTTTCATCTTTTTGCATTTGTCCAGTTTTCCCAGAACCATTTGTTGAAGAGACTGTCTTTACTGCATTGTATGTTCTTGCCTCCTTTGTCAAATATTAATCGACTGTAATGGTGTGGGTCAATTTCTGGTTTAGTTATTTGGGTCTTCTATTTATTTCTGTTAATCCACCTAAAGACTTGCCAATTTTATTGATCTTTTTAAAAAACAAATCTTGGTTTCATTTTATTCTGATCGTTTCCCTCTTTCTGCTAGTTTTTTTCATTTCCTAGTTTTTGTAAGTTTAAGTGTTAATTTCTACATTTTTGTGGATATTTTTAGTTTTCATTCTGATTTCTAGTTTTGTGACCAGAAAATATACTTACGTGATTTTTTTAAAAAAAACTGAATATAGACTTGCACTGTGGGTGTGACTCAATGGTTAAGTGTCCATCCATGAACCAGGTTAGATTCCTGGTCAGGGCATATGCCCAGGTTGCAGGCTCGATCCCCAGCAGAGGGGTGAGCAGATTGCAGTGGATTGATGTTTCTGTCCGTCTTTCTTCCCATCTCTAAAAGTCAATTTTAAAATTTATTAAGAGTTGTTTTGTGGCCTTACGTGATGTATTCTGAAAAATGTTTCATGTACTTTTAAAAAGATTGTATTCTGCTATTGTTGGGTGCAATGTTCTTATTAAAAGTCTGTGAAGTCCGATGGTTTTGTAATGTTGTTATTCTTCATCTTTTGTCTGGTGGTTCTGTCCATTATTGAAAATGGGGTAGCGAGTCTCATCTTACTGTTGCCATCTATTTCTTTCATTAATCCTATCAGCATTTTGCGTGTTTAGGAGCTCTTTTTTAAAAAGTAGAGAGGGAGAGAGAAACATAGATGAGAATCATCGATCAGCTGCCTCTTGCACACCCCCTACTGGGGATGTGCCCGCAACCAAGTTACATGCCCTTGACTGGAATTGAACCCCAGGACCTTTCAGTCCGCAGGCCGATGCTCTACCCACTGAGCCACACCGGCTTCAGGCAGCTCTGGCTTTTGATACTTGTGCATAGTTCTGTCACCTTGGTCATTAATGTCCTTTTGTGACAAATATATCTGTTGGGAGCAGATGTGGGATGGATGATGAAAGTCTCATTAACATTGCCTCCCCTGAGATTGAAGGGAAGCTGGGATGAGCAGAAGAGAAGATGTAGGTGAGGACCAGATATGAGTTTATGACTCTGTGCACCAGAGACACTGTGGTGGTTTGGGGCAGGAGTATTCAGTTAAAGAGGCATAGAAATTGGGAAGGACTTAGGGGGAACTAGTTTTCCTAAGTTATTAATTGTGGGGCAAATAGGAATGAGTAAGCTAGGTTCCAAATTAAGACCAAGAAAAAAATACCACCAGAACCTCAGTAAGAGGAGAGATTTCCCCCACCCCTTCTCCCTTTAATAAATCCTCTCTCCTTTTTCAGTACAAATTCCTAAAAAGTAAAAACGAGCCTCATGTGAGAATTGAAGGGAAGGACACTGATGACTGGCTCTGTGTGGACTTTGGTAAGTTATGTTGACGCATTGAACTATTTTCAACTGCAGGACTGAGATCAAATTGCTGAGTATTTTCCCATATAAAATTTTCAAAATGTTTTCATTGTAACCCAGGTGGTCTTATTCACATGTGAAATGCTCACCTAACCTGGTATGTATGTAGAGTCAGAGAGGTCAGAAAGAGGATAGACCGGGATAGGTAACATGGTAGAGAGCCCTTAGTGGTGCTAGAAGGCCTGGGGCACACCTACCCACCGTGGCCTTAAATAACTTGGCTGAGGTGAAGAGCACTCCCGACTTAGGACTGGAATTTGAAGAGACCTAACAAATCTGGGTATTATTATATACACACAGTCTCAAAGTATTTCCCCACAAGGTACTTACTTCAAAGGGGAAAATAGTAACTGTCAAGATCTGAGGGGAGCCTGAGATTTTCTCGTCAGCCGGCCAGTTTCTGGGTAAAGGAGTCAAGGCTGTTATTGTAATAGCACAGCCAACAGCAGCACTTTTGGAGCAGGTTCCCTAAGCCCGTTTATATAGAGCAACACACCGTTCTAAGAGAGGAACCGGATTTTACAGAATTGACATTGTTTATGATGGGCGGGAAGCAGGTCCTTTTGCTATGGTGGGAGACATTTTTTCTGGCAAGGCTGTAAGTCAGGGTTTCTCAGCTTTGTCACTTAACATTTTAGACCAGGTAATTTTAGTAGGTAGGAATATCTTGTGTATTATAGGATGTTTAGCATCCTACTTTCCCCCATCCATAGCTGCCCTTTGCTCCAGAGCAAGTATCTCAAAAAAGATAGCCCAGAACAAAAGGCAGTGACACATTTGGAGAATTCTCTCAAGAGAAAGCTGACTGGCAGTCACTTGGAATACAATAACTTGTATATATTGGCATCATGCACCCTCCTGTGTGATGCACTGAGACAAAAACACAGCAGCATTTTGGTGGTGTTTTACTGGATGGGGCCCACAGTTTTCTAACAAGTTTTCAGACAATGCTCTTCTGTGGTCCACACTTTGAGAACTATTATTTGAGTTCCTATAGTTACACTGTAATACACTATTAGAACAGCATCAAACAAACTGCTGCTGCTTTGTAACTCCTATCTGTCCTTGATAGGCAGGATGGTGGTTCATTTGATGCTTCCGGAGACCAGAGAAATGTATGAACTAGAGAAGTTATGGACCCTGCGTTCCTATGATGACCAGTTAGCTCAGATAGCACCTGAGACGTTACCTGAAGACTTCATTCTTGGAATAGAAGATGACACGTCATCCCTGACTCCAGTGGAGTTCAAATGTAAATAAAATTCTGGTTTGCTCATTTCAGACTCTGGGTAAGTTATTGTCAACACAAGTCTTATCTGAATGGGCATCATGCTGACACCAGAATGTGGAGAGTGCAGGTAAAGTTTTAATGTTGTCTTTGTTCCTGAGCTGCCAGGAGGGTTTCCTGGAGTTACCACTGGTCCCCATGTTAACTCTCAGATTTTTTATTAATTTTGCTTCAGTATAAGTATTACTATGGACAACATTTTAAAAAATGAAGCAAAAACACATAACTAGCCCTCTAATTCCAGTTCATCTGCAGTATTATCCAGGTTCACATTACGTACCATGGGATAAAGGAAATAATAGATATTGGTGCTTACCTTGAGAATGACTTCAGTATTACTAAAAATCTGTTTAAAATTGTAACTTACATTCATATTTACTTGAAAAATCAAAAATAAAAACATCAAGCTGCACCTAATGATGAAAAACTTTATTCTGCATCAAGGTGTCTGGAAAATGAAGCTGCATTTGGGCACATTACAAATGAGGAATGATCCATATGTGGTGAGTGCAAACTCAAGAGTTATTTTCTAGCTATTACCAGATACTCCATTACCAACGCTTAATTCAAAGTAACACATGATTTGCCACACTAAAAGGCTAGAAGTGAAATATGACAATTTAAACCAGCAGATATAAATGCAGCACCTATTTGTATTTTTAAAAAAACAACTCATCAAATATTGGCAAAATCAAATACTGAGGAAGAGTTCTGGCCATAAGCACATCTCACCTAAAAACCAACCCGAAAGCCAGTCCATGATTATTTTTTTAAGCAATTTGCTGGTGGGGGTGGGGGGGTTAGGAATGCTAGATGAATTCAGTTACAAAAAGGGCACTTTTTGGCTAACACTACAAAATAAACTGGTTTCAAGTCATTTCCAAAATGTCTGATACACTGATCATTAGAAAAACTTAGCTAGTCTGTAGAAATTCATTTTGAAATACAAATGAGGCAAAATGATTTTTTAAGGGTTACTATATATGTCCTTCAGATCCATGTAATGTGATGACTGTGATCCTTTCATGAACAAAAAGCAACAAACAATTCTGAGAGCAGGGTGCCTTGGAGACCACCCACATAATTCAACATCCTGGGCTTTGCTATCAAGTTACAGGACGGGCAAATGAGTTCAGGTCAAAGGCTTTATCACAGTCATCCGAACTATATCCCAAAAATTGTTTTCTTACAACTGGTTGCACAGAATACAGAAATCCTGCTGTATTTAACGTAATGTTTTAGGTGGCCTTTCCTTTTTATCATTGTTTAAAAATCTTCAAAACAGCTTAGTGAGGCTCATGGCAGTGCCTGGCACATGCAGATGGAGCTTTTCAAAGCCTTCCAACACTCACACTATCTGACTGCCCCACTGGGCTTCGCAAGCAACTCTTGGGGTCTGCTCAAAGGGTAAACCAACTGCTGAGGTGGATTGGCAAACTAAGCACCTGTAAGACAAGCTGGGGCTTGCTTTTTGCCAATCGTTTCAAGTCCACAGGGCTGCATATCTCCATTGCTGCACTTTCTTCAGGTAGCGATAGTCAGAAGCACAAAGCAATTATGCACTCAATCACTTAGCCCAACAAAAGCACTGAAGCCATTTGAAACTAGCCATTCCAGAACTTCCTGCGACCACTTCACTCTGTTCGTACCATCAAAAACTTTCCCTGCCACAAACAAAAGGAAATGGTATTGCTGCTCTCCAAATATAGGCACTGCTCCATGTCACTGGACATTTATTAGACTTTCCAACTAAAAACTGTCAAAGCCTCAAAAACCTGAAATTAATTTTCCAGCTTTACTGTCACCAGCCAGAAGTAAAAAAATTTTTTTCAGTTATTTGCCTGTTAGCTAATTAAATTTTATTTTTAAAAAACAGTTGGACTTTTATCTTTATAAAGTATATAAAATTTTCAAAAAAAAAAAAAAAAAGCCCACAAAATTTGCTTTCATTGCATACTGAATACCTGAGGTAGTTGAGTAAAAATGCACATTTAATACCCCTGCCAACACCATTCAGCACTTCCCTTAGGTTATTCATGTTAGTGTTAGATAAAAATAAAACAAGCTTTTCTATGTTGATACCATAACAGTTAAGTTCCTATAATAATTCTATTCTCGCTTAGGAGCAATCTGTTTTTATTTGATGAATTTAGTGAGTGCATCACTAAGCCAATTTCTTGCATAAACGGGAACATTAAGAAAAATTAGAAAAGTTTTACACTGGAAATACAACACAAGGGAAGTGCAGAGCTCCTCTTTTCCTCCCTCCCCTTATTTTTTCCTTTTAAAGCTGGGTGTCACCGTTTCAGAGAGCATAGAGATACATTCTCACAGAGACAGGAGTTCGGAAGTTGCCTGGTACTCAAACAACTGGCTAGGTAAAACGTGTGCATGTGATTCTGGATGGGTCAGCCGCCGTCTGTTGGTTAAGCAATCTGTCTTTGGTTTGGCATCTGCCTCTGTGGTGGGCTGTTTCCTGAGCCTTTACTTCCGTCTTGACTGCGGTGGTCCACTTTGCAGAGCTCTCTGCTGTTGGTGCTGCTTTACCTGAGACAGAATTTCCTGAATTTTCCTCTGGGCAACCTACAGAAGGAGAGAGTTTTCAAATTCCCACCTGATCAAAGTTACTCAAAGTTGGTTTTACTTTTGCATTTCAAACAGAAGTGTATTTGAAGATTAATTATCCATCCTGATAATTAATCTTCAAATTAGTTTGCTAGTAGTCTCTGAAGCCACCTGCTAAAAGGAATTGTTTGGCACTAGAATCAGTGGGCCCACCTGGAGGCACCGGCACAGGGAGAGGACAGAGCTCTCAGTGTCTAGGGAAGGGGCCATGTCCACCTGTGAGGGTGGCAAGAAGAAGAACGAGGAAGATAAGACATTCAAGAAGGAGCATGAATAGAGAAACTCAGGATAAAAGTGCTTCCTGGCTGTTAGTGGAATTAAGAGATCTGGTAAAAGTGAGCCAGTCCTTGGGCCTGGGCCATTCCATTTGTTTGAACATCTGACTTCCCTGCCATAACATCTGTGCCACCTGTAAGCTAGGACGGAGTGTTGTCTTGGAGCCTGTGGGACATTTTAAGAAAAACTTTTGTTAACAGTAATAATGCAGTGACTTAATCTCTTTAGTTCTTCTCACTCAGCCATTTTTAACTTAGCTGTGAGGTCAAAGTAGACCCAGCCTAGAGTTCTGTCAGTGTGTTGTCTTTTTTCTATCCTGAATTCTGTACCACCTGGAATTAAACCAACTCATATGAAAACATAAATCAATTTAAAAAAAAAAATTTTAAGTGTTTGGTACCTACAGGAAAATTGCTTCCATTTGGGGAAAAAAAGCACTAGAACTTGCTTATCACATTAGAGCCCACTTGCCTGGCAAGCATAGAAGTGACCAGTTATTTTGACCACCACTTGATCATTCTCATCAGGCGTCTGGTCACGAGGGACAACAACTTCTGCACTAGATAAATTCTGGAGCTCATTCACCTGAAAAAGATAAATACAAATCATGTTAACTTTTGTCTCTCGTTACCATTTCCTGAGCACTTACTATGCCAAACACTAGCTATGGCTTTACAAATTTCACCCAATCCACTAATGATTCTGTCCGGTTAGTAATACTGTCCCCACTACAAGATGATGAAAACCAAGGCTTAGGGAAAGAAACTGACTTGCCCGAAGTCACACAAGTGAATGACCAAATTCAAACCCTGAGAGTCTGCTTCCAAAGTGTATGCTCAATTACTTCAAAATTGTAAATAGCTTTGAAAATGACTTAGTTACATGTACTAAATCTGGGAAACATTTTTTTTTCCAGTTACAGAGTTACAAGTTATAAAAGATGAAATTAAAAAAATTTTTTCTCATGTCATTGTGCAATAAAAATTAAAAACTGAGTTATGTCAACAGAAAAAAGCTAAATGCCCCTTATAAGTGAGTTTTCTCACACAAAGTGGTCTCAAAGAGAGGCGTTACTTGCACCAGTAGCTGACACCAACACTCGGGAGGAACAAAAGACAGTCTTCTCCAAATGTTGGCTCAGATGGTCCTGCTTTTTATAAATTAGCCAACATTCAGAGACTTGGAACTCCTAAGTACCTGTCCGTGCTCTCCCTTTCATACCACTGCACAGGGTTTGCTGAAGTACTTGCCGTTTTGCCTCCTTTTCCAATAACTCTGCCAGCAGCAAAGGATGGCACTCTGATATGAGCTTCAAGTTTCACCTCTTCTTTAGGACTAACAAAGTTTTCTTCTTTAATTTTCCCATAAATTCTTCCCTGAGCCTACAGATGAGAACATAGCCTATCAATCAGTGTCATTCATGTAGGAGACAAAAAGTCCTTTTACATTAAAAATAGCCTAAGTCGCCAAAACCGGATTGGCTCAGTGGATAGAGCATTGGCCTGTGGACTGAAGGGTCCCGGGTTTGATTCTGGTCAGGGGCATGTACCTTGGTTGCGGGCACATCCCCAGTGGGGGGTGTGTAGGAGGCAGCTGATTGATGTTTCTGTCTCATCGATGTTTCTGACTATCTCTCTCCCTTCCTCTCTGTGGAAAATCAATAAAATATATTTGGGAAAAAAAACAAAAACGCCTAAGTCTACTGGAGTAGTCCTTTGCCAATGATGCGCCTGCATTTGATAGATGGAAGATCGCATAAGAGACTGAGAGGTTAGGAAGCCCTGGAAAAAGTTGACCAGAACTGCATGTCACAGATGAGTCCATTGAATGATGGGTGAATGAATGAACCATATTCTTTAGACAAAAGTTAAAGGAGTTAATAGTCATCCTAACTAAAAATAAATCACTTTTGTGGGCAAATGGCCATTTGCTCTTCCCCTGAAAGGTAAAACCTCTCCTCCAGGTAATAAGTAATTCTATTTTTCCTGAGCAGAAGAGACTTAGGGAGAACTGCAGAGCAGGTGTGCTAGGCTCACAGGAAGCCAGCTCTTGTCTCAATGGGCCAGTGAGAAACCCGCTGAGAGGAATTGTTTTTTCCTCTTAACCAGGTGGTTTCTACTTTGAATAAGACTACAAAAAGTTAACACATACTTCTGATATTTACAGTCAGCACATCCTGTCACCTGCTGCATACAACTAGATGTTACACGAAAGAAACCTCCCGTTACCGTTAGTTTGCTCTGCAGAGGTAAGTTTAATTGGACAAGAGTGACTAGAGAGGCAATGGACTGGGGCTAACAGTTAATCCAAGGGTAAGAGGAAAAGGCATTTTAATTCAAGTGTATGGCTTCTCAGGGGCAAGGGAAATTTGAGAAGTTTTCCACGGCATTAATCAGGCAGGCTTGTGAATTTCAGCATTAAAGGCTCACCTTCACATATAACAAGGCATTTGAGCAAATTCTCTTTCGGGAGACAGGTAAATCCAAAAACCACTAAAGAACTCTCAAAACAAAGGCTTTGGTTTTGAAATGTAATTGGGGGTTTGTTTCTACTCTTTAAAAAATTTTTTAATTTATTGGGGTTACACTGGTCATAAAAATTACATGTTTCAAGTATACAGTTCTAATTTCTATAAGATTGTATTTATGCCAAACTGACCACGGTGGCTGGCAAGCAAGATCTCAAATACTCCTCAGTCTTTAGAAATGTCCATCCAGAAACTGTTTCTACTGAGCATGAGATACATTTAGGGAGAAGCCAGGTTAGAGTTCCTGAAAAGAAGGCGTTCCTATTCTCCCATCCATTCATTGCTGCCTGTGCACAGACGCCAGAGCACACACCTTGAACTGGGCCTCCGGTGGCCCGGTGATAATCACCATCCTCACTTTCGCATCTGGTGCTTCGGCCGGAGCGATCTGGAACAGACCCATCGGGTTAGAATAGAAAGGTCACACAAACAGCCTGACATTTGCACCTGGCTTAGTGACACGTAAAAAGTCTTCCGGAAGGAAGTTATGAAGAGACAAATTAATGTGGGCTTATTAGTTATTGCTCCTGCCACACACTTGTCCTTACACTGTGCCTGGTCCTAATGTCCAAGTCCGTTTGCAGCCCCTCAGCTAATTCTCACTCCATCCTGACAAGGCACTGCCTCTGCTTTCCTGTGGGCAGACGGAGGCGGGAGCAGTTAACTGGCCCATGACCACAGCCAACAGCTACAGCTGGAGGGAGTGCTGGGTCCGGGTCCTCCGCCATGCCCGCCACGACACCACTGCCACTCAGAGTGGTCTCTGGCCCGTGTGCATCAGAGCCCCCAAGCTCCAGTGTGAGCAAGACACTGATAAATTCACAAATGCAGATGGCTGGAAAATTCCCTCCAAGTGTTGTCACTGAGACCATATAAAGTAAAGTAACTTCAGGATAGACTGTACCTGCAATTCAAATTATAAGGTATCAAGAAGACTCATGTTCTGTGACTGACTACTTAAGCTCCAGGGCCGCCACAGCTGGCAGAACAGTACCTTAATGGAAGCTCCTGCAAAGCGAGAAAGCTGTTTGATGTGCTGCCCCTGCTTGCCAATAATGGCACCGACAGATAAGGCTGGGATAAACAGATGGACGGTCTCCGTTTCTGATTGCTGTCGGAAAAGAAACACAGGACAGTCATGCTTGTTGCATGCGATCAGGCTATTACCGGTGGTACAGGAAAGGGGGCTTTGCGTTTGGCAGGAATACTGGGACAGATGTAGGAAAACCACTGCGGAAACTGACCTGAGTTTACCTAACAGGTCGAGAAAATCTTATTTATATACTCATCCTGAAAGCACTTGCATCTAAATTATCACTTCTGTACACAATTTCCTTCAACTTTCAGATGTCACCAAATTATAGATTTACAAGCTCTATAAATGTTACAAAGTTTAAATGTATTGGAACAGAGGCTCAGATTATGTCTACAATGAAGATTCCCCCATCACTGTATCCAAGGAAGATTCTTAAGAAGTAAAGTTATGAGAATAAAATCACATCACAGAAAAGTCAAGGAAAAAACCCCACTGTTCCTTCACCTTAACCTGACCGCGATTTCACTGTATCTGGGGACACTACTGGAAAGACTCGCCCCTGGCTAGGCGGGTCAGGGGGTTGGAGCGTTGTCCCATATACCAAAAAAGGTTGTGGGTTCAATTCCTGGTCCTGGCTCATAGGATCTCTGGTAGGCATGTACAGGAGACAACCAATGTGTGTGTCTCTCACATTGATGTTTCTCTTCTCCCCACCCTTTCCATTCTCTAAAAAAATTTAAAAAAATAAATAGAAAATATATCCTCGGGTGAGGATTAACAAAAAATAAAAATCAATTAAAAAACAAAAAAACAAAACATGACCTGGCTTAGGTGGCTCAGCTGGTTGGAGTGTCATCCTATGCCACGGAAGATCGAGGGTTCAATTCCCAATTGGGCACAGACCTGGCTTGTGGGTTCCATCTCCAGACGGGCATGTACAAAAGGTAACCAATTGATGTAATGCTCTCAAGTCTATGTCTCTATCCTCAAGTGAACATTAAATAACTTCAGAAAGTCTGTTTTCCAGTTTTTCACTAATTCATGTAAAATCTTTAAACATAAATTTTGTACCCTTGTACAAATGCTTCTAAAAATTTATGAAATTAAAATGCTGTGTCAGAGCATAACCATTTAAAACTGACAGATATTTCTAAATTCTCATACTAATAAATGTATCTTGCAGTCCGTATATTAAGGGGGCTATTTTAAACCATGCCTTTGACACTGATGAAAAACAGCAATGTATGATTCTAGACCCCACACCTAGTTTTCTACAAATAATAATCTAAATTCTGCGAATTTGTTCCTTTATAGTCACACCATGCACCTCCTATTTCCTGTGAGAGCACCTAAAGTTCAACTCTAGGAAATATTTTTACTAAAAACCATTGGATTTTGTTTCTTCAGCATCTGTCTAAATAGATACACAATATTCTTTATAGCTTGGTGTTTCTTTGGTATTCCATATGTTTCCAAGGATGTCATAACACACACAACATAGTTGTCAGCTAAATGAAGTCTTTTCTTGAAGCTCTAGACTCTACCGCATTCGGAAGACAGCCTTATCGCTAAACTTTTTTTTTTAAATCAAACTCTTGCCTGTGGAGATTTGCAATAGGGGCTTGTCCTGCACAGCTTAGTCAGGTGACTGCTGCTGCTATCCATCAGTGAAGAACACCAGATAACATAACTTCATTCTTCAGGAGAACCAGGCCTTTTTCCGGAAGCACCATGCCTCAGCCTGCCCATGTTACGCAGTTACACACGCCATTTATTCCCAAGGCGCCCTTTAAGGCCTTTCGTGTTTTAATAACTAGAGACCAACTTGAATTAATGCTGACACTGACCATAAACTGTTCAATGTCAGCATCTATTACCAGCATCTTCTCAGTGCATGAGATGACACTCAACCAACTGAGCCACACTGGCCAGGGCTTAACCAATTTTTTAAAATATATATATATTTTATTGATTTTTTACAGAGAGGAAGAGAGAGGAATAGAGAGTTAGAAACATGGATGAGAGAGAAACATCGATCAGCTGCCTCCTGCACACCCCCTACTGAGGATGTGCCCACAACCAAGGTACATGCCCTTGACTGGAATTGAACCTGGGACCCTTCAGTCTCCAGGCCAAAGCTCTATCCACTGAGCCAAACCAGCCAGGGCAAATTTTTTTTTTCTTTTTCTTTATTTTAAGTAAAGCTAGGACCTAAATATTGTATGTCACTGAGAACATCCATATCACGTTCTTCTGAATTATATCCTTTTTGAGGGAAGAGAAGTTTGGCAGTGATAAAAACCTCTTAACTGATCAGCCTAAATCTTAAGGTGTAACTCGCCCAGAACTGTCCCACTGTATTTTGCCATTTTTTTTCTGGGCCTTGGTCCAGTAAGATTTTATGCTGCTTACCAAGTACATATAACCTAAAAAGATAAAACAAAGGTGAAGAAAAAGAGCATAGAGACCTGAACAGAAGAGATAAGATGAAGCCGGAAATGCTAATTTGACTCTGAGCTTCTTAGCAGCTAATTAAAAGAAAAAATTCAGTTGCTTGATTTACCGAATCTATAAGAGAAAAATTCCTTTGCTTAGTAAACACTACTTTTCCTGTGACTGATCTGGAGAGCAACTAGTGAATGCCCTCAGAGGATAAGGTAACAAGCATCATCCTCTGAGCGTGAGTGCAGCCAGCAGAGCTCCAGCTGTGTCGGTCGGAAAGTACTGAAGACCACTACTCAGAGGCAAAGACAATGTCGTTAAAACTCAAAGGGTGAGCAAAAGCTGAATCACCTTTCACCAGTGACGAAAGGCTATCGATTTGTTGAGGTGTTGGGGTTTAAAAGTTGTGTCAAGTTTGGAAAAGGAGTGGTGGTCAACAGAGAAGAGTCCAAAGGACCAAAAGCAAACAGAAAGAAGGGCAAAGACCTGCAGGAAGCAGCAGTATGCAGACAGAAATGAGCTCTGCACAGGGATGAAACGGCAGCAGCAGAACCTGTCAAGTGCAACAGGCATCAGCACCCCAGGAGGTGGTGCCCAGCCCGACAGTGACGTGTCCTCTTGGCACCTTAATACAGACTTGACTCATCAGATGGCTTGAAGACATTTCTGAACATCGCCCAATTCCCTTTGCTCCAATTCCATATCCACCAGGCATCTCCCTGACCCTACATTAATTTTAAAGGAAATTTTCCTCTGAGAATATAAGGCACCTCACATAAACATCCTGTCCCCTTGCCAATCATGACACTGGCTCTCTGGTACAAAGCATTCTGACATGGACTCAGCAGAGTAAGCCATGTTTTCGGGACTCGGGGCGTAAGATAAGCAGATAACTTCATGTTTACTTACAAAACTAAAACCAGAACAATGGGTGTGATAAGCCTCTTCCACCTGTGAATTCAAGTCTCTTGAGATGGAGCTTGAAAAAAACGCATCGGCATTGCCCTTGCTGTAACAC
This sequence comes from Pipistrellus hanaki, assembly GCF_964339955.1. Lineage (NCBI taxonomy): Eukaryota > Metazoa > Chordata > Mammalia > Chiroptera > Vespertilionidae > Pipistrellus > Pipistrellus hanaki. The sequence continues at coordinate 4,521,479 of NC_140512.1, forward strand.
ACTCTGCATTTAAGTTCATGTTAGCTGCATTATCTCAAACCCTTTTTCCTAAACTTTCAGAGGTGAAGGATATTCACAGGACACAAGCTGCTTCCCAGTGGATTTCTGCCAGATGCCTATCGGCAGAACTTCCTTTGGAGCTGTTGGCAGACTCTATGTTAGAGCTTGAAAAAACAAAAGAACAAAGCTGCTCCACTGAAAGTTTGCATAACTGGTGAAGTCTGCCAATGAGTAATTCCTAATTATCTATGATACAAGAATGAGCAAACAGTAAGGTTAAGTGTATTTACTTTGTGGGGAACAGAACCCAAGACATGACAAAGGCATGGAGACGTGCATGCCAGCCAGCAAGAGCGGCCCGCAGGACCCTGGAGGGGCGCCAGTGTTTCCCTGGGCTGGTAAAGTAGACACTCCTGGTTTCTTTGTTTTGTTTGAATGGATTTTGGTCTGGAACTGGAATTGAGTTTACTCAACTCCATGACCTGAAAAGAATATCGAAATCTTAACCAAAAAAAAAAGGGCAAAGAAACTTTCCCCCCATAACAAGTTATCAGGGCCTCTTAGAGGTAATCAATGTGTGCAAGGGGTTATTTACTTTGAAATTGTTCACTGACAAAAGAACTGTGCCCATGGTAAGAAATCCTCAGAAGGACTCAGAGACTCCACGAAACAGCCACCTGATCTAAAAATTCCCTTCAACTCCTATTTTGTTTCTTGAAGAGCACCTTAAACTAGCTGAGACGTAAGCAACTGCTCACCTTTCTTGCCTCTTCCCTAAGCAGGAAGTTAGCAATTTTAAGATGATGCTATTATGTGGAGCCTTTTGGGAAGACTCCAAAGGCACTACCAAAATTAAGACAACAGCACTTGGTCTAACTCCTGCCAACCCCAAAGCAAGCTGCCAACACTGTCAAGCCGTGGCTGTGGCTGTGTGGGTGACACTGTGTGCCAACTCCAGCTCTTGCTCTGCTCTCTAGCTGCCAATTGCCTCTTCCCTACTGTTTGAGCATTTCTGAAAGGAGCATTTCCTGTCATTTATAAACTCCAAGTTTGCCAATTAATTCCTGCATGAGCCAGCTGCTAGGCGAACTGCAGACTTTTTGTCTGTTGGAAGAACCAACTCTTCGGCTCTATGGGAATAATCAACCTGGCAGGTTCCAGGGAGAAGAGGATGGACAGAGGCAAGGAATTTATCCAAAGACAAGATGCATCCATTCTATCATATTACAAAGCAGAGTGAGGAAACAGGAGGGAAAAGAAAACGAACCAACTATAAAAGAGGAAGCACTACATAAAAAGTCAGATTCTTTGAATCATTTTGTCATCAAAACCTACTCCTTGCCAGGCAATATACACTGAAGCCAAGCAGAGATTTACTGCTAACCACAGGGCATCACGGATGAAGAGCGGACTTAGTAAGAGTTGATTTCCGTAGGGAGATCCTAAGGAGCAGCAACGGTGGCTCCTGGCCCGGAGAATGCTTGCAGCCTTTCTCTCTCTAGCCCGTTAAAAAAATATCCCAGACCTTCCACATTACGTGCTTCAGAAGGAGAAAAAAGAAGCCAAAGGGAATAAAAGGACTGCAGGAAGCAATGGCAAGCAAAAAAATAAAGCTTTGGTAAATTTCACTATTGCCTTTAAAAATAGTAGTCAGTGTATTTGTTTCAAAAAGGGGTGACCACTTATTAGTGATTTGGGTTTAGAAAAAGAACAGTTTACTAGTACAGTAAAGGCATAGTTATTCCAACTAAGTATTTCCGCCCCCCCCCCCCCCCCCCCGTGAAGTTATATCCTAAAACAAAACTGTTCAAGAATTGATCTCTCAAACATTAAGCCAAAAAATTCCGACAGTTATTTGGAAGTAGAATTGACGCTAATTGGTAACCAGAGATGGTACGATTCTCTGAAAACAGTGTTTTCCCTTTATTCGATGAAAATAATCTGCAGGAGTGAGTGGAACTAGAACATGGACTTTTCTCCTCCAGAATTAATTAAGAGTCTCCTGGTTTGTGACGGGAAGGTAGGGAGATGGGTAGAGGGGTGGGAGGACCTTAAAAGTTTACCTCTTCCCTTCCAAGAGATCCCTTTAACAACACGCAATACTGCTAAGTCCAGAGCGCAAACAGCCTTCCCTGACACCTGCTCTCTCTTTAGTTACAGACTCAGTGTCCCAGCTTCTCTGCAGGCTGAAGTGGACAGGTATGATGTCCCAGCAAACAGGACACCAGTGGAAGTGTGAAAAGCTGCCTTCAGGCAGCCTCTTTAAATGAGGTGACTTCCAATTGTGATCCTTCATCCTTCTTGCTGGCTGGAATCGGACACAATGGGTGGAGCCTGTTCGGTCACCTGGACCAGGAGATGGGTGATAAGCCAGCAGGTGATACAGCGGAACCACCACCAGAGCCATTGGACTGTCTGCCCTCCGAGTCTTCTCTTAAAAAAGGAAAATTCATTTTAACCACATTTCTTCACTCCAACACACAGCCAAACCTAATCTTGATGATATAGCATGCCAAAATCTAGCAGCATAAAAACAGACATATGGCAGCATCCCACAGACAGTTTTGGCCTGATAGTTGCCTATGGATTGGAATGACAGGTGGTGAGAGAAAGGGGGAAGGGGGTGGGGAGAGTTTTCTCACTATGCTTTAAAGTAAAGCCTCAAACAAGTTAGAAAGAGGGACATAAGAGGGATCTGTTAATGCTTATCCTAAATACTGTCTCCCACGCATTAGGCTTGATAGATCTACTTTTCCAACATTTAGGTCTACCCTCCACAGACCAGTAAACACTTTCCAGACCAGAACAGCAGTTCCTGACAACGAATGGGCAACAAAAAGCTCCTGACGACCCTTATAAAACCACAAGCTCTGAGCCTCCTTAAAAAAAAAAAAAAAAAAAAAAAAAAAATCAATAAAATAAAAATTTTAAAAAGATCCTTGACCTTCTTCTCCCATCCTTAAAATTGCTACTTGTTTAAGTCACTCAGACATTTCAAATTGTAAAAGTGCTTCAGAAATATAAGTTCTTAATATGATCTCCCTTCTCTTAAAACAATTTTTTAACAGCATAGAAACCCAATACACAAAACTGTATAATCAGAAAATGGACTACATCCAAAGAATATTCATATTATTTTATTTGAATACTTAAAAAATAGATACCTATCAATTAAGTTTAGGAATTTTTGCTACTGAACTATAGATGATGATAATGTCCAAGAATGCTGACATATTACCACTCGTAGTACGAAAGGCTTTACTGACTGGAACATGACATGCAACCAGCAGAGAAACAGGAGGAGGAAGAGAGGAGTTAGGTGACTTACCCAAAGAGAAAGCCAGTAAGGGCAGCAGCAGAAGTGGGGGTTGAGGGGAGCTTCTACAGCAGAGTTACTGTGAATCGGCTCCTATAGCTTCCAATGCATGTGATTTTTACACAGAATTGTCAGGGACACATCTGCCCTAACCTCAGCATATGACAAACGCACCTGTTTGTAATCCAGATTCTAGGAGGCATATTAGAGGGAAGCCCATATCCTCTCAATTCCCACCGAGGCTCACCTTTACTCTCTTCTCCAACTTTTTACATTACTGAATTCTTTAAAAACTAGAAATGTGTGACCTAAAAAAAAAAAGAGCCTTTCAAATTACCCATCTAGTTCAGTTTCTTCATTGTTCAGGTCAGAAAAACCCAAAGCGAGAGGAGACTGACCTATGGTGACACAAGCCCAGGGCAGACCTGGGCCAGACCGGGCTCTCACCTGCAGGCTTTCCACCTGCAATGGTTAGCACCAAGGTCAAACACATCAGCTCCTTCTCCCCGCCTCTGGCTGTAGTGGACAGGTCCGCTTACGGCACAGTGAGTCTGTTCACACGACACGGAGCTGGGCCTGACTCTGAGGCCTATCCTTAGATGGATGGGCTTTGTCATATGGTCTCCAAGCCCAAACATGGGCGAGTGGCAGGGAAGTTCAGGGAAGATGCAAATGCTGCTGACAGTCAAGGCAGAAACACCCCCTAAGAAGAGGGCAAAAGCTACGCACACCAACAGTGGTGGTTTCAGGAATTCCATGCTTAGAAAATACGGATCACCTCAGCGACCTGGTTCTCTGTAGAATTCCAGTGGCATTTCACTCTACACATTCTAGGCAGAGTGATGGTGGAACCCCCAACCTCGTCCACCCAGACATGTCCCTAAATTGGCAAAGGAGATACCCCTCAAAACATGACAAAGAGCCAAACTGGAAGGGATATAAAAACAAGAGCAGGAAGGAAGACCCCAGAACGGTGCCAATTTTATTTTACATGATTGTCTACTCCCAATTATCACTGATAATATAAATGACTTACTTTCAAAAAGAATTATTTGATAAGGTGTCTACTATGTTGCAATTATTTTCCTACTATTACTGGTGTCCTCTTTCTGACCTCAGGAAAAATGCTATTCTTAAAAAGCAAATATAAAAATAAGGTTTATTTCTTAACCTGTTTACAAAATAAATAAAAGCCATTTAACATTTGCACACAAAACTGAGTTCATAGTTTTAAAAAGTAGAAACACTCAAAATGAAAAAGTGCAGTTTTGACCGATCTTTCAAAGCAATTAAAGATGAAGACTTTTAAAAATCCTTTTCTTCAATATTTAAAAATAAGTAACCTCTTTCTCCCTCTGCAAAGTCTCAAACTTCTGACCTTTGAAAGCGCACGCTGACAACTGTGCCTGCTACCCCAAAGTCCTGTGTCTGTAAGGAATAGGAAAGAAGGTCCTATTAACTAGAAGCAGAAAGCATGTGCGGGCTCTAAACTAATTCCAGATCACACGGGAACCAGGTTTTACATTAAGATTTCCCCTCACATCACACCACTCAAAGGCGCATGTTCCCCCGCTCAGCCATGAAAAAGCAGAGGCGCATCGTCTTACCTCAAACTGCGGGTAAGGGGGAGTCATGGCTGCAGGGGGCCCTGAGGTGGGAGGTGGCATCCCTGAAGTGGGCGGGAACAGACCCAAGGCATTCAGGTTTAGTCCGGGAATTAAATGTGCTTGAAGCTGCGATGGTAAAATAAAAAGAGCCATGTAAGCGAGCATTTCTAAGTGACAATATTCAGATTGTGACCTCTTGTCTAGTGAAAATCATCTGACACAAAATTTTAGAAGCAAGCAGGTGTTTCCTGTGACCACACTTGAGCAGATAGTTTGTATCTGCTTATATTTCTTGGTATTTAAAATCCATGTGCTTGTTTGCCTCGATCTGAAGCCACGGGGCTCCTCAGGGCAGGGAGCGCAGCCCTCCTGTCCTCCAGGGAGCTCAGAGCTCAGAGACGCACTCCATGCCGCAGCACACGGTAGCACAGACAGAAAACTGCACCCGCTGAAGAAGTAAGCGGACAGGAGTTGTCCACTGAAAAGGAAACGAGCTATTAAGAGATCTTTACTTCTGGATAAAATTTGAAGTCATGGGTCAAAGGCCTAAAACGAAGTCAAGGCCTTTGGAAATCAGGTCCTCTCTGTAGATAGCTCCTCCATGTGAACTTATCCTCGAGAAAGGAGGTTGTTTCCGTCTAATTTTGTACGGGCTGAGACAGCGAGGGGGCGGTCAGAGAGCCGAGGCCTGCGTGTACCTGAGAACCTTCTGAAGGCCAGCGGAGGGGACTTACTCCCGGTTCACTGGGACATTCGGACGAGCGGTGACAATGTGAAGGCAGGAAGGCAGCCAAGTGCACTAAAGGGATTAGCACTCTAAGCGCTCCTCACAAAGGTGACAACATCTTACATTTCCCTCTGTTCGGTGTAATGTTTCAGAGGACAGGCCCGATTGAGGACAACTGTTTTTCTTCAATCATTTACTTGAAAATTCAAGATGAACTTTACCAATGTTTCATCGTGAGCACCGTTCCATCCATTAAGGACCATCAACAATTCACTATGTTCTGGTCGCTACACAGATTATTTTTATCTCCAAGGAACCAAGTTTTAAATTTATATTCATATTCCTAACAGTAGTTTTACATGCACTGTTATCTACTGTAATTCTAACAGGCATGATATGCAGGCAATGCCCCTATTTTACAGATGAGGAAACTGATGCTCAGAAAGACAAATAAATTGGTACAAGAAAATAGAGCTGCAGTTAATAAACAGGTGAACTGGGATTCAAAAACACCATTCACATGCTTCTACTGTATTAATTTCCTTCAAATTAACACTGTGCAAGAGATTTAACCTTTTTAAGGTATTAGTCTCACCTCACAGATAAGGGAGCTAAGTCTCAAAGACTAAACACTCTGCTAAAATCACAGAGATAGCCAAGCCGGCTGTCAGAGCCTGTGTTTCCAGGGCATTTCCCCACAGTGAGAACCTAATCTAATGACACCACCATTAAAGAAATAAATATCAGTGCAACTGAAAACATCTTTTTAACTTCATCAAAATAAACGCACGCCCTCGGTATTAACACTAACATTCATAGAAGCAATATCGTTTTCGTAAGACTCCCTGATTTTCTTCATTATCTCCTCCTCGGCTTTGGCACAGGTTTCCACGCTGCCTTTCACTGTGATGGTGCGCTCCGGATTGTACAGCGTCAGTTCCTGCAATCTGCAGATGGAAAACGGAGGGGGAGAGAGATTATGGAAATCATGGGAGGAAGAGAGTAGTAACAGTTCAGCCACAGATGGCAAGTAAAACCCAAATGAGGGGCCTGGCAAGTTGTAAAAGTGGGCGGTTAGACATGCTGAGAACGAAGTGAGCCCCCAAGACACAAATCCGAGAACTGTGAAGCCAGAGGAGAGAAAACACCTCCCGCCCAGCTTCTCGATAAAAACCACTGGGCACACGTGGTTCGATTACATTTGTGGTTTAAACACAGTATGCTTCTTGGCCACTTAAGGCTGAACCACTTTCACAATTTAACAGTGAAATACAAAGAACAGGATTGAAAGGACATAGTTTTAGCAGAAACCGAGAACCAGATGTACATAACCTTCAATGAGTGTGCTCCCAGTCTGCACTGACCGGTTCTAAGCACAACTGGCATTCTCCAGCAACTGCCTTTTCTGGGTCACCAGGCGAGGAGTAAGCATGGAAATGTCTCCAAGGCAAACCAGAGTTCACATACACACTCCTCTTTGCCAGGAAGCTTAGCACTTAGATAAAGTACGCTGGAGGACATCATGTAAATCAATCCATCTTTTTGTTTTTTGTTTTTTAATTTTGTTTTATTCTTCAACCCATTTTGACTACATAACATTTTTAAAAAGGGTCCCTGGATGACCATTTAGAAAAGTGAAAAATGAGAATGCTGCAGCAATATTCAGAAACTCCCTTCTCAAGCTTCCCAGCCCTCCGCCGACGTGTGAGGCAGACGCCTGCCCAGCCACGTGGAAAGTGAGCGCACAGAGCAGAGGACATGGACGGCTGGTCCAGCTCTCCGGCAGATCCCCAGTTACAATTCTCATCTTCATAACCAGCAGAACGCCGTATTCTAAACTGAGGCAGCTGAACAGGGTATGATTCCTTTGTTCCTCCAACTTGCTAAAAATGTAAGCATCGTACTGTTTGTCTTAGACTATTTAAAGAAGAAGTGCATTTCTAATCTCCATTTTCAACCCACCTTGCCCCTGCCAAGCTTTTATATTTCAATTTTCAAAATATCAATAGCTGCTTCCAGAATAGCTTGTAAGATTTTTTTCCCACTTAAAACCCTCCGTTTTCTGAGCATAAACATCAAGCCAGGGTAAGATCATGTATTTTATTTACCATTTAGTGTCTCTTTTTGTTTCTTTACAAACAGGACCCTCCTCCTTCCCCACTACCTCCTCCTTTGAGAACTCCTTGCTACACAAACCTGGTGCTCAGCTGTCCTTAGTCCCTCCGCCTCTCCCAGCTTATCTTTTTTCTGGTACTCTCATGGAAACCAGGGACAGGCACACTCAGAAAAAAAAAAAAAAAACCTTTCCAAGTCATTCCAGAGCCTCGTGGACCCCAGCTGTGGTAGCCAGCCTCAGGGTGACCCCGCCCCACAGGGAACAGTAAGAGAGGCTGTGTTACAAAGACACCGCCGCTGCCGTCCTGCTCCCGGATCATCCACACTGGCAGGAGGCAGCTGCCGTGTCTCGTGTCCTGGGGACCCCGAGCAGCCCTGCGGAGCGGCCCCTGTGGCGAGGAGCTGAGGCCTCACACCACCAGGCAGCACTGACTTGTCAGCAACATGAGAGCTGAGCAAAGCCACCAGCCGAGCTGCTCCCGAACCCCTGACCCACAGCCTAGGGGACCCAAGCCTTTCCCACTGTCATAGGCGCTCAGACGCTGGGCTATTGTCTCACACATCAACGGAGAATAACCTGGGCTCTCTATTCCTTGGGGAATACAGGTCAGCAAACCTGACCAAAAATCAGCCGGGAAATATGGATATAAAGCTTTCGTGCCTCCTGCCTCTTTGGTGGGAGCAGTCTTTCGAGATGGGTTAGAGACAGACAGCAGACAGTGGCTGAGTTTGAGAAACGAAGTATGAGCAGGGCAGTGCTGGCTAGCTCGGTCAATGGGACAGGCTATGCTTAACATGAAACCTCCAGTGAGACACAGGCTTGAAAATGTTCTTATTCAAAAGCAAGCAAGGCAGCACTTACGGAGATATCGTGATTTTAGTGTCTGTGTCTTGCTCAATTTTTTTAAGATTTCTTCCTTCCTTACCAATAAGACGGCCTACAAAGTTATTATGGGCTAAAATCTTCAAGGGAAGCTCTTCTGTGCTGTAAATAAAAATAAAAAGAAAGGTCATGAAACCCTACTCTCGGTTACAAAGAGAATATTTGTTCATCAAACACTTATTTCCCACCTCCCACACAGGAAGCATGATGCCAAGAGTTTAAACTGGCTGACCATCAGCTGCATTCTAGCAATGCGTGAACAGAGGGGGTAAAGTCAGTAATATGTAACTGGATAGAACTTAACTTTTAAAAATGGTTTCCTTTTATTCATCTCAGGAACTACCCTCCCATGATGGATTCTGTTTAGCTTTGAAAACAGCTCCTACTCCAATTCCTGTTCCTAAACCCCCACCTCTGGACACAATGTACACATGCCAACAGTATGAGTCTAGTATAAATCTTAAGCTCCATGCCTGGCAACCTAGGCACAATTTAGCCAAGGAAACAAGGAACTCAGCAGTGGTTACCCTCTGGGGAAGAGTGTGAGAGCGGGGGATGGAGTCACATTTCATTTGCACCTTTCTGAATTTCCCAAACACCTATCACTGTTTACAGATGTCACTGGGCCTGGCTGATGTGACTCAGTGGTTGAGCATTGACCTTTGAACCAGGAGGCACATGCCCAGGGTTTGAGCTCAATCCTCAGTAGGGGGCATGCAAGAGGCAGCTGATTAATAATTCTTACTGATGTTTCTACCTCTCTCTCCCTCTTACTTTCTCTTTCTGAAATCAATAATATATTAAAATTACTTTGAAATAAAAAAATTAAAACATGGCCCTAGCCAATTTGGCTCAGTGGATAGAGCGCCAGCCTGCAGACTGAAGGATCCCAGGTTTGATTCTGGCCAAGGGCACATACCCAGGTTGAGGGATCGATCCTCAGTGTAGGGTGTGCAGGAGGCAGCTGATCAATGATTCTTTCATCATTGATGTTTCGCTCTCTCCCTTCCTCTCTGAAATCAATAAAAATATATTTTAAATTAATAATAACATCACTAAGGTTATCTTTATTGTTCTTTATACAAAAAAATTAGAATCTTATAACACCATATAACTAGCCTTATAACTAAAATATACTTAATGTATTTAAAGGTCCCTACAAATTAAATGCTGTGCTTTAGGTCCCAGGCTAACTCCAGCGCCTTACTCTGGATTCTACTCTACGCCCAGCACTGCTCTGAAGACTGAATGTAGCACAAAACCCGACCTGCACTCCAAGTTCCTGTAGGAAAGACAGTTGGGAGTTCCAACCTGGAGCATCCAAATACTCCCCCGTTCATCTCAGCACAGGGTTAGGGTTCCCCCATCAGGGGGCTCAAAGCCCCGGCGTGAGGACTTGGGCCCTGCGGTGGGTAAATCCAGAGATACTCCTGGAGCCCATGAGCTTATGCCCCCAGCCACCTTCTATAGCTGGACGGCCCTCACTGCTGCCACTCACCCACAGCCAGACACGAAGGAGAACATGTTAAGGACCTGGCTTTACACCACACCAACACGCCCACCCCCGGGCCTCCTGGGCAGCGGCTCTGGGGTTTGCTGGCAATCCCCGAGAACCGGTCAATTCACAGCAAAACCGCACGGATATCAACCTCTCCCCGGTTCATCCTCGTTACTCACAATTTTATGTCTTGGGCCTCCTTATGCATAATCTCCAGAATAGACTTACAAGCCGCAGAGGTGCCTTCTGGGGTGGAGAGGATAGTGATGGACTTCTCTGCAGCGCCTGCGTTCTCTTTACGATGGACATCGATCCTTAGGGTGGGGGACAGGAGAGGAAAGCGAGGCTGTCAGGCACGCATTCACAGAGCTTTACCATGGCCAACGCCCAAGTAGGGCTGCTGGGCCAGAGATGACTCACTTCCCTCAAGAGCATAAGCTCCGGATCACTGTCAGCGGATGCCTCAGGGGTGAATTTTAATTCCAGGAACACTCCCTTCTCTCTCCTCACTCTGACCAAGCAGGACCTAGATTCATGACCTGGTTTTATTCTGCCGAGCTGCCTCTGCCCCAGGCTCCCTTTTCCATGGCACAGAACGAGCATCTCCCGTCGGAGAGCCAAGCTTTCTTCTCTCTCCGAACCACAGGACCTGCCCAGAGGCGGGAGCTGGAGTCCTCAAACCAGGTGGAACTCTCACTTCATCGGATGAGCACGTTTCACTCGCCCGTTTCCTTTTGCAAAGCTCACCTTGTATTTTGCCTCCTTCATACAGGAAAGTCCACAACAAAACCCCAAGAGATGGCAATTCAACTTCAAAGAAAAGCAAATGGCCAATTAATGCAATGTGTCAAGCCTCACTAGTAATTATATACACACCAGTTAAAATAAGGCCTTTTCTTCCAGACCTGCAATTATTTTGAGAGATAAAATGAAGCATTGGCAAGAGGACGGGGACTCTGGGCACACGCACACTTGTGGTGGGAATGCAGAACACCCGGCAGGATCTATCGAAGCTAAAAAGCTTCTCAACTTTGACTCAGAATTCTGCTTCCTGTAACACCTCCGGAGGCCGTCCCACAGGTGCGTGGAGAGTGCGTCCGCCTCGGCACTGTGTGGGAAGGGGACTGCTGTGGAAGCCGCCCTGCACCCGCAGTGCTCAGCGGCCAGAGGCCTTAGCTCACCCCTCGGCCAGCTGTGCCGACCGGCCGACACTGTCCCCAGCCCCTGCCCATGTCCCCGGGCTGAGCGCGTCACCCTGGGTGCAAACTACCAGCCCAGGAGCGTTCACTGCAGCAGATTTGTGGCAGAAAGAGACTGGGATCATCTTTAAAAGCTCACCAGGAGAGATGATTGAGTAAGAGTATATCTGACCTAGGGGGGTGGGCAGGGGCTGAGAGGAGGGGGATGGAGGGGGGAAGATGGGAGATATCTATAATGCTATCAACAATAAAAAATATAACTAAAAAAGAAAAAGAAAAACTTCAGCATCAGGTAAATTAAACATATAAAACAAGTAAATAATAAATGTATATCCGTATCAGAGATGTTTAAAAACATGGGTATAATTACGAATACCAACATTATGAGAGTCCTTAACTTTCTGTGAAGAAATACAATTCATACCCTAAGATTTCCCCTTTAAAGCTACCCTTGTTAGTAGATACAAGGAACAAATCCTACAAGGATACAACCCCAACTTAACAATGGCTACCACAGGGGGTGGCATGAAGGGTCACCCTTTTTTGTTTTTTTCTCACTTGCATATGTGTTCATTTTGAATTAAATACAAAATTAAGTCTGCTGTTGTTGAAAAGGTACAAGAAAGAACATTAACCATCCAAAAAACGGAGTTCAGCGAAAATGAGACATTGGCGAGTCCTTCTGGCCACTCGGATGCTAGAAGACAAAGCTGTGCAATTCCCCGCCGTGAGAATGGCCACCTCACCTCGCCAATAAAACCGAGGTTTGGATTTCATTCTCCTAAATGTTGGTTGAAAACTGAAGACATATTTCAGAAGGAAAACCTATCGCTAAAAATAAGGGCAATGTAGACATGAAACAAGTAAGCTAACTACAAGTAACTGATTAAAACAGTGCGTAGACAGCAGTCTCAATCTCAGGCACCATTTTCCCAGCCACTATTTCAGAAATGCAGTCACCTCCAGCACTGCTTACCTTCGAGGAGGGGACAGTTCCAGGGAACGTCCGGCTAGGGATCACTACCCTGATCCTCGGAGACAAGGGCAGCCCTCTGAGCCGTTCCAGAAGCAGAGGGCCCGGAACGACTAGTTTCTATGGCAAGAATTAACCGAGTCCACTGGATGTTACAAAAACTGCTTCCCTCCCCTCTCATCGCCATCTTCCCGCCTTAAATAAAACAACTCAGTTTAAAGCAGCTTTCCTCTGACAAGGAAACAGCGTTTGCCATTGACAAGGAAGGCAAATCTTTTCATAATGAGTTTCTGCAGGTAATGCTGACTCAAGGAAAGCAAGAAGCCCTTCCATTTTAAGATTAAAACCAGGCAAACTGAACATTAAAACTGATGTAGGCCCTGGCCGGTCTGGCTCAGTGGACAGAGCGTCAACACATGGACCGAAGAGTACTGGGTTCAATTCTTGTCAAGGCTTGAACCTCGGTTGCAGGCTTGATCCCCAACCCTGGTTGGGGCAAGTGTGGGAAGCAACCAATCGATGTGTCTCTCTCACATCAATGTTTCTTTCTCTCTCTCTTTTTTTAAAGAAACTCAATGTAAAGGTATCCTCAGGATAGGATTTAAAAACGAACAAAATACCGATCCAGGTTATGGTTCTACCGTCTTCCCATATCATACATGATGAGGTCAAGGCCACTGATGCTGCACAAAGGTACCCTACACCATACACTCCTGCTTCAAAGCAGGGGCAGCAGGATCAGCCGTCACTCTGCAGGTGGAGTGGGCCCACCACCACCACCACCACCAAACCCAGTTCCCTGTGGTTCTGCAGGAGCAGTCGGCAGCTAGCTCCACGCAGGCCTGGTGCCTGCAATGAATATGGTTGTCCTCGGAAGCCTGCTGGAGCCAGCTGCAGTTGCAGCACCACAGTTGCACTTCCAGAAAAAGGCTCTCCTTTATTCCTTGGACCACATGAAATGGAATCAATGTCCTTACTAAATTTAAAAAACAAAATAGTCCACAGCCATCTCATACCGGGCCCAAGGCCATTCCTCTGGCGCTTGGCACAGAGCGACTGACCCCAGCGAGGTCTGTGTGCAGCCGCCTCTCCCTCACACACTTGGCTCTTGGGGAGACAGGGCAGCAGCAGCCCAGGGTGTGCCCAGAAGCACTGCCCAGAGCCAGGGTGGGGACAAGTTTCTTAGGGCCGAAACAGCCACACACAGTATCACAGGTTGGTTAATAAAGCAAAGCAACTGAACACAATGCAGTGGAGTCACATTTCACTCGTCTGCCAAATCCAAAAACCTCTCACCTATCAAGCAACCCGCTCAGCACGGCGGTATATCACCACACACAGCTCTGCTAGCTGCTCCTGAAAAGTTAGCTCCAGGGTTTGGCCAAGAATCCCAAGTCCACTCAAATCTGCAAGTGGAAACTCCCAACCAAGAAGCTAAGAATGAGCCATCCCAGCCGGCCACAGGGCATACTCCTGGGATGAATTTGGACCACAGGCTGAATGATTCTTTACTCAAGTAAAACAAGACTGAAAAACCACCTCTATCCTGGACCCAGAAAATTACTTCCAAAAACAAAAAGGCAGGCATCGCCAGGGGTTGGGGAGCAGAGAATAACATAGAAGCTGCCCTTCTGTTTGCCAGGGTCTCTCACATCACAAGTGGATTAGGGATCATTTGCTTTCCATTAACATGTGAAAATTTGAGGTTCCCTTTGAGACTGAAATTTAGTCCCGTATTTGTATAAAACATACACTAAGATATCAAAGTCGCAAGGTTTTGCCAGAGTCCCAAGCCCCGGGAGGACCATGACCACGTTCTCAAGACCAAGCACCACACGCTGTTCCTGAGATTCGGGGAAACGTTACTGCCCACCACCCACTCTAATACTCACTTAGACTGGGTCTGTTTGGTGATGTTCCGAATGGTGGCACCTTCTTTGCCTATGATGGCTCCAACGAACTGGGTGGGCACCAGCAGGCGCAGAGGCAGGTCACAGGGCTTCTGCTTGGACACCGATCCCGGAGAGCCCTGTCTCGACGAGCCCCTCTGCCCGAACCCGCGGCGGCCTCGGGGCTGCTGGGAAGCGTTCTGCTGGGAGGCCATCTCGTCCGGGATGTAGGCCACTTTCAACGTGAAGTTCTCCAGCTGGAAGCCATTCAGCTTGTCTAACGCTCTGAAAGGAGCAAGGGTGGGAAAAGAAATCAAACTTTGTAATAAACCTTTCAGCAAAGCAATACCTATCTCCCCCACTCAGGATCATCAGCTCAAAATCTTCTGAATAAAGCCAGAGAACAGGTAACCCAGAACTGCGCGCACGCGCACACACACACACACACACACACACACACACACACGCACGCACGGGAAAGAAAAACCTGACAAGTTTCCAAAGGGAACATCCTTGTCCTCCACCAGTGAAATATAGAAAAAACCTGTCAAACATTTTCACTGAGGTGTAATTCACATACAACATTACATTAGTGTCAGGTGCACCACACAAGGACTCAATAGTCACATATAATGTGAAATGATCACAATAAGTCTGGCTAACACTGTCATCACACCTAACCACAGAATTTTTTTTCTTGTGATGAGAATTTTAAGATCTCTCTCAGGAAGTTTCAAATATGCAATACAGTTGTATTAACTCCGTTAACAGGCTGAGCGTCACATCCTCAGGTTTACTTGTTTTATAACTGGAAGTGAGTACCTTTCGACTCCCTTCACCCAATTTGGCCACTCATCTCCGATATCCACCAATCTGCTCTTTGAATCTATGAACTTGTTTTGTGTGTGATTGGCTTTTTTTAGACTATACATGTGAGATCATAGTGTGCTTACCTTTGTCTGTCTGACCTCTTCCTGACTTACTTCACTTACATAACATCCTCAAGGCCCATCCACGTTACTGCATATGCCAGGATTTCATTCCTTCACATGGCTGAGTGCTATGCCAGTGTGCAGATATACACACCAGGCTTTCTTGTCACTCCGCCATTGACGGACACTGAATTGTTCCCATACCTCAGCTACTATAGAAAATGCTGCAACCGAAACTCTTCAGTAAGCCATTAACCCAAGAGATAACAGGGAGGAGCACGCCAACAGCCAGGGGAGGGAGTGGGCAGACCTGGTCCAGGCTAGTCTTTCCAAATCAGAAGGGAGATGTTGGAAATATACATCTTCTTACAAAATACAAACATTAAACATCTTAAGCCACAGAGGACAGATCTTTCAAACTCTCACAGGAGATGGGTAGGATTTGATACTCAAGACAATCACCCAACACATCCTCAGCACCTACCATGTGCCAGCCCCTGAGCAAACAGTAGTCCCTGGCTGTCTGGAGTTTATGGTCTGGCCCCGGCAGAGAGGCAGGGTGATGATAGGCCAAAAGAAGCCAACGAAGTTATTTTCTTCCTCATCTATCCACCCACCTCTCTATTTTGAGAGAAGCCTTACTGTTTTTTTCATTTTGAATATTACTATGGAAAAGCATCCATCCCAATGAGTTTTCAGAAGGTAAGCCTGCAACCCAACTCCAGAGCGAGGACACACCAGCGCACCATAGCCACCAGTACCTCCCTAGACTTCGAAGACCATAGACCGATTGTGTTAAAAGTCTGGGTAAATTAGCATATATTAGTATATACGTTATGTACTCTCTCATGTCTGGCCTCTTTTATTTACCAGGTTTATAAGATTCACTCACACTGTTGTTTTTTTACCTCACCTAAGTATTTTTAAAGTGGAGAATGCAATAAAAAACTGACAGAGAAGATATCACCAAGATACCAAAAGCACACATAAACACACTTTTGATAATACACACTCCCAAGTACACTACAAAGTTAAAAACAAACAAAGGTCCCACACTCTCCTAAGGCTGCTCAGATTCTGTTCAATGGGCTTTGAGTTCTCTCACACACACACCTTCATAGTGGAAAGAGGCTCAACTAGAGATCAGAATTGTAGTCCAGCTAGAACAATAAGCAGCCATGTAACCTTGGAAAGGTCATGTTCTTATTTGTTATTAGGTTCCTCACCTACAAAATGCAGCGATTCGATTTATGATCCCTTTCAATTCAAAAATTCCAGAATTTGTTTTCTTCTTCCCAGACCTCACTGCTGTATATAGCACTAATTCTAACAAAATGAGGTTTAACCATTATTGAAAAGTCACACAATTCAGTTTTCTGCTTGTACCAAGAATAAAAGGTTGAGGCACACAATCTATAATAATAAAGTATACTATGCTAATTAGACCAGCTGATGTCCTAGACGAAGCCAGGGCTGTGAGGGAGCCCAGGTCCCGGGTGCTGGAGGGAAGGAGGTGCATCTGCCTCTAGTTCAGTAATAACTACTGAAAGGATGCAACTTAAGGAAATAATTATTGCCAAAGCCGGGAGATTTACCCTCCAAGGGACTTGATCAATTACATTGGTTCTAAAAGCCCATACACATACACTCAAAAAGCAAAATCTTGCCGGGACCGGTTTGGCTCAATGGATAGAGCGTCGGCTTGGGGACTGAAGGGCCCCGGGTTCGATTCTGGTCAGGGGCATGTACCTTGGTTGCGGGCATATCCCCAGTGGCGGGTGTGCAAGAGGCAGCTGATCGATGACTCTCTCTCATCGATGTTTCTAACTCTCTATCTCTCTCCCTTCCTCTCTGTATAAAATCAATAAAATATATTTAAAAAAAAAAAAAAAAGCAAAATCTTTGCAAACAACCTGTGCTGTAGAGGACTGGATACATCGACTGTGGAAGGCGTGAAATACTATATAGAGATTACAAACAGTATAAATATAGTCAATGGAAATAATGAAACTCTACAGAACGATCTTTGTAATTTTAAGTTATGACACGTGGGACAAAGTCTGCAAAGCTTGGTGGTTATCTCTGAACAAGAAATTCCTTTGTCTCACTGCTTTCTGTTGTTTCTTTTTCCAGAATAAATCTTCTGGTTACATGATTTTTACAGCTGAAGGTTGATTTCCCCCCTTAGCCATCAGCCAAGTTGTTGAAAACACTTCTAACCATCACAGTGTGCACCAGATGTGGATCTTCAAACTGATACAGAAGGATCGATCTTCAATGATAGCTTCACAATATAAACAAACTATACTCTGATTCCCTAACGAAAATAAACATCAGAAATAAGAGCCCCTAAGGGAGGGTGGGGATAAGAGGGAGAGATCAACCGAAGAACTTGTGTGCATCCATATGAGCCTCACCAGTGGTCAAGGACAACAGGGGGTGGGGACATGCATGGGGAGGGGTTTGGGATGGGAACTGGGGGGGGGGGGGGGGGGTGAGAGGACAAATATGTGATACCTTAATCAATAAAGAAATTTAAAGAAAAATAAAAAATAAAAGAAATAAGAGCCCGAAAGAAAAGTATAAAAACTAAATGCCTGCCAATTCGGAAGGGCTATTTCCTTGTCACACACGACAAATCTTCTGGTGAGGCTGGCTTCCTTGGACAGTTACTAAGCACCCCTGGGAGGAAACGGTGTCCCGAGGCCAAGCCTTTCTTGCTCCAAGGAACAAGTGATACTAAGGACACTCTCTGTTTTTTATGATTTTTTGTTTTCATTATTTTCATTCATTTTATTATTTTAATAATCCAAGACTTCAAGTTAAAACAAATAGGTATTTCCTCATAATATATTACTCTGAACCTTTGATTTTTCTAACCACAAGGTGGCAGGAATTTCCACGTTAAATTCTTAGAGTCAGCCTTATTGAGGAATCAAGTAACAAAAAGAGGCAGCCACAAAGCCTTCAAACTCGGTTCCTAACTCTGAGTATCAGCGCCGGTCATTACCTGGAATGGAGTATAAATGAAGTATATTGAGCAAGAACAGAGTATCATCAGCAGAAATGAGAAATGTTGAAAAATGCTTAATAGCTGCTAACTTTGGAGTTCTTGCGAGGAATTGTGATAGGTGTTTTGGAAGCTCTGTGTAGGTTCTCTCAACAGCCTCATGAGCTAAGAACTGTAATTAGTCCCACTTTACAGGCAGGTGTGAACTAAGACACATTAACCTGACCAGAATGACAGACTCCCACCTCTGCACCAGCACATCCCAGCTACACAGTCTCCCAAGTATCAGGCACAAGGAAAGAAAAGTCAACTCCACCCTCATGACCTGAAGCGATGAGCTTTGAAGGGCTCTTATTTCTGATGTTTGTTTTTGTCAGGGAAAGGAACTCAGCCCGCGTGGTTGGGGCAGCAGACAGCTGTGCAGCCCAGAGGACTGCTGTGCAGGGCTCCGAAAGCACATCCTGGAGGGACCACCTTCCCAGCTCAGACCACCTCAGCTGCTCTAAAAGCAGCCCAGAACCAGGGATTGGGCAAGAATGACTACTATTTCCTTGGTGCCCATGTGCCAGGCCATTTGATAAGCCTGTCTTTCTGTAAATATGTGCCTAAATGAATGACTAGATTGGTTTCTTGTCAGCTCTCATTTTGTGGCTGAGAACACTGAAGCTCAGAGAGTCAGGGTTATGTCAGAGGCCACGCTTTCTCCACGACATCAAGGAGTGCCAGATCCAATCCCTGGCAAATAAAACCCATTCTCCTCACAGGATGAGAATGCACTCCCCATCTCTTTAAAAAAAAAAAAAAAAAAAAAAAAAAAAAAAAAAAAACCCACAACAACTTACTAGAAAATGTTCAGAACACTGACTCACAAGACTAACTTTTCCATTCTTTAAATCTATTAACTTTCTCTGAATTATTTTCTAAAACTCTTTGCTCTTTGGAATTTTTGAGAGAGAGAAAACCCATATTCTTGTAAGGAAACTCAACCTGGGCGATCCTTCTCTACTTCCACCAGCAGGAGGCCCACCCCGAGGACAGGGACTCTGCCTTTAGTCACTGGCATTTGGTCAATATGCAGTTACGATTCATTGAAGGACTATTAGAATAAGAGATGTAAGGACATGTCCCTCTTTGAAATGCTCATTTATCTCTTTAGGGTGTTTAATTACTGAAATGACAGATTCCCAACAGCCGCTTTCTCTCCCCTTCGGACCAACAGGACCCAGCAACCTCTGACAACACTTGTAAAAACCGTCTCCCGTTCCGTCTGCCATCAGGGTGGGCTGCTCGCAGCAGTGATTCTGCCCTGGCTCCCTGTCAGCCCGTCCTGTGCTTGTCTCTGTGCTTAGAATGCAGGGGCTCTAAATGTCCCGACTCAAGTTCAAAACCAACAACGTTCTCCCATACGACTAACTGTTAAGTATCGTCCAGTTAGCTGGCTGTCCTCACCTAAGTTTTCAGGTGGGACAATGAGGACGATCTCTAAATACCCTTGGGGTTAGCATGTTACCCCAGCTTCCATCGAGCAGAGTTGGCTGTAGCAAGCGCTTACTGGAGATCTTCGTGAAGACGGGGGCATGTGAGACAAACGGAGTCTGCGTCTCAGCCTCACTCTCACCTCCGCCCCGTCTACTTGGGGTATTAAGAATAGAGTTTGTAAAAATCACTTTTACCACTCACACCACAATTTCTAAGATGTCAAAAAACCTCATGTTAACTGTTAATTTTTTTTAATGAAAGATATGAACAGAAGGAAAAACAGATTATTTTTAAATGTCTTAAAAGCCTCGTTAAAAATAAACGTCAGAAGCCTCATTTTTTAGGAAAAAAAGTGGCATGAACATGAGTAGATACTGCTTTTCCCCACAGGGTCAGCAAAGCCTGGTAAAGCTGGGTTAGGGAGGCAGAAGACCGCACACTCACATGGGGCCGATGGGAATTTAAACTAGTTCAGATTCTATGAAAGAGAACTTGCCAATATTTTTTTTTTTAATTAATAAGTATCTTGATCTATTTCTAGGAATTTAACCCACACCCATATTCACACACATGCAAAGTGATATACAAAAAAGTGATTCTCTGCAGCAGCCATTTTCACACGGGGTGCAGCCAGCTTATATAACAGGCAGCACTGACTATTTCCTTGGCAGCTCTGACCTCTTTTCCCTTAGACTGTCGAATAAAAAAATGACAACAGCCAAAACGACAGCCATCCGGTGAGTCAAAACTTCACCTATTCTTTTGTCAGACCAGCAGCAAATATAATCTGTTTTTTTGGTGTGCAGCGGACATTTAGTAGTTTGTGTGCCATGAGCAGAAAAAAATTGAAAATCGCTACACTCTAGCCTTGCTCATAACTGCAAGATACTCTAAATAAGCTAAACATTCCATTTGGAACTAAGTCATTCTATATTCATACAATGAAATTGTATGCAACTTTAAAAAATAGGTTTCTACGTACAAAACACTCAAGCAAGTTGGGTAACAATACTGGGGAGATCTGCACCATATACAATACATGCTCGGACCTTTACATTTTGAACCATGTGAGTGTTACCAACCAACATAAAACGGAAGTCCCCCTGTGTCGCCAGCCCCATCTGTCCTTCCCTGGCTCGTCCAGGAGCGGGCACTGCGTTTGGCCAGCTAGTCCCATCCCCTTCCCCCCGGGCCCAGCCGGACGGTGTGGTCTCCCCCTTCCCCTGCCTGCGCTGTGTGTGGAGGTGGTGGAGACTTCCCTGGCCCTGCCACTCCGCGCTCTGCTGTGGGCACCGTGCATGCCATTCCTCTGCTTGCACTGGGAGCAGACAGTCAAAGGCAGTATCTGTGAGATCCTCATTTCCTCTCTCTAATGTTTAGTCAGTTCATTAGATCATTCCCCACGCTGAGAAGTGTTTTTTCCTAAGGAAGATGTTTTTATCTGTAGTTCAGCCTCCCCATTGCATCGGAATACATTTTTCCCCACCAATCTAAAATCAAATTACATCGGTTCAATGTCTGCACACTCCTACATGACAACAGTAACCATTAGGAAAATCAGGAAGCAAGAAAACATTTAACACTATAGCTTAACACACGACCTACTTACCAGCTTTGAATAAAACAGCAATAATGTATGTATAATATCAGTAAGGGGAAAACCTTAATGTAATTTGATGATACCCAGGTCCACAGCTTTTTGCAAATAGGGTGTAGTTCAGCTTCATCCCATATCCACCTACCATTGACATACTGAAAAGGTAATAAAACTAACCAATGCAAATTCTTATTATACCGTCAAACATTAAAAGATTTGCAAGGTCAAACTTTGCAAAATGAAGTTTACTTCTGCTATCCACTAGGCTAAAATATAGGTACCGTACTTAACCTGCTTACTACCCATAGAGATGAAAAGTGTCAATCTGCTTACTGTCTGGCTTGGTCCTTACTGGAATAGGTTACGTTTACGACTGCAGTTTCCGAGTCAGTGTTCACTGAGGGGAGAAAAAAAGGAAGAGAAAGAAACACGTTAGTCTTCTTTTTACGCCCCCCTTTCACAAAATTGAAAGCAATTGAGAAGACGTGTACCTTGCTCACAGCTCTCCACCACTCCGTACTGGCCTAGTAAACTATCCAGCACCTAGCGGGAGGGGAGAAAATCACACATTTTCAGTTTCCCAAGGTATTACGAGGGCAGAAATGTTTGCAAATCACAAAGAACTGTGCTGGAAAAGAGCGCCCAAAATTAACTGGGTCTGGCCTCTCATAGTGAGGGAAGGGCACCATTGCGGGGTCCCCTCTCCTGCGTCTCCCAAGATCCCTGGCCGCAGGCTCATTCCTGAGGCAGCTCCGCAGTGCTCCCGGCCCCAGCACCCGATTCCCAGGCCGGAGCGGCAGGAAGCATCAGTTTCCCACACACACAGCAACGCCTCATCACACTTCCTCCATGTACAGAGTCACGAGACAAGAGCCCACATCAAGTTTCATCTTTAAGATGTTCCTTCTCAAAGAACTTCTTTTTATAGCTAATATGGACTCATCGGAACAACGACTCTCAAGGCAGGCCAGCAAAATGAAGAAAGAACAGAGTTGATATTCTATGTGGAGCTAGAGACTAAGCTGAGTGGTATATCAATTCTTAGTAAAAGGTGTAAAAAAAGAGAAGCGAACATTTCTAAATCTATGCGAGGCTGGAAGAAGCACAACTGGAAACTGTCCGCTACATCTTCCCTGCGGCTGCACCATTCCACTGCGCGTGTTGGTCTGACGCGAGGCCGGGAGAGAGCGCCTGCCCTGCATCAGACCGCGACTGTGGGTGCCCCTCTCATCAGTATGAACCAAACCCAACCCTCCTTCCAAGAACCAGAAAAAGAGGTTTCTGAAAAATAAACTAAGGTGAGATTCTATTAACTTCTAGGGAACCAATTATCCATTAACAACTTTGACGAACGGCTCCTGAGAATGTGTTCTGGCCCCAGCACACAGTAAAGCATCAAGAGACCCACTGAGTGGTCAGGTAATTAATTCCCTGATAAACTTTAAGCAACTTCTCTTAAGCAACATCATTTATCTTGTGTGGTCTCTTTCAGGCTTTTGTCTACTGATTCTGATTTTAAAACTATAGGCAGGTATGTCTAGGAATAAACTTTTTATTTTATTTTTCCCCATTTTATTATTATTTTTTTTAAATATATCTTTCTTGATTTCAGAGAGGAAGGGAGAGGGAGAGAGAGATAGAATCAATGATGAGAATCACTGAATGGCTGCCTCCTGCACGTCCCCCAATGGGGATCAAGCCCGCAACCAAGGCTTGTGCCCTTAACCGGAATCAAACCCGGGACCCTTCAGTCCGCAGGCCGATGCTTTATCCACTGAGCCAAACCAGCCAGGGCTATGTTTCCCCATTTTAAATAAGGCTAATTAATACCTATTTGTGAATGGGGAGTCGTTACATTTTTCATAGTGACGTTTTGACGTGAATTTCCTTTGAATGGGGCCTATTAATAGCACATACTGATCTCTGTCTCTAACTACAGCTGCTATTAAATCAGAACGCTTCATCTTTAATTCAGAGCCCACATATCTCTCATGGTCAGTCTCGGCCACCAGGATGCACGGTCACATGAACAGGGTTTCCGTTCACTACATTGTCCCTGGCATGGGAATGTACAGACACGGGAAGACATCCCCGGGGCTCCTGAGTGAAGGAAGGGCTTCTCAGAGGAAGTTCTCGGTGGCTTACTAGGAACGGCACTCCCCAACAGTGTTCGCCTGCTGCAGAGGTGAATCTGACACACATGTCATGCTGATCACAGACATCGTTTATAAAAGCGGGAAATGTAGAAAACTTCTTACAATGCCACCCAAAGAGGCATAATATGCAACATGTAACACCTTAAAATCTAAAAAAAGCAACCTACCTGTATTTTTAAGACAAAAATGTTTCAATGCCAAAAATGTTTTATATGGATAGAGCGTCAGCCTGGGGACTGAAAGGTTCAGGGTTCGATTCCAGGCAAGGGCATGTACCTTGGTTGCGGGCACATCCCCAGTGGGAGGTGTGCAAGAGGCAGCTGGTCAATGTTTCTCTCTCATCGACGTTTCTAACTCTCTATCCCTCTCAATTCCTCTTTGTGTAAAATCAATAAAATATATATTTTTAAATGTTTTATATGCATATTAATAGAATTATAAAGAGGTATTTAAATTCATTCCATCTTAATAATTAAAGCAGCAGGAATGGTCCAGAAGGAAATTGGACAGCTGAAAGATGTCTAATTAGCATATTAATATAGATATATACACACATACAGGCAGATAAATAAATGATACAAGAAAACTTTTAACTTAAAAAATCGAGGAAATATACATAAAATTTTCACTGCATCTACTGTACAAAGTTTAATATGTTGAAAATAAAATTGCTTGTAGAGTTAAACATTCTATTTGTAGATAATAATAAATGTCACTGATTACCAGAACTATCCTGTGTGTAAAATCTCTGTGGGGCGGGGGATTAAAAACTACAATTCTATCCTCTAAAAATGGCGAATTTACTGTGTGTAAATTATATTTCAATAAGCCTTGCACTAATAATAAATAAAACACACACACACACACACACACACACACACACACACACACACACACACCAAAAAAGCCACACACTATAATTCTTAAAGGAAAAATAGGTCCATCATCAATCTTCGTTGGAGAAAAGTTAACCAGACAACCTAGGGGGGTGTTTACCCAGACACCCGAGATGAATTTCAATGGGTCTTTGTAAGTTTGGGGGGTCATCACAACTGAGAGATGGGGAAAGACTGCCAATAACCCAGTCAGAATCACAAATCCCCCAGGGCCTGAGCAGCTAAGCAGCCCGTTTCCCTCTAACGGCCGGGAAGGCACTCATCTGAGAGCTCTGCAGATCAGGACCACACTGCACCCTGCCACTCCACCCACTGAGCTCCCGCGTAAATACAGCTCCTCCCCAGTCTGCCCTGTGGATGCAGCCTGCATTACGGGAAGGAAAGACACGTGTTCCTGTATCTGTTCCATAAACCCCCACCGCCATCCCTAGGTTCCTGCCTCCTCTCAGTTCCTAGAATGTCTTGTCTCTTCTCCCATCCATCTCAACCACAAATGTTTTTTAAACAGCCTTGTTTTAATGGTAAAAACAAACAAAACCCGAAATACTGCCACGGCACATTTCCAACATTTCCACAATCTCTTAACAAACCAGAACCCTCATTCCTAAATGAACTTGTTTTACTCAAGCCCACAGAAAACATTTCTCTGTGCTTATGTAAGTCTAACTCCAACTGGGAGGGAAGACGATACCAAAGCAAATTACAGCCGCAGAGGGAATGAATGTCTTGGCGGAATCCCCCTTTTTATATATTTACAACTTGAAAATCTCAAATGTTCAGCACTTTAAAAAAATTAAAAGTTCATCCAAATGTGGAAATAGCAAGAAAGCAGCACATGCTTAAACACAAAGACTGTCACTCTCCTTAGCACAGTTGTAAAGACCGAGGTCATTCTTAACAGCTAGAGTGGAAGCAGTCTAAGTGCCTCCACCTGAAGGGCAAACACAATGTGGTACAGCCACACAACGGAGTATTTGGCCATAAACAGGGATGAAGTGCTGATACATGCTACAACATAGATGGACCCTGAAAACAGTAAGTGAACGATGCAGATGCCAATGCCAAAAGACCACATCTTAAGGTTCCATTCATAGGAAATGTCCAGAAGAGGGAGCTCTGCAGAAACAGAGGTAACTTGGTTAGTGGCTGCCTCGGGCTGGAGCGAGGGAAGGGCGGCAGCTAAAGGTTTCTTGTGAGGTGATGAAAACGCTCTAAAACTGACTGTGGTGATGCTTGCACATATCTGTGATCATACTAAAAACCACAGAACTGTGCACTCTAAATGGGGGAATAGTGCAGTGTGTGAATTATAGCTCAATAAAACTTAAAAAAAACTAAGATCAATAATACTAGCTTGCCCTAACCGGTTTGGCTCAGTGGATAGAGTGTCAGCTGGAGGACTGAAGGGTCCCAGGTTCAATTCCGGTCAAGGGCATGTACCTTGGTTGCGGGCACATACCCAGTGTAGGAGGCAGCTGATCGATGATGTTTCTCTCTCGTTGATGTTTCTAACTCTCTATCCCTCCCCTTCCCTCTCTGTAAAAAAAAAAACAAAAAACACACAATTAAATTATATATTTTAAAATACTTTAAAAAAATAATACTAGCTAATTACCTAGGTTTGTTTAACCCTTGAAGTATTATTTTAAAGTGAAATTTTATCAGTTTTGCCATTACGTATGTACTCATGAAACCACTGCTATAATCAAAATAAGTTTCTTCATGCCCTCTTCAATCTAGTAGCCTAATTTATTCAAACACAAACACCAAAATAAAGATGGCTGAAAAACTATCTTTGTAACTCACACATGATCACATTCCCCCTGCCACAGCAACAAACCCCTCCATCCCCGCCCCCACCAAACCAGCTATTTCAGCTGGTCCCCTTGGGCAGGGAGGAGTTCATGCTCTCCAGGAAAACCTGCTGATGACTTGTTCTTCACACCCACCGCTCAGGCCCCATCACCTTGAACCAAAGGCCTAATTGGCATCCTTGACTCCAGCCCACCACCCCGTGACCATTCTCCTCCTGGAATTACTCCTCTCCAGGGGCCTCTGGATGCCCTCAGTGTTCTGGTACAGCCTGCCTCTTCCAGCCCCTTTAACCCGCTTCCCCCACACCTACTCCTGCCACACCCTCAGAGTGGGGAGGGCGCTCTTGTTTCCATAGCACCTGAGCTTACCTAATCCTGCGAATGAAAGCAATGCCATTTTATAACCTCTTCACTGGTCTTTCTTCTCCCACCGGACTAGTGATTATTAACCACAGTGATTGACTACATGTCAGGTGTGTTGCAAGTAATCCATCCCTAAGAGTTACACTGGCTTCCATGTATGTATTTCAGAAACTTTGTATGCAACCTGAATAATTTCACCTTCATCTTCCTGAGGCTCATTATTAAAAGTCCACCTAGTATTGCTACCTCCTACTCCGAACCCTCAGATTCATTTCTGCTGCCAATTGCTGGTTCTCTTAACAGTGAGGCCTGCACTGTCCCAGTGTGACAGCCGCTGGCTACACGGGGCTGTTGGGCCCTAGAAATGTGCTCAAATGTAAAATAGATCCATATTTAGAAGACATAGTAAAAAATGTTTTAAATATTGATTACAAGTTAAAATTATAACATTTTAGCTACATTTGCTTTAGCAAATTATTAAAAATAATTTCACCTGTTTTCTTCTTAATTTTTTTTTATGCGGCCACTAGAAAATTTTAAATTCCCTAACGGCCTGTATTATCTTTCCACTGGACAGTTCTG
The DNA here is from genome assembly GCF_964339955.1 of Pipistrellus hanaki. Classification (NCBI taxonomy): domain Eukaryota; kingdom Metazoa; phylum Chordata; class Mammalia; order Chiroptera; family Vespertilionidae; genus Pipistrellus; species Pipistrellus hanaki. The sequence continues at coordinate 4,548,515 of NC_140512.1, forward strand.
GGCTAGACGCTCTATCCACTGAGCCAAACCGGTTTCGGCTAGACTGATTTTTTTTAAATCATTTTTTATTTTCAATTACACTTGATATGCATCATTATATTAGTTTCAGGTGTACACCCGTGACCAAACATTACACAACTTAGTAAGTGATCACCCCAATAAATCCCACACCCATCCACCACCACACCTAGTTATTAGAATATTAACTATATTTCCTCTGCTGTACTTTTTAAAGCTGAGCTAATCAACTCACACCCTATAAACTCTAAGAACTTCCCTTTGTAACGAATAGCATCCAAAATCCCTAACACATGTCGGAAGGCCTGTGTGACCCCCTCATCATCCAATGCCACTCTCCCCTCGCCAACCACAATGCCTTTCCACAGTGACTTCTGGGAGACACCCCAGGAGCTTTCTAGGAGCAGCATGTCCCACATGGTTTTCTATGTTCACTCATTTAGGCCACACGATCCCATGAGGTACCATCCCGTTTCACAGAAGGTAAATTACAGCACAGATTCCAAAGTGATGGAGAAATGACTGAAGCCCCAGCTGTCAGAGCCACACTCTTCCCCACATGCTGAACTAAGCTGCCCCATTTCTTTACCCAATTAAATTGAAATATGATGACACAAACTAAAACCAGTTCAATCCTGACTTCGCTTGATGATCACAATCATCAACTGGTAGGAAAGAACTTTATCAACTCCCATGTCTCAAGTGCCATTACTGTATTTTTATGTACCTTATTCAGATGAAGGTATTAACCAGCATTAACTTGTTCTATATTTTACTAACAGAAATATTTGTAAAAAACACTTGAAATAATATAAACTTAGAACCCCTTCTGACCACCTGCTTCTAAACTATTTACTTCCCCCAAACTAAAAAAAAAAAACAAAAACCATGGTCAGTTTGGTGGGTCTCTCCAGATGGTTTAGAAGTTTGTGTGTCACATGAAAAGATGCTCAACATCATTAGTCCCCAAGGAAATGCATTTCAAAACCAAATGAGATGTTACTTTATACGCGATAGGAATGGCTATATATCTTAAAGAAAAACAGTAAGTCTTAGCAAGTATATGAAAAAAATTAGAACCCTCATACACCCGAGAGGAATATAAAATAGTCCAGCCTCTATGGAAAACAATATGGCAGTTACTAAAAAAAAATAAAAATAAATAACAATAGAATTACCATATGACCTGACAACTCCACTTCTGGATAAATACCCAGAACTGAAGCAGAGATTTGAAGAAATAGTTATGCACCTACGTCATAGCAGCGTGATTCACAAGTACCAAATAGTAGAAACAACCCAACTGGAGAAACAAAACGTGGTCTACACATACAATGGAATATGATTCAGCAGAAGACAAAAATGAAGTACTGATACATGCTACCGTGTGGATGAACCTTGAAAACATTATGTACAATGAAATATGCCAGACATAAAAGGTCACGTATTGCAAATTCCATTTATCAGATTGGTAACTCCACAGAGACAAAACAGGCGAGTGGTTGTTGGGGGCTGGGGAAGGGAGAATTGGGAGTGAGTGCTAACAAACGGAGATTCTTTTGGGGCTGATGACAATGTCCTGGAATTAGTAGTGATGGTTGTACAACCTCATCGATACATTAAAACCCACTTGGTAAATTTTATAATTATGTGAATTTTAAAGGTTTTTTTAAAAAAATGTATGTGTATATGCATATACTACTATATATATTCACATATGTACTCAGAGGAATTTTTGTAAATATTTACATACTAAAGGCCCGGTGCACAAATTCATGCACAGGTGGGGTTCCTCGGCCTACCAAGCAATCGGGGCCTAGTCTTGGTCTTGGGGGGAAGGACCACAGAGGTTGGCCGGCCGGCCAGGGGGAGGGACCATGGGAGGTTGACCAGCGGGGGTGTGTGAAGAAGTTGGCCGACCACAGGAGGTTGGCTATGGGAGCACACTGACCACCAGGGCAGCTCCTGTGTTGAGCGTCTGCCCCCATGGTGGTCAGTGAACATCATAGCTACTGGCTGGTCGTAATAGTTGATTAGGCTCATATATATACACACTCCTCAAAATGTGGCTATTATCCCCATTTTGCAGATGAATCAACAGAGGCATATTTTATATACTAACTTGTTTAATATGACATTATTCATCTTGTTTTTCCTCTGTCATCTTGGTGGCCAATCATGTTGGTAAATACAAATCTAGCACGTTCATTTTAACTGCCACATGGAATTCCACAGCACCAGCTATTAACCTGCTCTCTTTTCTCCAGTCCTCTCCCACTGCAGCAGCCCCCCAAACCTTAAACACCGAGCCTCCTGTGGTCCACCCCCACATGCCACAGATCTTGGGAGAATCCAGCAGTGAGCCGGAAAGCAGTGACTGACCAGGCCTCCTCCAGGCCTCAGCCCTAAACCAAAATTTCCAACACTAGGGAGGGAATCCTAGTCGCAAACCCCAGTTTCACTCACTCATTTATTCCTTGTGCAGAAAGGCCGGGATTACCTCTCAACAGCTACAAATTACTAGAGGAAAGGGAGAGACAGCAGTACAAAAGCCTAATTACAATTCTAACATAATCCTGGGTAAGGGAAGTGATTAAGAAGTATCTTATCCAAGTGAAGTGAAAAATATCCAAAAGTAAGTGGCCTCCAAAACTGGTAGTAGACTATACCAGATGTTGGCATTTTACCCTTGTTTAAAATTTTAATCTTTTTAAAGAGAGATGGGGGGATAAGAGGGAAACAAGAGAGAGGATGGGAGAAAGAGAGACACTGATTTGTTGTCCACTTATTTATGCATTCATTGGTTGATTCTTATATGTGCCCTGACCAGGGATTGAACCCACAACCTTGACATATTAAAACGACACTCTAACCAACTGAGGTACCTGGCCAGAGCTACAGTTTACTTATTTTTAATAGAAATAAAAACAGCTAGAGAAGGAAAAGAAAGGTGGGTTCCAAAGTCAGTACTGATAAGAATATTTCCTATAAAAATGACTCCTTCAGATGTGCATTAGTGATTCTACTGGGCTCTATGGAGCCTTATAATAAAATACCTGGAACTGACAAATGGGTGAACAATGTGACATATTCATACACTGAAATACCACCTGGCCACACGAAGGAATAAAGTACATTCTACAATATGGATGCACCTTGTGCTCGCTTCGGCAGCACATATACTAAAATTGGATGCACCTTGAAAACATTGTGCTAAGAGGCCATGTATTATGTACTTTCATTTCTGTGACATGTCCACAATAAGGTAAACCCATAGAGACAGAAAGTAGATTCACGGTTACTAGGGGCTGGAAAGGGGCTGGAAGATAGGAAGGTCAGTGATCATTAACATCTATTGGGTTACTTTTTGGAATAAAAAAAAAAGTTCCAGAATTAGATAGAGGTAATGGTTCCTAACCCTGTGAATCTATCAAAAAAAACACTGAATTATACATTTTAAAGGGATGACTGCCAACGTTTGACTTGAGAAAAGGCTTTCTAAGATTCAGAAGAGACAAAAACAAGCATTTCTATTTTAAAAGGTTAAAATGGACAGCACTCATTGCATTAAGATGGACAGTGGTCAGTTTCTTAGTGAGATGAGCCCAACTCCTCAGCCCCTCAGTGGGCACTCAGCAAGCCTCATCACCGTGCTTAGAGTTAACTCACTTCCGTTTACACGGCCAACAACTTGCTGTCACCAGGCTCAGCGAGTCTTCTGCCACAGGGTGGCCGTCCCTTGGCCCACAGAAAGTCTGGGCCTGTCACCTCACCACTAATCACCCTGACCGGACCAGTCCTTCATGTTAGTGCCAGGTAACCTAGGTAACTGAGACATCACACATGTCCTTAAAGTAAAAGCCTTTCAATACCTAACAGCTAGTTCACCTGTAATGAATGACAGTCTCATGTCCAGAGAATGTGGGCATATAACCTTCCCTTCACTGAACAAACATCTGCACCTGCCAAGGAGAAGAAAGGCCCACATTGCGGTAAGCACAGTTCAGAACCGTACAGAACATTCCAGTCAGTTCCGTGTCCTCCTCCAAGAGACGCAGAAACCAGGCCCCCAGAGGGAAACAGCTGTGCGGGTCCGGGAGCACCTCAGACAAGGCCCGAGGGAGGATCTGGAGTCCTGCATCTCAGACAAACAATGCACCCTCGCTGTGCTCTCTTCCCGTCCTGGGAGGACTGGTAGATGTGAGGTTGCAGACACTCTCAGGGGAGCAGTAGAGATGTATGGGAGTCCAATGGACAGGCTTTTAATAGCGCATCCAGCCCAAGGAGACAAATAGGGATCTTCTTGCATTCCGGCTGCAAACAACTGGTTGTGACTATGGTGTTTAAGAAGGATTCCGAGGTGTCATCCAGGCTCAGGGGGAAAAGCTCTCCCTGAGTCCCTCCTGCTGTGGAAGGGAGGCGTGGCCCCAAGCACCTTAGGTCTCCCCCTGCCTGCCCAAAGGACTGGGTCCTTTGGGGCACACAGTCCATGCGTGGCTCCACGAGCGTTGGTAAGCTGAACAATGAAGCTTGCCCATGTGTACACCGTAATTATTTGGATGGTATATGGGTTGTTGATTTTAAAAACTAATTGGTTATTGAGGGTCTAAAGGTAGGGAACCAGGGATCTTGAGGTCTTTTAGCTACAGAAAAGCCTACCCCACTAAAAAAATAACTACTTTCCTGCCGAAACCGGTTTGGCTCAGTGGTAGAGCGTCGGTCTGCGGACTGAAAGGTCCCAGGTTCGATTCCGGTCAAGGGCATGTACCTTGGTTGCGGGCACATCCCGGGTAGGGGGTGTGCAAGAGGCAGCTGGTCGATGTTTCTTTCTCATCGACGTTTCTAGCTCTCTCTCTCTCTCCCTTCCTCTCTGTAAAATATCAATAAAATATATTTTTCTAAAAATAAAATAACTACTTTCCAAAAGGATGAAGCAACTCACCAAAGACAATTGTCACGGACTTTTCAGAATACATACAAGAGAAAATAAAAGCCAGGGGAAATAAATGATTTAAAAAATGAGTAGTGAAGTTAAAACCCTAAAACACACTGTAAAGTAGAGGAGATCCATACACTCAGTGACAGACGCCCTGGACCCAGTCCACAGAGGGAATGAAAGCTCTACTACATACAGCAAAGCTCTGTCTCCAGCAGCAGAGGGTAACATATGAGCAAAGATCCTCTTAATAAACAAACATTAATTAAACAATAAGTTGGGATAAAATCCCAGCATTCAGAAACAAAGCTGTGTCTGATGAAAGACTTGCTCGGTTTAGTTAAGCGAGAAAGAAACGAACATGATTAGGTCATGTCTTTTATTGGGGGAGGGGGAAATGATGAAGATTATGTGAAATCAGAACTATTTGTTCAGCTGGGGAAACACTGGAAGTGCACAGAGCATGCTCTGGGTTGATGGACATTGGATTTGCTGAGAAAGAAGAACTCGGAGGTAATGACGGTATAACTCAGGCTTAGCATTAACCCTTCCTAATGAGGCTGGGGTCTTGGGCGTGGCCTGCCCAATACTACAGTCCACAGGTCACAGAGAAGCAACTGCAGGTCCTGCCGAAGGCATTCTGCCATCTGCATCACGAACAGCAACTGCTGGAAACACCTATGATCAGGACATTTCCTGCCTCATGATAGGAATTCTCTTCATCGCGAAGAGTCTCGCCACACGCAAAATATCGGTGGAAGTCTTCTGAAAGGAAGGTTACAAAAGCCACTGCTTCCCTGTGGCTTTGCGTGGAGAAAGTGCAGTGGGTTTTAAGCATGTAACGATAAGGAGCAATAAAAAGCAATGAGTTACTCCTGTCAAACTACATTGCAAAAGCACCCATTACTAACCGTGAGGGTGGTTGGGTTCACTCCCATCACTAACCACACGTTTTATAAAAAGTAACGTTTATGTTTGTGTGTCTGTGTGTGGGGTGGGGGTGGGGTTCCTGAAAATCAATTCATTACCATCAACCCAATAAGCTAACTAAACAATTTCAATCCTTCGACGTCCACGGAGGAGGGGAGACACAAAGCATAGAGCAAGAGGAATCCCGCGAGGGGAACACAGAGATCTCTATCTGGGCTTGGCCGCGTTCTGAAAAGCATCACATTGATTCTGTTCAACCAGCGCTCACTGAACACTTCCTTTTGTCCCCAGACAAGAACCGATTGACGACTGAGGAGCCAGTGCATGTGCACTACGTGAGGGTCTGTATACGACACACACATCTAGGAAAAGCCACAGAAAACCACAGCCTTTCTTGTCCCCACGTGGGAAAAACTCTCAATAGTAAGGTTATGTTTGGGTAAGACAAAGCAGGCCATTTAGCCATGCAAAACACAAAGGGGGAAATGTTCTGAGTGCTGAGGAACCTTGCCCTCTGGCTGCGGATCCTAAAATTGGAATGAAGAGTGCCTGCGTCCACACAGTGTACTGTGCTCACCCCCTGCCTGGGCCTTCTCCCTCCCCCGGTCAACCCCGAAAACGTGGGTCGTTAGTATCAGAGGTAGGAAGCATTGCCTTCACATCTCTATGGCCGAATCACATGCGCACCTGAAGAGGGCAGCAAGATCTGCGCTCCTTTCTCCATGCCTTATCCCAGTGGTCGGCAAACTGCGGCTCCCAAGCCACAAGCGGAGCTGAGGTTTGACGCTCTGTTGACTAATAAGCTTGATCCCCAGTAGGGGGTGTGCAGGAGGTAGCCGATCAATGATTCTCATCATTGATGTTTCTATCTCTCTCTCCCTTTCTTTCTGAAATCAATAAAATAAAAATTTTTTAAATAAATTACATGATTATTTGCTATACTATACATCTGAAACTAATTCAAATAATATTGAATGTAAACTGTAACTGAAAAATAAAATAAAATAACAAAAAAAATGTCTGATGTCAGAAGTGTTGAAAGTAAAAAATGATACAGATCGATATTCAACAGAAACCTTACTTCTGTCCCCTTGGCACAGAGAACAGCAAGAGTTCTGGGGGCCCCTATGAGTTCAGAAAATGCAGACCTGTCGTTCCCATGCAGAGAAGATCCCAGTTTTTAAATGGGCTTTATAAGAAGCTTGTTTGGCAGTTTGGCCATAGAACAATAAAGTGTGGATAACTGTTACCTTATTTTCCACCCCCAAATAGTAAACTTCCTTTCCTGTAAACCTCCGTTATGGAATCACACTTATTCCTAAACAGCACAGCTCAGGTATTATGTAAAAAGCTCTGCCTGGCCCTGGCCGGTTTGGTTCAGTGAACAGAGCATCAGCCTGAGGACTAAAGGTCCCAGGTTTGATTCCGGTCAAGGGCATGTACCTTGGTTGTGGGCACATCCCCAGTAGGAGGTGTGCAGGAGGTAGCTGTTCAATGTTACTCTCTCATTGATGTTTCTAACTCTCTACCCCTCTCCCTTCCTCTCTGTAAAAAAAAAAAATAAATAAATAAATAAAATCAGTAAAATATATATACTAAAATAAAAAATCAGCTCTTCATGGCCCTGACCAGTGTTGTTCAGTTGGTTGAGCAATGTCCTGTGCACCAAAAGGTTTGATTCCAGGTCAAGGCACATGCTCAGTGTGAGGTGTGCAGGAGGCAGCCTATTAATGACTCTCTCTCATCACTGATGTTTCTATTTCTCTCTCCCCTTCCTTCCTGTCTGAAATCAATATATAAAATATATTTTTTATTTTTTTTAAGTATATTTCTTTATTGATTTCAGAGAATAAGGGAAGAGAGAAATGATGAAAGAATCATTGATTGGCTGCCTCCTGCACACCCCCTACCAGGGACCGAGCCCACAACCCAGGCATGTGCCCTTGGCGGAATCGAACCTGGGACTCAGATGAGAGGCAACCAATCAATGTGTCTCTCTCACATGTTTCTCTTCCTCTCTCTCTCAAATCAATTTTTTAAATAAAGTTCCTATCATTTAAGCCACCCACTTTATGGTATTTTGTTATCGTAAGCAAACTGATAGAGATGTTATCTTTTAGAGACACATACTGAAGTATTTACTAAATAAGTATTTACCAAATAAGTAATATGTCTAAGGTTTGCCTCAAAATAATCTGGAAAAAGGTGAAAAGGGTATAGAGTTATAAACAAAACAAGACTGCCTGACCACATATTAACAATGGTTGAAACTGTCATTATATTAGCCCATTTTGCTTAAGCTTTAGATTTTCATAATAGGTTCACTATTAAAGGGCATGAAGACCATGAAATGACCGTCTCAAAAGCACTATGGCAGTACAGGACCAAAGTCCAGGCATCGCAGTGCCAGGGGCGGTGAGCACAGGAGGTGGCAGCCCGGAGGCAGAACGCTTGCCTCACGGCCACTCAGATACAGGCCAGAGGAAAGCGCCGTTTCCCCCACACCCCTTCACCGGGCCTTTTCTACGAGGCCGGGTCTCCGCCCAGAGCAACGAGACAGCGAGAACCCTACTGACCAGAGTTTACCAAAAACTTCCCCCCAGAACCTGTCCAAGTCCATTCCTCACTCAGAACCACATAGTTCCTCCAGGCCTGGGAAAAACCCAATTTCTGTTGGGTTCGCTGCCAAACTTTCAATGGCAGGTTGAAAGCAAATAAATGATCATTACAAATAATATATAGCAACTGCCTTTTGCGAGGGGGTGGGGGGAAGTTTTCGGTTTGAGTACCCTAAGAACAGAAACTGTACCCCTTGCCAGCTGCGTGACCCGGACAAGTTATTTCACCTTTCTGTACCTCAGTTGCCTCATCTGTAAAGTGGGGACATGGGACTGTTGTGAAGATAAAATGGGTTAATCCAGCACCCAGCACACAGCGCTTACTAAACGTCAGCCATTTATGGCCCAGTGCTCAGTGCCTGGTGAGGACAGTCACCTATCTGCATCAATTATCTCCTTAAATTGCCTGTTACACTCCTTCCAAATTATTTGGTCACGATAAACTACCTCTAATAACTATAAACTACCTCTAATAACTATTTGCTCAAATTCATTGATGTCACGTGACTTCCAGAGTCCCGAAACACCCCCGCAGAGGATTCTGGGGGCCGAAGAGGGAGCCACTACCTCTGAACAGCTCTGCCTTTGTCTATCTGTGCACACCAGGCTTCAACCACACCATCTCCTTTAAAGAAAAAACACCCTGTTTATCAGCTCCTACTTTTATTTCCAGCTCCAAGATGTCCTACTGCAGAAGGCAACTTGTAAATGGGTTATTTCCAATATTCACACCAATGCCTCTGGTGACCTTCTTGTTCAACTCCTGATTAATGTCAACCCTGCGGTCCCTACAGATGTCCTTTTCTGTGTGGCTGGGTTAAAGTGCCTCGTATTGCTAGCTTTACATTGTCATTTATACTTAACTGATCTGGTCTCACCCAACTTCTGTTCGGCAGTAATTCACACACTCATCATCGGCCAAACAGCATCTGACCAGAGTGCCCAACAGGAGCCGCATGAGGCAGATGAAAATGTGACAGCTCCTTCCCTTAAAGATACCGACATCCACGAGGGTCCTCACCTAAGATTGCCCAGCCTTGCCTACATCTCTTGAACTGAAGTCACTGTGCCTCTCCCTAACGTATTGTATAAGACAGCTTATTCTCAGCACACGCTCATTCATCCCGTGTCACTGTGAGGGCAATCCTCACAGACACTTACACTCAGGGTCGGCGTGTTCAGTCTCGTACTAACTCTGCTACTGCCTGGTCTTCCCCCAGACTAGATCGTATGGCATCACTACCTTCTTGCCTCCTTCCTTGTTTCTTTCTAAATAAAAACTTGCTTTGCTTCCCTTCTGCCAAAGCCTCTCTTCATGATGCTGCCAGTTCTTCTTCCTGGTGCCGCCAGGGAGGTCCCCATCATCGATCTCTTACTCTGTTCAGAGCACATGTGGAAAGAAAATAATAGGCTTCACTGAGATGTTACCAGCTTTAAGAAGCTGTTGTTAATCTTCTGGAAATTTCTGACCTCTACAACTTACCCTCATTAAGCTTTCTTCTAAGTGTAATGTAGATCATATCGTTTCTCCATTGTAAGTACTTGCCTCATCTCACAAGAAAGTAGCCATTTTCTGCAGTTTCCACCTCATTTGTTAGAATGCCTCTTCAGAATGTTCTGAAATGTGGGCATCTTTCTCAAGCCTTAGCCCTTCTTCCAGAGACGGAACACGCCGGACTGAGTGTAAGTGACAGGGAGGTTCTGGCGCTCCTCTCTACCACCTCTCCCCCTCAACCTGGCCCTCCCACCACCAAGCGACTAAAGAATAACCTCCTCTTCCTCATGAAAGAAGCCCAGGGCTTCCTAACATTCCTTACCAAGTCAACTTCTCCAGGCTGGTTACTAGGAGTGGGGCTCAAAACTAACAGGCCAACCCCTAAATAAAGTGTCCTGTTAAGGCAATCCTTTGGCCCTACAAAAGAAGAGCCTTTTAAGATTTCCTATAAGATCTAGTTACTTCCAAAAACTGCTTCAAGCTCACATAGAAGCACCAAGAAAGACGTTTAAAGGAAACCATTAAGGTAACTCTGCTCTGAGAAAAACAAAAAACAAAAACCACTATTTTATGGTGCAATTTCCAGCTTGCAGCACGGGCATTTGTTTTCAGTGTGCTAGTTATCGCCTTCCGCATCAAGAAGCGGAGACCACCCTGGCTGGGCTGGCTCAGTGCATAGAGCGCCGGCCCCGGGTTAAGAGAGTCCCAGGTTCTATGCCAGCCAGGGGGGTGTGCCTGGGTTACAGGTTCGATCTCTAGTCCTGGTCAGGATGGATGTGGGAGGCGACAATCCATGTGTCTCGCTCACATAGATGTTTCTCTCTCTCAGTCTCTCCCCCTCCCTTCCACTCTCTCTAAAACCCAATGGGAAAATGTCCTCGGGTGAGGATTAACAACAAAAGAACCAGAGAGCAACCCCCTGGTGTCAGAAGCCTGGATGCAGTCTGAGGATGCTTTAGTTCTAAAGAAGGATGCCCCAGCCCCTCTCCTCTCCTCCCGCGTTAACCCAGAAGGCGCTCTGCTCCTTTGTCAGTCACACCAGACCACACACGTGGCCCAAACCTCAGGAGTCTCCTCCCAGACACTCATCTTCCCAGCTCCCTCTCCAGAGAAACTGGATCTCAGTCCTCCAGCAGAGCCAACACACAGCCTCAATTTTCCACAGGACTGTGGTCTGAAGTCTGTTCTCCTCGTAAGCGTGGTCAGACCGCAGAGCCAGATCTCCGCCTCAGAGAACGGGCGGCTCCGGCAGGAGCACATCCGGGCCAGGCCTGCCAGCTCGCAGGGCCTCCCGCTGCCGACATCGCCCGAGGCCGGACTGCCTCACACGCACCTCTCCAGACACCCTTCGCCCTGACCGCCTGCCCCAACGAGGCCCACCGGCCTTCACTCTGACATCATGTGCACAACTAACGGAGCTCACTGCTTCCCGAGAGGGGCTCCTTTCAGCATCTGAGTACTTATTAGGAATTCCAATTATTTTGATGGGAGAGCAGTACTAAGATAGTAAGATTAGGGGGAAAACTCCCTTAAAGAAGTCCTTTCCAGCCTGGCCAGCCTGGCAGTGGTTAAGTCATAACCTAAGAACCAGGAGGTCACCCACCGGTCAGGGCATAGGTTGTGGGCTCCATCCCCAGTGTGGGGCATGCAGAAGGCAGCCGATCAATGATTCTCTCTTATCACTGATGTTTCTCTCTCTCTCTCTCTCTCTCTCTCTCTCTCTCTCTCTCTCTATCTCTCTCTCTCTCTCTCTCTCTCCCTCCCTCCCTTTCTCCCTCCCTCCCTTCTCAGAAATCAATAACAAATATATATTTTAAAAAATAATTTCTAAAATAAAAAAGTCAGACTGAAAGTGAATCCAGTCAAACCTCTATTTTTTAGAGGATTTCACCTATGTCTGTGTAGTTCCTATTGCATCAAATCAGGAGGCACACAATGTACAGTCTTTCTACTCCCAGTGATTCTAGGAGTAATCAGTGCATTCAAAGTCTCTTCTCTCCAACATGAAGGAGTCTGGGCCTATTAGTGCAAAATCACCGCTGTCCAAAATAAGGTTTTGGCACGAAACAGCCAGCGCGCTCAGGGTGTACAGGTAAGAGTGACTCATTCAAAATACACCCAGCACACTCAGGGTGTACAGGTAAGAGTGACTTGTCTCAAAAAGGAAATAACAGACGGCATTCATTTGCATCTTCAAGGAGAGGAAACCTCACACCACCTTATCCTACAGTAATTTTTTGTTGTTGTTAATTCTTACTAGGATTTTTTTTTTCATAGATTTTTTTTTTTTAAGAGAGAGAGTGGAAAGCAGAGGAGTGGGGGTGGGGAGGGGGAGGGAGAGAGAAAGGGAGAGATGAGGAAGGAGAAGGAAGAGAAGGAGGAGGAGGAAGAGGAGGAGGAGGAAGAGGGCGGAAGGGAGGGAAAAACACATGGATTCTTTGCCTCCCAAACACACACACACACACACACCCCGGGGCTGGGATTGAATCTACAACCTAGATCCCTGCACAGGCCTATGCTCTACCCACTGAGCTGTGCCAGCCAGGGCAACCCCTCATAAATTTTATTAATCAATATTTCAAACATCACTTAAATTTTTTTTAAAGATGTATAAGTTAAGAGTTTCAAAATCTAGTTCCAAACTTTTTACCATTCAGTATGTGTGCTGACTCAGTTATCTGTGTGCCCTTATTGCCCATCTGAAAATGGAAATGTCACCAACTTCACCATACCTTAAAGCCACGGTCACCAACCTTTCGGACCTCACAGACTACCGGTTGGTGACCGCTGCCTTAAAGAACTATGGATGAAGGTAAAATGAAATATTAAAGTTAGATATGGCAGCCCTGGCCAGGTAGCTCAGCGTCATCCCAATAGGCCAAGGTTGTGGGTTCAATCCCAAGCAAGTCAGGACACATACAAGAATCAACCAATGAATGCATAAATAAACTGAACAACAAATCAATGTTATTTCTCTCTCAAAATCAATAAATAAATTTTTTGAAGTATGCCAAATAAAGATTTAGTCTCATGAATGAGGTTAAATTTTATCCAGAATAAGAATTCAATAAACTAAAAGCTTGAAAAACCACCAAAAGTACAATAAACTAAATGCTTGAGAAGCTACTGCAATCTAAATTTGAAGAGATACTAGGAAAGAATTAAACGAAATTGCCACTTGTCTGTATCCAATATACTACTGTTCTAATAATTCACTTGCTTAAAACTGGCTGCAACAATTTGACTATCCCACTGACAGCTACAATACACAAACAGAAAAATCATATCTAACATGGATCATGTTAAAACAAAGCAATCAAACCACAACACATGATTTGTGACCCATCCTCCAAACTGTCCAATTCCTTAAATGCGTGTTCATCCTAAACAGGAAAATGCACTGAGCTTAACCTTATTTACACTGTTTCCATCTACAAAAGTATACTCTTTATGCATTACATAACTTGAAAACCACTCAAGCATATACCGAAGAACTAACTCCTCCTACAAAGATTAAATTCAATCAGTAATACTGTTCTGGGTATAAATGCTGTATAAAATATTCTGAGCATAAATGAGCTGTTACCAATCAGGACCTTGGAAAATCAAGCTTCTGACCAACTTCCCTCAACTCACCACCAAAGAAACCTTTTAACCAGACTTCACATTTTGATGAAGGTTCTGGTTTAGTGACTCATCAACTGTCATTTTAGAAGACAAACATGAAAATTACAAAGCTTGGTTTTTATATTAAAAATACACAAGAGCTGAGCAGCTTTCCTTACACTGCCTCTCCAAGTTAGGTTTTCAGAACTTGTTCAGATATTTTCTTTTATCTCTTCAACCGCTGGTGTTTCAAAGACTCACCGTAACATCACTCTCATGCTTTGAAAGCTGCTGACACAGACTAGTCAATTGTGCTAAATATTTCGTTTGTGTTATGCCCGGTCACTACAGTGCCACCATCTGAGCGAAAGAAAGCAGAGTAACTTTTTAAAGTAAAGCCTCAGAACAGGTATTTTCCTTTTAAAACCAATTTGCCAAGGAGGGAACTTCCTATTTAAGTGCAATTGGCAAACTCACGAGAAAGACCTCAAATAAAAAGATTCCCCTGGAATGAAATTGAATGAAGGGGATTACCCAAGAAGCTATTTCAACTTTTTAATAAATATCTCAAAGAGCAATTTTTAAAAGATACAGAAGAAAAGCCCACAGAGCAAGACACAAACCATCAGAGAGAGAAATTGTGTGTTCTAGCACAAGAGTTGGGGAAAGGAGAAAAACCTTTGGAAAAACAACAGGCTTAGATATTGAAATCTTAATTTTAAATATAGAAATTCTTACCTCCCACTGTAAGTGAGGCGGGATATTTCGTATCTGAAGTTTCCGAATCCTGCAGAAAAATTAAAATATTTAAAAAAAACAAAAAAACAAAACAAAACACATATAAAAGCAAAAGACATTAATAGCCAACATGGGTATTTAAAAACGACTTGAATTATTAATGTTTTATTAACTAAGAGCCCATATATAGGCAGGAAACGCAGCCCAGGAAGGAGAGGAGAAAAGCTGGTCACGGGAACACTGAGACCATGTGGAGATCCAGCACATTAGACTGTGAGAGCTCGTTTGTAAAGCCTCTACAACTGGCAGAGACAATGTCTGAAAACATTTCAACTGACAACTATCTTCTAAGTTTAAACCCTTCAGCCTCAAATTAAGCCCTGCAGGACGCAAAGCCTTAGTACAGAATGTTCTCAATCTGAGACTGCAGCCAAGGAAAGCAATTAAAAGGCAAAACTTGGGGAATATGGATGGGTGGTGGGGGGTGGTCATATACTTATTATCTTCACTGTCCCCTAAAATTTAATGCCTCTTTTCAATCATATGATAGCATTCAACTACAGTAGAAGTACACTGCTTGTAATTTGACAGCAACATAAATTCATTCTTTTCATATTACAATAAATTATTGCAGATCTTTAAATATCATCTACACTCATTACTGTGAAATTTAGATGTGTTGCTAGAACTTGTTCCTTATGTTAAGGAGCACATGTTACTATGAGTTTTAACATTTTGCTAACTGTATTTCAAAGTAATTGATTTCCTCATAATCCTATGTATTTTATTTTATGCATTTAAAAACATCCTAAGAGGTCTATATATTTCAGACTACCAAAGGAGTCCACAGTAGAAAAACATTAAAAACAAAAACAAAAAAACACCTTAGTTCAATGCCCACATATGTAAAATGCATATACAGTAAATTCTGTATAATAATATCTATTACACACATCTACACTCTTTTTTCAACACTGTCAGAGAGAGGAAGAGGAGGAGGGGAGGGACAATAATCATATGAGATTTTAGCATAGATGCCACACACCAATCATCCCTGTAGAAGACAAAGAAATTTATGGTTAACTAGCTATTTTTATAAAAAACCCTGGCTGGCGTGGCTCAATGGCTGAGCATGGACCTATGCACCAGGAGGTTCAGGGCACACCCCTCGGTTGCGGGCATGATGAGGGTGGGATTGGGGGGGGGAGGGGGGTGTCACGTAAGAGGCAGCCAGATTCTCTCTCATCTATGTCTCTCTCTCCTACTCTCTGAAGTCAATAAAAATACATTTTTTTAAACAATAGACTAGCAGTTAGGCTTGACATCTCAAATGAAATAAATCATTTAACTTCTAGAATTAGAAACATGTTAGTTTCCCTTTCCAGGTCAAATGATCCACTTATTTTTAAGTTTCACAGTAAAGCACCAGCTGAGACAAGATTCACAGCCTAGTCTTTATCCCTTCTACTTCCCCCAAAGCATGAGAACAAATACTGCCAGAGGTACCACTACCCCTTAGGAAAGAAAGGCTAAAGAATATGTATATTCTGTTTGTAATCACAAAGTGGAAAGTCAGATGTATTCTTACATTATTTTTGAGACAATAAAATAAAGGAGCAATATACCAAAGAGACAGTGAGAGTGTCAATTTAAGGGGGGAAATACTTTAACCATCACCCAGTCTCAATTTAGGCATGAAATGCTAGTGTGAGATTTGTCTTTTTTTTTTTTTAAACTCATCTGCTAACTGTAGTAAAAGTTGCAGGATCTGTACTATAGCTCTGTTTTTGCATAAGGTTTTATATTTTCCATGAAAGCTTTAATACAAAGATTTCAAAACTGCTATATATTGCTTTAGTTAGCAGAAAAGTTACTGATATTGTATAAATATTTACCTGCGTAACCAAGGAAGTAAGAATTACTACAGATATGCAAATACTAACCTCTTTAATCAAACATCTGACCCAGTAAGAATTAGCAGCACAATCTTGAGAAACTTAGCATTTATTACCATTGGACTCATTCTTTTGGTATATACTAGCAAAATTTTTTCCCCAAAAGTACCCATGTAAATGTACATACAGAGTTCTGGTCAATTAGCAGGTAATTATTCATATTATAAAAACAAATATCCACTTCATAGGACTCCCAATCAATCTTTAAATAGAATACAATCTTGTGTATATCATTAACCATGTTTCCCAATGCATTCTTCAAAACGTACATCCAGCAGAGAACCATGCACCTGGAGATCACCAGTTCGATTCCTAGTCAGGGCATGTACCCGGGTTTCAGGCTTGAACCCCAGGGGGGACATGCAGGAGGCAACCTATCAATGATTCTCTCTCAGCATTGATGTTTCTATTCCTTTCTCACTCTCCCTTCCTCTCTGAAATCAACATTATCATCTGCTTCCCTTATGAGCTTTTAGAGTTGTTATATCTAGGTTTGATTCCAAATACTTAAGAGTTGGTAGAATTGATATTGGCATTTGTTTCTACTCCATGGTTACCAAATCACTGAAGTTCAATTTAACTATCAGCAAAATAAGTAGGTGTTTCACCTCCTCCCAAAACATACCAAGTAGTAGAAAAAGGACACACTCCCTAAAAGCAGGGTCTCAGGCTGTATTCAGAGCCTAGAGCAGAGCTCAGCCCCTGGGAGGCACTCACTTAATAATTACATTAAATTGTGTTATAATATACAGAAGAAAAAGAAAAACAAGACTCACAGATCTCGCCACCCAGAAACAACTAACATTTCCAATGATTTTCTTAAAAATTATAAGGGAAGTGCCCTAGCCAGTGTGGCTTGGTTGAGCAACGCCAGGGCACTGAGGGTTTGCCAGTTTGATTCCAGGTCAGGCCCCATGCCCAATCCCGGGTCAAGGTGTGTGCAGGAGACAATAGATCTATGTCTCTCTCTCTCTTTCTCTCTCTCCTCTCTTTCTCTCCTCTCCTCCCTCCCTTCCTCCCTCCCTCCCTCCCTCTTGTTCTAAAATCAATTTTAAAAAAATTAAAAATTACAAGGGGAGTGAGAACTGCCACACTTAAGTTTGAGAGCAAAAATCATTTAAAAGACATTTAATTACTGTGTTATTTTTAAAAAGAACCCCAACACAATCTTTTTATAAGTTAACCATATAGAATTTAAGAGTTTTCCCCTGGAGAGGAAAAATGAGGCAAAGTTTGTTTAACATTGTACTTGAAATATTAGTTACCATGAAAATTCAATACTAGTTATTTATTAAAAGCAATTTAAATTACAGGATAACGAACAAACGGAAAAGCTCACAGACTCCAAAGGGCATCTTCAAGACCTTTATTAGTCAGTGAACTGATTTAAGTTAGCTTTAGAGCAATTTTCAGGTTGACACCACACTAGATAAGCTAATAAAATCAACCACCACATGCCCATACAGCTTCAATGATCAAGTATGACCTCCCCGTTTTCGTTAGTATGCTTACACCTTACCAACTAGTCCCACTATCATACTGAAGAACACCAGTAAATAGGTATAAAAAATAAGGACCTTGCACTAACCGGTTTGGCTCAGTGGATAGAGTGTTGGCCTGCGGACCCAAAGGTCCCAGGTTCGATTCTGATCAAGGGCATGTCCCAGTAGGGGGGTGTGCAGGAGGTAGCTGATCGATGTTTCTCACTCATCGATGTTTCTAACTCTCTCTCTCCCTCATTTTTTTATTGATTTTTTACAGAGAGGAAGGGAGAGGGAGAGAGATAGTTAGAAACATCGATGAGAGAGAGTCATCAATCAGCTGCCTCTTGCACACCCCCTCCTGGGGATATGCCCACAACCAAGGTACATGCCCTTGACCGGAATTGAACCCGGGACCCTTCAGTCCCCAAGCTGACACTCTATCCATTGAGCCAAACCAGTCTCGGCAATAAAATATATATTTTTTTTTAAAAAAAGAACCTTTTGGGTTTAAACTTTACTACAACACCATTGTTGCTCCTTAAAAGTAACAAAAATTCCTTGATATCAGATATCCATTGTTTATTTCCAATTGCCTGTAACTATCTTTTTACAAATGGTTTGTTGATGTTGAGATCCCGCCAAGAGGCACACGTGTAGAGCTGATGTCTCTTTAGGTCTATTTGATACAAGAGTTTCCCTTCACTGCTCCCATCCCATTTATTTGGTGGTCCAGGTCATAAATCCTGTACAATTATTCATTCTGGATTTTATCCACTGCATCCTCTATCGTAATCGTTTACTATGTTGAATTTGATGCACAGTGACATATAATTTTTTATATCACAAAGCATAAAACACTTATGAACCCACCTCACCAAATAGAGTAAGACAGCTCAAGTTACCCATGCTACTGCCTCCCAGAATGTAACCATCACCCCAACTTGTTCTCATGCCTTTTATTTCTAAGAATTAGAATCTCTTAATACAACACTAAATAGACAAAATACTAAGATTAGTCCTTAAAGAGACCAAAACTTCACACTAAAAATCTAGTCAAACAGCCACAATTTTTTTAAAAAATGTTTACTATTATTTCTTCAATCAGTATCCAAGGAAGGTCCACACATTGTACTTGGTTGATTATGACACTAGTCTCAATCTCAATCTATACATTCCCCTTTTTTCCTTGCCACTTACTTGGAGGTGTAAAAAAAAACAAACAAACAAAAAAACCCCAAATCTATCATTTGTCCTGTCTGGATTTTTTGCTAATTAAACCCCCTTCGTGGTGTTAAATATGTTCCTCTGTACCCAACACAAGTGGTCATTAGATCTGAAGACTCCATTTGTTTTTTGCTGCTACTGTTTGGTTAAGTGAATCAATAACACGTCACAGGGGTTGTGTCCTACTCCATGAGGCGATCATGGGGAGATCCGTTTATCTCTGGTTGCCTTCCTAAAATGTTGCAATCCCTTATGATCACTGCCTACACACATTCCATCCAGAGCTGAGAAGTGGTGTCCTCTGTGTTAGGCTGAAGTTCTTCCATTAAGAACAACCACCATTTGGACACCGGAAGCACAGGGCGTGCAGTGACGGCAGGCAAGTACTGGATCCCCCACCTCTGCAGCAGCTCTGTGCCCCCTCCCCCCCTCGCCTCCCATTTCTCCCGCACACACCGAAGCTGTCTGCCCACCTCCTTCCCCCTACCTCAAGGCTTCTCCAGGGTGTCAGAAGAGGGGTGAGCAGCCAGCCCGGAAGCACAAGAGTTGAAGCCCTTAAAACAACCTGCAATTTACAGGCTCAGCCTAGGGGGCGGGAGCCAGTAGATTATGGCCCAAGCTGCCAGCAGGAAGGCAGTCTGCACATCTAAGGCCCCGCCCATTTCCTTCAGGCAGTCAGTCCAGTACCCTTCATTGGCTTTTCCTCATTCCCATTCACTCTTCCCATTCCTCGCTTTTGCTCTCTGAAATAATCTCCAAAATAAATCAGCTTCATGCAAGTCCTCATCTCAATCTCGTCTTTCAAAAGCTCAAAGACACCATTATGTCAAAATGTTCAGTTGGTGCTCTGGCATTGTGCAAAGCTGATCAAATGTTTATTTTTTTCAGGATCATTCTCAATTCATGGACTCATGGAGATTTTGTATGTATCAATCCATTGCATTCTTTCTTTCTGATGCTCAAACTGCCCTGTCTTTGTCAGTGGAGACCTCTTCACGCTGGTTCCTGCATCTGCTGGCATGACTCTGGTAAGCTCTGAGAGCTCTCTTGCTGTCTGTTCTATGATAAATCCAGGTTCAACTTGTACACTTCTTGCCCACATCTGCAATCGGCCTTGGTCTCCCCCCTCCCTTTTTTTAAATTGATTTCAGAGAGAGGAAGGGAGAGGGATAGAAACATCAATGATGAGAGAGAATCATTGATTGGCTGCCTCCTGAACACCCCCTACTAGGGATTGAGCCCACAACCGGGTATGTGCCCTGACAGGGTATCAAATGTGACCTCCTAATTCATAGGTCGATGCTCAACCACAGAGCCACACAGGCCAGGCGCAATGGTCCCTTTTAAATCAGAAATAATGCAGAGACACAATCTGGTCACTAACTTGCTCACTGTTATTGAGTTGGTCGCTGCTCCTAGATCAGAACTAGAAAATATACATTATGTTTGAAAGAGAAATAAACCGTGTGTTCATAACGATTATTTCCAATTCACATTTTAGATTCCTAGTTTTTTGCCAAAAGTCTTCCACTGTAATGTCTTTTCTTCCACTGTAAAGTTTGACAACAGTTTAAATGAGAATATAAATAAGAAGTGCTTTATGTGTGTGTGTGTGTGTGTGTCCCCCAAAAAAGTGTCCTGTTGCAACCCTAACCCGCTGATGGTAGTAGGAGGCCGGGCCTTTGGGAAATAGGTAGGCTTAGTTGAGGTCTTGAGGGTAGAGCCCCCATAATAGGATTACTGTCTTTTTTAAGAAGACAAACCAGGCTCTCTTCACTGGCACCCGAAAAAGCCATGTGCGTCTACAGCCTAGAATGTATCTGTCCACAAGTCTCACCAAGCACCAACCAATCTGTCTGCACCTTGATCCTGGACATCCGACTCCAGAACTATGAGAAATAAATGCCTACTGCTTACGCCACCCCCGTCCGTGGCTTTTGTTATAGCAGCCCAAACTGCCCAAGATGGTGTCTATTATCTCATTTAACCCTTGCAGTCAGCATTTTATAGACAGGCATCAAAAGCGGAAGTTTAGGTTGTCCAAGTACACACTGCTAATGTGTGGCAGAGTCAGAATCCATATCTGGGCATTCAGTCTGTCCTCTTCACTTCATGATATTCAATCTTACTGATTCCACCTGTAATCCAACCAATAATGTAACCTTACCAAATAACTCCAGAAAAATAACAGGTTGCATGTTAAACCCAAAAGGTCAAGGGCATGCAAATTTTAAAACAACATTTTCACATTACCCACAGCTTAACTCAATAATTTATATACCAAGATTCAATATTGACAATAAATGGACAAGGTTGCATATTAATACCAAGAAGGAAGGCAACTATACTGAAAACTAAGCTAACTCAAGTATTTGGTGACCAGTGAGGTCTATTTAACGGGGAAAGTTCCTGAAGGTAAAATTATTTCTATCTTATTCACCGCTATATATTCAGGTTCTGAGATTGCCTGGCTCATAGCACCTAAGCAATAACTCAACACTGTTACACAAGGAATAAAGGAAGAAAAGTCTCCTGAAACATTACAGTTCTAAGTAGGCATCCCCCAGCTCCCAGCTCCCAGGTCTCCATGGAAACAACATCCATGTTTTATTTAGTCCCCTTAACTAAAACAGAAGTGTATTTATCTTTCAAAGCTGTGCACCTTTTCATCTCTATCTAGAACAGTCTGACAACCATAACTGTATAGATAGAAACCGGACTGAAGCCAGGCATATGGGCTGGCAGAGGCCAAGAACCAAATGCTCCTCTCTGTGCGCTCCTATCACCAATGTCTGCGAGTGCACGCTGCCATCTCTCTTCCTCTTAGGAGACGAGTGTCCCTTTCAAGGGAAGATGACAGTTAAGGTTCTTATACTTAGAATATGTGCAAGGTTGACATGACAGAACATTGCTCAAAAAAATAATAGTTGAAATCAATTAGGCACAAATTGATCCCTGATTCATGAATAATCAAGATTTCTGTAGTCTCCAGAGTGAGATTTAATCTGAAAATATGCCTTTAACCAAAAAAGTTACTCCCAGTATTTCAACCAACCACAGAAACACGGAGATGAACATCACGGGACAGTTCATCTGCCTGTGTGACTCAAAGGGTAGCTCCTTAGAAGTGTGCCATCCACTCATTACAGTCATTTACACATGTCTTCCTTGAACCTCAGGGCGGTCACAGGGATAGAGCACTCAGATACAAAACCTCTAATCTGTCTGAGTCACACTGAAAATTAATCATTCCCAAATTTTTCCATAGTTAAGCTAATTTTATATCTACCATTACATTTTTCCCAGCACGGCTCAATCATATTTTTAACAAGTGATTTTTGAAGCTTAGTATCTTAAAACTTCTTTGTTCAATGGAGTAGCTACTAGCCACATGAGGCTTCTGAGTACTGGAAATGTGGCTAATCCAGCCAAATGGAACTGTTCCATAAGTGTAAAGTACATAACAAATTTTGAAAACTTAGTACCAAAAACAGAGAAAATTTCACTAGTTTTTAATACTGATCACATGTGAAGAGGTTAATATTTAAGACATGATGTGAAAGCTCACATCACCTGTTACTTTTGACATCTTACTGTGGCTACTAGAATGGCTATTAGAATGTTAAAATTTCACATTTTATATAAAATTTCACATTTTTTAATTGAAAGAACCGATCTAAATTTAGTATGCTTGATACTCAAGGGTAAAACTAATTGATAAAATTTTATTTGTTTGTCAAGGACATTTGAGGAATAATTAAAGAAACAAAATTTTACCATCACTAAGTGACAGTACCTGTGAGGAGGTATTTTAAGATGATGAAACCTTTAAAAGTGCTGTATTTTGAATATAGGATATCTCTTCATTAACACTTTTCATTTCACATTACTGCCAATTAGATGTGGTGCTTTTCCAAGGAAAATTCTTGAATTTGTCCTTGATCAAATTATATCACATTCTCATCAACTTAGAAACTACAATAACCCCACCCCTGAGAGTATGAAGAAGGAAGAGAGTTTAGATGACTTCTTGTTTCCAAGAAGTAATTAGACAGCCAACATGGCTTCTATTTCCAATTTTAATATGTTTTGTAGAATCAAGCAAATAAAATAAGCCAACGATTATTATTGCTCACAAGAGAATCATTAGGAAAATTGTTTCATGTCACAGAATCCGTATACAGCAAACACGCACACACAATAACGAAGGAAGACAAATTTGATCCTAATGTCTGACATTCCTCTCATCCTAAGCAACCCAACCTTGCTTTTCTTCTCAGATATTGCCATACTAGACCGTGCAGAGAAGCCTACTCCCAGCAGAATGCTTAATATAAATGCAATGCTCCCTTCTCAGTCTCACAGCAGCAAATTCTTTCTGCTTAAGTTCTTTTACCTTCTAGTGAGGTAAGAAAAGAAAACCCAGAAGGAGGTGTGCAGTAGGCAGCTGATTGAGGTCTCACTGTCATCAATGCTACTAACTCCCTATCCCTCTCTATCTCCCTTCCTCTCTGTAAAAAAATCAATATATTGTTTTAAAAAGTGACATGTTAAACCTGTGCCTATTATGGCAATCTAGAATATATCATGCTTATAATCACTGATAATATGCAAAAACATGTTACCTGTGACTAACATCTCCAAACCCATGGGGTCACAGGTCTCTCAAAGGACGAAACTCTTGATCTTCTTGAGGTTCTGATGTAACTGGTCAAAAAGTTTAACATAAGCCAAAAGAAGTAGGCACTGAGCACCACGCTACCTGTGCACAGTGCTCACCCTCCAGTACACCCAGAGCACGTCCTCCTGCCTCGGGCTTCTCTGTAACACAGACACCCAGTTTTAAACGGTCCTCCCCGCCCCTCATGTACTCTAACCCTTTTGAACACTTTGCTATTAGGAAAGCCATCACAAACTAACCTGTCATTAACAATCTGTACAGGGCATTAAATTT
The DNA here is from genome assembly GCF_964339955.1 of Pipistrellus hanaki. Classification (NCBI taxonomy): domain Eukaryota; kingdom Metazoa; phylum Chordata; class Mammalia; order Chiroptera; family Vespertilionidae; genus Pipistrellus; species Pipistrellus hanaki. Next base: position 4,572,473 of record NC_140512.1, read on the forward strand.
TAGAGGGCTGGGCTTTAGACTTTAGCACCTTGTAAAAATGTTGAAATAAAAGCTTATGCGTTACAAAACACTTAAGAACATGTCAAACGCGGACCAAGCACTTTAATTGCCTAAAGACTGACTTGTAGAAACAAGTGCAAAACGTAAGCTATCAGGAAAGACTGTCCACCAGGGGGCAATACACCGGGACTTCAATACACCCCTAACCACCAGCCATCCGTTCATCAGGTTTTTTAGTTTATTTTTAGTTAAAAAAAGAAAAAGTCAAAGTTTTAACATTTTTTGTAAGAGATCCTACAGCATTAATATATACTTGCATTTAGCACACTCTATTGATGATTAAAACTAGAATACATCTTATTAAGAATAGGATATTATGCCGAAACCGGTTTGACTCAGTGGATGGGAGCACCAGCCTACAGACTGAGGGGTCCCGGGGTTCGATTCCGGTCAAGCGCATGTGCCTTGGTTGCGGGCACATCCCCAGTGGGGAGTGTGCAGGAGGCAGCTGATCGACGATTCTCTCTCATCGATGTTTCTAACTCTCTAGCCCTCTCCCTCTCTGTAAAAAAACTCAATTATACACACACACACACACACACACAATATATATATATATATATATATATATATAGATAGATAGATAGATAGATATAGATATATATAGATATATAGATAGATAGATAGATATATTTTTTTTTAAGAGTAGTATATCACTGACAAATGTTTGGGATTCTAAATCCCTTACAGATAGATTTGGCTATTAGTACTTAATTACTTACCCCTATGTTTAGAACTTTAGGTATTTTTTAACTTGGGAAGGCTTTAAATATATAAAGTGGGTAACTCAAAAACTAGTTCCAGAATTCTATCTTCACTATGATATAAGCAGAAAAAATATTGTACATGTAAGAGTCTATCTTTTTGAAAGTTATGACAGTTAAGAAACCAAACAAATAATATCAAAACAACCAACCACACACATCTTAATATTCTGCAAATAAAGAGAAGCTTTCAGAATCTTAACAGCTCCCATTTCTTCCAGTAACTGCAAACTATCTGACAGTCCGAAAGACTCAGTGCAACTATGCATTTAAAGTTACTGCCAATTATGACAATGGCTAAAAATAGGTTAATGCACACATCCTTCACATAAATGTGCTTTCTTACTTGAATAAAATGACTGTAAAAATGTTCATTTTTCTCTTTCAAAACTGTAAGGTAATGCTTTTGTCTCCCTAGCATCTGGGCAAACTAGCTGTCATTAGATAATTAGCAGGGTTCAAATAGATGAGTTGAAGGAAATAAAATTGCAATAAAGCCATAAGAAACGCTGCAAATATCAATAGTTTTGTAAAATACAATCTCTTGAAGCAGACTTATTATTGCTTGGCTATAAGCTAATGTTATGTTGAGATTTTTAGTTTTGTTCAAAGTTAATAGTAAAGAACTGTATTTTCAAAAATCTTAATTCTCAGCATTTTTGTGTTTTCATTATTGGAATAACAATTAATACTACACACACTCAGACTCTGCTGAGACCAATCACCTGATTTTTAAAAGTTTCAGTGTTTCAAACATCATCAATAGGTTTAAGTATTTGTTTTATATACTTTGTTGTTATTTTATTAAAATATTCATCCAGTTCTTTGATAAACTTAAAAAGTTAGGATGAAAAAACAAAAACAAAAATAAAAAGTTAGGGTGGCAGTAATTAAACCAAATTAAAAATTACAATAAAACTAGGGAACTAGAATTTATGTTTGACCAAGCCATTTGGAAGCAGGTTAGTGAAATTTTAACATCTTAAACTGATTACACTATCATAAAATTTAAAAGCTATTCTGAAAAAGGTGAATACTAACACACAAATCCATCATGACCAAACTAAAATTTGTCATATCTACATATATGTATAAACAGATATTTTTAATAAATTTAAACTTGTTTAAAGTTCAAGACATACAACAAATCTTAGATGTAATATGCAGAATTGAATCATAATTACATTATGAGATGTTTAGCAACACTTAATTATGTAGTTTATATAAGACTTATAGTTTAGCCGGGACCGGTTTGGCTCAATGGATAGAGCGTCGGCTTGGGGAGTGAAGAGTCTCGGGTTCGATTCCGGTCAAGGGCATGTACCTTGGTTGCGGGCAGATTCCCAGTAGGGGGTGTGCAAGAGGCAGCTGATCGATGACTCACTCTCTCATCGATGTTTCTAACTCTCTCTCTCCCTTCCTCTCTGTACAAAATCAATAAAATATATATATATTTTAAATTTTTAAAAAAGACTTATAGTTTAAACAAGTCTATTAATTTAGAATCAGCCAGACTGATGATATTTTCTGTAATGTTTTTTAATTTTAAAAATAAGTAGCATCATAGATTGCCATTTTAAAAATAACCATGGAGAGCCAAAACTGGTTAGGCTCAGTGGATAGAGCATCAGCCTGCAGACTGAAAGGTCCCAGGTTTGATTCCGGTCAAGGACATGTACCTTGGTTGCGGGCATGCACATCCACAGTGGGGGGGGTGCAAGAGGCGGCTGATCGATGATTCTCTCTCATCGATGTTTCTAACTCTCTATCCCTCTCTCTTCCTCTCTGTAAAAAAAAAAAATCTATATTTAAAATAACCATGGAGATAAAAGTACAACATAGGGAAATCTATATATATCCTATCTAATAAAAGAGTAATATGCAAATTAGCCACCACTCCGCTATGCCCACCAGCCAATCAGGAGTAAGCAAACTAACCCAAGATGGCTTAAGATTCCATTTGATTTGTGTCAATGTACACACCACTCGCAAAGAGATGTAAGATTAAACAGACACACTGAAGAAATGGGTAATAATGTTCTACTAACTTCATACTTATTATACTTAGTGCATCGAAATGAAACAGACTGGGGGAAACACCTGATCGACTGGCGTAGGAAAAACGGCCTACCTATATACAATCATCAATTATCAGTGCTTCGCATGCTAGACAACAGTTACTACACATTATCAAGCGCAGAGCACAGTACCTGAATTTAAATGCAATGTGTCACACACATAAAGAATGATCTGATTTCCACTAGTTATAAAACATCACCAGAAGTGAGTCAAACAAGTTATTTTTGTTGCACTTAGGCAGCTAAGGTCTGTTCCAAGTGTACAACACAGCGTAAGCTTACAAAGATCTCGTTCTGTGAACATTGCAGCATCATAATCATGTTGCCATCTGTGCTGAATCATGCCTACTGCTCACCACCGCCATGCTAGAATGCCTCTCACCTTAACCCTCACTTTGACAGAGCAACAAAATAATAGCAATATGGTATAATCTGTAAAATAAGAGTCAATGAGTCCACGCGAATAGAAACAAAACAAACAGAAGAGAAAGCTCTTCCTTCGAGTACAATTCCAACTAATCAACGTCGGAGAAATGACAGAAACAGCGAGTCACCCCTCACAGCCACCAGTTTCAGGTAAGAACCACCGATGAATGCTTGGATGAGTGAAAGTGATGAGAAATTGGAGCTTTACACTGTTTCAAAATAACCCTCAAAGATTCTCTAATGCAAAGGAGAAAACAGGAACTTGACACTTAGGAGGCTGGTAGATACCACTGTACCCACTGACCAAGGTAACACCTTCACTACGGAAGAAATCCAGCCTCTCTGGCCTGCTGATGTGGTGCCCGGAGGACATCATCACTCTGTGGTGTCCCACCAAACACACAACTGACTCTAACCACCGAGAGACATCAGACCAACGCAGATGAGAGACATCCTACAAAATAACCAGCTTACACTCCTCAGACTCATGGAGGTCAGGAAAGACAGACAAAAGACGAAGGTATTGTCCCAGATTAAGAGAAACATCACAACTCAATGCATGAGGTACATTGGATTCGATCCAGGATCAGAAAAGGACATTAGTGGGACAATAGGCAAAATCTGAGTAACATATGTAGATTAAACACTAGGATATCGATCAATAGCACTGGTTCCCCCTCACCTCTCCTCCATGCCCTCGGCCCCTCCTCTTCTTCCACTTCCTGTGTATTCACTGTCCTTCCTGTACAGTCACTGTATAGTCACTGTCCTGCTTCCACATGTCTAACAGGCATCTCAACTCAACCTGGCCAAATTGACTTGTCTTCCCCTCCCCCATCATGCTGCTCCCACAATCTTGCTCATCACAATTAGTTTGCTTTTGTGTACCCGTCACACACACTACCACCATTTCCCCGTCACTACCCTGGTGCCATCACCACCATCACTGACTTTTGTAATCGTAATTTTCTCCTGACTGGTCTCCCTGATCCCACTCCTCTCAACATGGTCTATTCTCAGCGGAGAGTTCCCCAAACTTCAACAGAATTGTCCCAGTACCCAATTCAAGTACAAAGAAGCAGGTAAAATTAATTTAAAATTTGAGGTATGTTCTTTTCTCTTTTTGAACTAAGGCTTCAAAATCCAGTGTATTTTCTACGAAGACCACATCCTGATTGGGACCAGCCACATCTCAATTCCCTGACAGCTACGGGTGGCCGGCGGCTGCCCTCACGGACAGCACAGTCCTAGACCCGAAGCTTTCTGAGAGCAAGACCTTGTCTTCCCAAAAAGAAGGCAGGACCTTGGCATATAGTAAACACTCAAATTAAAAACTGCTAAGACCCAAGATTAGCAAAACAACCATTTAAAAAAGAAAAACTAGCGAGCTACCAAGCCTTCTCTTGCCAGAAAAAATATATACAGAATAAAAAAGATGTGCTGAAATAACATGAAAGGAAACTATCTTATAATTCTTTTTTTTTAATATATATTTTATTGATTTTTTACAGAGAGGAAGGGAGAGAGTTAGAGAGCTAGAAACATCGATGAGAGAAAATCGACCAGCTGCCTCCTGCACACCCCCTACCAGGGATGTGCCCGCAACCAATGTACATGCCCCTGACCGGAATCGAACCTGGGACCTTTCAGTCCGCAGACCGACGCTCTACCACTGAGCCAAACCGGTTTCGGCTAATTCTTTTTTTTTTTTTAATATATATTTTATTGATTTTTTACAGAGAGGAAGAGAGAGGGATAGAGAGTTAGAAACATCGATGAGAGAGAAACATGGATCAGCTGCCTCCTGCACACCCTTCACGAGGATGTGCCTGCAACCAAGGTACCTGCCCTTGACCAGAATCAAACTTGGGACCTTCCAGTCCGCAGGCTAACGCTCTATCCACTGAGCCAAACCGGTTTCGGCTGGCTTATAATTCTTAAAACTATTGTCTAAGACATGAAAAGTACCTCTCCTATGACAGGAACAGAAGTAGTTATTTTCTAAAGTTAATCAACAATTACTACAAACAAGGAAAGCTAGCTGAAATACAGCAGAGGTAGGACTCCTCATGGGGCCATCCTTACACACACGATGAGTCACCATAAGTGAGCTTCCAGCCTCCAACCATCTAGTCCTCCAGAGAAACGTCAATGGAGCCCTGAGATTCTAATGAGACCTCTAACATTTCAGAAACAACAGGAGACGCTGAGGGCTGTTCATTTCTGTAGGCAAGACCTCTGTCAATATGCACAGTGCACTCTGGTGCCCAAATGACCATACTCACTTCACGGTGCCCATGTGCGCTAAGCGCTCCCTAATTATTAGACATTTCATCTCTCATACATCTAGATTCTTCCTTTGTGTTTAGTTTCTTTCCTTTTCTCTTCCCACACCTGTTTTTCACAAACTGACTTGTGTAAAATTCCCTAACACTAATATGTCATGAAACTGCATAAAATCCTCACTTGTTCTTGCCACCTGTTGGGTTATGATGGAAAGACATATTCCCAGGAATACCTCATCCAACTAACTGCACACAGCACATTAGTGTAAAGCAGCAATCGTCGATGTATACAGTATGTGGGCTCCTGGGGACCCCTGAGACACTTTCCAAGCGGTCCAAGAAGTCCACACGATTTATAGACCCCTAAGTTGTCATTTGCCTTTTTCACCGTGTTGGCATTTGCACTGTTGTGTAAAGCAATGTTGGGTAAATGCGGCACATGAGCATAAGTGAATCAAGGCAGTATCACTAAGCTGTGGTAAGAATCACTGTATTCTTCACTTGCAGTAATATGTAACCTGACTTTCATTTTCAAATGCCCTGGATCAGTGGTCAGCAAACTCATTTGTCAACAGAGCCAAATATCAACAGTACAACGACTGAAATTTCTTTTGAGAGCCCCATATTTTAAAACTTAAACTATATAGGTAAGTACATTGTTAACTTAGGGTATGTGGTATTTTGTGGAAGAGCCACACTCAAGGGGCCAGAGTCACATGTGGCTCTCGAGCTGTGGTTTGCCGACCACTGCCCTAGATGAAGCAGTGAAGAATATTAACTTTTTAAAACAGTCCTTGAGCACACACACCTCGTTAATACCTACGTGAAGAAAAGGGCAGTGTGCAAGAAGCACTAATGTGGCTGTCCGAAGAAAATGCACTGTGCTGCTGAAACAGGTTTGGCTCAGTGGATAGAGCGCCGGCCTGCGGACTGAAGGGTCTTAAGTTTGATTCCGGTCAAGGGCATGTATCTTGGTTGTGGGCACATCCCTAGTGGGGGTGTGCAGGAGGCAGCTGACTGACGTTTCTAACTCTCTATCCCTTTCCCTTCCCTCTCTGTAAAAAAAATCAATAAGAGATATATATATATATATATATATATATATATATATATATATATATATATATATATATATATTTTTTTTTTTTTTTTTTTTTTTTTTTTTTTAAAGAAAACGCACCGTGCTGTGCAGCTGTTTGAATTGCAAGATTGGACTCGCCCCTGTTTCATACGCAGCACCATTTTCACATGAAGGAGCTAGAGATAGTATGGTATTTAACCTTGAGTACCTGGTGGACATTTGCTCAAAAGAAAATCAAGTCAGCCAGCCACTTCTAGAAAACGTAACAGTATTTGTTGCCAATGACTAAATTTGAGCTTTTAAGTAAAAACCAGAATTTTGGCAAACTTGTCTACCACCATGAGCTTTGACAGTTTCCCAATACTTACAAATAAAAGAACCATTCAAAGGGCAAGAGAGACCAATGGATTTTAATGTAACAGAATACACAAAATCCACTGATATGATTTCCGATTCTTCATCTCAAACTAACCCGTTTAAAAACTACCACCTGTCTAGTTTTGGTGTAAAAACAAAGAATATCTACGAAGACTATTCAAATAATTCTTTCCTTTTCTAATGATATGCTTGTGTGAGGCTGGATTTTCTTCACATGCTTCGACCAAAACAACGTATCACAAAAGACTGAATTTCTTATGAGAACTCAGCTGTCCTTTAGGCCAAACAGTAAAAAAAATTGCAAAAGCTTAAAAACAATTCAACTTTTCTAATTTTTGTTTTGGTGTTACAACAGGCGATTTGTGATTTTGTTTTTGTTTTGTTTTTCAAAAATCTTATGTTAGCATTAGCTGATTTGGCTCAGCAGATAGAGCATCAGCCTGCGAACTGAAGAGTCCCCATGTACAATTCCAGCCTAGGGCACATGCTCAACTTGCGGGCTCAATCCCCAGTAGGAGGCATGCAGGAGGCAGCCGATCAATGGTTCTCTCTCATCACTGCTGTTTCTATCTCTCTCTCTCTCTCCCTCTCCCTTCCTCTCTGAAATCAATAAAAATGTTTTTTAAAAAGTAAAAATAAATAAATACTATGGTAGGTTAATCTGCCCATTTTTTAAAAAAAATCTTACGTTAACATGAAATGAGTTTTATTGTAATTACTTATTTTAAAATAATTTTAAACATGTTTTTATCCTCGCCTGAGGATTTTTTTTTAATTGATTCCTAGAGAGAAAGTAAGGGAGAGGGAGAAATATCAATGTAAGAAACATCAATAGGTTGCCTCCCCTACATGCCCCAATTGGGAATCAAACCCGCAACCTTTCGGTGTTTGGGACAATGCTCCCAACCAGCTGAGCCACCGGGACAGTGCTAAACATTATTTAGTTTAATTGCTAATGAAATATAGATCAATTTTTTAAAAAACACACACAAAAGCTCTTTGGGAGTCCGAAGTTTTTAAGTATAAAAGGGTAAAAAAAAAAAATCACAAAGTTTGAGAGCCATTACAATAGGGTATAAAACCAATATCTTCCATTAGCCTCTTCCTTCCTCAATCAGTTCTCTTTTGTAGAGATAGCCAGGCTTTTCCTTGGATAACCTTCCAGACCTTTTTCTTCTGTTTTTAAACAGGCATGTACAGCTGAAATGGTTTTCCCCAAAAAGGTCTCTTTTTTAAAGAACTATCCCATAACTTGCTTTTCAGTTTGCTCTTTCCCACATCCTCTCATATAAATAAATATCATTCTTTAGAACTGCCACACAATCCATCATAGTATAGTTTATTAAAATATGGTATATCTTCTTTGGATGGACACTTGTTATTTCCAATTTTCTATTTAAATAATATGGGGGGGGGGGGGTCTTTTGCCAATTTCTATTGCTTTATAACAGAAATTTCCGGAAGAAAAATATGAATCCAGCCTAAAAGTTAGAGATTGTTTAACATTATTTCACAGTGCTAATTTTTAAGGGCAAAATGAAAGATGAAAAGGGGTTCTAGGTAGCTTCCTCCTTTTCAAAAATCTACTTTTAAAGTGTTTTTTTAATATATGTTTTTATTTATTTTTAGAGAGAGAGGAAGGGTGAGGAAGAGGGGAGGGGGAGAGGGGAAAACATCAGCTGCCTCCTGCATGATCAAGCCCAAACACGCTGGGCATGTGCCATGACAGGGAATCAAACCAGCGACCTCTCAGTGCATGGGAGGGTGCTCAACCAACTGAGCCACACCAGCCAGGGCCAAAAATCTACCTTCTGAAGCTCAAAAATTAGTAACTGCAAAATGTCCCAGACAGTCAAATAAGGCGGGGAATCCCCTTTGCTTGGAAAGTAGACTCTGTGAAACTTCCAGGTTACCTGTATACCTGTTAAAATGTAATGAGTGATGTAATAAAACCTACAAGTTTATCTGTGTGTACTATGGACTACTACCCAGAGACCTTTTTACAAAGTCCTGTGTGGTGATTTAGAGCTTTTACCATATTGCTGATTAAAACGATGCTCCCGACTGCACAAAACCAGGGGGCAGAGACTGAGTTCTAACAGATACTGCCAATAATAGGCATGCCAAGAAGTCTTTGACAATTTACTCTCTAGCTGTCTGAGTGTCCATTCCTTCACATTCTTGCCAACACCAGACAGTACCAACTTTATTCACTTTTCCCAATTGGCATTTTTCTAATAACTAGTAAGACTGAGTATCTTTTCCTAAGTAAACTGGCTTTTAAGATATCCCCTTTGAACTGCCACTTCTTACCGCCTGAACATTTTTGTACTATACAGTCCGCCTCTGTCTGTACTTAACAGGAATTCTTTATCTCCTCATCCTTTTTTTAACAGTATGATTTCTTAAGATAATTTCAAAACTAGATCCGTTTTAGGGATCCTAAAACCTACACATATAAATATAAAGTACAAATTCTTACCTGACAACACATATCCTATATTCCACAAGCAAATGTGAAACATTGCTATGTACTTGTGCATATGAGACAAGCCATGGGCTTATACAGGAATAGATATGCTTACCTCTTATTTCCAATTGCCACACACATAAACACACAAGCTTATTAATCTTAGACAATACCTACAGGTACCAGATACTTCCAGAAGTCCTTTCCAAACATGATCATTTGGCTCTCAACAACCTTGTGCATGTTTTATGGCCCCTATTTATAGATCAACTGAGAGGCTCGGAGAGTTTAACCAGTTTGCCCAGGATCAAGGAGCTGAGCAACTGAGGGCTAGGATTCCCGGCAGGACGCCACCAGCCCTCCCTGTCCCGTGCTGCGCGCACGGCCGCCCCTGGTTCTGCTGTGAACAGTGTGTGCACACAGACATGCCTGCCTCGTTTTCTCCTAAGGCCCGGTATTTCATCTGAGAGGCATAACAGAATCACGTAACACCGGGTGCTTTAATCATCACCCCGATGGCTTCTTGTCATAGCTGACCTTAAAAACAGCCAGGCAGCCAGCCTCGAGGCAGATTCCTTCGTCCTCATTCCCTGCCGAAGAGAATCCTGGGGACAGCTCTCCACCCCATAGGATGCTGTTGGGGCACAGCGGTTCCCATGAAGCACTTAAGAGGTACACACAGTTCAACAATCTCTGGTGAGCAGACTCCAAAAGTCATAGGCATGAAGTCTTGCATGACAATCCCAAATAACCATCTGCTAACTTAAACACTGAAACACATGGAGAATCAGAATAACGCAGTCACTCCTCAACCCACAGGCTGCTCTTGCCGTTGCCCCTCCAGGCTCACTTCAACCTCTACCCTCTCACAGTTGAGCCTCTCTAATCCCAAACTGCTTAGAGTTCCCCGCACACACCAGGGTGTTTCACACTTCCACGCCTTCCTCCTGCTGTCCCTCTGCCTTCTCCATACCCAACGCACACGGTTAGCCTGTATGCCCGCACATCCCTCTCTGAACCTCTCCCTGCTGGCTTACCCACACTCACCTCAGCCTGCCGCCCCTCTGTGTTGTGGGGCTAACAGGCACCCCAAGCCACATTTGCCATTTCTCTTTTCCTGCAGCGATATTAGCCCGCCTTCAGGATCACTGCCCCACAGGGAGGAACTGAGACAGAGCACAGCGAAAGCCACACACCCCACACACTTCTGTAGAGCCAGTACCTAACTCTTCTAGCTCCTGAAACCTAGACAGAATGGGTCAGGGGGCACAAGTATTCAATCCATGCTTGCTAAACCAAAACTTATATAAGCCACAGGGAATGAAACTTGAAAAATGCAGAAATGGGAAAACTACCACTCCCTAAAATATGGAAATGAGGATTTTCAACCACACTTATCTCTCCAAAGAAAAGGCAAGGGCTTCTTTATTTTGGCAAGAACAGGTGACTTTTTAAAAACTGACATTTGAGGACCACTGGGGAGACTGCAATCGCTTCTCAGTCTTAATATCACGGCCTCTTAATTACACCCTCCACTCGTCATCTGCCCAGCCAGAGTGGCAAGCTGAGCAGTATTTTGTTTTGGAAACAAATTTTTAATCAAATTTAACTTCAAAGTATGATTTAGTAAAGTTTCCAGTGCAAGAAAATAATATTAATTTCTGAGGTAAGACCCCAATTTCAAGGTGCCTTATAAAAATATATATCCAAGAGTCCTATTACACACACATAAATATCCTAGGCTGAAATTACTATGAAAAGAACAGATTGTTACACACCTCAGCTGAACAATGCAACTATTAAATTGTTGTGCCTATGCTGAAGAGTCTTCAGGATACATAATTTATTACAAGCACTAATTATACAAACAGAATGATTTCATTATTAAATTAAAAAGGGTTTGTGGATACATGCAAAGAAGAAGTTATGGAAAATAATACACCCAGGTATCGGCTTAAGACCAAGAAATACATGGGCATAGGGAGGATTGTAAAACAAGTATGTTCACATTTTACTTCATGTGGTTTGAATTAATTTGAATGTAAACATATGTAAGAACTTAAGCTGTTTACCCTTTACAGTATCTAGGTTATACTTACTTCAAAAAAATTTATACATGCTCAGTGAAAATAAAGATTTCCACCTATATCAGTCCACATCCCAAATCAGAACAAAGATTTTCCATATTTCTGTTACCACCAAATGTAATCTACTGCCAGCCTTTGCACTCGAGTCTCAAGGGGAAAATACAACAGCGGCCACTGGAGTGGCTACTGAGTGACAATGTGCTGATGCCTTACCTACCTTGTGCCCAGGAACCTGAGGCTTCGTTTCCATCCTCACCTACCCACCCCGGGATTTCCTCGTCCTTGCACAACACCGTGCGTTCAGAAAGTGGAACTGGAATTCGAACCCAGATCTAAGCCTCATGCCCCACCTTCTTCTGGCTGTACCTTTCCGGTCACAGGCACATGAGGCCACCATCGGGAGCTCCTAATCAAAGAGGGTTTTTTTCTTCTTTTTTTTTCTTTTTTTAATATATTTTATTGATATTTTACAGGGAGGAAGGGAGAGAGATAGAGAGCTAGAAACATCAATGATAGAGAAACATCGACCAGCTGCCTCTTGCACACCCCCTACCGAGGATGTGCCCGCAACCAACGTACATGCCCTTGACCGGAATCGAACCCGGGACCTTTCAGTCCACAGGCCGACGCTCTACCACTGAGCCAAACCAGAAAGAAGTTTCTCCTTCCCACTCTCTCCTAATCCTTAACAATAGTCCACATTTAAGAGACTTCCCCCAGCCCGCATGGCTCAGAACCAGGAGGATATGGTTTGATTTCCAGTCAGAGCACAAGCCTGTGTCACAGACTCAATCCCCAGTAGGGGGCGTGCAAGAGGCAGCCCATCAATGCTTCTCTCTTCATCATTGATGTTTCTAACCCTCTCTCGCTCTCCCTCTTGGAAATCAATAAAATAGATATATGACTAAAAGAGACGTTCTCCTGCAAGCCAGGATCCTACTACTTTGGAAGCAAGCTGGGACCACCAGGCACCACAGTCTCCACTCCGGATCCTGCCACTCTTATCTCCAACACATCACCTCCCGGAGACAAAACCTTGGTCTCTGCCTCCTGATGCCCTCTTCACCCTCTCCCATCTCCTTATCCCCTCCAATTTTTCTGCAATTCATCTATATTAAGATGAAGCCACTAAGAATTACCTAAAAGGAAAAAGTAGTCTCATTTTCTGTCTTAAGACAAGCTGTCCAGATATTTTATGTAAGTCCCAGATTTCAGACTACCTGTACCTATCCTTTTCCTAGAAGACGACGATAAATCAACCCTTCAAAGAAGTCAAACAAGATCTTTTTTTCCTTTGGACAAAGCAAGAAATGGGACATCTCTGCTCTGACTTGCCATTGCAAACATGATCGGACTGCTTGTGTAAGCTACTTTGAGGACTTAACAACTGGGAGGCACAAAGGCAGGGCAGAGTCGTGGATCTGGAAACTGGTAACACCAATCACCTCCAGCGCTGTGGGCAAGCCACTTCTTCTCCCAGGGCTTAATGGAGTTCAGCAGCTAATACCACTAAAAACTTCCCGTTTTATCCTGTGCTATCCCGTTTTTACTAGTTTTCCTTTTTTAAATTAGTAGGTGTTTAACGTATTTTGAAAATAGTACTCTACTGATCAAAGGACTTGCATAGACACAAATAGTCTGTATAAAAGACTTACTATGTCGGGACCGGTTTGGCTCAATGAATAGAGCGTCGGCTTGGGGACTGAAGGGTCCCGGGTTCAATTCCAGTCAAGGGCATGTACCTTGGTTGCAGGCATATCCCCAGTAGGGGGTGTGCAAGAGGCAGCTGATCGATGACTCTCTCATTGATGTTTCTAACTCTCTATCCCTCTCCCTTACTCTCTGTATAAAATCAATAAAATATATTTTTAAAACAAAATAATAAATAAATAAATAAAAGACTTACTGTCTCCAAGTCAATTGCTCTAACATCGCCTGGATTTAGTGACTACTGTGGCAAAAGACACAATTCATAATTTGAAGACACAGTTACTTTATAAAGAACCAGATTTTTAAATACCCAAAAATGAGGAAATTTGGGGTACTTACAAAAGGTTTCTTGTTTTTCTTATAGCTAGCACTTTACGAATAAAATGAAAGGAATGCTCCACTTATTCAAAGATCCTAAGATAAAGCGATTAAAGCATTTTAAACTTAGCCTGTGATGTCCCTAAGTGTTTTGGCCAATAGTTTCAACCTTGGCTTGTCAAATCTTCAAGTGTACAGACAACCACATGGAAGCAGTGGACTTGGTCTCCACTGTTTGAAAACCCAAGACAGATTCAGAAGACTCTCCACATGTATGCTAATAAAAAGCAGGATGAACTGTCTGTAAGAAAGTAGAATCACAGTTACCAGAAGTATTGAGACAGATGTCAGAGGGTGGGTTAACTGTCACAAACAAGTCTTGTCCATTCAACAGGAGGACCTGGCCCGGCTGGCATGGCTCAGTGGTTGAGCACAGACCTATGAACCAGGAGTTTGTGGAATCAGGAGTTCTGGGAATTGATCAGGGTACATGCCCAGGTTTCCAGCTCAATAGCCAGTGTGGAGCCTGCGAGAGGCAGTGGATCAATGATTGTCTATCATTGATGTTTCTATCCCTCTCTCCCTCTCCCTTTATCTCTGAAATCAACAATATATATATATATATATATATATATATATATATATATATATATATATTTTTTTTTTTTTTTTTAAAGGTAGAGCGTCTAGCCCTGACCACGTGGCTCAGCTGAATCATCCCATGCACCAAAAGGTTGTTTCAATTCACAGTCAGAGCACATACCCAAGTTGTAGGTTTGATCCCCAGTTGGAGTGAGTATGGGAGGCAATGGATTGAGATTTCTTACATCAATGTTTCTCTCTTCCCCACACCCCTTTCTCCGCTCTCTCTAAAAAAAAAAAAAAAAAAAAAATCAATCAAAACATATCCTCAGGTCAGAAAAAAAAAAAAAAAAAAAAAAAGTGGTGGAGCCTATTTCCAAATCCCCCTTGACTCAGTGCTGGCCTTGTGATGTGCCTCGCTCAGTAGAATGAGATGGAAATACTAGTGTGCCGATTCTAGGCCATCCCTTTGAGAGGCCTCGCAGCTTCTGCTTTCACTGGGATGGCCACACCAAGTGATGAGGTATCATGTGGAGAAGTCAGGAGGACAAGCACCAAGAGGCCAAGCAGGTGAGTGAAGCTTTCTTGGACCTTGTCACCCAGCTTACTAACTAACTAACCCACAATGACACCCAGTGGAACAGAACCAGCCACCGAACAGATCCATAGCGTCATGAGGAAGAACAACTTGTTGTTCTGAGCTGATATTTTGTGGTGGTTTGTTATGAATCAACTCCCTAAACCAGTGGTCAACAAACTCATCAATCAACAGAGCCAAATAACAGTACAACGATTGAAACTTCTTTTGAGAGCCAAACTTTTTAAACTTAAACTTCTTCGAACGCCACTTCTTCAAAATAGGCTCACCCAGGCCGTGGTATTTTGTGAAAGAGCCACACTCAAGGGGCCAAAGAGCCGCATGTAGCTCGAGAGCCACAGTTTGCTGACCGCGGTCCTAAACAATTAAGTGGCAATGCCAGGTATTCTAATTTATGCCTCTTTCAGCTTATAGTTCATTTAGAGTCCTCAAAGGAGAGTTCTGTAATAGTCTCAGACAATTTCCTAATCAAGTTAAATGGTTTCAGGATAATTTTCTAAAATACATAATTGGTATCCTAAGTGTTCCCCTTCAGGGCAATAAAATCCACACAGTACATTAAAATTTATAACTGTTTATTTACCAATACTGAGCACTTGCCAAACAGTGAGTTAAGAGCATGAGAAATTATACCCTCAATTTTAAGAGCCCTGAAAACTATGTTTGCAACCAGCTTTCATGCAAAACCCTGGCAGTCCAAGCCAACTTTTTAAACATCAGATTTATGGGGCAGAAATCCCAACAAAAAATGGCAAGCCTACCCCCGCTGGTCACTGCTACCACACTGCCACCTCCTGTCTTATGACTCCAGAAGTTTGAATAAGAGGCAAGAGTCGATAAAAGAAAGTCAGCTAAGAATAGCTCACCTCTCTCCCTCCTCTCAGACGAAATCAACCGGAGTTACTCAATGGATAATTCAGTCCGCTCAGAAACGTCACTGCTAGAAAAGTTGTTGTCCTAATGCTGCTGAAGACCATTACAATGGAGTTTCTTTAAGTATATGTATCAAGGTAGCTCATCTTTATACAGCTTCGCTTTCATATAAAATGCCAGATCTGTAAGGTAACTGCAGTGATGTGGCTCATAAGAGAATTTCAAAGTATGGCACACATCATTCCCCTCTTGCTGACTGAGTGAAAGAGGTGCCCGCGCAAAAGTAACTGAGCTACCACCAGGTTACAGACAAGAAAGAAATACAAGTCAAGTTTCTGACAGGGAAGTCTCGGAGCTCTGTAATTCCAGAAATATGTTTAAGTCTCAGCTGGGAATTCATTTATTTCCAGCAGAATGGCAAATCAGAACAAAATAGGCCCCTGTTAGCTTATTACTGACATTTGGCGGGAGCAGATCATGTAGGTGATCACACAAGTCCAAAGGAGAGTCACAAACACAGGCAAGACTCTCAGTTCCCACTGGCTCAGCACATGTCATGCTTCCTTACATCTTCCTGGTTACCGTGGGCAGCCACGCACAGCACTTTAACATTTACTTTTTGTATAAATTCTAATAAGGGCAAAGTACAGAGTCTTTTAAACGCTTCCAAACTGTATTGAGAACACAGGTTGACATCAAGAAAAATCTCACAATTTAAGCAGCCGCGCATTACTGATCTTAAACTGAGCACTCCAAAGATAATCCTGCTTACAATTCTTTACCAAAAGTTTCCTAGCATTCAGAATCTCACGTCTCCGCATGTGTGCGAGATCTCCCTGATTCACAAGCTCCACCTGTGCCGTTCTGCTAAGACAGGCGGCACAGCCGTGCACACCTAGGCTTAAATGGTCAGCATTAAAAGCAGCTTTTGTTGTCCCGAAACAACAGGGTCCGAAGCCCTGGCTAGTGGGCACCTGGCTAGTGGGCACAGGGCTGGTCACAGCATCAGCCTATTCCATACTGAACAGCTATTAAAAGGAAGCGCTAGCTTTTCAACAGCCAATTAAAGTAAGATAGACTTAAAATTTTTATACATGCTGTCTACCCAATTTACATGTTAAGCACTCGATTCTAAAATGCAAATGAGTTGTTCATTTATTTTTAAGAAAACAAAACAAAACAGAGATTTGAGCTTAGGCACCACAGTCTGTCTTAACCAATTCTGCCTGGGGGGGGGGGGGGGGGAATTAACACTATAATATTAACACTATACAAAATACAAAATTAACACTATAATATCCTACTATTTTTGCTCCTTTGTTCAAATAGATATTTGGTTACATATTCTGATCAATATATCCTAACAATTAAACCATGAGGGCGTTTAAGCTATGAAAGTCTGAAAATATTAAAATTTTTTCATAATTTAAAGCAGTAATGGAAAATGAAATAAAACCACCGCCCTCAGTTCCCCAGTGTCAGCGACTTTCCCGGTCTCTCTCCCACGCCCAATATAACAACAAAATCAGTGCTATTTACATAGAACACATACAAGGTCCCACAAAGATACCAGTGGCTCTTCCCAACCAGATGCAGCTCCTCTTCCAAAGTCCCAGCAATTTTCACACCCACCCTTAACTTAAACTTTGCCCCCAAGTGGGAGGGGGGTTGGTTCAGCTTATGCCTCAGAGTGAAGCCAAGTCTTCCCGTGTTGTTTCTTTTACAGAAAGTGCAACACTACCCCCAACATTCAGTGCAATCCTCTCTTCATTCCGGATGGAGGGAACCTCAGGCTCTGTGCAGTGCTGCGGTAATCTTCCCCAATGGAGGGGTATCTGAATGCAGATAAGCAACATTCCTTCCACATTCCCTTGAGACTTCGGTAATCGGGAGCTAAGCTTGGTCTGAACCAAATTCAACAATACCCCTTCCTGAAAGGGTCCCCTCCCAGCTCTGCTCCCAGGCAGAGTTAGGCCAGGCTGCCAAGCATCAAATCACTTCCTAGGCCTGCTCCCCGGTTTGAGTCGCTGCAAGCCCATTCATCCATCTCAGAGTGCTGCCATAAGCATTCTTCAGCCCTGAGCTCCCGACATGCCTTGCACAGCAGGTATAAAGGTCACCGCAGCATATGTGGGTGTGCCTGCCTCAGATGCCTACATGATGATGGGATGGAATGCAATGACTGCTAAGCACAAAGAACTCCACCCAGAAGTCCAGCAGGCTCCCTTGGCAAGGACGGGTGTGTGGCGTTCACCTCTGTCACCAGTACCGCCTTTTGACCTCCTGTAGGTGCTCACAGGCACAGGGTTCCCTCTGCCCTCTCAAAGCCCATTCAGATAAGAGGTTCCGTTCAAACAGAATTGTAAAATGCATTTCCAGGACATTTCTCTAAGGAAATTCCAAAAAAAAAAAAAAAAAAAAGCTCTACTTTTGTTTTCAGCCATTTCAATATAAGCAAAGGAGTTACTTTTTTATTCTCTGGGTAAAAAGTTGTCTCCAGTACAGTCCTATTTATTTTGCTGGTAAGATAGTATCATTTAAAGTCCTGAGCATTTTAATTTAATCTACAGCGTTCATAAAATGAAGCTTCCACTGATAAATCTAGTAACATTACACTTTATGTGCTTTCCTAAAGAGGAACCTGCTCACTATAAAGTAACAAGTAACTAAGTTGTGTTTAGGTTGAGCAAAGCCTTTATGAATAAGAGAGGCAGTTCTTACCAGATGTTTTAAGTTTAATTCCCTACACATGGGGAGAAATTAACACCAGGTTGGAAAGAAAATCAGCAGAGTAAGACAAAGTAACTGGCATTTGCAGTTAGGTCAATGAATTGTATCTGAGAAACACAAGACACTTAATGTTTACATTTAGGGACTCTCAAACGTTAAAATGCCAATCCTTCAGCAGAACCATTGGTTTTTTTTTTAATTTATTCAATATTTAAAGAAAATTAAGACACACTGGCTAAACACGAAACCAATTAGAATTTGCAGAAATGTGCTCACATTCCTCCCCTCCCCCCAGGTAAACAATTCAGACTATGCCTTTCAACTTCTTTTTAAGGAGATATGACTTCATGCAGAATTTTTCAATTCCTATGAAACTGAGATCAGTTTAGATACTTTCCAGTATACATCCTATTGTTTTAGTAAAATGTTTTTACAGGATTCTATTCTAATATATGAAGTTATTTGACCCCCTACGGAAATTCCCAACTAGAACTAAATCTACCCAGTCACACCAATCTCTTTTCAACTATCCCAATGAAAATTAAGCACATGAACAAGAGAAATCCACAAAAACCCAAACCAACTTGCTAACAAAAACACGATTTGTGAGAATGCTTTTACCTGGAAGAGAACTCAGTCTAGAAATAGGCAATAGTGACGTTTTATGCAGCCATCTCCGCACAGCAACAGGGAAGTACACCCCTGCCGCCCTCTCGCACCCACTATCACCAATGCCTAACCAGACAAACAGTCCTAGTTTACATTAACTCCCAGCTTAGAGCTTGGCCCGCCTGGGAGTGGGGAGATGGGAGGGGAAAGCGCGCAAACCCTCACCCCACCTTGCGAAACCCAGAAAGGCGCACACAGGCCAGCCCGGCTCCTTTTAGCTCCAGGGCGGCGATCCCGGCCGGCTCTGGAGGAAGGAGCCATTTCTCCAGGGCACTCCAAAACTAAAAGCTCAGCCTCCAACGTCTCTAAGTGACACGCAACACATGCTCTCCCAAAAGTGCAGTCCCCTGCTGCAGGAGCCCAAATCTTGGGTCTTCGTGATCTCTTGGTGGTAACTTATAAGCAAAAAATGTCGTTTAAAAGGGGCGGGGGTGAGGGGCAGAGGCGGGAGACAAAGGCGGATTGCAGGAACCTGTGTGCCTCCGGGTGACCGAGGGGCGCCCCTGGGCAGGAGCAGGCCAGGCCGGGTCCACCCACGTGTCCCGGTCCCGGCCGGCCAGCTCACAGGGCAGAAGGCCGTTCTCTCCCCGCAGCCCGGCGGCCACAACTCGGGACAGACAGACAAGGAAGGCCACGCCACACCCACGGGTGTCCGCAGCTGCTCTTGCCTCTCCCTCCCCCGCACTTACAAGGAGGACGGGGGCGGGTGGGGGTGGGGGTAGGAGTCGCCCACAGCTTCCCTAAATCCTACAAATCCCCCAAAACTGCCCAGAGGCTGGTTTCCGGGTGGAGCCACTTGAGCTCCGGGTCTGGGGAGTCCTCGGTGGCGAGTTTCCTGCAGAGCCGCTCCTACACGAGTGTCGGGGACCCCCCCCCCCGGCGCTGCCCACGCGCACCTGCCGCCCCGAGGCCCGGACGCCGCCGGCAGCCGCCCGTGGGCCCCGGGGAAGCGGCCGTGGCTGAGCAGCCGGGTCCTCCCGGAACGGAGGCCGGAGCCCGCGGAACCGCAAACCCGCTCACCTTTGCCTCTTGGGGACCGAGTGCTCCACCTCCAGGAGTTTGCCGTGCAGCTCCACTTTACCTGCGGGCAGAGGGGGCGGTTGGCGGGGAGCGGCGGCCCCGGGGCTCCCCGACACCCCGCCCGGCCCCCGGACGCGGCTCCAGGCCGGGGAGCCCCGCACCCGCGGGGGGACCGCGGCACCTCCCAGAGGGGCGGGGGGAGGCCTCCCCGCACTCTGGTCCCTCTCCCCCCGCTGGCCTCTCCCCCCGCGACACCCCCGTGGACACTCGGGGGGTTGGGGGGGACGCGGCTCCGGCCCAGGCCCGCGCGGAGCAGGGGCGGCGGGAAGGGCGGCCGGGCGGGCGCGGGGAGAGCCAGCGGGACGGCGGGCACCGCCCGCCGAGGGGCCCCCGCCCGCCCGGCCGCCCGTCGGGCTCGGGGGCGCCGGCGGCGGGCCGGGGCCGCGGGTCACACTGGCCGCGGGCACCAGCCCGGCCTCCCTCGGCGGGGCCGCCCGCTGGGGTCGGGGAGGAAGGAGGAAGCGGCGTGCGGAGCCCGAGCCCGCGCGGGGGCCCCTCCCCGGCCCCGCGCCCCGCGCCCGGCTTCCTGACAGCGGCGCCCGGGCCCGGGGCCGGCGGGGAGCCGGAGTCCGAGCCGGGACCCTGGGCGCCCCGCGCGGGTGGGCCCCGGGGGGAGGCGGCGGGCGGCGGGCGGCGGGCCGGGCCCCGGGGAGGCGGCGGGCGGCGGGCGGCGGGCCGGGCCCGGGGAGGCGGCGGGCGGGCGGCGGGCGGCGGGCGGCGGGCGGCGGGCCGGGCCCGGGGAGGCGGCGGGCCCACCTGAGAGCGCCTCGATGGCCCGCAGCGCCCCGCCGTCGTCGGCGCAGTCCACGAAGGCGTAGCCGCCCTTGAGCAGGAAGGGGCCGGCGGCGGGGACCTGCGCCTCCCGGAACACGCGCTCCAGGTCGGCGGCCGCCGCGGCCTCGCTCAGGTTCCCGATGTACAGCTTGTTCATCGCGGCGGCGGCTGCTTCGGGGAGGACGTGAGGAGAAGCAGACCCGGGCGGGCCCGCGGCGAGTCCTCGTCCCCCGCCGCTCACGCGGGAGGCCGGACGGCGGATCCGGCCCGAAGGCTGCGTCCGGGGCTGCGGCGGGAGCGGACCTCGGCGGCCCCGCCGCGGCAGAGAGCTCGGCGCGGAGGAGCCGGGGCGGGCGGGGCGGCGGGCGGAGGGAGGAGGGGAAACTACTTTTTGTCTCTTCCTCCGGCCCGGCCGCCGCGCGCCGCCGCCGCCTCCGCCTCCGCCTCCGCCTCCCGCACGGCCCGCGGCGGAGGGGGGCGGGCGCGGGGGGCGGGGGGCGGGCGCGGGGGGCGGGGGGCGGGCGCGGGGGGAGGAGGGCGGGGAGGCGCCGGCGGCGGAACAGATCCGCTCCGAGTGTCCGGCGTTTTGAATGAGCCACGTGTTCAAACTACAAATCAACGTCTCACGTGAGGAGTCCCGGCGCCGAGGAGAGGGCTCCGGCGGGGGAGGGGCGGGCGGGGGGAGGGGGAGGAGGGGGAGGGGGGGGAGGAGGGGGAGGGTGGGGAGGAGGTGGGGAGGGGAGAGCAGGGGCGGAGAAAGGAGGAAAACGCAGAGGAGCCGCGGGCGGCGGCGCCGGGCCCGGTGGAGGGAGGGGTATCTGGCCGGGCGGGTCCGGGGGCGGGAGAGGAGAGGAGAGAGGGGAGAGGCGAGGAGGGGGAGGGCAGAGGAGGGGAGGGGAGGAAAAGGAGGGGAGGGATACGGATCCCTTTTTCTCTTGAGGAGGTGGGGTTGGGGCGCTCAGTTGCCGGAGTTTTAAATATTGGGTTTCTGAGAACGCGGCCCTGAGCCAGCCCGGAGCCGCCGTCCCGAACTCGCCTCGTGGCCGGGGACACGCGGAGGACCGCGGGCGCCGCCGGCGGGGGCGGGACGGGGGGCGGGAGGGCCCGGCGCGCACCCCGCACCGCCGGCCCCGGGGGCGGGAGGGCCCGGCCCGCACCCCGCACCCCGCACCGCCGGCCCCGGGCGGGGAGGCGGGAGCCCCGCGGCTCTGGGGCGGGTGTCCGGGCGCCTCCTCCGCCGGGCGCGGTGGCCGCGGGTTGCGGGAGGCGGAGGCCCGGGGCGGGCGGGCGCCGGGGCCTCGGGGCCGGAGGAGGGCAGAGCGGGGAGAGTCGGGTGTAAAAGGACACATTTCCTCCTGTGGCTCCGGAGGAGGAGCGGGGCGGGCCGGTCCTGCCATTGGAATGGTTTTAGTGGGAGAACGGGGACTCGGCGCAGCCGGACCGCGCTCCGCGCTCACCCGCAGGCGGGGTCGCCCCGAAAACGGCTCTCCGCCGCCTCCGCCCGCGGTGGTCCGGGCGCCGGCACCGGCGGGGCGGGGGGTCCGGCCGGGGCCCTTCCCGGGCCGCCCGCCCGCGGGCCGAGGAGGAACACGGAAATGGACGCGGCGCCGGGGGCTCCGAGTGCCCTCACCGCGGCCTCCACTCAGGCCGCCTGCACCGGACACTCCGATAACTTCAATAGGGAGAGAGAGAAAATGCTCACATTAAACAAGACGGAACTTCTGTGTAGCAGAAATATATGCAAACCTCGTTAACGGCTTGGTACTCTTACTAGTAGGAAAGTGGATTGTGCAATTGAGAAAACATTGTGATTTACACCGAAACACCTTCATTATGACAAGTTGATGAGTTGGTTTCCCTTGTCAAACCGTGTATGGCATTTAAAAGTGTGTATTTTCCAACTGAAAGATGAATGGCAGGCTTCGTTAAAAATATGTGGGAATCATTGCATAGTATGAAGAGTATTTACATTTTTCTTCTTTTAAAAATAAAGTTACTTGATAATTTTGGTTAAGGAACTGGAAGGTGTCAGATAATCCATTTTATTATAAATGCAACTATTCTAACAAGTTTTTTGGTTTTTCCTGCCAAGCAAACCCAATTTTTTAAATGTAAAACTCATTTCCTCAATATTTTCATTCACATTTAACTTAGCAAAATATTTTTACTTTATGAGATAGAAAAGACAAACCTGTTTTTATGATTTAGAACTGTATTATAAGCTCAATCTTAAAAAACAAGAACATTTTAGTAGAAATTTTGTATGACTAGGTTTTTCTCCCCCCCCCAAAAAAAGCAGGTTTAACTTTTCAAAGAAGGTTGCTTATTTCCCTTTTCATGTTTTTAAAAGAGAACCTTGCTTCTAAAAAAGAAAAATATATATGTTCTTCCTTTATGACTTATGTGGTATAAAAATGTAAATACCAAAAATTGTGAATTTTTCATGAACCTGTTGCATGTGATCAGAAGTTGTTTTTTTAAATATGCTTTTCATTCGTTTAGTGATGTTTGCTTTCCTAAATACCTCTTTAAATATTACAAACCAGCCTGTTGGATCATTTAACTTTTAGTAATTTCTCATGATGAACAAATTTTGCATGTTCAGCTTGTCAGTTTCCAAGGTCAACTGAATGGTGGTTCTGGATTTCTGACTATTTGCTCATTAAAACTGAGACCAAAGGAAATATCTACTTCCAAAGCATGGGGGGAAAATTTGTTTATTTTCCATAAATACTAGCCCATGCTTGTCTGTCACTATCACACAAATCTAACAGCTGGAATTTAAAACATTGTGTGCCGTTTTGAAGAAATATGTTCCTGGGGCTCCTGTGATTTAATCTGTGTATTATTGTAACACACTGGATACTCCCATCTAGGACCTTAAAAACATACACGAGTTATATAAGCCCAGACCTCAAAAAGGGAGGTGGCTGCAGCCCACTTAACTCCCAATCTTCCAGGCACTGAGGGATAAGTATATATTTTTCAAAAACATGGGCAACTGTTTAATTAATTGGCATTTCGAGTGCAAACATATCTTTGATGGATTTTCAAGAATGTATATAAAGTCCATCTGATTTCCAGGCTTCTGGTGAGCTCACACACGAAATCAGCCATGCACATGGGCTGCTCCCAACTCTTCCCGAAGCAGGGGCAGCTCCTGGTTAGGAATTCCACGGAGGATCCCCATGGGCCATGGGGTGTGCTGGCGGCTGAGCCTTCCCCCTGGACGGCCGCCCCGAGCCCCACACCCATGTCTGGTGTTGGTAATGCAACGTGAAAGGAGAAGGACGAGGGTTACAAGGTCGGTTACCGTGGCTGTCCGCAGGCAATGAGCGACGGCTGAGCAGGCAGAGGCGGGAGGAACGGCGATCCGGGGCCGCCCCGCACGCCCGCCGCCCGGGCCCGCCCCGCGCCGGGGTCCGCTCTGCGTGGCTCGGGCTCCCGGGCGGCGCCTTCCCACCCGCTCCCGCCCCCTCCCCGGCTCCCCGGGGGCCGCTCCGTTGGACCCAGATGCGTGATGAGCAGTGCCCGGCTCTGCCTCCCCTCAGAGTCTTCCCTCAGTTACTTTTGTCTGACACCAAACATGGTGCCCCGGAGAGAAGAGGGGGCTGTTTCCTTTCCCCCGGCTCTGCCCGGAGGAGGCGGGATCCCCGAAGCTCCTCACGCGGGGAAGATCCTCCGCCGGCCGCCGGCTGGCCGCGGAGGGCGCAGACCACTGCGCCGCCCGGCCCCGCTGGGGCTCCGACCCCCGCGCGGAGCGGCGCGGACGGTGAGACGTGGGGCCCGGGGAAGCGCTGCCGGTCCCCGCGCGCACGACCCCGGGACCCGAGGTCCTCCTCCTCCTCCTCCGCCCGGCCGGGCCGGGCCGGGCCGGACAGCGCGCACCCCCGGCCGGAACCAGAGCCGGGAAGCCCTGCCGCGGCGGGATGCTCGGACGGGGACGGCGGCAGCCTCGCGGGACCGCGCCGCCGGGAGGAGGGCGGAGGGCGGGGCGGGCGGCGCAGCGCGCAAACGCGGGGGGCGGGGCCTCGCGCGGCGCGGGCGGACGGGCCGGCCCGAGCGGAGCGGCCCGCGTGGCGAGGCCCCGCCCCTGCCCGGGGAGGGGGCGGGGCCCCTCCTCTCCCCCGATTGGTGGGCGGAGGGCCTATCAGCGCGGGCCGCCGCCGCCGGAGCCGTTTGCTGGGCCCCACTCATTGGCCCCCGAGCCGCCCTGCGTTTCCATCGTTTGTGGCGCGAAAACGGCCCTTCGCTCCCTGTCCTCGGAGAGGCCGGTCCCCCCCGGGCGTCCTCCGGTCCCGCCGCCCTTTGACGGCGGCCCCGGCCCCGGCCCCGGCCCCGCGGAGGGGAGGGGAGGGGAGGGCCGGGGAGGGGGCGGAGGGGGTGGGCGCCGGCCCCGGGTGCGGGGCCCGCCCCGGGCTGACCGCGTGGTGCCGCGGGGCCGTCTCCCTCCCCCGCGTCCAGCGCCCGGAGTCACTCCGTGTCCAACATCTCCGAGTCTACATACTTTTTTTTTTTTTTAGTTACAACAAAATGCGCTTCTTTCTAAATGCCCGGATTTCCCTGAAACTTCTAGAGGGTCGACTTATGCCGCCCCCTCCCTCTCCGACCCCCTTTGTGGTGCCCGGGTTGTTCTAGCAAAACCGAACAGCCTCCAAAAAAAGGCAAACGAAAAGCCCGGTCACGGCCGCTCTGCCCAGGCCAGGGTCCGCGGTGAAGCTGTCCTAAGCCCGGAGGAGCTGAGACCGACCTGGGAGGATTAGCGATTTCTGTAGCTGAAAGGTTCTAACTTTGCGTTTGGTGGAGACGGTGAGAGAAAAAAAAAGTGAGATTGGCTTATATATGAAGCACAAATCAAACGAAAAGTCATACTTAAAATGGTTAACTGAGAAAACGAACAGTCACCGCAGTGTATTCTAGGCATTGGGGTCTTTGTGCCTTTCTAGTTGTATTTGCTATTGGTCTTCTCAAAAAATTAAAGGTCAGAATTTCTGACCATGAAAGAAAAGAGGAAAGTGTAAATTTATTTGTTATATCTAATTTTATAGCATAGTTTCCAATTCTTTCATTATTTAAGGAAAAAGAAATGTACCAGTTAAAAATGTGACTTAGTTTGTTCACAGATAATTTAATTGTTAATTTTTAAGTCTTGATAAAATACTTGATGTAGTTACAAAACAGTTAAACGGTTATTCCTCAACAAAGATTAAAAATTTGGAGAGAATTGGTTTAAAATAGCGAGTTCAATTATTTTTTATATTGTTAACTCTTAGCTAGTAGTGAAGTTACATCATTCTCAAGTTCTTTTGGGGAAAAAATATTCTTTATTTAGTTTCTGTATTCTTTCGTTTTGGCCTTTAAAAAACAACTAATTGAAGTAACATAAATTACCATGCACCCTAATGCCAAAACAAAGTTATTTTAGCAGCTTTTTAAAACAAGATTCAAGAACTGATTTAATTAGTAAAGAAAAAAATTTAAAATACATTTTGTTTACATTTTATATAATTCAACTACATTTCACTAATGTTAAGAGATATGTATATTTGAAGTTCTTATGTAAAATTATTTTCCAGAAATAGAGTAATTTACAAATGGTTTATTGTTAGTTGAGCAAACTAAAGCTTAGAGACAAATTTATAGTATAAATGCTGAAGATTACAGTTAATCATTTAGGTTTACCCCCTAAATACCTAAGATATTTAAAATGAGAAGATGAGTTTTGTACAATGATTCCAGGTTGGGATTTATATATTCTGTAATTTTCATATTTTGAAAATGATACAATAGGAAAATATTAAATAAGTTTTTATAGTAGAGAAAATTTAATTGTAAAGAAGTTCCAAATTAACGTAGAAAAGCCAAAACTCTAAAATTTGAGATATTTTCAAATGTTTTCTCAAATTCAAAGATTTATATGACCAATGTTTTTTTTTAAGAAAACTGTTCTTGCTGGGAGAAGTTGATTTTTGTAGATTTCCAACTACTAAGTCAGGAATGAGAATTTTAATATAGCTGGTAAACCTTAAAATTTATTGCAATTATATCTTTTATTTCACTTCGGTGAAACTGTAAATATTCATTTAACATTGCTGGCCTAGGAGAGGGTCGGGATGAGACCTTGAAGAAAAGCCTTTGGTGATTGGTATGTGCATAAGTATTTGCAGACCAACCATAGAAAAACAAAGACAGGCATTTGTTGGTGGGGGAGGGGTATGGGGAAGCTGGGGAGAGCTGGGTATTTAAACGTGTTTCTTGGTTGCAACTCATTTATCCTGCAGGTTTCCTTGCTAAGAGTGGAGGGCAGGTGGTAGAGAGAGAATGTATTAACTAATGGAGTAAAATGGGACAGTAATCTAAGCATGAAATCCCACTGGAAAAAAGCCTGCTCCCCTCACTAAAATAATCGGAAAGCAAAGCACATGCTGAGCTGATAGCTAGTTTCCAGCATTTTCTAGCATGTACGTTTAAAAGAACATCTTAAATTCCTATTTTTATGTTTGGATCCTTTGTTTTCTTGACCACTGCTTTTCCAGATCCTTTTCCCAAACACTTAGGAACTAAAGCCCCTTAATGAAACAGCAGATTTCATGACAAGTATACATATACAACCAGCTTTCTGTGATTTTAGAGAAAAACTGATGAATTCCTCATGCTGTCTAGAGATGGAAGCTTAATTCTTAGATTTAATAAGGCAAGATATATCTGTAAGTTCCTTATTTGAAAGAATAATGATAGATCATTACCATTTCCACTTTGATTCATTAAAATTCATTCCTTCGTCAATTCAGTTTACAATTTAGCCTCTCTAGCATGATAATCTCTAAAGATGAAAGCAGGGAGGGGGGTTAAATTATTTCATAACATCTCAGTTTAAGTTCATAAGAACCCGAGAACATAAGATATAGCAGACAAAAACAAAACCTAATCTAAAATCTTTTATCAAAATTGACACCATAAGATTTGTCCTAAAATTTATGCCCAATACACTTCTATTGAAACATTTACTCTTTGTGTGGTAGATGATTGCTTTAAAAGATTAAAGTTGGACCCTGACTAGGTAACTCAGTTGATTTTAGCATTATCTGCAAAGGTTATGGGTTCAATCCCTGGTCAGGGCATATATAAGAATCAACCAATGAATGCATAAATGAATGAGTGGAACAACAAATAACTCTCCTCTCTCTCTCTTTCAAAAATAATCAATTAAAAAACCCAAGTCTTTTTTTTAAAAATTAAAGTTGGTTATATATTTTGTTGCTTTTCTCAAGTGACTTAAATTTAATGATCAATTATTTTTCATCAATAATGCTAGTGCCTTCTCAAAGGCAAAATTTTGTTTGACCTGAGGTTTAATTTTACATCAATAATTTCCCCTCACTTAATTTTTATTTTGGAGGTGCCCTGTGTCAGTCATTGAAATATTTTTTTTCTATTTTTTAAGTTATTTTTCTTTAGAAACTATTCATATCTAAAAGTGTTTTTAGATATGAATAGTTTCAGCACTTTCAAAAACTTGGGAGTATAATTTAAAAATAACTGAATCTCACTCTGTAAAATATTAGTAAAATGTGTATAATAAAACAAGTATGAAATATGACTACTCGATATTTTTCATTAAGCTAATATAAATATATGGCCCCTCATATTAATTTAATCCATTATCGTTCTAATCCAGCTATTAAAAAATTAATTTACATAAAGAACACTAACAAAGCTTATTAAAAAAATATATATATATATGAATTTTGTTATGTCAGAAGTAGATCTGGTTTCTGTTATATTATTTGTTTTCTATGTATTAATTTGAGAAAGAGAAAGAGAGACCTCTTACTTATGCATTCATTGGTTGATTCCTGTATGTGCCCTGACCAGAGATCAAACCCACAACCTTGGCGAATGGGGGAAAAGCTCTAACCACCTGAGCTACCTGGCCAGGGTTTTATTATATCGTTAACATTTTGCTCTGGAACATTTAAATACAGAATGATGTCACCATCTTTTGTTTTCGTTTGCTGAGAATTGTCTAGAAATATGCTCATTGGTTCAATTATATCTCTTAGGGTAATTCGTTTGCTCCTATAGTTCTTTACCAAGATTAAAATGACATTTTTGGTTTGATTTAAATGAATGGCCATCTGTAAAAACCCAAATAGAATATAAACGAAAAAAATCGAAAATTTTGGTGTAGCACATTCTAAACAGGGGCTTATCTCTGGCGACCGCAGAGATATATTCAAATTTTATTTTAATCAAGAGCTAGTTAAAAAACAGACTAAGTTGAATTTTGTTTTAAATATTAAACAAAAAAAACTGCAACAGAAGTTGAGTCAATGTTTTCACCCAGGGAAACAGACAGTAGGGTGAAAGGGAGCATTACCCTTTTCTTCAATAACAACCAATCTCCCAGTGGAGGGCAGTTTTGTCCGGTATGGAATGCAGTGAGTGTGCAGTTGGGAATGAGAATGTGTACACTGCTGAGAAGCCCTCTGTGGAGACGTGAAGGAGTAAGCAAGATAGAACTTGTGTTCAAATTCTGAGGTTGCAAGTCCAAACAAGTAGGGTAAGCACTGTTTTATTACGTTTTTCCCTTCACCATCAAAATACTTCCATATGATGTGATGTGTTCAAAGCTGGGGAGAGAAGAGTAACAATACAGGCTGAACTGCAATTAGGATGCTCTTGGTACATCAATTAGGATTTAAACAATACAGATGTTTTTAATTTTACATTTTTCTATGCCTTGTTATCTACTTTTAAAAACTTTCATTTTACACATATTTTTAAAATCTGATCATAAAACATATATTTAATCAATTTTAAAACAATAATATGATCACATACTTTAAAAATGGTGTTCGATTGATTGATTTACAAAGTATGAAGTTCTGCCTGCTGGATTGTTCTACCACTTCTGTTTGTGCACATTATCCAGATGTGCATACAGTATTTTAATCAAAGTAAATAGCACTATTTGAGACAATGTCCTTATTTAAAAAAAAAAAAAAAGAGCCGAAGTTATGAACTGCTGCTGTTGTGAAAAGAACAGTATGGTTTGAACTCTAACTGTAGTGAGGAAACACAGATTTTAAGTGAACACTGCCTGGGTCCGTTATTTACTGCCTTTTCTATATTTATGGAGGGATTAGGAAACGGATTAAACTATAACGTTGCTTCAGGTCTGACCACCAATGAAGTTTTTCTTGGCTGTAAATGAAGAACGTTGTTGCAATCAATGACAACCCCTCCTATTTCTATTCTTGTAAGAAACTCTTTCCTTGGTTATTAAATACCCTTACATGATTTCATTACAAAATGTCATGTTACATTAGGGTAACCAAATATTTTAACACTTTGAACTTTGGGTAGGTGAAGAACGACCATTGCTTTTTAAATAAAGTTTCTTTTTGTTACAAGAAGTCATGCAGTTTTTATCTCTACCAATGTCCTGCTCATATAGCAATAAACTGAATTGTTCTCGAATATGACAGTTAACAGAAATAAATATGTTAACAGCCAAATGCAGAGAAGATGGATATGCAAGAAAAAGATCAAAATCAGCATGTTCATGGAACTCTTAATTAAACTAAAAATTTGAGTAGTATTTTCCCACAACCAAACCCAGTGAACAAGCTTATAGATTTTATTGTTTAAAGTCTGTATTAGTTAAAACTTGTATGTATTTTTACTAATTATCATGGGGGGAAGTCTTTTTGATAGTTTATGGTTTCCCTTAATTTAACTTTACATGTGATATAAAAAAACAATTACTTTGTTTTTTTAAGGTTTTTTTTTAAGATAAGCTGAAGACTATTAGTAATTTTGTTAAAATTTATTAACTAAGGATTAAAATGTCCTATTTTTCCGTGAAAACTTGGAATATAACCTATTAAAAGCCAACAGAGTTCATGGCATTTATAAACTCATAAAACTGGTTTGGTGATTGATTTTTTTTAAAAAACAAAACAAAACA
This sequence comes from Pipistrellus hanaki, assembly GCF_964339955.1. NCBI lineage: Eukaryota > Metazoa > Chordata > Mammalia > Chiroptera > Vespertilionidae > Pipistrellus > Pipistrellus hanaki. The sequence continues at coordinate 4,603,409 of NC_140512.1, forward strand.
TATTTCAGGCAATTTAAGGATATTTGAGAATTTTATTTTTTATATATACATACATATATATGTAATTAGGGATTGGATATTCAAACAAATTTACTTTGAAAACACCACAGTTCAAGCAAATTGCCAGAGTAGCCTTATCAGAGTGATTAGCCAATTTACTATGAAGTTATAGATTTTGGATTTTGAATTCCGTTATGGATATGTCAGTATAAATATGCAAATAAATTGTTTTCAAAATCTGAGGCTAGAGTGGGTGCAAAGTCAAGAAGGCAGACTGCAGTGCAATGGGAAGGAAGTCAGTGTTTCAAGCCCTCGCACAGGAAAAGGCGCGTGAACCGGAAGATATCTAGATTTACTATAGTAAATGGGAAGTTTCAGTTTCTCTAAAACGTCATTTTGGTAGCTAAGATTTTGTCTTTGGAAATGTGAACTACCAGCATTTTTTATTTAATGGAGAAAGGGATGGAGACAGTGTCTATCAGAGTTTTATACTGAAAGAGTCAAGGTGGGAAATCGCCCCTTTTTACCTATAGTTCACATTCTTAGATACTTCATATAAAGAAGATTGGGGTTCTTGTGAGCTTAATTAGAGAATTGTACAGAGTATGTTCTCTCCTTTGTAACTTTCAGTTTAACTGCTTCATAATTGGATGATTCTACGGTTTGAGGGCTGGAGCGGTGATTGGAGGTCTCTAGGCTCCCATTTACAGCTGAGGACATTGGGGGAAGGCAGGTGGACACAGGTGTCAGACATACAGTTAGTGCAGTGGCAGGAATGAGATCTGTGTATCACTGAATCGAATCACATGGCAATCCTGAGTGGGAGGTAGTAATAAATACTTTTTCTATTTTTGGTGATAAGAAAACAGATCCAAGGTAAGGTTTGCCCAGAACCAATATCAATCCTTAAAACAAACACCCTACATTCATTCAGGCCCTGGACCACAGTACAGTTGATGAAAATGTCATCCTTAGACATCAAGATTTCGGGCTCAGGGGGTGGTCTCTGGCCAGGGCACACACAAGAATCAACCAGTGAATGCATAGGTAAGTGGAACAACAAATTCATGTGTATCTCTGTCTGCTCCCTGCAGCCTCCCTTCTCTCTCTCTCTCTCTCTCTCTCTCTCTCTCTCTCTCTCTCTCAAATCAATAAATAAAACCTAAAAAAACAAACCCTACATGTATTCTCACCAAATGTCCTGCATGTCATTGAAAATTAAAGGCGGCCACCTTGAGGACAGAGACCTTGAAAACAATTTTGTACCTGGTTCATCTGAGTAACTTCACTGGGATCTTTATCCCAAACACGTAAAGTCAGCTCAGTGCGAAAGGCTGGTGGGGAAATTTCTCTTGGGAACTTTCAAAAGCTGGATTCCTGGCCCGGCCACATCAGACCCTCCAGGGGCCAGCAACCCGCGCTTAGCAGCAAGCTGAGAAATCCCTCCTCACGTCAAACTTTCAAAGTCCTATGTTCAGATTGGCTTCAAATGAATAATGTTTTATCAGTGAGCTTCAGTTTTATTTTTTTGCTTTGGTGAAACTTCAGAGGGTGTGGGTGAGAACTGTGTATCACTGTTTACGTGTGTGTGTGTGTGTGTGTGTGTGTGTGTATACATTTGCCTGTGTGTGTGTGTGTGTGTACATTTGCCTGTGTGTGTGTGTGTGTGTCTGTGTATTCATTTGCCTGTGTGTGTGTGTGTACATTTGCCTGTGTGTGTGTGTGTGTGTCTGTGTATTCATTTGCCTGTGTGTGTGTGTGTGTGTGTGTGTACATTTGCCTCTGTGTGTGTGTGTGTGTGTGTGTGTGTGTGTGTGTGTACACAGGCAAATGTCTGTTCCCAGGGTGCAGTGGGAACGCCCTCTCTCCCATCCCCTGGCTGAGGGAGGGCAGCTGGGGCTGCCCCAGGACGGGTGGTGGTCCCTGGTCATAAATCCCCGGCTCCCCACCCCTAACAAGACGCAGGAACCACATCCTGTCCTGGGAGCTCCCGTCCTCGGCTGTGCCTCTGGATGAAAGCTGCACTTAAGCAGCGGTGTACCTGGAAAGCCGCTGATCTTCAGAAACGGTGGTGCCACAGGCGCCTGTGCTCTCTGCATGTAGCTGACCCCGCTGTGACCCGGGGTCAGCTATTCCCCACCTCCCGGCCTTTGTTTCCACAGCTGGAACCGGAGTGAAACCGTCTATGCCATCCTTCACCTCTGTCACCGCAGCAGGACACCCAGGAGGCTCACTGCAAGTATTTGTGGAATTCCGTTTTCAGGACAAGGACCAGGACTGGGACTATCCATGAAATGATTGGACCACTTCAGAAAGTTCTGTGAACAGCCGAAACCAGTGTGGCTCAGTGGATAGAACGTCAGCCTGTGGGCTGAAGGGTCCCAGGTTCGATTCTGGTCAAGGGCATGTACCTTGGTTGTGGGCACATCCCCAGTGGGGGGGTGTGTGTAGGAGGCAGCTGATCGATGATTCTCTCTCATCGATGTTTCTAACTCTGTCCCTCTCGCTTTCTCTCTGTAAAAAATCAATAAAAAGTATATTAAAAAAAGAAGAAGAAGAAGAAGAAGAAAGAAAGAAAGTTTTGTGAACTGCAAGAAGAGAAGGGGTTATTGCTTGACAGTGAAAACAAGGCAGGGAAGGGTATTTTGTGTGTATATACAGCAGTGCCAGAGAGAAGAGCTAAGCAGCAGTTGGTGGGGAAAGCAGAATGAAAATGAAAATATATCCTAAACGAATCCCTTGCTGATGCCAACCACTCACACAAGCCAATGTCCTGACTGAGAGCTATATCAAATTTGTCCCTATTTTCACATTTAATGGAAGGTCAGATCCTTGTACTTCATAGGAACTTAGATAAGAAATTATTGCCATAGTACAGAATTTATGGGTAAAAAGAATTAAAGAGAAAAACAAAAATGTCAAAATTTAAAAATTAATAAGTCAAATGTCAAATTACTAAGTGATGAGTAAGTGTGCGTATTTGCTGGAATTATATTTGGACTGGAAATTGGTTTTCTAGCTGCTTCCCTTGATTTCTGAAGAATGAGTAGGTGTGGATGTTTGGATTTTATAGGAACAAATTATAGATGGTTAGGACAAAACTGGAGCCTCTTGAGAACCATTGCTATTCTAGACCAAACGAAAGGGAGATAAAGCATCATCAGATTTAGACCACATATATTGGATTTAAAGAATTTAAACTGCCAAAACCGGTTTGGCTTAGTGGATAGAGCATCAGCCTGCTGACTGAAGGGTCCCAGGTTTGATTCTGGTCAAGGGCACGTACCTTGGTTGTGGGCACATCCCCAGTGGGGGGTGTGCAGGAGGCAGCTGATCGATGTTTCTCTCTCATCGATGTTTCTAACTCTATCCCTCTCAATTCCTCTCTGTGTAAAATCAATAAAAATATATTTTAAAAAAAAGAATTTAAACTGCTCAGTTTAAATATCTATGTTAACTTCTATTGCTGGTTGTTTCTCAAAATATTCTGTAAGAATTATTTAGAAACATGACAGACATAGAATTTTCATGTATGTTGGGTGACTGCCTCTGGCTTGGGCTTTCTCCCTCTAGAATGGACACATTCATGTGAGCAACATTAAAGGGGAACCTTTCCTTAGCATTAAAGACCTTCAGCATATTTGCTGCTGCTTCTTGTAAAATAGCTTTAACAGTGGAGCACTTGAAAAACTAGCAAAATGATGAGAATAGCAGTATTCTAAGAGAGAAAGAAAAAAGATCTTGAGATGAATCTTTATTTTCAATATTTGAAATAAACATAGATACAGGACTCAGAGTTTAATATTCTGTGCTTATGAGTATCCCTATGCATTTTATTTGTTTAATTCCATCTCATAGAACGAAGGAGAGAGAAGATTGATGGAACAAATAGAATGATTTAGGAACCATTTCTTATTTATTTCTCATTTATTTAAAATAAATTGCAAAGCAAAAGAACACCACTCACTGGAGTTTAATGAAAGAAAATTTGACTGTGCATGCACCTATGATATTTTAAGTTTTTGCAGACACTAAAATTTTCAGAGTCCAGGCAAATTGTAAGAATATTTCATTAACACAAATTTTATATTGTGAAAGTAAATGAAGACTCTCAAAGGTAAGCTAGCAGGAAAGATTATTTGGCTTATTTAGTTTATAACTCCAAAGCTGATGAAGAGAAAAGCCTCATTCTGGCCCTGGGACTCAGCAGTTACTGATCATGCAAACAGAGGGTAAGAGATTTTTATTTTGTAAAACTTATTCCACTGCAGAATTTTACATGAGAAAAGACATTATGGTCTAAACTCTAACAAAGTTGTTTTAAAACAAGGAAGGCTTGTAAAAGACAAAATTAATGAAAAATTTTAAAAACACAAGAAAGGCAATCAAATTTTGGCTTTTTTTTTTTTTTTTTTTTTTTTTTTTTTGCCTTTTAATTCCTGATCTGTTATGTTTTTTATGTTGAAAATCTTCCATGTTCACATTAGGAGGTAGACACATTTATATTTTAAACTTACCCTATTTTTCTTTGTTCTTTTTATTTGGTAATACAATGAATTTAGTGTAAAATAATCATGTAATGAGTCTTTATATTTTATTTTTATTTAAAATTATTAAAATATATTTTATTGATTTTTTACAGAAAGGAAGAGAGAGCTAGAAACATCGATGAGAGAGAAGCATCGATCAGCTGCCTCCTGCACACGCCCCCGTGGGGATGTGCAACCCAGATACATGCCCTTGACCGGAATCGAACCTGGGACCTTTCAGTCCACAGACTGACGCTCTATACACTGAGCCAAACCGGTTTGGGCGAATCTTTATATTTTAAATTTACCTCATTTTTCTTGTTCTTTTTTATTTTATAATACAATGAATTTATGCAAGATAATCATGTATTGAATCTTGATATTTTAAACTTACCTAATTTCTCTTCATTCTGTAATACCATGAATTTAATGTAAGATAATCACGTGTCGAGTCTTCATAGATCAGGCTACACTTGTAGGCTGGTCTCAACTGAGTCATTATTTTCCAAGAAGGCTTCCCTGATCCTTAAAACTAGAAATAATCTCCCCGTCCTCTGATGTCAGAATTTTAAAGTGTGAATTTGATATAGCACTTTATATGTTGCAAGACATTTATCATTTAAAAAATTGTTTACACTTACTAGTATATCCTCTATTAGAGGGTAAACTGATTAGTAAATCTGATTTATCTTTGTATATAAGTAAACTTCATGAATGCAGGGAATTTTTTTTTTTAAGTGTATGTTGCTTCTGCATTTTCTTTTCTTTTTTTTCTTTTTCTTTTTTTCTTTTCTTTTTTTTTTTGCTTCTGCATTTTCAATATTAAAAATGTGTGCCAATATCCCCAGTAGGGGGTGTGCAAGAGGCAACTGATCGATGACTCTCTCTCATCGATGTTTCTAACTCTCTATCTCTCTCCCTTCCTCTCTGTACAAAATCAATAAAATATATATTTAAAAAAAAAATGTGTGCCAAGCACATAGTATATGCTCAATAAATATTTGTTGAATGAATGTGTGATACCATCTACATCCAGCCTTCTCTGAAGCAAGTCCTCTATTCACATTGTTGAACATATTTTTTTTTGTGTGTGCAAATACATACTTCACCTCATCATAAAATGAAAAACAAACAACACAACTAGCTACTTTGGGAATGAGATTATAAGCTAATTCCTCTGAACCAAATTATATCAAAGCTCTATAATTTTCTTTTTAAAATAATTTTCAATTTTGTAAGGATGATGAAAAATCTTTGCCCTAATTCATTATCACTACAATCCTATCAGATAGAGAACATCCTAAACTTTTGTCACTTCATACATGGGCTAAATTCCACAAAATAAGAATAGAGAGCAGAACTGAATTCACAGTAAACTTTTTTGGTGTCTACTGTGAATGACTTTTGTCACATCTGGCAAAATATATTGAATAAACATGAGGTTTTTAACCTTCCACTTCAAGATGGCTATAATTTTTAGATAGTGAAATATGTGCTGCGATTTTAATGGAATCCTTCATTTTTTACATTTCTTCTTTTATAATCCTCACCTGAGGACAATTTCTCACTGATTTTTAGAAAGAAGGGGACGGAGGGAGATAGAGAGAAGCATCAACGTGAGAGAGAAACACATTGCTTCCTGATCAAACCCACCAACTAGATACATGCCTTACCTGGGAATCAATGCTCCTAGCAACTGAGCAACACTGGCTAGAGCTACATTTATTTTCTTTCTTTATTTCTTCTTTTCTTTCTTTCTTTCTTTCTTTCTTTTTAAAAAATATATTTTACTGATTTTTTTACAGAGGGGAAGGGAGAGGGACAGAGTCAGAAACATTGATGAGAGAGAAACATATCAGAACTTCATTTCTTATTTTTATTATGGGCAATATCAAATAGTAGCATTATCCAAAATGTAGTAGTATGATGTCATAAGGTTTCATGGTGTGGTTAGTTAACAAAAACTATTTATATAGTATCAGCACTAGATTCTGAAAATTATATAGTGGATACATTTTTCTATAAAGATTTAAGTACTGGGTAAACTTTGAACTAGATTTGTTCAAGTCTACAACTCTCTCTAATAAGTATCATTAAAAAAAACATTTAATGAAGTTGTATTTATTTATTTATTCAACAAGTATTTGTGTCTCAAAAAGTGTAGGGCACCTGAGGACGAAGATCAGTGCATGAGGGGTGCTCCTTGCCCACCTCCTTTGGAATGCCATCCATGCAGTCCTTACAAATGTCAGCGATACACCCTCACCTTTGTGTGATGGCTCATTTAAATTTTACCTAAACTCTTCCTGAATGTATTTAAATGAAATGGAAATATAAAAGTGCCTTCAAAAAAATACTTCCATCAAGTAAAAGATTTCTTAATAAATTTTTTGGTCAATCACGGGTTTCTTGGTCCATCATATCCGAACAGAGATCGGCAGTAAGGGTCCAAACCAAACTCCCTACCCACCCTCTAAAGAACCCCACCCCCACCCCCATCTCTCAAGATTTGAAAGGATGCTTCCTAACTCTGAACCCCAAGACCTGACGAACAAGTTCACACTCCTTCCACAGCTCCTTTCAGCAGTGTTTGCACCCCAGTCCTACAGCCTCTTAATTCTGACTTTGATGATAGTGTCCTGACCCTATCAGGCTAGTCTTTAAAGGTACTCACTGGTGGATGCCTCTGAGCATCTGCTGCCCTTTGCCAGACTTTCTTCCTTTCATTGCTTTTGGAGCAATATTCGGCCTCCAGGCAGGGGCTCACTATGGTTTTGTGGCAGTGGAAGTTTTGTTTTCTGTCCTGGTGCAGTATTCTGTGAGCACCGCCCGGTAGAGTGCAGGCTCTTTGGGGCTGGCCTCCAGGCTGTTGTAAACGCCACCATGTACAGTAACTGCTCCGTCCCTTTCCAGGGAGCAGCTCCGAGGAGAGCCCCTTACTGTTCCCTTCACCCTGATCTCCTCTGAGGCTTGTTCTGCTCGCCTTCGTGTTTGTGGAGGAAGGGGGAGAGTTAGGTCTTGGTTAACCAGTGTGTGAGGGTGGTACGTGGGAATTACTGGATCAACCCGCCGGCCTGGTATTGCCATAGGAGACTCCTGCCTACCAAGGATGAGACAAACCGGGTTTGTCGAATGTCACACGGAAGCTTAGCCTTATGCTTCCTATCGGGCTGCTCCCTGATTTTAAAACGAGTGGGCTGGACTGAATGGTCTTTAACACCCTTTGCAGCGCTAAACGTTGACCGCTTCCTCCGAAACAGAAAACTGCTGCCTGAGCATGACTTCCGTTACAGCCTGGTTTTTGCATTTAGTATTTAAATATTGTCCGGAGAAACTTAAGTCGCAGCTAACATGGTCATACATATCAAGAAAGGTCGATCCTACTGGGAAGAAATGCAGAATATGCTACAGGATAATCAATATATATGGATAATCATCCACTTTGCTACAGTTATAACTCACTTGGTGAGTTATAACTGTAGCAAAATTCATTTTAAAATTATTTTGAGAGAGAGAGAGACAGAGACAGAGATAACGATTTGCTGTTCCACTTAGTTATGCATTCGTTGGCTGAGTCTTGTTTGTACCCTGACGGCAGGTGGAACCTGCAACTTTGGCAAACATGGCCCTGGCCAGAATTCATTTTTTCAAATACCTCCCGTGCAATAAGGGTGAGAGGAGGGTGAGTGGCCTTTTGTTCCCAGGTACCAGTCTTTAAATATTCTAGCATCTTTTTTTTTTTTTTAAAGAATTCACTGTCTTGACCACATTAAAACGTACAGTAAATTGGCATTCGGTGCATTCATCATGTTGTGTGGCCATTACCACTCTTTAGATCCAGAAGATTTTGTCACCGCAGGAGGAATCCCTTCCTAGCACCACTTTTTGTCTGTTTTTTGTTAATCCTCACTCGAGGACATTTTTCCGTTGATTTTTAGAGAGAGTGGAAGGAAGGGAGAGAGAGAAACATCTATGTGAGAGAGACACATCAATTGATTGCCTCCCACACAGGTCAGATGAGCCTGCATCTGAGGTACGTGCTCTTGACCAGAATCAAACCTGAGATGAGACCCTTCTGTCTGCAGGCTGATGCTCTATTCAGGGCTAGGGCTCTAGCATCACTTTAAAAAAATTATATACATATATATATATATATATATATATATATATATATATATATATTATAATGTTTTTTAAATTAATTTCAGAGAGGAAGGGAGAGGTAGAGAGAGATAGAAATCGAAACATCAATGATAAGAGAGAATCATTGATTGGCTGCCTCCTACTTGCCCCCCACTGGGGATCGATCCTGCAAACCCTGGCATGTGCCCTTGCTTGGAATTGAACCCAGGACCACTCAGTCTTCAGGCCAATGCTCTATCCACTGAGCAAAACCGGCTAGGGCTCTAGCATTGCTTTCAAAGAGAGGAGTAAACATATTTGGGGGGAGGGGATAAACATATTTCATTGACCCTATGACATGATTTATTCTTCCGATTATACTGCTTATAAAATTAAACATGGATTTTTCTCAAAGTTTTAGTCCTCACTTTTACCTATGAAACCAGTAAGAGGCAAGAAATCAAAACTAATTAAACTCACACCTTGAGAACAGAGTATTAGGTAATGAGACAGAGCACTAAGGTCGATGTATTTTTGTCTTTTAGGTTGTGAGCTTTAACAAAACATCTTTTTAGCTTTTCTTTTTATGTCATACACAGTATGCTACTTACAGTAGCATTTCTCATGAGACCATAAGTTGTTTTCCAAAGGATTAGTCTGCTGAAAAACATTCTAAACCTATGTGCATTGTATTCAGCTAAGTGAAATTTCATGTACCAGCAAGCCCCGGAGGAGTAATTCATACCATATACTGTAGCAACGATCTTTGAGGAGTTTTGGCACCGATCTCCCTTTCATGTTATTATTTTTGGTGCTGAAACTCAGGGTTATCCTTACCTTTAAAGGTAAGATTTTTTAATCACAGGGGTCTCCTTTTTCAAATGATAGGTCTTAAGCATTTAAATTTTTATTTAAATAAATCTATACTAACAACAAACTTGAAAGAATAGTACCATGAGTTCACATACCTTTTTGGCTATCTATATGTACTGGTTTTTGTTTATTTGAACTATTTTTTTTTTAATTTTAAAATTTTTATTTTATTTTTGAACTATTTGAAGAAGGTTGCATTCATCATGACATCACCCCTGCATCTTCTGAGAATGACATTCTCCCATAGAATCATAATGTCATTTCCACAACGAAGAAAATGAACATTTACTCAATCATATTATCATATACTGTGGGTGTGTATATATATATATGTAAATTTCCCTAGTTAACCCAAATACCTTTTGTTAATATTTCATTTTGTTAGATCCAGGATGCATCTTTTAAGCATAGCCTATGGAAATTGTATCTTCCCCCCCCCCCCCCAATATATCTTTATTTCATAAAGGAAGGGAGAGGGAAAGAGCTAGAAACATCAATGATAAGAGAGAATCATTGATTGGCTGCCTCCTGCATGACCCCCACTAGGGATAAAGCCCGCAACCCAGGCTTGTGCCTTTGGCTGGAATTGAACCTGGGACCCTTCAGTACGCAGGCCGACGCTCTATCCACTGAGCCAAACCATCTAGGACAAGTTGTATCTTTTTAGTGTCTTTTAATCTAGACCACTCCATCCTGACCCCAGCCCTTTAGGCTGGTTGTTTTGTAGAATTTCTCACATTCTGAAATTTTCAGATTATCTCCTCAAAATTAGATTCAGGTTAAACACTTTTTTTAAAAAAAAATATATTTTATTGATTTTTCACAGAGAGGAAGAGAGAGGGATAGAGAGTTAGAAACATCGATGAGAGAGAATCATCGACCAGCTGCCTCTTGCACACCCCCTACTGGGGATGTGCCCGCAACCAAGGTACATGCCCTTGACCGGAATCAAACCCGGGACCTTTCAGTCCGCAGGCCGACGCTCTATCCATTGAGCCAAACCGGTCCCAGCTTAACACTTTTGTCAAGGATACTCATTAAGTAAAGCTGTAAATATTACATGGTATTACAATGCAGGTTCATGAAGGTACCTGTTAGGTTGATCCACTACTGGTGGTGCTAAATTTGCTCATGCGACCGCCAGACCTCGTTATTGAAAAGGAATAGTCGTTTATTTTAGAATTAATAAGTAATCTGTGGCATGATACTTTGAGTCCAAAAGTAAATATCCCTTTCTCCAACAACTGCTCACCCAAAGGTATCAGAATCCGTTGATAATTTTTGTCTGATCTATTATTATATCAAGGACTGCAGACTGATTATTGTCTCTCATTTGTACATTTATTTATTTTGAGAATTTATTTCCCCTTTTTTCGTTTTTTTGTTAATCCTCACCAGAGGATATTTTCTCGTTGATTTTTAGAGAGAGTGGAAAGGAGGGAGAGTGACAGAGAGAAACACCGATGAGAGACACATCCATTGATTGCCTCCAGCATGTGCCCTGACCAGGGCCGGGGATCACGTACATGCCCTTGACTGGAATCACATATAGAGGCTTTCACTCCGCAGGCTACTGCTCTATCCACTGAGCCAAACCAGCTAGGGCTTTATTTCCCTTTTTGTCTTAAGTATTGATTTTTAGAGAGAGGAAGGGGGACAGAAACATCAATCAGTTGCCCTGAGCAGGGATCAAGCCCAACCTAGGTATGTGTCCTGACTGCAATCAAACTCTCAACCTTTGGGTGTACAAGACGACACGCCAACCAACTGAGCCACACCTGTCAGACTCTCAATGTACATTAATTAACTGGCATTCACCTATAAAACCTTTCTCCTTCTCTCTCTCTCTCTCTCTCTCTCTCTCTCTCATTTATTAACCTGTAAACAAACAAACAAAAACAAAAAACCCTTTCTCTCTCTCCTTCATTTTTATCTTTTTTTAAATGCTTAAATTTCATTTTATTTTTCCCTCTCCTTCATTTTTGTTTATAGGGGTGGTGTCTGTATTATATATGTGGAGATTCATCCTTTGTGATATGCTTACAAAATTTTCTGCAGTTTATTTCTCTTCAGATGTTGTTTATTGTGTTTGCCATACAGTTTTTATTTTTATGCTATTTAATTTATCAGTCTCTTTTATTGCATAATCTAAAAGAAGTTTCTTAATACTGAGATTATGAAGAAATGTACTTAGGTTTTCTTCTCATGCTTACAACTCTAAAACTAAAGGTTTAATTTGGATTTGAAATGCTATGTGATACCAAGATAAATTTAATTCAAATTTAGGTTCATTTTCTATGAAAATTCACATGAAGATTTAGTCAAGTTTTTGTCATCTGTTGGAGTGATCTGGCTAATTGAATTTTCTCATCGATTGATTTTTACTCAGAAAGCCTTTCATTTCAACTCTCGAAGTATGCTTTAAAATGTGTTAGCTCCCTGCTTTTAATCCAATAAACAACTTATAACAATCTTCGCACACCTTAAAATTAAGTCTAATTGTATTTTACTGTGGAATTTGTAGGACTTTTACTAAATCTCTACAGACAAAAGGCCATAGAATGAAAATTGTTTCACTAAATAGAATTTTGGTTAGCACTTTGTTTTCTCATGACACAGTTCTGTCTCCTAACAGTACAGTAACCCTGTTTCCCAGGGACTTAATTCAGTTGACTTTTACTTAAAATCAAATTTAACTTTCTTTTCCACACCAATCAGTCTGGAAAGTCAGTTCCCATACTTACCTAACATGGCAAGAGCTAAAGGAGAATGAAGGTTACGGATATGAAAAGGTTTCTGCTCTCTGTAACGGCTGAAGTAGATTAAAAATTAATGTAAGCACTGGCCGGTGGAGAAAGAAGCATTGAGGCCGGAGAGAAACACCCATCAGCTGCCTCTCACACATGGCCCGACAGGGGACGGACCAGTGGGTCCAAACCTAGGTATGTGGCCTGACCAAGAATCGAACCCACCACTTGATGGTGTGAGGGATATTGTGCCAACCAACCGAGCCACACCGGCCGGGGCCACACTGAAATTTGTCGAAGGATCCGCTCAGTTACTTTATAGAATGCCTCTTAACTGGGGGCTATGTGGTTCTTCCCATGTTTAGAATAAAGTTATATATGTTTTTGTGGAATGTCACAAAAGTGACTTTGTTGTCCTAGCTGGTTTGGCTCAGTGGATAGAGCGCCGGCCTGCGGACTGAAGGGTCCCACGTTCGATTCCGGTCAAGGGCATGGACCTGGGTTGTGGGCACATCCCCAGTAGGGGGTGTGCAGGAGGCAGCTCATCGTTTCTCTCTCATCGATGTTTCTTTATATATATATATATATATATATATATATATATATATATATATATATATATATATATATTATAGATTTTTTTACAGAGAGGAAGGGAGAGAGCTAGAGAGCTAGAAATGTCGATGAGAGAGAAACATCGACCAGCCGCCCCCCGCACACACCCCACCGGGGATGTGCCCGCAACCAACGCACATGCCCCTGACCGGAATCGAACCCGGGACCCCTCAGTCCGCAGACCGACGCTCTACCACTGAGCCAAACCGGTTTAGGCTCTCATAGATGTTTCTAACTCTCTGTCCCTCTCCCGTCCTCTCTGTAAAAAATCAATAAAATATATTTTAAAAAAAAACAAGCGCCCTTGTCCTTAGTGCATCATCTCAGTAAGTACGTGATGTCCATCTGTCCCATGACGGGTGTTCACTTTGATCACTTGAGGAATGTCTGCCATGTTTGAAAAATTTCCCTTCGTAATTAGCAAGTATCTTGTTTGGGGAGATCCTCAGACTATGTGGTTCTTACTCCTCAAACTTTTATCCACAAGTTTTAGCAGTCATCAAAAAGTCTTGCTTGTCTTTTAATTATTACTATTACTAGAGGCCCGATGCACGAAGATCCATGCAAGAATGGGCTTCCACCGAAGCCGGTTTGGCTCAGTGGTAGAGCGTCGGTCTGCGGACTGAAAGGTCCCGGGTTCGATTCCGGTCAGGGGCATGTACATTGGTTGCGGGCACATCCCTAGTGGGGGGTGTGCAGGAGGCAGCTGGTCGATGCTTCTCTCTCATTGACGTTTCTAGCTCTCTATCTCTCTCCCTTTCTCTCTGTTAAAAATCAATAAAATATATATATTTTTAAAAAAGAATGGGCTTCCTTCCCCTGGCTGCGGGCACCGCCTTTGCTCTGGCCAGAGCGCCTGTCCGCCTTCCCAGCTGCCCAGAGGCCGGAGCAGCCGGGGTGGTGCAGAGGGCAAGTGTCCCACCCCGCCCGCCCCTGGCTGCTTAGTGCCTGGCTGCTCACTCCTGATTGGCTTGTGGGTGTCACAAAGATACGGCCAATTTGCATCTTACTCTTTTCTTATTGTAGTATAGATGATTACCCAGTGATACTTTATTTATTTATTTATTTATTTTAAGATATATTTTATTGATTTTTTACAGAGAGGATGGGAGAGGGATAGAGAGCTAGAAACATCGATGAGAGAGAAACATCAACCAGCTGCTCTTGCACACCCCCTACCGGGAATGTGCCTGCAACCTACGTACATGCCCCTGACCAGAATCGAACCTGGGACCTTTCAGTCCACAGACCGACGCTCTACCCCTGAGCCAAACCGTTTTTGGCTACCCAGTGATACTTTATATAAATTTTTAAAATTTAGATATTTAATAGATCTGTAATTTACATTAATGTAGTATGAGGCAAGGGTGGAAACTTATATTCTTCCAAACTGTCAATTGTACCACCTTTTGATCTGCCCCTTTTCTACCAAAATAAAATACCTTTATCATACAAATTTTCATATGCCCTTGGATCTATTCTGAACTCTATTCCTCTAAATACTTACTCATTCCCATGTACATTCTTTCACGTGCTCTTTGGAACAATCTCATTCACTCTCCCAACCCCATCTTGTAGGGGTCATTGTAAGTGGTTAACCAAGCCCTTCCCCCTTCTGCTAAGAATTTGGCCTTTCATCAAATGTGTTTCTGTGGCACACTGATAATGATGGTATGTCAACTGTCACATTTGCTTATGGTAAAAATGATTTTTTTATTGATTGATTGTAGAGAGAGGGAGGGAGGGAGGGAGGGAGAAACACTGATTTGTTATTCCACTTATGCATTAATTGCTTTTTTGTATGTGCCCTGACCAGGATCAAAACCACTACTGTGGTGTATCAGAACAATGCTCTAGTGAGCTACCCGGCCAGGGCTGGTAAAAATGACTCCACTGGCGAATTGTGCCTAGACTGGAAGAAACTATCTAATGGGGACACCATACTTTGAGTCTTTTGAGGGCAGTGACATAACTAGTTACGCATGTCTTCCAAGCACTTTGGAAGCTGTGCCCATGGAACTGTTATGAGAGATACTGGGTACTGATCCATCAGACTTAAGCAGGTGGTCCCTGCACTTGGGTAAGATGGATGTCATCACCGTGTATGTACTCAGCACTGCTGTGTGGCCCGCTCCAAGGACTCCGGAGCAATGCCTGGCATTGCCCTTCTGCACATGGCTTCCTAGCCTGTATTTTTTAGTGAGTATTATGCCAAATGTGGACTAATGTAATTTTTCTAAAGCTGAATGTTTGTTTACCTTGGTGAATGTAGCAAAGCCTTCTAATTGGAACTCTATTACATGTATACATAGATACATTTGGAGTAGGGATTGGAATGTTTATAGTACTAGGTCTTCCCATTCAGCAACATGTAAATGAATTCAGGATCCATGTAATCAGACAACACATTTTTAAAAAATATATATTTTATTGATTCTTTACAGAGAGGAAGAGAGAGGGACAGAGAGTTAGAAACATCGATGAGAGAGAAACATCTATCAGCTGCCTCCTGCACACCCCCCACCAGGGATGTGCCCGCAACCAAGGCACATGCCCTTGACTGGAATCGAACCTGGGACCCTTCAGTCCGCAGGCCGACGCTCTATCCAGTGAGCCAAACCAGTTTTGGCACATGTTGTTTTTAAAAAAATATATTTTATTGATTTTTTTTACCAAGAGGAAGGGAGAGGGACAGAGAGTAAGAAACATCAATCAGCTGCCTCTTGCACCCCCCCAATGGGGATGTGCCCGCAACCAAGGTACATGCCCTTGACCGGAATCGAACCTGGGACCCGAGTCCACAGGCTGACACTCTATCCACTGAGCCACACCGGTTTTGGTGGTTAGTGAATTTTTAATGTACAGTACTTGAAAATAAGTCATGTTCCTTATGTTTAAAAGAACATTTCCTATTGGACTTCTCTGCACTTGACTTTACAAATATCAAATAGAACACTTAACAGAGATTAGGGATCCGTTCAATATAAATGAATTTACAAGGTGACTTAAACACCAATACTTTTAAAATTATGTTAAATTGTCATTTCTCTTCCTTAACTAAACAGATTTAAAAGTGATTCTTTTTTTTTGGGTTATGACGATTAAATATATGTTCAACCTAGACTTCTGTTATTCCTTTTATATTTCAGCTCACAAGTTTAATTTGAAGGAATTTTCTGTTTGGAAATTTACCAAGTTAATAGGCCCTACCAATCATTCATTCCTCCTCCCTCATTCCCTTCCATTAATTCGATACTTACTCCATTCCAGGATCTGTACTAGGCCCTGGTGATGGAGCAGTCACAAAGCAAGCAATCATCTCATTGGTAACCTAGTCATTTCACAATTTTCAAATTACAGAATACAGCAGCAAGAAATAGTATCAAGTTAGAGATATGGGGATCTTTATATTAGCTTTTTTGGGGTCTTTTTTTTGTGGTAAACTATACATAAAATTTAGCATTTGTAGGCGTACAGATGTGGTATTCAGTACATTCATTGTGCAACCATCACCACCATCCAGCTTTTTCATCTTCTCCAACTGAAACTCCACAAATTAAACACTAACTCCCCATTCTCCTCTTCACGTACTTTCAATTCTCCCAAATGAAAGTGATCAGAGCCACAGTCTCCTGACACTGTGGTGCTTCCATTACCCATGTGTCAATGCTCACACTTGAGGGAGTCTATTTAGGCCCTCTTTGACAGTCTCAATTTTTTCAATTTTATCCCCAACTCATTGTTGTTGTTGTTTTCATTTTTAATATGTTTTATTGATTTTTTTACAGAGGAAGAGAGATGGATAGAGAGTTTGAAACATCAATCAGTTGCCTCTTGCACACCCTCCACCGGGGATGTGCCCACAACCAAGGTACATGCCCCTGACTGGAATCAAACCATGAACCCTTCAGTCCGCAGGCCGACGCTCTATCCAGTGAACCAAACCAGTTTTGGCTCCACCTTACCTTTTAATGTACATTTTGTAATGCAAAAATGCACCAATTTTGACCATTTAAATCCACCTAATTTCAGTTAGATGGGAAAAAGGAAATTCATATGCCTATGAATCTGGCATCCAGAAGTGGACACATTTTAAACAAATAAACCTTTATTTTACACTAGAGGCCCAAATTCGTGCACTTGGGGTTGAGGGTCCCTCAGCCCTGCCTGCGCCTCAGGATGTGAGATGTCTGACAGCTTAGGCCTGCTTCCCGCTGTGGGAGGACACAGACCAGGGAGCAGCTCCCATGGTGAGCATCTGCCCTCTGGTGGCTGTCTGCCGAATGTGAGAGGGCACAGGCCAGGCCCAGGGACCCCACCAGTGCAGGATCAGAGCCAAGGAGGGATGTGGGAGTTTGGTCAGCTGGGGAGGGACCATAGGAGGGCTCCAGGGCATGTCAGTCCTTTTCACTCAGTCCCAATCAGCTGGACACCAGCAGTCAGCTAACATATTGGTTGGAACACCTGCCCCCTCTGGTGGTCAGTGTACATCATGGCAACTGGCCTACCGGTCAACTGTCTGTCCTCTGGTAGTCAGTGCACATCGTAGCCAAGTGGTTGAGCGGCCTTAGCATATTACGCTTCAGTTGAACAGCCAACTGGCCACTTAGCATATTAGGCTTTTATTATATAGGATTACAAATAAAGACTTTTAATTGCCATAATGAAGCAATATGTGTTTGTGCTTCATAGTCCTCAGAGTGCTAGGAAATTCAAGTGTTCTAAGCCACATCCTAAAAAATTAGCCACGAGTCTTTGAGAATCTATGGGTAGTCTGTGACAGGAGCTTTTTTCCAGAAGTACTAGTATGCATGTTCCTTAACTTGTATGTAAAATTGCCGTTTTTCTACAAGTTGCCTCTCCTGTTTGCTACTTTACAGGTTAACTACCACTGTTAGAAAACTGGTGCATATTCCTATAGATTTTATCCTATGCACAGAGATTTAAAAATCTAGTATTTGTATACACAAATTGTCTTACATCTTTAGTTCTTCTAGGACAGATTGTACTTTTATCCTGTTTTTAAGGGCTCCATGATCATTCTCCCCTGCTTCCCCAATTAATAGGAAGCACTGTTGCAGGGAGTTAGAACAAGTTTTTCTTACCTTCAATCAGTATAGGTAACAGCCCTAACCAGTTTGGATGAAAGCACAGAGCATCAGCCCATGGACTAGAGTCACACGTTCGATTCCAGTTAAGTATACACACACCTCAGTTGCAGGCTGGATCCCTGGCCCCAGTTGAGGCACATGAAGAAGGCAAACAATCAATATCTCTCCCCCACTCCCCCCCTTCCACTCTAAACATCAATGGGAAAAATATCCTTGGATGAGGATTAACAAAAAACAAAAAAAAAAAAGAGGCCCAGAAATACTATTTTTTTGTATGTTGCACATCAATATCCATGCAATGTAACACATCGTCTTTATTTTTTTAGTAATTAGGGAAATGAATTTTTTTCTTTATTTTTAAATTATCTGTGTACATATTTTAACATTGTCCCCTCCCCCCATACATACCTTCCCTCCCCAGAGTTTTGTGTCCATTGGTTGTACCTACATGCATGTATACAAGTCCTTCGGTTGATCTCTTATCTCCCCCAGATCTCCCTACCCTCCCCGCTGTAATTTGACAGTCTGCTTGTTGCTTTACTGTCTTTATATCTGTCTTTTGGTTCATCAGTTTATAATGTTCTTTAATATCCATAAATGAGTGAGGTCATGTGGTATTTCTCTTTCATTGACTGGCTTATTTCACTCAGCATAATGTTCTCCAATTCTATCCAGGTTGCTACAAATGAGAATTCCTTTTTTTTTATGGCAGCATAGTATTCCATTGTGTAGATGTACCAAAGTTTTTTGATCCAATCATCTGCTGACGGGCACCTAGGCTGTTTCCAAATTCTAGCTATTGCAGATTGTGCTGCTATGAACATAGGGGTGCATATATCCTTTCTGATTGGTGTTTCTAGTTTCTTGGGATATATTCCTAGGAGTGGGATCACTGGGTCAAATGGGAGTTCCATTTTCAGTTTTTTGAGGAAACTCCACACTGTTCTCCACAGTGGTTGCACCAGTCTGCATTCCCACCAGCAGTGCACGAGGGTTCCTTTTTCTCCGCAACCTCGCCAACACTTGTCGTTTGTCGATTTGTTGATGTTGGCCATTCTGACAGGTGTGAGATGGTACCGCATTGTTGTTTTGATTTGCATCTCTCACATCTAGTCTTTAAGCCTAACATGTACCCATATATCTGAAGCAATACACCCATGCACTCACTTCTGACCAAGTTCCCTTCTATAAAAAAAACCTGCCTGTTGAAACCTCCAAAACCCTTTCCTCCCCAGCAGGGCCCAGCCCTTACTCATCATCTGTCTTCTCTTGTCAAACACTCCAGGTATTCTGCCTTGTAAGGCCAATACATTTGCTGTTTCCTACACCCCAACACACTCTTCCTTCCAGATAAGACTCCTTTCCTTCCCTTCAGATTTTAAATTTCACCTTCTTAGGGGAGACTTCAAAGATTGGTCTTTTAAATTTTATTTGCCCGCCCCCCATTTAACTGTCCTCCTTCCCTGCTTTTTCACCAACACATATATAACACATCTATATGTTTAATTATGTTTAGTCTCTTCACATGGCTCTTTTCTTCCAGACTGTGGCTAATATCATCACTTTTTGTTGATATACTTCTTACATTTTAAAGTATTCCCACAGTCAACAGATCATTAACATTCTCTTTAAGACAATGATTCCCAATCTTTTAATAAGAACAAAAATCCTTCAACCAGGGTCCAACAAGACATTGCTTTGTTCTTTGAATAGGCTTTACTGGGGGGAAAAAATTAAGATAAACATTTTGTAGTTTTTTAATTAAGATATCTGAGGTAGCCCTGGCCAGTATGGCTCAGTGGATAGAGTGTAGGTCTGCGGACTGAAAGGTCCTGGGTTCGATTCCGGTCAAGGGCATGTACCTTGGTTGCAGGCACATCCCCAGTGGGGGTTGTGCAGGAGGCAGCTGATCGATGTTTCTCTCTCATCAATGTTTCTGGCTCTGTCTCTCTCCCTTCCTCTATGTAAAAAATCAATAAAAATATATTGGGAAAAAAAATCTGAGGTACTTCAATCCCATAAATCTATTATACAGATGATAATCTAATTTCATATCTGCTTTGGGGGAGAAAACAAAGCAGCTCATGCTCCTCTACTTTAAAAAATATATATTTATTGTTGACAGTATTACAGATGTCCATCTTCTAAACCTTTTTATAAAGATCACTTGACACATCAGATAGATACCTCTTTGCTAAAACACCCTCCTCTTACATTACAGTACAATCATTTCAGTGTGTTTCCTATTAGAAGGTGGACTTTTTGAAGACATGAACCTTATCATCTTTCCTTCAGCATGGTGCTTGATACTATACTCTCAATATTTACAATGTGGCCCCCCAAAATGGGAAAGTAAAACAAAGGTTTTTAACAACTGAATAAGAAACAAGGATTACATTTAGATATAAGCAAAAATGTTAGGAAAAGGAAGAACTGGTTCCTAAATCATTCCAGTTATATTTTCCCTTTGTAACACAATAAAGAGACAGTCCCATCTTCAAAGCAATTTAACCTTTATTTGAAAGGAGATGACTTTTCCCCACACGTATCCTCTCCTCTAAGGACTCTATCCTATAAATAGCCTGCTTAACCACTGCCCCACACCAAGATTTCCAACAGCAAAGTATACAATTGCTCTAAGTAATAAATAATAAGGGTTATCCTTCACTAATTAAGAGAATATTTAAATTTCAATAAGTTCAACACACAAAAAACCACACTGAAGCTTGTAAGTCTTAACAGATGTAGTTTAAATACAATGTTTTATAGGAGCCCACAAGCTTTCCATTTCTAAAAAAAAAAAAAAAAAAAAAAAAAAAGATGCCCCTTTTAAGGTTCTAAATTTTCGTTTTCAAAAGAAATGACCAACTGTTTTATAGCTTCAAACTTTCTACCTCAACTATTTAACTGCTCTGTGCCACCCCAGACAAACCTGACATGACTGCACTATTTTATGTGTTATTATTTTCTCCAAAAGAAAGTTAAAAAAGGATTTTGTCACAAATGTAGATTTCTAATATAGTATCTAACAAAAAGGAAGCTTTAAAAAGATCATTTCTTTCCTCTTTTGATTAGCCAGAAGTTAATTTTCTATAAAAGCAAAAACAAAATAAACAAACCCAAAGTGTAACAATGGGGATTCCTTTTTTTTTTTTTTTTTACTAACGATGTTTTAACTACTCAAAATGACAATTAGATCTTTAAGAGTATAATAAAAGGGGTGGAAAACACCAATGCAATTGACAAAGTGTAGACGCTAAATAAACCAAAGATTTTTTTTTCTGGGTTCTTTTTAAGTAGGAAGGATTAGAAGATCAGGGAAATCCAGAATTAAACAACGAGAGAAAAAGATATCCTCAAATGTAATTATTCTCTTCATCAATAGCGTCCTGAAAGAGAGAGAAAAAAAGTTAAAATGACAATTATAGTTTGGCTTGCATACAGTAAGAGTCATCATACACTCTAATTTTCTAAAACTAATGATTAGAAACAAAGTTTTTAAAAAAAAATATATTTTATTGATTTTTCACAGAGAGGAAGAGAGAGGGATAGAGAGTTAGAAACATCGATGAGAGAGAATCATCGATCAGCTGCCTCTTGCACACCCTCTACTGGGGATGCGCCCGCAACCAAGGTACATGCCCTTGATTGGAATCGAACCCGGGACCTTTCAGTCCCCAGGCCAACGCTCTACCCACTGAGCAACACCGGTCCCGGCAGAAACAAAGTTTTTAATGCTACAGAAGCAGAGGACTTACTTGGGCTGTAGGAACGAGATCTGGATCGTGATCTGTATCGGCTATAGTAAGGAGAAGGTGATCTTCTTCTGTAGGAAACAAAATATCACTTAGCATATGCATAACCCAGAGACAAACAAAAATAAAAATTCCCATCATTCAAAATAATAATGGACCCAAGATGGTAACTATTAAGTTCTGTGTGCCAATGATACCAAAACAATAAGTATATGGCACAACAAAATACTAACAAATACAGATAACTTACATCTGTACTCAGTTTTGAAAAAATAATTCTTTCCTATTTTCTCAAGAAAGCATCATATAAAATATTTTCAATATTTTTCTTAATACATATTAAACATAAATCGAAAGTGCCAAGTAATACAACTATCATCTAATTTAGAAACCACAAGTTAAATATCACCTGTATCGGTAATCGTAGTCTTCATATCTGTCATAACCACGCTCATATCCTCTTTCATAGTAAGAATCTCGACGTCTGCCGCCTCCTCCTCCTCCTCCGCCGCCACCGCCGCCGCCTCCGCCTCCACCACCACCACTACTACAGAAAAATGTAAACATTTTACATCAATGTCAACGATTATTTTCCAATATCACTTAATATAAAATGGTACTTGAGTAAAATAAAATGGAAGAAAGAGGTGAGAAAGGCCAAGAATAATCCTTTCATGCCAATCACCTATGTCTTAGTTGGCTGCCGACCACGGTATTCTTGCCTTGGCTTCTTATTCATTACATAAATAACCAGGAAAGATTATACACACCTCTCCAAACTGTAAACTGCTCTTCTATTAATGCCCTGCCAAAATCACCAGGACCTTTTCAACAGGGTGAAATGAACTGTGCTGGAAAACAATACCAAAACACTAAGAAGTGCCCAGTCAGTGTGGCTCAGTGGTTGAGCGATGACCTTGAACCAAGAGGTCACTGGTTTGATTCCCAGTCAGGGTATGTGCTGGGTTGCAACTTGATCCCCAGTGGTGGAGGACATTCGGGAGGAAACCAATCAATGTTTCTCTCCTCCTCAATCTTTCTAAACAGCAATAGTTTCTTAAGAATGTATGATATTTTCCTATCTTACACATTTTCTATTTGTAGAATACCAAGAGCCAAAAACGCACTTCAATAGTTTTAATTTACCCTCCTACTCATTCATACACACACATGCATGCAGTGGACATTTGAACCACACCAGCCTACTTATACAAAGATCCTGCCCCCCCTCCCCCCAATAAATACCTGCACTGTTTTCTATCAATGGCTGGGAGTCTGTGCATGCAGAGGGACAACTGCATGCATTGATCCATGCCATTTCACTTAGGGCACTTGAGCATCATGGATTTTAGTATCTACAGGGGTCCTAGAACCAATCCCTGGTAAATACTAAGGGAAAACTTAGTTTTTGGAGAGCTGAAAGTTCAATGTGGATTAAAAAAAAAAAAAAATTATACACACACACACACACACACACACACACAAATATATATATAATATATTATTGATTTTTTACGGAGAGGAAGAGAGAGGGATAGAGAGTTAGAAACATTGATGAGAGAGAATCATCGATCAGCTGCCTCTTGCACACCCCCCACTGGGGATGTGCCCACAACCAAGGTACATGCCCTTGACCGGAATCGATCCTGGGACCTTTCAGTCTGCAGACCGACCTCTACCCACTGAGCCAAACCAGTCTCAGCTCAATGTGGATTTTTGACTGCACTGGATTTGGTGCACCTAACCCCTTCGTTGTTCAAGGGTCAATTGTATGAAATGATTCAAAGAATATATACAAATTAAATAAATTTCCATTTTTATAGGGAAAATTTTATCTTTTTACTAATCAAAATTTTGTAGATACATCTGGTAGACTTCTGGCTAAAATAGTTTAGCTTAGGAAACTTGGAATCTTACTGAGTTGGTCTGCCCATGTAGATGCCTGGGGTAGGTGTGTGTGCTCTCTTGGTGATAGAATAGTCCACACGAATTCTTCTACCATCCAGCTCCATTCCATTTGCCCTTTCCATAGCCTTTAAAAAAAAAAAAAAAAAGAAAGGGCACAGTCAGTCATACATAATTCACCAAGGAGAGACTATCAAAACTGTAATAAATTAACATTTCCATTTGAAATTTCAAAAATTAAAAGGCTCTAACCACTTCTTTTTAAACAACAGGGAGTATGACTGAACATATGAATCCCTGCTATGTGCATGTCAATAGCAGTGAGTTTTCTAATGTACACATGGAAACATACACAGGCCTGCACCGAGAGAGACTGGGCAGCTAGAGAAGGAAGGAACTATACAACTCAGGGAAGCTGGCATAACTCTGGGGGTGCAGTGACTGATTTCAGTCTGGGCAACTCAAAGCACATTCTGCAATTCAACTGACAAATCTAAACCAGCCAAGCATTTCCTTAAGAACACACCGCCATCTAGTGTCGTGAACACAAAAAGAACCTCTCAGTACGTACTACTGTCTTATACCTGCATTTATATTCCCTCTGACCTTCGACATTAATACCAATAAATACAATAATAATTCTATCACCTTAACAAATTTGCATGAAGTTCTTTGGAACTAAGTTGCATTTTCATTTTATTTTGCCCAGGAATAAATGGTGTGTGTGTGTGTGTGTGTGTGTGTGTGTGTGTGTGTTGTCAAGAGAGAGTACAAACAAGTTTCATATTTTCAAAAGCTTTACTTGTTCACACTCAACATTTACTTCAGGTCAGATATCTTGAGATTTCTAAATTTACACCTTTATCCCTTAATTGAGAAGAGAAATAAGCAAAGTAGTGTGCGCCCCCCCCCCCCCCCCCCCATTTGCAGTTTGTCATCCACAGTCAACCTCGGGATGAAAATATTAAAATGGAAAATAGCAGAAATAAACAATTCTTAAGTTTAAAAATTGTGCATGTCCTTCCCCAGATGTGAATTATCACTGTCCAGCACATTCACATTATATAATATACTCTACCCACCCCCATCCCCACTAGGCACTTAGTGGCTTGGCTATCTGGATTGTCAAATCAACTGTCATAATATCAGTGCTTGTGTTCAAGTAACCCTTATTTTACTGAATAATGCACTAAAGAATAGCGATGCTGGCAATTCAAATATGCCTAAGAAAAGCTTTAAAAAGTGCTTCTTTGAAGGGTCCCAGAAAATGAAACTGGCCATTCTGTTACACTTTCAATCATGTCAAGAATGAAAGAGGATATGTTTATGAAACTGGGAGTCAATTAATGAACTTTTAATAGTAATTCAATACTATAATCATGCACATCAGAAAATGTTCAAAGTGACAATTATAAAAACAAAATTACCTCCTTCGAGTCATCTATTCTTTCAAAATAGACAAAAGCAAATCCTCGTGAGCGCCCAGTTCGCTGATCATAAACCACATTGACACCACTCAAGGGTCCATATTGAGAAAATACTTCACGAAGATCTCTCTCTGTTGTATACAAGCTGAGGCCAAACACTCCCAGACAAGTGTTGGGATTTGGATTTGCCTGTTGAATAAAGATGTCATTTAATTTTAAGCTCCAAATTAAAGTAAATATTAAAACAGATATACTATGCATAGAACACCTTACCCAAAGACTACACTGTTTCAAATGACTTGAAAATAATTAAAAATATATATATTTTATTGATTTTTTACAGAGAGGAAGAGAGAGGGATAGAGAGCTAGAAACATTGATGAGAGAGAATCATCGATCAGCTGCCTCCTGCATACCCCCTACTGGGGATGTGCCCGCAACCAAGGTACATGCCCTTGACCGGAATCAAACCTGGGACCTTTCAGTCCGCAGGCCATGCTTTATCCACTGAGCCAAACTGGTTTAGGCTGAAAATAATTTAAGAGGAAAATGAACTGATGAGTTAGATCCTACAGTTCACAATAACACTCCTGCCCTCTATGGAATAAACTTCAGGTTATAGCCTGAATAAAACAAAATCCCACACTGTAGCCTAGCAATTTGAAAAATGCATAGTAATAATTCATCCTCAGTTTAATGCCATATTTCTAGTTTATTAAAATGTTTTACATGCCTTATAGATGTGTACTCAATCTGACTTTATCTGCAATTGCTGATTAGGACTCCCCACTGCCCATTTTCATTTTTTAGTACTAAATTCACATGGCAGTCTGCAGTATCACATGGGAGAAACTACTTTTTAAACCATGGTCTCGCTCTCATAAAGCAAGATATTATGCTATGACTAAACACATATTAAAAACAAAAGAAGTTTATTACTTTTTTAAACCACATACCCTGCTGCCTGTATGTCTTCTCCGGTTAGACATTGGAGAATGAGTTCGGCTCCTTCGACGCCGGTATTCTAGTGTGAATGACGATCTACTTCGAGATCGTCTCCTGTGAGAGTGAGAATGGGATCTGGATCGGCTGTAACGTCTATGAGAATGCCTCCTTGACCTCGACCTTGGGGAAAAGTAAATGCAGGTAATATTGAAACAAATGGCTAATGCCAAGGACCTACACACAGATCCCTGTTTGTTCTCAGCTCCTTTCTGAAGAAACGGTAGTCTTCCTCTCATTCTCTTAATCATTACAATCTCCCCCCCCCCCTTTTTTTTTTAACAATCTCTTTCTTGTTCTCAGTCTCTCCTTTCTCCATTCACTCTTTTCACCTTACCTTACAAGCATGTTAAGGTTCTGCTTTCTTTTAAAACAAAATAAAACAAACAGCCCAACTACCACTAGGAAGGAAATTCTGCAATATTCAACACAGATGAAATATGAGGGCATGATGCTAAATGAAACAAGTCACTCATACTATATAACTCTTTTAAAAAAAATATTTTATTGATTTTTTACAGAGAGAAAGGGAGAGGGATAAAGAGCTAGAAACATCCATTAGCTGCCTCCTGCACACCCTCCACTGGGGATGTGCCTGCAACCAAGGTACCGTATTTTCCAGCGTATAAGACGACCAGGCGTATAAGACGACCCCCTAATTTTACAGTCAAAACATAGGTTTAGGCCTATATTCGCTGTTTAAGACTACCCCCCACTTCCGAGGCAACACCAGTTCTTTTTTTAATAGACCGTCTCTCTGACTCTGGCCAATCTGAGCAGGCTTTTTACTAGAACACAGTGTAGCTTCGGGTACAGAACATGTATAATTTGCATGCATAAAAAGCCTGCTCGGATTGGCCAGAGTCAAAGAGACGGTCTATTAAAAAAAGAACTGGCGTTGCCTCGGAAGTGGGGGATACTCTTATTCAGCGAATATAGGCCTAAACCTATGTTTTAACTGTAAAATTAGGGGGTCGTCTTATATGCCGGAAAATCCGGTACATGCCCTTGACCGGAATTGAACCTGGGACCTTTCAGTCCGCAGGCTGACATTCTATCCACTGAGCCAAACCTGTTTTGGCTATAACTCCATTTATAAGAAGCATTGTTAGTCAAAATCATGAAGACAGAAAGTAAGATGGTCATTGCACCTTGGACCTAAGTCAGAATCTTCAGGCAAAGAATGTAGATGGAATGTGAATCTTGAAAAAGCTTCTCAAATCATTTTGGTAACTAGCATAACATACTTACATCAACTTTCTCTGCACTAAATTATATGCCAAGAAAATTATTTTGTTGTGCAAGTATTATTGAAATAAAATAAAAAACTAATCCTCAAATGTTAAGCACATTTAAATCAACTGACATTGTTGTAATAGCTAGTATCTGATAGTTTAGA
Organism: Pipistrellus hanaki; assembly: GCF_964339955.1. Classification (NCBI taxonomy): domain Eukaryota; kingdom Metazoa; phylum Chordata; class Mammalia; order Chiroptera; family Vespertilionidae; genus Pipistrellus; species Pipistrellus hanaki. The sequence continues at coordinate 4,630,894 of NC_140512.1, forward strand.
GATAATTCTACCTTATATCTAAGTCTATATCTAGAATGTATTATTCATTTCTAAATTCCATTTCTAAACAGTTTGAAAAGACTACTTCATGATTTGAATCTTTGATAAAATCCTATCTAATAAAGAGGGAATATGCTAATTGACCATCACTCCATCACAAAGATGGCTGCACCCACAGCTGAGGCCAAGTTCCCATACGGAGCTTTAATGAGCAATCAGCAGGGACCTGAGGCTATGCCCTCCCTGTCCCCGTGGGGCTTTACAGGAGATTTCAGGTGGTACCCCCTCCCCCACCCGGCAGGGTTTGACAGGGAACCTCAGGCAGTGCCCTCCACCAGGTGGGGCTTGACAGGGGACTTCATGCCACGCCCCCCCCAAAAAAAATTCGTGCACATTAAAAGAGGATTAGAGGAAATAATTTAATATTGCACCAGGCTGGGGGACCTCAGACTGCACCCCCCACCCCAGTACCAGGCCAGGGGGCCTGAGGCTGCGCCCCCTTGCCTGGCTGGGCTTGACAGGGGACCTCCAGCTGTGCCCCCCACCCAATAGGACTTGAGAGGGAATCTCAGGTCAAGTCCCCCACCTGGTGGGGCTTGACAGAGGACCTCGGGCCACACCCGTCCTGGTGCCAGGCCAGGGGACCTGAGGCTACGCCCTCTGCCCAACAGGGCTTAACAAGGGTGGGACTGGACAGGAGTGGCTCTAGCGCAATGCTGGAGGGGGGCTGATTGGGTCTGGGTCCTCATGTGATTTTGAGGTGCATGTGGGTGGGCGGGGACTTGACTCTGGGTCCCATGGTGAGTCCCAGACTCTGACAGGAGAAAGACTTTCATATACATTTTACTAATTTTCTTTCATCTCTGACACTTCTATTATAGAGGGCAAATAGCAATATTAAATTATTTCTTCTAATTAATCCCCTTTTAATGTGCACGCACCCGGTCACTAGTTTCTATATAAAATGAGAGAAGAATAAGGGATTTTAGAAAAAGCAAACACTACTTTGCCCTGAAAAACCCAAGGAAAGCATTTTAAGTATTATTTTAAACACACATACCTGGATTTTGATCTTGATCGGGAATGGGATTCAGAATGTTTGGAAACCCTTGATGGACTACGAGATCCTGACCTGCTCTCCGATTTTACACGAGCAGGAGTTCCCATTGGAGATTTTGACTGAGAGCGAGACTCCTAACAAAGAAGACAGTATTACAAATGGCACTGGTCACATAGATGCCTAACACCTAACATTTAAAGTACCGTAATTATTTATATTGATTGCTCCTGAAAAACAAATGGTTAGGCAACACCCTCCAGAAAAAATTTCAGCTCATTAATAGCCCATTGTTAATACTGCTAACTGTCCTCAATAATTCCCTACTTGAACCAGATCACCAATTCTCTATTAACTAAGTAATCATGCAAATTCATCTACAACTTGATCATACAGACACTGGAACATAAACCATACATTTACTTAACCTAGGACCCATTCATTCTTCCAGATTCTTTTAATTCTACTTCACTCTTGCTTTCTACTTCTCTTCATTCTTCATTGAGTTTTTCATTTTTCATAGTTCGTGTATTCTTCCCCAATTCAAACAATTCAAAATAGCCTTAAAAAAATATTCAAGTGCTTCTATCTGACCAATCTTCTGTTCAATTTTTTCCCCCATTCAATTTTAATTTTCTGATCTTTAACACTTTTCATTAGCCTTCTTTTATCTTGCTTTATCTTCCACATTCTTGGAAAAAACTCTTCAATTTCTTCACGAACATTAACCTTAATGGAAAAAGAACATTTAGTATATTTAAGCACGTGGGGATTATAAAACTCTGCTGGAGTTCAGAATGTTATCTACCAAATGGAAAAGCCAGCAGGTAAAGTGCAAATAACTAGTTTATTTAAAAAACAATTTTATAATCTTTAAAACTGCTCAAAAGTCTAGTTTCTAAAAATTAAAGAATTTACTGAATTTTTCTAAATGTTTTTTACCATTCTCTTCACCCTCCTCCCCTTTCATGTTTCATCCTAGTTCCTAAAATTCGAACAATTTTAATATGAATACTTAATTCGAGCATAAATCTAACATGAACTATAATCCCCACCTACATTTTTACCTTTTCACTAATTTATAACCTGAAGATTCTTAGTGATCTTAAAATAAGCTTTCACTAAGCCATGCAAAGCATCCTACCCTGAAATATTTGCACATACCTATCTAAACTCAAAGACTGGAGGACACATGCTAAGGTTCAAACGAATAGAAAAAAATTAGTACAATTACTAACACCTCCCAATACTGTTTGACCACTATCTTTGCTTACTGCAACTTAACTAGGAAGATAAATTCTGACAAGCATTCTAAAAAAAAAGTAAGGGGAAAAAGAAAGCATGAAATGCTTACAATAACCCCCCTGGCTTGTAAATTCCCAATATATGTATTTTAAAATTCTACATTATCTATTAAGTATCATATAGCACAAGAATTTATTACAAAATTAGTAACATGGTCTTTAGTTTTTTTATCCCACCTCTTTTTGTTCATAGTTTTTATGCAGTTATGCATTATTTATGCTACCCCTTCAGTGACTATATCCTATACCAGAAAATTGGCTTCTGAAAAGTTGAAATTAAAAACAACAACTTTTCAAATCAAACAATTTCAAACAAAGACTTCCTACCATGCAACCTGCTTACAACTTTTCCTTTACATTTAACTTAATGTCAAAACCTGTACTAATGCTGCTAAGCATATTTAATTTTTTAGATGAAAACAAAACAATATATTTAGCCATCTATACAATATCTCACATACTCTAAATTTATGGACAGAAGCCTGGAGCAGGAACAGCAGTTCAGGCTTTTTGATTCACTGAAACTGTAAAAGCAGTATATTCAGTACTTTGAGAAAAAAAAAAAAGAAAAAAAAAAAGGGACAAATAATTTGCTTGTAATTGCAGTCTCACAGACTGGTTCAGGAACTACGCTGATTTAAGAATATCTTCCTCTCTCTTTTTTTGCTTTCCTGTCTATAAAACAAATCCTTTGGTAAAACATTCATTTATTCTACTGTAGAATAGTAGTAGATGGAACAGTGCCTAGAACATCAACACAGCCCTTGTTATAATACCTATCAGAAGGCTTTGTGCTGTGACACTGTAAAACTTTTCATTTTACTAGGATAGAAATAAAAATCCCATATATTAAAATACCAAATTTATTCCTAAATGTTTATGTGAAGCTTTCTAGTACAGAATAAAAATGTTATGGCACAAATATATGTGTACATTTCATTTTCAAGCATTCTTTCATTAGCATGACTAATGTTGAAAATTATTCAGTAGTACTGAAAATTACCACTTCTTAGAAACTAATGTAAACAAGGTAATCAGTGACATCTTAGATTTTAAATCTCAGTCTGGCACAGCTACTCATTGGGAAAAATGCAATTTCCCCTTTATTTGTTTATAAAGTATTAAGATAGGATAGTATCTTTTTAAAAGACATTAGCATATTTTTAAAGAAGACTCACTTTTTCATTATCCAGTGTTACAAATATCTAACTTCCTTTGTTGCCTATCTTCAACTTTGTTTTAGCGGGGAACCTAAATCAGCATAAATTTTTTCATAGACTCATTCAAGGTTAAGAAACAGTCCTCTTAAGTCCTAGTTTCAAGGCTGTCACTATTGGTTTACCCTCCCAAAACAATGTATAAACTCGAGACTTTAAATAGATAAATCAACAATCCTCAGTACACTTAACCTAAAAAATAACCTTTAAAGAAAAAACAAAACAAAAAATGTAAACTATATATAGAAAAAAATAGATAACTTTAATTCTTCAGAATTATTTTTATTATAATACTAAAAAAGGCCTGTCATAAGACTAGTTGTTAATAGTTTTCACACACAGAAAAATGGTCATATTAATAATTGCCACTTTTAAGCAACTTATTTATCCAAAGCTAGTGACAAATAAATGCCATTTTCACTTAACTGTACATTAGAAACCAGGCTACAATGAGCTCTTTATGGACAAATGCTACATTTCCTTTTCTACCTTTTGACTTACAATCACATCATATCACAAATTTTAATATAAATCTTAAATAGGTTCCCATTCTATTGTAACCACTATAAGTCAAAAGCCAAGCAAAAAGTTCTCACTGCACAACCTGCTCAAATAACGTGTTTGTTCTTTTAACTTGTTTACTATCAAGGTACCTCTGCTGATAGCTAAACATAGCCACCACTCCCCCGAAAGGAAGAGGCTGACCATAAATACTAAGAAAGTTATGAGTATTCAATAAAGCCATCTAGGAGCCATCTTTCTCTTCTGTGTTAAATACAGTTGTATTTTACATAGCGAAAATAACTGCAACAACCACATACTATTATTTTAATAGGAAAATGGGTTATTCAATAGATGCACACATTGTTGCAGAACACAATTTCCACAGTAAGCAATACTGCAGTGCTTTTCAATAAAACTAGTATCATATTATAGGTGAAAAAATTCCACCAATATATGCTTAATACTTAAACACAGAAACCAATATAAATGCTACACTGTAACCCATAGTTACTGTTATGGCAAGGCAAACTCTATGCCAAGTAATAGTGTCAAGTTTACACAATTCAAATCTATATGACTAGAATGTAAGCTTTTAAAATAAACTTTCTCAAAATATATTTTCCCACTGTTTTATGAAATTAGGTATCTATTTTCTTAGAAATACACTTGTGCATTTAGGTAAACTGTATGTCCAAGGGAAGAGGAGGTGTTTAAATTACCCAAATAACTTATATAGTACCGTACTAAGAACCTCACTCTTTAGGACATATGGAAACCTGTGCTCACTCAATTCTTTATTTCAGTCTACAGAAATAGCAGTTCCGTCTCCTTTCTCTTGAGTATGACAGGCTGCTGCTTTTTTTTTTTTTTTTTTTTTTTAAATATATTTTATTGATTTTTTACAGAGAGGAAGGGAGAGAGATAGAGAGCTAGAAATGTCAATGAGAGAAACATCGACCAGCTGCCTCTTGCACACCCCCTACCGGGGATGTGCCTGCAACCAATGTACATGTCCTTGACCGGAATAGAATCTGGGACCTTTCAGTTCGCAGACCAACGCTCTACCACTGAGCCAAACCGGTTTCGGCTAGGCTGCTTCTTTTACAGACTCCCAGGCTTATAAAAGCCCCTAGCAACTATTAGAGCAATTCCTTAAAATAAATAAATAAACAAACAAATAAATAAAAATAAAAACCCCTAAATGCTCATAACATTAGCTATTTTTAAATGATTTCCCGTTCTTTAAGATCATACCTATGATGTATTCTGAGTGAGGTTAAAGTGGTCTTTGTATCTGCAAAGGCTCACAGATATTTTAAATGTGGCTCATAAACATGCCAGCTTATATGCCATGATCAATTAAATCCTCAAAGGTATAGAAAACAACTTTATAATAACTATAAAACAACTAGATATGATAAAGCCAGTAAACAGCATCTAAAAGCAAGCTACTAAAATAAGAACTTGTCATAGAACTCTCTACTTATGTTCTCATCTTCTAATGTCATGAAGTACTGTGAATCTTGAATAAGACTACATGGCCTTAGTTTCAAGGAAAAGTTAACTTTTCCCTCTATGTCAGATAAGTCAGGCCTAGTCACAGTTACACATGGCAGTAACTTAGAGGAAGGGAAACCATATTTCCGTCCATTATTCCCCTCAACTTTCTTTCACAGGGCTTACTGATTCTTTTCCCCATCTGATCTTTGCCATTTTCTCACCTCCACTTGTCTTGCTAAATCTCTTATGACATAAGATTAGCAGTATTAATTCAGCACGTAAATATATACTTTTTATGAAGGTTCCAGGGTTAGTTATTTGATACCTAAGCACCCACTGATATTACAAAGAGTTTTCACACTGGCAAGTTTTACAAAAATATTATGCTGATTATTCGTGACTATTTCACACTTGTTATATATCTTAGGTAAATAACTAGTTCATTTACAAAATCAAGTCCATAAAGTTTATTTGTATTTTTAATGGGGCTCATTACTAAATATTTAAATCTCTTAATATTAGTTCAGGTCCCAAAACTGCTATTCTCTTTAGAAATGATAGATATTAAGAAGCATCTATAACAAATCTGTAAAATTACAGTTATGCTCTGTGGCTATGATTAGTTGCATTGCTCCTTTTAAAAATCCTGCCTTCTACTTTGTATTGAGCAAATTAGTGCCCTTCAGTGAAAGAAATCTCAAATATAAAAATCTGAGCATTAAAATTGGATGACCCTTGCCAGGTAGCTCAGTTGGTTTGAGTGCTGTCCCAATAGGTTCAATCCTCAGTCAGGGCACATACAAGAATCAACCAATATATGCATAAATATGTGGAACAACAAATTGGTGTCTGTTTTTCTCTACCTCCTCTCCTCTCTCTCAGATCAATTAATTAAAAAAAATGGATAATGATAGTACTTAATTTTAGGAAGAAAATCTAAGACAAAGAAAATTGTCTTGAGTTTAATACAACCCCTACTACAAGAAAGGAAGCTTTATGCTTTTCTAATAGGTTGATGTGAGAGAAGAAATTAAATGTCTGAAAAAGGCTGAACTGAAAGCTAAAGTGCTGACATTTTATATATAAAATAGGAATTTATTTATATAATTTTAAACCCTCATTATTTTAAAACTTCATCAACAGAAAAGTAAAACACCGAGTTTAAGTTTTTTTTGTTTGTTTTTTAAAAAGGAGCCAATCACCAAGCTGGATTTTGAATGGCGTAGTCATCACCCCTATTATTACAAACCAGGTTTCAGAGAAGAAATAAATCTTCTCCTATTTCTGTGTTCAACAAAATATCCACAAATTTTAATTCCAAATTGGTAAAGATGAATTTGTGTTTTGCTCTTCATTTGTATTATCTAGTCCACATGTGTCAAACAAGGCCCGCGGGCCAAATCCAGCCCGCCAGGCCTTGCAATGTGGCCCGCACCGCGCTGTCATCACTGCACTCCGCTGTCAGTTGATGACATTGTCAGTTTATGACTGTTCAGTAAACCATTCGGCCAGCGATTTAGGCTGGATTTTAGATTTTGGCCCCTTCTCTGATTGAGTTCGACACCCCTAATCTAGTCAATCACGTGTGTGTGTGTGTGTGTGTGTGTGTGTGTGTGTGTGTATCTCCCTCCCTCCCTCCCTTCCTAGGAGCCTGTTAAGGAAGTAGGAGTAAGCTCTAACAAGGGGCAGGAAAAAGTATTATTTTTCCTATTTAAAGCATAGACAATTGTGGAATTATAAGATGGACTTCCACACAATAATCTTTAACCTCTATTAAAATCACTGGGGCCATTGTATGAGAATATAATTGGACTCAATATTTTTCTAAGTTTCATTAAAAAAAAAAAAGAGAGGAATAAAATAAGTAAAACTTAATTTTCATTCTCCTTAATTCCTCTAAAGGACACTAAGATTTTTTGAATCCTAATTTTAGTTGAAGCTGTATGAAACACAGAACTCATTCTTTTTATGATTCACCCACAAAGTCACAGCTGAAGTGCCAACTCCCAGCTCCAAAAGACATTTTCACTTAAAATACTTTTAACATGATATAAATGTCCCAAGCAAATTGTTTTAAAGAACCTATTTTAAGAGTACCACTATTATCTTGGAGTTCTTAAAAATGTCTCATTCTTAACATTCCATTGATGTCCTGTATAACTTCCTTCCTAAAATATATATTTGTATTGATTTCAGAGAGGAAAGGGGGGAGGGTGAGAAGGAGGGGGAGAGAAAGAGGTAGAAACACCAATGATGAGAGAGCATCATTGATAGGCTGCCTCCTTTGACTCCCTCCTTCCAGTACCCTGGCTGGGATTGAACTATGACCTCCTGGTTCATAGGCCCATGCTCAACCACTGAGCCACTCCAGGCAGGCCTAAAATATTTAAACTGTGCCCTGATGCTCTTCCTGTACCAGTCTCTTTATTCTTTGCTAAAATCCCTTTCATTATGCTACTCCCAGAATTAATCCATAGATGGCTCCTCACTGCATATTGGATTAAATCCAAATTCATAATTTAGAATTCAAAACCCTCCATTATCTGACTGCATATTTAGTCAATCTATCATCTTCCACTATCCCAGCAATCTCCTCACTCACTGTCACATCCCTACAATCAATCTTTCCCTTACCAAAAGACCCAAAGGAAGTTCCACATGGCAGGTAGAGCTTCCCTTTCCAGTAGCTCACAGAACTGCTTGGCACCATTTTCTGAATTCCTTATTTATTCTATCACACAGCACTTGCTTAAGTATTTTACCCAGATTTGAGCTGTCAAGTCATCCCAAATAAGACTTCAAAGTTTCCCCCCTGAAAAACATCTGGCCTTTATAGTAAAAAGGCAGCAGCAGATTCTCAACAGTTTCACCTCAGGTAGAAGAGAATTTCGGTTAGCTAAGTCTTAGGGTCACTTATAACTAAATTCAGTCAATTATATTTTCTTTCCAGTACTTTAAAATGGAAGAGACATTAATCCATAATGGAAAATCCACTGATGGCTCAGAGGCACTGAAGTAGATGCACTCTTAAAAAAAAAGTAAACAATATAGTGTTGTATGAGCGAATACCCGGGACTTGTACATCTCAGATTCCTGGCTGCATGGTCTTCTGGGCCTCAGTATTTTACTTTAAAAATGTACTTTTATTGAGTTTCAGAGAGAAGGGAAGAGGAAGATAGAAACATCAAGGATGGGAATCATTGATAGGTTGCCTCCTGCACGCCCTCCTGCTGGGGAGGGAGCCTGCAACCATGGCATGTGCCTAGGCCTGGTTCACAGCAATAGTCAACCACTGAGCAACACTGGCCGGACTGGGCCTCATTTTTTAATTTCTAAAATGGTCAGAGTACTGAAGCCTTTAAAAAAATTAGTGTGAGAAGTAAATGACAACATATGTCAACATTTTGGGGGGACTGGGTATAGATTCTATTTTTAAAAATGTATTCTGAACTCTCTAGAAAGTTGCTAAGTTTAAATATCTTTTCAGTAAGATGGGGTAAATGTGCTGTTTATTCTGTAGATTATTCTGTAGATAAAGCAAATGAAATCTGAATACTGACCTGTCAGTTTTCTGTAACTTATTTTAGTAAAAAAGTTTGAAATATAACAATTATTTAAACATCTTGAAATCGTTTTTTGAGCCTTTATAAGTTTAGATACAAAGAGAAGGAAACAATTGTATTCTATAAAAACTGCTGGTTGTGGTTAGCAGATAATCACTGTACTTTAAAAACCAAAAGCACTAGTGAATTGCTTTAAGAAAATGTAAATCCTCAGAAAAGCTTCTGGCATTCTTCTAATTCCTTAACCAATTACAAATAAAACAATGACCTCAAAGTATATTAAAAAAAAAAAAAAAAAAGTAACATGAGTATGGATGTGTTTAGTCTGAGTTCACCCACACTAAAGTACCGGGTACCAGGAAAAAATATTTCCTATGGCCACAAACACCATACAAGGGTAAAAACCCTTTTCCTATTACAACAAATTGATGCCTACATACATTTTAGATTAAAACTGGGTGGGAATCTTACATCTATTAGGTGGGTAAGGTGACAAGAATGTTAAACTAAGAACTTAAGGGAAACAAGCTCCCAAAGAGCAAGTCCTCTTCCCCACAAACCAAACCAAACCAAACCAAACATTAACAAAAAGAATTCTTTTTGTACTAAATAATCGAAGAAAAGATTAATGGGTAGCAGAATTCCTTCCAATAACTACCTACCTAATAGCTTACAACTACCACCAAACGACTTTTAAAAGTTTTCGGGGACTTTCAAGAAAGTGCTCCTAAAAAGTGAGCCATTTACCCATTTATATCTATCCTCCAGATCATATTTTTAAAAAAATCCAATCTTATAGGAATTAAAAAGTCTTTTTGTTTATAATCCATTTAAACCTCTTTCCTCCTTAACGGTCTGGCTCCAGGTGTTGCTATTAGGAGCTTCTAAGAGACAAACTTCACTGCGGCCGGCACAGCCCGAAGGCGTTTCCCTGGCGACCGCCCGGGACACCAGCACCACGCGGCACACGCGTGGCCCGGGGGCCGCGTGTCCAGGGTTCCACACTCCCTCCCTCCCACCCACGCCCGCCGCGAGCGCTAGCTCCGGAAACACAACTCCGACCCCACAAACCTCCCAGCGCAGGGGAGCTTAGAATATCACACACACGTCCTTGCGATGCTTCCATGCATCGACCCGTGAGCCCTCTTTGCTGACTGAGAACAGTACCCACGGACTAGCTATTTTAAAAAACACCGAGCCAAGAAAGCCCCTCAGTTACGTAAGATTAAGACACAAGACCCCCCCCACACACACACACACACACTTTTTGTTTGTTTTACCGCAAAAACCTGTGAAAGGAGCGGCCAGTGTTTAGGTGAGAGGTCACACAGGAAGAAAAAGCATCAGGAGGTGAGATTACTGAAGAGGGAGGGGGAAACCACAACCCAACATCCAGGACACCAGAAAGAGAAAACAAGGCGTTCCAGAGCGTTTCCCACACGCACGGTGCTGGGAGGAGAGGGGGGCACCGCGGGGACCTCGGGGGGCATCGCGGGGACCTCGGGGGCATCGCGGGGACCTCGGGAGGCATCGCGGGGACACCGGGGGGCATCGCGGGGACCTCGGGGGCATCGCGGGGACCTCGGGGGGCATCGCGGGGACCTCGGGGGGAATCGCGGGGACACCGGGGGGCATCGCGGGGACCTCGGGGGCATCGCGGGGACCTCGGGGGCATCGCGGGGGACCTCGGGGGCATCGCGGGGACACCGGGGGGCATCGCGGGGACCTCGGGGGCATCGCGGGGACCTCGGGGGGCATCGCGGGGACCTCGGGGGCATCGCGGGGGACCTCGGGGGGCATCGCGGGGACACCGGGGGGCATCGCGGGGACCTCGGGGGGAGTCGGGGGGGACACCGGGGGGAGGCTCCCGGCGCGCCCCCCGCTCCGCCCCCGGCTGAGGCTAAGGGCCGCCGCGGCCGCTGACTGCCCCGGTCCGGGCTCGTCCCGCCGTCCCCTCCGGCGTTTCCGCCTCATGGACGCGGCCGCGCACCGCAGCGGAGCCGGGAGGCACGGCCCAGCTCCCGGGGCCCGCCGGAGGCCCCGCCGCGGGCACCTACCGCCGTCCGGCCCGGAGCTGCCGCCGCGGGCCCGCACCTCGGAGTCCGGTACCCGTCCGTCTCCCCCAAAACGGGGGGGACAGGGCCGCCCGAGGGGAGCCCAGAGCCATCGCGGGGGTGAGGAAGCCGCCGGGACGGGCTCCCGCCAAACTCCCCCCCGCGCGCCCCGGAGACCCAGCACGGCCGTCGCGAAGACGGCTCCCGCGGCTTTGTACTCACTCTGCCCTCGAAGTTGTTCTCCTCTACATCACTCATGTCGGCCAGCGCGCCCCGAGCTACGCAAGACACACGTGTCGCCTCGAGGACCGAAGGCCCAGCTAGCCCGCGGGCCGGAGCGCGGCGGGAGGAGGGAAGAGTCGGCAGCAAGGGCCGCCCCGCTCCGCTCCCACTCGGCCGCAGGTCCCTGCAAGATGGCGCCGGCGCCGCCGGAAGCCTCCGGGCCGCCCGGTGCGCGGCGTAAGGGGGCGGGGCACGTCGTGGCGTCATCAAGCCCCGCCCCCAGCAGGCTCCCTGGCCGCCGTCCTAGCGGGGAGGGGGCGTGTCCTCCGAATGCGGGCGCGTTGGAACCTGGCTCCCTGCTCTGACCTCCAAACTTCATTTTTTATTTATTTTTTTCTTTTCATATCTATAAGTTTTATTAGATTGGATTTAGGAACTGACATTGCATCTTTATTTATTTTTAAATTTTATTTATTTATTATTATTTTTTAATAAATCTTTATTGTTTACAAATGTTCCTCAGTTCCCCCACCCTCCATTGCTCCCCTCTGCCAGGTTCCCACCCCACCCTCTGCCCTTTCCCCACGCCCCATTGTCCTCATCCATAGGTGCACAGTTTATGTTCAGTCTCTTCCCACACCCCCCACTCCCCTTTTCCCCTAACCTCCAAACTTTAGAATCCATCCTAATGCGTCAGTCCTTTTGAAGATTTTCAGTCATCGGCTGAGCTTTTTACTGGCCGTAGCACTTTTACATGTTTTCCCAAGTGGATTCTGTTGGCACAGAAAAAAACGGAGCATATGCAATTAATAGGCTCTCCCAAGTATTAATGTCTTACATTTTCACAGCATAATCATCAAGAACAGAAAACTGACACACTGGCAACTAATCTGCTGACTTGATTAAAATTTCATAAATTTTTCCACTAATATCCCTTTTATGGGCGAGGATCCAATCCAGATTACAAATTGCATTTAGTTGTTGTCTCTCTTTAATCTGGATAGTTCCTCAGTTATTGTCTTTCATCTTCAGTCTTTGTCTTTTATGGCCTTGAAACTTTTAAAGAGTACTGGCCAGTTATTTTATAGACATATTTAATTTGAGTTTGTCTAACGTTTCTCCTGATTAAACTCAGGTTATACACTTTGGCAAGAATGCCACAGAAGTGATGTAGTCTTCTCACTGCATCTTACCTGAAGGTACATAATGTAACGGTGAGTAATAGGGGTCATCTCCCTGGATAGCTTACAGACTGGACAGGGCCATGTACACTTCTCCTGGCTTCTTGAGTCAGGTCCACAATAGAATTTGAATGAGACGTGATTTATAATTATGGGGCAGGGAGTATGTATACAGGGTAAGGGCCAGCCTGTTGTGTTCCAGTATAGTTGATAGCCTTCATTTTTTTAAAAATATATTTTTATTGATTTCAGAGATGAAGGGAGAGGGAGAGAGAGATATTGTAGAAACATCAATGATGAGAGAGAATCATTGACTGGCTGCCTCCTTGCAGGATCGGGAATCGAGCCCACAACCCAGGCATATGCCCTGACTGGGATTGAACCGTGACCTCCTGGCTCATAGGTCGATAACCTCTTGGTTCATAGGTCGACGCTCAACCACTAAGCCAATGTGGCTGGGCAGGTAGTATTTAGAAACATGCCACTGGGGAGCTAACCAAAATGATTGCAAAATAAAAGGAAAAATAGAATTTGTCCATTTAAATAATTATTAGAAGTCTACACAGATAATAATTTAATAAAAAATTGTAAAAGAAAAAAAATTATTAGAGGCCCAGTCCATGAATTTGCACACGGGCGGGATCTGGCCAGCCAGGCAGCCTGGCCCAGATTGATTGGGTGAGGCCAGCTAGGGGAGGGGCTATGGGCAGTTGGCTGACCCTACCCCCTGATTGAACTCCCTGTTGAACTCCTGGTCAAGGGGACAATTTGCATATTAGTCTTTTATTATATAGACTAGAGGCCCAGTGCATGAAAAGAGGTCCCTCAGCCCGTCCTGCCCCCTCTCATAGTCCAGGAGCCCTCAGCGGTGGGAGGCGACTAGGCGATCAGGGGAAGACAATGCCCCATCACACCTCTGCTGCTGCCACAGCTGGCAGCACAAGCCTTGGTCTGTCCTGGGTGGCTGGGCAGCCGCTATCTGAGGCTTGTCTGCTCATTGGGCCGGCCCTGGGCAGCTGGGGGGCTAAGGGGACTGGGGGACTCCAAAGGCAGGCACATGGAGCGACCAGGCCTGCCAGGGGCAGGCCTAGCCTTGCAGTGTGCCTGCCACCCCAGTGGGGTTGAGGGGGCTTGGCACTACCATCTTGTGGCTGTAGGCACCACCATCTTTGAGAGTGGGGTAGTCAATTAGCATATTCCCTCCTTATTGGCTGTGGGTGCCACCATCTTTGAGGACAGGACAGCCAATTAGCATATTCCCTCCTTATTGGCTGTGGGCACTGCCATCTTTGCAATGTTGTGAGGGTAATTAGCATATTCCCTCTTTATTAGATAGGAGGATTGTCCTTCAAACTACTGTCTCTGAGAAGTTAGATATTTATTGTAAAGTTATAACAGGCTACCCTGTTTGGGATCTAGATTAACATTTTGGTTTAGCCTGAGGCTTGTGGTGTTTTGGAGGAAATTAACACAAGGAAGAACTGTGGGATAGTGACGGACCCTTAGGTCTGATCCTGTGTGGTGGCAGATCCAATATCGTTTTGCTTGCAAGGCTTACACTGCTGACTTGGAGGTTTGTATGAATATAGTTGTAATCTAGTTCAGTGAGCAGTGATCAGAGCACGAAGAGGGCCCTAACCGTGGGCTAAGCGGTTGTTGCAAAGAAATGCTTTGTTGTGGTTAGAATATGTGGCAAGCCGGCACGGCCATGGCATGCTCAGCCCCAGGACGCCTTACGTGCTGCGCCAGCTCAGCCAGGTTCAGTGACCCTGAGAGGGGCGGTGAAGGATTGAGAAAAGACAGACAAGAGAATGAAAGCTGGTCTGGGTGGGACTCTGTCCTTTGTTGGAGAGCTAGCGACAGCACCATGGACTACAAACCAAGTCTTGATTTTACAGCCAGATGCCAAGAGGCAAAGTAAGGGCGTGGTCAAGATGTTTACAACATTCTCATGGATTTCAATCCCACTGAATTACATGCACCTGAACTCTATCAAGCCCACATCACTCAGGCACATGGGGCCACGTGTCCGGACCACAGGTTTAAGCTGACAACTATAGCTGTTGGGTGCAGTTGTGCCGGGAGGGCTCTGACCTGCAAGCGGGGACTTGCACGTGGCCACGAGAGGAATGTGCCCTCTCATGAGTCCGAGGCTTGAACCTGTCCAAACACGGTAGCCGCTCTCCACAAGAAAACGTTGTGTGGCTTGCCCTAAAGGTGAAATGATGTCTAATCTTACCAGCGGGACTTACTCCAAGTTTAGCAAGTGTTTTGGTAGAAGCAAGGTTTTGAAGCAAGCAGTTAGCGATTTCAGAAGAACAGTATGCTATGGGTTTTCAGGGTCGATTGACTGGAGGCATTTTTGCAACTCAGCTATGAGGTTAATAGTCACCGTGGTCATTTCCCTCCCGGTGTGGAGGTCATCTGGGAGGGCAAAATCTCAATGTCCAGTTTCAACATACAGTGAAGCTGAGGGCACATTGCCTACCTCATCTTCCTCCTGGGTGTGGCCTTGCCATCTGAGGTACAGCCATCTCCAGGGGTGAGCTCTCTCTTGGGTTGGGGCCATGTCATCTGAGGTGCTGGTGTGTTCGGGGTGATGGGGGCCGGTCCAGGGAAGGGTGCTTTTCTGAGTGGAGATCCAGGAAGGGTAGGGCTGGCTGGCTGGTGGTAGGTTCTGAGTATAGAGGCTAGAGGCCTGGCTGAGGGTGGACCTACAAGGATGGGCTCTATTGCTAATTGAACAAATCTCAGTGAGCTCCATCGGATTCTCAGGGATGCGCCTTGCAAAGGAGTGTGCGATATCCACCACTGAGCTTTGTGGGGACTCTGTCCACAATTTGTACAGATTCTGGGCACATTGATAGGCTGATTGTAGGGACGTTTTTGTGGACAGCAGCTCTACAGTCCAGAGATCACCATGAAAACTATAGTAAGTTCACGAGGGCACACACCTGCCAGTCAGATGAATGTGGTTTGGGAGGGCCATTCTGCCTGGGATAAACTTGGAGGCATAGTACAAGAAGGGAGCTGTCCACGGAAGCATCACTTCCTTTGGTACCATTTAACGCAGAGGGAGTTGAGTTCTGGGTCAGAATACATACCTGGTGGCCCTTTAAAAGGTTATGCATTTGGGGGGACAGTTTTTGGAAATACAGCTAGTTGTACCTTTTTCGTGGTGGTGAGCAGTAAGCTCAGAGCCAGTGTTAAACGGTTAAACAGTCACTCAGCCCCTTTTCCCTCCTGCTGTATAAGGTTTTATTTTTTATTTTTTTTATTTTAAAAAATATATATTTTATTGATTTTGTACAGAGAGGAAGGGAGAGGGATAGAGAGTTAGAAACATCGATGAGAGAGAGTCATCGATCAGCTGCCTCTTGCACACCCCCTACTGGGGATATGCCCGCAACCAAGGTACATGCCCTTGACCAGAATCGAACCCAGGTCCCTTCAGTCCCCAAGCCGAAGCTCTATCCACTGTTTACAAGGTTTTAAAAAAATATTTTAAATCTCTAGACATAACATTTTCACGTTTCAGTTTCTAATTCTCTATTATCCCTCCACTGATGTGACTTTCTGAGTTGTTACTGGAAAGATTGCCAGTGGATGTATGTGTTCCTGGTCCCAGTATGTGGCTGTCTCATTTTCCAAGGGATCCCAACAGAGCTCTCTAGGACCGGGGTCAGCTTCCGCAAGTACCGTGGTCGGCAAACTGCGGCTCGCGAGCCACATGCGGCTCTTTGGCCCCTTGAGTGTAGCTCTTCCACTAAATACCACGGCCTGGGCGAGTCTATTTTGAAGAAGTGGCATTAGAAGAAGTTTAAGTTTAAAAAGTTTGGCTCTCAAAAGGAATTTCCATCGTTGTCCTGTTGGTATTTGGCTCTGTGGACTAATGAGTTTGCCGAGCACAATGGTGTCAGGACCATTGGGGCTGACCCCCTAGAGCCCTGAGAGTGTGGAGCATTGCTTTGGCATGTCGGCATGCCTGACTGAGCAGTGGGCAAGGCTGCTGCTCTGGGTGTTTTCTATCTAGGGAGGAGCTTTCGAACTTTCTGAGGTGTTGTAAGCACCTGGCACTTAGGTGTTCCGGCCCTTTAAGTCAGGCCATTGGATCTTCTGCCTTCATGTGCCAGGGTGAGACCCACGGTATCCCATAGGGTGGGGGAATGAGGTGTGATGATAGCCACGTACACAGTGACAGGACCACCTGCCTTTGTCAGCAGTCATGACCTTCTGAGGGAGGGCGCCCCTGTAGTACTGGTGAGGACTCGGAGTCGTGGTGCCGCCCACAAACACGGGGGTCAAGGCAGGGGAGACTCCTGCTCAGCCTTCTAAAGGCGCTGCCCCGGACCTGGGAGCCCACACGCGGGTAGGGGTTGCCACCCATGCCATGGCCTTCTGAAAGTCTTCGCCAGTTCTCCTAACTCTTGGGGTGTGTGCTCAGACACAGGACATGTACTCACAGTCTAACACCATCTGAACTATTTCAAAGTGTTAGGTGTTTATTTGATGGAGCGGATGGGATGCATCTGAAATTCTGCCTCTGCTACGTCTCTGCATTAGTATGCTGCTCCGTTATTTGGGAGCCTGGTAGATCTTAAATCTATGGCTCACTTGGGCTTTCAAACCTTATCCAGGAATTCATTTTGCAAATCTTGTACCACCAGAAGAGGGCAAGCCTGGAGGGGGAAATATCGATAGGTAAGAGAAGGCAGTCATCAATGTTCCACCTGGTTTGGTGATTCAAAACCACCAGATGGCAGCACAATCATGCTAGACACAAGGTCAGGAATTTCCCGTTCAGCAGTCTCTAGAATCTAGAGAAACTAGAATTTTTGGGAACATATAGGTAAAATTGTATACTTAACTAGTGCTCTAAGACAGATGTTATATACAGAGCACTAAGTTAGGTATGCAATTTTACCTATATGTTCTCAAAAATTCTAGTTTAGCACTTCTTAGTTGGGATTCAGGAATCTGTGTTTTAACAACTCCACCAGGTGATTCTCATCATGAGAGAAGTTTGGGAAACACTGCTCTAGATGCAGGTAGGGTTTCCCATTTCCCATTCCACCCTCCTCCCTCCCTTCTCTATTTTGGTCAACTCTTCTTTTTAAAAGTATTTTACTGATTTTTAGAGAGATGAAGGGAGAGGGAAAGAGAGAAACATCCATGTGAGAACAAAACACCTATTGGCTGCTCCTGCGTGCCCTCTACTGGGGATTGAGCCGGCGACCTGGGCATATGCTCTGCCTTGGAATCAAACCATCAACCTTTTGGTGCGTGGGAGGACACCCAACCAACTGAGCCACACTGGCCAGAGCCAACTCATCTTTTATTAACATCAGTCTTCTCTAGCTTTATTAATAGTATATGTATAAGTTGTTGCTTTACATTTCCATTAGATTTGACAATACTAAATTTAAGATATTGGAGCAGAGTAAGGCAGATTAAAATTTAAATTTTTTTTAATTGATTTCAGAGAGGAAGGGAGAGGGAGACTGAAACATCAGTGATGAGAGAGAACCACTGATTGGCTGTCTCCTGCACGCTCCCCACTGAGGATCGAGCTTGCAAACCAGGCACCAGCCCTTGGCTGGAATTGAACCCGGGACCCTTCAGTCCACAGGCCAGTGCTCTATCCACTGAGCCAAACCAGCTAGGGCTAAAAAGAAATTTAAGATAAAATTTCCATAACATTAAAAAAAAATCACCATTTAAGCTACTTCAACGTGTACAATTCTGTGAGTTTTCGTATATTTGAATATTGTGCAAATATTCCAGACTATTTGTATCATCCCTATAAGAAACCCATACCCATTACGTAATCGCGCCCCATTCTCCCCTCCATCCTCTGACAACCGTTAGTCTACTTGCTTTTTCTATGGATTTGCCTATGCTAGGCATTTCTTTCTTCTTTTTTTTTTTTTTTAAATATATTTTATTGATTTTGTACAGAGAGGAAGGGAGAGAGATAGAGAGTTAGAAACATCGATGAGAGAGAGTCATCGATCAGCTGCCTCTTGCACACCCCCCACTGGGGATATGCCCGCAACCAAGGTACATGCCCTTGACCGGAATCGAACCCGGGACCCTTCAGTCCCCAAGCCGACGCTCTATCCATTGAGCCAAACCGGCCCCGGCTAGGCATTTCTTGTAAATGGAATCATGCAATATACAGCACAGATCTTTAATGGCAAGGTTTATATGGTGTCAGAATAAGGCCATGTCCCCTCTAAGATATCAGAGTTATATACAGGATGGAAAAAGTACAGTTTTGAATCAAGTAGTAACTCTAGCTTGCCTTAATATTTTCTAACGGAGTTTCAGGGACCACCCAAATTTGGTTTGCCTGCCCTCTTGGACAGGCACACACCCTGATTCTTTTTCCTGCAAAGGCATAGAGAAAAAGGATGGATGTAACAACAACTGATTAACAGGGTTCATGTCTCTTTAATTCCTTAGCAAATAAACAGCGTAGCAATATTCAGACATTATCCACCATGCATTCAGGCTTGGAGGAGGAGGAGGAAGAGGAGGAGGAGGAGGAGGAGGAGGAGGAGGAGGAGGGGGAGGGGAAAACTCTTGATTTCTGCAAGGCTTTGAAATAGGGTTTTCATGGTATCTTCCAGACTCAAAGGTCCTTGAGTGAAGGGGATTATGCATCATTTGTCTTGGGGTTCCCCAATGCCTAGAACAGTTTCTTCCAGTTTACTGAAATCTGTGATCTGGGTAAACAAACATTAATTGAATGAAGGATGCAGAACTACGACTCAGATGCTAGTTCAATCAAGTGGGTAGACAATTTTGCCTGAAGGATCCAGCCAATGGATCAGCATCAAACTAGACAAGTGAAAAGTTCAAACTGTGAAACAATTGGTAAAGAAATGAGGATATAAGTTTGATTTTGAAAAATGATACATTTGCATGGAGAAATAGAGAAAACATGTGTTATAGAAGGGAGGGAGTATAAACGAGCATAGCTGTTCTAGAGAATAATACGCAGTGAAATTAAGAATGGCTTATACTTTGTAACCCAACAATTTGACTCCTGAATATGTATCCCA
The DNA here is from genome assembly GCF_964339955.1 of Pipistrellus hanaki. NCBI lineage: Eukaryota > Metazoa > Chordata > Mammalia > Chiroptera > Vespertilionidae > Pipistrellus > Pipistrellus hanaki. Next base: position 4,650,563 of record NC_140512.1, read on the forward strand.
GAGAAGCTCTTAAGGAAACAACAATGAGACTGTTGGTCATGGTTTGCAACACAGGAAGGATACATTAGCCTTGGGCAAGAGGGTCCTCTGCTCTACACCTTTCACTTCAGAAATCTTCCCACAAAAAGGACACAAAAAGGACATTTCTTAAACCACCCATGGCCCCTGGGTCACTGACTGGGTACTTAGGGCTGGCACAGCCTGACCTGGCACCCTACTTACCTTCTGTTGTGACTAATGCTAGTCAGGCTCCAGGGAAATGCATCCACATATCTTGTCCCATGTCTTTAAAAAGTGGGCACTGAATTAGACTGTGGTGAAAGTCTGCAAGTTATGCTGCTGCCAACCCTGGAGATGGACTGGGCATTGGAGGAAAGAGAGCACTTGAGTGACAAAATGTTTAGATAAGGGAGTAAACGAATTACTTGACAAATTCTTCCTCTCAGATGCTGCAAATGCAGATTCTTACATAATAAAGTGTCCTTTCCCAGTAGTGCTGAGTACCCCTTTCCTGGCTTCTCTCTTGGTATTCCAGCCTGCATAAAAAATATATCTTATTGATTTTCTACAGAGAGAAAGGGAGAGAGATAGAGAGCTAGAAACGTCGATCAGCTGCCTCCTGCACACCCCTACCGGGTAAGTGCCCACAACCAAAACAAGGTACGTGCCCTTGACTGGAATTGAACCTGGGACCCTTCAGTCTGCAGGCCGACACTCTATCCACTGAGCCAAACCAGTTTCGGTTAGCCTGTGCTATTCTTACAGTAGCACTGTATTTGCAACAGATAAATAGAGCAGCTAAGGACAGTTGCAGTAGTGAACAATGCATATTACTAACTAACTGTATAAGTGTGGTTTAGACATACATGTTTCAAATGGAAAGCTGACTCTTTACATTGGCAACTAAATGGCTATTGAATGCTAGAATTATGAAGTTTTATTTTAATAAGCATATGTTAAAATATGTTAAGGTATTTAGTTAAATTTTCAGAAATTTTCAGAAACTGAATATTTAGTTAACTATTCAGTCAAATTCCTTAAATAAAGGAATTTGATTGAATACTCTGATATCCATTAATTATAATTTATATGTTGCTTTTTAATGTAATAATTTTGAATAATTTAGAAGAGAAGACTTGAAATTGTATATGAAATTTTATTTACATTTTTACCTTACATGTATTTTAATTTGCTTTAAAAATTAAAATATATTTAAGTTGTGTAAACTCAATATATTATAGGTTATTTTTTAACTTAGATCCCTGAGAATGAATACAAATCAAGGTAATCAAAGATATAGAAAAGTGGAGCTCAAAAAGAAAAATATCAGAAAATGAAAGAAATAGAAAATCTTCAAAAGAGGCAGTGTGCTTTCATTTAAAAAAACTGAAAGGGAGGGAGTGTAAACAATGAAAGCAAATTATGTTTATAACGATGCACATAAGATTATTAAATAGGAGACCCCAAATTTTTTATTTAATGGAGATTTAATAACTGATTATTATCATGAAACTAGGGACAAAATTATTCTCTTTAAATCTGTACCTGAACAGGTCAAGTTCACATTCTTTACTAATGCAATTTCACATTTTTTTTACTAATGAAGATTTAATAACTGACCAAAACAGTTAAAATTAATAGAGAATTATACATGAAATCAGTAGGTTGAGTGAGCAAGAGAAATCCTGAGGCAATTCACGGTTTATTGAGCAATGATCCTAGACAGTGATCATTGCATTCTTCTGTTTCAAATGAATGATTACAGTTTTTCATTTACATTTTCATTTAGCAGAAAATTTAGTAATTCATGTTACACCAAAATGCTTTTAAATGAGATTAAAAAATAGGAATTGTACTTAATTTTTATTTTCTTTTAAAAATATTTTTATTGATTTTAGAGAAGTGAGAGAGAGATATAGAAACACCAATGATGAGAGAGAATCATTGATCAGCTGCCTCCTGCACACCCCCACTGGGGATTAAGGCCACAACCCGAGCACGTGCCCTGCCTGGGAACCAAATGGTGATTTCCTGGTTCATAAGTCCATACTCAACCACTGAGCCACACCAGCCAGGCTTAACTTTTTTTATTTAATTTAATATATTTTATTGATTTTGTACAGAGAGGAAGGGAGAGAGATAGAGAGTTAGAAACATCGATGAGAGAGAGTCACTGATCAGCTGCCTCTTGCACACCCCCTACTGGGGATATGCCCACAACCAATGTACATACATGCCCTTGACCGGAATCGAACCCGGGACCTTTCAGTCCCCAAGCCGACGCTCTATCCATTGAGCCAAACCGGTTTCGGCTTAACTTTTATTTTTTAAAAGTTAGCTTTATTGTTGAAAGTATTACAGATGTCCCCCTCCTTCCCCATCGACCTATCTCTCTCCCTTCCTCTCTGTAAAAAATCAATAAAATATATTTAAAAATAAATAAATAAAAGATGGTAGCAAAAACTTTACAAAAAATCTTCATAGCTAAGCTTCACTTTTGAAAATAATGAAACTTGAGTTTATTGGATGTTTCCTCATGATTATGTTGTAATTTTGCATTTTTACCAGGAATAGCTCATAAATGATGCTGTGTTCTTAGTACACCATATCAAAAAAGTACATGATGTCAACTTGTCCCATCATTATTCAGGTTAACTTTGATCATTTGGATAATGTGGCATCTTCCAGATTTATCTACCATAAAGTTGCAATTTTCCCATTTGTAATGAATAACTATTTTGAAAGAAGATATTTCAAGACAATGCAAGTCTTTATCTCATCAAACTTTTATTAGCTGCCCAGCTGGTGTGGCTCAGTGGTTGTGTGTGGACTTATGAGCTAGAAGGTCGTGGTTCCATTCTTGTCAGGGCACATGCCTGGGTTGTGGGCTCGATCCCCAGTAGGGGGCTTGCAGGAGGCAGCCGATCAGGGATTCTCTCCTATCATTGCTATTTCTATTTCTCTTTCCCTCTCCTTCCCCTCTGAAATAAAAATATATTTAAAAACAACAACAACACAACTTTTACCAGCCATGTTTAGCATCCAGTGATGATTCTTGCCTGAACCATTTAGTGCTATAATGATTGCAAAATGGTAAGTTGGAAACCAACCTTTACATGAGACTGGATATTTTAATTACCAAGACTGTTTCAGAAGCTTAAAGAGCAGATTTTTTATTATCTAAGAGTGGCCAGAAAAGTCCAAGGACTTGCCATAGATCTCATCCCTTCAGAACTGGTTTGAATGGGAGGTGAAGGAAACAAAGACAGTTGTTTTTACAATTATAACATAGTCCCACCTGTTTAGTGTATCTAATATGACATAATATCTAATACTCATATCTAATATGACATAATAACAGTGCCTACTTCATATGTTGTTGTTGTGGAAAGTGAGATAATGCAAATAACAGACTAAGCACCTCCTGGTATACACAGCCTTTGGCATTGTGACTTTTTAAAAAATATATACTTTATTGACTTTTTTACAGAGAGGGAGAGGAATAGAGAGTCAGAAACATCGATGAGAGAGAAACATCGATCAGCTGCCTCTTGCAATCCCCCTACTGGGGATGTGCTAGCAACCAAGGTTTATGCCCCTGATTGGAATTGAACCCGGGACCCTCAGTCTGCAGGCCAAAGCTCTATTCACTGAGCCAAATTGGTTTCGGCAGCATTGTGACTTCGCTACTTCTCTGAATGAGAAGTAGAGTCTATTTATTATCTCCTTTAATCTGAGCTGGACTGCTTTTTGTTTTGGCCAATAGGATGTGGCAGAACTGTGGGAGTTCTTAGCCTGGGCCTTTGGAGGGCTTGCAGCGTCTGCTCTCTCTTTCTTCTTCTTCTTCTTCTTCTTCTTCTTCTTCTTCTTCTTCTTCTTCTTCTTCTTCTTCTTCTTCTTCTTCTTCTTCTTTTTAAAATATATTTTATTGATTTTTTCACAGAGAGGAAGAGAGAGGGATAGAGAGTTAGAAACATCGATGTGAGAGAATCATCGACCAGCTGCCTCTTGCACACCCCCTACTGGGGATGTGCCCGCAACCAAGGTACATGCCCTTGCCTAGAATCGAACCTGGGACCTTTCAGTCCGCAGGCCGACGCTCTATCCATTGAGCCAAACCGGTCCTGGCTGCTCTCTCTTTCTTGTTGTTCTGACATAGTTGGTAAAATATCCTAGACCTCTTGGGGACAAAAGATCCTCTAGAGAGATCTGGAGCTGATAGCGAGGAGAGCCATGAGACATGTGAGCGAGGCCACCTTAGACCACCCAGCGCCAGGCAAGGTGCCAGATGATTACAGCTGTGTCAGTGATTCTCAGTGGGACCAGCAGAAGAACCACACAGCTGAGCTAAGTTCAGATTGTTTGCCCTCAGAATTGATGAGCCTTGGGAAACAGAAGACACAGACAGGCATGTGTGGAACGAAAAATTACCTCTGAGAGTATGGTCTTAAAGCAGGGGTCTTCAAACTACGGCCCTCGGGCCACATGCAGCCCCCAGGGGAGTCTGATCCTGCCCGCCAGGTTTTTTGGGCAGTGAGCGCAGCCAAGGTGTTACAGTAGGGATTAGTAGTTCATATAGTCCGGCCCTCCAGCTCTCTGAGGGACCGTGATCTGGCCCCCACTTTAAAAAGTTTGAGGACCCCTGTCTTAAAGGATAAGATTCAGGTCAAGAGGTGAGTGGCAAGGAAGTGAGATTTTTTTTCAGTGTCCTGACCAGGAATGGGACTGGTGATCTTTCAATACACAGGATGACACTCAACCAACTGAGCCACACAAGCCAAGGCAACATTTTTTAAAAATTTATAAGAAATTCAAGCAGCCCTAACCGGTGTGGCTCAGTGGATAGAGCGTTGGCCTGCGGACTGAAGGGTTCCAGGTTTGATTCTGGTCAAGGACATGTACCTTGGTTGCGGGCAAATTCCCAGCTGATCGATGTTTCTCTCTCGTTGATGTTTCTTACTCTCTATCCTTCTCCCTTCCTTTCTATAAAAAATTATATATATATATAAATTCAAGCAGATTTTCCCTAATATGAGACAAACTTCCTTTGAAAATTGTGAATTTACTAACAATAGAATATATATATATTTTTTTTTAAAAAGGCTGGGTGAGCCAGCTGGTGTGGCTCAGTGGTTGAACGTCCACCTATGAACCAGGAGGTCACAATTCAATTCCCTGTCAGGGCACATGCCTGGGTTGCAGGCTCCATCCCCAAGAGGGGGTGTGCAAGAGGCAGCAGATCAATGATTTTCTCTCATCTTTGATGTTTCTATCTCTCTCCCCCTCTCATTTCTCTGAAATAAAAAAAAAAAGAAAACAAAAAACAAACAAACAAAAAAAACCCACAAAAATGTTTAAAAAAAAAAAGCTGGATGGCTTTTGGGCGTCAGGAATGATATAGAGTGAATGAATTCAAGTCTCATATGGTTCCCTTTCACACTTAACAGTTCTTGGATTCTGAAAAAACTTCTCTGTAACATCAGTTTGGCAGTTCTGAAAATACTTTCCTTTTAGTATTCACTATAGTAACAATTTTAACAGTTTTCTACAAGTTTATGGCAACAAAGATGATTCATTGCAAACATCTGTCAAAGCTATTGCTTCATGTCCTTTTGGTTTATGAAACTGCAGAGTTTGAGCTCCTGAATAAACTCCTGTCTTCTTCTAAGTCTCTTTGAATTCTATGAATTATGATATTTTTATAAATTATAAGACTCACTTATTAACATCTCTGAAGTCAGGATGTGTGTACCTTCACCATCATCTAGGTGGCAAATACAACATAGCAGCAATTATCTTATATAATAAAAGCCTAATATGCTAAGTGTCCAGTCGTCTGATCATCCATTTAACCAAAGTGTAATATGCTAATGATATGCTAAGGCCGCTTAACCACTCACTATGATGTGCACTGACCTCTAGGGGGGCAGATGCTCCAACCAGTAGGTTAGCTTGCTGCTGAGGTCTGCTGATTGGGACTAAGCAAGACTGACTGGACATGCTCTGGAGCTCTCCTGTGGTCCCTCCCCAGCTGGCAAACCTCCCACGTCCCTCCCTGGCCCTGATTGTGCACCAGTGGGGTCCCACAGCCTGGTCTGCACCCTCACCCAATCTGGGACTCCTCAGGGGATGTTGGAGAGCCAGTTTTGGCCCGATCCTGCAGGCCAGGCCGAGGGACCCCACTGGTGCATGAATTCATGCACTGGATTTCTAGTCTATAATATGGATATAGCTGTTCAAATTGTCGTTACTTCAGCTGCATTAAATGCACTATTGGGACTATATGTGTTGTATATAATTAAAGATTTTAATGACTTATGGAATTGATGTCAGTAGCTTGGTAGGAAATCCCAGAAATAATGAAGCACTCGTTTAAGCAATGCTTTACCACCAACATTCTTTGATTTTTAAAAATATATATATTTTATTGATTTTTTTTACAGAGAGGAAGATAAAGAGTTAGAAACATCAATGAGAGAGAATCATCAATCAGCTGCCTCTTGTGCACTCCCTACTGTGCCTGCAATCAAGGTACATGCCCTTGACTGGAATCGAACCTGGGACCTTTCAGTCTGTAGGCTGATGCTCTATCCACTGAGCCAAACTGGTTTTGGCACCACCAACATTCTTGATGGCATGAGGATGAGATTGTGTAGAAAAATTTAAAGTTATAGAAAAGCATTGTATTAGAGTTTTTTTTAGAAGTGATTTTCTTTCACTATAATTTATAAAATAATGATGTATTTTATAATTGGTGAAATACAGTATTTTTAAAAAATTCTCACTCGAGAATATGTTCTTTAAAAAACAGATTTTTAGAGAGAGGAAGGGAGAGAAATGCAGTAGCCATTAATTTAGCTAAGCTGTGTTAGTGCTTATTATGTGTTGCCCAGGTATAGTATGAAGCACTTTATATAGGTCATCTGAGTTTGATCTTCGCTGGAATTCTAGAACGTAGGAATGTTTATTATCCATGTTTTTACAAATGAGGGAATTGCAGCCCAGAGCAATTCTGGTCCTAGGGTTTTGCCCCTAGTAAGGGATGGAGACAACTCAAATGCAGACAGCCTTGCTCTGCAGCAAGGGTTTTTAAGCACTACATTGAACTCTTTTCCATTAGCAATAACATTTTTTATTTTTAAAATATATTTTATTGATTTTTTACAGAGAGGAAGAGAGAGGGATAGAGAGTTAGAAACATTGATGAGAGAGAATCATCGATCAGCTGCCTCTTGCACACCCCCTACTGAGGATGTGCCTTCAACCAAGGTACATGCCCTTGACCGGAATTGAACCTGGGACCTTTTAGTCTGCAGGCCGACGCTCTATCCATGGAGCCAAACCGGTTTCAGCAGCAATAACATTTTTTAATTTTTATTTTATTTTTGCCCCATGCTCTCTTATTTTGCCCCATGCTCTCTTATTTTGAAATTTCTCTTTGGTATGTTTTGTTTCCCCATATAGACCTTGAGGGTCATTAAGTCAAGAGTCTCTGCACCTCACCTCACATTTGGGTTTTGAACACCCTGGCATTGTGCCCAGTTCATGCTTATTAACTATCCTAAGACAGACACTGTTTTTCACTCTGTGTTCAGACATGGTCTTGGGTTACAGCCTTCCTCTGGGGGCTGTGTTAGGGCTGATTTAATGGCAAGAGTAGAATTTTGTCCTTTTTTGGCAGGTGAGTATCCAAGGCCTCTCTACTTGGGAAAACTGTCATTGGATGGCAGCTTTTGGGGAGACAGCTGTGATCCTACCCTTGGTTGGCCCAGAAGGGAGTTCCTCCCTCCCCTCCGGGTGCAGTGGGAACACCGGCAGGGGGCCTCAGGCCTGACCTTTCAGCCTCTCCTGTCTGGGCTGTGGGTCTGGAGCAAATGGAGCAAAGATAAAGAGATCCTTCACTAGTTAACTGCCGCATGTCCAAACGGAAACCACCCCCCCACGCCACGATACTTTGAATGTAATTGTGTCTATAAACGCTATGGCATACACAGGGTTAAGGTGCATTGAATGTACCTGCAGAGGCTGCTGGCGTCACATTGGAGCAGTGGAGGTGTTCTGGCCAGACTATTGTAAAAGGTAGCTGTGGCTGACATGACTCAGTGGTTGAGCGCCAACCTATGAACCAAGAGGTCACGGTTCAATTCTCAGGCAGGGCGCATGCCCAGGTTGCGAGCTCGATCCCCAGTGTGGGGCATGCAGGAGGCAGCTGGTCAATGATTCTCTCATCATTGATGTGCCTCTCTCTCTCCCTTCCTCTCTAAAATCAATAAAATAAAATAAAATAAAATAAAATAAAAGATAATTGTGGAAATACTGGACATTCCAATGATTCTCAATTCCTATTCATCTTCTCAGATGTGTTCTATAGCCTCGTATACATTTATTGCACCCCTGACATATTTCCTTATTTTTTTCTTATTAAGATAATGCATCAGCTTTTGTTGCCTGCAATCAAGAAATCCAACAAAAAAGAAAAAAGAAATCCTACTGATATCTTCCATCAAGATGACTTCAGGCAAGGCAAATTTATTACAGGGATACAGAGTATCTCACGAAACTCATTTCAGATAGAACTTCTCTGAACACCCTGTACTATGAAATAGCTCTCATTTCCCTTGCTACTTGCCATCCACTTGCTCAACTTTTCCACATAGCAAAAATGCTTTCAAAATTATACAAATACCAGCTACTATGCTTTTCCCCTCCACAGTTCCTATAGTTTTCACACATTGTAGAGATCATTTTGGTGATGAGTTTTCCAACAATCATGGTCACAGAATAGGGTTCCCAAGTTAACAATGTCCTTTTATGATTGAACTAAGTTCATGATCAACATTACATCACCTTGAGTTTCTATAATATTTATCACTGATATCATATAGAGTAATGTCTGCATTGCTCTTTAACTACTTTTCTTGTTTGACTTGTTTTCCCAACCTCCTCATAAAATCATGAAACACAGGCCAGTTTTGTGCTTGCCATGTGTTCTCCAAGGCACTGAGAAAAGAGTGTAAAGAGCTGGGCAAAGAGCTGCGCAGTTGTTTCACCATAAACACTTGTTGACTTAGTGATTGAATGGATAAAGTTATTTGCATGATAACTGAGGGTGTGTGTGCTCTGTTATCACCAGCGTAGGAGCAGAGAGGCAGGAAATGAGAGAGTGTAGTTAATGCCAGTCTTTCTCTTCATTTTTTGTGGAATCTGAGATGGTTGACAGCATGTGGGTGGGAATAGATGGCTCTGACAGGGACTAGAGTTTCAAGGCTGCATCTATCTGTTCTAAAGAATTGATCTGAGTAATGTATCATGGGGGATGTATTGGCATGTGTGAATTTTGTAGAACATGCTAGTGGAACTATGACAGACAAAACTCTTGGGACTGTAAGAATTAAATACAATAAAATAGGGTATGCCGAAACCGATTTGGCTCAATGGATAGAGCATCGGCTTGGGGACTGAAGGGTCCCGGGTTCGATTCCGGTCAAGGGCATGTACATTGGTTGCTGGCATATCCCCGGTAGGGGGTGTGCAAGAGGCAGCTGATTGATGACTCTCATCGATGTATCTAGCGCTCTATCCCTCTCTCTCCCTTCCTCTCTGTACAAAATCAATAAAATATATTTTTTTAAAAATAGGGTATTTTTTTAAAAAAAATTATTGATTTTGTACAGAGAGGAAGGGAGAGAGAGGGATAGAGAGCTAGAAACATTGATGAGAGAGAAACATTGACCAGCTGCCTCCTACACACCCCCTACTGGGGCTGTGCCCGCAACCAAGGTACATGCCCTTGACCGGAATCGAACCTGGGACCTTTCAATCTGCAGACCGACGCTTTATCCACTAAGCCAAACTGGTTTCAGCAAAATAGGGTATTTCTTAGATCAAAATATTAATACACTATTAATATCTTTTCTCTTATTCACAGTGTTATACATCTTAATTGAATAGCTCTCATAATCTGTTTGAGAAAGAATAAATAGAAAGACATCTATACACCTTTTACCAAATAGGTAAAATAAGACATAGCCAAAGAAACTGGCTGAATCTTTGGAATTTATCAAATACAATTATTAAAAATTGAATCAGATTTATCTAATTTAGAATATTTTGCGGCTTTAATTTTTAAATCTAGCTCTTTACATGGAAAAATGCCAGGACCGGTTTGGCTCAATGGATAGAGCATTGGCTTGGGGACTGAAGGGTCCCGGGTTCGATTTCGGTCAAGGGTATGTACCTTGGTTGCGGGCAGATCCCCAGTAGGGGGTGTGCAAGAGGCAGCTGATCGATGACTCTCTCTCATCGATGTTTCTAAAACTCTATCTCTCTCCCTTCCTCTCTGTACAAAATCAATAAAATATATTTTAAAAAAAAAAGAAAAAAGAAAAAATGTATACTGGTGAGTTTTGAATGCAATTAACATTCATCATTTCATTCAGTTTTCATGCAGTAGTTATTCTGAATCTTATAATAATGAACAAAATGTGGGTAATTTTTGCGGTTAGGCAAAGTTAGCCAGAAAGATACATGTTTGTACCTTCTGTTTGGCTGAAATCCATGTCACTGAGCATGACCTCATTAAATCTGCTAGGAAGTATAGTGGTCATTATGACCTTGATAATATGAATGCTCATCTTTGCCTTTTTCCAATTTATGTCTGGGAGTTTGAATGAATAAAATCTGGCTTCTATAAGAAAGGTCTAAATTTGAATTGGGCAAGATATGAGTTCCCAGCGTAAGAGACAGAAAATTAAAATATCTCTCTTGGATCAAATTCTTTTTTTCTTTTTTAACTTAAAAAATCATTTCTATTTTTCAATTAGAGGCCTGATGCATAAAGTTCATCAAAGGGCTCGGCCTTCTCAGCCCTGACTGCCTCTTGGCCCACGGCCCTGCCCCCCCCCCCCCCCCACTGGTCATTAGGGAAGGCTGTTCCATCCTGTCTAATTAGCATATTAACTCTTTATTATTTAGGATTACAGTTGACTTAATTTCATGTGTATACCTCAGTGATTAGATATTATAAAACTTACTAAGTGATCATCCTAAAAAAATATTAGTGAATAGTGAATAATCACAGAGGCCTTGTTACCAGTAGGCCAGAATGGCCACAGGCCGCTCTGGGCATGTGCCTAAGGGGGATGGTCAAGGACTCTGAGCCTGGGACTCCTAATCAGGCCAAGAGACCGGGAGCGGGTGCAAGGACACACGGTACACTGTGCCCTTCAGTGGCCGGTATGAGGATGTAACTACTGGGACGAAGCCTTCTTTGTCTAAATGGTGTAAAATAGGGTACTGACCAGCTGGTTGGCTGGAGTAGACTGGAGTGTGAAGAAGAAGTCTGTTGGAGTTGGAAAGAGAGCAGCTAGGATGGAGTGAGAAGAAGTCTGCTAGAGAGAGCAGCTGGGCAGGAGAGACAGGAGAAGCTGCTGAGCAGGAGAGCTCAGGTACCGCTATGGTGTGAGGCGGTTAGTCCGGGAGCGGCGTGTGGCCACTCGGATAACAGCTGGGGCACAGAAGCCGAGGCTGCTTTCTGGGAAAGATATATGTTCACCAGCCGGTGTCTGGCTGCCTGCCAGCATGGACTTTGCTGTGAGCACTGTTCTTAAATATATATGTATATATATATATATATATAATTTTTATTTTATTTATTGATTGATTTTTTTTTTTTTTTTTTTTTTTTTTTTTTTTTTAAATATATATATGTTTTATTGATTTTACACAGAGAGGAATTGAGAGGAACAGAGAGTCAGAAACGTCGATGAGAGAAACATCGACCAGCCGCCTCCTGCACACCCCCCACAGGGAACGTGCCCGCAACCAAGGTACATGCCCCTGACCGGAATCGAACCCGGGACCCTTCAGTCCGCAGGCCGACGCTCTATCCACTGAGCCAAACCGGTCCCGGCTGATTGATTTTTTTTACAGAGAGGAAGGGAGAGGGACAGAGAGTTAGAAACATCGATGAGAGAGAAACATCGACCAGCTGCCTCCTGCACACCCCCTACTGGGGATGTGTCTGCAACCAAGGTACATGCCCTTGACCGAATCGAACCTGGGACCCTTCAGTCTGCAGGCCGACACTCTAGCCACTGAGCCACACGGTTTTGGAGGACTGTTCTTGTCTGATGGCTATGTGGCCACTGGTTTCAGCAATAAAGTCTCATTCTCATACACCCACAACCTCTCATGGCTTCTCCGTCTGAGACCCGGCGTCTTAGGAGTCCAGCCCCAGGCAGAGGGGCTAGGACCCAGCACCTGTTACTAGTGAGCAGAGGTTAAAGGAGGAACTTGGACTTAAGTTCCCAACAGTCAGTACAGTGGGCAGGGTTTGAGAAGGAACCTGGCATAGTCGGATGGGAGAAATGAGAAGACACGGACTCACAGCCACTCAGATGCTCAGAGCCGGTCAGACCAGCAGAGCTGTGCGGTGCTGCTGCTGCTCCCGGCACATGGCCTGACTGGCAATGCCTCTCCGTGCACAGGATGCTGCCAGTCCACTGAGCCACACCGGCCAGGGCTCCCTGCATTTCCCACCTGCCTCTCCTTCCTCTGGCTCTTCTCCTATTTTAAACTTTCAGGAAGGAGCCACCGGCCCCACAGGAAAGAGTCCCTGTTTCCTCACAAGTTTTGTCCAGAGTCCTTTCCGGGGTCTCAGCGAATCTGCACAATATATCCTCAGGCCTGAGCAGGGCCATGGTCTGTCTCATAGATAAGAGTAGAGGTAGGTCCTCTCATTCCAATTCGTTCATCCGTTGAGTTTCTAACACTTTTCCTCAGAGACAGCTCGATGAGCCTTTGGGAAGGCTCTTTTTCTCATTAGCAGGATATTCCCGGCCTGTCTTTTCGCGAGAGACTGACTACCTTCTCCCCCTCAGGGTGCTGGCAGGCCCTCTCCTACCGGGGACCTGGGACTAGCTGGCTATGGTTTTTATCTGTGCTTCCAGGGAGGAATGGCTTCAGCCCTGATTAAATGTATCTGCACAGCTGATTACATTCTTTGGCTTCTAGGTCTTTCTTTCACAGGTGGGAAGAGGGTGGCAGTCCAGTCCATGCATCTAAAAAATGGTTTCTAGCCAAAACCGGTTTGGCTCAGAGGATAGAGCGCCGGCCTGCAGACTGCAGGGTCCCAATAGGAGGTGTGCAGGAGGCAGCTGATCGATGTTTCTCTCATCGATGTTTCTAACTCTTTCTCCCTCTCCCTTTCTCTCTGTAAAAAATCAATAAAAAATATATTAAAAAAAATAAAAAATGGTTTCTAAGTTGTAAGGTACAATGGGGTTTCCTGCCAATCTCTAGCGGAGTCAAACAGCATGTATTAAATACACACGGTGTCCAGAGATCTGTGTATGATGCCAGGAGGAAGGTTACTGAGTGCCTCCTACCAGGAGCTAAAAGAGTATTATAGTAAAGTGTTTGTAATCTAAGAGATTGGTTTAACATCAATAAATATTAGGTAGTGAAAGAATCTCATAGACAAAAACATAACCATCTCTTCATCCTAAAAACTTGTATGGCTCCTCAAATTAAGTAAAAGTGCCTTAGTTTGGCATTTAAGGCCCTTGCTCTGCCCTACCTTTTCCTTTTCATATACAGTATCTCTCTAGGAGCACTGTCCGGTGGGAATACAATGCAAGCCGCATAAGCAATTTTGTTTTTTCTTGTAGTCACACTTGAAAAATAAAAAAGTAAGTTGATAATGTATTTCATTTAACTGGATATATAAAAATATGATAAGGTTCATATATAATCATTATTTTAAAATGTTAGAAATATTTTAGATTTGTTTCTGTAGGAAACTTTTAAACCTTGGTGTGTATGGTACAGTTACAGCACATCTCAAGTCACGTTAGCCACACTGCAAGTTCCCAAAAGCCACCTGTGGCCGGTGCTGCTGCATGAGGCGTCGCAGGGGTCCTGCACCAGATCTCTCATGCTTTGTGCACTTGGCCTTCGTGTCTTTTCCTTCGTGCTCTGCTACCACGCAGACTTTTCCTGTAGGGCCTAGAATTGAAAAAAAAAAAAAAAAATGCAATCTGATTCCAGACTTATGCTCTTTTGTTTTTATATTGGGAAATATAACACATGCCTGGAAAAGTGTATAAATAATAAATATACAGCCCAACGAATCATTGTAGAGCCCACAACAGTATAACTACTACACCTTATCAAGAAATAAGAGATTTGTAGAATTTCAACCCACTGCTTCTTCCCACTCCCAATCCCTTCTCCTTCTTAGAGGTAGCCATTAACCTTTTTAGGGTAACTATTTCCTTGCTTTTTACAGTTTTAACATCTAAGCATGCACTTTTTATTTATGTTTTTTGAACTTTATAACAATGGGATAGCCCTGGCTGGTTAGCTCAGTTGGTTAGAGCATTGTTCCTGATATGCCACGGTTGTGGGTTGGATCCCTGAGCGGAGCAGTCCAAGAAACAACCAATGAATGCATAAATAAGTGGAATATCACCTCAATATTTCTCTTTCTCAAATCAATCAATAAAAAAATTTAAAAATGGAATAAACATTGGATTTTTAAGACTCATCTATATTATTGTATGTAGTTTGTTCATTTTGTTATATTCCATTATACAACTATATCACAATTTATCCATTTTGTTGTTGATAGAGGAAATTGAGTTGTTTACAATTTCTAGGTACAACCACGTTCAATATCACATCAATATTTCTCTTTCTCAATATTTCTCTTGCACCTACATCTGGGTGCACACGAGCATGGTTTTTTCAGGGCATATACCTGGAAATCCCACGCTGGAGCATCTCTTGGCTTGTGTCCAACTTCTATATGTATATATAAAAGCCTAGCAACAGTCACTATGATGCCACTCAACACAGGAGCCGCCCCCTGGTGGTCAGTGCACTCCTAAGCGGGAGCGCCTTTCAGCGAGCTTATGGAGCTGCAATAGCAGGAGCAGGGGGGTGGGGAGTGAGCAGGAGCAGTGCCTGGCCCTGGCTCAGACTCCTCAGTAGCTCTCTGCCACTTCGCACACTACTACATCCCTCGGGGGATGTGGGACTGCTGGTGTTGGCCGGATTGCAGGGATCAGGCCGAAACCAGCAATCCGACATCCCCTGAGGGGTCCTGGATTACGAGAGGGTGCAGGCCAGGCTGAGGGACCCCACCGGTGCACAAAGCCTAGCCGGGCCTCTAGTTAGTATATAAGGCCAAACAATCTTTAAACTGCTCTATTAATATACTCTCGCTACAGAAAAGTGAAAATTCCCATTGCTACGCTCTTGGGTCAACACTTGTAATTGTGAGTCTTTTTCATTTTAGCCAACCTGTTGGTTGCATAGTATTGCCTTACTATCATTTTAATTTACCTGTTTTCATATGAGGTTGATACTTATTAATGTTTACTGGTTATTTGGATTTCTTCCTCAGTGATGTGCCTGTTCAAATATTTTCCTTATGTTTGTGGTTCTTTATATATTCTTAGTTATATATGCAATACATTTTTTCAGGTTTATTGAGAGATAATTGACATAGAGCTCTGTATGTGTAAGTTTAAGGTGTACAGCAATAATGCTGTAAATTTTTTTATTTAACTATGAGGCTTGTTTTTATCTCTTTTAATAGTGTCATTTGGTCAAAGTAACTCTTAAACATTAATGCAGTCATATTTATCATTTCTTCTATTATATAGTGCTTTTTGGATTAGTTTAAAAGTCTGTCCCCTACTCTTGAGGTCATGAACATATGCTGCAATTGTATCTTCTAAGCTTTATTGTTTTGCCTTTCAAATTTATGAGTATTGCCTTAGCTGGTTTGGCTCACTGGATAGAGGTCAGCCTGCAGACTGAAGGGTCCCTGCTGGTCAAGGGCACCTATCTTCATTGCAAGCTTGATCCTCAGGTTAGTTGGTGTGTGTGTGGGAGGCAACCAATTGATGTGTCTCTCTCACATTGATCTCTCTTTTTCTCTGTCTCTCTGACCCTCCTTTCCACTCTCTCTAAAAATCAATGGAAAAATATCGTCAGGAGAGGATTAACAACAACAACAAAAAAATTATGAGTATTATCCACCTGGAATTTATTTTTGTGTGTAATTTAAAAAACTCATTTTAATTTTTTTCTTCCAGATGGGAATCTATTTGTCTTAGTACCAATTACTGAAACCCATTCTTTAGACATTTCTCTGCATCATCACCATGGCAACATAAATCACATTCCCAAGTATGGGTGAGATCTTCTGGACTCTTTATTCGTTTCCATTGGAATATTTATCTATTTTTGAACCACTAACACACTGCCTTAATTATTAGGGTTCTATAATAAAGCTTGATATCTGTCTTCCTTCTCTTTCACTAATCTTATTAATGATTGTGTTTGCTCTTTCATAAAATTTTAAATTAATTTGTTAAATATTTTTGTCACGCACACACAAACCTATTGAGATTGCACTGGATTTACAGGTAAATTTGGGAAGAGTTGACATCTCTAAGTATTGATGTTTTCAAATCTGTCTTCTTCAATGTGTCAAAAAATGTTTTCTTCATAAAGGTTTTGCATTTCTTTGCTTTATTCCTAGGTATTTGATATTTGTTTTAAGCTATTGTATGTGGTATTTATTTATTTATTTATTTATTTATTTATTTATTTATTCTTTATTCATTTCAAACAGGAAGGGAGAGGGAGAGAGAGATAGAAACATCAGTGATGAGAGAAAAATCACTGATTGGCTGCCTCCTGCAGGCGCCATATTGGGGATGAGTCTACAACCCGGCATATTGGGAATTGAATTATGACCTATTGATTCTAGGTCCACGTTCAACCACTGAGCCACGCTGGCTGGGTGAAATATTGATTTTTAAACAAATCATATTTAGTCCTAGTTGGTTTGGCTCAGCGGTTGGGTTGCAGGCTCCAGACGTGCGGCAACCAAATGATGTGTCTCCCTCACACTTTGCTTTTTCTCTTTTTCTATCTCTCTTTCTACCTTCTACTCTCTCTAAAAAGCAATGGAAAAAATAGCCTCGGATGAAGATTAACAACAAAACAGAACAAAAAACAAAACAAATAAGATTTATTAACCCTCTGTTAAATTTATTAATTTTAACGATTCATTTTTAGATTCTTTAGGATTTGCCCCACACATAATTTTACCACCTTGAAGAATAACAGTTTTGTTTCTTCCTAGCAAACCTTTTACTTTTCTTGCCTTACTCCACCGGCTAAGGACATTCAGGGACAACATATGTAGCTCACTTAAAAAAATTATTTATTTCAGAGGAAGGGGGAGGGAGAGAAACATCAATGATGAAGGGAATCATTGATGGGCTGCCTCCTGCACACCCCACTCTGGGGATGGAGCGCCCAACCGGGTCAGGCTCCCAGGTGGATGGATGCTCAACCACTGAGCCAGGCCGCCGGGCTGCAGGTCACTTTTAATCCCTACAAAGTCCTTTGGCCCCAAACCAACAGCTTTTGGAAATGTTGGTTCCCTGCTGCAGGGTCAGGAGTGAAAGAAGCCCACACTCCTTTTCCAGCGTCTGCAGAGAGAGGCAGCGGACGCCTCCATAAACCTCCCTCCAATCCGGAAGAAGGAGCGGGCCGGCCCTCCCTCCGGTTGCCACGCGACGGCGTCGCCCTGACCCGCGGCCGGAGCCTGAGGGCTCGGGGCACGTGCCGCCTCGTCCGCCCGCTGGGACTACAACCCCCACAATGCCGCGCGCGCCGCGGCCGCCGGCTCCGAGGCGGCGGGGGGAAGCGCCCGGGAGGCGGAGCGGAAGCGGAGTGCGGGGACCGCGGAGTGGAATCCCCACGAGCTGGAAAGCAGCCTCGTCGCGGATTCCCGGTCCCGCGTCCTTCCTTCATCCCGGCCCGGAGGCGGCTTCCCGGCGCGGGGCGCGGCTGACGCCCCCGATCGGAGCCCGGCGGCGGCGGCGGCGGCGACCAGAAGCCCGCAGGCAAGGCGGTGGGGGCGGGCGGAGGGGAGCCGGGCGGAGGCGCCCCGGCGGCGCGGCCCGCGGAGCCCCTCCGGCTGCGGCCGCCCCGGCCCCGCGGAGCCCGCCGCCGCCGCCCCCCGTCCGAGGCGGAGCGCGGGGGGCGAGGACCGAGCGCGGCTCCGGGGCCGCCGCGGCGGGGCGGGCGGAGCGGCCGCGCTCGCCTCTCTCCCTGGTTTGACAGCTCGGCTCTGTGCTGCTACACTGTAGAGGGAAGGAACGATCAGATCCGTAAGAAGTTTTATTTATTTTTTTGAGTTTATTTGAGCCCCACTGAGGTTCATTGTCGGGGAGCAGCATCTCAACAGATTGATGAGATGCTCAGGGCAATGGCAGTTGTGCCACTTATTTAAAAAAATATATATATTTTTAAAATTGATTTTTCACAGAGAGGAAGGGAGAGGGATAGAGAGCTAGAAACATCGATGAGAGAGAAACAATGATCAGCTGCCTCCTGCACACCCACTACTGGGGATGTGCCGGCAACCCAAGGTGCTTGCCCCTGACCGGAATCGAACCTGGGACCCTTGAGTCCGCAGGCCGACGCTCTGTCCACTGCGCCAGACCAGTCGGAGCTTTGCCACTTATTTTTACACATCAGAGGCAGAGGGTAAAACCTGAGGGGGTGACACGAACTCCATTGGTGATAGATGAGGGAGACGGGAGAAAGCAAAGCGGGGAACTCTGAGGCTGGGGAAAAAGGTAAAACGGGTAAACATTTTATATTAAACATTTGTATATTAAACATTTTATATTAAAATGGATAAAATGAGTAAACTTTTATATTGTTGGTATGGGGTAGGTGAAACAACCAACAGATAACTGACAATGAAGGGTTCTGGGGTCTGTACTCTGAGGGGTCTGGAAAAAAAAGGAAATTATCATGACATTCCAAAGGCATTGCAGTAGATGCAAAAAGACCCCAGTCAGGCTCAGTTCAGGGAAAGATTGACCTTGGTCCAGGAAGATAGCAGCCTAGGACAGCATTACCCTTGC
The DNA here is from genome assembly GCF_964339955.1 of Pipistrellus hanaki. NCBI lineage: Eukaryota > Metazoa > Chordata > Mammalia > Chiroptera > Vespertilionidae > Pipistrellus > Pipistrellus hanaki. The sequence goes on from NC_140512.1 coordinate 4,669,528, forward strand.
TTTTAGTTAGGAAGTTTCCATTTCAGACCATCCTCTGGGGTTCCTTCAGGTCGCTGAGTTTGTAAGGCTCACCATGCAGGCTTCCGCCCAGCTGCCCAGGTTTAGTGTGCGGCCCCTTTTGCTTCCACAACTCTGAGAGATAAAGTCAAGCTCCCCCCTCCCACCCCCTTAAACTGTCACAAATAATCTTTATTTTTTTGCTACTCCTCACCCAAGGATATTTCCCCATTTATTTTTCAGAGAGAGTGGGAGGAGGGGGAGAGGCAGAGAGGAACGTCAGTGTGCTTCACACCTATTGGTTGCCTCCAGCACGAGTCCGGGCAGCCTGCAACCAAGGTACTTGCCCTTGACCAGAATCGAACCCAGGACCCTTCCGTCCAAGGGCCCAGGCTCTGTCCACTGAGCGAAACCAGGTAGGGCTCACATGCCTCTTTTTAGCTTCCTTTTCAAAACTCAGCTCCTGGGTGGGAGGTAAGGAGGAACTGAAATTACTCTCAGAAGCATGGCTCCGCCAGCCTGGGTTCCAATCCTGAGGCCGGAGTTTTCCCATCATTCAAATGGCAACAAACTGCACACCTTTAAGTTATTAGGATAAGAAGTCGTATACTTAACAATGCCACTAATTCTTTATTTGACAAAAAATAAATCTTTTGATTAGGATACTTTCATTAGCTACTCTGAAGTAGCCTCTGGATTTGTGAATTTTGTGTTTGTTTTTTTTTTAAATGACTATCACTCTAGTGTTGTTTTTTTATAATTTAAAAAAAATATTTTTTATTGATTTTTTTATAGAGAGGAAGGGAGAGAGATAGAGAATTAGAAACATCGATCAGCTGCTTCCTGCACACCCCTCACTGGGGATGTGCCCGCAACCAAGGTACATGCCCCTGACCGGAATCGAACCCGGGACCCTTCAGTCCACAGGCCGGCGCTCTGTCCACTGAGCCACACAGGTTTTGGCCACTGCAGCGTTCTTCACTTTATGTCTGTGCACCTTAAACCTAAGCAAAGAATTTTAAAAAACCTGCTGTTTTAGGATGGCTGAGGCTGTTCTTAGGAAACCGATGACTCTGCTTTTCTGTGGATCAGCTCTGGACTTACGTACAAGGACTCCTCACCCCCTCCCTGCGTTGTCCTTTGCGGGATCCTTAGAGCAGCTTAGGTGTTTGGCAGAGTAAGCATCTGCAGTCCTGAGGGAAACCCCTCCTCAGTACCCACTTCTTTTTACTTCTGTTCTTTCTCACCGGCTCGTCATTTCCTCCCTTTGGGATTTGTGCTTCCAAGTTGCAGTTTTTTGTTCTCAGGACAATTGATTCAGTGTAATAATACATTTTGTAAGGAAATGGCTTGAAATATTTCACATTAGCCCCTCTTTCGTTTGAGTTGTCCTTGCACTGTCTTCTGGATTTTACTGGTATTGGTGATGAGTTTTTCGTCAAAGAAATCTTTATGGTCCTTCATTGAAAGATTTTGTTTCACTTAAAATGTCTGTTTTGTACTATTTTGGGTTTGAACACTACGGTGTAGTAGGTAAAATACGTCCTGAGTGGTGCTCTGTTTGAATGTACAGTTATAGTGCGGCCTGATGAATATTCCGTGCACCGTCTTTAGTGACAGACGCATTTAAGTTGTTTTTTTCAGTAGAAGAGGAGACATCTAACGACTGTATTTCATAAAGATAACAGAGAGCCAGAGGGTATGCAAGTGGAAAACTTAAACCGTGGGAGATGGCATATGCACATAAAGATTTGCTGATTCATTTAAAAACATGGCAAAAATACTTGTCTTGAAAACAAAGGAACACGCTTCCGTGTCGGTGTTACTAGAAAAGTGTGGGAGAGGTAACGGCCACAGGAGGGGGTCCTTGGTCCTGGGCCAGCGCCGCCGCCAGGGTCTGTGTGACCTTCGGTTCCGCCGTGGGCCTCGGCTCCTCCCTGAAATGGTGCGCTGGCCTGGTTCCAAGGACTCTCCCAGCTCAGCCTTGGAACGAGGAGGGATTTTAGACATTCTTTCTCATGTGGGGGGGAAAGGATGCAGACCTCTTTAGTCATTTGTTTGTGTCTCAGGGGTGCACTTCCACAGGGAGGAAGGCAGTACGGGGGAAAGGTCTAGGAAGCTGCCACCACCGGACTCTCCTTCCTGAGCCGCAGTGCTCCCTCTGCATGGCTGCCATGCTTAGCTCTCTTCCTCCTCACTTCCTGCCGTTACCTCTTTTCTTTTACTCATGCCTCAGTTTACCTGTTATGCCTGCTTCTTTGTATACAGCTCTGGTTGTCCGTCCCCGAGCCCAAGTTCATTGTTCCTTCTTTTCTGAATTCTTTTCCCTTTTGCTCCTGCTCTCAAATCAGCATTCTGGTTTTCTGAGGGGCCTCTCTTTGTCCGAGGCTTAGGCAAAGGTGCACAGAGCTAGTCTGGTCCCCTGTGGGGGGGGCCGTGGGGCCACGTGGCACAGAACATGACTGGCTGAGGCTGTGGGCAGGTCAGACCCTGTGACGGAAAGACCCAGTGCTGCACCATCTATTTTAGATTAAAATTTTACTCTGGCATAGTGACTGAGTCGTTGTCCTTTTGCCTTAACCTGTTCTATTCTTAACCCTGACTCACTTTACCCAGATTTTTCTGTCTTTTCACTCTTCAGTGTTACAGTCTTCTCTCCCCTCTCCCAAACGTGCCATCTAAAAATGACCTAATATCTTTAGCCCTAGCGGGTTTGGCCCGGTGGATAGAGCATTTGGCCTGTGGACAAAAGGGTCCCGGGTTCGATTCTAGTCAAGGGCGTGTATCTTGGTTGCAGGCTCCTCCCTGGCCGGGCCCTGGTTGGGGAGCGTGCAGGAGACAACGAATCAACGTGTTTCTCTCTGTCTTTCCCTCTCTCTTCCACCTCCCCTAAAAATCAAAGGGAAAATAACCTCGGGTGAGGATTAGCAAAAAACAAAATAAAAATCATCTAATATCTTTAGATATGATATTTCTGTATCTCAGCTGGAGTTCTAGGGTAGCTTTTCTCAAGGCAGTTCACATTTTTGATCTTACAGCTAATTAGGAGTGAATGACTGTGTCCTGTGTTCAGTCTTTACCGCCCCCCTCCCCCCCCATTAACCTTAGGCAATATTACGTAGAGCAAGAATTTCAGTAATTTAGGATTTAGAAATGCCCTTTCCCCCTGAAATTGCATTCCAAGATCAAATCTGTGGGGAACTTGTTTCTGAGCCTTTTTTGGAGAGAACTCTCTGAACCCCTGAGCTCTGGTGAACACACTGTCTCCTTTTTGTAAGAAATATCTGCTTCTCTGGCTGTACATTTCTTAGGAGACTAATAGCGATTCTTGCAGGGTAGTACCTTTGGCGCAGTGAGAGGTCTCTGCTTGCTAGTTGCTGATACTATTGCTGAAGGGAGTTGCTTTAGCTGTGGCCATGTTGGTTCATGAAGCAGATTGCCAAAGAAATGCAGAAATGGGATTTAAAGGAGAGGTTTTAAAAATAGGATTAGACATCCACTAATGTTTTTTATGTTGCTATTGCACTGTTTACATAAAACTACAAGGAGGTATTTCGGGACAGGTAGCGTGAAATGCAGTGTTTTTAAATTTTTTGACTACAGCCCATAACATGAGTCCTTATGTCAAGACTCCACAGATGTATAGCTCTGTGTGTGCATGTGTGTACCTGTGTATGAAAAAGATATATCTATATCTATATCTATATCTATATCTATCTATATCTATCTATATATATCTATATATATCTATATATATATCTATATATATCTGTATATATATGTATTTATATGTAAACAGAAAGAAAAGTTTTGCAAAATGAAGTCTGTAGTGGGCGAAGTCTACTCTGATGGTTTCTATTTTATCTTTTTTTTAAAAAAATATATATTTTATTGATTTTTTTACAGAGAGGATGGGAGAGAGACAGAGAGCTAGAAACGTCGATGTGAGAGAAACATCGACCAGCCGAGCCTCCTGCACACCCCCAACCGGGGATGTGCACGCAACCAACACACATGCTCCTGACCGGAATCAAACCCGGGACCCCTCAGTCCGCAGACCGATGCTCTACCACTGAGCTAAACCGGTTTCGGCTTATCTTGTTTTTTAAACAAGTGCCAGTTGCAAACTATTAAGTTGATTTTGTTTCTTGTTTTTGAAAACATTGGAGTCCTGGTTGAAAGTTTGGAGCCTCATTTCCCCCTTTTGTTTGATGTTGGGTAGTCAGTTCTCTTTGTGCATCTCATTATGTTTATGAGAGTTCTAATTTAAATATTCACTGACTATCTGTCTTTATTGTCCTTAGTAACAGCGTTAGATTAATGTATTTGTCTTGGCTAGTGAGAAACCACTGACAATTTGCTTAAATATCTAGTTGTTTGATGTTTGCTGTTTGGCAAGTGACACAGTAAAACTTAAACCAGATCTTTGGAGCTTTACAGATCTCCAACGGTTTTGCAAATTGGAGTGGGGACATTAAGTCCAGGAATAAATATAAAAATAAGGAAAATAATTTCCCCAGGTTCTTTGTTTTTGATATGTTTGTGTTCTTTAACAAGGACTATTGTAGAGTTTGAAAACATTCAATTAAAACTGCTTAATAACAATGATCAATTAACATGACAGTGGATTGCTACCTAGACTTTATTCCACACCCCATCTTGCCACTGCCCCTTTCATGTTAGAAAACACCAATAAGACTACATTTTTCTGAGTAAAGATCACCGTATTGAATCATTATTGTTCCTGTATATTACAAACAGCAGCTGTCATTCTCCTAAGAAAGAGGCCGCAAAGCTTTCCTTGCTTGTGGCTTTCTTCTGTTCACTTCGGAAGGTTTCTGCAAACCAGGCCAGTCCATGCTGGGCGTTGGGATCCCTCTCCTTCTCATTGGTTTGTGCCGAGGAGGGTGAGAGCGAGGGATTTACTGTCTGCTCCCGAGATTCTGGTCAGAAAAGAATCTAAAGGTTTTAGTTGAAAGGTAATTGGAACCAGACTTTGTGCTTCCTCTCCTTTCTCAGCTCAGACTCTGGTCTTCCTGGACCTTGCACCTCCTCTGGACTCCACAGCCGTCCTCACACTGTCCTGCTTGTTTTCTCCACAGCGATTTACAGGCTGGAGTTAGTTTGTTTCTGTGTTTGCTTGCTTATTGTCCTACTGCTACTAAAGCATATTCTCCAGAAGCACAGGATCCTGTCTTCCTTCATTTCACCTTTACATCTCCAGTTTCTGCCACGTAGTAGGCGCTTTAAATAAATGTGAATGAACAAGTGAGCAAAATGAATGAATGAACAAAGTTCTTTCATGCTTTAAATGGAACTGCGTGTGGTAAAGGCTGTGCTTGGGCCTAGGCCTTTATGCACCCTCCCCTCAGTTCCTCTCCCCAAGCTCTTTTTTTTGAAAACGTGTTCTTTCTTCTTAGTGTGTTTGCTGGTCATGGTGAAGTTGTCTACATCCAGAACACCTTGTTTTATCTTTGTTTTACTTCATATCTTTTCTATTGTAGTATTATGCTCATATAAAAAAACACACAAAGATCTAAGATTGCTGAAGTCCTTTCTGTAGCAACTTTGTAATACTTTGATTTATGTGAATAAAGCATATTTGAAACTTAAATGTGCTAACTAGATAATTGAATGAATAGCACAAGTTATATATCTTAAGAATTTTGAGATCATTGCTCTAAACTGCCATTACTATTTTTTGGTTATATTCTTAAAAAAAATGTTTTATTGATTTTTTTATAAAGAGGAAGGGAGAGGGATAGAGAGTTAGAAACATCGATGAGAGAGAAACATCAACCAGCTGCCTCCTGCAACCCTCTAACTCTCATGGCACATTACTTCATATAAACTGACTTCATATAGTCAGTTTGTATGAAGTAATGTGCCATGAGAGTTAGAGGGTTGCAGGAGGCAGCTGGTTGATGTGCCCATAACCAAGGTACATGCCCCTGACCGGAATCGAACCTGGGACCCTTGAGTCCTCAGGCCGATGTGCTATCCATTGAGCCAAACTGGTTAGGGCTTCTGGTTATATTCTTTTAAAGCAAAAAATAACAAGCTTCACTTAATGTTACTGCTCATTCAGTGGAGGCCAGGGAGGTAGCGTGGTACAGAGAAAAACCTAATAGTGAATTAGGACCTGCGATCTGGACCGGTACAGTTTTTTCCACAAACTGTGTCACTTTCGGCAAGACACTTAGCATTTCTGGGCGTTGGTTTCTTCATCTGAAATATGAGGGGATTGGATTAGATTTCTTCCTAGGTTCTTCCAGCCTAGAAATGGATGATTGAAAACATTTTAGTTTTATCTCAAAATTCCTGTCTCCGCTGCCCCTTCCCACCCAAAAAGCATTGCAGGGAGGTTATACCGCTGCTCGGGAGGAGGTGGGTTAGGTCCGGGATGTGCTCCAAGGGAACTAACTACAATATAAGGCGTCTCTGCTGAGTGCTCACCAGGCTCTGGGGTTTGTGGCAGCAGTGTAGGGCATGTACCCTTAAGGGACCTGAGACTTAGGAGACCGGGCTCACATGCGATTGGATGGCACCATGTGTGAAGTCAGTTCGTATGAAGTAATGTGCCATGAGAGTTAGAGGATGAACATGGGTTGCAGTGGTTCTCAACCTTCCTAATGCCGCGACCCTTTAATACAGCTCCTCATGTCATGGCGACCCCCAACCATAAAGTTATTTTCGTTGCTACTTCATAACTGTAATTTTGCTGCTGTTAGGAATCGTAATGTAAACATCTGTGTTTTCTGATGGTCTTAGGCGACCCTATAGCGGTTCTCAGCATTAAATTAAAAATGCTTAATAACTTTATTCCACAGGCCGACCCACAGGATGAGAACCGCTGCTGTAGATGCCGTAATTATCATCACCTTTCTCTTTTAAAAAATTGAAGTATAACCTTTTCTTTTTTTTCTTTAAATTATAAAAATACAGACCTGCATCATTTAAAATTTAGAATTGTAAATTTGAAAATATTAAAAAAAAAATTAACCTGTTTTAACAATTGTCATTATGTCTGGCAAGTGGTAAACTTAGATGTATAAACTTAGAACTTATTATTTTCTTTTTAAAAAATTTTTATTAAGTTATTACATATGTGTCCTTTCCCCCCCATAGCCCCCCCATTCACCTGCTCATGCCCTCACCCCCCTAGTGTCCACTGATTAGGCTTATATGTGTGCAGACAAGTCCTTTGGTTGATCTCTCCCACTTTCCCCAACCCTCCCCTGTCTTCCCTCTGAGGTTTTATGGTCTGATTGATGCTTCTCTGTCTCTGGATCTGTTTTTGTCCATCAGTTTATGTTGTTCACTATATTCCACAAATGAGTGAGATCATGTGATATTTATCTTTCTCTGACTGACTTATTTCGCTTAGCATAATGCTCTCCAGGTCCATCCATGCTGTTGCAAATGGTAGGAGTTCCTTTCTTTTTACAGTAGCATGGTATTCCATTGTGTAGATGTACACAGTTTTTTAATCCACTCATCTGCTGTTGGGCACTTAGGCTGTTTCCAAATCTTAGCTATGGTAAATTGTGCTGCTATGAACATAGGGGTGCATATATCCTTTCTGATTGGTGTTTCTAGGTTCTTGAGATATATTCCTAGAAGTGGGATCACTGGGTCAAATGGGAGTTCCATTTTTAGTTTTTTGAGGAAACTCCATACTGTTCTCCATAATGGCTGCACCAGTCTGCATTCCCATTAGCAGTGCACGAGGGTTCCTTTTTCTCCGCATCCTCACCAGCACTTGTCATTTGTTGATTTGTTGATGATAGCCATTCTGACAGGTGTGAGATGGTACCTCATTGTCATTTTGATAGTTAATTTGAGCATGTTTTCATATATCTCTTGGTCTTTTGTATGCCCTCTCTCGAAAGGTATCTATTTAGGTTCGTTGCCCATTTTTATTTTATTTAATTTTTTTAAATATATTTTTTTATATTCTATTGATTTTTTTACATAGGGGGGAGAGAGGGATAGAGAGTTAGAAACATTGATGAGAGAGAATTATTGATCAGCTGCCTCTTGCACACCCCCTACTGGGGATGTGCCCGCAACCAAGGTACATGCCCTTGACCGGAATCAAACCTGGGACCTTTCAGTCTGCAGGCCAATGCTCTATCCACTGAGCCAAACCGGTTTTGGTTCGTTGCCTATTTTTAAATTGGATTATTTTCCTTTTGTTAAGTTGTATGAGTTCCCTGTAAATGTTGGAGATTAAGCCCTTATCGGAGATAACATTGGTAAATATGTTCTCCCATGCAGGGGGCTTTCTTGTTGTTTTGTTGATGGTTTCTTTTGCTGTGCAGAAGCTTTTAATTTTGATGTCCCATTTGTTTATTTTCTCTTTAGTTTCCATTGCCCTAAGAGCTGTATCGGTGAAGAAATTGCTTCGGCATATGTCTGAGATTTCTCTGCCTGTGGATTCCTCCAAGATTTTTATGGTTTCCCGTCCTATGTCTAAGACCTTCATCCATTTTGAGTTTATTTTTGTGTATGGTGTAAGTTGGCGGTCTAGTTTCATTTTTTTTTTTTTTCATTTATCTGTGCAGTTTTCCCAATATCATTTATTGAAGAAACTGTCTTGAGTCCATTGTATGCTCTTGCATCCTTAGTCAAATATTAATTGAGCATAGTGATTTGGTTCGATTCCTGGGTTCTCTTTTCTATCCCATTGATCTATTATATATGTCTGTTCTTGTGCCAGTATCAGGCAGTTTGAGACCAGTGGCTTTGTAGTATAGCTTGAAATCTGGTATTGAGATCCCACCTACTTTGTTCTTTCTCAGGATTGCTGCAGCTATTTGGGGTCTTTTTTTTTTTATTACAGATGAATTTTTGGAAAGTTCGTTCTAGGTCTGTGAAATATGCTGATGATATTTTAATGGGGAGTACATTGAATCTATAGATTGCTTTGGGTAGTATGGACATTTTTAATGATGCTGATTCTACCAATCCATGAACATGGTATGTCCTTCCATCTGTTTATATCTTCCTCTATCTCTTTTTTTCAGTGTCCTGTAGTTTTCCCAGTAGAGGTCTTTTACCTCCTTAGTTAAGGTTATTCCTAGGTATCTTAATTTTTTTGGTGCAATGGTAAAAGGGATTGTAAGTGGTGTATAAAAATGCCATATATTTCTAGGCGTTAATTTTGTATCCTGCTACATTGCAGAATTCAATTATTATGACTTATATTTAATCTTAGGATTAATGCTTCTTAAGATTCTCTAATTGCCGTTAGTAATATCTTCTAGTGACATTTTCAAATATTGGCACACTTACTTATATTGCAGTTGTTGTTGTTGTTGTTGTTTGTTTTTTTTAAGTCAGACAGGTATTTTGACTTTCCAGTGTTTTATTTTTTCTCATTTCTAACTTTAAATTTGGCATCTACTTTTTTTTTTTTTTTTTTTTTTTTTTTTAAGAGGAGGAGAAATAGTTTTTGGACATTTAGATTGGTGACCTGTTATGAATAGACTGAAATCTCCTATAAATCTTACATTCATAATTTTAGCTATAAATGACAAGAAGTCATTCAAAGAATTTTATAATTATGATGGTATTTTAAAGAAATATTTTCAATGAATCGACATTTCTGTTTAAAATTTTTTAAAAAAATATATATATTTTATTGATTTTTACACAGAGAGGAATTGAGAGGGATAGAGAGTTAGAAACGTCGATGAGAGAGAAACATCGACCAGCTGCCTCTTGCACCCCCCAATGGGGATGTGCCCGCAACCAAGGTACGTGCCCTTGACCGGAATTGAACCCGGGACCTTTCAATCCGCAGGCCGACGCTCTATCCACTGAGCCAAACCGGTTTCGGCTCTGTTTTAAATTTTTGAAGAGCTATGTAAAGGAAACTGATAAAGATCTGAGTGGTGGAGAAAGTAGGCAAAGAAGATGACATAGTTCCAAATCAAAACTATTTATAGAAACTCTTCTTAAATATGTCATTGTTTATTCTGTTACTGACACAGGTTATGACTAATGGCCTTTTTTCTTCTCAGTTTTACAGGGGAAATTGAGAGCTGGAGGCCATCTTGTTGAAGATGAAGAATATACCATATTAGCAGAGAAGGAGGAGGAGGGAATTTGTTTTCCCTTCAGAAATCTTGATTGGTGGCTTGCTTATAGTTACCACTTTTCAGCTTAGGCTGTTTGCTTCAGGAGAAATGATTTTTTCAATCTCCAGAAAAAATATGTCCCAGAAATTGAGTTTACTGTTGCTTGTATTTGGATTCATTTGGGGATTGATGTTACTGCACTATACTTTTCAACAACCAAGACATCAAAGTAGTGTCAAGTTACGTGAACAAATACTAGATTTAAGCAAAAGATACGTTAAAGCTCTAGCAGAGGAAAATAAGAACACAATGGATGTTGAGAATGGCGCTTCAATGGCAGGATATGGTAAGTTAACGTAGACTATTTCTAGTTTTCTCCTCTTGAACCTATCCCTATTTAAAGATAGTCATAGAAAAAGAAACAAAGATAGTCATGGAAGTCTAACTCTACTTAGTGCAAAGGACTTTACAAATAATGTTTTCCTCGCTTTTTATTATGAAAAATTCAATTGTACTGAAAAAGAAATAATGATATTCATATATCTATCACTTTAATAATTATTAATATTTTGTAGTGTTATGTCTAATTCTTTTTAAATACATATTTTTATTGATTTCAGAGAAGAAGGGAGAGAGAGAGATAGAAACATCAATGATGAGAGAGACTCATTGATTGGCTGCTCCTGCACACCCCCAACTGGGGATCGAGTCTGCAACCTGGGTATATGCCCTTGACCAGAATTGAACCCAGGACCTTCATTCCGCAGGCTGATGCTCTATTTACCAAACCAAACCAGCAAGGGCCCTGAGACATCTTATTAGTAATATAAACTATCAGGTGTAGTCACAGAGGCCCACTATGAGTAACAAAGTCTCTTTTAAAATATATTGATTTTTTACAGAGAGGAGGAGAGAGGGATAGAGAGCTAGAAACATCGATGAGAGACAAACATCGACCAGCTGCCTCTTGCACACCCCCTACTGGGGATGTGCCCGCAACCAACGTACATGCCCTTGACCAGAATCGAACCCGGGGCCTTTCAGTCCGCAGACCGACGCTCTACCACTGAGCCAAACCGGTTTCAGCCAAAGTCTCTTTTCCACTCAGGAAATTCCAAGTGTTTAGAGCTACCTCCCAGGAATCCCTGATAAAGCCCAGCTAATTTTTTATTATACAATGTATTGTATTCTTTGGGGCATCCCGAATCTTAGTGTATTTAGGTCTTTCCTCTTGACCTAGTCAAATTCCCTAGAGAAAGAGTATAGGTCTCCCAGGTGTTCTGGGCCTGAGTGAGAGGAAGAGACGGGAGAAGGGGTCGCCTCAGCACTTCCTATGTAAACTGCACCCCCAGTGTTCAGTGTGGTCCCCAGGCCCTCAACTGCTTACTAGCCTCAGAAAATACATGAGATTTTTTGCAATGGGGAAGGGCTTTGCAATTTTATTTTATTTTTTTCAATTTTGGAGTGGTAGGAATCAAATTGCTTTATAAATGTTCATCTAATCCTGTTTTTTAAAAAATATATTTTTATTGATGAGAGGAATCATTGATTGGCCGCCTCCTGCATTCCCCCTCCTGGGGACCAAGCCCACAACCCGGGCATGTGCCCTTGACCGGAATCAAACCTGGGACTCTTGAGTCCTCAGGCTGACACTCTATATACTGTGCCAAACCGGCTAGGGCTAGTCCTGTTTTAATTCCTTCTTTACCCATGTTTTTATTGGTAGTTGGTCCTGGGCCTTTTAGGGTGGGGTTCGGAGGAGAAAATCAAATTGCTTCTTGGTATTTTTCCTCTTTCAAGGTCCAATGTTTTCAGGTCTGCTAAGTCAGTTAGTGCTCATCTGCTTTTCAGCTTCTGGAATCTTGTTGCTATTGTCTCTTCTTGTTAAGTTTGGCCTCCTGGGTTTAAAAAAGAAAAAGAAAAAAACACCTGCATTGTTTTGGTGGCTTATTCAGAGTCATCAGAGGTGACATGCCTTTGTTTACCATCTTTATCTGGGAATGCCCTAGATAAAAGGCATTTCCATTTTTTCTTCTCCCTTTGATGATGTTTTTATGAGATGATGAGGGTCAAATGTAGGTGACCAGAGTTGAAGGAGTTGGCATGCATTGAGATTGGTGTACTTGTGGCAGATGTAGATGCAGGTTATACTGTTTTACATTCTGCTTAGTCCAGCAGTGAAGAAGCAGTTCTCCTGGAACAAGAGAAATACTTGAAAACAAAATTCATTCTACTTGAGCAGAATAACTGTGATATTTTGAAAAGTCGAGCTGTCTATGTTGTGCTGCCCAGCTCTGCAGGACAACGCAGTTTTAAAAGCAAAAATGAGATCCTCCACACCTGATATTTTATAAACTGTGCTTTAAAAACATACATTTTTATTCACTTCAGAGAGGAAGGAAGAGGGAGAGAGAGAGAGAAATATCAATGATGAGAAAGAAACATCAGTTGGCTTCCTCCTGCGTGCCCATTACTGAGGATTGAGCCTTCAACCTGGGCATGTGCCCTGACCAGGAATCAAACCGTGACCTCCTGGTTCACAGGTCGACCTTCAACCATTGAGCCACACTGACTGGGTGGGATTAATCTTTTTTACCAGACTTTAAATCTGTTTTATTGCACTGGAAAAGTGAGAGTTCCCCCATATTTATAAAACGGAAATTCCCTTAAGCTCTGATGCTATTGATTACAATAATTAGGCCTTTTCTATTTGTGGTCTGAGTGCTTTCTCTCTAGTATATTTTCTTTCAGATGACTTAATAAATGCTCACTTTTCCCCTCAAACTATGAAAACACAAATATTAATGCTAATGTTTAATATGTTTTATTTTGATTTCCTCCCCCCCTAGCGGATCTAAAAAGAACAATTGCTGTCCTTCTGGATGACATTTTACAGCGGTTGGTGAAACTAGAGAACAAAGTTGACTATATCGTTGTGAACGGCTCAGCAACCAACACTACCAATGGTACTAGTGGGAACCTGGTGCCAGTCACCACGCACAAAAGGATCAGTGCATCCGGCAACATTAGATAACAGTTAAAGATCACCTTGTGCTGCCGCATCCCATGGGTTAGATCCGAGGACAGAAACGCTTTCAAACCGCTGGCTAGGCTAGAGTAATACTTTTCAGATACTCTGCATTTTCAAGGAATATTCCAGAATTGTGGAACTCTTATTCTGTATATAAAGTTTTAAAAGTTATTAGTTTGCTTTCAGGCAAGGCTCTTCAATGCTGAACTGTATCCTTTAAAGGGAATTTGGTAACATGGTTGATGTGGTATGCAGATAGGTGATCTTTATGGAAACCTTTTGTGTTTGAGGTCAAGCTGAAATAAACACACTGAAAGACACGGCTTCCTTTCTAGGAAATATTTATTTAAATATGTAACGTTTTTCAGACAAGTGAAGAATATTGTTATCGAATCATTCTGTCATTTGTTCTCAATATATGTAATCTCAGACTGATAACTGTTAAAAAGTGTGCTTATTTCCAGTGCTATATTTTGTTACTCAGATGATGAGTAGAGCAAGGAAGTATAATGTTGAAAATAATGTCTTGAAATCATGACCCAAAGAATGTCTTCATTTGCACTATCCTTCAGAATAACTGAAGGTTAATTATTGTATATTTTTAAAAAGTACATTTGTATGAGAATAATCTTGAAATGGGTAGTAGCCACTGTCTGTAACCTATTCTTAACATTGGGACAATTAAAGAACATTAAGATAGTAATTGCAAATCTCATATGTAACATTTTCTTACATGTATTCTGAAAACAAATGATATTTTTATGATGAGATAAAAATAAGTATTAACAGTTTAACCCATTGAGTGTCTGTGCTGTCAGGGAAGCATATTATTTCCGTATTTGGATAATTTTGCCTTTATGTTGGCAGGGGAAGGGAGACGGAGACATTCGTGAGACTGGGGCCAGATGCATAGATGTATGAAGGTATTTGTGCTACGTTAAATTACTTGGAAAATGTTAACATTATATAAGAGTACCCTGCTTTATGGAATTTTGGATTTGTATAATAGAGACATTAGTTGTTTATTTTATGTAATGACCACTTAAAATAATTAGAAACATTTAAGATATAATATAAATTATGAAGATTAACTCTTCTTTCAGGAAAACAGTTAATGTATATAGCACAGAAGATCCTAATCTTGGGTAATCCCAGCATAGAGCAAAGGACACCTTTATTTAAATGTCCCTGGTAGAAGATTTAATTGCCACATGGTGCCCTATATTTCATAGTATTTATTCTCTATAATAACTGCCAAGAGCAGCTAGCTTCTAGATTTAGACTATATTGAATTTAGTTTTGGATATTACATTGTTCATTATTGCAATATGCTACCACACATAGAAGCAATAATTAAAATGTTTTATTAAAATAAGTATGAAAAAATTTTATGAAAGGGAGCTTTCCAAACTTTCTCTGTACTCTGTGTGAAGAAGTGAATTATATACCATTGTCAGGAATAATTGTTCTGTCTTTCTTTTTAGATGTGGACATTTTTTGTTTTTTGTTTTTGTTTTCAGGGATTAAATAAACTATATTATTTGTACTTACAAAGTGTTATCATAAGTTTTTTTCTTTACTGGTGATTGTGCATTTAATAACTGGTTAATGATTAAAAGGAATCTTAGAACGTTTGGGTTTGTTCCACCAACTTGAGATAACTTTTTCAGAAGAGGGAAGCGGATGGCTGTCTTGTTTAGTTTAGGAGAGACAGTGCAAGGGCTCATAGGAACAAGTCTGAGGACATGACCGAAGGCAGTTTCCTAGGTTTTTACCCTCAAGTTGAAGTTTATTAAGTTTTTGTAAGTCATGCCTGAGTATTTATATTGCAAGTTAATCTTAATTGGTTATTAGCACATAAGACATCACTAAAGATACTAGAAATCTTCAAATTTATTTCAGAGTATCTTTAAAAAAAAAAAATATATATATATATTATTGATTTATTTTTTATTTTTTATTTTTTTATAGAGAGGAAGGAAGAAGGAGAGTTAGAAACATCGATGAGAGAGAAACATCAATCAGCTGCCTCCTGCACACCCCCTACTGGGGATGTGCCCACAACCAATGTACATGCCGTAGACCAGAATTGAACCTGGGACCCTTGAGTCTGAAGGCCAACACACTATCCACTGAGTTAGGGCTCAAATGGTACTTCTTAAGGGAAGTTGTCTTTGACCACCTCCCTAAAATGGCATACCTCTAACATTATTCTTACCCTTTTTCCTTTTTTCACAGTTGTGGTGTATATAACATTAAATTGTATATTAATTTTCCCCCCTGATGCTTCTTAGAATATGAGCTCCAGGAAGGCAAGCACTTCATTTCATTCACTGTGAAACCTGGGCGTATCCAACGCGTCTGACACAGCAGAGGTGCCTGATGAACATTTGTTAAAATGAGTTACTAAACCTTTTACACTTTCTGCTCTGTGCATCTATACCTTTACTTATATTTTAAAAATTTACACTATACGTTCTTTTTGTGCAACCTATCGTGAACTTCTTTACAGTACTTTCACGGTTGTTCTGTTATTCTGGCAAAGTCACAGTTGATAATCATCTTTCACTCAATTAGACGTTTTGGTTGCAGATAAAAGATTTAGACCTAGGTGTGGAGCAAGTTTGAGGCCTGTCCTCTTCCTGTTGTGCTATGCTAGGTGACCATCCTCAAACCTGTTTCACGTCATGAGCAGCAGACCAGATGCGTACGGCATAGTCGGAAAAAGCCTGGGACACAGTGTACAGCGGCTAATCCAGGATTGGATTAGAGAGCTGGGAGGGGATTGGTCAGACTTTTGCTTTAATCAGATCAAGTTTGTCTGCTTACAGTTTCAGATTTAAAACGAATCAGTAATATTTGTGTACATTAAGATAAGGCAGTTAAGCCATAAAGATTGGAATTTTCCTTGTTGTTGATTCGGATTCAGGTGACGTGACCAGGGAAAGGCTGAGCTTGGTCCTTGCTTTTACCGCCAGGAAGATTTAAGCTGTCCCTTCACTACCTTCTCCTCATATCCTGGTGCCAGGTGAGGACACTTGGGTTCGTCACACACCAGAAGGCCAGATGGAAAGTAGTATTATCCTTTGCCTCTGCAAAACCAAGATAGCTGGTGGTTCTTGCTGGGGATTAGGCATGTGTGCGGGCCAGGCAGAAAGTGTCCGAACTGTCACAGCAGGGGCCCTTTGCCGTCCTAGAATGTCCTGTTGGAATTCCAAACAGGTGAAGCTGAGCCCAGAGCTGGTCACAGTATAAAACAGCCCTGTTTTCTATTGCCAGGCTTTGCCCAGCCTATGTTACACCATATACAACAGTACTCCCTTATGATTTGCCTTCCACAGTTTGTTATCCAGTCAACTTCGGGCCTTAAATATTAAATGGGAAATTCCAGAAATAAGTGATTTAATAAACCACATGTGTCAAACACAAGGCCCGCGGGCCAAATCCAGCCCGCCAGGCCTTGCAATGTGACCCGCACCGCGCTGTCATCACTGCACTCCGCTGTCAGTTTATGACATTGTCAGTTTATGACTGTTCAGTAAACCATTCGGCCTGCGATTTAGGCTGGATTTTAGATTTTGGCCCCTTCTCTGATTGAGTTCGACACCCCTATAATAAACAATTCATGACTTTATATTTCATGATGTTCTGAGTATGATGAAATCTCTCGCCATCTGCTCCATCTCTTTGTCCAGGGGGTCTGTCCGCCCCTCAGTCACTTAGTGGCCATCTAGGTTATCAGATTGGTAACATGGTGCGTGTGTGTATTCAGGAGTACACATTCTCACCGGTAACAGAGATTTGATTGGATGTCTCCATGTTCCCTCATGTTTAGGACAGGTAGCAAGCAATGCAGGGTTGTAATGCTTCCCTCCTTTGAAACAGCCTCCCCATTGTGCTCAGAGAACAGGTTGAGGACCTGGATAAATTTAACTATAGAAAGGTCTGAGATTCATCTCAGGAGCTATTTTTATTTTGTTGGATTAATAATACCATTTTATTTAGATAGAAGAATGTCCTTATTTATTTTTTTGGAGTATTTTGGCTTTAAATGTTATAAATGTGTGGTACTTTGAAACAGCTCAGCCACAATAAAAAACAACATAGATTGCCAAACCAAGGGCACTAAGAGGGAAGAGGGCGTCTACACCATTTGTCTGCATGAGAGTTTGCCTTTGGGACCTGGATTATTCAGGAGAGGAGCTTTAAAATATTGTAGCTCAAAGAATTATTTTTCTTGTTTGCGGATACTCCCTCCCAGGTAATTTATAGAGAGAGGTCAAGTGATCTTCAGGGAGCATGAGTTTAATGACTCGTGAGCAGCGATGGATTTCCTACCCCCTTCTCAGGTTAATAACCCAAGTTATGGCCAAATTAACAATCACTTGGTAATTCAACTTTAAAAAGGACTTTGTGTTGAATATTTCTAGTTTTTTTTTTTTAAAGTTTAAATTGTTTTTACTTTTTCCCTGCTTAAACCCGCAAATCACTTTCTTCAAATATGTAGGTTTACAACCAAACTGCAAGGAGACACCAAGGACTACCGGTATTGCTTTTACATCACTGTTTTTCTTTAAAACATTTTTTTTTTTTTTAAATTGATGTTAGAGTGGAAGGGAGAGGTAGAGAGATAGAAACATCAATAATGAGAGAGAATCATGGATGGGCTGCCTCCTGCACGCCCCCTACTGGGCATGGAGCTTGCAAACTGGGCATGTGCTCTGATCTGGACCACCTGGGTACAAGGTCAATGCTCAACCAATGAGCCACCCTGGCCAGGTTCCATCACTGTTCTTTAAATTCCCGTTTGGGCCGAGACCGGTTTGGCTCAATGGATAGAGCGTCGGCTTGGGGACTGAAGGGACCCGGGTTCGATTCCGGTCAAGGGCATGTACCTCGGTTGCGGGCATATCCCCAGTGGGGGGTGTGCAAGAGGCAGCTGATCTATGACTCTCTCTCATCGATGTTTCTAGCTCTCTATCTCTCTCCCTTCCTCTCTGTACAAAATCAATAAACTATATTAAAAAAATAAATAAATTCCTGTTTGGAAAACGGCTGGAGATTATGGGCAGGCAGGCCATCTCCAGACCCTTCTCTACACCGTGCAAAGAAACAACCCATGCTCCCTGCGTCCTTTATATACAAGGAATTGCACTCCCTGGTCCAGGCCACTTTACCGGGAGACCCGCCAGAAAGAGGTGGGCAAGGGGTGCGGCGGGCGGGGGACAGCATCCCGGGGGGGCGGGGCTGTGCTTGCAGACAGCGGGTTCCTCGCGTGCGCGCGGGCCGCCAGGTGGGAGCGCGCTCCCTGCCGCGTCACCGGGCCTCCGGGCGGACCAATCCGGAGCGGCGGGGGCGGGGGCGCGGCCTTGAGGGGCGGGGCCAGGCGGGGCGGACCAGTCCGGAGGCGGCGGGACGGGGGCGGGGCCAGACCGGGGATGTGGCCAGGCCAAGGGAGGGGCGGGGCCAGAAGGGGCGGACCAATCCGGAGGCGGCCGGGGGGGGGGCGCGGCCTGAGGGCGGGGCCAGGCCGGGGGCGGAGCCAGGCCGGGGGCGCGGCCGGCTCGGCGCTCCGCGGTCCTCTCGGCGCGGCCGGGTCCGGTGGCTCCCGCGGGCCATGGAGCGGCTGACGCTGCCCGCGGGCGGCGCGGCGGCCGTGGACGACTACCTGGAGTACCGGAGGTGAGCGGGTGCGTTCCGGGCGGGCTGCTGGGAGGCTTCCTGTCATCAAAGACCAACATCGCAGTGACACCGAGCGAAGACGTCTCTTCCGAGGCCATGGACCGGGTCCCCGCCTCCACCCTCCAGAGGGTGATGGACGCAGAGGTCCAGCCCCCCAGTACTCCCCCCCGCCCCAGGGCAGGGGAGAGTGACGCACGGAGAGCCCGGCCGGTGCAGAGGAGCAGACATGACGTTTGCATGTTGGTGTAGCGGACGGGCAAGCCGCGAACTTGCAAACGTGCTCCCCGTCCCGAGGCGCTGGTTTGGGGGACCGCGGCTGGTGCTGGAGTCTCGGGGTTCTGGGGATCAGTCTTCCCCCCAAACTGGACACGCAGCCGCGCCTGGGGCCCGGACCAGGTCTGGTGCGCCTGCGACGCCCGCTGGGCTCTTCTCTCGGGCCCCAGGGCGGGTTCGTGGCGGTTGGGAGACGCGGGGAGCTGGGATTTGACGGCGGGAGGATGCGGGGCGGGAGCGGGGGGAAGGTGTGTACATAACCGGGCAGCGACGGAATCACAGCCCCGACCGCGAAACGCAGGGCTGTCGGGGTTCCACGGGCTTCCCGCCGCCCGCTCCGCCGGCGGTGCGGTGGGAGAGGGCTGGGAGCGCCTGGAAATGCCTGGTAAAGCCGAGCCAGGAGGAGGGCGAGGAGCGGGATGGATGATGGGCCAGGCCTCCTTCTGGGTTCGGGTGGGTCCAGGTAATGCCCGGATGCTGTGCCCAGAACAGCTCACACCCTTCCCCCAAACCCCCCCCCCCCCCTCCCGGATCTACCCCTGCTCCCCTCCAGAACGGGCTCCTTAGCCGCCACGTCTCCAGGGCTTTCCACTGGACCAGGTGGCCGGGCCCTGCTGTTGACTGGTAACTTAGGTGGGTGGATGTGTAGATATGCAGATGGTGGGCCTCCGTTGTAGTCCCTTGCGTGGTCCCGAATATGCTAGGGGCTGGTGGAAAACTGTTTTTCCCCCCTCAAACATAAATGACCTGGAACAACCCCCTTTGAGAGTTAGAGCCTGCGGCGATTCAAAGTGTAGCAACCGGGGACCAGCCCAGTAGGAAGCCCCTGGGGCAGTGGTTGGCAAACCCATTAGGCCACTGAGCCAATATCAACAGTACGATTAAAATTCTTTGGAGAGCCACATTTTTAAAACTTCAAAATAGACTCACACAGGTCATGGTATTTTGTGGAGGAGCTACACTCAAGGGGCCAAAGAGCCGCATGTGGCTCAAGAGCCGCATGTGGCTCACGAGCCGCATGTGGCTCACGAGCCGCAGTTTGCCAACTATGGCCCTGGGAGCCTGTGGGAAACTCGGACCCTCAGGTCCACTCTGGACCATGAATCTGACCTGCATTTGGCTGAGTCCCGTGAGGACTGTGGGATGAAATAATGCCTACATCCTCTTGAAAGTGTTGTTTGCAGAATGCCACAGAATTTGTTCTACAATCCATACCTTCTTCCATACGTTCAAGCCGTTAGCGTGGGGAAGATAAATAAAACCAGTTCAGAAGCTATGGAACCATCACAACCTTCTTCCTCAAATAATTTAGGCCCACAATAGTAAAAAGGACAAAGGGACATTTTATCGATATTCTGAGATCGTTTTTGAGCTGTTTCACGTCATTATAGCTTCCGAGAAGTATACCAGCAGGCACTGAAAAGAACTTAAAGATCAGTTCAGTCTTTGAGAAAAGAGGTCTCTTATAGCTAAGTCCTGCCCAGTGCAGCTCCCGCTTTATGGCCTCCCACAGTCCTCACGGGACTCAGCCAAATGCAGATCAGATTCATGGTCCAGAGTGGACCTGAGGGTCCGTGTTTCCCACAAGCTCCCAGGGCCATAGTTGGCAAACTGCGGCTCGCGAGCCACATGCGGCTCTTTGGCCCCTTGAGTGTGGCTCCTCCA
The DNA here is from genome assembly GCF_964339955.1 of Pipistrellus hanaki. NCBI lineage: Eukaryota > Metazoa > Chordata > Mammalia > Chiroptera > Vespertilionidae > Pipistrellus > Pipistrellus hanaki. The sequence continues at coordinate 4,690,261 of NC_140512.1, forward strand.
CAAAATACCACAGCCTGGGCGAGTCTATTTTGAAGTTTTAAAAATGTGGCTCTCCAAAGAATTTTAGAGTATAGTATTTTTAACCTGGAAGATAAATAACCGAGGCTTAGGAGAAGTGTTTTGTTGTTGTAGGATTGTGGGTGAGGACGATGGAGGGAAACTCTTTACTCCGGAAGAGTATGAGGAATACAAGAGACGAGTTTTACCCATGCGCTTGCAGAACAGATTGTTCGTGAGCTGGCGATCCCCTACTGGGATGGACTGTAAACTCGTGGGCCCAGAGACGCTGTGCTTTTGCACACACAGGTAAGATAGTTTATTGCTAAGCTCTCTGGTGATTAGAGAATATAAAACTGTAGCAGAACGTTATCTTCCTTCTGTGAGTAACATTACATGTGATAATGGAGTAACATTTCAATAGGCCTCTGTGTTATACACCAGGAATTATCTAAAATTCTTTTAAATGTAATTTAAAAACTCTATTATTTTCCATTAGAACTCAGTACAGTCCATGACCTTAAGGATCTCTTCTCTTGCCTTTGGTAAAAACGGTCTCGATGGCCCTGGCTTTGTCAGGGGCCTCTCGCTGAGGCTGGGAGCACCGCTGGGAGCACCGCTCCTGCTTCCCCCTCCGGACAAGGGGGCTGGGGACGGGGCCTCAGGTTGCAGGACTGCTGGGTGGACCCACACCCACCAGGTTCTCAGTCTGCACAGAGAAGCACTTCACCTCACTCTGTACTTTAAGAAGCACGTTTTGTCCCTGCCTTTCTTTAAACAAACAAAAAAAATACTGGGCTCACAGCTTTTTATTAGGCTTGGTCCGTTTCCAAGCAACGCACACGGAGCAGAGGAAATAGCTGAGGCCCCACGCCCTGAGGTGTGCTGCCTGTACCTGAGTTTGCCGAAGGCCGTGTGTGTCATGTTCTGCTTTACATGTCACTGCGGGCCCAGGGCACAGCGGCGAAGCTCGAAAGGACGAAGCTGCTTCGCGGAAACAAATCTCGGGAGCCGTGGTGTGTTTTTAGGTGACAGCTCTGACTTTCTGTGCCCAAGCGGCCCTGTCTGAGCGCGTCTGGAGACATGTGTAGAGTTGCTGTTTATAGACTCGCAGTGTGCCAGGGGTGGTTAGGCAGTTGCTAGGATGAGTAATGTTGTATATAGATTGATTTGAAATTGAGTTAGCAACTCCAACTGAAAATACTGTGGAGGAAGGGACAATGTGAGTTACATTGGTGTCTTTCAGAATGGATGAATTTGTGTTAGTTTTAATTTTTATTCTCATACAGATTTAGTGCCCGTCTCTTATCTATACAGCATGACATTAACCTTCTAAATGGACCCAACTCAACTTTTAAAAAATATACATATTTTTATTGATTTCAGAGAGAAAGAGAGAGAGAGAGAAAGAGAGAGAGAGAGAGAAACATTAATGATGAGAGAGAATTGTTGATTGGCTGCCTCCTACACAGCCCCTACTTGGGATGGATCCCACAACCTAGGCATGTGCCTCTGACCATGAAACAAACCATGACCTCCTGGTACATAGGTTGACGTTCAACCACTGAGCCACACCGGCAGGGCACCCAACTTTGATGGAAAAGTTCTTAAGTGCCAGAACTCAGGTCTCTGCTACATAAGCTCCCCCCCCCCCCCCCCCCCAATAATAAAAGTGAAACATGTTTATTAAGGAAAATATAGAGGGTTATATAAAAAAGTAGAAAGAAGACTCACCATCCAAAGCCAGCTGCTGTTAATATATTTTATTACATTCATATAATTTATTTACATCATTTATTTAGTTAATTGTGAGTATAAATATTGAACCAGTTTTTCATGACAGAATCACAGAGAGATGTTTTCACATTATGTGGTAATCATAAGCAAGATTTTTAATACCTGCTGGATGTTTGAGCTGGTTCACTGTGCGTCCCCAGGGCTGTGAGTGTCTCTGGCGTACCCGGTGGAAGGGTAGGTTGGGGGAAGGGCAGACTCTAATTCTGGCTCTTTCCCTTGCTTCAACCCATTCTGCTTTTATCTATTTTATATATTATGGTCTGTAAAAGGTTTTATTTGAAGGGAGGGTTTCACTAGTAAAAAGTTTGATAGCTATTGTTTTGTAATTTACTTAATCATGCCTTTGTTGTTAGTGGGGTGTGTGTGTGTGTGTGTGTGTGGTTATATATGTTTGGGTGTATACATATATATTTGCTATTGTAAGCACTGTTGCTAATACTATATTTATGCACATACAAAATATGGAATTACTTTCTTAGGGTATATTTTATTTCATTTTATTATTATTATTTTTTATTAAATTATTATCTGTGTACATATTTTAACATTGCCTCTCCCCCTCCCCCATAGGGTATATTTTAAAAAATAAACTCTCTGCGTTAAAGGATGGACCTATTTAAGTTTCTTAAGACATTAAATGGGATTGGTTCTTTTTTGTTTGTTTGTTTTTAATCCTCACCCAAGGCTATGTTTCCATTGATTTTTCGAGAGAGTGGAAGAGCGAGGGAGAGACAGAGAGAAACATCGATGTGAGAGAAACACATCAATTGGTTGCTTCCTGCACTGCACTCTGACCAGGGCCCAGGCCAGGGAGGAACCTGCAACTGAGGTGCATGCCTTGACCAGAATTGAACCCGGGGACCTTTTGGTCCATAGGCCAATGCTCTGCCCACTGAGCCAAACTGGCTAGGGTGGTTTGGTTTTTCTGTAACACTCTTGGCAGCATTGTAAATTATGTATAGTTTTAAAAAAGCTTTGGCTCTTTGCTAAGTGAAAAATGGTATCTTGTTCTTTTAACTTCTATTACGGAGATCAGTGGTCGGCTCTTTGGCCCCTTGAATGTGGCTCTTCCACAAAATACCACGGCCTGGGCGAGTCTGTTTTGAAGAAGTGGCATTAGAAGAAGTTTAAGTTTAAAAAATTTGGCTCTCCAAAGAAATTTCAATCGTTGTTCTGTTGATATTTGGCTCTGTTGACTAATGAGTTTGCCAACCACTGACCTAGATTAATATTGAGAATAATAAATTTAATATCATTCTACTGAATACCACCTTATGAGAAGGAAGAGAGTAGTCTATTTAAGAAAATTACTTAGTATTTTAACCTATAAAAATAAATTCAAGTAATGCACTTTAATAAAAAGGATTTTTATAAAGAATTTATAAGAGTATGGGTGGCCTTCCGTACTCTTAGATTGTGCTTTCATTAAAAAAAAAAATCTGTAGTGGTATGTACTTTAAGAGAATCATATAATATTTATAATATTTCTTGTATATTACGTGGTTACTAAAAATAAAAACCCAAGAATGAAGTTTTCTTCGATCAAAGTAACAATATAGTTGCCAGAAATACTGCAAGTAGGGGAGTTTATGTTCACCTACCGATGAGAACGATGAAGCAGAAATAAAATGAAAAAGAATCACTTTGCATTTAACAGAATAGACACAGTGATTTCTGACGTTACCTGCACTGTGTTTTTATTCCCTCCCCCCTTCCCTTTTAGGTACAAACAGCATAAGACTGACTTTGAGACGGTCCCCCAGCAGCGCCCCATCAGCTTGCCTTGCCGAGTGCCCGGCTGCCCGTGCAGGGCGTACCTGTACGTGCCCCTGAACGGCACACAGCCCGTCCGCTGCCGGTGCAAGCACTTCGCCGACCAGCACAGCGCCAGGCCCGGCTTCCTGTGCAGCGCCTGTGAGTGCCATCATTACAACTCCACCCACAAGCTTTCATTTCTTTACTGGACATTTAATGTGTCTTTGTGCCAGTTTTTAAAAAATATATATTTTATTGATTTTTTACAGAGAGAAAGGGAGAGGGATAGAGAGTTAGAAACATCGATGAGAGAGAAGCATCCAACAGCTGCCTCCTGCACACCCCTTACTGGGGATGTGCCGGCAACCAAGGTACATGCCCTTGATTGGAATCGAACCTGGGACCCTTCAGTCCACAGGCTGATGCTCTATCCACTGAGCCAAACTGGTTTCGGCATCTTTGTGCCAGTTCTATTGTCATTATGAAACAACTAAAAACTTTTGATGGGTAGCTATTCTAAAATTTTATTTTAAAATTGCCTCCCGCACACACCCTGACTGAGGATCGAACCCGGAACCTGGGTATGTGTCCTGATTGGGAATCGGATCCACAACCTTTTTGGTGGATGGGCTGTTGTGCAGCTATCTGAGCCATCCGTCCAGGGCCTTCTTCCCCTTTCGCTATTTTACAGTGTTCTGTCGCATCCTTTCTGCGTCTGTGTGCTGGCCTCCAATGTGGCTTTCATGGGGAGTTGACCAATAGAGAGGCTTTCCCATGACCTCTTCACCGGCACCTGGCCACTGCTGTCCCCACCACACCTGCTTTTAGCTCAGTGTTTGAGGAAAGCGCCTGCCTTCTGGCTCTCCAGCGTTCAGCCCAATTTCTTTTAGTCCTAGTCTTTTCCAATTTCCCCCCCTGCTGGTATCATTACTGCTTTAGGATCTCTTAGAAGTAAGAGCAGTGGCTGGGAGGAGTTCACGGTCTGGAGATAACAGTTACCAGGGTTGGAGGACAGCACACGAGGAATCCAGATTCAGGTGATTGGGCCACGCTGAGCATTTTTGGAGCAGGCAGCTCAGCCCCTACATTTCAGAACTTACCTCCCTTTGCACCTTGATTCAGGCTCCAAGTGTTCGGGATTCCACAGCTGCTTCACCTGTGCTTGCGGCCAGCCTGCGTATGCCCATGACACAGTGGTGGAAACGAAGCAAGAGAGGCTGGCTCAAGGAAAGCCAGTGGGCCGAGACGTTCCCTATGCGGCCATGGGGGGCCTCACCGGCTTCAGCTCCCTGGCAGAAGGCTACATGCGCTTAGATGACAGCGGAGTGGGTAAGTGACGCGGAAGCATGAGCTTGTCATGCTGCTTTTATGGGTGTGGATGCTAGTGAAGCCTTATGTTTGTTTAGCACTATATATATATATATATATATATATATATATATATATATAAATATATTTTATTGATTTTTTTGCAGAGAGGAAGGGAGAGAAACATCGATGAGAGAGTAACATCAATCAGCTGCCTCCTGCACACCCCCTACTGGGGATGTGCCTGCAACCAAGGTACATGTCCTTGACCGGAATTGAACCTGGGACCTTTCAGTTCGCAGGCTGACGCTCTGAGCCAAACCGGTTTCGGCATTTTATATTCTTCATGTTTCCACCCCACAGAAAACATTCTCTTATTTTAATTTTTTAAAAATTGCCACTACACAATAGATGGTTATTACAGAAAATTTAGAAATCACAAGAGAAAAGATCACTCTTTTCCCCAATATTTGTACCCAAATCCCAACCCATAACAACATTGTAATAGCTGAGTAATAAATTATATTTCCTTTATTTGATATGAATTTTTTACCTATTATTTTATTGTGTGCAACTTTTACCATTATAGCCATCTAATTTTTGAAACATGCTGCCTGCCTCGCTATAAGGAAGGACTAACTTTCAAAACCAAATAGGACTGGAAGTGTACTTTCTTTCCCTCTGCCCGCAGGATGGAGACGGGGTGTGGGGGAGGGCAGGGCTGTGAAGAAGACAGAGCACTTATGCGTACGTTTTCTCTGCACTTCCGTCCTAAAAGTCCATCATTTAGCAGTTGGTCTTTCTAGGCTGTGGTTTTGGGTTGTGATGTTTCCTCATTTCATTGAAGAAGATTTTTTTTTTTTTTAAATACTCCTTGTAGTTGTTTTCGAGTGAGGGATAGAGTAAAAACACCCTTATTCTTCCCTCTTAAGCTAGAGTTTCTTTATTGCAAATCTTGCTTTTGATAGTGTTTTATAACTATGTTAACATTTTGCACTCTTCGCCGACATTCAATCACATTTGTTCATATATATATATGTGTGTGTGTGTGTGTGTGTGTGTATATATATATGTTTATTTTTTTTCATTCTTTCTGTCAAATTAAAAACACTTTTACCCTTCTGCCCTTACTTTATATGGATGGCAAAAATCTAAAACAAAAGTCTCCTTTTAATAGAATGGATTTAAAAAATATATATATTTTTATTGATTTCAGAGAGGAAGGAAGAGGGAGGAAGAAAGAGATAGAAAGAACAATGATGAGGGAGAATCATTGATCAGCTGCCTCCTGCACACCCCACACTGAGGAAGGAGCCCACAACCTGGGCCTGTGCCCTGACCGGGAATTGAACCGTGACCTCCTGGTTCATAGGTTGGTGCTCACCCCTGAGCCACGCCTGCTGGGCCAGAATGCATTTTTCTGATGATTCTGACAGGCTCTCATTTATTTCACATTTGCAATGACTTCTTTGTGTCCTAACAAAGAGGGGTTAATTTTTCACTTTTCATGTGCTTCCTTATCAGGTGCACCCTCGCCTGAGCTGTTAGACGCTCCAGGGACGGCCATGGACCACCCATTCCTAAAGGCATTTCAAGCATCAGCTGCTGCCCCAGAAGCACTCACAGATGGTAATGGAATTAAATTGAGAAATACATTTGAATGTAGAAAGTAAGAATTCAGATTAAATCATTGATAAGCTCTCTTTGCCCCCAGTATCCACAGTTTGATTATCCTTTTATTTTATGATGGCCAGGCAGTGGGAAAAAGCAAGAAACTTTATTTTTTATTGGGGAAAATGACTAAATCTGAGTACTATGGGGATTCTGATAATACAGTAATTTGAAGTTTTAAAACTTTATTGCTTTGATGACTGAGTAAGAGAGCCCTCAGGTGGACTAATTGCTTTGATCCTTTAGGTTGACAGAGTGTGGTTATACTCTGTGGTGTTTATTGGGAATTACATGGTTTTTGTGTTGCTGGTTGAGGGTACAGTCATGTGTTTTGTTTTCTTAAAATATATCTTATTGATTTTTTTATAGAGAGGAAGGGAAGAGGGATAGAGAGTTAGAAACATTGATGAGAGAAACATCAATCAGCTGCCTCCTGCACATTCCCTACTGGGGATGCACCTGCATCCAAGATACATGCCCTTGACTGAAATTGAACCTGAGACCCTTCAGTCCACAGGCTGGCGCTCTATCCACCAAGACAAACAGGTTAGGGCCATTCATGTGTTTTAAAAACGAGAACAGGTGTTCAGATAGATGCTCTATTTTGGATGTGAAGGGATCCAACCAAGACATTCGCCTGAAACGAAGGTGAACTTTCCCATAGAACTGGGCTCTGGGTGTACCTATAAAGAAAACCAGATTTTCCTACAGAGGCAATTACAAGATTCTTTCAGCACATGCTCTAGTGCTCTTATATGAAAAAGCTATATTGTGCTATTTAATATGAACCAGTTGAATATTTGCCGGACGTTTGATAGTGGAAGGTACTTTTGTGTTATGATGCTCTGCTTTATAAAAAAGAATTTAGTAGTAGGATCAATTCTCCATTTAGGCCATTTCTGGTTTGAAAAATGAAAAAATCATCACCAGATAGGAGGAAAGTTTTCTTTCTGTTTTTATTCCAGGAAAATTTATAATTATGGAAATATATTACTTAGAATTGTTTATTTTCTCATTAGTAGGTACAAGTAGTCAAGTTTCTTCCTTAAGAAGGCCGGAGGAGGATGACATGGCTTTCTTTGAAAGACGATACCAGGAAAGGGTAAGTCTGTGGAGAAATCTGCTTATATTAAGCACTTGCTTGTACCAGACACACCATGGAACAATTAAATGCTGATTGTGGATTGTCCTGAAAGATAATTTATGAAGTCTTTACTTATAGGTGGTGTTAGGCCATGGGGCTTATTTAGAACAATTCGGAGAGAAACAGGACTGATGAGTAATATGATAATACACTCGTTAATTTATGGAGCTCCTTAAGATTTACTAAATATACAAATAAAATTGTCAGTAATCACCGTCAACCATCAGCAGATTTGTAAATGACGTGTGTCTTGAATTCATAATACGTAGTGGTTCTTCTTCTTAGTGACTTCTAGGTATACCCATAGTGAAGTTAAAATTACCCAATAGCCTTTAAGAAACAGAACATGAATCATACATGCATTTTAGCATGTTCTAGGGCTCAACAACTACGGTATTAAAGTGTTCCTAGATTTCAGGAACGATAGTGTTCATCAGTTCTCCACCGCCCTGTAAACTCCTTAGGGCTGAGTGTAGTCTTTTACTCATCAGAACTAAGTACAGCACCTTGTACATGATGTGATTTCAATAAACATTTATGGAAAAAAATAAACATCATTGAGACTCCTTTCACACGTGTCATCTGATCACACATTTGATGTGTTGCATGCAGTGTTCATATTTGGGAGTTTTGTTTTTTGTTTATAGATGGATGAAAGGATGTTGGCTTAATGAGGTTTAGGGGGTGTTACCCAGCCTTATGGCACTTTCCTCAAAGTGCTTCCTTTAGGATTATTTTATAGTTGCCTTGCGGGCATTTTTAATCCCTCCAACGAGGTAATAAGCGCCATGAGAGAAAAGACACTCTTGTCACTTTTTGTCCTAACAACTCTTAGACAAAAAGATGAAGAAAAAGAAGGCTACTATATAAATTGCCTTCCAAGAGAAGAGCAAGTGAGTAGGGGACAGAGATAAGCTTGGTTTCCCCGGTGAAGAATTTTGAAGTAGCGGGGAGAGTCCCCGTATGACGTAAGGCAGAGCTAGGAAATGGCAGTTCCCACAGGGGTGGGAAAGTTCTGTATCTGTGTCGTAGACGTGACTCTGTCAGTCTAAATTAAATACATTAAAATGTCCTTCCTCGGTCACACTAGCCACATTTCTAGCCACATGGGGCCAGTGGCTCCTTCCTGGACAGGTCTAAGGGACAGCGCTGGTTTAAGGGAAAAAGGGCAAGGTAGGAACCCAGGAGGGAGAGGACACGATCAGAGTGAGCAAAGAAAAGGTGATTTTTGCGACATCATGAAGGGTAAATTTTTAATCAAGTCAAGCTCTATTCTTGAAACACACACGTTAACAGCTGAATTTTAGTTTCTCCTCATATGCTTATGAGGGACAGGGTTCCAGAATTTCTCCCTTCCCTCCTCCAGAAGTCCAGGTAGTGTGGGCTGCCTTGAAAACATGCCAGTGGGATTTGCTTGTGGGAAGATAATGGAGGGGAATTCTTATCTGTGAATGTTTTGGAGGATATACCTGGCCCACCAGGCTGCTTATTATAACCATCCAGACTGCTTATTATAGCTAGGCCTAGAATTTATGGATTTATGAGATGTCGCTTATAATTCTTTGCCTTGTGTGATTTATGGATTTAGGAGATACAGCTTATAAACTCTCCAGCCTGTGTGATTAGTAGAGTATAAAAACTGAGCAGCTCAGACTTAAACTACTTCTGAGCTGACATACGCTGTACACGTTGTTAGTACTCCTCTGTTATTCCAAAAGAGCAAGACAGGCCCCATTAAGGGAAAAGGGGGGATTAGAGAATGGGATCTGATGGGTTCAGAGCACTTACAGAGTCATGCTGTGTTTGTACAGACCTACCTGGGAGGGAGCTATTGCGGGCGTGGTTTTCCAGCCTCCATGATAAACCAAGTACCGCAGTGAAGTGAGCAGCAGTGTTTTTGCTGGCGGAGGTCTTGCCTCATTTCGTTAAAAAAAAAAAAAAAGCAACATCTGTGAAGTACAGTAAAGATAAGCACAATAAAACGAGGCGGGCCTGTGTTTCAATGAGCAAACACCTCCTTGACTTTTGTGTGTTTAGCATCTTTCCTAATTTTTAATGTTGCTATAAACCTCACACTTGGTCCGAAATGAGAGAGGAAAGGAGACTAGTATTTGTTGAGTGCTTATTAAGTATGTTGATCTTCATTTATTTATTTTAAATATATTTTGTTGTTTTTTTACAGAGAGGAAGGGAGAGGGATTGAGAATTAGAAACACCAATGAGAGAGAAACATCGATCAGCTGCCTCCTGCATACTCCTACTGTTGATGTGCCCCCAACCAAGGTACATGCCCTTGACCGAAATCGAACCTGGGACCCTTCAGTCTGCAGTCTGACGCTCTATCCACTGAGCCAAACTGGTTAGGGCATTGATTTTTATATATACGATCTTATTTACACCTTTAGAACAACCCTGAGATATACCTATTACTATGACCTTTTTTCCCACAAATGAGAAAACTATTGGTTAAATAACTTGCCTCGTATCGTCAATAAATGGCAACTTGAGTTCTCTTCCCTCTGACCCCAAAGCCTGTAATCTCTGCCTTGGAATAGGTGCTCCTTTGGGGCCCTTCAGATGACCTGGTGACTGACAGTGTGCCAGAGTGATACGAGGGTATGGCCTCTGAGTGAGGCACTCAATCAACTGGAACAGGAGCAAGAAGGAAAAGCGGGAAGAGACAGATGAGATTCATCCAATTTTATTATTAGGAAGTCATTGTTTGTAACGATGAGATTGGGAAGACTGGTTTCCTGATAGCATTTTCCTGTCAACGTAGAGGGTAGAGGAGGCCCTGCCTGCAGCTGCCACGCCCCAATGGTCCTCAGCCTTCTCTTGCCCGGAGTGAGGCGGTGGTGCTGCCTCCAGGGATGGGTGTGTGTGAGTGGTAGTACCAGGCAGGTGGGGCCGAAACCGGTTTGACTCAGTGGATAGAGCATCGGCCTGCGGACTGAAAGGTCCCAGGTTCGATTCCAGTTAAGGGCATGTACCTTGGTTGTGGGCACACCCCCAGTGGGGGTGTGTGCAGGAGGCAGCTGGTCGATGTTTCTCTCTCATCGATGTTTCTGGCTCTCTGTCCCTCTCTGTAAAAAGTCAATAAAATATATATTAAAAAAAAAAAAAAAGAGGCAGGTGGGTTTTGTGTTCTCTGTTTTTGTTGTTGTTTTTTCCACCGATGGAAAGGGTTATACGTTTCTAAAAGGTGGGGAGGCTGCTGCTTACGGAATGCCAGCTTCGTTGCTGCAGTTTCAGTGGAGAAGGCAGCTTTCAGGAAGGGAACTGTGCACATGCGGGAATGAGAACGACAGTAAGCTGCCCTTCAAGCAGCCCACATTCCAGAAATAGCTCGGCTGGCTTAGGTGTGTTCTGTAAGGGAATGTGTTTAGGCTGATGGGAGGTTAGGTATCTCAGCTTTTAGAAGATAATATGGAATGGCCTTTAAAATGATGTTTATTCATTTTCTCTAAAGGAGTACTTATTATACATTCTTTTTATTAAAGTTGTAAAGTTGAATTCAAACCGTATTTTTAAAATGCAATCAGGTCCCTTCACCTCTCAGATTTTGGCATTAGCATTCAGTAGCGTACTATCTGCTACATGACTGTGTGACGTGGCTGTGGGAAGTCAAACATGAATCCAAGTGAGGTATGTCCAACCTTTTCTTTCTTTAGAATGTTGTACAAATTATTCTACCAACAAATGTTTTACATTTACAGATAAAAATGGAAAAGGCTGCTAAGCATAAAGGAAAAGCACCAGTGCCATCAAAAACAAAACCTTCATGAAGATTATTGGGGAAATTAAAACCATCATCTAAATATACCTATTTTTGTGTGTTTATTTAAATATGATATAGTTCATTGTCTTTTAAATTGTTTACTTCTGATTGTATATAAAATGCCTTTTTGGATGTTTTCTTAATTTAAATAAATGAAATACCTTATATTACTTTAATCAAATTTTATGATTTACTATTCTGTCTATATATTTTTTAATCTCTCCTAACAAATGAGACTATTTTCCCTTTAGTCTATCATAATTTAACTTTTTCAAACTATGTATCTAAAAAGTAAAGTTGGCCTTGGCTGGTGTGGCTCAGTCGGCTGAGTGTCATCCTGTGGACGAAACATCACCGGCTGCGTTCCCGGTCAGCACATGCCCAGGCTGCAGTCCGATCCCTGCTCTGGGTGTGCACAGGAGGCAGCTGATCCATGGTTTTCGCTCACATTGTTGTGACTGAGGTTTTTGAACAAATATATGGGGCCACTGTTTCAAAATAGTAAGTTAAAATGATCAATTTTTTTGTTTTTTCAACTTTGTAATGTTGATTTATGTTTTTAATAAAAAGCTATTTCAAAATTATATAATCATTTTCTAGCAGTGTCTCTTGATTTTTAGGAGGTTTTGTTAACTGTGCCTTGCATGTAACTGCACTGACACCTCTTGTGTCCACTTCAAAGTCTCTGAGCCCTGCCTCGTCCTCCAGCCCTTCTGTGACACACTTCCAAGCAGGCGTCTGTACTGGGACCATGTCAAGACCCTCCAGGGATCCTTTGACACTGTGGCTGGGGATACGCACTGGAACCCTCGGCATCATACGTGTGTAAAAGTTCTGGGGGAGTTAATGGCCTTGGGACCACCCTTGACCAGCCCCCAGGGGGAAGCCAGTAGATAAACACTCCCTCGTCTGTCTGTCTGCTGGGAAGGCGGTCCTGAGGTGCCTCTCAGAAACTCCCCCAGTCTATAATATAAGTACAACCAATGGACACAAAACTCTGGGAGGGAGGGCATCTATGGGGGGGGAGGGGGAATGGTATATGTACACAGATAATAATTTAATAAAAAAATAAATTAAAAAAAAAAGAAACTTCCCCAGTCACCCCAAACAGTGGCCGGCTTCATACGTGTTCTTACTTTAGCTTTCTCTCCCTCCCTTCCCACTCCCAGTTCCTTCGCTGTGGCTCTGCGGAGGAGAGGCTGTGGATGATGGGACCGCTGCAGACCCACACGATGGACCGGGCCAGAACAGAGCGCGCTTCCCGTAAGCCCTCTCAGAGACTGTCCGATCACCATCGGCACTTTCCTTCTGACGTAAACCAGGGCCTCTCCTGTGGTGCTGGTTCCTGGAACAGGCCGCTGTCCTGACCGGGCAAGTACGGACGGCATTTACCCCGCACCCGGGGCCCATGACGCACCAGCACCCGCATCCATCTCGCCCTTTTCTGTGCAATCCTTCGGCGCCTGGAGGGTGTCCACTTCCTTCTGCAGTGCCCTCCCCAAGCCATGCCTGGTGTGCACGCTTCCCTGAATAAACTGTTAATCGCCAGACTCCAGTGGCCTGCCGCTTTTCTTTGGTCCTTCCCTGCCCTCCTCTCAGGCTTGGGGCTTTTTCTTGGGAATATGTGTACAAACAGGTTCTCTAAGACCACTTTCCAAATAAATTACCTGTATGCGTTAACATTTGTCTTAGGCTGTGTGTTGGGTTGGGGCGGTGGGGTCAAACCAGGCTAAGAGGGGTACTGGGAACACACTTAACAAAACTTCAGGATGGGGTCCTGGGGCCAGATCCCTCACTGGACAGATGACAATGAAGACTCCACCGGTGTGGGGGAGTGGGACGCTGATCACGCCTGGCAGGAGGCATCACCGTTACTGCACTGGATCTGGGTGAAGTGCGGGTGGAAGGTAACATGGTAGGCCGCACAGTAGCTGTGGCATCCCAGTGGACTAGGACTGGTGGAAATGATAAAGATGGAGATCTTTAGAAACCCTGAACGAGGAAAATGACACAGGTTCACGTTAGCCGCTTACCTCAAGGCATGCCATGCCGCCAATGCCAGAGTGCCTCAATGGCCCCTTTACGGAAAGTCTGTCTCGTCTCCGCAGATGCAGACGGTCCGCGCTGACAGCTGGCCCACGGTCGGTAGTAAAGGGCCAAGGCTGCGAAGGAGGCGATGCCCAGCTGCGATCATCCCCTCCCACCAAGGCGCCTGCTGGCAGGATAAGACTCCACCCCGAATCACAAGTGTGCCGCCCCAGCACAGCCAAGGGTTCGGCGAGCCTGAGGGAGGGCCGGCCAAGGATGAGGAAAAGACAGACAAAGAGAAGAAGCTGGGTCTAGGTGGATCTTCTGTGCGTGACTGAGGCCACGGAACAGATCCAGATGCAAACTGATGCTTTATTTTATGGTCAGAGGTAAACAAGGTGATTTACAACGTTCTTACAAGTTTCACTTGTTTTGGCAGCACTTGCTGCCCCTCCCACAGCCCATTAGCTACCAGATAGGATCTAGGGAGCTCATGAGGTCAAGCTGAATTATGCTTAGAGGACTGTGCCCTCCAAGCTGGGACTTGTTTGCGGCTTTGCCAGCAGGTCATTCCGAGGCTTACACACAGGATGGGGACATTCGTGTTGGTGAGCCTGATCTTGAACCCTTGGGTTTTCTTGAACCTTTGAATGGGCAGACGCAGCTTCCCTGCTTTTGCTAGAGGACAGCAGCCTGTGCTTGCCTGGAGATCCTGCAGAGACTTTGAGGCACTTGCATTGTAAGGTGACACTTGTCTTCCTGCCACCTCTCATGGACTTCACACTGATAACTAGGATAGGGTCTCAGCATTCCCTAGTGGGGGACATTCAGTTCTGCCTGTATGATGGGTAGGGAATGTCCAGCTCCCAGGCCATATAAGACCTGAGAAATCATTTGGTCTGGCCCTGCCAAGGCATTAGGGGTGAGTTAATTCAATGTTTGACCAAATGTAGCAGACTAATTTTTAAGTTGATAATTTTGTATGGCCCTTAAATGATGTGATAAATATCCAAATGGCCGTTGGCAGAAAAAAAAGGTTCCCCACACCTGTTTCAGGATTCATTACAATCTGAATGAATTGCAGATTCTGGTTAAAATGTACTGGCAGGAAATAGTCTAGGGGCAGATCTCGAGGGTGTTGGATTGAGGGGTGGAGGGCTTTCTAGGGGAGAGTGAGCTGGATATTCACGTGTAAAGAAATAACGCTTTGCATCTTACATAAGAGTCAACTCAAAAAAGACTTTAAGTCTAAATGTAAAACCTAAACATGTAAAACTTCTAGAAAATATAGGAGAAACCTTTTGTATTCTGGGTTAGCCAGAGACTTCTTAGAATCAAGACAAAAGCATGATCCATAAAAGACAAAAATGATAAATTGTATTTCATCAAAGGCTCTTTGAAATGCCCTCTTTTAGAGAATTAAAAGTCACAACTGGGAGAAAATCTTTGCAAATCTAAAAGAGTTCTATCCACAGTATATAAGGAACTGCAAAACTCAACAAGAAAAAAAAAAAAAAAAAAAAAAAGGAAAAATTTTGAACAGATACTTTACCTAAGAAGCTATATAGATAGGAAATAAAAGATACTCAATTATTTTTAGTCAATGGAGAAATTCAATTAAAAGCACAAAAAGATACCACTATACATAAAATGTCTGAACTTAAAAATACTGATCATAAAAAATGACGGTGGGGATATAGAGCAACTACAACTCTTGAACACTTTGTAAAACTACTTTGTGAAACATCCTAGCAGTTTCCTAAGAAGTTCAACACACTCAACTATACGACCTTACTTTTCTACTCCTATATACCAACCCAACAGAAACGGAAACATTTGCCCATACAAATACTTGCACCTGATTGCTCATAGCAGCTTTATTTGAAACAATCCCAAACTAGAAACAATCTAAATGTCTCTCAAAAGTAGATAAATTGTAGATAATATAATCATTCAATGGAATAGTACTTAGCAATGAGTAGCAACAAACTATTCATACAGGTTGGACAAAATAGATGACTCTCAAGAAAATCATGCTGAATGAAAGAAACCAGAGAAAACGTATGTATTGTATGATTTCATTAACACAGAATTGTAGAAAATGCAAACTAATGTATGGTGACAGGAAGCAGAATCTGCCACTTGGGGTAGGTAGGAGAGCCAAATAGAGGAAACATTTTTGGGGCAAATGAAATGATTATCATCTTGATTATGAGGATGATTTCAACAGTGTATATGTTAGGTTTAATCAAATTGTGCATTTTCTTTAAAAAATATATTTTATTGATTTTTTTTTTTACAGAGAGGAAGGGAAAGGGAGAGAGAGTTAGAAACATTGATGAGAGAGAGACACCGATCAGCTGCACACCTCCTACTGGGGATGTGCCTGCAACCAAGGTACATGCTCTTGACCGGAATCGAACCTGGGACCCTTCAGTCTGCAGGCCGACGCTCTATCCATTGAGCCAAACTGGTTTCAGCAAATTGTGCATTTTCAATACTTGCAGCTTATTGTTAATTACACCTCAATCAAGGAATTATATTAATGGAGATAATCTTAACTGTTGTGCAAGGTTTGCCACAAACTGTTCTATGTGTATGTAACCAGACACCTCAACTATATTAATGTACCCCCTTTCCTTCTGCCCCCACCCCCCCCCAAGTGGTGGAGACGCCATGAGACAAGAGGGAAATAGAGGCTAGGCCGAGAATGCTTGTGAAGCTACGAATCTGAAAACGTTTCCATGCACCAAGGTCATTTTCCCTTTTCCCTCTTGCAAAACGAATGTTGACACTTATGAGAACATTATGCTGAGTGAATGAAATAAGCCAGTCAATGAAAGAAAAATATCACATGATCTCACTCATTTATGGATAATAAGGAACATTATAAACTGATGAACCAAAAGATAGATACAGAGACAGAAAGCAACAAGCAGACTGTCAAATTACAGCGGGGAGGGGAGGAAGATCTGGGGGAGATAAGAGATCAACCGAAGGACTTGTGTGCATGCATATAAGCATAACCAATGGACGCAAAACTCCGGGGCGGGCGGGCGGGCATGTATGGGAGTGTGGGGGGGCAATGGTAAGATAGATATGAACCCATATAACACCTTCATAAAAAATGGGAAAAAAGTGGAAGCAGTGCGAACAAATTAGGACAGAGTCCAAAATTCACCGCTACTCGATGCCTCGCGGGAGGACCCTGCTTTGCCCGCAGGTGCGAGGCACACCCCACCCCAGCTCTCCGCCTCCCCCACCTCCCGCAGCCCCGCCGCACGCACCCTGCGCACCGCCCGCACAGGGCTCTTCGCGTGCGCGGCCCCGCCCCGCGCCCAGCGTGCCCCGCGGCCCAGGCCTCAGCGGCCACGTGGGCGCGAGGCACGTGGCGCGGGGCACGTGGGCGCGGGCACGTGGCGCGGGGCACGTGGGCGATGGCGCAGGGCGGAGTGCGCAGGCGCCGCCTGGAGCCGCAGCGGCCGCGGCTCGCGCGGTGAGTCCTGCGGGAGGGAGGCCGTGCTCCGGGGGGCCGTGCTCCGGGGGTCCGTGCTCCGGGGGGCCGTGCTCCGGGGGGCCGTGCGGGAGTCCGGGCCGCGGGGCGGCGGCGGCGGCGGCATGTGGGGCTGGGAGCACGCCCCCCGGGACGGGGCGGCGGGCGCGGCGAGGTCAGTGGTCGCCGTCGGGTGGGGGCCGCCCCTGGGCCGGCGTGGCCGCGGTGCCGTTAGGCCTCCGGGAGGCAGGCGAGGCCCGCCCCGGCCTCGAACCCCGGGCCCCTGGCACATGGAGGAGTCCCCTTAGCAGCCATTTAAACTCCCAAACCTGGCCAAGCGGCTGCCAGGAGCCGCCTGGACCCGCCCCGAGCCATCGCCCTGAGCCATCGCCCTGAACCGGCGCGGCCGGGCCCACTGGGCGCCCAGGTTTGCAGGAAAGTCGTTTGGACCCCCCACACACACCCCACACACCCCACACACCCCACACCTTAACACAGGATTTACGACGGCGCTAGAAAAAGCTTCTTAGGGGCCTGATGGGATTCCCAAAGCTCACTTCTTCATTTTTTACTAAATCGAACTCATGGTGTCCTTAAACCGACTCGTTTTTTTCTTTTAATATTTTTGCTCAACTTAAAAATTACCTGTTGACCAATATTAGAGGAAGGATCCTTGTTTTTGGAAATGTTTTGATGCTACTTAGCGTATGTGAAAAAGAAGATTTTAAAGCTGTAACAAAAATTAGGAGACGAAAATTAAAAAAAAAAATTATGACCTTCCCCCCCTCTCCCCCGTCCCCAGACACAGTTACCTTCTCTCTCTTTCAGAGAACATTTTAAACTTAGGTATATTTAGATAACTTTAAAATCTCTTAAATATGTACTCCCAGTTTTCGTTAAAGGACTAATTTTTATGCATGTAAAGTGCAATATCATAGTGTATTAAGTGTAAAATTATAAAGCAGTGGGTATTTTGAAATATTTTGCAGTTGGCAAAGTTTGTTATGTAATAAAAATTATTTTAATCCTCACCTGAGGATGATTTTAGAGAGGGAGGAAGATGGGGGGCGGGGAGAGGAGGAGAGAGGAGAGAAACATGGATGGGTTGCCGCCTGTAAGCATCCTGACTGCAAGTGGATGCTTCAACAAGTTGAGCTTCCCAGTCAGGGCTGAAAGTTATTTTTTTGAAATAATGGGAAAGATGTGATTCTTTTTGCAAGTCTCTAATTGCAAGGCATCTTCAAAAGCAGAAGTCACTGTATCTTTTAAATAAAATTGATTACCAGTTTGAGGCATTTGTTCTCTGTATGTTTGTACTGTTTGTTCTCGTTTAGATTATAGAAGGCCTGCTCTTGTTTTGGGAGGACATCAATTTATTTATTTATTTATTTATTATTATTTCAAAAATATATTTTATAGATTTTTTACAGAGAGGAAGGGATAGAGAGAGAGCTAGAAATGCTGATGAGAGAGAAACATCGACCAACCGCCTCTTGCACACCCCCTACCGGGGATGTGCCCGCAACCAATGTACATGCCCTTGCCTGGAATCGAACCCAGGACCTTTCAGTCCGCAGACCGACTCTCTACCACTGAGCCAAACCGGCTTCGGCAGGGAGGACATCAATTTAAAAGCATATGCACATTGTTATGAAGTATTGATTTATGTGACTGATCACAATGTGCATGAATTATCCACTTTGGTGTAAATAGAATTTTAAAGATGGTGTTTGTATATGGTGAAATTGGAAAATACAGTATACTAAAAACAAATAAAATAATTATTGAACAAATATTTTTGAGGTATTTTTAAATATAGAGTTGAATTTTGATAACTTTATTTAGTGCAAAACATATTTGTAGGAACTTGAAGGTTAGGTTTAGTCTTTTTTTTTTCTTCACTGCTGATGGACAGATTATCAGAACCTGATTAAGATGTCGCCTTGTTTTAGTTTTTCAGGAATTGTCCAAATGGATGAAGACACACATTACAATAAAGGTACTTCCCCTAAAAATTATTTTTGGATGTAAAAGTTAGGTGATCTTGATTAATTTCTAATTTTCTTCGAATTGTGATTTGGTTTTAGTTGAAGATGTGGTTGGAAGTCATGTGGAAGATGCAGTAACATTTTGGGCCCAGGTAAATAGCAGCCTAGTTGATTTTTCTTCCCCATCCTTCCTCCACTAACAAAAACAAAAATAAAAATCCTGGAATATATCTTTGTCATTCTCAGTTTCTAACTTTTATTGATAAGCATTTAACACAAGGCATTATTAGAAGGCAAATGGCTACAGCTGGAGCTTAATACCTGAGTTCTGAGTTGAATGTTCATAGTATACTAAGTATAAGCAAACAAGAGTGCAATCATGGTTCAGAATTACATTGAATTTAACACCAGTGATCTAGGCTGCATAAATTACTGAAGATGCTGAGAGATTTTTATTTGTGAAGTTACAGCTCCCTCTAGTGATACTTTATAAGATTGTTTCTTGAAAGATAATCTCATTTTTCCCTAATGGCTTAATTTTGAATTTGAATTACAATGTCTTTCTCATTGCAAAATTGGAAGTAGTAATGAAGTACTATAGTAAGTTTCTATTAATAGTAAGGCTTCAAGTCAGATACGTTTATTCAGATTTAAATAAAAAGCCAGTTACCAAAGTTCAAGTGTTCCTGAATTTAAGATAGTGAATCTAACGAACATAAGTACACACTTTTAATTTTGTGAACTACACATGAAGAAAAGGGAACGATATTTCTTTGTACTTTCTACAGCATGAGAAGTCTTTATTTAAAAAAAATATTTCATTGGTTTTTACAGCGAGGAAGGGAAAGGGATAGAGAGTTAGAAACATCGATGAGAGAGAAACATGGATCATCAGCCTCCTGCACACTCCCTACTGGGGATGTGCCTATAACCAAGGTACATACCTACCCTTGACTGGAACCGAACCTGGACCCTTCAGTCCACAGGTTGACTATCTATTGAGCCAAACCAGTTAGGGCAAGAAGTTCTTTTTTGTGTGGGTGGAGTGAATTGGCAATGTGGGATATAGAATTTATGAGAAAAGAAGTTATAGGAGAATCTGGTTAACCCAGAGTTCTTAAGTCTGTATAGAAACATATTGGAGCAGGAGAACTTGTGGCAGATTCGTCTCTGGATTTTCTAAAGTGTCCACATGTTCCAGTTCCATGTCCTTTGTATTAATAGCATAGCATCTGTGTCACTCTCAACAGTGTCCCTGGTTGAATGATAAATTATGTTTAAGCTCATTATGTAGGAACAACATTTATTTAAGATTTTCTAAACCAGTGCTATCCAGTAGAATAACATGAACCATATGAATAATTTAAAATTCAGCTGACAGATGGATTCTCTTAAATTGGTAGTGATATTGAAGAAGTGAAGTATCCTGATCAGCACATCATATTGGGAATTCATGATGTTGAGATATCTCATTATTGATGACAGTAACCTTGATCCATTGGGTTCAGGTTGTAACTGCTAAGTTTCTTCACTGTAAAGATATTTTTCCTTTTGCAGTTAGTGTTTTAGAGGGAGCTACATTGAGACTAATCTTGTTTCTCTTCAATGTTGCACCCACACATTTTATTATTTATTAGTATGATACGTACCAAATGATGTTTCTATTTCCCTCATTCCTTCTACATTTGTTAATTGGAATTCTGTAGGGAAGAGTTGTCTGTTCTCCACCATTTATTTGATGGTTTATATTAATATGGACAGTGGGTATATAGAATCTAATACTATATTTTATAATTTAATTTGTTGCAGCTTCAGCCATTAGGAGAGTGTTCACATTCATTGGCTATCGCATCCTTTGTATATACCCATTCTTTTTAAAAAATTTTTTATAGCATTTCTTGATCCCGCCAGATATTACAGGATTGCCTTTTATTTCCCTTTTCTAGCCCTGGAAGCAACCTCTCTCCAAGAACACTGGTTCCTTTTATTGGAGAAGGGTGTTTAGACAAAATGTCCTTATTGCTACTGGAGTGTCATTGCGTCTAGGCCCTCTCAGTAGACCGAGCTAGAAAAGATACCTTATGTAATAAAAGCCCAATGACCGAAACAGCAGAATGACCAGAGATCAGAATGACCACAGCCCCTCACCCTGGCCAACCCCACTCCCAGCAGGGACCCCCACCCTGGGCTGGCCTGCAAACTGCTTGTGGCCCCTTGTCCTGGCTGGTCCCTCCCCCCAGCAGGGACCCCCACCCTGATCCAGAGCCCCCATCAGGGCAGGCTGGCCGGGGAGAGGGCGGGAACAGCCTACCTCTCAGTCCCTCCAGCCATCAGGCTCCAATTGTCGGATGGCAGAACTGGGGTGGATGGCGGCGGGGGTGGGGGGCTGGAGAGTGGGGGCAGAGCTGGCGAGTGGGCAAAACGGCTGACCTCTCGGTTCCTCCCCTCGGCCTGACGTGCTGGCACCGATCACCTGATGGCAAGCAGAAAACCTAGGGTGGGGGCAGCAGGGGCAGGGCCAACCGCAGGCAGCCAGGGAAGATGGCCCTGACCACGGACCAGGCCTAGGGACTACCTGCACATGAATTTCATGTGCTGGGCCTCTAGTATATGTATAAGAACCCACTCACTCATATACGCATCTATATTTCTCTTTATCTTTGTGTGTGTCATATATGCACAGATACATACAAACGATGCACACACATGCACCAATAACATGTATATTAGTTCATTCTGATACCTTCTAGTTCTAGTCTAACACTGTAGATTTATTTAGCCTTCCTTTGTAAGTTCTTCCTGCTCTCATTGTTTATAGTATATTTACTTATTTGTTCAATCCTAGTATATACCTAATTTCGAACTGTTATCCCAAGAATCTGTAAGAAATGAATTTACTAACTAGATTACAGTATTTGTGTACAGGGAAATGTATACTTTTGAAATTATGTTTGCATGTTTCCTTTACACAATAACAAATATGTGAGAAGACTTAAGTCATTAGACCAAAATATGCTATCCACTTTGAGTAATTAAAGTTTGATTTAAAGTAAAATCCAGAGACAATTGTTTAAATTTACCTCTTCATATTAATAATATTTTGGTAGCTTGGTTTGAATTCCAAGTAATTTGAACGCATTGGGAAGTAAACATTTTCTATAGCCTAGTCCCATTTTTTATAAAGAACTCATTTGAATTATGAAAAACTGACATAAGAATTTGATTTAATTTCCAATGCTCCGAAATCTTGTTAAGTATTATGCTTAGTGGAACCCTTAATTAGATAACACTATCCAATAATATTTTACTGAATCATACTATATCTGTTCTCCCTTCTAGAGTATCAGTAGAAATGAGGATATTATGAAGATTGGTTGCTCACTGTCTGAAGTTTGTCCTCATGCCAATTCAGTTTTTGGGAATCTTGATCTAAAGAAGGTGAGTCATATTCTTCGATGTAATTATCCCATCTGTCATGCTAATCTTTCCTATACCTTAAATCAGGGGTCTTCAAACTACGGCCCTCGGGCCACATGCGGCCCGCAGAGGAGTCTGATCCGGCCCGCCAGGTTTTTTGGGCAGTGAGCGCAGCCGAGGTGTTACAGTAGGAATTAGTAGTTCATATAGTACGGCCCTCCAGCTCTCTGAGGGACCGTGATCTGGCCCCCACTTTAAAAGGTTTGAGGACCCCTGCCTTAAATTTTATAGTTTTTGAAGATTTTGATCTATTTGAAAGGAAGAGGCAAAATTTTAGAATATGTATAAGCTGTAGTCATAGTAAGTTTTTTCTATTGAAATACTTATGTACTATCTGCTATGTGCCAGGCACTGTGTTAAGCATGGAATATACACTGGTAAACAAAATAAGAGTCCTCGTGTGAATTTAAGGAGGCACCTAAGCAAGTGCAGAGTTGGTCCCTCAGAGTAAGGGAGTGCCTCTTTAAATTTTGTGTGTTGGGTGCCTTGCTAGTTAAATGAGAGTTAGATGTCCGTATTTTAATATGTAATTAGATGCAAAAAAGCGTATGTAAAAATAGCTCATTTGTGTAAAAATGTATAAACATATATCCTAGTGTATATGTTCATATATTAATGGATACCTAAGTTGTTTCCATTTATTGGCTCTTGTAAATAATGGTGCAATGAACAGGGTGCCTTTATCTCCAAAGAATATGAAAATACTAATTTGTGCCACCTTTTTCAGTTGTCTGTTTTTTATCTTTCCTCCCCTCCCCAATCTCGCCCCTTTTCTTTGAAACGCAGAATAGCATAATGGACTCTAGTCAGATATCTTAAGTTTGAATCCTGGATCTACTGCTAACTAGCTTATGACTTCAGCTGTACAATGGTGAAACATAGTTCCTGCTTGTTCAGGTTGTTGTAAGAATTAAATAAGGTATAAATAAAGTACTTATTGACATGTAGTTAAGTGGTAACCAATATTTTCATCTACTTAACATGCTTTGATTAATTAAAATTCCAAATAATTGTACTTTCTTTTTCTCTTTGTAGATTTATGGTGGATTATTTTCTGAAGATAAATGTTGGTACAGATGCAAAATACTGAAACTCATCAGTGATGAAAAGGCAGGAATAAATGTTCAATTTTTTCTCCCTGAGGAATATTTATTCTGGTTATAAAATCTGATGCTTACTTAACCCTTCATTGCTTATTCATAATGGTAATAAGATCTGGTCCAGGGAACTTTGTGTGTGTGTGTGTGTGTGTGTGTGTGTGTGTGTATATATATATATATATATATATATATATATATATATATATTTTTTTTTTTTTTTTCCTTCTCTTTTACCTAGTGAATATAAAGGAAATGAATTGCTTAAAAAAAAAAAAAATCCAGGTCAGATTCAGGAAGATTCTTCTGAATTTATGTTGACATATAATCACTCCAGATTGTCCAAGAAGAATAGATTAAATAATTTTTGATGTTTTTGTGTATCTCAGTTCTTGATTATGTTTGATTTTTGCTGAGCAGCTTTGAAAAGTGCCTTCTATGAAGGTTAAATAGGAAAATGACATTCCATTGGTCCTGAAGTCATGTCCGCCCCTTAGCTCCTGTGCGTATTGTTAATGAAGATGGGCTTGGAGCTTCCGTTTCGTTAAATGTGATGAGTTTTCTTTGTGTTTAGTTATTTATTTTACTTATAAAGTGCACTTTGCAAAGCTATGTAAAAGCATCTCTGTGGGCTTTCCTTTATTGTTTTTTTCAGTGGTGGTTTTCCTGGATTTAAAATATTTTATAATATGTATATTTTATAAATATTTTTCTTGTAACAAGGAAATGCTAAGATGAAACAATTTGAGTAATATTTCAAATATCTTTAAAAAATCTCACATTTTATCACTGACAAAGACAATGATTTATCTTTTAAAAAATATGTTTTATTGATTTTTTACAGAGAGGAAGAGAGTGGGATAGAGAGTTAGAAACATAGATGTGAGAGAAACATAAATTCAGCTGCCTCCTGCGCACCCCCTTCTATGGATGTGCCTGCAACCAAGGTAACTTGCCCTTGATAGGAATCGAATCTGGAACCTTTCAGTCTGCAGGCTGACGCTCTATCCACTGAGCCAAACTGGTTAGGGCGATAATGATTTATCTTAATGAAATAGACCCTTCTATTAGAGCTTTTCTCCATAACTTGACAACTGTAATTGCTACTTTGCGTTTGCTTTTGATTTGGCTTTAACTTTTTAAATTAAGAAGCAAGCTGGCCTTTGACTTTGTGATAAGGTATTTTTCTTTTTAAACAGTTATAGAGCTGGAGGTAAAAATGAAGTTGCTTCATTTTCAAGGTCTAATAGCTGGAATGGGTTTAATTTTATAGGAAGTTTGGTAACTTTCAGCTTGAATTTAAGAATGTTGAACGATTGTAATATTCCAGGTAGGAGAGGGCTATAAGCTTCATAGGTTTATATTTATTTAATGCCAGTGCATTAAAAACAAATCCAAAATGAGAATTGGTACTGTCTAATACCAAATACAGAATCACTAGGTTCTCATTGGACTATGGATTTTCCTTATTTTGAGGATATTGCTGGAGCTCTTATTTGCCAATTTGAGGAAAAATGCTATCTTGAGTTATAGCTAATTAATAGAGAGCAAATTTTGTTGAGATATTTAGTTCCTTATTAGCATTTGTTTCATTTTTTCCTCCCAGTGTCTGGTGAGATACATTGACTATGGAAATACTGAAATTCTAAATCGATCTGATATAGTTGAGATTCCTTTGGATCTCCAATTTTCTAGTGTTGCCAAAAAGTATAGACTTTGGGGACTACAGATTCCTTCTGGCCAAGAAGTTAACCAGTTTGATCAGGCAAGTTACAGATTATAAATATTTTTTGTTAATGGAAGTAAAATAAAATATAGGTATAGTTAAATTTCATGAATTTTCTTTAATATAAAAGCTTGTATAAGTAATAAAAAATATGAATTATAGAATGATTCAAAAGCAATTATATAATAACATGTTTGTGCTCATCTTTTGCTAGGTACATTTGTTGGTATTCTCTTAAAGTTGTATATATGTGTATATATCTATATATATAAAAGCCTAAATGACGGTCTGAGTGTCTGACTGGTAGCTATGATGCAACAACCACCAGGTGGTAGACTCTCAGTGCAGGAGCTGCTGAGCTGTGGTGACTTGGCAGCTGTGGTTCACAGGTGGCACACCTGGAACCAGAGAGGAGGGAGCCCCATTCCAGGGTGTGTCACCTGAGAAACGCCCTCTCGCAATCTGTGACCCCAAGGGGGTTGTTAGCTGATTTCACCTGATCCCCATAGGCCAGGCCAAGGAACCCCACCAGTGCACAAATGCGTGCACCAGGCTTCTGGTATCCTACTTAATAAAAGAGTAACATGCAAATTAACCATCACTCTGCTACACCCGCCAGCCACGCCCACCAGTCAATCAGAGCAAGTATGCAAATTAACTCCAACCAAGATGGCTGCAGTCACAGAGAGCAGTTGAGAGGCTTGGGTTTCCCCGGCAATAGAGGAAGCCAAGATTTCCACACACCCTGGTCAGCCTAGGACTCCACTCAAGGATACAAAGTTTCAATTATAAAAGATAAATCCCAAGAAAAATGGTGGCAGCCACAGAGCTGGAGGGAACAGGCTAGGGTTGGAAGCCAAGCTTTCTGCCTGCCCTTGCTGGCCTAGGCCTTCACTCCAGTATACAAAGTTTCAATTATAGAAGGTAAACAAATCCAAACAGAAATGGCTGCAGCCATGGAGCAAGCAAGAGGCTTGGCTCTGCTCCAGGCTGCAAAGTTTCAATTGTATTGTAGAAGGTTAATAAATTCCAGATACAAGTGCCTCTGCTTGGCTGGCCTGCAAACCACCACAGGCCCCTCGCCCAGGCTTCCCCAAACCCCACCCTGATCCAGGACACCCTTCAGGGCAAACCAGCTGGCCCCCACCCATGCACCAGGCCTCTATCATATCTAATAAAAGAGTAATATGCAGATTGACCATCAGTGGAAGGCAGTTGGGAGACACCAGGCCTGCAAGGGAGGGCAGTTGGAGGTGATCAACCCTGCAGGGGAGGGCAGTTAGGGGTGACCAGGCCAGCAGAGGAAGGAAGTTGGGGGCAAACAGGCTGGCAGGGGAGCAGTTAGATATCAATCAGGTTGGCATGGGAGTGATTAGGGGGTGATCAGGCTGGCAGGTAGAAGCGGTTGGGGCAATCAGGAAGGCAGGTAGGCGAGCAGTTGGGAGCCAGCAGTCCTGGATTGTGAGAGAGATGTCCAATTTTCTGTTTAGACCCCATCCTGGTGGCAGTTGAGCATCCCTCAAGGGGTCCCAGATTGGAGAGGGCGCAGGCTGGGGTGAGGGACATGACACCCCCCCCCCCCAAATTTCGTGCACTGGGCCTCTAGTTTATATAATAAATATGAATAGTTTTCTGTTATGAAAGCTTAACAGGAGAGTCTCATATATGATGGAGAAAATGATATTGTCTTTGGGTTTTGAGACAGATTATAAGTAAAAGTGAGCTTTAACCTAGTCTTGATCATAAATATCAGTCATTTGAAATTAGTGAAGTTGTAAATTAACTTGAGTTTATCACTTTGGCAGAGGCTCATACTGTTTGATGTGATAATAAGCAGTGATGTTCTGCTAATCTAGATTCTAGTTTGTATTCATTTCCATTAAATTTTGGGTTAGTAATCTAATTCTGGAAGACATCTGATAATTTCAGGGGTAGTCTTACAGTTTAATTAAATTGTATTCCAAGTTCAGGGTTCTGTCTTGGTGGTTAGAGTGTATCAAAGTAATTTAGAGAATTTTAATATTTTTGAACTATAAGCAGGCCCTTATTAAAATCAAATCTCAAAATATCCTCCATTCCAAAATATGTCTTAGGTATATTTGTGCTTAGTGCACAAGATGGATAATTATAATTAAAAGTTAGCAAATATGGCTTCTTATATACCCATTGTACAAGTGTTATGCCCTTAAACAAAATTCAGTTTGAGGGTTTTGAATTTAGGAATTTCTAACATCTCATATTCTGTAATTTTAATTTGTTGATTTTAAGAAAATTGTTGATATTTTGTTATCTTAGTTCTGTTTTTTGCTCCTGTTTTTGTGTTTAAAACCAGAGTACCTGGTTTTGCCTTTAAGATATTTTTAAAGTTTTGTTGAATTTTAGCACTTTTTCTAGGTATCAAAATCTATTTTTATGTTCTGTAGCTTCTGAGGACACCACTATATTTAGTTGGGGCCAAAATAGTCAGCAGTCTGATTGGTTTTAAAAAATTATTTGAGGATATTTAATTGATCACATTAAAAATATATAAATATGGGTGCCTATACTTCAGGTATTCTACTTCAGCAAGTGTATAATTGGAATATATTCATGCACACGTGGAGTATATTTGCATAACAAGGTTAGATACTTCCATAGAGATTTGAGAATGAAAAATACAATCATTGGAAACAGTGGGTGGAAACAGTGAAGAATAACAAGTTGGTGTAGCTGTTTTATGCCTTTCCCCCTGTCTTTCTCAGGGTAGAACCTTTCTGGGGAGCTTGATTTTTGAAAAGGAAATAAAAATGAGAATTAAAGCAACCTATCAAGATGGAACAGTTATCGCTCAGGCGGAGTATGGCACGGTGGATATAGGGGAAGAGGTGGCGAAGAAAGGATTTGCAGAAAAATGCAAACTCCCGTCCAGCACTAACATTAGTGAAGAACAAAACCCAGATCCCGGTCAGCTTGTTCTCAGGAACCTCAAAGGCCCCATTCCCCTGTGGGGACACAGATCAAACCAGTCAACATTCGGCAGGCCAAAGGGGCGATTGAATGGGAGGCAGACACTTGACTCTAAGGATGAAAATGATGTAGGAAATCATGTGCCATTTCCAAAGTAAGACTTGGTGGGGTTTTAATCTTACCTAATATTTAATTCATGGTAGAAGCCCTTGTCATAGTAGAAGTCAGCAGTTATGTTTTTGGAATCCCCAGCTATATCATGATTTTGAGGAATGATACTAATTATTTCTGTTTTTCTAAAACATGTATTATTTTTCTCTTTGGCAGTAATACTTTAAGACCCATTTTGAAAGAAAATTATTACTGAATTGTTCAAAGTTCATATACCAACTATTCATGCCAACTTTTTGATACTCTTATTTTGTTTTATATTTTTCAATTGCAATTTACATTTTTTATAATTTTTGCATTAGTTTCAGGTGTATAGCATAGTGTTTAGATAATCATATACTTTAAAAGTATTCCCCCTAATATTTCTATTGGTACCATGCAGAGTTATTACAGTATTATTGAGTATACTTCCTATGCTGAACTTCACATCCCCATGACTATGTTGTAACTACCAGCTTGTACTTAATCCTTTCACCTTGTTTATCCAGTCCCCCAAGTCCCCTCCCTTTTGGCAACAATCAGTCTGTTCTCTGTATCTATGAGCCTGTTTTAGTTTTGTTTGTTTAGATAGGTATTTTATTCTTTAGATTCCACATATAAGTGAATTCATTTATTGTTTGTCTTTAGCTGACTCACTTTTTTCACTTAGCGTAATACCCTCTAGGTCCATCTATGCTATTGCAAATATTAGATTCTTTTTTATGACAAGTAATATTCCATTGTGTGTGTGTGTGTGTGTGTGTGTGTGTATATATATATATATATATATATATATGTGTGTGTGTGTGTGTGTGTGTGTATACATATATATATATATATATACACATCACAACATTTAAAATCCAGTCTAAGCTGCCTCCTTAGTGCAGTAGGCAGCAAGTCAGTCTCATAAAATCCAACATTCTATTGATGGGCATTTGGGTTGCTTCCATATCTGGCTATTGTAAATAATGCTGCAAAGCACATAGGGGTGCATATATATATTTTTAAAATTAGTGTTTTGGGCTTCTTTGAATATATACCCAGAAGTGGAATTGCTGGGTTATAAGCAAGCCCACTCTCTTGAATACGTTGATCAAAAATAGAACCTCCCCCTAAATCTGAATTATTCAGGGAAAGCTAGAATTTCAAATAAACTTTGAAGTTTTTCCTGTGGCTTTAGAAATATTTCAATGAGTTTTAGGGAAATGACTATTTTTTTTTTAAATCAAAAGAGAGGCTCTTTGTTCTTCCTATGAAAACTAATTGTGATGGAACTTGATTATTACAAAAGGAGTTCACTTTTCAGATAATTTTGAACCATAAGCTTAAAATGGAAGCCACATTTGATGTTTATAAGTACCAAGCCATTTATATCTCTGAATCATGATCCAAGTCATGATGCCATATGTTAGGTGATGTAGCTATTTGTTGGGATATTTGCAGTGCTTTAGGAATGAAACTGTCAAATGAAGTGGAGGTGATGGTGAGGAGGGATTGGAAGAAACTGATACAGAGTGATTTTTACAGTATTTGCTGGAGTTGATATTTCTGTGAAAAACTTGGAATATATTTTCTTTAAGAGTTGGTACCATTGTTTCTGAAGTATAACTTTAATTATAAAATCTAATTTGCATTAAGATATTTTTTAGTGGTGGTCTAGGTAAAGTTTTAGAATAGTTTCCAAAATTAACTTTAAGATATATCAAGGTATAAAAAGCCTAATATAAATTAGTTTAGATTTCTGATCTCTGTAGCCTTATTCAGTTTGGTTTTTAAAATGAGTGAATTTGTTTTTAACAGGGAATGTTTGGCTATTGGTGACTTTAATTTAGGGTCTAATGTCAGCCTGGCAAAAATCAAGCAGGACCAGAAACTGATTGAAGAAAATGAAAAGCTTAAAACAGAGAAGGAGGTTCTTCTGGAAAGTTATAAGGCATTAGAATTGAAAGTAGAACAGACTGCCCAGGAACTGCAGGTATGGTATGCTCAGTGGCTTAAGTAAGGTAAAGAATGACCAACTGGGATCTCCATATTCATCTACTCTTTCTTGTTAAATTTTCTGTTTTCCTTTCATTCCTTTTCATTCCCTTTCTCTCCCCCTGCACCACAAATGTGTCTCCAGCATAGCAGTTCCTCCATTATAGACACAGCAGGACCCCACAGCCAGTTGGTCTGAAGGAAAATTCCTCCCAGAGTACCAGCAATAACCAAGGCTTAACTACACCAAGACTTTGCACTCGGCCCATAAAGGGGTGTTCCAAGACTGTCCACCTTGGGTTATTGGGGAGGCTGAGCTACTGGCCCCTGGGGGTCACCTACCGCACAAAGCTGCTCCATCAACACAGGGAAGCAGCCAAAATGTGGAGACACAAAGGCATGTCACAAAAGGGGGCATTGGAGGAAAGCAAACTCCGGGACGACATGGGAGTTTAGGACCACATTTATAAGGTTACTCAGTCTTCTAAAAACTGCTGAGGAACTTGAGACTTATAAGGAGCTTAATGAGAATGTCTAAAAAACGGAAAAGGACCAGTCAGAAATTAAGAATACACTGTCTGAAATAAAGAATTTACAGAAACTCAACTGTAGATCAACGTACCCCAAGAATCAAACCAAAGATCTGAAATACAAGGAAACAAGACACCCAACCAGAAAAACAAAAAGAAAAAAGGATCCAAAAATATGAAGATAATGTAAGGAGCCTCTGAGACAACTTTAAGCCTACCAACATCTGAATTTTTGGGGTGCCAGAAGAAGAGAGAGAACAAAATATTGAAAACCTATTAGAAGAAGTAATGACAGAAAACTTTCCCCACCTGGTGAAAGAAATAGACTTACAAGTTCAGGAAGCAAACAGAACCCCAAACAAAAGGAATCCA
The DNA here is from genome assembly GCF_964339955.1 of Pipistrellus hanaki. Lineage (NCBI taxonomy): Eukaryota > Metazoa > Chordata > Mammalia > Chiroptera > Vespertilionidae > Pipistrellus > Pipistrellus hanaki. The sequence continues at coordinate 4,721,498 of NC_140512.1, forward strand.
AAGAGGACCACACCGAGACACATCATAATTAAAATGCCAAGGGAAAAAGGTGGTCTTAGGCAACCCTGATAGTGCTTCTCAACCTGTGGATTGCAACCCACAGGTCAGTTATAGTTTTCAAATCCCAACTAGTAGGAACATCATTGTTTATTAACCTATGGCCTAATATATCTTTAACCTTTAAAATTTTAATTATTTCTAAAAATCATTTAAATAACAGTAAAAACACAGTTTCCTATTTCGGTCTCACTAGTATGTGCTTGTTCTTTGTTTCAGCAAGAGAAAGCAACCATCATGGATTTAACTAAACATTTAAAAAGCACTCTGAAGATTCATGTAGGTACCAGAATGAAAAATCTAGCAGCTAAGATTGAAAGATTAAAAGAAATTAGGTAGGTAAGAGCATATTTTTGAGAAGGATAATTTAAAATAATTGTTAATTAGTTGATGGTCTGTATGACCACCATTTTTGCTTTGAAATTTAACTTTGCATTTTTACAACTTTAAAGGGAGAAATTAAAAATGGTAACTCCTGATTAAACAAATTTTGTAGTGTGACATTGTTAGTAGAAGGAGTTATATTGTCCTAAACCAGTTTGTGAGAGTGAAATTAAAAGTTCGACACATGTGGAACTACTACATCCAGCTTTTTTGCTTGTTGTTACTTTCAGGCTTATACTGAAGCTAAAGATTTCAGTAATCTAAATTAATTATTCTCTGTCTAAAGAAAGAAAAAAGTAGTCACCATGGAGTCAAAAGAAAAGAAGTGGATTAGCAAGTCTTGTGCAGAGTTTATTTAGTATTTTTCAGACTTTGTATGTGAATTATGTAGGTATTTTATCTAATAGAGGATTGCTTTATAGCTGGTTAGGAAAAATTTGTTATACTTTTCTGGAATGTGAAAAATATAGTTCTCAAAGTAACCTAGTTTTCTTTTATGCTACACAAAGGACTTAAACCAGTAATTCATTTTCTCATGTACTTTATAACACTAAGAAATTGCCCTGAATGAATGCTGCATGTTGGTCTTCTGTCCAATGAAAACATTCTCCGGTATAAGTCCATGAATTGGCACCCTATATAATAAAAACCTTATATTAATTGTAATGTAAATATCTGTGTTTTCCGATGGTCTTAGGCTCTACAGCAGCGGTTCTCAACCTGTGGGTCGCGATCCACAGGTTGAGAACCACTAGCAGGGTCGCCTAAGACCATTACGATACATAACAGTAGCAAAATTACAGTTATGAAGTAGCAACGAAAATAATTTTATATTTGGGGGTCACCACAACATGAGGAACTGTGTTAAAGGGTCGAGGCATTAGAAAGGTTGAGAACCACTGCTCTAGAGGCTAATCAACCTTTGATATACCTTGAAAAATTAAGTGGCTACATTGCAAAGATGTGAAATAGACTTCAGACCAAAAAAATTCAATGTATTTCAATTTATATTTGAAGACATAATGTGCTACTCGAATGGTGGCAATCTAGCTGGAAACTAGAAAAAAGAATAGTTGGCCTCCCTTTCTGATTGCATTTTCTTTTTTTTTCTTTAATATATTTTTTATTGATTTTTTTTACAGAGAGGAAGGGAGAGGGAGGGAGAGTTAGAGAAATCAATGAGAGAGAAGCATCAATCAGCTGCTTCCTGCACAACCCCTACTGGGGATGTACCGGCAACTAAGGTACATGACCTTGACTGGTATCAAACCTGGGACCCTTGAGTCCGCAGGCTGACACTCTAGCCACTGAGCCAAACTTGTTAGGGCTGCCTTTTCTTTTTACATTTCTTTTTAAAAGTCTACAAATGCTGGTCTGCTTATTAGGGTACAAGGGCTGTGTGCCTGTAGTCTTGGTAATTTAAGTCTAAAATTTGTAAAAATATATTTACAAATTTAATTGTCAACAAGAAATGAAGGTCCATTTGATATAATTTAAAGTCTGCAGATTTTTGAAGTTGTCCTTTTATATAAAGGTTTTAAAAAATACTTAATTTTTTTTCTGTCATATGTATTTTTTAATTATAACTTTGTACCAAAGTTATTTATGGTTTTATATAAAGTTTAAAAAATTACCTCTATTGGCCAATTTTATAAATAGTAACTTTAGATCATAACATTTAAGCCCAACTTTTTCTCATAGCAACTTAAAAATTTTCTCTCTTCCTTTTTCTATTTTTTTTAATAGACGTGTTAACATCAGTGTTCGCTTGGGAAATGACCTTTCAGATGCTATACAGATGTTGGATGAAGAGTGCTTTTCTACCCCAGTTTCTTTGGATGAATTAGAGATAGTTTGGGCAGAATACAATCTGGCTCAGGAGAAGATTAAAACTTGTCAAAATGTGGTGGGTCACAAATTTCTCTCTATTATGATTTTTTTTGGTGTTTAATATAAGGAGATATCTTTTGAGGAAGCAGGACTTCAGCTACTGTAATGTTACTTTGCATGCAATATTATAGTTTACAGTACCTTTATCATTATTTGAAACTTTTTTTTGTTAACTTTTTATCTACAACCAATAAAGCAATAGTGATTATAGATAAAGGATTGACAAAATCTTCTCCACTTTTGCATGATAATTTGATTTTTGATTAGTTCCCTTGGTAATGTGATAAAATATTTTTGTCAGGTTACTAGGCAACATTGTTTAGGAAAATAAAAGCTCTGATTGGTAAATTGTATCTGGACGGGGAGGAACTATAAGTGACTACAAGTACTTGGTGAAACTCTTGCAACTGGGCATATCCCCTGAGGGACCCTGGATGCTATGCCTGGAAGAGATAGTAGTTGTTGAGGGCCAGGAGACAGTCAGGGGACTACCACACCTGCTACCAAGGATCTTGTCTTCTGGTTTGAGGTGTGTTCTATGCTGCAGTGTTGGACTCTGCCTTACTATTAAATGCTATCTAAACCATTTGTTGAGAGGCGGTTATTTGTGGGGAGGGGAAGGAAATGAAGAAGGAATATTTCACATGAATTCTTTATTAGTGTAGGTAAAAGTATATTTCCTCTTCCAATTTTCTTTAATATATTGAGCTGTCGGGCATAACTCTTTTTTTTTTTTTTTTTTTTTTTTTAAAATAAAGATATTTGGCACAACAGTCATTGTTTTCCTTAGTACTTGTGAGTTTTATGCTTGTGTTTGGAACTTTCCAATCTTCAGTGTTGGTGGTTTCTGCATCTGAGGAGTATTCTCTGAAAGTTTTACTCCCTGTTCAAAATTAGGTTGGTCAGTTGGCAACTAACTGGCTCTGAATGAGCAGAGTGAACAGAATAACTAGGCCTCTAGAAATGTCAGGAATATTTAATTTGAAGAAAGGTTGGATTTGGGTTATATTACATATTAGACCCTAACTTAGGGGTGTCGAACTCAATCAGAGAAGGGGCCAAAATCTAAAATCCAGCCTAAATCGCGGGCCGAATGGTTTACTGAACAGTCATAAACTGACAATGTCATAAACTGACAGCGGAGTGCAGTGATGACAGCGCGGTGCGGGCCACATTGCAAGGCCTGGCGGGCTGGATTTGGCCCGCGGGCCTTGTGTTTGACACATGTGCCCTAACTAGTCACTTCTGATTATGGAAGGAAGAAAGTGACAGAAGTGATAATTTTTGAATCTCAGTGAAACATTGGCAATGCTATAGTTACTTTATAAACTACTCCTTACACTAACTTCTTTATTGGGTGACATTGGTTAATAAAACTATATAGGTTTCAGGTATACAGTTGTATAATATAGTCCATCATCTGTATATTGTATGTTTACTATCACAAGTCAAGTCTCTGTCCCTTGAGGGTAGGATGGGAATAGGGACAGAGCATGTAATTAGTAGGAACTTGAATGTTTTTCTTAAGAAAAGCAAAATTTCATTGTTGCAGAAATAATGGGAAAAAATAAAGATTAGCAGAGCAGGATTGTTGAATTTAAATGTCTTGTTTTTAATTAAGAGAAAGAAAGCTCTTTGTCAGCTTGTTGATCTAGGGCAGGGGTGGGCACATCCTGCCCGAGAATTCATTTGGTCAGGCTCTGCCAAGGCATTAGGGGTGAGTTAATACAATGTTTGACCAAATAGAGCAGGCTAATTTTTAAGTTGGTAATTTTTTATGGCCATTTGATTTATAAATATCAAAATGGCTCTTGGCAGAAAAAAGGTTCCCCATTCCTGATCTAAGGAGAGGTGTTTGTCTTATTTGCTACTGTGTTTGGAAAATGTAATTTAAATTTTATTGTTTTGAAGGGATCAATTAAAAATTTTTTTTCTCATTGGTTTCAGAAAGAGAAAGGGAAAAGGGCGGAGAGAGAAATATCAGTGATGAGAATCATTGATCAGCTGCTCCCTTCTGGGGATCAAGCTCACAACCCAGCCATGTACCCTGCCCACAACCACTGAACCACACCAGCCAGGCCAAAAATCAATTTTTAAATATAGATCAATGTATAAAAAACACTGGATGTGTATATTAATGATGGTTATTCTTTTTTCTCTTCCTTCAGAATGAAGGGGATATTTTGATTGCCAGAAGAAATGAAGTACAACAGAAACTGTGCACGGCAGTAGAAGTTTTTATTTTGGCAGTAGATGAGTTACCTCTTAATAAACGTTTGAAAACATTGCAGGTTGGAATTTAAAAAGATACATAGCATTAAATATACATATTTATCATTTTAGAGATGAAATTAGCATTTACTTGGAGACTTCAGATAGTATTAATGGTTGCAAAAGTTTTTCTTCTCTTCTTTGATTCTAATTTCTTCTTAATGGAATTAAAATTTCATACAAATGGCCCTAGCTGGTTTGGCTCAGTGGATAGACCATCGGCCTCCAGACTGAAGGGTCTTGGGTTTGATTCTGGTTAAGGGCACATACCCAGGTTGTAGGCTCGATCCCCAGTAGGGGGTGTGCAGGAGACAGCCAATCGATGGTTCTCCCTCATCACTGATATTTCTATCTCTCCCTCTCCCATCCTTTCTAAAGTCAATAAAAACATTAAAAAATTTCATATGAATGTATTTAATAGTTTATATATGTGTATCTGTTCTGCATGTGAAGAAAGTTACCTTTTTCCACAGAAGGTACAGTCTTCTCCCACTCGCACAGATTGTATTCACTTAGTGCTATTCCCTGTCTTCCCAAGGCTTCCTGAGTTTTATGATAGAAATTTCAGGCTCTATTAAGTTTTTTTTGGTCTCTGTGATATTTCTAGGGTTTGATTCCTCGAGAGAGCCAGCAGGCTCTCTTGTTTCTTCCAGTCCTTTAAAAAATGCTTTTAAGTGCACATACATGTTTGGTGTCTCTCCTTAATTGGAATTATTTGTATATTTTGATGTGCATTTTTATTAAGGAATAGGTCTTGGAAACTTCCATGTCAGGATAAAACAGTAGTGATTTAATTTAAAGCTAGAGAAAAGAAGGGGCTTTCTTCTAAATAGCAAGCCTAAGATTATAAAGCTTCCTATATGTAACCTTATTCACTTGGTAAAACTTTCCCTGTTAGAGTCCAAACAAGTCGACTTCTAGGTAGTTGTTTGCTTTCATGTCTGTCTAATTGTTCTGTTTTATTTATAAAATTCTCAAGGATAGAGAATCAACATTTCTGCCTCGAAGGTTCTAATACAGTGCTTTAATCCTAGTGGGAAGTTAATAAACGGAAATATATCTCTGCAGGATTTGTCAGCCTCTTTAGAAGCGGTATATGGACAGGCCAACGAAGGGACAAACTCTGAAGAAATACTTAAGAAATTTTATGACTGGAAGCGTGAGAAAAGGGAGGAGCTCACCAGTGTTAGGAGTGAAACAGAAGTTTCTCTACAGCGTCTTGTAGCGTGGTTCCAGAGCACCTTAAAGGTAATCAGAGCTCTTGCTCAGTGGCACAAACCAGGGAATTTAAAAGAAAAATTTCCAAATGTCACTTCTTTTCTGAGGGGGTGTAGGGAGGCTGAGAATGAATATGAATGGGAATGTGTGTGCTGGGATGGAGGAATGAGGAATTAACATATTTGTAGTCTGTTTAGGACCTATATAAAGACAACTTCAAGCTATAGGTGTAAGATAATATTACTGGAGTTTATTGCAAGTATGTATTTTACAGCTATAATGTGGAGATAAGGGCATGTAAAGATACATGTGCTTTAGAGGATAGATAGCTTTCCTGTTTTTTGTTTTCTTTTTTAGGAAGATGAATTTTAAGATGAGTTGGTTAACTGGTCATGCTAAAAATATGCTATTGGTGTTGTTTAAATATTTTGATTTTTAGGTATCTTAAAGATCTTAAAGATACCTAAATTAAGTAAAGACTCTTAGTCTTAGTTGGTATTAGATATTAGAGAAGATGTTTGGTATATCATTTTTTTTTAGTTCTTGTTTACTGTTATAAAAACAGCATGTAATGTTCCAAAAGGTGTGGGGGCATGTGATTCTATATTATGCTCTCAGAACGCTAATTAAATTTCAGCCTAATTTTGTTATTGATCCTCTGTTCTTCTGTTTGCTTCACAACTTCCTTAGCAAGGGCAATCTGTGTGAATGACTTCTAAATACGAATTTCTTTGTTTGGAGAAAACACAAGTTAATCTCTAGCTACTTACATAACTGATTTTTTTGTACTTCCTTTCCCCCCCATTTGGCACTTGCCAGGTGATTTTTTTTAAAACTTCTTTATTGTTAAAGTATTTCATATGTCTCCTTTCCCCCATTAACCTCTCCCCAGCCCTAGCACATGCCCTCACCCCCCTACTGTGTGTGTCCATGGGTTATGCTTATGTGCATGCATGAAAGCACTTTGGCTGGCCTCTTCCCTCTCCCTTCCCTCAGCCTTCCCTCTGAGGTTGGATAGTTTGTTCCATGCTTCTGTGTCTCTGGATCTATTTTTGTTCATCAGTTTATGTTGTTCATAATATTCCACAAATGAGTGAGATTGTGTGATACTTAATCTTTCTCCAACTGGCTTATTTCGTTTAGCATAATGCTTTCCAGGTCCGTCCATGCTGTTGCAAATGGTAAGAGCTCCTTTTTTTTTTTTTAATAGTGTAGTATTTCATTGTGTAGATGTACCACAGGTTTTTCATTTATTCATCTGCTGGGCACTTAGGCTGTTTCCTTTTTGGTACTTTCTTATGGATAATTAATATAAGTAAATTATTGCTTTATTCTCTTTTGTTATAGATCACGATTATCTTTCTGTTTAGGTTTATTATTTGTTATCTTTTTCATTTCCACAGTCTGATTATTTGAAACCAAAGTCACTGTTTGTGATCTTTAGTTCTATATTATAATTTAGGCCCCTGATTTAATTCTGTTTAATATCTTACTATTAAGTTTATTTCCTGATAGAAAATACCTTTGTTTTTCTAATAAATGGAACCATTTGAGTTTAGTCTATAACTTTTAGTTTCCAAATTCCTAAATACTAGTAAGTCATCACCAATTATAATCATATTTCTTCTTTGTTCAAGACCTAACATTGCCTGCCTAATATAATACTTTCAGAGTTAAGCTTGCCACCTGCACATTCAAGGTTTTTTTTAAACCAGTTTTTAGTAAGACTCACTCTTAGTATTCCCCCCAAACATCTTGGTCTTGTCTCTGTCCCCTCCAACCCCATACTTTTTCTCTGTATTCTCTTACCTCTGTGAACCACTAACTATAAAAATCCGTTGTTTTTTTTTTTTTAAATGTGTGTGATACATCTACATTTGTAACCCCCCCCACCCCCATGTATAAATTACATGAGGGAAGTACTTTCTTTCTGTGTATCCTTATTTCCCCCACACTGCTCGGTGAGTAGGCTAATATTCTCCAATTATAAGGACACAGTACTTATTGAAATAATTAAATGAGATACTTCATGCTTTTATTTTTTATAAATGAGGCTTTTGATCTCTCTGTGGAAGAATCACTGACTTCTGAAGACACAATTGATAACATTGATGAAATCCTAGAGAAGGCTGAGTCAAGTGTCTGCAAAGAGCTGGAGATATCTCTGATTGTGAGTATTGATATTTATTGCTTCCTCTGAAGCAACATGGTTTGTTTCTCTTGCAGGTTAGAAAGTATTAAGACTGGTCTTAGCTTTGCCCTTATAGGCCTGTTAGAAAGAATAACACTGTCAAGTTCTAATCCAAATACAAAATAAAATCTCATTCTTCCCGGGCATGGCATTTTCATCTTTAATAGGACATTTAACATTACAAATAAAATCTAATGTTTAATTCTAGGAAATCTAAGTGTAACCACTTTCTGAAGCATTTGATTCTTTAGTCCGTCATACTCAATGACTGAAATAAAAGATTCTTAGAATTTGTGAAACTTAAATCTGTGAGAGCTTCGGAAGCAGTTACACATGGGTGATTAATCGCTCCATTTTCTATTGTGCATATTCTTTGTTGCAATGTCAAGTTAAAAATTAGTATAGCTCCTCAAAAGAATGTTTTTAATTTTAATATTGTTCACTAGGATTCTTTCCCAGTTTTTCAGCTGTTTACAAAGTCTCAGTAGTAATGTTCTTCATTTACTTACAGTATTTCTTTTTACCGTTTGTGATTTTATTTAGATTAGTATTAAAATATATACTTAACTGTATCCTCTTTTGTTGGATAGCCCTCATTTAGATGGTTTTGTCAAACTTAACTTTAGAAATAGTTGTTAACAGATGATTCTAAAAACAGCTTTGTGTTTAGTTCCTACATTTACATTGTAGTATCCCTGGTTTTCTTTAACGTTCCTCTGCTCTAGACAGCTGTAAGAATAATAGTGTAATGGGGGTAAAATTCCCATCTGTATATACACACACACACACACACACATATATATATATGTGTGTGTGTGTGTGTGTATACACACACACACACACACACACACACACATTATTGATTTTTTACAGAGAGGAAGGGAGAGGGATAGAGAGCTAGAAACTTCGATGAGAGAGAAACATCGATCAGCTGCCTCCTGCACACTTCCTACTGGGGATGTGCCCGTAACCAAGGTACATGCCCTTGACCAGAATCGAAACTGGGACCTTTGAGTCCGCAGGCCAATGCTCTATCCACTGAGCCACACCGGTTTCGGCCCCATATGTACATCTTTGACATCATTCTCTCTTCTGTCTAGAAAAGGATTGTGTTTAAGAAATATTTTGAAATGGATATAGAAATTTGTTAAAGGCATCATTTTGAAGTTTTTCCATTGTTATTGAAAGTTTTAACTGTTTTGGATACTCCTTTGTCTATAATTCCATGTGTGTGATTTCATTTAGGAGCAAGGTGATGCCGACAAGGAAATCATTCTAAGCACATACAGTCAGGTACTGCAGAAGATCCATTCAGAGGAAAGGCTCATTGCCGCAGTACAATCCAAGTACAAGCACAGTATTGAGGTTGGATTATGCTTTATTCTCTGTCTTCTGTGTTGATGCTTTGTATTTTTTAATACTTAAACTTTTCTCAGGTAGTTTAATACCCGTGTGTAGGCAAATTATTTGTTATTGCTAGTAAAGCACTGTCCTGCTGTAAGCTGGTATGTAATAAAATTCTCCCTGCAGCTTCTCACCTCTCAGCCTTCATAGAATTTAAGAGGTTAGGGTCTTGCTCTGGATTAGGTTTTGGCTTAAGGAAATGTGGCTGGTTTGATCTAGCCAGATCACTAAACTTTTTCTATATTAGCAATAAGGCTGTTATGCTTTCTTATCATTTGTGTGTTTGCTTAATTTAAAACTTTTCTTTTGCATTCACAACTTGGCTAGCTGACGCAAAGTCCTAGCTTCTGGTCTGTCTCAGGTTTCGACGTTCTTCACTAAGCTTACTCATTTCTAGGTTAAGTGAGAGAGATGCGACTCTTCCTTTCACTTGAACACTAGAGGCCTTATGGGATTACTGGAGGCCCAGTGCCCGAAGTACGTGCATGGATAGGGTCCCTAGGCCTGGCCTGTGATCAGGGCCAGTCAGGGCCTCCGGGTGCTGGCCGGGACCTTCCTTCACTGCTGCTGGCTGCCGGCTGCCGGCTGGGACTTTCCTTCGTTCCGCACCACCCCCTGGTGGATATCATAGAGAGCAACCAAACTCCCAGTCTTCCAGTCAGACTCCCAAGGGGGCACTTTGCATGTTAGCCTTTGTGTGTGTGTGTGTGTGTGTGTGTGTGTGTGTGTGTGTGTATATATATATATATATTAATTGGCCCAATTTCATTATTGTTGCATCTCAGGAAATAGGGAGGCCCAAAGAGAAGGAGAGAGATGGGGGAAGGGCTGATTAGTGGAGCAGTCACACATAGCATTTATTGGTTAAGTTTGCTATATTATATGGGTGTGGCTCCCAAAACAATTACCGTGGTAATATCAGAGATCACTCATCACTGATCACCATAAAAAATATGTATGCCTTTCTGTATATATTAGCTTGAGATATTTCTTTTACCTTTTCTTTTTCTTTCTTTTTTTTTTTTTTTAAATTTATTGATTTTTTACAGAGAGGAAGGGAGAGAGATATAGAGAGCTAGAAACGTTGATGAAAGAGAAATATCATCGACCAGCTGCCTCCTGCACACCCCCCACCGGGGATGCGCCCGCAACCAATGTACATGCCCCTGACCAGAATCGAACCTGGGACCCTTCAGTCCGCAGACCGACGCTCTACCACTGAGCCAAACCGGTTTTGGCTTACCTTTTCTTTTCAATACTGGAACAGATATTCTTCTAAATAGAAATATGGACAATTAAGAAATCAAGTGGTAGAATTATCTTGTAGACTTTATTTCAACCTGTATTCAGTAAATACTAATTGAATCTTAATAGATAAGTAATAAATGGTCTGTAAGTGACTATGCTGTCTGTTTTGAAAATGTGATAATTCTTTCTCTTACTTAGTTTAAGAAGCAGATTATGGAAAGCTTAAATAAGAGCCCCAATCTGGATCACTTGCTGTCCATTAAAAAGACGCTGAAAAACTTAAAAGCTCGACTGAGATGGAAATTGGTTGAAAAGAATAATTTGGAAGAAGTAAGCAAATAGTTGGTGGTCACTGAACTCTTTGTGTGTCTCACTTTACTTGGGCTCTGCTTTATAAAAGTAATGTGCAAATGTTCTCTTTGAATAGAATAGAATCATTATTTAAATTTTTATGTATTTTATCTTTTCCTCTCAGTGTATGTAAATAAAATTATTACATTAATAGTGTAAACATTTTTCTATGTCACTAAATGCTGTTTGAAAACAGTTTACGTGGCTGCCTTGGTTTTCAGTAACATAAATGTTTTTGAATAATTTGAAAAACTCTTGGTTTGGGCTGTTATACAATGTCTATTATAATACAAGCCTCCTACGTGCAAGGCTTGTATTGGGGTGTTCCCCAAAGGTAGAATTTGTTATAAACTATTTTTCAGATAACGATGTCTTCTGTTTACTTCTTTTTTTTAAATAGCTGCACATATTGTTTCTTGGAAATATTTAAAGTTTTTATATGATAACAGAACTAAAAGAATTAGGATATTCTCATCTTCATTAACTTCCTTAGGTTTAAAACTTTGTGAAACTTTGTGAATTCTTAGTTTTCCCTTGAGAACTTGATTTAAAAAGAGTTTTATATTATATTTTAATCCATTTTGAATGAGCTCTGTTTCTCTTTGAAGCACTTAAGTGGAATATAATGGTTTAATATTTTTTCAGTTTTATTGTCTTCTGGGCTGTGGGGAATGGTGTCTTTTTCAGTTTTTTTTTAACTTTTGGAGAAATATAGCTAACTCTGAAATGTGCCATTTAAGATGGCTTATTCTCACTGGAGTCTTTCCTCTAGTAGACATGCCACACATTTACTCATTAAAAAAAACACAAACCCAAATCTTATGTAGAAAACAATTCCAGGGCATTTAATTGTATTCTGGTTCCTAGTCTTGACACTTAACTTTCTGATCGCAGTTGGTCATCTTTATTGTAGAGAATTCTTCAGCAAATTTTAAGAGGTGAGAAAAAACCCTATGTAATTTACTTTGTCTTTATTTTTTATAATTCTTTTTCAGAGGTTTTAGAAAATTAGTGTTAGAATATTAACTCAACAAGTGCTATTATGTGCTAGGTACATAGGATATGTAGAAATCAGATGGAGTGATTTGCTTAGAAGTTGCATTAATCCTTACTAGGAAGACTTATTTTCAGTCTACTTTAACAGGCCTGTAAGGTCACTTTATTTCTTTCTGATTAAAGTCTGATGACCCTGATGGATCTGAAATTGAGAAAATAAAACAAGAAATAACTCAGTTACGTAATAGTGTCTTTCAGGAAATTTATCGTGAGCGAGAGGAATATGTAAGTATTTGATTCTTGGAAGTTTTGAATTAGTTTGAATTAGAAATTGAATTAATATATCCATTTTATGAAGTGGACTATATTAATAAGAATAGAGATTATATTGGCATAGATATATATTGGCATAATAATCTTTATGTGAATTTAGATATTTCTGATGACAAAATAATTTATTACCATTGTACCAAATGTGGAAATTACACAAAATTATAAAGAAGAGAAAACATCACTGTAATTTTCCTACTTGTGGTAATAATAGTGATCATTGTTAATTTTTGACGTTAACTTTCCTTTTGTCTTTTTTTGCTTATTTTTACAAGACTCGAGATGATAGCATAAACACAATTTGCACAGTGCTTATATTCTGCTTCACAGAAATCCTGAAGATTTTTTCCTTTATTAAAATTCATATGAACATCATTTTGGTATAATACCGCAATGACAGCATTATTAGGGCAGCATAAATTAGTTGAAGAACATAACAAATTACCTGCTTTTGGGGTGGGGGAGATGTTGCATCTTTAAGTCTCTAATCTACCACTAGTTTTTGTGAGAGTCAGCATATTTTCTCTTTAAAATGCAAGAGTATTGTATTTTATGAATCAGAAATGTAATGTGAACTAAGTTAAGAACATTGCTTTGAAAAATAAAAATATTGTGAAATAATAGACATTTTAAGGTTATATTTCATTTAGCAAACTCACATGACTGTACTTCAGCATTCACCTTGAATAAAATAGCTATCTTCCAGTGACTTGATAAGTGTCTAGAAGTTTCACTTAATGAATATGTGATAAATAACTTTCCTAAGAATCCTCAGTTTTCACATTTGCTTTAAAGTGGCTTTTGTAGAGCTACATATTATTTTTCAAGGCATTTATGTGTATTTCCTCCTAAATGACATAGCTGTTATTTTAAACATGTCACTGTGTTCTTATATTTTTTTTGAGAAATAATGATAATTTCATAAGTCAAGTTGGTATATTATCACACTTTTTCATTTTAGCTTGGAAGTTAGTGCAGAGCTTGACCGTAGGCAAGGTTCTGTGTTTATATATGTATACCAGGCCTAAAATTGGTAATTAAGTTTTTCTTCTGTTAGTAAAGATGGTATTTTAGATGTAAGATGATTCTTGGCTTTCATTTGCTATTTAAAAAAAAATATATTTTATTGATTTTTTTACAGAGAGCCAAACCTGTTTTGGCAATCATTTGCTATTTTTTTATTTTTATATTAGAAGGCAGAATCATTGATTATGTATATTAGGGCATACATATATCTTCTTAGATATATAATAAGGGAGATACTGCTATGTTTTTTCCCCCCAAAGGCCAACATATCACAATTGAATATATATCTATATTTTTTAAACTTAGGAGAAGCTGAATAACTTGGTACAGAAATGGTTCCCTGAGCTACCTCTGCTCCATCCTGAAATAGGATTACTTAAATACATGGTAAGCTTTGTTTCCCCTGAGAATTACTACTCTGCAGACAGTGTTGAAACTGATGTTAAAAATTGTATGTCAGTGTTAAATTTATAATATCCATACTATAAAAATGTTTATGATGAGTAGTTTCTGGATATTGTGAGAACTTTTTCTCAAAACTGTCTTTAATACTGGCGGAGTGCATTCTAGGTGTTTTATTTTTTGAAATAATAGCAGTTTAGCTGCTGGCTCAAGAGTTAGAATAAAAGGGGAATTTATGCCAAATGTATTTTTTAAGTTAAAGCAGATTGGAGAAAACTGTAGCGATGTTGGTTAAGCTGGAGATGTTGATGTGGGTGCAGTTCTCCAGGCCAATAGGATTGAAAGGCTGGGAAATGAGGGTGCTGTGCAGGAGGCAGTGTGGAGCAGGAGGGCAGACTCTGGCTCCTAAGGCGGAATTTGTTAGCTCTGTGTTTTGTATTGCCTGGTAATGATGGGGGTTAGATAGAATAGTTATTCTTTTTTTTTTTTTTTTTGTATCCAAAATGTTTGTTGGGATGGTTTCCCACTCATCTTGATTTGAGGTGCTTTTAGTGCTGCTTCCTTCTGAAGGAGCAGCCTTCTGTGAACCTTGCTTTTCCTCCTGTTGGCTGACAGAGAACAGTGGAGCAACCAACACACAAAACTACCGTTTGTGCGTGGCCAAAGACGGTGGTGATTTTATAGCATCCTGGGCATTTGACATCCATGAAGTAGGAATTGGAGCTCTGCACCAGGCACTTCTTCTTGTGTTTCCTCTTCTCTTCTGGAGAGGGACTGGGGAGGTCCTTAGCGAGAGGCATATTGTCTTGGGGAGGTGTTCACAGCCGGAAAAAGTTATTCTTTTTTAAAAATACATTTTTATTGATTTCAGAGAGGAAGGAAGAGGGAAAAGAGAGACAAATATCAATGATGAGAGGGAATCACTGCTCAGCTGCCTCCTGCACAACCTCCACTGGGGGTCAAGCCTGCAACCTGGGCATGTGCCCCTAACTGGAATCCAACCCAGGATCCTTCAGCCACAGGCCGACGCTCCATCCATTGAGCCAAACCAGCTAGGGCATGATATTTATTCTTAAAGATTGACATTAAGTCCATGATAACAGGTATGGAACACAAAGGGATATTCAGATATTTGTGAATTCATAAATGTGAAGATTAGTATCTCTTAAATTGTTAAAGAAATTATTGTAAAAACTTTCCAGATGGAAATTTAAAAATAATGTGGGGTTTTCCATGCAGTGCCATGTAGGACCTTAAAATTAATTTAAAAAATATGCTAACCTATTATGGAAGAATATAAAAGGGTTGAGTCAGAGATTATGGACTTCTTTAATGGTTTTAAGATGTTTAACTGAGATGCGTACTTAGGAAACCTCTGTGGATTGATTGTAGGTTGTGGGTATTGATTGTAGGTTGTGGGTATTTAAGAAAAACCCAAAACAGTTTTACAGTCCTTGTTACTAAAATTGTACCGCAATGAAACTTGCTTGACCTAAGTTGTTGATATTCAAGTTTTAATGCAAAACATTATTTCTTTTTAAAAGTAGCAGAAATAATTTAGTAGAATGAAAATACTTGAAAGTCATTTTCACTCTTGGGGCTTCCACTTCAAACAGATGCAGAGTTACTAGAATTACTTCATAGTAGTCATGATTTTTAGGCTTCTCATTCCCATTTTACAACCTTCTTTTTATTGTCATTTTAATATTTTTAGGAAACACAAGAAGTTTCACAAGTAAACATCAGGGTTCCTAGGAAGCATGTCTGGTTTATCCCAGTCTTTTTCAGAGTCTGTTCTGAACTGTAACAGCAATTCAATTGATGATGATAGTACTTTGGGTTGTGGTTCAAGAGCCAGGAACTAGAAAAAAAGAAAAGAAACTGAATATTTTTATTTCCTTGATTTCTTCAGTAGGGCTAATGTTGTCCAACTCAGCTAATAGCACGCAACTAATTATGTTGATGATTTAAGTATTGGGGTTGTTTGGATTATTACTTTAACAAAAACTTGTGCCTAGAACTCTGGTGGTCTTCTTACCATGAGCTTGGAAAGGGATCTTCTTGACGCTGAGCCCATGAAAGAACTCAGCAGCAAGCGTCCTTTGTTGTGTTCTGAGGTTAACGGGCAGGTCGTTCTCTTAAAGGTGAGTGTAAGTCATTCTGCTTGAGGGAGATTCAGAAATGTGACGGGCTGTGGTGCTACTTTTTAGGAAAGTAAAAACCCACTGTTTGTTTTCTAAATTTCATTAGTTGACCAGCGTGATGATGATTTATGCTCCTGGTTTGATAACCAGAAATAATTTTGAATTTGAAACTTTCCTAAGTAATATATGTTCCTTAATAGGAAATACTTGCTTTCCTTTTTCAAGTGAATTTATTACATTCTATCTAGTAGCTTTTTAAAATTTTTGTTTTTCTCACACT
This sequence comes from Pipistrellus hanaki, assembly GCF_964339955.1. Lineage (NCBI taxonomy): Eukaryota > Metazoa > Chordata > Mammalia > Chiroptera > Vespertilionidae > Pipistrellus > Pipistrellus hanaki. Next base: position 4,737,690 of record NC_140512.1, read on the forward strand.
TCTCTTTGAAATGAGTTACTATAAAATTTCACCAGTTTTGCCAACTCAGTTTTCTATTCTTTGATTTCTTTTCCTAATTGATCTGGGAAACTGTTATGATAATAGGTTAATTGGGCTTCAGTGGCATGCATTGTGTGGATATATATTATGTCACAAGTAGAATTGTTCTTTCTAAAGTACAGCATTCAAAGCAGATAAAAATGTACTTAAAAAGTTTAAAAATAAAATTAGATGTAATTTAACTTATGTAAAAATCATGACGTTGAAGCTGGAATGATGTATCATTAGAGTGGGATTTTTAATCGTGGAATTACCGCTGTCTCTCTTTTTGGTACAAGGGTTACTCTGTGGATGTTGACACAGAAGCCAGGGTGGTTCAGAGAACCGCTGCCTATCACAGAGCGTGGAGAGAAGCAAAGGAAGAGTCTGGGTTGCTACCATTGATATTCCTATTTCTGTGTAAGGTAAAGTTATACTAATCTTTTGCAGAAAATGTTGCATTTAAAAAAAGTTTTAGCTTCCAGTTTTAGTGAGGCAGTTATTCATTCCTTTTAAAATAAAGGTATCTTGGAACAGTCAATATATACTAAAAATATATTGAAGAATTTTTTACTTTGAGTCTTTCTGTTTTGCTTCTTAGTCTGATCCTATGGCTTATCTGATGGTCCCATACTATCCTAGGGCAAATTTGAGTGCTATTCAAGCCAGTATGCCTCTAACTTCAGAGGTAAGTAAAAAAACAACAACTCTATTTCCATGGATGTGTTGAATGAGAAAATAACAGCTAATGTCTACGGAGGGTATATTACTTGCTTTCTACTATGTAAAATTTTGACTCATATTACTGTATTTGTCACATCAACCCTGTGATATGAGTTATCCCAATATATACAGATGAAAAAATGTGAGGCTCACAGAGATTAAATGACTTGCACAGGATCCCTTAACCAATGGCAGAGTTGGGTCTTGAAATTAGGTCTTTTTGGTACCAAAGCTCATGATTAAAATTATTAAGCTGTACTGTAAGTTGCATTGTATATATAACACTTGGTATTATAAGTACTTGAGTGACAACTTTAATTTCCGTCATAAATTTGAATTAGTAATACCAATAAAGGACATCCTGAATTTTCCTGCCCAGTAACACTATTTCAGTCTCTCTTGCTCCCCGAGATACCTTTTATAGTCATTATTTATAATCTAAGTCTTCTTAGAGACTGAAGTCTTTTAAGTCATGTATAGATGATGTCACCAGTTACATAATCATAGCTTCTAATTCTTTCTCTATGCTCTATTCTTAATAAAGATTCATTTGGAGGAAGCTTTACTCACGTATGGAATAGTCTTTCAATTATGTATTGAGATGATTTGCCTACTTGCTGACTTCTTTGGTGTGTATTTATCTTTAGGAAGCTTTAAAGGTCATGAAAGGGGTTGCCCAAGGCCTGCATACCTTGCACAAGGCTGACATAATTCATGGATCACTTCATCAGAATAACGTATTTGCTTTAAACCGTGAACAAGGAATTGTTGGAGATTTTGACTTCACCAAATCTGTGGTAAAATAACATGATTTTACAAATAGGTTCTAACCATCATTTAATATTATTAGGCAGTATTTTAACACTTTTACATGCTATGATAATCCTATATAATAAAGTGGTAATATGCAAATTGACCATCACACTCTTGCGTAAGATGACCACCCACATGTGGTCATGCTCATGTGGTCACAAGATGGGTGCCCCCATGTCATCACAAGTTGGCCAACACAAGATGGCTGGTAGGTGAGGGCAGTTGTGGGCGATCAGGAGAAAGGGAGGGCATTTAGGGGTGACCAGGCCAGCAGGGGAAGGCAGTTGGGGGCAACCAGGCTGGCAGGGGGGTGGTTAGGGTGTGATCAGGCTGGTAGGCAGAAGTGGTTAGGGTCAATCAGGCAGGCAGGCAGGTGATCAGTTGGGAGCCAGCAGTCCCGGATTGTGAGAGGGCTGTCCAACAATGGCAGTCGGACATCCCATGAGGGGTCCCAGATTGGAGAGGGTGCAGGCTGGGCTGAGGAACACCCCCCTCCAGTGCACAAATTTTGTGCACTGAGCCTCTAATTTATTATAAGATCTTTGCCTTTAAGTTTAAGTTGTATCATGTAGTATAAACAATTTGTTATGAGCTAGTTGCTGGAACAGAGTTTCTAAGTTTTTGCATTATATTTTGTAACTATCAGTCTTAAGAGCAAGCTGACATTGTAGTCAGTGGCATTGACAACATTAAACATTATTATATCATCATCAAGATACATTTAATTGCTAGGAAATAGGGAAAACTAGGTGGCTATTTCCTGCCTCTTCTATTAATACCCTCCTAGTAGATTATATAAATTATGTGTGTGTGTGTGTGTGTGTGTGTGTGTGTGTGTGTATTTTTATATTTGTTGTTATTTTTTAAATTAATAGACATTTTTTAGAAACTTGGGAACCAAGGGTGAAGACAGGAGGAGGAGAAGAGATAACGGTAATATGTGCTAGGTGATTACCAATTATTTTTAGCTTTCCCATGACTCTGTAAAGTAGATATTATTTCCATTTTACAAGTTAATTTAGCCTCAAAGAATTAGTTAAAGCCCAAGGTCACACAGCAAATAAGTGGAGAGGAGAAGCGCAGCCAAGGTCTGTCTAATCCAGGTTTCATGTTCTTTTTAAAAAAAAGATACATTTTTATTGATGTTAGAGAGGAAGGGAGGGAGGGAGGGAGGAAGGGAGAGAGAGAGAGAGAGAGAGAAAGAGAAACATCACTGATGAAAGAGAATCATTGATCAGCTTCCTCCTGCATGCTCCACACTGGGGATTGAGCCTGTAGCCAGGGCATGTGACCTGACCAAGAACTGAACCATGACCTTCTGGTTCTCATAGGTCGGTACTCAACCCCTGAGCCACAGAGTGTTTAGTCAACTAGATATCTTTTGTTCTTGTTACTAGATATCTTTTGACACATCAGAAATGGTATACTTAGAAAATGGTCAGTAAAGAAGGAAAGTACTTTGTAGACTTTCAGTTTTTTAAAAGTTACTTAGAATATTTTAGAATTAGAAAATAGCATGTCTTCTCTTTCCTTGTGACATTTATTTTAAAAATGTACCAAATGTTTAAATAATTAGTGGTTCTTAGTTTTAAATCTACTTGGGTCTACAATGGGAAATGTAACCGAAGTCTCACTGTTAATTTTATGACACTGATTTTAGGAGCAGTTTATAATAGCAGAAATTAGGTAAAAATACTTGATAACAAAAATAAATGAAGTATTACAAATTAGTTTTTGTGGTTGAATAGATATAGAGTACTTCACGGAGAGCCTCCGCAGCTGTGTTGCCCCTAAGATACTTAACCTGCTGTTTTCCTAGAGTCAGCGAGCCTCAGTGAATATGAAGGTTGGTGACTTGAGTTTGGTGTCACCTGAAGTGAAAATGGGAAAACCTGCTTCTCCAAGTTCTGACTTGTATGCATATGGCTGCATTTTATTGTGGGTATGTTATTTTATTTTATCTTTTTAAATCTTTATTGTTCATATTATTACAATTGTTTCTCCTCTTTCCTCCCCCATTGCTCCCCTCCACATGGTCCCCAGTCCACCCTCTGCCCTCACCTTCCGACCCTGCTGTCCTCATCCATAGGTGTATGATTTTTGTCCAGTCTCTTCCCGTACCCCTCCACACAGACACCTCTTTCCCCCTGAAAATTATCAATCCCCTCCCATTCTATGACCCTGATTCTATCATATTCACCAGTTTATTCTGTTCCTCAGATTTTTAATTCACTTGACTTTCAGATTCACTTGTTGATAGATATGTATTTGTTGTTCAAACTTTTTATCTTTACTTTTTTCTTCTTTTTTCTCTTTTTAAAGAACATCTTTTAGCATTTCATAGAATACTGGTTTGGTGGTGATGTACTCCTTTAACTTTTTCTGATCTGTGAAGCTCTTTATCTGCTCTTCAATTCTGAGTGATAACTTTGCTGGGTAGAGTAATCTTGGTTGTAGGTTCTTGCTATCATCAGGGCTGCCCCCTGAGGCAGGGTTGTTTCCAGCAGGATCTGGTCCCTGCCAGCATTCCCCTTTGAGTGTGCTGCTTGTGTGTGGCTAGTTGGATTAAACTTTGATGTGGTCTGAAGCCCACCACTGGCTGTGTTAGTTCTGGATCTGCCTGGGTGGGGTCAGGTACAGGTCACTGTCCGATGATCTGAGTTACCGACCTTGGGCTGCCTGTCTGTAACTACTACTGAGCTCAGTCTGTGTCTGCATTGGCTGGACCTGAGTGTGTGTGGGAGGGGCCAGTCTGTGTAAAAGGGTTGCCTGCTTCCAGCTTCGAGCTGGGAGCAAATCTGTAAAAGGGCAGAAGTTTTCTGATGTCCACTTCCACCCATCAGCTGCACCAGAACCGAAGAGTTCCAGAATTGACTTTGTTATAGGGTCAGTATTGGTACTTTGGGAATTTATTCCTTCTGATTTTCTTTACAGCTTTCTGTTCAAAATCAGGAATTTGAGACAAATGAAGAGGGAATCCCAAAAGTGGATCAGTTTCGCTTGGTATGTGACTTTTTTTTTGTTATTTGTTGCAAATGTGACATAGATGTGTAGTAGTAATATAAACTGAATATTTGACCGAAAGTGTGCTCTAATTATTGTAAGAATGCCAAGTAGCATTCACAATAAAGAAACACTGAAAAAAAGTTAAGTACCCTACTTAAATTACTGCCATTTGTCCCAATACCTTTTATTAAAAAGCTATCCCCTCCCTTCATTGGAAAATGCCATAATTTCATTTACTGCAATTTCATTTGTATAGGAGTATATTTTTAATTTTTCTATTTCGTTGTTTCTTTTTATTTATTGAAATTATAGGGCAATATTCTTTCAATTAACAGACTTTAATGCAGGTCTGTCTTCAGTGAAAACTTTAATATTGGGAAGTACTTCTTCTAAATGATCTTTAACTTATTTAGTTTCAAGGGAGGTGGTGGCAATAATTATATTTTATTGGAATCATTTAAGTATATAAATTAACTCGAACAGTTAACATGTTTGAGGTGAGAGTCCTTTTTTCTAAAAACATGATAGGATTTTTTACTTGTTCTAAATCTACTTTTGTGGTTTTCAAGAGCATGTACAATTTTTTAATTTAGATTTTGTAAATTTTAGTTTATACCTATCTTTAAATAGATATTCCGTAGAGTGCATTATGGGCATTGACATTCATTCATTTAGCAAATGAATGTCTGCTATATTCCTGACACTGTACTAATTGTAGGGGATGAAGTGATAAGCTAACATTTTTGATCTTAAAGATATTTGAATGTAATGAGGACACTAGCAGTTAACAGGTGATTTTCATTCACTGTGAAATATGCTCTAATTGGAGTCATTATAGGGGGCCAAAAAAAAGGCATGTCTAGGTGATTTGGGAGGTAGCAATAATGGAGGGTAAACATTATGGTGTTTACACGTGATAATACTAAAAGACATTCTCTGAAAGAGTGGCACACAAATACCGACTCCCAGAATGACAGTGACACTGATGAGTGGGAGGAGAAGAGAGACACTTCACAGGTGGAACCAGAGCAGTTGACAGGTGAAGCGGGAGGCCCGCCCAGACACAGCTTCAGTGTCCATTGTTGTTATGCCGAACTCTGACCACTGCCCTGAAAACGTGGGGGAAGGGGAAGTCCTAAAATGTCCTGTTTCTTGAGACATTTCAGCTGTGTTTCTTTTGTAACTCAATTTCATTGTTTAATTATTGAGCAATTCATTTCTGGTAAAAACTGGTTGAATTTTGTGGAAATCTTAAAAAATCCAAATAGGAAAAAGTGATTTTAGATCTGTAACATTGGTTAAAAGTGTTTTTGAGTTTGATCCTCTTTCCTTATTGCAGGTTTGTCTTTTTGCTTGTTTGATTTGATTTGATTTTTGTTTGCCACATCTCTTTCCTTGCAGGGTGATAACGTCAAATCCCTCCTATGTAGTTTGATCTATCGGAGAAGCTCAATGACTGCTGAGCAAGTTTTGAATGCTGAATGTTTCTTGCTACCAAAAGGGAAATCAACTCCAAACCCAGAAAAAGATACTGAATATGCCCAGTATAAAGAAGAGGAGGAATTAAAGTTGGAGAACTTGGATAAATATAAAGAAAAGACAAGAAGTGGTGAAGCCAACTTTGATTGATAGATTAGGATTTTTTTGTTGTTGCAGATGTTTCCGTTAAAAACTTAATTTAGTTTGGTTAAATAAACAGGAAAGAACCTGGAAGTGTTCTGTAGCTAGTTGGGTTATGTCTTTGGTATTCCAGTTTAAAAAATAAAAGATATTTGGCTACGCAAAATGCTGTAAACTTTGAAGTTTCATTTAACTGGAGGTGTTAAGGAAAGATTTTCTGTCATTATTTTTTGAAATTGCATAATTAGACTAATACAGTTGTAACAGACAAGGTTATTAGATTGTTGGACAGATCCTAGGCAGATTTTTAATGTGTTAGCCAGCTGGGCCCACTGGGGTGATGCTTTTGTTCAATAAATGATAGTTGCTTCACTTTGTACCCAGTTCTGGGGATAGAAAATAAATAAAACATGGTCTTTATACTTACAAAGCACACAATCTATTGAGAAAGTCAGATATAAACAGATCTTCAAAATATAATATGGAGCATCCGATGATAGCCCTGGACAGAACCTTCTGAGATTGAAGAGAAGGGGCACTTACACTATGGAGGAAGGTAGTACCTTAGTTAAATCTTAAAGGATGAGTAGTAAAGGTCAAGATGGGGCAAGAGTGTTTTAAGTGGCAGAGAAAGCATGATGAAAGCAACAGTTTGTTGTATTTAATAGTATAAAATCTGAGGCATGGAATAGACATACAGATAGATGAGGGTTTGTATGGAATAATAAAGGGTTATTATTCCTAATCATTCTATAGGAAATGTGGAGTCATTGAAGAATATTAAATAGCTTTAGGTCTCTCAAAATCCCTCTCATACCCACTACAGGAGAGATGGTAGTGAGATTGGCTAGAAGGATATTATAAAAAAAGTAGGTGACAAATAATGAGAACAGAGATCTAGGGAAGCAGAAATAGTGACAAAACAATTATAAAGTGATTAGGCAATCAGTTGGACTTGATGATTGAAATATATCTTAAGTGTGGTAGAATTTCTAGTTGCCTATGCAAAATCTAGTTTTCCTTTTAGTAATAGATTCCAGTTTTATTTGGGGTGGCAGTGTACTTGACTAAAATATTCCATTCACCATTTTCTCTTAATTGAGGCCTTTTAACCAGATTCTTGTCAATAAGGCTCCTTAAAAGGAGGTAACTGAGCTGGGAGATGTGCCCCTTTGCCTTTACCCCTGTCCTAGTGCCTAGACGTTAACATGATGGGCAGAATTTGAGTAGCGTCCTTAGGATGAAACCCATGAATAGGATGATGGAGCAGCAAGTCCAAGGAGCTGGTGTCCGTAATATTCTGGAGCCTCTGTGCTAGCCTCAAGCTTCCATCTTACATCCTGTTACAGCCTCAGCGTCCCCTGAGGGCCCAATTGAGATGCAGATTCGTGGCTCTACTCCAGACTCACTAACAGACTCTCTGGGGAGGAGCCTGGCAATCCGTGCTTTAACAAGGGCTCTAAGTTATTCTAATGTACTAAAAGAACATTGCTGTACTTTCAGTCATTGCTACCTTTTGGGTTTCCTGTTTTATAATAGAACTTAACTTTAGCTGATTCAGTAATAAAGACACAGTCATTAAGGTTACAGCAAACTTGGATAATTAAAGGGAACAAAGAATAGAACACTATGCTCACTATTTTAAATAAAGAATTAGATCTGTATTTTCCAAATGTGTTCTGAACCAAGTCCCTTGAGAGGCTCAGTACAAAAAAGAATTCTGTGATTACTTGTTTGGAAAGTAATGAGTACTAAATTGGAGGTTGATCTTTTATATTAGATGGTAAAGGTTCTAAGAAGTTCTCTAGAAGAAAAACCTGTTTAGTTTTAAGCCTAGCATTTGCCAAAATCAACAACAAAAACCCCCCTTTCCCACATTATACCTAGGAATTTCTGTTCTGTGAAACTAGGGAGAGAATCAGATTTTGTAGCTTTCTGAGTATTTTTATTTTTTGTTTCAAAATTGAAAATACTAAAGAGAGAACTTACTATCTCTTCAGTGCCATAAATGTTTTTTGAAATAGGTGTACATGTGTGTAAGAGAAATGCAAAGGCAAACAAATGGGTTTACTGCCCAGGGGAGGAACAGTGCAATGCAGTATGCAATCAACCATAAAAAGAGAAATCATGTATGTCACCACAGAGAAGAGGAAGGAAAAGGGAATGAAGAAGTTGGGGAAGAGACATTTGACTAATTTTAGAGGGTTCCACCTGTTTGGAACCAGAAGTTACTCCAGGCCAAGCGAATGAGAGCTCAAAGGGTGCATTTGGGGAAGGAAAGGGCAGGAATTTGGCTGGAGCGTAGGCCATTCACAGAGGAGCCGAGAAACTTGGAAAAGCGTTTTGGGGACATACCATGGAAGGTTGTGAGTTGCTCTATAAGAAATTGGACTTTATTAAAAACTCAGAAGCAGGTGACTCACACAGTCCTGTTCGTTTTAGAATAAAATAGCTAACTAGAGAGGATGATTTGGTTAGGAAACAGTCAAGGATAGCACATTTCACTAAAGTAGTTGAAGCTAAGAAAACATCTTGTTTTAGATCAAGACATTTATTTATTTACAAGAGGCCCAGTGCACAATATGTTACACAGCACGAATTATGAAGGCACACATTATGTTTATACATAAGGGAAACAGATACCAAAAAAGGTGTTCGTTGTAAAAATATGGGCGATAGACATTTTTAAAAATTCTTTAAAAAAATATATTTTATTGATTTTAGAGAGGGAGAGGGAAAGAGAGCAATATCAATGATGAGAGAGAATCATTGATTGGCTGCCTCCTGCATGTCCCCCACCGGGGATCGAGCCTGCAACCCAGGCATGTGCTCTTGGCTGGAATCGAACCTGAGACCCTTCAGTCCGCAGTCCATTGAGCTAACCCAGCCAAGGCCATTTTAAAAATTTTTTAATTTTGTCAACATTTTATTGTGAACATGTCTCTAACATACAGCAGTTAAAAGAATTGTACAACGAATATCCATTTATCATTTAAGTTTTGCTATAACATATTTTATACTTTATTATACAGTTATTCACCTTAATCTTTTTATATTTGTTTTTCATTAAAAGTTTAAAGTTTCCCTCAGCTATCAAGTACTAATGTGCTATTTCTTGAGGAGAGATGCTTATTTTTGATTAATAGGCAGACAATGGGCTGGGATGGAGTGGGAACCAGGTGGTAGGAGGGAAAAGGAGGGGGATATCTGTAATACTCAACAAAGGTTACAAAAAGTTTAGAACAACTTTTTGTAAGTTTGTGTATGGCCACCAGGGGTAGCTCTGGGCCTATGGCATCCTGGGATAAACACACACAAGGATGGTTTTAGTAAAAAAATGTTTTAAATGCCATCAAACTTGCTATTTGGATGAAGATATAGTAAATTTACTGTGATTGATTAATGTCTGTATCTTTTAAAACAAACACCTTAAGGTTTGGGACTGTACCTAACACAATGACAGGCATTCAATAAATACTTCTTGTTTTGATCATGATTATTGTGCTTACTTGAGTCATGGCTTGCATCATCCTCTGCATTCCGATTTATGACTCACAGAATTTTATTTCCATTATATCCTTTTCAACCCCACATAATCATCAGCCATAGCAGATGACAGTTTGCTTAAGTAGAAAAACCTGCATCAGATCATTCCTTTTGGGCTGCTGTAAGACTCTTCAGCTTTAAGAAAACATATATTTTTATTGATTTCAGAGAGGAAGGGAGAGGGGAGGAGAGATGGAAACATCAATGATGAGAGAGAATCACCCATCAGCTGCCTCCTGCATGCCCCCCACTGGGGATCGAGCCTGCACCCTGGGAATGTGCCCTTGACTGGAATCAAACCCGGGCCACTTCAGACCACAAGCTGATGCTCTACCCACTGAGCCAAACTGGCTAGGGAAGAATCTAAAGCTTTGTCTTTAAAGCAAACAGACTTTATGCCCCATTAAATAATTTTTATTTTTCGCTTCATAGTGTTTAAAGTCTTGCTAGAGGTTTTCAATTTCATTCTTTACTAATTAGTATGATTGACAAAATTATTTCATTGTGTTTTTCAAGTTGGAAAGGGGTGTTGATTTTTTAGCAGATGGTAGCGTATTCAGAGTAACCACTGAGCCAGGCTAGCCAGAGATGACTTCAATGTGGTTAAGGTCATTCCTGGACCCTGATACAACAGTTGATTTAAAAATGTACCTTGGTAGTTAGTTTAACCTACTGCTTTCAATTCTCATCTCCCTTCGTGTTAAAGGTTTCTGAAATCTGGAAGTGTTACTTGTTTTATAATTAAAGGCGATGGTAGAATAAGTTACTACAGTGCATGAGTTTGGGTGGGTGCTAGACATTTCATTTACAGTATCTCTAACCTTCACAACTACCCTATAAAATGCAGGTGTTATTCCTCTTTTACATAGGAGGAATGAAAGCGAGGGATGAGAGACTAAGTTCTTGGCAAGGATCACATTTATTTATTTATTTATTTCATATATTTTATTGATATTTCACAGAGAGGAGGAAGGGAGATAGAGAGCGAGAAACGTCGATGAGAGAGAAACATCCATCAGCTGCCTCTTGCACACCCCCTACCAGGGATGTGCCCGCAACCAATGTACATGCCCTTGACCAGAATCAAACCTGGGACCTTTCAGTCTGCAGACCGACGCTCTACCACTGAGCTAAACAGGCAAGGATCACATTTATCATCATTGAAATTGTGTGTGGGACACCAGGATACCGTGCTTCCCCGAAAATAAGACATCCTCCGAAAAGAAGACCTAATTACAGGTTTCCTTCTGAGTGAAATATAAGGCATCCCCCCGAAAATAAGGCCCCCCTAGGCTAAACATGAGAGATTTGGTCCACTGATTCTGAAAGAAATGGAGTCACAAGAAATTCACCAGGAAATTCAGGAATTGGATTGTTATGATGATGTTCCAGAAGATGATGACATGATTGTCATTGAATAAATGAGTAAATTCTTGATACTGTAGGATTCACAGTTTGTCTGGTTTGTGTTGACAACTACCGTACTACCGTATCGTATGCAGGTAATAAATTTCCTTTATTTTCATTTAACAATAAATGTGTACCGTATTCTTCTTCATGGAAAAATAAGACATCCCCTGAAAATAAGACTTAGCGCATCTTTGGGAGCAAAAATTAATATAAGACACTGTCTTATTTTCGGGGAAACAGGGTAGATGCCGAAGACACTAAGATGTGTGAGTCTTTGTTCCAGAAAGCCTTCAGTATGGCTGTTAAGACAAGGCGTATCTGTGAGAAAAACTGAGACAAGAATTGCTTGCTAAATGCCATTCACCCTGAAGTGGTGTATCCTAGCAAAAGTGAACTGATCATGGGGTCAGCAAACCTCTCTAAGACTGTCCTAGCAGAGTACAAAATTAAGTGCAAATTCACCCTTTCTGCATGAATCTGTTTACTGCCCTTACAGTTTTGAGAGAGTTAAAATGTATTTCTGCTGATTATGTTCTTGAAGTGACATAGAAGGATAGCTTCTGTATAATAAAATGTTATTATGTTAGGTATCAAGCCATACATTATTTAACTACTTTGGTAAATTAGAAGCTTTGTCATTTTTAAATGTGAAGATCATTTGTAGGGAGCGGCTCTGGAGTGAAGCCTTGAATTGACCTGTGGCAGAGCCACAAACAAGTCCCAGCTTAGAGGGCAGAGCCCTCCCAGCATAATTAAGCTTGACATTATGACACTAGATCCTTCCTGGGTAGCTAATGGGCTGTGGGAGGGGCAGCAAATGCTGCCCAAACAAGTGAAACTCACAGGAACATTGTAACGATGGTGACCACTACCTTGTTTACCTCTGGCTACAAAATAAAGGCTCAGTTCACTACCTTGTTTACCTCTGGCTACAAAATAAAGGCTCAGCTTGCCGTCTGGATCTCTCTCTGTGGCCTTAGTCAGGCACAGGAGACCCACCTGGACCCAGCTTATTCTCTTCGTCTGTCTTTTCTTTAATACTTCGCTGCTGCGCGCCACCCTCTACTCCCTGCTCACTGAACCCTTGGCTGTGCTGGCACAGCACAACCATTTTCTTGAATGGCTGGCAGAATGGTTTACTTATGTAAAAAGATAAATTTTAATTTTTGTGCATGTTTAATTTTTTTTTTTTGGGAAAATACTCTATTGTAGGAGATATGACCCCTTTAATAGAAAAAGTTTATAGCTCATTTTTTAGGCCAAAGCCATTGCCTGGGATTATCTATGCAGAATCGATGTGACTGTAATATGGAATACAAAATTGCCAGTCTGATTTGAGTAAGAGATTAAAGTGAGTTTATTAACTTCACACCAATTTGAGGTAATTATCTCTCAACCTGAGGGGGAAAGACAGGTGAAATAGTTTTTGCTTTTACTCTTTATTATCAGAACTTGAGAGAAAGGGAACCCGCACACAGTGCTGGTGTGAACGTAAAATGGTGCCTTGGAAAACAGCCTGGCAGTTCCTAAAAGTGTCCCATATAGAGCGATCATAGGACCCTGCCAAGGTCTGTCCCAAAGAGAAATAAAAGCACACATCTCACTAAATGTTTGCCTTCAATAGACCATGGTGTGCCTGGAGGGTTAGGGTACAGATAGGGTGAGGAGGAGTGAGAGCAGGAAGGAAAAAAAAACATTCAGTTGTTTGTGCCCAGAGCTTAGAGCTGACAGGGATGATGGAGGCATGTGCCAGAGAGGAGAGAAAGAAAAACCTAGTGTGACAGGAGACAATAGCCAGAGGAGCAGAAGGACACAGAAGACGGGGGAAGGGCCACCCAGGTGAGGGAGAGGAGGCCCGCAGTGGATGGACTGTGACACATGCTTGATCCGAGCGGCATTGCCACAGAGAGCCTAGGCCACATCCCTGCTATGGAGTGCGAGGCCCCGCTGCTGCTCAGGAAGTGCTGTGAGAACGACTGATTTTTCAAGGGACCCATTTACCCATTAGCTACTTGGCCAACATCAATTCGCCAAATGACTAACTCGTTCAGTTAATCAATTAACTTGTTTCACTTTTACTGTAATATTGAAAAATTGCTCACTCAATGAACTGGCTTTCAGTGAACTGGTTTTCTCCCTCCCGTCAAAATAGTTTGCCAACGTTGGGTTGCCCTTTGAAAGCCACGCTCTCATTCATTAATGTATGCGTTTATTCACTGGCAGGTTTTAAAAGCACTTTCTGTGTGTCTGACCCTATTCTAGGAGAGAACTTTCTGTCAGTAGGTCTGTGGAAGGAAGTGTTTTCATCCATTGTATAGAATACATAATGGATAAAGATGTCTTATTTTCATAAAAAAAGGAAACTAACGGAGTTACTAAGAATGTAAGCTTCCTATGAGGAGGGAATTCACTTATTCACCTGCATTGTGCTGGGTAGCACATTAAGGAGCGACCAAATGTCCCACAGGAAGAACCCAAGGAATGAATAAATTGGGTTTTAAAAATTCATGTGTAGGTTGCTCGACACAGGTCCCCTATTCTTCCCTCAGAAATGATGATATGAACAGAGGTTAGATTCCTGGGTTGGCTCATAGCACTTTAATTCTTAATGTAGCAGTGAGCGTGGCAAGAGAGAGAGTGATACAGTATAAAAACAAGGATTTTGGAATCAGTCAGACCTGAATTTGAGTAGTTGAAAAACCCTGGGCAAATTAAATTCTCTGAATCTCTTCTGTAACATGGTAATTATAATGTCTACCCCAATGTGATTGGTAGACATTAAATGAGATAATGTCATAGGAGAATCCTTCCCTATCTTTTTTATAATTGACAACCCTCACCTGTTTTCTGTTTTCTTTAAAAAGAACAGAGTAATAGGACATAGCATTTCGTGACTCTGCTTCATCAGCTGCTTGTGTTGTAATATGGTAAGTGTGCCCTCAGTTCATGTATATCGGGCTATTTCTTCCACACTGAATGGACTAAGAGTGTTACTTTATGTTCTTACAGTTTGGATGCCTCACCTTCACTGTAAAGCATCACTTCTTGCCGTTATTGGTGTTTAGTTCTAGCTTTATTAGATGCTAATCTTAATCTTCTAGGTTGGGCACCCAGAGGACTTTATTCACTAGAATTGCCCATGCGCCAGACTAGGCAGGCTCTGGGGATTTAGAAGCTCCATCACGAAGGATGCATGGTCGCCAGGTAGACGAGGCTCAGTGGTTGAGGAGGTCACGTTTCGATTCCCAGTCAGGGCACATGCCTGGGTTGCAGGCTTAATCCTCAGTGGGAGGCATGCAGGAGGCAGCCGATCAATGATTCTCTCTCATCATTGGTGTTTTTTATCTCTCTCCCCCTCCCCCTTCCTCTCTGAAATCAATAAAAATATTTAAAATATTTTTTAAAAAATGGATGGTCTTTGTTATTACTGTAGAAATGCCTTTCCTCACAGTTTCAAAACATCAGGAACAGAGCACACTGCAGAGCCAAGCACCTAATCTCCGCCCTCCTCCACAAGGAGATGGTGGCAGCTGTGCCGTCTCTGCATTGCTCATCCGTTTTCCGCATGTTTGCACCTAGTTTTGAGATCATAAATGAACATTGTTAACCTAATCATGTTTCAGAAGTGCAAAACAAAGACTGCGGCTAGTTAAAAGGCATGTGATTAGGATGGAGATTAAAAAAAAAGAAAAGTGGCAAAAAGTGGGCACGGGGGAATTGTTTAACGGTGGGTGAATGCTGAAGGCCCAGGAGCCAATTCTACAACATGCTCCTGTCATGCCTGTGCAGGGGACGAGCATAGGTAGAGTGCTGCATGTGTGAAGTGATTCCTGCATGAGGCCATCCACTGTAGCTTTGTTCGTAATAGAAAAAGCCTGCAAACAATCTAACTGATCAGCAAAAGGACGTGTTTCAGTGAAAATGATAAGTTTTGCCTTTTGGAAAGATCACAGTGGTAGGATGGAAGGGTGGCCCGAGGAGAATGGAACAGCTGAGAAGAAATGGGAGGATGAGGGGAGGTGGAGTGGGTTGGCAGGATCTGTAGGTATCGTGGTCTGTGGAGGCTGCCATACCATAACGCTATAGACTGGGTGGCTGGAACAGAACGGGGTTTTCTCAGTTCTGGGGGCTAGCAATCCATGGTCAAGATTCCGGCCAAAGGGGTTTCTGGTTGGGTTCACTTCCTGGCTTGCAGATGGCTGCCTTCTTTAAAAAAAAAAGAAATTTTTTTATTTTATTGATTTTTTACAGAGAGGGAGAGGGAGAGAGAGTTAGAAACATTGATGTGAGTGAAACATCGATCAGCTGCCTCCTGCACAGCCCCCACTGGGGATGCGCTCGCAACCAAGGTACATGCCCTTGACCGGAATCAAACCCGGGACCCTGCAGTCCACAGGCTGACGCTCTGTCCAAACCAGTTTCGGCGATGGCTGCCTTCTTGCTGCGTGCTCCCCAGGCCTCTTTTTTTGCATCCTTGGAGAGCGGGGTGGGGTGGGGATGCCGGTGCAGGGGGGAATGAGGACTCTGCAGTGTCTTTTTAATAAGGACGCAGCCTATGGGGTCAGGGCCCCATCCCTATGAACTCATTTATCCTTAACTGCCTCCAGAAAGGCCCTCTCTGCAAATAGTTACATTGGGATTAGGACTTCAACACATGAATTTTTTTTGAGGGGGTGGAGCGGGTGTGGACACAATTCAGTCCATAGCACAGGGTATCTTTTTATCCCTACGTGCTCAACCACCGAGCCACACCCCCTGGCTGGGCCTTGCTAGTCTGTGTCTCTAATATTTAGGAGATGTTGTAAGTAAACACTGGAACATAATACATGATGCACTGCTAATAGAAAACAGCAGGGGAAAGAGAGAAGTCCTACGTGTGTGTGTGTGTGTGTGTGTGTGTGTGTGGTGTGTGTGTGTGTGTGTGTGTGTGGTGTGTGTGTATGTGTGTGTGTGTGTGTGGTGTGTGTGTGTGTGTGTGTGTGTGTGTGTGTTTGGTGTGGTGTGTGTGTGTGTGTGTGTGTGTGTGTGTGGTGTGTGTGTGTGTTTGGTGTGTGGTGTGTGTGTGTGTGTGTGTGTGTGTATTCATTTATAACTTTTTCTCTCAATGTGCTTCCTGGAATGTCACTGATGCCTCTGGTCTGGTTTGCAGTCTGACTGTGGCTGTCCCTCTGACGGACAAGCCGGAGGCTCTGTAATGGAGTTTGTCAGCCGGAGAGGGTGAGACGGGGACGGGAGACGGGCGAGCCCGCTACCCTTGGTGCCGGCCAGCTTGTCTGCATCCAGCCCTGCCCGCTCTCCCGCTCCCGACCGACATACATCGTCTGGCTTTTCCGTGTTCTTTTTCTCCCGCCTTAATACATCCTCTCCTCTGTGATAACCGCTCCAGGAGAGGCGCCTGGTACCGAAGCCACCGCCCCCCTGACGGGGCAGCTCCAGGGAAAGGGAGGACGGGCCTGTGCGGGTCACTGGTTTGTTCCTTTCCAGCTCTAACAGGTGGGCCTGAGCGTTTGATGAGCCCGTGGGTTTGGACGGGCCTCCCAGAGCCAGGGCGGAGTCAGACAGGATTGTTGACGGGCCTTGAGCTCGAGATGCCGCCTCGCAGCCGCCTGGCCGGAGGGGAGGACTGCACGAAGCTCTGCTCCGTCCCTGCCACCCGCCTCGGAGTGCTCCCCACCCGCCTCGGAGTGCTCCCCACGCGGTGGCACGGACGGGCCTCCCAGCGTCCGCGGCCCGGAAGCAGGTGGGAGCCTGTAGGGGAGTGTCCCCGTCTCCCTCTCTGGCTGTGGCTTCTGGACCCCCCGTGGCTGGGCAGGCCCGGCTCTGCAGGCCGCTGCTCCCCGGGGCCGGAGGGGGGTGCGGGCACCACATGCCAGCTCCGTGTGCATCCAGCACCCCGGCCCCCTCCCTGCGGAGCAGGGCCCCTGGGCCAGCCTCCCTCCTGGGCACGGCTGTGCACCCCAGCTGCTTGCAGGGCAGCAGGGAGCCTGGCTCTCTGGCGTCCCCCAGGCCAGTGGGTGGCAAACTGCGGCTCGAGAGCCACACGCGGCTCTTTGGCCCCTTGAGTGTGGCTCTTCCAGAAAGCACCAGGTGCGGGCGCGCACAGACAGTGCGATGGAAACTCCGTGGCCGGTGCCCAGAAGCCGGTTTTCGGCTCTCCAGAGAAATGTCAGTCTCTGGATGTTGATACTTGGCTCTGTGGACTGGCCCAGGCCCAGGGTCCAGTCTGGCCTCCTGCTTTCCAATGGGTCATCTCTGGCCGCGGCCCCTGGGCCTTCACAACCTCAGAGGCCCGGGCGGGGCTGCGGCTCCTCTCCTCTCAGCCATGGCTCTGCTGCTGGCTTCTCCTCCCCTTCTCCTGCCTCTCCCTCCCCCGCCGTCTCCTCCGGTGTCTCTGCCACCTCCCCGCCCGGCACTGCTTCTCTCAGCAGGAACAAACGAGTATATGGTGCACAACTTCCGTTTCACACTCAGACAAAGGCTACGTTTCCCCCCCAAACATGGAAGAGTAGAAAGGACATAAGAAAATTATAGTTTTCTCATCAGAACGGACCCTCTCCTTCCTGAGGTGTTGTTGTTGTTGTTGTTGTTGTTGTTGTTGTTTGCTTTTAGTAGCCTGCTGAGCTATTGGCCTGTCAAACGCCTGCGGGCCAGGGCAGCGTTACAGCCTGGGAGAGGGCGGTGCAGCGGGGGGTGTACACTGGCCTCGCTTTGCAGCATGAGCTCTTTGAGCCCCAGCTCTTCCCGGGGGAGCAGGGATAGAACACACGTGGCTGGAGTCCCTGATGGAAGGAGTGAAAGGTACGCCAAGGCCACTTTTCCCGGGACAGAGGAGAGCAGGCGGCCCGGGGATCACAAAGGAGGAGTGTCTCCGGGTGAGGCGCAGGCAGTGAGGGCACGCAGGGCGGGGCCGGGGCCGGGGAGCAGGCAGCCAGCTGGGCAGAGGTTTCCAGAGCACACCGGGTCCCACCAGGATGGGGCCCACATCGCTGCCCCAGAGTCTCTGTGTGGAGCCCAGGGCGCCGCTCTATCCGAGAAATGGTCTCTGCCCATCCTTCCCGTGAGGGCAGGCAATCCCTCAGCCCTCTGCTCCTGCCGCACGCTGTAGCTTTCTTAATGGATTTAGCACATTACAAAGTCATGTAAACATTGATATATGGATATATCGATCCCTCACATGCCTGTGGATTTCTGTGAGGCAGGGGTATCATTGTATTCATCTTTGCACCCTCTGAGGGTGCCAGTGGTGATCCTTAGATGGGGGTGGGGGTATGATTCTTGCATGTGTGATGCTTGCAGGGCAGCAATCATCAAGTACAAGTAAAGCTTTGCTGGCTGACAAGGTTGGGGCAGGAGCAATGTAGGCCTGGGCTGCAGGGGTTGGGAGGGACACTGTGGTGCAGCAGGAGAAAGGATGGAGAGGTGTTATATTCTGTCTAGTGGCCCGGTGCACTGATTTGTGCACATAGAAAGGAGGTTAATTAGAAGGTGGCTGGCGGGGCAGGACTGGGTGACACAGGCTGGACACGCCCTGGAGCCAACCTCCCGTGGTCCCTCCCCTGGGGTGGCACCGAGGCTCGAAGGGTGTCTGTGGAGTGAGCAGGGTCCCTCTGGCAGGTGGGGTTCCCTCAGCCTGGCCTCCAGGGATGGGGCTGAACCAACTCTCTGACATCCCCTAAGGGGTCCAGAGTGCGAGAAGGCACTCTGCAAAGTTGCTGTTGTGCAGGGTGTGGAACGCAAACGCAAGTGTGCAGTGAGCCAGACTCAGGGCCAACAGTGCCCCAGCAACAATAAAACCCTCAGCCACTGCCAAGTTACTGCAGCTCAGCAGCTCCTGCGTTGAGCATCTGCCCCCCTGGTGGTCACTGCACGTCATACCTACTGGCTGGTCGGATGGTCAGACGGTCGCTTAGCCTTTTATATACATATAGATTGGATGCATTTCCTAAAATACGGCATATATTTGAAGTACACACAAACATCCCATTTGGTTTCAACCCTCATTCAGTATCTCTGAAAATCTATAGGGATTCAGTGCTTCTTGAACTTTTCTGTGGAAAAATAGCCCAAGGCAGAGTGGAAGGACCACCAGCCTGGTTAGGGCTGGGAAATGGGGCTGGAGTCGGAGCCTGAGCCTGCCTGCAGCAAGCTCACACAACGAAATTCTCGGACACTTTGTCTGAGGCAATCCAACTCATTTTTATACCAAATTATGTTTTTAGCTACTCCATTCTCCCCCATCATCTCCCCCTTCGAATCCCTTAGTAAAACTGAACTTCAGGAAGATGTGCATTTTTAGCCCTTGACTTGGTGCTCTTCCCGGCCTCCCCGTGTCCCACCACCAGAGGGCTCCAGGGGAGAGTGATGCCCTGGACACGGGGCACTCTCCTGCCATAGTCAGTGTTTGATGACGTGAGGAATGAGGGTGTTATGCCTCTAGGTGACCAGTTCTCCCTCCCGCGGACATTGGACGTTGGAGGCACAGCTCAGGAACGAAACGAATAGGCCCTGCGGAATCTTGGGAAAGCTGTCCTCCTGACAGCTCCTCTTGTGTTGTATCACTACTGATTCCATCTTTGAAAGGTGCTGCTTGTTATGGGACCACCAACCTGCTAGCCTACAATTAAAAAAACAAAAAGAATTTCTCTTCTCTCGGAGGGCACCAAAAAGAAAAATGGAGCTGACTGTAAGTTTTAGGAGGTCAAGTGCAGGGGCCTTGTGCCCCAGGAGCAGAGGTTGACATTGAGAGAGGCTTTCTTCCATCCCCGCTCATACCCTTGGCACCAGCAGGGAATAAAGGAGGAAAGGGAAGAAGTAGCCTAGGCTGGAAGGAAAGTTCCCACAGCCAGAGGAGGAGCATCAGGGGGCTTCTCCATCCCTTTGTCATGTTCGTGAGCAGAATGGAATAGATCAGCGGTCGCCAACCTTTTGGACCTCAGGGACCACCAGCGGTCCACAGACCGCCCGTTGGCGACCGCTGCAATAGATGATAGGCTGTGTGTGAATTCCAAGCCCCAGGTCTGGTCTCCGAACCTTACCATACTCCCCTGTAAGAGCTGCCCATGCAGTGAAAAAAGCACCACATCCTATTAGGGTTTCCTAAGCTACCTCTTAGGAAGTGACATTTAGGGCAAGACATGGAAGGTGAATGACATGAGACAGCCTTGCAGAGACCGGGGCCCAGCCTTCCGGGAAAGGAACCAGCGTTTGCGAACACCTGGGTTTTCTCTGGGAGAACGCAGACACTGCAGGTGGCCAGCAGGGGGAGCTCGCCTCCGTTGTGCAGCCTGAGCCGGGACCGAGCCCAGGGAACAGAGAAAGCAGCACCTGTGCAGGCGGGGGCTCCTTTCACCGCCCCGCTGGCTTTCCTAGGGTTTGCTGCTCCGGGTGAGTTAGTGAGGTCATCTCTGCTGGGATCACTGGGGTCGTAGCTGGCTATTTTGTTATTTTACTCCAGTCAACCCAGTGGCTCTCAACAAAAAAAGTTCCCATAGCCACAGTTCCAATTTAGGGAACGAGGGAGAAGGTGAGGTGGGCGGGGACGGAGTAAAACTGGAGGCCTCAGATGTGTCTGTGGTTAGATCCGGGGAACATGTCACCCCCCATGCTTGCCCCCTGAGTGTTTCTGCCACTCAGGACAGAGCAGCCTTGGCTGTCCCGAAGCAGGCTGGGCTCAATTTAACCAGGGGCGAGCCCTTTTCTCACTGGTTCTCCCTCGGCTTGAGCTTTTGGGAAGTACCTGTCCACATCCCAAACGGCAGCCCTTCCAGGTTCCCGGACAGAAGGAGGGGGCGCTGGGGGCGGTGGCTAGTGGATCGGAGCGTGGCTCGGGCCTCCCAGTGGTGAGAAGGGGACCCAGCAGGGAGCTGGACCACATGGTGCCGGTGAGAGCTGGAGAGCTGTGCCCCCCAAACCAGTGTTGCTCTGTGATGCCTCCTAAATGCCCCCTACTGGGGATGAAGCCCGCAACACGGGCATATGACCTGACTGGGGAATCAAACCAGCGACCTCCCGGTGCATGGGAAGATGCTCCACCAGTTGAGCCACACAGGCCGGGCTATTTTTTTCTTCATGGGTTCAAGACAGGAAAGGGGATTCTATCAGGCTCTCTCAGAACCCCAAAAGTTCTTCCAGTGACTTACGCTGCCAATTGGGGCAAACTGCTTTGTATCTGGATTTCTCCCTCTGTAAACTGGAGCTGTAGGTAAACAGTGGCCACGGGATAAGGTAAGAAACGTGCTGGACATGATGGGCTGAGAGATGTCATTGCTGGCCCCAACCCCCGGTAATATTAGAATCAGTGTTTGACAACATGTCCTAAGCTTTAACCAAATACCTCGCTGCTGTGACACACCGATCCGTGCTGGCTGGCACCGTCTCTCTCATCTGCTGGGAGCGGTATAATTGCTCTCAGTCGTCAGCATCGAGCACCCACGGCTAATTTGGGGGAAAGGCTGCAGCATTGTGGGCCCACGTCCACCTTGCTTGTCCGTTCGCTCCTGTGAAGGGGGTCCAGGCGCTCAGCATACCCCTCCGTCTGGTCTTGGGGATTGGTCACAATTCAGCTAGGTATGCAGCCCCAGCTTCTCATAGCTACCAATTAGGACAAAGCTTCTACCTCTGCAAAAAGCACTTTTCCCCGAGCCTCGGAATGAGGTCGCCTCTTGGATCTTTGTTGCATGTACACTTGGTGTACTGTTTTCACTGCTGGTTGAACTGGGTTCAGATCCTAGCTCTGTCCCTCCATAGGTTCAAATCCTACCTCTATCCCTCCATAGGTTCAAATCCTACCTCTATCCCTCAATAGTGACAGGACGTGGGCCAGTGACTTAGCCTCTTTATCAGTGACGTGGAGCTAATACTTACCTTGCGGGCTATTGTGAAAATTTCACTCAGCCAGGGTGGGTATGGGAAGTGCTTAGCACAGTACAAGGCTAATAGTAAACGGTAGCGATGCCTAAGCTGGAGTGCCTGTCCTTCGCTTAGGGAGCAATCGAAGATTAATGATTTCTCCCTAGAAGTCCACATGCATTTCTAGCCCTCTGGAAGCTTGTTCCTCAAATTAGGGTCCTTGGTTCAGCAGGTGTTTATGAGCTTCAGAGAAGACGTGTATGGCTAATGAGGCATCCTGCATCCTAAAAAGCGTGGTGTAGGTGGATGGGATTCAAGTTTGTTCTTGTCAGGGTCCGTTTAGCTGTTGATGTGGCTCCCGGATGGTGCTGATGGTGCAGGTCTGCGGGCCGCACTCGGAGGAGCAAGTTGAAGAGAATAAAGATCACACATGACCTTGTTCCCCGCAGGCAGTTTTACCAGAGTTTCCTAGCCCGTTTTCGTCCTATCTAACTCCTCCGATCGCGTCCAATTTCTAGCGGCAAAGGGAAGATCAGAATCCAGGCCGCTGCCCAGATAATTGAGATAAAAATTAATTAGACGGTGGCCTCATTTCCCGCCCTGGCTGAACGGGGCGTGTGGCCCTGTGAAAGGGACAAAGCGGTAATTGCTGCCGCGGTCACATCTGCAGCGTGTCATCCTCTCCTGAGTGCCCACTGAGCGGGCGCGTGGGCGCTGGGGGCGCATGTAACTGGAAAAGCCGTCAGAGCTGAGGATTAAAAGGAAGCGCCACCCGGGGGTAATTCTGATGCCAGGCGCGGAGGGTGGAGGTCTCCCACACAGGGTGTTTGCTAGCATCGGCCCGGGTGGTTTTCACGTGGCTGTTGATCTCCCACTCGGAGGCACGGTGGTGGGGCAGCGGAGGACGGCAATGCAGACCCTGTGGGAAAGGACAGGCGCGGGGGAGGAGGCAGAGGACAGTGGTGCCGCCTGGCCGGACGCGGACCCACCCAGCGTCCCTCAGAGAACCGCTCCAGACTCCGTGCACATGTTGGAACTCTGATTTTGGGCTCTCTCTTCCTTCTTCTTCTTTTTAAAAAATGTATTTTATTTATATTTTACAGAAGGGAGAGGGATAGAGAGTTAGAAATATCGAACAACTGCCTCCTGCACACTCCCTACTGAGTATGTGCCCGCAACCAAGGCGCTTGCCCTTGATGGGAATCGAACCTGGGACGCTCTATCCACTGAGCCAGACCGGATAGGGCTCTTCCTTCTTCTTTAGCCTTCTCCTCCAGAGAGCCTGGAAGGGATTCAGAAGCGGTTTATCTTTTTTATTTTATTTATTTTTTTCATTGTGGCAAAACAGTCACGGCACCATGTTTATCGTCGGAACCATTTCTACGCGTACAATCCAGTAGCATTAAGAATACTCACACTGCTCTGCAACCATCACCGCTCTCCTCTTCTAGAACTTTCCCATCATTCCAAGCAGGAAGTTTGTGTCCAGTACACAGTAGCTCTCCCTTCCTCCTCCTAGCCCCTGGTAACCGCTATTCTGCTTTCTGTCTCTGAGTTTCCTTACCCCAGGTTCCTCGGATAAATGGAATAATGGAATAGTGCCCTTAGATGTCTGGCTTAATTTCACTTCACACAATAGCCTCAAGATTCATCCATGGTATAGCATGTGCTGGAATTTCATTCCTTTTTATGCCTAAACAGTGTTCCATTGTAGGTGTATAGCGCGTTTTGTTTATCCATTGGTGGGCATTTGGGTTGTTCACACCTTTGGGATGTTGTATTTTTTTTTAAAAATATATATTTTATTGATTTCTTACAGAGAGGAAGGGAGAGAGATGGAGAGTTAGAAACATCAATGAGAGAGAGTCATCGATCAGCTGCCTCTTGCACACCCTCCACTGGGGATGTGCCCACAACCAAGGCACATGCCCTTGACCGGAATCGAACCTGGGACCTTTCAGTCCCCAGGCTTATGCTCTATCCACTGAGCCACACCGGTTTCGGTGGGATATTGTATTTTTTACCTTGTACGTTAAGATTCATTTAAATCACGGTAAAGTGACTGTTGAGAATCCCATGCCTTTCCTTTCAAGGTCCTTGTCCTTCCTTCACCCTTTTCTCTTCTTCTATTGCCTTCCCCCCAACCCAGCCCTGCCCTCAGCCACCGGCTGCTGTGTCCTGAATGCCCAACGTTCTTCCTCACTGGCGGCTTCCTTCTCAGAAAGGTTTGTGTGCATGATGACCACAGCACCGAAATCTCAAACAGCCGGGGACTGACCTGATTTAAATAATTTATACGGAGATGGGAATTGGTAAGCTTAGCACTCACGGTCGTGATTTGCATGCATAATA
Source organism: Pipistrellus hanaki (assembly GCF_964339955.1). Taxonomy (NCBI): domain Eukaryota; kingdom Metazoa; phylum Chordata; class Mammalia; order Chiroptera; family Vespertilionidae; genus Pipistrellus; species Pipistrellus hanaki. The sequence goes on from NC_140512.1 coordinate 4,762,047, forward strand.
AGATGATTATTGACACAAGCAAATCTCTTGTTGGTATAGTAATATGGGAGAAATTTTTTTTCTTCTTTTTTAAAGTAGGGGGCTTCTTTCTTCCTCCTTTGTTCCTACGTACATCTAACCTAGCGGGCATCTGGCGGGAATTTTCCGTCATTCATGTAATTCAGGCACTCGCCATGGGTGATCTCATTTCATCTTCATGTGATCCTGTGAAAAAGGTATTATCCACATTATGCAATAAGAAAACTGAGGTCCAGCTGAAACCGGTCCCTGTGAGCAGAAACAAGTTGCATGAGATAATTAGGGGTTCTGTTACAGGTGAATGATCGGTTGCTTCCTGCCCTGACTGGGGATGTAACCTACAACCTGGATGTATGCCCCTCCCGGGAGTCAAACCGCAGCCTTTCGGTGTATGGGACGGCGCTCTAACCACTTAGCCACCTGGCCAGGGCTGGGACCTGACTTAGCTGGGGTTGTCCGGGAAGCATCTCTGAGGAGCGTCATTAGGTTCTGAGGAGGAACCACTGCGGGGAGAGCACCAACGCCCCTGCTCACAGTCCTCCACGCCTTCCCATCCCCGAGTGAGCATGCGTTAAAGCCAGGCTTCTCGTGGCAGTGTGAGGCTTTTCTAATGAGTTTTATTTTTTTTTTTCTTTTTTAAAAAAAATAAATATTTTATTGATTTTGTTCAGAGAGGAAGGGAGAGAGATAGAGCGTTTTAGAAACATCGATGAGAGAGAGTCATCGATCAGCCGCCTCCTGCACACCCCCCACTGAGGATGTGCCCACAACCAAGGTACATGCCCCTGACCGGAATCGAACCCGGGACCCTTCAGTCCCCAAGCCGACGCTCTATCCATTGAGCCAAACCAGTTTCGGCTAGTTTTATTTTCTTCTTTTAAAAAAGGATGTGGCAGTCAGTAGGGAGGCAGAGAGGGCAGGAACGAGAGCACTGCGATGCCCAGCTGCCTGAGTTCCTCATGGTGTGGGGGCTTTCGGGGGGAATGCCCTCAGCGGTGGGTCTGCAGTGCTATGCGCTCCCCGGGCATTTGTTGAATTGCTCGTGCAAACGGGAAGCTTAACACAGCGCCGTCCCTCTAAGATGGGGATTTATATCTCTCCTGTAAAGCCTTCCTTTCTCTTTCCCTGTTTCCATAAGACAGCTCTACAAGGGCGGGATGAAGTCTGCTTGCTCTCTGGAGACATGCTTTCCTGCCCCAGTTTAAAACGCTATCTTCTGCTTGAGTTTTTAAATGATGGCGATTATAATAAAAATAACGGCATAGCATCCACTAAGCACTTATTATGGACCGGATACGATGCTAGAAACGCTTTCCATGCACCATCTCATTTAATCCTCACTGAGCTGTCTGGCCGCTGAGCTGTCTGTCTGTCAGCAGCCCCCAAAGGCCAGGAAAGCACATGGATCTTACTTACAGTGAAGAACGCTGGACGGGCACAGAGGCTGGGGCACCGGGTCCCCAAAGACACATCCTTTCGGAAACTACCTGTGTGGTCTGTCTTGCTGACCTTGAACACTTCCTCTCTGAAAAAGAAGAAGAAGAAGGGTACATATTTCTTTTGGAATTCATCGTCTGGCCCTCATCACCCTCTGCCTCTCACAGTATTTTGTTTGACAACTAACAGCTCGGGGGGCTGCATTAAAATCCTTGCACTTGCTAATTGCTGGCCGGGGTGTGATTTGGTAAAAGGGGCAGGCGACCGACAGTCCTGGATGCTCCGTGTTGTCCTTAACATCACTCCCAGGGTCTGTCTAGCAGCAGGGGAAAGTAGCACTTAATTGGATTTTGAGGCGACAATTGCTCTCTTCTTTAGAAGCTGCATATTGAGTTCAGAGTTGAACCAGCTCAACTCCAGCATTGCATCCACCTATTAACTTCACAGGCAGTTAAATAGAGGAGCATAAACAACCACGTGGCTAACTGCTCACAGCAGCTGAGCACCAGATAAGGCAATCTCAAAGCCCTTTATTTCAGCACACCCCGGCTGCTAAATACATCTTCAGAAATAAATAATAATGCAAACTCCCCTTTGTCACAGCCTCTCTCCGCTCCTCACTCCCTGGGAAAAAGCCCATGTGTGTATTTAGAAAGAATGTTGAGCAGGCTGCTTTGGAAGGCCTTCTCAGAGGAATTGTCAGGGGGAACTTGAGAGGATAAGGCCCAGGAGAGGCAGAGGGGAGAGAGAACAGCACTCCTGACCACGGATGGCAGCTGTGGGCCGGGGGTTCTCAGCTCTGGCTGACCAGGAGGGTCCCCTGAGGGGCTTTTAAACTAACACTGCTGCCAGGGCCCTGTGTCAGAGTCTATGGGGAACTAGACATTTGTATTTGTTCACATGGATCCCAGGCGATCCTTGTGTGCAGTCCGAGTTTGTGAGTTTTTGCTGTAGAGCAGTGTTTCCCAAACTTCTCTCATGATGAGAATCACCTGGTGGAGTTGTTAAAACACAGATTCCTGAATCCCAACTAAGAAGTGCTAAACTAGAATTTTTGGGAACATATAGGTAAAATTGCATACCTAACTTAGTGCTCTGTATATAACATCTGTCTTAGAGCACTAGTTAAGTATACAATTTTACCTATGTGTTCCCAAAAATTCTAGTTTAGCACTTCTTAGTTGGGATTCAGGAATCTGTGTTTTAACAACTCCACCAGGTGATTCTCATCATGAGAGAAGTTTGGGAAACACTGCTGTAGAGAGATGATAATGGCAGTGCCACGGGCTTGTGGGTCTGCCAGGAGCTCAGGTTTTTGAAAGCTTGAGTGTTGGGGAGCTTGCCAAGGTGAGCACCTGAGAACCCTTGGGGCCCAGTTGAGCGGGTTGCCAGAGCATTGTCATCAGCTTGGAGCTCTGCCCAGTGTGTGCAATTCGTGCCTCGCCCCCTTACCTTCCTGATTCCTCAAATAGTTTCGTTTTTCAAAATGAAAATCAGTATTGACAAAAAAGAGAAGTGTAAACTTGGTGATCAGTGAGCATCTTTGTCATTGACGGGTTGCATGAAGGTAGATACGTACTTACCCCTCGCCCCCAGTGTTCTCATCTGTATTATTAAAATGTAAATAATAACACATCTAAGTAAACCTCTGGCTGTGAGTGACCCCTCCCTGACAGTTTCCTTGCTGGGATGTAGGTTTCCGCTGAGACATGAGCTCTATTCATTTGGAGGCTGTCATTAGTGTCGGAGGCCCTGACAGGCTGTAGCTATGTCTTCGCATTGAAGAGCCGCCCCTGCTTCTGCAGAGGCGGGGGTCACACTGGGGTTGTCCAGGAGGATGTGTAAGGAAATGCAGAGAAGCCAAAAGTCCAGCCCAGCCAGCACACCTGAGAAAGTCAGAGTTGGGAGGGGAACAGAGTGATGACGTTGGAGAGAACAGCATATTGTCACCTAAGAGTAATTTATTACCCTAATATTAGGGTAATAATAGAGGATTTGTTGGAGGTGTGGTTATCAGTTTTCTCTGTGTGAGAGAATGAGGCACACGGAGAAATTTTATAATAATAATAATAATAATAATAATGATAATAATATAATAATAATAATAATAATAATAATAGAAAAACAGGGAAAACAAGGAAAATGAGGGTGTGCCTGGTATCTAGCATTGCTTAAAAAATGGTGTTGGATGAGTGAAAACCTATATTTCGGTTTCCAAGTTACTCTCATTCATGAATTTGAGCTCCAATAAGAGCAATTAAAAGGACACAATAGGATGTTCACAGACAACCAGAAAAAAAAAAGTTTGCAGCTTACGTTCCATCGTTAGGACACATGGGGTGGGTGTGATCCATGATTGGTAGCCTTTATGCTCCGTGGAAAGGTAGGGCCACTTAACAGTGCCTTCATGGGCTTTCTTCTGGTTCTCACCCTCCCTTAGTGCCTTGGAGGTTAAGTAAGTGAGGACACGGAAAAGAAGTAGACATGTACTGTGCACCGAGGGCCTGCTGCTGAGAGCCGGGCCGAGCCCCCCTCGCTGATGCCCTGAGATGGACAGGACACACGGAGGTGCTGCCTCCCAGCTCTCCCGTTAGCAGCCAGCTCCTTGCTTGTCACCTGATTTCTTTCTCTCTTTGAAACGAATTGGGTCCCTGGAAACTACCACAGGGCAGGCCCGCTTCCTCCCCGAAGAGTGGCAGCCAGGGAAAGCCGGTGCATTAATCATAAATGAGCCAATTAATTACAGGGCTCCTCCCCCCGGGGTCGGTGCTGGCAACAGTAGGCCCAGAGTTATTTAGGGAATGAGACACCGAAGATGCCCTTTATAGACCCAGTTATGTGGAAACAAATTACCCTTAGGTGACAATATGCTGTTCTCTCTGAACGTGTGGGGAGGGGTGTCTTTTTTCCCCAGTGAATGCCCTCACACCGACGGTGGAAAAGGAAAGGTTTTTTTTGTTTTTGTTTTTTTTAAAAAATATATTTTATTGATATTTCACAGAGAGGAGGAAGGGAGAGAGATAGAGAGCTAGAAACGTCAATGAGAGAGAAACATCGACCAGCTGCCTCTTGCACACCCCCTACCGGGGATGTGCCCGCAACCAATGTACATGCCCTTGACCGGAATCGAACCTGGGACCTTTCAGTCTGCAGTCCGACGCTCTACCACTGAGCCAAACCGGCTTCGGCAAGGAAAGGTTTTTAATGGCTCTTGTTCTTCGGGTGTAAGGGTATTGCATGCTTATAAAATGCCGGGGTTTTGTTTTGCTGAGTGATGTGTTGACATGTGAGCAGTTTCCAAGCGGTGTGTCAGAAACTCCCGGCAGGCAGTGCTGGAGAGGCCTGGGAGGCGGGCAAGGGGCGTACCTGACTCCCCTGAGCCCTTCCCTCGCCTGAGACAGACAGCAGGGGCCATGGCTAACAAACGGGTCTCAGCACCCACACTGCTCCTTTGTAAATGCCCATGGCGTGACGTGGCCACTTCTGTGCGGGAAGCAGGCAGTGACGTGAGCTGGCGGCAGCATGCGGTGGGAGCACATGATTTCCTGAGATCCCTGGCAGTCCAGCCCCTTCCTCTCCGGTCCTCCGTGTCCCCCATCCTCTGCCCCACCTGAATCCTGACGGATGTGGGGAGAAGGGCGTGGTCAGGACGCCCCCACGCAGCATGGTTTATAACAACAAAGTGCTGGAAAAGGGGCGGCTAACAGACCGCGTGGAGGCTTCTTAGCAATCAGTATCTCGGTGGAGCTTTGGCTCCTGACATGGAGACTCTTGTAGGCATACTGTTGGAGGGGAAACGAAAGTTGTAGAATGAAGCATATGGCTTAATGCATGAATGTAAAGGTCTAATACTGTCCCTGGCACTTGCTTATGCACTGACTTGGGCCAGTTCGTGAACACGTCGGATCTTGAGTTTCCTCATCTGTAACATGGGGATAATACTGCACTTCTCACAAGGTTGTTGTGAGGTTTAAGTGGGAGTGATGCACAGGAGAGGCATGCAAACTGTAAAACAATGTACACATGATAGGTGTCTTAATCCTGGCTGGGACAGACACTCTCAGGAGGAAAACTGTCTTTCCATATGAGGCTGTTCCCACAGAAGAAGCTGTTGTGGCCGGCAAGACCCGGTCAAGGCAGGGCTCCAGGCCAGGGAAGGAACGAGCTACCAGACCCACAACAAAGAATGTAGCATGATAGGCTTTAGCCAAGCATAACTGTTAGCCATAAAATAGTTCTGTTGCAAGGCTCAACCCCCAGGCAGGCACGTCCTGTTTCCAGTAGCCGCAAGGCAGGACAAACAGACCAAACCAGGTCAAACAGAGACTGCTTAAGCTGAAAGTAACCCCCCACCCTCCAACCCCAGGTGTTGTATAAACTTCAAATGTTACTGTACTAGTGGAATTTTCTATAGCTTATAACTGACCTTTCTTTGTTAAAACCTTTAGCCAATCATAATCTGCCAGGCATCCCTAAGACAGGGATAAAAGTAGCATGCTTAGAGTGGGTCAGGGCTCTCGTTGCTGAAGCAGTTTCTGAATAGGCGCAGTAGACTGCGGATGATTGGGGCATCCCAAGTGAATACAGCCCAGGAGGCTGGCATATAGAATTTTTAATCCTCACCCGAGGATATGTTTTTTTAAATTGATTTTTTTTTTGAGAGAGAGAGGAAGGGAGGGAGGGAAGGCAGAAGGAAGGGGGGGGGGGTTGCTGGAGAGAGTGAGAGAGAGGGACCGAACCAGCAACCTAGGTATGTGCACTGACCGGGAATTGAACTAGCAATCTTTTGGTGTATGGGACGAATCTCCAACCAGCTGAGCGGCCCAGCCAGGGGGAGCAGGCATTTTTAAGGAGGGTCCTGGTGGTCGCAGTGTGCTCACCAGCAGGTGCATTAAGCACAATAACAAGCAGCAGTCTGGAACAGCCCATTGGTTAGATCAGTGTTTCCCAAACTTCTCTCATGATGAGAATCACCTGGTGGAGTTGTTAAAACACAGATTCCTGAATCCCAACTAAGAAGTGCTAAACTAGAATTTTTGGGAACATATAGGTAAAATTGTATACTTAACTAGTGCTCTAAGACAGATGTTATATACAGAGCACTAAGTTAGGTATGCAATTTTACCTATATGTTCTCAAAAATTCTAGTTTAGCACTTCTTAGTTGGGATTCAGGAATCTGTGTTTTAACAACTCCACCAGGTGATTCTCATCATGAGAGAAGTTTGGGAAACACTGGGTTAGATAAATAAAGCCAATAGATGGTGGCAGTGCCCGGACCCTGACTGCTTCCCGTGGTCACGCCCTGGGATAGCACACAGGAATCATATTAGAATGTCATTGTGCCATTTCACAAGAATGTCACTGCAGTGTGTTTACAACAAGGCTGTAATTTGGTTTATGATAAAATTCTGTATTTCGATGGAATGTTAGTTCAGATACATTCCTTTATTTTATTTTATAATATATATTTTATTATTGGTTTTGTACATAGAGGAAGGGAGAGGGATAGAAAGCTGGAAACATCGATGAGAGAGAAACATCGACCAGCTGCCTCCTGCACACCTCCCACTGGGGATGTGCCTGCAACCAATGTATATGCCCTTGACAGGAATCAAACCTGGGACCTTTCCGTCTGCAGGCCGAAGCTCTACCCACTGAGCCACACCAGTTTCGGCTACATTCCTTTTCTTGTCAAGTGAGGGGATTGGATGGGAACTGTCTGACCCCAGGCAAGTCCTCTCACTGTTTCCTTATCTGTAGAGGGAGGAGCCGAATGGTCTAATGCTGCTTCTGGTTTCTGAACCCCTTTCTCATTTCTTTGGAGGCACTCCTCATAACTTGTGATTATTTTATTTGTTTGCGTCTTTTATTTGATGTTTGCATTACTGTACACACTTGAATGTTAAGTTCCATGGAGGTAGAGGCCATGATTGCTTTGTCCACTGTCCTGTCTAGCTAATGCTCGATACATAGTAGATGCTCAATAATGATCCCATGAATCATGAACATGGTTGTTTGTCCAATAAAGAGGAGCCATCATTTCTCTGGAGGTTGGTGGGCTAGACTCTTCTATGCCCATGATCTTAATATTTTCTGGCACACATAGCACTGCTTAGCAGTGATGTTAATTTGCTATTTAAAAACAATACCCAGCTGAGTACATAAAGGCACACCATAGGTACATATTAGCCTTTTATTTTGAATTGTAGTCAAACTGTGGTACATTTTAAAGATAAAATTAAAACAGCCCTGGCCAGTTTGGCTCAGTGGATAGAGTGTCAGCCAGTAAACAGAAGGGTCCCAGGTTCGATTCCGGTCAAGGGCACATGCCCAGTTTGTGGGCTTAATCCCCACTGGGGGACTTTCAGGCAGCAGCCGATCCATGATTCTCTCTCACTATGGATGTTTCTGTCTCTCTCTCCCTCTTCCTTCCTCTCTGAAATCAATAAAAATATATTAAAAAAAAGAAAAGAAAATTAAAACATACGTGTCCTGGTCTCAGCCCACTTCACTGAACATGTGTGTGTCAGAGCCCTTGGCGTCTGCACCTGCCCTCACCCACTAATACTCCAGGATGCTGCGTCCATTCTGTTTTATGTGGCATTTGATATATGTGTGAGCCCATGCACTTGTGCTATTGTTTGGTCTGTAAAAGGAAAAATGAAGCATAAATACATTGACTCTGACCTTGAGATCATCAACTAAGTCCAAACAAGGTCCACAAAAGAAGCTTTTAGTTTCTTAAAGATATTAAGATTGCTTAAAGCACTAAAACAGCAGAGGCCCAGACCAATTATAGCTCATTTTATGAGCCCTGGCAAAGATATATATTTGATTCTTGTTGTTTGTCCTCACAGAGTCCTTCTTTTTTTTCATAAATTAGGACCAATCAGTCATAGGAACATGAAATTCCATTTATTTTTTTTTCAAATGACTAATGGCTTAGCTTTTGGTCTTTTAGTTCAAGTTCCAGTGAAATTGAATAGTAGCCATATGTAATTAGCAAATGGACCTTGTCAGTTCTGACCATGTGGATGTCCACAGAGACTGAACTTGAACCCAGCCACCACTTTATTTTTTTAAAGGAGCAAAGAATGAGCATGGCCATGACTGGGGAGAGACATAAAGGCTCCTCCCGACTTCCTGAGCTCTGCCTCCAAACCAGCAGCGTCAGGATCTCTCAGTCAGAGCTACCGCTGTGGGACTTTGCCAGCATATAGTTAGAGGCTATGCTTTTTCCAAAGGAGGAATAGTGTCTACTGATGCTCTGTCTGATGTCTCGCAATGTATGTCCTTCTTTTCAACACCCCTTATTTCAATGTCAACATTTGAGTAATGGGTTCCTTAATTCAATTGTGTAGGTCGTTTCCAAACATGGAATATTCCAGACATACCTTTTGAGCACTGAGTGGAAAAACAGGAAATTCATGGTAAAATGGAAAGACAAGAGGGGTGGAGGACCATGTCAATGTTAGAAAATAATCTCCTAGGAGTAAACCCACATGTCTTTGTTATTGAGTATTCAAGGCAGTAGAATTGCATTTATTTTTTATTTTTTATTTTTTATTTTTTTGTGGAATGAACTCAGTAATAACAGCTCTCTCAACTGTCACAGTCTAGGAAGTTCCAGCCCCAGCTCCATTTCTTTGTTCTCTCACAGCAGGAAACGGAATGGGGACATAAGTCCCTGGCTCACAGGGCTGCAAACCGACTAAGAAGAGCAGGCTAGGACAGAGTGGTAGGAGAAGAGATTTAAAACCTTCTGTTCAGAACTTTATAACCCACTATCTATAACTTAGATTCTAGATATTGTATTCTCTTTCCACTTGGCTGTGAGGCAAGGGGTCAAGCAAATTCATCATATTTATTGACCACCTTGTAGGCATAAAGCAGTCTGTGCGAGAGGCAAGTGACACAAGACACCAGCTCCAGAAATGGTCAATGTTGTTGGGCCTGTTAGTACTGGACAGCCAGCCAGCGGGGGTTTTCCAGTGGCAGAGGTCATGATGAGACCTGCATTTCAGAAAGGTCGCCCTGGAATAGAGGTGAGCACAGAACCATGAAGACTGCGTCGGAGGCAAGAACGAATGCTGCTTTGGGTTAATGCAGCAGCAGGAGGGGTGGGTGCTGGAGCTTCCTGATGGACATTTTTTGGGTAGACTCAACAGACATGGTGATTCGCTGAACGAGAAATTAAAAGAGAAGGGCAATCAGTTGAGCTTTGTAGCCGAGGTGTTGAGCACAGAGTAGAGCCAGTGTAGGAGAGGGGGTTTGATTTTGATGTGACCATGGGACATCTAGGCAACACATGACAGTCAGATGGAAAGGACCATCTAGAGCACAGCCGAGAGTGGGGGTGAGAGAGAAAGGTGTAGGAATCACCAGGGTAAAGGTGGGTCAAGAAGATAGCCATGTTCAAAATGATTGCCCCTGGAGTGGCTTCCTAAGATGGTGGCAGTGCTCCCAAATTTCCCCCTCCTGTCTCCAGCTATGAGCGATCCCCCAAAAGAGGAAACAGAGAAACAAAAGAGCTAAAACAATCAACAGTATAGACTAGGGTGCTTGATGGCCAAAGAACTAATGGTTCAGCCAGCACGGCCCCTGGCTGGGGAGAGCCTGTGAAGTCCACATCACACTGGAGCCCTCTGGGGACTGTGGCCGCATCTGTGGAATCATTGTCTTATGAAAATGCTGCTGCTCGGGCCAGTGTCTTCATTCCCGGAGGGAGTCATGTCCCTCCTGATTTGGGGCCGATTTGTCCTTTTCATGCATGCAGTCCGGTGCGGAGAGTCCACGTGAACACGCTCAAGGGCTATCTGAGCACTGTGTGCGGAAACATTTCTACAGGCACCAGCTTCCGGAGCGGATCATGGCATCACACCTCAGCCCTCAGAGCTGCAGCACAGCTGCCAGGGAAAGCAACGGATTCCTCCTCTCTCCATCTTGGAATTGAAGTGCACTTAGCGTGTTTTCAAAGGAAAAGAAAAGACGACTTTGGAGTGTGCTGAGAGTCTGAGGTCAGCAAACCTGTTCCTGTGATTCACATGATGCGAGGCATATGGCAGACCAGATAAAAGCATGCTGGGGTCCTGACCCTACCCAGTACTCCGATACCCACCAGCCAGGGGAAGACCTCAGGTGAAGGTGTCGGAGTATGGACGATTATCCCAGCCGCAGTGTCATTGGGGATTTACATTGGGGCACCAGGGGACTCATTTGCTGCCATGAGGGTACCACCTGAAGTTCATGAGATGGTCGGCCAGTGAGTTCCAAGCGAGACATTTAGCAAGGCCTCCCAAAGGACCCTGCTCTACTCAAAACGATACCCCGATGTATTGTAGACATTCAAGGGCAGTTCCAACACAAAGACCGCTCACTGCCTGCAGGTGTCCCAGCCAGAGAGCATGGGCAATGGGACTGCAGACCAGGTTCCTGGAGCACACTCAAAAGGTGGACCATTGGCACTGTCTCTTAAGGCTCTGGGTCTCAGCGAAATGAATCTGAGGAGCAAATTTCAGGGGTGTTTCTTCAGAGGGACCAGGCAGGGCTTCCTCGAGGTGGCCTTTCTGAAACCACAAACAAGAGCGAATTAGTGTGACTACCAACCCCTGGCAGCTGCGGAGCTCTCTTAAAAGGTTAAGGAGGAAACCTGGATCGATAGTTATAGAATAGAGCATGTGATTTAGATGGGATATCAGGGCTCGCCTACCCTAACCTTTTCATTAGCCAGAGAGATGAAGTGACTTGCCTGGCACCGTCTAGACAGTGGCAGACCCGGGGCTGGAGGCACAGGTGGCTCCGTTGCAAGCCCAAGGCTGTTCTGCTCTTCCAGTCGGCCGGTCGGGGCGGGGCTTAGAAAGGAACGCGCGTAGAAGGAAGATGAGAGAACTTGGGTCAGGTTCCTCCTCAGCCGCTTCTGGCGAGGCCTGGGCACGAAGGTGGGTTCAGTTTGACTTCCGGAATCACACAGGGGACAAGGAGCTTATGTCAGGGCTGCCTCTTCCTGAAACTCCCTCAGGTCACATCTTCTCCCTGGCATTGTCACCAGGTGTTACAAGCAGCATTGAATTGTTGTAGCCAAACTGCCTACTGCCGAGGGCCAGGGCACCATGGCTAGGACGACTTCCCACAGGGTGGTGCTGGGCGGCACGGGTGGTGGGATCCACTTGGCACCTTCTGTTGGGTGCGCCCAGCTCTCACTGGGAAAATAAGGTAACCGAGTGAGTGTTCTGATTCAGGTCATCACCACCTCTGAGCCATCAAGCTAGGGAATGCTCAGGAAGACTCGGGAAAGCAAAGCAGAGGTTTTCCTCTGTCACACTGTGCTTGTTTGGGAGGGTGGGAAAGAGTGCAGAATTATAAAACTTAAAGTATGTTCACATGCGGGGTCCTTTGAGGGCCCTCCAGAATACTTTTGAACATGGTTTCAACAGTTTTGTGGTTCCTGTGACCCCGCCCCAGTGATCTGCCTTTTCACTCTCCAATCAGGTTTGGGATTAGCTGCCCTTTGCTTCAGGGGCTGAGAGCGTGTTTCTAAGTGAGATCTTCCCCCCTCACTGTAGCTGAGCTGGTCACTGCTACACTGGCATGAACGTACCGGTGCCAAGACCAGATGTGCTACTGACCAACCTACTTACGAAGCCCATCAGTTATGCCCATGGGTGCAGGGAGAGCACAGGGGACCTTAAAGCTTAGAGCTGTGTGCTCCACTGGCCAGGAGGGGGCTGCTCAGATTTGTGCTGCGTGCACTGGGGGTGCTAACCCTCGTGAGGCACTCGTACCACGCCACCGCGGGAGGGGAGTTGGCCGACGGCACACAGGGTCCTTGTGCTGAATTGTACCTGGACTTCTATGAATTCACGTTACTGGAATCCATAAGCAGTTCTACCCATGTTTTAAAGGGCATGTTTTCATTATGGCCTGATTTAACAGGCCGCAATTGCTCTTATTTTTAGCTTTAGCTTTTGAAATGTTTTATGGTTTAGATTTATTTGTAATTTATAGCAGCCAAGAAGGAAGGAAATGAGCCATTATTGAGTCTTTGCTATTTGCCAGTTCATAGTTGGTAAATACAGGGCATACTTCTTACCACTTTCTTTAAAAAACATATATATTATATGTAGGATGGTACTCATAGCCAGTGGGGCTAGTCTATAGAATGGCTTCTCAATGATATGGCCCGGTAGCCCCAAAGCAGGAAAGGTGTCCTGAGCCAGACCACAGTACCCACTTTGCCCCTTTGCCAATGACAGGGCACTCCTTTCCGAATTTGTAGCAGCAGATCCTGTACAGTGGCTCAAGAAAAACAGAGAAACAAGGGTAAATCATCTTCACCGTTCATAGCCTCTGTTCTGTGTTCACACTGAGTGTACTGAGCTGGTCGCACAAACCAACCCTCTCCAGCCCTCCAGTCTAAAGGCCAATGGGGCAGAAGGGTGCCCAGATTAACAGAGAGGAAAGCCAGTCAGCCAGCCAATGCCTGTGGGAGGGGTAGGCAGATGCTAATAATAGACCCACTCTCATGCAAATGTGAATTTGAAAAGGGTGCACAGAGGAAATGCGTTAGACATTTGCAATAAGGTAGATGACTGCACGACTTTGAAGGAGACTCTAAATAGAATCAAATCACAAGGAGCAAAGAAATAGGCGACTAAGTAAGAGATAAAGGGAAGGACTAAATAATTTACTTAAGTCATTAAACCAGAGATAAAAATGATTGACAAAGCCAGAGCTGTAGACACAAAGGGGACCTTCAAAGCTAAGGAAATAATTTAAGGAGGCAGTACCATTTGTAGAATTTAAAATGGCAATGGAAGCAATTTGAAAGAGCAGAATAGACCTTCTAAAAAACAAAATCCTGGTAAAATGGTAATGCCATCGAAGTTTATGTCCAGGGACACGTTTATCACCTGAATGCTGCCAGTGACGCAGTGGTGCTTGGGACAGTGCTGGGTGTGGGGAGGTGGGAGTGAGTGGGAGATAACCTTCTGTAATGAGGAAAGGACTGACCGTCTGTGTGTATTAGCAGGTACCAATCACGTAATGAATATCGTGTAAATAACCACATAAGTCATGTAGATTTTAATTTAATTGAAAGTTTGACTTAGGTAATCCACATGCAATTGTAAGAAATAATACAGAGACGCCATGTATCTGGTTTTCCCCGTCGGTTAACATCTTATAAAACTATGGTGCAGTATTCCAACCAGATACTGACATTCTTACAATCCACTGATCTCACTCAGATTTCTCTGGTTTCAGCTGTGTTAAAGGGCCTTTAGAGGCCCTGGGACCGACACAGGAAAACGAGGCTCCCTTCCCTGGGCTGGCTCCAGGCCTAACTAGCTCCACTGGGCTGATCCTCCAACAATCCCATTACCGATCCACAATTGATCGTGGAAGTGCTTAGGAGAGTGCGGGCGTGGAGAAGGCACTTCGCTGAAATCCCCGTGGGCAGGCTGACACACGTGCTCGAGGACCAGTGATCGGCAAGGACGCCCCGAGCCACAAAACCCCTGCATCCTGCGCTCCGCTCAGTGTCAGAGCCTGCCAGGGGACTGCGAGCAGAGCGCAGGATCATCCCCCCTCAGAGAAGTAACGAGCTTCTTATGATTATTACGAGGAACCATGAATTAAAAGAGTCGGGAAAACACTGCTTTCAAGAGAGAAAATAAACAATGAGGCAGGCAGGCAGGCAGAGGGGTTAGGGGCAGTGAGGCAGTAAGGCAAGTGGTTAGGGGTGATCACGGTGGCCCCGAGCACGTGTGAACACTGAGAGAAGAATCACTTCTTCACCTCTGGGTGGCATCGTTATTGCCATCAGAGGCGGGCCAGGAGCAGAGGCCGGCCGCTCAGTCGTGCTGCGCCCACGCGGGGCAGTGGCTGCTGCAGGGGCTGAGCAGGGCCAGGCAGCCGCCGGTGCGGTGCTCTGCTGTGGCCGGTCACGAGGGGAGACGGAAATTGAGTGTTTGCAAATGGCCTTTCTCCAGGTACCGAGCATGGCTTGTTCGGAACACTGAAAGGACGGGAACATTGAAACAAATTTCCGCCACAGGAAATAAAATAAAAAACATGCCGGGGAGCTCATGGACGGTGGGTGCAGGGGGCGTTGTTAGTAATCAGGCCTGGCTTCGCACGTGTGTGAGCTGACTCAGGAGTGTGCGTGTCTCTGGTCTGTCAGTTGTGAACCTGTGGTTGGTGAGAGAGGGAGCCGCAGTAAGCACAGAACTCTTGAAGAAATAGTTTATTTTCTCTCTGGAAAGCAGTGTTTTCTCGACCCTTTTAATTCATGTTTCCTTGTAATAATCATACAAACCTACTTCCTCCTGCATCCACCTGAATCTGATAGGAACCACTCCCCGTTTCTCCCTTCCCCACCTGCCAAGAAGATTCTATGGCTTGTATTATACAAAGAGTAGGCTTTTCATTTTTTTCAGACCAAATATCTATAATAAAAAAAAGGGTAACATGCTAATTAGACCAAACAGCTGAACAACTTTTTGAATGAAGCCACCGTGGCAGGGGCTGAGGCAGAGGCGGTTAGGGGCGATCAGGCAGGCAGGCAGGTGAGTGGTTTGGGACAATAAGGCAGGAGGCAGGCAAGAGGGGTTAGGGGCAATGAGGCGGTCAGGCAAGTAGTTAGGGGCGATCAGGCAGGCAGGTGAGCAGTTTGGGGCATCAGGCAGGCAGAGTGGTTAGGGGCTATCAGGCAGGCAAGCAGGCAGGCAGCAGTTAGGAGCCAATGGTCCCAGATTGCGAAAGGGATGTTGGACATTCCCCGAGGGGTCCTGGATTGTGAGAGGGTTCAGGCCAGGCTGAGGAATGACTCCCCCCCACCCCCCCATGCATGATTTTCATGCACCAGGCCTATAGTGTTACAATAATATTGCATGTGCTGTTTGATGCAGCTCTCATGGTTACAGTTGAGGCTCTTGGCTTCGGGCTTTGTTGTAGCTTCTGTGAACACAAGCACCAGCAGTCCAGTGCGATGAACACTTAAGCAAGGTGCTTCCACCTGCCTTGTTTGGCTGAACTGAAAGGTAATTTAATGCGCATCATCTCAGTGCTTTCCCTCGGAGCTGCTCTCTGACAGTGGGCAGCGCCCTGACGACAGTTTGAAATCTAGTGCGGCCACTCACCAGCTCTGTGATTTGGGGCCAAGTTTTTTGACCCTCAGTTTCCTCTCTTCTCACAGTGGACCATTAATGACCGCTGTACAGGGCTGCCAGAGGAGATGACAAGTTTGAAGACTTCGTACAGCGCCTGTCATGTAGAGCTCAGCCAATGGGACTTATTTCCAGTGCCTAGAGGAGGGAGGACAAAGGAGGAGGGGAAGCTCACGGCAGGGCAGTGCTTCCATAGGTTAGGTTATATTAAAAAATAAGGACAAGCCCTAACCGGTTTGGCTCAGTGGATGGAGCGTTGGCCTGTGGACTGAAGGGTCCCAAGTTCAATTCCGGTCAAGGGCATGTACCTTGGTTTCGGGCACATCCCCAGTGGGGAGTGTGTAGGAGGCAGCTGATGGATGTTTCTAACTCTCTATCCCTCTCCCCTTCCTCTCTGTAAACAAATCAATAAAATATATTAAAAAAATAAATTATGGTATGCCTAATCTAATTCTGCACATCTAAAAATACATGAGTAAAGACAAATTTTAAAAAGTAAACATAGATAATTTTATATAATTGTGAGTGCCTGTAAGGAAACAAAACAAGAAAGTAGCAGGAGGTGGTGGTGGGATCAAGGATAGATTTTCTGAAAAGTGGGCATTTGATCTGAGACGGAGTGATGAGGAGCAGGCCTATGTGGGGACCTGCAGAGACAATGTTCCACGTATGGGACCAGTGCGTGCCAAGGCCCTGGGCAGAGAGTGAGGCTGGCATGTTGGAGGAGCAGAAAGAAGTCCACTGTGGCCAAAACCGTTTGGCTCAGCGGATAGAGCGTCGGCCTGCAGACTGAAGGGTCCCAGGTTTGATTCCGGTCAAGGGCATGTACCTTGGTTGTGGGCACATCCCCAGTGGGGGGTATGCAAGAGGCAGCTAATCGATGATTTTCTCTCATCGATGTTTCTAACTCTATCCCTCTCTCTTCCTCTCCGTAAAAAATCAATAAAACATATTCAAAAAGAAGAAGTCCACTGTGGTCGGAGCACTGTGACCAACGGTAAGGGGATGGGATATAAAATGAAGCTAGAGAGATAATAAACAAGGTCAGGGTAAAGTTCATGCTAATATCAATACATAGACATGCAGGATATTCCTAGATATGCGTGACCCGTTGTTTTCTGGTACATGCCAATGAATTTCACGTATGTGTGAGAAAGCGATCCCTCTCTCCATCCTTTGCTTTGTCGGGGTTCATGGCTGCTTTTCCTTCTTATTTTGTTGGGATGGGTTAAGACGACGGCCATGGTGGCTTGGCGGAGCTGCTGGGAGGAACGCATGGGCTTGCCAGCCTGTGCGGGGCTGAGCGGGAGGCCGGGGCCGCAGCTGGCCGGTGCGCCCGGAGGAAGTGGAGTGTGTGTGACATCATGTGGGCTGCATCGCTGACGCTTCAGATGGCTCTGCTGCCCTTATAACTTAATGTTCTGGGCCGCCCAGGTCCCAATTTATCAGCAAGGACGATAAATTGCTAATGACGGCTGGCCTTTCCCTATTCTCCGGTTATCTGCTAATACAAAGAGACAGATTCATTCAATTTGGAAAACGTTAATAAGATACCAAAAAATGTGTTCGGGGAGAGGATAAAGGGAAAGCTTTTTCAAATGGCCGTATCATGCTTTCCAAAAAATTGAATTCCAACTGCCTCTGTGTGCGCAGATGAATGAAAAGACTATCAACATCCTCAATGTTTCTATTAACCTAATTAAACAGTGTCTGAATGGAGCCGTGGCCAAGATGAAAGCTGTGTTCTCTAGCAAATGAACCTCCACCGCAAAGGATAGCGGACACTCCCCCCCCTCCCCCCCCCGAAAATCAGCTCTAATTCTTTCATCTGACTATTTGGATGAGGCTGATTTTCCAGGATCTTAGAAAGCTCCTGTAGGGAAGGTGTAGCTCATTTTTTTATTGATGCGGATGGATTTTAGTATTTGCAGCCCCTACCCTCCACACTTGCTGTTTCTCTCACCACCCTGCTCCCTAGTTTGTGAGCCGTGTCACGAGGGACTGAGATCCTCCGAGGAAGATGTAGGAAAACTGGGCGGTAGTTCTTTTTTGAAACCTGTGAGCATTTCATCGTTGTGAAAAGGGTACTCAGCATATCCTCCCAATCTGAAGTTTGGGGGTTATAAATATGTCAATAATTTTCTTTCTGCCCCGGTAGTAGTGACTGTTCTTATAGACAGAGCCCCTCCCCACAGACACTGGATCCAGTAAAATGGATGTTGAAGGGATTATGTTGTTTCATGCCTTTGTATGAAGATGTATGTCTTTTAGTATTTTACACAAGGAAAATGGCCTCCCTTTTATATTATTATTTCTGCAAAGGTTTATTTATTTATTTATTTAATACTTTCTTTTTGGTGCTAGGAAATGAGTCATTTGTAAGCCATCTTATTCTCTTTTATCTTTTTCTGTTAATATCATATGTAATATTCAACAGAATTGTTTAGCAGTATATATTTAAATGTATTAATTCATCTCCTTTTTACACAAAATAATATATGATTATTATTATAAACTCCTTGGCATAGTTTTTATTTTTATTTAAAAATTTTAATTTATTTTTAATTGAATTCATTGGGGTGACTGGTTAATAAAATTATATAGGTTTCAAGTGTATAATTCTATAAAAAATCATCTGTATAATGTGTTGTGTGTTCACTACCCATCACCATTTATTCCCCCTTTACCTTCTTCTGCATCTCCCCAACCCCTTTTCTCTCTGGTAATCACCTACTGTTGTCTGTCAGTGAGGGTTTTCTTTCACCCAGCCTCCTCCTCCCCCGCTCTGACAGCCGTCAGTCTGTTCTCTATATCTACAAGTCTGTTTCTATTTACTTTATTAGTTTATTTTCTTTATTAGATTCCACATATAAATGAAATCATAGGGTGTTCGTTTTTTCCGACTGGCTTATTTCACTTAGCATAATGCTCTCCAGGTCCATCCATGCTGTCACAAAAGGTAAGATTTCCTTCTTTTTATGGCTGAGTAATATTCCATTATGTAAATGTCCCATAGCTTTATTATCCTCTCATCTACTGATGGGCACTTGGGCTGCTTCCAAATCTTGGCTGTTGTAAATAACACTGCAATGAGCATAGGGGTGTATATAATCTTTCAAATTAGTGTTTTGGGTTTCTCCAGATAAATTCCCAGAAGTGAAATCACTGGTTCGTAAGGCAGTTCCATTTTTAAGTTTTTGAGGAACCTCCAAACTGTTCTCCACACTTTATTGATTTGTTGATGATAGCCATTCTGACAGGTATAAGGTGATGTCTCATTGTGTTTTTTTTTTTTTTTTTTAAATATTCTATTGGTTTTTTTACAGAGAGGAAGGGAGAAGGATAGAGAGTTAGAAACATTGATGAAAGAGAAACATCAATCAGCTGCCTCCTGCACACTCCCTACTGGCGATGTGCCCACAACCAAGGTACATGCTCCTGACTGGAATCTAACCTGGGACCTTTCAGTCCACAGGCTGATATTCTATCCACTGAGCCAAACCAGTTAGGGGTCATTGTGGTTTTTATTGGCATTTCTCTGATGATTAGTGACATTTTTTCAAATGTCTATTGGCTATCTGAGTGTCCTTCTTGGAAAAGTGTCCATTCAGTCCTTTGCCCATTTTTTAATTGAATTATTTGATTTTTAATTGAATTTATTTGATGTTGAGTTTTATCAGTTCTTTATAAATTTTGGGTATTAGCCTCCTCTTATCAGATGTATCACTGGAGAATATGTTCTCTCATTCAGTGGGCTGTCTTTTCATTTTGCTGATGGTTTCCTTTGCTGTGCAAAACCTTTTTAGTTTGATGTAATCCCATTTATTTATTTTTTCTTTTGTTTCCTTTGCTGGAGGAGATATAACAGAAAAAATATTGCTCTAAGGAATGTCTGAGATTTTACTGCCTGTATTTTCTCTAGGATTTTTATGGTTTCGAGTCTAATATGTAAGTGTTTAACCCATTTTGAGTTTATCCTTTTGTGTGTTGTAAGAAGTTGTCTAGTAATATTCAACAGAATAGTTTAGCAATAGATTATACACTTAATATATTAATTTATCTCATTTTTACATAATTCTTGTATGTATGATTATGATTATAAACTCCTTGGCATAGTTTTTAGAAGTAAAATAAATAAATAGGTACAGGCCCTGTTTTCTAGAGAGAATTTTCTACTGGGTTTGTATCTGTTTCTGACATATTTCACTTTGGTAGCAATTTGTCATGTTTACTTTCTCTTATTTGCAGCATGATTCCTTCTGAATGTTGGGAGAAACATTTGTGACTATATTTCCAAGTAGGTTATTTGATAGAGGCATCAGTCATAAGGACCTTAAAAACACCCTCGCTCCTTTTGGTGTAGTACTGTAAATCACCACAAAGGGTGTGAAGGTCATTTTAGTGGGGATGAGAGGTGCCAGGTAAGGTTCTGGTGTGTGGAACCAAGTCGTTGGGCCATTGTAAACTCGTCCTGAGAGCCAAGCAGATAACTCCTGGGTTCAGGCTGCAGTGCCTTTCTATTGTAACTGACACGGAGAGTCACTTTCCTCTACATTGTTTATTTATTTTTTTAATGGAGATGTCTTGTGGTATCAGAGGGTTAACATCCTTCTGATTGCTCAAGTGTTCCCTGAGTCAAGTAGAAGCCCCTCTCTCTCAAACTGCCGGAAGCGAGTTAGGAATGGAGCCACATCCACAGTGGCAGCTGCTTACCCCTCGGATGACTCATGGGCTCAATGGCGATGTTGTGATTTTGATGCTGATAATTGTTTAGATAAGCTCACAACTCACCAGTGGCGGTTCAGCTGCCTCGAGGGTTTGAATGAGCATAGAAAATTACAACTACTTCCTCACGAAGAGGTCAGATTTCCCCCCGATGCTCCTCAGCCCCTCGTTCCGATAAACTATGCTCTAGCCCAGTGTTTCCCAACCTTCTCTCATGATGAGAATCACCTGGTGGAGTTGTTAAAACACAGATTCCTGAATCCCAACTAAGAAGTGCTAAACTAGAATTTTTGGGAACATATAGGTAAAATTGTATACTTAACTAGTGCTCTAAGACAGATGTTATATACAGAGCACTAAGTTAGGTATGCAATTTTACCTATATGTTCTCAAAAATTCTAGTTTAGCACTTCTTAGTTGGGATTCAGGAATCTGTGTTTTAACAACTCCACCAGGTGATTCTCATGAGAGAAGTTTGGGAACCTCTGCTCTAGCCTATGCCTGGTGACGCAAGAGAAAGGGTTGGCGCGCCTTCCCTGCTGGAGATTAGGTTGTAGGTCTCTGTGGGTTTTTGTACTTACTGAGTGTGGGGGTTTCTGCACTTCATTCCTCCTACACACCCTGAGTACCTGTCCTTAATGCTTTCATTCGTGTCTGCCTTGAGGTTTCAGTTTCTTCCCTTCAGGATCTGTGTATGTGTATATATGTGTGTACACAGGAGTGTATATGTATATTTATAGATAAATATATGCATATGCCTTTTCTTCGTGCTTCCTCTCCCATGCCTTCTCCACACCTTCCTGTGTTCCTCCAGGTGCCTCTTTCTGCATCTTCCTTTCTAGACCTTTCTATTCCCCTATTTCTTTTCTTAGCAAAGCAATTTGTGTCTCCCTGGATTTCTCCCTACATGTGCTCATTCAAAAAATCCTCTCTATAATATCCATTTCCCTAGGAAGGTGAGGAAAGATAAATGCAAATAATTAGTAATATAATGTAATCCTTTCTCCTGAGTGTTCTTCCTTTATTTTTGAATATTCTGAAAGGTCTTTAACTTCTCACCCTACTTCTAAGATAAATCTTTTAAAAACTATCCTTTTCTACTCAGCAAGAGTTCTCAGTTATTCACAAAACGCCCAGAGGAAAATGTAAAATCTTGTGTTCATTCTTTCCCTCCCTCCCTCTGAGCCCCGCACCCTGTCTTTCCGGGTATGTGTCTGTTTCTCCACCCTCCCTCTTCTCTGCTTCCGCTCTCCCTCTTTCATCTTCCTCTCTTTTTAAAGGGTGGAATCGCAAGCTTTCCTTTCTTGACAGTTATGATTAAAGAACTGCACCTGTTCAGGTAGAATAAACGGGGAAATGCTGAAGCAAGTATTTATGCTAATTAATGTATCTTTTTATTTCCCCCTTCAAAATCAAGCCTGCAATTCAGGAAAGCCACCCCCTAGATAAGCACACGGAGACCGTTTACATTCAGGCTCTCTCTGATGTCAAAAAAGGTCCTTGAGTGTGAACTCCATGAGTTCTTAGGGGCACAGGTGCCGTTTCCTCAGAGGAGTGGCTGTTTCGCTCACAGGAAAAGGGAGAAATTCCTTTTTTTTTTCTGGAAGAAAGGACTAATAAGGAAAGAGAGGAAAGAGCAAAGAGGAGAAAATTTGATTATAAACGACTTAGAAAACCCTCCTCCCCCCTCCCCAAGATCTTATAAACCCCAGGGTTTCTAGGTTAGAATGGAATACAGGTTAAAAATAGACTATCCGCTGCTCTGTACGTCTGCATTTCAAAGCCCTCTCCAGCTCTGCTCTATAACCCCTTTTTCTGAGAGGCACTCCAGTTTCCTATAAAGTGCTTTTTTTTTTTTTTTTTTTTTTTTTAATCGCAACAAGCAATAAACTCAGCTGTTTCACTACAAGTGATAATAAACTAAAAGATAGTTTTTAAAAGATTTATCTTAGAAGTAGAGTGAGAGGTATTCCTGGTGGTCTTTGGCTGGAGGACATTGACTCCAGGAAGTTTACAGGATACAGCAGGGGCAAGGACACCTAATCCGTTAGCTTTGGAGTTAAAAAATGAGCCCCTCTCTCTGATATAGAACAATATGCATTTACTCAGCAGCTTGGACAGACAGACAGACAGACAGGAGATTGGTGGTGGGTGTGCTCTGAGGTCTGGAGGAGAGGGATCGAGACTTGGGGAGGAAGATGCACTTGGATGGAAGAACAGAATTAGGCGCTGTGCTCCGACCCTTCTCCAGGGGCTGAGAGAAGAGGTGCCTGGGCTCAGGGCAAGCCCAGCCTCCACATTTGGGACTCAGAGGGTGCCATCCCGGTGGGCAGGACAGGACAGTGGCCTGCCAGGTGCCAGGGCAGGGTGTGAGGCGGGCTCCTAAGGCGTCTGTCCCAGCTCCGTTGCAGGGGCTGCGTGTGGAAGGAAGCCGCAGGCACAGGGGCGCTGAGAACAAAGGGGAGCTCACGTGCAAAGAGGTTTTCTAAGGGGAGTCCAGGCTTTCAGACTCCTCTGGAAATAACACACAGAGCAGTTATTTAAAGAAACGAAGGAAAAGTCTCCAAGATACAGTAGCATGCTCATGGTGGGAAAGCAGCAGTTTTCTCACTTGACTGTCATATGCTCAGAGGGGATTCTGTATTTGGAGATATCAGGACTGGAGAACTTGGTAATAAAGTACTTTTATTTTATTTTGTTAAAAAAATTTTTATTCCCTGAAACCGGTTTGGCTCAGTGGATAGAGAGTCGGCCTGCGGACTGAAAGGTCCCAGGTTCGATTCTGGACAAGGGCATGTACCTGGGTTGCAGGTACATCCCCAGTAAGGGGTGTGCAAGAGGCAGCTGATCAATGATTCTCTCTTCATCGATGTTTCTAACTCTCTCTCCCTCTCCTTTCCTCTCTGTAAAAAATCAATAAAATATATTTAAAAAATTTTTTATTGGTTGCAGAGAGGAAGGGAGAGGGAGAGAGAGATAGAAACATCAGTGGTGAGGGAGAATAATTGATCAGCTGCCTCCTGGACTCCCCCCTCCCCCACAACCCGGGCAAATGCCCTGATCAGGAATTGAACTCTGACTTCCTGGTACATAGGTTGATGCTGAGCCATACCGGCAGGGCTATTTTTTGTTACTTTTAAAAGGTCATCGTCTAATGGTTCAAGGTCTTATTTACTTTGAGAATCCGAACTAGACAGGACAATCCTGATTCCTTTCTGGTTTTGTTGTTATTGTTCTCAGGGGCATGGTGCCTGCTGGCGAGGGGCACAGTTGCTCGTAAACGAGGCAGAGCAAGGGGTCAGCTTTGCTTTCACAGACCCTCCTTGTGCTTACTTATCCACAAAGGCGCAGGTTCGTCACACTTTTATGACTCACATCATTGATTTGATGTTTTCTTTTTATTTGGCTGGTTTTACAAACATAGGCAAACCCAGGGATGTTGGATAATGCACAGATACCTCCTTCTGATGGGGTTAAGAAGCCAGAGCCTCAGGATTCCAGGTGTGAGAGTTGGTTTCTGTCAGAAGGTTATAGAAAGCCTTCAGGTATCTCCCAGTTTCACCTGCAGGACCTGTAACTACAGGCCCCTACACTCCTCACTGCTGCTGACCAGCCAGCACCTGGCATTCTTCACCACCAACAAAGCGAGGACTTCATAAGCCACGAAGCAGGTGCCAAGCCAGTATTTTTTTGTACAAAATTTATAGGCATCATTTTCATATGTGATGTATAGTTCCTGCTCCCTAATCATATGTTTATCATAGCCAATTAAGTGAGATTTGTTCTTCCATGTGACATTTCTAGCATGGTCAAGGTTATAAATTTGAATATCCCAATTATATTCTGGGAAAAAGGAGGACACATTCTTACTAAATCCATGTAAATAATATGGTCTTGGAAAGTAAAAAGATTTATTAAAGCACTTTGCATAATATTTAATCATGGTTATTTTGAGTTATTTTGTTAGAATAGGCAGTTTGATTTATGTCACTCTTTCCGGAATCATATATCTTGGATTTTTATTTATTAGCTTATAATTTTAGTAAGATCTTCAATAGATTTCACCCCATCCACCCGAATTTTGAGAATTCAGTTGAAACAAGCTACCACTTAAGAGTATTTCATTCTAATTTAATATATGCATAACTTATTATATTGAGGTTGACAGACAGATCAAGAAGAAATAAAAGGATTTTCTCATATGCCCATTATAAATACACCATTAATCACACCTGAGTCAGTTTTGTTTTGTCCCTAGGCAAATAAATTGATTCTTGTTTTGCTGTTCTTAGGTTAGTTAGCGGCTACTTTCACGAGTTCATCTGAGTCTGGACTAGGAGTTGTGGAATCATTGCCGCAGGCCCCGGGTACAGACTGACAGCTGTTTGTTGGGGATGACAGTGCCAGCTGACCCTAGCAAGCCTACACCCTTTGTCTGTTCCTTTGATATCACTAGTGAAGAGAACCTGGGACTTACAGAGGCCTTTAGATATTTCTTCTGGAAGGCTCGCATTTCTGATCTATAGTTTATTAGCAGGAACCTTTAGGAAACTCTGAGGGAAGAGCAAAAAACACCCGTCAGGGATAAGATCGAATGCCTCAAGTTAATTTATTGTAACAAATAACACCATCAGAAAGGTGTAAGCATTTTAATACTTCTAGTTCTTCTTTCAAACTCATTTTTTTGCAGATATTATAAACCCAAGGATAATATAATTCATTTCCCCTGTGACCTTCTACAACTCATTGTATACCCTCATTTTTTTTTAACTATTACTTTTCACATTCTTACAGGATTGAACTTTAGGACAAAATAATTCTCCTTTTGTCTAGGTACATCAGTGGGCAAATCACATCCATTGTTTTATAAATGCATTCATATTTCTTTGTAATGATTGCATCTGGTGGAGTCTTAAGCTCTTATATTGATTTCAACTTTTAAAAAACATTTTTAGTGATTTCAGAGAGGAAAGGAGAGGGACAGAGGAATAGAAACATCAGTGATGAGAGAGAATCATTGAGCAGCTGCCTCCTGCACACTCCACACTGGGGATCGAGCCCACACCCAGGCATGTGCCCTGATCAGGAATTGAACTTCAACCTCCTGGTTCATGGGTTGATGCTTAACCACTGAGCCACACCAGCCAGGCTCCACCTGGAATTTTACTGCAGGCTTGTGACACATACCTAGAGTCCTTTCCTCTGGCTCTTCTGAACCTGTGGTATAGGACACCCCGTCAGACTCACACCTGTTCAACCCAGTGGTAGGGGTGACAACCGTCCCCTCCTGTCCAATATCCTGACAAAACCTTGCAGCCGATGGGGCAGAAGATCCTTTCATTACCGTGACATTAACCGAATAGCAAGGTGCTCACAGGCCCAAGGCCAAGTTTAACTGTCAGATGTATGAAAGCTGTGAAGACAAGATAATGCATTTTCCTCTCCATGGAGAGGAGAAAACACTTCCTCTCTTTCATCTGTATCAAAGTTATCAACCTAGCAGCTTCTGAGCTTATAGATCTGAGCTTACACTGCAATGAGCGTGTATTGCCTTGTTGTTTTTGGTGCAATAATGTGTTTTTAATTTTGCTCTGTACAGTGTTAGGTTTTTTGGTTCAGTACCTTGCATATATGAATTTCCTGTCCTATATGCATTACAAAATGCTAATATAATATGAAATACCTAGCAAGATTTAGTGTTGCTAGATGGTCAACAGGCAAAAGAATGAATTGTTTTACTAGCTAATGAGAACTGAGACCTTGAGACCACACTGAAAAATAAAAAGAATGAGATTCAGCTTCACAGATATGGTAAGATTCTCAGGAATAGAAGGAACCATAAGTAGTATCGAGAATGGAGGGGAAAAATGTATTTTAAACATTTCTCTGTTCAAAGCAATTGGAAACCAAAGTGCAACTCAGTAACTCCACCCAACACAGGGTCAAACCCTGACCTGTCACATTCAGTGAAGAGGTGAACCCCGGCGCGGAAAGCCTTGAGGGGTTCAAAAGCAACAACAATTATTGCGTTCTTACTTGTCACCAAGTGTGACTCTGAGAGCGGGTCCCAACACCAGTTCCTTTCCGTGAGGCGGGGCTTGGTTTTGCCTCGGTAGTAAGATAAGCTGATGAGTGGTAATTGTTGGCAGGACTCATGGAGAGGTGGATGGACACATGGATGCTTCTGTAAATGTCTCTGTGGGCGGAGAGCTGGACCAGCTTCTTTAGTTCCACAGTGGCTTCCTCATGGAGCCAGAATTCAGAAACTTTTCACCATTTTGGGGAATTCTCAAATTGATGGCTGGAGCCAAGAGAAAATAAAGGCAAATAAAGCTAGACTTAGGAGATGGGAGTTGGGCACGAGATACAAATGCAAACAAGAAGTTATTACTCTGATTTCCTAGTTGCAGAGCTCAGGTGCAAATCGGCTAAGCAATTTCTTCATTGGCCAATCAATCGCTTCACTGGAGGTTGGGGCTTGCCTGATGGGTGTGGGGGCTCAGGAGAGGAGTGAGCATAGAAAACAGGCTGCAGCTTTTATGCAAACCAGCTACCCAGCCTCTGCCTCCCTGGGCAACCCAGGCCCTGGCCAGCAAAGACAGCATTTTCCGGTGTGCGTCTCCTGAGGTGTCAGATCTCTGGGTGGGTTACTGCGTTGAATCCTACAAAAAGAATAGGAGATCATGGCTAATTCGACTAGATACATATATAATACAGGACGTCCAGTTATAGTCATATTTCTGGCCATGAAATGTTTGGGACAAACTATTTGTTATTTATCTAAAGTTCAAATTTAACCGGGCATCTTGTATTTTTATTTGGTAATTCTGGCAACTCTATATTCAGCTATTTTTAAAATGACTGTAAGAAAAATGACCTCTTGGATATAATAAAATCAAATGGCCAGACATGTTACATAATCGTGGGAATATTATAATGTATTATACGTCTGTAGGAGACATCAAGGGCCATTTCCCCTTTTTACCAGTGAATGAGCAGTAGGTATGACTAAACATAGTACAGACGCACCTTTTTATTGGGTTTTTCATATTTCAACCATCCCTTTCTTCTCTTAAACTCGAATATCCAACAATCATTGGTTTGGGATTTTTTCAGGTAAACATGGATTTGAAATGGCATTGCTTCCTTTGAAACGAACCCAGCGAGGGCACATTGGCAGGGAGGCTGTGTCTGTAAGGTCCCATCAGTGAGTGAGGTGATGGGCAAAGTCTCTGGCAGGTGGGATGGAAGCCAGGCCTTGCCTGACCAGCAGAGCCCCGGCTGGGTTTGCATTGGTCAGCCAGCCCGTTCCTTCTCCCCTCCTGCATGTCCCCACTGTCCGTGTCATCCTTTTGTTTGGAAGTCTGGCTGAGCATTTTCTCGAAACAGGTTAGATGCCTATAACTAAGCGTTAATGATTTCAGTCACTGGTATGGTTTTGTTTTCCAGTTCTGTCACCCTCCTATCTACCACCCTGTCATAACAAAAGGGGAAGTATTTCTTTTTATATTTTGTAGATGGAAGACTTAAAACATGTTGAATCGACTCCCTTACAGCTGATCTTCCTCTATCTACTCCTCCTGATATGTAGTTTTTTTCTAGGACTATATCATCAACCCATTTCACTTCTTACATTGTATTTTTTCCTCTGAGTGATTGCATCTACTCTTGTTTCTGTTGATGATTTTCAACTTTTTTTTTTTTAGGTGCCTATTAATTAGGTACCTAAAACCAGTCCGGGTACTGAGAATTCAAAGGTGAGAAGACACAGCCTCCCTCTAACTGCCTAATAGACGTCTCTCCCTGGGTATTCAATGGGCGTGGGGAAGTCTGCTAGGTCTAAAACAAGGCACCGTTCTTCTTGGTAAATTTTTTTTTCATTATCAAGCTAGTTGTCCAAGCCTAGAGATAATCCCCATCTTCTTCTTCCACCAAAGCCCTGCAAGCAATGCGATAATTTCCCCCCAAAATCTCTTGGCAGCATAAGGCAACAATTAGAACTTTGGAGTGAGACTTCTCGAGTTTGAATCCTGGCTCTGCCACTTTACCATCTGTGTGAATCTCTGCCTCAGTCTCCTCATCTGAAGGTTAAGAATAATGAACGGAATCCTGGCATACAATAAGTATTTTCTATTTTTCGTAATTATTATTATGCATCCTCTCTTTAAAAAAAAAATTTATTGATTTTTTTTTTTTACAGAGAGGAAGGGAGAGAGATAGTCAGAAACATTGATGAGAGATAACATCAATTAGCTGCCTCCTGCACACTCCCCGCTGGAGACGTGCCTGCAACCAAGGTACATGCCCTTGACTGGAATCGAACCTGGGACCCTTCAGTTTGAAGGCCGACGCTCTATCCACTGAGCCACACCGATTAGGGCTTTGCATCCTCTTTGCCATCACCACTGCCCTAATTTGGATCATCATGTTCTCACCTGGATTATTGCATCACCTCCTGCCTATTTTCCTATTACCAGGCTTTCTGCTTCCTATCCATTTCTCCCATAAACACCACAATTCATTTTTTAAAATGAAAATTTAACCATTTAACTTGTTTACTTACATCCTTTGATGACTTCCAAGAAGAAAGTCTGAAGTTCGTAGTGTCAGTTGCAAGGCTTTCTCTGCTCTGACTTCTGCTCACGTCTCCATTTTCACCTTCCACTTTGCATGTTCTACTGTCCTTGTTCTGAATCTTCGCCATTCTCATGTCTCCCCCTCCCCCCAAAGAAAAACAAAACAAAACAAAAAAACCTGGCAACCTTCAGCTCATTCTTTCAGATTCGTTTTAGGTATCATGTTTCCTAGGAGCCTCTGCAACCCTCCACCTTGAGATTGACATGTTTTTGTCACGCTGGTGAGGCCATCCATAATCAGCATCACCAAATGCAAGGCCTAACATGTAGTGAGCACTCAGCACCAGCTTGCTGGGTAAGCTGTCTTCCGGAGTGTCATTGGGAGACCACAGTGTGGATTGCATGCTTAGGCCCTTTCACACTGACCCTGTCTGCTTCTTCCCATCCCCATGGGCAGGATGGGGCCGGAAGAGTCGGGCAGTGTGGGGCGTATGGAATAGATAGTCTTCCTAATAATGAAGGCAAGGGTCAGCCATTGAGCCCTCCCTGCAGCAGGGATGGTGTTGTGTGTGCATCCCATGGTTCCTGCAGCAGCCCCACAAAGTCGTTATTCTTGTTGTATGTTTTACATGTGAGGAAACTGAGGCCTAACATCACTGTTTCCGGTGAGCAGAGCTGGAGTGTGAGCTCAGGACTTCCCTGCAGCAAAGCCCGTTTTCTTTGAATTATATTTTTTATATGCCAGTTTTTTTATTTTTAATTTTTAAAAAAATATATATTTTATTGATTTTTTACAGAGAGGAAGGGAGAGAGAGAGATAGATAGTTAGAAACATCGATGAGAGAGAAACACTGACCAGCTGCCTCCTGCACCCCCCCCCTCCCCCGGGGATGTGCCCGCAACCAAGATATATGCCCTTGATTGGAATCGAACCTGGGACCTATCAGTTTGCAGGCAGACGCTCTATCCACTGAGCCAAACCGGTTTCGGCCTGTTTTCTTGATCTGAACTCTCTGCTCAGGACTCCCTCCCTGTCTGCCCTCCTATGGCTCCCCAGGCTGTCTGGCTTGTTTCCCCAGCACCAGTCCAGGGGAGACTCTGTAGGACTCGGAGAGACCCCCACCATGGCACCTGGGGTTGCATGAAGCAGCGGTTGGGAATAAATGCATGATGGAAGTGCCCACGAAGCTCCATAAACATGAGTCCCTGCTTTGTTACCTGTGCAAAGAGAGTGTGTACCCCCATGGCTACAGCTGGGCAGAGGAGGTTCGGTTTGGAGGTTAAGATCAGAGGAAATGTAGGCTGAGTGAGGGGGGGAGAACGGGTGTAAGTCAGCTGGGTGAGATAAAAGTGGTGGAGCTCTCATGCGTTGAGTGAGTAATCTATTTTCCCATTTCTCTCTCTGCCAGTCCACCTTCCCTTCCCCAGGCAAGCAAGGGGCCGGCCCTGTTCTCACTGAGCTCAGGGGAGGCAGGTGGCAGGGCAGCGAGGAGAAATCCTGGCTTCTGTTTTT
Source organism: Pipistrellus hanaki (assembly GCF_964339955.1). Classification (NCBI taxonomy): domain Eukaryota; kingdom Metazoa; phylum Chordata; class Mammalia; order Chiroptera; family Vespertilionidae; genus Pipistrellus; species Pipistrellus hanaki. The sequence goes on from NC_140512.1 coordinate 4,792,483, forward strand.
CAAAAGTCTGAGCCCCCGGGAGGGGAAGAGATTCAGGGCGTGGATAATGTGCCTTGCTCAGAAATGGGAAAGGAGAGTGCTTTCTTCCCTTTAGATAGCAGTCCTTCCCGCTGGGAGCAGAGGGGTCTCTGGGTGCTGGGGAGGAGGCTGTGTCCCTCCTCTGGGCAGTATGCTGCTAAAATGCCGGTGGTTTACCCAGGCAGACCTAGACCAAGATCCACGTCTTGGGAACAACCTAGAAGAGAGAGGAGGCTCAGAGCCGCTGTGAAGTGTGACTTGCTGACCAGAGGTCCCCTCGGTGCCCCAGAAACAGCCTTCTCTCTGGCTATGGAGATGGACGATGCCCAAAAGGACTGACATTAAGATTCCTGCCAGCCTGAATGGATGCTTGGAGAGAAATGAAGCAAGCATTCGGATCATTGGCAGCAGCTCTGGGAGGCCGTCTGCACCGTGTGCTCAGCTGGAAACACCCCACCCGCCCTCATGCCAGCTGCTTGCCCATTCCGTGGACAAGCTTTGCGAGGAGTCTCACCGCAGCCCGGGGGCTGAGAGTCTGCAGGGGCAAGGGGGCCTGGCATCAGGTTGGAGCTGTCAATAGGCCCAGTGGCTGGTGGGTTCTTTGAATTAACCACTGAGGCTGTGGGATCAAGACCTCTGAGCCCATTGTCCATCTAATAGCCTTGAGGAGTGGCCCACAGAGCAGCGAGGAGGAGATGAAGGCAGGAGGTGAGTTTGGGAAAAGAAAAACAGGAACTGGAGAGCAAAGAGGGGCAGGAAGACAGACTTGGCATTGGTTGGGAGCCTCCAGAAGCAGTTGGGTGGTGCTGGTGGCATGAGTTGTTCTTGGCAAAGTGTGCTTGCTCTCTCTGGATACTGAGGCTCACTGAGGATTATCTAGGTAGGGCTGTGCACTCGGCATCTCTCTGCAGAGGCTCAGAGCAGGGGAGGGAAATGAAATGAAGAAAACATTCAGCCCACCAGCTGTCGCTCGAGCTCATTGTGCTGAGACGTCTCCTTCAGAAGGAATGGAAACTGGAAGAGAAGCATCTGTAGCTTTGCCTCCAGAGGAGCATCCTGAAACGAATATGCTGCACAGACCCTGTCTCAGGCTCTCGGGGATTCAGAATCTTCAAGGTGGACGACACTTACAGTGTCATCTGTCCTTCCTCCCTCACTTAACGCTGTGCTGCGGCTCCAAGGAAAGGGACTTGTTCAGGCTCCTTGAACTTACGGGGGACACAGCTGTGTCTAGGATTGAGATCCCCATCAGGGCCCCAGTACCTGATGACTCAATGGAAGGAACTTCCATGAGGCCACTTTTTAAAGAGGGGTGGGCAAAGTTCATCCACCAGGGAGGCACCCAGAAACCAGTGACCACAGAAGGTCATTGCCTTCCTTAGGCCCAAGCAGCAAAGGGAGCGACTGGTCTTAAAGAAGCCCTCAGAGAGATGCTACCCGACCCTTGGTTGTGCGGGGACACAGCCACCAGCCAGAACTGTGGCGCTGATGAAGGGAGAGAGCGAGGGAGAACCCTCCACCCTCTCTCTGTCCCATCTCCTGCCTGTGCCTCCCATCGGGCAGCCTCAACTGGAAGCCAGTCTACAGGAAGCCTGGGTGATACAGTCCAGAGAGCCAGGCCTCCCAGGACGTGGAACAGGGCAAGCATGGCTCTGGGTGTGGAGGTAAATATGGAGTGGTCAGAAGCCCGGATCTCCTGACTTTCCGTGTAACATTCTTCCTGGCATCATATCCCACCAGACTCTAGAGATTGGACGCAGTGGTTGAGTTAAATGTTCTGCCCTGAAGGGGAGGAAGCATTGAGACCTCTCTCTTAGGAATAGAAATTTCCTAGTCTTCCTTCCTGCAATCTGAATCCCTAGCTGACTGCCAAGGGTTTTAAATACGTACATTTAAATTCCATTTTCTCTGAGTACTCTAAGTAGTTTCTGGGAGGTCAGGGCTGTTAGTATCCTTCTCTCTCTCTCTCTTTTTTTCTTTTTTCTTTTTCTCACTTATATGTGGTCAAAGAATGCTTAGAGATTCCTCAGGAGTGTCTAGATGTGAGGTTTGAGCTTTCTCATGAGATATAAACTTGAGAACCATATGGGACAGAGCGACGTGGACCCTTGTCTTTCCGGCATATGGACATTTGTTCCCTGTTCTTGAGCTTCCTACCGAAGCAAACCTTATAAAGACATCACGGAAGCTGGAGGAAAAATGGGGTCAAGGGAGGGGTTCTTCTTCTTCTTCTTATTTTTTAAAAAGTAGTTGTTTGTAGTGAAAAATAATACATGTAATTTATATAAATGGTATCATGCCATACATATTATTTTTCATTTAATGCTTTTTGAGAGTTATTCTTATTGATTGACTAGAGCCTAGTGCAAGAATTCATGCACGGGTGGGGTCCGGCCGGCTCATCCTGATCTGGGCCAATAGGGCAGGGCTGGCCAGGGGGAGGGGCTGCAGGCGGTTGGTGGGCTGGTCCCACCCCCTGATTGAACTCCTGGTTGAACTCCTGGTCGAGGGGACAATTTGCATATTACTCTTTTACTATATAGGATAATTGTGCATGGGTGTATTCATTTAGACTGCTATAGAGTATTCTAGTGAACGAATGGTTTATGTCTACATCTCCTCACTGACAGAGTGGGGCTTGTTTCACCATGGTAAACCGCGCCACAGTGAACATCCTTATGCCTGGCTTCTTGTGCAGGCGTGGGGAGCTCAAGGGATGGTGGGGAGAATGGGCAACAAGGAGCCTTTTTGGTCACGTGGGCAGCTAGCAACGCAAGCTTCTGTTTGTGGAGTCAGCAACATTGATTGAGTACCTGCTATGTGTGTGTGTGGTATTCCCCTGGGAAGAGGTAAAAACTGAGGAGAGGAAGGAAAGCACAGGCCTGGCCCTTCGTGCACGTACACTTTGATGACGGGAATGGTAACACAAAATAAATGAAATTCAGCATAAGTTTAGACCACGACTTCTACAATGTAAGCGTGACTGCGGGAGCAAGGAAAGGAATGACTAGCTCTCCTGCGGAATCTGGGAAGACCCCAGCCTACGCTGCTGCCTGACCTGGGACAGACAGGGGAGGATATGGCTAGGAGCAGGAGGAGCGGGGAGCACAGGTGATGCGAGCAGAAACAACTGATGGGTAAAGTCATGGCTGTGTGAAAATGCAGGGCACAGGCGGGGCTCTCAGTCCAGAGACTAGAAATTGAACGGAAAAGACCTTGGGAATGGTGTGAATGTTGCAGCCGGTCAGCCTTCTAGGTGGTCTGGACTGCCACCCACTGACACTCACCACCACCGTCGTGCTCATTCTTCACAGTCATTTCATATCCGCACTTTTGTTTCCAACAATTTCTTACTTCGGTCCCATTTGTTACCTTCTGTAGTTTAGGTATCCCCACTATGTTTTCATTAGTACTTCCTGGAATAAAGTGGGTTAAAAACTAGCAACAATCAATAAATCCTTCAGTAATAAAAAGCAAGACATTTTGCCCATTACATTTGCCCTGAATTGCATCAGTCTTTATCTTCCTTTTCTTTTTCTTTTCTTTTTTGCAGTTATTTTCATAGTGTGTAATATATTAGCAGTAATTATAGTTGATTGCTTTTATTATACCAATTAAATGAGGCTCTTAAGGCTCATTACTGCTCAGCCTTCTCTACATTATTCTTGCCTTTTTTTTTTTTTTTTTTTTTTTTTTACAACTCTGCTGCTCAAGTGAATTTGTGAGTCATACAGAGAAAGTTTTGTGCAAAGTTAAATGCCAAAGAACAAAAGTTCATTTCTGATTGGTCAGAAATAATAGACCAATAAACACATTTTTAGAGAGTGGGGGCCGATTCAGGTTTAGGGCAACATATTTGGGATGGCCTGAAAACCTAGCATGGCAGGAACTGCTCCTATCTCCCAGGACCGGCAGGCTCTCAGTGGTCAGGAGTATCCTCTTCTGCCTTTGGTGTCATAACCCCTTCCCGCGGTTTTAGCAGTGCACACGCTCCCTCAGTATACACAATGTAATTGAGTGGAAATGATGCGTACAACTTCTGAGACTTGCTCTTAAAAGGAATCTGCTTCCTCTTTCTCTTGCCTCTTGGGAAGTAGTGGCAGCTGGAACACAGATGGAGGTGCCTGTGGAGGATGGCTGGGCGCTCCATCAGCTTGGATACCTGAGAGCTCATGGAGCAGAGCTGCCCAGAGCCCTGGACTATCCCCCTACATCTGCTCTCATTTAAGCCACTGAATTTTCAGGTCCCCCCCCCCCCCCTTTTTTTTTTTTTATAGTAGCTTAACCTAGAACCTAACAAAAATATCAGGTTAAATACATTGTTTTAGAATATAGATGAATGTGGCAGGGTAGCAAGTTGGCAGACTTTATTTTTAAGGGACTTATAATGGATTTCCCCCCCCCCCAATCTGAGTATCCTTGGTGACATATATTCTCATTTCCCCCACAATCCCCAAGGAGCCATATTTTCTTGCATCTACTAGATTCACACATTAATGTTGTCCTCCTGGCTCCTATGGACATTGGAGTTTGTTATTCCTGAAAACAATCCAAACAACTTGAAAACTCTCATTTGTTATCAATAATAATAACAATTTCTTTGTGCGATAATAAGCAGGGTTTCTTTAACATGTCATCGCCTGGACCTTATAACATAGACAAGATAACATCACACACCGACCCTGCCTAGGGCCTGAGAATTACTGTTAGACGTGCTGGGCTGCTGGGACTGTCTAAAATCTAGAATTTGGATTTTAGATCTTGGGTAAACATCCCAGATCTCTCTCTTACTCATGTTTCTGGGGGAAGCAGACAAGAAAGCAACTCAGGGGGCTCGCCAAGGGGCACGGAGAGGAAGCACGACACAGCTCAGGAGGCAGCGGAGGCTCAGGATTCCTTTTCACTGACACGGCATTTAATGAGATAGTGGTTAATGACGCTTGAGAACTCAGATATGTCAGCCCTTCAAGCCAGCACCCAGGGAAACAAAGAAGTCAATTTTGCTACCAAAAAAGAAGTGACCTTTTTCTTCAAAGTTATACGCCTTCTGTCACAGCATCTTAGGAAGAACTGCGGGTGTGAGGGAAAATATAGGTGGAGGCCGTTGGGAGCCCAGGGCAGCGAGTGACCTGGAAGGCCCAGGAGGCTCAGTGGTTTTATTATGGGGAATTCCGTAGGTAGGAATAGAGCTGGGAGTCTCAGAGGGCTGGCCTGGAATTGGAATTGGGAACCGTGAAATATGGAAACTGCAAGTCAAAACGAGTATAAGTCAATGCAGGACACTAACTCACATAAAACCCTAGAGTCTAGTTCAGCAAAAACAATTGAAACCTCTGCGGAAAGCCAACTAAAAAAGTGACAATAGGCATCAAAAGGCAATGCAGGTAGGGTATCTGCCTTGCTTTACAGAGACTAATGTCCCTAGAGAGGGGAGCAGCCCACGCTGGAGTGGGTGAGAAATGGGCTGAAGATTTAAAATGGTCTAGGTAGGTCTAGGACAATGTTCCTCAAAATTTGTTCCCAAATCACAGGATGTTTGCTCAAAATACAGGTTGTTAGACCCTTACAACCTTTAAAGTGAATGAAGTAAAATATGATGGGGCTAAGAGGATATTTTAATATTTAAGTGAGTTTTTATTGAGTTCCCAGGTAATTTGAGAGTCAGTGACAAAGCAGTTACAAGAGGTTGATCACTAATCTGCAGTGAGTCACTAGGATATTCAACATGTACAGGGCTCCTTGTATGTTCTGGGTACCCTGCACGGTATTGGGATACAGTGATGAACATGAACGTTCCAGTGAGGAGACCAGAAAAATGGATGAAGAGTGTCAGCACAGCCAGGTGAGGGCCTCTTTAGTAGAGATAGGTCTGGGGCCTTGCCTAGGAATGAGGGGAGAGCGGCACACAGATTCCCTCCTTACCCCTCCCGGGCTCCAGTGCTCCAAGCAGGCCATGCTGTCACCCCTCAGCCTGTGCGGGAGCCCCCGCCATCCCACGGAAGCACCAATACCTGCCATTGTCCCTGACAGCACCTTACCCTCCACACAGATGCCTGCCTTGGTTGGTCTACATAACGGCTTTAGACTGTATTATTTAGAAAGGCAAGAATGCAGCCAGGAAAAGCAGAATGTAGCAAGGCAGGCAGGAAGCCGATACATGCTTCTTGAGCTTACTTAGGAAATAAGGAAACTAAGGGATGGTCATAACAAAAGTCAGTAAAAGTAGAGGGTGGAAAGAAGTGGGCATTTATTGGATGAAGCCTTGGAAGAAGTGGAGGAGGATGGAGGCAGACCCTGGGACTGCACAGGGGACATGAGAGGAGCAGACAGTGTCGGGGAGGGAAGGGGCTGCCATAGGTGACTGGCTTGAGGCTGCCGAGGAAGGAACTGAGAGTTATCTAACAAGTAGGTTGAATAGAGGTTATCCAAAACTTTTTTTTCTTATAAGATTGCCTGGTTATTCTGGGCTTTGGGGAATTAGGCAATTTCCCCGAAGCAGGATATAGGAAATCTGAGTCATAAGAGCCATTATTGTGCAAATTTCTATGACAAAGTGAAATGAATTTATAAATGTCCCATTGAAGCTCCAAGAAGAGTAAGCAGAAAAGTTTTTAGTGAGGAATAGTACATGAAAATCTGTAATACAGTACCGACTGTTACTAATTTAAGGTATGCAAAGTGTCATTTTTTAATTTTTATTTAGTGGACTTTTAAAATATAGACTTTATTTTTAGAGCAGTTTTAGTTTCACAGCAAAACTGAGCAGAAGGAACAGAGATTTCCCACGTACTCTCTCTGTCCCCTCCTCATCCCCCCTCCCCCCATGCATAATCTCCCTTATACCAACATCCTCACCAGAGTGGAACATTTGTTAACATTTGATAAACCTACATCATTATTACCTAAAGTCTATAGTTTACATAAGGATTCCCTCTTGGTATTGTATACTTTGTGGATTTGGACAAAAATTCCTAACTATCTTAATACTTTATTTAAAGAATAGAAAGACTGTTCATAAAAACTTCCATTGGGTCACTTTCAGCCTATTGCTCCATTTCTAGTTTGTCACAAATTTCTCAAGTGTGACTTCTCTTGCTAAGGGACTGCTCAGGAATTTAAACCCATTTCTGGGAATTAAATACTGTGGTAACCAAAGAACCACTTCCCTCTGTCATGAAGTCCACATCCCATGATCAGATCAACTTAAACAATCATCATGATCTTTCTACGGCTCATGTACACATCTCTACTTTATCAGTCTTCTCAAGATTGCCTTGAAGTTTCAAGTTAGTCCCTAAGTCTTTAGCTATTTCTTTAAGGCATCTATCTTTAATAGTTGTAAACTATGCAAAGTAGTTGGCTCCAGAAAGTTCTAAAATGCAGTAGGATCCTATAAGAACATCGAACACATATGTGATTGATGAATAATTGGCTCTTTCACAAAAGTTAACATTTTGATGAATTTCATAATTTACATTTTAATGCGTTTGTTCCTATTTAAATATTTGACATCAAATGTATACATGATGGAATTTATAATTTTATAGCATTTTTCTGTCTCATAAAAAAGAACAATCTATTTTTTTTTTAAAGGTGAAGAAATAATAGTTTTGCTGCTTAACTAGGCCAGAGACTGGCTTGAAATGAAGATGACATATTCCTAACTAGCAGTGGCTTTATCTCCATTATTTTTCTAGTAAAAGAAAATGTAGAAATGCTTTAGCATTTACAAAGTGACTATTTTCTTTAAAATTATGAGTATTCTATATGTTTTACATGCTATTAAAGAAACTTTCTTCCATTTTTATGTCACAAAGTGCTTCTGAGTCTGAAAACCGAAAACTGTCTTTAAAATAAGTTTATTTTTAAAAAATGCTTCAGAGGACTCTGTTAGACAAATGAAAATATGACAGCCAGACCAAAATGTTGTGTCAACAGATTTGGGAGGAAATTGAGATAATGAATAAAAGATCGCCCCAGGAATTGTGGGTAGGACAAAGAGGATGAGCCAGAGCATAGAGAGGTGATGCTTCGTTGATGTGGGTCAGCCACATCACCGGCCACAGTCCTCACCTCATCAGAAGAATAAAGCTGAAGGGAAGGACCCGAGCAATCATTTACCGCCATGGGCAGCTTCACAATGGGATGTGTTCAAGATCCGCGTCAGTAAGGGACTTTATAGTTTTAGGAAAATTACAGAGTACACTTACACAAATCTAGATGGTTGATATAGCCCAGCACAGGCCTAGGCTGTATGCCACAGCCCATTGCCCTAGGCAGTGGTTGGCAAACTGTGGCTCGCGAGCTACACGCAGCTCTTTGGCCCCTTGAGTGTGGCTCTTCCACAAAATGCCACGGCCTGGGCGAGTCTATTTTGAAGAAGTGGCGTTAGAAGACGTTTAAGTTAAAAAAATTTGGCTCTCCAAAGAAATTTCAGTCGTTGTACTGGTGATATTTGGCTCTGCTGACTAATGAGTTTGCCCACTACTGGCCTAGGCTACTGGCATGTACGCACGGTACTGTACGAAGCAATACTAGATTACTAGTAAGTCAAGCACAAGGGTAAATGATGCAATCAAGAGACACAGGTAAATAAATACCAGAGGTATGCGGTTGCGGCCGGTATGATGCAGCATACTATTTTACAGCAAACTGTATTTTATAAGTAGAAAGAGTACACTCTAAAATAGCGATAAAAAGCAGAGCATACTGTGATACACAGATTGTTAGTACATAATCATTTATGAATATAGTCTGATATTATATCCTCAACCTAACTGTAGTTGCCGTGTTTTTATAAAGTGGCAGCGGAGTAAGTCTGTTTGCTCCAGCATCACAAACACGTGACTATCGCGTTGCCTTAGGACCGCCTGACGTGAGGGCAATTACAACGTTATGACGCTACATGTTACTATTCCATGACGTCACTTCGCCATGACGTCATCGTTATGACGTTACTGTGGCTACTTTGTCCGAAGGTAGCTGGCCTGGGCGGGTGCCTGGTTCCGCCGGGACGGCGGGGCGCTGGCCTGGGGCCCGGAGCACGAGGTGAGGACCGGCAGCGGGTGTCCCGGGCACGGGCTCAGGCCCCGGGTCTCCTCCGCTCCGCCTCCCGCGGGCTTGGCCAGGTCTGCTCGTCACCAGGCTGTTCGGGGTTCACCTGCTTAGGCTCAGGAGCTGTCCCTGCTCCAGGGGATCGTCGTCCCCACACCCGTTTGGAACTGACCGGGCTCCACTGTGACCCGGACCCAGAACCGCCGGGAGGGGAGGGTGGGGCCCTGGAGGGTGTGGGGACAGGGGAGGGAGTGGGGTGGGGAAGCATGTGCACGAAGCGGGCCGGGAGAGAATTTTCCAGAAGGCGGGAACTGATGTGTGTGCGTGCGTGTGTGCGTGTGTGCGTGTGTGCGTGTGTGTGTGTGTGTGTGTGTGTGTGTGTGTGATGGAGGACAGGTTGTTGATTACACTTTCTTTTAAAAAATATATTTTATAGATTTTTTTTATATATATATAGAGGAAGGGAGAAGGATAGAGAGCTAGAAACATCCATCAGCTGCCTCCTGCACACCCCTTACTGGGGATGGGCCCGCAACCAAGGTACATGCCCCTGACGGGAATCGAACCCAAGACCTTTCAGTCCACAGGCCGGGGCTCCATCCACTGAGCCACACCGGTCTCAGCTTAATGAGTTGGCTTTTACTTACTAAAACAGCTCTGGTCCCGGCGCATTAAATGGTAGTGATTGAAATCATGTCAGCTAGCAATAAGCACGTACGTTGCACAGCAATTAAAGTGCTTGTGCCGTCACATCTTCCTTCTTGTGTTAGACATCTTTCCCCTTCAATACCTGAGGGAGAGAAGGAAAAAAAAAAAAAAGCAAAAAAAAAAAAAAAAGCAATTTTCCTGGCGAATGAAGCCAGGGAAGATTAAAAGCTGAGGAGGGTGAACTCCCTCCTGACCGTTGAGTGGCTGCAGCCGCTGTGCACGTGCTCTGGGTTCCGCGTTTTCCTCTTCCCCTCATTTCATATCAGGTCCCCGCAGCTGGACACGGTGATGAGCTTAGCATAGGGACGCTACCGGGTGGGTGCCCATTACTGCGGACCCTCATTCCAGCAGCTGGCGCCTGGATTGTCTCCAGTTCTCATAATTCCTAAGCAGCCCGGCTGTGAACGCCTTTGTACAACTCACCGCTGGCCATGTTTTAGGTTAATTTCTTAGGATGTGCTTTTTGAAGTGAACTTGTGAAGTGTCATGGGAAACAGCTTTTCTCATAATGCCATCTACTCCCTGGATTGAAGCAACGGAGGATGCCAACAGTAAAAACGATTTTCCCACAGAATTGTACATATGGAGGCTTACTATTTTTATTTGTTTTGATGGGTGGATAATGTGACATTATACACCCCAAGCTTTAAAAAATTCGTATCTTTTGAAATGTTACTAAGGTGGCGAATTTTTTACAATGTGTACTTATTAGCGTGTATTTTCCTTTTTTTTAAAAAAAATAAATATATTTCTATTGATTTCAGAGAAGAAGGGAGAGAGAGAGAAAAACAACAACAACAACAACACATTGGTGATGAGAGAGAATCATTCATCGGTTGCCTCCTGCACGCCTCCTACTGGGGATGGAGCCCCTAACCTAGGCACATGCCCTTGATTGGAATGGAACCTAGGACCCTTCAGTCTGCAGGCCAATGCTCTATCCATGAGCCAAACTGGCTAGGGCTGTATTTTACTTTTTTTTAAATTACCAAGTGAGGTATTGCATATTTGTATCAATAACCCATGTATGTTAGATTTAACTGTATTTTGTTTTCATTTTTATATTTATAAAAATATCCATTTTTTTCTGTAATGACTACAATATTTTCAATATTTAGAATAGTTTCTCCTCTTTACAGAGATTCCATATGCTCTCTCCAATTTTATTTTAGTTCTTATTTGCTGAAGTTTTTCAATCCAGCTATAACTTGTTTCAGTATATTATTAGTAGTATTGGACCCATATTATATAAAAAAAATGAATGTACTTACTGTGTCTCTTCTCTGTGCCCAGCACTGTGCTAGGCAGGCCCCTTTAGGGATACCTAGGTAGTTTCGTATTAAAGAAAGGTGATATCTTACCACACAGGTGAGTGTGCCCAAGCACAGAGATGTGTATACTGATATGTAGTGTTCGTTTTGTGATGGGTAGAGACTGTGGAGGAACACTAGGTTCAACCCAGTCTTCGGGACTCAGGGAAAGGCTTCTGGAGGGAAGGGATGTCTAATCTGAGACCTAAAAACTAACAGGAGTTGGCCAGGTCATACGGAAACGGAGGCGGCCTGGTTCAGGTAGAGGAACAGCTAGCAAGCGCTGGTGCTTCTATAGGGAGGTAAGGAAAGAAATCAAGGACTGAGTAGGTTTAGTTTCATCAGGTTGTTCTCTGTATCCTTTTACTTGTTCTTGTTTTGTTTGTTCATTAATTTGTGTTTTAAATTCTCTCTACATATTCCACAGCTTTTTTATCCACTCGTCTGTCAATGGACACTTAGGTTGCTTCCATATCTTGGCTATGTGGAGAGTGCTGCAGTGAACCTAGGATGCATGTATCTTTTTGAGTTAGTGTTTTGGATTTCTTCGAATAAATACCCATACGTGGAATTGCTGGGTCATGATGGTTCTATTTTTAGTTTTTTGAGGAATCTCCATACTGATTTTCATAGTGGTTACAACCAGTTTGCAATCCCTCCAATAGTGCTCGAGGGTTTTCTTTCCTCTGGTTTGTTTGTTGATGGTGGCCATTCTGGCAGGTGTGAGTGATATCTCATTGTGCTTTTAGTTAGTATTTCTCCGATGATTAGTGATGTTTAGCAACTTCTCACATGTCTGTTGGCCATCTGTATATCCCCTTTGGGGAAATGTCTATTCAGGTCCTCTGCCCGTTTTCAAATGAGATTGGTTGTGTTTTTGGTAAGCTATATCAGTTCCTTATATATAATATTTTGGATATTAACCCGCTTGGATGTATCACTGATGACTATGTTCTCCCATTTAATAGGTTGTCTTTTCATTTTGTTGATGATTTATTCTGCTCTGAAAAACTTTTTAGTTTCATGTAGTCCCATTTGTTTTATTTTTTAAAATTTGTTTCTCTTGCGCCAGGAAACATGAAAAAAAAAATTACTATGAGCAATGAAACAAAGGAAAGTTTACTAACACCTGCTAATTGCCTACAAGTGGGAGAAACTCTGATAAGGAAGGCCCCTATAGGGGTACCCTGGTAGTTTCTTTGTCTAGCCTGGGATGTAGCTGGCAACTTTTCTAACAAAACACAAGTTTCATCCATCCAGGCTCCCCTCTGAGAGGCTCCCCACCACCCAGACAAAAGGAATAAACCCTTTGAGCAAGAAAGGCATAGACAAAGGAAGGGTCTCGCAAACTTAAATGCTGGAGAAAAGCCCAAGATAAAGGGAACTGAGAACTTTAGTCCATGTCATGTCACTGGTTACCTGGGAGAGCACAATTTCAGGGAGTTGTATCAACAGAAGCTGTACTACAGGGATTTTTTAAGGTAATAAGAAAACAGACAGCAAATCTACCTTTATTTGGTAGGAATTTGGCAGTAAAGAGAAATATGTCTATTTTAGAGGTGTTTGACTCTGATTTATCTTACCTCTGGTTATAGCCTATCTAATGTAAACCCTATGGTATTGCACACAATACTACTAGCACTGCCTTCCCCATCCTGCAAAGATGCTGACTGGTCCCCTAGAGCTCAGCAGGTTTACTCTGCACCGCGCCAGGAGTACCATTCTCAGGATTTAATGGTGTCCCTCAGAACTGTGCAGTATACATCTGTACAACCACACACATAGCCCTGATTCTACCCTGTTTCCCCGAAAATAAGACAGTGTCTTATATTAACTTTTGCTCCCAAAGATGCGGTAGGTCTTATTTTCAGGGGATGTCTTATTTTTCCATGAAGAAGAATACGGTACACATTTATTGTTAAATGAAAATAAAGGAAATTTATCACCTGTATACGATACGGTAGTACGGTAGTTGTCAACACAAACCAGACAAACTGTGAATCCTACAGTATCAAGAATTTACTCATTTATTCAATGACAACCATGTCATCATCTTCTGGAACATCATCATAACAATCCGATTCCTGAATTTCCTGGTGAGTTTCTTGTGACTCCATTTCTTTCATGACCAAATCTCTCATGTTTAGTCTAGGGGGGGCCTTATTTTCAGGGGATGCCTTATATTTCACTCAGAAGGAAACCTGTAAGTAGGTCTTATTTTTGGAGAATGTCTTATTTTTGGGGAAACACGGGAGCACTGTCAGTTTTGAAGCAAAGAAGTATGTGCTGCATTGTTTGTTTGACTCTGAGTATATCCCTTTTGTTTGCCAGGGTTGGGGAAAGGAAGCCTCTGCCTTGTCTCATTTATGGCCAGAGTATAACTATGATTAAAAGATAAGTAATGACACAGTAAATCTTATAAGGATATCCCTGACAGTAATAGTAATCGGCTAGAAGAGAACATATGGTGATTGGCTGAAAATGGGACAATAAACACACGGAGAGAAACTCAATAGAAATCCAAGGTCATAAATGTAATGATTATCCATTGAATAGCCATACAGAGTTCCCCCCCACCCCCCCCCCTTCCTGCAGTATTTCTTGCTTCAAGAGAGTAAACAAGGTTGAATACATAAAACATCTTTCAACCACAATCTAGAGGAAACATTAGGCAGGCTTGAGTTTAAAAGCATTAAAGCCACAGGGATAACATGTAAAAATTGTTCTTAGGATATTCATCTTGTTGTATATTAACATCCTGATACATATTAAGTACAAAAGTTAAACCTATAGATGTGTATAGAAAATTTGTGAATGAAAAATAACTTAATGTCAACTCATGTTACAGAAGAAACCAAATCATAAGTTAAGTATTTTGCTTAAAATCATACAACAACTAGTTTGTATGAAAATGGGAACTAGTAAAGGACAGGGTCAAACCTGCAATCTAGGTCCATGCCCTTGGCTGGAATCAAACCTGTGACCCTCCAGTGTGCAGGCCAATGCTCTAACCACTGAGAAACATTGGGCAGGGTGATACATGGTTTTGTTAGGTGATTATTCTTCCAGTTATATTCTTACTGATTTTTTTTATTTTTAGAGAGAGAGAGTAAAGGAGAGGGAGAAAGAAAAATAAACATTGATGTGATCGCTAAACATGGATTAGCTGCCTCCTTGCATGCTACCCACCGTGGATCACGCATGAAACCCAGGCTTATGCTCTGACTAGGAATCAAACTGGCCACCTCTCTGTGCATGGGAAAATACCCAACAAAATGAGCCACACTGGCTAGGGCTATTCTCCTAGTTTATAACAGTTATCTCTTGGATACCTTTAAAACGCAAGTTCCATCTTCCTTTTCCATATCTTTTCATGTGAAATGTAGTCTGACTCACAAAAGTGCAGACAGCTCACCCATTTTTAAAAAAGGAATCTATTATACAAGGTAAGGTTTATCTGTAAGTCATCATCCAATTTGTACATAATTTAAATCACATTTTCATATGCTATAAAGCGAAGTTTAGCACAAATAAGGAATATCTACATCATTTTAAAGATTAGCACTTGGGAGCCAGCAAGTACAAGGCTTCTAATTATGGCTATAGCTGTAGTGAGATTATGAGTACACTTTTCTGCATTTATTTCCTGAACCTCTTGCATCTGAGTTTTTCCTGAGTGAGGAATGAATGTGTAGACTATGGGTGCTTTTTGCATGTGGTCTAGATGTGAGTATTAGAATAAATTCCTTTGTCTAAAGATGCATGTCAGAAGAGAGCCCTGTTTGGCCAGGGAAATTTACCTTTTCCTTTTGAAGGTACTTAGTTTTTTGGTAAAAGGAAAATATCTCCTTTGAGTAAATGATCTACATTGGTCTCTCCCTGCCTTTTCTTAGCCAGGGTGGTGTCTGGCTGTAGGAGGAAGCTTTTGGCGAAGGAAGCTGGACCCAGTGCTGATCTCTGTGTGGTCGTCTGTGTTTCTCTACGTCGGTGGAGATGCTTTTTGTCTCCTTAGTTACTGAACATTTTGTAGATATTCACTGTCGCAGTCCACTGTGAGGGTCAGCTCCTCATCTTTCCTGTTGACCTGGTCAGGGACAGACAGCTTCGAAGCCCATCTCCTGCTCACCCTCCTCTGAAATGCTCTTTTCCAATTGCAGGGCACCCATCTGCAGTCCTTCACATTTAGCAGTTAGGGGCACTAGAAAGGAAAGAATGTTTATAGACTAAAAAGAGGAAACACTTGAGACAGTGTCCAATTGGCAAGTCTTTGATTCAAGTGAAATTTTTTTTAAAAATATATTTTATTGATTTTGTACAGAGAGGAAGGGAGAGAGATAGAGAGCTAGAAACATCGATGAGAGAGAGTCATCGATCAGCTGCCTCTTGCACACCCCCTACTGGGGATGTGCCCGCAACCAAGGTACATGCCCTTGACCGGAATCGAACCCGGGTCCCTTCAGTCCCCAAGCCGACGCTCTATCCATTGAGCCAAACCGGTTTCGGCTCAAGTGAAATTTTTTATTTTAATATATTTTTATTGATTTCAGAGGACGGGAGAGGGGGAGAGAGATAGAAACATCAATGATGAGAGAAAATGATTGATTGGCTCCTCCTACACGCCCCACACTGCAATCTCAGGCATATGCCCTGACTGGGAATCTGAACCATGACCTCTTAGTTCATAGGTTGACACTCAACCACTGAGCCATGCCGACTGTGCAAAGTGGGATTTTTCAAAGCGAGGGAAACTTTCCAGTTAGTGTTCAGGTACATTCGACAGTTTTGGTTGGTTGCAAGGGTTCAAGCGAGCCGTTCGGTGACATTTCAAAAGAGGAAAGAGATTTGGGTTCAGTATTGGGGAGGAGGGTTTTCTGTGCAGGGCATATTCTGGAACAAGTGGGGGTCAATGGGGTGCTTTTTCATGAGAAGCTGATTGCCATGGCATGTATTTTCTCTCACAGAATGGCAGGGAGACTTATTTGCATCTTATGCTTGGACATTGTAGGCAAACACTACAAAAATTCACCTTCCCATGGCTGCATCTCTTAGAAACAGTTGGATCCAATTCTTGATTTCACATCCACAAATCTACCTTCTTACTTACTGAGCTTACCTCTGGGTTTTAAGGTCAGATATTTGAACGTGGGGTTCCTATTCTCAGCCCATGGTTGGAAAAATGATGTTTTAAAATTATTTTAAAAGAATTTTCAGATGAAAACAAAGAAGCAAGAAGTGAAAATCACCTAATAGCAGCAAAACAGCCCTTAAAAAAAGATCTGCGGCATTAAATCACCATCCTTTGGATGACCTGTGATAAATTGCATGCCCTCTAAGTCATATGAATTAGCCCCAAAGATGGATGAGCCACTTCTGCCTTCCTAACTGCCATGAGCCATCCCTGCTGTTAGAAGCAGCGAACTGCCTTTTGGTGGAAATTGAGCGACGCCTCTTGTCTTCAAGACCCACTTAATCGACGTTGCTGGCTCAGGCTCGGAGGAGAGTTTGACTGCACAGATAGGAAATGCTCCGAAAAGGGCCTTGGGGGCATGTGACACACCACATATGTGGGTGTTTTCCCGGCCTCTTGTCTTCCTATGGCTTCTGCGAAAACCAGCCTTTCCCAGAGCGACCTTTCCCCTTGCTAGTCCTCATTAAACAATTTCCCAAGTCTGTTTATTTGCAGGTACTGATGTTGACACTGAGGAAATCTCCCCAAACAGTTTACTAATTTCCCTTCCCACCCTGCATCATCCCACCCAACTTTCTTTTACCAGCACCCATTCCGCTGGCTACTATCGCCACGCTGGTTGCTAGTGTAGGGATTTCAGATCCGGTGGGAGGGAATGGGTTTCTAAAGTGGAAAGAAAGAACACCATCCTCGAAAGTAATGAGGATTTTTGAAAAACTCCAGTAGTATCAGCAAACAGATGCTTGCATAGGTCAAAGGGCAGGGAAGGAACATTGAGGACCCCAGCCTGGGAAACCATTTGGCCATGAGCAGTCTTGGTACATAGTACAGCTTTTGTAAAGTCAGGAACAGTCATGCAAACCTTATCTCAGTCTATGGAGGAAGTATATTCTTTATTTTATTTTTCTGAAGCAAACTCATAGATACAAAGAACAAACTGATGGTTACCAGGTGGGGGAGGAGGTTATGAGGCTAGGTACGAAAAGGTGAAGAGATTAAGATGCACACATTGGCAGTTACAGAACAGTCCTGGGGATGTAAAGCACACATACAGAATGTAAAGTGCCACATAGGGAGTATAGTCAGAATATTGGAGTATGTTCTTCATGCCACAAACCATCTAAATACTCTCTCCTCCATTCCTCTCTTTTCTACCTTCCCCATCCCCTCCCCTCTCTCCCCCTTCCTGCCATTCTCAATGAATTCTTCGAGTAGCTAATCCTCGAAACTCTCTTTTTCACTTTCTCAAGTCTTAACTGCAAACTTTCTAAAACCTGTACGACCTCTGTCCACATTACCCATCACTTTTAGACATGTTTTTTTTTTCTTCTTCTATTAAAATTTTTTTCTTCCCTTTTCCTTTTCAATGTATCTTCTACACCTTCTGCTTGTGGCCTCAAATGTGCACAATAAAGTGGAGAAGGGAGATGGAGAGAGAGTGGAGAGTGTTCTGCCTGCTATGCCAGGATTTATGTAACTGAGGGGGAGGGGAACAGGGAGGAAAAGGGCTGTCAGTTTTCAGACATTCATCATTTTTGTCCCTGTCTCATCATGTGGAGAGGAAGATGTATGAATCAATCTCAGAGGAACCCGGGGGTCCAACGGGGTGCAGAGAGAGGAGGAAGGAGAGGCAAGGGGGTAAAATCCAAGGCAGACCAGCTCTTTCTGCTGGCTGATTCCCTGGGGAAGAGTGGCCTGCCTGGGCAGGGGGCTTCTGAAGGCAGGACTGTGGGTGCTGTCTGGCGGTCAGGTGGTTGTGAAGAGGGTGGCTTTAGGAAGCAAGGCCGTTGTTTTCTGGTGACCCAGGGCTCTTCCAGAAGGAGCTCTGGCTGTGACACAGGAAGGGCAGAGCAGCCTGAAGTTTAGGGCTGTGGGAAATTCCCCACAACCTGGGATATGACCCAGAGGACTTGGCATTAACCCCGTTGTGCTAATCAGGGAAGGAGGGACTACGCCTCCATAACTTACTCTCCCTGCTGCTGGTGTATGACCTGAGATGCTTCTGCCCTCCCCAACCTGTCGAAGGGCCACCTGTCTCTGTTGTTCCCAGGGCTGTGTCGCTGCTGCCCCTTCTCCAGGAAGGTGGCTCCACTTTAGAGAGAGAAGAGAAAGAGGTGACCTTATTTTAATTTGAATATGCAGTAGCCCTTGAAGATCCTTCCTTCTACCTTCCTCATTCCCTCCCCTCTGTCCTGTCCCCTCCCCTCCCTCCCTTTCTCTCTCCTCCCCCCTTCCAGGGTCATTTCTTAAATGTTTGTGATGTGTCAGCACTGCTGGTCTAATGCCTTTCAGCAGAATGGAAAACTGAGCCTCAGAGACACCTAGAGACCAGTTAGATAGGAGTCAGGACCCTGATCTTTGAGTCACCTGCATCTTTTCTTTCCTCTGAGCAGGAGGGATCCCAACCTAGAGTGGCATGTCTGATCCTTGCTAGCCCAGTAACTTTCCATTCCTAAACCCAATGGACCATCCCCAGGTGCGAGCTTTGAAAATCTCTTTTTTAATTAAAAAGTTTTCCCTAGAATGAGCACAGCCTGTGGGTATTTCTCATAACATTAGTCACTGGGCAAGTTCAAGAAATGAATCATGGAATCTCTTAAGTCGTTGCATACAACTTCTGTTTCTGCACCGCACCCCAGTCAGGCTGTGCCCTGACCACCCGTGCACGTCAGCTGCTGCTGATTCTGACCTCGGCCATGTTCTGCCTGTTGGAAACAATGCGGCATGTACCCAGAGGGTACCGGGTTCCTTAGCACAGCCGAATGTAGGAGAAGTACAATAATGATTCACATTTGGGGGTTCCAAAACCTTTTCTATCATGGGGCTTCAGGGGAGCTTTTGGGAATGGAGTAATGCCTTTTAGGTCTTTAGGAAATATGTTCATGAAACCTTTGAGGCTTTTGATAAAACATCATTATGCAGGATTTACATTTTAATCCTTCTTTGGGGAGGAAAAACAATCAAAACAAGATGACTTAAAAGGAATTTTCTTTTTTATAGAAAAAGGGAAAAATACTGTTTGGGATTAAAATGCGACTCACGTGAAAAAGCAAATTTTCTTGAGTCTGAGTTTTGTCAACTCTGACCTTTCCGATGTAGTGCTGGCGGGATAAGGGGGGGGAGAGGCCGCCCCCTCTGTGCTGTGGGGGGAGGGGGGGAGAGGCCCTCTGTGCTGTGGGGGGAGGGGGGAGGGGCCGCCCCCTCTGTGCTGTGGGGGGAGGGGGGCTGTCCCCTCTGTGCTGTGGGGGAGTGTGACCTTGGGGCTATGAAAGAGCTGAATCCATGATGTGACACCTTGAGGCTCAGCCACACGCTGTGAGGCTTCTGTCCCATACACGCAGGACATCAGATGGGGGAAGGGGAAAAGTTGCAAGTTCACAAAATCTCAAGGGGCCAGTGTCTCAAGAGCAGCAGGCCAAGGAGACCCAGGGCCCAGGGGAAGGCTGTCTGTGGTCCGGGAGGGAAATCTGTCTCTGGTTTGAGCACTGCTGGCGAGTTTCCCCGGTAACACCAGAGGCCGGGGAAAGCCCCCTTCTCCCCTCCCGTTTCCTCCCCCTTTCCCTCCGTCCTTACCCAGCAAATACTCACAGGACTCCAGTGTTCCACGTGGGATACACAAGTTTAAAGTCCTCAACTTAACTAGCCAGGATCATATTTTGATTTTCTCCAGAAGGGAGTTGGCCACTTTTTAGCAAAGCATGCCTTGCACCCGGTGTCCCACACAGATGCTCCTCTGGCAAGGACGTGGTCTGCTGGACTCTGGGCTGACCTGGAAACTCTGTTCCTGCCATGTCTCTGTCTACTTAGACTCATGGTGAAGAACTGACCCTCGTGATGTAGTTGCTTTCATTTCGGGGACTATTATAAATATTTATCCTCTTGGTTCCCATGTAAATTCGGTGTCACGGCTCCTTTCTTCTTCTGGAAGGAGGAATCAGAGTTAGCATCTGGAAGCCCCGAACAAACAGGGCTTCTGCCGAGGAAGACTGCACAGTGAGACCGGAACCGATTTCCTGAAGAGCCAGACTCTCGGGGTCTCCGCCTTGGCTAGTTAAGCACTCTGTGCTTCAGTTTCCTCCTTTGTAAATTGGGCTTAAAATAGCACCTATCTCATCGAACAGTCCTGAGGATTGAATGTCAATATGTGAAAATGCCTAGAACAGTGTCTGTTGCATAGTATTATTGGTACTAGAGGCCTGGGCATGACATTCACGCACTGGGGTGGGGTTGGGACCCCTCAGTCCGGCCTGCACCCTCTCGAAGTCCGGGACCCCAAGGGGGTCCTTAGTGCTCCTGCAGAGGCAGGAGAGGCTGCATCGAGCATCTGCCCCCTGGTGGTCGGTGCGCTTCATAATGACTGGTCATTTCCCTGTTCAGTCGATTTGCATATTAGGGTTTTATTATATAGGATTATTACCTATATCTGCTTGCTATACACAACTATAGAACCTGTATTGATCTCCTAAGCTAGGGGTGTCGAACTCAATCAGAGAAGGGGCCAAAATCTAAAATCCAGCCTAAATCGCGGGCCGAATGGTTTACTGAACAGTCATAAACTGACAATGTCATAAACTGACAGCAGAGTGCAGTGATGACAGCGCGGTGCGGGCCACATTGCAAGGCCTGGCGGGCTGGATTTGGCCCGCGGGCCTTGTGTTTGACACATGTGTCCTAAGCAATAGTATGTGAATCTTCACTTTCTGACCCCCTGCCTTTTTCTGGCTCATTTTGTAAAGACAGTGTCATCTGAATAGCAATGCAGTGAACCATTAGAAATAGCATTCAATGAGCATCAAGTCAGTATCTGCACACAAAGACCAAACTTCCCTGTGCCCCTCAACCCTCTCTCAGATGGCCCTGCACCCATAAAGCTGATAGGGGGTCCCCATGGTCATGCATGCTGCCCAGGGACCAGCAAGCACCACCCCAGTTCTTGGGGACCCTATGGTAACTTTGTTTTTGGCTTTGTGCTCCCTTCCCTGGGTTATTTTGAATTATGCTGTTCCCACGATTTGGATTGGTAGCGAGAAGGAAAAGGCTAATTAAACTGGAGAGCTGACTGAAGGGTGGCGTGTGGCACCTTGCTCTGTGGAGGGCATCTTGGCTTCCCTCTCCGCATTCCCCTCGAACCTCTCCCTAAACGTCCTCAGCCGTGGAGGCTAGCATACATTCCCAGCCTTCCCAGAGAACCTGAGCTTCTTTCTTCCCAAACAGTGGTCAGGTACTCCACCACCCTTTCACACGGTCCGTTTTCCGCATTCAAATCCTGTGACTTTAAAAAGTGAGTTGATTACTCTTAGGGAGCTTCCCTCTCAGGAAGGATGGGAATGGAGATAAGACAGCTGGTTGTTAAAATGTTGGTGGCTTGACATCAGCCACGGTGGGAATATTTACGTTGTGGAATTTGGCAATGGCAGACCACTCCCGGTCCCATTTTCTGACCTTTCGTTACAAATAAGAGAGAACGTGGAGTCAAAAAACAAACCAGAGGTGTGCTCTCTCAGCTGCCTTCTTGAAACATTGGCTCACTTCCATAGAATCTAAGCCTTTCCACTTCCTAAAACAACCATTGACAAAAACGAAAAGATCTTTAGATAGTGAGATTTAAACAAAACAAAAGTGAATTTTTCTGAGACAGATACTTGTCTCTCTTGCTCTACTAAACAAACTTCCCAGTGAAGTGTGGCCACATAAATAAGAGCAGCAGAGGAGTGGAGTCTCCCAGGACCCATGAAGGAGGAGATGCTCATTAAAGAACCCAGCGGGGGGTAGCTAAAAGCTGCCATAATTAAGCAGATCATTGCTGGGGATGATCCTTCCCAGAAGGCCTTGGGCCGCCTGAAGAACTGCTCCCACCCAGAGGCCCCTGTTCTCTTCCTCTGGCCAGCAAGCAGCTAGCTTCCCACGGACCCATACATCACGCTGTGGGCAGGAGGCATGGTGCACAATAGCCAGGTAGATGTCAGATTGAGTGCAGAGGGTCTGGTGAGTGGAGTGAAATGTTCGTCTTGACTCAGAGCAGCTGCCTTGGCTTCTTAGTCTGTGCCAACCTGTATCCCCAAACGGGAGAAACTGGCCAAGTGCTGCCATCGGAGAGGGTCCCAGACGCATGGAGTCAGCCCTGGGAAGCTTGACCTTGGCTGCGCCTTAGACTCATCCGGAGCTGGGCACCTGGAGATGACTGCACTGAACAGTGAGGGCGAATATCCAGCACAGAGCCAGCTAGTGGTTCTCATTCTGGAGGTTCATCCCCCTAATGTCCTCCCCTCCTTTCCCCCCGCCCCAGGGAACAATGGAAAATATGAGAGTGTGTTTGGGGTTGTAACTGGCATTTAGGGAGTAAACACCTCCCGAACCCCAGAGAACAGGTCTGCACAGTGATATATGCCAGACCCCCTAGGTGTGTGTGTGAAGATACTGAGCACATGCAGTACCATCGCCTGCGTGGGGGAGATAGATGGCCTGGTCACTTTCCATTTGCAATACTGGTGCTGCAGCAGCAAGAGGCAGAGGTTTCCCCTGGAAAATCAATACCTTGCTTGCAGAGGCCATCCCACAGCGATTTGTCTGGAATGGGGACACTGGCTCTGTGTGTGTGTATGTAAAGCAAATGGCCAAAACTTCTTTACCTTTTTCTCCCACAATCTTCTAGACTATTAATGCACATCATGGCTGGGGGCTGGGTAGTGTGGTGGAGGAAGAGGTATTTGTGGAAATGCCACTACCTAGGATTGCATAAGACGGCAACAATCTCTCGCCTTCTTAGTTTGCAGATTCCTCAGGGTCCACTTGGTCCTCTCAACAGCCTGGCCTTCACAGTGATTATGAGATGCCTATACAGGCAGGGAGTCAGCTTTGAACCATAAAGGTGTTTTGTCCCATTTTCACCTCCCACCTGCCCTGCCTGGATAGATCTGCTGGTGTTCTTGGGACATTTCCAGCATCTGTCCTTACTGTACCACTTCACCTTGCTCTTCACACCTCATCATCGCTTGCTGCAGGTCATCACCACAGTGGGCCATAGGGAGAGTGCAGCAAGAAGGATGGAGAGCTGAGCCAGACCAGGAGCTGAAGGTTCTCCCCGGGTGTGCTTCAAGCTCTGCCTCGTGGGCTGTGGTCAAAGAGTCCAAAAATTTCAGAGTTCTCTTTAGAACAACTTGATCTTGCCTATATCACCCTCAGTGGGATTTTCAGAAGTGTCTGTGAGTCACTGCCTGAGATAAACAGAACGCGAAGGTGGCTAGGAGTGGGAGTCTGCTGACATGAAAGCAAAGGGTCCCCAGGCCCAGCTATGTGGAAATCAGCTGTGGAAGCTTTAAAAAAAAATACCAGTGCTGGGTTCCCACTCTAGACCACTTGGATCAGAATTTCTGCCGGGCCCCAAGTACAGTAATTCCTCATGTAACGTCCTCAATGGGTTCTTGCAAATTGCAACCTTAACCAAGAAGACCTATAGGCTAATTGATATAAACAAGGGTCATGTTCCTATGTAGAAACCCATCAGCTATACCTGTGTTCCTCTGAGTAGGAGGAAATGCACCTGACTCCTTTGCTTTGGGCATGGAAAGCAAGAACTTGGGGAGAAAGTACTAATTCAGTCCTCCTACGCCACCTTCAGCCTTGGATACCAGGACAGGGTCTGTATTACCAAGTAACATGCACATTGGAAGCTTGTGCTAGCTGTTAGCTTAGTTGGACTTAATGGCTATGCTTTTTTGTGTTTTTTTTTTAGTTTTAGTTGAGAATCATGTGCTCTATCAGAAATCCCTCATTGTCTGGCCATGGCCCAACACTCTATAACTTTGGAGGCCAAGTGCATCACTGATGAAGATATGAGTAAAAAGCTCATGAGACACATTTCTTGTACTTTTCATAAGTACCACCCATTGTGACAACATATCAGTGCTTTGTGGCTTCAAGAGATTTGTATCTCAGGAAAGGGAGACTGTGGTCATAACCTCTATTTGACCTTTATGCCTGGAACCCTGTACTCAACATTCCCAGTCTTTGAATTTTTCCAAATTTCCTGCCTCAGACTCCACACCGCAGCCTCCCTCTGCTTCAGTGCCCATCATCCCATTTGGTGAGGGATGTGGGGATCTTGACCAAAGACAGCTTTTTTCTTGAGCGCTCAACTCTACCTGTGAAGGAGTTAGCCTGGGAGCCCAACACACATGGAAACTTGAAAGAGGTCTAGTAACTTATTTGCTTATGATTGTTCTTTATGAAAAACAGTAATGTTGGGGATGATTTTTACGGTTTTACTCTCTGGTCATTTTGATGAAAGAAAAAGGACTGGATTTTAGCTTCTGTTTCTCCATTTAGCAGCTGTGACCATGGACCTGGTTCATCACCTGGTGAAGATGCGGGTTCTGCTTTCTCAGAATGGGGACAATCACTGCCCGATGGAGTCACTATGAAGATGAGCATGCCCACCACGTAGGAATCATCTGATAAGTGGTAAGTACTATTATTATAAACTGTAAAGGAAGTCAAACCTAGAATGGGACCTTTATTATATTTGGAAGGTTGAGGTTTTTATGACAGAAGACAAGCAGCATAACTTTCCCTATAACTTCCCATAAGGAAAAGGTACTGAGTGTGATTTGAAATCAGCACGCGGGCAGAGGAATAAAGACTGGAGATTTAGTGTCTTTATTCACATTTGCTAAGATTACAACAGATATAACTCTGTTGCGCACCCTTATTTTTTATGAATCTCAAATTTATTTCTAAATATCCCTTTGAGGCAGAGGATGAGAAAGGGAGAGACGCTAAGGTTGAAGGTGGGGAATAATTCTTATTTAAGTCTAGGCATGTTTAATTCATGTCTGATTATTATTAGTATAATAAACGCTGATTTCATTCATAACCAAGTGGGCCTATTTATGTTGGAATAAAAAGCCCATACATTTGCTCACACTAAACTCTTTTGTGAGTTTTAAAAAATCAGTTTTTATTGTTCAAACCATTGCACAATAACCGGGGTCTGAGAATTGTGAGCATAAGCTGGATTTTTATTGTGTTAAGATATTTTAAATGGTTTAGGGCTTAAGAGAGGTGAACAGGCTCAAGGATATTTCCCAGTGGTCTGGATGCTGCTCGCTTAAACTGTGTTATTTTCTATTAGTGATTGTATAGCATGCAAAAGGAATCCTCTTTGATTTCCTCAAGCTGCACAGTGGATGAGAGATCAATAGTGCCCAAAGGAGCAGCAGCTGTGTTTGTGGGCACTGCTTCACTGATAGGTTTTGGAAACAAAGAAGTGCCATATGAACAGAGCCAACAGGTGCCTTTGGAGCTCACCATACACAGAAACTCTCATATTGAAGTTTTAGGGGAGGTTAAGAGAGGCCACAAAAGTTCTGAGTTCCCACAGGCTCAGTGCCTTCTCCCCACAAGGCCAATTTTCAGAGAATAGCCATGACCCGTATGTATTTTATACTCGTATACTAGTATGTTATAAGAACTTCATAGGCAAAGAGCATCTTAAAATAACTATTTTTCCTGGTTTCTATGAAGAATATTTATAAATTGGGAAAATTTAAAATGTTAAAAGAAAAAAATTACTATCTCCTTGCATCCCCTTCAAATATAACCCACTATCGCATCATCCTATCTAGTAAAAGGGTAATATGCAAATTAAACATCACTCCATCACAAAGATGTTGGTGCCCATAGCCACAAGATGGCGGTGCCCAGTCCCTTCAGCCCCACCAGAGTCTCCCAGTCTTGGGGGGACAGCCACTGAGAGCCAGCAACGTTCTGCCCTGGCCGGGAGGGCCTCTGGGGGCCGGGGGCCGGCCCACAGCCTGTGGCTGAGCACAGGCCCGGAGGAGAGACGTCGGGCCTGCCTCCCACAGAAGCAGCACGGCTCCCTCCGCCTCCCTCGGAATTGGCACGGGTCCCTCCTGGCTCCTGTGGAAGCAGCGGGTGGCCTACTGCACGCGATATTGTGCGATGGGCTACTTGTATGTAAATAAATGGCACATGTCATATACTTAGTACCGTGCCTAGAAGATCATAAGTTCTTAATACATAACAGCTGAAAATGTTTGTATGCGTATCATTTTTCTTTTCATTATTTTATTTTTTCATATATATATATATATCTTGTATAATAAAAGGCTACTATGCAAATTGACTGAATGACAGAATGACCAGTCACTATGACATGCACTGACCACCAGGGGGCAGATGCTTAATGCAGGAGCTGTCCCCTGGTGGTCAGTGTGCTCCCACAGGGGAGCGCTGCTCAGCCAGAAGCCTGGCTCATGGCTGGCCAGCAGGGAGGTAAACAGGTAAGTGCTATGTGGAGACTAGCAGGGACTCCCTGACAGAGAGCTTTCTGGAGAAACTCATGTCCATTTTCAGACCTGAAGGATGAGCAGGAGCTATTAGTTAATGGAGTAGAAATGAGAACACGTCTCCCACAGAGAGAGCGGCACATGTTACATTCCTGAAGTAAGAACCAGCATGGTATGTTTATGAAACTCCTTGTGGCTGAAGAGTTTGCAGTGGGATTAGATGAAATGGTGGAAGGGTTGGGGAGGGTGGAGGAAGAGGAGGGTGAGTGAAGAGAGAGAGAGAAGTTTGGTTCATTTTTGAGGGAAGAAGGAGGGAAAAGAGCATTTATCAAATGCCTACCATGTCCCTAGTGATACATTCATGGCATCTTACTTGTGAGGACATAATATTCTATTTTATAGAAGTTAAGAGTCAGAATTAGCCACCTTAGGGCTAAGAACATTTGAATCTGGTGCCATATTCCTTTCTGTCATTCCTTCTCTTAGCCTCTTGGCAACTCCCAAAGTGATGTTTTCCTTGGATGTCTGATGCAGAACCACTGAGAAGAAACAGCCAGCTTTCCCCTGGTCACTAATTCCCTGGCCACAGCTGCTTTCTGCTCTGGTTCATGATCTTAGGGCACCTGAAGCCAGCTTGGACTTACAGTCCTGCATCCTGTACTTTAAGGCTGAGTCCTTTTCTCCTGGACAGCACAAGGAAGACCTTTCAAAGAAAAGCTGAGGCTGGTTTGAGGAAATCATAGGATATTCCCTAGAGCTGCCTTTACTTCCTGATAGCTAATTCATCCAGATGATTGGCCCTGCAACCCTCCAGCTCAGCCTGGCTATTGGTTAACGTGCAGCCCGGATGGTCCAGTGCATCCTGGTGTTGATAGCCGTGGGACCCAATTCCATGGCAGGGCTTGGGCGGAGTGGCAGCATCTATGTGGACCATGGGCCTTCTCAGCTTGGAGGATGTGTGGTAACTTGGAGCCATTTGCTTTAAAGCTTCCATTTGCATTATCAGCAAAGAATATGGAAAACAGCTCAATTTCAGCTGATTACCCACTAAAGTGCCTGGGAGCCACTCTGTAATTTTCATCGCTGCTTGCTGGGCTGTTCACAAAGTTTGTAGGCAAATTTGACAGAATGCATTCAGCCCTGCTGAATGGCAGACAGGGAAGGCACCAGCTTCCTGTTCTCTTTGTTGGAAGCATCTGTTTCCAAAACATAGTAAACATTTTTTCCCAACCATTCTGAGCGCAGTCATCTGTGAGATACTTTTCCAGTGTAGCTTTAGGCCCAGGCTTTGGTTTTCCCACAACTTCACCCGTTAGGAGTTGTCTGTCACCCAAGGGCAATGAGAGTGGCTCTAACAAGGATTTCCAGGAAACGGCTCCTGGCCATCTAGATGGATAACCTTTCCTGACACTAATTAGAGTCAAGTGATTAAGATCTAGTCCTGTGGCACAATCAGACAGTGGGACACCTGTCAACCACTTCTCACGCTGTAATGTGCTCATGGAATCACTTGGGGACCTTGTTTAAATGAAGATCTGATCCAGTAGCAGTGGGCATCAGGCTCTGCATTTCCAACAAGCTCCCAGGTGATGATCCGTGGACCACACTTTGAGTAGTTAGGCCACATGTGTCAAACACAAGGCCCGAGGGCCAAATCCAGCCCGCCAGGCCTTGCAATGTGGCCCGCACCGCGCTGTCATCACTGCACTCCGCTGTCAGTTTATGACATTGTCAGTTTATGACTGTTCAGTAAACCATTCGGCCCGCGATTTAGGCTGGATTTTAGATTTTGGCCCCTTCTCTGATTGAGTTCGACACCCCTAAGTTAGGCTATAGAAATTTTATAATTGCATGGGACAGTATTCCTAGATCCAGTGAGAAAAATGATTGCAATGTGTAGAATATGATCATTCATATGTATATGTTATATATATGTATAGTATGTTATATATATTCTTCTGGCATAGGTTAATAGTAAGTATTGCTGAATGGCAGGATTTAGGGGAATGGTTATTTTCATTCTTTTGATTATCATTGCTTCATTATACTATATTAAAGCACTTGCTAAGAGAACAACATAATCTTTTCTAAAGCATCCCTTTTCACAGGGAAAACATTCTACAAATGCTGTTAAGAGAGGAAGGTCTGCTGGGTTCCCACAACTGGACCATTTAGGATCATGAATGGGTAGAGTGGGGTAGGCTTTTCTTTTCATTTTCAATTTTATGTAAAGTATGTGTATATATACAGGCATGCATACCTATATGCATATAGGTACATATGTACTTCTACACATATTTATATATACACGTACATATATTACAAATGTACTACTCTCACAATTTAAAAAAAGACAAATGTGATTGTGTAAGAAAAATAGGGGAGGAATAATTTAAACTCATTTGGTTTTCTAATTGTATTTACCCTACATGACAGCTAGCCATCATTAAAGTAGAAGCTTTTTTTTTTTTTTTTTTTTACTATTTGAGACATGATTAATTAATAACTTCATTATTAGTCCTGTAACCCACCCCTCCATTCATTTAACATTGTTTCTGTTAAACGTGTTTTTGTAAAGGATGAGTTGTTAACTAATATGTAACCCATAGATAACCAGCATATTTATGAAAGAGTTCCAGGAGCTAACTCCAAAGGAAGCTGACTCCAGTGACCGATGGTCTAGCTCCAGGAGATGTGTTGACTCTGAGTCATTGAAACTAGACCTCACAGAGACCGGTTTGGCTCAATGGATAGAGCGTCGGCTTGGGGACTGAAGGGTCCCGGGTTCGATTCCAGTCAAGGGCATGTACCTTGGTTGGGGGCATATCCTTAGTAGGGGGTGTGCAAGAGGCAGCTGATCGATGACTCTCTCTCATCGATGTTTCTAACTCTCTATCCCTCTCCCTTCCTCTCTGTAAAAAATCAATAAAATATATTAAAAAAAACAAAAAAAAAAAAACCAGACCTCCCCTTGACCAGTTTGGAGATAATCACTGGAGCAGACTGTGCTGACTTACACATGGAGACCTTTCAATCCCCTCCCCCTGTTTCTTGGTCTGCTTTCCCTCTCCCTCCTAATAAAAGCCCCTGCCTGCACTAAGATGGTCTGTAGGATAGGGGTCCACCATATTCTCAGGCGGGCAGTACTTGAATAAACCGTCTTTCCTTCCATCAGCACTCTCTCTCAAGTATTGGCTTTTGAAGCCAGCCAAACCTGAGTTCCATGTGATTCTTACAAAAAGCATATTCAAGCTTAAACATTATTTTAAGGAAAAAAATTCTCACAAAATTTCCTCCGGATTCAGTCTCCTTGAACTACTTAGCTCCTCCGAAGCCCATGGAGATGGGGAGTGAACTCCAGGCTTTCAATTTGCACTGGCACCAGATTCAGTGCGGTGCTGCAGCCATCACTCTGATACGTGCGGTTGCACAGAGGCTGCTCTGTTCCATTTCTGCTGACGTGTTGGATGAGCTGACCTCCGTTAATGGTCTCTGTGACTGAACTGTCATGTCTCAGAGATTTGCTGCTTTGGAGCTGTCTCATCATTGCCTCATGAACCTTGAGTGAATAGTTCATTGCCAAGACCCACACTTGAAGCACTCCCCTGTTAACAGCAGAATTCCCCCTCATGCCTTTTACTTCAACTTTCTCTCATATGAAAAATGGTTAGGAACCCAGATTTGGCCCTGAGGAGTCTCCAGGTGGATGGAAATCAACTGAAATCAGTGAATCTGAATTAATAGCTAGAAATCCTTCAAGTTTCTTTGCCACCTTTTCATGTGCCGGGAATGTTATGCCTGCAAACTCTGAGACTAACCCCAAAGAAGGCTGCCCTTGTTGGAAGGGCAGATAGGATGAAACCTGTGGGCCCAGTGCCTGCCAGGAGACTTCCCCTTAAAATCCTGCATCTTTCAAATGCTTGCTTTGTGTCCCAGAATGGTGCAAACTCAATGAAGCTAAACAAGAAGAATCGAAAATATTGTAGAAATCTAGAAAAGTTTCAAATCCAAACATGTATCCTATTGCATAGAAATTAAAAGTTTAAGAATCTCATAGAAATTAAGAAATCAACTATGTAAATATTATGAATATGTATATATGATATAGTACTTTTATCTTAAAAATGCAAATTTATCACCCAGATCTGTAGGGCCAGATCCTGCTTCTCTTTCTGGGACTCTGCTCACCTTCAGCTCTAACTTTACTCAATGCTCAGCCTTTTTGAACTTCACTCTGTTCTTCTAGGGCAGTGGTTGGCAAACTCCTTAGTCAACAGAGCGAAATATCAACGGTACAACGATTGAAATTTCTTTTGAGAGCCAAATTTTTTAAACTCAAACTTCTTCTAATGCTACTTCTTCAAAATAGACTCGCCCAGGCCGTGGTATTTTGTGAAAGAGCCACACTCAAGGGGCCAAAGAGTCACAAAGGGCCGTGAGCCACAGTTTGCTGACCACGGTTCTAGGGCAAGCATGTTAAACTCATGGCCAGTGGGCCACATGCCTCATTTATTTGGCCCATGTGAGCCTTTGAGTTTGACATGCTTGTTCTAGGGAATGCCTTCAAAGTCTTTGGGCTTATTTTACAAGCTCTGTCTTTCGCTCTCTGCCCTCAAGTTCTTCCCCTGACCAGTTTCCCTGTATTCTTTCTGCCTCACCACGCTTACCACTTACTCTGTAAGCCTCAGAGGCCTCTATGTGTCTTCTCTGTGCCCCATGCAGCTTCCCCTGCCTAGAACAGCACTCCGCACCTTGCATCCCTGCAGCTACACACAGGTGAGGACAGAGCCCACCAGCCCTCCTCTGAGCTGTGCCCACAACATCTGGCCCAGCCTCAACTTGGCAGATAAGTGCTCAACACCATGACATCATCAAGGAGAAAAGAACATGGAAAATCAATACAGCAGGTTCTCAAATAATATCCTTTCATTCAGTGTCTTTTTGTTACAACGTGATGACATGCCTTCGAACTTAACTCTTGTTTACATTCATTAGCTGCAAGACCTCTGAAGATCTAGACCCAGAAATCACACAGCATCACTTCTGCCATTTTTATTGGCCAAGGCAAGTCATAAGCCAGTTTTGATTCAAGGGGAGGTAAACAGACTACACCTTTAGTAGGAGGAGCAATACGCATGTAGAAGAATGGGAGGGACTGTTGGTGGCTTTGCAGGCAATCTACCAGTCAGTCCAGGAGGAAAGAGCAGTATTTGTAAGAGGGACCCCTATGCTTACTTTATGTAAAGAAGACAAGGTCATTGTCAGCTACCAAGGATTCAGGAGATTGGGGGGGGGGGGGGGTGAGGGAATGGATGAGGGCATGGGACAGGAACACCTAGAAGGATTACAGAGCCATGCTGTAGGCCATACCACACCTGGGTTGAGATCACCTCCAGCAGCACCCCTAGGGGCAGAAGTGGAAATGACATGTGAGGAATCAGATCCTGAGAAAAAAGCAGTTCTCTGGCTCATGCAATGAAATGGTGGCCGAATGTTAAGTCCGAGCCTCTTCTCACTACAGTTCAGGAATTTTTGTGCAGTATGAGATCTTTCCTCTGACTTACACAGATCTATAGACTGCTATTCTCATCACTGATGCTACACTCTTTAGATTGCCTAGGATTGGCGAGAAGGTGGACACAAAGAAAGGGCATGTAGCTAGGAACTGCGTCTTTCTGGAGCACTGGCTTTTAGAATTCAACAGAGATCAGTCCAACATTTATTGATCTTTCCCAGAAGGGCTCCCAGTCTAAGAATTCACCCCAATACAGTATGTCCAGGTAGCAATTGACCAATGTACCGAGATGGGGCAAGGTCAGGAACTAACATTTATGTTGTACTTAACATTGACAGGGTCTGTGCCAACTTTATTCTTGAAGAAATGCTTAAAGCAGGAAGACAAGTTAGGAGATTAGTGTCAAAGATAAATTTAAAGAATTTTAAAGCATCTTAATGCAAGAACTTGGACTTCTTGGCTTCTTTCTGAGAGGAAGACAGTAGGGAAAAACTTGAGGCTAAGACCTCAGACTGTCCCCACTAGTGTTTGTTTTCCTGGTTTCTTTTAGAAAAATTACTTTGAGGGTAGTGGAGAAGAAGGTGATCAGGGAGGTGATCAAAGAGAAAGCCAGTTTAGAGACCAGTATACAAGGTGAAAGGTTTAGATTCTTCTTGCCCCATCCAGTACTTTTTAACCTTTTAATCAGCACCCCCACACTGGAGGGTGGGCATATCACCTCGCTGACAGTGGTGCACCTCACTTGTCATTCTCTTGAGTGGATTCAATAAAAATAGGTGTTAAATAAGCACTATTTTAGACAAAACAGGTCAAGAGAGTAAAGTTCATATAGTAGAATCTTTTCACCTCCCCCTCCAGTTCCCACTTCCCAGTCCTAGCCTCTCTCCTGCCCTCCCCACAGCAGTGGTCCTGTGTTCTCTTACACCAAATTTTTATGGAGTGTCCATTGTGTGTAGACACTGCTTGCTAAACACTAAGGGAACAACTGAAAAAGATGCAGTTTTAGATAAAGTGGAATGGTTTTCTAGTTAGAAAGTAAAAGGGGGGACTTTTATTTTGGGGAAAATCTACTTAGTACCCTCTAAATGTTATGAAAATATATTCTTACCCCATCTCATGGGTGTTATTTTGAAGATTTGATCTGTTGTTTGTTTTTTAAATCTCTGAAATATACAAAGAAGTGGATCTGCAAGATAAATAATTTCCTTTTCCCATCAGGACAATTTATGGAGATTATTCAACATGGAAGAATGTTGAATTAAGTTTATAATGAGGATAAAGGAAGGATTCTTTAGTCATCAAGTCTGAAAAAGATAAGCAACCCACAAAGGAGGAATCATGTGACCTCAGACTTCACCATAATCACGATATCAGGAGACGATATAGCAATGTCTACAAAATTCTGAGGCGACAAAAATCGATGACCCTAGAATACTAAATCCAGCCAAGTGTTTGTATGTGTATGTGTATAAAGTACATGAGAATTAGAGAATTCAGCATTTCTGAGTCCTTCAAAAATTTATTTGGTGGCAAACTCTGGCCAACCAAAACATGAATAAAAAAAAAGCACTCAGGAATAGAGAAGCTATGTGTTAAAAAGAAAGTGAGCAAATAAATCCATTTAAACTTAGAACCAGAACTACAGGTCCTGGAATCACAGAGTTATTTCTAAATCCTGGGAATTAGGAATATAGAATAGAATGTAAATGTTAAAAATCTTGTCAGAGTGAAAAAAAGATAATAAATAAAAATTGTAAAGTGAGAATAAATGCTACTTTCTTTACCCTTCTTACCAGATAATCAGTTAATACTGTCTAAAATTGCAATATGAAGGAAGACATATATAAACAGAACTCCAATCTCTAGTCCTGGTCATTGTGGCTCAGTTGGTTGGAAATCATCCCATTCACCATAAACTTGCTGGTTCAATTCCCAGTCAGGACACATTCCAGGTTGCAGGCTCAATCCCCTGTAGGGGGGAGCATAGTGCAGGAGGCATCATATCGATGTCTATCCTCCTCCCTTCCTCTCTCTCCAAAAATCAATAAAAATATAAAAAAACTCCAATCTCTAAATATTTTAATCTTATTTCTTAGAAAAATATTTCCTGTGGAAGATTTATTTAAAGACTAGTAGTTTCTCAGTTTCATTTAAAATTATTAGAGTCAAGTAAAATATAACAATACAGTGTACTTCAGAAATAATTGCATAGAAAAAAAAATCTTCTTACTGGGTGTCTATCCATCTCCAGTTCGGTGCATGTGTGTTCAGAGAGGCATCTGGCATAATGTTCATCTTATGTGAGTGATTTCTTCTGAGTGGTGGACATTTTGGTTTTATTGGTGCTTTTCTGTGGATATTAATTTTAAAATAATAAGCAGTTTTTTTCATAAGAATAATATTAGATTCAAAGTTTGTAGTTTTGGTGTTAACTTGATGTCTCTAGGCCTCAGTATTCTCATCTGTGAATGGTGAGAATAACAGCACCCGCTTCTGAGGGCTGTTGGGAAGAGCAAATGAGAGAATACCGGTGAAGCACATAGCACGATATCCGACCCTTCATGAACTTAACACACATTACCTTTAAAAAAAGAGACAAAACCAGCTAGTGTTAGAAGTAGGAGGAACGTTAGTGATTCACTTTCAAAATTTTACCCACGAGAAGACGGAACTCCAGAGAGGTGCGCCTGTATGCAGCAGGTTCTATCGGAACCTTAGCCTTCTGCAGGCTAGCTCTTTCTCACCCCCTCGCTCTTTTCACATCCCATGGAATGAGAACAGAATCACATATAATATACCACCACCGAGTGCTTGGGCTAACACTCAAATGACTCTTCAGTGTTGTCCGAGCCCATGTCCATACTAGGTGCCCACGAAGCTAGGGAGAACACACTGGCAGTTAAAAATGGCACCACACACGCATGGCTAATGAAGAGGTAGCTGCAGCGGCTCTCCTCTCTGCATCCAGCATGTTATTCTAGTCTTTTTCTTTATCTCCTCTCCTGCCTTGAGATGATAAACGGAATAGCTAGCTCCCAGTTGTTCAATTAACCAAACTTCTTTTCTGTTGCCACTTTGCAGCAGCAAACAGAGGCATGCAGACAGAACCTGCCTCTCGAGCTTTTTCTCTTGAGTTGTTGGGAAGAGTCTATTCCGTCATTTATATTCACGCCAGGGTTGGCATCAAAACAGGAGACCCCCTTGTGGCAATTTCATTAATTAATGACAATTAGTGATTTTTAGAACGTTTGGGGTTTTGCATATGGTTGGAAAGGAAAAGGGGGGGGGGGTTGGAAGGAAAGAACAATTCATGAGCCATTTTAACTAAAAATATGACATCAAGAAGCAGCCTCCCAGGGAGAGATCTGATTGAGTGTCATTGTGAAATTTGTTGGAGGAAAAGAAAAGTCTAGAGTCGCCAGCTTCAAAGCCAGAGCCGTGATGCTATCATGTCCGGGTGCACACTGTCCCGTGGCGCAAACGGGCTGGTCAGCGCAGCACTCTCGGTAATAGGCCCAGGCGGGCAGCTGCCTAAATTGATTAATGATATGCAAATGGAATTTACAGAAGATAGTCATCATTTCCTTCCACCAGGCTGTCAGTCTCTTCCTCACCCGCTCTCAGCTCCGGCTAAAAGGAAGAGAAACTATTATGAGCAGGGGTTGGGCTGGAAATTACTTTCTCCTATTCAGCCGCAGCTTTCCGAGCTGTGATTCAAGCCATCAAAAGTCTATCTCCAGCCCCCAGAGCACTGGCACGCTCATTGTAGTGTGTCCCTCCTCCAGCTCTGCTGCCGTCACTTCTGCTAACCTTCATTCCAAATACTGTCAGCATCAGCCAGAATCCCTCCC
Organism: Pipistrellus hanaki; assembly: GCF_964339955.1. Taxonomy (NCBI): domain Eukaryota; kingdom Metazoa; phylum Chordata; class Mammalia; order Chiroptera; family Vespertilionidae; genus Pipistrellus; species Pipistrellus hanaki. Next base: position 4,828,434 of record NC_140512.1, read on the forward strand.
AGACGGAGCGCCTCATCTCCATACTAATTGAACGAAAAACGTTCCATGATTTAAATACCTATTGCTTCATCATTTCTCCATCTTCCATTTTGTCAGGCATGAAGTCGGTGATTAAACCCGAAGCGCAATTATTAGCAACAGAGGAACCGTTGTCTCATCCTGCCGTTTCCTGGCCAGGTGCAAGCTCTCCGCGCCGCCCGGAGCGTGCCTGTCAGTCTCGGGAACAATCCCAGCAGAATGAGTGACTGATTTTCTCTTTATAATCAGGGCGGCGCTTCACAGCAGATTGTCTCACTAGACCGCTACGGCTGAATGGCATAATAAACGTTTCAGCACGGCGAGAAGTTTGTGGATGGAGAAGGGGTGTCACGGCTGGAACGAGGCTGCTGATATTTTTTATCAGTACACCTACCGCGGCTGCCTCCCACCACATTGGCCTCTGCTGCTTCTGACAGTTGTGTAACATGAGGAAAGGACGACAACGCAGGGTGCAGGAAGCCTGTTGACACGCCCTGGCGTTGAGGGAAAGTAGAAAAGAAGCTCGCATGGGCCTGTGGTGCTGGTACAGGAGGGTGTTCTCGTGAAGAGTGATTAGTGAGGGAGAAGGAGGGCAAGGAGTTGGAGATAAAACACTTTTTTAAAAGCACGTTTAAGAAACTAACACAATGAGACTGATATACTACACATTTGCGTTATTTGGATTTGCTACATGCGCATGGCTTGAACTTGTATGCCAAGCCATCAAAGACACAAGAGGACAGTTTTGAATTTGATGAAGGAGACACTCAGCATGCTTGTCTTCCTGGATCTGCTGCTAGAATTAAAAGTTGTAGCTGGTTCCTCCCACTTGTCCAGAAATAGAAGCCCGCGGTTTTGGAAGTCTCATGTTTTGGAATTCAACCCAGGTCTCTGCAGACTCACTACAGGCTCTGTGGTCCCTTCTAAATTCTGGGTTTTGCCCAAACAGGGATGATATGCTTTTTGAAGAGTAATTTCCATTACATTCTTTCAAATGCTTTCTCATCACTAATAATTGTTTATGTTCAAGCTAGATGAAAAATGTAGAAATCTTCGATAACCCAAATTCTGACTAGGCAGAGATTTTTTCTCTGCGCTTCTACCCCTTTGCATGGATCCATATGCATAGCCATGGATTTTGAGGTTGCATTCATGATCCATTCCCAAGATATATTATTTTCATTCTTCAATTGCAAGATTTGCAGATAACTCTAGATTATTTGCAGATATAAATATATGTAATATATATGTATATGTGTAAACAACAAATCACATGAAAAGATCTTTGTTTTTCTAATTTACATTTTAGAAATTTGAGCCCTTGACAACTTTAACGTGACTGAGTAGCCTGAGCCTCTGGTGGCAAAGTTTTGGTTATTTTAACCACTGGAAGTAAGTTACGTCCCCCAGAAAAGTACAGAATGTCCATAGGGAAAGTGTCATGGCTGGTGGTTTTGAATAAAACCTTCTTCTATTGAGAATTCAAATACATTTAAAGTTTAAGGTAGTCTTTTTAATGTCACATGTTCATCCAAACCCTGAAAAACAATTTGTTCTGTGTCAAATTCAAAAGTAATGGGGTGAAAATGACAGAAAAATGGTATAAAGTTTTTTGTCCCAAGTTTACCATTAATTGGCTGGTGACCTTGAACAAGTCATTCAACATGTTTGTTGTTATGTGTAGAATGACTCGGTTTACTTTCAGCTTTAAAAATTTTGTGAACGGACTCTTTGTGCTTTGCAAAAAAACAGAATTTAAAGTGCTTGCCCTAGATATGCTTAGATTCTTTTTGCTAATCACATATTGGAAAGTATTATCAGGATAAAAAATTCCAAGTATTATTTTTGACTTGCGAATAGCAAGACAATGGTTGACCAGTATTCCTTGATACAGAGAAATTATTTCTTACAAGGCAGGCTTAAGTCAAAGAGATATTGTTCTTGTGTGGCAATGGATGACTTGTTTGTATCTGAGAATATAGTATTTTCCTTTATTACAAATGAATGCACTTCTTGTTATGGGAAAAGCAATATTTAAAAGCTGATCTTAAGCTCGATGCAGTCTGGGTTACACCGGACCTCATTGTAGGTTCTCAGAAATTATTGATGACAACGATGAGTAAATATTGTTTGAAAGAAGAAAGGAAGGATATAATTAAAACAGTGGCTCACTGTGTAGTTTAAGTAGAGTACATTGTATTTGTGCCTCGAATGTGCTAAGATGAACTGCGTCACAAATATCTGACACTGGAGGTTTTCAGGCCAGCTCTAACATGACAACAAATTTTATGAGCCTTGCTCATCTCTGCTCCACTTGTGATGGTATAAAAGTCGTCCCGTGACACATTACACCATGACAAATAATGTAACCTGCTTACACACTGAAGAGAAGGAAATGTTCTGGCCAGTTGCTGAGGGTACGAGCCCTCTGAGGAACTGCCTTTCCTAATCCATCCTTCAGTCATCAATAGCATGAGCTAGAGATGTGAAGAATTTTCACCTACTACTTTGATTTGAGTCAGTCATGGTTGTGTTGTTTTCCAGAGGTTGCCACAACAGGAGCAAGGACAGTGGCTCTGGTTTCCCCAACAGGCAGCTCTCTTTTCCTCTTTTGGCAGTTTGAACCTCGGTGTTCCTGGCTTTGCTCACTCTCGGCTGTCCTGTGTTTGTGGGGGGACAGTCCGGACCCCAGGCCTGACGGTCAGATACAACCACTTTTGAAAACTACCTGGCAGAATTCTGAAGCGGAACTTATGTCCACCCTTTGATCCAGCAATTCACTCTTAGATATATACTCCACAAAAATTCATGTGCATGAGTATCAGTGAAATGTATAAGTATCTTCATAGCATTGTTTATTTAACATAACCCCCAAACTGTAAACAACCTAAATGTCCATTGATAGTATAATATATAAATTATGTTAAATTTCTACAATAAAGTACACTATCATAGTTAAAATGAATGAAAATACAGCTCTTCACATTACATCATGAAATCTCACATTGCTGAGTTATGTCCCCAGAAAAGTACAGAATGTCCATAGGGAAAGTGTTCATGGCTGGTGGTTTTGAATAAAACCTTCTTCTATTGAGAATTCAAATGCATTAAAAGTTTAAGGTAGTCTTTTTAATAAGGGAGAGACTGAAAAATACATACTGTGTATGATTCTAGTTTGACATGTCCTCTGAGGAGGGGCAGGAAAACCTAAAGTATAGAGGTTACGGATGCATGCATTTTTAGGTGACAGAGAGATAAAGAAAAGCAGTGCAGAGACACATGCACATTTAGATGGCTACCCAGGCTACCGGACACTCTGTGTTCAATGGGCTAGTCTTCCCAAGGCTTGACTACTTAAGGCTAGGGTGACCAAACCAAGTCTTGACATTGTGTCTCACCAAAACAGCAGGTGCTTGACTTAAAAATATGTTTAGAGCAACCAATTATTTCCACTTTCTTCAGCATAATATCCTTTCCTGTACTGCTTATTTAACGTTACTTTGTACTGAAGTTTGCCAGATCCATCTACATTTTAATATAGAATAAACATCCAATCTAGAAATCAAATCCGTTGACAGACCGGTGAAACAAGTCCATAGGGTGCTATTAAGGTGTCATGCTGTCCGATTTAAAAGCATCCTGCTGGAGAAAATAACCTATAAACCATATTTTCCTGTTTTTTTTTTAAATTTTTTTTTATTATATTGGTAAACCTGTTGGCTATTAATTTTCTTCGGTCTGTTTCCAAAAACTAATTTACTGGTGTTGAACTGGACTAAACCATGACCTTTCACGTACATCCCTCATGTCCCCCGAAATAGAAAAGCAATTTGAGGATACATTTATGACCATTACATACAGTTCTCTTTTTTCTCCCTTAGCTTCTTTCAAAACACATGCTCTGTTATATCAAACATGCTGGTAAAGTGCACTCTTAATAGGTCTGAAAATAAGTTAAAACATATCCCTGTAATCTCATGTAATCCGTATATATAATATAGGCATACCAATTTGATCACTCTGTACAAATGTCCCAGAAATTGATTACTAAGAATGAACTGAACTCCCACTGTATTTGAGTGTTTTCTTCAGAATATAGAACTAAGTAGTGTTCCTTACCATCAGAGTGCAATTCTCAGGGAGTGTAAAAGTGCTTACAAATAGTGTACATCTTTCAGTCACGTAGGGTTTTCTGAGAGACACAGATATTGTTTTGAGGGAAATCAGAACAGAAATATAAATGAGAAAGAAATAAGAGCATAGCAAATAAACTAGGATACATCCTGGTTTATCCCTATGCCAAGCGGTCTTTCTGGAATTGCTTAGCAGAAGTTTATTTCTGTGTGACTGGTAAGATTTCATTTTCAAACTGACCAAAGGGCTTCCAATTTATGGAAGAGGACTGGTTCAGTAGATTAGCATAACAGGCCAGTGTTGCTCAGTGGTTGAGCATTAACCCACTGAACCAGGAGTTCATGATTTGATTCTCAGTCAATGGACATGCCCCAACTGTGGGCTTGATCCCCAGTGTGGGTTATACAGGAGGCAGTCAATCAGTGATTCTCTCCCATTGTTGATGTTTCTGTCTCTCTTTCTTCCTTCCTCTCTGAAATCAATAAAAATAAAAAAAATTAAAAATGTTTTTTATTGATTTCAGAGAGAGGAATGTGCCCTGGCCAGGAATCGAATCATGACCTCTTGGTTCATGGGTCAATGCTCAACCACTGAGCAATACTAGTTGGATAATTAAAACACATTAAAAAAAAAAGAAAAAGAAGATTATGGGGTCTTTTGGAAGTAGCAGCTGCCCCTGGAAACCATTAGCGAATATACAAATGATCAGTGCAAGGATGATGTGAAGAAAACTTGAATCTTATCAACTTTCTCTGGGCTGGCAAGAAAAGCTGGGATTGGGATCCTCTTTAGCAATTTCAGGGAGAATCCTTCTTCGAGGGTCTCCAGTGGCCTGGGGATTGACTCAAAGACTGCCTTATGATTAATGTTGGTCATCTTTATCATTATTAGCATAATCCTATATAATAAAGGCCTCATATGCTAAGTGTCCTATCATCCAGTTGTCCAATCGAAGCGTAATATGCTAATGATATGCTAAGGCAGCTCAACCGCTCACTATGATGTGCACTGACCATCAGAGGGCAGACACTCCGACCAGTAGGTTAGCTTGCTGCTGGGGTCCAGCCGATCAGGACTGAGCAAGACAGGCCGACATGCCCTGGAGCCCTCCCTGGGTCCTTCCCCAGCTGGCTAACCTTGTGCATCCCTCCCTAGCCCCCATCATGCACTGGTGGAGTCCTTGGCCTGGCCTGTGCCCTATTGCAATCTGGGATCCCTTGTGGGATGTTGGAGAGCTGGTTTCAGCCGGATCCCGCTCAATGCAGGAGTTGCCCCCTGGTGGTTAGTGTGCTCCCACAGATGGCAACCAGCAGGCTGGCAGGTTGGGGCTAGGCCATGGGCTGGGCTGGGCAACTGGGGGTGGGTGTCGGCACCTGGGCGGCGGGCTGCAACCTCTTGCCAGCTACCTGGGTGGGGGTGGGGAAGAACAGACAAAAGTGAGGTGAGAATGTGGGGTGTCCACCAAGCTCACTCTCACTCCTCCTCCTCCCCTCCCCTGGGATACCAGGGCTGCGTGCTGGGGAAGCCCCTGTGCTCAGGTGCCTGGTGCCTGGGAGGAGCCCGCCCCCGCACCTGCATGGCCTCTTCCAGGTGAGCTGGGCTGCAGCCTCTGGGATCGCAGGGGCCGGTTGGGCTCCCTGTGGGTTCGCCCAGGAGCTGGTAGCGAGGCCGGCCGGGAGAGAGTGCTGCCCACTTAGCTTCTGTGTGGTGCCTCTGGGTGGCCCAAAGGCCCATGCTATGCCCTGGCCCACAGCTGTCTGGCTGTGCTCACTGAATCATCGCGTGGGGACTCGGGCACCGTGACTCAGGCAGAGGGGGCACGTGGGGACCCGCTGCCCAGGCCCAGAGGTCAGCTGGGACCTGCCCTTCCACACCAGACGCTTGTGCTTCCATCACTGGCCAGGCCTAGGAACTGCACCCAGGTACAAATTTCGTGCACTGGGCCTCTAGTGTGTGTGTGTGTGTAGCAATTCTGTACGTTATGCACTGTGTTAGGTACTTTACAAATCTTAGCTCTTTTTGTCCTAATAGCTACCCTGTTAGGTAGATATTATTCTTATTTAAGGCGAGTCTCTATGTCAGGTGGGAACATGTTCCTTCATAAAAGCAGGATTCCAAGCCGGATATGTTCCATCTCAAACCTTGCACTTAAAAAACAAATGTCACAATGCATCTAATTATACTTATCTGTTGACCTGCTTATTATTTGCCTCTCCTGTGCAGCGAAATGACTCAGGCACGTGTGTGCATGTGTGCATTGCACACACACACAATTAAATAATATGCCAGATTTGCCTCTGTTATTTAATTTTGTCACTAACCTTTATTCATGCATATTCAAATAATCACCTTGGTTATATATTTGGATCCTAAAAATTAGTATATGTTCATCAACGAAGTATTTTTTTTTTCTTTCTCATTCGTGAGTGCATTTATTTGAAGAGACAATTGCAGGGAAGGGCATATTAAATTGAGGCCAATAAATGGTTGCTCTGAACTGTCAATATAAAAATATTAAAAGGACTGTTGCTAGTCATCATTGCTGGTTGCTTAAAAACTGGCAAAATTCAATTTGTCTCTTTTTCTTTGTCATTTATCTTTCTTTTCCTTTTCTCTTCTTTCTTTCTTTCTTTCTTTCTTTCTTTCTTTCTTTCTTTCTTTCTTTCTTTCTTTCTTTCTTTCTTTCTTTCTTTTTAGGAAAGCATGTATGTGTTTTATTTCGTAGAGATAAAAGTCAGGAGAAAAGGGACAATTAGCCACCAAGAGGGATGAGTTAAGGCTGAAAAAAAGACACGGAGAAGCCAAGGCCGGGGATGGCTGCTTCTCCCAGAATCCTGGGAAAGGGCAGTGCATCTGCAGACACAGCAGGACAGCTGGGGGTGATGGACGGCAGGCACCGGGCTTGGGGGAGGACACAGACGCACAAATCAAATCGAGTTTCCTAATAAAGCCGAACAGCAGGGAAATTGATGGTTTGCTGAAAACAAAGTAGCAATCTGGCAACTACTCCCAGGAAAGCCTCTGCCCCGGCCCTGGGCAAACCACAAAACACAGCATGCGGAAATATTCCTTAGATTTGTAATCAACTCTCCAAAGTGCTAAATCTGCTTTAAAATAAAAAAGGCCCCTGACAGTTTAGGGTAGGAGTCTGTGCTTTTTTAATGCACAAGGTATCTACCCGGCCCGGAGAAACTCTCCAGCCCATGAACACCCCGGGACACTGCTCTGGAAGAGGAGGGTGAATTGGGCAGTTTATTTTTTTATTATTTTTTTAAATTTTTATTTTATTTATTTATTTATTTATTTATTTATTTATTTATTTATTTTTTACATATTTTCTTGATTTTTTTTTATTGCCCCCCTCCCTCCCTCCCACACATCCCCTCCCTCCCCATAGTTTTATGTCCATTGGTTGTACTTATATGCATTTATACAAGTCCTTCGGTTGATCTATTATCTCCCCCTGATATCCCTACCCTCCCCACTGTAATTTGACAGTCTGCCTGTTGCTTTACTTTCTCTATATCTGTCTCTTGGTTCATCAGTTTATAAAGATCTTTATCATCCACCGATGTGTGAGGTCATGTGGTGTTTCTCTTTCGTTGATTGGCTTATTTCACTCAGCATGATGCTCTCCAATTCCATCCAGGTTGCTGCAAATGATGAGAATTCCTTCTTCTTTATGGCAGCATAGTATTCTTAGCGCAGTAGGCAGCGCGTCAGTCTCATAATCTGAAGGGCAGTTTAATTACATAGGCCTCTGCACCCTTATTTCTCTAATTTCTCAGTTAATGTCTCCACAAATAGCGTGGAGGAGAATAACTCTGTTGGCTACCATCCCACCAGCAAAGCAAGCCTGTAAGTGTGGACTTTTTAAAAAAAAATTTTCCTTTGAGAGTAAATGTATCAATATATTGTGTCTATTGTTTCCCAGCTAGGAAATTATTTCCCTGTACAAAAGGACCCTTAAAGGAAAACAAAACAAAAAGCAACTACTGGGAATAGCGTAGAATTTAAAGGGGTTTCCGTAAGGGACTGATTTTGGACTTACCTGCCACGGGCACTATCTAGTCCGAAGAGAACACTGATGTAGAATATGGAATGATGGGAGAGGCATGCTTTACTAATGAAAAAATGGACACGATCAGTCACTGGTTTCACACTGCAATATGAAGAAGAGAAATGTTTTTGTTGTTGTTTAAAGTAGTTCTTGGCTTCTCTGGGACTGACGTCGTCTTTAGTTCATTCGAGTACAGGTGTTCTTACCTGATGATGAGAGATGGCTGTGCTAAAGAAGATTTTAATATCATTCTATTTTTCTTTGAAACTCTTAAGTTCAAAATCTGGTATAGACTGGAGTAAACAAACCCCACGATGCCATGCTTCTATTCCACTGGAGATTGTTTTCGGTGGCAATAAGCCAGGAACAATTGTTTTCTTCTTCTTCTACAGTTTCGCAATAGCTGTATCACATTTGCAGAATGGTGATCCTGTAGGTGAGTGTTACAGTTGCCTTTAGGGTAGATCCAATAATCAGTATGTTTAGTTTGGCAAGTGTTTGCAAGATCGTATCATGGTGTGGAGAAAAGGGAATCCTAGTGCACTGCCAGTGGACAGGTCAAACCATGAAAGCCACTTAAGCTGTAATATAACTGGAATAAAATGTACTAACATAGAGTTTTTTTTAATTTGTCTCAAATCTTTGTGCTTGAGGAAAGTCTGCCTTATCTAGAAAGGCACAGAGGGACTTCAGGTATTCCGAAAAAAGCCTCCTTAGCTCTTTGAAGGACTTGCAGGTCTCTACTTTGTGTTTATCTAAGCCAGCAATTCCAACCGGTGTGTCGCAAGAATTTTTAAAACTTGTAAACCTGACTATTCAGTCAGGGGCACTGACTGCTTCCTTTTCTTTCATGTGTCACTGGCAGATTTTTACCATTCCTTCTAAGAATGGAGAGTTTTTTCCTTCTAACTCATAGATAGAACAAAGACATGGGGAAGAGACACACAAAGACATGGAATGGCAAAAGAGATAAAGGGTGATATGCTTGAGATGGAATGAAAAGTGATGACAGGAAAAAGACAAGGGAAAAGACTTGCATATTATTGCTATGACGAGGAAAAAGGGGAGCAGAGTGGTGACAGAAAAGATAGGGTCATCACATAGTGTTGTAACCTAATGCTAGTAATGTTTAATGCTTTCATTTCTATTCTGGTTAATTGGGGGTGTTTGCTTTGTAAATATGCATCAGAATTACTCTGAAGATAGTGCACTCTTCCATAGGTATGGTGTATTTTAATTTAAAACTCATTAAAATCTGGATATTTTAGTGCTATGCTTATCATTTGCCTTTAGTTTTTAAATCTTTACAAAAATAATTATTGTGAGACATGTGCTAGGCCATCTAAGGACAACCAGTATGGGCATGGGATGGTTGATGTGTTGACATAGATGAGTTGAGTAATGGTCACATCTGTCCTCTGAGCCTCTGGAGAGAAAAATCACTCTTGCTTGACTGATATTTCTAAACTCAACATCTGGTCATGTTACCCCTCATTTGCGGGCTTTCCATTGCTCATAGGAGAAAATTCCAAAACTCCTCAGCAGGATATAGCCATCATTCATTTTCAAGTGCAATCGTAAGTCCTGTATGCGTCTGCCTCCCTCAGGGTCACTCCCCAACCCCCAGTCCACTCCTCCCCACTGAGCAGCCAGCCTGTAGAAGTGCTCTGAGGGCATTGTATCTCTGCATCTTTGCTGTCCCCCTGCAGGAAATAAAGGAATGAAGCTTTCCTTTCTTTATACTACCACTTTGCCTTATAGTTGCAATGGTTTTTTATTTTATTTTATTAGTTTTATATGCAACACACTTAATCCTTAAAAAAAGAAAAGAAACTATTTCCAATAAGGTTTTCCAGTTCTAATGCAGCAGTTCTAATCCACATTCTAAGCCATGTTTCCTCCCCTCCCATGAGCCCAGAGTAACACTGTTCTGAGTTTGATGTGTATGTCTGGGGACTTCCCCTTTAAGACTGTCTGTCTCAGAGGTCTCTCTGGGTTGTTACGCATAGAAATAGGTCCTTCCTGTTCAGTGCTGCGTAAAAGTTCATGGCAGGCATATGTTATTGAGCATTGATAATATCGATAGGCATTTGGGTTGTTTCCAGTTTTTCATTTCTAGCCCACAAAATGACACAATAAACATTTTGTCTGTATCTTGGTACACATATGTGAGCATTTCCCAGCTAGCTCCTGAAATTGGAATTGCTAAGTTATAGGATATGCAGCAGCTTTTACAGTAGTTCTATTTCAGCTAGCTAAATTGCAAGTTGTTTTTATTTTTTGTAAACTTAAGCTTAGCACAAGGCCTGTTTTATACATACCCTAGGATGGCAATCCTACTCACAGTATAGTAGGGCGCTTGCTTGGTGAATAGGGAATGATTCGATGAATGATTGGATGAACCAAGCTATGTATCTGGCTGAGCAACTATTAATATAAAATTTCCTGCTAGGCATGAAAGCTAATAAGGAGCAATTGTTTTTTTTAAAAACAAACAATGGCATAAGCGAAGTAGGCATTAAATGCATACTAGTAAGATGATTTAGAAAAGATGAAAATGTGAGATTATAGATTTTAGGGGGCAAGGCCCATGCTATGTACAATAATAATAATAAATAAAAAGTAACGGTGACAGAGCCTGACCTTGGCAAGGACAATGTGTAAAGCAACATGCCGTGGTGACAGGGCGGGTGCTCAATGTCCCCTGTTGCGTGCTGGTTGCTGGAACGCCAGCCTGTTCTCTGTGGCTCTAATGTTGGTCATGAGTTCCAAGAACAAATGAATGTGAACGGATGTTTTCTCAAATGTTCTATGATTTTCTGCTCTCTCCAGGTGCTTTGTAAACATTTAAAAATTTATTACCCTAGCGCAGTGGTCGGCAAACTTATTAGTCAACAGAGCCAAATATCAATAGTACAACGATTGAAATTTCTTTTGAGAGCCACATTTTTTTAAACTTAAATTTCTTCTAACGCCACTTCTTCAAAATAGACTCACCCAGGCCGTGGTATTTTGTAGAAGAGCCACACTCAAGGGGCCAAAGAGCCTCATGTGGCTCTTGAGTCGCAGTTTGCTGACCACAGCCCTGGTGAATACTAAGGGAAGCAGCTGCTCCTGGGTAGGAGCTGCCTCCATCGCTGGCAGAGAGCACACAGGGAGAGGGTTCACTGTGATTGGGGAGAGCAGCCAGGTACATATTTGGCTTTTGCCAACTAAGGGATCAGGGTAACAGAAAGGCTCAGGTGTTCCTCACCCGGCAGTTGGGAGTCCCAGGTGCATAGTGAAGTCTCTTCCATTAAGTTGGCACTGTTTGGGCCAGATAATTTTTGTTGCAGGGGGTGGGGGGGAGGGAGGGAAGTGGGTAGGGAGGAAGGGGGCTGTTCTGTTTCTGCTCTGTGCATTCCAGTAACACCCCCTCAGGTATGACAAACAAAAAAACTAAAAAAACTGACCTCAGGGTGTATCAGTTTTTGGAAGAGGGATTCACCTAAATGACACTAAAAATAGATAAATTTATAAGCTAACCTACGTAGCAATTTATAGAGGGATTCAGATGCAGCTAAGCCACATCTGATAACCAAAAATTGGCAGCTCTCTATGAAGGGCTGGGCCTACTGGAAAAAAATTGAGGTGGAACAGAAGATTGTTTGGTGATATAGCAACAGAACAATCCATATTAGATGCCCCTAAAACAGTGGTTTTCAACCAAGAGTGATCTCTGCCCCTCGGGTCTATTTGGCAATGTCTGGAGACAGAGTGGGATCATAGAGGCACAATACATTCACTGTGGAGATTGAGGAAGGCCTTGTGGAAAGGGGCACTTGAGCTGGGCCTTGAAGGATTGGCTTTTGAGACATTCCACACTATTCCCTCAGGGAAGGTATGATATCACAGAAAGCATAGACAACAAAGGTCAATTCTTGGCTTCTTGGTTTCCAAATACCAGCCTTTAGGAAGGGACAGTGGTTAAGGTACAAAATAGAAATGCAAGAGAGGGAGAGAAACATCAATGAAGAGAGAGAATCATTGATCATCAAAACCTGTACCAAGGAGCTGTGGCTGAGACCTGAAGCAGCAGTACAGAATAACTTGACCTTAAATCCTGAGTAGGAAGAGGGGATTTAGGGAAACAGACAGGGAATGATTACATACATCCATATAAAGATTACATACAGCCCAACTGGTATGGCTCAATGGTTGGGTGTGCAGGGGGCAGCTGATCAGTGATTCTCTCTCATCATTGATGTTTCTCTCCCTCTCCCTTTCTCTCTGAAATCAATAAAAAAATATTTTAAAAAGTTAACATACATTCTGTCCTGACTTGTGTTTCTATAAATTATAGCTCATATGGGATTGCTAACCAGGGAATATTGGAACTGTCAGATGGAAGTTGTTGGTTTGCGAGGAGTGTGTTCTCAGAGCAGGGGAACCAGAGAGGAGAGGGGCAGTAGAATGAAGCCATCAGCAGGAAGAAAGGCGTTCTCTGCCTGTGGGAAGAGAAGAGTCCTACAATATTGTGATACAGCAGAAATGCCCAAATTAACAGGAAGAGAGTGAACGTACCTGGTGAGCAAAAGTAGGTTTACAGTTGTATGTGAAACACAGAGTTTATCCTTGTATCATTATTTTTTAACTTGAGGTGTGGCACATGAAATTCATGCACTCCTGGGGGTGGGGGGAGAGGGGTCCCTCAGCCTGGCCTGCACCCTCTCACAGTTTGGGAGCCTCCGGGGGATGTCCGACTGATGGCTTAGGCCCGTTCCCCGTGCAGGCCTAAGCAGTTAGTAGGACTTCCTTAGTGCTGCTGCGGAGGCAGGAGGGGCTTCCGCCACCGCCACTGTGCTCCCCAGCTGTAAGCCTGGCTTCTGGCTGAGTGTCGCTCCCCCTGTGGGAGCGCACTGACCACCAGGGGGCAGCTCCTGCACTGAGCTTCTGTCCCCTGGTGGTCAGTGCACGGCATAGTGACCGGTTGTTCTGCGGTTTGCATATTTGCCTATTATTATATATGATTATTGTGTTATTTTCTATAAGAACAACTATAAACCTACTTTTGCCCCACCCCTGTATATATAAAAGATATACACACATCTGTGTACCTTTGTAAATTAGCTAGTTTACAAATAATGTCATTATTAAAATGTTTATATTTCATTAAAATTAGTGACATCCTTTGAAACATTTCCTTTTTATGAGATTATAATTAGGCCATTACCTTCTCTTTTTTTTAAAATCTTAAATTCTATGTTTCTTCATTTACGTGTTTTTCCTCTGAACTTGAACAAATCCCATGAACCATTGTCCTAACCACTGAGTAAGTTTTAAATAGATCAGCTGCTGAGAGCAGGCCTCATCATTTACAAGCTGATGGGGCATGTTCTGGTGTGTCCCCTGTCAGGGAACCAGCTGGAGTTAGCCTGACCCAGCTCATGAGGTACGTAGGGCAGCCTTCTTTGGTAATGAGAGCTCCAGGGAGAGGGGACTGCCAAGGCGAGCCTCCTTTTGTGGAGCGCCTCCTGAGTGCCAAGCACAGTGCTTCCGCAAGTGAGGGAGCGCCTTCCCCACTTTATAGGAAATGGAGGCTCAAAGGGGACAAGGAATGTTCCCAAAGAATCCGCACTCCGGCTCCTAAGCCCTTAACATCGCATGCTGGCAGTGGAGGGGGGAGATGTGTATGGGCATATGCGATTGATGTGAGTAGGGGAAACAGCTAAAAAAGGGAGATCCCACCTGAGCAGGAGTCTCATGGCAGATGAAGAGCCATGGAGGTGTCAGCACCTGAGGCTCTGATGACAGACTTTCCTACTTATTCTGTCGTTTAGGATAAAATAGAAATTCAAGATGTCTTTGGCTCTCAGCAGGTCATGCTTGGATTACAAAGAGAAGATGAACCAGGCTGCTGTCTGAGCGACTGGTGCAGGAAGCAGGGAGTCATTCTGGAGGACATCATGGCTCCTTTGGGGAAGGTAAGATCATCTCTCTTCCCACCACATACAGATGATGACGTGGACAGCTCCTGACATCACACTCACATCAGTTTTACTAAGCGTCATGTTTCTCTTATATAATGAGCCAGATGGCAGCAGTCGGTGGTTGGATGCTACTGGGAGTTGGCTGTAGGCACAATAGGAAGTTTCAGACAGGCCAGCGAGGGTCTGTGTGTTTCAGATGAAGGGACTGTCATTGTGTCAGTCTTTAAATAAATTCTCCCTGGTGCGGGAAACACTGCCCGGAGAGTGAACTCCCGTTTAGCTGACATTCTGTGGACCAGAATTCTCTACAGACTGTCACTTCTGCACATCTGTTCCCCAAATGTGATTGATGGTTCTGATGAAGATGCAGCAGGATTTCAGGAGAGCATTATAAACCTCCCAAGGAAATTGAAATAAGGTTGACAAACACTTTAGGGCTTACTCCCCTTTTTTTTTCTGGGTTCACATGATTGAAAATTGGCATTTTAGGGATAAAATAGTCACAGAAGGCTCTCCAATAACATCATTTAGTTGTAATATTGATGAGTTACAGCATTGATGACTGGCTGGGGCCACTGTCTGTGTGGACGTTTGCATGTTCTCCCCGTGTCTGTGTGGGTTTTCTCAGGTACTCCCATTTCACCCACATCCCAAAGGTGTGCATGCTCCGTGAGCTATGTGTCTCGGTCATCCCCATCTGAGTGAGGGTGGGCATGTGTGTGAGTGGCCCTGCGGTGGAAGAGCATTTTGTCTGGAATGGATCTCACTTTGGACCCTGAGCAGCCCAGATAGGCGCTGGCTGCCCATGACCCTAACTGGAGTAAGTGGAATGGAAAAGAATTATCTAACTTGTTTGTATTAATCTTTCTCAAATGTACATATAGCTCACGTTTATTTCAGGGTTTCATATTAGAAGTGTTTTAGGTCTTTATTGAGAAGTATGGTGGTATTTTTATGAACAGAAATAGGCGGTAAGAACTTGACTCTTGTGTATATCAATTAGACGGTGGTAAAACTGGTGTTGTTATACAGTATCTTGTTTTGCTCAAAGTCACAGTTTCCAAGACCTTATTGACATTAAGTGGAGACTTACTGTAAGGTGATTCTCTATAATGTGTTCAGTGGCAGAAAGGACCTCTCCAGATGGTAGGTTTACTTTAATTTGCTCATTGAAACATTCAGAAACAAGTCTCGAAGCTCTACTCCATAATCACTGAAGATCAAGTCACAGAATTGTAATAGTGAAGGAAAAATATGGTGATTCCTATCTTTAGGGGGATTTCTTGTGGTCCATCTTCACTACTGAAGGGGATAAAAACAAAGTGTGATTGAGGAGCTGGACGCACTCAGCCTGAATCATTGTGACAAAATGTGAGGGTCTGATGTATGGACTAAAGCCTCACACAGCCATGTGAGGGATGAGCATTGTTTATATTGATTTCTACATGAATTAATAAAGAGAAACTTGACCATGACTATAAAGATAGAATGGCTGCAGAATGCCATCCTAGCAAATGCAACTATTGAAACATATAGGGGTGGGTAGAGAGAATGATAAAAGTATCTTCGTACCATTGACGAGGGAGAGTCAAGAGCAACGGTCTGCAGCTTCAGGGTTTGGAAGCATAATCCTGGTTCATTCCTCTATTCTTTCCCCTTATGAACTCTGGAAAATGAATGGGGCAATGAGATCAGCTACCTCAGTCCACTTGCTAATAATGGACTGGAGAGTAAATAAGGTGGGCCATAGAAATGTCCTTAGAGGTGTGGCGTGGATTGGTGGCATGGATTGAACCTTGAGAAGCTCCAGCTAGGACTTCAGTTCTGCATGTAAGTTGGGAAGTCTCTATTTCCTCCCAGTAACTAGTGAAAAGCTGAACAGACTGAAAAATTTAACAACTCTTCTGGATCCATAAGAAAGGGGAGAATACAGGGCAAACCACAGTGCCCAAGAGTAGGCTGCAGAGACAGACAGACAACACAGGAAGTCATGGCTCCCTGGAGCAGACTCGGGAGCAGAAACCACCCCGAAAACTGAAACCTGCTGAAACTGACAAATGACTAAGGGCTCAGTGCCGACAGTGGGAGAGTTAAAAGTGCAGGGGGCCTCGTCATTGAGAGGCACCAACAGTATGTGAGATTTACCTTCAAAAGCATGATCAGGTTCCCGCAGTAAATACTGGAGAAGAATCCCCTCGTGGTTCTGGAAGGGGGAGGAAGTACACCAGAGCTCTCTCTTCTTAACAAGCCTGACTAGTTAACCAGAGCCTAACCTGCTGGGATGTTATCGAAGCCCAAATGGGCTGGGGAAGGGAAATACCAGCTCCAGCCTCTCTAGTCATCCTGTCCCGCCTCTTTGCTCATGGATCATATTGGTCCCAGAGGTGGCTGTAGTTCTCAGCATTGGCTTCAAACTAAGGTTCTTTCATCTTATGTCATAAAATAACAGCCAGTGAAATCGAGGCTCCCGCTTCCTTATCCAGGCTCAGCAGGAGAGAGAGGGTTCACCCACCCTCCACCCATGGAATATAACTTATTCTTTCTACATCAGATGGTCACCTCTGTACCAGTGGTAATTACCAAGGGAAGTAATGGGATGAATGGCTTGGACTACTCAGGAGGGGGAAATGCCCTCTGAGATGTCTTAATCAGTATCGATAGTGGTGATTTTGGAGCCTCCCAGGCCTAGGTCCTAGCTACATATTTAAAGTCAGATGGTTTTCTATTTAAACTATGTTTTCAGAAGTTATGTATGGAATATAACTAGAAGGCAGCTAGGTGGCACTCAGTAAATGGTAACGTTGTAAGTATCCCAGGACCAGCTCAGTCCGCTGCCCAGATCAGGAAGCATGGTAGTGATGGAACACATTTGAAGGGGAGAAACAAAGTGGAATCTGGATAGGGAAGATGAACTAGGGCTACGTTATTGTTCTCTAAGGTTAAACGTAAGCCAGATAAGGTATTTTTAGCTCATGGGTCTCTGAAGTTTTTAAGCAACCATGTGTACAGAGCAGCTTAGAGAAATTGTCTTTCTTTCCACTCGTGTGTGTAGAAATACATTAGAAGGGGGATCTTGAAAGTATAGGGAGTCACAGAAACCTGCATAAATAAGGAGACTAGAAGTTTCTTTCCTAGGCCTAAAGGGGAAAGTGAAAATTTTCTCTAGCAGTTCCCTGCCTTGGCTGCCCATTAGGATCCTGTGGAGGAGCATTTAAAACCCCTGAATACCAAGTCACCATCACCCTCTTCCCCTGACCTATAATATTAGCCTCCCAGATGGGATTCTGTGGGAACAGTTGGTTACAATGCACAACCCGGGTTGAAGTCTAACGCTCCTCCGGTATATGGTGCTTTGTGCTGACCAAGGGCGCTTTATAGGAATGGACCACATTATTAAAGCGTTTCCTTTGAAGGAGGTTATGTGATATATTCTCAATTGCTGAAGACTCTTAAAAACCACACCCTACTGGGAACTTCAGAGAAAATACAGCCACAAATAGTTTTAGGTGATCTCAAGAGAGCTGCATTAATGTATTTCTGGTCTGGCTGAATAATTTCATATTTTCTGCCCAGTAGGAGTTTCATCACTTTTTGTATGACTCTTCTCTGTTTGCCATCCATGAGTGAATTTTACATCCCCTGAGTTGAAGGCAGAGAAGGAACATCCAGAGAGATGGAGAGATTATGCAGAATGAAACAGAAAGCCTTATAATTC
The DNA here is from genome assembly GCF_964339955.1 of Pipistrellus hanaki. Classification (NCBI taxonomy): domain Eukaryota; kingdom Metazoa; phylum Chordata; class Mammalia; order Chiroptera; family Vespertilionidae; genus Pipistrellus; species Pipistrellus hanaki. The sequence goes on from NC_140512.1 coordinate 4,846,330, forward strand.
AAATAAACATTTGCAAAACAAAGAAACAGTTTCTCTAGCAACTTCAAGGAAAAAGAGCGTGAAAAGTAGTCATCAGGACTTAATTTCATTCCCTCACTTGCTGTGGAGAAAATGTGTATCTTGATTTGAATATGCTCAGATCTTTCAGATCTGCCTTTTTTTTTTTTTTTTTTTTTTTTTTTTAATGGTGAATTTAAATAACAACAATAGCTTGTCATCCCTAACTTTCTCACTTTCACCTCTTCCCTGGAAGCCCATTTTAAGATTTATCAAATTCATGTCTTTTTAAGTAATTACAACAGTTTTGCTGAATAATGGGACTAGTTTAATTGTATTAGAATTATCTGCTATAATTCTACACAAAAAGCAAGGGAGGAATAGAAAGTTTAATTTTTTCCTACCAAATTTTCACAGCATTCTGATGAATAACGTTATTACAGCAAAAACTGCATTTTTGTACAACTGCCCAAACCATTTCAAAATGTTTTATATAAGGAAAAGAGGGATATTATTAGTTTTTCTGATGTAAGAAGAAACTTGAAAAGAAGCCAAAAAGAATCATCTAAAGATGAAAGTTCGATGAGAAAAGGGATATTTAAGTAGTCTCAAAGTACCTTCCCACAGATTATTGACTACTTCCAATGGAAAACAGCAACATTATAGTGGAAAACCAATAGACACCTAAACTACGTAATCGAAGGTAACACCGTCAGTAATGGAACAAATAAAAATCATCTCCTCCTGATGTGATGCACTGAGAAGGCTTTGACATTATTTCTTCAGTATTTCTATTAAAAAATGCATGCCATCTAATTATGAGAAAACATTAGGCAAACTCAAATTTAAGGGACATCATACAAAATAGCTGATCAATACACATCAGAACTATTTGTGAAAGTTTAATTAAACCTAAGGAGACATGGACTGGACTTTTTCCTATAAAGGAAATTAGTGGGGAAAATGGTAACTTTATGTAAGTATTGTAGATTACAGAATAGTATAGTATCAATGAGAATTTCCTGATTTTGGTAATTTGTACTGTGGTTATATAAAAGAAAGTTCTTGTTTTTAGAAAAATATAGCTTGAACCTAGGGGTGGGCAGGGGCTGGGAGGAGGGTGGTATGGGCAGGGGAAACGGGGGATATCTGTAATTCTATCAACAATAAAAACTTTATTTAAAAAATATATAGTTTGAGTTTTTAGGAGTAAAGGAAAAGCATTGTCTATAACTTCATTTTGAATGATCATTAAAATATATACATTTATATAATATACATGCATACATCCACATGTATATGTGAATATACCTTGTATATAACTAGTGGCCTGGTGCACGAAATTTGTGCGGGGGAGGGGGGTGGTGTCCCTCAACCTGTTCTGCACCCTCTCCAATCTGGGACGCCTCATGGGATGTTCAACTGCGGTTTAGGCCCGATCCCACAGACTGGCAGTCAGACATCCCTTTAGCAATCCAGGATCACTGGCTCCTAACCATTCACCTGCCTGTCTGCCTGATCAACCCTAACCACTCTGCATGCTGGCCTGCTTGCTCCCAATTGTCCCCCACCCTGGCCTGATCACCCCAACTGCTCCCCCCTTGCTGGCCTGCTCACCCCCAACTGCCACTCGCCAGCCTGATCACCCCCAAAGTCCCCCCTGCCAGCCCTTAACTGCCCCCCCCCCCGCCAGCCTCCTAGCTCCCAACCAGCCTGCTCCCCCCAACTGCCCTCCTCTCCTGGCCTGATCACCCCTAACCGCCTCTGCCTCTGCTCCACCACCATGGCTTTGTCTGGAAAGACGTTGGAAGGTCTCCCAGTCTAATTACCATATTAACCTTTAATTAGTATAGATGTATAGAGAGAATGATATAAACATTTGAAGACTCTGGGTGAAGAATAGTTAGGCATTCTTTGTCATATATATATATATATATATATATATATATATATATATATATATTTTTTTTTTTTATGACAGCCATTATTTCAAGATAAAGAAGTTAAAAAACAAAGGAGGCAGAAATCTCCATGCTTTAGGGTGGAAAGATGGGAGAGCACGAGGGCAGTCCCTATACTCCTCAGTCATCTGACACATCTGGGAGTGTGGTCTTATTTAATTATAAAGGACATTGAGAGGAAAGCTCAGACAGTGCACAGTGGAAGCTCATGACTGCAAATCTTTAGATTTAGGAATCAAGGCTCTGAGAGTTGGTGCAGTTCCATAGGCATTTTGGAAATTTGACTCAAGTTGCTCACAGCCATTTTCATTCCATACCTCCAACATTTTAACTTGTTTTTCCCTTCTTATTGAATTTGTTGGGGGTAATACCGGTTAACAAAACTCTGTAGGTTTGGGAAGCGGGAGGAAAGAGTGTGCCCGTGGATAATGAAGATAGAGAAATAATTTTTTTGACTGAAGCTAAAACTTAATTGACTAAGCATATTCTCTTTAAGAGTTAAAGAAAGGGAAGTTAACACAACCAACCACACACTCATCTGATTAGAAAAATAGAGATAAATTATGGAGAGTGCTCAGGACCTCAATGAAACTTGAATTATTTTTGCTTGAGGAGAATATTTCATATTCTCCATCCCTCATGTTTACCCCCAAGTATCTAAATTATTGAGGCTATTTAAGCAGGAAATAGTAATAAATGGGCGCCCCAAACAGCAGCCCTTACAGCCATGAGATTAAATATGGGGATAGTCATCTCCTCTCACTTCTATTGAAACCCCAGCAAGAGAAATGAAAAATATGTTTGGAGGAAGAGGGAAATTAATAGCCTTCCTGTTCCTATAACCTTGGGCTTGAAGGCAGTGTACTTTCTGGATAATGCCTCATGCTGTAAAAATAACAAACAAAAACACGGCTTGGGGCTATTGTGCCATCAGAAAATTATACTCCAGCTATGTAATATGCGGTTACTAAAAGCTCTCACGGCCATGACTAGAGCCTGGTTTGCTTACGGTATCCTTAGTAGTAATATTTTTTTATGTTTGTAACAATTTACTCTCAGATGGAAAGGCATTTTTGATAAAGGTAAACATTTCATCCACGAGGCTGTATCGGTGGAGTTAGAACTGCGGAGTGGAATTCTGAAATTACTCATACATAGAACTGCTGCATTAGTGGAGTCAGAATGCAAGCCCACTGACCAGGAAAACGGAAATGAGTTTGGGCAGAAAGTCCTGCTGCGGTGGTTAGGGATGAACCTTTTTCTCATTTCAGCTTTCTTTTCTGTTTAGCTTTCATGCCTGTGTCTTTGAAAAGCTCTGTTCATTCATTTCTAACTCACTAAAATATAATGACTTTAGGTACTTTCCCCAGAGGTGTTTTGTCCCCAGTCTCATAGGATTTCCATATGTATGTACATTCTGTGTAAAAGGATGAATATACGCTTTAGTTACTGGGCAGGCAGTCTATGGTGCTACAAGGTGGACTTTCTCTCCCTATTGACCAAGCAGTCAGGAGCTTTTCTCTTTGATGCGGTGGGTGAAGACTGTGAGTGGCTGCATTCATGCCACCATGACAGTCCTAAATGAAGACCTGGGACTCACTATAGCAGACAGGATATGTGGTGACTGAGGTCTTCATGATACAGCGCACGGGAGAAACCCAGGGCCTTGTAAGAAACTGGTTAACTCTCTCTCTAAATGGCCTATGTTAAAAAAAAAAAAAGTATTTTTATTGGTTTCAGAGAGAAAGGGAGAGGGAAAGAGAGATAGAAACATCAGTTATGAGAGAGAATCATTGATGGGCTGTTTTTTGCATGCCCCCCACAGGGGTTTGAGCTTGCAACTGGGGCATGTGCCTTGATCGGAAATAAAACCATAACTTCCTGGTTCATATGTCGAGGCTCTACCACTGAGCCACACCGGCTGGGCTTGTCTATCTTTTGTCTTATAGGTTACCTATGAACAAAAAACCATTTAAATTAAATTACTTTTTTTTTACTTTGGCTGCACTTTTATTCTTATTTTTCCTCATGTTTTGATTTTTTGACGAATAAAGAATGAATACATATGTGCTGCATACTAAAACAAACTGAAGGTGACTTAAGTCCATTTCCTCTCCTTAGAGTTAACAGTGTCATAAAATTCTTCCTTCATGATCAAACAAAAATAAAGGCATAGAGTGAGTTTTGTCTCTAAATTAGATTATGCTGCAACATGTTTCCTTTGTTTATCAGTATTTCGTGGATATTTTTTAGTTATAGCTCCACCTCATTTAAAAAAATACCTGTCTAATATCTTACACTCTATATATTATGTACCATAATTTAGTCCCCCAATTCTCTTTGTTGGATATTCACTTTTCACTCTTCTGCGAACACAAATGATGTTGCACTAAGCATTCTTGTGTCTAAATTCTTGTGCTCTTATTTATTTCTGTTAAATTTCCCTAAATGGGATTGCTGAGTACTTTAAATATTTGTAAATACCTTAAAAGACTCCCCAAAACATTATAAAATTTCAACTTCCAGCCGAAGGTATGAAAGTATATTAAGTGAGAAGGAGGAAACAGACTGAATCATGGATTCTGAAGAGATTATAAAAATTAATAATATGTGTAAGTGCAAGGCAATAAACTTAAAAATTTCTTAATTCAAAAATTTACTACAATTAAGGAAACAATATCAAACAGATCACTAAAGACTAGAGCAATAGTTAAAGATCCTTTATTTAAAAGAAACAAACCAGGTATTTTTACAGCTGAACATTAATCTTTAAAGAATAAATCATTTCAATATTTATTTGAACCTTCCAGACCACAAAGACTCTAGCATATAATCTTAATATTAAAGTCTTAGAAAGTCAGAACATAAATAGGGAACTATTTCACTTACAAATAGAAAAGCAGGATTTCAAAATAGAATATTATCATATCAAAGAATAATAGTCATGAAAAAATAGAATTTATTCTAGAATGTAAAGATAGTACCATATTAAGAAATCAATTGATATAGCAAATTAAAGAACTGCATGATTAATAAATATTAAGATATTTGATTAATTTTAAAAGCCATTCTTAGTTTTTTTAAAAAAGTAAAAAAGAATAAAAGAAAACTACAGTTCTTAATGTTGATGAAGACCATTTACCACAAACTGGCAAATGCCATATTAAATGAGAGAATTCCAATCAAGATTAGAATAGATGCCTTTGCTATCACTACTATCATTCATTATTATTTCTGGAAGTTTGAACTAATACAGTAAGACAAGAAACAGAAATGATTATTAAATATTATAGGAGGATCAAAAAATTACATTTTCGTCATCAATATAACTATTCACTAAGAAAACTATCAGAAAGTCAAAATACATTAAAGTACATAAAATAATTTAGAAATAAGATCATAATAATTTAATCAGATGGTTATTTTAAAATCCATAGCAATTTTCTGTCCTAGAAATGATAAATTAGAAATGAAAAAGTGGCCCTAGCCAGTTTGGCTCAGTGGATAGAGCATTGGCTTGCGACAGAAGGGTCCCAGATTCCATTCTGGTCAAGGACACCTACCTCGGTTCAGGCTCCTCCCCGGCCCTGGCCCTGGTCAGGGTGAGTGCAGGAGGCAACCAATGGATGTGTTTCTCTCACATCAATATTTCAAGATATGTTTGGGGACACACAGTCTAGTATACTTATTGATGGATTAGATGACTGGAGTGTAGGAAATAAAAGAATCAAAGAGTTAAGGATAATCTCTACCCCAAGATAGATTTTAAGACACTGAAGAGCAGAAAGCCTTTCAGAGATACCTTCTTTTTTAAAAAAAATTAAATATATTTTTAATTGATTTCAGAGAGGAAGGGAAAAGGAGAGAGAGAGAGAGAGAAACAGCAATGATGATAGAGAATCATGGATCAGCTGCCTCCTGCAGGCCCCCACTGGGGATTGAGCCCTCAACCCAGGCATATACGCTGAGCAGGAATGGAACCGTGATATCCATGGCTCGATGCTCAACCACGGAGCCATGCTTGCAGGGCAGGACCTTCTCGATTTCTCTCCTTCTTTATCCCAGCACATACATCATACAGTCCACCACCACGTCTTTCCTGTTCTATCTTCAAAATCATTCCAGATCCTACTGCTTCTCGTCACCATCACCACTAGTCCAAGCCACCAGCAGCAACTTTAACCTGTCCACTGGGCATCATAAATGCAATTATTCTCCTTCTCTAGGCATCTATTATGTGAACGCCTGGTTAATCTTTCTGAAACATTATTTAATCATATCACATCTCCTTTCTGACAGTGAGAAGTCTAATCACTTAGCTTGATAGTCGTTTCCTTTATTGCTGGTCTTTCTCAATCTCTGTTCCAGCTTAATTTTCCATCATTCCCGTCTGAACCCTTGCCCTTTGCTAAACTGCTACATTTGCTCAAAACAGGTACTTTTCCACACTTGTGAGTTAACCCACATCAGCCCCATCGCACCCAAACCTTCCCTCCTATTAAAAGTCAAGTTCAAATCTCACATCCTTGGAGATCATCTCAGGGGCAAAATTATATACTTTATATATGAATATGTAGGTACACTTAGTCCTATTTTCACAAATATGTAGCCAGTAAGGGCAGTCAGTCACTTTAGTTTACATTAAGCCTCTCAATTCCTGCCCAATCCCTTAAATTTGTACTTCAAAAAATTCTATGTAATCTGAGTTTCTGTTTCCTTTTCAGAAAAATGGTAAAAGTAATATTTATCTCATAGTGCTATTATTAGGATGAGTTAATGTATGGTGATTAATACAAAGTGGTCCTTAATTGTTAATATTTTTAAATTTTTCCCTTTGTATTGAATTTATTGGGGTGACACTGATTAATAAAGTTATACAGGCTTCATGTGCACAGTTCCACAACATATAATCTTTTTTTTTTTTTTAATATATTCTATTGATTTTTTTTTACAGAGAGGAAGGGAGAGGGATAGAGAGCTAGAAACATCGATGAGAGAGAAACATCGATCAGCTGCCTCCTGCACACCCCCACCGGGGAGGTGCCAGCAACCCAGGTACCTGCCCTTTGACCAGGATTGAACCCAGGACCCTTGAGTCTGCAGGCTGATGCTCTATCCACTGAGTCAAACCGGTTTCGGCATAATCTGTACACTCTATTGTGTGTTCACCACCCCAAGTCAAGCTTCTGTCTATCACCATTTGACTCAGCTTCCTTTGAAGTTAGTTTTTGGAAGTCTTCACAGGTTGCATATTAGTTAACAATTCGTCTTTTACGAAATCACTTTTAACAGAAGTGACATTGAGAAAATAGAGGGGTGGTTTATACTCCCAAGTCTGCATTTAAACTGATGATGAAATAAGATTATTTTATTGAAAAGTGGACTTTGCTCTTCCCCTTATCAGGGAAGGGCTCTTCCTTTAAAAGGTGTGTTCAGCTCTAACTTTACCAAAACTCTCTAAGCATCCCGAACAACGCAAAGAGCCCTGATGCTTGTGTGTCTGGCATGTGTGAATGGAGTATGGAAAACATGCACTCAGCGAACACAACAGGATCGCTTGCTAAGCAGTCATCGACATTTACGTCAATTCAGGAAAAAGGCACAAAAACAGTCTGTTTTACAGACTCACTTGTCATTTTAATGTTAAAATAACATGTAACTTAATGCTTTAATATCCTAATGTACCATTTTTTTTTTAAAGAAAGATTCAGACTTCCAGGAGCATTAAGGGAATTTAAAGAGGTAGTCCACTACATAAAGTACTGAACCTGTAAAAATGGTTTCTGTATCTTTCATATTCATTATACAGGTTTAAATGATGCACGAATAAGTGATTTTTTTTTTACCCGTTTTATTTCCACCAGAACACACATGCTTCACCAACATTAATTGAACATATCTGAGATTAAGGGCTAGCTGATAAAAGAAAAATTGCTGTTATTTTTGTTATTTTTTTTTCCTTTTTAATTCTCACCTGAGGGTATGTTTAGAGAGAGGAAGGAAGGGGAGAGAGAGAAGAAGAAAGAAAGAAAGAGGAAAGAAAGAAAGAAAGAAAGAAAGAAAGAAAGAAAGAAAGAAAGAAAGAAAAAGAAAGAAAGGAAGGAAGAAAGAAGAGAAAGGAAGAAAGAAAGAAAGAAAGAAAGAAAGAAAGAAAGAAAGAAAGGAAGGAAGGAAGGAAGGAAGGAAGGAAGGAAGGAAGGAAGGAAGGAAGGAAGAAAGAAGGAAAGAAGGAAAGAAGGAAAGAAGAGAAAGGAAGAAAGAAAGAAGGAAAGAAGGAAAGAAGAGAAAGGAAGAAAGAAAGAAAGAAAGAAGAGAAAGGAAGAAAGGAAGGAAGAAAGAAAAAGAAAGAAGAAAGAAAGAAAGAAAGAAAGAAAGAAAGAAAGAAAGAAAGAAAGAAAGAAAGAAAGAAAGAAAGAAAGAAAGAAAGAAAGAAAGAAGGAAAGAGAAACATGGACCAGTTTGACCAGTTGCCTCCAGCGGGGGGCCGGGCTGGAACCCGCCGCCTTTGGCTGCACCGGGCGCTCCCGCCCAGGGGCCGCCTGCCCGGCAGTGCCGGCCTCTGACCACCTGCGGCTTTGGGGACAGAACGTCTCTTCCGATCGCGCCTGCCGGGGTCTCAGCCCCGGAAACCCGGCTCTTCCCGCCCCTGAGGAAGTGCGGGTACCAAGCTGCCTCCCTGGGGGTTTCAGTCTCCGCACGAGGTCCCGCCCTGGGAAGGGCTCATCCCGGCCCGGCCGGCGAGGAGGGGCGGGCCTGGGAGGAGGGGGCCGGGGGCCGGGGCCGGGGCCGGGGCCGGGGCGGGGGGGCCGGGGGCCGGGACTTGTTTGCCGGGGGCCGGGGGCCGGGGGCCGGGGGCCGGGGCCGGGGCCGGGGCGGGGGGGCCGGGGCCGGGGCCGGGGGCCGGGGCCGGGGCCGGGGGCCGGGGCCGGGGCCGGGGGCCGGGGCCGGGGGCCGGGGCCGGGGCCGGGGGCCGGGGCCGGGGCCGGGGGCCGGGGCCGGGGGCCGGGGCCGGGGCCGGGGGCCGGGGCCGGGGCCGGGGGCCGGGGCCGGGGCCGGGGCGGGGGGGCCGGGGGCCGGGGTCCCCGTTAAGCGCAGGAAAAGGCGCGCCCCGCCGCCTGCCCGGCCCGCCCGGCGCCGAGTGCGCTCCCGCCCGGCCCGGAGCTGCCCCGTGAGCGGGGGTTCGGGACCCCCCCGCCCCCCCCCCGGGTGCGCAGCGGGCCGGCGGCCCTGGCGGCGGGGACGGGGCTGAGCTGGGCTCCCGTCCCGGCGGGACCGGCCGGCGGGCGGGAAGGGCTCCGGCGCCGCTGGAGGCAGGGACCGGAGGGCAGGGACTGGGCTGGGAGTGCCCCCCCCCCCCGGGGGCGGCAGGACGGCGGGGAGGGGGTGCCCGTGGGTGGCTCCCCCCGGCTCCAGCCAGCGGCCCCCTCCCTCCGGCGGGCGGGGAGGGGAGGACCGAGCGCGATCGCCCGAGGCCCCTCCTGCCGCCGCGGGAGCTCCATAAAAGCCGCCGCCGCCCGCCACCCCACTCACCCGACACCCCACTCACCCGACACCCCACTCACCCCGACACCCCGTCACCAGCTCCCACCCCGACCGACGCCCAGCACCGCTCCGGACAGTGCCCGCCGCCCATCGCCGTGAGTGCCCTCGGGCCGGACGGAGCCCGGGTCCGTGCGGGACCCTGTCCCCTCTGCGGGGCCCGGGGCGGGAGGGTGCGCTCCGCGGCCAGGTCCCACCTGCCCCCGGGCCCCCCATCCTCCGGCCGCCGGGTCCCACCTGCCCCCGGGCCCCCCATCCTCCGGCCGCCCTCCCCCCGCACCCTCCGGCGGGTAGCCCTCTGGGTGCCTTTGGAGGAAGCGGAGGGAGAACTCGCCCCCCGAGCCCAGTGGCGGCTTCCAGGGGTCTCAGCCCGCAGGCAGGTTCCCGGCAGAATCGTGTCCTGCACGCGCAGCACATCCGACCTGGGGTCCACCTGAGAGCGCCCGGCGGGGCGCAGTCCCCTCCCCTCTCCCCTCTCCCCTCTCCCCTCTCCCCTCTCCCTTCTCCCCTCTCCCCTCTTCCCCCCTCTCCCTTCTCCCCTCTCCCTTCTCCCCTCTCCCTTCTCCCCTCTCCCCTCTCCCCTCTCTCCTCTCCCCTCTCCCCTCTCCCCTCTCCCCTCTCCCCCCTCTCCCTTCTCCCCTCTCCCTTCTCCCCTCTCCCCTCTCCCCTCTCCCTTCTCCCCTTTCCTTTCTCCCCTCTCCCCCTTGGCCCCCTGGTCAAGGCGCCCGCAGACAGAAGTCTCGGGAAGAAACTTTCCTCCTGGACGGACGGACAGATGGACGGGCGGACGGGCGGACGGGCGGACGGGGTTTGGGGCAGGAGGGCAGGGAAGTGATGCCCTTTGCCCAGCAGGGACCTCCTGTGTGTGCAGCCTCTGAACCGGTGCCTCCCGCTCGGGACTCTCCGCTGGGACTGGGACCAGATCGCACGGAGTCCCCGGGCCTGGAGGGGGGCGCAGGCTGCACCCCGAGCGGGCGCTGCCACCCGCTCCCCTCTGTCCGCCGGGCCCGCCGCTCCGGGGTCCTGGGTGTCAGCGGGGGACCAGGCTCCGGGGTCCTGGGTGTCAGCGGGGGACCAGGCTCCGGGGTCCTGGGTGTCAGCGGGGGATCAGCTCCGGGGTCCTGGGTGTCAGCGGGGGACCAGGCTCGGGGGTCCTGGGTGTCAGCGGGGGACCAGGCCCGGGTCCTGGGTGTCAGCGGGGGACCAGCTCGGGGAAGCGAGGGGGCTGTGTGTGCCATGTGTCCTCCTAACCCCCACCCCCTTCCCTGCGCCTCTGCGCCCTCAGATGCCGGGGAGCCAGCGCCTGGGGCCGGCCCGCGGGGCGCTCGCCCTGTGCCTGCTGCTGTGCCTGGGCCTGCTGGCGGAGGCCTACCCCGAGAAGCCCGAGAAGCCCGGGGCCAACGCGTCCGCGGAGGAGCTGGCCAGATACTACGCTGCGCTGCGACACTACATCAACCTCATCACCAGGCAGAGGTGGGTGGGCGCCAGGGACCTCCTCCAGGAGCGCCTGTCCTGCTTGCCCAGGGCTCCCGGGGTTCAGAGAGGACAGGGACCGTTCCTTCTTCGCTGTGTCCGAGGGCAGGACCCGAACAGGACTGTCATCGATCAGGGAGTGTTTGTGCGGGGCCCTGAGTGCTCTCCCTCCGCACCTGGTCACCAAGGCCCCGTCCCCAGAACCAGGTTCTCAGCGCTGTGTGGCTGGCATCCCCTCCTACCCACCCCCTTTTTGTTCTTAGGACAGTGGGTTCTGTTTTGGAACCAGGAAGGGAAAGTACCAGGTGAAAGGGTGGGCAGTGCCCCCGGAGAATGGCTGTGGGGAAGCCAGAGAGCAGGGTGGTCCGAGAAAAGTAACAACAAAACCCAAGTTGGTTGATGAAGACATTGCCAGACTTTCCAGTCTGCCCAGAGCAAATAGGGTGACAGTGCTTAGGAAAAGACAGATAGAGCTATTTTCTCCTCTTCTGTACGGTGTCTCAGACCTTTACTTGAAAATTCTGGTCCAAATAAATAGACATTTAGCAGAAAACTGTTGATCAAGTGCAGAAGTTCGGCCATTGTATAGCACATGAGCTCTGAAAAGAAAGTGTCTGCTTGGTGCTTTATTAGCTAGAAACAGGGGTCTTCAAACTACGGCCCGCAGGCCACATGCGGCCCGCAGAGGAGTCTGATCCGGCCCGCCAGGTTTTTTGGGCAGTGAGCGCAGCCGAGGTGTTACAGTAGGAATTAGTAGTTCATATAGTCCGGCCCTCCAGCTCTCTGAGGGACCGTGATCTGGCCCCCACTTTAAAAAGTTTGAGGACCCCTGAATGACTCCAGAGTTTGCATGGAATTTAAGAAACTGTAAAGCTCGTTCTGAACCCCCAGGAAGTGAAAATGAAATTCCACATTTTCATTCTCAATCTCAACTATTAAGCAAAAAAATCGAATCCAAATAATTTTACAAATAATCTAGGATTTAAAATGTTTCTAAAATTGGTTCATCTTAGTTCTAAATCATTTAATATTTTATATTTTAATTCTCAAGATCAAATGACCTTAAATAAACTAAAAAACAATGAACCCTTCAAAAGCATTAGTGCTATTTAATATATTTAAATTATGTTTTATAAAGTGTTTTTATCATATTTTTGCCTTTTACAAGTCAGGGAATAGTTGGAATGGATGCAAAGTGGAGAGAATTTCTATTTCTTAAACAAAGTTTATTTTTTATGTTTCATCACAAAGCCGTTTCATCCTGAGAAGTTTTCTAAAAGATCCAATTTTCATAGAATCAGAAATACATGAGAGTGCCAGAATTGAGTAGTATTGGTTTATGATCCTTGAAGACTGATAATGTTAATTAGTGAAAAGCAACAGTGTTTTATATCCTAATAGATTTCTCAGAAAGTTAATTGCTTTTAGTTATTGCTTATGCTGTCTTACAGACCAGAGAAAAGAACTTTTATAAATAAAAAAGATATTGTTCTTTTCCAAGAAAACCTTTGTTAGTTCTTTAGTTTGTCATTTATAACACCCAGGAGAACTTAGTTTTGAAAAAACAGTTGCTATAAAGCTTTATCATTATACGGTATTAAAGCTTTAGCATTTCAAAATGTTTTCCTAGGCGTTACTTTGTTCAGTCTTTACTTCAGAACTTTGGAGTGAGTATAATTATCTCCATTTTACTAAGAACGTTTCATGGACTCATTTTAGGGGTGATGGAATTGGAGCCCCCCTACTCATTTTCCTTGATGTTGTCACCACCATTAGCAGTCAATATGACTTCCAACATCTTTGGTGAGAAAAAAGTAAGGGGAAGGGACTTGAGTTTCATGGGAAGAGATTCAGATTCAGTGGAAATGAGTTGGCCTTAGAGCAGAGCTTTTGTCTCATCTTCATATAAATGCCTCCTCAGAAACTATCAGAGGCATGTAATCTGACCGATAATCTGCATCCTGTATGTGGATTGCCTTCCCACCACACGCCCCACTCAGATGCACATGTTGGCATTTGTGAAGATTTTGGTGTCATTTGTGAATATATGTTTGACTTTGTCACAAATGCTCTTTCCTCCCTTTTCCGCACAGTCCATGTTTTTAAGCTGTATACCCTGGTTCACTGCTTCCAGAAGCCACATCATTTTTTTTCCTAGAGCATGGTAGATCCACATCTTGTTAGATTGCCTCAGGCTGGCTTTTTGCTCCCATGATATTTAGCCATGTCCGGACACAACGAGGGATGGTGCTACTGACACCCAGTGAGCAGGGGCCAGGGATGCAGCTGAGCACCCTACTCTGCCCAGGACAGCCCCCTACAGCTAAGAATTAGCCAGCCCAAATGTCCATAGTGCTGCGGTTGAGAAACCCAGTCTTAGGTAAGTGTTTCTCTACCCAGGTGCACCTTGGAATCATCTGAGAAATTTAAACAATATGCTGATGTTAGACTGCACCTGGACCAGTTAAGTCAGAACTTGCAGCAAGGGTGGGTCTTAGACTTCATAGCAATTTTAAAAGCTCTCTCGAGTACAGCCAGGATTAGGATCCCCCCCACCCCCCCACCCAGAATCTATACCTTTGAAAGTTAAAGCATTGTAGAGAAAAAGGATAATCTAGAATAAATTAGAGAATGAAGAACAGTGAACAGTGCCATCCTGTGCAAATCCTATTATAGGTGTAGTCTCTTTACCTGATAAATTGGAGAAGATACTGGCCAGTTCTTTCATTCACTGGAGCATGATGAAGATAAATGATTAAAGGTTGCCCAAGAGTTTTAAGATTAGTAAAACCAACTGATGGACAGAATACATAAGTATAAGCAGCAGCTTAGAGTCTGATACGGCAGCTCCAGGAAATCTTTGGGGAAACCTCACAAGTGATGGCAACAGGGGAGTCTGCTGATTTTTTTCTTCCCTTGAGTCTTAGAAAAAGGGGCAATAATAGGAAGATTTCCCCCCAAATTTAGATTTAATTGTGCTTGATAGGCAGTCAGAGTATGCCTTCTGACAGCTCTGTTCCTCAGTTTCATCTCTTAGCTAATCAGTCCAGCCAGGCTAATCTCCCATTTGTGGAAAAAAAGTGGCTGTTGGTGTCCAGTGCCCTTTTTGAAAAAGGGGCGAACAGCCTCTTTAAAAAAATGCAATTTGTGCTGTAGACTTGTTAGACTCTTAGAGAGAGAGCGCGAGAGAGAGCAAGGGTCGGAGGAATGGATCCATTTACTCACCTGGAGTAAGTAACGTATGTCATCCTGGCAGGAAAGCAAAGCTTTGCATTCAGATATTGTCCTATTTATATCCTGCAACAGGAGAAAAAGACCAGAAACATTTCTATGACCAGTAGGATTCCTTTATTCTTACAGGGCAGATTAAAATCACAGCATGACATATAAGCATAACCAATGGATGCAAGACACTGTAGGGGGCAGCGGGGGTGGGGGGTGGGGGCGGGTGGTGGTGGTGGTGGTGGTGAGGGCATGTGGGGGGGGGAGAGAGGGGGATGGATGTCAATGGGGAAAAAAAGGAGACAGGTACTACTATTTGTAATACTTCAAACAATAACATAAAATAAAATAAAAACTATATGGCTATTTGAAACAAAACAAAACAAAACAAAAAATCACAGCATGAGAGAAGGCTTTTTTTTAGCTTGTGGTTCCCCAAACAAATAAGGAAAATATAGAACCCAGGTTCCATTGCTATCTGTAAGAAAGTGTGGATTTCAGCGGCAGCCACTTATATTTGTGTATCACTTTGTCATTTCCAAAGCATTGTGACACACTGCATTTTCACTGAGAGTCTGATTTAAGTATGTTATGATTTTGTTTTTACAAATGAAAAAAACTAAGAATAAAAGACACAGGTGAGTCTAGAACTTTAGTCACCAATTTTGTTGTTAGAGATGTTTCTTAAATATCATCTGGTCTCTTTAAGATTTAAACTGCTGTCTATCATTCGAGCTATAGCCAATTAACTGATTATGGAAACCTTAAAATCATGCTTTGATGGACTTTTATTTCCTACCACCTAGTTATAAATATATCTACACATGTATTATTTGTGGTATAAAAAGACAAGAATTTGGAATTTTGTTGGGTTTAAATAATCTGCTGTTATTTAAGTATGCAAAAAATTATATAAATATTTAATTTGAAGTCATATGATACATTTTATTTTTTAATCGATTTTAGAGAGAGGGAGGGAGAGAGAGAGGGAAAAACATGGATGTGAGAGAGAAACATCAATCAGCTGCCTGCCACATGCGCCCCAACTGGGGACTGAACCTGAACCTGGGGCTGTGCCCGACCAGGAAGAAACAAACTGCCACCTTCTGTGAATGGGACGATGATCCACCCACTGAGCCGCCGCCAGGGCATGTTTTTGATGATAATGTGTGCTTTGGGCACCTAAGTTACTGTTAGCAGATAATGAACTGAAAGTCAGGTTTAGATTTGATAACCCAAATGGGAGATGATCTTTTTTTCTAAATATTTTTATGAATATTCAAAACTTGCTTTAAATAATTCTTCCTTTCTGTTTTGGTTTTGTTAGATATGGGAAACGATCCAGCCCTGAGACGCTGATTTCAGACCTCTTGATGAGCGAAAGCGCAGAGAATATCCCTCGAACTAGGTATGGGAAGGCTAGTGTGGGACTCTGGGGGGGGAATCAGAGAGGGCTGCGTGGGGAGGAAGCTTTGGAACCCAGTCTTCCAGACCAGGTAGGCTTTGGAGAGAGCGGGGGATGGAGGATAAGGTGGGGAGGACCTTTCTTTTCATGGAGTCATTTGTAAATCTTTAAACTGGGGGCGGGGGGGAGTAATATTTTCTACTGCAAATTATTTGGTGCTCCTTGAAAAACTTTAATATGAGTGACTTTTACTACAGAAATTACTCTATGGATAATTTCTATTGGGTTAGAATTGGGGGAGCATGAATGAGTCCCCGTCTCTACATTGAAATGACCCATCATCCAATTCTGACTGGGGTAATCTTTTTTATTTATTTATTTATATATATACACTCTGTGGAGTGTCTGGGTATCTGATAATATGTCATGTCCCTCATAAGTCTTATTCCAATCTTTCTGGTTTACATGAAACTGTAGATAAATTACATGGAACTCATTTACTTTTTAACATATTTTAGTTCAACTGATGTCACACAGTAATTTATTGCATTCAATGAATGAATATTGAACAATGTATTATTCTTAGGGGCTTGTAGCCTTGGGACTTTCTTGGCCGGTGGACTGTTTGGGGAAAAGATGCCCACCAGTATCTAAGGGTCAGACATTGGGCCAGGACCCCCTGGACAAGGAGTTCTGCTAAAAGGAAGCCTGGTCTCCCTTGGTTTTCATCCGCTGCCTCTTGCCTCTACCCCCGTTAGATCACATGGCATGTGGTTCATCCATTTCTGTGGTAGCTTGTCTGCCTTAATCCCAGAGCTCCACAACGGCAAGAACCAAGTTCCCCAGAAGAGGTCACTAGAACACTTGCTCAGTGAGTGTGACCGGAGAGGTTCCCCTTGGAGGTTAAAGCAGATGACCTGCCCTCCAACCCTTCCTCCGTTCCCTTGTGCAATGGCCAGCCAGAGTGCAGGTGCCATTCTAGAGTTGTCAGGTTTGTTTTCTTTGAGGGAAACAACCATTTGGACTGGAATAAAGCTCCAGTGCTCATATCTGTGGAGGTACCAGCCAGATTTCAATAACAAATGCAAGGGAAACAAATGGAAAAATTGATAAGGATTGCTTTTACATCCTAATCAATAAATGCTTTTTCATGTTTCATGGACATGCGTATGATGTTTGCTACAGTAAAAAGCTTAGGGTGAGCTATATTCTATCTACTTAGGATAAGAAAAAGAACCATTCAGACTTACTTTGTTTTGTGGCCAGAAGTTGCACGGTTAGGGCACGAAATAAAGTTAATTGCATCCTGATTGATGGCCACAATCAAGTGCAGTTATAAGGAAACAAAACCTGACAGCCTTGTTGTTGCCTGTGAATGCTTTTTATTTTATTTTATTAAAAAGGGTCCTTTAGAGTCCAAATACGTAGCGTCTGCCTACATAGAAAGCCTTGAAGGGAAACTGAAGGCAGCATATTCAGAGTTGAGCAACAATAACTTTCTTGTTACGGTTTTCGTGTGGTTCCTAGTTTTGATCTTCAGAAATACTGCAGGGTTCTTTGATAAACATGGAGCCTTTGAAATAGTCCCTCTGAGATTTGCCCAAGACTCCCATGACCACGAGTAGAAGCTACTCAGCTGGGTCTGTGCACACTGCGCCACCGTCTCCCGCTCTGATACTCCACACGGAATGCCGGTGGGAGCCCTTTCCGCAGCTTCTGACCATCTTTCAGTTCAGAACAGAATGTCTCGCTCTTGCCAGCTCCCCAGGAAGCTGGGGAGCTTCTCTTACACGCTCTGCTTCTTCTGTTGACAGGCTGGAAGACCGCTCTATGTGGTGATGGGAGAGGGAACTTGCTCTCCGGGCTTTGCCTATTTTCCAACCCCAATTTCATTCTGTAAAGCTAGAGGCTGCCTGCCCTCCCAATGCAAGCAGCCCCTCTGCTCCCCTCTGCAGAGCTCTCCTCTGTTGTCGTTGCATATATGTGCGTTTCAATAAAGTAACATGCATTCAAAAGTGTGTGCTCCTCAATGAAAGATCGGATGTTGCGACAGTGAGCATTAAGTTATTCACGAAATCAGTCTCCTCACGTAGCGAATTCAAGGCTTGTTTCACCAATATTAAAGCAGTGGCTATGGAAAATATAAAGATAGGATGATTTTTGATGGCCAAGACTTAGCTGTGTGTGTGTGTGTAACAGAAATATTTGGAAACATTGGACAGGGAAATGCTAGTTAGGAGCAATTTGATGAACGCCTCCTGCCAATCACATGGGCTTCTTGTTAACCTCATTGGCCTATGTTATTCACAGACAGAATTTCTAATAGCATTTTCTGAAAAAAAGTCTTCTCTCTCCCCTGTTTAATGTGGTAGCCACTAGCCACCTGTGGCTTTTCAGCACTCAAATGTAGCTCATGAAATAAGGAGCTGAGTTTTAAACCTTATCAAATTTTAAATAGCCAGATGTTTTTAGCAGTTACCATGTTAGACAGCTCTGGTATACACAGTTCCTTAAGCTACTACTCTTGGAATTTGAGTCATAAGCAGAAATACACTTGAGTCGGATGATTATGTTTTCACACAACATGGGGTATGTTAATCAATTTAGCTAAAGGTTATGAAATCCCTTCCTTCATGTACCTATTTGTATGGGCTTAGTTTTAAATCAGTGTTTTTAGATTCTTACACGTAATTTTTAAATCAAAGAAAATGGGTATTTCCCACTACATCTTAATGCCTAAAAGGCTAAACATTAAACAGTCTACATTGTACATACAACTCTCCCCTCTTCACCTCATCACGTGAGAAAGAGGACTAACCCTTCACACCAGGTGAGCCCTGTGGTGCATCGATCAATGGTTTCCAGGTTTTCTGACCTTCATCTTCTCTCAACTTCCGAGTTTTCACTTGTGGAATGAGAGTAGTAAATCCTGCCCAACTTTCCACATATCTATACTGGGATTAAAACTCAAGTTTAGCCAAAACCGGTTTGGTTCAGTGGATAGAGCGTCGGCCTAAGGACTAAGAGGTCCCAGATTTGATTCCGGTCAAGGGCATGTACCTTGGTTGTGGGCACATCCCCCCAGTAGGGGGTGTGCAAGAGGCAGCTGATCAATGATTCTCTCTCATTGATGTTTCTAATTCTAACTCTCTATCCCTCTCCCCCTCTGTAAAAAAAAATCAATAATATATATATATATATATATATATATATATATATATATAAAAATTTCAAGTTAAGATATTGTTATAAGTAAGCAATAGTAGGGATGTGGGTAAAGATGATGCTTTTGATGATCCCTGTGCTGGGTTACAAATCCCTTGCTATAGATGGAATGTTGTGTCTCTCCACATCCATATGTCGACATCCTAATCTTCAGTATGATGGCATTTTGAGGTGGGCTCTTTGGGGGTGATTGGAACATGAGCACACATGAATAGGATTCATTCCCATATAGAAAGGGACTCCAGAGTGCTCCCTTGTCCTTACTATCACATAGGACACAGTGAGAAGATCATTGTTCATAAACCAGGAAGCAGGCTCAAGTGGCAACCCTGCATTCCAACAGGATCCCCAGGTTCTCAAACATTCTCAGCCTGCTGATCCTCTCGGGAATAGGCGTACAGGCACCAGATCACCCACCTGTCATTACAAATAATAATCCTCACTTCAGTGACAATGAGAAGAACTCCACCTTCATTAATGAGCTTACTGACCCGGAGCACGGATTTGTGCACATTGAAAGGAAATTAATTAGAAGGTGGCTGGTGGGGTGGGACTGGGCGAGATGGGCCACACAAGTCCTGGAGCCAACCTCCTGTGGTCCCTCCCTGTCAGGCCCCACCTGGGTTCACCGTGGCTCAAAGGATGTCTGTGGAGTGAGCGGGGTCCCTTGGCCTGGCCAGCAGGGATTGGGCCGAAACTGGCTCTTCGACATCCCCCGTGGTGTCCCAGAGTGTGAGAGGGCACTCTGGAAAGTTGCTGTCGTACAGGGTGTGGAACACAAATGCACATGTGCAGATTTGGGGCGACAGTGCCCCAGCAACAACATAACCCACAGCCTAAGGTGAAATAGTGCGGTCCTGTGAGGAATTGGGCTCCCTTCTCTCTAGTTTCAGGGTGCATCACCTGAGAAACATGGCTGCTAAGTCACTGCGGCTTGGTAGCTCCTGAGTTGAGTGTCTGCCCCTGGTGGTCATCACAGCAACCAATCAGATGGACACTTAGCATATTAGCCTTTTATATATATGTATAGATGCCTATAAACAAAATAACTCTATAAGGGATTATTAAGCTCTCATCCAAACTCTATTCTGCCTTAAGTATAAATTGTTCATAGCTTTTTTGAAGATGCTGTTACATTTTTATGTTGATCTTTACAATGCCATGACACATTCAAGTAGATAATTATTCCACCAATTTTCACAGATAAGGAAACTGAGGCCCAGGGAAACTACGTGACTTTCTACCTCACTCAGGTTAGGGGTCCAGGCATCGGCTCCTCTGGTTACAAACTCTACCCTGCCTGATGCTGTCTCACAGCAGAAGTGAGTCAAGACGAGGTCACATACAATCCAGTTAAGAATATAACTCGGGTACATTTAAAACAAATCAGAGAATAACAAAGTACTAAACTGTGCAAGAAGCGTTTAGAAAGGGGGAACGAGTGTGGGCAGAACCAGCTGGAAAGGGCTTAATGGAGTATGTGAACGCTGAGCTAGAATGAGGACACTATGTAAGGCGACCAGCTGGGCTAACCTCAGAGGTAGGGCAGCCTTAATGTGCGTAGCAAGTGACAGGATCAGGGGCGGAGTAGCCAGGGATTGGATTGATGAAGTATTGTAGTTCCAAGCATGGCCAAACTCATCCATCTGTCCATTCATAGACTTAACATTCTTGAGCACCTTATATATATTGGGCATTGTACTAAGCGCTGGGGATATAAAGATCAATGAAAGTATCTCAGGCAATTTACTGTCCAACGAGGGAGACGGATAATGACAGTGCATTCTTAGAAGTGCTATGATGAGAGTGTTAGAGGTTTGGATATAGCTAAGTTCTTCTGTCCGACTCATCATGCTTCCCTTTGCAGTTTTCTGACAAAGGAGCTGTGGATCTGAGAATGAGCTGCCAAATGGAGAACAACATTCCAGATGGGCAAGTATCTGGTGATTCAGATTCAGGGCTGCCCTAAGCCGAGTCAGGGCACCTGGCTGAGGCCCAGGACTCTGGAATAGCCCCTTCCCCCATATACAATCTCAGCATTCCGGGGCCCAGTGACAGGGATTAGTGAGTTCGGTGAGGGACCTTGCCAAATTTACTTACCCAAACAGCCCCGTGGAGAAGAAGCGCCGGCCCATCACAGGCGGCAGCAAAGGGAAGAAAAGAAGGGCACTCGTGAATGCAGGTTGCCTTCTGATGGCGTCCCTGGCCACGGGGCAATGGGGCCTCAGGAAACAGAACAGCCGCCGGCCTGGTGTCCTGAGGGAGACGGGGAAAGGACAGGGCCTCTCTGGGCCAAGGCTGCAGCTTGGGCCTCCACACTCAGCTGCTCACCACTGTCCTTCCCTGTCATGGGGTCAGAACTGTCGTGGGTGTGAGGTGCTGCAGGAGCCAGGCCAGGGAGAACGAGGGAGGAGCACCTATTGCCGGATGAAGAATGAGAGAGAGGGGGTAGAGGACATGCAGTTACGAGAGAGCAATACATATTTTGAGTGTGTTGTAAGCTGTTTGAACTTGACCATATGCTAGGCCTGGACCACTGGTTACTGTTCTAAAGGGAAAACCCCATCTGGTACGAAAGCAAGTCCTCTAGGCCAGCAGTCACCAGCCTTTCGGACCTCACGGACCTCTGGTTGGCGGACAAACCAGGCTCCCTTCACCCCACACCCCGCAGCTCCCCGAATAGTATTCTTCATTCTGCTACATCAGGACAGACTTCCCAGACTGAGATCTCTGAAACATGATCTTATGGACAAGTTTACAAGCTCAGAGGATAAGTATATTGAGGTCAGTTTAATTCCTTATTCAGGAAGGAAGGGACTATTTCTTCCGCGATATTTGAATTTCCAGCTTCTTTTCGTGTCTAGATAAGGGCCAGAGCAGAGAAGCAGATAGGTACAAAGAGAAGGGAACTCAGCCTGGTTTGGGATTTGCACACCGTGGCCCCTTGCTTCCCGCTGAGTGGAGTGAGGATGACGGATGCCTCTGTCTAACGCTACACCCACGGGCAGACTCTGTGTCCCTTCTGATGACGGGAAAGCAAATGTGATGGCAGTTAATTGTTCCCTCTTTCTAATACACACACATAGGCTTACATGGTTACTTATTTCTATGTAGGCAAGAGAAAATGTTTCTCCTCCCTGCAGAACATTGGAATCAGTTACAGTATCATCAGAATGAAACAAATACCCTTTTCTTTATCATCATAAAGGAAAACAGCCTTTTAGTAAGATATTTCGGTGGAATATTCTTTTATTGTGGTTCATGCTAGGAGCTTTATGATACATTGTCACAATTAAATGATTGCCTTTTCTTCTGCCTATTAAAAAATTAGCACAGTGTGAAATCACACTGAATCTCTTAGAAGTCAGAATGGAATAACATATAATTAATCTTACGTGTCACCCGGGCTCATTGTTTAATGTGGTAAGTAATAGCTTTCAGTTGGAACTCATTCTAATGCTGCAGGATTGAAACTCTTTGCAGTTACGGGCACTGTGTGGGGTGATACCTGCCTGGCTGCCTGACTTAGGGTAGGTGCTCCATGGAAGCCAGTTCAGGCTGGAGGTGAGTGTGACGCCTGAAAGTAACCCCCCACGAGCCAGAACAAGTGCAGTGTTTGGTGAACAACCTCAGAGGGTTTGTTGTGATTTTTCCTGGAGGTGCAGGTACCATTTTTGACAAAATTACAGGAGTTTATTCAACCATGCCTTCCTGGAGCCCTCAGAGTTATTGGTTGCTAGTGTCCTTTCCTTCATCTCAGAAGTTTCACTCACTTTAATTAACCTTTTAGTATGCAGTTCAGAAAGAACGTTTTTCTTCGACCTTGAATATTGTGGTATCAAAATTTTCAGAAGTGTCTTTTGGCTCACTAGTAATTTTTCCCTGGCTCTAAGTTTAATGATCATTTTGGAGTTATTGCAAATTGTTACTGATTATATTGCTAATGTATTGCTGTATTAATGGAATGTCCTATTAGCATTATTCCCCATGTTACTAATGTATTAACTCTAATTTGGGATGTATCGTAAAAGTGTTTTTGTCCTTAGGCAAATTATTTTGATATTTAGACATAAAAGAATTTGAGGTTTTTTTTTTTTTAACAAACTGATTAACTTAAAAGTCACAGATTCCTTTAATTCCCGATCTAGTCCTAATCTCAGGATTCTCTGTTCCCCACATGTTAAGTGTGGAACTTGTTCTGTGTATTTATTTACAATTTGACTTGACTCATTAATTTGACTGCTATGCTATGGTATTCTGAGGGAAATGAAAGTTAAAATGCAAACCTTTTAGTAGAACATAAAAATCTCATTTTACCGTTTCTTCCCACTAACTAACACCTCGCTATGTGGATATTATTTACTAGAGAGAGCAGCATCATTCAACTGATTTTGTTTTTTCAATTAAAGTTTGCCTGAAATAATTTGAGTTGTATTTATTCTGACTCCTACATCTTTTCACACTGCCAAATCTTTTCAAATCATAGCAACCCACTAATTAACTGGACTGTGAATTTTAATGTAAAATAAGCAATGTTGGCAGAACATATTTAATATAGCCATTCTTCCTAAGAGACTAAATTATTGGCAAAGTTAAAATGGAGCCAGCTCATCTCTAATAAGTTTCTAGAGTCCCCAGGATGCTATCAATTTCTGAAACCCTAACCGAAGAATCTCTCTGTGACAGGTAGTCTGCTGGGGTCTAAGACGGATACAATGAACAGAGTTTCTCTGCTCTTAAGGACCTAACAATTTATAAGGCGATAGACACACGCTCAAGTGACTGTAATACGAGGTAGATCATGACTGAGGTTTGAATAGAAGCACGAAGTAATTGCTGTGGGAGAACAGGGGGCCTGAAACAATTCCCAGTGGTGTGTGTCGGGAGTGGGGAGTGTCATTTGAAATGTTCCTTGGTGAGTGGCAACAGCTCCATGGGCTGCTCTTTGGGGACCTCAAGATCATGATGAATTATGTTGTGTTCCTAGGAAAAAAAGCTGTACAGGTGCCTAAGCAAGTGCCAACTGGGATTCCGAGGTGTTTTTCTGGGGAATGGTGACTCAGACTGGCTACCCATCTGAGTGTGCGTGTTGGTTGTCATCTCAGAGTGAGATGGATTGAGTTGATGCTCCTGGGCGCTGGGATGAGCGTGTAGGACGATGGAGGGGACAGAGTGGCTAACACCTTCCCCATGAAGACGAGGCACTCATTTAGGGTAACAATGTGAGAAGGAAGTACACAAAGCCAAACGTACCATGTTTTTGAAAGAAATGATGTGTTTAGGCATAGGTCTCCTCCACACAGACCCCAAGGCAACTTTCGCCTGGGACTCCGGGGACCAGCAGAGACCCAGTGCTCTGTCCCCCGCAGTCAGGAGACATAGGCACTTGGCAGTGCAGGCTTCTCACAAAGGGCTCCAACAGTTGTGACGATGTCAGCAAATCAGTTTTGGGATATTGACCTGGTAGGATGACCAGTCATTCTGATTTCCCCAGGACTTTCTCCGGTTTAACACGGAAAGTCCTACATCTTGAAAAACGCTTTAGTCCTAAGCAAACCAGGACAGCTGATCACCCCACTTGAGAAACAAACCACTATGATCTTATCTTAAGAGGAAATACAGGGATGGGTAGCTCTACAGTTGTAAGTACATGACACACAGAGTTTATTCTTGTATTTATTCATTATTGTGTTATTTGTATTACAACTGTAAGCCTACTTCTGCCCACCCCCGCCGTGTACTGCTGAGTGCCAAACTACTTAGAAGGGAGCATGTCAACTAACCATCAGCATTTATACACTTGAATATAAATGTTCAACTGCATGCTATTGCCCTAATTAAACTTACAGTACACTGTTCTCTTTGGATAATTGTAAAAGGTAGTTTTAAAATATTCCCATGATAGAAAAACACCAGCTGTGAAGACATTAAGAATTTCTTATAATTTCTAGACCAGTCACTTTTCTAACATTATAAATACATTGGTTCTGTGAATGCATTAGATATTTAATTTCATGGGTAATTAATTCTTTACAAGAAAAAGGATTTCAATTCAAAATCCTAAATAGCTATTTGCCTTTTAAAGTTATTTTTTGCAGGTTTTGTTTGTGTGTGATTTAAAAAATAGGGTATGAGGAAGCTACCATTGGTTGAGAAGCTAGTATAAACTGGCCTTTTAATTATTTTAATTCTCATACTAATTATGAGTGGCCGGTAATGCTGGCCACATTTTACAGATGAGGAAACTGAGGCCCAGAGAGGTAAAATGAAACAAGGTGACAAACCTGGTAAGTGGTGGAGCTGGAACTCTAACCCAGGCCAGCCGGTGTTCTTTGTATTATATCTTTGGGGATTTTAAGCCACTGTGTTTCTTTCAGGATAATTCTAACCCACTGTTTTGTTATATATACTAGAGGCTCGATGCATGCAATTCATGCAAGAGACTCGGCCCTTGCAGCCCCAGCTTCGTGCGGACAGTCTAATTCTGCTGTTTGGTCTAATTAGCATATTAGCTCTTTATTCTATAGGATGATCACTATGGTCATAAGGGACAGGCAGCACAGCGAACTGTTAAGATAGACTTTGATGTCAGAAAAGACTTGATTTTAAAAATTTTATTATTTATGCAATGACCCCTCTCTCTTATCCCCAGCATGGATTTTTCCTGAAAGTCTAGTGTGCCTAACACTAATTCAGATAAACTTGCTTATTTACCTATCTTTTTTCATCCATTTACCTTAACCCTTTCTGAGTCATTAAGTTCTAGTTGCATTTCTTGTAACAGAATACAGCTATTTAAAAAATGTAAATAGTGAGCTCTTATAACTAGCATGTTTAGACTACATGGGTTTGAACAGGGGTCCACTTATACACAAAATTTTTAAATTTATTTTTCAATAAATATACAGTCTGAGGTCTCACATTTGTGGATTCAACCAATCACAGATCAAAACCAATATTTTTTAAAATTATTATGATTGTGATAGAGACAGAGGATGGAGAGGGAGTAGTTTTGTGTTTACACCAGCCAGGTGACTCAGGGGAATTACCAACCAGTTTATGTGAATTCCTAATATTAGTAGTCCCTGCATTATGGGGTTAAGATAAATATAACCTACATGATTTTCAAGTGGTGTTTTCGTTTCCTGTGGTGACGTTTTCCCCCATCCAGAGCCTTGGCACAGGTAGGTCAGCTGAGCCAATGGCATAGTTTATTCTGTTCCATCCTTTTTATAGTTTGTTACATCTGCCATGAGCAGCTATTTGAGGGTCTTGTGTTTATACTGAACTCTCAGTTCTCCTTCCCAGATGATGAGCTGAAATGCTAGTCTATTGCCTTCATCTGGGCATTGAAAACAACACTCCTAGGCTACTTGGACTTCCTGCCAATACAGCCTTCAAGAGAAGGAGCATAAGCACAGTTCCTTAGATGCTGGCTTTTTAGTTTCCTTTTCATTTCTGGTAATACTTCTCCGTTTGTTGTGAGCTTTGGTTTGCATTTTAAAAAATTATATATATTTATTCAGTACTAGAGGCCCAGTGCACAAAGTTGGTACACTCAGGGTGTCGGGGAGAATAGGGCCTCTCAGCCCTCCTGCACCCTCTCACAGTCTGGGAGCCCCGCAGTTGATCACCCCAAAGAGGTAGGCCCCAACCATCCACAGCAGTGCCACTGTCGGGTAGTCTGGGCCTCCCTTTTTGGGGCGATTATGGAGCCCCCCAATTGATTGCCCCGCTGACCAGTGGTCTGGACCTCCCTCTGCAGAGTGATTATGGGGTGATGGCCGGGCCCTCTACCAATTGCATCGCATCTGCCTTGATTGGCCTAGCAGCACCAGTGGGTGTCATAGCATGGTCGTCCAGATGGTCGTTCTGCTGTTTGGCTCTTAGGTCAATTTGCATATTATGCTTTTATTATTATAGATTTCTATAGTGTGTTTTCATTGTACTTGATTTTCACTGAACTAGATCTCACAGATGCTAATTCTCTGCTATTGTTGTGTTCTATGTGTGCGCAAAGTGCAGTAGTCTCTTGGTAAATAAGTGAGAGACTTGAAAAGTATATTTCAGCTAGAACCTGGCTGGCATGGCTCAGTGGGCGACCATTGACCTATGAACCAGGAGGTCATGATATGATTACCAGTCAGGGCACTTGCCGGGTGGGAGGCTCCATCCCCAGTGTGGGTTGTGCAGGAGGCAGCTGATCAATGATTTTCTCTCTCTCTCTCTCCCTCTACCTTCCTCTCTGAAATCAATAAAATAAAAAAATATATATGTATACTAGTATATTTAACCTAGTGTATCAGGAAGGCTGCCATCAGACAGAAATAAGATACACACGAATTTACACCACAACTAGTTAAGAAAAACACAGTGTAGTGAGAAAGTCAGCTTCTACCATAAAAGTATGTAATAGAGGGAACCATAGGTACTTTGGAGCTAATTCTTATTCCATATTTTACTATCTGAGTAAGCTAATTGCAATCTCTCCCTTAGTTTCAGCTTCTTAAAAAATGAGTACTAAAATCAATCTTGCTTAACTGTTAGGATTAAATGAAGGAATAGACACTTCTGTTGCATAAAATACTTGGCAAAACACCAGACAGATAATAAGTGCTCGATGAATTGTAGTTCCCTCCCTCCACCAAGACAGAGAATAGGGATGTCTGTCGTCAGGTCCTTCATTAGAGATGACTTGACAAAAAGGGATTTCAGCAGCGGATTCGGATGCATAACCAAAGTAGCCTTTAGAAATCAGGAGTCCTTTAAGGTTCACTTGGGCAAAAAAAATGAAGATGCAAACCCTGACTTGTTGCCCTCACAGCACCAACACCTTGATGATTGACAGTATCCAAGTCTCAGATTCTGGGATCCCTCAACCTAGCCGGCTGCCATTGCACTCGGAATGGGGCCATTGCTTTAAATGTCTGTTGAATTTGATCTTTCAAAGAATAATGACGTCTGGTAGAAACCTGTATGTAACTGTAGAACCTTTCCCCTTGCTGTAGCTTTGGTTTCCCACATCTCAGCTGTGAGCGGGTGGAGGGAGGCAGTAAGTGGGAAAGACAGCCAGTCCCCTGGGCATTCCTTCACGTGGACAAAACTGGTGTCAGCAATCCACAGGCTGAAGCATCAGAAGGGGCTTTAGAAATCGTTAATTTGTTGGCGATTGTCAAGTCTTGTTCCCAGTATCAGTCCCTAGCAGACCTGGCTAAGGTTTTTCATTACAATAGGATGAATGGCTAATTACATTGAAGGAGTGCAATGAAGTTGCAATAGAGAAACGTCTTGTAATGGAGACTTCAAAGTGGTCATCTGCCTTGTTAACATTGTTTTCGTAAGATTGGAATTTGCCAGAACGCTAAAGGTGGCCTGCTTTTCTCATCTATAGAGAAGAAATTTATTTGTGGCATGGACTGTGTTTCAGATGTTTTAAAAAAGTGGTGCAGGCGGAGGTTTCTTTATTCCGTCCTACTGGAGCTGAGTTTCTTTGCCGTGTGTCTGCTCATGGATGGTGAGGAGTTCAACCTGCCAATTAAAAACATAACTCCATCGCCTCTGCCTAGCTTTAGCTAGGTAATCAGTTTAAATTTTGAACTCCATACATGGATTGTTTTTCTCCTTAAAGATTCCCTTTCCTCCTTCCAAGATATAGTCTTAGAGCAAAGAGAAGCATGATGTTGAAGTAAAGATTCTTGGCTTGAGTGCCATCCTTCTCTGGGGACTTTTCCTTGCCTCCGAATTTATTTCCTTTGGTGTCTGGGCAGCAGTGACTCCTCACTCACAACCATCCACTGTTGGAGTGTTCTCGGCTGGAGTAACTTGTGATCTCTTCCATCAGGAGCATCCAAGGGTGGTGGGTCCCCTCTCACAGAGCCTTAGCTTTCTTGTTGTTGTGCTGCTAATCCACGGAAGCCTGACTGTGGATTCCATTCATCTGGCAGCTCAGTCTACTCTCAGCCCTCTGCTTGCAGAACCCTTTGCCCTTCACCTTGGCACGTGAGTCCCAGCCAGCATGCCTTCTCTGTGCCCCGAGAACTTCTAGATTCCTTCCCTGCTATACTCAGAGCATAGGCAAGTAATGGGGCTTCTCTTATCGCCCTGTCCCCTAAAAATTTCATATTACCACTTGTATTTCAGTTTTGGACAATAGTGCTGGAAAAGGACAGCCTACCAATCCCTTCATTCTTTCTGGGCTTTCTATATTCTCACCCCCTTACTCCCATATACACTGAGTTAACCCCAAAGAGCAGCAGTGTCTGAATGCTGTATCTGAACCTCATCTATATGGCAAAAGGACCTCTACGTGCCCTTCCTATCTGACACCCCTATGTCTTATCCCTCTCTCTCTATATATTTTTTACCATCCCCTTCTCTAGGGCCATAAAACACCATTGATGGCAGAAAGGATTGCATTAAAAAATAGATTGCTAAGAGGATAAATGCGTCAGGAGGTATTTCAATGATATTATCCCTGTCACATAGTCTAGGACAACCGAAGTAAAACATGTAATGACAGCTATGCACACAGGGAAGACTAGTCTCCAGTATCAGCTGATGGCGGAGTTCCGTTCTGCTGAGCACATCATGTGCCAGGGCAGCCTCCTGGGACCCCGGTGACCAGTGGGGGAAGGCCCAGGGGGCAATGAGCTTGTGGCATCACCCTTGACCATGTCCAACTGCCAGTTCCTCCAGCCACAGAGCTTTGGCAAAACTGCTGTAATACTGAGATTTTTGTGCAATTCCTCCAGTCACCTCGTGAAGTGAAATAATCCAGTCGTTTACTTAGAAGGTGTGGTGGTCAAAGCCATCGAAATATCTGCCCAAGTGCAAGGGCTCAACTCCAGTTCTTTTGATTCCAAGCCCAGTGCTCTGCATGATCGATGCCTCATCAATCTAGCAGTGAAATAATATAAATAGGATGGGAACAGGCAGTTGGGAGGATCATCTGACTCCAAAATGTCTTTCTCATTTGCCGGTACCATATTCCAACACAACGTGATCCTGTTTGTTGAGATGCAGATAATATATACCTGGAGATAATAAATACATATATTCATGTGTATATATTCAATATATTGATTTCAAAGATGAAGGGAGAAGGAAAGAGAGATAGAAACATCACTGTTGAGAAAGAATCATTGCTTGGCTGCCTCCCGCGTGCCCCCTACTGGGGATCAAGCCCGCAACCCAGGAATTGAACATGGCCTCCTGGTTCATAGTTTGACGCTCATCCACCCAGCCACACTGGGTGACTGAGAGCAGGTTTTACTAAAGACAAGTAGAGAAAGATGAAGCAGGGCACCAGTCCTTCCTAAGAAGAGAAGAT
This sequence comes from Pipistrellus hanaki, assembly GCF_964339955.1. Taxonomy (NCBI): domain Eukaryota; kingdom Metazoa; phylum Chordata; class Mammalia; order Chiroptera; family Vespertilionidae; genus Pipistrellus; species Pipistrellus hanaki. The sequence continues at coordinate 4,876,481 of NC_140512.1, forward strand.
CTTGTTTGGGGAGTGGAAGAGCTTAGAGTGTATCGGCAGAGGATGAGCCTGGACTGGGTGAGGGTGGTCCGGAGCTGGGAGGAGAGAATGAGGGAGGAAAGGAGGAGAGATTAGAGATGAGCAGACTGGTAGCATCGATGGGTATTGCAGGATCTGGGCTGATCACCTCTAAGCCTCAGATTTGCAATAATTCCTTCTTCTGATAAGGCTCAGTGAGTTGATGATATGAAGGTACTTTGTGAACACTGAAGCACCATACAAATGATAACCAGAGTTATCGATCCTATTATTGAAGACCATATAAATAATTTTGTGATCATTATTTGACTTATTGCAAAGTGTCCTTGTACTCTAACTTTTGCATATACTATATGTCAAAAAGTGGTACACGGAGATGACAAAATGCTAGTTCACCAACTGTATAAAGTTTTCTTTTTAAAAAATGTGAATATTTTTTTCTATCATTTATTTGAATAATACATTTTTGAGGTTTTGGTAAAAACATAATTCTGCAGCCACTGTTCCCTCATATTTGCCTTGTGAGTTCTGGTGATGTGCTTGGAAGAAATGAAATGTATGTTACCTACGTGTGGCATGACAGTTTTGTATAAAAGGTTAAATGCCAAAGCTGCGCAGTGCACTTGAAGGTTATTTGAGTTCAGAAGAGAGTGGGAATATGAGGAAAGGTCCAGAATGCCCTGTGGTGGATGCTGTGCCTGTACTGGGCCCACCAATGCCGCTTCAGATCCAAGGCACTCGGTTCCTGGGTGCTGGGCATGGAGCAGATGCTGCTGCTCAGAGGAGTCTCTCAGTGGGAACTAGCCTCACTCTCTCAGCCCAAGGTCATGTCCCCTCTCTGGGAGCAACCCCACCCATGAAGACTCAGTGCACAGAGAGAAAGAGCCAGCCCCTTGCTCCAATTGGGGACAATTTCGAAGGGTCATCCTAGCCCAGAGTTCTTGGTAGGACTAGTGGAGGCCTTTTCAGCGACTGGGTGTCCAGGCTGTTTCCTCCTCTGTCTCGTCATAAGAGCACTCCCCACGGAATGCCCTGCCCCTAAATCTCAAGCCGGAGGCTGATCGGGGAATCCAGCTGAGGCCCTCCAGCCAGGCTGAGGCTGATGGGTGGACACAGGGAGCCCGGGAGCAGGGCTGATTGTTATGAGGGGGAGAGAGAGCCGGATACGGCTATTCTCTGCTCTCCTGCGTGCAGATGGAGGAGAATTATCTGTTCTTGTTCACACAGCCTGTAGTTGATTAAAAATTAATTTGGGGAATAACGGAGCCTTTTGGAGCAGCAATGTTGAGTCAATAGAGAGGATGTTTGCTAAAGATCTTATTTTTAGGGATCAGTGTCTTTCATTTGGCTAATTGTTAAGATTGTTTCTGCTGCCTAGGAATCTGCACTGCCAGCGATGTAATCAAATTCCTCTTTCACATCTATCAATCAGTGACAGAGCGGTGCCTCATCTTAACACACGGTTTTTAAAAAAGCTGAGGAAAATTGACAATAAACAAAAACACCTACTTTATCTACTATTCGTTGTTGTTAATCATCAGGAGAGGATATTTTTTCCATTGCTTTTTGGAGAGAGTGGAATGGAGGGAGGGAGGGGGAAAGGGAGAGAGAGACAGAGATATCATGTGAGAGAGATACATCGACTGGTTGCCTGCAGCACATCCACATGCCCCGATCAGGGGGCAGGGAGCAAACCTGCAACCCAGGTACGTACATGCCCTTGACCAAGAATCAAATCTGTGACCCTTGGATGTGTGGGCTGATGCGCCAACCACACAGCTACACCAGCCAGTGGTCTATTATCAATTATCAGAATAAAACACCATTAGTATCTATCAATTGTCAAAGGTGAAAAGATGATAATATTTAATGTGGGGGAGGCCATAAGGAGATAGTCACTGCCATAGAACACTGAAAAGATTTCAATTATCTCCCAAATTAAAGTCAATGAATTACTGATTGTAAACCTCATTGGGATCTTTACGAGCAGATTCTGAAATTTATCTGCAAGAGAAAACAAAAACGAATCCAATAGATGTTTTTGACAAAGGACAAGGAAGGCCTTTCCTACCAAACTTGGGGGGGGGGGGGCGGACAAAACTTACACTGTAACACTATTGAAAAAATGTATAGGACTACAAAGAGGAGTGTGGCATTTATGCCGGGAAAGGTCAGTGATGTTGAAGAAAGCCTGGAGGAACCCCATTCCCGGGGGTATGGAAATTTGTTATGTGACAAAGATGACACTGCATGTCAGTGAGGAAAGATGAACCGTTTATTGAATGGCTGAGTGTCAGCTGATAAGATAGTTAGGTTTCTTCCTCACAAAAAAAAAAACAATAAACGGCCAGAATATAAATATTTCCAGCTCCCTAGGACATACAATTTCTGTCACAAACACTCAGCTTTGGTGCTGCAGTGCCGAAGTGGTCATCAGCAGTGTGCGAACGATAGATGTAGCTGTGCTTCAATGAAACTTACCTCCCAGAAACAGGCAGCAGGCTTGGTTTGGCAACAATTTGCTGACCTCTGGGTTGGAAAACCATTAAAAAACAACAACTCTGTGATAGAAAATATAAGGAAATTTGTGGTAACATTTGTGTGAGAAAGGCCTTCCTCTAAGAAAGACACAAATTAAAATAATTGGAAATACCCAGTTTGGGCAAGAGTGTGGGGAAAGGTTTTTAAACGCATTCTTGTCGGGCCATTTATTCCATTACCAGGGACTTAGCCTACAGAGTAGATTGTATCTATATACAGTGCTATGTCTGTATCTCTATAGACCGTGATAAGGTTGAAAATAAGTTACATTTTATTAACAGAGGATTCATTAAATGTTGACACCTCTATAGTATGTTTAGCCGTTAAAAAGAATAAGGTAGTTCTACATGTGCTGACATGGAAAGATATCCTTGATACATTGTGTTTCAAGAAAAGCAATTACCTTATGGAGTGTATAGTAAAATCTTTTATTTGCTATAAATAATGTGTGTATGTATAGAAACAATTCTGGAAAAATAAACATCAAATTGGTTATCTCTGAGAGCAGATGTCAGGTGGAGGTGTACTTACTACTTTCTATATTGATTGCATGCTTTATAGTGAGCACATATTAGCCAAATATAAGAAAGAATGATCCTCTAAGAGGTTGCACTCAAACCTCTGAGAAGTGCAGCATGGTATTAGGGAACCCAGAGGCCAACTTTGAGAGAGAGAGAGAGAGAGAGAGAGAGAGAGAGAGAGAGAGAGAGAGAGAGAGAGAGAGAGGAGAGAGATGGGAGGGGGTCGCTGTCTTGTGGGTTGTTATGGAAACAAGGCCATGTCACAGACCTCTCTGGGGCTAGGGGCAGACACTCACACGTGATGCCATCACGTGGACGGGAGACATGGTCTAAATGTAATTATCCTTCTTGCATGGCTTCCTGCCCTGGGACAGGACACTTAGCCTTAAGCCTGCTGAAAGGATTTCCTGCTGGGATTCAACAAGACGATAGACGTGTAACTGAAACACAACCGTCATCTTCCTGGCCTGTGCTCAGTGCAGTTTCCCATGCAAATAAATACTGATCTAATTAGCAGAGAAACAACAGAGAATGTACTGTGGCTGTCCACAAAGTGGTGGCATAAAGGTTTAACGAGAGACTTCCTGGAAATCTATTTTACCTTCGTCTCTCATTCATGGCTGCTGCAAAATCTCTCCTTTCTCTCATTTATGAAGCTCCCGCATAGACAGTTCTCACTTTGTCTTTATCTTCCCCAAACACAGGCTTACAGTGGCACAGGTCCTCAGGACATGGAGTCTGTCCTTAAGATTCATATTCCCATGGACTGTGGTGAATATAAGCCTGAACCTCATTATATTCCTGGAATCTAACACCCAGTTGGTATTCAGCAAACATTGGTTGGAAGTACTTTTCCTATATTACAAATTTTGAGTTTTCAGTGAGAGAGAATCAATGGACACATGAACATAGATTTCACCCAGAGTATGATTAGGATGCTATATGCCTGGGTTTACTGAATGAACCTTATTCTGGTATAATCAACTTTATGTGTCAAAGTCTCTTTCCTGCCTCAGTGTTCTGTCTAATTCAGTTCCTCCAATTTCTACTGAGAGGTTCTTATATGTGAGGCAGATATGCTTCTGTTATTGTAAAAATGTCTTGTACTTTTTCAGGAAAATATTGACATTTTCAAGTGGCTTCATAACTAGGATTCTGCTTGTGCCTGTAGCTTTAACCTTCTCTTACCCTACGTGACATTCCTGCAAACTCACCATGCTGCTCTGTTTTGAATACCTTCTTACTCCTACTCATTGGTGGGTTATCAATTATTTGGCATCTCCTCCAAGAACCTGGCAACTCTGTTGACATATATCACACTGCATTATAATTGCCATCTGCACCTCTGTGTTACCCCACAGGAGGGAGATCTATGAGGATCAAGATCTTACCTACTGTTGCATGCCCAGCAATGGCTGGTGCAGAAAAGGCAGCTAACAAGTGCTTATTAAACCATTAAAGTCAGAGGAGGAGGAGTGAGTAGCTCAGGCCATTTTTACAGGCCCTTCTTTATGCACAAGGTTACTTTCATCCATTTGCCCATTCAGCTTCAATTTCAGCCTAGGCCGAGATCCAAAGCCGAAATTATTCTCACAGTGGGAGCCCTCTAATTTAGCCTCTGTGAACAACTGAAAATACACCGAATGTCTATCAATAGAAAATGATTGCATAAAATGTGGAGCATTCATGCTTTGGAATATCTTACAAATCCTAAAGAAAAAATAATTAGAATTACATGTATTGATCTGGAGGGATATCCATGATCTAATAAGTGAAAAGGGCAGATTTTAAAGCAGTGTGTCTATTGGGATTTAAATTTATTTTTGTAACAACAACAACAACAACAAAACGGGGATAAAGGGTTGAGAATCTGTACAGGAGAGTATGTGTTTGTGTATTTGTGAATAAACATAGATTGGTATGAATGATTCTTTTGCACTATTAGCCTTGGTTACCTCTGAAGATTAAGACTGGAGAGGAGAAAAATGATGAATTTTATTTTTTATTTATTTATTTTTTTAAAATATATTTTATTGATTTTTTACAGAGAAGAAAGGAGAGGGATAGAGAGTTAGAAACATCGATGAAAGAGAGACATCGATCAGCTGCCTCCTGTACACCTCCTACTGGGGATGTGCCCGCAACCACGGTACATGCCCTTGACTGGAATCAAACCTGGGACCTTTAAGTCTGCAGGCCGACGCTCTATCCACTGAGCCAAACCAGTTTTGGTGAAAAATGATGAATTTTAAACATCTTGTAATATTTGATGTATAAAAATAAACAGGTAGTACAGCAGATCTTGAATAATATTTCATTCAACATTGTTGTAATATAACAAATAAGATACCGTAGGAACATAAATCTTATATCAATTAGCCTATGGTAAAATTGGTCTTGTTTTTATGTTGTTTGGGTTAAATTCACAGAATCCATGAATAATACTAAGTGAGGACTTACTGTATTTTTTACTTTTTAATTCACGAAATAAGTCCCACAATGAGGCCATGATAAACCCTACAGGCTATACACATTAAAAAAATACTGTATACCAATGCACAGGAACACCCAGAGGTTTGTTAAAAACAAAGGTTGCCAGGCCTTTGAGTTTGTGACTAAGCAGATCTGGGATCAGCTAGAGAATATGCATTTTAACAAACGCCCAGCAGATGCTGATAGTTCTGACCCATGGCCCTGACTGAGTAGTGCTGCAGTACATCCCTGAGGAGAGAGATGTCAAGGAGACCTTCAAGGGGACCCGAGAAGGGCCAAGACTAGAGCAGTTTTTATTTTATTTATTTATTTTTTATTTATTTTTATTTATTTTTATTTATTTATTTATTTATTTATTTTTATTTATTTATTTATTTTATTTATTTTTTATTTTTAATATATTTTATTGATTTTTTTTTGCCCCCCTCCCTCCCTCCCACACATCCCCTCCCTCCCCAGAGTTTTGTGTCCATTGGTTGTACTTATATGCATGTATAAAAGTCCTTCGGTTGATCTATTATCTCCCCCAGATCTTCCTCCCCTCCCTGCTGTAATTTGACAGTCTACTTGTTGATATACTGTCTCTATATCTATCTTTTGGTTCATCAGTTTATAATGCTCTTTATTATCCACAAATGAGTGAGGTCATGTGGTGTTTCTTTTTCATTGATTGGCTTATTTCACTCAGCATGATGTTCTCCAATTCCATCCAGGTTGCTGCAAATGATGAGAATTCCTTCTTTTTTATGGCTAGAGCAGTTTTTAAGTGTGATGCTTGAGTAGCATCAGTGATGGGGAAAATGTACTCATTCTGTTCAGTGGTACTTAACCACCTCCTCAGAACCTGCACTGTTTTTCCCGGAGCGGAACCTCCTCTGTGTTGCTCAGAGACGGTATGTGTGTGGCTGATGTTGCTTATTCATATTTGGAACCTTACTGTGTCTTTCTCCAGCCTGATTGCTCCGTATTCTTATGATAGACAGTTGGTTCACTGCAGGCTGTTTGAAACAAAGCTTTGTCTCTATGGAATTTGGAAATGCTGAGGGCATACTGAGAGGCAGCCACATGCCTGAGTCCATGTGAGGGATATCAGCCATGGGGTGAAAGGTCTTGAGAGCTGCCGTGTGATGGAAGGAAACAGGGCCAATCGGTTTTTATTCCTATAGATGGCTTGTTTGGTGGGGCAGATGGCAATAAAATGAAGTCAATAAAATAAAGACCCAGAATTGCGGGGGGAGTTAGGGTTAGGGTTAGTTTCAGGAAGGAACCAGAGGGACCAGCCAGGTCATTAGGAATCCCTCAATGCACTATGCTCTCTCATCTTCTCTAGGCAGCTGCGAGTGGTTCAGACTATGGGCTTTGACATTAGATACACTTAATTTTGAATCCCAGCTCTGCCACTGCTTAGAAGTGTGATCCTGAGCAAAGTACTTACCATGGTGGGGCTCTGGGCCCCCCACTTTAAAAAGTGGATAATAATATTTGCCACAGAGGATTGTCATTTAAGGAGATAATGTTATATGTAAATAGCCTAGTATTTTTTATAGTTATTATAATCTCAATTAAGATTAGTATTTTATGGATAAGATACATATTTAAATTTTTAATATATTTGAAATCAAGAAGCAGCTTGTTATTGGCCAGGCAGCTATTGTGATATAATTGTCATGGTCTGTGGATCAAATTTTGCAAAATGGGCATCAGCAGTTTATAAGAAAATCCCAGAAACGAGTGGAGCTCTTGTTAAGAAATGCAACATCGCCGAAACCGGTTCGGCTCAGTGGATAGAGCATTGGCCTGCAGACTGAAGGGTCCCGGGTTTGATTCCGGTCAGGGGCATGTACCTTGGTTGTGGGCACATCCCCAGTGACCCCCCAGGAGGAGGCAGCTGATCGATGTCTCTCTCTCTCATCGATGTTTCTAGCTCTCTGTCCCTCTCTCTTCCTCTCTGTAAAAAAATCAATAAAATATATTGTATTAAAAAAAAAAAGAAAAAAAGAAATGCAGCATCATTGATTGTCTTGGTGGCATAGACTCAGAGATGACCGTGTGGTGGAAAACATGGATATTGAGGTCTAGGAGTTGAAAAGTGATGGAGGAGAGTTGAATTCTCAGTGGGTAAAGAAGTTTTAGGAATGCTATCACTGTATCATACAAAATTCCAGCAGGGACCAGATAGTATATTCAAATTTGGGAATTGAATATAATTTAATAAAGGAGCAATTTTGAAAGGTGTAGTCAGTGTTTAGGACAATCAGCAAAGGATAGTGGAGTACATGTTGCCTCTATTTTTCTTTTCATGAATGTCATATGTGATTTTAAAATTCCTCTAAATATATCTAAAAGATCTCTTTCAGGAGGTATAAAATAAGTTATAGAAATCAAGCTCCTATTTAGCTGTGGGACTTCCAAAGCCTGATAAGGCTCACAAAATCTGATCTTAAATCACACTCTCAAATCAATTCCAGGTAGATAGATCATGGACCTAAAAGTAAAATGGTAAAACAATGCAGCTTTTAGAAACTAAGATTGGAAAATATTTTCTTAATTTTGGATAATCAAATATTTTTTTAACAAGATGCAAACAACCACAATAATAAATGGAAATACTGGTAAACCGAACATTAAAAATAAGAACTTTGATTTACCAGGAGGATTACTAAGAGAGTGAAAAGGAAAGCCACAGAGTGAGACAAGTTACATACAACATGTATAACTTATGGGTAGAACATAAATAATCCTATAAAACAATGGATTGGGCCAACAATCCAATAAAAATGGGTATGTGACTTCAGCAAGTGGCCAATCAACGTATTATATGGAATTCAACCACCTTACTAATCCTGAAAATACAAATTAAATTTATAACAAAATAGTAGAGCAAACTCACAAAATAGCTAAAGTTAAAAAGATTGACAAGACCAAGCTTGAGCAGGACTGTGGCACTATGAGAACTCTTATACATTACTAGCAAAATATAAAGGGCCATGGCCACTTTGGAAAACTGGCATCACATAGTAATGTTGAATGAAAACATACTATATGATCCATAATTCCACTGCTAAATATATACCTAAAAGAAAAGTACATGTAGTCTCAAAAGACCTGAACAGAATTGTCCATAACAAGAGGATTCAGAATGCCTCCAAACTGGAAATAAGCCTGATGTCTACCAATAGGTGAATACTATTGAGCAATTAAATGAATGGCATACAGCCACTTGAATGAATAAATTTATATTAAAAATCACACACAATTGTTCTATGTTGTTAGAAGTCAGGATAATGGTAATATTTGGGGAGGAGAAAGGGGAAGTGATTGGTGGGGGAATGAGGGGCTCCTGTGATAATTGGCAAAGTTCTGTGCTTTGACTTGGGTAGTGAGCGTACTCACTTTGGGTTAATTGAGCTATACACATTATTCTTCGTGGTTTATAGCTCAGTAAGGTTAAAAACAAACGGCTTTGTAACAGCTCAGAGAAATTAGATATGAGGACACCAGGTAAAATCTGACTTGGGAAGCAGAAAGTATGAGATTGATGCAAATGACTGAGATTCTATTTTAACCCTGAAGCACTGACTGTAATAGATCATCATGTGCTGCCTCCCAACCCAAATCTGGAAAATCATGTCCCAAAAAGAAATTGTGAAGACTTTAAATGCCACTCTATCATCCCTGCCCCTTTCTAAGTAGGCTGAAATTAAAGCTGTATTAAAAAGTGAATTCATTTACCGGTAATACGACTTAAATTGACTGGCTTATCTGTTGAAGCCAGAGCTACATTTCACAGCCCCTCATCTACCAGCAAGCGCACCTCTAACACTTTGTTCATTACCATTCCCAAGGTCTAAAGAGCCTGCACATGAACAAAACAAATTCATAATAAAAAAAATATATGGGTATGGATAATATAAAATCAATGGACCAAAATTATGTATTTTAACAATTTCTAAATAATGTTCTATACCTAATAGTATGAGTTAAGAAAGTCAACTATGTCACAAAACCCATTAACATTCCTGTTAATCCAATGCAATCTCCCTTCCTTCAGGACACTAGCTTATCTCAGCAGAATTTAACAGTCACAGCAGTGCGAAGGGCAAAGCATCCAAACCTCTGAATGCCAACCAGAGTGTTGTCACGATTCAACCCAGTCAGCCTCTCACATACTGATAAGAATTTTATCCTCTGCCTAAACCTAGATCAGACCACAGTCTGCCTAGCACACTTAAATGAACCAGCCAGTAAAACAAACGAAGATATTATACACAACTTGGCTCCAACCACAGGGACCCTGGGGAATGTGCCATCTGAGTCTTGATCATTGGAAATTGCAGGCCATTCTCTGGGTCAGCAATCATCTCTCGAATGCCCTCTTTACCCAGGGCCAGGCTGGATGCTGCTGTTACAAAGGAAAATAAGACTTAGTCCTTGCCTAGAGAGTTCATGGTCATTCATTTATTCTAGATAATTCTGAAATTATATCTAAGCAAATTGAATAAAGCTAAAATCATCTTCACTTTATCATGTCCCAATGTTTGGATAAATGTTCTTTCAGTAATAGGCAAGCACTGCTGTAGACTGAATGTTTCCCTCCAAAACTCGCATTTTGAAATCCTAACCCCCAACGTGAAGATATTTGGTGGGGCCTTTGGGAGGTAATTAGGTTCTGAAGGCAGAGTCCTCTTGGATGGGATGCGTGCCCTTATGAAATAGGCCCCAGAGAGCGAGGTGTGGGGAGAGGAGAGGGTCCAGGGGAAAAAGGGTGATGGATGCAGTCTGGGCTTGGGGTGGCGAATACACAATACAGTGTACAGATGATGTGTTGTAGAATTGTGCACCTGAAACATGTATGATTTTGTTAACAAGTGTCACCCCGATAAATTCAATAAAATTAAAAAAATAAATAAAATAAAATGAGCCTCAGCTCCCTTGCTCCTTCTGTCTTGTGAGGACACAGCAAGAAGAGGGGCATCTATGAACCAGGAAGTGGACTTCCACTGGACTGAATCTGCCCGTACCTTGATCTTAGATCCAAAGCACTGAAGAGACTAAAATTCCCTGAGGCAATTTCGGTGCTGAGGCTGATTTTACACAAGAGAACTTTGCTCTAAAAGCATTTCCTCTTGAGTCGTCTCTATATTTCAAAATCGGTGCAGTGGAACACAGAACTAACTGTCTATACAGGGGGCTCTTGGGTCCAGTCAACCAGCCACTGGGGAACGCCCCCCAGACAGCCAGGAGGGTCTCTGGGGCTGAGTGCTCCGCTGAGAGGCCACTTTGTCGATGGCAGCGCAGTAATTCCTTTGCCGACACAATTCCCTTCCCTGAGAATTACAACCACCCAATTGCTTTGCCCACTGAGAGCTGTTTTAACAAGCCGTGCCTGTCAACCAGCAAAGCACAGCAAAATGCAGTGTGCCCACATTTTGAAAAGGCATAGATTTAGTTTCCTGTGATTGAAAGGGGTTAGGGATGAGGTGAAGAAACCACCATATTGGCTAATCTACCTGTGTGTCAGAGGTGGTTACTTCACTACTTATCCAGTCTTCTGATAGAGCTGAGATTCATCATTCGTCTGTCAGAGAGCCTGGTATTGGCCTTCTGGACACTGAGACAGGCTTTCAGAAGCCACCATTTCTATGCATTGCAGTTCTGTTTAGACAGCAGAATAATTACAAGTTTCCAGAGTGAGGTTCCTTAACTGCAGAGACACTGATGTCTTGATTCACACATGCACAGAACTGAACTGACTGTTGCTATGAAGATGTTAATTAGTATTATAACTGTTCTTCTATTTGCATAGACTATTAATTAACTCTCTTCGTGGGAATGGCCAGATTTGGGAAGTAGGAGTGAGAGAACTACCTAAGATAAACATATTTTAAAGAGGTTTTCCCCCCAGTTACCCTTCTGATACTGAATCTCCTCCATGTTCTCTCGCCAGAAGCCTTTCTACTTCTGCCACCCCAAAATCTGAAGAGAAAACAGAATACAGAAAACCCTATTGAGATCTGTCTATTTGGAACAGAAGCTACTGGAGCCATAAACAGGTAAGAACACTTAAATGTTAATTCTGACAAATTTCTGGAAGCTGAGGGCAGACTAGCTTGAGAATGAGAAACGGTGGACCCCACTCTTTATGTGGGCTTTATCTCAAGAACCTCATCAGGTTCTCAAGGTGAAGATCAGAGAAAAAATCCCCTTGTGAATCTGTCCATGGTAGGAAGAGCATAGTTATGAAATACACTCAGAGCATTCTCCATTATATCCTCCGGGGAAACACTTTGCCTGAGCCTTATCCCAGCTGGGGGAAGGGCATTCCTCCCGTCCCGCCTCTTCCCAGTCTTCCTATTTTACCTAAGGGAAAAACAAACACCCGGAAAAAGTAACCATGGGCAATAGGGATCAGGCCTTGGAGGAAATATATTGGGAATGCAATGGCCAGGAAAAGGATTAGGGGACTGGAAGAAATACTTGTGAAGGTCACATCCCATAAACATAAGCCCACTAGGAGATTTAATCTGAAGGTTATCAGGGGTCCTCAAACTTTTTAAAGTGGGGGCCAGATCACAGTCCCTCAGAGAGCTGGAGGGCCGGACTATATGAACTACTAATTCCTACTGTAACACCTAGGCTGCGCTCACTGCCCAAAAAACCTGGCGGGCCGGATCAGACTCCTCTGCGGGCTGCATGTAGCCCGCGGGCCGTAGTTTGAAGACCCCTGAAGAATACTACCTCATCTCCATACCATATTATTATACCAATAGGGTTTCAGTATAACAATGATGGATTACAGCTGAAAGAGCTGCAAGTCATGGACCAACTCTCTTAGGAAGAATATTCAGGGGAGATAAAAGCAAGGAATCAGAGGAATTTGAAACCTCTTGTACTTATCACTACAGCAAGCATTAAATATAGCTCATATTTAAACCAGATGAATACAGATCCTCATCTTAAAGCCCATTTACCTCAGTTTATGTTAAATTAAACATGTCTGTATTCAACAGAAATTACAAGGCATGTCAAAGGTAAGAAAAAAAGAACAGATTAAAGAGACAAAATAGTCATCAGAACCAGACTCAGATATGACATAGATGTGGTAATTATTAGACAATAAGTTTAAAGTAACTATGGTTAATGTGTTAAGGACTCAACAGATAAAGTAGACAACATGCAATAACACATGGGTAATGTACACAGAATGATAGAAAGCCTAAGAAAGAGTCAAAAGAAAATGCCTGACATAAAAACTGTAACATGAATGAAGAATGCCTTTGATTGGTTCATTAGGAGACTTGATATGGCTGATGAAAGAATCCAGGCGCTTGAACATAGGTTGACAGAAACTTTCCAAAGTGAAATGTAAAGAAAAAACTAATGAAAAATAATAAGAACAGAACATTTAAGAACTGTGGAATAGTATCTAAATTTATAATATGCATGTCATTGGAATACTTGAAGAAGAAGAAAGAGAAAAGAGAGCAGAAGAAATCTTTTTAACTAATAATGGCTGATAATTTTCAACCTTAAGAAAAGTACCCAGCTGGCATGGCTCAGTGGTTAAGTGCTGACCTATGAACCAGGATGTCACCATTCGATTCCGGTCACATGCTCAGATTGCAGACTCTATCCCCAGTATGGGGTGTGCAGAAGGCAGCCGATCAATGGTTCTCTCTCATCTTTGATATTTTTATCTCTCTCTCCTTCTCCTCCTCTCTGAAATCAATAACATCATATTTTTTAAAGCTTTATGCAATATTTCCTGTTAAACAGACAGTTTTAACCTCTATGTCCTTCTTGCCAAACCCACAAAAACCATAATGCATGGCTCTATTAAAAGGTGGTCAACCCACAAGGACAAAGTGAATCGGGGAGGGGCCATTTGCAGTGTATACCTCAGAAAGTGACGGAAAGCCATGGTCGATCTGGTATGCACTGCAGAACCTCCAGAGGCTCAGGAGCAGAGGCCTCTGGACTTCTCTGCAGCAATAATAGGAGCCAGAAGGTCATGGTTGGAATTCCTTCAAGACTCTAAGGAGAATATTTCCAACCTAAAATTCCCTACTCAGATTACCAATTAAATGTGAGGACAGAATAATGACATTTTCCAAAAATCAAATATGTCAAAATTATCTTGCATTTATTCTCTGGAAGCTGTGGGGAAATGTGCTACACCAAATGAGGGAGAAACATTTTCTAACAATGAAGACATTCTGGACCTCCTCCTTCCACTCCACTTCCCCACTGCTCAACTCCCATACTACCAGGACTAATTAAGGATTGTTTTCTTTTTTCTTTTTATTTTTTATTTATTTATTTTTTTAATAAGTTTTTATTTTTCATATTATTACAAATGTTCCTTTCCCCCCCGCCCCCCACCATTGCTCTCCTCCACCAGGTTCCCACCCCACCCTCTGCCCTTTCCCCTCTCCCCATTGTCCTCATCCATAGGTGCACAGTTTATGTTCAGTCTCTTCCCACGCCCCCCTCTCCCCTTTTCCCCAAGAATCGTCAGTTCACTCCCCTTCCATACCTCTGATTCTATTATATTCAACAGTTAATATTGTTCATCAGATTTTTTTTAATTTCCTTGGTTTTTAGATTCACTTGTTGATAATTACGTATTTGTTGTTCATAATTTTTATCTTTGTTTACTTTCTCTTCTGAAAGAACCCCCTTCAGCAATTCATATAATTCTGGTTTGGTGGTGATGAACTCCTTTAGCTTTTTTTTATTAGTGAAGCTCTTTATCTGGCCTTCGATTCTGAATGATAGCTTTGCTGGGTAGCTTATTTTTGGCTGTAGGTTCTTGCTATTCATCACCTTGAATATTTCTTGCCATTCCCTTCTGGCCTGCATGGTTTCTGTTGAGAAGTCAGCTGACAATCGTATAGGTGCTCCTTTATAAGTTACTACCTTCTTTGCTCTTGCTTCTTTTAATATTCTCTCTTTATCTTTTGCTCTTGGAATTTTAATAATGATGTGTCTCGGTGTGGTCCTCTTTGGATTCCTTTTGTTTGGAGTTCTGTGCGCTTCCTGGACTTGTAAGTCTAATTCTTTCACCAGGTGGGGGAAGTTTTCTGTCACTATTTCTTTCAGTATGTTTTCGATATCTTGCTCTCTCTCATCTTCTGGAACCCCCATAATTCTGATGTTGGTTCGCTTGAAGTTGTCCCAGAGGTTTCTTACATTATCTTCAATTTTCTGGATTCTCTTGCCTTCTAGCTTCTGTGGAGGAGTGTCTTCTGGCTCTTTATGTTCCAAGTCTTTGACTTGATTCTTGCGATCTTCCCTTCTGTTTTTAGGACTCTGTAGAATATTTTTTATTTCAGACAATGTATTCTTTATTTCTTGTTGATCCCTTATCATTTCTTGTTGACTCCTTATTAATTCTAGTTGATCTCTTTTCATATCCTCATAGGCCTTATCCATCTTTTCTAGGAAATTCTTGAAAAACCTTATAAGCGTAGATTTGAACTCTATATCCAGGCGCTTTTTGTCCTCCATTTCTTTCGTTTGTGATCTATTTTGTTGTCGCATTTCGCAGTTACAGATGGGACGGGGTTTCAGGGTGGAGCCTGCAGCTTTGGCTTCCGTCAGCCCCGCCCTATGCGGGTCCTTCCGTGCTCGCTGCCGGCGCCTCTGAGAGAAAGGTACCCTCGATTTTCGCCTGCTGCCAAACAGTCTATGCTCTCCCACACTGAGCCCGGTATTGGGGTTCAGTTCAGTTGGAAGTGGAGTTGGAGGTGGCGTTCAGAGCAGTCTGGAGCCCCAGTCTCCTTCCCGTCAGGGCAATCCTGCGGCACAGCCGACCGTCCCTTCTCTGGGGGCAGTGTGCGCGCCTCCGGACCTCCTTTCTCCGCTACCCCGGGGTTCCGACTTACAGCCCAGCTCCCTATGGCTGAGCCTGGGTCCCCGGGGTCTGGCCCAGAACTGGGGTTCAGAGCAGTCGGGGGCCCAGCACAGTCGGAGTTTTATCTCCTTTCCGCTAGGGAACGCCCGCCGGGCACTCGGCCTCCCTCCTCTCCGGCTCCGTCCTCTCCGCGTGCGCCGCGTGTCTCCGTACCTTAGGCTTTTACAGCTCCTCCGTGCTTCCTTCTGGTTTTCTCCTTGCTTCTTGTTGTAGGATTTCCAGTCAGTCGACTTTCCTGTAGTTCTGGGTAATGTCCATTTTATATTTTAGTTGTATTTTATTAAAATTGTTGTGTGCGGCTGCGGCTAGTTGCCTACCCGAGCAGCCATCTTGGATTCTCCTGTTTTTATTTTTATATCTGCAAACTAAGATTCCACTGGATTTTGGCAGTCACATTATACTCCCAGAACCAATGTTCAATCAAGATTCTCAAGTCTTTTCATACCTGCTACTGCTACACCATACTCCTCCCCATCCTTTTCAGCACCCCCCCCCCCCCAACACATGCACACCAGGTACCTGCATTTAATTATCTCAGACTTGGAGATTTCTATCAATAAGTTCCCTGGAATGTACTGTAAGTCCTACTTTGTTTTATCTAAGTGCTTGTTTTATCTTTGATCTTCTATTACTGTTCAAATCCATCTGGTTAGATATGTTCCATTTCTCAGCTTGTTCTGCTCTTTATGGATCCTCATTCTGTCACCATTGCATTTGCGATCCTTTCCAGACTACTGTCATCACAAATTACAGCAATGTGCCCTCTAAACTTTCAGCAAAGACATGGATACAAATGGCAACCCAGCAGGGCCACATCATTCAGGAGTTCATCAATCATTGCCAACGGCTCTTCTTCTAACTCTCACGTGAGATGCACCTGAAGATAGAATCATATCTGTACAATAACAACAACAACAACAATAATGTGATTAATATGGGGTAGGTGGTTTCTCTGCCCCTGAGGCAATCTATGAGGAGTGTGCAATTTTAAGCCGAAACAAGTAAATAAATCCTTTGGATAAGGTGAGCAGTGGGTTCCTTCTCTCAGCCTCAGTTTAAGAAAACTGGCTACAGGAAAAAAAAAAAAAAAGTAGAGAAGTAGTTCCATTTTATTTTATTTTTTTAATTTATTTTATTTTATTTTATTTTATTTTATTTTATTTTATTGATTTTTCACAGAGAGGAAGGTAGAGGGACAGAGAGCTAGAACCATCGATGAGAGAAAAATTATTGACCGGCCGCCTCCTGCACACCCCCAACTGGGAATGTGCCTGCAACCAATGTACATGCCCTTGACGGGAATCGAACCTGGGACCTTTCAGTCCGCAGACTGACGCTCTATCCACTGAGCCACACCGGTTTCAGCGAAGCAGTTCCGTTTTTAAAAAGATCTAAAGCAAACATTATCTCTAGGCACAATTATTCTTCAAACCCCTTTCGGAAAGAACCACATGGGAGACCATCCCATCTCTGATTAAGATGACTAGGGCAGTTTTTCTTTCAGCATTGGAGCGGATGGCTGTCTCTTTAGTTGAGCATCAATGAAGTAGTTAATTCAATTTTAGTGGCCATTGTTATTAAAAATACACATCTTTTAAATACTAGGACCACACGATAGCAAGATGCCTTCACTGTTAGAGAAGGAAGTAAAAGCACTGAGAGAATAGTAGGCTTTCATTTCATCCTGCTCCTGGTGCACACACCAATGAGTGGACTAGATGGAAAGATTACACAGTCTGTCTCCTAGTGTCTCTCCCTGCTCCCTCCCTCCTTCCCGACTCCCTCCCTCCCTTTCTCCCTCTTTCTTTTGTTCTCTCCCTCACTCTTGCTCTCACTCCAATTTTCCAGAGTAGAATTTGCTTCAGTTAAATATAAGTATGATAGCTGTTTAGTAGCACCACATTTTTTAAAAATATATTTTATTGATTTTTCACAGAGAGGAAGAGAGAGGGATAGAGAGTTAGAAACATCGATCAGCTGCCTCATGTACACCCTCTTCTGGGGATGTGCCCGAAACCAAGGTACATGCCCTTGACCAGAATCGAACCTGGGACCTTTCAGTCTGCAGGCCGACTGTCTATCCATTGAGCCAAACCGGTTTTGGCAAGTAATACCACATTTAGACCAAGAAGTCAAGAGTGTACAGATTTCTGAAACCTGAGGTTAGAAAAATAAGGTGTTTAGAGGGGAACAGTTCCTCAAAATAAGGTCAGTTGCTTTATAATCTGTTCTCTTGGGGGATTCAGGGCTTCCCATTTCAGCAACAGGGTAAGTGCCCAATATAACCCAGGCTTGCTACAGTTGAATTGCATGTCTGTCTTGGGGAATTATTGGAGCCCAGACATGCTCCTTGTAGGTACTATCCATCATTGCCCTCGTGCCTCATAAAATTCAAAAGAAATGAGGTCAACAGGAAGCTGGCCTTTGGAGTCCCCTAATATAAAAATCGCAAAGAGCCTGGCCAGTGCGGCTCAATGAGCGCCAACCCATAAACCAGGAGGTCATGGTTTGATTCCTGGTGGGGGCACATACCTGGGTTTTGGGCTCAATACCCAGGTGGGGAAATGTAGAAGGCAGCCAATTGATGGTTCTTTCTCATCATTGATGTTTATATGCCTTTATCTCTCTCCTTTTCTCTCTCTGAAATCAATCAAGAGAAAAGAAAAAAATATTTTAAAAAATGCCAAGGAGCCCTGGCCGGGTAGCTCAGTTGGTTAAAGCATTGTCTCAATACTCCAAGATTGTGGGTTCCATCCCAGTCAGGGCAACCAATGAATGCACAAATAAGTGGAACAACAAATCACTGTTTCTCTCTCTCTCTCTAACAAATCAAAATAAAAATGCCAAGGAGATTTGCTTCCATTTCCTCTCCCGGACAGCTACCTGCAGACAGGAAGAGCACCCACCTGCAGAAAGCAAACGAGGGGTGTGTTGCAGGGTGTGGCACTTAGTGCTACATATGTGTGCCTGTCAGGTGTACTTGGTAAACTTTGAAAGAGATGTGCACAACTGTAGCGTCCATGAGTATGTAAGGCTGAAAACTTAATTACTGAATTTCTACCTGCCATTATCCTTACCTTCAAAGAGAGAGAGAGATTGTTGGTTGGTCTTTCAACATACTCATCGCCACAGGAAGAGGATAACATTTGAAATCCAGGGCTCCCTTTGGGTCAGGGCCTGAGCCAAATATAAATGTGTGAAATAGTAATGCAGCTTCAGGTCCCTGCACAGACAACATCCCAGTGACAGGTGCATGCTATTGAGAAAACAATGCCTGTCTCTGAGTGAGAAACACGGACTCACGTGGTCCTTGGCAGCATGTTGAAAGCACATAGGCTCAGCAATTTACAGAATTAAATGAGTGTTCATACTCCAGAGCTTTTAGTAGAAATGGCACAATTAAATGACCAATATATCAGTGGAGCATTTAAAAAATCTTACTTGTAATTCAATTTGACCTATTTAGAAAAATCTATTTAGCAGATAAATTTTGTCCTGGAACCAGACAGAAGAATAAAATAAAATCACACTTGTGATCTCTCACATGTTAATATTAACTTCCTTTAAATATTTAAACCATGGTAATAGACTTTGTACCGAAATCCAAAAATACATGTTAAATATAGTTAGAGCCACTGTTTAATTTAGTGGCTTCCAGGACTTATTGATCTCATGGTATCAAAATAAATTTTTTTCTTTGCCTCAAGGCACTTAATTTTCCATTAGAGGAGACCAGTTACCCGGATTGACTGCAGAGAGCTTTACGGCTGAATTAGAACTGTGCCAAGTAAACAGTTGTGTCATTTATATTTGTTAGAGGAGGTCACCACCGGGCTTATCCTGCCTGTGCTTCAGGGGCCCAGAGTCATAGGGCACTTTTTCGAGTGGAAGTTTTTAATCAAACTGTCATCTGTTGTCCAAGCCCTCTTGTTGAAACGTGGCATTTCTGACCCTGGTAAGCTTATGGGGATTTGAAAGGGAATATAAATTTTTTTTTCTGGGTGTCCTTATTGGTTGACCAAAAAGAAAAAAATAACTTCGCATGTATTCACAGATTAAAACAGGAAGGACCCTTGTCCCCATAAATAGCAGAGTACGATATAAGTCAATAGAAACCTCTTGAAACTTACTCATCTTCTTCACCAATAGAGCTCCAGTCAAAGGACCATGGCCAACAATGACTGAGCACCCAGTCCATCCATGTGCCAGGCTCTGCTAATGCTGAACTGTATTGTCACTTAATCCACATGACCTCTACAAGCTTGTTTTATTGCTTCCATTTTATATTCAAGGAAACTGAGGCAGAGTGTACCCAGGGGTGTGGTACAGAGCCTGACTGAGGTCAGTGGGATGACTGCAGCATTTGTGTTCCAGCGTATTTCTTCTGGAACACCCCACCTGCACACAGGGAGAGCCTCACCTAACCCCGGACCCAGTGACTATAGAACCCAGACAATGGGCTGGGTAAAACATTGTGTATTTTCGAATCCCATCACTTGTTCTGCTCTCCAAGGCTGTCCTTGTTCCTTCTATTGGCGTTGAAAAGACAGGCCTTGGCTGAGCAGACAGGCTGGGCTGCTTCTGTTCAGATGATATGTTTTTTACATGTGTGCTACACACAGGGAAACAGAAAGTAAGCATAAACTTCAAAAAGCATTTAACCTACGTTCTCTGCTTTTAAAGTCTTTGTAGACCAGACCCAGACGCCTGTCTGCAATGACAGTGGGCATGAGTCACCTTTTGGTGTCTAGGCTTCAGTAGTCAGAGAGTTGTGAGGCTTCTCCATTTGGCTTTCCTCTCCCCTCCTTTTCCTTCCTGGAAAGGACACGAGGCATTTTCTCTTTATTCTGTACAAATCTGCACTCTCTACACAAGCCATGCTCCGGCTGTGTGGTTATAACTGGCTTTCAGAACTCCCCTGGTTGGTGGAGCAGATGCTTGCTTTATTTGGCAGAAGTGGGAAGCAGTAAAGGGTGCTTTGCTCTGAGATCCATTTTACATCCTACTTGGAGAGCAGCTCAGGGTGTAAGCTGGTTAAACTCTTGCTTAGGGCATGGCGGAGCACGTTTTAGCCAAGGCATATTGATGATGGTTTCGGCAGGAGGCAAAATCATGTTCCAGCCTCAGGCCATTCCAAGTCAGTGGAAGAACTCGGTCTTATACGTTGTGCAAAAACAGTTACACCATCGGCGTCTACTCATCTGTTTAAACTTGCAGCTGGGAGCTGGGATACAGGATACACTCCAGAGAGTTTATTTTTCTGCCTTCTGTCATCTCTACATGTTTTTCCAGCTTAGAAGGAACTTCAGGGCTCATCGAGTCCAACCCTGGACTTTGCTCAGAGAGAAGAGAGCCTCTGGTTATAGACTTCCATTGTCAGCCCTTGTCTGGGAGAGGAGGTCTGAGCTTTGAGCACCAGCTTGACCATCAAGAATGCATCTGCTAGAATAAATAATTCTCAAATTTGTATGGAACCACAAAAGACTCCAAATAGCTAAAACAATTTAGAGATAGAAGAACAAAGCTGGAGGTATCATGCTCCTTGATTTTAAATTATACTACATTTTTGTATAATTTAAATTGCTCTCACTCCAATGGACCCGCTCAAACTCAGGTCCAAGA
Organism: Pipistrellus hanaki; assembly: GCF_964339955.1. Taxonomy (NCBI): domain Eukaryota; kingdom Metazoa; phylum Chordata; class Mammalia; order Chiroptera; family Vespertilionidae; genus Pipistrellus; species Pipistrellus hanaki. The sequence goes on from NC_140512.1 coordinate 4,897,592, forward strand.
TATTTAATATGTTACTATAGAGCTATAGTAATCAAAAGGCATGGTATTGACATAAAAACAGATACACATCAATAAGCCAGGATTGACAGCCCAGAAATAAACCCACACATATATGGACACTTAATTTATGATGAAATAGCCAAGACCATAGAATGGAGGAAGAACAGTCTTTTTAATAAGCTGTGTTGGGAAAACTGTACTGCCATATGCAAAATAATAAAACTAGACCATTACCTTACACCACACATTAAAATGAACTCAAAATGGATTAAAGACTTGAATGTAAGACCCGAAACCATAACCTAGACGAAAACTTAGGTGGTAAACTCCTTGACATTGGTCTAAATGATAAATTTTTATATGATTCCAGAGGCAAGGGAAACAAAATGGGAAAAAACAACAAACAAACGAAAACAGATAAGATTGCACCAAACTAAAAAGCTCTGCACAGCAAAGGAAATCATGAACAAAACAGAGATGCAGCCTAGTGAAGGGGAGAAGATATTTATAAATCAAACATCTCATAAGGAGTTAATTCCCAAAATATACTACTTTAAAAACTCACACAACTCAACAACATAAGAACAGACACAATTTAAAAATAGGCAGAGGCTCTAAAGAGACACTTTTCCAAAGAAGACATATAGCTAGCCACCAGGCATGTGAGAAGGAGTGCAGCATCACTAATCATCAGGGAAATGCAAATCAAAACCACAATGAGATATCATCTTACATCTGTTAGAAAGGTCGTTATTCAAAAACACACAAGGAATAACAATTATTGGACAGGATGTGGAGAAAAGGGAACACTCATACACTGTTGGTGGGATTAAAAACTGGTGCAGCCACTTTGGAAAACTGTGGAGATTCTTTAAAAAATTAAGAATAGAATTACTATAGGACCCAGCTCTCCCACTTCTGAGTATTTTCCTGAAGAATATAAGTATTAATTCAAAATATATATGCACCCCTATATTCATTGCAGCATTATTTACAATAGTCAAGATATAGAAACAATCTAAGTGTGCATCAGTGGATGAATAGATAAAAGAGTACACGGTGTATATACACAATGGAATATAACTCAGCCACACAGACACACACACACACACACACAGTAAAATCTTGTCATTTGGGACAACATAGATTGACCTCGAGGTTATTGTGCCAAGTTAAACAAGTCAGATAAAGAAAGACAAATGCTGTATCATTTCCCTCAAATATAGAATCTAAAGAACAAAAATAAAAACAAAAGAGCAAATAATACAAAACAAAAACAAACATAGATGCAGAAAACAGACTGTCAGTTAACCAGAGGGGAAGGGGATTGGAGGGTAGGCAAAATAGGTGAAGAGAGTCAACCTAATGGTGATGGATGATAATTAGATTTTTGGTGATGATCACTTTGTAGGGTAGGAAGATGACAAATTACAGGTTGAACACTTGAAACTTATATAATGTTATATACCAATTTTACATCAATAAAAAGTGAAAAAAACAAACAAACAAAAAACACCTTCTACTGAAGTCCTTGGATCTACCAACATTTCCTGAAGCATTTGCCATTGCTTAGTGCAGCGTTTTTCAACCGCTGTTCCGCGGCACATGTTGCCTGGTGTGCCGTAGGTGCAGACAAGACAAGAATTTTATAATTTTTCACTATTTTGTTTACTTAATATTTCATAATAAAGTAATTATAAAATACTTTCTTTGTGTTTATTTGATTCCTATCCAAGAGAATTACTTTATATATAGTCAATATAGGCACAGAGTTAAATTTTTTAACATTTTCTAATGGTGGTGTGCCTTGTGATTTTTTTCATGAAACAAGTGTGCCTTTGCCCAAAAAAGGTTGAAAAACACTGGCTTAGTGTTAAGGGTAGGAAGATGAGTATGGCCCCTTCCTTTACTTCTCTGAGAAGGAGATGGTGGGGTGTAATTTAGCTCAGGGGTTGCAAATTGTGGCCAATGGGCTAAATCCCTTTGAAACACAGCCCTGCTCACTGGTTTATGTATGTCTGTGGCTCCTTTCACGCTACATGGCAGGACTGACCATTTGTGACAGAGGCTGTATGGCTCACAAAGTTGAAAATATTTAAGTTCTGATCCTTGATAGAAAAATTTTGCTGACACCTGATTTAATCTCTTTCCCTTTGGGTTTTCATTAAGAGCAGTGTTTAGAAAATAGTGGCTGGTAAACGAATTCACATAGGCACGCATGATGTTTTAAACAGCATGTCTGCATGTTACCAGAGGAGCTTCTAGAGATCGAAATCTCCTGTTTTCCTAATCCAGCCTCCTTCACTTTTAGGCTGTCTCTGTGGCTCCCAAAGGCATCTGAGATTGAGACTCTTGATTCGGAGCAAGACCACTTAAGATGGAGAGAATGAGAAATGGTTCATCTTCACTCAACTTTAATGGTGAGCCTTGACACCTGCACAATCTTCAGGTACTGATGGGGTCACAAAGGGGAGGACTGGGGAGTCTATTATAACGCTCTTCATTCTGGGTGCAGGGATTTTTTGACTCTCCCAACCTGGAACAGCGCCCAGCACATAGCAGATCCTCTATAAATACTGTCGAGTGAATCAGTGGTGGAGAAGAAGGGCAGGGCAGAACAAATAATTAACGATGCTTCTTAATTAGCCAGTGAAGGAGTTGAAGTTACCTCATTGCATTTCCCATAAATTTTTAAATACTTCTTCTAATGCCATAAAAGTACTTTTTTATTAGGATATTTGCCCAAGCAAGTGCAAAAGTCCCTATGGTTTGAAAAATTAATATAACCAGTTTTATTATCAGCACATGAGTCTCTTGACAGTCACAAAAGAGGAAGCCTAGGATTGGGTAGAAGGCAATCCTGGCTGAGTCTTTCACAGGCTAATGGTTGACTTTTAGCTTATAACCTTTGGCTGGTCCAAAGGGTTTTACTTATATAAAATCTTGATGGCTGAAGAATTGCCATTGCTGTCCTGTAGGCAATGTCCTATAGGAATCAATTTTTTACAATGTATAGAAAGTATAACTTCATATCACAAATGCTAAAACCAAAAGAAGCTACAAGAGATCCCATAGGTACCTCACTGTTGGCTGGCAGTATTCCCACTTGAGCTATGGTAGACAAATGAGTTCACTCTGTTTAAAATATTACCTTTTGTAAATGGTTTTAATACCATTAGCAGCTAACATTTACTAAATGCTTGCTATATAGCAGGAACTATGCTAATTACTCTACATGCAGTATTAATTTAGTCATTGCCACAAACATATGAGGGAGATTGGATTATTATTATTTGAGGCAAGCTCAATGAGGCTAATTAAATTACCTGAAGTCATATATATATATATATATATATATATATATATATATATATATATATTAGCAAAGGCAATCTACTTCTAACTCCAGGCTATTTAGCCACTAAACTGCCAATCCAGTAACCTGCCTAAATAGTCCAGCCGTGTTTATCACCTTTTCAATATTGAAATTCTAGATGGAAATACTAGCTGGGCCATATATAAGGCAGTGGCACTGTTCAAAGCAGTTCTTAACTTAGTAGTCATGGACACCTTGCATGTTTATAAGCACTTTAAGGACCTAGAGATTTTATGCAAAGAGTGTGTGTGTGTGTGTGTGTGTGTGTGTGTGTGTGTGTGTGTTTTAAATGCATGGGTGGGTGAGCATTTTTTTCTGAGGGAACAGCTTTCATTGAAGTCTGTGACCCAATAAAATGCTAAGAACAATTTTACTTTCTCAATAATTCAGTTGTTCTTTGATTTACTTAATTTCCTGAATATCACCCATGTGGCCGGCACTAAGCAAGGGGATACTAAGATGAGTGATATATATGGTAGAAGTCCTTTCTGCTGTTTATTTTGCAATCAAACTAGCATCAGGAGGCCCCTTCTATCTTTCCTCATAATTTAGGGTTCCAGAATCTAACTTATATCATGCATTAATTTATTAATTTAAAGCTAAATTTTAAAATTAATAATGCTAAATATGCTCATTAGTTAATTATTTTTTTAAAAGTAGACACCATTTCCACCAAACAATAAAAGAAGGCTGTGTATTAGCTTTTCATAAATTCTATACGTATTCAATCTTCATTTTATTACTTCAGTTTTCTCAGAGAAATCAATCTTTGAAAAAGTTTTAAAAAGCCTTAGTTGGTTTGGTTCAGTGATAGAGTGTCGGCCTGTGGACTGAAGGGCCCCGAATTTGATTTCAGTCAAGGGCACATGCCAGGGTTGCATGCTCGATCTCCAGTAGGGGGTGTGCAGGAGGCAGCCAATCAATGATTCTCTTTCATGCCTTCAGTTTTTACTTTGGGTGAATAAAAAGCCACTGGAGCCCTGGCCAGTGTGGCTCAGTGGGTTGGGGCATTGTCTCATACACAGAAAGGTCAGGGCACACACCTAGGTTGCAGGCTTGATCCCCAGACAGGGCAGGAGTGGGAGGCAACCAATTGATGTTTCTCTCTCACATCAATGTTTTTTTTTTCTCGCTCTCCCACCCTTCCCCTCTCTCTAAAAATTCAATGAATTTATTGTTGGTGAGGATTAAAAAATTAAGCCATTGGGACATTTTAAGCAGTTAAACTTCTCAAATAGGACCACTCTGGATCCTGTGTTGAGAAAAGGCAGAGCATGGAGCCAAGGCAGAATCAGGGAAACCAGTTTAGAGGATTTGGCAATAATCCAAGAGAGAGATGGTAACTTGGACCAGGACAGAAGCAGTGCAGTGGTAAACGATGATCAGATTTTGTGTTTATACTAACAGCACAGCTACCAGTCTATGCTATCTGATTTCTATGTGGTAGAAGAGAAAGGAGAGAGGTCAAGCTCAGGACCAAGGTATTTAAGGATGGATGTTTACTGAGATGGGGAATTTGAAGAAGGAGAAGATTAGGAAATAATGGAGAAGATTTGAAAAAACTATTGAATCTTACCAAACAATATACAAATCCATTTTTAAATCCCCAACATTTTCATTCCTGACCCTCCCAGGAAAGCTGAAACTAGTCCTGTGCTAGATGCTGTGAGTAAAGCAAAACAAGACAAAATACACAAAAACAAAACACACACACAAACCTGGTTTACAGGCTGTTTGAGAAGACGAGGTGTACCCCCAGAGAACTTTAAGTAATTGTAGAAAATTTCAGTAACCATTGAGAAAATGATACAAAAGATGTTGCATTTGGGCTAATTCTGTCACAGTCTTGTAGGAGTTCAGGTAAGGGCAGTTCAATTTTTCTGATCAAGACAAAGAAATGTAATCGAGGGGGTGGGCGACTGAAGGAAGAACTGGACTTGGATGGGTGGAGAGGATGGCCTGTAAATTTTCTCTGGTGTGTGTGTGTGTGCGCGTGCGTGCGTGTGTGCGTGTGTGCGTGTGTGTGTGTGTGTGTGTGTATGTAACTTGGCTGCTTTTATTTGTGAGCAGACTGTAGAGATGGGCTTTTCCCTGGTGGCTGCTTGTGGGAATCACCTGGGAAGGCTGCTTTAAACACGATTCTCATTTAATCCAAACGGGTTGAGTCCTGTGCATCATGCTTCTGAAGGCTTCCCAGCGATTCCCATGGCAGCCAGGGGGGAGGCCCAGAGAGGAAAGCAGACGCCAGCATGCTACAGTGCAAGGGCCTCGCGCAGCTGATGCCTACTCTGTGCACGAAGTCCTACAGGAACTCAGCCGTGCCCGTGTGCTTGCACATGGTCTGGGGCTGCTTTCGTGCTGTCACCGTGACACTGAGTCGTTGGTATCAGACTCAGAAAGCATTCGCTGATGCCAGGCATGGTGAGAGGGGCATGGGTCCTGGTCTCACACACACTTGAATCTAAATCTGTTTCTGCTAATGAATAGCTGTGTGGTGGGCAAGTCACTCAGCGCTCTGGAAGCTGGTTCTCCACCTGCAAAATACAGGTAACAGGACGAGGATGAGGGTCAGAGAAGATAACCTGGCAAAGACGCTAGCATAGGGTTGGCATGTGGAAATTTTCCAGTTTTTGTTGTATCCTCTCTTTCATCTACTAACTGACCCCAACCTTCCAGAACGTTCCCTCTGCAAAAAACGGAATCCTTTTTCCTCTCTTGCAGCTTTCTGATAGATAGCCTTTATGGGATTCCTCACTTGCCCTTCAGGTTAAGCTGGCCTTTACACCCTTCATATCTGGGTGCTTTCACTAGTACGAGGGGATCTAGATGGACCCACTTTATATTATATTTTACTGGATAACAGAGTTTTTGGTGTGTTCTGGTGTATTTAATGTGTAATATAATAAAAAGGACTTATGTCTCATGTCAAGGGGTACAGCATAAATGATTATGACAAGGGAAATGGAAGATCAGATGGTGTAACCTCAGCTGACAGCAGAATCAGCATGATTAACGTTCTTGGCTGAAAGAGCCAGCTTTCAGAAGCATCTTCCAGCCTTTCCAAGGAGCTGGGGACATGAGCTGTTTCGTAATGAGGACTGACCAACTTAGTTTCCCGAGTGTCTCAGGAAATAAGGGACAATTCTTAATTTTTCAGAAAGATTCGAGAAGAAAGCTACTTGACCAAGGGCAGGGATATGGGAATTGGGTTTGTAGAACACACACACACACACACGTGTGTGTGCACACTATACACAGTTTAGAGAGAGCAAGTTTTATACTCGGCTCTGACTGCTGGTTCTATAAACTGCTGTCACACGCATGCTGTGTTATCAGCATCTAAAGCCATCGTCTCCATGTGTGATGTACTTTTTAGAGAGGGCTTATACCTGGAAGTGTCAGACTCAGGGCTGAGTTAATGACTTTCATGGAATCTAGCTACTTTTGCCTACAAAGGCCCCTTCTTAAAAAAACAAAACAAAACAACAAACAACCCCCCCATCAAATATAACATTTATGATTACATTGGTTTAAAGATTAATATAATCCAAGCTGGAGTGTCTATTTTTCTGACTATAAAAGAAATTAAAGTATTTTCACAGCCTTTCCCCCAGAATACGGTGGGCCCTGGGTACTGTGCCCGTTGTGCCTGCTGGGGAAGGCAGCTCAGGCACACTGTCACAAAGGACCTCTCACATCGTTTCAGGAGCCAGAAGCACTTCTAACAAGACACAGTAGGAGCCACTCAAACTGCATTCTGAAATCTGGTCATTCAAGGCCCATAATGACTCAGAATGTGTACGCGGTGACCAAAGGTGACACTGACCACAGATGATGTCTTCCTGTCTGTGACTTCGCAATTGAGTATCCCTAAAACCATCTCCTGGTCACTGTTGTGTAGCCACTCAGAAATAGTGTCAAGAGAAACAGTAGGTTGAAGATGAGGATGATGAAGAGGATGAGAGTATGGGGTGTCTGTGCATTGCCACCTGGGAACTGGACTTAGAACTCTCCAGGGACAGGTTGGAACTAAAGACTGAAGAACGTGACCCTCAAACTGTGACGCTGAAAACCAACTGAAAGACACCTTCCTCCCACACCATGACTCAGCCAAGGGAGGCAGCGATCTGGACGTGAGACTGAGCAGCTGGCTGTGTTTTCATGGCAGGGGTCCACTTCCCAGAATGCCCCACTTTAATGGGCCTGGGTCACATGCGTTGCTGAGAGTGGGGGAGATGAGTTGGTGGTGCAGTGCATGATTATGGATCCCTGTTGCAGAGTCCAGTAGGACTGGGGGTGGGGGGGAATTATTTGGCTTCAGCAGAAGCACTTCAGAAAATAGCAAAAGGAAAGTGTGTGTGCAGGAATCTGGTGAGGCAAGAATTAGCCTCAGATTCCAGACCAGCCCTCACCTTGGATGTTAAGAGTAAAATCACGTGCCAGGGCCTTGGTGTGGCTACTTGACTACAGCCCTAGGAAACAAATATTTGATGTGGTTAAAGAAAGGAAATGAGCCTCATGGTGTGTATGAACGTGTGTGTGTGTGTGTGTGTGTGTGTGTGTGTGTGTGTGTGTATGTGTGTGTGGCATGTATTTTACTTGAGGGAAGGAGGAGGCTTATAGTGAAAAAATATAAACAAGTTAGGAAGGGAGATTAGCTTTAAATTAAATAGAATGTCAAGAGGGCTAGCACATCATAATTCTCTGTTCTTCATCAGAAGCAGAACTCTAAAAAGTGAGTTGATATAAGGAGGTAAATAGAAAACACTCCTTAGAAAGATTTATAGAAGCAGGAGCGTGGTGAGGGTGTGGAAGGAAACCTCATTGAAGAGGTGGTTTGTGAATCAATTTACTTCACAGGGTGACTTACGGAGCTGTTGTTGAGGGTGTATGTATTTGAGTAAGAGCTTGTCTCTCTCATCACCCTGCTTCTCTCTCCCAGGAGCCTATAGTGAGGCACAACTTTTACCTGGGTGATGATAGCTGGTTGTCATGGAAACTAGGAGGGGGCACCCAGTTCAGCATTAGGACTTCACAGCAGGATCACAAGAAGGAGGGCGAAGCGCAAGTGGGTTTAAGAAGAGACTGGTTAATTAATGGAACACCGGGGCACTGCTTAAAGAGAAATGCAACACGGTAGATAAACCCAGGTTTTCAGGACTCTCAAAAGGAATGAGGGAAGTCCCAGGCAGTCTGTAGAAATGAATGTTTACTCCTCAGTGATCAATACCATTCGGGTCTCAGAGGCCAGCTTGCCCAACTTTCTAGAGCAAGGTGGGAATGTCCCAGCCGATTGAATTCAAGATGTGAATTGGCACAGATGAGACCCTAAAAGATGTTGATGGCTTGCCCAGTCCCTATCTCACTCCTGCCCCAGTGTCTCCGGCTGTTTGTGTCCAGGCTCTTGGGAGGAGTCATTCTCACTGCCCTCACTCTTCCCTCTCACAGGATACAAGCACAGTGCCTGCCTTTGGTCTCCTCCTTTCCTTGCCTCCTGGCCCACTTTCAATGCCTTTCTTAACAAGCTAACAAAAATTTAAGAGCTGCACTGGCCCAGTGGCTCAGTTAGTTGGAGCATTGCCCCATATATCAAAAGGTTGCAGATTTGATTCCCAGTTAGGGCACATACCTAGGTGCAGGTTCAATCCTTAGCCAGGACATGTATGGGAGGCAACCGATTGATGTTTCTCTCTCACATTGGTCTCTCTCTCTCTCTCTCTCTCTCTCTCTCTCTCTCTCTCTCTCTCTCTCCTTTCCCTGCTTATTCTCTCTCTAAAATTAATAAACATATCCTCAGGTTAAGGTAAAAAAAATTCAAGACCATCTAGTATCACTGAGCCTGAATAAAATTTGAAAACACCATTGTATGCTTGTCAGTCCCTAGCTACTCGGGGAATAGAAAAGTCATTCTCTCACTGGTTGCCCATTTTAAAATGCTTCCTGACAAATGAAAGATTGATTTGGTCATTTCAAATGTATCAGATTTCATTCCACAAATGCTGAGTGCCATTTACTGAACTGGATGCTATAGGGTTTACTCAAGTAAATAAGACAGATTCCTCCTGTCAGTTAGCCTCCCCTACATGGAAGAAATAAGCTTCTGATGTCTGGTGAGGTGCAATCTAAACTGTACACCAGCCTCCTCCTCTGTGTTGAGAGGTGAAGTCACCTTGAGACAGGGTTCAACACCCATAGCTTTGTGTATTTGTGCTGAATGGGTATAGTTGAATTTGGCTCATAAAGATGCAAGGCCCCACTCTACTAGATGCGAGTTCTGTTGAGTTTATGTCAGGGTCTAGAGGCTGGTGGGGGTGGAGAGGAAGGGGCAGAACCTGTCGAGTCAAGAGGCCACTACAAGCCCATTCCTTGGCAAGGAGATAGAGCTTTACTAGCAATGGCTGAGCATGTGCTTGTGACATATGAGACCTGTGACCATTTAGCTCAAGCTGAGGGCTTGGCCACACCCTGGAAAAGGATCCATCAGGTGTCAGGGATAAGTGTCCCATGAGGATCCCATGTAGGAAGAGCCAAAGTAGCAGTGGTAATGGGATGACCAAAGTGACCCTTTTCTCTTGACACTTAGGAGCAGGACTAATGCCTTTGAACTAAGTAAGTCCTCAGTTGTTGAACAATTGAGAGTAGAAAAGAGGCCTCAAAGATGATTTAATAGACTTTCTGCTAACATAAGCGTGTGGGTATTCAACAATTAATTGGATAAATAAAAGACTAAAAGTCAAAAACCTTACACTGGTCTACAGAATTCCTCACGCCTTGCTCTCTCTGACATCATTTCTTGTCAGTCCAGCCAGCCCACTCAGCAGCAGGCAAGCTGTCCCTCCTGTCCCTCAAACAGCCTCTCACCTCAGGGCCTTTGCACTTGCTGAGTCCTATGCCTGAAATACTCTTCCCTGAAAGGTTCTCCCTCATGACTTCATGGCACGTCCCACCCCACCAGTACTCTCCCTTTTCCCATCTTCTTTGCTTTTATCCACAGAATGAGCCACTGCCTGACTTTACATGTTTGCCCATCTGTCATCTCTTAACCCCAATGGAACGCATGTTTCACAAAGGCAGAGCTTTGTTTTGTTTTCTGCTGCTTCACCAGAATTCTGTTTGACCCAAAATTGGTACTTAGCAAACATTTGTTGTTGAAAGACTTATGAAATCTCTTGGTACTCCAAATTGGGGGAGTATATGTATACATGTTACAAAGAAATACCAACTTAAGGTAGGAGCCAAGCACCATAAGAGTGAGCCCTCAGAATCTAAGAGAGAGAGGACTCCAACTAAGGGAAACAAAGAACAATTCATGGAGAAGGGACCATTTGGTTCTTCAAAGATGGCAGGATTTGAATATTTGGGGGTGGGAGGAACTTAAAGTGAAGGACATAACATGAGCCAATGCAAAAAGGGATTAGTAACAGCCTTCAAGTTTGTCCTTGGACCTCATTATATTAGTCAGCACTTCCATACTTCTTACCATAAAAAAAGAAATCAAAATTACTGAATGACTTAAGTGACATCACTCAACTTTTGATTCCAATATAACCAGCCTTTCACTGGAATTTATTCTTGAGCAAAGTTAAGTTGCCTTTTATTTTGCTGATATACTTGGATTTAATTCAGATTAATGGAGATAATATTTTGCATAGTATTTATCAGTAGTAATGTATTGCTTACTGTAAGCTGGGCACTGTACTAACCACCTCCTATATGGTGTTTGACTTCACCTTTTAAAAAGTCTTATGACTAAAGACTAAAAGTCAAAATCCTGTCCTCAGGCGACTCAAGAGACCACTGGGGAAAACCAGACTTCAGTTAACAGCCACATAAAGAATTAGAACCCATAGCTGTCTCCTGATTTCCCACACCTTATGAGGGAGGCGTGACCATTACTTCCCATTTACAGGTCAGAAACCTGAGGCAGGGAGATATTAAGTAGCTTGTCCAGTTCCACATCTAGTACATGATAAATTCAAATGTTTCAGCACGCCTGTCAGAAACTGGAGCCTCTTCTTTTAAGTCAAAGAAGTTAATTTTCAATGCAATAAAATAAACTGAATTTTTTTTTAAACATAGCTCCTTTTAGCTAGAACAAAGAATACAGAGAAAAGAGCAGTGGATAAGATGGCCTGAGCGCTTAGATTTCTAAAGGCCTTGCTTTCTGGTTACTTTACTCTCTGGAAAACAATGAATTCCACTCCTTTAAAGTCTGTAATGATGCAGCACAGGCTGGTATGTAAGATGGGTATGAAGGCAGAGTCAGTCAGGCAGGACAAGGGGAGCAGGCACCCAGGACCACACCCACACCCACCTCTGAACCCCTAAAGCACTGCTGCTCAGAGCCTGAACATTGCTGCTCTATAGGGAGCTACTGGAGGCGTAGGCTCATTGGCTGGGGATAGGCCAGATTAGAGCTATGCTTCAGAAAAGATAAATCTGGCAACTGAAAGACAAATTGGAGAGGGAAAGGACCAGAAACGGAAAAACCAAGGATGAGACTTGCCATGTCTAATGAGAGGTCATGGAAATCATAACTAGGCAGGCCTGACCATGAGTCGTGCATTCATGATTGAGGAAAGGTGGCTGTGATGGAGAGGAGCAGGCTGGGGGGTAGGGTTGGGGAAATCCACTCAGGCAGCAGGTGTCCAAATGGGCGCCACGAGTTCACGCTTGACTCGTGCAGAGGCCAGCATCCTGAGGCAACAACATCTGAGCTTCTAGCAACACTGAAGGACAGGCTGATGTTCCCCGGTTCTTCCCGTTCAGTTTTCTGCACGATCTGAGCCCGCACTGTGGGTGTGGGAAATCAAGAAACAGCTATATGGTTCTAATTCCTTCTGTGGTTGTTAACTGAAGTCTGGTTTCCCCCACTGGACTGAGTCTCCTGAGGACAGGAAACATACCTGCTTTGGCTCACCGGTATCTCCTCCTTAAAGTGCATTGCCCCGCAGAGAGTACACATTCCAGAAATACTTGTTGAGTGAGTCCATGAACAATGAGCAGTCACAGTGAACTCTTATAAACACCTGGGAAAGCTGAGGATCCTGGGACAGCGGCCACCTGCATACAGGTAACCTGTGCCCCCCTCACAGCACCAACACACCCGCCTTCCCTCTGCCAGGCAGCCGTGGGTGCTGAGGGCCGGTTGTGAGCCTGCAGACCCCGGGTACCCTGTGGAGGAGGTCAGGGCAGGGCTTTCTCCTCCGTGGGCTGCTGAAGAGCCTGGGGACTAGCATTGGAAATACAGAATTTCTGGAAAGAGCTTGATACACAGATCTGTATGTTTTTGCTGTTCCTTGTGAGTGCTCCTGCGGTCCCTGCCCTCCCACATGTCAAGGAGGAGCTGAGGGGTGGGCAGAATCCTCTCTATGCTGGAGCCTGGGAGCGAGGGGAGTCCTCCAGTCAGATGGCTTCTCCTCCAAGCCTCGTCGGGGCCTGGCAGTCTATTTGCTGGCTGCACTCTCAGCACCTCTGGAAGACAACACTCTTCCTTCAACCACTGCAGAATTGGCCACAACCTGGAGGCTTCGAACACCTATGGACGAGCCCCCGTGAGCTGACAAGGGAAAAGAATTCATGCGGGGGATGGCTTCCTGTAAGCTGGGCACTGTACTAACCACTTCCAGGAAGGGAACATTGACAGAGCAAACAGAGCCATGCTCACCACAGAGAGCTGAGGAGGGAGGAGAAGCCAACGGGAAGAGAAGTAACGAGAGCGGCTGAAGAGGATTTGTGTGCGGGACACAAAAGACTTTCTGGCGCTAAAAGATGATGATTTCTCAAGTACACAGTTGGGTAGATTAATTGAATAAGAGAGGAATCCAAGGACACTTGGAAGTAATATTTCAAAGCAATGAACAACAACAACAACAAAAATACAAACACATAGGGACCCTCTGGATAAAGGTAAGATAATTGGAAAACTGACCCAGAAAATCTAATGTGTAGGTAACAAAAGGAGAGGCAGGAATAGGTAAAACAGCATCAACATAGTTGAACTATACTGCAGTGGGTAAACTCTACTGCAGTGGAGACAGTGGGATCCAAAACACCAACTGTGTAAAGAGTGAGGTGAACATTAGCATGAGGTCAAGCCCAACCAGGAGAGTCTGCGTGGACTGCCAGCTGGGAATCTCCTAGTGATCGGAGTCATGCAGGGCCCAGGTATGGTTTGGTGCTACCTGCTGACGGCTCTCTGCTCCAGTCAAATATCAGTGGAGACCATTCTGGGGGCTGTGGCTGGCTGGTTCCTGTAGGGTCCATAGAAGTGATTTTAGGAATCACCCAGTTCATCAGTGTTCATTGCATCAACCTGATCTGGGGAGACTGGACCAGGAGCAAAGCAGACCACTTCCTAAGATGAGGCTGCCTGCAGTTCTCTACCTGCTGTATTGCCTGCCATCAGCACTCCTACTATCTCCTCCTTTCCGCCACAGGGAACATCTCCATAGAGGCTGCTCCCCTGTGAGGTGGCAGCTGGGCAAGTGGGGGTGGTCACAGAGCGCAGCAATAGGATTTGCATTTCCATGGACTTGGACTTTGATGAAAGAAGGCTCCCTTAGCTGAAGAAAAACCGGTGGATTGAATTGACTTATCAAGTTTCAAGCAAGGTGGGAGAGAAATGCCTATGATGTAAATATAGATTTGTAAAATTCCAGAGCTACGTGACTAGAATAAAATTTGACAAGCTTCTAGGCAAAAGTAGTAGAGTATCATATCGGTATTTGCAACATGGAAAGTTAGAAGATGGTGAAATCACATCCATCAACCTTATACAGAGTGAAAAAGACTGAAATTTAGGAAACATATTACTACCCAAGATGGCATCTCCTTTCCAGATAAAATAAAACTTTTTGAAAATGGGCACAATTTGCATGTGTCACCCACATAGCTACTTAATGAAAAATTTTAAGAAAGGTCTTTAGTTCAAAACAAAAGAAGAAGAAAACTTTAGAGGACAATGACAGGAGAGGAAATAATGGTTAGCCCCAGATGCTGTCAACTGGACTAAATGTGGATTTATTTTTTTTTAAAGTCTGACTTTCCCTTGACACAATATGGTGGACTAAATATTCTGAAACCCTCTTACTATAAAACACTTGAGAATATTAGCTAAGTATTAAAAACACCCTTTTAAATGTGGTCTAAGCCACAGCAGAGCACAGAAAGCTCTCAATGGCCGGAACAGAGTGAGTTCACACATCAGAAGTGGCCACTGGCTGCTCTCTGACCCTGAAGGCCTAGAGCTTCCTGTTTGCCCACCGCGCGCCATGGAGACAGGAGACCAGGGCTGCGCAGGGTGGGGAACACGAGCAGAGCCCTCATGAAGCCCTGACCACAAAGTCTACCAGCCAAGGAAAGGGCGGACTAGAAAAATTCCAGTGGACAAAGCGGGGAGGGGGGAAGATTGAGAGAGAGAGAGAGCCTTCTGTCTTAGCCTTGCTCTGGGAGAAGGAGGAATAAAAAGCTCCTTTGAGAATGTGTGACTATAAGCAAAACAGCGTGCCGGTTCCAGATCTAAATGTGTGCTGTTAGCATGGCTGAGACCTGCAGCATTAGAACTTCAAATGGACGTGCAGCCCCAGCTGTCTGACGGGAGAAAACAGTGCTTTCAGGAGAAACCCACTCTCAACTCCTCAAAGAGTTCCAGTAAAGATAAAGTCCCAGCGAAAACACAAGGACATAAGATCAAGGAGCCGAAACAGCAGGAGCAATTAAAAAATGAAGTTAGACCTCAGAGAATGAAAATATTGGAATTGCTGGAAAATTGCCATGGATAATCCCCACAGACATAGCAGAAATGAAAAGAGCATGTTGCACCATGTTTACCATTCGATGTTTGAGCAAAATTAAGCTACATAATGAATGTTTAAAGAAATAAAATTAAAAATAAACCGCATCTATAGAAGCTATATAAGGAAATGCTTATAAAGAATTGAAGAGCCTGGGACTCTTTCACAGAATGTGTTAGTTTTATTAAAATATATAAAAAATAATTTCTAATCATATCCAAACCCTTCTCAATAAAAGAAGAAGAGGGAGTCTCTCCCTTCAGTCTCATTGCAAGAGCCTCCTACAACCTTGATATTGACACTAGACAAGGACACAGCGAGGAAGGAAAGTTGCAGGCTAAGCTCCCTCCTCAACGCAGATGCAATAATCCTTAGTAAAATATTAGCAAACCAAGCCCAGCGATGCATGAAAGAACCATCCATCATGCCCAGGTAGAATTTATTATAAATGCAAGGGTAATTTTACATTACAAAAACCTATGAATGCTCTTCACCATATTAATGGAATCAAGAAAAGCAGAATGATCATGCCGATAGATGAATAAGTATCTGGTAAGCACAGTGGTTCCCTCATAGCACCTGTCTGTACAGTTGTTTGTCAAATAAAAAATTTTAAACGTATTTTATATTTATTTTTTACAGAGAGAAAGGGAGAGGGGTAGAGAGTTAGAAACATCGATGAGAGAGAATCATCGATCAGCTGCCTCTTGCACACCATTCTCTAGAGATGTGCCTGCAACCAAGGTACATGCCCTTGACCAGAATCAAACCTGTGACCCTTCAGTCTGCAGGCCGACGCTCTATCCACTGAGCCAAACGGGTCAGGGCTAAAAACTTTTTTTAAAATCAGAAAAAGCTGAGTATCCTGGGATAGTGGCTGCCTGCACACAGTAATCTGTGATCCCCTCCGACAGCAGCTCACCCACCTTCCCTACGTCAGGCAGCTGTGGGGGCGGGGCGCTGGGCATGTGAGCCTGGAGACTCGGAGAATTTACATACAGACATGAAATGGAAAATAGCCTAAAATCAGTTCATTTTGCTTCACCTTATTTGAATCTATTTATAAATATGTACATTTAAAAAATGTGCACAGTTGAAGATACCAGTTTTAAATTATTTATCCACTGTACTGCTCTAAAGTCAGTGTTCTCTCCTGAATTTTCATTGGTTTAAACATATGTGCAAGGCTTAGAAATTAGATCAAAAATCACATTATACTCAAAATATGAAGTTGGCATTTTTTTTTTACCAGTACATTCTGCACCAGCTTCTTCTGCATTCAACCTGTCAGAGCTGGTCTCTCCTGCCAGTCCTCCATACAGGCGAACCATCGATTTCCTCAACTGTCAGTGTGCATATCGCTCTCGGGAGAGATCTGTTTGATGAAGGCTGACATTCCCCAGGCTTTGTCATCATTAGATGATGATTAATGTTAAAACCTTCCGTTTGTCTTAAACATTCCCTTTCCTAATCCAATAACTGACCAAAGATAGAGGATGTTGTGTTGAGTGGGCAGTGCAGTCTGTTTCCCAGGTGGCTCTTGAGAGGCAGGGGCTGAAGCTGCCCCAACCCCTCCTAGCCCACAGCATCTACCTCGGCCCCGGGAGCCCTGGCCCCTGGCCCTCTGCAATGGCTCTCTGTGAATCTCAGAGCCCGGGGTGAATGAAGGCCTTTCAGACTTTGGTCTGCAACAGTAAAGCTTCTAGGAAAGACTTTCTTTTCTTTCTTTCTTTCTTTCTTTCTTTCTTTCTTTCTTTCTTTCTTTCTTTCTTTCTTTCTTTCTTTCTTTCTTCTTTCTTTCTTTCTTAAATATATTTTATTGATTTTTTACAGAGAGGAAGAGAGGGATAGAGAGTTAGAAATATCGATGAGAGAGAGTCACCGATCAGCTGCCTCTTACACCCCCCTCCCCACTGGGGATGTGCCTGAAACCAAGGCACATGCCCTTTGACCGGAATCGAACCTGGGACCTTTCAGTCCACTGGCAGATGCTCTATCCACTGAGCCAAACCAGTCTCAGCAGTCTTTGAGACTTTCTTACTCCATATAAATACATGTATTAAAGTATATGGGCATATCTCATTTTGTTGCACCTTATTGTGCTTCACACGTGTTTTGTTTGTTTGTTTTTTTCCATTACAAACTGAATCAAGACTGTCCACCAGCAAAGAAGAGTATGACTTCATTGTGATACCTGTTTCATTGCGGTGGCCTGGGGCTGAACCCGGAATGTCTCCTAGGTCCATCTGTA
This sequence comes from Pipistrellus hanaki, assembly GCF_964339955.1. Classification (NCBI taxonomy): domain Eukaryota; kingdom Metazoa; phylum Chordata; class Mammalia; order Chiroptera; family Vespertilionidae; genus Pipistrellus; species Pipistrellus hanaki. The sequence continues at coordinate 4,915,014 of NC_140512.1, forward strand.
CTAAATAGTGTGTTAATAAATTGTATTCAGTGCAATTCATTGATATAGTGTATTAAAGCTTAAAGCTTTATATTAGGTTCTCACTGTTGCGTTGCTCAGGGAAAAAATCCCTTCATTATCTGCCTTCTACTCAGTGTTGTAGCCCCCTCTCTTTCCTTTAGTTTGCCTGGAAGTCTCACTGTAAAACTCCAGTCACCTTAGCATCCCCACACTCAGGTCTCTGCCCCCTCAGCTCAGTGGGGTTGCTCTGTCTGTCCATGCTCTCATGCCCTACTCTGTGTTCTAGGAAGTTCATCCACACAGAAAGCTACGGTGATTGGGGGGCCTCAATTCGTGCATTTCTTTTCTCAGGAATCAGTTTTGCCCTGCCCTCCGCCCAATGTCTGAAAGTTATGGTTTCGTATATTTTTTCCAGTTACGTAGTTGTCTACTATAAGAAGACTAATCCAGTGCCAAGTACTCTGGTTGTCCCCTCTCAATTAGGATAAAGTCCAAACTCCCTGCCCTGGTTCTAAAGCCCTGTATGACCTGGTCTCTGCCACCCTCTCTGACCTCCTCAAGCACCACTCCCTTCTCTATCCACCTGCATACTCACTCCACACCGGCCTCCTTTTACTATTTTTTAAAAATATATATATTTTTTTATTGATTTCAGAGAGGAAGGGAGAGGGAGAGAGAGACAGAAACATATTGCTGCCTTTGAGAGGTGCCCAGGCCATGCTGGTCTCTAGCACCGAAACATCATGTACCACATCTGTCGTCCATTACTCTTCCATGCCCTCAAAGAGCCCATGTTGTGCTATTATACCTAATCCTCATGCTTCCGCTGTGGCATAAATATGCTTAACCAGCTGTTGGTTACACTTTGTAATGCTTGTGACAACCCTACTGAGAACTCGGTCTTAATGGAGCAGATGGTGCGAAATCAAGCAGGCAGGAGGGAATGTGGTGAAAGGGCCGGGAGAGGGAGGTGCCGGTCAATGCCACTTCCTTTGTTTTTTTCTGAGGATTTGAATGTAAGACAGGACAAACCAAGACCCCATACTCGTGTCCCAATGGCAATGCAAGATCTGGGATGCAGGGTCAAATGAAAGAAGTTTGGAGAGTGAGAGAATAGGTAGAAATATTTTACCAAGTGACTGACAAGAGTCACCAGAATGAATCTGTTTCTCCAAAAAAGCAAATGGAGAACAGCAGAAGACATTGAAGAGATTTAAGGGATACGCAGAAAGAATGATAATTTTCCCAGAGAGAGTAAATGACATATCCAGCGTTAATAACGACAACCTCAGTAACTCAGTGAGTGGTGCAGTTTTGAATAATGTAAAGAGAAAGGGTTCAAAGTCAAACCGACGAGAGCTCAAACACCAGACTCACAGCTCAGCAAGGTCCTCGCCGTCCAGGAGTTGGAATTATCCTTTAGATAACAGATCCGGTCGTAAGGTACCAAAGAGGGAGGCTTGGGGTAGAGGATGGTGACCTGGGAGACAACAGTTACCACAGGCCAGTGAGAAGATGCTCTCACACACCCCAAATACAAGTAGGTGGAGGCAAACCTCCACCATTCACAGACCCCAGCTGGGTACCAGGGCGTCGGTGGAAGGTTATAGGAGGAGAGAAAGAGAGAAACAGAAGCATCATCAGGGTGTCTGGCAGACTTGAGGACAGGAGAAACCCCTGACAAAGCAACGGGATTGGCTAGAAAGCACAGCAATGGGCGAGCAGCAGCTGCGATTGCTGGCTCAGAGAGCAGGGTGGTCCTGTGGGTAGAGTTCTGCAGGGCTTGGAGCCGGAAAGCCCTCTCCTCCTCCTCCTTGCCTGGCAGAATGTGCCGAGTGTGAGGGACCCTCACTGCCAAAGACTGTGTTGGGTCTGTGCTGTGAGCAGCACCCCACAATTCTCATGAGCCACACTCATGCCAGAGATTGGGGTGTTCAGGAGATTAGGGGGTAAAGGCGCTAATTTCCTTTGAGACCAAGGCTCCTGTCCTCCAGCCACAACACGATCCAGGCTGAAAATGGCCCGGGCCCCATGAATGTTGTATGAGGTGCAGGAGCCATCCAAGTCATCCCTGAGCAAGATTTATGAGTGCCTGCAACATTGGCTAGTGCCAAGTCCCGGCTGTCCGGCAGTTTTGAGCTGGCTCACTCCAGACAGAGAAAGATTAGGACATTAGAAAACTTACCCGATCTGAGCACCTGCTTGTGTCTGCTTGTTTGTGGACAAAACCTGGGAAGTCTTGAAGACAGATTAGTTCTAAAAATTTGCACACAGGATGTTAATTATACCAGGAAGCAGGATATGTTGGGCAAAAACATCCCTGGCTCATTTGCTGAAAGCTCCATAAGAAAGGGCTTCATTTTTAATTTGGGGAAAGCCTTCCTGAGGGGGACGTACACCTGGAGAAGGAGGAGAAGTGATGAGAATTCCTGGTGTGTTCAGGGCACAACGAGGTGGGCAATGAACCGAGGCCCAGATAGAGGGCTATAGAAGCCATGGGGTGGGGATCGCGCAGGGCTTTGTAGGGACTTGTGAGGACACAGGCTCTTACTTGAATGGGTGCAGCCCCATTTGAGAGTTTTGAGCAGAGGAATGACATCATCTGAACGACGTTTGAAATGGATCTTCTTGCTCCTGTGGAAGTGGGAGTTGTTGACTAGACGGTGAGGCGTAAGGAACCAGGTGGAAAGCTGCAGCTTCACGAGGAGAGGTGAGGGCTGCCTGAACCAAGAGGAAGCATAGAGCTGGTGAGGTTGGGCAGATTCGGGACATGTTCATATGTACAACCAGCTTCTCATTTTGCACAGACTGCATAGGAGAAGTGCTGTGGAAATGAATAATCTTACTCCCAGCATTAGTAACATTTAGCTCACACACAGCCTCTTCCATCTTCTAAGAACTTTGCCAACATTAACAAAAGTATTCACTAACACTCAACGGAAGCATTTTTTGTAATGGGAATTACAAAGGCAGAGGTGGTGGGACTGTTGATATAATTATTCGATGTATGTGGAGATTAGAAAGAGGGTTTCGGGATGACTCCAATGCTTTTGGCCTAAATAACTAGAAGGATGGAATTGCCATCGACTGAGATAGGAAAGACCGTGACTAGAGCGTTTTGTGGGTTGAATTGTGTCTCACGCCACCCCTTTTCATATGTTCAGGTCCTCATCCCTGGGATCTTAGAATGTGACCTTATATGGAAAGAGGATTGTTGCAGATGTGAATTAAGATGAGGTCATCCTGGAGTAAGGTGACCCCTAATCTGATCTGACCTGTGTCCTTGGTTAAAGGGGAAAATGTGAGCACAGACAAGCACAGGCAGAACATTAAGTGGAGATGAAGGCAGAGGTTGACGATCCGAGGAATGACAAAGACTGCCAGCAACCACCGCCAGCTGCGAGAGGCCTGGGACACTCACAGCCTCAGAAGGAGCCAACCTGATGATAAGTTCAGACTGTGAGCCTCTGTTGGTTGGGCCACCATGTTTGTGGGCCACTGTCCCCGCAGTCAGGGGGAACTGGGACAGAGAAGGGAGGGTCAGGGATTTAGTTGGAGCCCCATTAACTACAAAATGTCTATAGAACATCTGAGGGGAGGTTCAAGTGGATGGCTGACATCAAAGTCTGCAGTTGAACACAGGTCCAGACTAGAGATTTATGTTGTGGATTATTAGATTTCTATTATTAAAGACCTTCTATTTAATTTTATAAATTAAACAGAGGCCTCAGAAATGAAGGCTACACCGTTGCTTAGTATACAAACCTGGATTAAAACTCTCTTATTTTTACTTCCCTCTTCAACACTCTTTCCAGAGCCTCCTGCTCCATGGTCTCCCTGATGCTTCTGGGATGAGACCATCTTCCTTCCAACTACCCGGTGACCAGAGTCCCTTCCTGCAGAGTTTGCCATCAGTCACAACATGGGGGCTTCTGGAGTCCACTGAAGCACTGGCAACTCCAGGTTGGGAATCTCTGACACTAGGAAGTCTTTTCAGTAAAACTAGAAAGTCTCTTAAAGCAATGTATTCCAAGTGTCCAGGACTTCTGGGTGGGCATCAGAGCACAGGGTAGCTTTTGCCATTCCGAAGTTGTTCTCTGTCTTCAAATTCCAGGGACCTTGCCAGAAACAGCCTCTCAAACATGCTCATGTATTAAATTAAAAATATGGATTTCCTGTTGTGAGTTAAAGCCAAAATATAGCTTCAAAATTTGCCTGGCCGAGTAGATTTAATAAAACCCAAATGCTCTCACATGTTAAATATCCATCCATTTTTCTCCATAATTGCTTACAAAAAAATATTGATGATTATCTAACTTTGAAATGTACATAGGAGAATATTCACGTGTGTCTCATTGATTTTCCTGACAGGGCCAAATGGAGGAGGTAAGCCAATTTAACACAACCAATTTCTAATTTTGCACAGACTGAATAGGAGAAGTACCATGGAAATGAATAATCTTACTACCTGTATTATTAATATTTAGCTCACATACAGCTCCTTCCATCTTTTAAGCACTTTGCCAACATTAATAAATGCATTCACCAACACTCAAGGGGAGCATTTTTGTAATGGGAATGAGAACACGGGAGAGATGCAAATGGATGCCTCGGGCTAGGGAACAGGTTCCTGCTGTGGTACAGAGCAGGAGAACCCCTGGGGGTCCAGGTCCCCCTTGGATTCCCATCTCCTTTAATATTGAGAGAAATATTGCAAGCCCAGGAGGCAAGTCTAAGTTCTCAATCTTAGTTGTACAAGGTGTGTATTCCCCATAGTAAGAACTGTACAATCATAGCGACTGTATTTTAAACACCTACTATGTGCCATACATTGCCAGGTGTTGGGGATGATAAAAGACACTCTGCCTGGAAGAAGCTCAGAGATTCGTGATGGAGAGGGAGATGTGGATAAGCAGCAGTACCCAGTGAGATGACAGCCATATCTGAGATACATAGAGAGAGATGCGGCCACTCTGAGAAGGATCACCCAACCTTGTGGTCAGCAAACTGCAGCTCTCGAGCCACATGTGACTCTTTGGCCCCTTGAATGTGGCTCTTCCACAAAATACCATAGCCCGGGGGAGTCTATTTTGAAAAAGTGGCGTTAGAAGAAGTTTAAGTTTAAAAAATTTGGCTCTCAAAAGAAATTTCAATCGTTGTACTGTTGATATTTGGCTCTGTTGACTAATGAGTTTGCCGACGACCACTGACCCAGCCCATTTCCTGAGAAGGTACTGCTGGGGCCGAGCCCTTGGGCAGATGAGATAAAAGGGGAAGGTGACCTGGAAGAGCACTGTGTCCTCTGAAAATTGCAAACATGTGCTTCAGCCTGACTGGAGTGTAGGCTGTCTGTCCAAGAAGGAGATAGTGTGATTCTAGAGCAATCATTGCAGGGCCTCCCATGCCATGGCAGCACGCTGCATTTTCCAAAGACCGCTCCGCTGACATCTCCCGCCTCCCTTGTCCTACCTGGTGATCTTGATGCCCTCTCCTTTCTACAGGTGGGTCATGTCCCCATCTTTTGGATCTGAGCGGGCTCATCACTGCTGTGACCAGTGGCAGGATGCCATGTGACTTCCGAGGCAAGGTCAGGGAAGGTATTGCTATTTCTGCCTTGTCCACGGAGATATTTGTTTTTGGAGAGCCAAGCTAAAAAGTCCAACTGGCCTGAGCCCACCCTGTTGGTGCTGAGACCACCAGATGACATGGAAGGTCCATGTGGACTTGGTCAGGTCCACAACCCCAGCTGAAGTCCCAGCCCACAGCCAGCTCAGCCTCCAGGTGTGTAAGTAAAAAAACTTCCAGATAATTCCAGCTCCCAACTGTCAGACCACTCCTAGTTCTTGAGTGGTCTAGCTCTTCCCACGAGATCCACACACTATGGAGCACAGACACGTTATCCCTTTTGGGTGGGTCCTGTCTGAATTCTGACTCACAGAATCCAGGAACAAAACAAAATGGTTGAACTTTGAGGGCGGTTGGTGACGGTGCAGTAGCAACCAGAACAGCTGTGCTGCAGACTTTTTACTTCATGCTCAGGTGATGGAGAACCGTTGGAGGACTCTAAGGAGAAGTGCGATGCCATCGGGTTTTGTGTTGAGAGGCAGGGCCTGTGTGAAGTGAGAAGACAAGCCGGTGAGTGATTTCTGTGCCTCCGTCTATGAGTCATTCTTCTTAGGTGAATCTGAGTTGTCACCTTTTCCTGTCACTGTTGGTTGATTTTTGTCAGTCACACTCATCTCCCTCTCCTTCAGCGATTCTCATTCCTGGCTGCACATTAGCACCAACAGGGGAGCATTAAAAAGTATCCAATTTCCTGCCCCACCCCCAGATCCATTAAATCAGAAACCTGGAGAAGTGGGACTCCGATGTCAGCTCATGTCCCCAGGTGGCCCTCATGTGCAGCCAAGGCTGAGACCCACTCCTGGGCTCTGCACTGACCGTACAGCCTGCGCTCAGGGAGAGCGGCTCATGCTGTAAATCTGAAATTCAGTCGAGGACTAAATTACACATGGAAAAGTTTGTGATGCTCTCTAACCTTGGTAGGAAGAGAAGTTTCTAGACACTAGATGCTGGTTGCTGGAACAGAACCAAAGGAAAAGTTATAGGCCTGAGGCCACATTATGAAAGAGATGGGAGGTGCTAAGGGGTGAGCTTATGAAAAGGGTGCACAGAGGCTCTCTAGTCCTAAGGTTTGTTTATTTTGGGTGGAGAGCTCCTTCCCCTGAAACAGAGCTTGCCAGCATGATTTGATGAAGCGTCTCTTCCAACATGCTCTTTGCTCCTGCTCTGACGTTGGCCAAAACCAAAGTAGATCCTACCCCAAAGGGCAGGTGTAGAAAATTGAATGAGAAACCTCCCCTTGTGTGTGTATGCATAGAGCTGGGGGGATCTGTGCTGCAGGTCAGGGTCATACTATTGAAAAGTAATGGGCGGGGCAGATGGTATAGAAAGTGACTGGACAGAGGAGAATGGAGTTGTGCGTGCTCCGTGAACTTCTGCAGGTCACCTCCTCTCCCCCCAACTTCCTCATCCAGAGAAGAAGGTAAGATGCTCCACAGCTTGAAACTGTGGTCTATAGTGGGGACCAGAAACCTCTGTACTTTGCTTTGGATTGTCATCCTGCCGCAGACCAGCTGTATGTCCTGATGCAGAGCAGCTCCTTCCTCTGTGTGTTAACCATGTTTCTGGTGCTCTGACACCTGAGGCCTTGGTGACTCCGCAGAGACTGCCCCTCCCAGGGCTGCCCGGGCCTAGAGATAGTACAGGACTCACCTGCCAGTGCAGCTTCCACATGCAAACCAAGCAATCCAGAGCCCACACCCCAAACACCTCCTCTAGCCAGCTCCCCCGGGGCAAGCTACCAGACAACTGGGGACAGCCTCCCTGCCCCAGAGCCTCCCACAATGAGTCCAGCCAGCCAGTCCTCAGCCTGCTTACCCTGCCTCGCCACTCCTTCCTATGGAAACTCTACATTTTTCCTCATTCCTCCGATCCTGGCCGATCAGGGGCTTCCCCAGGTGTCCCCTCCCCTGGGATCTCTGAGTGTAACGAGCTAGCTTTTCAACTGCAGTGGTATCCTGATCTGTTGGCCTTGCCACACAATAATAATAATAATAATAATAATAGTAATAATAATAATGATAATAATAATAATAAAATGCACATTTTAACACTCTGACCAGAGCATTCTCACCTGTAAGTCATGGCAACCTCCCTCTCACGGCTTCTGAGAGCCACCATGACACACACACCAAAACACGTGTGCTTAGAACTTACAGTGACACTTCAGACCATATGCAACTTCGAAGTCAGCATGTTGTGACAGGCAGGGCCAGGCCCCCTCCCGCTGGCCCTTAGCTCTGCACAGATTGCCAAGGACAAGGTCTGCCGTGTCACCGCAAGTTGGAATGGAAATGAGGGGAGCGATTGCAAAGAGGTCCTCCAGCGTGGCCCAGCCACCGGGGCAGTTTGGCATTAAAGACCAACTCTGTGCTCGATGGCACATGTTCCCATCCTCACAGCAGTCTACTTCGCCTGGAGTTTGGTAATGTTCCCCTGGTTTGTATCATAACGACGCCCTGATATTACATGAGAGGGACCTCCAGTCCCATCTCAGCTCCCTGTTTTCATAGCTCGCACAGCAGGCTTAATTTCACAGCTTTTAGTTTTATGATATTCAAATACCAACAATTGATTGGGTGTGTGTGTGGGGGGGGACATTGAGGGTGGAAGAAAAGGCCCAGTTTATTGGAAATATCAGTCACTGCGAGGAAAGGTCACCAGATAAATAATAATTGCCTCCTGGACGGATGGTTCCTGCTGTCATGAAGCCCCAGCGGGATTTAATACACTTTAATACTCTGCTAAATGCAGAATATACTGGTACGATGCAGTCACAGAGACAGTGAAGGCTACGTAATTGGTGCCCGAGTCAGAAGCCTTTTCCTTTTCCCCCCTTTTTATGCATAAGATGAATGATAGCCACTGCTCAGCTTTTGGCCTCCCTTCCGCAGTGATCACTGTTTATCCCTGTGACACCATTGTCTTGGGGCTCAGCTCCTAGCACACGCCCCCCATGGCCTTTCCAGGTTGTGCTTTTCATTTCAGCTCACACACGTCCCCACTCCGCTCGCAGGGGAGGACAGCTGTGTTCACAAAACAGTGCGATCTTTCCCAAACCTCTTTCTGGTGTGTGGATGCTGTGGAGGGAATTGTGTACCCCTCCATCCTCCCCAAAGTTCATATGTTAAAGCCCTACACTCCCCCCGCCCCCCCGCCCCCAGTGTGGCTATAGTATAAAGGACCACCGAGGCGGCTCTCTGCAAACCAGGAAGAGAGCCCTCACCAGAGACCAAACCCTGCCAGACCTTATCTTGGACTGCCTAGCTTCCGGAACTGTAAAAAAAATTAATTTCTGTGGTTGGGTTAAGCCTCATAGGCTGGGCTATTTTGTCATGGCAGCTCAAGCTAACCCAGTAGACTTCCAGAAGAGAGGAAGAAAGAGATTCTCTTGTTTCTCCGCTGAGCAGGCCCTCCCAGCCAGAACGGACTGTGGACACAGTGAGGCCAGTATAGAGGCAGGGATGCTTTCACTAAATGCTTTCTATCTGCGGAGAGGGAGGCCATCCTGTTAGCCTCCAGCCACTCGAGTAGAGGGAATGAGTGAGGGTGGCCAAGGGCACTGCACCTCGTCTAAGGGGTCGTAGGCGAAAGTTCTTGCTATCAGGTGCTGCTGTGCCTGTGCCTAACTGACTTTTTGTAAGAGTTCTCTAAGTCCAAAGGAGGGAGAGGGTGTGTCTCCATAGGTGTATGTCTCGGTAACAGGGGCTAACAGAAGTGTTGACAGGAGTAGTAACTTTCTCAGAATTATAAAAGGTAACAAAATCAGCCTTCATCCTAGGTCTTCCTCTCCCCCCCCCCCCCCCCCCCCCCCGCGATGTCTGTTTATGTCCATTTATTTCCTTAATCCTCATAGGAACTCTCTGCAGTAGGGACTAAAAGCCTCTTTCATGGACCAAATAAAGTTATTTGCCCAACATCACAAAATTGCTAGTAACAGAAGCAAGCCTCACCCAGACCTGAACCCCGAAGCCATGCACATTCATCACACAAGGAGCCATCGTAGAAAATGCCCAGAACAGTGTCTCTCAAACGTTAGTGTACGTTACAGTTTACCCAGGGATTCCACTCCTCAGGATTTACTCCAGGGAAATTACATAGGCCGGTGCAAAGACTTGCACCCAAATGCTCTCAGCAGCATTATTCATAATCGTCAGAAAACTGGGAAAAGAAACAACAAATGTGCATCAATTGATGAACAGATAAACTAAATGGGATAGATCTTATAATGGGACGTCTTCTGACAATAAAAAGAAATGAAGTATTGATACTTGTACAAGATGATGGACCTCAAAAAGCATTATGCTAAGCAAAAGAAGCAAGAACGTATATTGTATACTTCCATTTATATGACATTTCTAGAAAAGGCAAATCTACAGAGATAGCGATCAGATCAGTGCCTGCCTGGGGTGGGGTGGGAACAGGGGTTAACAGTAAATGGGCATGAGGAATCTTATTGGGGTAATAGAGCTGTTTTGAAACTGATTTATGGTGATGGCTGCACAATTTTCTAATTTCACCAAGAATGATTGAATTGCACAGTTGAAATGGGTGAATTATATAATATGTAAAATAAGCCTCAATAAAGGTGTAAAAATCTTGCTAATGTGCAATTGAATCATCTTGGAATCTTGCTAAAGTGCAGATTCTGAGTCAGTAGGTTAGGGATGAGGCCTAAGATTTACATTTCTTTTCTTTTTTTCTTTTTTTTTCTTTTTTTTTTTATATATTTATTGATTTTGTACAGAGAGGAAGGGAGAGAGATAGAGAGTTAGAAACATCGATAAGAGAGAGTCATCGATCAGTTGCCTCTTGCACACCCCCTACTGGGGATGTGCCTGCAACCAAGGTACATGCCCTTGACCGGAATCGAACCCGGGTCCCTTCAGTCCCCAAGCCGACGCTCTATCCATTGAGCTAAACCGGTTTCGGCAAGATTTACATTTCTAACAAACTCCCACGTGATGCTCAGCTGTAGGCTCAAGGTCCACATTTTGAGTAGCAAGGAGACAGATGTCCACATTCCTACTTCTCCAGTTCAGGAGCCCAGGACAGATGACACCCTTATTTAGACTTTCTTTTTGAAGAGGGATCATTTCTTGGTTCCTCGTTTGCCCTAGACCTTGTGGTGATTGCTCCAACTCCTAAATGAAAAGAAGTTATCTTTCTCCATCCTTTGCTTGATTCACCTGAGCCAGCAGTGCCTCAGGCTCAGCCAAGGTGCTGTTTAATGTGCAGATTCCCTCTTCCACCCCTGAAATTCTGGAAATCTTTTTTTAACTTCCTTAGTTAAGTTTATTCCTAGGTATCTTAATTTTTTTGGTGAGATGGAAAATGGGATTGTTTTCTTGGTCTCTCTACCTGTAAATTCACTGTTGGTGTTTAGAAATGCCATAGATTTCTTGGCATTAATTTTGTATCCTGCTATATTGCCGAATTCATTTATTAAGTCTAATAATTTTTTGATGGAGTCTTTCGGGTTTTTTATGTACAATATCATGTCATCTGCAAATAATGACAATTTCACTTCTTCTTTTCCAATTTGGATGCCTTTTATTTCTTCTTCTTGTCTGATTGCTGTGGCTAGCACTTCCAGCACTATGTTGGACAGGAGTGGTGAAAGCGGGCATCCTTGTCTTGTTCCTGTTCTTTGGGGAAATGGTTTTAGTTTTTGCCCATTGAGTATGATGTTGGCTGTGGGTTTGTCATATATGGCTTTTATTATGTTGAGGTGTGATCCTTCTATTCCCACCTTGCTAAGAGTTTTTATCAAAAATGGGTGATGGATTTTGTCAAATGCTTTTTCTGCATCAATTGATATGACTATGTGGTTTTTATCTCTCAATATGTTTATGTGATATATCATAAACATATTGATTTTTGTTGATTTGCGGATATTGTACCATCCTTGCATCACTGGGATAAATCCTACTTGGTCATGGTGTATGATCTTTCTGATGTACTGCTGGATCCAATTTGCTAGAATTTTGTTGAGGATTTTGGCATCTATGTTCATGAGGAATATTGGCCTGTAATACTCTTTCATCGTGTTGTCTTTATCTGGTTTTGGTATTAGGGTGATGCTGGCTTCAAAGAATGAGCTTGGAAGTGTTGCTTCCTCTTGGATTTTTTTTGAATAGTCTGAGGAGGATAGGTTTTAGTTCTTCCTTGAATGTTTGGTAAAACTCCCCTGTGAAGCCGTCTGACCTCAAAGCTACTGTTTCTTGAACTTGGATGCACATTGGGATCACTTGGGAAACTTTTTAAAAAATGCTTATGCATGAATCTCAGTCCCAGAAAGCAAGATTAGAAAAAAAGAAGTCTTCCAGATGATGATTCTAATAATATGCACTGCTGGAAGTGCCTGGCTAGCTCAGTCGGTAGAGCATGAGACTCTTAATAATATGCACCGCTGCTCACTGTCTCTCATAGATGCCTGTTTTAGCTTTGTCTTCAAAATCAGCTACGAGGCCCCTATTATAATTTTTCTATAATATTTCAGGTTATTCTTACCAAAGTTGTCATTTCCAGGTTTCTTATTTACTCTACCTTGAGTTTTTAGGCAAAAGTGACCTTTTAAATCCACTTCTGCAATTTCCTTCCAAAAAGGGAACTCTCTTTTAAAAACCTGCATTTTTAGCGTCTTCTCCATGATTGCCGGTCCAAAGCTTTTCACTTATTTGGTGACACTTATCCCTTCACCCCACCTCCCACATCCCGAAAGGACCCCGGCTCACCTCAGAGGATCACTGACCCCACACAACTCCTTCCCTTCCCCCGCCCCCAACTCACTGCACAGTAACTGGAGCTTTGGATACTTACCTGTGACTTTAATGAGCCCTAGCTCCCTAATTTCCTGTATTTTAGAGGAATTTCTGTGAGCCCATATCTCCCTGCAAAAACTGTTCCAGGGGAAGAGATCAAGGAGAAGAACTCAGCTCATGGCCCCCTTTTCCTGTCATTACTAACTGCTTCAATTCTGGTAAATACCCACTTCCCACACTTTTGGGTTCTGGCAGGTCACCGGGAGGGACATCGGACCACATGTGGAAGGAATGGGAGAGAATTAAAAATCCAGCCATACTCCCACGTCACATGTTGCCAATGAAAAAGCAGATGTGTGGCATGCATGTGTGCGGCCCACACAAACAACATAGGTTGCATGTTTAAGCATATGTAAATGTGTATAGTTGAAGCACCCTCTAGTGGAACACCTAGGGAAGATCACGTTTTCTGGAGAAACTTACCCTCAAGAACAGGGTATTTTGAAATATTGTCTGACCAGAGCAACATGAGAAACGAGAGCAGGAGGGTGCCGCATCTTCATAGGCACGGCAGGATATGATGGTCCAGCCAACTCGTGCCTCTGCCACGTCCAGCTCAGTGAGGTGGGGGTGTGGATCCAACTGGCTCTTCTTGAAAGCCCCGCCTGGAGGTCTTCCTTCCCCAAAAGGAAGTGCACAGAAGCAGTGTGTGCAGGTTGAAGCTGCTGCAAAGGGAGACTGCAGATTGCCACGGGATTCCTTCAGTTCAAGAAGCTGCCCATCCTCATCTCAAACCAGGGGACAGAGATGGAATAGCCACTCCTTGGAAAACTGGATTGCTGTCAGGAAGAGGATAAACTTGGAGTCTTACCCTCTGCTGTTACATGAAATGAATTGCAAACTAAAGCAAAAGAAATGGAAGACAGCAGCGGTGATTAATTTTTAGAGTGGCGAATGCCTTGCCCAATGGAACCTCAAATCCATAAAGCCATAAAAGAAATGACTGCGTAGATAAATTTTATGACATAAAATGTTTCTGCATGGCAAAAAAATAGATCCCATGAACATATTCAAAAGATAAATAAGCCCACAAGATAAAAATTGCAACAGAGAGCACAAAGGCCTGTTTTCCTCAATATATAAGGTGTTCTTACAGCCCTAAGCAGAAGACAGGCAAACCAATAGAAGAAAAAATGGACAAGGGATCTGAACAGACAGGTCACAGGAAAGGAAAGAAAAAAGGAAGGGCTGCACCATCCAGGGTGATGCTCAATCTCGTGTACAATATTGTCTTTCAAGACCGGGCTGGAGGATTGCGCGTTGAGTAGGCAGGCTTGGAGAAGCAGGCACCATCAGCTGTGGAGGTGGGGAGAATAAATCAGTCACTGTTCATGAAAAGCAATTTTGCAATCACTGTCAAAATAAGCAGCTGCTGGACACACTGACCCAGCAAATCCACTTGTAGGAATTTACCTTAGAGAGATCTTGAAGATGCATGCAGGAAGACATTGTAACAGAAGCATGGTTTGAAAAAGGGAAACCCTAGAGACACTCCAAGTGCCCATGAATCAGGGGCCGGAGCAGTAAATCATGGTGTAAATATGAGAATACTATGTGGCCATGGCCTCTGGGCTCCCAAGAATGAGTAGCTCGGCGTGGAGACACAGAGATTGATCTTCTAGATACAAAAAGTGAAAGAGCAAGATGAAGTGAGGATGCTGAAGAGTTTCTATCACACTCAGTACTTTTCTATAGGAGGAATTTTCTATAGGATCCACAGGAGGAATTTCACTCAGTTCTTAGAACCAACTAGTGATTTTTAAAAAATGTTTTTGGTGTTGATATTGTTTTATTTTTAATTCAATAGTTTAACATTATCACAAAGGAAGGACATGGACATGACAAAAGAATAAATTGCTAGTTTTTATGTTAGGGACACTAGAGTCAGGTAACTGCTTGTGTTTTACTCTCTAATGGCTGCTAGAAAGATCAGTCACATTGGGAGCCCTTCAGCATCTGTAGGGACAAATATTTTGCCCTAAACTAATCCCTGACTTTGTTCTATTTTTTTCCCCTAATCTCAGTTTCTAAACAATTATTGTGTATGTATTGTGCTGAAGTGCTTCAAGTTCCCCTTATAATGAGGCAGGCTTATTTTTAAAATAATAATATTATAGTAAAAAGAAAGCAAGGTGAAGAAAGGAATATACAGTATGCTACCATTTGCATTAAAAAGAATACATGCATAAGCATAGATTATCTCTGGATGCGTAGTAGAAGCTGGTTACCTGAAGGGGCTAGGGACAGAGGTGAATAGAATATTATTAATAACCCTAGGTTATTTTGAATTTCAATTTTATTTTATAAACATTTATTTTAAATCATATTTTCCAAGCCTACTCCCCTTTGCTCTAAAGAGCCACCAGTAGCTATGAGTAGCCACCCTTGTGGTTGCTGCTATTTCGCCAACAGGAAGAGGTGTGTGCAGAGGAGACATTGACCTACCTTTGCCTACTGAGTTGCAATGTTGGGCTCACTGGTTCTGTTTACATCGGAGCTGCTGAGATGTCTATCACTATTCCTACTGCATTACAGAAATTGAAAATTTGGCCCATCTCCCATCATTTGCACTTAAAAAAACCCACCAATTTGAAGTAAATATAATATTTCCCCCTGTATTGAAAGTTAGATTCTTAGTAGAGGGAGGATAGGGCATGGTGACTTTTCTACAGAGTGAGCCTTCCCTTTCATTCTCTTGGAAGCCTCACATCCACATGTGCCGCCAGCAGTGATGTGATGTGTGTATATTCTAAGTCAGGTTTATTCAGGTAAAACTTACAAACAGTAAAATTCACCTTTTTAAGGATATAGGTTTTGGCAAACATAGATAACATTTCCAGCATCTCAAAAAATTCCCTCCTTCCCGCTGTAATCAAAACTTGCCCACCCCTTTATTTGGGAACAATTTCACACTTCTAGAAAGTTTGCCAAAATAGCACAGTTTTCTCACAGAGCCTTCCCCTGCTCCTCTTGATGTTAACATCTTACATAACCATGGCATAGTTATCAATACCCAGTAACTATTAACTGTGGACTTTATTTGATTTCACCAGGTTTTCCATTAATATCATCTTTCTGTTCTAGATTCTATCTTGCATTTAGTCATCCTGTCTGACCTGTGACAGTTTCTCCACCTTTCCTTGCTCTTGGAAGCCGCCCATTGTCCTCACTAGCAGAGAGGTATGGACAAGGAACCTGGAGGGCTGGTCAACCTTGAAGCTCTGAAAGGCCAGAGCCAGCACCTACAGTCTAGTTGCGACACAGGGAGCTAAGCAACTTCCACTTTTTAGTTTTATGTAACTTCTTGCTGATTGGCTATTATTGGAATTGCCTGCCTAAAGGCTATGGGTGTATCCCATAGTCTTAATAAAAGGGATAGATAGCCAGGCCAGAGCAGGGTGGAGTCCTTCCCCTTGAGTTGGGCTCCCGCCTGGCCCCAATATTTCCAAATTAATATTTTCTAGTCTTTTTTATTTGCATGCAGCTTCCTCCAGAGCCCGAACCCTGAACCTGAACCCTGAACCATGCTGGATGTGAAAGAAACACTCGCAACTGGCAGCCCAACATGGGGCACTCGCACCTTGCTTTTCATGACCTGATCAGGTATTTAGTCCCTTAATTTTTGTTTGTCTACTGTTTCCTCATGGCTCGATTGGGGTTGTGGATTTGGGGGATGAAATACCACAGAGGTGAAGTGCCCTTATCATAACATCCCATCAGGGGGCAGGATGTCCTCATGACTCATTGGTGATGGTGACCTTGGTCATGACCAGTTTTCTCCACTATAACGTTACTTTTCTGTACTCTGTTGATCAGAAGCAATTCATGAAGTCCAATTCATGGTCAGGGGATGAGGGACTCCATCTCCTGGGGGGTTAGGGGGAGGGTATGTACTTCCATTGTCTGGCCACTCTCCTCCTCCAGGCCAGTCTCCTCCTGGTGCCCAACTTTCTTGGTGACTAACTGGTATGGTCCATGGAGAAGAGTCTGTGAGGTACCTGTGAACTCCTGTGGTGACTGCCACTGCCCAGGATGCTATATCCTCCTAGTCCACATTTGGCCTTTGCAACTTGTTTCAGGTTTCAGCGGAATATTTTTTATTCACCTGTATGGCCCTCGCTCCCACCTGTGCTTTACACAGTTGAGCCAATGCTGCCCTGACATCTCTCCTGGGAAGTTTTGCCCTGACATCTCTCCTGTATTTTCTTGAATTTCAAGCTATTTGGTTTCCTACAATCTCAGACTATAATGGTTTCAGGAAGAATTATGACTTTGTTGTTTATCAAGCTTTTACCTCTTAAGTGGCACTCGCTGCAGCTTTTTTATGTCCTAGCTGAAGCAGAACTTGATATATTAAATATGAAAAGAAATCCTCTTTCCTCCAAGTAAAAAATGAGATCTCAAAGCTTCACATCTGTGGGACATCCTTGATTAGGTGCCTCCCAATTTAGCCTCCACTGACAGACATTCCCTGGCTAATGAAGGCCCATGGCCGTCTTGGGAACGATGGAGCCATTCCAAGAAAGAGGGATCAGGGCCAACTCTAGGCAGACTTGTCATATCCCTCACTCCTCACTTGCCTAAGGCACCCCTCCAGGTAGCTCCATGTCTTAGGTTAACTATGGCACCCACCCACCAGCTGGGATCATCTGCTACATCAAAGCACCTGGAGACACCCAAAACTTTCCTGAACCGATGAGAGATGTGAGCACCTACTCGAATTTGGTGGTGGCTGCTGTAGGACATAGGAATTCTGACCCCACACACTTATGACTCTGAAGATTTCATTCCTTTATTCACTCATTCATTCAGAAAGTAGCAAATCAATAGAAATGTGTGGCAAAATTACACTGGGCACTGGGTATACATCTAGCCAACCCCATAAGAACAACTTAACATTTATTTGTCTATAAGAAGGGGCTAAACAATAGGGTCTTTGAAGGTGTTTCAAGGATACACAATTACATACATAATAACTATACCTCATATCAGAATAAGCTGTCATGTTGTTTCATTGACCCTCATGACAGCTCTGCGAGGTAAATGACAGATGGGAACTCAGAGAAATGAGATAGTTGTCCTACTACTGCACCTTCACTATCAGAGCCAGGTCTTGAGCTCTCCTGACTCCTCGAATCTATCAGATATGTGGTAATATGAATAAATGTTCAGAACCAATAATCTGTTGAAATCGGGGACCATCCCCATCTATAATAATAAAAGCGTAATATGTTAATTAGACTGGATGTCCTTCCGGATGACCTTCTGGATGAATCCTGGGCCTGCGAGGGAAGGCCGATTCCTGGGTGCCTGCTGGAGGGTGGAGGGAAGCCTGAGTCCCGCTGCCAGAGGGAAGCTGGTGCTGGAAGCTGCGGAAGGAAGGCCTACACTTGCATGAGTTTTGTGCATCGGGGCCCCTAGTCAGAGTATAAGAGGCTAGACTCTCTGAGCTGATTGGGTTTGAGTGGCTTAAATTTAAGAGGTCTAAATTTGTAGTGCACCATACTCAGTCCCTCTACTAGCTCTTTTCTAATCATGAGGCTCCAACTGTCCTTCAGAGAGGGACCCAGTGACCCAAATGGTCTGCTACAGCGATGACAGCTGGCACCAAAGCCTCATTATTACCAGCTAACAGGAATGTCTGCTGGCCTGCTTTGCGATGGAGGAAAACCCATTGATAAAAGAATGCTTGGAACCTCTCAGGGAGTGGTAATTAAGGAACAACAGTACGTATCAAGTCCAGCCTTCCTCATGGACACACATAAATTGTTCGTGGCCTCCATGGTGCCACTCAGCACAGCCAGTTCGAGAGAGCGAGAATCTAGTCTGTACAGAAATCCCTGGAGCAAGTGCTGCTCTGGGCATGTCGGAATTTCGGAGGAAAAATGGGTGAGCCAATTGCATGATTCCCAAGCAAATTTACCCAAAGCCTGGATAAGAAAAGTCTATTATTATTATTATTATTATTATTATTATTATTATTCAATACATTGTGCACTGGAGCAAGAAAGCGATTGTTTGTTCCGTTCACCTGGTGGGATACATTTTGGAATTTCCTTTAAAAAGAAGAGGTACAATCGCCTCCACAGAAGAAGATAAATGGAGGCAAGATCAACGTCTTGACTTTTGCATAAAGGAGTCCCCATAGAACTGTAAGCTTTTCTCTGTGATTTAAAACAAGCACAAAAGAGTTCCTGTCCGCATCTTTGGGGTTGAATAGTGTATAATCCGGGAGGTTGTTTTTTTTTGTTGTTGTTGTTGTTTTTTAGCAAAATGGATTTGCCAACTTTCAGTGTTTGTCCTGAAGGAAACAGTTGCTGAGTCAAAACATTTACACTGTAAAGCCTACTCTGAGGTAATGTCACAACATCTTGACAAAACATATGCTACAATAAAATTATATCTGAGGGGGAAAAACATCAATGGTTATATTTGTCTGTGTTATACACCTCCGCCTAAACTTCAGTTTCACTCACTGGAATGAAAACTTTGCAAATAAAATAGGAGAAAGAAATTGCTCCCAATAAAAGAAGAATTCCTGAAAAGTTTATTTCAAATAACCTAAAATATCTTTATAACCCAATCCATTATTTCATAGACTAATCTGGGCCATGAGTTAAATCTCTTTGCTCCTATCATAATTGTTCTACACAATAAACAGCCAGATAGTAAATTAATGGTTTTTGCAAGGAATATATTTAGAATCCTCTCTGTATTCTAAATCCACAAGCATGGGAAAGTTTAGAAGAGTGGCCATGTATTCTGTGTACACTTTATGCCCAAATGAAAACTAGAGCTTCTTAGATTGGGTGGACAGAGTGGAGAATACAGATTCCCATCTCTTATCTCCTTTGCACCATACAATTAATTCTTTCTTTTAACTTTTATTGAATTTATTGGGGTGGCATAAAATTATGTAGGTTTCAGGTGTATGATTCTATAATACATCACCTTTATAGTGTATTGTGTGGGCACCACCCAAAGTGAAGTCTCTTTCCATCACCATTTATTCTCCCTTTACCTTTTCCTCCTTCCCTCATTTGCTTTCCCCTCTAGTAATCGCCATGTGTTTGTCTGGGCTGTGAGTTTTGTGTGTTAGTTAATCTCTCCACCTTTATCACCCAGCCTCCCTCAAATCTGTCAGAATGGCTATTATCAATAAATCAACAGTTAGTTCTGTTCTACTCCCTCTCCTGCTCCCACCCCTGCAACACACACACATGTCTGACAGCCCCTTGGGCAACCCTAGGAAATTCTGGGGCAATATGGAACAGCTGCTCCTTGAATGCAGCTGCACTCATTGTTACCCATAAAAGAGATGCTGTACTTACCTGCTAGCAGAGATCAATGGCCTCCCTCTCTTTAAGTTCCAGGAAGAAGTTACGTGGGCTGCAGTTCTGTGCCCAGATTCACGTTTGATCTGCTACCACCTTTAAAGACTATAATCAAATTGTCATAGACATCTGCTCATCTCCATGTGGCTTCTCCTGATCCCTGGAGGATTTTACACCTGGTTTACTCTCTCCCCCTCAATGCTATCCCTGATAGAAACCTTGGTGGTTTCAGTATTCACACAGAAGATTCTTCTACAAGCCTTATTTCTCCTCCCTAACCGCCACTGCTCTGATGATCTCCCACTTCTCCACGTTCACAGTCAGCCATCTACTCCCATGGTGATAGTCTAGATGGAGTCACTGCCAATAATTGCTCTCAGTTTCAATGACCCAACTGTCTGACCACCCTCTCCTATTTTTCCATCTCCCTCCCATTGCACAAATTGCAATAGTTTTCCAACCCATTAGACCCTAGTCTATTGACCCTACTACTTTTGACTGTTCCTCTACCCCTTACATCCTGAATTTCCTCCTTCCCCAGCTGAGATTTCTTGGTCCATCTCTATTTACCCTCCCGCTCCTGATAAAATACAATCCTGGTAATTTAAAGTGTTGATTTTATTAAGAAAAAGGTGTTTATACCTTAAACAGTACAGTAGATATGTGCTGTATATAAGAAGGTTAAAACAGAATCATTTTGGGGGTCTGGAATGGATTAATTTACATTTTTTCCCTAATGGAAAAAATGATTCGATTTTTGAACAGTTCAGCCTTCTGGAAAGAACTAAGTTGGAGGACCAAGGTTCCACTGTACCAGGAAGAGCGGTGTGCACATGGGGATGAAGAGAGTACAGGAGACCGTCACAGTGAAAACAGAAGGGGCTGATTCATTAAGGGGCTGAGGTCCTTTCAGGGAGCAGCTTGGTGGGAAGATCCTCTACCCAGTGATCATGGAGACGGAGATACTGATACCTAAAGATAACAAGAAGGGAAGCCAGGAGAGGAGAGAGAAATGGCATTTTTCTATAGATGAATATCCTCACGATGATTTTAAAATTCTTTGGCATCCCTCCTTTCAAAAGGTGGAGCCTATTTCTCTCCCATTGAATGTGGAAGGATTCAGAGATTTGCTTCCAGTGATGGGACTGTGGGAGAAGTGAGGCTATGTGACTTCTGAGGCTAGGTCATGAAAAGAATGGCTCTTACTTTCTTGGAAGCAGTGCTCACTTGTGGGGACACTCAAACAGCCTGTGGAGCTGCTCTTGTGGGAAGGAACTGAGGCTTCCCACCAACATCCAGCACCAACTTGCTGGTCGTGTCAGTGCACCACCTTGGAAGCATCATCCAGCCCCAGTTAAGCCTTCAGATGAGTGCAGCCCCAGCTGAGGTCTCGCTCACAACCACCCAGCTAGGCTGCTCTCAATTCATATCCCATGGAAACTCTGGCAGATAATAAATGTTTATATGGTAAGTCACTGTGTTTTGGGCTGGTTGGTTATGCAATGCTAGATAATGAATAGAGACTTCATTCACTGACCATTATATTGTATTTTTCTGCTTGAATTGACATGAAAATAGATATAAAACAGGGTTTATATGTAATTGGGTTTTTAATATAAGAAGTTTTTTTAAATTAAATATGACAGTAGTTGAAAGTTTGAAGATTATTTTTGGCTGCAAGTAATAAAAATCCCAATTAAACTGGTTTAAACAATTTTACACACATCAACTGCCATACTGAGGAACCAACTAATAGGGTGGGTTCCATAGCTGATTTGTCCAGGGGTGCCTGCTGCATCACCCCATGATTCTCTCACCTCTAGTCTCCCCCACAGTGTCAACCTCCTTTTCATGCTAAGTAACAGGATGGCAGAGGCCTCACATCAGCTCATGCCAGCCAGCCAAACAAACAAACAAACAAACAAACAAACAAACACCAAGTCACTTCTGGAACCTGGCTCAAAAGACTGAAGAAGAGTATCCCTGATACATCTCACTGGCCAAAATTGGGTCACAGGGGTATTCCTGAGCCATCTCTGGGAAGAGAATCGGGATTGCCTGTAAGTCACTCAGGGCCATTCCTGCAGTCAGAGGCAGTGTCAGCCTCCTTCAAGGCCTGGGCTGGGTGGGAAAGAGATGAGCATCAATGTGAGTCAGAAAAGAGGGGGATCCAGGCTGGGACAGGCCATTGGCAGCAGAATTTATGGGATGTGATTGAAGCAAACAATAGCCATTATAGCTTCCCATTCCTAAGAGAGAAATGGAAAGAAAATAGCTAATAAACTGAAAATCTTGACAACACATCTTATGATGTTCCTGCATGCTGTACTTCCTAGCTGAAGTTTTCTTTCATCTCTGGCTAGTTTTTTCTTTGTTTGTTTTTATGTTGGATTTTGCTTTTTAGTTACAGAATTCAGAATTTAATAAGTACTTTATATTATTAAAGGAATTTAAAGCTTTAATAAAGCTCTAAGCTTATTTATAGGTCGCTTTGGGGAGGAAAGGAAGACTTGGAAGAGGTCTCTTCATAACACAGGTACAAATATGCGTTCTTTTCTGAGCCAGAGTGACTACAGGCTGGGCTGTTCTTGGTGTGATTATGTAGCCTTTAATATCTTTGAAATACGGCGTAATTAGGAGCTTGAACCTTTACTCTGCTGTTTATAGCGGCACTTTGTCACACTAGGTTTGGGATCATATACAAATTCTGACACTAGAGGGAGTGCAGAATGTATTACATAAAGGAAAAGCATACACCTAATAAATTCAGGGTAAAAATGCAGAGCAGCAAGACAAGGAAGACCTTCATTATACTCTGTCCTCCCAGCCCTGTCCCGGCCCCAGTAGAAACCAGTGGAGGCCTCGCTCCTCCGAGCAGCTCTCCTTTGAATTTGTAGGAGGTTAGGTGGGCTGTCTGTGGGACTGTGAAAAGAATGCTTTAGAGTTTTATAATGTTTTCTTTTCATTAAAAAAAAAGAGAGACCTATTATTTCCTACTTCTCACCCACGGGATGGCAAAATTAAAATTACTCCTTGTAGTTTCATTCTGTTTCTGAATTGATTCATAGGTGGAATCACACTTTCTTTTTTTAAAAAAAAATATTTTATTGATTTTTTTTTTTTACAGAGAGGAAAGGAGAGGGAGAGAGAGCCAGAAACATCGATGAGAGAGAAACATCAATCAGCTGCCTCCTGCACGCCCCCCACTGGAGATGTGCTCGCAACCAAGGCACATGCCCTTAACCAGAATCGAACCTGGGACCCTTGAGTCCGCAGGCCAGCGCTCCATCCACTGAGCCAAATCGGCTAGGGCAGGAATCACACTTTCTATCTGAAAAGACCAGAGGTTTGTTCTTTGCTTTGAAAATGTAGCCTAGTCTTCTGAAAGTCAGGGGAAGCCTATTTCGTAGCCATCAACTTTCTTCATCCACTTGCTAATGGTGCCTGCTCTGATTACTTACTAGCTGATGTCAAACAATTAGCCAATCATATTTAATCAATTTTTATTTATTAATGTCAAAGGTTTCCTGTGTCCTAACAAAACAGAATGCTGGATGCCCGAAAACATGGAAAAGACTGCAAATATGACCGCGCTGTTGACATAGCAACAGAGGGCTGGCTGAAGAAATGAATGCTGCCATTCAGCAGGACTCGACTCTTCTTGAAAAATCTGGTAACTGCCACTTGCTTTCCTATAACCTTTCTGTGTATCTATGATGTATTCCACCATTCTCTTAAATCTCTTAGCTCTGGTAAATCTTTGAGCTACCGGTAAACTGTCTCTTTAATGGAAATTAAAATCAGAAAAATTACAAAGCAGGCTCATTATGAGAACTCTTGATTTATCCAGATGGGTGAAATGACCCATACAAAAGAAAGATCCAGAAGCACATTACACACGCCTAAAGGGACAGAGCGCATCTCTGACTAGGGCGTATTTGTCCAGACTTACGTGGCAGTTAATGTCATTTCACCATATGGCGTTTGAAACGCTAACCCACTTTTCAGGCAATGATGCCTTAAAACTTTTTTTTTCTTTTGGCATAACAATTTTTCATTAAAAAACACACCAAATAAACACATTGTGAGAAGTGGTATTTTGACATTATGGTTTCAGTCAAAAACACGCTTATCCACTGCTTGAGTACCACAGTTTCTAGTTAGCAAGTGTGTGGAGGAAATGTGAGTTGTTCCCTAGGTTTGGAGGAACCTGAAAGGCTTTGCTTTGGTTCATACACCACGTGACAGGTGGGAGATTTGATCCCTGCAACAAGCCTTATTTCTCCTCCCTAACCGCCACTGCTCTGATGATCCCCCACTTCTCCACGTTCACAGTCAGCCATCTACTCCCATGGTGATAGTCTAGATGGAGTCACTGCCAATAATTGCTCTCAGTTTCAATGACCCAACTGTCTGACCACCCTCTCCTATTTTTCCATCTCCCTCCCATTGCACAAATGGCAATTTGTGGCATTGGTTAATAAAATTATGTAGGTTTCAGGTGTATGATTCTATAATACATCACCTTTATAGTGTATTGTGTGGGCACATGGTAGCGGCTTCCATGGCCCCTCAGTCTCCGGTGCGCATGTGCCAATACACCACGTTTCCCATGTGTCTTGCCTCCATGTTGCCATGAGGTGTTTTCTGTGCGTTAATATGCTTGTTAAATGCTGTCTGAGTACAGTCCTGTGCCCCAGAAATGTGCCCTAAGTCAATCACTCTGCCAGCCCGTCTTCCGTGCCCTGAATCTCAGAGATTCAGGATGTACTGAGATAATCTGACCCAATCACCAGCACCTACTCTCAGGCTTCCCCCTTCCCTTCATCAACTCTACCACTTTCCTTTTTTTTTCATATATATATTTTATTGAGTTTTTACAGAGAGGAAGAGAGAGGGACAGAAAGTTAGAAACATCGATGAGAGAGAGACATCGATCAGCTGCCTCTTGCACACCCTCTACTGAGGATGTGCCCGCAACCAAGGTACATGCCCTTGACTGGAATCGAACCCGGGACCTTTCAGTCCACAGCCCGATGCTCTATCCACTGAGCCA
This sequence comes from Pipistrellus hanaki, assembly GCF_964339955.1. Taxonomy (NCBI): domain Eukaryota; kingdom Metazoa; phylum Chordata; class Mammalia; order Chiroptera; family Vespertilionidae; genus Pipistrellus; species Pipistrellus hanaki. Next base: position 4,939,850 of record NC_140512.1, read on the forward strand.
AACCGGTTTCGGCAACTCTACCACTTTCTGTCTACAAAAATCGTACTTACTTATTTTCACATTGTTGTATATTACTTACATACATTTGTCTTGATTATTCAACTGAAGTGTTTTCATGTCAGTTGGTAGAATATAATTAGGTACCTTGGATTGGAGAGAAATGAATCATATTTTTCCCCACTAAGACAAATGACAGTACTTTTGCATTAAACAGCTGTCCACTCAGTGGCAGGGTTTCAGGAAGGTATTAAGGTGGTAGGCGAGGACAGATGTATACTGAAGCACAGGGCAAGGCCTGGTGAGGCCATTCAGTCCATGGACTGTCCCACATTCGCCAGAGCAGCAATTAGTGACCGTGAGAGACCAGATCAAATCCCCTGTGTTCATGGTTAGCCTTAGTGTTAGCGTTAGCATTAGCATTAGTATTAATATTAGTGTCAACTTTAGTGGCTCAGTACAGCAGGTGGTTTCCAGAGTTCCTGTAACTTTTGTCTTGGGAGGTGGAGAATCTGATGGGGGAAGGAAAATGTCTCCAATTCAGAACTTCTCAGGATGTACTGAGATAATCTGACAATCCCCAAATCTTATAATCCAGTGGTTTTTAGAAAATTATTTCATGTTCTTCTTATTCTTCACAAAGATTAGATTACAGCCTTGGTGGTTTAGTTCTAGACTAAATTTAGGTTAAATACCGAGTTTGTGTAATTTTTACATATAAAATGTCTACCATTTGATACCCAATGTACAGGATTCAAACCATTTGTGAAACATCTCCCACGGAGACTGTGTGTCTGAGTGCAGGCTGGTTGTTGTTAGCACACCAAAGGGATCCAGTTTGGCATGGTCACTCATCCTCAGCCCTCCGCTTGTAGCCAAAGCTGTGCCTACAATCGAATAGAGGACCAACAGTAGAAAACAGTCCTTACTAGATGCCCTCCGTGGAAAATGTTTGTTTGAGATGTTAAGGAAAACACTGTTTTTAGGATGAATCTAAAATCTGAATGCATCCAAGAATGTGTCTTATCTAGGTCTGCAGAGGAAGAGGTTGAAAGAAGCACCGGTTGTTCTGCCCATGAATCAGTGGCGGTGAGGAAATATTCCCGTTGACATAGAAAGGTGATTGCCATGCACTGCTATGTTTAAAAAGCAAGTTACAAATCAGAAGCTGCATTTTTCTTAGAGAGAAATATGTATGCTGGGAAGGAAATATAGCAAAAGGTGAAAAAGTAATTAGCTCTGAAAATAACCGGGATTTTTATCTTCCTACTTCTATGTGTGGTTCTAAGTTTTTTTAATACGATGAGCATATAATATTTATTTGATGATTCATATAAGAAGTTTAAAAACTTCAGTAGATAGTAATAGCTTGGCGCTCCCTTTGAGTAAGGTTTGGATGGGTGGGTAAGATTTACTCAGCCCTGGCTGGGCACAGAGGTGACGGGGGGAAGGGTCTGGGAGTGGTGAACCTCCCCTCTCCACCCCTTGAAAAAGAAAAAAAAGGAGGGAACTAAATCATAACCTTGTCAGTTGGGAGTGGGGTGGGGAGAGAGCATTATTTTACTTGTTTGTTGTTATTTCCCCCAGAGGATTCTAATGTGCAGTCAGGGATGAGGATCATTAGTTCAACATTGTTGGTCACCATTTGTCATTAGATACACTAGCAAGTACCACCTGAGAACCTTCCCAGGGTGACTTCTCTCTGAAATTCTTGAGCATTGCCCAGTCGGGATCATGGGCTTTCACAGCTTGCAGAGACCTTCCTTCGGTTCAGATCAGCAGATGTGTTGATTGCCTACCATGTGCCAGTCCCTTGCTAGGTGTGAGGGGGTGGAAGAAGAATAGGACCTGGTGAGGGCAGCAGGCTGTGAGTGAGTAACTTCAGTAGAATGCCGTTGGTTACGTGAGAGAAGTGCACATGCGGGGAACTGGGGTGGGGGATGGTGAGAGACATTCACGTGGGCAGATTGAGGAGGCCTCCCTGGAGGAGAGGACCATGTGGTGTTTAATTAGCCCGGGCCCCTTCGGAAGGCAAGTGGCCGGTCCAAAACCACACAGCCAGGTAGGGGCCACATCAGAAACAACCTAATCCTATACCGTAATTTTGACAAACTGACACCAGGGTACTACCCAACCCCCAACTTCCAGAATACCCCCTTCCTACAATCCACATCAACACATTTGAAATAAACCATAAGGCATCTGCATTGATATTTTATTAATGAAGGCAGCCACTCAGGGGGTCTGACCTGGCACAAACATTGTCAAATTAATGGCATTTCTTCAACCCCTTGCACCTAGAAAGTGACTGGCACGTGGTAGGAAATCAAAAATTGTCAAATTTGCAAATCAGAAGGTTTGTCAGTTTGATACTGAACTTGCCAACAGGGTCATGTTGATTATGTGCTACAAGTAGCATTCTAAAGGGAATCCCTGGAGGCAGACTGGGCTGAAACCTTACTCATCAGGTTTTTAAGTCAGAGTCACTGACCTGCTCCACCGATGAAGCCCTGGGCTCGGAGAGAGCAGCGCTGAGAGCCAGGATCGGCTCCTGGTTGAGAGCTGACAGCTATTGACCAGGCTCTCGCAGAGCAGTCATCGGGCCCGCTCTGCCTGAACAGAGCCCCTGCTGTCTGAGCCAGTCTGCACCGCACTGGGCACTGCCCAAGCCAGGGCACCGTGTTCCCTGGAGAATGAGGCCAGGGAGAGAGTGAGTGTAGGGGAGCATCCAAATGCCACTGCTGTCAGCTTCACAGAGTATCCCTCCGAGTAAACCTTTCTCCTTGCATAATCGTTTGCCCTCGGATGGCAGGAAGCCCAGCTGGTCTTTAGGAGACTGGACACTGCCCCTCCCTTTCCCAGTGTGGAGACCATATGGTGAATGCTTGGGTTGGGAGGGGTGGGGGCGTCAGTTCACCACAGACCAAGTGACTGGATGTAAAAAGTTCCCCGCTTGCTGCTTATGTTCATTAATTCCTTTCTTGAAGATGAGGCTGGGAAGATCTATTCCCTGTTAGATTATATTTTCTAAAAAAAAAAAAAAAAAAAATCAACTTTTTTTTTTTTCCTTTTTTTTTTTTTTTACTCTCCTGTCCCTAAGCATTTATTTCTGGAACATCAATACAGTAAAGTCTAAGTAATTGGCAAGACTACATTAAAGTAGAATCTGAATTAGAATATTCTATTACTTTGAAGCACCAGAATTATATTTATTTTTTTTCTTCTTTTTAAGCACAGAATTATTATAAGTACATTGCTAACAATGTTTTTCTATCAACTATTTCTGGTAAAGTTGGCTTGAAGAAATAAGAAGGATCATTTGAGATTTGCATATTAAATGTGAAGAACTAGGCTGCTTGTTGTCTTAAAGAAGCTAAACATGACCCCTAAAATTCTCTACTTCCCATGAATGTACTTTGAAATGTCTCTCCTCTCTTCCTGAGTTAACCAGAGGTGTAAATGTCATCCTCTCTGTCACGTCCTCATGAATTCTATGTCGGGATGGTCCTATTTCCCTGTCAGTCTTTTCTCCTCCATCTTGTAAATGGGCCTATCCATCACCCAGTCCACGTTAATGGGTATGGAAATGTAAGCTAATGCTAATGAAGATTTGCATCATCTTACAGTTGTCATTCTCAAGTGTCTCCATTTCCCCCGAAACTCATTCTGGTAGAACAACATCCTTCCACTACAGGTAAAGGCGTTGTGGGTCTCGCTAAATTTGTGTTAGGCAGCTAGCTTTCCTAAGATTGCCCAACATTGTATTCCTATGTGGCCATCAGATGTACTTCAAACTTGTAGCTACTGTTTCTCAGGTCATCTGTATGTCAAACTGAGGACAAGTTAATTACATGTTGTCTCTTAGAAGTCTGTTCTCAAAAGTGTGGTTACTTATCTTCGACTTAGGAAGGCTCCTTCCTTCATTTACTCAGTGAACAGAAGACAGTAACCAGCTCTTCTCCAAGACAGTTGAAAACAAGACGAAGAATGCAAATTGCCATATGGAAATGGCAGGTAATTATACGGAAGAACATCCCGTGAGGGAAGCATCCCGGAATGGTCTCACCAAGGGCAGTTTGGCATCTCCGTCATTAGAAAAAGTTTTAAAATATCACAAAAACCCATTAATCAGATGGTTTAGTCAGAAACCAATCTGGCAACAGGGAGAACAAAAAGGGCTTTCAGTCCTCTCCCCTGCCTTTTGGAGAATGGTAATTACGGCCTGCTGTATAACTATAAACACGTCTGGAACTCGCATGGAATATCCTGTTTACGAAAACAGGAGTGAGCTATCTTTATTTGCAGAACACAGAACCAAACCCACATCTAATTTTTTTCTTCGCTAAACCAAAAGTTTTTTTTTTTTTTTTTTTTAAACATCGACTGAAACAGATGGATTAAGAATGGTACTCATTTAAAATGTTTGAACTGAAATATCAACATCTTCTGAGTTAAACCTAAACTGAACTAATATTTAAATGTATGTAAAACTCTCCCATCGATCACTTACAGATTATTTCTATTATCAATAGTGTGGTTTTTTTTAGCTGGAGACTGTCTTAAGAAATGATATGGCTAGCATGGCGAAATATAAACTCTGCTTTATAAATACGTAAGACAATTATAAACACATCTGAATCCATGTTAAAGTAACCAGTATGTTCTAGTGAGCCTAGAAGTCTATGTGTATACTTTAGGACAGCTGGTCTGCAGAAGTAAGGGTTACATCAGAGCTCAGCGCATATCCCTCTGTGTTTTGAGGTATTGGTAGTAGAGATGCTCATTTCCCCCAACCATTGCCCATTTGAGAAAACCTGACTTGCCCTCAACCCCAGCTGCCATATTTGTACTTTGTAACCCCATCCTGAACTGCAGCTGACTGGACCCGTCCAGAGCACCTACTTGAGGCATGGAGAAGCACTCAGGGGGCCAGACTGAGCCTCCCTGCCTCCCTCTCTCTTTCCCTCCTCGTTTGGCCTAAGAAACACAGCAGCTGAGTTAGATGGTAGCTGAAGCACACTGACAAGGGAACACTGGTGCAAATGTCCAAAAATCACTTCTGCTGAGGGTGCTGGAGTGGCCCTGATTCCAAGTGTCTTGGGGACACAGCGTTCTTTTGGTGAGCAGGAAAGTTGCAGCTTTATAGTGAAATATTTGCACCTGAGGTCCTGGTCCTCGCCTTTCTGGTGCTCTCTAGGTTTACTTGCTTTCTCTGATCAGTCCCTCCTCCCGGTGGTGGGAGAAGCAGAGGAAGAGTCCCCATCCTGGTTAAGGAGGGAAGGAAAGGCCAAAGCCACAGTTTTAATGTCAGATCCCACGTATAAGCAGGGAGGCCACACGCAGTAAGACAAGCATAGGCTCAGAAACAGAGGAGGGGGCTTCAGAGTGAAGCCAGGTACCTTGTGGCAGCCCTGGAGGTCTGTTTGTACGGTGCAGTGCCACCTCCAGGTGCGCAGGCCTGGTGGATCCGAGGTGCTTCTCACGCTTACGTGGGCACAGCAATCACTTGGGGATCTTGCTAGAACTCAGGTTATGATTTAGTAGTTGAAGAGCTGGGCCTGAGAGCATGCATTCTTGTGCTGCTGACATGTGGCCATGAGCCCACATAAGTAGCAAGAGCGTAAAAGAGCTTTGCAGGACTGGATTGGGCAGCAACAATAAGATCAACAATAGATAACAGGGAGCAACAACATGACAGTGATATAGCAAATAAGTAAAATGAAGTGATTAACCAAAAATAACAAAAAGAGGATTCCCATCCTCAGATGGTGGTGAAAAATCACAGGATCTCAAGGTGATGGACTTTCTGGGCCCAAAGGCTTGCTAAGCTCTGTGCACAGCATGATGGTTTTGATATAGTTGGCCACCCCTTGCAGCTGAGGAAGGAAGACACTAGGAGCTGGTTGGGATGAGGCTACTGATGGGGTCTGGAGTCCCGGTGTCCCATGAGATAGGCAGGCAGAGCTTACAGTGCAGTGCTCAGCACTATGTGCAGACCACAAAGCCTAGCCCTTCTGAATATGCAACTGCAATATGAACGTTAAACTTGGGTCATACCAAATCCACAGCATATGTTTAAAGAACAGGCTACAAAGTGTCCATTCTCCCTTTTCCGCTAACTATACGCTATCTACATATCTACTTGTAACAGAAATCCTCTTTCTTTGATGACTCCCTCTGGCTCCAGTCTTGAAAGACCAGAGAGCCGGTTGGTGCTGGTCAGTGGCGTTCTGTGATAGAAAGAACAGTTCAGATCTGGAGAGTTTGGTTCTAGCTACTGAAGAGGAAGGGGAGATAAGTTTTCCCCAACTCCATTTAATCCATGACTGTGGAATACATTAGTGCAGGTATTAAGTCTGGGGAACCTGATTTTTATTGAAAACAGCATTATGGAAGGTGACTGTGCCTTCCCCATGCAGAACTTAGTTATGGTTCACCTGGAGAACACTGAAAAGCCAGCATGGAGCTCTGTGCTTTCCTGGGAGAATGCCCTGCGATAAATTTCCTTTTAAAACATGCTGTCTCTGTTGCCTTTATTTAGTGATTTCTCGGTTAATCATCAGCTTTAACCCCTTTTCTACTACTCAGACAATTCCAGAAATTTCTGATTCAAGAGGGTGGACTGACTTGGTATTTGTATATCCTCTCCATCTGCCTCCAGAGGAAGGTAAATGAATTAATTCATTTATTCACTGATTCTGTATCAGAACCAGTTCTGGGTGTAGGTATTATAGGAATGGGCAATGGAGAGAAAAAAAATACTATTTTCATAACACTTGAACATTCTAGATGGGTATAAATAGATAATGAATAAAACATGCATATGAAATCACTAACAGTATGATAATTAATGGGATGAAAATGAAGAAGGATGACTTGGTAAAGAGCAAATGGGATCTGGTTTAAACTCTGTGGTCAGGGGCCTTGAAGCTAAGACTTCAAATAAGAAAGAACAAACCCTACAAAGATAGGAGGAAACAGCAAAATATATTATTGTCTAACCACTATGTTGTATACCTGAAACTATACAAAATAATATTGAATGTAAACTGTAATTAAAAAATAAAATTGAAAAAAGGTAGAAGGGAACAACTCAGGTAAGAGCATTAAGATAAAAATGCACTTGACATTTTTAAGGAATTGGAAGTAGACTACTGTGACTGTGAGAAGGGGAGAATGGAATGGGATGGTGTCAGAGAGAAAATGGGAGCAGATCCGAGCCTGGAGGCGGCCCAGAGGAAGGCATAGGGTCAGACCGCCCAGAGCCATGGTCCCAGGAGATCACAGAAAGTAAGGACCCAATGACATGGGGTCATGGTCATGTGAGGAGTTAATACTTTAGGCTCATGAAGCTGAGAAGTCTTTAGAGCATTTAATCATTAAGGGCTTGATGTAATCTGACTTTGCTTTTAAAAGAGCATTTTGTGCAGAATTCCAAATAATTTATGTAGACACTTCACCCTCAAGGAGGTGAAGCATAACTTTCTACTCCTTAAGTGTGGACTGAGCCTACTTCTTCCAAAGAATACAACATGGAAAGAGGAGAAAAGGAACTTCCACAGTGGAGACACCAGGCAGGCACTCCCTCAGCCACTGGTCAAGGTCAACATCAACAAGGAGAGGTCATGTCAGCAGTAAGTCCCCTTGGTAAATGCAATGAGAATGACACTGTCTTTGAGGCCTTCTTCCCCCAAATGCCTAACTCTGTCTAACTATCCTGAGAAAATCATCAGACAAATCCCTTGAGGGACATTCTACAAAACACCTGAGCGACATTCCTCAAAGTCATCAAGAACAAGGAGTGTCTGAGAGAGGAGCCTAAGGAGACACGATGACTAATGTGGCCTCCTAGATAGGATCCTGGACCAGAATGGAAATTATGGCGTTAGTTTAAGATGCTGTATTGATATTGATTCATTAATTGTAACAAATGTACCATACTTATCTAAAATGTAAGTAATAGGGGAAATCAAGTGTGGGATATATGGGAACTCTCTGTACCACCGTCACAATTTTTCTATAAATCTAGAAATGTTCTAAAATAAAATGATTTTTTTTTTTAGGACTACTCAGGCTGCTGAATGTCAGCTGGGCTCTAGGGCACAAAAGTGGAAGCAGATTCTAATATCTCCTATGTCCTTGAAAACCAGGATTCTCTGCATTTCAAAAAGGAATTGTAGATGTAAAGATAGAAGAGTTCATGCTAATATTTCCAATTCAAATTCAGGACGACAGAGGTTTTACATAATCTTCTCTACCTCAGGCTAATTGGGGGATTGCTCTCTATAGAAATAAGTGGTTACAGGGCAAAGCCTTCTGAATTCTGGCATTTATGAAGCTCCCACAAAAGTGCCAGCTCCACGCCCACAGACCATAAAATAAAGCCTGCCAACCAACCAATAACCTGAATCAGACCAAGTTCTTAATCAATTTTAAAGCTTCATCCGTAAAAACGAATGGATTACCAAGAATTTTGAGACATCTAAGAAAAGCCTTCAACATGAAAGAAAGAGACCAAGGAAAACAGGGGCGGGGGGTAGGGGGAGAGGGAATTATAACCTCAAAGGAACATATACTTTAAGAAAAAAGAACTTGAAGGGGAAAAAAATAATTGTTATCCTCCAAGACATCTGCATAGATATTGCATCATTAAAATCTAACAGAATCCTAAAAAATTCAGTCTTTAAAAAAGTAACAGAATTCTATAAAAAAAGGAATGGAGACAAATAAATAGGTCTTAGATATAAGTTAATGGGTAGAGAGTTAAGTAAATGGGTATAAGAACAAAATTTTCAAAGTAGTTACACTCACTACCTCTACTTCCTAGCCTTCCATACATTCTGATTAACCTTTTGCTGTCCGTATCAGGCCCCCTTTACCCCTAATTTGCTCCCATGAAAGTTGCCAGCTTTGCTGCCAGACCCAGGAGACAGTTCTGAGTTCTCTCCTTTTTGACCTCTCTGGAGCATTTGATAGCATGACTCTCAGTCGTTTTAATGGGACTGTCCTCTCCCGTTCATGGCCACTTTGTAGCCATCGTGTTCTCCATATTCTCTCACTGACTATTGTTATCTCTTTTTATGAGCTTCATGATGCTACCTATCTAGTGGTGGCAGCCAGTTCTGTGTCCCCTGATCTATTCCCATGACCAGGTCAACTTTCTTTTCTTTTTTTTTTTTCTTTTTAATATATTTTATTGATTTTTTACAGAGAGGAAGAGAGAGCGATAGAGAGTTAGAAACATTGATGAGAGAGAATCATCGATCAGCTGCCTCTTGCACACCCCCTACTGGGGATGTGCCTGCAACCAAGGTACATGCCCTTGACCGGAGTCGAACCTGGGATCTTTCAATCCACAGGGCTACTCTCTATCCACTGAGCCAAACCAGTTTCGGCTCAACTTACTTTCTTATCTAAACACTAATATAAGTTTCCTTAGTACATTTTAGCTCTAAAAGATAGGGTTTGGAGTAGTGGTGTTCTTAAGGCACTATCTTCCCACTCAGAGCTTCTCTGATAGATTAGGTCGGGGAAAGTCAAGTTGCATCAAGTTACCCAGTCCTGTGACCACTGGTACTAAGACCAAGTTCAACATCAGACCCTATGGCTTCCACTGCTGGATTGAAGTAGTTATTACTTTCATCTTCACCATCTCTCAGCCAGCAGGAACGAAGAAAAAAGTGGAGTTCATAGCCAGCTTTGTTAAAGACATGACCCAGTGGTGGGTGTACTACAATTCTTCCCACAGGCTATTAGGCCAAATAGACACATGGCCACACCTAGTAGCAAGGGAGGCTGGGAATCGTAGTTTTTTTGTTGGGTGGATGGCAATGTGCCAGACTAAAGAGATTTAGGGAGACATTTGGGAATCTACCACAGTACAATTATAACTTTATTTAATGGTCTTCTAATAATAGCAACAAGACTCATTTCTCTATTTCTTTTTATGATAACTAACATTAGTGGAGAAAACGTTGATTTTTAAAGAAGTTTAGATGAATGAAAATGGTAAAGCCAAGTATAAAGTTTAAGGTTTTATCTTTGGGAGACATTTAAGTGGAGGTAATCATTGGCTGCATCTCTGCACCCCAGTGATTTGGGGGCTTCGCTGGCTGCTGTTCCTCACTGTTTCTACAACTCCTGGCTCTTCTCTCTCCAGGCTGTTCAGCCATCTGCATCCAGCTGGGGGAAGACAGCAGGTGGCTACCAGAGGGAACTTCAGGACCCTACAAAAGGTTTGATTGAAGTATCCATTCCTCCTTTTCATTTCTTTCACAGCAGATGTCTCTTTCCTCATTCTACTAATTTATCACTGACTGCTCCTTCCAATTTATTTTATTTTATTTTCATCTTTAGGGCTGTCTGTTTTTCCTCCGTTGCCATTTTCATGGTCACAATTACTCAATCATGTTTTGTTTTGTTTGTTTTTTTTCATTTTTACACTCCTTCATCCATTCTTTCTGCCCACTTATTCATTATCTATTTTCTCACAGTTTTGGTTGCCAAAATTAATTTTATTAATATTCCTTCCCATTTCCTCATTCTCTTGCCCATAAAATGAACATCTCTAATTTACTTTGTAATCTTTTCTCTCACTCACTCCCTTATTCCTCATCTCATTTGTTATATTTCCTCACTCCTTGACCATTCTTCATCTCATTTTACCCATTACCTCATTTATTTTATGTCACTTTCTTCCATTTTGTAATATTTGTAATTAATGCTCGTGTGCTTTTTGCTGTCTTCTCATTTTATACTTTCTCTCCCCATAATCTTGAGTCTAGATTTGTCTACACTTAGGTTTTACATTCTATCGTCTATTCATTTAGATTTTCATTCATCCCCTTCTAGATTGCATGGAGTATAGCTATAAGTAATGTCATAAATTACCTTTTTAGAGAAACAGTCTAAAACTTATTTTCTATTCTGCTGTGGCATACCCTTCTTCCTCACCCCTCTCCTTGCTGTCTGCCTGGACACGTCATGTTCCCCTGCCTCACAGGCCTGTCACCTTTCCCATTCTCACTGCTGCTCATCTGTTCCATCTCAGCTTGGGTTCTATTCAAAGCAGATCCTGAAGCAGAGATTTGGGTACAAATAATTTGTTGGGGTTTTGTTTGTTTGTTTTATTAGTGGGAAAGTGAAGTAAGGACACAATAAAGGGGGCATTCAAGAGCAGATTACCCCTGGGAGCAAATCAGAGCCGAATCCCACCAGGGACCTTTTAATAATCTATGTGGAACACACTTCAGAATAGTCTCCCTGAGGGGGGAGATTGAAATTTCAATCTCAATTTCTGTTTACAATATCTTTTCTATGTCTCCTCTTTTGTCCAATTCTACATCTCCTCATCCATTCTAAACCACCTTGGGCATCCTTTTTGTGCATCCTTACTTTATTCACTTTCTTTCTAGGTCACTCTTACTATTTGCCTTGTTGAGTTTCCTGTATATTGTGCAGCTGTGTCTCCCAGTTTTCTGATTTATTTGTTTCTATTTGGGATCAATTCTCCCTCCTGCTGTCTCTACTCTGTGGCTGTCCCTCTGTTCTCATGTAGAATTCAGAGCAGAGAGGCAGCTTCTAAGCGGTCTAACCTGCCAGGGCCGCCAGTCAATCCTCATTGTCTCTCTCTTCCCAGATCTGCACCTGCAGCAGCTTCTGGAAAGCATAAAGCCAGTGTGAGCAGGAGGCCCATGGACAGCTGTTGATGCTGAAAACGGTTTTAATTTGTCTCCGTCTCATTAGCTTCATGCTGATGCTGGCGGCCCCAGGCTGCTGACCAAGCTCAGTGACTTCCTTTTTAACTTGGCCTGTGGCTTATGAAGTCCCAAGGTGATGCTCACAGTTCAGGCAACCTTCCCTTAACAGCCCTGGCCCTTTGTGTCCACACGCCAAGGACTTCGTGCACTTCCGGGCCTACAGTAATTGAACGCAGGAGGGGAGGCTGCCCTCATTGGCCAGCCTCTCTCGGAATCAGCGGGGCAGGCAAAATTGCACACAGGAACCACCTCGTAAGCGTAGGGTTATCCAGCTGACATGTGCTGCTGGGAATAGGAGTCCAGAGGCTAAATCACCACTAAGAGTTTTTTAAATTGACCCCAGGAGGCAATCCATAAGAAAGACACAAAGCTTGAGGAAATGTGTGTTGTTTTTTTTTTCTTTTTTTTTTCTTTTTTTCCCCCCCAGTAAATGATTTAAGTTACCACATTGGAAAAACAGGAGCTTGGGTTTAAAATTGAACAAGGTGCTGAAACCGGTTTGGCTCAGTTGGTAAAGCCTGCGGACTGAAAGGTCCCAGGTTCAATGCCAGTCAAGGGCATGTACCTTGGTTGTGGGCACATCCCCAGTGGCGGTTGTGCAGGAGGCAGGTGATGGATGTTTCTAACTCTCTATCCCTCTCTCTTCCTCTCCATAAAAAAATCAACTATATATATATATATATATATATATATATATATATATATATATATATATTAAATTGAACAAGGTAAGATTCTATGCAGAGCACAGGAGGTAAACCTCTAAGACCAGTAATGGCGCCGTCTCTGGGTCTGAATCTCAGTTCCTTGGTATTTCATGCTGTGCGGCGTGACCTGGACTCGTTTGTGTTGGCGATGTCTAATCATTTTAATGTCCCAGACAGAGAGCAGCGGTGGCCCGGGAACCTGGTGGGCTGGGAGACACACGGGCAGCTCTGTCTGGACTCCATCAGCCCCGAGTTCTAGACCCCAAGTCTGACCAGGTCTGGGCTGATGTGCTCATCGGGTCTGGAGGATCCTGGGCAGAAGTCGCCTTGGGTAAGCCACATCTGTTTGCACCTGATTAATATGATGCAGCCTTGAACTTCAATAATCCAGTTGTATCAGTGCATTCAGCTGATGGGAATCTGTCTTTATGTAAATTTGTGTGGGTTCTTTTTAAAAAAGATGTCTAGAGCTAATGGTGTATTGGGGGAGGGGGTTAACTCCAAAAAGAAGTAAGCAGTGAGGTGTCGTGGTGCAGGGACTGTCTCCAGGTGGTTCATATTCTTGGAAGGGCCTGGTCTGTGTAGACATAGCGGGGCTCAGCTCATCCTGTCTCACAGTAATGGTTGTGGGTTCCAGGCTGCTGACCAGGGTCTCTCTGAGGCAGGCTCCCGGGCCACACTCTCAGCCACCACACATCACCCACAGGTGCAGCCCCAGCTGATGCGAGGGAGAAAATGGATGCTTCCAGTGTGTTCTACCGGAGTTGCTTCAGATTGTAATAAGAACCGTACCCATATTTCCTCCACCTTGTTTTCTCCCTTAACTAGAAACATCCTTAAAATTAAACCAGGCGATTTTAAAGGTAATAGCATATTCGATTTTCCCTAAGTAAATTCCTTCCGGCCGAAGTGCTAGTGTGAGGCAAGAAAGACGTGAAACCTGAGGAGAGAATCAAGCTAGCGTTTTTTATGTGGGTAATTACTGTTGACTTGTCTCTCGCTCTTAGTATTCCAGGCAGCTCCCCTGCTTTGTGCGACTGCTATTTTCAGCCCTCATTTATCTGGGGCTTCTCCTCTCTCCGTGCTCCTTTTTGTGCATTCCTGCTGGTAAGGAGCTCAGGTGGGCAATTCTTCCTGCAGAAGGGCGTGGGCTGTATTGTGAGTATGAAAAGACCAGATGGTGCCGGCTGCCTGCTTGTTTGGGTTGTCAGGATGCTGATTGTGGGTCACTCCCAAACCGCTCGGTCTGCGGCCCCTGGATCAATAGGAGAAATGGCCCGGGTGAACACATCGCCTGTGAGGTGCTGATGCCCACCCACCCCACCGGGTGTGGCTGCCAAGTAGATGCTGGCCAGGCGGCAGGGCTCCTGTGAAGACTGGGAACTGTAATGCACCCCCCCCCCCAACCTCTGAGTCGGGGTGGGATTTGTGCCCATTTATTCTCCCTGGAGAAGGATCGAGGAGAAACCATTGTTATTTCAAACGCTGCTGATGAAAACCCTCTTAAGGAGGGCCTTTTGTTATCGTTGATTGTCCGGTTAGATGTGAAAAATGAGGCTCCAGGGCAAAATACCCAAGAAAGCAGAGCAAAGAAAGGGCTACATTGCTCTACAAAGATGAGAAAGAGAAGAGAAGGTCACCCACAGGATATCATGGTGGGGGCTCGGGGGAGGGGGAGTTCCTGGGAGCAGGAATGGCTGAGGAACATCTGACACTGGATTACGGGTCTTTGCCTCCTCTCTGCAGTCCCTCCCCAAAACTTCTGTCAAATCTGCCACAAACACAGCCTATGTCCAGGCCTCTGGGGGAGGGTGGGAAATGGATGTCTGGGGTGTGAGGAGGTGTGTGTGGACCAGAAGCTCCGAACACAGTAGGAAACACAGACCTGAGGCCAGAGCCAGGATGGAGAGACACCTCTGCCCTCTGGGGACTCCCAGAGACGCCCAGAGGCACCCTAGACATCTCTCTTTAGGTGAGCTGGTGGCTCAAGCCACTGTAATTCCGTATTACAGGAAAGGATAACCCCCCTAATTGTAAAAGAATGAGGAAACTCAAGCTGCTGATTCTCGGTTACAAATATAATTGAGGTTCATTTATACAAAATTTCTAAGGAAAGAACAATGAGATGTTCTGGATCCAAAGTAATAAGAATTGCTCCTTTGCGAAGGTCTGCAAGAAAGTGTGGCAGATTCAAAGGGCCACAGTCGTTGGCAACTGTAGGGGGAAAACAGAGTTGTCTTCCACTGTCTCTGAGTGCTTGGCTGGGCCTGAAAATTAAACTGACAAAGACAGATTGCTAGGAGAGAAGCATATGCAGCTTACTGAATTTCTGCATGTACATGGGATGCCTTCACGAGAAAAAGAAGACCCAAGAGAGTGATCAGAGCAGGCAGCTTTCATCCCTTCAAACAACGAAACAATACATGTATGAAGAATTGGCAAGACACATGAGTTTAGGCCAGGAGTGGTAAATGGTGGAGAGGGAACTGGGAAGATAAGGGCTGCTTTGACAAGGTTTGTTTGTGCAGAATTTTGGACCCAGATTCCCTGCCCATCTCTGGTAGTAACAGTATCATCCCTCTTCCTGGAACAAGGAGGCTGCCTTCACATGGAAGCTTAGGATCCATTTCAAGAAAGAAGGATGAGAAGAGGTCAGAGTGACCTTCCTGCCCATGTTTAAAATTCCTTCAGCTTACAATATTTCATATGCCAGGGTACCATATTTGGGGGTAGTGTGTCCTGAATCCCATCAAAAGTAAGAAATGAAGCATATAAGCACTTAATTTTTGTTTCTGGGTGGCGTTCCCACTCAGCTCCGCCGTTCAGTAGACACGGGGTTGCAGCTGAGCTGGGAGGTGGCGGTGAGAAGGGAAAGGTGTCCATACTGCCGAGGTTCCCCCGAGGTCATCCCACCTCACCTTTGGAGAGACCCCGGCTCCCCTCTGACCTGTGGTTATTAGTCCATGCGGGGCGGCAGGGTTGTCCTGCATTCCCGACCAAACAGCCCTTCTAGGTCACCCTGCCCGCCCCTCCGCCCCCCACTACTACCACCACCATGTCCTAACAGGCTCTCAGAATCTTTTGCTATTTCTGAAACTGGGGCAGGAAACTCTGTGGATCTGCCTAAGACCCTTCACCACCTCTGAGCCACTCTTGGGCGCATGCAAAATGCCACCCCCCACACACACTCCTGTGACACTGAGGCCCAAGATGCTCAGCCTCCCCTCTTAAAGGAGACACATCTGGGAGTGAGACCACAGGCCAGCCCTGTCATCAGCTCCCTCCACCCACTGGAGGCTTTCTTCCTCCACTCCAGTGGGGAGAGAAGTAGGGCCCCAATCCATCTCAGGGACCCCCAACTCCTTCCTTTCCTGTAATGGTGTAACATAGGGCCCTGGCACTCTACCAGCTCCCTCACAGGACTCCGTGCTCCTACATGATCAGATATCCTCTCGGATCTGCACGGCCTAAACTTCTGAAACTCAACTAGGCTGCTTTGGCTCTCCTGGGCACCTCTTTCCTGAGGCCAAGTCCCATGGGACAGTGCCACTGTTTTGACCACCAGTACCCGCCACTGGGAATTAGTGGGAGTTATCTGGCAGTGTGCCTCTCAGAAAACCTAGTTTCACGAAGTGAGTGCTCCCAGGATACCGGGAACCCACAACGGAATGTACAGAATGCATTTGCAATTCAGCCTCTTTTACTGAGAATTCCTTTGGAGCTAAACCAGGAAGAAACCTGGCTCCTTCTAAAGAATTGCTTTTCTCAAGTCTTCTTTGAACATTCAAGTCTCTTCTATCTTAAGAACTTTTATTCAAATCGTAGATTCTGAACTGGATGTTCACGAACTCCTGAAAATTATATGCGAAATTGTGTGGGTGCTTTTTTCTAAGGTAAGCATCTATGTGGGGTTTTTTTAAAAAAAAATCAGATTCTCCAAAGAATGTGTGACCCAGATGAGGTTAAGAACTGTTGCTTTCCAAGCCAAGGTCACACGTCTATTTCCCCTTGACCTTTGTGTATCTCTCTGACCACATTATGAAGTTCAGAAAATTGGCATCTGTTCAAATGAAAAGGACTATTCTGTGCACTGAATTAGAGCCTTAAATACCCGAACTGCATGCCTGACATCTCTTCCACAGGTTCGGTGGATGACAGCACGTTACCGTTCTGCGGCAAAGCTAGATGTGGCATCTGTCACCTCGTGGTCACCTTCAGTCACAGGATGTGAGCAGGTTGGCTCTCCTGCTTGAACCTCCATCAGCTTACCTTGACACAGACGGTGCATAGTACAGCCATCAGAGGTGCATTATATCATTCGACCCTCCCCACAACCCCACGGGAAATGAAGGCAGATATTCTTGGCCCCGTTTCATAGATGCGGAAGGGAAGCTTAGAGAGGATAATGGCGGGGCATGGTCCTGCTGGCGCTTATGCAGCACAGGGTGCTGACCACAATTCTTTCAAAAAGTGTCTTTCATTAAAAAACAATTACAAGACACTCATTTGTGTTCTTATGCTCTGTTAAGAATTGAATTGTCTCCCCCTTCCAAAAAAAACAAAAACCCACACTCCTATATTGAAGACCCCCCTCTGCCTTACGCACTTCAGAATGTGGCCTTCCTTGGAAATAGGGTCAATGCAGATGTGATGAGTTAAGAGGGGTCATACCAGAGGAGGGTGGGCTCCTATCCAATAGAACTGGTTTGCTTTTCAGAAGGGGAAACTGACAGAGACATGCACACAGGGAAACGTCACATGAAGATGAAGGCAGGAATCACGGCGAGGCTCCCACAAGCCAAGGATTGCCCAAATTGCCAGCAGCCACCAGGAGCCGGGCGAAGGCGTGGAATAGATCCTCCCTTACAGCCCTCAGCAACAACCAACACCTTGATCTTGGACTTCAAGCCTCCAGAACTGTGAGATGATAAGTTTTCGTTGTTTGTGCCACCTAATTTGTGCTCCTTTGTTATAGCAGCTCTAGCTGCTAATATATAGTCTATCCCACACTTTTTAAAAACCGAAGAAAAACAGGAACCCTTGCTTGGTATAAGATATTAAAATGAAACAGAAAGATGTAGAATCAAATGTGAGATGCCCACCCCACCCCCACCATGCAAATACTGCCCTCTCCAAGTATAACCATGGTTATATTGGGTAGCTACCCTTCCAGAAGCTTTTCTATGCATTTACATAAATACATAGCAATAGAGACCCTCATATGTACTTTTAAACTCAATTTTTTCTATTTTGCAGTTTTAACTACCTGTTATCTTTCTCTCAGATACCGGAGATAATGTTTACTCTTCTAATAGTTGTTAGTTAGAACTGTATTTTCTCTTCAACTATCGTTCAAGAGTGTGTGTGTGTGTGAATAATCATTCCCAGGAAGAGAGAAAAATTTAAACAAAAGGATCTCCATGAGTCAACACATTGCAAAAGCTTTTTGAAATTGCAAAAATGGATAGACTTGCTTTGCATCCAGCCCACAGCCAGGCACTGGGCCAGAGGTACGCAGTGCTAGTTCTGTGAGATGTTTCCTACCCCGCTCAGAGGGTAACTCACGCTCCCACATAAACACAGGTGGCCGCTGTTTACCCACAGAGACCTGACCGCCACTCTTCAAGCTCCACCAGCTAAAAACAGAGCTTTCCCACCGCCTAGACAAGGTGCCACTCTCTCTTCCTAGCATCTTAGACATTTCAGCTGTTTAAGGACAAAGCAAAACCAAAAAGACCACACCGTCTCCAGATAGCCATTGGTGCAGAGCCCATGTGGTGCCTGGGAGAAGGGAGGGAACTTTGGGCTCAATCTGCACAAGGAGGGGATGCTCAGGGTCAGAGAGGAAGTTACCAGTCACGTCCCACAGCACCAGGAGCCTGTTCCCTCACCTGGGTTCTTTCCACCTCACTTACCACAGTCCTTACCTGCCTCATTCCCTGAGCACCAAACATATGAGGCATACCTGCATAATAGCTGAGGTTGGAAATATGTCATTCGGTTTTCAGCCCATGGACAATAAAGCATTAGAAGAGAGAGAGGGCCACAGACAGGAGGCTGGGCAGAGAAGGGGACCAAAAGGGATAGAAGAAAAGAAGCAAAGCTATGCAAAAGGAGGAGGGTACAAGAATGCGGGGAGAAGTAAGAAGGGCTGTGGACACAAGGAGTCTTGGCCTCCGTGGTAGCCAGGCTCCCAGGTTGGCTCTGTGATGGTTAATTTTATGTCAACCTGGTTAGGGCCTGGTACCCAGTTACTCGGGCAAACATCATTCTAGATGTTGCTGTTGAAGGTGTATCTTGGGCGAGATTAACATTTCAATCAGTAGACTTTGACTAAAGCAGCTTACTTCTCATAATGTGGGTGAGCCTCATCTAATCGGCTGAAGGTCTTAATAGAAAAAGACTGACCTTTCCCTTGGGGAACCCAAGCAAGGAGAAAGGCTACCAGCAGACTGCCTTTTGGGTCAAACTGTAATTCTTCCCTGGGTCTCCAGTATACTGGCTGACCACACAGATTTTACACTTGTCAGCCTCCATAATCATACGTGTCTTCCTTAAAATCAGTAAATCTCTGTCATACATACGTATGACATATATATATATATATATGGCTGTGTATAGCCATGCCACTTCTCATGTCCAAAGTTAAGGCTTACTTCTCCTCTCCTTGAATCTGGACTGGCTCTATGATTGCTTTGACGAATAAAATATGGCAGACATAAAATTCTATGACTTCTGAGTCCAGGCCTTAAGAGACTTGGAACTTTCACTTCCTTCCTCTTGGGATGATTGCGCTTGGCCTGCACCCTCTTGGAGCCCAGCCACCAGGATTTGGACTCTAGCCACATAGAGAGATTATGTGGAATAGTAGTAAATAGCTCCCATTGAGAATTCATCACCATCTTGGGTTTTCCAAAACCAGATGAACCCTCAGATGACTGGTGGGGCCTTCTGGGGGTCACATGACATCACATGGAGCAAAAGAACTGCCCAGTTGAGCGCAGTCAGCCCACGGCATCATGAGAGATGAAGTTATTGTTGTGTTAAGCCACTGAGTTTTGGGCTGGTTTGTTACACAGCAGTGGATGGCCTACCTTAAAATGTAACCTAAGGTATATGCACTTCGTCTACTAACAGCTCAGTTTTTCAGGGTGGCTTTGTCTGTGCCCCGTAAGAACCCAGTAGGGATCCCAGAGAAAGGTTGCCCGTATTTTCAAACCCAGGATGCCCCTTCCTTAGGTCTTCAGGCAGTTACAGTCAACCCTGCCGGAGCCCCAGCTTAAGAAAAATCACACTACCACACCGTCTGCACTTGACCTCACCAGGTAAAAACTACTTCTCCCGCTCTGTCTTCCAACAGCCAATGATTTGTTCGTTAAAAGACAAAACAGCACTGGACTGGTTTGATTCTGAACCCTCTGGCATGTAGAACAGTGTAATAGTGTTGTTAGGATGGAGCAGGAACTTTACCCTGGAGTCATCTGAATTAACTCCACTGTTATTTTCTTGGGAGGAACCTGGCCGTAATGGCTTCTTGCAACACTATATTACACTGCACTGCCCAAGGTCATTATCAAGCCAAGCCACAGTGGAAGTGGGCCAGATTGGTCATAAACCTCACTTCATGACCTACCACAGGAATGCCCTCCATCTCTCAAGAAGGAGATTCATTCCAGTCCTATTAGAAGTTTGATGTTAAGACCTGGCAATAATGATAAGACCTTTACAATAGGGATTTAATTGAAAGAATATAAGAAATGTGTCACTCCCACTGTAACAGCGTCTAAAATTTATGCTCTACATTCACGTGTGTTAAAAAAAATGTAGTCTATCTATCTACTCCTATAAACCATCTGCCATTTCTCAGGGTTACCTTATTGATTAGTTGCAAGGATGAGGGCAAGGGAAGGTTCAAATACCAAGTCTGAATTTGCCATGAGTGATGGAAATACATTCTCTTTCAGTTTGAGCCGTCTCTCTTACTCTCTTAAAGGACTCGGCTTCTCCTCCCTCCTGCTGTTTCTGGGGATGGTGGGGGACCAGGCAGCAAGCATGACCTGGGGGTCTCTCATTGTTCTGCTAGGAGTAAGGCCACTAGTCCTGTGTCTAGACTGATGGCCACAAGTGCGTGTCTGGTTCCAGACATTTTTCCTGTTCCTAAACTCTCCAAGCTGCTCCCAAGTCATGCCTGTCTCTGTGCTCCTGTTTGCCAAAGCATACAGGACCTTCTGACCCCCAGAAGGCCCCACTAGAAAAGCTGCCCCAGCTCATCCAGGCAGTGCCTTGCTATTGTGCCCTTCCATGCCAGCGGGGCCTGGACACAGGTCTTCTCCTAGGCTTGCTGCCCTGCTCCGCCTCCCCAGAGGAGAATGCCACCAGCCCTCCACCTTTGGTGACCCTAGATTCCCTTTCATCTGGTTGGGTTTTTTTTCTTTTTTGTTTTTTCTTTATTTTTTGTTTTTTTTTCTTCAGCTGTTGTTTATTGCCATATAGGTAGGCTGTATAGCAACAGGCCTAGAGGCATCTGCAGGGGTGGGGATAACAAAGGTGGAGGATGGAGTTTGTCTGCAGTGACAGCTGAGTGGGGTGCAGGAACAGAGGTGCACAGTGCACAAGATGGGAGTGGGAGAGGCTGAGGGGATTGAAGAAGCAAGTGAAGGCCAGGGCCAGAGTCTGCTTAAACTGGAGCCACTGCCCTCTCTAGCCAGCCATCTTCTGACCCAGGCCAGGCTTGGAGTTCTCTGAGTGTCCATTTCTACAGGAAGTGATTGGAATGCACAGAGGAGAAGCAGGAGCTATTGCCCTCTATGTTCAGCTTCGGAGCCTCCAGTCCTGCACCCCTGTCTGTCTTGCATCTGGTTGTTTTTCTATAGCTCCCTGGAGGACCCACTCCTAGGGAGTCACAATGAGACACACCCATGTCTGAGCTCTTCCCTCCCATTGCCTCCCAATTGACCAGGGCTGGCAGAAGTATGCTTTCTGCTATCTCATCATAACTGGGTTCTCTTCATGCTACAGAGCAGGAGTTGGCACACTTTTTTCTATAAAAGGGCCAGATAGTAATTATCTTAGGCTTCGTGGGCCTGTCACAACTGCTCAATTCTGCTGTTGTAGAATGAAAACAGCCATAACAGTGTGTCAGTGAATGAGTCTAACTGTGCCCTAATAAATCTTTGTTTGCAAAAAGGGGAGGTGGGTTGGATTTGGTCTGTAGTCATTGTATGCCAGCCCCTGCCGTGGAAGAAACCACTGGAGCTGAGTCCTCCAGGCACAGATCTTGATAAGGAAGTGTGGTGAGTTAGAGATGGACACATTTTTTTTTTTTTTACACATTTTTGCCATCAAATGGTGGCTCTCTGAAGCCTCACTCAGGGAGCATGTAATTGCTTAGACCAAAAGACTACAGTGGACGTGGCAATAAACCCATTTCTGATTCAGTCCTTGAGAGATTGGGAGCTCCCTCTTTCAGACTCTTGGAACACTCTTGAAATTCTGAACACTCACATAAAACTCCCAGTTACCACCTTGGCCATGTAGGTCAGTTGGTTAGAGCATCATCCTGATATGCCAAGGTTGTGGGTTTGATCCCCGGTCAGGGCACATACAAGAATCAACTAATAAATGCATAAATAAGTGAGCAACACATCAATGTTCCTCTTAAACCAATAAATTACTAGAAAAAAATTTTTTTATCCCAATTACCCATATGGAAAGGCCCTGAGATTATACAGAGATGAGAGGGGTACAGTGGAGCCCAGCCTTCCAGCCGCCCCTACCAACATGCCAGGCATGTGAGTGGTATGGTCATGGATCCTTTAGGGAAGCCCTGTTGCCACCCATTTCCACCGACTGTGCCAGCCCAAGCCAGAGGAGGCAGAAGAACCACCCCACTAAGCCCTGCCCACACTCATGACACACAAGAATGAATGTTCTTTGAATTCGCTAAATGTGGGTGGATTGCCTAAGCAGATTATGGATGAAAAGCCACTGGAAAAACTGAAAAATACTAGGATATTTATTATTCTTGTTCCACTTAAAATCTAACGGAGTCACGGAATCTCATTGTTTCCTCCTCTTGGTTAACGCTAGGTAAAGCTTCTAACAATCGGCCTCTACATATCAGAGCATGAGAAAATTAATTTTTCCTACCACAGAACACCAGCCCGAAAATTCTGGATGGAAATAAGAGCCAATGCGATGAAACAATAGGTGGTTTGGGAAGTGAGAGGATTTAGCACCGTGTTTGAGGAGGGTTACATCTTTACTGCCTTGTGGGAGCTTGCACCTCCCTTGGCATAGTTGTCCAATCCCAGTACACAGCACAAGGTGTGCCTGTCCAAGCATGGCGGGAACAGAAAGGCCTGTCTCCCCTCTCTCTGCTTTTCCAGAAGGAAGGGTTCTTGCTGGGGGGCTCTGTCAGCGCCTGGACGTGCCTTTTGGGTGTAGAATCTGGGCCGTGGACATATTGTCCTAAGAGAAAGAATTGTGGGGAGAGTAGACTACACTTCCCAGAGAGTCTGTGCGGGAGCATAAATGGAGGCCTGGGGTGGAGGAGGGGCTGGAGAGAGAATGGAGGAGCCGTGTGGAGGTAGGGGGAAAGCGTGGATGGGAGAGAAAGGAGCAGATTGTGAGCCATGGTGCCACCTCTGTGCGTGGGAGACACTGTGCCGGGGGCGTGGGGGAGAATGTTACAGTGGGCAACCAGGAATGTTGGAGATTTTGGAGCGGCAGCTGCTGCCCGTGTGGAGCTAGTGCCAGTGGAGAGAGGGTTGTGAAGAGGTTTTGTTGGACGATAGGAACACTATCCCCACCCCCAGTTCTTCGGTCTTTTGTAGAAGACAAAATAGCATTGGACTAGTCTGATTATCATCTGGGCCTGTTGTAAACTGAGACTTTTCCCCCCCCCTAAAGTATCCCATAGAAGAGAGGAATCATAGCCAAGTTCCTACAAAGTTTCTCCTATTTGGGGCCCTCTCTCATCTCCTTTATTTTCAACAGCTACGTGCTGTCCAGGGAAGGCAATTGACCTAAAAGATCTCGATCGATACTATTTTTTGAGCGAGTCTACAAATCACCTGGTGGCATCTAAGGAAAAAGCAAAAATACTGAATATAAATGTAGTTGTTTGTTTTGGGAGGATCAGCTCCCAATGGCAATGGGTGATATCGTCTACAGAACATCTTTTATAGATCTTTATAAATCTTTAAATAGATCTTCATATGTCTTTAGAAAGCAAACAGTACTTATGTCCTGGAGATCAAAGATAAGCACCAGCAAGATTAATAAAAGGAAAGACATGAGAGCTAACATTATACAAGCAGGTGCTTGTGCCTTACGGTAACATTCCCGTGACAGCCTCATTCATGGAATCAGAAAGCATTGATCTGCCAGCTCAGAGGGAAATTGTGGAAATAATTCAAAAAGTGACTGTAGCCATGTTTTCAGTGATTTTTCTCATTGGGGGGATTTCCTTATATCTAGGTTTTTTGACATGGAGACATATAGATAAATGTCTATTTCTTTTGTGCTTTTGTACTTTTCTTTGAACTGACATAGTACATGCACAAAGCCACATTGGGTCTTGGTTCTAGTCAGATTTCACAATATATTCTCTAAGGGCTACCTAACAACGCAGTAAAAATAACCATTTTATCTGAATTTCATATATGTTTCAAGAGAAAATATGTTGCTTAGAACCTTTTTTTAACCCCCCAACCCCAAAGAAATACCTGTTTTTGCACTTCTTGATATGTGTAGACAATTTAGAGTAGACACAAGGTGAAACCTGAGAGTTGTCAATCACATACAAATATACTTCTTGAGACTGGGGCATATTTATGTGATAATTATTTTAAGTGTCAAAACAAAAAGTCTTTAATTCTTGTGTTGTTTTGGTACAAGTCATCATGACTGGAGGGACCCGGCTTTCTATGGCTCTGGCATTGACCTAGAGAAGTCACAGTGGGCACTATGCAGGCCTAGATGCCCACAGGCTGGCTTGGTTTGGCCTGTGCGTTCCTTGTTTGCTTTAAGTTTCCATCAGTTCCCTTTAGGTGGGGTTCACCATAACCCCCATACTCCCTGCTTGCTTTGGCTACCACCTTACTGATCCCTGTAGACTGTTTACTTTATTTTTGCACTCCTTGGTGAGAGTTTATAGGAATCAGTCCCATAAATTGACCATAAAACCTGCCAGACAACTTGGTTATGCATCAGTTGCCTTATCATTTCCAGATTTACCACCAAGTGGCCTCATAAGAAAAGAGCCAATTTGGTTGGCTCTCCCTGAGGCTTTCTTAACGTTATGCCTTTAGTGCACTCATCACTTTGGACCTAAAAATAAGATTGCAGCACCCTGGTCACCCCTGCAGGTATCGGATGATTCCCTCCCAACAGAGGCCTCACGAGAGGATTATGAGATTTGGATTATAAAATATTACAGTGCAATTTGGAATTTAGTATCAGATTCACATGTTCACGTGCCAGCTTTATCACTCACATGAACATCAAAAGGGAGCCTCCGGAAAGAAAGTCAGTAGTGAATAAAGCTCGAATCAGGCATTTCAAACCTCTCTTGGGGGCCTAATGAGAATCTATGGCATTTTTCATCTTCCAGCGCTCATTGTGTATTTCTTTTTCCCACTCTGTCAACAAAACAAATAGGTTACAAAGAAAAGAGTTTATGCTGAAAAGACCATGTCAATTACATTAGCGGCCACTCCAATGATATTCCTGTGTATTAGAATTCCTTAGTAACTCTCCTTCTATTTTTCTAGAAGAGGAAAAAAAAGAAAAACAAACAAAAAAAAACTGGGAAGCAGTATTATGTGCTTAAAAATAAAAGCCAGCTGCTCATCACACTTTCACTGCTCCCCATCCTCCTCCCTTCTCTGCAGGGCATACAGGAAGTACAATTTTCAGTTTTATTTTCCTTTTTAAAAATCTTCTGTTGCAAGACTAGTATCTGTGTAGATAGATAGATCTGGTACCTGAAAGTGGGTATTTTTGTGTCCTGTCTCCCTAAAAGGATATTTAGCACGTTATCTCAGATTTTTACATGAGAGAGGGACTAGACAACACATACACTTTTGAAGACTTGTGCTTTTATTTTTTTACCAGTTAATAAAAATCACGTTTTAAGCACACACTACTTTTATAGGGGGAAATATCTAAGGTAGTAGCTATGGTAGGTTGGTGGCAGAAATGGCCCCAGTTCTCTGTCCCTCCCCACATCCAAGCCCTTGACAAAGTGACTGTTTTGCTCCTCCCATCAAGAAGGAGATGTGATTCCCCGCTCTGGAACCTGGGCCGGTCTCGTGACTGCCTTTGGCCACATGGAGAAGTGGTGTGTGCCCGCTCTCAGCCTTGTCCTCATGAGGCCCCGTGCTTCTATTCTCTCTTGGAACCTGGGCGAGGGAGCTGGAGGGGGAGAGAACACCTGGAGCAGGACCAGTCACCTGGCGGAGGCCCTTCCACATCAGGCAGCCTGAGCCAGCCTGCCCACGGGCCGAAGATGCACCAGAGAACCAGCCAATCCCAGCCCACGTCGGAAGGACTACTCAGCCAACCCATAGGCTCGTGGAAAATATCAAAGCATTTTTCTTAAGCCACTATTTTTTTTTTTGTTTGTTTTTGTGTGTGTGAGTGTGTGTGTTTTGTTTATTTGTTTTGTGTGTGTGTGTTTTGTGTGTGTGTGTGTTGTGTGTGTGTGTGTGTTTTGTTACATGGCAATAGATTGAGATGCTATTACAGTGCAGTTTGCAATTTAGTATCAGATTCACATGTTCATGTGCCAGCTTTATCACTCACACAATGTGTGACAAATTAGTCCCTCTAAAGCAGTGTTTCCCAAACTTCTCTCATGATGAGAATCACCTGGTGGAGTTGTTAAAACACAGATTCCTGAATCCCAACTAAGAAGTGCTAAACTAGAATTTTTGAGAACATATAGGTAAAATTGCATACCTAACTTAGTGCTCTGTATATAACATCTGTCTTAGAGCACTAGTTAAGTATACAATTTTACCTATATGTTCCCAAAAATTCTAGTTTAGCACTTCTTAGTTGGGATTCAGGAATCTGTTTTAACAACTCCACCAGGTGATTCTCATCATGAGAGAAGTTTGGGAAACACTGCTCTAAAGTTTCATTTCCTCATTAAACTAGGAAAATTTCTGGCGTATAAGACGACCCCCTAATTTTACAGTTAAAACATAGGTTTAGGACTATATTCGCTGTATAAGACTACCCCCCACTTCCCAGGCAACACCGGTTCTTTTTTTAATAGACCGCCTCTCTGACTCTGGCCAATCCAAGCAGGCTTTTTATGCATGCAAATTATACATGTTCTGTACCCGAAGCTACACTGTGTTCTAGTAAAAAGCCTGCTAGGGCGGTGGTATAGTGCTATCCTAGATTTCCAAGTGAGGTGCTTTCTATCCGTCCTCTTTTCTCTGTTCCCTCTGCTGAGACCTGAATTCAGACCACTGAAAAAGCCCGGTTGACTTTTTTTCGTTTCAAAAGTCGTCTTATATGCCGGAAAATACGGTATACTAAAAAGCTAGTGGAAGAATTAGAGATGTTATATAGAAAGTGCCTGG
The DNA here is from genome assembly GCF_964339955.1 of Pipistrellus hanaki. Lineage (NCBI taxonomy): Eukaryota > Metazoa > Chordata > Mammalia > Chiroptera > Vespertilionidae > Pipistrellus > Pipistrellus hanaki. Next base: position 4,966,913 of record NC_140512.1, read on the forward strand.
AAAACAGATGTTCAATAGATGAAAGTTACTGGCATGTTTGTGTATATGCCCGAGATCATGTGACTTCCACCTTCCTGGAGCCCGCAGGTGACAGGTACGAAGCGGATAACTCTGAGAACAGTCTGTGTATCCCCACAGGAGGCCTCCTAAACCCCAGCTCCTCTAAGTAACTTTCTTCTCCTAGCAATAGCTCAAGGTGATTCTCCTTCAAGAAAGATAGTACCTTTACCCTCCGACCCATGGCATTCACTTCGGGAGGTCAGCTCTAATTCTGGGCGTTTGCACTGACCTTGACCTGCCTCCCTGGTTGGCTGCTATTGTTTGATTGCTCCTCCTCCTCTGACTCATCCACATTATTACTGTGGCGTGGCTTCTCCAGCTGTTACCTATCCTGCTACTGTCTTAATCGGTGCTCTGATCAGTTCCTCCTGGCAAAGACTGCCTGGATACTCACCAGACCCCTTTCTCTTCCTGGGTACATAGCTAAACTACATCTTCCAGCCCCTCCTATCTTTTGGGGCCGTTACTAGTTCTCAGTAATGGAAACCTGTTGCAGAACTGGCGCATAGCTTCCCGGATGAAACAATTGAAAGTGGGTGCACCTCTGTGCTCTTATTTCAACTTGAGGTTGGCTGGTTAACAGGATAGATCAGAGGACAGTGGTGGCAGAGGGGATGATAAAAGTACTAGAAGGAGAGTCTAGATCCCTGTGATACCACCTGAAAGAGAGCCTCCTAGGAGAATGACCTGACCAGGAACATCTGCATTCGACTTTGCATAAGTTAGAAATAAATTTTTATTAGGTTAAGTCTCTGAGATTTAAGGGGTTGTTTGTAACCACAGCATAACTTAACGTGTTTGACTAATTAATACAACTCCCAAATTTTGTGGCCCTATTTTCTTTGTTTCTGAAAGTGCTCCTGGCATAACAGCTATGATTTATCTCATTGCTTCTCACAGATTCTTTGCATCTTTAAACCTAAGCAAGTCTCCTAGAATTCGGATGGAAAGAAAATATAAACTAACTCAACAAATATTTATTAAGTAAATATTTGCCAGGTATTGGGGTAGGCACTGAGGTTAGAGAGATGAAAGACAAAATGGCATCCTAGCGACTCACTCAGTTTTATACCTCCCAGGACTGAGCTCTGATATCTCCACTCTGTTCCCAAGTGTGAGCCCCTTTTCCCCCTCTGCTTCTCCTTCTCACGTCTCAATGCTGAGGCTAGGGTAGCTCCACCATATCCTGCTACTTTTCCCACCCAAAGCCCCCGGTAAGAAGACCCATTTTTGCTTTCCCTAATGCACCAGGACTTCAGAGGGGAATGGGAAAATTAGGCAACCCCCATAAACATCCTCACTGAGACACTGGATTTCAGTGTCACAGTATTTTTGCTGTTGTTCATTCTCTTGCATAGATGCTGAGAGAGATGGACCACGAGGTTGTGAATCTGTGTGTTTCACTACCATTGTGTACAAGCTGGAATCTACCTGGTCATTGAAATGGGGAATAAGTACTCGATAAAATGATGCTTAGCTTTCTTTCCCATTGAAAAAAGACCAGACACTTGGCTAAAGAGATTCTATTTGACAGAGAAAAGATGAGGTTCATTAACATTTTAACAAATGTAGTCCCAGCAGTGATTCCTATTTCAATCATAACACTTTGCATTCCCGGGTTAAGTCCGGAAACATTTCTCCTCCTCGTGCTTTTTGGTGTTTTTCATTTGCTACTGAACAACATGCTGCTGGATAATCAGTCACATTTGGGGTGTTTTCAAGGATCTCTGTGTATTAGCTGGAGCCATTTGGGGCCAGGCAGGAAAGTGGTCCGGCAGCACAGCACTTTAGTTACATCTGCTTGTTGTAAAATGTTAAAAATGGTTATTGTGGTGTCTTTTGTTTGTTTGTTTGTTTTAAACCAGAGGTGTCTACTGAGCCCGGAAAGAATCAGAGGAGCCACACAGCTGGGCGCTATAAATGCCTCCGGATTGGAACTCATCTTTTAATCATCTCACTGACTATACATAGAATATGCAGCAAGAGGATGTTGGCCATGGAACCGTCATCATCTGCTTCTCAGCTCCGCAGGGTCTGACCGTGAGCGAGACCTGCTCGCTGTGATGCTGCGTGTGCCGGATGGAGGTGATGAGTTCTCTGCCTGTGCACAGAGCAGTTTCGTTCCGCCTCTTCTCCAGCTTTTACAGGCTCCCAGGGGCCACCCACCGAGCCTGCGCTCAGGACCACGCACATACTCCCCCAGACGCTGGCAAGTCCCTTGTGCCAAAAGAAGCCTACTTCACAGATTGTAGGTGGCATTTCAAGAAACAACAGAATAGTGTTCCTCATTGAACAGGATCAAGATTCTACTAACTCCTTGGTTTGCAGAGTAAATGTGACAGATGTGGCTGATCTGGCACAGATGATACTACCGAATACAATAAAATTCTATTTTTCACATAGTGCCAGTTGAGAACCTTTTTTCCATGTAAACACTTCAGAAATCACTTACTGGAAGAGAAATGCTGCTTCCTGATTACGCTGCAATTGGCACAGAATATCTCACTAATGTATTGAAAGCATTGCCTTTTTTCTCAGTGTTAAAATAATAAAAAAAACACTAAAAAAAATTTAGAAGCCTAGCAAAGATAGCAAGACCAACTTCATTTTTTTAATTCTCTGACTATTATGTTCAAGAACTTATTCACTAGGAAAGAGCTGGCCACTCCACAAACATTAGTTGAACTAAAATCTTTGGATGTCTGTTCTACTGAATTGTCTGTTTCATCGATAGCCTGACTTTTGTTTGGAAGGTTCCTTGGCAATCGTACTATATCCTGACACATAGTTCTTTTTTTAAAACACTAAATTGAATTGCTCTTGGAGTTTTAGACTTTGAATATGCCCCAGGTGGGACATCTCAAATAGCAGATAGAAGTCCTATGCCACGGACGGTTTTAAACCATGAGAAATAAACATTTTTCTCTTACTCATTTCTGTTCAACCATAATATTTTTTGTCGGTGCTGAAATGATAAATTCGACTTCATCAACTGCTCAGGTGATTTTTGTGTTGTTATTGCCTTTGTTTTTCTTATGGCCATTCTGAAATTCTTCTGTTGTTAATAGGAAAGAAAGCTCAAAAGGATGTGCCCTTTGAATTAAAATTTCATAAAGATAAATGAAAAGAGAGAAAATAGAAAGTGAAGAGGAGAGAAATTAAAAGATGTTTTGTTTAGACATAGCAAAGACCTTGGCTTGGAGATTTCTATTTCTCTGGGGTACAGACCTTCTGGCACATCTGTTCACCTTCCAGGACAGGCAGGCCTCCCCAGGACCTTGGGTGTGGCTGTTAGAGAGCCTCCTGGGAGACACCGCTAGGTCTGTCCATTGATAGGCCTCAGAGACATTGGACTCAGCTGAAGGCCAGGTGAGGAGCGTAAGGAATCTCGGGGAAGAGGAGGTTTTAAGAGCTTGTTTAGAGAGATCTCATTGCTTGGCCTGCATGCCTCAGTGGTTGAGCATCGACCTATGAACCAGGAGGTGACAGTTCGATTCCAGGTCAGAGCACATGCCTGGGCGGTGGGCTTGATCCCCAGTGTGGGGCATGGAAGAGGCAGCTGATTAATTATTTCCTCTCATCATTGATGTTTCTATTCCTCTCTCCCTCTCTCTTCCTCTCTGAAATCAGTAAAAATATATATATATTTTTTTAAATAGAGAGAACTTACTACAGAAAGAAGAGACCTTTTAGAGACCTTTAAGCAGAGTGGAGAGGAACAGGGTGCGGTGGCCACAGGCAGAGAGAACGGCCACTCCTGTGGGAGTGGGGAGGCCAGCAAGTCCCACGGTCACCAGGGCCATGTGTACATGAGGGACACCTTCTGGGACATGCAGTAGAAGTGGGTGGCAGGAGAGTGGCTTCCCAATGGTCTAGAGCTGCAGCATCTGTAGTGGAGCCATTAGGCCAGAAAAACATAGGTATACATACATGACCTCATTCATCCCCCAGATGTGCGGAGGCCTGGGGACCTGTGGGACAGAGAAGAAGGAATCCTGTAGGAGGCATCCTTATCAAGTGCAACAGGCCAAAGGACATCTTGTTTTAGAAATCAGGAAAACCAACGAAAAGAATCGAAAACACACCTGTATTGGGCGCCTACCTGTGCCAGCCTCTCCCCCCGGGTGCTTCCAGGGCTGCCTCACCAGTCACAGCCAGCTCTGCGGAGGGCAGCTCTTGTCCATGTTCCACATGGTTTCAAAAAAGCTCAAGGCATTTAAAAATAATGCTACTGAAAACCACAAGGCAAATAAAGGTGGAAACTTGAATGCTGTCGGTTAGACTTGTGCTGCTTAGAGCTTCATTGAGACTTGGTTGTAATTATTGCGTACCTGCTATCCTCCCAAAATCTGAGGTGGTTGTTTTTGTTTGTTTGTTTGTTGTTTGCCTTAAGAAAGCCAGAGCTGGTTTCTGCTTTTTGCAAGCAAAAGAAACTGAATACCAAAAAGTATAGAATGCAACTATTGTGAAAGCTTATAGGAAGTTGCCTAAATGAAAGTGCATCTAAGAAATGAGCGCTGCCACCTGTAAGGAAAGATTTCGGCAAAGAAAACGAGCACTAAGATGCAGAAGGGATAGCAGAGTAGCTTACTATAGGCTGGTTACCAGGCCATGGGCTTCACAAGTAGAAGCTCATTTAATCTTTATGAAGGCTGACTCAGATGGGTGCTTCTCTAAATCTCACTTCGCATTTGCAGATTTTGGAAGTGGCCAAGCTGGGGTTTTCACCTCGGTCTGTCTGATTATCCAGTCTGCTTCAGCCGTCACTAAGCTACTGCTTCCGACAAAATAATTAGTGCCCCAGGTGACCTCCAGCCATAACCCTGAGCCTCTGATGCTTCAAGATGAAAAAAAAAAAAAAAGAAAAAAAAAAAAAAAGGAGTAAAAATTCTTTGTAGAATTAACAAAATGAAATGTGGGTGAAATTTTGAAAATGATTTACTGATAATGTCAAGACATTTGAAAGCTATTTGAGCTGGGAATTAATTGATCTAACAGGACAACATAAGCAGACCTGATAGATGCATAGCCATTTGTGCTGGGAATTGATAGACGACTCTACCTGGCTCCCCCGTAGCCCTTTGCACCCTCCCCACCAGCCCTGACACAGGTGACCCTCCATTTGTGTTCAGTCCAGCTCCAGGCTGCACATCAGACCCACCTGGGAGCTTTTAAAAACCCGGACGCTGGGCCTGCACCAGGGCCAATCACATCAGACTCCTAAGTGTAGGGGTGGTGATTACAGTGGGATCTCCAGGTGATCCCACTCACCAGGTTGATGATTGGTGGTGGTGATTACAGTGGGATCTCCAGGTGATCCCACTCACCAGGCACCGCCGAGAGCACTGCCTCCAGATCACGCAGACCTCCGGGAGGTCCGTGAGGGCACAGAGGGTGTCGCAGGGAGGGCCTGGCCTGCCCCCCGCCCCCATTGCTGGAGGCCCACCTCTGCTGCCAGGGGACCCAGCTCGGCCGCCACGTGTGCATGTGGAGCCCCAGGTAAGAGGGTGCTTTTCCTGATGGGCCCTGATGGCACTGCTGGTCCGTGGGTGGTTATGACACTACCTCTCTATCTAAAGGTGCTATTGGGGGTGCTTTCGGTCCTGTGGCGCTTGGCATGAAGCCTCCAGGAAGTCACCTTGCCTCCTTCCCCTTTGAGCCCAGACTTTGCAAAAGGGCCATGATGTTTCTGTCTCTCCTGCTGACTGAGGACACTTTTTATTTGTTCTATTAAATACCCTGGAATGTAGTAAAATTGCTGAAGCACACACAGTCACCGCGCTGGCTGCCACCCAGGGAACAGGCGTCTTCACCGCTGTCTCACACCAGGCTGGCCTGGCGCCTCAGTCCTGAGTCTCGGGATCCTCCTTGCTCCTTGAGTCTGTGTTCCTTCTGATAACCTGCCTCACACTCCAGCTCCCACTCCGTGGGGACTTCTGGCAGCTGCCGTTTCTCCTCAACCAGTGTCCTATCTACCTGCAGCTCAGTGAATTGCCTGTGTGCAGTGCTTGGCACACTGACGCACACTCCTGTTGGCCGTCATTACCGCCAGACTGGGTCTCTGTCCTCCTTGTCCTGGAGTCCCCCTCGTCCCTGCACTGGGCCTGCCTCTGCTCCTGCCCCGTCTCACTGGCCAGTTCCTCTCCGTCTCTCACCCCAGCGCACTTAGTGGAACCCTCTCCTGACCCAGCAGGTCCATCAGAGAATATCTGTATTTTATGTGATTACACACGTGTTTATTCATGAATAAATATTTTACCTGCCAGGTGCAATTCTGGGGGTGTAGGATACAAGACAGATCAGACTCCAGCTCTATGGGACTTGCGTTCCGTTGAGACAGACATTAAAGAAATGAAATTTGAGTGCAGAATTGTAATAGTTATGAAGCAAGGAGGAAAGGAAGCGGTAGAGCGACTTTGAGTTGGGAAGTTAAGGAAGGTGGTTAATGAGAGGTAAATTCTCACTGAGGCTTGGATAACAGAGGTGGGGGTGGAAAGGGTTCGGGGCAGAGAGATGAGCTGGGACAAGGCCAATGGTGGGCACAAGCCGGGCATCCTTGGGGACCAGTAGGAAGACTAGGGGAGTGGGACCAATAGGAAAACTAGGGAAATTGGGAGGAGGTGAAACCAGAGAGGGTGGCGGGGTCAAACCAGGTTGGACCCAAAGGAGTGTGGAGTTTTTTCTAGGAGCCATTACGTGACAAACCATCACTCGCCTTTCCAGCAGAGATGATTGTAGGAGGCAGGACGGAAGCAGGGAGAGCTTTTCAGAAAGAAAAATGGACCAATCCGGATGCGTTTGGTTTGGGTAGGACTAATGGGTTAGCATGTGGGTAGAAAGAAGTGGATGGATTCCGAATATACAGGATGCCCTCCCCTCATGTGTACACAATTTGAGTAATTATTCATCCCCATGGGTTAAATCTGACAAGAAACATCAATTGAGCTATCAGCTGTTAAAGCATGTATCCACTGGATTTTGAGAGCCCAGTGGATACCTGGAGGGATCGGAGCTATTAGGAAAGTGAAGAAACAAGACCAATCCATAGGCTGGCAGTTACACAAATGGTTAGTGGTAGCACCTTCTACTGAGATGATGAAAACTGGGAGAACAGACCTGGGAGAAGAGCCCCAAAGGTCTGTAGACAAGTTGAGGATTATGTGCCTGTTGGGCAGCAATCACTGAGCAGCCTGTCGCACGCTCAGCATCCTGGGCAGTCACACAGCAAATTAAAAGGCCTAGCAGTGCTGCGCTTTAAAAGGTCTAAATAATATTCGGTGTGAACAATAGTGTACTCAGGCTGTCAGATGCTAGTCTGTGTTATTATCCCTTTCAACAAATTGGCAGAAAATAACTGTGGGCAGTCGCTTGGTATTCAGCACACAGCTGACCTGGCAGCCCTGTGATTGCAGCCTGTCCGTGGTAAACAGTGAGCAGGAGGGGAGGGGAGCGTAGGTGGGGGAAGCCAAGTGCCGGTGCTCTCACATTACATCCTGCCTCTGACTATCTGGTGTGGGAGAGAGTTTCTGCTGACGTCCTGCTCCCTTCTCCACCTTCACCTCTCCCCCTCACCCTGACCCCGGAGTCCTTCCAATTGGAGGTACCCACAAAACAGGCATAATGGTGTTCACATCATTGTTGAACTTAACCCCCTGGGAGAAGCAGATTGTCGCTTTGTCCTGAATTATTACTGTGGAAATTATAGTAAAGAATGTAAGCATTCTTCATGAAAGCCTCAGCTCAGAGACACCTTTGACCTTTTGATGTATTTTCTTCAAACACACACACACACACACACACACACACACATGTTTTGATTTTATAGAATTGGAGGTTTTCTGCTTTTTTTTTCATGTAAAAATATATGCATTCTTGTCATATCATTACTTTTTAAAAACAGGATTATTACTGCAATCATATGAATGTCCCATAATTTGCTAACCATCCTCTACCACAGGGGTCCTCAAACTTTTTAAAGTGGGGGCCAGATCACGGTCCCTCAGAGAGCTGGAGGGCCGGACTATATGAACTACTAATTCCTACTGTAACACCTCGGCTGCGCTCACTGCCCAAAAAACCTGGTGGGCCGGATCAGACTCCTAGATATTAAGGTTCTTTTCACATTTTTGCTCAGATGAACATGCAGTGATAAATATCCTTGAGCATTAAGTCTTTATTTATGTATCTGCTTCATTTTTAAAAATGTTAATTAATATTATTGATTTCTAGAAATTAAAAAATTTAGGTTAAAAGTATTTTACACCAAATTCCCCACTAGCAAAGTTATGCTAAACATGGACAGCTGCTTGAAAGTACCTATTTCACTATAGCTATTATATGAGTGAATATACGATTACTTCACTTTGGAAAAAAATAACATTTGAAATTAATTTAAAGGGATTTTTTTCATTTTACTTTGTGTCTGAACACTTTGAGATGTCCTTTGGGTACTATCACAAATTGATGTATTGGTGATTTGCCCATTATTATATTAGAAAAGTTTATGATTTATGAAGGTAATGAATGAAATTATTTATACTTTCCTAGTTTGTCCCTTGTCTTCTAATTTTTACAATACTTTTTAAAGAAACCATACTTTTGAATGAATATTGTATCAAAATTAATAGCAGATACTTGAGAGTCAGATCTGAGATCACAACCTGGGTCTGCCTCTTGCTAGCTGTGTCCTTTCAAATTATTTAACTTCTTTAAGCCTCAACTCCATATTTTTTAAATTAATGTAATAACACCAATGTGACAAATTTATGGTAAAGAGTAAATATAATAGTAATAATAATAACATTGGTTTCAGGTGTTATATACCCTTTTACATGGATCATCTCATTTAATCCCAACAACAGCCTTATTAGGAAGACATTAGGCACATTATTTATAAAAGAAAGTACAAATGCGGAGCCTTGAGGAGCCCCTCAGTAAGGAAACCTGATAAATTCTGTTTATTCCAGTGTCTGCCAAACTTTTTTAATTACAGAAACTCTCTATCAAGTAGTACCATTCACTGGCATTTCAAGGACAAGGTTATTTTTAAGTGAAATTTTATTTTGAGGTCATTGCAGATTCACATGCAGTGGTAAGAACTATGAGAGGAACCATGTGCCCTTTACCCCGCTCCCCCCCATGGTATTGTCCTCTGAAACATAGGAGGACATCACAACCAGGACCTGGACACTGACACAACCAGGTCACAGAGCCGTCCCTCACCACAAGGACGCCCCCCCACCCCAACTTCGCAGACACACCCACTTCTCCGTCCCCTGCTTCCTCTTCAAGCCAAAGTGTCTCCTCTTACAGTTTCAGCAGAGTCCTGTGAGTGAGCCAGTCTGTCCTCAGCCTCCCCAACATTTGGTGGCGCCACCATTTTTTGTTGAAGATGTTTTGATAGGCATATACAGACATTTCATTGTGATTTTAATAGACATTTCCCGCTGAAACCGGTTTGGCTCAGTGGATAGAGCGTCGGCTTGGGGACTGAAAGGTCCTGGGTTCGATTCTGGTCCAGGGCATGTACCTTTGCTGCAGGCACATCCCCAGTAGGGGGTGTGCAAGAGGCAGCTGATCGATGTTTCTAACTCTCTCTCTCTCTCTTCCTCTCTGTATAAAATCAATAATATATATATATATATATTTAAAAATAGACATTTTCCAACAACTAATGACCTTGGACATCTCTTCATGGGCTTATTTGCCATCTGAATACCTTCTTCGTTGAAATTTCTTCCATGTGTTTTGCCCATATTCTAGTTAGATTTTTTAACCATCAGATCTCGAGTTATTTACATGTTCTCGGTCCTGCTTGTTCGTCAGATACGTTTTACAAATAAGTTCCCATCTGTACCGTATCTTTTCACACTCTCCACAGGGCCTGCCACAGAACAGAAGTTTTCAATTTTGATAAAGTCAGATTCAGTCGTACTGTTTCTGCAGGTTTAAGATTCTGGGTGAACCTTTTCTTTCAGCATCGGGAGAACAGCACGAACGCCTTGTCATTTCTGTTATACTCACACTTTTCCCTGTAATCAAGGCGACATTTTTCTGATTTCAAGATGTTTTCCTTTGTCCATAGCTGTTGGCAGTGTCATTATGATGTGTCTTGTTGTGGATTTCTTTTGAGTTTATCCTTGTGGGGGTTTCTCATAACCACCAGATAAACTCATGGGAGAATGTCACACGTATGAGTCACTGGTGATAGCAGAAAACAGGAGGTAGCTGGTCAGGGTGATGAGATTAAAATGCAAATATGATCATGTCACACATGAACTTAAGGCTTTTAAACAGTTTCCCAGTGTCTACTGAGAAACCCAAGCTCAGCCGAACACATAAGGCCATCTGTGGGCTCACGACCTCCCTCCTACCTCACCTCCTACACCCACAGTTTGGGATCTACTCACAGTTCCCTTGCACCCCTGCGTTACCCTTTGCTCTGCTCTTTGTGCCATTTCTTCTGTCTACTGTGCCCTTCCCCACCCGCTCCTCGCCATCTTCTCAGTCTGGCTAGCTCCCCCTCCTCCTTCCAGACTTACCAGATGGGTGTGGGCCATGACCTTCAAGTGGGCTTCTCTGGCCACCCCTTCCTCCACTCATTGACTCATCTCTGTGCTCCAAGCTTGCCTTGTGCTTTGTGCTAATTGAGTTCTTGTCATATTGTATTGAAATGTTCCATTTATAAGTCTTGTCTCCCCTCTGGACTGTGAGTTCCACCAAGAGAGAAAGCCCATTCTGATCCCACTTTGTAGCTGCATTGCCTAACACAGTGCATATAATACTGAATAAATGACATGTCAGGTGCTGGTGGTACCCCCATTCATATCTGGGCCTTACCACACTATTTTGGGCGCAGCCCCCATCTGATGTAGGCTCGTGGCAATTCTAGCCATTCCTGAAATAATTCATTAGGTTCTTTTCTGCAGATAAATGAGAGGTGGGGCAAAATGCCTACTTAAAGATGATCTAAAAAGAAAATAGGTAATTTTTATATGCCTCAGCCAAATACAAAGTGGATTTATAATTGTTTATGAGGTGAGGTGTCTCAGTGATTAAGGACTCAGCTTTGGAGGCAGAGCAATCTGTGGACAAATCTCTTTCTATTACATATTCAACCTTGGCAAAGAACCCAGCCTCTCAGCGACTTCCTCTGGAAAATTGAACTAATATAACTGGGTTTTTGGGAGAATTCAATGGTATAATTCTTGCAGGCTACATAATATAGAAAACTGTTGTGATTGTTTTTATTAACATAAAGGATATGGCTACAAATTTGCATATCTACATATAATCTGAAAAGAACTTTGAAGAGGTCAGACAGTGAAGCATCAAGAATGTTTGTCGTAAATTTAGAAAAGTGCTCTTGCACGGAGGCATGGAAAGGTTCATTCATTCATTCATTCACTCACTCATTTAGCAAAGGTTAACTTCTCACATTGCAGAATGTCCAAGACACAGTGATCTCTGGCCCTTTTGCAAGTTAAGAGGATTAAGTGAAAGGGAACCGTTGATCTCTAGAGCCGAGTGTGGTGGAGTCCCCACAGGAGTGTGTGCCCTGCGTGCTCTGTCTAAAGACCTGGAACCGTATCTGGCCCGCGCTCCATAAACAGGTTCCACTGGATTACCTGAACCTGCAAAAACTGGTGACTGACACCAGAACCGCCAGAGCTTCTTACGGAAAACAGGTTTCAGCAAAGCTGCCTGCTGGGGGTGGGGCAGCAAGCCCACCCCGCCTCCTCCTAAAGGGCCCCATCCCTCTCCCCCTGTGGGGCAGGGGAACTGGGAGGACTGGGTTCCAGACCCAACTGTCCCCCTCCCTGGCAGTGTGTGATCGTGAACAAGTTCCAGCGTCTCTCTTCTCAGTCCCCTCACCCATAAGGTGCAGAGACGCTGTGCTCCCTTCCGTTCTGTGATTCCCCACGGCTTCCCAGCAGCCCTTTCTGAGCCTGGCTGAGCTGGGAGCTCCACATTTGGCCCTCGTTTGGCAGAGATGGAGCCTTTCCCTTACCCAACGGGGTCACGGAATGACACTGTATCTGGTGCCGTCGATGAGATGATAGGTTGTGCCTGCCCAAATCCGCATGGTGGTTTGGGAGAAACTTTAGGAGAAATAAACACTGGAAGCGACAGACAAGGAGCCAGCACGAAGAATGCAAAGGGGGTAGGATTTCTGTGCGTAGTAATCAAGTTGATGACATTAAACGAACAACTGCGGTATCTAGGTAACCGTTAGCGCTAATGACACTTAAATCCATGTCTCAGGCACTTTTTGCCACAGTGTGAGAATGTGATGCTCACTTTGGGTTCAGGATTCAAAATTCCCGGAGTCCCCTCACCCCCACTCCCCACCGCCCCCTCCCACACACAGGAATTCCAGATCCCATTGCAGTGGGCAGCGCCCGCGCTCTGTGTTTGGGGTTCTGAAGTCAGCCAAGGTGGGGAACCGTGGGTTTCGGGAGTTGAGCCCATCTGCTGCTCCCTCGAGGTGGACATTTCCACACGCCCGTCAGCAGCAAACGCTAAGACGGAAATGCTGTGCCACTTCCCTGACATTGGTCCAGCTTTCAGTGGCTGTCACCCCGGTTCACCATGCCCAGCGCTGGCTTGGCACGGGCAGGCACAGTTAACGTTTATACTGTTTACAGAACAGCTCAGGGCGTCCGGGAGCCGGGCACCAGGAGGGCAGCGGCCGCCTCCCCCTCTGGCTGATTCCTCTGACGGCAGGTCCATGGTCGGCGACAGAGTCCAGGTACTGACACTGTCAGAGCCTCAGGCCGGAGCCCCCTTCTTCCAGCAACTCGCCAAGATGACTGCCACCGAGGACAAGAGGAGAGGCCCCGCTGTCTGCTCTCCAGGCCTTTTAGACACAAGGAGTGGTTCCTTCGGCCACATCCATGCAAATCTATGAGGTGAAATATTCATCCTCTTTGTCTCAATAATTGCATTCCTGGTGCTCTTTGGTCTGCTTGTTTTTCCTCTCCCACAGAAGGGGAGGAGAGGGGTCAGGAGGGGAGCAGGGATGGGGGGGGGGGAACAGGTTACACATACAGATGTGCTTCAGGCAACCTCGAGTCAAGTGGACATCAAGGGAATGGGCCCTGTCCACAAAGGAACGCCCCACACATGTTACCATGGCAAAACGGGGAGTCTGCAGTGTCACCCAGCATGCCCTGGGCACTGTTGTGACCGAGCAAGTTAGGGGCAAGGTTCTTGCCAAGAGAATAAATGTACGTCTTGAGCATATTAAGCACTCTGACAGCCGAGCTAACTTCCTGAAACGTGTGAAGGAAAATGACCAAAAGAGGAGGAAGCCGAAGAGCAAGGTACCTGGGTTCAGCGGAAGCGTCAGCCTGCTCCACCCAGAGAACCCAGGGGAAAGAGCCTGAGCTGCCGGAACCCATTCCCTGTGAATTCCTGGCATGATAAGTGGGGAAAAATAAAAAGACTCTGTGCTGATGAAAAAGAAGGTGACTGTTTAAAAAAAAATGGGGAGCGTGGGATGGCCTGGTTCCTGCGAGCTTGTCCCCTGCTCAGTGACCTTGTTTACTTGGTGTCCGGGCCCAGCCTGTGCCTCCAGCAGCTGTTCCTGGATGATGGGCAAGCAGGCAACTAACCCTCGGTGCCCCTACACCGGAGCACGGCCTGCAACTTAATACACTGGCTTAGCCTTGTCTGGCTGGGATTGAAGGTTTCCTCAGACTGATGGGGTCTGACGTCACAGGCCAGGCGCTAAGGCGGCCCTTAGTCTAAATTGCACCTCTGTCAGGGCTCGTCCAATCACCTGTTTGTTAACTCAATCAAGGAGCCCGTGTTTCCACATATTACTCCTCAAAAGACTCTTCAGAGGGGATTCAGAGAGCGACTCCTACTTTCTCCCCTGCCACCAAGACAGAAAACCAAGCGTCAGAAATGGAGAATGTCAATGGAGAAATCTACTGACTGAGTCCTGTTTGTGCAGGGTTTTCATCAGACTCCAATGCTTGTCTTTTATAAAACATGATGTGCCCTAATTTGTAAAGAAAGAGCTCAATGAATTATTTAAAATAAAAATATTCATTCTCTTGGTCTCAATAATTGCATTCCTGGTGCTTTTTGATCTGCTTCTTTTTCCTCTCCCACAGAAGGGAAGGAGAGGGGCCAGGAGGGGGGCAGGGAGGGAGGTGGGAGGAACAGGTTACACATACAGATGTGCTTCAGGCAACATAGAGTTAACTGCATTGTGGTGTATCAACTTGATGGACTATTATAAAATTACAATTCCGAACAGTCCAAAATGGCATGAACATGCTAATGTTTATGTGAGAAAAGCAAAATACAACAGTGCATCTAAACTATGCCTTGTAAATGTGTGACTGTATATGAATAAGAACTAGCAAGAAATATGGAACATAAAAGGTGGATATTTGGTAGCTGTGGAATACTGGGCTTTTATTCATTTAAAAAATTTTTATTAACGCTGTACAATATAGTTTGTGCAATAAAAAAAGCATATGTCTCTTTTTTTTACAACAGTTTAATGTTCTCTTGTAAGTATGATCTAACTCTACAGTGAACTCTAAAGAATATAAACTCATCCTATTCCGTGAAGGCTTAAAGCTTCTTGAAGATTTCATATATCCAACATTTAATATTTATAACATGAACAGAATATATATGTCACTGTCCCTTGTTTGATCGATGAAGGCCTGGAGGTGCTGGGACATGAATGGTAGGACCAGGGTTGTATCATTTATCAATGACGAGTGGGAGTAGAGGAGGAACACCATAAATCCCCAGCTCATGATCTATCCCGTGTTTTCAAAGAGCCCCGTGGAGCACCACACAGTCACTGAGACTCGGTGGGCACTGCTATTTGAAGTCCTGGATGAGTGTAGAAAAGAGCCTGTTAGCCAGTCTCCCCCTGACTCCAGCCTCACCGTGGCCCAATTCATCAGACGCACACAGCCGGGAGGTGGGTCTGACATGGAGCTTTCATCGCCTCTCTCCCTGCTGCATCGTGACCACAAGGTCACAGTGCGGACTCCAGATGCTGGCTGGTGGGCCATTCCTCACCCAGCTCCATTCCAGCCACACCTTTTACGTGGAACTACCTGGAGTATCTCTCTCTCTTCCTTTTCCATCAAATTGTCTAACACTTTCCATGTGGTGGACAATCCTCTAAAATGGTGTATGTTTATTTCCATGTTAATCTAAAAGATAAATCAATGTTTTTAAAATTCGGAGGTGCAGTGTCAGGCCTGGATCACGGTGGCATCAAGGAGAGCATGTGTCACTGATATAGGCTGATGTGTAAGAACAGAGGCAGGACCAGAACACAATGATGGCACTGCCAGCGCTACATGGAAGCCAGCGTTTGCCTGGTGGTGGGGATGGAGCACTGAGTCATCTCAGGACACACATGTACCAGTCTGCTGCATGAACGCTTGTGCTGTAGCATGTGGCTTTTAATGACGTCAACAGCAATTTGGCTACTGCAAAACATCATCCATCAAAATAATTTAACCTATTTGAGCTGAAAATGACTGGTTTCATACTTTGTTTACTTCATTTGTAAATATGCTTTGGTTGGTAAGTGCCCTAATGCTTTTGGTTTGTTGTTTCAGTTACTAAGGGTAACAAATGACTCCCAAATTTAGTGGCTTAAAATAACATTTTATTATTATTTTGGGGGGTTCTGGTGGTTGGCTGGGCTCCACAAGGCAGTTGTCGCTCAGGGTCCCCCACACAGTTCCTGTCAGGTGGTGGCTGGGACTAAAGTGACCAGAAGGCTCCCGCACATATCTGATGCCAGAGCTGAGAAAGCTGGGGCTCCTTGAGCCTGTGTCCTCACTCTGTGTGGTCTCCCCACGTGGTCCATGGGAGCCTCAGGGAAGCTCAGGACTCTGAAGATGATATATAGGTAGGTAGGTAGGTAGGTAGGTAGGTAGATAGATACTGGAGGGCAGACACACTGGATCACATTTCTAACTTAGTAGCAGAAATCATGCAGTCTCATCTTCACCACATTTTAGTCACTAGAAGCAAGTAGCGAGGCCAGCCAACATTCCAGGGAAGGGAATTAGACTTTTCTTTCCTGGATGATGTGTCCAAGAACATGCCGACATGTTTAAAACCAGCCCAGTTACACTTTCCTCTTTCCCGCCTGCTAACTAAAACCCTGTCATCCTCTGCAGCCAGATGACGTGTTCCTGGGCCCCTGAGACACCCCAGGGTGCTCCCGACCTCAGTCCCTTCTCCTTTAATAAACACCCCACAGCCAGTAGTCCGCACTGTAGAGGTAGCCCTCTCCATTTATCCTGCAGTGTATTGTTCTGTTCCTGCTGATGGTAACAAACGTTCCAACAGGCACTACACACGTGTGGCCTAACTGAATCAGAATCCCCATGCCCGTTCTGTAAGGAACATTTTATTAGCCCCATTTTACGGTTGAATTTATGGCCCAAGGTCATCTCAGCTGGGCGAGGTCAGTTTGACTCTGGACTCCTCCCCTTAAGCACTTTGCTATGTGCTGCTTCCTGTCATGTAGTCATATTTGTACAGCGTTACTGGGAAGCATGAAAGGGGAGCGGGGAGGGAACAGGAAAGGAAGGGGAGGGAGGGAGCAAATAAAAGAGACAGACAGGGACAGTATGTCAGAGGAACAAGTGACCACAGCGGCTGCTCAGAGGCGCCCTGTTAGCCACTCCACCCTCTCCAGCTCAGTCTCTCTACCTGGGAACTAGCAGTCCCAGAACACCCAGTGGAGGACAAAGGCGCTTGGCAAATGTAAATGCCAGATCTGCAAGGTAACCACGCAGAGGTAAAGGTTCCTGGAGAGCTGAACCCTCCCGAGAAAGTGCCCACCACCGATGGATCTTTAACTTCCGGCAGATCATAAACCCAACACCCACTCCGGTGCACACACAATATGGCCTTTCGCTCATCACATTGGGTAAAGCAATTTAATGTCACTCATTCCACTATTTCTCTGAAGGAGGACCTCTGGAAAGATGTTTGGAGCTCTCCGCAGCAAGTGGATTGCCATCAGATGCAGGACAGTTCTGGAGGTTTGCAAGCACATCAGAGCTGATGTATAAATTCCATGCAAATGTTGCGCTGCCACCAGAAGGCTTTGCATTAGCAGGGATCCTGCAAATTTGCTTTTCATTAACCTAATGAGCAGAATTCAGTGGTTGAACAGGGCTTGGAAAGTGCCTGTCAATTAGGCGAGGCACCAGGACTTTTCCATTTGGACTGTGAGGCCAATCCATTAGCAAGATTGCACAATAATGAAAATGTATCTCGGCGGCCAGTTATGTCTTCAGTTATATTTATGACATGCGAACTGGGTTGCTCTGCCAGAAACCTGAGAACTGTCCAGTGTGTGACTGCCAGGGAGCTAAAAATAAAAGCTATTTTTTAACCAAAATTATTAAGAGAGGCAGAGAGGGGGAAAGTGAAGCGATGTGGAGGACTGAAGGAAACCCGGCATCGTGGTTAAGAGGGCAGCTCGGGCGTCCCTCTCTGCCATGTGGGACTATAGGACTTCTCTGAATTCTAGTCTCCATATTGAAAAATTAAAGATATTAGAGTTGTTTTGATAAGTAAATGAGCATATCTACACAAGTGCTTAGAACAGTGCCAACCCCAAAATAAATGATCAATAAAATACGGTCATCTGGGAATAAATAAAAATGATGTTCCTTCCGTCTTCTCTTGGCAACAATGGGTTTATTTAAACTTCGGTGATTTACAAATCCCTTTAGGACTCTAATGCAAGACTGTAGACTCTTCCTCTAGACAAGTGTGCATGTGTACGCACTCCAAATTTTGCAATTTTGGAGGTTCAAGGATGATCTGGAGTCTAAAACACTGTGCTCTTGTCTATCTTTCCATTCTCTTTTTCTGTTGTTTTTAAGTTCGGTGACCAGATTTTACAGCTATGTAACTAGTCTTTCCTTAATGGTTGCTTCTAAAAGTAGGAAAACCAACTTTAAAACTATTGGTGTTTAAGCTTAAGATTTGAGAACATTTAAGATCAAGGTTATCGATCAATCAGAAAATTACAGACAACTCTAGAATAAGAAAATAACCCAGTTAAAAAGTGGACCAGTGCCAACACCAGTTTGGCTCAGTGGACAGAGCATCAGCCTGCAGACTGAAAGGTCCCGGGTTCTATTCCAGTCAAGGGCATGTACCTTGGTTGCGGGCACATCCCCAGTAGTGGGTGTGCAGAAGGCAGCTGATAGATGATTCTCTCTCGTTGTTTCTAACTATCTCTCTCTTCCTCTCTGTAAAAAGTCAATAAAATATATATTAAAAAAATTTTTTTTTTTTAAAGTAGACCAGCAGCCTTAACAGACACTGCTACCAAAGAAGATATACAGATGACAAATAAGCATGTGGAAAGATTCTCCACGTCATCTGTCCTCAGGGAAATGCAAATTAAAACAGCAATGAGATACCATTACATACTTCTAAGGACGGCTGGGGTCTGGAACACTGGCAACACCTAATGCTGACAAGGATATGGAGCAACAGGAACGCTTACTCGTTGCTGGTGGGAATGCAGAATAGTACAGCCATTTTGGAAGACAGTTTACACAACCAAACATACTCTTACCATATGATCTAGCAATCACATTCATTTACCCACAGGAGTTCAAAACGTATGTCCACACATAAACCTACACATGAATGTTTAAAGCAGCTTTATTCATAATTGCCCAAACCTGGAAGCAACCAAGATGTCCTTCAGTAAATGAATGGATGGATATACTTGGCACATGCAGACAATGAAATACTACCCAGCGTTAAGAAGAAATGGATTATCAAGCCAAGAAAAGACATGGAAGAAATGTAAATGCATTTTACTAAGTGAAAGAAGCCAATCTGAAAAGGCTATATACTATGTGACTCTAACTCTATGACATCTGAAAAAGGCAAAACTGTGCAAACATTAAAAAGATCAGTTGGTTGGAGTGCCATCCTGTACACCAAAAGGTGTGGGTTCGATTCCTAGTCAGGGCATATACCCAGGTTGCAGGTTCAATCCCCAGGTGGAGCAGGTTCCAGAGGCAGCTAATCAATGTATCTTTCTTACATTGTTGTTTCTCTCTCTCCCTCCTTCCCTCCCTCTCCCTCTCTTTCTCCTATCTCTAAAAAGTGAGGATTGGAAAGAAAAGAAAAAAAGACACCAAAACCGGTTTGGCTCAGTGGATAGAGCGTTGGCCTGCAGACTGAAAGGTCCCGGGTTCGATTCCGGTCAAGGGCATGTACCTTGGTTGTGGGCACATTCCCAGGAGGGGGTGTGTAGGAGGCAGCCTACTGATGATTCTCTCTTATTGATGTTTCTAACTCTCTATCCCTCTCTCTTCCTCTCTGTAAAAAGTCAATAAAACATTTTTTATTCTTATATTATTTATTTATTTGTTTGTTTGTTTATAAAATATATATATTTTTTAAAAAAGAAAAGACAAAAGAGTAGTGAATGCCCTGGGTTGGGGTAGAGGTCAAAAGGAATGACTAGGTAGAGCAAGAGCATGTTTAAGGTAGTGAACTGTTTTTATGATACTATAATGGTGGGTATATGTTATTATACATTTATCCAAACCCAGAGAATGTAAAACACCAAGTGTAAACCCTTCATGTAAACTATGGACTTGGAGTGATTTTGATGTGTCAGTGTAGGTTCATCAATTGTAACCAATGTTCCACTCTGGTGGGGAATGTTAATAATAGGGGAGGCTATACATGGGTGGGTGTAGGAAACCTCTCTACCTTCCACTCAATTTTGCTGTGAGCCTAAAACTTCTCTAAAAAAAAAAAAAAGAAAATTCTATTTTTAAAATCAGACTGTTTTAAGATTTTCCAAAAAAGTGATTCTGAGTTGATAGTATAGGACTCAGAACACATTAGCTCCAGTGACTGTATTAAAAATGACAGTTCCATTACCAGGACAGTGCTCAGAACATATTTGGTCTATGAGGTTGGTACTGAACCCATTACCTTCAACAAACTCAATCTTCTTCCTGCATTTTCCCATCTTGAATTGTTGGGTCAGTCATTAATTTATTTACCCATTCAGCAACTGGACTAAGTCTTGGCAAGGTATAAAAGAATAAATCAGATCTTACCTTACCCTTATGAGCTTAAAGTCTCGAGGCGAAAGATAGCTAAACAAATGAAGGGTTCTTTGGGCTACACTGAAGATGTGTGCCAGGTGTTGGGAGTGGGGTAAATTGTATGATTTCCCCCAGGTATTTACATTGTCCTGGGTCAATGCTTAACCACTGAACCACTGGTCTGATTCCCGGTTAGGGCACATGCCCAGGTTGCTGGCTCGGTCCCCTGTCGGGGCATGCAGGAGGCAGCTGATCAATGATGTTTCTCTCTCTTTGATGTTTCCATCTCTCTATCCCTCTCCCTTCTCTCTCTCTCTAAAAAAATTAAATAAATAAATAAATTATATATATATATATATATATATATATATATATATATATATATATATGAGTGTGTGTGTGTGTGTGTGTGTGTGTGTGTGTGTGTGTGTATTTAATTGAGTTCTAGGACCCTGGTCCTCTTTGATCTCTCACTGCACTTAGTGATCTCACATGATCTCTTAGTGATCTCACATGATCTCTTAATGATCTCACATGAATTCTTAGTGATCTTACATGATCTCATGGCTTTAAATACCAACTATAGCCTTGACTCACAAATTTCTATCTTCTGTGCAGACCTGCTAACTGAATTTTTTGACTTGCACATTTCCCTGCAATTTGACATCATCTCTTCTCAAATGTTTGATAGGTACCTAAAATTCAGTGTGGCTACAACCAAGCTATCCATCTCATATCACATCAGCCTTCCTCATCTCAGCGGATGGCAACTCCGTCCTATCTCCACGATCACCCAAGTCCTTCCTGTCTTTTCTCAAACGTCACCTCACAGAAGCCTGTCCTGACCACACAGCTTAAAACTGCACCTCTCACTTCGGTCAACCCTGCTTTACTTTTCCTTCCCCTGTCCCCATGTAGCACACATCGCCCTCTCACATACTATGTAATATACATGTTTATTATGCGTTTCATTTTCTTCCTTTCACAAAGGTGAGTTCGCAGAGGTGTCCTAGCTTTGTTTGTTTTGGTCATTGACGGGCCTTGTATCTGTGTGCACATAATCTGTGCTCAGTAAATATTTGGCTACTGAACAAATCTTGCCAATGTTTATAAAAATAGAAGTTCTCTCCAGATACTGTATGGCTATGGATAGATGGGGGTGGGGAGGAAATGTATATCAGGAATGTTTTCATCTGCAAGTGATAGGAAAATAATATGACTACTTAGGATTAACAAAGAAAGAGTTATTTTTACTGAGAATATGATGTCTGGAAGTGTGGCTTTTGTATCTGCTCTATCAGAGATAATGTGTCTGTGATTCTGGCGCCTTTTGCAGCAGCTCCAGCCATCAAATCTGCATTCCAGGCAAGAGGAAGAAGGAAGGGAGATGAGGTATAGTACCAGCAACCAGAGCAAAAGTGGAAATGGAAACAGATTCACAACATGTGTTTGTTATGGACTGGGAAATGGTAGAAAAAAAGAATGCTTTGTTGAGCAGTTGTGTGAATAATATAGCCAGTCACTTAAGTGGTTCAAAATCAGGAAGAAAGAGGTCTGGAGAGAAAAGGAGAATCAAGGTCTCCAATTGAGACACACAGTTTTGGAGATGCTTACCTATCGTGTGAGTGTAGATGTCAAACAGGCAGTTGGCTATACAAATCTCGTGGTCACAGGAGCCTTAGGGCCTGGACAGCCATCAGAGAGCCGCGCGCACACACATGGTATTTAGTGCCATTGTACCGGATGCGATCGCCAGGGAGATAGATGGAGAATGTCCAAAACTGAGCCATGGATGAAGAGGAGAAGGAGAAAGAACAGACAGGCTGAGAAGGGGAAGAAAAGGGGAAATCAGGAAAATGAGTCACTGAAACATTTTAAGAGGAAAATTTACTTAACCTTTCAGAGTTCCAGTTTTCTCGTCCATACAGCGAGGTGCATATGAGCAGCTGTCTGGTAGGGCGTTATGAGGATGAAGCGCTGGAACGCATGCAAATGTCTGGCATGTTGACTCACGGCCGTGGGCTCACAACCAATGTCTTTGCCCCTCCCTTTGGCATAGCCTCCGAGGCCGTGGTATCAGACCCCCGGGAGGAGAGAACATCCCAGGAAACCGTATATTCCAGCAGCGTATCTTGACACAGGCTAGCAAATAGCCACTTGTCTGGGGAAATATTTATGTGGGATGAAGAGAACAAACATTGGTTTTGTGTTATCCTGGTGTCTGTGTACCTCAAGGACGAGGGAGACTCAGAGCATGAATTTTAGAAACAGTAGCTGCGCTGCTCCATATTTTCATTTCTGCATTAACAGTGCATGAGTTAACACTTGTTTGACAAATAGCGGAATGCATCACATGACAGAAAATGAGATGATGTTTACTTTGGGGCAGATGTTTGTGAATATGTGTGTGTGTGACTTACCTGGAGGTAGTTGATATAGTTGGTTCTGTAATGATATTATAAAGTCAATAATGTAGGACTTGCCGAAGAAACCAGTTTGGCTCAGTGGATAGAGCGTCAGCCTGCGGACTGAAAGGTCCCGGGTTCCATTCCAGTCAAGAGCATGTACCTTGGTTGCGGGCATGTCCCCAGTAGGGGGTGTGCAAGAGGCAGCTGATCGATGTTTCTCTCTCATCAATGTTTCTAACTCTCTATTCCTCTCTCTTCCTCTCTGTGAAAAAATCAATAAAATATTTTAAAAAATAATGATGTAGGACTACCTCTTGCTCCAATACGCAGTCTGGACTATTGCCCATCACCGCTAGATGCAGAGCAGATGGCCTGTGCCTCAGGGTGAGTTTAGAAGATGCTCTTTACCTTCCAGAGAGTGGCTAAGAAGGCACTTCTTTACCGATAGGCTGGGGCTGGCTGCTGGGACCTGTCCATGTAGTGATGCCTGTAGTGATGGGTGGACATGTCTCCTGCCTGTGCAGGCAAGGTCAACTCACATCTTTGGATAAGGAGGTACAACCCACCATGATACCCGGAAAGACTCACCCAAGGTCAAGCGACTGGGAATTAGGACGGAAACCCTGAGAGCTTGTACAATAACTTGAAGTGAGAACAGGATTGGGGTTTGTGTTAATTACAGTGATTCTGAGTTCTTAGAATCAAACATTTTTTTCTCTCATCTCTTGGTGGAATTCAGGGCGTTTCCCCCCCCCCCCCCCCCCCCCCCTTTTGCTCTGTTTGCTGCTTGCTTTGAAGCCACTGTGGGTGAGCCAGGGGTCGTAATAAGATGGCGGACTGAGATAAAATCCATGTAAAACCAGTCTTGCATCTGGGGTGCAGGTACCCAGGAGCTATCGGCAACACTCCATGTACCACCTCCTTTCCCCTTTACTGGTGAGTGACTGGTGCACACACCTCAGGGGACGTGGCTGACTGGTGAGAGGGCCTCATTCCAGCTTGTGTTGGAACAGCTACTAGAAGTGTGCCCTGGGCTGCGGCCTCCAGCTCGCAGCTGCCTCCAGCCATTTGCACTTAATCGCTCTCTCACGCAGCGTCCCGGGAAGTCATCCATTTACCCAACCGGGAGCACGGGCTCCCGCACAGCGCTTCCTTGCTCACGGAACACACCCCGGAAGCTCTGCTTTGCAGCTGGAAGGTCCCAGTCTGCTCACCCTCAAATCCGGGCTGGGGAAGGCGGGCCTCACAGGCCGCTCTCCCAGAGTTTTGCGGGCAGTCCTGGCGAAAGGACGTGAGGACGCCAGTAAAGTGAAAGCCATAGCGCTGGTGTGCGGGGTTTGAGGAGCCCTGGTCAGAGAGGTAACGTTTGTTAGATGGAGAGGGAAATCAGAGTCCGTCCTCCGGTGCCCGCGGCAAACGCAGTGATTTGCCGGGCAGGCTGCGAAGAGAGCACCAATCACAGTTCCCGGTCCAGTTGCCTTTGGCGCTGGAGGAAAACAGCCGAAGGCAGAAAAGAAAAACTCTGATCAGGACCCGGAGTTGGCTGCTGGTCCTCCCTCCCAGCCCCTGTGAGCCAGGGGACAAGAGCTGATAGGAACTGCCCCACCGCCACCCCTGGGGCCTGGGGCGGCCTGAGCAGCCCAGGTGAGGTCCTGCATGGCCAGGTGCTGGCCTTGGAAATCTAAGTGAAGCGCCTGACAGCTGCCTGCAGACAGGCTGGCGGAGGCGGGTGGACGGTGCTGTGGGGCAGCCCGAGTTGGAAATGGATCAGAACATTGCAGGTGGCTGGCGAGCTTCGGGGAGGGCAGGCGGGGCTATAATCAGGCAGTAAGGTTAACTTCTTTTTTTTTTTAATCTTTATTTTTCAGATTATTACAGTTGTTCCTCAAGGTTAACTTTTTGTCTGCAGCGGCTACACACCAGGCACTGTACCGAGGGCATTATACAGGTTACGTTCCCTTCACAGAGGTTAGTGATGGTTATTGCTCTTGTTCACAGAGGAAGTGACCGAGGCTCCAACAGGATCCGAGGCTTTTGCAAGGTTGTCCCTGCAGTGAGCGGGGAGCCAGGATTCCAATCCGGTAGATGAGTCTGGGATCTATCATCTGCGGCCAGGCCTGGCCCCCGGGACACGGCGGCTGGGCGCCTCAACGGGGTGTGACGGTGTCACCCTCCCCTCCCCTCCCCTCCCCTCCCCTCCCCTCCCCTCCCCTCCCCTCCCTCCCCTCCCCTCCCCTCCCCTCCCCTCCCTTCCCCTCCCCTCCCCTCCCCTCCCTTCCCTTCCCCTCCCTTCCCCTCCCTTCCCCTTCCCTCTTCTCCTCTCCTTCCATCTCCTCGCCTCTCCATCTCCCTTCTGCCGCGCATCTGCGGGCTGGCCATCACCCAGGCCCAGCCGCTGGCGATGAGCGAAGCGGAGGGACCGCGGGGAGAGCCAGGAGCGACAGGCAGTGAGGGCGCGGGGACAGGCGGGGACAGGCAGAACCAGGTCCCCGGGACACGACAGCTGGCGGGAAGGAGGACATGGGTCCCACACTGGCTCCTCGGAAATCTGTTCGCTTCAGCTTCGCGAGACACGTCGCCTTTCTCTCTGCAGTTGGCAAACTGTTTTTTCTAGAAGCCAAAATAATGAAACTGGGATAGAGTAGTATCTAAAGAGTAGATCAAAATCCACATCACAAAGTAGTATTTGTAAGAGGTTAAATGCAAGGATATTTTGGATCACAGGAAGGAAAACGTTGCAAATAGCTTTACTGTCCGAAGGGCCAGCCAGTTAAGGAGGGAGCTGGCCGGCTCTGGGTGGCTTTCCAAGAGGAATTACTTCCTGCTGGTTCTGACAGAAAAGGCTCTCCATCCATGAGTGACCCCTCTCCCCCCCCACACACACACACCCCAAAACAGGACAGAGACTCTGCATCTCAGGGCACAGCTGAGCAGGCGCTAGTTTGTAGGTGACAATCCCCGGGGAAGTTTTGAAATGCCGAAGCCAGCAGTTCTGATTTAATTGATTTGGGGTGTCCCCGGCATTGGGGTCTTTAAAAACCCCACCGATGATTCTCATGTGCAGCCAAGTCTGAAAACCACCGAGCTGGACATCCGTCAGGGATGCTGGAAGCAGAGTCCTGCTTTGTGTAGGCGGTTGGCTGGCCCAGAGGAGGCCCCACGCACGCCCTTTCAATCCTGAGACCTGAATTGGCTCGGGAAGGGCCCTCACCGTGTATGCTGTTGTTCATGATGGCAATCAATAACTTTATGATCCATTGCTAGTGAAAGAGGCTACGCTTTCTCACGTGGAGGAAAGTAACAAGCTGGAAGTAACAAAAGGCCACATCCATCCTATCGGATTCCTGCCTCCTCAGAATTATGCTCAGGGACCAGACGCGGAAAGCATGCCTGATGCATGGAGAAGGCTATTAATCCGAAACCACCCTGGCCCCTGGCCCCGGCCCCGGGCTCCCCGGACTGGCATGGCGGGTTCCTGGAGACTAATGATACCAGGGCATAGGATGCCCTGCCTCCCGACCATCAGTCTCGCTGTCTCATGACTTGAGGTTTGGAAAAATTTTCCAGAGGAAAAAAGTGTCGGGTCCGACTTCAAAGCAGAGGCAGGGCCGTCCTGTTTCTGTCTCCCCTCGATAGCGCTGCGTCTCGCATCAGCTTTCTCGCTCCGAAATGTAATGTTATGTTTTGGCAGGAACTGCCAGCATCCCTCCAAACCACAGTCTGAACTTCTCACAGGGCCTGCATCGACCCCGAAAGGGACATCCCATCCTGATCGCCAGGGACTATTTAAAGACAGAGGAGGACAGGACTGAGGCGCATGACCGTGCCCAGGAGGCGGGCGCGGGTGCCAGGACCGCCTGGCGGGAGCCAGCCCTTTGTCTGATGTTCCCGCCGTGGTCCTGCAGCGTGACTTTGGACACGCGGTCTCCCCGGGCGTCTCGTAACCTGAGAAGTCAAACAAACACAGGAATGCTGCTGACTCACGTCGGAGGGGGCATACGAAGCCGAGGAGGACTCAAAGGGAAGCTGAACTGGGTGTTTCTGGTCCTAGACTTTCAACTCCACACAGCTTTGTGGCTCTGCTGCAGGAAGGCTGGGGCAGCAGAGTGAGGGTCAGGTTGCTCAGCATTTGTCCACAGGAAAATCCTTTGAATACTGTCTTTTAAAGAAAGAAGTGGAGGGAGAGAGGAAGAGAGGGAGAGGAAAGGAAGGAAACAGGGAAGGAAGGAAGGAGGGAGGGAGGAAAGGAGGGAGGGAGGAAGGAAGGAAGGAAGGAGGGAAAGAAGGAAGGAAGGAAGGAAGGAAGGAAGGAAGGAAGGAAGGAAGGAAGGAAGGAAGGAAGAAAGATTGTCATGTCTTTTTGTGGGTTGAGAGTTTAATATGTTATAGTGATGAAACATCCATTTCCAACTGTTCACATTGAACTTGTGGGGCAGCCTTGGCAGGCGCAGGAGGGATTGGCAGACTGACAGCCTCCTCGTGTGTGGGGGCAGAATGATCTAGAAGCCATTGAGCTCAGAGTGGAAAAGTATGCTGGGGAAAAAGAAGCAGGATCTGGACTCTGAAATGCCCACTCACCTGTGAGTAAATCCCTGCGGCTCCCAGACCATTGCCATCGGCACCGCTCGGGCAGGTGAACTGAGTGTTGAGCCCCAAGAGCAGAAGGCAGTTGGGGAGGAACCACCCACCAGCCGCGGCGGCAGCATGACGGGGAGCAGAGGGAGTCTGGGGGAGAGGAGAACAAGAGCAAATGGTCCCTCTCCTCAAACAAGAGGAGTCACAAGGGAAGAAAAGGAAAAGGGAGTCACACAGATTGAGGCATGAGAAACCGAGGATATTCTCAGAGAGACTGACTTTGGTTGAGTATGTCTTCCTAAACAGCTACTTGGCACCTGATGCTTCATCTTTGCCTTCTCGTACTCCCCACCAAGCTGAGCAAGGACACATCCTTGTGGAACATGTCACTCACCCTGGCCTGAGAGTTTCTTAATCGATGTGGCTCCGTCTGCCTCCCTCTCGGCCCCACCTGAGCACCTCACCCTGGGATCTTGTGACCATGAACTACGCCACCACAGAGACCTTGAACTTGGATCAGCCATTCCCCAGCCATAGCCTCTTCTGTAGCTAACTCCCTCTCTCTCTTTACTCTGACTGTACTTGCCTGCTCGGACCTCACTCATTGTCTCAGACCCACCTGGAAGCTCCCCTTCCTTCCCGGCCCACCTGAATCCTATCATGATGGTTCATCTGGTCAACCACTTCTCAGTGACCCCCCCCCTTCCTCACTACTCACTACCTCCCACCACCTCTCATGCTCTTTATTTATTTATTTATTTTTTGCAAAGCTGTTTCTGCTGCCTAGAGTGGCCCTTCCCACTTGGTGAATTCCTCGACCTTCAAAATCCAGCCTAAATTAACGCCATGTCCTCTGCAGCCACTCTGTGCTCGCCTGTTCCCCCGCCTGGTCCAGCAGAACCACAGGCGCGCTCTCTCTCTCTCTCTCTCTCTCTCTCTCTCTCTCTCTCTCTCTCTCTCTCTCTCTCTCTCATCCACAGGCGTGCTCTGTTTTATCCGCGGCCTCTTGTGATACTCCCCTCGAGCCTTGTCCACCTGCAGCTTCACTGGAGTGTCCATTTCGCTCCCTGGTCTGAGTCTCTCTCTGAGGGCAGAAATCATGTCTCAATCACCTGCAATCCCTAGAATCAGCCTATGCCTGCCATGCCAGCAGAATCAATGAATGATACATTTTATTCGGTTGAACCAATGAAATTGCCACTTTATAGGTTATAAACTGCCAAATAGCAGCAGTTTCATATGGTTCAAACTATTACCATGGACGACAACATGCAGTGTCTTTCTCACAAGCGCTGTGTAATTAACCCTGGGGACCCCTGGGGCGTCATGGTGGCCGTTTCTAGACTTTTCAGGAGGCTGGCGCAGAGGGAGAGCTGAGCCAGTCTTCCAGTCACGCTGCCAGCCCCGGCCCACCGGGCTGGGTGCATAGAGCTCCGGAGAGAGAAAGAAATGCGAGAGCTCACCTGCCTGGCAGCTCCAGCAGCAAGGCACATACATCATCCTTAAGTGGTTTTCTTTTTTTATCAAGAGCCCAAAGTTGAGGATGATATGCTCTCTCACAGTAATAATTTAATATTTTCCTCTCATGCCCTCACCCGCTGGTCCATTTCTAACCCATCCCTCTCTCTGGCTGCAAAATGTCAATTTCAGACTTTATGGAGACAAAGCAGCTGCGACCTTCCCAGCTTATAACAACCCTCCTGCTACTCACAGCCACTGGTCCTCCCTCCATTTTATTTTACTCCTTTAAAAAAAATCCCTTCTCTTTTAAACTCTATTCTTAAATTCCTTCACATCATTTTATTTTATTTTCTAAATATATTTTATTGATTTTTTTACAGAGAGGAAGGGAAAGGGATAGAGAGAAACATCGATGAGAGAGAAATATCGATCAGCTGCCTCTTGCACATCCCCTACTGGGCATGTGCCCGCAACCAAGGTACATGCCCTTGACTGGAATCAAACCTAGGACCCTTCAGTCCGCAGGCCAACCCTTTATTCACTGAGAAAAACCGGTTTTGGCCTTCACATCGTTTGAATCAAAAGGTCCCAGGGTCTTCCATAACAACATGTCCCAGTTTCATTGGGCCACGTTAAAAAATGGGACACCCGTTGCCATCCTCCTGCCCTGGTGTTCCGTGGGGTACAGTTTGGGAAACGGGGCTCCAGGAGGCTTGCACATTTCCTTTTCACATATGAAGGAGGAAGCTGGGGTGCGCTCTCCTTTTATGGGTGTCGTTTGTATCACATACAGTAGCAAGCTGACCTCCTGCCTTGGCAAGGTCACGCTGCTGCTTCCATATTCATTATTGCCACTCTCTCTGTAACCGCAGACTCATAATGCTACCTTTACTTAGAGGATTCTCATGCTTTTATACTCTTGAATAATAATTGAGCTTTTATTTCCTGTGTTGCATAGTAATTGAGTTGAATTTATTTATTGTGTATGCTCTCTTGATTGGGTTCTGACTATCATCCAATTTTTTTCTCTACTTTTTTCTCATCACTTTAAATTCCATCCTTCTAAAGCCTTAGCAACCACCCCCTCCTATCGTCCCACCCTCCACCCGACCCCTTCACCCCTCAGACTTGACGTTGCCTTCAGAGTGCATCAGGATGCTTCCACGTGCACTGCCTTGAACGTTCCTTTGTTTTAAATATTGAGGAGCTTGGGCGGGAAGTGTCCTGGGAGGTTTCAGCAGGCGCTGACTGCACGCCTTGCTGCATGCTTACCCCCATGCTCGGTGCTCAGTGGCTGCAGAGCTCAGTCGCTGCAACCAGGTTGTTCATCCACACAAACAGTTCACTGAGAACAGGAGGTATCGGGTGATCAGAAAGATAAAGAAAACACCAGGCCAGTGTGGCTCAGTGGTTGAGCATCGACCTATGAACTTGATCAGGGCATATGCCTGAGTTGTGGGCTCGATCCTTCAAGTAGGGCGTGCACGAAGCAGCCAATCAATGATTCTCTCTCATCATCCATGTTTCTAACCCTCTCCCTTCCTCTCTCCGAAATCAATAGAAACATATTTTAAAAAAGAGAAAGAAAAAATAAAAAAAAAGTAAGGACTGTGCAAGTCATGAGAAGAAAAGATGTCAAGATTGGACTTGACCCAGGATGTGGAAGGTTAGGAGGATCGGGGTATTTAAAAGAATAACAAGTGATGAGCTGGATCCCAGAAGCCACAGCAGATGCAAATGCGGGCATTAATGGACTCTCGCCGTGGGAGCTACACAACTGGCCCATCAATCAGTGGGCCCACCTTACCCTGTGCTACGGTTACTCTGTGTGAGCCTGGCATCCTCACTGGCTTACGGCTGCGGTGATGGCAGGGACCATGCTGCATTTGTCCTTGTGTGCCCGTGATTTTAGGAGCGCCTGGCCCACAGTGCCTGCTCAGAAAGTATCGTTTAAGTTCTCTTCATTAATTGGTTTGAGTGAAAAGGCAGGATAAAAACAGGAACTGGTGATTGGAGTCAGGTTTCTGAGGGTGTGAGCTGCTGAGGTCTGGGATAGAAATGACAAGACAATGAGGTGTTTGGAGAATTTACCTGGCAACGGTGCTCGGAATGGATTATGGGAGTGGAGGGAAGGAGTCAGAGGGAAAATGGAGTTCCTGTCTCACTCTGCCTATCATATATATCTCTCCCTCCCATCACATTCCAGCTTCTAGAAAGATCTTTGACATCTCTTTCTCTTCAAGCCACATTTACTCCTCAGTTTATTCTAACTCACCTTCTGTCCCCACTCCCTGGCATTTAACTGCTAAATCCTGCCGTACTTACCATCATGAGCACTTTAGTTTTTGAAAACAGCTTTATTTTTTTTTAAATTCTTATTAAGCTCCTTTTAAACCAGTTTCGGGTTCCCAGCAAATTTGAACAGAAGGAACAGAGAGTCCCCGTGTTCTCCCTTTCCCCACACATGCAGCTTCATTTTTTAATTATGCAATTAGTTAATTACATAATGATTATAATTACATGATTATAATTACAAAAAAACCTAAGCAATACTTAAAATGCATAAAAGAAAATAAAACTTACCCCAGACCTCCTCTTCCAGAGATAATTACCATTAACATTTTGGTGAGCATTCTTGCAAACATCTCTCTGTCTATGCCTTCGTGCACAAGCAGATGGCTGTGCGTATAGAGATTTACATAAACTGGAACATATAATGCTTCTTTCTCAGTAACTTGCATTGCGTTTCCTAGAACAGTCAGTATAAGTGTCAGTAAGCATAAATCTGACATTTTTGATAGGGGCCTAGTGCTCCAATGACTGCACATTCTCTAGACTCCCAGTGGTTCTCAACCTTCCTAAGGCCGCGACCCTTTAATACAGTTCCTCATGTGGTGACCCCCAACCATAACATTATTGTAATCGTAATGTAAACTCACAGGTTGAGAACCGCTGCTATAAAGCCTAAGACCATCGGAGAACACAGATATTTACATTACGATTAATTAACAGTAGCAAAATCACAGTTATAAGGTAGCCATGAAAATAATTTTATGGTTGGGGGTCACCACAACATGAGGAGCTGTATTAAAGGGCCGCAGCATTAGGAAGGTTGAAAACCAATGCACTCTAGAGCATGAATGTTAAAGTCTGTTTCTAGTTTTTACTTATAAACCATGTTGCAGTAAACAGTTTTATTTATTTATTTATTTTATTGTCATTTGGCCATTAGTTTAATAGACCCTCCACCCCCCTTGTCCACTGGCTCCAGTTCTTCCTGGTTCCTCTCCCTCTCTGACGGCTTCTCCTCAGCCTTCTTTATGGCTCTTCCCTGGTTTGCCCTCTAAACATTCCTGTGTAACTGGCCTGTATCCATAGCTCCCTCTCCCCTACCTTCTCTGTCCTTTTCCCAACCGATCTCATTCACTTTCACAGTTTAGCAACCATGTTCAGATGGACAACTACAAACCAGGACCCTGTCCCTGGCTTCTTCTGGAAATTTGGGCAGGTATCTGCTAGCTGCTGGACGCAGACACCGCAGTAACTCAGTGCATCCAGTATCTCCACTCAGCTCAGCTCTGATACACTCAGCTATTGGATGTTTCATCTAAAACCTTGGGGGTCATTTCTTATTTTTTCCTCTTTCTCTTCACCCTGCATCCAATTGATCTTTAAGTCTGTGAACTCTACCTCCTAAAAATTTCATGAAATGCCTTACATTTCTCAGGAAGCTGTTGGAGGATGCACTGCACCAAAACAAGGGAGTAAACCAAATAAAGGGTGCTATGGCAGCTAGGGAACAGGCCCCCAATGGGAGTGAGGAGGAGGGAGCCCGGGGGAGGGGATAAAAAGTCCCAGGCAATGGCTGCTCCACAGACCAGGGCAGAGCCCACCCCAGGGGAGCGGGATGGCGAGGACCCTGCCCCATGCCTCCAAGAGGAAGTGACACTGCTGAGCGTGCCATGTGTGGGAACACACAGTAGATGTTCTTAGAGTTTGGCAAAGGTTTGGGGATGAATTAGTGGCTGTTTCATAGAAAAAAGCCTGTGTGTGTGTGTGTGTGTGTGTGTGTGTGTGTGTGTATGAAATCATTCAAACCTACCTGGCTCAACTCTGAATAATAATCCCATAATCATAATAATGTCAACACTGAATACTGATTTGGTTGAAAATATGGGTATAACTATACCAGAAAAATGGGATAAAGGAAAGTGTTTTGTGTATATGCCAGGAAGGGGGGAGACTGAGAGAGCCTGTATTGTATCTTTCACTTTAGAATATGAATAAATTACATTTAAAATTGAAAAAAGTCAAGAAACAACACAAAAAAAACTGAATTGATGGGAGTTGCCTGAGAGTGGAGGGAACAGGAGGAGAAAGAGATAGAAAACTCCTGTTTGTCATAAGCCCAGTAGTGCTATTTGCTTTTCTAAACTAGTTATATATGTTTCTCTGATTTAGAAAAATTAAAAAAAAAAAAAAGAAAGAAAGAAAAGTTTGGAAGCATCCAAATATTCACCAACAAATAGTTAAATAAAAATGTTTCACTCATAGAGTAGAATATATGCCACTTAAAAAAAAATAAAGTTGACCTATAAGAAAATGCAAAAGTGTCCAAAATACATTAAAAAATGGAAAAAAAATAGTCATGAATAGGCATGGTATTACCTGATTTTTACCCCGCCCCAATATTAATAAGGCATTTACACAATGAAACAAATAAAAGGAATAGTAACCCAATCATTACTGATTTGGGGGATAAATTTTCATTTTCCATATTGAGTGTTAAAGTAACATTTGAATTCTGTATAAGGAAAACATTTTCTTTCGTTCTGGTTACGAAATTCTAGCCAAACTGATGTTTCTCATGTCCACCGTGTCCTCTTCATGGCGAATACCTCTGCCCCGGAAGCCCTTCGGTGGCTCGTGGGCAGCCCCAGGATAAAGCCCACGCTCATCAGGTGGCCTGGAAGGCTTTCCAGGGAGGCCCCTGCAGAGATCCAGCCTCAGCCACGTCCGGTCCTGCGCTATTGGGCCTGCATGCATGCCCTTCTTGGTCTTGCCCTGTTCATGCTCGGGAGACCTGTTTCTGCATGGCTGACCCACTCCCCATCCCCTCAGCCTCCTGCTCAGCCCCGGCGGCCCTGCTTCTGAAGCCTCCCCCAACCCTGAGCAGGTCCCGCCTCCATAGCCACGAGCAGCTTATGCTCGGCTTACCGTAGGACTCCACCGCACTGTGCAGAAATGGCGTTCTGGGCCAGTCTCCTTTTGCTAAGCTATGAATTTCAAAGGGACAGAGAGGCCATGATTTATTCCTCTCTACAGCCTCAGCGGAGTATCTGGCGTCTAATAAACATTCAATACATGTTGGAGTTAATTGAATAATTTAAGCACAAGTTGATGAGAATCTGTTATACATCCACTTGGATTAAACATCGCTATCAATCTCTGCTTTACGGGCCAGAACACTCTGAAAGGCATCTATGCACTGGCGTTCCAGGGTGTGGGGAATGGAAGGGGAGTAGGTACTCCTGTCTTCATGCCAACGTCCGTGTGAACAGAGCGGCCGTCACATGCCAGCTGGTAGACAGGGTGTGGTCAGGCCACCCATCATTGCAAGCTGCAGTAATCCCCATTGGTTACAAGTCCTTTTCCTGGGCCCGAGACCCCCTTCTCATGGCATCTCTGCCACACAGAATGGCATTCTCCAGAAGGCCCATCTACCCACTGAGCCAATGTCCTAACCCAGTGGTCAGCAAACTCATTAGTCAACAGAGCCAAATATAAACAGTACAACAATTGAAATTTCTTTTGTGAGCCAAATTTTTTAAACTTAAACTTCTTTTAACACCACTTCTTCAAAATAGACTTGCCCAAGCCGTGGTATGTTGTGGAAGAGCCACACTCAAGGGGCCAAAGAGCCACATGTGGCTCTCGAGTTGCAGTTTGCCGACCACGGTCCTAACCTATTATGGATGCACTCAGCGGCAGTCTGACCCAGCACAGATAGGCCTGATGTCTCATTGTGGCTGTGGGGGCAGAGCCAATGTGCTTCCTTTGGTTCAGGCAGATTTGATCTATACCATAGTTCTCTGACCTTCACAAATCTATGAGGTCACATTAATGGTAATGACCCAAATCTTGACAGAAACCTATGTCCCCCTACTCCATTTGGACCCTTTGGGGGGAAGGGGTCTGATGAGCTCACTCGTCTTTCCTCTCACTCTCCTCTGCAGTGCCCTCCAACACTACATCCCCCGCCAGACTCTGCCATCTCCAGGCAGACAGACGTTACGTGGACTCTCCTAAGTGTCACCTGGTTAGAGCGGCCCCAAGTCCGGGTTACTTGGGCTGCAATGTCTTTGAGAGGTCTTAGTAGAGTCAATCATGTTTTCCCTGTTCCTCCTCCTTCCCACCTACAAACAGCCCTGGGTCCTCCTTACCTTGAGGTGAAGTTGCTCCCCAACGGATCTATATTCAAAACATATCCAGAACCCAACCACTTCTCACCACCCTGAATGACTGTCACCCCCGTGCAAGCCATCCTTTTCTCTCACTGGGTCACTAACTGGCCTCCTGTCCCAGCTCCCCCTGCCACCCCCTCCAGGTTAGTCTCAGCACACCAGCGGGTGTTGCTATTAAAATCTAAGTCAGGTCAAAATGCTCCTCTGCGCAGAACCTTCAGTGCCTCCCATCTCAGTGTAAAAGCCTGGTTCCTCTCCTAGGATCTCACCACCCTCATCTCATTCTCCTGCAACCATGTGGAGCCTCTCTCCTTTGTTACACATCTACCAGTTGAATTATCTCCTAGAACTTAGTAATTCCAGAGAGATGATTATTTTATATTTGGGGATATTTTTATTTTATGTCTTCTTGGTCAAAAGACTCCTGGAGGTGGTAGGCTAGGTAAGATAGAAAAGTAAGGGAATCAAAAATTGGCTAGTCCTAGCTGGTTTGGTTCAGTAGATAGAGTGTCAGCCCAAGAACTGAAGGGTCCAGGGTTTGATTCCCATCAAGGGCACATCCCTCAGTTGTAGGCTAGATCCCCGCTCCTGTCGGGGCTCCAGCTCAGGCTTGTGTGGGAGGCAACCAATTGATGTGGGAGGCAAACATCTCTGACATGATGTTTCTCTTTCCGTATCTCTCCCTCTCCCTTCCACTTTCTCTAAAAATTAATGAAAAAAATAGCCTCAGGTGAGAATTAACAAAAAAAAAAAAATCTTTTTTTTTTAATTGCCTAAAGTTGCTGGCTCCCCTTTAACATCTTACAGTACAAGAGCTTCAAGATTGAAATTTCCTCTGAAGGTTGATAAATAGGCTTTTATGTGTACTTACTTTTTAAAAACATCAAGCATTCTTTAAAAGATAATGAAATATTAAGGCAAGAAAAGGGTACTTTATATAATTGGAAAAAGCAGACTATTATACAACACTCATTAACATCTCTTAAAACCGATGTGTAGTAAATGTTTATACAATGCAATTAAAAGAAAAGCATAATGCAGTTTAAGCATTAGGACTAAAAGGTTTTAGCACTTCTTAGCAAAACATCATGGTGTACTCTACTTTCAGAACAAATGTTTGAAACCAATGGACTAACATGCACTCAAAGAGACTTGGTAGCTGAGACGATTGGAAATGAATCCTGAATTATTTCAATTCTAGGTCATCTCTTCCAGGGTCTTAGTGAAGTGAAATAGTAATTTTCATTGGATGACTCGAGGGTTATTTTCTAAGTATACCTTTGCTGCTATAGCAGTTAGTTAGGCTGAAAAAGGAGTTGACTAAGGATTATTGAGAAATGAACAGGTCATCAAAAGTAATAGATACTAAGAATTTGGGGGTCATATCTGTTTATCTTTAATATATTTTTAATGGAGTATCTTTATCATCAGTCATCAGTTAGTCCCGATCTCTATCGCTATGGTAATTGTTGTCAGTGCCAGGACTATGGAGGGGGCAGAATGGTACAGACCAGTCAAGGTGTGTGTCTAGCAAGGGGTGGGTCTAGCAAGCCAGGGGCACAGGAAGGGCCTGGGACAATTTCCAATGATGGGAGCAGAGGCAGGAGTGGGAGCATATTCGATTAATGCATGTGACACCTGGGCAGTGGCTCTGGAATCACTGCAGGTGCCTTTTCTTTGCAGTCCACTGGCGCTCTGGAGTAAAACTCTAACCTGCCTGAATGGATGTCATATCACCATTATTGACTTACCTATCCCTGCCTCTAAAGTCTATAAGCTTCTTAAGAATTGTCCCCTTTGCCAAAACCAGTTTGGCTCAGTGGATAGAACATCGGCCTGCGGACTGAAAGGTCCGGGTTTGATTCCAGTCAAGGGCATGTACCTTGGTTGCGGACATATCCCCAGTAGGGGGTGTGCAAGAGGCAGCTGATCAATGTCTCTCTCTCATCGATGTTTCTAACTCTCTATCCATCTCTCTTCCTCTCTGTAAAAAAATCAATAAAATATATTAAAAAAAAAAAAAAAAAGAATTGTCCCCTTAACTTTATTCCACTTTGTGATTCTAGCCCCTAATACAGTGTCTGGTATGTAGTAGGCGTTAAATAATTGCTTCTTAAATGTCTAAGTAAAAGATTGAATGAATAATATGTAGCTATCTTCCAAAATTACATCCTTAGGTCCTGATGTTTACTGTGGGCGTGAGACCCCTATTTCCCGCTGGGTGTTGGGATGGTGCGATCTGCCTGGCCCTGCCTGCCCCGGTGGTATTACACACAGCAAATTCAAAATCAAATCTGCCACCTTCCCTACCCCAACCATGTAAACCTGTTCTTTCACCTCCCCACCCCCACCCGACCCCCATCTTCCTCTCCTCTCGTTATGTGAGTCTTAGAGATTCAAGTAGGTAGAGTTTAGAAGAGATAACAGGCATCCATGAAAGAAATGTATTTTTCTAGCCTTCAAACTAACCATATTGACAATACGAGAATGAAGGAGAGCTCAAAGATCATCTCAATCATTGCTAAGAAAATGTGTGGGATGTTCTCCCTGGCTTTCCTTCCTTTAAAGACTTGTTCTGTCCAAGCCCAGGAGGTTCTGTTGGAGCTGCCAATCAGGGCTTCGCGCCTCTTGATCAGGCTGGCCGATCCGTCTCACTCCGTGGACGTGGCCTAAGATGCACAGGCCGGCAGTGGCAGCTGAGCCTCTCAATCACCCAAGCATTTCTCTGAAACCCCGAGAGCTGGCTGAGGGCTGCTCTTCCCACCTGAGTATACCTGCTTCCCTTAAGCCTGGGAGCCCCACTGCATCCTTATAGTAAAACCTATCTTCTTACATCAGTCTATTTTTTAAAAATATATTTTGTTGATTTTTTACAGAGAGGAAGGGAGAGGGATAGAGAGTTAGAAACATCAATGACAGAAAAACATCAAACAGCTGCCTCCTGTACACCCCCCACTGGGGATGTGCCCGCAATTAAGGTACATGCCCTTGACCGGAATCGAACCTGGGACCCTTCAGTCCACTGAGCCAAACCGGTTTCGGTCATCAGTCTAGTTTTGGAACCTAGATTCAAAGAACCCTGATACCAAGGAAAATTGAAGCTTACCCAAACATGTACACTGATCATGCAAATTGTTTTCAAATCTTTTTGATAGATATGGAAGTTTTATAAAGAAACTCAACCAGAGATTATAAAAGGAAATAATAGTTTCACAAAAAGTGGAGAATTCAAGGAAAGAAAATTCTCTTTATCTCTCTCTCACACACACTCTAAAAGAGGAAACAGATTGAAAACATTGTGAATATCAAAGAGTTCTGAGTTTTAAAAGACATGTCTGAAATGAAAGAAGGGCTCAGAACCAAGGGCAAATGCAGAGTCCTGCATGGAGAGGATTTCTAAGCTCAGATCAAGGTGAAGCTTGTGGAAATGCTCATGTCTGTGGTTGTGCTTGGAAGGTGAAGGGGTGAAAAGAACATTACTGGGCACTTACTGTGTGTCGACCTCTGTCGTGGGTATTTTACATAGACCGATTTGTTTGTTATTTAAAAAAAAAGGGGGGGGGGTTTAGGGATTCAAAAGGTCAGGTCCTGTTTGAGGAAATCAGTATAACTCTAACAGGGACTCCTCTAAATTAGCACTGCGGTGTCTTATCTATATCTTGACACTTATGGGCTGAATAAACGAATGTAAATGGAAGCCACTTGCCATGTCTAAATATTTAAAAACTGTAAGTTATAAATATTTAGAAGGGAAGGTTTGCTCATGCCCGCTTGGCTCCACCCAGTGCCCCACTGCCATGCTAGGGGATGGCCCTTGAAATCCAGAGGCTGGTAGTCATGCCTGGGCCAGACCCAGACAGGCACTGGGATGTGGGCAGGCCGGGCCACCCAGGCCCCACCACTGCAGTGAGCCAGCCATCTAGCTCCCTGGCACCCTGGCCTTGCTTTGCCAGCGGAGGCAGCCACATGCTTCCCCAAAGTGCTCCACAAAGCAGTGCCGCCAGCGGGGAAACCCAGTTGCCTGGACACCCTTTGGGGGCATTGAGGGGATTTGGAATGGCCAACGTTGAACAGAGCAGCCCAGATCTTTCTCTGGTTTCCAGGCAGAGGCTGTGTTTTCCTTCTAACCAGCATCGCCTCTCTTCCCTGCTGCCCCATCGTGACCTTAGCCCAGCAAACCTCCCATCCCCGGGCTAGAATGGGGAGGTGTCCAGGTCTGCATGTGTGTCCTTTTCTCAAAATTCTCATGTGAGCAATGAGTACTGAACTTTCCAAAAAAAGTTCTCAGGAGACATGAAGGAAACACAAAAGCATTTCTGTGTTGGTCTTTGTGACGTGTGTCAAGTGTCATGGTGAGAGTGGTTGCATCCATAAGCCTCTTAGTCAGTACACAA
Source organism: Pipistrellus hanaki (assembly GCF_964339955.1). Lineage (NCBI taxonomy): Eukaryota > Metazoa > Chordata > Mammalia > Chiroptera > Vespertilionidae > Pipistrellus > Pipistrellus hanaki. Next base: position 5,006,380 of record NC_140512.1, read on the forward strand.
AACTGAACATGCTATCCACATGTAACCTGACCAGTGTCTGTGATCCGGACAGTCTTCTGGCTGCGCAGTCCTAGATGATTAGCTTTTCTAGCAGTCCCATCACATCGTAGGCACGCATTAAGTTAAGAATTAATTTGAACTTTTAGGTCTCTTCCCCAGGAGCACCTCTTAAGGCAGTTCTCTCCTGTTCTGGAATTGATGTTTTTGAATCCATGCAGAATTTTACATGGATTGCTATTGCACCTCACCATGTTAGCTTTGAACTCTCTCCGTGTCACTCGCAGTGTTCCCTGTCACTCCTGTACGTCTGTTACCAGCGGGGGGAAATGGTACGTTACTCTCCTGGTCTTCTCCCAGGTATTTGATCAAAGGGGTACATAGGGTGAATAGCAAATATAGAATCGATGGGGGCAGCTTAGAAATAAAGAGTTTCTACTCCTTGAAATGCTGTTTCTAACATTAGTTTTCTGTCAATGGAAAGAACTTCTTAGGAAGAGATGAGAAGAATTCAAGCAAAACCTAAATGGTCCTGAGCGAGGGAGGCTACAGAGAGAATGTCTGGATTTGTAGACTTCTGAGGATGCTTCTACTTCTGAGATCTCATGACCAAGTGATTCTAAGCCCAGAGTTTGGGGGGTATCTCAGCACAATCTAAGCCCAGCTCAGGTTCCTGTAGGAAACCCTCCTGCGCCGCCAAACTCATGTGATGACTGTCCTCCCCCACTCCGTCCCCCTTACTGTTCTTAGCACATTCCACTTGGGGTTATGGTTGTTGGCATTGGCTCTCATTTTGCCATTTAAGAACTACGTTTTGTTTATCTCCATTTCTCCCACACCCGTAGAACGTCATCTGTACCTAGAGGGTATTGAATTCCAGGTAGGAAGGGGAAAAAGCGTGGCTGGAGTTCTGAATCCAGGAGGCAGATTTAGAGTCCCCATGGCCAGGGGAAACTTGACCTTGGTCTGCCCTGACTGGGAACCCCATGAAGGCAGGCTATGCCCATCTGTCCACTCCTCAGACGCCAGCTCGGTGTTTAACACGTGGCGGGCATGCAGTGAGCGTGGGTGGGATGATGGAGAGTTGGCGTTCCTCTCAGAAGGAATTCACTGTCTTTTGTGTTCTGCGAGGGCTGCCCGGGGAGAGAAGGGTGGTTGGGGTGATCCGACACCGAAGGGTGGCCTCTGGCACCGTGTGAAAGCACAACACAGACACCGAAGCCAGAATGGTCCGCATGGCCTGGGAGCTCATCCCCAATCCTGACTTAATGACTCCCCAACTCAGAGTGACCCTCGTTTCTAATATCTTCCTCCAACTTCTCATCTCTTCCTTTGGGGACAGACCCCTATTTCTAGATTAGGCTTGCCAGATTTGGAGAATAAAGACGCGGGCCTCCGTTAAATTTTAATTTCAGATCAATTGTGATTAAATTCTTTCTTTTTAGGATAAGTATATGCCACGGACATGTAGGACACACTGATGCTAAGAAAATAGCCATCGCTTGAGAAATTCAAATTGAACCGCGTGTCCTTGTTCCATCTGGCAGTCCTGCATCAGGCTCCTGGTGATCATTGTGGGAAGAAGGTCAGAAGTCACAGCCTCATTGGTTAGCAGCCACACGCTGTTTGATGAAGCTTCTCATCCCATTTAGCCCTCGCTCTCAGGGAAGAGAGGTAACGGAGAACTTGGGTTCCTCTCCTCAGTTTGCACAGCAAGTAATTGTCGGAGCCAGAATTTTAATCTAAGATTCTGAATTTGGAGGCTTGCTGAATTATATTGCCTCTCTCTCTCTCTCTCTCTCTCTCTCTCTCTCTCTCTCTCTCTCTCTCTGTCTCTGTCTCAACATTTTTCTCTAATGCAGTCCTGTATCTCTTCTGAGTCTCAAAAATCCCTCAGAACCCCCCTAGGGGGGATGCAGTAATGAACGGGGGAAGGGCGGCGCTGTGGAGGTGAGAAGGAGAGCATCTATTACACATGAACTTTGCACTTTATGTGACCTCTGACCTCTGCTTCTGGTAGGAGCCCACCCTGGCATCCAAATGTTTCTTCAGGCAGCACCTGAGGCCAGAGGGCCACAGAAACATCTTTCTCACTGTCTGTCTGCCTGTCTGTCTGTGTCTCTGTCTTGTGCTTGGCCTTAGAGTCCAAGGGGAAAAGGAGAAACACAGAGCCCCTTGGTTGATTTCCCCCCCACACACACACCACCACTCCCCTACCCCCGAGTCTCTTAAACACGCTGAGTAAAACTCACCAATGGCTTCACTTTTTAAGGTTGTTTTTCTGCTAAAAGATTGGATGTTTGATGCCTCAACCCTGCAGCTCCCTCTCTCCAGCCCCAGCCAGGATTCAAATCATCTCTCGGTAGAACCATCTGGTCTTTAAGACACTGGTGCGCCTTAAAATACACAAGACTCGAGGCCGACCTTCTCAGCTCGGCTCGGCACACATCCTCTCGGGGCTGGGATCCTCGGAGAGGGTGACTCACAGACGTGGCTGAGTATTTGCAAGCGGGCCTCGGTCGCCCCATGTTATCCTTTCCTGGCTCGTCCTTCCACAGCACGCAGTCCCGGAAACAGGTGATTGAGCTTCCAGCTGTAACACTGTGCAGGAGTCATCCCATTTTGTAGCAAGGACTCCACACTAACCTGGTTCTTCCTTGAGCTGCCAAGGCACAGGCCACGGGCTGGGGGGTAAGCAGGTGCTGAGGCAGGGAGATAAGAGCAGCGTTTGGAAGCCTGGGCTGGCGTCTTCCCGTCTCTGCCAGGAAGGTGGCGGAGGGCAGAGGTGCCTGACTCCCGGTGAGGACCCCTCCCCGAGCAGGGACATCGGGGGCAGGGCCTGGCCAGCGTTTGTGTCTCGGAGCTCAGTAACCACGTCGGAACGGGCTCAGATTGTATTCTATTTTGGAAATACAGGCAGATTAACAATGTTTGATGTTAATGAGGAAAAAAATAAGACATCTAATATAGAAGTAGCTGGAGCCTTCGATGCAAACCATGTAGGTTTCTAAAAGCTCTGATGAGCCCCGTCGGTGTTGCTTGGTGGTGGAGCTTCGGCCCAGGAACCGAGAGGCCACCGGTTGGATTCCCAATCAGGGCACAGGCCCTGGTTGCGGGCTAGATGCCGAGTGGGAGGCGTGCCAGAGGCAGCCGATCAATGATGTTCCTCTCTCATCCTTGTTTCTATCTCTCTATCCCGCTCCCTTCCTCTCTCTAAAAAATCAATAAAAAATCAAAATATATTTTTAAAAAATAGAAATAGAAGTTATGATGGGGAAGAGCGTGCGTGGAAGGAGGAGCCTGGCTGGGTGAGGAGTTTCTGGGCAGCAGCCAGGAGGGCCCGGTGCGGAGGGAACCGCAGGACAAGCTCCAGCTCTCTCCCAGGCTGCAGAGGCAGAGGGAGCGGTGCAGGAGGGGCTGCAGAGCCTGCGGAGGCGGGAGGTTCCCTGGGAATGAGCTCCACAGGGGCCGTCTGGTGACAATCCTGGCAGAGAAACGCCCAGATACACCTAAACGCGCACACATCTGCTCACACCTGGGCGGCGACGCCCAGCCTCTCCCGTTTCCTCCCACAGATCAGCAACCCTGAGGGAGGGCCCCAGGATGAGAAAGAGGCAGCTCCGTTTCTGAAAAGCAATGACTTTTATGCATGTGCCTGTGCATGCGACGGAGTTTGCAGAGCCGGGCGGGTGCTGTGCTGCATGAGCACCCGGGGGCTTCCCATGACATTACCTCTAGTGAGGAAGGCTTTGTGTTTCCACAGCTCAGCTCAGGGCACATTGATTTTTTATTTTTTATTCTCTTGGTGGTTATGCCAAGCAGTCCAGGGAATTAAAAACGCAGGCAGCACAAAAGCCCCCTTCTAGGTAAGATGTTTTAGTTTGCAAATTGCTGTGAGACAGGCTCAAGCGGAACCGAGTCTTAGGATGCTGTAGGGGGTTGCGCCCCACTCTGCCTTTTGATCTCCTAAAAGGTCGGCTCCCAGCAAAGCTGGTGAGTGCCTGCCTGCTGGGGCTCACAGGCTGAGGCAGGGTCCAGTCTGTGGCCTGCACTCTGTGTGTGTGTGTGGGTGTGTGTGTGTGGGTGTGTGTGTGTGTGTGTGTGTGAGTGTGTGTGTGTGTGTGTGTTAGAGAGAGAGAGAGAGAGAGAGAGAGAGAGAGAGAGAGAGAGAGAGAGAGAGAGAGCTGCATTGATCTTGCATGCAGCCCCGGCTCTGATTTAAGCGGAAGGTTTCCCTCCCTTAGCCATTCTGTCCTCGCCAAGACAAGCACTGAAGTGTTTGTTCTCTCCGAACGGTACCCTGAGTGCTAACAACGCCAGGACAAAAACAGATTCCCCCGATCCCACATTCAGCTCACACACGGCAAGTTGTGCAATCTCTGGGGGCCACGACGCTTGCCAACAGAAAATTAAAACCAATTTGGCTACATCACAAGGAGCCAGGAACATAACTCTTTTTTCTTCTTAATTTGCCAGGAATCTGATGCTCCCGCAGGGATGGAAGGGAGCGGTCAGGGCCCGTGGAAGGGGAAGGGAGCCGAGAGCGGAGGCACCGGTCTCCGTTCTCTCTGCCCAACCATTGGCAGCGCCTAATTGAGAGCCGCAGCGGAGAGGGCCAGGGAGGGACGAGGTACAAGTTGTACTTGCTACCAGAACACACACCCGGAGCTCTGAATTAGCGAGAGAGGATGAATATGTGAGTGGAGCTGAGGAGACACAGAAGTCCTGCAGAGCAGTCTAAGCCAGAAATATTTTTAGTTGTGAAGTGATTTTTACTGCTATGAGGTTTTTTTTTAAATGTCTACCATGAAGACCGTGTGACTGTCACATGGTAGAGATGGGAGTTCGGGAGAAGGACTTGTTTACATGTATTGAATGCCGGCTACCTGCCACGCTGCTCTAAGGGCTCTGTGTGTGTTTGGTATAGTGATTCCGCTGGACAGACACAGACTGAGCCACAGAGAGGCGTGGACCCTTCCCAAGGTCACACAGTGAGCAAGGGGCAAAGCCGGACTGGGAGCCCACACAGTCTGGCACCAAAGCCTGTGCTCTTTGCTGTGAGACTTTACTGCCTCTCAGAAGCTCTCAGTCTTGTTTTTTGTTTTTGTTTTTGTCCTTCCGCCCTGGCAGATATTAGGAGATAAGCATATAAAACCGCATTTTGGGATGTTCCTGATCTTTTGCACCTCTCCCAGTTTTATAGTGAAATAAAGAACACACTCTTACTTATAACATGGCATGTATTAAAATACCTACATGTGAGTAAAGAAATCAGCCATTTAAAGTCTTCCACTAAAAGCCCAGCTGGTGTGGCTCAGTGGTTGGGTGTCAACCTATGAACCAGGAGGTCATGGTTGATTCCCGGTCAGGGCACATGCCTGGGTTGTGGGTTCAATCCCCAGTGTGGGGTGTGCAGGAAGCAGCTGATCAATGGTTCTCTCTCAAGAATGATGTTTCTATCTCTCTCTCTCCCTTTCCCTTCCTCTCTGAAATCAATAAACATACATATATAAAGTCTTCCAATAATAAATACGCCTAGTATAATCATTTAATTGAACATTTTCCTCTAGAGCTTCATTCCCAAGTTAATATGAAGACAGTCAGCGAATACCACTAAAAAATAAATATTAAGACACTGTTTTTATTGTTAAAAATGAAAACAACAATTTTAATGTTCTCGCCCATTTTCCTGGCATCATCGCTCAGCCTGTGGTTCAGCGGTCACTGGCCTGTCCTTGTTGACAGGGATGTGCACAGCGCCATCCGTGCTCTCCAACGGGCCAGACCTAGACGTGCTCTGTGCCTGCCCTTCCTCTGCCCTTGCCTGCTTGCCTGTTACAAATCCATTCAGGGGTAAAATTTAAAAACAAACACAAGTGGCTGTGAGCACAAGTTGCACAGTCATTTATTCAGTGTCACTGCCACAGCCCGTCAGTAACTATCAAAAGAAATCATATTGGAATAGAGTGAAGTGACATCCCCTTAAATCAGCTCCAGTTTCTTTCTTTTTAAAAAAGGAAAATTATTGCAGAACCCCAATATTGTATGCTTATTGGCCAGTTCGTTGCTCTGTGGTTTATAACTTGTCTCCACACAAGTGTGACGTGGCAGTTTAAGAATAGCCCAGTGGGACAAATGTTGACACAGTCCAGTCCAGCTGCTCATTCATTTATTTATTTATTCATTCATTCATTCATTCAACAAATACTGACTGAGTGCCTCCGGGGTGTCAGGATCTGTTTGTCCCCTGGAAGCATACTCATCAGAAGCTGAGTTCTCTACACCTTGTGCCCAATACGAATGCTCTGTGGCTTGAAGGATATCATTTTTATTTAATACTTTTGGGCTTTTCTACCTTCCAGCTTTCAATTCTCTTTCCTGGCAGCTCCCCCCACCCCCACCCTGCCCAAATGAGTGGCTCTCTCTAGGAGAGTGGTTTTCAGCCTTTTCCATCTCCTGGCACACAAACTACTAAAATTCTGCAGCACACCAAAAAATATATTTTTTGCCGATCAGAAAAAAAAAATCAGGTATAATTTTGATTCATTCACGCTGGACAGCTATTGTGTTGGCTGCTGTCATTTTTTTCCTTGACGTTCTAAGGGGAAAGAGGTCAGTGCTCCCGGCTAGGTGTGTTTTAAGCACTCTTGTGGCACTCTGGTTGAAGATCTCTGCTCGGGAGATCACAATGGAAGGTAAAGACGTCCACCTTAGTACAAAGCACCCTCTATGGATTTTGCTTCCCTCCTGAGTAAATCAGAGCTTAATAATTTCAGACTCCCAGTGACGAAGCATCATGAGGCTGGTGCTCCCTGTCACCTGTCTCAGCCGTTTGCCATCAGTCCACCTGCCATTGTTGGGAGGCAGATGGAGCAGAAAGGAGTGGGCATGGTCGTCTTTCATGGATGGAATCAACAGCACTCCTAGTGAGAGACAGACAACTTGACAAGTGATTCAAGGGTTTTTCACACACACACACACACACACACACACACACACACAAAAAGAGGCCATTGACTTCTGACTCTGAGATTGATTTGACAATAGGAAGGCCAAAGTCAGTCCTAGGGGAAAAGTCAAGGTGGTGAACCCTGGGCGGGGGAAGGGGGGAATTACACAGTAGTTCTATCTGACTGTATTCCAAGTGTCATAATTGGATCTCTCTCTCTTGCTCTCTCATTCTTGCTCGTTCTCTCTCCAACTATGAATATCTAAAAGATGATAGACTTATTCTGCTAGGAAATAATAATCTTAAGAATTAAAGATCCTTGGGAAATCCTAGAACAGGAAATTATCCAATTTCTACAAGGCAATAGCAGTCAATCAAACTGTATTTGTTTGCTTTTCTTAAAAAAAAGACCTCATTGTTTATATGAAGCCATAATAGAAACACACTGACTCATCCACAGAGCTTGAATGGATTCAGAAAATTCTGTAACAAAAATCTCCACCGGGTATCCATCTTCTCATTGAAGAGAGGACTTCCGCAGCTTCTTAAAACAAATCCTGGAAACACAGGCTATCTTAGAGAGTTTGTTAGGAGTGACCCTACACCTCGGTCTTCTCCTGCAGTTCATCGTTTGGTGGCATTCTTTGTTCTACCTTGAAATAATAGACAACAATGAAAATCACAACTACAACATGGGACTGTTGGGAGATGGATGTTTCACTTGTTCCCAAAGCAAAAAACCAGACTCACATGTAAGCCAGCAGCTTTCTTCCTTTCAGAGCAGATGTGAGATGGGTTCTCTCCCATTGGTGACGAGCCACAAGAGGGTGAGGGAGCTGGTTTGGTTTCATTGAAAGTCACCTGAAGTCCTGTTTGAGGTATATTAAGACAATTAGATTCAATTCTACAAACACAGGGCTACCTCACGCGAGGAGGTCTGTGTGCTAGAGGCCGTGGCAGCCATAGTGACTCTGAGACAATGGCATCTCATCTCTGGATTTGGAAGCCTGCCTACCAGCAGCCTTCTTCCTAATTGGTTTCTGTGGTCCTATGAAATTAACTAGGTACTGAAGTACGTTGAACACCAAAGCAAATCTACACATTCTAGATCAAACGTGGGAAAGGAGACATCGAGCCTTTGATGCACATTTCACTTTGGAAGCCCTTTTCTCGCATATCAGTTTTTACAGCTACGTGATTTGCATGCCAGTGTATTTTTTTTCTGTGATGATAATTGACTTTGTTTTATGGAACTTATTTCGATTTATTTAGATTAAGTTAAATGCATTTTAACCTAATAGTTCCCATGTTTTTCTTAGAACTTCAGAGTTCTCATTTAATCTAATATCTCTTATAATTTCTTCAAAGCCTAATAGCTAACATTCACTGCACTTGCTCTGAAACCAGAACAAAGCATATTAATACATTACATTCTCTAACTCTGTGAGGAGGATATGATTACTACCCCACTTTTACAGGTGAAAAAATTGAAGTTTAGGGAAACTAAGTAACTTGCCTGAAATCATATAGCCACTGAGCAGCCACACTGGATGTTGCCTTATTTCCTTTCTCCAGAACCACTCCTCCCACATTATCCATCTAGTACATTCTCTGGCCTCTCAGGATCCAGATTTATGTGCTGTCTCCATATGAACCAACCAGCAGAGCCCTTCCCTGGACTCTGTGGACTCTCAAGATTCTGCTCAGTTCTGAAGTCCCCACCCTCATTCCAGACCATAGTTCATTATTGTCCGAATCATTGGTTCCTGACCAGGGGTAATGTTGCCACCCTGGGGACATTTGGCAGTGTCTGGGGACATTTCTGGTTGTCTCAACTGAGGGCAAAAAAGTGCTACTGCCATCTAGGGGTTGGAAGCCAAGGATGCTGCTGAACATCCTAAGGATGCACAGGACAAGTCCCCACAACAAAGAATCTCCTAGACCAAAATATCAACAGTGTAAGTCTGAGAAATCCTGATCTACATGATACACTGAGATTTAAAATAGGTCCTCTCCTATTGTGAATTTTATGTTTTTGACAACCTGTTTCACTAACTATGTTATCCATAAGAGCTAATCCAATACTTCCATATCCCCAGTGGCCAAGCACAATGCCTTGTCCAGAAGAGGCCCTTAATACATATATCAGTAATGGTGAGCCTCTCATCTCTTCACTCACTCACTTCCTTCCTTCACTGTTCCACAGATATTTATCAAATATCATTCTCTAGTGGGTACCAATCTGGAACTGGGAGTAAAATATGAGCAATATAGACATGCCCTTGCCTTCCAGAAGCTTATAGTCTAAAGGGAAACTCAAACCACAGAGCCAGTGCTGAGTGCTGGGAGACATATGGTGACCAGGAGCTGAGGAAGGCATAGCAAGGGCAAATACCAGAGGGGTTGGCTGGTGAGAGAGGTTTCCTGGAGGACGTTACAATTAAACAGGCACCTGAAGGATGGAGGAGGGGGATGTATTTAAACCCATGAAGAAGAGAAAGTGTTCTAGAGAAACAGTGTGTATGAAGGCCAAGCAATGAGAAAGGACCACGGAAGAAAGGTGGGGGGCATGGCACTCAGGCTGCAAAGGGCAAGTAGAAGGAAAGGCAGGGCCTAAAGCCACATACAGATGTTTCAATTGTGTTTCAGGGATAACAGGAAACCATCCGCAGGCTTTATGCAAAAGAGTGACGGGATCTCATTTGGTTTTCAAAGGATCACTCTGTCTATACATCATATGTCATCTGAGAAATGCAAATTAAAATAATGAGATGCCGCTATACACCTTGTACAATGGCCCTGGAACTCTGACAACACCAAATGCTAGCAAGGATGTGGAACAATAGGAGCTCTCATTCGTTGCCGATGGGAATACAAAACGGTACGGCTGCCTTAGAAAACAGTTCTGGGGTTTGTTACAAAACTAAAAATATTCAGACCATATGATCCGCCAATCAAACTCCTTGGTATTTCCCCAAAGGAGTTGAAAATTTATGTCCACAAAAACGAACCTGCACATGGATGTTTATAGCAACTTAATTCATAATTGCCAATACCTGGAAGTAACTAAGATGTCCTCCGATTGGTGAGTGGATAAATAAACGGTGATACAACTAGACAGCAGCATGTTATTCAACCCAGAAAAGAAATGCACGATGAAGCCATGAAAAGATGTGGAAGAAACTTAAATGCAGATTGCTAAGAGTCAGAAGCCAATCTGAAAAGGCTACCTACTGTATGATTCCAACTATATGACACTCTGGAAATGGAAAAACTATGGAAGATAGTACAAAGACTAAGTGGTTGTCCGGGGGGGGGGGGGGGGGGGGGGGGCGGGGGGGGGAGGGGGAGAGAGCAGTGAAACTACTCTGTATGATCTCCTAATAATTGATACATGGGCTATACGTTGGTTCAAACCCATAGAAGTCACAACCCCAAGGGTGAACCCTAATGTAAACTATGGACTTTGCATGATAATGATATGTTAATGCAGGATCGTCAATTGTAATGAACATACCACTCTGATGGGGGTGAGGGGAGAGCTGGAAGTGTTGGTAATGGGGGAGGCATAGGGGGGAGAAAGGAAGTACTTGGGAAATTTCTACCTTCCACTAACTTTGCTATAAACCAAAGACTGCTCTAAAAAAAAGAATCCACTAAAAAGAATCGCTCTGGATACCGTGCAGAGCAGTTATGACACTCACAGGGAGGAATTTCTCTGGGCCACCAAAAGGTCCCTCCAAACTGATGTTAGGGCTTTGAAACGTGTGATGACCGAGGAATCCTCTAAATCCTAATCAAGGAAGGTGATTCCAGTGCACACAAGTTGAAATCTTACACTCCGTCTGAAGAAGGACCGCCTTTCCACAAGAGCCTGTCAGCCCGGGGCTAGAGCAGGAGGGGCAGAGAGGGACCTTCCGCTGTGTGTCTCCGGCAGCAGAGCCGGGCTGGGAGTCGCAGCCCCGAGGTAGCACCGAGGATATTAGTCCGTCATAACCCGATGGCACCAGCTGTTCATTCCATCCTGCCTGGTAGACGTTCAATAAATATTTGTTTGCACCGAATTGGATTAAATTGGATTCCGTGCTCACCAAGCAACTTTCCGATCACAACGTGGCTTCCTGTGAATTTTTTTCTGGGAGCAGAAGATGTGCTGATTAGCTGACACACACTTCCCAGCCTGGTTTACATTTCTATTTTTGCCAGAAATGAGGGAGTAAGTAGGCATTACGATCCCAGTCTCTATCTCCTTTGGTTGGTCAGGATGATGGGCAGCTATGGTGGTTATCCTGCCTCTGTCTCCCCTTGTCCCTTTCAGTCAGTAAACCTTTTTCTATTTAGTTACCTGTCCCTCCACCATGCAGTGCCTGTGCGTCTGGGCTAGCTGCCTCCCACCCGCAGCTCCAGGTGGGCTATGGCTGTCTCATGCCAATCATCCTATGTGACCACGCCCATAGTGACTGAGTCAGATGTTGGCATGTGACCTAGACCAGTCTAACCTAAACAAAACTCAGGAGTCTTTCTTAGGAAACTGGGGCAGAGACAAATACGACCACTTTCCTGGTGATGAAGAAGAAAGCACGCAACTCCCAGACGCTGCTGGGAGCCAGGCGGCCACTGGCGATGATTAGTTTTCTGTGTCCGTGTGGCAGGCTGTCTATCTGACTGCTCAGTCAAACACCAGCAGAGATGTTGCCGGGAAGGTGTTTTTTAGATATGAGAAACAGTTAAATTTGCAGACTTGGATTAAAGAAGGTTGCCTTGCAAAGGTGGATGAGCCTCATCCAGTCAGCGGGAGGCCTTAGGAGAAAAGACTGAGGAACCTCAAAGAGGAAGGAATTCTGTCTACTTTGGCCTCAAGAAGGCAACATCCATGCTCCCCCTGGTCTCCAGCCTGCCAGCGTGCACTGCAGAGTCCGGACTTGTCAGACTAGAGATAAATCCTTAAAATAAGAGAGAGAGAGACAGAGACAGAGAGAGAGAGAGAGAGAGAGAGAGAGAGAGAGAGAGAGAGAGAGAGACTGACTTCCCACTGGTTCTGCTTCTGTGGAGGACCCCCAGCGAGCTCTGGTCAGGGCACAAAGCAGACACGCAGAGGTGAGCAGAACTAACACTGCTGTGGAGGACACAGGCCCACGCCTGGGTCAAATCCAGCCTGAAGCCCACTTGGGTCGGCCACGGTAATGTCAGCAGCAGAAAACCCAGCTGCCCTAGACCACGTGGCGATGTCTGACTGCCACAGCGGAAGTCCCAGGGCGAGAACAGGCTCCGGGCCGTTCACCCAGCAGGCGGTGATGTCGGGAAGAAGCCACGGTCTTCCTTTTCTCTGCTCCACTGCCCATGGTGCCTCATCCCAAATCTGATAACTCTCCTACGTGACTGGGTAACCTTGGCAACAATCAGAGCGACCCACCTCCTCCCTCACATCCAGGGGGAGAGGCTGGATTTCCGGGTTTCTGTCTCTCAAAAGGGAGGGTGCTTCTTCTTTCATGATCGCATCAGTACAGATTGGGATAGGTTTGCGCCGCCCTGAACCACTCATTGCCATGGTCCGGGGGGCAGCACAAGGGGGATGATCATGATTGGCTCAAATTAACGGAGACCAACCCTCAGAGCCTCGTCAGTCTCTTAACTGGCACTGCTGCTGCACCATGAGGAGGGGCGGGGTGGACATCAGACAGGCAGCAGGCATGTCCCCTACAGAGCCCAGCGGCTGCGTTTTGAGAGAGCGAAGCTAACCAATTGCCTCTTTAAGCCACTTTGAACTGGATTTTTTTCATGACTTACTACGAAAGTTACCCTAACTGTTCTAGCGGCCAATGAAACCATCCTCAAGACCTACTGGCCTCTGCATAGCTCGACAGAATCTGCTTCCTGAGTTAAAGACCAGCCCCTACATTGTGGGGAGCTTTCTGGTCTGGTCCAATGTCTGTGCGACCTGCACCCTCTCGTGGCCTGTCCCACCCCTAAATCTCCCTGCGTCTGTCACTCACCTGGCTCATGAGCACCCTCTGAACGCTAGACTCTGTACTTTACCACCGCGGGACATCCTTCTCTCCCTGACCCCTGACCTCTGACCTTCCATCATGTTCTGTGCACAAGTCATCCACTCAGGATTATACCCACTACCTGCTTCTCTTGCTGCTATTTTGGGCTCCCAAGGGAAAAACACTAACTTTCATCTGTTATCTTCCTTAGCAGTGAGGGAGGTGCTTTCTAATTTAAGCCTCCTAATAACCTTAAAAAGGTATTCAGATCCTTGATCACAAATGAGGAAACTGTGTCCGGGAATAGTAACGTGACCGGAGTCGTGCTGCTCGGAAGGAAGTCACACCCTGGTTGGTCTTCTCCCATGCTTGCACCACAGAAGATCACACAGGTCTCACCTGCCATTGCACGTTGTTACCAAGTGTGGTTTAAAACCAGTGTTCTACAGTCCTTGTAACGCCTCTTGGACGGTCTCCCTAGCACACACCATTCAGAGCTGTTATTCCAGACCTTCACTTATTCCTTGGGACCCTAATCGCTGTGTCTATAGCTGTGTCTGTACCCATGACGTATAGGTGACCCCCTCTACCTCACCGTGGCATTGAAACTCATCTGGCCTAAGCTCTCTCATGTGTTCACCTCATCCCATCACCTCTTTCCCCCTAACCTTCTCTGTGATCTCAGAGGGGGAGCACCCTCTCCCCTATATTGCTGTCTTGTTTTTTGGACCCACCTCTTCCTACCTGCAGGTACCCATCCTTTTTACCCCCCATCATTATATCTCATTATTACGCCCTTTCCTTTACCCCTTTAAATATTCTCAGCTCTCCCCATCTTAAAAAGCTAACCACGTATTGACTGACCCTCTTGTGCCCTTCTGGTCATTAGCTCTCTCTTCTGGCTTTTGCTACCCATTCCTATATTTATCCCTCAGCATCTGATTTATTGTAAATCTTCTACCCCACTCCCCCGCTAACATCCCCACCCACAAGGAAACAACTCTCAAGGAAGTCAGAAATGGCCTGCGCTAGAGGCAGGTGAAAATAAAGGTTGGAGATGTTCTTTAGAAGCCAACAGAGGTGTGAGATTGGAAACTGACATTAGATGCACATTTTTGTGGAGACAGTGATGGGGTGTGGAACAGGCAATCAGCTTCCGGAGGAGAGGGAGATGGTGAGAAGGCTGACTTGGAGCTGACAAGAGAGGAAGCCCAAGAGCAGCAAGAGAGATGAAAGAAACACCAGGAAGCAGCACTGTTAAAAAAAACAAAAACAACTGGAGGCCAAGGAGCGGGTGGACCCTCCGGTCCAACGCTGCTGATGAGGTGAAGAAGACAAAGTACTGGAAACAACCATACGGTTTGGGTAGAAGGAGGTTGTTTTTAGCTTCCAATTCAAGAACACACTACAGTTCCTCCTGCCCGCCATAGCGAGCACAAAGCCCTGAGGCTGTTGTCAGAAGTCTCTCTGACGAGGTCCTACCATTCTCATTCTCCAGTTGGATCTGTGTTTCCGGGTCTCACATCCCAAGCTGGCACTGCACTGTGGAAAGACTGCTCGTCCTGCAAATGAGCTGTGTCGGGATAACCAAACAACTTCATTGCAAATATTAAAGGTTTTTAAAACTTTTTGCACTTAGCAACTTGCATTTGCCGTGTTCCTTCTGTGTTCCCAGACGCTGTAGGAGGCAGGAAGTCATAGAAGACAGAGTTTTATGCTTGAGCAATGCACCATCTAGTAGGAGAGCCAGAGGTAAGCATGTAGAGATAATCACACCCCAGAAAGAGTGGTTTTTAAACATTAATCATACAAAAGCAGAAATTATTCATCACAAATTATCTGTCACCATCAATATGTGTATGGTGCACGTAGTTTTTGACAATCCAAATATTATAGAAGTATCTTAAATAAATAGGGAAAGACCTCTGCTGTTTTGCCTCCTTAATTCTCGTTTAGTAAGAGTAACATGCTAACAGATAACATATTAGGTATATGTGCATAGATATATTTATACCCTTATACACATACATGTTTGTGTCATATTATACATATTAGCCTGCAAATTTTTCTCACTCAACAATTATCTCTTTCAAGGATATACCTGATTTTTTTTAATGTCTGCATAGTATTCTTTTGAATTCAACAGTCCCCTAGAGATAATAGCCCTCCTATTTTCTTCTATCACAAACAGTGTTTCAATAAGCATTCATTCACACCTTTTCAGTGGTATGCTGGTAAAGGTTTAACAGTGGCTCTCTCAATTAAAAGAAAAAAAAAAAAAAAGGACTACTCTATAAGCTCTGCCTATTTCCATGGTGTAAACACTCCCACTATTGGTGATTTCAAGCAACTTTTGCCAACAGAAACTAGACATAGGAAGAGATGCGTTCAGGCAGCTCTCGGCAGCAGATCCCGGCAGCTCTGGAGCGCCACTGTATTGTATTGTGCACATACTTTTGGGTGTTTTACAACACAGGAAAGCGAGATATTAAAAGGCAATTGTCACTTTGCCAGACAGGGAACACATAATTACATTATTAGCTGTAATAAAGTTGAGCCATGAATTCTAAAGAAGGCACTCCTTTTGGATTCTAAAGAAGGCCCTTTCTCCGCTCCCTTAAATAGATTCTGTTTCAAAGCCAAGGAAGTTTCAAAGTGTTTCTTTTTATTTTGCCACCTGAGAACATCACTTCCAGAAAGCAGACAGGATGTACGACTAAATTTATTTTAACGATTCAATGCAAGTGCTGTGACACTCGCCCATTAGTATATTCAGGCACAGACGCATGCGTGATGAGACAATGCTGACCCCTCTTCTCGGGGACGCTCACATTAACAGGGCTGAGTCACTCACACAAATGCATAAAAATAACCACCTCAGACTTGCATCAGAGTCACCTGGAGGGCTCTGGCCCACAGAAGTCCTGATTCCACATCCATAGGCCTAGGATGGGGCCGGGAATTTATATCAAGTTCCCCGGTGCTGCTGCTGCGGCCGCTCTGAAGGCCTCCCGGGGAGAAGCACCCTGTGTGTGAACGCTGGGCCTGAGCCCCCGGGATTGTCTCCCCGGCTCTGGTGTGTGCGTCCATTTCTATCCTTAGATCAGATCCCTCCAGAGCTAGAGGCTGCCTCCTGTAAAACCACAGATAAATGTAGAAATACTGTAAGTTAAGTTCTTATCAGCAATCGAAGCATTGCGAACAGGTTTCATAGGGGGTGGGGGTGGGGGGTGGGGGTGGAACACGTTCCTGCAGCAGAGAAAAGCACTGAGCTTTGTTTCCTGAACATGAAGGGCCGGTTAATGATTGCTCTTCCAGCTGATAAAGAGGGCAAACTCTCAGAGTAGTGTCATTGGGGAAGGAGCTCAAAGGTCTTACGGCTGGGGTCACACTGGCACCTGGGTATGAATGCTGTTCCTGCCACTGAACGGGTTGTAAACTGAGCCGTGTGATCTCTCTGTGCCTCAGTTTACTCACCTGTAAAACGGGGGTGATCACAGACATGGACACCTCACAGGGTTCCTGAGAGGATGCAGTGGGTACAGGAGCTGACATGGGAGAAGCACTCCATGGAAACTGGCTGTCATAAATTAGAGCTCCAGTTTTGTACTAAGAAAAAAGCATTTTTTTAGGCAAGTACGTTTGGGCAATACCGAATTAAACCAAGTCAATGTTTCTTTGTGGCAGGATTTCTGAATGCCTTTTGTATGCCAGGGCACACCGACGCCTCCTCGGGGGGAATAGAATATGCAGTGTTTCTAAGGGGTATTTAGCCACAGAACATTTTTTGCAAGTAGCATTTTGAGGATAACAATTGAAAAAAAAAAAAAATACTGTTATAATTATAGTGATGCCAGTATTTCTTGACTTAAATAACAACTGAAAGAAATTGGCATGTGTTCCCAGGATACCAAAGTCATAGGGGCAGAATTGAGATAAAGCAATAATAATAATAATAATACCCCTTGTAGCATAATAATTTTCTACAGCCCTTCTGAAGGGATAACATTTCCCCGAGTATTGCTTTGTTCTTGCCCGCATTCACTATTTCCAACCTATACTGACAGTGCCTCTCGGGCACAGGCGCCATGCTGTAGGTGCCAGGCATTGAACACGGAATGGAACAGGAAGCACTCCTGTCCTCACGTACCTTCTAGAATAAACAGGCACATGAACAGCCTGTCCGGGGGTGAGGAGTGCGGTGAGAAGAATGAGGTGGGCGAAGAGGGGGAGAGAAACCTGCAGGTGGGGGGCCTGTAGGTGGAGTGTGGAGGGAGAGCAGCGAGCCCTGGGGACGCCTGGGGAACCCACTCCGGAGGGAGGGTGCACAGGAGTTTGCTGAAGTGGGAGCAGCATGGGTGGCCAGGCCTTTACGTGCAGTGGGGAAGGAGGGAGGCAAAGAGGGAGGGAGGGAGGGAGGGGGAGGGAGGAAGGGAGGAGGGAAGGAGGAGGGAAGGAGGAGGGAGGGAGGGAGGGAGGAGGGAGAGAGGGAGGGAGGGAGGGAGGGCAGGAAGGAGGAGGGAGGGAGGGAAGGAGGAAGGGAGAGAGGGAGGGAAGAAGGGAGGGGGGAGGGAAGGAGGAAGGGAGAGAGGGAGGGAAGAAGGGAGGGGGGAGGGAAGGAGGAGGGGAGGGGGGAGGGAAGGAGGAAGGGAGGGAGGGAGGAGAGAGGGAGGGAGAAAAAGAGGGAGGAAGGAGGGAGGGAGGGAGGGAGGAGGGAGGGAGGAGGGAGGGAGGGAGGGAGGGAGGGAAAGAGGAGCTGGAGGTGAGGCTGGCAGTACAGAGGCCACAAGGGAAGGCTGTGGCCTTCCCTTCTATTTATTGCATGACAAGTCCCCTCCAAACTGGGTGGCTTATTTCAGCCATGACGGCTCACTTCCTCCCTGCCTTCGTGTGTGAGGAATTTGGGAGTGGCGGCCAGGCCGGGGCCGTCTGGCTTAGAGTTCCTCCTGAGGTCAGTCAGAGGTCAGCGGGGACTGTGTCACCCAAAGACTCCGCGCTGGAGGGTCCCCGTGTGAGATGCTTCACACACAGCTGGCAAGGTGGTGTGGGCTGCTGCCTGGGACAGGGGGTCCTCTCCATGGAGCTGTGGAGGGTCTGGTGGTGGGTGGCTCCCCCAGAGAGAGCCATGGCAGAGGCTGGGGCAGAGTGGGATGCCTTCTTGCTCTAAATCGTCAGTCCCACTGTGTGCGGTGGGCATTATGAAGTCACAGCGATCCAGATGGGGGGTCTGTGACAGCATGCTGGGGGCTGGCTGCCACATCGCCACATCGTCTTCGGCTTTCGTTCTGAAAAGGAGAAGATTGGAGGTTAGGGCAGGAGAGGAATCTGGTCTGACTTGTGTTTTAAAAGGATTGTCAAGCCCTAGTTGGTTTGGTTCAGTGGATAGAGCGTTGGCCTGAGGACCGAAGGGTCCCAGGTTCCATTCTGGCCAAGGGCACAGGCCTGGGTTGTGCGCTCCATCCTAAGTAGGGAGTGTGCAGGAGGCAGTCGGTCAATGATTCTCATTGTTGATGTTTCTATCTCTCTCTCCCTCTCCCTTCCTTTCTGAAATCAATAAAACATATATATATATATATATATATATATATATATATATATATATATATATATATATTTAAATAAATAACCTTTCTTTGCTTTATAATAAAAAGTGTTTATTTAAAACTTTTAACTTTACCAAGCATTAAAAGATGGCTTATTTGATCTGATGTCAGAACCTTTATGCTGAATATTCCAAATCACTGTGGAGATTAGCACCCTGTAGATTAGAACAATGTTGGCATGATGGATCATATTAGCAGCTCAATGGCCTCTCTACCATGACCAGTTATATATCTTTTTTTCTTTTTCTTTTTCTTTTTTAGTATATTTTATTGATTTTTTTTACAGAGATGAAGGGAATGGGATAGAGAATTAGAAACATTGATGAGAATGAGAGAGAAACATCAATCAGCTGCCTCCTGTACACCCCCCACTGGGGATTTGCCCACAACCAAAGCACATGCCCTTGACCAGAATCAAACCTGGGCCCTTCCATCTGCAGGCCGATGCTCTATCCACTGAGCCAAACTGGCCAGGGCCAGTTATATATCTTTCAACTCAAAACTATAACAGAGGATTCCATGTGGGGTGATGAAAAAGTTCTGGGATTAGACCGTGGTGATGGTTGCACAGTATTGTAAAGGTCCTTAATACCACTGAATTGTACACTTTCGAATTATTACAATGCTAGAATGTATGTTTTGTCTTTTATCACACAAAAAAATTTAATATGAAATTTGTTCCGCAGAATTAAAAGAGTTTGACCACCATATGCCACTCGGGTATTTTAAAGCGTGAGAAGCTTCACTCTGCGGGTGTGATGCTTTTGAAAAGCACAGCAGTGCAGTGCTGGGATTTCTCGCTGGCGAGATCTGGATCCCAGCCTCCGAGAAAGGAGTGAAATTTGGGTTGTGTGTGACATGACTCTGAAAGTAAGCGCGGAAAGCAGTCACTGCCCAGGTCCGCGTGAGAAGGGGGCTGTCCTTGGTCCTCTCCCTGTCTCATTCGATTTGCTTCTTAGGAGCTGTCTTCTGAGAGAATGTGAATTCCCAGGGCAGTTCTGTGCTTAAGGAACCCAAGGATGTGGTTTCCCAGTCACAGAGATTTCAGCTCTCTGACTGAAACACTTTCATTTATTATTTTCCTGCAAGGATTCATTTCATGCTAAGGCAATGTCTACTAAGTAATAGCTAACAGATTGCTCTGATTAAATAATTCATTTCCTGTTTTCTGATTATCAGATCTATAATTCCTACATGCCTATCTATCGGGTCTCTGGTTAGCATGAGGTAGACAGTGCTACTAAACTTATTTGATGTAACTCCAGATAAAAAGCAAAACCTTGACTTGCAGGCGTAGCGTTCAGCGTTTAACCTGTCCGTGCCTTTAGATGTTATAAAACACTAGAAATTCATTAAGGTTTTAGACATTCTGAAAAAGAACTTGGATACCTTCCTTCCCACCTTCCAGGGCCTCTAATAAGGAATCCCCACCCTCATAATCAGTGTTTATATCCGGGTGTCTCAGCGGAGAGCAGGCAGCCGGCTGCCTTAATCAGGTTTAACAAAATCGCCTCAGGTAGTTTTTCAAGCTGCACATTTCCCTGAGCCCCGCAGGGAAACAGGTCCACCTTTGGGGAGGGGCAGAGGCGCAGGGATTTATTTATTTTTTCCCCTCCAGAATTACGATTGCTATAGCGAGCCACTCTTACTGATGAGAGTGCATTGTACCTTTCAAGTGTATCAGGTCAAGAAAAGGGTAAGAACCAAACGCTGACTTATACAGCCCTTTGTGGGAGGCTGTTGCAGCAAAACAAACTTCTCATGGCAAATCACCGTCTCATTGCCTAGACGGAATAACACAGACCAAAAAATTCTACGCCAAGTGCTCTAATGAACTGATGAGCACTGCTTAGTGCTCTGAATATAAAGTTCAATAAAAACGAGCACCGCTAATAAACAGCCCATCGGAGGAGAAACGAAGGATGTTTCCACCTGACTCGGAGCTGCTGTGAGCTTCACTTCAGCTTCTGTCCAGGATGGAGTGAGGGTTCTGCCGGCACCGGGAACACCTGAGAAATGGGCACACCGCAGCCAATGGTGGTTTGCAGGACATAAGTCATTGGAGACAGGGATCCTGAGAGAGGGAGGATGAAGTGGACTTGGATACAAGGTATACGAGTTCTTTTTCAGAATATTCTTAATGAATTTCTATTGTTTTAAAACATTAGGGATGCGGTGCTTAAAACAATGAAACAGACCTACTGATTTGAATTCCACTCAAGATGTATTGAGGAAAGGCAGGTCACACCCTATGGATAGTGTAGAGTGGGATAGATATTTGAATGTACACAGCAAATGCCTGGAAGAATTTGGTGGGATGCTGTGACCTTTCACCTATTATCTTGGGCGATTTATACTGTGACCTCATTTGCTCTCACCCCAGGAACGCTTAGCTCAGGCCAATATTCCCCAAGACACCAGGCCCATTAAGGACCCTGCACTGTTGTTCCTCCTGTGTGAGATGCCTCCCCCGCTTCCTTCCTCTCACAAACTCCCCTTCTGCCAGGGTTCCAGCTCAGCGTGACCTCCTCAAGGTGCCGTCTTCAGAGCTCCTGCTCGCTCTCCTTACCTGTTAGCATTTCCACATTTTAGGATCTCCCTTTTGTTTTGATTTTTAACATACCTGCTTTTTTCAAAGTAGGAAAACAGGACATTTCTTTGTGTTTCGGAATCAAAAGCTAGATCTGGCACCTAATAAACACCTGCTAGATGACTGCTATTATTTAAAAAAAAGAAAAAAGAAAAAAGGAACGTTAGACTTTGAAAGTCTAAATTCCCAGAAAAAAAGGAATTGGCACCAGCACCCTAATATGTTTATAAATCTGGAATTTCTTTTCAAATAAATGCCTGTTTACAAGGGGGAAAGACTATAAGCAGGAAGGTCTTGAGGCCCAATATTATTGAAATAAGGTTTAATCAAAGTGGATGCTTTGAATTATGTGACTATACTGAGTAAATGTTCCGACTCAGTCATTGCTCTAAAGAAATCATTCCACATTAAATCTTGAGAATCATTTCCCACGTCAGCTCATTTATCAACTTTTGTTTATCCAAGGAAATGATACAAATGACCGACTCTTATTGGCATTAGTCAGTTCTAATTATAGATCTTATTTTTTCAAGCATACGATCAAAGTGTTGTTTAAAGCTCATATATCCTATGATCATTTTTTTTTTTTTATGTTGAAACTTCTATTCTTGTCTTGTTCTCCACTTCAGCTCAGACATGAGGAAAGGGTGAGGAAAGGGCAAGGAAAGATGCGAAATTTGATTGGCGGCAAACAGGGATGTTAACCAACCCTCTCCAAAGAGAGTGGGGTGGAATGTGAATAATGATATCAATCATAATAGAAAGTGAAAAATCAGTCATGGTGTGAGCCCCAGGGTTTCCTGAATGCAGGAAGCAGTAAGATGATTGACAGTATGAGTTATTCAGACCAGAGTGGAGTGTCTCAGTCACCTCTGTCGTGAGCCAATCACCATGGAGTCCTTTTGTGATGCTGGCAGTGCAGTGACAGAGACAAATGACTGTGCGTCCTACAATAACACAGACGGTGTAACTTCAAATATTTTGTCCTATTGTCTCATAACTATACCTTTCATACCAGATAACCCAACTTGTGAGTTACAGGCTAATTTGTTATATAAGTAACTTAAGAAAATTATTGTATGTGTTTTTTTTTGCAGGGGAGGGAGGGTTTAAGATCAGATCTAGCTGAAACCGGTTTGGCTCAGTGATAGAGCGTTGGCTTGGGGACTGAAGGGTCCCGGGTTCGATTCCGGTCAAGGGCATGTACCTTGGCTGCGGGCATATCCCCAGTAGGGGGTGTGCAAGAGGCAGCTGATCGATGACTCTCTCTCATCGATGTTTCTAGCACTCTCTCTCCCTTCCTCTCTGTACAAAATCAATAAAATATATATTAAAAAAAAAAAGATCAGATCTATTCTAGGAACTCCTTCAGATAAACTCTGGGACTCCTCATAATAAAAAGTGACTTACATAGAACAGATGGACTGTCTACTGATGACTGTTGTTCCACATCTTTGCACATAAATCTCTTGGTATTTAGTACCATTCCTTACACAACATAGACTTTCAATAAGTATGTGTTGGATTCATCAAAAGACTGGAGTTAAGGAGAAATGTCTCTAAGTCACAAAGAGAAATGAATCTCCCCTTCTTCTCATACTCTGCTAATTTGCATAGAGCTGTGGTTTTCTGGGGTGTTGTCACACATCCACAAGGACTGCTCCACTTAGTTCAAAGCCAAGAGGGAAGTGCCGGATTTTCAGCATACCACCACCCACAGACTCTGCCTTCCACTGCCCACCCTCGTCGCTGGGCCTCAAGTCATTTCTTTTCCCCTCCATTTGTTTGTTTTGTGGCATTTGTTCTAAAGTTTAAAAAGGGTCTTTGTTCATGTTTTTATTGGACTTCAAAATCCAAATGTCTGGAATGAGGCAAAATATTGCTCAAAACAAATGTTCTGTGCTTTGTCCCTGAATAACCCAGTGATTGAATCGGATCCGCTGAGTGTGGGATTTTATAGATCATTTCTTATAAAGAAATTCCTGTGATTTGGGGAAATTAAGAAAACGTTGCATTAAAGATGCGTCATTGAGTTTTTAAAGTTTTCCTGTCGTGAGATGCAAATGTGAAAAGTTGTCCGCACAGTAGCCACAGGGATCTCTTTAAAAATCTGATCACAGCTCTCCGCTGCGAAAACCTCCGCAGTGGTTTCCCACTGACGCCACAAGAGTCTGAGCTTCTCGCCATAGTCTTGAAAGCCTTGTCTGATCCAGCCCCGTCCAATCCATCAGTCCGGTCTCACAGCCTGTCTCCTGGCCCGCACCCAGCAAAGCACACTTGCTGTTGGGCTTCCCTCCACCAGGACCTGTGGGATTCTCCTCTGCAGCCTGCAACCCTCTTCCCTCTGCCACACCCCCCTGCCACCCACAGAGCCATAAACCCGCCCACTAAGCTGCTCTCTGGGAACAGGAGGGGTTAGGACCTTTGGTCTCTATCCATATGACTATCCAGGAAGCATATGGCCAATGTTTGGAGAACATGTTTAGTGTACTTCATATCAGTTTTTTAATATAAAAAGAATTTATACTTTGTGTAATTAAGCATGTTTAGAGTATATATATATATATATATATATATATATATATATATATATATATATACTGTGTGTATACATGTGTATACCTTATACAGATAACAGCTTAACACGACATAATTCACAAGCTGTCCCATTCACCCACTTACAGTATATACAATCCTGCCCCACTCAATGACAGAATACGTTCTGAGAAACGCAGCGGTAGGCTATTTCGTTGTTGTGTGAACCCAGCTACATCTTTGTACGATGCCCTCCCCCTGAGTGCAGGTGGGACCTGCTTCTGATCAATCCAACCCAGCGTCGGTGATCGAGTGCACGGACACAGACCTAGGCGGCCCCGCCTGGCTACTACGCTGTGAGCCTGTACGTCACCTTGCCGTACAAAACAACATGAGATTAGGTTAGGCACACGAGATGCAGTAAATATAAGATGATGAGGCTGTTGCCAGCATAACACGGCATACTGTTTTACAGCAAACAATCTTTTAATAACTGGGAAGAGGACGCTCTAAGATAATAACACAAAGCATAGTAAATACATAAACCAGTAACACAGTCATTTGTTATCACTACCAGGTATTATATGCAGTACATAATTGTATCCGCTATACTTTTCTACAACTGGCAGAACAATCGGTTTGTTTACACTAGCATCATCTCAAACACCCAAGTAACGCCTGGCACTGCTACATCAGGATGTTTCTGCAGCGACGAGAGGCTAGGCCTAGGACGTTTTCAGCTCCATTATATCCTTACGAGAACACCGTCAAGTATGCAGTATGTTGTTGGCCAACACATCGTTATCCGGCACGGGAGTAACCCAAAGGTTTTCAGTATCGTCATAGAGTTGTACCATCCTCACAACAATCCATTCTAGAACACTTTCATCACCCTACATAGCAACCCCACAGATTAGCAGTCATCTCCCTCCCCCACCCCCCATTAACCTCCCATCCTCCAGCCCTAGTCAACCATTCACTGACTTTCTGTCTCTTCAGATTTGCCCACGCTGGACATTTTATATAAATGGATTCATACGATACATAGTCTTTTGTGACTGACTTCTTTCATTTAGCACAATAGTTCAAGATCAGTCCATGTAGTAGCACGATCAGTACTTCATTCTTTTTTCCAGCTGAATATACTGCTTTGCATGTATGTACTAGTATGGGTCACATTATATGTATCCATTCTTCAGTTGACAGGCATTTGTGCCATTCTACATTTTGACTGTTATGAACAATACTGCTCTGAACATTCATGGACTGTACATGTTTTTGTGTGGACATATGCTCCTATTATCTCTTGGATACATACTGAGGAGTGGAATTGCTGGATATTATGGTAACTCTGTGCTATACTTTTGAGTTACTGCCTGGCTTTTCCAAAGTGGCCGCACCATTTTATAGTCCCACCAGCAGAGTGCTAGGGCTCAATTTTTCACATCCTCACCAGCACTTGTTGTTGGTTGTCTTTTTTATTACAGCCAGCCTAGAAAGAGAGGTTACATTCAAGTGGGAGTGCTGTGTGATATTCGATCTTACGGACCACAGCACTGAGCACAGTGAGAAGCAACAGCAAACGGTTACAGCTTCTGAATGTAACGCAAACATTCTCTGAATGGGACCGGGTTTGGATAGGGGAGGCCAGGTCCCTGAGTATTATTGACGAAGGGACGTCTAGAATCGACCTCACACAGCTGTGAGGAGCTGGAGAATGAAGGTCCCTCCGTGAAGGTGGAGTAATGAACTGGCTGATCTCAGAAATCCAGCCAAGAAAGGGAGCTGAGAGGAGGGTGACGAGGAGCCGTTGCCTCAGTGCAGCTGTTGACTCCGCAGGTTTCTGTCCATCTCCGGTGGTGGCCTGGGCAGCTGTTGGCCAGAAGTTGGGAAGAGGAGCTGGGCATGGACCAGCTAGGACTGGCCAGGCCCCTCTGCATCTCTTCATCACTGACCTGACAGATGTTATCAGAGAGAGTAACAGACGCTCCATCCCTCTGCCTTCTAATATCATGCAGCTTCACCAGGTGGACGCAGCACAAAACACCTTATCTGCCATCAAGACAATACGTTGTGTGGACAAAGCATAGGGTGATCTTTGTGGTTCCTGCCCTCAGGTGTCCACATCTTTTTTTTTTTTTTTTTTTTTTAATATATTTTATTGATTTTGTACAGAGAGGAAGGGAGAGAGATAGAGAGTTAGAAACATCGATGAGAGAGAGTCATCGATCAGTTGCCTCTTGCACGCCCCCTACTGGGGATGTGCCCGCAACCAAGGTACATGCCCTTGACCGGAATCGAACCCGGGTCCCTTCAGTCCCCAAGCCGACGCTCTATCCATTGAGCTAAACCGGTCCCGGCAGGTGTCCACATCTTTGTATGATACCCTTCACCTGAGTGCAGGTGCAGCTTGCTTCTAATCAATACAACGCAGCAAAGGTGATGGATCGCTCCTGTGATTACATTATCTTATATAATAAAAGGGCAATATGCAAATCAGCTGAATGAAGAAAAGACTGGTCACTATGATGTGCATCAATGACCAGGGTGCAGGCGCTCAACACAACAGCTGCTCGCTGGTGGTCAGTGCGCTCAACAGGAGGAGCTCTGCTCAGCCACATGCCAGGCTGAGGGCTGGTAAGCGCAGTGGCCCGTCTCCTGGGCAGTGCTAAGGATGTCCGACTGATGGCATAGGCCCTCTCCCCTAAGCCTAAGCCACCAGTCAGACATCCCCCGAAGGCTCCAGACTACAAAAGGGTGCAGGCCGGGCTGAGGGGGACCACCCCTCTGCCCCCTGCCCCTCCATCCCCTCCCCCCTCAAGTGCACAAATGTCATGCTCGGGGCCTCTAATGTTACATAACACACAGTCTTAGCAGATTGGAGCGGGAGAGGCCCGCCAGCTCGCCTTGAAGAAGCAACCAGCCATGCTGCAGACTGCTCATAGAGAACAGACCTTGGAAGGGCAACATATCCCAGAAGAAAAATCAATCACAGGCATCCAGCATTCTCACTTCCAGCATCTAACTGTTTCACCCTCGTACCGGGTTTCTCAACCTCGGCACCACAGACATTTCGGGCTGGATACTCGCATGTGTAGGGAGCTGTCTGGACCTTGTAGGAGGCTCAGCAGCATCTCTGGCCTCTGCCCACTAACCATTCTCCCCACTGTCCCCCGGGGGCAAGAACCAAAAACGTCTCCAGACACTGCCATGGGTACCCTGAAGGGTCAACTTGCTTTGCTTGAGAACCACTCTTCTAGTATAAGAACTACTGCAGCTCTGAGTTCTGTGTAGCCAAAGGGAAGTCTTGAAAAGAAGAAAGCTAAGTCTTGGGCACAGTTAATTCGCACACCAAAAAATCTATTTTCTAACCCCCACCCCCCACCCCCAAATTCCAAGCTGGTGTTTGCAGCCTGAAATCCAATGACTTTTTTTTCTTCTTCTCATTTTGCTCACCAGTAGATAATGAAGAAAGTGCTTATGTGAACATATTCCAGGTGCAACCTGTATGGTGTGGGGGGACATTTTTAACAATGCGTGTAGAAGCGTTTGACTCAACCATTAAATAACAGAGCACAGACATCGGTCCCGTTCTGTGGGAGAATCTATAAAAAGACAGACCTTGGGAAACGTTCTGTTAGTGACTCGGTGAGTATATGGTAGATCTTTCTGAAGTTTTGCTTGGGGTCCCAGAATCTGTCCTCATCATTATCTTTTGGCATGAGCTGCCATGCTACATAAAATATTGCAGCCCAGGTGATGTTATGGGATATTAATGCTAATGTGAAATCCTATAAATGTGACAATTAAGCACAGAATTATCTTGAAACAGATGTCCTGGATAGAATGCTGCTAGCATAACAAGTCCTCGGATTAACAGAACTTTTAAAACTGAAGTTGACCAAAATATGAATGAACGAGTGCATGAATTCATTCTTGCAACCTGTCTTTATTAGAAACTACTGCTGTCATTGCTTAGAGGTACAGTAGTGAGGGGAGGAATGCAATGGTTAGGCTTCCAGAAATGGCGGGCTTCATGTTAAAATGAAAGAGACAGAGAACAGATGAATAAGTAGGAGCGAGAAGGGAGCTAACTCAGCATGGAGTCCAGTGAGCACCCCATCAGAAGGGGAGGATGCATGTCCATTTGTTGAACAAAGAAGCTAGAAAAGCGTGCTCTGAGCAGAAAGAACGGCACGTGTGAACCGGAGGACTGTGTTAAGACCGAAGGAGAGAGCAGGTGTGCCCAGGCGATAGGAAGTGGGGCTACGTGGGCAGAAGTTGCCAGGTGAGGACAGGCCTCTTATGACCGCTAAGGCGTCTTAACTGCATCCTAAAGGCGATGAGTGCCCTCTGGGCTTCATGCAGGGCTGAGAGGTGGTTGAATGTGCATTTTCAGATGAGCAGGATTCTGCGTGGACACAGACAGGACCCGGACAACACCTGCGGCAGGAAGGCCGTTAGGTGGCCACCGCACAGCAGGCTGGAGATATCTGTCAAAGGCTGTCGGAGGCAGCAGGGGTGGGGAGAGATGATGGAGGGTTTGGGCAGTTCTCCTCCTCGGGCTGACCTCTTGGGAAGGGTGGAAAGGCGGGAAGAATTTCTGTGCTCGGGTTCTGCAGGGGGCAGTACACATCTAGGACACTTTCCAAAATGTCTTAAAGACGTACTTCGATGATGCGGAGTACAGCTTCACTAACCCCGCCAGGAAAGATGTGGGCTGGAGCACGTACTCATTAAAAAGAAAGGATCACACTTCACAAATCTGTCTGTGATCGTCAGACTTTGCCCTCGCATCCCTGAGGAAAATAACCAATGTCGATGGGCATGTGAATCACACTTTATTCTTCTCAACGAAGTCTGGTTAGTAGACTCGATGTAGCAGACAATAAGTAACCTATTTTATTCATTTCTGCCAAATAAAAAATAACACTGGATTCAATTACATTTCAAGAGGCAGAACAATAACACATATGCATGGGAAGTTGCAAGATGCTCATGTCAAGTCGGTAAAGACACTCTTTCGGGAATGTGTGTGTCAAGCTCTTCTGCTCTAATGAGCGTGCTGAGCAGGGACGTCATGCCACTGACATGGCACCCTTTTGTAACTTCAAGCAAAGACTTTTTCCTCACCCATTTCAGGCCCAGGTAATGGGGTAATTTTTATTTGTTCCCTTTTTTACCTCATATTTATTATTATTATTCTACAAATCGATACTCATATATATTAGTCTCTCTATGGTATTTTCTGCATACATATATATATGCATATACATATATCCAAATACACACAATTTATCTAAACAGGATTATATAAATGCACTTTAAATTTTTAGTATTTTATACCTGCAGTCTTGATGTGGCTTCATTTTTGTGTTTATTTTAGAGAAAGAGGAAGGGTGAGGGGTGAAGAGAGAGAGAGAGAGAGAGAGAGAGAGAGAGAGAGAGAGAGAGAAACATTGATCAGTTGCTTTCTGGATGCACCTCAAGGGATCAAACCTACTAGGGATCAAACCTAGTGCCCTGACTAGGAATTGAACCAATGAACTTTTGGTGCACAAGAAGACACTCAACCAACTTCGCCTTGGACTGAGCTATATGAGCCAGGGTGACCGGGCTTTCTTTTCATATTCTTAGTTACGGGATTTCTGTTCAGTTGGTCTTCAGGTGGTTCTCCAGGTTGGTTGTTCCATATTTCAGTTGTAATTCTGATGTGGCCATAGGAGTTGGTGAGCATTACCCACTCCTCCATCTTGACCAGAACTTGCTCTAACGGGATAATGTTTAAATGATGGGAGGCAGAGACAGAATGTGGTAGTTCCTCTTGCCTAAATACAGGCATGAAAGCCTCAAGAATGGCATTTAACCAAAAACCTTTAAAACGATACCTGTTCAAGTCTACATCATTCCAAACGGGATGCACTCTAGATCGAGCCTGAATGGCAGAATTGCTCCAATTGTTTCTATTTTCAAGTTATCTGGGCTGATCTAAAGTTTAAATACATGTTCAAGCTTAATTAAAGGAAGTGCTTAATTTATAACAAGCATGTAATACTTCGTTGGAAATTGAAAAAACAGATACCGTGAAATCCCCAGGTCAAAAGGAAAACCAGCAACATCTGCTCGTCCCATTTCTCTGTCACCTGGGATCGGGTGTGTTGTTTATAGAGACCTAAGTGTTCACATAGCCAAATGCCTCTAAAATGATTTATTTAAATTTTGGTTTATTGTTGAGAGTATTACAGTTGTCCCCCACTTTCCCCCCTTAGGCCCTTCCCCTGGTGGAAAATCATGGAAAAGCTGTTGCAGAGCATCGTTAGGCGAAGGCATCAGGAAGAGGCGGCTCCCACCACAGGCGTTCCGATGATCACTGCTTGGAACCTGAAAACGCTGAGCAGGTAGGAGAGACACTCACCCCTGGCTGGGGCTGTGCTAGGATCCCAAGGGGGCTTACTATTTTGGTCTGAGTTTTATAGTGATCCATTTATGACGATTTTTCTCCCTGACCTTTAGTGGTGCTGTTTTATAGTGATGAAAAGGAAAGCAATTCTAATAAGTCACGGGAAATCATGGCACAGTGTCTTACACATACTCAATACTCATTGCTGAAGAAATTAATAAATGAGAGCACTCCCATCCCGGAGTAAAGCATAAGAAGCAGAATTCAGGGCTATAAAAAGCCATAAAGATCATCCGTCTTGGTATCTCGTGCCCCCACCCACACCCAATATTAGAGATGAATCAACTAAGACCCAGGGACATTAAATAATTTGCCCAAGGTCATAAGTTAATTTAGTAGTGACAATTGGAGATGCAACACAAATGAGAGGATGTTATTCACTCACTAGAGAGTCTGCTAACTTATGCATCTTTATATATCAGTAGACCCTCACGTTAGCCTGCATGTTATAAGTACTCAACGAATATCTGTCACATGCATTCACTCATTGTTTTATTGACTCATTCACTCACTCATTCGTAGACCCTGTATCTAAATCCCTGTTTTGTGCCCGGTATCAGGTATGTCATCATTTGGATCATTTTCTCCTTCAACTAAGATGTTTCAGGACCAAAGGCATATGTTCATTTCTTGAGTAAGAATTAACCTTCCTGTGTCAAATCACATCATCAGCCTGTCTAGACCTACACTCTCCCTCCAGCAGGACTCTCTCACTGGGGTTCTTGTGGGAGAGTTGAGTATCCCCACCCCAAAGCTTATCCAGGCCAATATGCAATGCTGCACGTGCCCCGAGGTGCTCCACTGACTGAGCAGCTGGCAGTTAATGCCCTCTTTCATGAGATTTGCCTACCCTCCTTGTGGTAGTTGGCATAATCCTAGATTTTCCCAGGAACGGCAGAGGAATTCAGTTCATTCAAAATTGCTCTGACGTTACTTCCATGGACAGCTCACTATACCCCATGTTGAGCATAATAATAATATTGATAGAATGACTCTGTTTCCCTCCGTGTTGTTTATGGCACGTGCCCTTTGTCGCCGTTACTTTATTTTTCTTCTATACACCCTACCTTTTCAATTTGGTAAGTGTTTATCTCTGTCCAGTTCCCACTTTTCAAAGATCAGATTAGCCTAATTCAACACCTTATCATCATACGTAGTCTTGCTTAAAAGATGGCATTTTTTAACTTCAAGCATTACTGAACGTTTTTCATTTGGCACCATAGCATTCCACACTGGATCCTTGTAAGATTAGTGGAAGCAAAGAGGTATTCTACTCCTTTGTCCTAGTCATAGGCTTCCTACAGATTAACTTGCTGTCTCAGAGGCAGCAGGTCCTTGAATAATGTCATTTTGTTCGATGTTTCATTATAACATTGGTGAGAAGAAGGAAAAAAGATTCCTTCCCTGGGCCTCTGTCTGTGTGGGTTTTCTCCAGGTTCTCCAGATCCCTTCCACTTCTCAAGATGTGCATGTGAGGTGAGCTGGCACATGTAAACCTCCCAGTCTGAGGGAGGGTAAGGGGGTGTGAGTGGCCTTGCAATGGAAGCTTGTCATGTCCCAGTTACATGAATCAACAAATGCCTCACAACTAAAAGATAATTGATTAATCTGCTATTCTTAAGAACCATATTTTACATAAACATTATGTTAGTAACTCAATTTAAGTGCATACACATTTAAGGAACATTAAAATACTTATGAGGCTTTAGCGCTACAGATCATTAAAATTTTACTTTCAAAGGTTCTTCACTTAAAAAAAAACAACCACAATTTACAAGTGTCTTAATTCCCTAGCAATAGAATATTCTAAGATAAAATGTCTATAAAATATAGGTATGTGTTTCATAGACCACTTGAATATAAAATCACATAATCCGAATAGAGAAAAATTGGGCACTATCTAACAAAAGTGCATATTAATAGTAATTTATCTTTGATACTATAGTGCCACTTTTAACAATCTGCCGGTATCTCAAAAATACAATAGAGCCTGGCCAATGTGGGTCAGTGGTTGAGGGCCAACCTATGAACCAGGAGGTCACAGTTCAATTCCTGGTCAGGACACATGCCCAGGTTGTGGGCTCGATCCCCAGGGAGGGGTGTGTAGGAGGCATCCAGTCAATGATTCTCTCTTGTCATTGATGTTTCTATCTCTTTCTCCCTCTCCCTTCCTCTCTGAAATCAATAAAAATACATTTTTAAAAAGATAAATAGCAAAAATATTAAAATATCTGAACACACTCATTTATTGCAGCATATTTATAATAGGAAATGTGTGGGAACAACCTAACTGTCCATCAATAGGAGACTGATTGAATAACCAAGGTACATCCATGCAACTGAATACTATGCAGATGTAAAAGAAATGAGGGATATCTTGACCTACAATATTATATAGAGATCTCTAGGAAATGTAATTTAAGTGAATAAAGTAATGTGCAAAACAGAAAACAGTATATAAAGAGATTGATAAAAGGATCTCTCTCTCTCTCTCTCTCTCTCTCTCTATATATATATATATATATATATATATATATATATATATATATATATATATATATAATTTTTTTTGTAAAAATAAGTAGTGGAAGAATAAACCAAACACTAGTGAAAATATTTAGTCATGAGAGAAAAGCAAAATAAAAGCCTACACAGTGAGATAGCTACTGGAAGAGATAATATTACTTAAACACAAATTATCAAGTGTTGGAAGAGATGAGGAACAAACAGAACTCTTGCACACTGCTGCAAGAAGTGTAAATTGGAACATCCACTTTTAGAAACGCCTTGGCAATAGCTACTAAAACCTGAATGCACACATGCCATATGACCCAGCAATTCCAGTCTTGGGAATATACTCAGCAGAAATATATGTGTGCATTTAAAATGCACATAAGAATGTTCTAAGAAACACTATCGGTGAATGCCAAAAACTAAAAAAGGCTTCTCTTCGTCAACAGCAAAGTGGAGAAATAAATATGGGATACCGTGTATGCAATGCAATTGAATGTGTTAACAGCAGTGAAAGAATGAGCACTTCTGCTACACACAACCTGGGTGGATCTCATAAACATATTGTTGGGTGAAAAAAGCACAACAGAAAACAATAAAACCTGGAAAAATGAAAGTGTCTGAAGTCAAAGAGTGGCATAGGAGTGGGAAGGGCAATTTCTGGGTGCTGGAAATATTCTGTTTCTGGATCTGCTGGTGGGTACACGGGTATGTTTATTTTACAAGAATTCAGCAAGCTGCCCAGCTGGCATGGCTCAGTGGTTGAGCCTTGACCTATGACCAGGAAGTCACAGTTCGATCCCAGTCAGGACACATGTCTGAGTGTGAGGTGTGCAGGAGGCAACCTCTTTGATTCTCTTTCATCACTGATATTTCAGTCTCTCTCCTCCCTCTTCCTTCTTCTCTGGAATCAATATGTGGATAGATAGATAGATATGTATATATATTTAATCAAGCTATAAATTCATGATGTGAATACATCTGTGTGTGTGTGTGTGTGTGTGTGTGTGTGTGATACTTTAAAATCATTTAAAAGCATATAAATAATTATATCTGAAGGGAAGGAGGAAACAGGGTGGAGAAAGATGGATGGAAAGCAAGACTTTATTGAACATACCTTGTTATATAGCTTTGGCTTTGGAATCCTGTACAGGATTTTACATATTCCAAAAATAAATTCAGCCAAAACCAGTTTGGCTCAGTGGATAGAGTGTTGATCTGTGGACTGAAAGGTCCCAGGTTCGATTCTGGTCAAGGGCATGTACATCGGTTGCGGGCATATCCCCAGAAGGGGATGTGCAAGAGGCAGCTGGTCGATGATTCTCTCTCATCGATGTTTCTAGCTCTTTATCCCTCTCCCTTCCTCTCTGTAAAAAAATCAATAAAATATATTTTTTTAAATAAAATAAATAAATTCAATGAAAAGAAGAAAAATGTATAGATGCACACATCAAATAGAGGCAATGAAAACTAGTTTTGTCAGGTGTTAAATAATTTCTGGTATTATTATATTTGAAGTATAATAGCAGGCTATTCTTTCCGTCAGGATTTTATGTAAATCTGAACATGGTCAAAGGCAAGTCCTCTGAAATGCCAGAGTGATCATTCTAGTTTTGGCCTAAGAGCTTGAAAAACATCATGAGTGCTAAAAGCTCAAAAGTTCAAGCCTTAGGGAAACAAAGAAGGTAGAAGACGGAGCAGCTGGACAAGCACTCGCTCTCCAAAACAAACAGATGGCCTGCAGGCCAGGCACAGACTAACCCAGCGGCCTCTGGAATGAACACAGATGTGAAAAGCTGTACCGTCAAGGCAGGGGTCCGTGAGTGAAGCCGTAAACTAAATGCCAGACAGAGCCCCCACCCACTTGGCCTTGGACTGAGTCCGTGATTCAGAACTTCTGATCCTGACCACCACAGAACTGTGCAAAATGGTGAGTTTGTACGTGCTTTTGTATCAGGACTTGTATGTGCTTCTTCCAACTGTTTCAGCCAAAAGATTTTTCCAAAAGGCCCTAACCTAATGGGGGGTGAAGAATAATGCGAAGAAGCCTAGCATCCTCATCTTGGGAGAGGCAAGAATGTAGTTTGCCGAAACCGGTTTGGCTCAGTGAATAGAGCATCGGCCTGTGGAGTGAAAGGTCCCAGTTTCGATTCTGGTCAAGGGCATGTACATTGGTTGCAGGAACATCCCCAGTTGGGGGGTGGGGCATGCAGGAGGCAGCTGATTGATGTTTCTAACTCTCTATCCCTCTCTCTTTTCCTCTCTGTGAAAAATCAATAAAATATTAATATATATATATATATATATATATATATATATATATATCTTTAAAAAAAAAGAAAGAAATGTAGTTAGACAGGTGTATACTAGTATAATGAGCGATCTGAATCCAATCTGTAGAGAATTTTGACTCCAGTGGATCTTATACGATAAATGGGGCCAAAAGTTTGGGGATTCGAGTCCAGTTTTTGTGACCTTGGCCTTGGACTTCAACTTTTCTCATCTACAAAACGATAAGGAACCCTGTTGAGCTGTTCTCAGAGCAAGTCATAGTTGATCCAATAAGGCACATGAAGCCGTTAGCATCATGTGAGTGCTTAAGACACACTAACATTACCATGCTACCAGAATATACTAGTACAGTCGGCCCTCCATATCCATCCTCAGATGCAAGCAACCACTAGTCAAAAATATTATAGTTGAGGGGGAAAATGTTATGTTGTTGCTGATCTACAGCGTTGCATCTATCCTGAACATGTACAGATTTTTTTCTTATCATTATTCCTTAAACAATACAGTATAATAACTCTTTACATAGCATTTATATTGTATTAGGTATTATAATAATTTGGAATTGATTTAAAGTATAAAGGAAGATGTGCAGAGGTTACATGCAAATACTACTCCATTTTATATAAGGTATTTGAACATACAAGTCGATTTTGGTATCTTCAGGGTCCTGGAACCAATCCTCCTGTGGGATACTAAGGGGTGACTATAACTTACCTTCATGTATTACTCACTAGGATAAAATGTAATGGACTGACATTTATTCATCACCTATTGGTGCTGGCTGCCTCACTAAGCATTTACATAGTACAAGGTTTTATTTAATCTTCAAAAAGCAGTTATGAGATTATAAATCACGAAATGATGTTGAATGTTACACAGGTAATAAGTGGCAGAACAAGGATTTGAACCCATAGTTCTCTGATTCCAGAAATTATTTACCTTTTGTTTCTACAAAAACAAAAAACAAACAAACAAAAAGAAATCATTGGGACAAAAAAAGGAACCTTCTTTTTGTGTCTGCACTCATCAGTCATTCATAAAGTTGCTCCCCCACACACAGTAAGCAGGAACCAGAAGGTGTATACCTACTACTGGTTCCCTCTTAGAATGGACAGAGGCCGTTCTGTTTGGAAGACAGAGGCGGGCTGGAATGGACAGCGTGTGGCCCATTGGAGCTGGTGGGCTGGAGAACAGTGCCCAGCACAGTAGGAGAGTGAATGGGGACCTTTAATGGGGAGAAAAGGGTTTTCAGTCCCCATAAGTCCTCTGGGTGAAGCTGAGGTCGGAATTCAGGGGACCAGGGCAAACCAGGGAACTTAGGCCAAAGACAATATATTCCAAACCAAAACCAGGATCATGGGATTCAATATTTAAAGTGTCCTGAAAACTCCAGGCAAGACTAATGGCTGCTGTAGGGACAAGCCATAGGTAGGCTCGTATGGATGTTGAGAGCTCAAGCTGGCCAGGGGTCACGCATGGAGGATAGTACATGTCAGGTGTGGACCCAGGCAGTTCAGATTGGACAACAGAATAAACAGAGAGACAAGGAAACACAGACTTAACAGGAAGGCACTATCAGCTTTTTCCTGTGGATCCCAGGACAACAGCTATTTGCCTATAATTCTGGTTTTAGGTCATTAACATAATTAGGGTAGGTTTGTTTCTGTTTGTTTTTTGTTTTTTCATGAAACTTTCAATACTAAGTTCTGAATCACCTTATAAAATGTTGTTGTTGTTGTTTTACTATGGCCCATGGCCAAAATATTTTGGACTCTTCTGCTTTAGAGAACATGGAACTTACTAGAAAACTTTACTCTTGTCGATGAAGTTAGGGAAATAAGCTATGATAGTTAAAAAGAAGAGACATATGGTCTTGACTTGACTATAGTAGCCTTACCTTCTTAGCATCACCATGTCCCAAGGTCTAGTTCACCAGTCCACAGGTAAGGAGATTTGATTGCGGTTCCTGTGAAGAGAGGATCAAAGGACTAACGGATTCACTCCTTCCCAGAGGTAAACACGGCTGCCCGAACCTATTTCCATCATTCGCTCCCTGTGGGTCATTGAATGAGAATGTGGCGTGGCACACACCAAATCAGAGTAAAGCAGATTAGTTTGATTATGCAAGTGGTAGTGACATCTGGGTGTGAAAGCTCTATGCGGTAATAATAATTAATAACAACGAGCTAGCATTATTGAAAGCTTATCGCATGTCAGGTGTTGCCTTTAACTCCATATATCATTTAATTTTCACCCTATGAGATTTTCCCGCAGAGACATACTTGCCAAGCAGATGGCACATTGATGTCAATTAGTCAGCCTACTTCTGAACGCACGCTAACAAGTTCTCCTCGACTCCACTTTCTCAGCTCCACTAACACGCTGTGTTACACAATATTCCTATAGAGACCCAACGATGCCATTGGGCACACAACCACAGAAAAACATGGAGAACTTTCCAGAGAACCAGTCTTACTTGATGCTACATAATTTCAAATATTTTTATATGCAACAAACAGGATAGTGTATGAAGCCCAGTGCAAAATTCAAATGAATGTTAGGGGTAGACCTTGAAGAAACTTCACCCTTCAATTTTAAAACCTTGAGATCTTTTTTATAGGATACTTGGTGGGAAGGTTTTTAAAGTCATACTCCAAGGGCAATACAAAAGAGCTGAATAGACTTAAGTTTCCTGGATTGTAATCACATCTCTGTCAACCTGCCTATAATACTGCTCAGTTCATCTTGATTGAATTGGGATTTTCAATTTTATTAGCCCCATACTGACAATTAGCTCTTAGGATCGTGCCTATAAATAGCTAATTTTATCCATTAACATTTTTTTTTCAAAAGTAGAATGTACTCTCTTTCCAACTCAAAAAAAAAAAAAGGAATACAAATTTATTGTAGACAATTTTGAACATCTAGATAAACATAAAGAGAAAAAACTTTATGTGCCTCACATCCCATAACTGACCAATCAGAAATAAGACTCAATATTTTTTTTTATTAATTTTTTACAGAGAGGAAGGAAGAGGGATAGAGAGCCAGAAACATCAATAACTTCAATGAGAGAGAAACGATCAACTGCCTCTTGCACACCTCCTACTGGGGATGTGCCCGCAACCAAGGCACAGGCCCTTGACCGGACTCGAACCTGGGACCTTTCAGTCCGCAGGCCCACACTCTATCCACTGAGACAAACCAGTTAGGACAAGACTCAATATTTTGACAATCAGATATGTGGTGAATACGTGCTATGTGCCCAGCAACTATTCCAAGCTTTAAGTTACACTGTGAATTAATCAAAATCCTTGCCCTCAGACATCCTACTTCTTTATTCTTATAGATATAGATGATAGAGACAGAGATGTATAGAGATGCAGACAGAAATAGAGATATATAAATACATATTTATATTTCTAAGACTGGGATACTACTATGCATATTCTTTTATTAGGCAACTTTTGATAAAATACTATGTTATAAACATGATTTTATTTTATTGCATTTTCATCTACCCCATAGTGGTTTAAAACAGCACAGTAATTTTTTTAGAGATATGATGTATATTATCTAATAAACCTTCAACATATTGTTAGAGTTCAGGTTGTTTTCAATATTTTATTCCTACAGGCATACTAAAATGAATATTTATATAGACAAATGTGTGTGCGCAGCTATGGTTATTTCCTTCGGATGAATTTTTTTCAGATCAACATGATTCTCTTGCTGGGTCAAATATTTGCATATTTTCAAAACTTTTGATGCACTATCAAATTGTTTCTCAGAAATAGTTATAGCGGTTTATATTTCCAAGTCGTTTATGATAATGCCTCTTCTCCCATACCCTCAACAGCATTAGGCATTTATTACTTTTTTAAACCAATTTGTAGTTGAAAATTGGTTTCTTGTTTTAATATGCTTTTTTATTTCTCATGAGGTCAAACATCCATTGGTCTCTGTAGTTCATCTTTTGCAAATTGCCTTTTCATGTCTATTCTTTGACCACTTTTCTATTGGGGGGGGGGTTCTTTTTCTCTCCTATTTGTAAGAGTGGGTTTGTTTGTTTGTTTGTTTTAAGTACATAATGACTTTTTGTCATCATAAAGTACAGCTATTTTTTCAAAGTTTATAACTTGCATTTTAATTTATTTACTGAATTTTGACCTTGAGGAGTTATTTAAAAAAAAACAAACACACAAAAAACCTTGTGGTCATATTTACCAATAATTTTATTTTATAAATTCTGCTCTGGTTTGTAATTGAGAAAGGCCTTTTCCACCTCAATAGCTGTCACCTTTTGCCTCTTTGTAACTCTAAAGAATTACATCACAAACTGTGTTGGACACATTCTGAATGTCCCTCAGATTTGAGAGAAATACTATGATCCCACCATTTTAGAAGGAATGGGGGGAGGGGAGAGGTGAAGAGAGGCGGAGGGGAAGGCAGTGCTTTGAGGCATGCATATCACTGCCTATTCTCAGAAAGCAGCTCTATCAATGGGCTTGGGGAGGGCCCCGGAATGAGCATTTCTAGCAGGTCCCAAGGGGAGGCTTGAGGATGCTCTAGTCTTTGACAATAGAGAGGGACACTAGAATTCTTTAATGAAACAACCGATTTGAATTTATTTATTTCATCCTTTCCCACTCTGATAATTTTTACTCATCTGGCACATGAAGACAAACTTAAATGTCTGGGCAAACGTTCTCTGGTATATGTGTCCCCACTCAACAGTGACCACTCAAGACCTCGCCATGTGAGGAAGATGGTGTCCAGATCGCCATGGTCCCCTGCTCACCTGAGCTGCTCCTTCTGTCACTGGCCCAGGTCTAATGCTGACTGGATACTGGGAGAGCATCCATCTTCAGTCTACACCGCTCTGTGCTTCCTCCCCAAGGACCGCTTTGCTGGGGCTGCTCGCCCTCCCAGTCACCCCCACTATGCTTTCAGAGACCCCCTGTTGTACCCCAAATAAGCTCCTCCACATCCTTCTATGTTTTCCCCACCTCTGGGAGTTATCCCAAACCCTTTCTTCATTCCCCACGTCCAGAAACCACAACTGGGAGACCTTGCCATCTGGACCTCTCTTTCTATCGTGATTGGTCTTGCTTTGATTCAAGCCTTCATGATGTATCCCCTGGAGAGGCAGCGTGATGCAGAAACAAACACGCAGATGATTCGGTGTCACAGAGTCCATGCTTGACTCACTGCTTATTAACATTCTGCCATTGGAACCATAACAACATTTCTGAGACTTCTGTCTCTTTAAAATGGAAGTCAGATCCATCCCTCATGGGTGAGAGACTTGGCGTGCTGTTCCACTGAGTAGGTCTTCAACAAATATCAGTTTCCTTCCTTGACCCATCTTCTGGTTCCTTGGTTTCGATCAATGCTTCCTAATAGATTTCCTGGTCTCTAGAAGAACCTGCACACTATGACCAGACCAGCCTTTCTAAACCAGAAATCTGATCGTTTAAGAAGAGATTTAGCGCCCTAACCGATTTGGCTCAGTGGATAGAGCATCAGCTTCTCGTCAAGAGCATGTAGCTTGGTTGAGGGCACATCCCAGTAGCAGATGTGCAGGAGGCAGCCGATCGACGTTTCTCTCTTATCGATGTTTCTAACTCTCTATCCCTCTTCCTTCTGTTAAAAAAAAAAAAAAAAGTGATGAGTGTCTTACAGTTACTCACAGAAAAAAGCCTTCTTCGGGAAGGGCTCCATTCACTGTCTCCATGTGCCCTTACAGAACTGTTTTCTGTCCCCCCTCCCGATGTTTGCGGAGGTTGCACACTCCTCGGAACACGCCCTCGCTTCCGGGTTCTGGTCCCTGTGGCGAGTATCCTTCTTTTTTCACAACCTTGTTCGCTTGACCTCTGCTGTTCGTTTCTGGGGTCCCACCCATAGCATTGCCAACGCTAAGGAATTTCCTCTGAATGGCTTATGTAATTGATCTTAGGCTCTCTCTTGGTCACCATCATACTTTATAGAAACCATGGTTACATCCTTCATACACCATAGCGTGATAGGAGTTGCATGTCTGTTTCTGAGTTCTCCGAGAACTGAGGTCGCACACTGGGTCGTCTAACATAGCCAACCCCTAACAGATAGGACCATTGTAACTAACTTCTCTAGACCTTATCACACTTTATATTGAATCTGTTACCATCATCTCACATCCCATAACTAATATAACTTTCTTGCTATGACATCTTGAAATGATTTTATAATTTTGCCCGTCAAATTATTTAGCTACCAATAACTAGTTTAATTCTGAAAGAACTCTGAATTCTATGCAATCATTAATCAGACTCACAATTCTCACAAAAGGTAGGAAACCTGACCTAGAAATGATTTTTAAATATAATGAAATACTAAATTAATAATGATTTTTTGCAACTAGCTAATGAAATACTTATATTTTATATTTCATCTTTTTTTCTTTATCATGTTGTGCTTTTTTTTTTTTTTTTTTTTTTTAACCAATGAAGCTTTAGGGTTCTCAGCTATTTTCATACTCCTGAAAAGCTTAGGGGCTAAGAGGACCCTTCTTATGGTGCATAATCGATATCATTCTTCTGCTGATACACATGGTGTTAAGTAAATGACATGTTTTGGTGGACTAGTAAATGACTATGTGTTTCCAGAGCAGCTGGGCTTGCCCTGTTGGAGCCCCTGTGGTGAATCTAATACACTTGCATGTCTCCCTGACTAGACGGTGGGAGCCATGAGGACCAGAACCGTGCCTTCCTAGTCACCTGTGTCCTCATACTATCTGACACATATCAGGTGCTTGACATGAGTTATAGTTAAATTGGTTAATTTAGTTAACACCAGGTAAAACAACTGTACCAGGAAAGGAATAACATCAAGTGGGGTTCTTGTTTTGTTTTGTTTTGAGGTTTTTTTGGTGTGTTTTTTTTGCTTATACTG
The DNA here is from genome assembly GCF_964339955.1 of Pipistrellus hanaki. Taxonomy (NCBI): domain Eukaryota; kingdom Metazoa; phylum Chordata; class Mammalia; order Chiroptera; family Vespertilionidae; genus Pipistrellus; species Pipistrellus hanaki. The sequence continues at coordinate 5,048,237 of NC_140512.1, forward strand.
TACGTGAGATTAAAAAAAAATCATAGGACAATATTTCCAAAACAATCTGTACTCCAATTATATAGTAACATCTCCTAAGACCTTACCATGTTTTTATCACAGAATTCCATAAGCGATATATTATGAAACATTGCCACAATTCTGCTAATATTCTTTGAGCTTACTAAGATATCATGAAAATGTAAAAAGAGAATTTTAAAAATCAAGCCCATAATGATACGCAAGTGATATTGATCTAATCAGTCATGTTTGCTGTTAGAAAGAAGTCCACATGATTACAAAATATTTCACATATTATGTGAACATTATGATAGACTGCATCATTATCATTAAATACCATCTGTGTGGGCCACCCAGCCAGGTACTACACAGAAGGCTTTGGTTAAAGCAAGTACAATCCCTACCTACACTTTGGGAATCAAGTTCACTCAAGTAGTCTTCCTGATATTTTGTTTTCATTTTAAAGGATAATTTGAGAAGCTTGATCCTATTCAATTGACAAGTTCATAAATTACCCAAGGTAAAGGTCAATCTGGAAGAACATTGATTCAATCAAGCTTACATTTGTCATTTATTAATTTAAACTAGATCTGGTTATTTATATTTAGATTGATATTGATTTTTAGATAGTCTTTACATATGATGACTCAAGACTCTGTCATGAATCTCAATTTTATTTCTGAATTTACCAGTTGATTTTCAACTTTGTTTATGGCATCTTTTTCTCCAAATAATTTTATATAGTCAGTTTTTAGTCTTTTGATTAACGTTTATGTCTTGGTGTAATGGTGTGTTTTCTTTTAGCTCTTTCTATGGTTTAATCTTTTGCATTTAAATCTTTAGTTCATCTGGAATTTATTTTTGGATATTTTTGAAATGTTTTGCCCGTTATTATCATACCACTTTTTTTGAGGTATTCAAACTTTCTCCACAAGTTCTAAATAATAAATTTTGCTTTTCCAAATTTCTCCATATGCATGGATGTATTTCTTGACTCTTGTGTCATTAATCTATCCATCCCTTCTTTCTCAGTATTGTATGTTTAAATTATGTTGGCTTTATTTTCAGTTTCTGGTATGACCCATTATTGTTGTTGTTGCGAATGGGGTATTTCCTTTTTCAGTTTAATTTTCTATCTTGTTATTATGTCTATGGAAAAATAATTGCATTCTGTGAGTTTTGACCAGATGTATCTTTCCAATCCTTTTAGTTCTATTAGCTCTTTAATTTTATTATCTTTGGTTATCTAGAGAGACAATTTCATTATCTATAAATAATAACTTTGTCTCTCCCTCCTATTAATACCATATCTCTTCTCTTTCTTGTCTGTTGCACTGGTTAGAACTCTCTGACCAATGTTTAACAATAGTAGATAGAATGGAAACTTTGTCTTCTTTGAGAGGAATGAAAATCTAAGAACATTCTTATAGCTCAGAATTGTGCACTAAAGGTAATTAGTAAATGGCCATTTGCTGTTCTATAACTGTTGTGAAAAATAATAGTCAATAATTACACTCTCATCTGAGCAGGCAACTGTATCAGGCATTTTATAGATTTAATTTATAACCCTTAATGATATCCTGCAGGTGGGCCTATTATATCCATTTTTCAGACAAGGGAAGTTTTCATATAATGAATAACTTACCCAAGGTTACTGAGCTCATAAGCGGTGAATCCAGAAAGAGAACCTAGAGCTTTCTGATTCTAAACTCTTCCTATATCCAATATTATTTGCATTCGATAAATGCCATAATGACTTAATTATGACATATGTAAATGTATATCTCTGATTCAGCAAGTAGGCATTGGTTAAAGCAGTGGTCGGCAAAATGCGGCTCATGAGTTTTTAGCAAAGGCCAGCTTAGGAGTACCCTAATGAAGTTAATAACAATGTACCTACCTATATAGTTTAAGTTTAAAAAATTTGGCTCTCAAAAGAAATTTCAATCGTTGTACTGTTGATATTTGGCCCTGTTGACTAATGAGTTTGCCGACCAATGGGTTAAAGTATAAGTAAAACATTTTAAGGAAGGCTTTAACTTGTGAGGATTATATATTGACTTAGCATAAGATAAATTATAATCATCACTTCTTAATTCTAAAACCATTAATCAAATGTTAAGTTCCCCTATATGTCAATATCTCCATAATTATTTACCTCACTGTACCATATAATCATATATTGATTGAACTGTGACTTAGCATTTAGTAAATACATAACTTCTTCCCCAAATAGATTGTCTATATGTCAGAACTCTGTTGGTGACAGGTGATAGAAACCCAACTCAGTTTAGCTTTAATGAAAAAGGTTCTTGAGTGCCTACTAGAGGCCCAGTGCACAAAATTTCATGCACAGGGCAGGGGTGGGAAGCTGCGGGGGAGGGAGTCCCCTCAGCCAGGCCTGCACCCTCTTGCAGTCCAGGACCTCTCGCTCCTGCAGCTGAGGTGGTGGAGAAGCTCCCACTGGCGCTGCGCTAGCCAGACATGAGCATCTGCCCCCTGGTGGTCAGTGCATGTCATAGCAACCAGTCATTTGGTTGGTTTGCATATTAGGGTTTTATTATATAGGATGTGACCAGAGAAGTCCAGAAGTAGGGCTGGCCTCAGGCATGATGAAATTTTCCTTTTCTGAGTTTCTCCCACGTGTTGACTTGAGGGAAGAAAACAATTATCTTTCTCCCTGCTATACTATATTTTGAAAATCCAAAACTTTCTTGATTTAGGTATTATTCTACTTCGTGGACCAATCACTGTGGCTGAGGGGACAGGGTCCTCTGATTGGCCAGGCCTCAGTCACATGGCCACTCCTATGAGAGTATGGGAAGGATATGGTGACTAGCAGCACCACCAGGATCTAATGCAATGAATAGTGAGAGAAAGATTTCCTTGGAGAAAGAGAGGGGCTGTGATTATCAGAAGATCAAGGAAGAACTATTAGTTCAAAATATCAGGCGTCTATCACAAATTGTACGCTCTTCTGAGTCAACAAAGTTTCTCCCCCTACTTGTTTCTATCATAGCAACTGGCAAGTGTCCATGTAGATAGAAGACATTCAAACAATGCACAATAACTACAGACAAACAATATATACATACATACAAATAAATAAATAGATTCGGCTAGGAACTTCCATTGAAACGACTGAATTAGCATACATGGATTATATTTTCCTCCTGAAGTAAAGAAATGTGTGATATACGCATCAAAACGGGCCCCTTTCCTGTGCCACCTGCTGGGTTCTCTGAGACAGTTCGGGGTCCAGTCCAATAGGTACACGTGGGTGAACCCCTGTGGAGGGAAGGGGAGGGCAGCAGGATTGGGTCCAGAGAGAAATCCGTGTGGGAGGCAGCAGACCTGAATAGCAGCCTCCGCTGACCCTCCAGGGGGCTCTGGAGCTCACGTGGCCTCTCAGACTTGCCACATCGGCTGCAGCATCCGAGCCTTTGCATTCCTCCCTTCCTCCGTCATTTGGTGTGACCACCTGGGGAGGGGGGAGGCTGAGGGTGAGCACATGGGCTTTCTGCAGCTGCTGCGTCCCCAGGGCTGACAGCTGGAGGCCTTCCTCTGACAGCTCCCCTGCAGCTGGGCGGCCAGTCTTTCCCGGAAAGGAAAGCAGGTGTGAGGAGGAAGCCTGCATCGCCACATTCTTTTTTTTTTTTTTTTTTAATCAATCTTTATTGTTTATATTATTACAAAGGTTCCTCATTTCTTCCCCCCTCCACCAGGTTCCCACCCCACCCTCCGCCCCCTTCCCACCCCCCATTGTCCTCATCCATAGGTGCACAGTTTATGTTCAGTCTCTTCCTCCCTCCCTTCTCCCTTCTCCACCCGCCCACCCCCCCCCCCCCAGAACAGTCAGTCCACTCCCCTCCCATATCGCCGACTCTACTACAATGAACAGCTACTATTGTTCATCAGGTTTTTCAATCTCCTTTTTTTGTTGTTGTTGTTGTTGTTGTTTTTTTAAGGGAAGCTGAAGTTGACAGACAAGGAGGGGGCGAGGGGAGGCAACAAACAGAAACCCCCATAGTTTTTGCGATGCTCTGCTATAGGTCAGCTATACCTTGTACTGGAAAGGTGTTTCACTTCATCCTCGTGCTATTCTTTCCTGGGAGAGGAGTGGATTTGCACAGAGTGAAGCTGATGTGGATTCTCCATTCTGTTCTTACTTAACCGCTCTCCCTCTGTGCCCTCGTTTCTAAAGTGAGGGTGATAATGACTCAAAAGGGATATAAAAGGCATAAAACACTGTCTGCCACCTAGGCGTGAGCTCAATAGATGGTTGTTGTCATTCATGACCATTATCAAAGCTGGGTTTTTTTCTTTTTAAAACCTGGACTTTCGTGTTTATAAACAGCTGATGTTTTAAGGAGGAATGAAATGCCTTGGACTTCTAGCGTGAAGATGGCACCACTTTAGAGCAGGCTGTTAAGTTCTTAGATGCCTTTGACAGCCAGAACAGCCTGCCCCAACCACCCTCTACACACCCACACACTCTTCCATCTTTGTCCCCGTCCGGGACCCTGACCATCTTTCATTCATTCACATAACAAAGATGACGTAGGTGCCTGCCCATATCCTCATGGCGTGGTTTTACCCTCTGACTGCTCTGTCGTGTTCTGGAAGAGCCTCAGACTCAGTTTTACCCTTTGATTTTGCGCATAATCATGAGTCAGACACTCTGATGACGTAAACTGTCACAAAGACCTCCCTTGCCCTCCGGGACTGCGAGCTTCTCTGCCTCTCCGTGAGCCCAGCCCCCCACCCTGGCACCATGCACACTCCCGGTTTTGCTTTACATAAAAAATTTTACTAGTAATAGTTCCAAATACACATACTCAACAATGAAGCATATACTCAAGGGATAAAAAAAAAAAAATCAGAAACAAAATTATGACACAAATGACCACCTGGAGAATCCCAGTCAATCTTTAATCAAGTACTGACAAATCCCCAGTTTAAAAAAATCTGCAGTTCAAAGGGCAAAGGGAACAGATAAAAAAGAGGAAACTTTATATCCACCCCTCCCCCACAGGTTTGCCAAACCTGTTGCAGTGTGACTAACCTGTTCAGCATGAGCGGTTTAAAGGCAGGTCTCTTTATACAGAGGGACTGCTGGCATTCTTAACGCGTGAGCAATGATGGCCAAAAAGCCTATTCTTCTGTATCCCAAACATAGTCTGAGAAAGCATATGCTGATTATAGCAACTGACCAATCAATCCAGACACATTCAGTTTTAAAAAATGTTTAATTATACATATATGAAGGGTAATACTCGGAGTTTTACCTTTTGCTTTTGTGGGTGGGAAAAATACACACACACACACACACACACACACACACACACACACACACTAGAGGCCCGGTGCTTGAAATTCTGCACTGGTAGGGTCTCTAGGCCTGTTATGAGTGTGAGCATGTGGGCTTTCTGCAGCTGCTGCGTCCCCACGGCTGACAGCTGGAGGCCTTCCTCTGACAGCACTCCTGCAGCTGGGTGACCGGAAAGCAGGTGTGAGGAGGAAGACCAGAGCCTTCCTTCATTCTGCTCCACCCTCTGGTGGTCAGCACACATAGTGAGGGATTGAACTCCTGGTCTCTGGGTCAAATTCCTGAGGGAACACTTTGCATATAATTAAACTCAACTTGCATATTAGCCTTTCATATATATATATAGATATAGATATCTATATATCTATATCTATATATATCTATATCTAAATCTATCTATATATATAATATATTTTACACACACACACACACACACACACACACACACACACATATATATATATATATATATATATATATATATATATATATATATTACATAGAGGAAGGGAGAGGGAGAGATAGAAACATCCTATATAATAAAAGGCTAATATGCAAATTGTCCAAACTAGGGAGTGGGCCTAAGCCATCAGTCGGACATCTCCCGAAGGCTCCTGGACTTCAAAAAGGTTCAGGCAGGGCTGAGGAGATCCTCCCCCTGCCCCACCCTGAGTGCATGGCTTTCGTGCACCAGGCCTCTAGTCAATGATAAGAATCATTGGTCAGCTGCCTCCCACACACCCCATAACCCCGGGCATGTGCCCTGACCGTGACCTCCTGGCTCATGGGTCTGTGCTTAAATCCTGCGCCATGCCAGCCGGACCATATCTTTTGAACTTTTCTTTCAGTACCTGAATACGTAGAAGGTCTATTTTATTTTTTTAAGCTCATATAGAAATGGAGGAGATGTAATTTTGAAGCTAACTTTAACTGAGGATCCCAACGGATTAATTAGGTATAGAAACTGGCTGTTGACAGATAAACTCAACTAGAGCAATTAGGGTCTCCGCCGGAAACATGATTGTCCTTGTAAGAGCTTCTCAGCTGTAACTTGCATATTCAAGAACACGAGTTCAAGGCTAATTAGCAACATTTTCCCTCCACTTAGTTTTCTCTAATTTTAGAAGGCCTGGCGCCAGCTAACAACTTTATCTGTTCCAACAAACAAACCTGTTCTGAGAGCGGTATTGTGCCAAGTTCTGTGGGCATTCTTGTACCTGGCACCTGGCCTCCTATCTGTGAGCAAGGTGGGCATGGGGCTGGGAATGGTGGTGGAGGAGGTGGCGGTGAAAAGAGTGCTAAGATAAATATTTAAAAATGTAAACAATACTATTGTGAAGCAGAATAGGAAAAGGGCTATAGAACTTCAGAGAAAGCGGCTGGCTCTGTTTGGGGCGGGGCAGGAAAAGTTTAATGGAAAAGGATAAGGTGAAAGAGACCTACCAACTGGGATTCTAGTCCGTATTCCTGCAACAAAGAAAGTGGAAATACCCTGTGGTTCACGGGTGTAATACAATACTTAGCAAGTAAGTAATAATACAAGAATAAATGCTGGTTTCCTGTACTCACAACTATAAGCCTACTTTGGCCCACCCCTGAAGAAAGGTGCAAGATATGACTGACATGTAATACCCACACCCTGGGGAGCCTTGACCATCGCTGTGAAGGGCCTTCTGCATGGAGGCCATCAGGAGGCCAGGCCCATGTGACTGACATCTGGCATTGAGGTGCACAAGGGATTGGGCAAGGGGACTTCCTGTAGGGCCAGGGGACACTGTCAGGAGAATCCACTCCCGTGGCACTGAGGAAGCAGACTTCAAGGGGCCTGGGTGCAGGCTGATCTGTTTAGGCAGTGGTCAGCGAACTGCAGCTCAAGAGTCACATGCGGCTCTTTGGCCCCTTGAGTGAGGCTCTTCCACAAAATAATTCCATGGCCTGGGTGAGTCTTTTTTGAAGAAGTGGCGTTAGAAGAATTTTAAGTTTAAAAAATTTGGCTCTCCAAAGACATTTCAATTGTTGTATTGTTGATATTTGGCTCTGTGGACTAATGAGTTTGCCGACCACTGTGTTAAGGAAAGAGTGGAGCAAGAATGAGAGGGGACAAAGAGTGAGGGAAACCAGCAGGGGAGATGGAGGAAGCCAGGACTTTGTTTCAGAGATGTGAATTCGAGCTGTGAGTGACTATCCAGGTGGACATATCCCGCGGGAAGTTGAAAACATGCCCAGGGGAGAGTAGGACTATGGATACAGATGCGGAAGGATTGAAGATAGAGCCCTAAGGGTCCAGCAGACTCTTGAGAGGAACAGAAGTCTCTCCTCTTTTGATATGTTCTCCCTCAAAAATCTCTCCCATTCTTGGTGGAACGTTTTTTGTTTTTGTTTTTTTATTTTGGAAGTGGGAGGAGATGACAAGGCAAGTTAAGAGGTCAATGAAGGACTCTTCAGAGAAGTAGCAGTTCCCGGGTTGTATAGTATGATGGAAGTGGAAGGAAAAGAGAGGTTGATAAGGTGGGGGTGTGTGGGTTAACCTCAAACTCTTGCAGAGAGGTTGGATTGCTTGAACCCTAAGCAAAGACTCTCCCCACTGTTCCATTGTGTCTGGTTAAGACTATTAACATAGCACTATCCCAGGATACTTGAACTGCTTGTTGTTCTTCACCGTTAGGGAGGGGTAAGTTGATATTGTTGATTATTTTATTCCCAGCATTTACCACTAATAAATGAGTGAATTAATGAATGAATAAACATGTGAATGAAAATATCAGTTGTGATGCAAAGAGTAGCTTAAGCATGGAGGTGGGTGTAGAAGCCAATTCCAAGGCCCACAGTAGATGAATGGTGGCAGAGAGAGTCAGGGAGATATAGTGAAATAGTTTTTCCTTTGTAAGAGACAACAACAAAAAACACCCAAACACGTAAATTCTTGAAACTGTTGGCTTTAATTGTAGCAATAAAGTTTTTAAAAAGAATGAACAGCCATTGTGACAGGGAATGTAGATAGGAGAAAGTCTTGCTAAGAATGACATTCCTGCCCGAGCCAATTTGGCTCAATGGACAGAGCATCAGCCTGTGGACTGAAGGGTCTGGGTTTGATTCTGGTAACCGGCATATGCCAGTACATTGGTTGTAGGCTCAATCCTCGGCTATGAGCAGGAGGCAACTAATTGATCTCTCTCTCTCTCTCTCTCTCTCTCTCTCTCTCTCTCTCTCTCTCCCTGTCTCTTCCCCTATCAATGGAATGGAACATATCCTCTAGTGAGGAGTAACAAAAACACACACAACACAGCGTCACAAATGGAGGTCTCTTTCTCTCAAAACAATACTTTTTTTTTTTTAACGGCATTTCTGTTCATTCTGAGACAGTCTGTTGACCTAGTGGGGATGCAGAGAGATGTAGATGCCATAGAAAGCTCTGACAGCCGAAAGCAGTTTTGCTCAGTGGATAGAGCGTCGGTCTGTGGACTGAAAGGTCCCAGGTTCGATTCCGTCCAGGGCATGGACCTTGGTTGTGGGCACATCCCCTGTGGGGGGTGTGCAGGAGGCAGCTGGTTGATGTTTCTCTCTCCTCGATGTTTCTAACTCTATCTCTCTCTGTATAAAATTAAAAAAATATATATTAAAAAAAGAAAGAAAGAAAGCTCTGGCAGATATTCCTGAGAGCTAGATTACAACAGCGATAGGCCCGTCCGCTCTGGTCCAAGGGCTTGCACACACACCAGAGCCAGTAGAACGCTTGGAGAAGTGGGGACAGCAATCTTCAGGCAGCCAGGTGAGACTAATCTGGAGGAGCTTTCGGAAGGAGATAAATTTAAGCTGTTTTGAAAGGGGACTATTCTAGTCAATTGGCAAAGAGCCTTAAAGCGCAGGATTAGGCGTTTTAATTTGATTACCGGAGGTAATGTGGAGCCCCTCTGTGTTCTGGGAAGGCTGGGTGTCAGTGTGGTTTGGAAGAGGGCTCCTTTCGGAGGTCTGTAACTCCGGCTGCTTGGCAGCATTGCCCGGGGGGCTCTGGCACCCTGGGCCCGGGCTGCAGCCAGAGCAATGACATCTCAGGCCGGGACCCAGCCTTCGGGGGCTTTCTGTGTTTGTTTCTTAAAGTTCTCTGGCGGAGCCCGAAGTGAGAAGCACTGTTCTCAGTACAGGGAGAGCTGCAAACAAGCAGGAGAGAGACGTGAATTAGGGAGGTTAGCAAGGAGGCTGGAGAGCGGAGTCTGACCTGGCCGTCTGAGCAGAGATTAAAGGGCTGGAGCTAAATAAAGTACCCTGCAGAGGCGCTTGCTTGGACTTTGTGATGCATGTCAGCTGCAATTTCTCATAAAGCTATATTCCAGGACCATCACGGCTCTGGTGATGATGGATTAGCTGGAAGACGAGCAGGTAGGACTCGGCTTTGCTAAAAAATTTGCAGCTGGATTAGCAAGATGCTCCCATTTCTGAAGCAGCAAGGCAGGTCAGAGGAGACGACACAAGCTTATGAAAAGCATGTAAGCTTTTTTTGTTCATGTTTGAAGGAGGGGATGAAACCAGCGACGGACGCTCCAGAATTAAGACTCCACATGTAGACGCTAAATTGAGTTAGGATGGGAGATACTGGGCTGTGGTAAAAGGATGACCCCGTTAGAGTAACCTTGAGGGAAATGAAAAGCCAGAACATTAAGGTTACTGAAGAGAAGGAAGGGTTCCCCATCATGTTCAATCATCACAGTCCCCTCTGCCGGAGTGAAGAATGGGTAATGGGCACGGGGAATGGATGGGCGGCGTCTCGGAAATGACGGCTTCTCAGAAAGGCGGGCTGGAGAGCCACACGGAGAGTTGAATCATTTCAGGTTTATCTTGGCACGTCCCGTCTTTAAAAGCGAGAGGAAGGGCGGAAAGTTACCCAGTGTCACTATTATTCACAAGAAGAAGTGGTGTTTCATCCTGTAAGCTGTGTATGAGTATTTGATAAAATATAGGCACTGGAAGAGAGACTTCCCTGAAGAGGAGCCGTGGAAGATGGGTGTGGAGCAAGATCTTTTTCTATTTTTTCTGGCTCTGAGGAGGAAGCTGAGCCGTACAGCCATGATAAGCCCACATCTAAAAACTGCTGTCATTTTTTTGGAGAACAGACTTGGAGCTGTACGTGAAAGAGAATCGTGCCAGTATCCCCGCTCCCAAATGCTGCGGCCCTGGCACAGGCAGCGATAAGGGAGCGGGCAGGCTGGTCCCAGCTGTAAGTCTAGGTGTACATGTTGTGTTTGGAGGGGCAGAGATGCGCTACCTCGCCCTCCTGCAAACTTCTTTATCCTGTTTGCAGGGGATGGGGATGGAGAAGGGGGTTGGAACATGGTTTCCAGAAGATGCTTGAGAAAATTAAAGGATCGTACCCAACAGTGACATTCACTTCCTCCTTCCACCCCCAGGCGCTCTGCCCACTAGCTGGGCAGGAGGAGGTTGATGAGGTTGGGAGTGGAGGGAGAGAGAAATGAGTTCACAGGCCTGGCGGGCTGAATGAGGCTCTGCAGAGCCCGTGGCCAGCAACTGGGCCTGGAGAGCAAGGAGGTGGGGAAGGGTTTGCTGGCTCCTGAGCAGAGAAACCTCCTCCCTCTCTGCCCCTGCCTCTGCCTCTGCCCCTGCCCCTGCCTCTGCCTCTGCCTCTGCCTCGCCTCTCTCTTGGGCACACAACACACTCTGCCCCATTTCGCCCAGCTGGGCTGACTACCTGTGAGGACATCCCGGTCCCCTCAGAAGCTTCCAATTTCCCTTCCTCAGGTTTGCTGTTCCAGGACAGGAGGTTCTAAATTAATACTCGACAAACTCCCTCTGAATGTTGGTTTGCAAAATTAATGATCCCAAGGAAAAGTAAATTAATCTTTGCTGCTTGGTGGAGGCTGCGGAGAAAAACAACTTTTGGGGGCCTGGGCCTTCTGAACACACCCGGTCCATAGTGTCTGCCCCCTGGCTCCCATGCCAGCCACGCTCACAGGGCGGGGAGGGGAGGGGGCGTGGACCATACAGCTTGAAACTCCTCACTGAGCCCACCAGGCCGCAGGCACCCCTGGCTCTGCATACCTTTCCCAAAGGCCTGCGCTGGGCAGGACGATGCCCCAGAGAAGCCGGGAGAGCCGGCCTGCTGGAGGTCACCTGATGGGCATTCCTCTCCTGCCCAGTTTTACTCGCTCTTTCTGCATTCACGGTTTGAAAAGAATGCAGGAAACACATTTCCTAAAATGTAAATAGCATCCCCTCCAAAGCCCCCCCCCCCCAGGTCTGAGTGAGGTCCGCAGGGAGACCTCTGGGGCTGAGGCAGATGTGAAGGGAAATCCAGTCCTCTGCTTGCCTCGCTGCAGCCTGCATGGCTCCATCCCTTCCAAAGGGAAAAGTTAAACCTGCCACCAGCACCCGGACCCCCACCCGTCACCCCTCCGGGCGGAGGCGAGGCGGGGGGCGCAGGGCCCCCGCGGAGGTCTGGGGAGCAGATGCTTGGCAGGAGCTGAGCCAGGGGGGTGTGTGTGGTGGTGGTGGTGGTGGGGGGGGGGGCTGGGCCTCTGAAAGGAGCCCGTGTCCATTTCCTCAGTGTGAACACACACACACACACACACACACACAGACACAAACACTCACAGACACACAGACACACACACACACTCACACACAGACACACTCACACACTCAGACACACAGAGACACACACACACACACAGACACACACAGACACACACACACACACACAGACACACAGACACAAACACTCACAGACACACAGACACACACACACACTCACACACACACAGACACACACACACTCACACACACACACACACAGACACACACACACACACACACACAGACACACAGACACAAACACTCACAGACACACAGACACACACACACACTCACACACACACAGACACACACACACTCACACACAGACACACTCACACACTCAGACACACAGAGACACACACAGAGACACACACACACACTCACACAGAGATACACACACACACACACACACACTCACACCCGGGTCTCTGGGTGCAGACTCCGGGGAAGGGCGGGGAGCGGCCCGGGGCGGGAGGTGTGCCCGGCCCGGAGAGGCGGGAGAGGCCGGGGGCCGCCGGGGGCGCTCGGAGCCTCCACCTGGGCCCGCGGCGGGGGCGGGGCCGGCGGCCCGGAGGCGGCGGCGCCCCCTCGCGGCCGAGCGCGCTCCCGGCGTCCAGCGCGCTCCCGGCGTCCAGCGCGCTCCCGGCGTCCGCGCACGCGCGGGGCGGCGGGGAGGAGGGAGCGCGCCCGGCGGCGGCGGGAGGAGGAGGCGGCGGCGCGGGCGGCCGAGCCGAGGCGGCGCGGGGCGAGCGGGGAGCGGGAGGGCGGCGCGGGGAGCGGAGCCGCATCCCCGTCCCCAACTCCGCGCCGGAGTTCGTGGATGGGGCTGCGCGGCGGCGCCCGCGGCTGAGGAGAGCGGCGGCGGCGGGAGCGGAGCTGCCGGAGGCGGAGGGAGAGGAGCGGCGGCGGCGGGAGCGGAGCGGCCGGAGGCGGCGGTGCCAGCCGGTGAGTGGCCGGGGTCCCGGCTCCGCGGGTAACGGTCTGGCCGCGCCGGGGCCGGGCGGGGCGCCCTGTTGCTGTCGCCGCGCGCCACGCGGACCCGGGCCGCCCCGCCCCCCGCACCTGGGCTCGGCCGCCGGGGCCGGGGAGCCGGGGGCCGGGGCTAAGGCGGGGGCCGGGGTTCGGGGTTCGGGGGGCCGGGGCGGGAGGCCGGGGGTCCAGTCCGCCCGCGCGGAGAGGACGCCTTCGCCGCGCCTCCGGCCCCCCAGCCCGGGCCCCCGCGGCCGGAGCGCGACAACGTGCCTGGCGCGTGCCGCCGCCGCCGCTCCCCCTCCGCGCCCGGGCCGGGGGCCGGGGCCGGGGCCGGGGCCGGGGCCGGGCCGGGCCGGGATGAATGGGCGCCGCGGCGGCCGTGGCCGTGGCCGTCACCTCCGGGTCCGCCCGGAGCGGGCCGGCTCTTGGCTGCGCCTGGACCCGTCCCCGGGAGGAGAGGAGAGGAGAGGGCTCCCTGCTGCTCCCGCCGCCGCTTCCCGGGCGCCAGAGCTCCCCGGGGTGCGGGCCGGAGGGTGCCGGGCCGGAGGGGAGCCGCCGGAGGGTGCCGGGCCGGAGGGTGCCGGGCCGGAGGGGTGCGGGCCGGAGGGGTGCGGGCCGGAGGGGAGCCGCCGGAGGGTGCCGGGCCGCCCGGAGCCGCTGCCCACGCGGCGCTTCCCCGTCCCGGGCACGTGGACCTGGAAGGAACCGGAGAGGCGCCCGCGCTCGCCGCCGGGCTTGGGGTGCCTCTGGCCGGGCCCGGGGGCCGGGGGGAGCCGGTGGAGGGACCGGTGGGGGAGGAGGGCTGTGATCGGCGGGGTGACGGGGTGATGGATCTGCAGAAGGACTTTGTTAGCACTTGGGTGGGAGTTGCGTCTCCATCGCACCGGCTCCCGGGATGTCAGCCCTGAAACGCGCAGCAGCTGGGGCGCCGCGGCGGCGGGCGGCGGGGCTGCAGCTGGGGGGCTCCGGACCCTCCGCGCTCCCTCCCCGCAGCCCGGCGAGGTCAGGCCGGCCGCCCTCTCCTCCTTCCTGCGGCTCTGGGGCTGGCTGGGCTGCACTTTCCGCCTCCTGAGTGAGGGCTCCTGAGGCTCGGAGCACCGGGGACCGTTAGCCTGCTCCTCGGCTGGAACATGACTTAGCAGCCGTTGCTCCCCAGGAAGCCTGTGACATGGGCGTGTGGAACCGCGTGTGTCGCGGGGGTGTCAGGCGAGGTATCAGGCTTGTGACCAACGCGGAGGGCCTTGCGGGGAACGGGTCTGACAGCGCCAGACCTCACGGAGTTATTGCTCATTTTTAGGCACCTCCTGGGCAGTGACAGGGCATCAGGCCTGGTTCTAGTCATGCCTTCTGAGGCCCTAATGCAGTCAACAGGGAACTTTTATGGGTGGTGTCATTTTGAGGTCATTTGTACCTGAAATGTGTCCTGTATTTAAATCCGTGGGTAAATATATGTTTGCAGAATGTGTGACTCTGTAAGGTCCTTGTCTGTGGAAGGCTAGGGTTACGTAACGCACAAGTGGTAATACTTTTAGTTGCTCTGTTTCGTCCTGTAGATACTGAAGAGATGGGGGGGAGGGGGTCTCCTTCTGATTGGTGCCACCTTAATTCTTTTCCCTCTAAGACTTTCAAAATGATTTTTTTTTTACATTCTAGATTAAATAAACACTGGAAAAATTAAGGTGCTTAAGCAAGTCTGATAGCTCCATGCAAGACAGAATCTTTTTTTTCTCTCTCTCTTTTCTAGGCCAACTGTTGGATTTTTAAAAATGAATCATATATTGCTTTTTTTTCCTGAGTCTCGTTTCAGGCTAAAATTATTCCTGAAGACTACACAGCAGGCTGCTGTCCCTTCCTTTCTTCCCTCTTCTTAGCTGGGGATAACCAAGAAAATCATAGTTGTGAGACCCTGTCTGTTTATGTTACCTTATTTAAAAGCCTTTTTAAAAATTGGAGTTGTTTATTTGTTGAAGGTTATTTATATACTTCGCCATTTAATAATGGATGGTTAACAGAAGACAACCCACATTTTAATTAAAGGCCCTTTCACGTTTTTTACACCCAAGCCTTGTTAAAAGTAATAGCAGATTATTGCTGGGAGTTGCAAATAATCCAGGGATAGTGCTATTCAAAGGCTATCTAATTACAAAAACACCAAGAAAATAAATATTAAAAGAGGACCCATTTGTATTTTTGACATCACTTACTTTATTATAAATTACCTACTTATAGGTGGTTTTTGGAAAGCATTGTTTTGCAAATGAGACATTAGGTATATACTACCGATGATAATTTCCTTTTCCAAGGTGATTTATTTGGTAAGTGACTACATTTGTATCAGAACTCGGCTTCAGGTGGGTGCGGTTAAGGTGCAGGAGACGTGCTGGTGTTTCTATCAGGAAGGACGAACACTGCCCATTAGGGTGAAACAAACATTGCGCTGTTGGAGAATACTCTTAAGCTATTCCTTTAAAAAATCACACCGAGAAAAATTATGCTAGTTTGGTTTTACCTGTAGCTTCTTGTCTTCCAGAAACAGTCCTCACATTTATGGATGTCCTAAGAGCAGGTTAGTGTAACAGACCCCCTCACTGATAGGTGCCAGCACTGAACTGAAGGCTTTATGTCTTTCTTGTGGGGACCAGGGTCTGCTCAGAGGTTTTTGGTCAGCCGCGCAGGAGCTGCAGCGATCTGCTCTGTCTGTTATCTGTGTGTGGCCACTGGGGGGAGACTTCACATACGATTCAGGTGCAGCACATCCCTCCCTCACATGCCCCAGCTGCTCATCACCCCGGCGGCCCCGTGCCAAAGGCTGGAGATGTGTTGAGGAGGCTGCACTCAGAATCGAGTCTGGATCAAGGTGTGTAATGACTTTTATTTCGTTAGCTCACATCTCTCACAGCACCTCCCTTTATAGATTGTGTTATTGATATCAGCCTACTTTTGGTCTGCCGTTAAGTGGGCTACCTAAGTATCTCATACAGTGAGAGAGGAGATTCATGAACACATCAGAGCTTTCAAAGATCTGACCTGACCGGCGTTTATCTCAGAAGCGGTGTAGGTGTAATTACTGGCTTAGTGCACACACTTGGTTCTCTGGAAAGGTCTGGAGAGAGCATCCGTCTTCTGTGGGGTGTCCTCTACCTAAAACTCTTTAAACCGATTGTCTCCGGTCTCAGAAGCTTTCCGAGGAGAGATTTTGAAGCATCTGGTGTATTTAATTTCACTACATAAAGGAAGTTCTTCCTTATCATAGTAACAGAGATAGGATTAAAACTTGAAACTTTGTTGACCAGTAATCAGTGGCTATTCTCGAAGTCAGAAGTCTAGCTTTCACTTTTTCTCAGCTGACAGTTTTTCACCATGGTAATATCCAGTTCAGTAATAGTGAACTCGGTTAGCAAAGGACACTATGTTTCCTGGAGCCTGGAGCTTAACTTTTAATGTTCTTCCTCTACCTTCGTACAGTCTTGTTCATAGTAGATTCACTCGTAACATAATAAACCAGATAGAATTTAAAGTAGTTTCTATCATCCTGTTATCCTAGATTCTTCTTGTTTCCTTTCAGATGGCTTTGATTTTGTTCTAAGGTTAAAAAAAAAAAATTCAAAGTGTATGAGAAGAGCGATTTTCTGCATTAGAAACACTTATTCCTGGCTAATCTCAGGATTGTGTCAAATAATTGGGGATGATAATTTCTAAAGACCCGGGTGTTAAAGTTATCACTGATGTGAGGCAAAATGAAAATTAAAGATAATATAGTGAGCTTTTCATAAAGCTCAAGTTATTTTCAAGTCCTTTCCACTGCGTGCTCGTTTCTTACTTCCTCACCTCACACCTTTTCCTCTCAGGTCGGTTCCTCCTCCGCCAGTTCTTTCTCACTCCTGTGTTCACGGTGTTCCATCGACACTGCCCTCTGGGATGTCCCTCAGCAATGTCCTGGCGTGTTTCTGACTTTGAACTGTTCCTTCTGCCTGCAGTCCTCTTCCTAAAGCAGTACACGGCTGGCTTCTTCCCATCATTTCCTGTTTCCACTCAAATATTACCTCTTCAGACAAGCAGTGTCATCTAACCACCCTTTCAAAATGACACTGTCCTCATCCCCCACCACCCCTGTATAAATGCTTTTCTGCAGCACAACTGGAATTCATTTTATTATCGTATGTTTTCTCTAGAATGTAAGCCCCATGAGAAAAGAGTGGTTTTATCCCTTCTGTTTAACGCCATAATAATTCAAGGACTTAGATCTGTTCCCGGTACACAGCTACCATTCAATAAACTTTCCCTTTTAAACAACAGCAGCAAAAAAAGTGTGAGGTTGTGTTCTTCCTGAGGTTTTGGTGTTAAATGTCCCTTTTTGGGATGAGTAGGTGGTAGTGGTGTTAAGTAGGCTAATTTTGGCTTTAAGTAATAGGAATCCACCTGACTGGGATAAGCAGGGGGAGACATTTTTGGTAAAGATGGGGTGGTGTCTAATGGAATCCAGCGGTTGTGACCGGGGACTCCGGGACAGCACCATACACTTGCTCTCTGTTCCTCACTGCTTTTCCTTCCCAGTCCTCTTAATGGAAAATACGCCACCAGCAGCTACTGAGTTTTCCCTGTGCCCACCCGGACGCCTGGAAACATTCCTCCACACCTCTCCCTGCCCTCTGCCGAAACTGTGCTGTGTTATTAGAACTCGGTTGTACTTGCTATAACCATGTGAACTGGGATTGGAGAGGCAACCCAGTCCCAGGGATAATTAACATTCACACTTTGACCACCCCCCAAAAAGCAAGTTCCCCTTCTCTTAAATTTTGCTGGCATATGAGGTTGGAAGATCTGAAAAGCATGCTCCTGGTGATACTCAAAAGAAATGTTATTTCTTTTCGGAAGGAAAGTACAGTTTGGTTGAGGACAGTAAAACATACATAAAGGAAAGAAACAGTCGATGAAAAATAGCATGGCAATAATGCAAGAACTGAGAAAAATATTTGCAACTTGTAATACAGACAAAAGGCTGAGAGTACCTATATACTGATTTAAAAAGAAAGATCAACCATAAAGTGGGAAAAGATCGTGAACAAATAATTCACAGAGAAGGAAATCCAGATGGTTCTTAAGCATATATAAAGCTATTCAACCTCACACAGATATATAAAAATACCATAAATTAAAACAGATACTATTTTCACCTATTAGATTGACAGATCAAAAAATTTGATAATGAAAAAAAATGTTTTGATAGTGCATGTGAAGAGAATATAGACTAACAGGAGCTGTCTCACATTATGGTGGAAATACACATCAGCGATGGGACTTTCTGAAGAGTGCCAAGGTAAACAGAAATACCCGGGACTGTGCACAATTGGTGTAGGTCCTTGTGGGACAGGAAAGAACTCAAGCACCACTTATGTTTTTGAACACTAACTTGTGTTCCTTTCATCTTGGCTTTAGTTTTAAGCTCAGGTGAGGGTGAAGGCAGCAAGTCATGTGTCTGTGCTGCTGCATCATCATCATCATCTCCTCCTGTTGGTATTTAGCTCCCCTTTCCAGATCACCTGTTTCCCGCCCTAGTACCAGGGAATTTGTGTCTGTGTTCCTCCTGAGATTTCCATATACTTTGTATCTTTCAGCACCTCCACTTTGTTAGCTACTTAGTAGCCCTTAAGTAAAGATTGAAGTGAAGGCGCTTAGCTTATTAGCCTTTTATAGAGCCACTTCATAATTGTATGCTTTGGGAAATCTGTAAAAAATGATTCAGAATTTAACTTGTAAATGTACTTAGGATTTCATTACAATAAATGGTCAGTAGAGCAGTTTTATAAGTTATTACATAGTATGTTAATGGAACTTCACTTTTTATATGGTTCCTTTGTTTATAAAATATTGTTAGCTCTTAGTTGGGTTGGATAAAATGTTGTGAAAAGGTGGGGAGGACAGCTGAAGATGAATGGAACTTTTCTAGAAGAAAACTGTTGGCAAGTGTGAGGAAAAGGACCCTGAGCAGATCAACGGCCATAAGCTCAGGAGAGGAAACGGGAAGGGTTTAGTGTAGGGACAGCCTGTAGTGGGGCCCAGAGAGGCTGCATCTTGGGAGGAGTTTTAACCCAGGAACGTGCTAAGCTGATTCGTTTGAAGACATACTCTGAAGATGCAGCATATACTTTGTGATATTTTTGTTCTGTAGGTCATTTTTACCAGGAACTGACTCTGGTACGGGGATTCTCCACTGAAGGGGGCATCAAAATCTTTTAGAGCTGATGTTCTGATTTAGTAGGTCTGATATGGGGCCAGAGCATGTGTATATTTTTAAAGTCCCCAAGAGCCAATATTTTGTAAAATAATGAGTCCCATAAATATTCTGTTTTGTAGCCAAATCATTCAGCATAGCTTTTAGGGTTCTGCGCCATTTAGATAACTGGAACCCTAGAACTTGGTTTGTCTCACCAGGTCTCTACTTCGGCCAGGTTGGCACCTGTACAAACAGCTAGTCGATTTCCATTGCTTTGCCCAATTTCATACTCTGCCTCCCTGTTTCTTCTCTACTAAGTGTTCAGGCTTGCCTCCGCCCAAAAGCTGTCATGCTGGGCTCATCCACAGTTCACCTCTTCGATACAGGACAAATTAGAACAACACATAACTGCAAGTACAGTACATCATATAAATGACTGGTTTGTGTGTTTTCACTCATACGAACGTTGCACATAGGTGCCTGGTTTTACTGTTGCAAGTCCTTTTTCCTCTGGATGCCAAGGGTTTGGGGCTTAGTCATAGTTGTTACTACCAAACTCAGTATATATACCTCATCTCTAAAACCGGGAGGTAATGTCTGCTTTATGGGGATGGTTTACAGTTTTAATTGCACAGCATAGGCGAAGTGTCCAGCGGGGAGTTTGGCACCCTTGGCGTTTTCAGTAGGAGTCAGTATCCTTTCCTTCTCTTACTGTCCGGTGCAGTGTGTGTACAGCGGATACTATTTGTTGAGTAAACATGTTTTCGTTTGCTCAGTTCATAACCTTTACTTTTTTCTGTCCAATATGAGAGCTGTTTTATTTAATAAATATTTTTAGAAGACCTTTGCTTTTATAGTAGTCCAGTAAATTATATGCTGTTGAATAAGATTGTCTTATTTTTACATGACATTTCAGTTTGTTTAAAAAGCAAATATCTGATGGATATTTGACCTCAAACATTTCTCCCAACATAATCTAAAGATTTTTTAAAAATTCACACAGTCCCAATTTTTCCTCCTGCTCCCCTTCACTTTTGTAAGTGGTGTTTGAAAATGTAGCATTTTATTTTGAGTAAAGAAAACTACTAAACTTACTGCCCTGCCCGTGTGGCTCAGTTGGAGTGTCGTCCTGTACACCAAAAGGAGGCCGGTTGGATTCCTGGTCAGGGTACATACCTAGGTTGCGGGTTCGATTCTAGGTTGGGGCATGTGCGGGAGGTAGTTGATCAATGCTTCTCTTACACGTAGGTGTTTCTCTTAAAAAATTATTTTTTAAAGAAAATAAAATGACCATACTTTCAATATGTTTATAATGGTCCATTATCACATGTTGTGATAGGAATTCTTTACTGTTTTGAATGAATATGGCTGTCTTTAAGTGGATTTGTCCTTTTATTTTACCTACAATATGCATGTTGGTATATCTACAGGGTAGAGGCAGAAGTAGGCTTACAGTTATGAATATGCAAAGCATAGTTTGTTCTTGTATTATAATTTATTGTTGTAATATTTTCTATAGAAACAACTATAAGCTTACTTTTTCCTCACCCTGTTGTAATATTTTCTATAGAAACAACTATAAGCTTACTTTTTCCTCACCCAAATGATTTTATTTCTGTAATACTAAATTTTTTTATAAAAAATTTAGTATTACAGAAATAAAATCATTTGCCTTTATTGTTGTTAATCCTCACCTGAGGATATTTTCCCATTGATTTATTTATTTATTTATTTTTTTATTTTTAGGGAGAGTGGAAGAGAGGGAGAGACAGAGAGAAACATACAGTCAGTGAGAGAGAAACACATGTATTGGTTGCCTCCTGCACAAGCCCCAACCAGGGCCCTGATGGGGGAGGATACAACCAAGGTATGTGCCCTTCACCAGAAATGAACCCAGGACCCTTTGGTCCACAGCCCGGCACTCTGTCCGCTGAGCCAAACCAAACCGGCCAGGGATCATTTGCCTTTCTATTCATCTGTTAGATAACCTTCTATCTGGGACTTTGGTATAAGAAACTTGGGTAACTGAGTTAAATTTAACTAATTGAAGTTGCTTATTTTAGAAATTAAACAATGGTCATGCACATTTTTATATAAGTTGATTCAGATGTTTTCCATTTTCTTCTTAAAACTAGTAATCTTTTAGAATGGGGGATAACTGAAACCAATTTAAAGCACGTTTTTAAAGAAGGTTAGAACAGCATGTGAGGCAAATAGGCAAAGTTGTCACAGTATGGCATGCCATCCTTAGCATTAGGTCCTCGAAAACCCCAAGGTAGAGAAATTTTCCCTGAAGGAATGTAGGATGCTATGGGGAAAAGGAGCCTGAGGTTGTGAATGAACCTTTAAAAAACCTGATAAACTTTTACTGTTCACCCAGTTAATACAGTAAGTAAAATATATCAGACAGATAATGACATTTAATGCAGTTCAATTTGGAAATACCAGGTACTTTACAGTTAGTTTTCATTTACCACTGCTTTCAGGATTTCCAGCTGGGGGTGGGAGGGGGCGCTCATACATCCTAAGAAGCACCTATTAGGAGGGTCTTATTCAGAGCCTTTCTTTTTTTCACTTAGAAGTTACTGACTCACCTTATGGTTCCAGCGGTGGTTCTAGAGATAGCATAACTTGGATGTTTGAGAGTTAAAAAAAAAAAAAAAAAAAAATCCTTTTAGTAACCTTTATTTAACTCAGCTTGCTACAGCCAAGTGGGTATTTATAGCTCTTTCCACTCATGATAATTTCAGCAGTACTCCTCCGAACATAACATAATGTCACACTGACTTGGCTCTGTCTTTCTCATTCTCATCTCCTTCCTCTTCTTCCCAACAGACTATTCCAGGTTGAAGGATGGAGATTTGTCTGTCTCTGCTTCTAAGAGTGCACTGCAAATGTCTTCACCTCCCTCTGCTATCTCTTTATTTTCCTTTTCTTTTATCTTTGGTACCCTCTTTCCCAAGATATCTCCGTAAAGAGCAACTTAGAATTTGTAGAAATTTTCACCAAAAGTAAATCTGTGTATATAGCAGAAATTCACGTAGTAAAAGGGTTACTTTGTATAGTGTATTTGAGGAAGGAAACTGTCTTTGTATCCCCTAAGCCAAGTATTGCCCATGATCATGGGCAATGCTTAATACTTATCCTATATAATAAAAGGCTAATATGTAAATAGACTGAACAGCAGAACACTGGAACAACCAAACAACCAATCGCTATGACATGTGCTGACCACCAGGGGGTGTGAGTGGGATATGGAAGGTGTTGGCCATGGTGGGATGGTGGAGCAGGGATGCCAGACCAAGGCGGAGGCTCAGTTCGCTTTCACCGGGGTGAGCCTCTGGTGGTTACTGAAAATGCTTTGCTCCTGTGCGTCGTGGTTTGGCCTGGCACTCACACCTGCTGCTTCTCCACCTCCCCCTGCTCCTGAGGGGTGATCAGGGCAGCAGCTGCCTCTCACACCCCCATGTGGGAGATTCGGCAGCGGGAGTGGGGCTTCTGGCAGACGGGACCAGGGGCCCTGGCAAGAGGAGCCGGATGGGGGTACGGAGGATGGGCCGAGACCCGCCCCTGTGCCTGCCGCAGCCTTGCAGCCCACAGTTCCTTTCAAAGTGCACAAATTTGTGCACTGGGCCCCTGGTTATTGGATAAATTGAGAAGAAACAGAGATTAGCATGTAAGTAGTATTTTATCACAGGCAGCATACTATTAAGTTGTGAAAGAGTGTAGGAAAAAAATTCTCATTGTGGAGAAAGGACGTGCTGCTCATTTGAATAAATTTTGAGATCCCTTTTAGCTCTAAAACTTTGCCTCTTAAAAAAGCAAGAAATGGGCTATAATTTGATTAGGCATTAAATAGCCAAGAAGAAGAGAAAAAAGAATAGTGCTTGAAGTAACATGAGTGAAGACATTTTAAACGGGAGGAGATATGTGGTTGTGCATATAGGAAGTAGATCAATTTGGCTAAAACAGTTTATGTTAGAGAATAAGAGGAATTAGGTTGACTAGATAGAAAGTTAGATTTTTATGAGAAATTTAAACATTCCCAACTGACAGAAAACCTTAAGTTTTTCTAATGCACTGTTGTGGTTAAAACTATATTTTAACATGATCTTTGTACTAGCATGATAATCTTATGTTGAGTGGACCACAGTGAAAGAGACAATAAGTGTGCAAAACTTTGCAGTGGTAATTTAAAGGTGAGGTGGTGAGGACTTGAAAGCCTGCGGGGGCGGAGGGAAGGGGAGGGGAAGAAGAAGGGAGGGAAAGTGTGAGTTCACCGTGGCCAGGCAATGGCATGTAGAGCTATTTTGAAGTTTCTAAGGGATTCCTAGGTAAAGGACAGTCCACAGATTTTGAGGGCTTGGGAACAAAATAAGCCCTGATCGTGCTGTAAAGGTTCATTTAGATTCTTAGTTTTTAAAATAAGTTGTTATATTACCTAGATTTAAGCAGGTGTTCCCAATTGTATTATTATTAAAAAATAATAATGTCCTTTTAAGACCATTTACCTGGGTATTAATTAATTCATTTCATTTATCCTGCATGATAATACTGTCAACTTTCAATCTACAGTAATGATGATAGAAAATCTGTGTGGGTGTTGTAGTGGGGAGAGGCAGAGGAACTGTATAAAGTAGGAAAAGGGGTAACTTAGAAAATCAAGATACTGATCGTGGTAAGGAAGATCAGAATATTAAACAAGGAATAACAATTTTTATAAGAATTAACAATTTTTATAATGTCTGAATGCATGATATATACTTAAAACAATATTAGAAGTTGTAGGGAAATATGAATAGTGTGTGATTTCATTTTTATTATCACAAAACACATACAAAGTTTTAACTTCACCAAAGAACTGTATAGTATATACCTCTTGCAACATGATCACACTTTTTTCTAGAAAGCTAATTTATTATGAGACATTTACTAGATGAGCAAAAACAGCAGAATGATTTTGATACTAGAAATATCAAACTATATTAGCTTGGTGCATCTAATTGCATTAACTATACCCCTGATTTTTAAGGGGGCAGTTTTGCCTCCCATGGGACATTTGGTAACACCTGAAGACATTTTTCTATTGTCACAATTGGGATGGGGATGAGGGTGCTTACTAGCATCTAGGAGGTAGAGGTCGGATGCTATTAAAACAGTTCATTGGATGGTTCTCCATTATATGTCATAGTGCCAAGACTGAGAACCCTGGGATACCGAGCAGACGAGTTCTCCCTGGGAGATTGAGAGGTCTGGGTCAGTTTATTATGTACTCCGTTTTCTAGGCTCGATCAGATACTGTCCGTCTGTTAGCACTCTGTTCCAGCAGCTCACAGTGAACTTGATTGTTACTGTTTTGTTTGTTTTTATTATTGTGTTTTTATCCTAGGATATATCTTAACACGTTGATTAGACAAATATTTCCACATACGTTTAACTATCTCCTCTTAGGCTGGCCTTTTCTCTGCTAGGTTTATTTGTCTTGTGTTTCCTTTGACAGTTTAGTTCTTAAGGAATCACCCTATTTCCAAATTCTGAAGGCCTCTTGGCATGATTTCTTTTGCTTGAGGGCTTTTCATGTGCTCAAGGTGCTTCCTGGGTTGAGCTAGTTCTTGAGTCCAGGATTTTTTTTCTGGGAGTGTTGGTTCTAGCTGTTTTATGCAAGAATTTTTTCTGACAGTATTTGAACCTGTTCTAATTTTTTCTATATGCAAGAAACTTAAATAAAATGCTTCACTTAAAGAA
Source organism: Pipistrellus hanaki (assembly GCF_964339955.1). Taxonomy (NCBI): domain Eukaryota; kingdom Metazoa; phylum Chordata; class Mammalia; order Chiroptera; family Vespertilionidae; genus Pipistrellus; species Pipistrellus hanaki. The sequence goes on from NC_140512.1 coordinate 5,073,082, forward strand.
AAGAGCATTTGGTAGTGTTTTTTTTTTAGAATTGAATATATTCCAGCTTATTGATAAAAGTCTCCTACATATAACAACTACATACAAAATGGTTTATCATGGTTTCATAATAAGTAAAAAGAACATTGAAATTCTAGAATGAAACAAAGAATGGAAGGATTTTTGTTTAGTTTTATTGTTGTGTCGAACAGAACAAAATAAGTCATTGGAATATAAAGATAACAATTGAATGGATATATTACTAATGGAGAAAGGGCGATGTTTTCAAAGAACCACTTCATTTTTTCCTTGACCTAACTCAGTTTGTTGTCGCTCTAAACACATTGGCCATTTAGTAAAACGTAAGTGCAATAAGCCTGTGTATGCTAGCAATCCTAAAAGCCATAAAGGAGCAGGGATGGAAACTGAAGTGTGAGGGAGCTACTCCGTAGCAGTCAGATGGGGGGTCCAAACTGCATGCATGCCTGGGTGTGTGTGAGTGTGGATGTGTTCCAAATTTTCTTTATTGTCAATAGTTCCCGTCTCCTTCTAGTACACATCAATTGTGTCTTAATCTTTGATTGTCATCAGTGGAAATATTTCATTGATTGGCCTTCCGTGGATCTAAAGGTGATCTATCTCATTGATAGATCAATTGTTGTTTTTTCTTCTTACAGATTAGTTTCAGGTGTACCGCTCTCTAATCCCTGTCCCCTCTGGCGACCATTAGTCTGTTCTGTGTAGATAGATCAGTTGTTGAAAGTAGGATTCATTAGTTTTACCAAGTGATATATATTTGAACCGCACCCCAGAGCTGTCCTCCCACAACTTCAAGTGTGTATGCTTATTGTTTTTTTACAATTTGTCTTCATTGTTGAAAGTATTATGGATGTCCTCATTCCCACTTTTAATTCCTCCTCCCCCCACCACCCACACCAGGCCTTCACCACACTGTCTCTGTCCATCCGTTCCACATACATGCATATACATTCTTCGGTGAATCTTGAGTCCTTCCTTGAGCTCTGCCAGCCATGGAGAGCGTGGTGTGGTAGCTGCTGCCTCCCCAAAGAGATGTCAGGTCCTCATTGCATGAGCACACAGCCAGCATCAGTAAGCCCGCTTTAATTCTGGAGACACATTACCTAGAAATATCCAAGTGCTTGAGGATGCTCTTCTGAGCCTAGGAATTCCTCAGTAGTCAGTGCATGGCTTCTGTCCTTGATGCTCTGAGGGAAGGATTTATGTTGATTAATGAGCAGGGTAGCTCTCTCTCCCTTTACTTTTTATTTTATTGGTTTTAGAGAGAAAGGAAAGAGGGGAGAAAAACATTGATTTGTTGTTCCAGCTATGCATTCATTGGTTGACTCTTGTATGTACCCTGACTGGGAGTCAAACCCACAACCTTGGCACTTAGGGACGACACTCTAACCAACTGAGGGAGATGGCTGGCGATATTATGAATTCTAGGTATTTGTAAGTGCATATATAGAAAAAAAATAAACCAAAAATCTACTTTTGAGATACTAAAAAAGATTTAAATTTGAATATTTAGTGGCATCTGGATCATTATTCTGTAGTTAGGATTTGTTTATTAGTTTGTGTAAAAGCACTTTTAGATAATTCTGCTGATTCAGTTACACTTTACATACTTTCTTATAATAAAATAATGAGGCTTTGATCGACTTTGTTAGTGGTTAGGTTAATACAAATTTATTCAAAGCAGGGCTACTTCACTATGAGAGCACATTTGGAACAACACAATTTATTTGAGCTGTTTAAAAAATAATATGTCTAACTTTTCTCTGGCTGAGTTCTGCACTTTAACCAGAATACTTAGGATGTATTCTGGAGCAGGGCTGGGGTGGAGAAAGATTGGAGATTAGTACAATAGACCAATTAAGAGGCTTTTAAAATAGTTCAGAGCAAGATAAAAACTAAACCAAAAGTAGGAGAGTGGAAATTGTGTAGAGGATGAATTTGAGATGAATGAAACATTCCAGAGGAAGGGAAGATTTGGGGAAGGAGTAGATGTCTGGAGGGTACGGAGAAGAGAAAATTCTGTGACTCTGAGATTTTAAGCTTTGGAGAATGGATGGGAGGTGATGTCATAATGATGAGAGCTAGAATCTACAGGAGGAGGAGTGTTAGGGTGAGGAGTTCTGAAAACCATGAAGGCTCTGTGACTGCCAGGGCACGTGTGTTAAGAAGGTATCTGAGAAAGGTGAGACCTGTAACTCACAGTTGTAGATCATACTCAGGGAAACTAGCTGAAGGCCTAGAAGTGAGTGAGATCACTCAAGTGAAGAATGAGAACCGGAGGGGCACTACCAGTGGTGAAGGTCTGTCCTCAGCAGAACGTGTGATGAGGCGATTCCTAAACTTACTGTAGGAAGTCCAAGGTGACAGTAGAGGCTGAGACGGGGAAGGTGGAGAACCAAAGTGTGCTGGAGAAAAGGAGAGAGGAGGCTGCGACTTAAGGGGGAAGTGGGGTTCAAAACAGGGCTTTTAAGAAATTGTTCCTGAAGGATGAAGATGTTAGCACATTTATAAATGCAGGAGCATTAAATAAAAATACTGAAGTTACAGTAGCAGGGTAACCCTTGGGTCATGGTCCCACAGTGGGTTGGTGGGGCTTGATTCTTGCATAGGCAGCAGCCTCGTGCGAGAGAAGGGGGTATATTTTCTTCTGAGATTTGAGAAGACGGTAAGGAAGTGCTGATACGTTTGATTCTACAAGTGGCTGGGAATCGCTAACCAATAAATGATAGCCTCTTTTTTCCTTTTCCTTCTGTCAAAATCATCTGATGACAATTTAGTTAGTGTAATAGATGTTTTAAATAGGGGGATGTGAGAGAAACCCTAGAAATGGTAAATAATAGAATTGTGCAGCAATATTTGGGACCTTGATTTTTGGAGATCCAGGGAAATTTGAGCATATTAAATCTGGGATAAGCAGATTTAATATGCTCAAATTAAAAAAGAAGAAGAAGAAGAAGGGCGCTGAGTTGGAGGAATGAGCGGGGAGAGGGTATGAAGACCAGATGGATTCCCCAGCCATTTTGTCCTGCTCGGCCTATACTGAAATGAGTGCAGGCACCTGACAGCCAGGCCACAGGGGACTCTCACTGAGTCTAAATGTAAACTACACCATTAATGCCATGTAATCAGACCTATCAAAGCATATAAAGCAAGCTCTGTTAAAGCAGGAAACTATCATTATAGAAAATGACTGGTACAGCCAAAACCTGTTTGGCTCAGTGGATAGAGCGTCGGTGTGTGGACTGAAGGGTCCCGGGTTCGATTCCGGTCAGGGGCATGTACATTGGTTGCGGGCACATCCCCAGTACGGGGTGTGCTGGAGGCAGCTGGTCGATGTTTCTCTCTCATCCATGTTTCTAGCTCTCTATCCCTCTTCCTTCCTCTCTGAGGAAAATCAATAAAATATATTTAACAACAAAACAAAACAAAAAAATAACTGGTACAACATTCGAAACAATATCTTTATGTAACCTTTTGAAGATTTATGAAAAAACGACACTGATTACCATATTGTTAGTTCATTTTGTTACCCATGTTCTCAAAATACCTATCCACTCAATCCTTATTTGCTAGACGTGAGGGGCCGGCAAAAATATCCAGTTGGTCTGGTGTTCATGCTTGCCATTGGGAAATTTGCAATGAGAAAGATTAAAATAGTACTAGTGTTCAGTTGTCATTTCATCTACTTAGAGTGCTTTTTCACCACTTTTGAACATATTGCATATTCCTTAAGTTTCTTTCTTACAACCGGGAAGTCTTCCAGATAAGAAATGTGAGTTTAAAGCCTAAAATAATCTCTCCTTTTGGATATAGTACCTCTTTGGACTTTCTAAATTTCTAAAACTTGGTTAAATAATTAGTAAGGCTATTCTACCCTGTTTCCCCAAAAATAAGACAGTGTCTTATATTAATTTTTGCTCCCAAAGATGCACTAGGTCTTATTTTCAGGGAAACAGGGTAGAATAGCCTTACTAATTATTTAACCAAGTTTTAGAAATTTAGACATGTCTTATTTTTCCATGAAGAAGAATACGGTACACATTTATTGTTAAATGAAAATAAAGGAAATTTATTACCTGTATACGGTACGGTAGTTGTCAATACAAACCAGACAAACTGTGATTCCTACAGTATCAAGAATTTACTCATTTATTCAATGACAATCATGTCATCATTTTCTGGAACATCATCATAACAATCCAATTCCTGAATTTCCTGGTGAATTTCTTGTGACTCCATTTCTTTCAGAATCAGTGGACCAAATCTCTCATGTTTAGCCTGGGGGGACCTTATTTTCGGGGATGCCTTATATTTCGCTCAGAAGGAAACCTGTAAGTAGGTCTCATTTTTGGGGAAACACTGTATGTAAGGTTTTTGTGTGGACACATGGAATCAAAGTTTCCTAACATTTAAACTATACACACACACACACACACACACACACACACATATACTAGAGGTCTGGTGCACGAAAATCATGCACTCAGGGCAGGGGGTCCCTCAGCCTGGCCTGCACCCTCTTGCAGTCTAGGAGCCCTTAGGGGACGTCCAACTAACGGCTTAGTCCCGTGGGGAGCAGGACTACGGTAAGCCATCAGTCAGACGTCCTAGTGCTGCCACAGAGATGGAAAAGACTCCCGCCACCGCCGCTGCCCTCGCCAGCCCTGAACCCAGCTTCTGGCTGAGCTGTGCTCCCCCTGAGGGAGCACACTGACCACCAGGGGGCAGCTCCTGCATTGAGCGTCTGCCCCCTGGTGGTCAGTGTGCGTCAAGGTGACTGGTTGTTCTGCTGTGTTGTCAATTTGCATATTAGCCTTTTATTATATAGGATATTTTTAATTTTTTATTTTTTGTAAACTATATTTTAACATTTTGTACAAGGACCTCTTACATGGGGAGCCTGTGTTCCCCTGTCTTCTAACAATGCTCCTCGGTTCTCTATCTCTATTTCTTGTTCCCCAGAGGCTGGCACATTGAACTTTTTAGCCGATTTCCTTGCATTTAGCTCCGTATCAGTAAATGGCATGCTTATGTTGCTAACTCTTGATTTTTCAGTTTGTTTGTTGCTGTTTAATAAATTTTATTGATTTTTTACAAAGAGGAAGGGAGAGAGATAGCTTGAAACGTCGATGAGAGAGAAACATCAACCAGCTGCCTCTTGCACACCCCCTACCGGAGATGTCCCTGCAACCAAGGTACATGCCCTTGACCGGAATCGAACCTGGGACCTTTCAGTCCGCAGACCGACGCTCTACCACTGAGCCAAACCCGTTTCGGCTTGATTTTTCAGTTTTAATCATTTTTTTATTTCTGCTTTTGCTTTTCTCTTTCTAAGAGCCTTTTTGTTTTTCTCACATTGATGCAGGACAATGGCATGTACCTCTGATGCAGGCTCTGTGTTTCAGTTTTTTCTTATTTTCCATCTTTTCCTCTTGGTTCTGCATTTGGGAGTTTACTCTGACTTAATTTTTCCTATTAGCAGTTTCAGTTTTCTTCTGTCATTTAGTGTGATGTTGGATTGTTAAACAGCGTGACAAGGTTTTTAATTGCCGGAACTACTTCCTCTGGGTTTGCTCCATTTTCTCCCTCTTATTGGCCCGTTCCTTTCAGAGTGTGACAGTCTCTCACGGACCGCTGACAATGCTAGTAAAAATAAGTTGTAAAGTTCTGTTCTCGGCACCATCTGCTTCCCCTCGTTTAGTCTTTTCAGCTCTGCCTACTGTCACTGGTATTTTCTTCAAATGCCTGGTGATCTAGAATAGTTGGCTCGTATGTATCAGTGAGGGACCGGGTTGGCTCACGGAGAAGATCTCTGATGAGGGTTTCCTCCAGCCGTGCAGGCAGCCCTCTCTGACACGGGAGCAGAGCAGGACTGAGTGGGGAGCCGTCCTCAGGCAGGCTGCTGCTTTCCGTCTGTAGGCAAGAGCAGGTGAGCAAGCCGGGAGCCCTCATGAGAGCTAAGTTAACAACTTACCGACATAGAGCACATTAATATTAGTATTAACGCAGTGCTGTAAGTCGGCAGAACCGAAGGGGAGACAGTGGTACTGCTCCTGGAGTGTGGGAAGGGTGTGAGGGAGGCTTGGCTGTCATAATTACGGAACACTGCAGGCATCTATCTGGTGGAGAGCAGTCCTGTGCAGAAAGAATGTCTGCTCCCCAGATGCCCAGAGTTTCCTGTTTGAGAAACACTGCCTTAGTGTATTCACTCCTGCACCCCGCCCTCTTTAGCTCTGTTGTGAAGAACCAGATTTACCTCGGCCTCTCACTCAGCATCCGTGTCAGGACCCCTCCCCATGCAGGACAGGCAGCCAGGATCTCTGGGAAGAACCTGGTGGTGGTTCGGCCAGAAAGGGGGCAGCCCTTGCGAATGGGGTTCCTTCATTGCCCTGCTCCTCCACTGTGCTGTCCTGTCCCTTGGTTGGAGTCTCCCTAAGAATGCTTTGGAAAACACAGCCTCGCCTTTTGATTCAAGGTGTAAAATGGTGACATGCATTCAAGGACTTCAGTAGGAGGGGCTGAGGTTTGGTTATTTCTGTTGGGGCGCCTTCCGCCAGTGACTCCCTTCTCTCCCATCTCGTCACCCTGCCGTCTCCATCCTAGAAAGAGTTAAACACTTCCCTCCTTCCCTGTGCTCCCCGATGTGAATAATGCAGTAGGAAGTGTTGTTCTGGGAATTTCCCGTGCATTATTTAACAGCAACAGCCCTGAGAGAGGGAGACACACTGTCCTCCTCCGAGCAGGTGGAAGGCTGCCTGGGAGGTGAGCCAGGGACCAGGGTTTTCGGACCAGTTCAGTGGCGAGTCCAGGTCCTTCCCCGCTCTGCTGCATCCTCCAGCTGTGACTCCTTCCTGGGGTGCTTACCACTGTGCTTCAGACACGTGTTCACACGCTGCGTTCTATTCTAGGTTGAATTGGGGGGGGGGGGGGGCGGGTAGAGAGTATCTCTGTATTCTGCAGCATCTAACACTGTGTGTGGCCTGTAAGCACTCAGTGTTGACTAAATTAATGGAGCACCTCAAGATGTTTCTTTTCTTCTTTGATTCAGTAAAACCAAATTAGAATTTCAAGATATGAGGCTGAGGTTTTGACAGCAATAGTCATATTATAGGAAACAGTTGTCTGATTGACATAGCGGTTTACCAGAAGAGCTCAGCTGTCACGGTCCAGTCAGTTGTGTGAAAATAGTTGTGTCAAAATGTAACCTCCAAGAAACCTGAGTTGATCCACATTTCAGTCAGTCCTTTTTTTCTGCATCACTCCTTGGAAATGTATTTTTTAAAAGAATGTTGCTGCTCTACTGCAAGTGCATCAGAAGTAATGTAACTTTTAGGGGCCTCCTTTGGAGTCAGACTTAAATCTTTCCGAATGCATATGGAATGGGATTTTATTTATCATATCCTGGATTCTGTGAACTGTGCAGCACGGTCCTAGGGAAATAATTATTTTATCTATAAAATTCTTGCAGAAATGAATTTTAGCATCTTATGAAAACTTAATTCCCCATTTTCAATAGGGAATTCAATTTGTTGAATTGACGTGAATATACCACCAAATGTGCTTACAAAAGGATTTTTAATATTAAAATAAACTCCAGTTCTAATTTATTAAGACTACTTTATTTAATTCTAAAACTTGGTAGAAATGCTTATGTAAAACAATTCTAGAAAGCTTTTAGAACAGAATATAGGTGGGTAAATACCGTGCGTTTTATTAAATTTGCTTCACATACTGAATATATTGTGGAAAGTTAGAGATGGATTTATATTTAAGAAGTATTTTGCCATTTTAGTAGGCTAACCATTGAAAGAGATACCACTTCCTTCTTTATGGCTTGTACAATTTGTAAGAAATTGATAGCTTTAAGATTACTGTTGCTTTCTAAACTCCACATTTTGCTGATTCCAAGTATTATAGAGACATTTTATTTTATAAATAACATTTAACTTAGAAACTAGTCTTAATTTTGGTAACAGGACAATATTGCATTTTTGTAACTGAAATATCGAGAATTTAGGATGTACCAGACTGTGGTCTAGTTGCTGGGAATACAGGTTTGAACAAGACAGACATGATTTCTGTGCTCAGAGTTAGTTTAGAAAGGAAATTGTACGTTGAACAAATACCACAAATATTATACACGTTTGTCAGAGTTGTGAAGTGTAGAATACTATGAATATATGTAATAGGAGACTTGATCCTAATTGGGGAGGCCGGGGACATAGGTATTCTGCTCCTGAAGGGTGCCAATGAACTAGATACATAAAGGTAGTTTCCTTCTATTCTTACTGGGATAAAATGTTCCATTAGAACTGACTGTGCGTTCTGTTTGACATGTTAGAAGCATTGAGATGATTGTGGGTGTTTGTTTTTTTCTTATAGTGTGAACATATATTAAAGTATATTATGTACTTTTAAAATGTTGAACCAGCCGAAGCCGGTTTGGCTCAGTGGTGGAGCATCGGTCTGCAGACTGAAGGGTCCCAGGTTTGATTCCTGTCAAGGGCATGTACCTTGGTTGCAGGCACATCCCCGGTGGGGGGTGTGCAAGAGGCAGCTGGTTGATGTTTCTCTCTCATCGACGTTTCTAGCTCTCTATCTCTCTCCCTTTCTCTCTGTTAAAAATCAATAAAAAATATATATTTTAAAATGTTGAACCATCTTTATGTCACTAGGATAAACTATAGTTGACTCTTGTTATTTTTAAAGACGTTATTTTCAGTTTGTCAATATGTTTAAGATATTTGCATATTTGCTCATCAGTGAGTTTAGTTTATAATTTTCTTTGAGTTTTGAAATCCATATAGAAGTTGGGAAGATTTCGATCTTTTCTATGTTTTATTTTAAAAACAAGAAATACCGGTACCTCTTTCTTCAAGGTTTTATAGCCTATATTCTTAAATCTCTAGGGCTAATGTCTTTTATAAAAGGTTATCTTTGTAAACGTTTGCAATTTCTCCTATTTTGAACTATTTTCATTTTTATCTCTTTTTCCTAAACTTCAATAATTAACATTTTCCGAGAAAATCTCTACCTGATTAAATTTTAAATAAAGTTCTTTGTGTTCTCTTTTTAATCTTTATGCCTGCAATTATTTTCTCATTGCATTTCTAATGTTATGTGTCTTCTCTTACTGTAAGCAGACTAGCCAAGTATTTGTCTATTTTTGCTGGTCTTTTGAAAATGCCAGCTTATTGACTAAATCTCTGGTTCTTTATTTTTTTAATTGATTTCTTCTTTCCCTATTATTAATTCTTTTTTTTTCTACTTCTTAGTTTCCCATTACCTTATAAATTTTAGTCTTTCATAATCCACAGTGGTTTTCTCATACTTTCTCTCTCATTGCCCTTTTCTATGGGAGAATTCTTCAATTTGATCTTCCCACACATTATACAATAACTTAATCCTGTTCTTTATCCATTTTGCTTTCTTTCCTCTCCCCAACACATTCCAAAGTTTCTTTGGCAGATGATGCTTCTGTTTGTTGAATTAGTTGAGTTGCATTCATGCTGCTCGTTTTCATAAGTGTTTTGTGATTCTTGATTTGTTCATATTTGTAATTGAATGGTCTAGATTAAATATATTAATTTTTCTACAGCTCAAATAGGAATTCCACTTATATGTCATTGAATCTAGCTTCTGGTTAAAGGGTCTGTCCTTGTGATTATGCAGGGGGAGTGGAACTTGCAAAAATCTGACCTTCTGAGCTTTGGGACTTTTCCTTTCTTCCTGGAATCTCAGAGTACATTGGACACTTCCCTTTTTCTATGGCTCCCACCCAGTTTTGCAAGGTTCCCACTGCTGAGAACTTCTAACTCATACATTAAACTTTTACATACTCTAGAGCAGGGGTCCTCAAACTTTTTAAAGTGGGGGCCAGATCACGGTCCCTCAGAGAGCTGGAGGGCCGGACTATATGAACTACTAATTCCTACTGTAACACCTCGGCTGCGCTCACTGCCCAAAAAACCTGGCGGGCCAGATCAGACTCCTCTGCGGGCCGCATGTGGCCCGCGGGCCGTAGTTTGAAGACCCCTGCTCTAGAGTTACCTTGTGGTTATCCATGTCTGAGTAATTATAGATTAGGTTAACGTTTCAATGTTTTATAAGGTTAATTATTACTCATATCTTATACATTTTCTCATTATTTTGTCATGTGTTTAGGATAATTTAGTTTAAATTAAGAACAATTGTATTTTTTAATAGTTCATTTTATTAGACAACTAATTTATAAAGTAAGCTGACTTGTTAGGGGAAACCATTCCTCCATAGTGTCACACCTCACCTCAGTAAAAGGGGGGCATGGGAGTTTGCCCGGTGTCAGACACTGTCTGTTTTATTCACAACGGAGTGTCGAACAGAAGTGTTAGGCCAGGTCCTTGCATGGCAGAGAAGTTGTGTTAATGTTCTGACATCCTGGTTTAACGGAGCCCAGGGCAACTTGTTCTACATCTACCCATGGTCTCACCTAACCTCCCCACTAACATCCGTCTTCCTTTCCCGCCACTCACCCCTGAGGTGCCCCAAATAGGTCCCATTTAACCATGGACAAGGGAAAGATCCAGAAGACACAGAGGCCCCTCACCCCAACTTTCACCTTAGGGATTAAGTAGCCTGGAGCAGGGAAAGTGAACTGTGATAAAAACCAAGTGAGGACTTTCTATTTTATTTTTAAAATATATTTTTATTGATTTCAGAGAGAAGAGGGGAGAGGGAGATTGAAACATCAGTGATGAGAGAGAATCATTGATTGACACCTCCTGCATGCCCCCATTGGGGGTCAAACCTGCAACCCAGGCATATGTCCATGACCGGAATCGAACTGGGATCCCCCAGTCCACAGGCCAGTGCTCCATCCATTGAGCCAAACCGGCTGGGGCCTAAGTAAGGATGTTTAAAGAAGCATTGACAGGAACATTAAGAATAACATCTGACTGCAGCTTCAGAAAGAAAGTGCACCAGGGGAAAATAGTCTTAGCAGATGTTGTGAAACTGCCCGTCAGAAAGGGCTGGGACGGTCTTCTGAGCTTGGGACTCAGAGGGGCTTGGCTGGTCCTGTCTGCACCTGCCGAGCTGGATGTGCTGGGGTTGCCTGCAAACACAGCATGGTCTGTCCGCTCCATCTTCAGTGAGAGGCCTCAGTGCTCTCCGGAGTGCTGCCAGTGTGGACAGTTGTCCACGAAGCTCTGCACCTCACGGAAGTGCTGAGTGCTGCAAGTTCATAGTCCTCTCCTGACGTGGGGAGTATGTCACCTGCTGGGTGTTGGGGAGGTGTCAGGGGACTGGGTAGGTCTTTGGCTGCTGGTATTGTTTTTTTGTTTTGTTTTTTATTGATTTTTTTACAGAGAGAAAGGGAGAGAGAGAGAGTTAGAAACATCGATGTGAGAGAAACGTCCATCAGCTGCCTCCTGCACACCCCTCACTGGGGATGTGCCCGCAACCAAGGTACATGCCCTTGACTGGAATCGAACCCGGGACCCTTCAGTCTGCAGGCCGACGCTCTGTCCACTGAGCCGCACTGGTTTCGGCTGGCTGCTGGTATTGTTGCTGAGAGCTTTCCCTTGGTGCTTTGGCCAGGGTGGCCCAGCAGTCAGTGCCTGCTGATAGTGCAGGTTCTCAGTCTGCAGAGCCGGGTCCCCCAGAGGGCATTCCAGCAGGTCGTCAGAGGCACACCCTCGCAGGAGGTGCTGGTGTTTCAGGTCCAGCAGGCAGGAGCAGAAGCCCTTGCTCATTAGGGGGGAGCCTGGCGGGGGTGGCATCCAGCAGTGTGCCGATTCTGGGGATTCCCGCGGTAGCATCCTGCTCGTCCTCCGCCCGCAGCTGGGGCTCCGGCTTGGTGCGCCGAAGCCTAAATCGTTGAGTATGTGGTCTCCACTTGCAAGTCTTTGGGGGCCTGAGTCCCACAGGGACATGAGGTCTTCAAGATTTCATCAAAAAGTCCATGTTTGCGTCTTCACAAAAACAGCCGTACAGACACCTGGCTGCTGTGGGCCTTCCCCAGCATCTCATTCACCTGGCCAGCCCATTGCTGCCAGATGCCAGGGCCTCCCGACCCGTGCAGCACGTCATGGGTTTATGGCAGTGATTTTCAACCTTTTCATCTGGCCGCACACACAAGCTAACACTAGCATTCCGCAGCACAGCAAAAAATGTATTTTTTGCCTATCTGACAAAAAGAAAAAGTATAGTTTTAATTCATTCACACCGATGGCTATTGTTTTGTTGGCTGTTATTTTTATTTGACAATCTACGTGAAAAGGGGTCACTGCCCCTGACCAAGTATCGCATGTTTTAAAATCACTGTGGCACACTATTGACCTGTAGTGTGCGCTCAGCTTTCCTGGAGCTCCGTGGCCATTTCCTTACGGGGGAAACCAAGCTGGGCGTGGCCAGAAGACATGGCTGTGTGGGCAGGCCTAGTGTTCTAACAGAAAATGGATAGATAAGTGGGTAAATTAAAAGGTAGCAATGTGAGCATTTATCCAGAAACATAGGTGTGATTAAAAGAAACTTAAAATCAAAGTCGTTACTTTTGGAGGGGGGCAGATAGTATGGAACAGAGCACTGCTATATTTCATTATAAGCCACTTAGTGATACAATGTGACGTTTAATGTTTATTTTTTATTTTAATAAAAGTAGGATATATTACAACCAGACAACTACAATATTAGATTTATTATTCTTTAAAATTATGAAGAGATAACATTAGTAAATTAAACTGAAGAAAATGAAGAGTGATACTGAATGAAGTGGGGGAGGTGGGGGTCACTCTCTTACATGTGCGTGTTCAGTTATCCCAGTACCATTTGTTGGGAAGGTGATTCTTTCCTTCATCGAATGGTCTTGTCACCCTTGTTGAAAATCAATTGACTATGAGTGTATGGATTCTTAGTTAGTTATATCTTTATGCCTTTCTTGAGTACTGTAGCTCTCAGTCAGATTTGAAATTAAGTATGGCTCTCCCAGCTTTGTTCTTTTTGAAGCTTGTTTGGCCATTCTGTGCTCCCTGCATTTCTCATGTGGATTTTAGAATCAACTTATCAATTTCTGCAAAAGCAAACACACAGGCACCTGAGATTTTGATAGGGATTGCATTAAATCTGTAGATCAGTTTGTGTATATTGCCATTGTCATCTTAACAGTTTGTGAATTTTGGGATATCTTTCTATTATTTGTCTTCTTTAAATAGACATTTTATAGTTCTAGTATACAGATCTTGCAATTCTTTTGTTACATTATTAATAATTGTTTTGTTTTTTATACTGTTGTAAAAGGAATGATTTTCTTTCATTTTCGGGTTGTTCAATGCTAGTGTATAGAAACACAATTGATTTTTGTATTTTGATCTTGTATCCTGTAACCTTGCTGAACTCATTTATACTAATGTATTTGTATATTCCTTAAGATCTTAAATATATAAGATCATGTCAAAAAAAAAAAAAAGATAGATTTACTTATTCCTTCCCATAGCCCTAGCTGGTTTTGCTCAGAGGATCTCAGGTTGAAATCCGGTCAAGAACACTGCAGGAGGCAACCAATCAATGTGACTCTCTCACATTGATGTTTCTCTCTCTCTGTCTCCCTCCCTCCCTTCCATTCTATCTGAGACAATGGAAAAAATATCCCCGGGTAAGAATTAACATTAAAAAAAAAAACTTTCCATAAGCCCAGAATCAGATGGCTTCTCTGGTGAATTCTATCAAATATTAAAGAATTAAAACCAATTCTTCACACTCTCTCCCCAAAAAAGGAGAGGAAACACTTCCCAATTATTCTGTGAGATACCAAATCCAGACAAAGACATCACAAGAAAATGACAGTCAATAAATATCCTTTATAAATGAAGATGCAAAAATCTTTAATAAAAAACTAGCAAACTGGATCTAGCAACACTGAAAAGGATTTTTTTAAATATATTTTATTGATTTTTACAGAGAGGAATTGAGAGGGATAGAGAGTTAGAAACGTCAATGAGAGAGAGACATCGACCAGCTGCCTCTTGCACACCCCCCACTGGGGATGTGCCCACAACCAAGATACGTGCCCTTGACCAGAATCGAACCCGGGATCTTTCAGTCCACAAGCCGATGCTCTATCCATTGAGCCAAGCCGGTTTTGGCTAAAAAGCATTTTATATAATGACTAGTACAATTTATCCCAGGAATGCTAGGGCGGTTCATCAACATATGAAAATCTATCAATGTAATACACTGTACTATTGATAGGACAAAAACAAAAAACCACCTGAGATCCTCTGACCCCTGAGCAAAACCAGCTAGGGCTATGGGAAGGAATAAGTAAAACTATCCTTTTTTGACATGATCTTATATATTTAAAATCTTCAGGAATGTACAAATACATTTATCGAGGTGACATTGGTTAATAACATGTTTCAAGTGTACAGTTCTGTAATCCATTGTCTCTGCATTGCACAGTGTGCTCACCAGAGGTTTTTTTAACACGTTGTTCTTATCTCGGCAGAAATGCAGCAAGTGCTGGATAACCTTACGGAGCTGCCCTCCTCCACGGGAGCAGAAGAGATAGACCTAATTTTCCTCAAGGGGATTATGGAGAATCCAATCGTAAAGTCACTTGCTAAGGTATATTGGTTTATTCATAGGATTACTAAATTGTTTTTTTAAAGTATTTTTACAGAGGTCTTTTCAGATATTACTGTGTTAGAACTTAGGCTTAGTTAGCAAATAATACCACATAATGAAATCTCAGTATACATCAAAATTTGTTACAGCACTTTTAAACTTTTAGGGAAATCTAACTGAACCGTCATGTTGTAGTGTTGTGGGCCCTACTACACCACAGGGAAAAGATCCCGGCTCCGTCTTCATTTTTAGCAATAGCAAAATTCGGACATCCTCTTTTCTTTTCTTTTTCTTAAATTGGATTTATTGAGATAATATTGGGTAATAAAATTATACAGATTTCAGGGGCTGGTTTTCTTATTTTACATTAGACCATGCACCTTTTTTTTTACTTCTTACATCTAGAACTTTTGAAATCTTATTTTCTCTTGGATAGCCTTGGTATTTTAAGTCTATTTCCATATCAGCTCTGTAATAATCTCTTTAACTCATTCATCTTTTATAGCTATTTTTGGCCCAGTTTTTTTTCTCTTACACTGTTTTCCTGGAATAATTTTTACATACATCACTAAAGTTCAGTGCCTACTGCTTCCCAGCCCTGCCCTCCCACTCTGCCGGTTCACCCGTGGTTCTTGCTCTCTGATCTTTTTTTTCACAGAGCCATTTGTCATTCCCAGAATATTGATTTCACCCTCTCCTTTGATCATTTTTTAGCCACTTGTCTTTTCCTGAGACTTCTGAAAAACCATACCTTTTTCAGAGTTTTCCATTGGTCAGAGGTAATTAATGATGCAGATTCTTTATTTTACTCATAAACTTAATCTTTCTAAGATCACACGATATAAAGATTTCGGCCCCAGGTAGCCACCTGCAGATTGCCCAACTGTAAGTTATATATATATATATATATATATATATATATATATATATATATATGCATACATACATACACACACACACACACACACACACACTAGAGGCCTGGCGCCAACATTATTCTTAGCATACATTTCATCTTTTTTCTATTATTATTAATAGAGAATGGTATTTGTCACTTTAGATATAGCCCACAATTCTTGTTTAAAAAGGTCATTTTTTTTTTTTTGCAAGCATGGTTGGACTGTGCTTGGGTGAAATACTTGGAAGTTCTGGAAGAGCATTTTCTTCTCTGCAGTTTATTTTTCTGAGGTGCAGTGGTGAATAGACTTCTCAGAACTGGCCGTACAAGAAGGCTATGCCAGTCACTTGTGGCAGGTGACATATCTTTATTGAATTATGCTGGCTTTCTAGTAGTGCTTTTTCTTAAAGGAAACAAGACCTATTTATTCAAATGCATGGGATTCATCTATCAGAGTTTCCTTTGTCCTTGGTTTGATTAGGTAAATTCCAGTTGGTACTCTTGTCTCTTGAAATCTACTAAATAAATTCTGACTTTAAATTTCTTTCACAAAATCTTAGAGCTAAAAAGCTATATATTTTTTTTTAAAAATCCCATTTGCCATTGTAACAACAAGGTGAGGTTAGCATGGCTGTCTGTATAGTGAAGAAGTCAAATAAGTAGTGTAGGTAAGGCAGTTGATCAATGATTCTCTCTCATCATTGATGTTTCTATCTCCCCTTCTCCCTCCCTCTCTCTGAAATCAATAAGAAACAACAACAACAAAATTAAATAGGCCACAAGACAATAAAAAACATACTTTTTATCCAACAGAATTTCCTAATGACTTTCTAGTCTAGGCTCAAATTCTAGATGAAACTTTATTAGGAACATAATCATTATATAAATCACCATTCAAAAAAAAATCATTTTGGGAAACTCATAGTCCAAATCAGCAAATAAATCAGTGCAGGAAAACAGTTCTTGAACTGGATCTTGAAGGACAGCGTATTTCGTTGTGTTGTGTTTTTTTTTCATAGCTTAATTATAAAAATGAGTTTTTCATGGCGTAGAATAGGAATAGAAGCCAACATTTATTATACTGCATGAAATCATTTACTTACAAAAATCTATATATTGCCTCTGATTGAAATATTAAATTTGGTTTCTATGAATCACACTTTTAAGTCACATCTTTTAAAACTTTATGAAAAGAAGCAAATCAAGAGGAAAACCACAGTCGAGTCAAACAATATGTGTTATTACTTTTCCTATACTGTCTTTTCAAAGGCTCACGAGAGGCTGGAAGATTCAAAACTAGAAGCTGTCAGTGACAATAACTTGGAATTAGTCAATGAAATCCTTGAAGATATCTCTCCTCTAATCAGTGTGGACGAAAATGTGGCGGAACTGGTTGGGATACTCAAAGAGCCTCACTTCCAGGTAAACTTCCTGTGTTCCCAGACAGTCTCCTTTCGTGTTAAGTTCCGGTTTGCGATGAGGTCTTAAATATTATTTAGGTCCATGTGTAAATTCCAACACAGATGTTTTAATCTGATTCTGAGGATACACACATGTAACTAAAACACATTACATCAGAAAGGATTTTTCTTGTGTCATTAAAAAAAAAAAAAAGCCAAATCTGATTCACCATCAGATCATATGCTAGAAACATCTTTCTCTGTGATAGTGGCTTTTTCTTCTTCACTACCACTGTTTCCCAGACCTCCTTGTGACCAGTGTTGCTTCTAGGATTGGGATGTAGTTGATAACCTTGGGACATCAGAGAGCAATGTAAGGATAGGAAGTATAACATAACATACTTTTGATAGATACAAAAAATAAGTGCAATGTAAGCATTGGTCTATATCAGTGTTTCCCAAAGTGTGGTACGCGTACCTCCAGGGTTACGGGAAGAGTTTGGTGGGGGTATGCATTGCACCGGAGTTTGGTGGGGATAGGCACTGCACCGTGCTTAGCTGCGCCTAATTCTACGTTCTCATGAGTACGAGGGGTACTCAGCGTTACGAAAATTATAGAAGGGGTACACATATGTCAGAAGTTTGGGAAACACTGGTCTATATCAATGAAGAGTTAATCATTTTAACAAAGGAAAACTAGTTTCAGGAGAGAAAGGGAGTGGAGAAGATTTCTTATAAATCTGTAATGAAGACAGTGTGGTATTGGGTTAGCATTAGGAAAATAGATTAACCGACAAGAATAGCAACCCCAAAAATATATCCATACACATATGGCGACCTGTCTTATGATAGAGAGTTACATTTGAGAGGGGGAAGAATGGACTGTGTGGGATAGAGAAATAAAGTGTCCCTTGCTTTCCACTGAAGATCTTGCGGGGCAGCACCCCTTGCTTTTTCCTCAAAGACTTTGTCTGATCCCAACAGTGTTAATGTAAAACATGAAGATTTAGAGTGCGATGGTTCCTACATAAATACCTTAGGTACAAAAACATGGACACATCAGAGACACCCCTTATGCAGACAGACACCCCTTATGCGGGGGCCAGTTGGTTAATGCCTTATAAAACATATTAAGGTATTGGGCCTTAATCCATAGGACAGCAGAAAACCATGGGTGGGGATGAGAGGGGGCATTTAACAGGGAGAGGTCTGATTATGGAGCTAGATTGTTAAGTACTGAGGCAAGAAGTTGTGGTCGCAGTATAAAATGAGGATTTTCCAGTGTTACGACACAAAATCAACAGGACTTGGCGACTGGCTACATGTGACAGTTGCAGAAGAGAGCTGTGGGAAGTTGATTAAGGGTGGAATTTATGACAGTTGGCATCACTAAGATTAGGAATCCTCAACGACATGTGAATGTTGAGGCCACGTTGGGTCTGTGATACCTCCGGAGCATCTGGGTAGTGCTTTTAGGCAAGCTATCTAAATTTTAAGTAAATACATAAAACTTAATCAGTATACATTTATATAAAACTAGAAAATACCAAGCAAAAATACAAAAATTAAGGCATTCTTATGACCCAAATTACTATATTATCTTAGTGCTTATTCCTCCATTTTTTTCCTGTGTATAAATGTACTTTCTTTTCTTTACAAATTGAGATCATTTTTCCCAAGGTATTGTGTACCGTATTTTTCGGACCTTAAGACGCACCGGACCATAAGACGCACCAGTTTTTAGAGAAGGGAAATGAAGAAAAAAAGATTCTGAAACAAATAGTGTCCTAAAATATTTTATGTGCATTAAAACCCAACATAACAGTCATAAACACATGTAATCAACCCTGTAAAGTAAGCAGCAGCATTTAGAACCATTTTAGAGCCGGGCAAGCACACAGAGACCACACAGAGCCGGGCAAGTAAAAAAACTTTTTTTTTACAGTATATGTGTAGGCTATATTTGGACCATAAGACGCAGGGACTTTTTCCCCCCACTTCTGGGGGGGAAAAAGTGCGTCTTATGGTCCGAAAAATACGGTAATTCACCCTTTTTTTCAATCATTGATTGCCACTTTTCCATGTAAGTGGACCTCTGTCTCAGGTGCACATCCTATATTCAGATGTCTTTATTTGATGCCAAAATACTCTTTACAGCTGGTTCGCACATGCAGGCTTCCAGCCTCGGTCCCTGTGCAGCTTCTGGTTGGACCATCTCTCTCCCTTGATTATGATATTGACCTTTTGAAGAGGTCAGGTCACTATCCGGTAGCATGTCCAACTTTCTGGATGTATCTGGTTGCTTCCCTTCTGTGTTGTTTAGATATCCTTCATATTTCCTGTAAACAGAAGTTCTATCTAAAGTTAATTATTTGGAATTCAAGTTCATTTTAAATGATATGATGCAACACGAATTAAATTGTATCAGAAATGTGTAGTGCCTGGTTGGCCCACCACTGTTGATGCCGAGTTTGGTCCCTGATTAAGGGCAATGACAGCCTAACCCTTCCTTTGAAAGCTTTTCCACTAGAGGTAATCTAGTACATTATTATTCTAGCATTATACAAATGCTGTTTCCTTTCAACCATTTACCTACATTAATAATCCTTGCCTGAATCAATATTTTCATTAGAGGTTGTACATGACATTTTTCAGATTCTCTCACTCTGCATATATTAGCTAGTGTTCTTATATAGAAAAGGTTTTTCCTCATCGAGTGGGCTATTGAGTTACTCTGTAATGCATTTCCCACTGAAATGTCAGTGAAACGCTTGATCCTTTCCTTTACCAATTTTCAGAGTAAAGAATTATTTAAAATAGCATTGGTCTATATTAATGAAGTGTGTTTTCAGTCTTTGGTTTTTTAAATAGCACTGTGGAGTTATGGATTTTTCATTAATTCAATATGTTTCAGTCCTCTACAATGCTTACTCTTTGATTTTCAAATTATCATAATTGTGTTATATTGTAGGCAGATTTTTAGTCTATCAATCTGAAGTAATGAAAGATCTGGAAGGAAGGAATAAAATTGGGAATTAACAATATATAAATAGTGGTTGAAATCATAGGAATGAATATTTCCTCAGAGGAGAGAACAGTAAAAACAAAGACCAGGTTAGAGATTTGAGTGACTGCAGCATTTATAGGAATAACTCTCTTACACGGATTTGTGCCCTTTTCCTTCTTTATTTAATTTTTTATTTTTTAGGTATATTTGCATCTTGACTAAAGAAGGAAGAGAGCACCTGCCAGTGTGGCTTGGGCACCCGCCCAAGCACCAGCAGGTCCCCGCTCCGTTCTCAGTCAGGGCACATGCCTCGGTGTGTGCCTGGTTCCCCTCGAGGGAGAGGAGGCACCCTTTTCCTTTTTGAGAATTTTCTTTAGTCTCTTACACATATTTTTATGAAATAGCCAGAAATTATCTATAAAACTTATATGTTAATTATCTATATTCTGAAACAGTTGACATTTGCTCCATTCTTCATATTTTTTTTAAAAAAATGTTTTTATTGATTTCAGAGAGAGAAGGGGAAAGAGGTAGAAACATCAATGATGAGAGAATCATTGATCAGCTGCCTCCTGCACACCCCCTACTAGGGATTAAGCTCACAACCTGGGCGTGTGCTCTGATGCGGAATTGAACAGTGACCTCCTGGCTCATGCGTCTATGCGCAGAATACTGAGGCATGCCAGCCGGGCTCTGCTTTGTATTTTGATTTATTTGTTTTTGAACGTGCATTTTAACATCTCGGAAAAAATTTTTTACCTTCGATTTATGTTTTGAATCCTTACAGTCACTCTTGGAAGCCCATGATATTGTGGCATCAAAGTGTTATGATTCACCTCCATCAAGCCCGGAAATGAATAATTCTGTGAATAATCAATTATTACCAGTAGATGCCATTCGTATTCTTGGTATTCACAAAAGGGCTGGGGAGCCATTGGTGAGTAGATAAATTAAACTGCTCTCATTTTCTTCACTTTCAGAACTCATGTCATTATGAAAACTTAAATTCTATTTGTTTTATGTGGTTTTTGGACTCTGTCTAAAATATACTCCCGATGCTGTTTCAACTTGATTTAGCATACAAAATTAAACCAAGAAAAAAATTAAACTGAAATAGAGGTCAGAAGTTTGCCAGTGGGTAGCAGATATTTCAGGAAATAAGTACTTCATTTTTTTCCTATGCCATTTGAAGAACTCAGCTCAGGTTGCTTGCTGATGAAGTACCAAAACATGGAAGAAAGTTGTTATTAAAAAGTGAAGAAATGGTAGGAAGAGTTCTCTACGTTTACAATTTCCTACTTAACATCATTATTTTTGGATCCTAACTTATAAAAACAGTGAAATGGGGGAAAGAAAAGCCAGGAACAAGGCATATCTGTCTTTTCTTGTCCCTCTGAGGTAACCTCTACCCTGTGGAATGGAGGACTTACCATGGAAGTCCTTTTTTGAGGGTGGTGTGTATTACCACAATTGCACATGGTTTAAGGATATTAGACACTTGAGACAGGAATATATATATTCATGAGTATTTAAAATTTATTTTTGAGTCTAAAATCAGTGACAATTCCGTTCCTTATTTCCTTTAGGGTGTAACCTTCAGGGTTGAAAATAATGACCTGGTAATCGCCCGAATCCTTCATGGAGGCATGATAGATCGACAAGGGCTGCTCCACGTGGGGGACATCATCAAAGAAGTCAATGGCCACGAGGTTGGAAACAACCCAAAGGAATTACAAGAATTACTGAAAAATATTAGTGGAAGTGTCACCCTAAAAATTTTACCAAGCTATAGAGATACCGTTATTCCTCAACAGGTTAGTAATAAGATTCCTGGTAATCTCTAGATTACTTTTATCTTTAATCACACTGTTGGATATAACTAGCCACAGTTGCTACTCTTTTGCTAAAGAAAAGAGGAGGGAAACTGTCTTATTTACAATAATTGTTCTGAAATGCCTTATTTTGTGAATTTTTGAATTTTTAAACTCCTGTGTTTAAAAGCCATTGTACTTCCTTTTCTTTCTTGCATCTTCTTTAGATTGTTACTCATTCAGAATATGGGGTTGAAATATTTTAGGTTGTGTTTAGCAACTTTTTAATAACGAGTGAATAGTTAACATCCATAGCCTCTTAGTGAAACCCTTTAAAATGCACTTAATAAAATGTCATTATACCTGACAAATATCTAATGACTTTAAGGTCATTACAAAATGTTTAGATCAAAGATTGGGTTCATTAATTTTTTTCAGACAAATTTTCAAAGTTCAAAACCAGTTTAATATATTCCAAAATTAATTTGATAAATTAATAAATAAAGATTATTTCTTCTAGGAATTATTTACACTTGAAAGGTATCATTTTTGTTCCACAAATAATGACATTTTCTGAACAATTTGATGGGAGTAGGGGAATGAATGTTTGAAATTTGGACTTCCTCGAAAAGTGTAAGCTTTATGGTTACAAAGCATATTCTGTCCACAGATAAGACTAATACACAGGCACGGTTATTCATTCAGTGCAGCTTTCTTGAGAAGTAAGGCGTATCCCAGTATTTTTACAACTTTGCACACTCATCTTTACCTGTGCCTCATCTCAAACCCCTCTATCTTTTTGCTGCTTTGATTTGTAATGTTCAGATATGGACAGTTCTTTCGGTCAGTAGTTGCTTGACTAAAGGAACGAACTAATAAAATGGGCCAGTGTTTGTTTATATTTTGTTGATTCATTGTCCCTGTAAAGCCCGGCTTTATTTATGCAATGAACAATGTGTTTTTAGAGTGGCATCAATATGGAGAGGCATCCAGCCCGCGTCCGGCAGGTATGATGTTGTTCCAGGGCATCCTCTGCCACCCCATTTCTCTGTCCTTTCAGACAGCTAAGTCTGCCTTGATTAAACGTAATCATCTGGATTTTCTCCGTTGCCAAATCATTGAGCTGCATGCTGTTGTCAAGTTAGCCAGTTCTCACGTTTTAGGCAAGCTTAATATTACTTGATGTTTGCATTTTAGATATTTCTAAAAATTGTATATCATAAAACATTATTGGCTTACTGATTTTTTAAGCATTAATATTTAGCCTTTCCAAAGTTATTGAAAATGTTCAGAATGCTTTCTTTGAAAATCATCTAATCATAAATAACTAAAATTTTATCAAATTTTCCAATATGCATCCACAATATTGCATTTTACTACACTAATAATAAAATGTATCTGCTTGTGTTATTTGAGTATCTTGTGTGGTTATATTTATAGAAACATGATAAGTAGAAAAATAACATTTTGACTAATTATGTGTTTTCCTGCTTGTTAAAGTTTACCTGATTAATGCTAAGTAAGTTCTTTAGAAGTTAAAATTTGAATCTCTATAAATATGCATGAAAAAAATTGTTTTAAGAAAGTAATCTGTCTGAATTTGCCATCAAATACTGAAAATGCTTAGCTTAATTAGAATTCAAATTAAAGTGACTAAGCAAAATATTCTAGATACTGGAGATCATAACTAACTGGTAATTGACATACTTATATTGATAAAAACAGATTCAAAAGAAATTTGTATAATTAAATGAGTTTAAAATAGCTTCCAGCCTTTTTCAGTACTTATTTAATTCAATGGTGATCATTTAAATCAGAGCAAGATGATTCCAGAGAAATATTTTCCACACTAGTTTTAGCCAGTGTACTGGTAAGTCTATGTGGTTACTTTTTAAAGGTTACTAAATATATTTTGACTTCAACATGAACTTTCCTTATTTAATTTTGGTTTCAGAGCCCTTTCAAAAAGTCAGTCCTGATGTATCTGAAATATATGCCTTAAATAAACTGCATATATTATTTAGGATGTTAATGTGGTGCTGATGTTTATTTCATATTTTCTTTTCTGATACCAAATTATTAATATTCTAATAATTTAATTTTTATTTGAGAAAGACAAGTTCCATAGTTGAAGTATTAAATACATTATCAATTGCAATAAAATCAACGTGGTTTGAAAAAGATTTTAAAAATCCCGTGATAAATGGTGCATCTATAGTACTTTTAATTGTTTCCATTTCATTTCCTCGTTTAACAGTACTTTTAACTGTGTGTTTTAGGTATTTGTGAAATGTCATTTTGATTACAATCCATACAACGATAGCCTGATACCCTGCAAAGAGGCAGGATTGAAGTTTTCGAAAGGAGAAATTCTTCAGATTGTAAACAGAGAAGATCCGAATTGGTGGCAGGTGAGTGTGCTGTCCAGAAGTCCTCAACCTGCTTTTTTATTTTCATCCTTAATGTGGCCAATGTCTGCATATTCAGGAAAGAGGTATTAGCATTCGTTCCAGTGCTTTTACCTGCATGAACAACTCTGGCTGCAGGGCTGCTAATTTTGTGGACAGAAGACCAAATTGAGTGGGAATTTGTGAGTGGCTGTTAATAAACGCAGAATTAGCTAACCTGTGGTGCCACTGCTGGTTTAGGGATTAGCCCTGTTGGTGCTTCCCCCTGGCTGATTGCAGTAAGATACAGAATTAGGCAGGAACAACTCATTTGGGGGCCTCCCTTTTCAGTATTTTTGTTTTAACTAAGAAGTCTTTTATTGTGGCTGTAGTAGTCTTTCTCTTGTCTCCCTTCCCTCTGAATACTTTCATGGGAGTATAAATAATACATAATTTTTAAGCTCTGAAATCTATTTGCCCACCTCTTCTCATTTATTGAGAAATGAAGGCGTGCTTTATTGTCAGTGTTGTTTTTGATCGAGGTTTGAATTCTGTGTGTATGGAAAGGATGTGTGTTAGCGCTGTATTTTGCCCCTTCTGTTTTCCAAAGCTGTGTGACGATGATCTTCCTTGCCTTAACACAGCTTTCAGAATAATAAGGCTGTTTTTGTCATTGTTTACGTTGGCCAACACCACAGTGTTCAGAACTGGAGAAAACTAGCAAATCGGAAAGTCTAAACTCCCTTAAACTGTAAGAGTCTCGTTGAAAAACAAGCTGTGAGAGAAATGGACCAGGACCTAGCTCCAAACTCTAAATCAAACTGAGATATCAGAAACTCACATTAGCTCTAATAAGTTATATTGGCTTCTGAGGGGAATGAATTACAAGAATGAGAACAATCTCACTGGTGTGTCCTTATATTTAAATTAAGACGTCAATCTGTACAACTGCACTGTGCAACAGGTTAGAAACCTAAGAAACGAGTAGATTAAATTAAGTTCATGATTTCGAGTAGTTTCCACTGAGTTTCTTAGACTGCTCACCTGAAAAATCTGCCTTCTGTGGCTGTTTCCTTTATTGAACTTTCCCAATATTGTCTTTTTCCCCACTTTTTGAATGCCATCTCTCATCTAATCCTTTTCACCATTATCTCAGTTTCTTCCTGCATTTTGTGGTCTGTTCCTTTAATTCAATTTTTTTTTCCAGGATTTTAATTGATAAAAAATGTACCAGATTTTTTTTTTTTTTTAATGCTAGTTTGTTAGAATAAAGCCACTAACTTTGTGGGATAAGCCACTAGTAGCCAGTTCTCCAGCCACTATATTAAACTAGCACTTCTTTGGATTTTACTTTGAAAGTTGGTTCTTGACAGTAGGTGAAGTTTTACTCTTTTTAACTTACTGTTTCTCAGGATACTCAGATTGCTGATAGCGAGTTAAATGCTCCCCTCTGTTTCCCGATGCTGTCTGTCTCTTTGATTTGGCCTCAGGAAATACCAACATGGTAGGATTAAGGCTGATAGTAATATCTTACTGAAGGATGCTAGATAAAATGTCCTGTAAGCACATAGACTAGCATTTATTCCTTTCTCTTCTTTGACTAGCTTACTGTTATAAATAAAAGTTTTTGTAATTTAAAGAGCCTGTGTACTTTTTTATTTTGGTCCCAAATTGTTCTTACAGGTGGTGGGTGGGTTGACTAGGTGCCACTTGATTCCTCAGAGCTAAAGTGTTTAAATGACTTGACAATGCCATGGGTTTAAATCTCAAGGACAGTTTTAAGAGCAAATGTGGTATTTTTTTACTGACTACTGCTTGTTCTGCTTTTTAGAATACCGTCTCAAGTTTTGGTCACTGAGATATGCAATTCATTAATTTGATTCTAGGCTAGCCATGTAAAAGAGGGAGGAAGCGCTGGGCTCATTCCAAGCCAGTTCCTGGAAGAGAAGAGAAAGGCATTTGTTAGAAGAGACTGGGACAATTCAGGTGATGAGCTTCGCGTAATAAGTAACAAGTGGTCCTCTGTGGACACCTTCTTTGCCTCTTTCATTGGAATTAGCGAGTGAATTTATTTCCTGTATGTCTAGAGTTCACCCCTCCCATCTGCTTTGTTGTGTCGCTCTCAAAAGTAGACTTTTTGATCCCTTTCTGCCACCTGCTGGTATGGTACCAGAATTCAGTGGCTCGCCTGCCCCATCTGCTTTGTAGGATGCAGCACTGGGAAGATCATGCTTCCCCCCCCCCCCCCCCCCCCATTGAATCCACAGAGCAGTGGTATCCTATTTTGACACTCTGTTCAAGTTGTATTTGTCTTTTCATCCTTCAGGACCTTTCTGTGGAACCCTAAGCAGCAAAAAAAAGAAAAAGATGATGTATCTCACCACCAGAAACGCAGGTGTGTTAGCAGGACTTTTTGAGAAGCCCACATGAAATAGCTTTACGTTGTTAATCGGTGTGGCAGAGTCTACATATATAATTCAGATTAGTACCCAGTTCAAGCAGTTGGCAGGTGAACACATGGTGCAATTTAATATGCAGACATTATTAAATCCTTATGTTATATGTGCTCATACTATGCCCAAGGTGCTTATTTTGTAAGTATAGTTTATAACAGTGAATTGCTTAGGATGCTTATATTAATAAAGGAGCAACATTATCATTGGAACTATTTGTTTAGAGAATTTTAGTAATTTATGTGTCATTTCTAAAGAGCAAAATGCCTTTATGAAGGTATGAAAGAGTTATGATTAGAGGCAACTATATTCAGGCATAACATTGTCCATGGCTCTTTTGGGAAAATATTACTGACCAGATGAATCTTAGTTGGATCCAGGAGGACTCTTTCTTCACTCTCTCAGACGGAAGGAAAGATAAACGTGACAGCTACCGGAGTCACTCCTGTCAGTCCAGAGGCTGACAGCAGTGCATGCAGCTCTGGAGGCGCACTCGGAGGACTGTCAGTTTAAAGCACTCTCTGGACTTCAGAGCCGCCTCTCCACCGGCAATGAAGTAAACAGCATATCTGAGGGAAATAACAGAATAGTAAATTAGAATATAATACTGAGAAAATAGGCTCTCCCTCCACGTTGGCTAAGCTGCTGTGGGGAAGCTATGCAAATATTGTAGTTGCTGTTAACATAACCTGAGAAGTATTACTACAGATGGAGAGTGATGACCGTAATGATGGCAGTGGAATATTTCATACTCAGTTTAGCCTTACTATTCATGAAATATGTGTTCTTAAGCCTTTCTTATAAAAGAGGAAATTTGTAATTTTTACCATTGACTATGAATATAATTTTGGAATGTGTTTCCACTGAAAATAATTTGGATCCTATATTTTATTTTATACATATTTTCAGAATCTTAATATTTAAATGTCAGTATGTTGTCTATATGCATTTATTAATCGAACTTATTTGCAGTCACCAAGATAGTACTTATTCATTTATATCACTGGAAGGGCACACTCGTTCTATAAGGACGTATTGAAGCCACCACGCTAGGTATACTGCTGTCCTCAATATCTGATACACAGCTTTTAGCTGAATAAATTACATAAAACTATTTGTCACCAGATTATTTATATTAAAGGTATTATTTCTACTCACGAATTGGTAAGAAGGTTTTATGGGTAGAATATCTAATAAGGATAAAGCACGGGCATTTTTCTAGCTTCGCTGGACAAATTTTTAAGAAACAAATGAATGGCAGCAGATGTTTAAATCAAAATGTAAAATAGTTTCTTCTACTTTATCAAATTAATAGAAACAAATCTGTGCCGAGTACAATTTAAGTGATATTTCACTATCATGCCTAATAAGTCATTACTGAACAGAGAACAGCAGAAGTTTCTCATCCACATGCAAGACAATTGAATGCGGTGTTTTCCATGTCTTTTACCTGCAGAATTTGACCGTCATGAAATCCAGATCTACGAGGAGGTGGCCAGAATGCCTCCCTTCCAGAGAAGGACGTTAGTGTTAATAGGAGCTCAAGGTGTGGGGCGAAGAAGCTTGAAAAACAGGTTCATAGTATTGAATCCCACTAGATTTGGAACCACGGTGCCATGTAAGCTGTGTGTTTTCTTCTCTGTTTAGTTGGCAAGAAAATGTAGTGAGGGCACATAATGGTGACCTTTAGTGTCAAATAGGTTTTTATTATGTCAGTGAAAACAAGCGAGGAGAAGATATGGGCAGCTGCTTCCCGTCAGCCTGCCGCCTGGTGGCAGTCACTGCTCCAAACTCTGTAGATCAGAAATGCTCAACACAAGTAGTGAGAGTTGTGGCCAAAGCAGCACTAACTTCGTTGTTTCTTTTACTTCCGACGTCTATGTGGAAAGTTGTATTTTTCACCCATTTTGGTGTAAAGAAAAGGGAGAAACCTGCTGGGTCCTCAGTCATCTCCCTGGCAGTCCCTTTGTTAATTTGTGTGAGCCTGCAAGGCCATATCCTGGTTTTGGATAGCACAGCAAGAGGGATTCGTCTGTTTTTGTTTTTGTTCATCAGTTTAGATGTTCCATAAGTGAGTGAGATTATGTGATATTTATTTTCCTCTGACTGGCAAAACAGATCCAGAGACAGAAAAGCATTGATCAGATTGTCAAACCTCAGAGGGAAGGTAGGGGAGGCTGGGGCTAAGGGGAAGAGATCAACCAAAGGACTTGTATGCATGCATATAAGCCTAACCAATGAACACAGACACCAGGGGGGTGAGGGCATGATTGGAGGGGGTGGAGGGACAGTGGAAGATAAGGACACATATGTAATACCTTAATCAGTCCTATATAATAAAGAATAATATGCAAATTGACTGTCACACCCTCACAAGATGGCTGCCTGTGACCAAACTGGCAGGGGGGTTAGTGAGGGACGACCAAACGACTGAACAAGCAGGCTGTGTGTGGCGACCAGGCCAGCAGGGGAAGACAGTGGGGGTGACCAGGCTGGCAGGGGGTGGGGCAGTTAGGGGCGACCAGATCAGCAGAGGAGACAGAGGCAACCAGGCCAGAGGGCGAGGAGCAGTTGGGGGTGATTAGGTGGCAGAGGGGGTAGTAAGGGAGTGACTAGGCCAGCAGGGGAAGGAGCAGTTGGGAGCAACCAGGCCAGCGGGGTTTGGGAGGGTCAGTTGGGGGAGACCAGGCAGGTGAACAATTAGGAGCCAGCAGTCCAGGATTGTGAGAGGGATGTCCGGGCCTAAACTGGCAGTCAGACATCCCCCAAAGGGTCCCGGATTGGAGAGGGTGCAGGCTGGGCTCGGGGGGACCGCCTCCCCCCTCGAATTTCATGCACCAGAGCTCTAGCAAAAAAATAAAAAAGGGGGGAATTCATCTTCCAGGACAAGCAGCATTAATTAAGGTCACAGAGATTTTTGGAGAAAATAAAACGATGCTGATGAGAAGTATAACTATTAAGTGAACCAAATACTCATTTTATGATTTTTGCATTCTTTCCTTATTTGCATATTTACATGGAAAGTTCAGTAGTATTGTCAGAAGTATGCTTGATGAGAATGGGATTAGATGAAGGAGTTAGATATCATCGACTTATTTTAAGGACTAATATACATTTGCTCTGTTTCGAAGATGCACCGGCCTTTTCTTAATGTACAGTAGTGCCCTTAAGCTGTCCCGAGTCAGACCATAGCCTGACGCCACTCCATCTCTTTACGATGAGTTTCTCCGTTACCCAGTTTGTTCTGAGGACTAATTCTCAGTGAGCGATCTTAGTGCTGCAGTTCTTAGGAGCCGGTCGGAGGAATAACCTTACCGTTGCCCTCACGTGCTGTTTGTAATCCCTTCAGGGGAAGGCTTTCCATTGTGAGCACACGAATGACTCAGCTCAGACAAATCCTGGTTCAGAAGTTATTAAAGCCTCACGGTGGTCAAAGAATTGTAAAGTATTTTATTTTTAGCAAGTTAATACATGTCCAGTATTTTAATCAAGTAGTACTTAACTAATGGAAAATATAACCCCTGTTTTCTTCTACCCCCGCCTGGGGCCTACTTACTAGAAACAGTTGCTTTTCTTCCTTTTTGCTATTTCTTCATTGTCTTCATTCTGCTAGTTCTTGCCTTGTCCCATGGGGCCTCATCTGTTGACTTCCTGACTATCCCCCAGTGTAGAGGTGACTCTAGTTGCAGTTAACCCCGCTTTATTTTCTCCTCCCTCTTCCCCCACCAAGCAATCACTAGGCGTCTGTTTTCTTCTCTTTACCTCGGTTAATGTGTATAGTTTGTTTTAAAGCAAAGGCTCACTTACCTATGAAGTCATGACTTTGGCTTGGAAACCTCTGTCTCAGACCTCCGTCCTTTTACTCTTGTGAGTACCATGGGCTGTGTCTTGGCTGCCCCGTTGTTGCCACGGTGATGTCATTCCTTTTGCTGCTGTCCTGGCCAGAAGCTGTTGTTCCTTTCTTGGTTTATTGCCTTGTTTTGCTGGGCACATCTTCTCGTAACTTCACAAGGAATGGTGTATGGGATGTCATTTGTGTATCTCTGTATTTGAAGATGTATATTATCTGCCCTATATTTGATTGATTACTTAGCAGAGAGTAGAAATTCTAGATGGTAAAACTCAAAAGATGTAGTTCTTGAATCCAGTTCTGTTAAGAAGTTCATTGTCAGACCTAGCCGGTTTTGTTCAGTGGGTAGAGCGTCAGCCTGCAGACCAAAAGGTCCCTGATTTGATTCCAGTCAAGGGCACATACCTTGGTTGCAGGCTCCTCCCTGGTCCAGGCCCTGGTCGGGACATGTGCAGGAGGCAACCAATTGATGTGTTCCTCTCACATCAATGTTTCTCTCTGTCTTTTCCTCTCTTCTACTCTCCCTAAAAAAAAAATTAAAAAAAGGAAAAATATCCTCAGGTGAGGATTAACAACAACAAAAAAAGAAAGTTCACTTTCATTCAAATTCTTATTTGGGCCCTAGCTGTTTTGGCTCTGTGGATAGAGCATCAGCTTGAGGACTGAAGGGTCCTTGGTTCAATTCCAGTCAAGGGCATATTCCCGGTTGTGGGCTCGATCCCCAGTAGGGGGCATACAGGAGGCAGCTGATCAGTGATTCTCTGTCATCATTGATATTTCTGTCACTCCCTCTCCCTCTCCCTTCCTCTCAAATCAATTTATATATATATATACATATATATATATATATATACACACACACATACATATACATATACATATATATTTATACTTATATTTATATTCAGGGTCTTTTGTGTTACATTTTGTTGTTTTTCAATATTTTGAATTTAATATGATGTGTCTTTCTGTGCATATTTTGTAACTCGTGGTGCTCATTAGTGGGCTTTCTGCCACGATAAAATTTGCCTCGCCGGACATTTCACAGAAATGTAATTATGCAGTGTGTGATGTTTTATGATGGCTTCTTTATTTACCAAAGTTCTCAAGGTTCATCCATGTTTCAGCTGGAGTCAGCACTGAGCTTCTTTTTATTGCTGAGTGCTATTCCATTTTATGGCTCCGCCACATTCTGTTTATCTGTTCATCACTTGATGGACATTTGGATTGCTCTGTTTCTTAGCTGTAATGAATAATGCTGCTGTTAACATTCGTATACAGGTATTTCTGTGGACGTGTACGTTTTCTTTTTCTCAGAAATGGAATTGGTAGGTCCCATAGTGACTCTGTGACTACATTTTGAGACTGCCACATTGTTTTCCACAGTGGCCATATTCTTTTACACTCTCAGCAATGTGTGAAGGTCCCCATTTAAAAAAAAAAATATATATATATATATATATATATATATATATATTTATTTATTTATTTATTGGTTAACAAAACAGCTTTCAGGTGTACAATTCTATAACACAGTACCTATATATTGTATTGTGTGTTCACCACCCCAAGTCAGGTCTCCTTCCATCACCATCTATCCCTCTCTACCCTCTTCTCCCTTCTCTCTGGCAATCACTGTACTGTTGTCTGTGTCTGTGAGAGGCTTTTGTTGTTGTTGTTTCCTTAATTCCTTCACCTTTTTCACTCAGCTCCTTAACACCCCTCTTCTCTGATAGCTGTCAGTCTGTCCTCTGTATCTGTGAGTCCTTTTTTTTTTTTTATTAGTTTATTTTGTTCATTGGGTTCCACATATAAGTGAAATCATACAGAATTTGTTTTTCCCTGACTGACTTATCTCACTCAGCCGCATAATACTCTCCAGGTCCACCATACCGTATTCCATTGTGTAGATGTACAACCGTTTTCTTATCTACTCGTGCGCTGATGACACTTGGGGTGATTCCAAACATTTTGACTATTGTAATGATGCTGCAGTGAATGCAGGGGTGCATATATTCTTTTGAATCAGTATTTTGGGTTTCTTCGAATATATTCCTGGAAATGGAATCGCTGGGTGGTAAGGCAGTCCGGTTTTGATTCTTTGAGGTAACTCCACGTGGATTTCCACATTGGCTGCTCCAGCCTACGTTCCCACCGACCGTGCACAGGGCTTGTTCCTTTTCTTCACATCCTCGGCACCACTTGTTTGTTGATTTATTGAGTTTGAAGTTCATTTTGTTCTTATAAAAGTTTTATTGATGTGTCATGTTTATTACAAATAGTTTAAATACCATCAACTTTTGATTTGGATTACTTTCTAATTTTAAGTGTATGTGTTTAATGGTTTCTTCAGATATTCTGCATGTGTATTTGATTAAAAGTTGAAAACTTTTTTACATCTGATCCAGCCAAGCTCAGATTAAGGCTAAATTTGAAAGAATCTCTCTTTTGTGTGTGCGCCCCCCCCCCCCCCGCTTCCTCCTTCCAAGCTAGTCTTCACAGGTTGGCAGAGGGTACGACCTAACTCTGCCTCTTTGCAGCAGTGTGAGAGGTGATAACAGTCCATCCTAGCGTGGCCCACATTGAGGGGAGTTGTATGTCTCTGAAAGTACTTAGAGCTCTACAATGTCAGACCAAAGGATCCTTTAAATTTTCACTTGGTTTCTTTGTTCTCATTCTTTGAGCAAGAATACACATATCAGATCAAAATAGAGATAGTTAATAGACCTTAATAACTTTGAGGTGTGGCTAGTTCCACCACTAAAGCACAAAATATAATAAATAGGAGAATAAGTGGGCAGGAAGCTGAAATAAAGGTATAGAGGCAAAATAAAGGATAACTTGTGGGTAAAAGTACACTTTAGAAAATTGATAATACCAACTAAGAACAGGAGATCTGCTCAGTGGCGTGGCACTCAGTTAGGAAATGTTAAGTGACAGGAGAGGACATATTGATATTCCTGAGGAAAGGGGGGAGTAAGTGCAGGTCAGCTGGAAGAGGTATTCACTTGCAACATACCTCACACTTACCAGGATTCACCGTAATTAAGAATTTAAATGCAGGGCTCTGCTTCCGGGTAACTATATTTTGAGTTTCAAACTGACCTTATCAAGCACATATTTTTAAATACAGATTGTATATTGGGAACTACCTTTTAAAGCATTCCTATAAATCAGGGATCAGCAAACTATTTTGCTCAAGGGCCACATGGTAAATATTTTAGGTTTTGCAGGTCATCTAGTCTGTCCTGCAACTCCTCCACCAGTATAAAACAAGTGAAACGTAGGTAAGAAGGATGAGCGTGGCTATGTTCCAATAAAACTTTATCTGCAAAAATAGGAAGCAGGCCAGATTTGGC
Organism: Pipistrellus hanaki; assembly: GCF_964339955.1. Taxonomy (NCBI): domain Eukaryota; kingdom Metazoa; phylum Chordata; class Mammalia; order Chiroptera; family Vespertilionidae; genus Pipistrellus; species Pipistrellus hanaki. The sequence continues at coordinate 5,106,866 of NC_140512.1, forward strand.
CTTAGGCACTAAATGGAAGTATCTTAAGCTACCTTGTTCATTTCAGTCTGTTTTCTAAAATCCTGCATTCTCTTTGTGTAAATTCTCGACATAATTTTATTTAGTTACCTCAAGGAAACCAAGGGAAGATGAAAAAGATGGCCAGGCATATAAGTTCGTGTCACGGTCTGAGATGGAAGCAGATATTAAAGCTGGAAAATATTTGGAACATGGGGAATATGAAGGAAATCTCTATGGAACCAAGATTGACTCTATTCTTGAAGTTGTCCAAACTGGACGAACTTGCATTTTGGATGTCAACCCACAAGTAAGCTGCGTGGATTCCGAAGCTGATTTTTAATTTTATTTCCCGTGGAGTTTTTGTTCCGTTTTGATTTGAGATTGTGAAGGTAGCTCTTTCCCTCCATTACCTGCTGGTAATGGAGAACCTTGTTATGCATCCACTAGTTAAATAAATCTCTGACCAAGTCGCCAAGCACTAGACACATGGCAGAAGGTCAGTATTTGTTTAGTACTTGTTCAAGTAATACATGAATGCATACATTAGAGCATGCGAAATTTAACCTTTCAACCAGGCTGCAGGATAGTCATGGGGATCTAAAGGACAGCCTAGGAAATGTAGTAATATTGTAATAACTATGCATGGTGCCAGTTTGGTGCTGGAAATATCAGGGGGGACACTTTATACAGTATATGATTGTCTAACCACTGTGCTGTACGCCTGAAACTAACGTAAAATAATACTGAATTTAAACTGTAGTTGAAAGAATGTTTTAAATTAAAGATAAAAAGGGAAAAAAATAATTTAAAGATAAAAAGGAAAAAATTTGCAGTCATGCTCCTTCCCACTCAAAATACACACACACACACACACACACACACACACATTCATTTCATTCTCATTCCATTCCGTGTCTCTCTCACCGACCCCTTCCCACTCTTCTGCTTTCAATCTAATCTCACTTCCCTACTCAGAGGTAAATATTATTGAGTTCGGTGTGTATCTTCCTGTCTTTTTAGTATGCCTTAAGTAAAAAATGACGTGTGTGTATATATACAAGATTTCCCAAAAAATGTATACACACACTTTGAATAATTATAAAATCAGTGTTCATTAAAATACATTTCATTTTAATAGCTATCAGCTGTTAAAGCATGTATACACTTTTGGGGACACTATATATTATATATGTACACACACATCTATATACATGTATATATATGTTTTCTATTTTTGTTGAGACTTTTATATAAATGAAAAATTCTATACAAATTCTTCAGTTCTTTTTATTAAATAATGTTTCTTGAAGACCTTTTCATGTTGATTACTATAGAGCTTTTTTTAATCTTTGTAACTGCTGCATAGTATTTCTTAATATAGACATATCTTAACTTATGTAACCACTCTCCAGCTAGTAGACACTTAAATTATTTTCTAGCTTTTTCAGTATTAGCAGAATCCCACCATTAACATAAAAACGTTTACAGCAGTCTTGCTGGCTTTTGGGTACTTCATTAATGTAACTCTTTCCTTTGTTCGGGAAGCTCAAAGGGTAGAGAGGTTGGAACACAATTAATGGATCACTGTTTTCGGGAAGTACTGTATGGAGTCAAAGGATGGAAGTGGGGCAAGTGTTAAATTATGTTTTTAATCCTTAGGAAGAGGCAGGTAGACTTCGGTTACTCAGTGAAAAGAAAAGGGAAATGATACAGATCCCAATCCTATGTAAGCGGTGTGTGGCTCTTGTCCTGCACAGGCCCTGAAGGTGCTGAGGACGTCGGAGTTCATGCCCTACGTGGTCTTCATCGCCGCCCCGGAGCTGGAGACGCTGCGCGCCATGCACAAAGCCGTGGTGGACGCCGGCATCGCCACCAAGCTTCTGACGGTGAGCACTTCTCTGAGGTTAACCGTGCTACTTCCTCCTACGATTGGTCCTTTTCCTATTGTCACGCTGGTGGTTCCTGATTTATATATAGGCAACTCGCCTCGGAGCTCTGACTCGCATACTTGGCTGTCCCACAGGCATCTTAAACTCAACATGTACAAAGTAGAACGTGTGCTTTCCCTCCCCCCCCCCCAACCCCCCAAAAACCATGTTCTCTCCAGCCCTACTCCCCAACTCTATGTCTTCTAAACACACCCGCTTAGCTCATGCTAGAGACCCAAGAGCATCTCCATTCAGTCATTTTCCTCACTTTTCACCTCTACCCGTCAGCTAATCCTAATGATTTTGTCACCAGCAGAGGTAAATAGAGTGGGTCATTCCCATACCTTTGCCACCATCACAATCCAGGGATGTCTCCACTGCGTCTGGGTCCTTCATGACCTATTCTGTGTTCATCTCACCTTACCGCTCCCCTCACCCCTTGACTGTCTGGGCCTCCTGGTGTCTTACACATCCAGTCATTTCCCGCTTGGATTTGGCATTGCTGTTTTCTCTGCAATAAGTTCTTTCTCTGAAAGAATGCTCTCTCTCCCATTTGTGGTTCTCAGTTTAAAAGTGATGTACTCAGTGTCTTTGTAAGTAGATCCCTGAAAATGTGTTGTTCCTGATTATTTTCTTTTATAGAACTTACTACAACTCACAAGTTCTTGTGTTTATTTGCCCTTCATCCGTCTCCTTCACTGTAGGGTAGGAACCCCCTCTGTCCTATTTATTCATTGTTCTATCCATAAATAATGAAACACAGTAGACACTTTAATAGAAACTCAATAAGTATTTGAAGAGCATGTAGAATTGTGAAATTTCAAAACACTTGTAAAAGCTTTTCTTAGTCGTGTAGAACCCATTATTTATTCCCCCACATTATTTTAAAATGACTAGAAATATTCTAGGATATATAAATAATACTAGCAAAAAAATAATAATGTGAAGTTAGTCTTCAAAATACACTTGTAAGATTCTCTTTCTTGGAAATAGGCAGAAAATTTAGCTTTGAGCTTAACAGTCACTAGAAATAGGGTTCCATAATCTAGAGTCCATTAGATTTCATCCTAAAATTATTGCCAGCAGTTTTTTAAATTAGGAATCTTATCCTAATGTCGATGAAACAGAAGATACAGGGTACTCACAGGCACAAACATGAACGCGTTTGGGAAGATGGGAACAGGAACAGGTAGCAATGTCTTTTTAACCCTCTCTGGATTAGATTTTGAGAATTAATATCAGAATCACAATGAAAAATTATCCAAGCTACTAATTTCTTACCTTCACTCTGAGCTGCTATTTAAACAAGTAAATATACCTTATAATAAAAACATTTCCTTTTAAAACTCTTCAACAGGACTCTGACTTGAAGAAAACAGTGGATGAAAGTGCGCGAATTCAGAGAGCATACAACCACTACTTTGATTTGATCATCGTCAACGACAATCTAGACAAAGCTTTCGAGAAACTACAGACTGCCATAGAGAACCTGAGGATGGAGCCACAGTGGGTCCCCATCAGCTGGGTGTACTGATGAGTCAATAAGGTTCACAATTAAAACACAGCTCTTAGAAAGTGACTACAGCAAATAACCCGCTCCCGAGAAGCGCGTGCACCGAGGAGAGGCCTGGGCGGCGGGCGTCCTGCCGCAGACTGACATGCCCCTACACTCTTCCCAATTTTTATAGACACAGCGGTTGGGAAGGTGCACTGATATATAACTTATCTTAATTTTTCTAACTTTTTATGGACAATCTATTCATATCACATAAAGAAATGCGTTGAAGCATTTTGTATATGTTCTGATTTAGTGCCCTTGCCTTTTCCATCACAAGAAGTTCCAACTCATTCATTCGAACCTTGGTCTCACATTTTCACTGTGATAATGAATACTTGAAATAGTTTTGTAAAGTTGCCATTTAGCTCAGTATTTAACAAGTGAGGGGGAAGTCACTTTAGAAAATAATCGTTATTGGCCTTCTTTCCTAATATAATTTCTTAAAGAAGCAGACCCTGAATGTCAGTGCCATAGCAAGTCTACCGCCATCCGAATCTGACATCAGAAGTTGCTCCATGCTACATAGCTTTGTCATTTCGGAGATCTGTGGCTGTCGGTTCTGATTTATGCAGATATATTGGGTTTTTCCCCCTTCATTTCTATCTTTAGTGAAAAAACAAAGAGCAATACCTAGCACTCAACGTTTGTCGCAAAGACTGGCTGATGTTAAGTTACCATGTACACAGCAAGCAGGCTGGGTGGGCTCAGAGAGTGCCTCCTGTGAAACAGCAGAATGACACTTGCCATTTATTTTTTTCTCGCAGGTAAAACTGTAATGGACAAAGCAAACTTCTTATACAGGTTTTTATTAGGATATGGTCAGCAGCTGTATCATGCCTCTGCATGTTTCTGTGACGCGTGAAGATGCTCTGAGGTGGCGGTGTGGTGGGGCTGTGAACAGCCATGTGCTTTCTGAGGAGGATGTGATCACGAAGGTCGTTGGTTCGCTTTGCTGTGTAGAGGACCCAGACCACTGAATGAGTTTTAAAATTTGGAAATAATGGTCAGCTGTTTTACCTATGTATAACATATACGTTATATAATATATACATTGTATATGATATAATACATTGTATATATAATATAATATAAAAAATGTTTTACATTTCTGTAAGGAAATGCATTTTTATTTAATGATTGGGGGAAGGGAGACCAGTTCTCCTCGAGATGCACTAACATATACAAATTTCCAAATCAGCCTCAGTTACTAATACCTTCCGTTAGGATTCTTGGATGGTATGAATTCTTCCTGAAAAGTATTCAGAGACGCTGCTCATCATCAAACTAAGTCACCAATATTCTGTGTTGCTGTGAGCTTTTCACACAGAAGTCCTCACACCTGAAGGGTTAGGGACTGAACCGGTGGCGGTGGCGGCGGCGGCGGTGGTGGTGGTGGTGGTGGTGGTGCTTTGTCTGGTGGCAGGCACCGGGCACCTGGCTGCTGCAGGCTTTCCGTCACCAGGGCTGTCCCGTGGAGTGCCTGCTACAGGGCTGGAGGGGTAATGCAGGCGGTGAGTGGTACACACACTGTTGTAAACCTTTTCACAATAAAACAAAACTCGCAAGTTGCTGTATTTTAAGAGTGGAAATCCATAGATATTTTTTAAATTCCAGGATTTCATATCCAGAACACAACTCCATGTTCTTTGTCCTAGGATAGGAAATGGGTGGCAAAGGTATCACATTCACTTAATAACTTGGATAACTTTTAAGCCGCCTATATTTATGTCACATTACTGGCTTCTCCAAGCTACATGAATCCAAGCCCAGTGGCGAGGTGAGGTCCTGTGGCTCAGTGTTCCCACACGCTGTAAATTCTAAGAGGAATTTCATTTCCAAGTTCTCCATGTGCCTTCTTCTGTGAACAGCTTTGGGTCCTTGTAGCAGCACAGACAGCTTATCCACAATTATTCCAACCATCTTGGCAAAATAGAGATGATTTTTACGTCATATGTATTTTTAGCTTTATCATATGGGATAAAGTGCATATTATTTAGAAAGTAGTCTATATGTAAAGAAATTATTTCTATTGTCAATGGTACTCATCAGAAAGTATTTAGATAATATACACTAGTTCCCTACTAATATGAAGTAAGCAACACAATGTAGTTCATTTCGGTCTGGAAGCCAGAGTTGAAGAGAATACATGTAGAAAAGTTCATGTATCTCAGAAAAGCCACTGAACCTGAGTCTGCAGGAACCACGGCGATCTCGGGCAAGCAGTCCCGGCCGCCCCAGCATTCTCCCGCAGCAGCGAGGGGGGCTAAGGTGATTAGCTTTGCTGATGTTGAACGATTGCCAATAGTTACAGTGCGCACACACACATGTGTATGCTTTTGGGAAACATGCTGTGCCTGTTTGGACATTAATGGCCTGAGGATTCTTTGTGGGCAAGCGAGTATCCGCATTCAGGGCATGATTTTCTTAATATATTTATTTTATTGATATTTTACAGAGAGGAAGAGAGAGAGCTAGAAACGTCGATGAGAGAGAAACATCGACCAGCTGCCTCTTGCACACCCTCTACCGGGGATATTCCCGCAACCAATGTACATGCCCTTGACCGGAATCAAACCTGGGACCTTTCAGTCCTCAGACCGACGCTCTACCATTGAGCCAAACCGGTTTCGGCAGGGCATGACTATTTATATACAAGTAGCTATACATATGTCTTTCACTTTCAAATGTAAAAGTATCCAGAGTTGATGTCTCTGGTTAAGTAAAGTTTAACCCTAACTACTGGGATATATGTGATGTTCTGTAAGTGGGACTTTACCTTGATTACAGCCATGCCTTGATTGTGCATTCTTGATTTCCTTTTGATGCTTGGGTAATATCAAGTATCCAGTACATCAGCGCTTGATTTACTCTTGCCAATTCTAACTATACAATTGCCGAGCATAGCTTACTAAAATCGTCTTCATAAATCCAATATGACTACAGCAAAAGTAGCTTGAATCTAAATTCTATAATTTAGCAAAGTTTACTTATAATTGCTGATAAGGACACGTTTTCCTTAAAAGAGCAAATTGATAATTAATACAAATTTAGAAAATACAAACTAGCAATAAAATACAATAATGTGGCATTATAGATTATGGCCAGATACTAGTTGTTTTGACCATAATATCCTAATAACAATAACGATGAACTTCTTTTTATTTTTATGTATAATAAGTGTCATAATCATGATTGGGGTTGATTTTCAAGATGGATAGCCATGGAGTTAGGTATAATTATTTTGAATTGGTAAACGTTTAGCATGAAAGTTTGAAAATTGATAAAAATAATGACCTATTTAACATTGCACTTTTACAACTTCTGAAAAAATATTCAATTTTTCCAGAAATCACAGGCTAGAGAGCCAATAATTTTTTAATAATGAACCTTTATACTAAATACGAAAAAGGCAATCCTGAAATTTTGTGTATATAGATAGCAGGTCATTTTTTAAACGTTTGAGTCACTATACACACACACCTATGTGTAAATTATGTAAAATTCTTCCAAAATACATGAATAATAAAACTAAATATATTCACCCATGTAATTATAATCAATATTCTTAAATTTTTGATTACTTCCAAATTCTCATGCATTCAGGAACTTTTTTCACTTTGTTTGAAAGGGCTTACCTTAAGTCAGTACTAATCTCCTTTTTGAAAAATAAATGAAGTATTAAGCCCATAAAGTTAGCATTGAACTTGATTTCCGTAAGGAAAAAGAGTGCTAGAAGGAAACCTCTTGGGAAAACCTTCTAATGAATCTGTTACCTGGTACAGGCTTAGCGATTATGGTACCTGCCCCCCTCTTGTTCCAAAGGATGTGCTGTGAGAATTCATGGAATAACATTTATAATGTATTTTGAGTTCTTAGGACAGATTCACTATTTTAATGATAAGATTATTGTATATAGTACAAGTGAAGATTATTCACAAACTTAAGAATGAACTCCATTGACTAATAATTCAGCATCATGTTCATTTTTATGTAAATAGACATTGTATAGCTGAGGAAGATAACAGTTATGTAATTTTTTAAGGTAAGATTATTTTTTAAATAATTTTTTGTTAGCTTTAAGTTTTATTCATTTTTAAAATATTTCCCATAATCTATCATGTTACTTTCTGTGCTCCTGGAATGGTTTAGTGCACAGAATAAAAAGTGAGTCTTTAATCGCCAAAAAAAAATGAAGTGATGATATCACGTTCTAAGGTAAGAATTTAAAAGCATAATTTTCACTTCTGCAGTATACTGCACTACCTTCTTTAGATAAAAATGACTGAGATCCCAATTCTGACTCCTGGCCTTTAGTAACATTTTTGTGTCCCTTTACTTTTAATACTCCATCTGTTAAATAAGGCTAACTTACTATTTGTCTTCAGCTTACATTACAGAACGTAATCTGTAGCTCTGATGTGGTAACTGCTAAACCAGGAAGTCTACCTGGTCTGTCTGTTACATGTATGCCCTAGCATTGAGGTTCCTAACCCTTTCCTCCTGTTATAGTGGCCTCCTCCAGAGCTAACAGACCTGTGCACACCGGCCTGGCCTCCAGCTTTAAAACCGCTCTGAGCCGGAGGAGGGTCTGTCCCGCTCAGTGGCCCTGGGCAGGAGGTCCGTGTTAGCTTAGAATCCCCTCTCCAGGTTGAAACGCTTAGCAAGTCCTCGCTGCCGCCCAGACCGCTCACAGATCAATTAAGCAAGCAGCCCAGTGCTCTCCCGTCACAAGCCTCACTGATCTCTGCCCCACAAAGTGGCTCTACCCTGTTCTTACCGCCACAGCCCATGCTGTCTAACTGATGGCACTGAGTCTGAAGGGGGTCTGCTTCTCAGGCCATGGGTGACCGAATGCATTTCAGGGACCCCCTCTGAGACCTCACGGCCACTGGCTGGCTGATGGGGCAGCGTTAGGATGGTAACTGACCCCACACACAAAGGCCGTCTGTCAGAGGCGAAGATTCTCTTGCTCTCTCTCTCTTTTTTTTTTTTTTACTACTAGCTTTCACTATTTTCTAATCTTCAGCACAAACGAAATGACACATCTACAGTGAACGTAAATGGTGCTTGTAACTTGGGAGAGGAAAGACTAGATGCTTGTAAGCCTGTTTGGGGTCCCCCTGAACAGGCCACCACAGAGCAGAGGCCCAGAGGTCTGCTTTTAAAGGTCGGACATTGAGGTCAGAAATAGCAAGCCAGGAAGAGACAGACACCTGGCAGGCCGCGCCTGAAACTTGCTTTTCCCCACAGCAGCCAGGGGGCCTGGGAGCGTGGAGGAGAGGGAAGACGCATAGCATCGCAGACCTCTCAGTACCAGGATGTGGTTTTCCTTACACAGGCGAGTGGGCAGCGGTGAGGCACACTGCTCCGAGCACACAGAGCTGGTTCTGGAAACAGTCCAAACGGGAAATGCCTTTGTGTTTCCAGACAGAACCAGACTCGGGAGAGCTCGCCCCCATCTGTCCTTGAGACGCCAGGACCGTGCTCTCGGCCGTGTGCCGTCTTTGAGAGAGAACCGGCCCCGTCTGCAGTGGCACCGGTGGGTAAGGAAGTGGCACTGGGGTTTTGCTGCAGATGAGTGAGCACCAGGGGTGGCACCAGCGTCATTTCCTGCCTGCCCGGGAGGGCCCGTGACGAGTGTGTGTTGTGGGAACCTGCTTTGGGGGACCCCGTTCCATTTGGGTATGCCTTTATTTTGGACACAGATGCATGTTCCTTTTTAACCTCTAGTCTGTGAAGTGATTGATTGTAGGATTTTTTTTTTTTTTAATGGAGGACAAAACCTTGTTGGCAACCTACACATCCAAGCTAAACAAGCTGCTAAAGTAAGTTTCTGATGAAAAAGTTTAAAAATAAAAACTAATTGCTACTGCTTTCCAAGTAATTGTATTGCCAAGTCCCGTGTAAAAGGAATATTACTGTCCTTGTAAAAATAACATTTTCCTGTAACATGATTATTGATTTTGCAGAAGCTGTCCCTATACAATTTTTCTTTTCACATGTTTCCAGATACTGCCCCAAACAAAACTTATTGAAATGTTCAATCTGTGAAATGCCATATGCCTGGTAAAATATTTTTGTATGTAAAAAGAAATAAATATTTAATATTGGAAAAACGTAGTGTTTCATTTACAAGTAGAACTGAGGCTCACGGACAGTAAAACACTCTATGAGGTTAGCTTTGGAAACTTCTTTTAAATGCTAATAGTTTTTATAAAAAGCCTCTAATGGGATATAGTTTTATACATTTTCACCTGCCTCTCCTCTTTAGCAAGGAATCCCTAACCGTTGTTTCTTCTTTGCCAGCCCAAGTTTCAAACACAGCATACTCGAGGAAAGAAGTCCAAGACAGAGAAGGTTAAAGTGCAGGATCAAGAAGAGGCCTCTGCTGCCAGGCCCGCCGCCAGACACCCGGTGGGAGAGGTGGCTGTGGAGGCAGCTCGGCCCAGCCCTGCTGTGCGAAGGTGGACCCACCCACGGGCCCAGCGATGGAGGCATCACCATGGTGATGGGGGAAGCACCAGGAAAAGGTACTTGGCTCCTCTCTCCCTTGCAGCTGGGTTCTGGGATCCTGTACCTCATCCTTGAGGAACTGCCAGTTCCGTGTATTTCTGATGGCTCCCAGAGAACCGGCGTGATATACAGACAGCAGTGCCCGGGTTAACGTGGTTCCGTCCGTTGCCGTTCCATCCTCACAGTGGTGAGGGGGAAATGGACACCGGCCAGAGCCACCGTCCGTGGGGTTTGCGGTGGGTTTTCTCTGGGTGTGCGTTTACTCCCACATCCCCGTGCTGGGCGTGCTGGGTTAATGGCGTCTGCACGCCCCAGGCTGTGGGTGCGAGCGGCCTGCGACGGAAGGGCCTGTGCAGGTGGCTTCCGCCGTGAAGGCTGCGGCCACCCGGGACCAGGAGCTGGCGTCGTCAGTTTGGAAAATCGGTCTCGTTTTTATTCCTCTTTCTTACATGTTTGAATAGCTCACATCTGCTTCACTGTTTAATGTTTGAAGTGTTTGCGATCTTTACTTAGAAGTGTGGTGATGCTTTCTGTGACCAGGAATAGGTCATAGGAACTTGTCTCGTGTTTATGTCGGTCAGCTTATGGTTTAAAATGACTACATTTCCTGGTGTTTGGCACAAAGTCGCAGAACCTGTGGACGCCATTAAGTGAGGACTTCTGTCCTTTACTCCCTGTGAGTGTTCTATCAGCACAGTAACTAATTACACAAAGTTAGTTGCTTAAAACAGGCTCTGCTCTCCCTCTGGGGGCCAGGAGCACCTGGGACAGCCTCAGGCTACCTCCTTCCCGGCAGCTGAGTCCTAAGACACCCTCCAGCAGGTAGCTGGCCCGTGCTGGGCAGCTGTGGAACGGCTAAGAGACAAAACGCCTCAGTCTGGTCGCCTGTCCGATGTAGCCCAAGCTTTTACACTCGCTGGGATGCTCCTTCTCTGTCTGACGTCTGTCTGTGTGCACGCGCGTTGGTTTAGGCTTTCTTATTGTTATTGTCTAGAGGACCGTACATACCAAGCTCAACCAGGAATGGAAGGGCGAGCCACCCCTTCTCCCGCCTTTTGCCCAGCCTCTCCCTCCCGCCCGGAGGAGCCCATTGGACTCGCCAGTGATGCTTCTGTCCCATGCATGGCGGTACTGCTGTCTGTTTCTCACACAAGTAGACTCACATTACACATCCCGTGTACAGTTTGTTCTGCATATTTATTTTATTTCAGAAAAACAAAAGACATGGATGGACCATGCCGCCATTTTAGCACTGTTTTCACTTTCCTTTCTAATTTGTGCTTGAGGCGCTTGTGTTTTATGTTGTTGCGCCACAGCGTGCACCGCTGCATCCTTCTCTCCTCACGGATCACACAGGTTTATCTAAAGTGTCAGCCCCATCTGTTTCTGTGTAACAGGAAGAGAGAGGGAGAGTGCCCGTTTTTCTGCAGAATGAAGGTCTGACTGTGTGCTGGCTTAGGGTTCGCAGCCCTCGTCCCGCTCCTCGGGGTCCCCAGCGCAGGAGGGAGGGCCTCTTCCAAAGAGAAACTGCTCACAGGGTACTGGTGGCTGACCTCGGGGTGACAGTGAGTGCAGAAACTCACTCCTTAAGTTCTCTTGTGGAGTCATTCCCTTGGCCTTTAACTGGCTCTGGCCTACGCCCACAGTGGCGTCTGAATGGAGTGGGAAGCGCCCAGCCGTCTGGGACGTGAGCTCAGGGTTCTCAGCGGCTCACTGCTGCGCGGGGCCCAACTCGCGGAGCCCGCTCAGGCTCACGTACAGAGCGAGCGGGGAGAGGTCAAGGTCAGGGACGTCGTAGGTGACCGCCCTGGCGGCCGACTGCTGTCGCTCCAGGTCCACGCCGACCGTGGCGAGCAGGCGCTGCACGATCCCGAACCGCTCCGCGTCCCTCAGGGGGGCCAGCGCTCCGTCCTCCAGGTCCGCCCGGCCGCCCGCAGACAGCGCGCCGAGCTGGAACGGCACAGGTCACACTCACTGAAACACGGCACGGGAACCCAGCGCTGGATGGCAGTGCATGTCTAGCTCATTATGGAAGCGGGTTTGTTAAATTTCCCAAAGGGAGCAGGAAAGCCCTTGATGAAGATGTAGCAGGATGTGTGTGACCCGGGCCTGATGACTCCAATCTGCTGCATCTGGAGCGCTGTCTGAATCCCTCCCCCTGCACTCTGCCTGCTGCTGGATCTCACGCCAGTAGAACACACGTATGTAAGGCTTGTTTGGTTTGTAAATGAAGGTTTTAGAGTATGAGCACGAACTCCTCCAAGGGCTAGGTATCCTGGCTCACTCTGTGCTTCCTGCCTCAGGAGCCTTTGTCCTTCCCTCCGCCTGGAGACTCTCCCTCCAGTTCCACACAGACCTACCTTCTCGTCTCGGCTCTCGGCTTTTGGTTGAAATGCAGCATGAGAAGGGCCTGACCTAATCCCCTCCCCACAGCCCAGCCACCAGCACTCCACCGACCCGTCTCTACCTGCCCCTCTGTCTGCAGCTCCCTTCTTGACAGTCACTGCTTCGTCCTTAACGGAAACCCGGCCTGTTGTGTCCACCGCCACCTGCCCAGAACCAGACCTTCAGAGAGGCCGCTGCTCTGACTGCAGCCGCCGAAAACGTTTGAAACGTTGCTTTCTGGGGTCTTGACGGTGCCTGTGACACTTCATCTTCAGTAATTATAGATTTGCCAGTGGGTTTGATTTTTAAACAGCTGTTTGGGACCAGGTCAGTTTAGGAATGTAGAGAGTAAAATTTAAAATAGTAAAGAATTCCCGAAGTGTCCTCAGCAATGGCACCTCACCAAAGACATATGCGGCGCCCGCCGGCGGAGAGTAGCCCTCACTGGGACACAAAGGCACTCAGGTGCACATGATCAGTCAGCCTCACAAGCCTGCGCCTTGTAGACGCGCCAAATACAACCCGCAGTGAAACCACAGGCTTAGCGTGACCATGTGGGCCAGCCGGTGCGCTGTCAGCTGTGCTTCAGAGAGGGATTAACCTGCTCTTTCAGCACAAGCCTCACGGGCCACCATTTAAGACGGAGCTCGTGGGCACAGCTGAAGAGGGAGCCGTGCTGGGCAGCATCCAGCTTCCTCCTCTGAGCCTCTGCCAACTCCGCGCCCAGAGGCGCTTCTGGGTATGAAAGCGAAGCAGTCACAGCGGGGGGGGGGGGGGGTGTGAGAGAGAAATTAACTCTGTGGACGGTTTTAACTCGCCTTCTTACCAGTTTGGCGCATGTGTTTCTCCCAAAGGCCTTCAGAAAGCCTCAGACAAGGTAGGTGCTTACACCCCTTTGTAAGTCAGTGCCCAAGTTCCTCCAGACAGGAGGCAGGAACCTCCCCGCCTGAAGAGCTGTTGCTGTATGCAGGGGCGATTGTGTGAAGGTGCACAGGAAGGTCTTTAAAGGGTTTGTCGTGTTGTCCACGAAGGCAGACGGAGGACTCTGTGGGTGGGGAGTTTTGTGCCGAGTAGCGAGTAGCGTGCAGCCCTTCTGGAATCCTAGGGGCTGCTCCTCCCCCACAGAGCACACTGGGAAGTGGCACACAGGGCAGAGCCTGGGGCCCCCTGAAGGAAAAGGGGTTTTGCTGATGTGGACTCGCTGAGCACTCTGCTGTGAAGACGGAGCTGGGCTCCCGAAGCAGAGCTGCTGCGTGCTCATCACCGCACCAGCCCGGCAGCGAGGACACATCGTTTCCGTAACCTCACTCACCACCAGCTTTCACCCTTTGTGGTCAGAGCAGGACTGCAGCCTTCCCCCGGGGGCAGAGCTGCTGGTGGTGAGTGACACTAAACCGCCTTGGCTCGGGGCCCGGCCGCATCCTCAGACGCCTCTCCTGTGCAGCACAGTGCCAGAGGCACCAGCCGCCGTGCTCACATCTCCCCAGAGGTGCCCCATCTCAGGGCCCTGGCTGGGCAGTCTGCCCCCATGTCTGCTTCCCAGATCGGGGAGCCGCTCTGAGGTTTGGGCCGGCCCTTGGTCCCCAGGCCTTAAATAACCCAGGCAGGTGGGCTCTGTGGCTCTGATCCAGGTGAGCAACACCTGCAGGAGCTACATGAGAGGAGCCGCCCCATTTCCTTCCATCAGTGACCCAGTTTGTGGGTTAGAGAGGAAAAGCTTAATCTTGAATCTGAGATTAAGCTAAGCTCCTCATTACCTAACTCTTGGTCTAGCCGTGACATCTCCTGAGGGCACAAAGCTAACGACAGTCCTGAGAGAGATTGCAGCGTCTCTGAGACCATCAGTCCTCTGCGTGCTCCCTGCCAGGGGAGTGGTGCGGAGCTCAGTGCTCGGCCTGGCTCCTGCCCTGCAGTGCTGCGGAAGGCTCGGAGTCCATGGCCAGTGCTCTGAGCAAATCCTCTCTCTCTCTCTCTCTCTCTCTCTCTCTCTCTCAGGTAGGGTGTGTGCCGTCGGTGGGTGTAAAAAGGTGGATGTGATAAGACCTGTGTAACCTATCTAGAAGGGCTGCTGATGAAAAAGACGAAGTGTTTATCAGCTGTGAGGCGTTCATCTCGTCATTGCCCACCCCCAGGTCCCTTCCTTACCAAGTGGCACAGCGTAGGAATGATCTGGAGTTCACAGCAGGTGCCCAGCAGAGCCGCTCCATTGTCTGGCATTTCTGCAGAAGACAGGAGTCAGTCACTTTAAAAAACAAAAGCATCCGTAGGAACAGAGCTGGCCCCGGGCTCTGCCTGCTCCAGGCAGAGGTTCTGCTCATGACTGTCCAGTGAATGAGTGGTGCTGACCAGGCAGAAAGGGCCTTGCAGAAAGTAGAGTAAAAACAGGTGTGTATTCATCAGGGAGAACTGCACAGACTCAGGGGGATGCAAGGAAAAGTAGGAAGAACCTGGAATTTGGTGAAGAAGAGGTACACTGCCTATTTGGGGTGTGCCTTCATACACCTCACAGAGCACGTTTCCTCAATGGGTCAGCCATAGATTGTGTGTGTGTCAGAGAGCGGAGTACCTGCAGTGACCTGGGTTTGGAACCCTTCAGTCCTCTGAAGGAAGGAAACGTGGTGTGGCCTGACGAAGGGACGGCACAGGGACCTCCGGGACCAGGACTGTGCGGGCACCACACGGACAAGCCCCGGGGAGAGGAAACCCAGGTCAGTGCAACCAAAACTGGTTCTCCTCCCTACCCAGGCAAGACAGATGCCGTTCCCGAAGGACCCACCCCTCCGGGACACAGCCTCAGCTGAAGAGGCAAAGGAGAGAAAACGAACCACCTGCTGACTCGTCTGCCCAGAGACCGTGTGTGAGCTCCCTCGGCCTCCTGCATTCATTTAGCAGCTGCAATTACAGCCCCAACACATTGAGTTTCAAAAAAATAAGTCACGAGCGTGTAATGTACGGCTCGTCAGCATATGGGCCTGGGAGAGGCGTGCTCTTTTGTAATTCTTTGAAAACTGGAAACTCCTGGGCTCTGTTGCTGTGGTGCAGGGAGGAACCCTGCAGGGAGCTGTGGGGACAGGAGTGGGGTCTTCCCGCCCGTCTCCCGGAGGAGGTCCACCTCTGGGCAGAGGGGCGGCAGGGGCCACTGCTCACCGCGGGAGGCGGCTCCGCAGGCTGTGCGGCTGCCTCCGGACACTCCACGGCCGCCCTGCCCTCATGGCCATAGCTCGGGAGGCGGTTTGTAAAGGGTCAGAGGGACTGAAACCCCGGAGCCAGAGCGGCTGCCACAGGAGAGCCGGCTCACGCAGCCGCCAGGCGGCATTTGGGAGCCGCTTTCCTGGTGGGAGGGGCGAGCCCGCAGGCAGCCCTCCCCGGAGGAGAGAGGGGCCTCCCTGCTCGGCTCTGCCGCTCCATAGTGGCTGCAGACCTCTGCCCCCGCCCGGCGCTGGGCGGAGGGAGCCACGTGTGCCGTCTCCACCACAGTAACCCAAGCCGTTCCACAGCCACGACGGGACCCCTGGGCCGTACCTGCGAGCGCGCTGACCAGGATGTAGGCCGCGGAAAAGAGCTGCTGGTCGCTGACCGGGCCTGGACGCCCGTCCTGCACGCCGCACCCCACCAGCCGCAGGAAGGCGGTGAGGTTCTCCCTCTGCGGGGGCTTCAGCTCCCCCAGGACCACCTGTGAGGGCGCCAGGCCGCTGGCCACGTCGTCACACTGCAGGGAGGAGAGGGACCGGGTGATGCGGCCGCCCCGGCCTTTGCTGTCTGCCAGGGACCTCCTCACAGGAGACAGGACCCGGGCCCTGCCGGGTGCCAATGGGGGAGAGGGGACAGGGCAGGGTCTGCGGGTGGGACTAGACAGGTGACGGCACACAGAGCTGTCATGCTTCTCAAGCTTTAAACTCAGCACTCCAGCCCCATCCCCACCAGGGCCCAGGGAGCCTCAGCCATCAGTGTGGGGGTGGGCGGTCCTGCCAGCAAAGGCCGCCCTGGCCACCTGGCACCGCCAGCCATTGCAGATGCATCCGTGTGAGAGCCCGCGGCCCCCGCCGCCCAGGCAGCTGGTGCTGGCCTGACATTTCCCTCCTGAGAGACATTTCAGAGAGGAAAAGTCAGCAGAGGCTTTTAACATCTGCGCTCGCTGGGGCAGCACGGCCTCCCCGGAGCTCTGCGGCCCAGGAGCGGCGGGCGTCCAGCTGCCGACTGGTTCCATCGCCAGTCGCTAAGCTCTGCTGACCCGGTCCGGTTCTGAGAGGGGAAAAATAACATGGATGCTCTCCTGGATGCCATGGAGCATTAAATCAGAAAACCAGAGCTCAGACTCTGCACAGAAGGAAAGAGAGAAGACCAAAAACAAAGACGGTGGGAATGAGGCTCCCAGCTCCCCGGGCTCCTGCAGGGAAGCGGAGCAGAAAGCCCGGGAGAACGGGGTTGGCAACTGACAGCGGAGGAACTCAGCCTCCCCAGAGAAACACGATGGCCAGGTGGCCGCTTTCCAGGCTGTGCCAAATAAAACGGGCCAGCCCCCTGGTGGTGGGTTGAACAGTTGCTACCCCCCTCCCCCGTCCCCAAATATATGTCTTTCTGGAACTTCCGAATGTGACCTTACTTGGAGTAGAGAGTTTGCAGAGGTGATTAAGGTGGGGACCTTGGCATGCGGTCCTCCTAGGAGGTCCATTAGGAAGCAGAAGAGGAGGGGGCAGAGGAGAAGGCCAGGGGAAGGAGGCGTTCGCTGGAGCGATGCAGCCACAAGCCAAGCAATGCCAGGAGCTGTGAGAGTGAAGGGAGGGTCTCCCCTCCGGCCTTTGAGGGCACATGGCCCTGCTGACCCTTCAGGCCTTCAGAGAATCGGTGTCTATTGTTTTAAGCCAAGAAGTGTGTGGCCACTGCTACAGCAGCCAGAGGGACCCAGGACCCGCCTGGATTCCTGGCATCGGCCACCTTTCTGCAGTTCGAACCAAGGACCCGGATAAGAAGCGGAAAAGCTTTCGTGTTTAAGGGGGGGGGATCCTAAACCCAGTTTTTATCTCCGGCTCGGGTCGAAGCCGCGCGGGCCTTACCACTTGCTCCAGGGCCTGGAGAAGCTCCGCGTCCAACAGCGCCGCCTGCAGGAGGCCCCTCAGCGCCGCCCGCTGCGGCCCCGGCAGCTGCGCGAAGGGCCGGAAGCTCCTCTCCAGCGGCGCCCTGGCTGCGGGGCAAGCAGAGGCTCAGGACCTCACAGAGCCGGGCAGCGCGCTCCTCATGGCCGGCTGCCTGGCCAGCTGTCCCGGCCCGGCCCCCGACCCCTCGGCCGCAGGCGCCGGGGAGCGGAGGTGAAGGACATCAGCTCACCTCCACCCTGCGTCCCAGACGCGCTAAGTGGTGAGTCTAATGGGTTCTTTCTCTGGAAAAGCCATCTAGGCGCCTTCCTACAGACGTAAGTGATCACGCCGGTACTAAACGTGAGTCAGTGCTTCCACAGTGCCTCCGAGCCATCCACGGCTTTCCCTCCTGTCTGCTAACACGCGGTCCGTTTTGTACCCTTTACCGACCAATGCACGTCAGAGAGGCTGGCCCCTCTGGTCACGGCGTCCGGCTGCTGCCCCGCCGGGCCCTCCTTCCCCGTCTGTCCCGGAGACGGGTCCGTGGGCCCTGCCGCCGGCTCCCCCTCAGCAGGACGCCGGAGCCTCTCCTAGAATCCTCCTCTCTTAACCACTTCACTGTCACACGTCCACAATGGAAACCAGCCCCACATGCCACGGTCCTTTGAATTCACTTGGACTATAGACGCTTATGGCGTGCTAAGGGTTAAAGGTGGACCAAAGCTCCCGGTGAGGGCAGCCCAGCGGGTGCGCAGGCCTGTGTGTAGGCGCACACCCGTGCCCAGGACTGGGCCTTCACTGCCATTTCTCCCAGCTCTGTTTCTGCTGCAGAAACTAAAGTGTCTTCGGTCTGGGCCCCGCCGGTGAGCCCCCTCCTCCCCTCCAGCCAGCACATCTGAGCGCTCCTGGCTCCTGTGCTGAGCTGCTCTCCCATCACCATGTGTTCCTCCTCTTCCTGGTTCATCTCCTACCACATGGTGCCCGCCCCACCCAGCCCCCAAAACAAAACCCCTCCAGCGTTTTAAAACTGCTGTGGGGGCAGACGGGGTTGCTGCAGGCAAGTCACAGGTTGTCCTCCCGTTCCCCCACCCCCACCCCCACCCCATGCCAGCACCCACGGCCTCGGGCCACATGATCGAGCGCCTCCAGGAGACGCCGGGCCTGACCAGGCGCCTGGACTGGGATGAAACAGGTGCAGACCTCAGGCCCTCTCCTCGCAGCCAACCAGCTGTTCTCAGTCCCCGGGCTTCTATGTTAAAACGGAAGCAAACGCCAAGTCCCTGCCTCTTACACATGACCTGTCTCAAACGTGGCCCCCAGCAGGTTCCCTGCGATCCTCCCCGGGTGAGTCCTGAGTGGACCAGGCCTGGCTCAGGCGCCGCCCTCTCTGCTCTCCAAAGCTCCCGCCCTGCCCGCCCTGCTGGCCGTACCTGGTTTTAAAATGCACAGCGGTCTGTTGGGGCCAGGCAGCCTCTCCCCAGCATCCATCATGTCTCCAAACAAGAACTCTCGGAAGGGCAGGGGGTCCAGGAAGATGGAGTCGATTCTCCTCTCGTTCTCGAAGCCGCCGCACATCCCCTCTAAGAGGCAAAACTCTGCAACACAGGAGGGGACAGGTCCGCACAGGGAGGCCCACCTCCTCCCCGCAAGCCCCTTCCTGCAGGTGCGGCGGGGCCTGACCCCACTCATCCCTCCCGGAAACGCCGAGCAGCGGTGCATCCTGGCACGGCTCGCCTGTGCGTCCCTGAGCCCGGGTTCAACAACCAGCCCGGAGCAGACAGCAGAGCCCACTGGATGTGGGTGAAGCTGGAGCATCTGAACCTGGGAGATTGTATTTGACTGAACTGATCCTATTACAGCATTACTGACAGTACCTTTAGGTGCCCAAAACGAATGCAAAAAAATGAACTTATTTCTACAGTTACATGAATCTCAAAATGCTGAGTGAAAACTAGTCTTTTTAAAGCCGCCTTTTTTTTAGATACCTAGGACCGTGGTCAGCAAACCGCAGCTTACGAGCCACAGGCGGCTCTTTGGCCCCTGGAGTGTGGCTCTTCCACAAAATACTAAGGCCTGGGCGAGTCTCTTTTGAAGAAGTTTAAGTTTTAAAAATTTGGCTCTCCAAAGAAATTTCAATCGTCGTCCTGTTGATAGTTGACTAATGAGTTTGCCGACCACTGACCTAGGCCTTGCGTTGAGACAGTGAAATGGGGGTGGAGAGAGGTGGGAAATCGCCAATGGAACATAAGTCACCCTCATTCCTGAAGCAGGAAGTATATGGGGTTCATTACGTTACTTTTGCCCCTTTTGAACATGTATGAAATTTCCCATAAGAAATTAAAATAAAAAGGGTGGCAAGGCCCTGGCAACCCGTCTGCCCCCCTCACAGAGACGTCCATGTCTGAGATCCTAAGGTATCTGAATCGTAGGCAGAAATGTGAGCAAAAACAGCACGTGACTCCTGAGCTGGGCTCCTATTCATGGGACAACAGTGGCTGAGCCTGCGTGGGGGAGGCGTGGTGTGGGCACACACCACCCTCTGCCTGCGGGCACTGATGCATTCGTAGAGGTAGGATGGCTGAGACATGAAACAATCCCCCTCCACTCGGGGGACCGCGCTCAGGGCACCAGGCACCGAGGTGGGTGAGTGTGAGCCACCCCCAGGGGGTGACTGTGCTCCCCAAGGACAGGACCGGACCATCCACAGCCTCAGGTCCCCCACTGGTTCTAGGAGCCATGGGCGTGCACCGCCCCTAAAGGCACTGCCAGTCCTTCCACTTTCAGCTCCGGGCACCGCGCTGGGGGCCAGGGAGAGGACAGGGCCCCGGCCGTCCCTGTGCTTCGCGTGGGGCAGGGTGCGGCAGAGTGGGGGTGTTGGAGGAGGCTCCGTGGGAGTGAGCGGGCACAGAGGACGCACAGGTCAGACACGCCAGAGGCTGGAAGCACGTCTGTGCACGTGGTGTCACAGCTGTTCACGGACTGGCATCAGCGAGGGAAGGCTGGGCACAGGCAGGGCCCCCGCTCAGGGAAGGCTGTCTCCTGGGACACGGAGCCCCGGGACGTGTTAGAGCAGGTGAGTGAAGTGGCCACGCTGACTTAAATAATCCCATCAGGGGAGCCTGGTGGGAAACTCGGCCTGGGCTCAGTCAGCCAAGGGCCCAGCAGGAGGCAGCGCTCACCGAACTGGCCGTCCAGCTTCACGTACAGCTCGATGACGCCGTAGGCGATGGTGGTGAGCGCCGGGATCTCCAGCACCACGCTGGAGTCCTTGACGACAGACCCATCCTCCTTGGCTGACACCTGTGGGCGAGAGCGGGGAGAGACCCAGGAGAGAGCCCAGGAGAGACTCCGACCTGTGAGCAGGCGGGGAGAGACCCAGGAGAGAGCCCAGCCGTGGGAACCCACCCCAGGGAGGCGGCTCACACGCCTCCCCAGTCCCGGACCCTTGGTGACAAGCCAGTCATCGCGAGGGCTTCGGTTTCAGGAGCCAATGAAGTCTGCCTCGTTAAACCCACTGCAGTTCGGTTTCTGTTAACGGCTACACACACAGCCCTGGTGAATGGAGGCACCACCCCCAGGCCCTGACCCACGTGCTCACGGCGGAACCAGTGAGGCCGCTGTGGCCTGGCCCGGGGCCCACACCCTGGCACGGCCGCACCTGCACCGTCTTGGTCTGGATGCCCACCGTGCCGCCCCCCTTGCACACACCTGCACCGTCTTGGTCTGGATGCCCACCCTGCCGCCCCCCTTTGCGCACCTGCACCGTCTTGGTCTGGATGCCCACCCTGCCGCCCCCCTTTGCGCACCTGCACCGTCTTGGTCTGGATGCCCACCATGCCGCCGCACTTCTCCTCCACCTGCACGTGCTCAGAGATCACACACTTCTCCGTGGTCACGATCCTCTGCGTCAGCACGCACAGGACCTCGCTCCGCCGCTCCAGCACCTGCTGCAGCAGAGGGCTCTTCAGGTTGATCCTCCTGGAAGAGAGAGACGTGTGAGTGGCCTCGTGCCTGTCAGTCCCGGGAGGGTGTCCAATCTCTCACAAGGGGGTTTACACGATTTTACACATGGGGAAACTGAGGCCCGTGAGGCATGGCCTGCTCAAGGTCACCCAGCAGGCTCTGGGGAATTTCAAGAATAGGCTAAACTTCCATCTACAGGAGGTGATTTCACACTTGGGAGCAAACGGGGAAATAACCTCTGGAGACATCATTCGCTCCGAGTCTATGAAGCGGGCGGGAAGAGAACACATTAGACGTGGTTCCGGCATGAGAACCATTACGGTGCACATCCTGGCCACGTCAACATGCCAAGGGCAGCCACAAGCTCACCCGTCCCCGCTTCAGGCAGGCAGCTCTCAGGCTTCTGAAAGTGCCCCCAGAACTGTGCTGAGCAGATGGGAGGTCCTGTCCCCACGTAACAAGCTGCCTAGAGAGGAAACAGCAGTGTCCGCCAACAGAGGGATGGATGGACAGCTGTAGCGTATGTGCAGAACAGATATTATCTATATCACATGTGTCAAACACAAGGCCCGCGGGCCAAATCCAGCCCGCCAGGCCTTGCAATGTGGCCCGCACCGCGCTGTCATCACTGCACTCCGCTGTCAGTTTATGACATTGTCAGTTTATGACTGTTCAGTAAACCATTCGGCCCGCTATTTAGGCTGGATTTTAGATTTTGGCCCCTTCTCTGATTGAGTTCGACACCCCTAATCTATATACTAGAGGCCCGTCACACGATATTCGTGCAAGAATAGGCCTTCCCCTGGCTTCCCCTCCCGGCCCACCCGGGAGCCAGCAAGTCCTCGAGTCTGTCTGGAGCACCATTCTAGTAGCTCCCTACGCCACCCCCCTTCCCCTCATAGCGGGCTTCACTCCTCTCTCGTGCCTGCATATGCAAATTAACCTCCATCTTTGTTGGGTTAATTTGCATACTCACTGATTGGCTGTAGGAGTAGCAGAGTAGTGGTTTATTTGCATGTTTCTCTTATTAGGTAAGAGATAAAAGGCTGCTGAAACTGGTTTGGCTCAGTGGATAGAGCGTCTGCCTGTGAACTGAAAGGTCCCAGGTTCAATTCCAGTCAAGGGCATATACCTTGGTTGCAGGCACATCCCCAATAGGAGGTGTGCAAGAGGCAGCTGATTGATGATTCTCTCTCATTGATGTTTCTAACTCTATCCCTCTCCCTTCCTCTCTGTAAAAAACCAATAAAAAATCTATTTTTTTAAAAAGAGATAAAAGGCTAATATGCTAAGTGTCTGTCTGACCAGTAGCTATGATGCACACTGACCACCAGAGGGAAGATGCTAAATGCAGGAGCTGCAGTGACTTGGCAGTGGCAGTTCTTGGGTGATGCACTCCAAAACCAGATTTCTCACGGAGCTGTGCGATTCCACCTTCGGCCGTGGGTTATGTTGTTGCTAGGGCACTGTCGACCCTGATTCTAGTTTACTGCACCCCAGACCTGTGCACACACCTCCCAACCTACAGCCCAGACCTGTGCACACACCTCCCAACCTACAGCCCAGACCTGTGCACACACCTCCCGGCCTACAGCCCAGACCTGTGCACACACCTGCCGGCCTACAGCCCAGGATAATGGCAGAGTCTAGAGCGACGCTGGCGTGGTGGAAATCACACCGCCTTGTGCCTTAAGTACATCCACTGAAACGCTTGCTGTTGTCTTAGCTAAACATGAAGTAT
This sequence comes from Pipistrellus hanaki, assembly GCF_964339955.1. NCBI lineage: Eukaryota > Metazoa > Chordata > Mammalia > Chiroptera > Vespertilionidae > Pipistrellus > Pipistrellus hanaki. Next base: position 5,130,029 of record NC_140512.1, read on the forward strand.
TTAGGGGGAAAAACAAAAAAGAAGCCTAGACCAGAGGTCGGCAAACTCATTAGTCAACAGAGCCAAATACCAACAGGACAACGATTGACATTTCTTTTGAGAGCCAAATTTTTTAAACTTCTTCTAACGCTACTTCTTTAAAATAGACTCGCCCAGGCCGTGGCATTTTGTGAAAGAGCCACCCGCAAGGTGCCAAAGAGCGCATGTGGCTCAAGAGCCACAGTTTGCCCACCACTAGCCTAGACCACCCAAGGCTCCATTGCTTAAAGGCCCACTCCCTCCAGAACCACCCAAGCACCGAAGGAAGAGGGGAAAGTCAATTGCAGGGGCATGACTTCCTCCTGCACCTGATGGCAGGACAGTCCTGAGCTGCTCCGGGCCGGCCACACACCCAACGTTGGGCAGGGAACAGCATGGCCGGGGCCAGAGCCCACCCCCAAGGCTAAGACTCGGGTGACCGGGGGCCCACAAGGCATCCTGGCTATCGCTCCTGGGAACTGCTCCTGGGCTGCCGAGCCAGCGGCGGGCACTGCCGGGCCCTCACCCGGTGGCTGGGTCCGGTGTCCTGGGGCGCTGCTGCCACCTTTTGGAACTGAACACCAGACAAGCTACTTAGTTAGAAGGCGAGACCTAAGACAGGTTGCTAACTGTCAGGGAAGTGGACTGTCCTGATTCGGAGTGGATTCTTCCAGTTAGCAGAGGGTGGGATAGGATGGGGCATACATGGCGATCTGACCTGAGACCTGAGGAGAGAAGTCTGATGGGGGGACCCATGAGGAAACCTTACAAAGAGGCACACGGAAGAGACCCCTTTTCTGTCTTGCCATCTTCAATGTGGCCATTTGGGGATCCAGAGAACTAGGCTGCTGATACCAGCAATGTGTGGAAGCTGCCACAGGGGGGCTCCACTGAGCTACTGAACTAACCAGCCACCATTAGCTCAGAGTCTGGTGACTCACCCACCCTCAGATATTTTCGTGTGTGAGGCAATTACCGGTGTTCCTTGCAACTGAGGACACCCTAACTGGGTCATAAAGTTACTGTCACCCTTATTTCATAGAGGGACACGCAGCAGAGAGCTCATGACCCAAAGGCACACGCTAACAAGGGCCAGGAGAAGCATGAAGAGGTTTCAGCTGCTCTCATCCCAGACCTGGGACACCCTCACCTGGTTGAGAGAGAGAGAGAGAGAGATCACACACAAACCAGATTCAGTAAACTCTTGTTCTCCAATTACATGTGGCCAGAGGTCTTTAAATTGTTAGACACAAACTCTATTAAAAACTAGAGGCTCAGTGCATGAATTCACGCACATTGAAAGGAAATCAATTAGAAGGTGGCCGGTGGGGCAGGACTGGGTGAGATGGGTCGGACACACTCTGGAGCCAAACTCGTGTGGTCCTTCCCCAGCCGGCTGCACCTGGAGTGGCACCGGGGGGTCAAAGGGCGTCTGCGGAGTGAGTGAGCGGGGTCTTTCTAACAGGTCCCTTGGCCTGGTCTGTGGGGATTGCCCGAGATGGCAGTCCGACATCCCCGAGGGGTCCCGGAGTGCAAGAGGGCACTCTGCAAAGTTACTGTCACTCGGCAGCTCTGCATTGAGCGTCTGCCCCCTGGTGGTCAGTGCACGTCATACCTACCGGCTGGTCAGCTGGTCGGCTGGTTGCTTAGTCTTTTATATATATAGATAATGATACAGCACTGAGTTGAACACAAGACAAATGGGATGATTTTCAAACCCTCTGCTGCCCACAGGGCAGTTTACCAGGTAGAAATTCCAGTTCCTACTTCACTGAATGTTTTCCTCACAAAAGACACAGGCCCTCAAATCTCTCCCCTCAAAAACCTCTGCAGGTGAAACAAGACTCACTGAGAGCTCCTGTAATAACACGACAGAGGCCACATGTGGGCCATTTCAAACTGCAGCACTTAACTTATTTTGTGTGCGTGTGTATTAAAACTTAGTTAGCTATTAGACTTGGAGTGTAATGTTTAAATACTTTAAATAGCCCTAGCCGGTGTGGCTCAGTGGGCGGGGCGTCGGCCTGCGGACTGAAGGGTCCTGGCTTTGATTCCGGCCGGGGGCACACGCCTGGGTGGTTTTCTCTCACCATGAATGTTTCTATCTCCCTCTCCCTTCCTCTCTGAGATCAACGAAAATATATTTTATATAAAAAATACTTTAAATAATTACGAAGGTTTATCACTGCCCACCCATGGCTTGCCTGATGTCACTTCCTAAAGAACCAAACTTCTGGATATCGGGTATTCACACACAGAGAAGTGTGGTTGGTTTTTGCCAGAATTTGCTTTACAATATGACAAAGAACGAGAGTGGCACCGGCCTGTATGCTCACACCCACCTCAACCCCACCACAGCCAGCAGAGCGCGGAAGGGCACCGTCTCGGGAACCGGCCGGAACCAAGGCCTGACCACAGGGGAGGAGCTGGCGTGACCCTCACACCCGAGGGTTAGCCAGGAGGAAACCCTCCAAGGCCACCTGGTCCAGCTCCTGCACCTCCAGCGGGGAGCTGGGGCCGGGGTAGGAGAGATGGTTTCCCAGGAATGAAACTCCCCAGACAACTGATTAGAAGCAGTAAACCTGCGCAGAGATGGGGTGGGTGTGGCACTTATTCTCAAGGCCGTGACCTTGGACGAGGTCGCTGCCTTAAGGTAGATAAGGTACAGGATGAGATGTGATCCTGAGAACAAAACACGGCCGTGAGTCATCACAGAATGGTCTCTATAAATGTGTTATTCTTGTTCAAAAAAGAGGAGATGGACGTGATCTATCTTAGCGGGGTTTCCTTCACGACTGATTTAAGATACACGTGGAGCTCTCATTCTAAGGGGTCCCCTCCGTGCATCTGGAAGGTCCGCTCTGGTGGCATGCCTTCACGCCCAGCAATGCTAGGTAAGGGTTACACACACACACACACACACACACACACACTCGCTTTGTGTGGGCTAGCTGAAGTTTGCTTTCGAGATGTGCACACATCTCGTGGACAATAAACAGAGCACTCTGGATCCTGAGGGCTAAATAGCCTGTGTACAGATGACAACTTATCTAAACAACCTGAAATAAAAACAGCTGATGCAATAAGCCCTCAGGTACGTACAGTACATAAGCCATTACTCACTACCACGCCCAAGGCCACATGTGTATCAGATAGCGTCTTATCAATCCAGTGATACTAAGGGCATCCAAAGACGGGCAGGTGAGGGGTAAGAATTTATGCAATTAGACTCTCAAACCTCAGAGGGAAGGGAGGAGGGGGGGGGGGGTAAGGGGGCACGATCAACCAAAGGACTTGTGTGCATGCATATAAGCCTAACCAGTGGCCATAGACAACAGGGGGTGGGAGCATATGTGGGGAGGGGTTTGGGATGGGAATGGGAGGATGAGGACAATTATATGATACCATAATCAATAAAATCAAAAAATTTAAAAAAAAAAAGAAAGAAAGAAAGAATATATGGCTCCAGCAAAGTAGCAGGAACATTAGCCTTACACATATCCAACCCACGGGGTGCCTCACTTTTACCTCTTAGCTACAGACAGGACGAGGGGGCTCTGTGATGAGACACTTCTTCCATTTCTAGACTAAATTTGTCCTTTACCCCCTTCCTGCTGGCACCCGTCCCCGCCCGGCACCCCTTGAACTGGGCAGGGGTAGGAGGGGCATACCAAACTACCGAGATGATTTCCCAGGAATAAAATTCCTGGACCCCAGCTGATTAGAGGCAATGAATCCCAGGCAGAGACGGGGTGGATGTGGCACTTAAATTTAGGGCCATGACCTGTAGCAGCTGACCGTGGAGGACAAGGCAGAAAAGTACAGAATTTATTAGATGACACATGAGCCTAAGAACAAAACACGAATGTGGGTCATCACAGAATGGTGTCGATAAACGTGTTGCTCTTCATTCAAAAGAGAATTACAATGCACAGGGTCTCTGAGGGCCGTCCCGAGGGATCTCACCCCATGGTGGGCAGAACGAAAGTGGCGTAAGCCTATATGCCAGGGGTCTTCAAACTACGGCCCGCGGGCCACATGCAGCCCGCAGAGGAGTCTGATCCGGCCCACCAGGTTTTTTGGGCTGTGAGCGCAGCCGAGGTATTACAGTAGGAATTAGTAGTTCATATAGTCCGGCCCTCCAGCTCTCTGAGGGACTGTGATCTGGCCCCCACTTTAAAAAGTTTGAGGACCCCTGCTATATGCTAACCCCCCCCCCTTCAACCCCACCACAGCCAGCAAAGCATAAAGGGGCACCATCTGTGTCCCCCTGAGCTACGCACCTGGGCCCGCTCAGGGTGACACAGCCCACTGCCCACCTCCCGGGTACCCTCCCTGGGGACCCGGACTCATGCCTCTGCCTTTACATTCTCTGCTACAATTTTTAAAATATATATTTATATTAATTTCAGAGAGAGAGAGAAACATCAATGATGAGAGTATCATTGGTCAGCTGCCTCCCACACGCTCCCCACTGGGGATCGAGCCCACAATCCGCGCATGTGCCCTGACTGGGAATTGAACCTCGGCCTCTTGGTTCATAGGTCCACACTCAACCACTGCACCACCCCGGCTGGGCTCTCTGCCAAAACTGTATCTAGGTTTTCCTCAGCCAAACAAAAACACTATAAAAAACAAACAAAAAAAAACACTTATAGGCCATATCCTGATAAACACAGATGCAAAAATGCTCAACACATAGTAGCAAACTGAATTCAGCAATACATTAAAATGATCCTTCACTATAACCAACGTGGGATTTGCCCAGGATGCAAGGCTTGTTCAATATCTGCAAGTAACAGGATGCACCACATAAACTCATGCAGGATACAAGTCATATGACCATATCGATAGATGCAGAAAAAGCGTTTACCGAAACCCAGCATCCACCTGTGATAACCGTTCAGCAAAGTGGGAAACAGAGGGAACCACCTCCACAAAGTGTACTGACGAGCATCCCAAACGTGCACTGACCTGACGAGTTCCACCTGTCACCCTTTTTAACAAAGATCCGGCTCTGAACACAAGACAGATGCGTCGACATCCGAAGCCCTGCTTACCTGCCCTCGGCCTGTCCGAGCAGCTGCTGCAGGTCCGCCTCCTGCTTCTTCACGCTCCCGAACGAGGACTCGCTCTCCACCAGGCCTTTGCCCCCGACGTTCAGCTTCAGCTTCCCCAGGGCCGTCTCGATGGCCCCACTCACGTGGTTCGCAAACTTGCCCTCGTATTTCACGAAGTCCGACTCCACCACCACTGCAGCAGACGAGACGTGGGTCTGATGATGACACGGCCCCTCTGGGCCTCAGGTCACCTGGCTTTCCAGCCCCGTGCAGATCCGCGGGAAACACGAGGCCTGCGCCCCAGATGGACAGGTGGCGCCACGCCAGGTGTGGGCACAAGATGGCCCAGCACACCGGGTGCGGGAGCTGGTGGGAGGCACGGACGGCCAGGGCTCTCCCGGGGCCTTTGTTTGTTTCTCTCTCAATCCCAATCACACATGGATAAACAGGGACACATACAGTGTCTGTGGACGTGAACGACTATTTGTCAAGCAAACGTCCATTTAACCTTTCTCCTGGCGAAGAAATGGAATGTTTTGAATGGGTGCTCTCCCAGGGCGAGAGGACTGGTGACGATGACAGGAAAACAGAAGGGAGAGCAGGCCCAGCCAGGACACACACCAGAGTCCTGCTTACGCAGTAGTTGCAGGCGGGCCAGCCTCACCCATGGGAGCTGCCTTGCCCACCCACCAGTCTTGGAAAGCACTCTCTCAGCCTTCACCTGGAGAGTGAAAATAAGTCCCTTCCCAGCCTTATTTGATATCTGACCTCTCTCTATCCAGGCAGGCAGCTCTTATCACGCAATTCCTTATCTGTCTTTCAGCAGCAAGCCCTCCCTCTCCCTCAGACCCCACCCTGGAAGGCACCAGCTCCAGACTCTCCATTCTTCCTCCCCGGCGCCCAGGCCCTCAGGAACATGCTACCACCCACCTGGTGCCCGGGCTTCCGTCCGGTCTCCTGGGAACTGCCATGCGCCTCACCTGGTCGTACCCAGGTGACTGCCTTAGAGATCTGTCCTTCTTATCTGAACACTAAACAAATATCTAATGGTCTCATACCTGAGCTGCCATGCTCCTGATTTCTATTGCTTAGGTTTTTTTCATCCAACAAAAATAGCCTCGAGTCATCATCTCTCCTAACACGCTCTGAGTGTTCCCACTTGGCTTTCTCCATTTCCCTGACCCGAGGGTCACAGGTTCCATTCTGGGAAGGGCACGTACCTCAGTTGCAGGTTCTATCCTTGGCCCCAGTAGGGACATGCGCAGAAGGCAACCAATCGATGTGTCTCTCTCACATCTACTGTATCTCCCTCTGTGTGTCTCTCTCCCTCCCTTCCACACTCTCTAAAAATCAAGGAGGGAAAATATACTTGGTTGAGGATTAACAAAAAATAAAAAAATTAAGCTATCACTTTTCATGTCAGGTCTACAGAATGATGTCATTTGAAGAAAAGAGATGTTTTCAAGGCAGAGGCAAGAAACAGGGAAAAATCACAAGGGACACCTTATAGGCACTCAAGACAATAAGCACCTAGAAGAATCGTCGCCTTCTGTTCTGGGGCTAATTGCAAACAAGAAAGAGAAACATACCTGGACTCAGACGCTGGTCTTCTGTAAACACATCTCCCAGGGCGACGGACAAAGACTGGTATTTGGGTCTCTGCCAGCACCAGAATCTGTTTTTTTTGGTCACCAGACTTAGAAGGTGTAACTTGTCAGAGTCATTCAGGTTCAATACTGGGATCAGATCACCGCCATCATCAACTTCTCTGAGGAAATTCTTTGTTGCTTTGGCAAACATTTTGAGAACTCCAGATTACCTGGAAAAATAAGGTTATCCCAAATTAAATAAGTTATTACAATATATTTTGTGACTCTTTTTCCCTAAAATTACCTGTTTCCTCCCTCGTATCTATCAGTATACATGAAAAAATACCTTCTCTCTAGAACATTCTCTAGCTTGAGTTCAGAAGATGGCAAAGAAATCAAAGTGAAAAACTGAAAGAAATGTGTGTATTAAGTCAGGATAAGTGAGGCTATGCTTCAGAAACAAATAACCTTTAAATCTCAGTGGCTTGTGACCAAAAAAAGGTCTAGCTCTTCCTCCCACTACATGGCCAAGAGAGGAGGACAGTGAGCTATGGCACCACCGTCATTGGGGGATGCAGCCATCACCCGAGCATGGCTGGTCATCATCTGGAAAGTCTCACCCAAGCAATGAAACGCTCTGGCCCCAAACTGACATCCATCATGCCTGCTCACAATTTGTTAGACCTAGTCACATGGCTGCAGCCAATGATTATGCTCAGGAAAATACGATCCTACACCGAGTGTTTGGAAGGCAGAGACCCGGAACTATCTGCAGAACAACACACTGACCACCCCCGATTTGTATCTGACCCCTTCTGATGGACTTTTCCTCTGCCCTCTGTGATTTCCCCCCGTCATTAATGGAAAGTAACCAGCTAGTACTTTTTTTTTTATTAATATATATTTTATTGATTTTTTACAGAGAGGAAGAGAGAGAGAATCATCGATCAGCTGCCTCTTGCACACTCCCTACTGGGGATGTGCCGGCAACGAAGGTACATGCCCTTGACTGGAATCAAACCCGGGACCTTTCAGTCCGCAGGCCGACGCTCTATCCACTGAGCCAAACCAGTTTCGGCCCAGCTAGTACTTTTTAAGGCCTCTTCAGCTCAAGGAAGAAAGAAGAGACACATTGGAAGAATCTTTCCAAAAATTCTTTTTTAAAACACCGCAGGACAAATTGTTAAAAATTGGGACTGTCCCGCCAAAAGCGGGATGTCTGGTCACCTTATCCTAAGTTGACGTTTTCCCATCTAACATCAAACAGCCCTTTTTCCCCCTTAACAGGGCAGGTACTTTAGGGACAGCTAATGTGGTGGCTGCTGCTTTGTGTTTGTTCCAATCAGCTCATCCAGTCAAGGCGCTCTGAGAATATTCTCCTTGTGACGTTAAGTCAGAGGGCTCTTTCTTATTATGTGTGAATACATACTCTGTGGACATGGCTCAACTATCTAAACCATGAAAAAATGCACACACCAGGAAATCCCTCTCCTCCCTGGTCCCATCTACCCTTCATCCCTCTCCCCTCCAGGTATATGGCCTTCGTGTCCTGTGGGTATCTCCCGGAGGGCTTTCCATGTGAGTCCTTCACCGCAGCTGCACATGCCCCATCACGGGTCACACACTTTACTTAATCAGTCCTGTGTCGCCCACCTCCTGGGTGTTTTTCTACATTTTTGTTACTATAAAAATGCCACCCTAAATGCCCCTGAATGTGTGTCTTCCTCCTACGTTGGCAAGAGCACCTGAAGGTAGATGTTTAGCAGAGGGGCTGCAAGGTCCGTGCGTAAACGTACCCATAACCCACAGGTTGCAGCATTCTGCAGTCACCAGTGAGATAGGAGAGCATCAGTCCAACAACAGTGCGTTATCCATTTTTTATGTTTGTGTCAGTCTCATGGGTGAAAAATGGTATCTTGGTACAGTTTCAAGTTACATTCTATAAAATAAAACCCTAATATGCAAATTGACTGAACAGCGGAAGGACTGGTCACCATGACGCGCACTGAGCACCAGGGGGCAGATGCTCGATACAGGAGCTGCCCTGGGTTGGGCACGGCTCCTGCATTGAGTGTCTGCCCCCACCCCTCACAAGAGGGAGGCAATCAGCGGCAGCAATTGGGCGTGCAAACGGTGAGCAGGCAGCACCAGGCTGCCAGCCAAGGTGGGTGCCAGAGGTGAGGGGGGGGGGGGGGCATTGTCCCGCCCGCCAGTTGCCCCACCGATGGCCCTGATCGCCAGCCAGGCCTAGGGACCCTACCTTATGTATTGGGAACAGTCTCTTAGATTTAAGAGACTATTCTAACACTGGCAAGGCTCCTCTGACACTGAAAAAACAGGATGATGCAGCGATGACATGCATGGACTCTGGTTTGCACAATTTGTGGTCAGCCCTGATTCTGACACAACTGTGTGACAAAGCCAATTACTTAACTTCTCTCTGCTTCGGTTTTTCCGCCCAGAAGGTAGGGAAAATGGTACTACTGCCTCAGAAGGATCGTGTTATGTACTACTTTTTTTATAATCAGGGCAAACAAATGTAGCTGGTCCCTCGTGTATGCAGCATCCCGGATTGCGAGAGGGATGTCCGACTGCTGGCGTAGGCCTGACATCCCCTGAGAGGTCCCGGATTTCTAGAGGGCTGAGGGATGACACACACCCCCCCCTCCCCCAATGCACGAATTTCATGCCCCAGCCTCCAGTTATTTTGCTTTAAATGAAATAAGCCTCTTGAACTGTGACACTGGCTCATTTTCTGTTGTCTCTTTTTTTTCTTTTTTTTTTTTTTTTCCTAGAAACTTTTCAAATACTAAATCAGGCAGGCTCTAGGCTAGAAAAGCAAAACAATAGAGTGAGCCGCTGGCAGATAAGCTGCCATGCCATTCTGAAACACCTAAAGTAGCTGTCAGGCCAGGAAAAATTTTAAAAATTTCGTTTTTAAGAATTAGAGCTAGCTGAAGGATCTAAAGCCCATGCTGCCAGACAGACAAGCACAAAACTATCTCAACTAAGCGGAAGCCAGACTTCAGATTCAAATGTCACCTGGAAGGAGGTGAACATGGCGTCCAGAGAGATTCTGCTCTAACCCCTCCTGGCCCAGCCCCCACGGCCCCCCTCGGCTGTCCCCCAGCCCGGGCTCTCAGCGAGAGTTCTATCGGCAGGCGGCCCCTACCTCCGCCATGTGGCTTCCCAGCTCCCCTCGGGGCTCGGAGAGCCACGGTGAGTGTGGTCAGGGCATGCAAGCTTAACCCAGACTCCTGGACAAGAGGCTCCAAGGAAGAGACCGAAAGCAAGCCGACACCAAGTCAGAAGGGCACAGGGCCAAGACGAGACCAAGTCAGAAGGGCACAGGCCAACTGGGGCCCTGGCTCCTGGGAGCAGTCCTAAAGGTCATTGCCAAAGGAAGGATCTGATGAGAAGATGCTGTGGCCACCCTGTGCGGTCTTCAGCCTGATTCAGAGCAACGGGAGTCAAATCTTCCCATTCAAGACGCTCCCCGGGGCGGCTGTGGCTGATCACAGGCCTCCGCTCGCCGCCTGGTCCCAGGGAAGAGGCCTCCATGTCAAAACCAACGACAGCCAGCGGGGGAGGGGCAGCTGGGTGCCAAGTGCCGCCGGGTGCCAGGCGTTGGGCAATCCTCTCCCCGCATTTCCTCCCTCAATCTGCACGGCAACGCTGAGGAGGCCTGTGCCCGCGTCACAGGGGTGGACACTGAAGTTCAAGTCTCTGCCCGACATCACAAGAGAAAAGAGCAGCGGCCCTGACATCCGGAGCTGCCGGGTCCTAGGACCTCGCCCCGGGGGTTCGAGGCGCGGGCCGGTGAACTGGGACAATGTCACAGGACGTCAGGCTGGTCACGGCAAATCAAGACAAAAGCCACGGCCTCTCATCATCTAGCCTAGGGGTGTCGAACTCAATCAGAGAAGGGGCCAAAATCTAAAATCCAGCCTAAATCGCGGGCCGAATGGTTTACTGAACAGTCATAAACTGACAATGTCATAAACTGACAGCGGAGTGCAGTGATGACAGCGCGGTGCGGGCCACATTGCAAGGCCTGGCGGGCTGGATTTGGCCCGCGGGTTTTGTGTTTGACACATGTGATGAACACACACAAAATGCGAACGCTGTCCACACCAGAGAAATGACCACACACCCCACTGTGCCACTGTCAAGGTGAGGGACGGCTGTTCCTGCCAACCACAGCCTCAGCCTTCCCTCTGAGACAAGATCTAGGAAGGTCCTCAGGACAAGGTCCCCACCTCCTGGCAGCAGCCATCAGGGCCAAGTGTGTGTTGAATTTCCTTACCGGCTCTCCCAAAGCCCTACGGCCCAATCCTTTCAATCCCAACACCCACTTCCTGAGACCCACCCCGGGGTTCCTCCTGGTGTGAGTCTCCCTCCGTCCAACAAGCAACAAGCACAACTTGGAGCTAAATCTCACATTGGAGCCGTGGTCTGCAAACTGGGGCTCCCGAGCCACACGCATCTCTTTGGCCTTTTGAGTGCGGCTCTTCCACAAAATACCACGGCCTGGGCGAGTCTATTTTGAAGAAGTGGCGTTAGAAGAAGTTTAAAAACCTGACTCTCAAAAGAAATGTCAATGGTTGTACTGTTGGTATTTGGCTCTGTTGCCTAATGAGTTTGCCGACCACTGATTAGAGCAGAGCCGAGCTCCCAACGAGGCCCACCTGCCTCCCAACCTGAGCCCTCAGGGCCCTGCTCAGGTGACTCCTCAGTTGTTGTTTTTTAATTTGTTTTGGTGTTTTGTTTTGATTTTTTAATTTGGGCTACAAATGACTCCTTCTGTAAAGGAAGGAAGTGTGCTCGGAAGGGTAAACTTCGGTGAGGGTGGAAGCAAAAACCCTGGCTCTGGAGCACGCGTTTCCTAGCTCCCGGGATGGGACCGCGGGACTGGTCTCCCAGCTAACCGCTTCGCCCTCTGAATTATCTCAGTTTCCTCCATAACAAGGTGAAGTAGCATCTACTGAGACAGTGTCATTCTATTATGTCCTCTCTAGAGCTTGGGCCTCAGTAGCTGAGCTTGCTTTTACAAGACAAACTCAAGACCAAGTACCCTATCCTGTCTTCCTGAACTAAAAATCATTGTATGAAATTAAACACACGCACACGCACCCCAATGGCGGTCAGACAGGCGGGGCTGGGGGGGGCGTCAGGGTGAGGAGGCAGCACAGGCTTTGGGGAGAGGCGGGGAAGACTGGTGCCTTTGGTAAGGTGACCAGACGTCCCTATTTTTAACAACTGTCCCTCATCCCGCGGCGTTTTAAAACGTGGGACAATTTGTTAAAAACCGGGACTGTCCCGCCAAAGCGGGACGCATGGTCACCTTACCTTTGGGGTTCCAGAGAGAACAGAAAGAGGGGCACCGCTGGGCACTGCCCGCGTCCTCCCAAAGCGGGAGCTGCGGGGCGCAGCTGGGAGCTGGGCCTGACTTCTGGGCCCCAAGGCTCTGCGTTCCCCTGGCCGCTCGTGCGCCCTCCTCCCAGGAGCACCTGCAACCGGCTCCTCCCTGGGCCTCACTCAGCGCCGCCCGCCCGGTCCGCTCCCCGGGGCCCGCGGCCCACCCGCCTCCCGGGATGGCGACAGCTGGCATCCCTCCCTCATCCCTGCACCCCACCCCCGCTCCCAGAGGCTCTGCACCAAGGCCGCCACCCAACGCCCCCCCCTCCCTACCCCCCCCCACCTCCCCAGCCCGGAGCCGCCCGCCCGCCCGCCCCCGGCCCCCGGCCCCCGGCCCCGGCTCCCGCCCCCCGGCCCCGGCCCCCGGCCCCCGGCCCCCGGCCCCCGGCCCCCGCCCGCCCGCTCCCGGCCCCCCGGCCCCGGCCCCCGGCCCCCGGCCCCGGCTCCCGCCCCCCGGCCCCGGCCCCCGGCCCCCGGCTCCCCGCCCCCGGCCCCGGCCCCCGGCCCCCGGCTCCCCGCCCCCCGCCCCCGGCTCCCGGCTCCCGCCCCCCGGCCCCGGCCCCCGGCCCCCGGCCCCCGCCCGCCCGCTCCCGGCCCCCCGGCCCCGGCCCCCGGCCCCCGGCCCCGGCTCCCGCCCCCCGGCCCCGGCCCCCGGCCCCCGGCTCCCCGCCCCCGGCCCCCCGCCCCCGGCCCCCGGCCCCCGGCTCCCCGCCCCCCGCCCCCGGCTCCCGGCTCCCGGCCCCCGGCCCCGGCCCCCGGCCCCGGCCCCCGGCCCCCGGCCCCGGCCCCGGCCCCCGGGTGCGGGCGGAGCGGCTGGCACCTGAGCGCCCGGAGGCAGTGCCCCCCCCCCCCCGGCCGAGAACCCCGGGGGACCCGGCCCCCACCCTCACCCCGCGGGCGGCTCGCTCCGGCGCAGATGTAAACCCGTCTGCGGGCTCCGCCGGCCCCGGCCCCGGGGGGAACCCCGCACGCGCCCCGCAGGGACCCGGAACAAAGGCCGCAGGAGCGGAGGGGAGGGGAGGGGGGAGACGGTGCCCGCTGCCCGGCCGCCGGCGGGGGAGGCGGCGGCAGCGCGAGGGGAGGAGGGGGACGGGGAGGGGGGGGGGCTCAGGGAGGAGGGGAAGGGGGACCGGAGGGGGCCACGCGGGCAGCGGTCCAGCCGGCGGACCCGCCCCGCTTAGGGAGAGACGGGGAGACAGAGGAGGGGGTCAGCGGAGGGGGACAGCGGAGGGGGACAGAGGAGGGGGTCAGCGGAGGGGGACAGAGGAGGGGGACAGCGGAGGGGGACAGAGGAGGGGGACAGAGGAGGACAGAGGAGGGGGACAGCGGAGGGGGACAGCGGAGGGGGACAGAGGAGGGGGACAGAGGAGGGGGTCAGCGGGGGGGGACAGCGGAGGGGGACAGAGGAGGGGGTCAGCGGAGGGGGTCCAGGAGAGGAAGGGGCGCCCGCACTCACCTCCCGCGCCGCAGCTCAGCCCCGCCTCCGCGCGGACCGGGCGGGAGGGGCGGGCCTGTCCGGGGCGGGGAGGGGGCGGGAGGGGCGGGTCTCATCCGGATCCCGCGCCCGCGGGGCCCGGGCGGCCAGGCGGGACCTTTGCTCGTCCCGCCCCTGCAGCCGGGGGGGGGGGGGGGCCGGGGGCGGGGGGCGCGCCCGGCGGGGCCGGCGGGAGGGCGCTGTGCGGGGCGCCGCGGGCCCGGGGCCGGGGCTGCGGCCGAGGCGGGCGGGGCGGCCGGCGGAGACCCGCCCGCACCCGGGGAGCCGGCTCCGGGCTCAGGGCCGCGGGGCCCTCGGCGCCCGGGGACCGCCCGCCGCCCGGACGGGGCTCCGGCGGAGAGCGGGTGGGTGTGGCCCGCACTCGGTCCCGCTCATTAACAATCCGGGTGACTGTAACCCGTCCGCCCGCTCCTCCGGGGCGGATCACCCCTCACACCGGCGCTCAGCGAGGCCGGAGGCTGCGCATCGTGGGTGCCCCCATTGCCGCCGATGGCCGATGGGCGCAGGGCCGGGACCGCCACCTGCACCACCTGCTCCGGGCAGTCTCCCGGGTCTGCCCGCGCCCCGCCGGCGGGGAGGCGGGAGGAAGGCGGTGCTGCTGAGGCTCCCACGCGGGATTCTCCGGACGCTGGCTGCGGGGCCAGGGAAGAGGCTCTGGATCCGGATTCCAGTTACCCCAATTACCCCACCTCCCGGCATCCATCTCAGCAAAGCCCTCCCTGACTCCTCAGCTTAAGATGGGGTGACAGCTTGCTAGATAAACCGTCGGAAGGGGAAAATGCATTTAATACACCCAAACTACCAGACATCACAGCTTGGCCTCGCCCCGCTTAAACACGCTCAGATCGCCTCCATTGGCCTGCGGGTGGGCAAAGTCATCTAATTATCATCTAATGTATTAGATTCTAAAACTGCGTAGCGCTGAGTGTTCAGGCTGGTGCAGAGGAAGAATCCTAGCATGTTCCTGGATATGTATCCATCCGCTGGCTGCATGCTGCTTTCACACCATCGCGGAGTGGAAAATGCTAAGTCCAACCATGGTGAGCCGGAGACCATTTGTACTCCAGTGAAAGGTACGGACAGTCCACCACCCCGCAGGATCGCTCCTAGTGCTCTCCGGCTTTACTGCACGGCTCCAGGCACGTCATACTCTGTTCATAGCCTGTTCTATCTTTTCCTTCCCTAGAATGCCAGCTCCATGAGGGCAGGGTCTTTTGTCTGTTGTGTGTGTTTTTTTTATATATACTTTATTGTGTTTTGTTTTGTGTGTGTTTTTTTACAGAGAGGAAGGGAGAGAGCTAGAGAGCTAGAAACATCAATCAGTTGCCTCCTGCACACTCCCCATTGGGGATGTGCCTGCAACCAAGCCACATGCCCTTGACCAGAATCGAACCTGGGACCCCTCAGTTCACAGGCTCTATCCACTGAGCCAAACCGGTTTTGGCCTTTTGTCTGTTCTGTTCACAATACCTAGCACCTAACAGTACCAGATGCCTGGTGGTCAGTAGATGAAGGAGAAGTTCATTAAAGCATCCTTCTGCTTTGTTTCTCCAACCAGATCGTAGGGTCTCCCTCGTCTTTGCAGTGCCTGGCGCAGGGTAGGTGCCCATGAACGCCTGCTGGTGAATGAGGGAACAGCCAGGGGTGAGCCTGGCGGTCCTCTGAGGGCCCTGCCTGGCCAGAGGGGCCGGGTACAGGGGAGGGACGAGCACTCTCCTGGCCCTGTCTGGAGACATGTCATCCCGGCTATTGGTTCTCTACCTCCATAAAGCCATACAGTGATGGCTCTGGCTTGTTATCAGAGGTCATTGCCTCCTGACCCGGGCCATGAGTCTTAAGAACGGAATGTTTATGAGGTCCCCGCCCCACAAGCCCGTTCTCTATCGGAGTGGGTGATGGCTTATAACTGAGGGTGCATGAGCTTTTTGGCCTAACGGTTACTCAGGAGCTTCACATTCCTTCACTCCTTTTGTCCCTCCCATTGCCTCTCAATGCGAAGTCTGAGGAAGCAGCTGATCTCTATAGCTCACTGCTGCCAGGCACAGCTCTGAGGACGTTGCCTGCCTCATTTAGTCCTCACAGCAGCCAGGTGCTAAGTTGCAAACAAGTAAACTGAGGAACGAGCTGGGAAGCCCACCCAGCCGGGACTCAGAGGCAAAGCCAAGATTAGACACAGATCATGTGACACCCATCTGAGCCTCTAAACCCCCAGACGGTGCGGTCTCCTCCGAACAGAAAACAGCAAGTAGTCGACCTCCCTCCTGTTTCTGCTAAGGCTTTGTCATTGGAATCAAATTACATTTAAAATCCTCCTTTATCCCAAAACATTATCCCAGGAACCAAAACATTTCTCAGCTCACAATTTAGAGGCTGATTTCCCCTTTTACGTCCTGTCTGAGAAAGTCTCCGTTATTAGCAGGTCCGGAAACAAGCGCTGCGCTGGCCCTCCGCCTGTGTGTATGAGGTTTTAGTAACTCCATCTGCGTGTGCTTTATTAATGTTTCATTCAGGACCATCTGGTGTTGCCACAGATCCTATAGACTCTCCCATGCCGGTTCTCACCCATCAATACATGATCAAGTGTCACCAGGAGCAGAAGAGATGAAAGTGGAGGGAGCAGGAGAGCAGGCCAGCCGCGGTCCGAGGCTTCCCCCAGCTGGCCTCGTGGCCAGCACGGTCCCGCCACCTCCCCGGTCCCATGTGTGCTTTTTTTGAAGACCGAGCGTTGAACTCTGTGGATGGAAAAGGGGCTGCAGACTAAACCTGACAAGCGCAGGGGAGGTGCCCGTGGCAGGTCTTACAGACTCAGAGATGGAAAGTAACCAAAGAAAAGCAGGTCGTGGTGGGTGGCCCATCCTAGGCCTGTACCTGTAGCTTCCTTGACAAAGCTCGATTTTTAAAAAAATATATCTTATTGATTTTTTTACAGAGAGGATGGGAAAGAGATAGAGTCAGAAATATTGATGAGAGAGAAACATCGATCAGCTGCCTCCTGTACACCCCCCACCGGGGCTGTGCTCAAAACCAAGGTAAGTGCCCTTGACCGGAATCGAACCGGGACCTTTCAATCCACAGGTTGATGCTCTATCCACTGAGCCAAACTGGTTTCTATCCACTGAGCCAAACTGGTTTCGGTGAAAGCTCAATTTTTACTATAAGTGAGCCTATTGTCTTTTTGCATCTAAGACAACACACCTGTCAGAATAATCTTTTTAGTCCCTCAGGCCACAACTGCTGACCTGGCACAAGGCCACAGGACACCTGTCCTGGCCAAGTAGCTCAATTGGTTAGTGCAGTGGTCGGCAAACTTATTAGTCACCAGAGCCAAATATCAACAGTACAACAATTAACATTTCTTTTGAGAGCCAAATTTTTTAAACTTAAACTTCTTCTAAGGCCACTTCTTCAAAATAGACTCGCCCAGGCCATTGTATTTTCTGGAAGAGCCACACTCAAGGGACTAAAGAGCCACAGTTTGCCGACCACCGGGTTAGTGTCGTCCAGATACGTCAGGGTTGCAGGTTCAGTTTCCGGTAAGGGCACACACAGGAACCAACCAATGAATTCATAAACAAGTAGAACAACAAATCTCTCTCAAATCAGCAAATAAATAAAATTTAAAAAAGTAAAAAGGCCACAGAACACCTCATTGGTATTTGTTCCCAATACCATCTCTATGTGCTGTAAATATTTATTATGAACTGTCCTGTACCCACCGATGTAAGAGAAATATGTGTCTCTACTTTTTATCCAATCCCAGAGATTCTCGCTTTGCTTCCTCCACCCTCTGAATCTACCACCAGTGGAGGTTAGGAAACCCTCCTGACGTGCCTCCTCTGATTCTGATGTATAAAGCAAGCTGAAAAGCGGCCATTCTCTGGAGCATTTTCTCAGTCTACTGAGATATGGCTTCCAGGCAATCATTAGTTTGGCTCAAATACTCATAAAAATTCTCTACAGGTTTGGACATTCCTTAATTCCAAAACTCAATCTCTCAGGTCACTTCACACTTTGATTCTGGGCCAGGAGCTCAAATGCAGGGCTGTGGACCCCAAACCTAGGAGCACTGGAGAGGGGTCCTGTGGCAGGACCTGTAGAGGGCCCCTTGGGAAGGCACATGGATGACCCTTAAATTTATGCCAGCTGAGTCTGAGGAAACAGCCTCCCAAAATGTCAGAGATCTTTATCCATGTGATTCGAATGAGGAACGAATAGGACCTTGACTTGCCCAGGTCTTCATAAGCTAAATCCCAGGAATGAGGGAATGAACATTTGACCTTAAACCCCCCTCTGGAAATCAATAACGTGCTGTGTGGTCTGTGGTGGGTGTTGACTGTCCCTCCATCAGAGTGACAGCATCCACCAGGCACCCAGCTTGATGAATCTATTTCTGCCACTTGGTCTCTTTCTTTAATTTCTTAATCCCCCGCTCCTCCACTCAGGAACCTGTCCTCCTCCCTTTCCGTGCGGTATGCGGGAAAGGGAGAAGCACCCACTGCACCTCATTGCCAGGCACTTGGGTTATTTCTCTCTTTTTCAAATTAATTTTAATTTTTTTAATGGGACTTGGGTTACTTCAAGCAAGGAAACATCCAGTAACATTCAAGGACCTGCAGGGATGGCGTGGGTAGTGGGTACTGGGTAAGTGGCGGGATGGCACTGTCGCGGGACTCTATGCTCGTGAGCCCTGGGCTGCCTTCCCGGGGTGGCAGGCAGCAGGCACAGGTGATACCAAGCCAGCGCTCAGCACCAGCCCGGCCTCCCTTTACCACCTCCATCCCTGAAGAGTGTCCATAATCTCCCGGAAACTCATCAATGTCAATAAAAAGGTTATTTCATCTTATTTTCTTCATGCCCACAGTTCTGTTCTGGCACTTATAAACTCGTGTGTAAACACACTCCGTGTTTAGTTTTACGTCACTGTTTAAATCACCAAGGCTATAATTCTGTTTTATGATTTAGACATCTCAAGTTACATAGCCAGTACCTGTAATGCACTGGGAAAAAATGAAAGGGATAGCTTAGGAGGATCCAAGATGGCTGCTCGGGTATACACCTAGCCGCAGCAGCTCACAACAATTTCAAGGGAATACAACTAAAATGTAGAGTGGACATTGCCCAGAGCTACAGGTAGTCGACTGACTGAAAACTCTACAATAGGAAGGAGGGAGAAAACCAGAAGGAAAATCAGAGGAGCTGAAAAAAAGCCTAAGGTACGGAGACATGGTGCGCGCTCGCACGCACGCGCGCGCGGAGAGGTCGCAGCCGGAGAGGAGGAGAGGGCTGGGTGCTGCCTGGCGTTCCCTAGCAGGAAGGAAATAGAACCCCCAGCCTGGGCTGAACCCCCGAACCGGCAGCGCTGAGCCCCAAGTTATGTGCCAGACCCTGGGGACCCAGGCTCCGGCAGGGGGAGACAATCCCGGGGGACGGCGAAATGCGGGGCCCCCGGAGTCGCGCGCACATGGCGCGCAGAGGACTGAATGTTGACTCTGATGCTGGATTACCCTAGCAGGAAGAAACAAAGCCTCCAGCGGCAGTTCTGAGCCTCAGTCCAGACCGCCCAGAACTCCAGGTCTGGGCCAGTCCCTGGGGACCCAGGCTCGGGCAGGGGGAGACGGAGCTGTGAGGTGGAGTCCTGGGAGCGCGGCGAAAGGCCGAGCCCCCGGAGTCGCGCACACTGTGCGCAGAGGACAGTCTGTTGACTCTGATCCTGGACTCCCCTAGTGGGAGGGAGAAAGAAAGCTCCAGACTGGAGGAACGCCACGAGAAGCAGGAGCCCCTGCCGGACACCGGCCAGCCGGGCGCCAGCAAGGAGCCGGGCGACGGGGCCCCCAGTGGGGGGGGGGGGGGGGTGCCCCTGAGCCTTCGACTGCTGAGCGCTGGCAACGGAGCCAAGGACGGGGGCTGCTTCCTGGGCGGCGCCGACCCCGGCAACAGGCTGGAGCAGCGTGGGAGCCCGTGGAGAACAAAGGGGTGCCACAGGCCAACCTGCTGAGCTCCCAGGACAAGGAGGAAGAAACCAAAGAAGTTCTCAATGTGAAGAAATCAAGTGAGAGCAAATGATAGTAAAATTACTTAAGAAAGAATACAAAGAAGATCTTGAAAAATCAAAGACTAAGTCAGAACTCAACGCACCAGCGAACATTGCAACATAAATGCATTTTGTTTTGTTTTTTAAAAAGAAAAAAAAGAGAGAGAATAAAGGGACAGAATGTTGGAATAGCGGCGACCAGGCCTAGAGTGGCCAGGCACAAGGCAGTGGCAGCTGGGCCCGGAGCAGCAGTGGCCAGGCCCCAGAGCAGCAGCAGCCAGAACAAGAGCATCAACGGCCAGCACTGGAGCAGCCAGACCTGGGGCAGTGGCAGCCAGGCCTGAGGCAGAGGCGGCCAAGCCCAGGGTGGCCAGTCCAGGAACACCCAGACACGGAGTGGCTGGGCCCGGAGAAGCCCGGTCCAGAGCAGCCGGGTTGGGAGCAGCCAGGCCCAGAACAGCAGTAGCCAAGCACGAAGCATCCAGGCTGGGAGCGGCCAGGCTCGGAGCAGCTGGGTCGGGTGCGGCCAGGCCCGGAGCAGCGGCGGCCAGGCTGGGAGCGGCCAGGCCCAGAGCAGCTGGGTCTGGTGTGGCCAGGCATGGAGCAGCGGCTGCCAGGCTAGGAGCGGCCAGGCCCGGAGCAGCAGCTGCCAGGCTGGGAGCAGCCAGGTCCGGAGCAGCCGGGTCTGGTGCGGCCAGGCCCGGAGCAGCGGCTGCCAGGCTGGGAGCGGCCAGGCCCGGAGCAGCCGGGTCTGGTGCGGCCAGGCCTGGAGCAGCAGCTACCAGGCTGGGAGCGGCCAGGCCCGGAGCATCCGGGTCTGGTGCGGCCAGGCCCGGAGCAGCGGCTGCCAGGCTGGGAGCGGCCAGGCCCAGAGCAACAGCTGCCAGGCTGGGAGCGGCCAGGCCCGGAGCAGCAGCTGCCAGGCTGGGAGCGGCCAGGCCCGGAGCAGCCGGGTCTGGTGTGGCCAGGCATGGAGCAGCGGCTGCCAGGCTAGGAGCGGCCAGGCCCGGAGCAGCAGCTGCCAGGCTGGGAGCAGCCAGGTCCGGAGCAGCCGGGTCTGGTGCGGCCAGGCCCGGAGCAGCGGCTGCCAGGCTGGGAGCGGCCAGGCCCAGAGCAACAGCTGCCAGGCTGGGAGCGGCCAGGCCCGGAGCAGCAGCTGCCAGGCTGGGAGCGGCCAGGCCCGGAGCAGCCGGGTCTGGTGTGGCCAGGCATGGAGCAGCGGCTGCCAGGCTAGGAGCGGCCAGGCCCGGAGCAGCAGCTGCCAGGCTGGGAGCAGCCAGGTCCGGAGCAGCCGGGTCTGGTGCGGCCAGGCCCGGAGCAGCGGCTGCCAGGCTGGGAGCGGCCAGGCCCGGAGCAGCCGGGTCTGGTGCGGCCAGGCCTGGAGCAGCAGCTACCAGGCTGGGAGCGGCCAGGCCCGGAGCATCCGGGTCTGGTGCGGCCAGGCCCGGAGCAGCGGCTGCCAGGCTGGGAGCGGCCAGGCCCAGAGCAACAGCTGCCAGGCTGGGAGCGGCCAGGCCCGGAGCAGCCGGGTCTGGTGCGGCCAGGCCAGGAGCAGCGGCTGCCAGGCTGGGAGCGGCCAGGCCCGGAGCAGCAGCTGCCAGGCTGGGAGCGGCCAGGCCCGGAGCAGCCGGGTCTGGTGCGGCCAGGCCTGGAGCAGCAGCTACCAGGCTGGGAGCGGCCAGGCCCGGAGCATCCGGGTCTGGTGCGGCCAGGCCCGGAGCAGCGGCTGCCAGGCTGGGAGCGGCCAGGCCCAGAGCAACAGCTGCCAGGCTGGGAGCGGCCAGGCCCGGAGCAGCAGCTACCAGGCTGGGAGCGGCCAGGCCCGGAGCATCCGGGTCTGGTGCGGCCAGGCCCGGAGCAGCGGCTGCCAGGCTGGGAGCGGCCAGGCCCAGAGCAACAGCTGCCAGGCTGGGAGCGGCCAGGCCCGGAGCAGCCGGGTCTGGTGCGGCCAGGCCAGGAGCAGCGGCTGCCAGGCTGGGAGCGGCCAGGCCCGGAGCAGCAGCTGCCAGGCTGGGAGCGGCCAGGCCCGGAGCAGCCGGGTCTGGTGCGGCCAGGCCTGGAGCAGCAGCTACCAGGCTGGGAGCGGCCAGGCCCGGAGCATCCGGGTCTGGTGCGGCCAGGCCCGGAGCAGCGGCTGCCAGGCTGGGAGCGGCCAGGCCCAGAGCAACAGCTGCCAGGCTGGGAGCGGCCAGGCCCGGAGCAGCCGGGTCTGGTGCGGCCAGGCCCGGAGCAGCAGCTGCCAGGCTGGGAGCGGCCAGGCCCGGAGCAGCCGGGTCTGGTGCGGCCAGGCCCGGAGCAGCGACTGCCAGGCCCGGAGCGGCCAGGCCCGGAGCAGCCGGGTCTGGTGCGGCCAGGCCAGGAGCAGCGGCTGCCAGGCTGGGAGCGGCCAGGCCCGGAGCAGCAGCTGCCAGGCTGGGAGCGGCCAGGCCCGGAGCAGCCGGGTCTGGTGCGGCCAGGCCAGGAGCAGTGGCTGCCAGGCTGGGAGCAGCCAGGCCCGGAGCAGCGGCTGACAGGCTGGGAGCGGCCAGGCCCGGAGCGTCCGGGACCGGAGCAACCGGTCCCAGAGCAGCCGGGTCGGGTGCGGCCAGGCCTGTAGCAGCAACAGCCAAGTCCAGAGCAACTAGGTCGGGAGCGGCAGTGACCAGACCCGGAGCAGCTGGTTGTGGAACGAACCAGAGCAACAGAGGCCAGGCCCGGAGCAACCAGGCCCGAAACAGCTCGCTCCTCGCCTGTACCTGCCCACGACTGCCTCTCAGACATGGCTGGAAACTTTTGCGGGAACTTGAGGGTCTGCTGAATCAAGTGATGAAGGCTTAGATCTGGATGTGTTGAGTTAGTATAGCGCTGGGGTGTTGATCTGTGAGTGCCTTGGGTGGGGCCTGGATGAGGCTGGTTGACCTATTTGAAAATGTCTTTTGTGTGAAGTGTATCATTGGGCATGTGGAGGTATTATTGATATGAGAAAATGCTAAGTAACAGATTTACTATCTGAAAAGGGATTTACTATCGGGGAAAGGGAGGGAGGAAGAGACTGAACATAAACTGTGCACCTATGGATGAGGACAATGGGGAATGGGGAGGGGGCAGAGGGTGGGGTGGGAACCTGGTGGAGGGGGGAAGAAATGAGGAACCTTTGTAATAATATGAACAATAAAGATTGATAAAAAAAAAAAAAAAGAAAGGGATAGCTTAAGATAAAGTGCTATGATTACTGTTTCACATTTTAGTGCAAATCATAAATCCACATATCCGTGGCCTTCCTTTTAATAGGGTTTATGACTAATTCATTTTAATTGTGTCCATATTAGATGGCATTTCATGTTGTTCTTCCATTTACTGACTTGTAATCCGCTCTTATTTCCATGTTTTATGGAGACTCTTGGCTTCGGATACATTGGGCACATTTAAGGACTCTCTGAGACTAATTATCGGTCACAGTCATGTTGTGATTTGTCCAGATGGCTCCCTCTCTGGCCCCCCTTTCTGTGTCTTCCGGAATATTGATGGCTCAGCCCTTGGGTTTTGCAGAGCCAGGTGCTTACATACACAGAGATGCAAGCGTGCCCTGGAAGAAATGCTCCCTCAGATCTAACACTCTCCTTCCGAGCTGGGATAACGCCCTCTGTCCGCTATGGGCAACTGACTCCGGCCAACGGGGTTTACCAGAAGGCTCCAAAACCTTAATCACGTTCTCCCTTGCTCCTTGTACTATCATAAAAATTATAGACAACCCCAGAGAATTTTATTTTATGTAAGTTATATCTGTAGATATTCACTGTATTAGAAATAGTCAAACTGAGAAATTGTAAAAGATGACTGCATTTAAAATATTGATAGCAAACTCATTATATGTTGACATAGAAATATAGTTAAATAAAACATAACTATGGTCTCCAAAACAAAAAAGTTAGAGGGAAGCATAGTTGGCTTTATGATTTTGCAAAGGACATTCAAGTCTGGATTAAAAGAAGATGTCTGGATTCTCACCCCACTTCCGCATTAACCTGCCCTCTCTCACGTGTCATGCAGCTCCTGGGAAACGCTCTGTACACTTGTGAAACCAACAAAAAGGGCAAATAGTGTCCTAATATTGTTATGGGAATAGTTTAGACCTACCCTTCCGTGGCTGTGGAGGGACCCAGGAATGCCCAGACTACCTTCTGAGAGCTGCTGGCTAAAAGCTCAGAGCGTTTTTTGTTTGTTTGTTTTAATATATTTTATAGATTTTTTACAGAGACAAAAAGAGAGGGATAGAGTTAGAAACATTGACCAGCCACCTCCAGCACGACCCCGCACTGGGAATGTGCCCGCAACCAAGGTACATGGCCTTGACCGGAATTGAACCCGGGATCTTTTTTTTTTTTTTTTTTTCTTTTTTTAAATATATTTTATTGATTTTGTACAGAGAGGAAGAGAGAGAGATAGAGAGCTAGAAACATCGATGAGAGAGTCATCGATCAGTTGCCTCTTGCACACCCCCTACTGGGGATATGCCCGCAACCAAGGTACATGCCCTTGACCGGAATCGAACCCGGGTCCCTTCAGTCCCCAAGCCGACGCTCTATCCATTGAGCTAAACCGGTCCCGGCTGAACCGGGGATCTTTTAGTCCACAGGCCAATGCTCTGTCCACTGAGCCACACCGGTTTTGGCAAAGCTCAGAGCGTCTGATCGCGGCTGATCAGGTAGGAGACTGTGACTGAGCCTCTGGCCCAATGCCCTCCTGGGGAAGAGGGGCCTTGGACTAGTGATTGGCACAGCGTGGGAGCCCGGCACATGGCAGCGGCCAGTGATCCCCACAGCACCCGTGGGGGTTAATCCAACTCGGAGCTGGGGAATGAGACAATCCAAGCCTCCGACTGCACAGGCTGGGCTTGGACCGCGGTGGTCCGTGAGCCCCAGGCTGAGACGTCTGGAGCTGAGGGGGATTCTAAGGGGATTAAAGACATGGCCAGGGCTTGGAAACATCGCTCTGCCGAGCTTAGAGAATGGACGGGAAGGAGTTAGGACCGCAGACAGGGCTCCAGGCAGCTGGGCAAGAACCGGTGAGGGGCTGTGGGGCTGAGGAAGGGCATCCACAGGCAGGCTGAGCAGGACTCTGCCCCGTGACCGAGGAGATGGAGGGAGGAGGGAGACACCGGAGGGTTTCTCTGCAGCCTACCCTCCCCCTGCCCCCCCAGTGGGCACCAGGCAGCCAGATGGCCCTTTAAACCATAAAGCGAGCCCTGCCATTCCTCCACTCCAATCCTCCTATTTACCTAATCGCACTCAGAGTAAAAACCAAACCCTCTGGCCCCAGGCCCCCTCCTGACGAATTTGGATTCACTCCTGGTCACGAGGCCGCACCCACGTGCCCTCCTACGCTCACCAGACGCACCCTAGCTGCAGGCTGGTTTGTCCTTCCCGCTCTTCCTTCTTGTTTTCTTCAAGTCCCTTCAAGTCTTAGATGGCGAAGCCCTCCCTTGCCACTCACAGACCAGAGAACAGCGTCCTCTAGTCTTGAGCATTTATCTCCACAGCACCTCCACCCGACTTGTATCTGAATCCACTGTCGGTGCCCCCGACTCCCTGCCCCACGAGGCGCTAAGCTCCAGGAGAACAGAACCTTGGCAGTTTCTCACTCATTCCTGTACTTGCTACACTGTTGGTGGATGAATGTGTGCAGGCAAAGGACCATACCACAGCCCTGCAGCAACTGCTCACTCCTGAATACCTTTGATTCCACAAAAACACAGTGACTCAGGGCTGACGGTGTTTTCTCAGCGTGCAGTGTAAGTCTGCCATACAGCCAAAGAGCTCCCATTGGCAGGGGAAAGTGCTCTTGACTGGGGTCGAACCCGGGACCCTTCCGTCGGCAGGCCACCGCTCTATCCACTGAGCCAAACCGGTCAGGGCTTGAAGCCCCTTTTAAAGTACTCATGAGGTGTAACAGGGGAGGGAGGCGACAAAGTCCTTGTCTCTACATCTCAAAGAGAGTGCAATGGCAAATACAAGATTTTATTAAAAAACAAAACCAAAAAAAACCCCTGCACAATTGCTGCCAACAGGTCATTTTTTAAGTTCTAGAAAAGACATGAAATTAGAAGAGGGTGTCCCAGCTCAGCAGTGAGAACATGCCGGTCAACAGGCTTCGTGGGGCTGTGTGAGCTGAACACCCAGGTGAGCTGCGTGTATCTAGGAGTGCGCGCTACCCCAGGCTTCTAGCCAAACAGGAAGCTGACACATCTTTCCTAGTCTCCTGTCTGTTTAACTTGCGGCTTTTAATAAAGAAGAGAGGCTCCCTTGGTTCATTAAAAATGTTACAAGCCCCACATGGAGCACCAGAGAACTTTTTGAAAGCAGTTCCTCGTAATTCACCCTTGGTAAGATAACTGGAAGTAAAAATAACTTCACAAATTTTATCCTTTCCAAAGAACTCAAAACACAACAAACCTAAATAAAAAAGCCTCTTAGGCCCATTTACTTACTGAAACGTCTCCGAACGCGCAGACAGGAAGGAATCCAGTGAGTACAGGTCCCAGTGCTCTTTTCCAGGGCCCTCCCCGTCTGAGGTCTGAGCACCGAGGACTGGAGGAAGGCAGGGGACCTCTGGACTCACGTGGGTTCGGGCACCAGGGAGAATGAGGCCGAGGAGCCGAACTTGGGGTAGTTCTTACTGACTCAGGCCCAGACGCTCACCAGAGGTCACGTGTCCTGGGCCCTCCCCTCCTCGGAGCCCCAGGCACTGCTGGGCGGCAATCACCTCCAGCTGATGCTCATGCGCCTTAGATCTGCCCCTCTGGGCCAGCTGGTGGTCCCTTCAGGTAAGTCTCCTGAACTCCCCAGGTGTGGGGACCTCCTGCAGGGACCCCCGCCTATACGTCAACAATAAGGCACCTTAGCTGTGTCCACAAGCACTGTGTTGTCCTGATTTGCTGGTCACTGAAGGACATCAACTATGTGAACGCTGGTATTTCATCGTATGACTGATGGTCTGGAACTTGTACCTCCAAACTTATTGCCTCCTCAAGTGACACCTTACGATACTTTAATTCCTAGTCCTAAGGTGGCCAACATGTTAACACAGGCTGAGGTTGCCTTTTAAGGTTTCCGTTAATGTTCATAACACATTGTTTTGAATAATGCTGGGAAATGGGCCTCCTTTGGTGGCAGATTTAATTCCGATCAACAGGCAATATCACAGTGTGTGAAAATTAGCAATAATTCCATCATGTTTATATGCAAATTCACTAATTGTCCTCAACATTTCTTTGATAGCTTGTGTTTTTCCCCCTTTTCTTTTAAGCCAATCCAATTTCATGAATGGCCTTTGGCTGCCTCCTAGGAGCTTTAGGGATGCGGAGATGGGCTGTGTGTGTGTGACCGCTCTCCTGAGGGCTGTGTTACCACCACAACCGGATCCCTGGATTCAACGGCACTTGAGTGACGTGACGCCTGTGCTCCTGGCATTGCAAGAGACAAGCTCAGGCAGGGGAGGGGTGACTCAGCCATTGGAAGGGCCATTACATTGGCATGAGGAGTCAGCGTTTTCCTTTTTCATGTCAGGGCAGACAGAACAGAATGCCATTCCCATAACACCCCGGGGCGAAGGGAAGGGGCTCCTTGGGGGCTGCCTGGGCTCCAGCTGCCTCAGGCTCCCAGTGCTAGGGGCGGGGACCCCCATGTGCAGTGCACCTTGGACCTGCTGGGACATGTAGAGGGTCCCTTGGGAATGCACATGGATGGCCTTTAAATTAATGTCAGCTGAGCCCGAGGGACTGGCATGGCCGTCCCTCAGAAACAGCCTCCCAAAATGTCAGAGACTGCCACCCTTATGGATTTTTTATCTTTATCCATGTGCTTGGAATAAGAAACGAATAGGACCTTGATGCTAAATCCCAGGAAGGAGGGAATGAATAGGACCTGGGCACACCCAAAACTCCTTGGACCTTAAACCCCCTCTGGAAATCCATAACGTGCTGTGTGGTCTGTGGTGGGTGTTGACTGTCCCTCCTTCAGAGTGACAGCCTCCACCGGGCACCCAGCTCTTGGATCTATTTCTGCCTCTTGGTCTCTTTCTTACTTTTATTTCTTAATCCCCAGCTCCTCCACTCAGGACCTGTCCTCTCCCTTTCCGTGCGGGACGCGGAAAAAGAAGCACGCACCGCAGGGACCAGAAGTTTTCAGGTGTCTGTACCCCCAGGACGTCCATGTTTCCAGCCCCCGCCCTGCAGGAACCTGGTGTGCTGCTTTCACAAGAGCCGAGCCTGGAGCCCTGCCCGCCCGGTTCCGGCAGCCCCGTGCACACCAGCCTGGAGCCCTGCCCACCCCCTCCAGCAGCCCTGTGCACACCAGCCTGGAGCCCTGCCCGCCCCTCCGGCAGCCCTGTGCACACCAGCCTGGGGAAAACGAAGTCGAGGCGGTCTCTCCCACGGGTTTCTCCAGCCAGCTGGCCGCGGGAAGGGGGGGACCAGGGAGTCCGCGTGTTGGGGGGAGGTCAGTCTGGAAGGATTCGAGGGGTGGGATTTAAACACAGCATCATTTTATAAATGGTTCCATGGAAGGTTTACAAACATCCATTACAAAAATAGACTCCTCGGAGGGCCACAGGCGGATCACGAATCACCTGGAACACCATCAGTGAGCAGCTCCTGTTCACGGCGTTCCCTCCGGCCACAGTCTCCGGAGGCGGACTGCATTGCAGACTGTCACTCTTTCCAGACACGCGTGACACATGTTTTCAATGCAAATGACAAAGACTAGCCCGGAGTAACGTGAACACAACACGGAGGAAAACTGAGCGCACCAGCACAGCGATCATCTGGTAGTAAAAACAGATGTATGCAGATGTTCATATCAAAATGAAGGACATTCACATAAGTTATGCCAATATACTGGGACCATTACCCCTAAGATCACGAGGACCACTGCTTACTGCTCCTGCCTGACAAAGGTCTGAGGAGGTTCTGCGACAGCCGGAAGACACATGAATTGCACAGATATCCAAGAACATCTGTGCAATTCATAGAACATACGTCGGACCTACAGCAAGGTGACAGCTACGTGAGCACGTCGCTGACCAGTGCCCTTCCACGGTGGCCGCTGGTGATAGGAGGACAAGACCACTCCTTATAAACCTGGGAAATACAGCTGGAGGACAGCGCTCAGAGCCCAAGCAGATGACTCACGGGAAGCAATTAGAAGCAGGATCTAAGAAAAGGAGCAGCCTAAATGAAGAAAATGTTTTTAAAAAACTGCTTTGTATATTTTTCTCTCCCAGGGAGTCCCACAAGAGGGCATTCTGGGACTGATGGCTGGCCTGCTGTCCTCCAGTGACCTGTTCAATCAGTGCCAGGCCCAGCCTGGCTCCTGGAAGGAGAAATACTGACCTATGATGGGCTGCCTGGCCACCTGGGGCCTGTGGGCTCCTTCCCAGTGGGTCTGGATGGATCTCCTGCAGCTTGGGGGGGTGGGGGGGAGCGGGGGAGCGGGGTGAATGGAGGCCACAGGACAGTGCAGGGCAGTGTGGTGGGCTGCACAGTCCCATTTCCAAGAATATCTGTGTGATTCTTTGTAAACTTGGGATGAAAAAGCCAGGAATAAAACGCAAGCCAGCTGAAACCAGTTTGGCTCAAAGGTTCCAGGTTCGATTCCGGTCAAGGGCATGTACCTTGGTTGCGGGCACATCCCCAGTAGGGGGTGTGCAGGAGGCAGCTGATTGATGTTTCTAACTATCCCTCTCTCTTCCTCTCTGTAAAAAAATAAAATATATTAAAAAACAAAAAACGCAAGCCACAGCAAGGGTGTCACACGGGGCAGGGTTTGGCAGTATTTCACCAGGAGATTCAGAGTCCGGAAAACTCGATGTTTTCCTCAGTTCTTCCCACACAACACCATGTTTCTGATTTCTCCATCTTAAAAACATAAAATGCCACAGAACTACAAATCAGATGGGAAAGCGCTTTTGAGAACAGGGACTAAAAAGAGGCCATTTCCCCCTCCAGGCAGATCTAAGATGATGACGTCAGGAGGCGGCCCCACGCTGTTCACACTCCGGAAAGCCCCCGAGCGATGCCAGTACGGGCGAGATTTGGAAATCTGCACCCAGTTCTGCATCACATTGTAATCCCTCTCCCTCCCCATCTCCAGTAAGATGACTACCAGGGTCATATTTAGTCTATGTAGCCTTGTGATTGCAAAATCAAGCATCCCATCGGTTACAATAACAGCCTCCAGACGAAGAATGTCCAAACACTGCAACACGCCACATCTCTTCAGGCGCAGGCTCTGTTTTCCCCTTTTCTGAGTAGCTTCTGGGACAGGCCACTGTCAGAGTCCACGTGACTGCAAGCCCGCATCTACCTTCGCACCGTGACAGCTGATCTGTCCCCCCGAGGACTGGGGACCCCAGCCCCCGCCTTCCGCCGGAGGAGTGTGGCTCCACGCTGGGAAAGACAAGAACAAAGTGCACACGCACAGTGGGCCTGCCACTGAGCTGCACTCCGCTGACATGTGGATGACATGGATGGGTGGGTGGGCGCGGTATTCGATGGGTCGTTTATTGTTTTTAAAATGCTCGTCACTCGCAGATGCCTCTCCACTTAGAAGACGTAACACAGTCCAACAACGGCTTACTCACTCGGTGCGACACCGGAAATCCACGCGTTCCTGTTCCTGCCATTTATTCTACTCTTATTCATAACATCCTACACGCTCGAAGCTATTATGGAAATATCTAAAAAAAACGTTTTCGGGAGAAACCTTTTGTACCGCATCGTTTTATTTCATACTCCACAGAATTGTTATGAACATTAGAACAAAAGGCTTAGAAATTAGGCTTTGGTCTTCATGTAATCTGGGCCCAAGTGGGAACAGCTTTGGTGACACAATGGAACTAACCGCACAAATTCTAGTCTTGTCATCGGAAAGGACACATTTACAAAGACCAAGTGCCCCCTTCGGCAGCTATGATCCGCGGTATCCAGGTCGCTGAGGAACTCCCAAAGGGGGGCGGACGTGGGGAGTGTGGGCGGGTACCACATCGGGGGCTGCGCCAGGCACAACACCGGGAAGAGCATCAGTCTGCTACGTGTGTCTCTAAGGCAGACGGTCCGACTTCTTACACAAGAGCTAAAATACGGTGCTTGTTAAGAGGTAGAAAATGCTAAGACAGTGTCTGAAGACAATCAGCTATTAGCGACAAAGTCGCACTGCGGTGGGGAAGGAGCTGGAGGTTTTACACTGAACGGGACACCCCACACTCGGCGGCGATGAGGTCACACGGGGCGGGTGGGGTGGGGGGCCGAGGCCGGAGGCCGGGTGCTGGGAGCAGGAACCAGTGTCTGCACTTGTCAAGGACTTGGCTGTCCAGGAGGAGAAAGCTCCTCCTGCCTCTGCTCTCCGGGATTTCATCCTGACGTTTAACTCCTGGGGATTGCTCGGCTTAAGAGTAGTTCCTCTGAGTGACGGTCCAGTCTGCACGGGAGGCCATGGAGGGATGGCTCAGAGGCTCCCTCTTCCAGAAGGCGCCACGTGCATCTTCTATAAAAACAGGTGTCCCCACGCCGCTGCCCTCTCAGCCACCACCATGCCGGTGCAGGTCTCCGGCCTCTGTGTGAGCAGCCGGGAGCGGTCCGAGGCAGAGAGACTGAGCCGCCAAACTGAACTGGGGTGGTGTCCGCCTGGGAGAGCAACCCTGGGCATTCTTCTCCTTTTGTAATGCACCTGGGAGACACGGACTGTTTTCTCTCCGACGTTCATTTTATAAGGCATCCATTTAGTCTGAAACTTCCTAACCTTTGGGAGATTAGTGTTAAAGCTTTGTTTGCAACCCACGCATTAGCATTCAATCTTCCATTTTTATTAAATACTTTATATATATATATATAAAAGCAATATCGAGGTGTTCTACATTCGTATAAACAATCATGATAACATCGGAAATTGTAAAGAACCCTAACTGAAGAAAATATATACTTGAATCCTTACAACGCTACATTAAGCACAGTGATCGTTGGGGAGGGCTTTGTAAGAACGCAGACATAGGATCGTGGCTCGGGGAGGCCGGGAACGCAGAGGGCTTCTCGCCCCTCACCACAGGACGGGGTGGTCCAGCTGCGAGAAGCCGA
Source organism: Pipistrellus hanaki (assembly GCF_964339955.1). Lineage (NCBI taxonomy): Eukaryota > Metazoa > Chordata > Mammalia > Chiroptera > Vespertilionidae > Pipistrellus > Pipistrellus hanaki. The sequence goes on from NC_140512.1 coordinate 5,161,746, forward strand.
GGTCCTTCCGCAGCTCCAGGTAGGTGCCGTTGCTCACCCAGGAGTCGTCCGCGGATTTCCTGTGGGAGGCAAGGAGGTCTGGAGGCTCTGGACAGTCCCGTCCTCCCCGCCCTCCCCCATCCCACCCTCACATGCATACAGGTTTCCTGTGAGGAGCCTGCACACCCGGAACCTTCCTCTGGTGTCTGACCTTGTTCTCAGACACAGAGGCTGTCCAATACGGTGCCTCTGGGAGAAGATGGCCACCGCCTGGCGCATGACTGCATACAACTGAGTCACCAGGGGGCTCAGATCAAGCGGGAAATTAACATGAAAAACAAATGGAGTAGCCGAAACCAGTTTGGCCCAGTGGATAGAGCGTCGGCCTGCGGACTGAAAGGTCCCAGGTTCGATTCCGGTCAAGGGCATGTACCTTGGTTGCGGGCACATCCCCAGTAGGAGGTGTGCAGGAGGCAGCTGATCGATGATTCTCTCTCATCGATGTTTCTAACTCTCTATCCCTCTCTCCTCCTCTCTGTAAAAAAATCAATAAAATATATATGATCTCTCGCTGTGTAACACACACCCCGGTGGGGGACCATGCTCGGACACGGACTTAACAAGCTGGCCGGCCTCAGGGACCAGGTGAGGGCGGTCTCGTTGCTTCCCCCACCAGCACTCCCTGAGCGCTTCCTTGCAAACCCACTGGGCTGGACACCCTGAGACACAGCAGAGGCGGCAAGAAGACAGGACGCTGGGGAGGAGGAGGTTGGGACAGCCAGCGCCCAGCGTCACAGAAGGTCAGGCCCTCGCAGAGGGGAGGTGTCACCCTCTGAAGCTGGAAGCACATCAGGGACCTCTTATTGGGGAGGAGACACCCTGTTCACTCTCTCCACACCAGAAGCGTCCGGTGCCGCCAGCACCTCCCAGCCCCCCGCCCGGGCCCGGCGCTCACCGGAAGAACCGCGGCTGGTGCTCCACGCCGTTCTCCTCCAGCACCCGCCGCCGGTCCCGCTGCAGCTGCTCGATCCGCTGCTTCTGCGCCTCGGCCTCCTCCACGTTCCCTTCCTCCAGGAACCTGAGCGTGGAGGGGGAGAAGGGACTGAAGGCCGCGGAAACGGAGCCACGCCACTGCTGCCATGGCAGGTGTCCACGCTGGATGACCCAAACGCTCTCCTCTGCACAGGCCCTTCCCCAGCCCCTCAAACAAGACTGTGGCTTTAGACTGGCGACATATACATACGTACATGTTCAACAATCATGTCTGTGCAAAGTGATTCGGAGTCAAGTCTCCCATTCATCCTCGTCTCTAATTCCTGTCACCTGTTTCCTGCCCGCCCCACGCCACTGCGCAGGTAACCCAGGGCTGTTAGTTCCTAGTGCGTTCTCCTAGAGAGTCTACACCTTCTGAAGATATAAATGGCAGCATGCTACAATACTGTCTATGCCGTGGCTTCTTTTGTTTTACCTTTTTAAAAATTCTCACCAGAGGCTATTTTTTTCGTTGATTTTTTTTTTTTTTTTTTTTTTTTTAAGAAAGAGTGGATGGGAAGGAGGAAGAGGAGAGGAGAGCATGAAACATTGATGTAAGAGAGACACACTGATTGGCTGCCTCTTGTATGCACCAACCTGGGCCAGGGGTTGAGTCTGCAAACGAGGTAGACGCCCTTGACCTGGAATGGAACCCTCAACCCTTGGGTCCACAGGCCGACCTCTAACCACTGAACAAAACCAGCCAGGGCTTGTTTTACCTTTACTTAACAATATGGGGTGGGGAGAAAGTAGCTTTACAGTTATGAGTACTGAAACAGAATTCATTATTGTATTTTTATTAATTATTTTATTATTTTCTATATGAATAACTATAAACTACTTTTTCTCCACCCTGTATGTCTTGGAGATCTTCCTTGGTTGCACACAGACATCTTTCATTTTTTATATAGTTGCGTTATATTCAATTGTGTGGACATACCGGAATTTATTTAAATAATTTCCTGCTGACAGACACTGGGGATGCTTCCAATTTTTAAATGTAATTTATCATTAATGCTGCAATGAATGACCATGTCTATCTGTCATTTTGTGCATGGGTAAGTGTACATGAAAGGAGAAATTTCCAGAAGTGAGATTGCTGGGTTAAAGGGTGAGTTTGTAATATACATATAACCAACTGCCCTTCATGGGGATCATACAACCCACATCACCACCAGCAATGCCACGGGTGTGCCTCTGCCCCGCAGCCTCAGCGCACACCGCACTGTGAGTCTTTGCTGTCGACGGGCTAGGAAACGGGACGTCCATGGGGCTCTAAGATTCCATCTGTGTGTGAGCCGGAGCATCTCCCATGTTTGAGGGACATCTGCATTTCTCGCTTTGTGACCTGTTCATGTTCTCATGTCCTTTTTTTAAATGAGTTGATCTTGGTTTCTAGAACCAGTTCATGAAATGAGCTGCAAGTGCAGATTCCTCAGTTTGTCATTTATCTGTTCACTCTGAGTATGTACTTTATTTACTTTGTCATGAAAGGTGTTGTTGAATTTCTTTCCTTTTTTTTTTTTTTTTTTTTTTTTTTTAATAAAGTTAAATTTTTACCCTTTTTTCTTCTTCTTCTTCTGAATTTTGGATCTTAATTAGAAAGGCCTTGGAGGGGAGATAATTCTTTCCATTTTATAAAGTAGGAATCTGAGGCTGAGAAAGATTAAAAGGCTTATATGCCCACAGCTTGTTAGCAGCAAACAAAGAATCAAACGCTGGCTCTCAATGCATCGAAACAATTCAAATTCTAGGGGTGGGCGAGGAGGTGCTTTTTATTCTTTCAGTACACGGTAAGTTTTATTTTTATTGAGTGCAGTGAAACTCTTAAGAACGAACACTGTTTGATACTTCAATAGAAACGGGCTCTCCTGAGGACTGGAAGCCACGCCCACACAGCGCTAAGCGGGCTCCGTTCCTGCCTCGCGGCTGCTTCCCCCTGGCCCGTATTCCTGACGACATCCTCTCTCTCAGGCCCTCTGTGCCCGGGGAGATGCTAATAACAGTCTTTAGAAAACCTTTTCCATCTCTGGAGACAAAGATTGGAAAAAACAAATCCTTACCTTTGGTCCGGCCTAAATCGAGTGTCAGTGGGTGGTAATAAAGTCTTCAAGGATGAATCAATTTCATTTAATTCCAGCGCAAACTGTGTGAAGCCATAATACTGCTCGTAGCCTTTGGGCATGGGATCTACAAGAAAAAGAGATCATTCATCCCTAACTTGCATTTCATTTCATTTCATTTACTTATTCATTTCATTGATGTTACTTTTAAAAAATATCTATATTTTATTGATTTTTTACAGAGGAAGGGAGAGAGATAGAGAGCTAGAAACGTCGACGAGAGAGAAACATCGACCAGCTGCCTCTTGCACACCCCCTACTGGGGATGTGCCCACAACCAAGGTACATGCCCTTGACAGGAATCAAACCCGGGACCTTTCAGTCCGCAGACCGACGCTCTACCACTGAGCCAAACCGGTTTCAGCGATTTTATTGATTTTTTTACAGAGAGGAATAGAGAGTTAGAAACATCAACCAGCTGCCTCTTGCACACCCCCTACTGGGAATGTGCCCGCAACCAAGGTACAGGCCCTTGACCGGAATAGAACCTGGGACCCTTCAGTCTGCAGGCCAACGCTCTATCCACTGAGCCAAACCGGTTTTCAGCTGATGTTACTTTTTAATTCCTTCACCGTTTTCATCTCAGACCAGATGAAATTTCTCTCAGCTCTGAACTCTTTTATTTCTATTAAGATATCCTGGTTAACCAGCAGAGGCTAAATGCTGCCCTGTACGTTTTCTTCTCTCCAAGTTTTCTCCTACTCACAAGGGTAAGGCCTCCTCTCTATGGTCGCACAGCAAATTTATAAAACACCGTGAAGTTTCTAGACAGTTTCCAGGGGTCTTCAAACTACGGCCCGCGGGCCACATGCGGCCCGCAGAGGAGTCTGATCCTGCCCGCCAGGTTTTTTGGGCAGTGAGCGCAGCCGAGGTGTTACAGTAGGAATTAGTAGTTCATATAGTCCGGCCCTCCAGCTCTCTGAGGAACCGTGATCTGGCCCCCACTTTAAAAAGTTTGAGGACCCCTTAAGCTATAAAAATTGTTCATTTACTAAAATAAACTACCTGTAAAAAAAAGCTCTCCGTCAATTTTTCCTGACAAACAAGACTGCCACTCTATAATCCAGGTGTGTTCTTTAAAATGCCCACTCAAGGGGGGAGAGAGAGAGAGAGAGGGAGGGGGGGAGGGAGAGGGAGAGAGGTGAGGGACAAACACCAATTAGTTGCCTTCTGTAGGTGCCCTGACTGGGAATCGAACCTGCAACCCAGGTATGTGGCCCGATGGGGAATCAAACCGGCAACCCTTCAGTGCACAGGACGACACTCAACCAACAGAGCTGCCCCAGCCGGGCTAGAGAATCCATTTTCCTTTTGAAAGATGCCAACTTCTCCTAAAACTATTAATATGTGTCCTCCCTAAGATGGTGCTGAACTCCTAGCAAGTGACCAATAAACGTTATTCTTTCTCCCATACCTGCCCTGCTTCTCACATTCTTTAATCATTAAAGTTTAATGTAAAACCATCTCAGCAGAAGCCAGGAATAGAGGATTATGCTGGCAGAAACACAGCCGCTGGGACTAAGGGGATGATGGGAAAGAAGGAAGAAAGCTATGGGTTACTGGCATTTCACAGGCTGGGACCACAGAGTGCTCCAGCTGCACAGGAGCTAAGGGGCGAGTGACTGGGTGACTCAGAGGCCCCCAGGCTGCCGCTGCCACGGCAGGCCCAGACGGCCTAGGCCTCGGGGGTGAGGCTGCCCCCACCTGGCGGAGGAGGGTGGGCCCTGTGCTGCAGCCCAGCATGGCCACCACCCGGAGCCGGGGGCCCAGAGGGTTATTCTGGTCCCTTACTGCCGAATGACATTTTCTCCTTGCCAGTTTAGGCTTGCTTGGGGCCTGTCATCCCTTCCGTGTCTCCCTTCGGAATGCCGATCCCGTGCCCATCCCATCGCTGTATTTTGGAAGCACATGTTGGTTCCCCGGGCTCACAGCTGGAGGGGATGAATCACACAGCAAGCCTCACCCACGGCCTGACTGACACTCAGATGACGACTTCGGACGTTAGAAGTGATGCTGACATGAGGTAAGTTGATGCTGAAATCTGGGCGGCTGCGGGGATGGAATAAGCAGATTTTGCCTGTAAGAAGGACAGGAATCTGGGGCCCAGAGGCAGAGTGTTAGAGCCTGCATGTATCCTCCCAGAATTCACATGAAGCCCTCCCTCCGTGTGGCTGTGTTCGGAGACTGGCCTCTGAGGGAGGAATGACGGTGAAATGAGGTCAGAAGGACGGGGCCCTGAGCGCATGGCTGCCTGCGAGCCAGGAAGAGGCTCCTCACCAGGACCCACACGTGCCAGCACCTTGATCTTTGATTTCCCAGCCTCCAGAACTACGAGGAAATACATCTCCGTTGTTTAAGCCACCCAGTGTGGTGTACGCTGTTATAGCAGTCCAAGCAGATTCACCGAGATGTATTGCCCTAGCTTGAATTCCAGCTAAAAATCAAGCTAAAAGTACCCAAACTTACAAATTGGGTGAATCAAACGCAGGCCAATAAGATCACTCAACGCCTGAGCTCTTGCTGCTCACACAGACGAATGCAAATATTTCCCAGGAACTTTCTTCAGGCCTTTTTTTTTTTTTTCTTCCCCCAGACCATTTTTGAAGTTTCAGAAGTCCCTTCTGTCAAATTCTAGGTCTAATTCTCTGAGTATCCTAAACCTGAAAATCCTACCAAAGCTTCCTAATGTGCCTTCACAAATCTATCCCGGCTCCCTCCCCCGGGGCGAAGGCAGTGTTTTCCGTGGAGAGGGAGGGGCTGGCTGCCCGCGGTGGGGCAGAGGCCCCAGGCCAGGGAACAACAGGGACCCCAGGAGCAGCGGCTCGCACCGCACCCTTCCATCCGGGCTCCACCTCCCTCCCAGCGGGGACCGAGCTCCGCGGGGTGCACACTGGGACCCTCCAGCAATGCTTCCTTAGCAGGATCTCTCATGCCCCTGAGCCTCTGCAGCTAGGACTGCGGCCCAGGCGCCAATCCCTTCCCACTGCGACTACCCTGTGGTGGGAGGGGTGGCCGCCGCCCTGGTGCCTCTTCCACAGCATCTCCCTTCCGGCCTCCATAGGAGATGCTCACACACTGGTCAGGCGGCCCTGTGAACTCCCTCGAGGATGCGTCTACCCATCTGACTCGCTCTGCCCGCCCAGCTGCCCAGGATCGCTGTGGGATGGGGGTCTGGACCCGCTTCAGGCTGACAAATGTAAGGGCATTTCCCGGGGCCCTTGGGAACCCTCCCTTCCTGCGGAAGGAGGCACGGCGGAGAGAATGCTCCTGTCCTCCGGTCTCCCTGCTCGGCGGGCTGCCCCGGGGGGATAACATGCATTTACACCCACGAGGGACAATCATGGTCATACTGGGAGTCACAGAAGGTGCCCTCAACGACCTGTGCTCCCTCTCAGCAACCCAGGCACGCCCCCCCTCCCCCCTCACTTACTATTAAGTATGGGCACACAGCCTAATGCTTTAAGCCACCATTAGAATGGCTTTCTTGTTTTGTATTGATTGGTCCAAAGTATCCCTAATGGTGGTCTCTCAGCACAACGGGTTTATAACGTGACCAAGACTGGGAAACACACTTAGGAGATGAACTAAGTCTGAGCTCTGGGAGCCCGTGAGGAGGGTCTGGCTTCCCCGTCCTCCTCCCACAGCTGCTTCCGGCTCAGCATCCTTGTGGGATGGCAAGGCGTGGCCGAGTGGCTGTGGTGCTGGATTGGTCTGGGGATCCCTAACTCTCGTAGAACCCCCAGGTCACCCCGCTTTCCCAGTACATTTTCCTCTTTGTCCTGCTGAAGAGCGGCTTCTTGTCCCCGACTGATGTCCCGTCTGTGCCCGGGGAACAGGCGCAGCGGCTGGTGCTGATGGGAGACGGTGGCCACGCGTTAGCTATGGCCTCGTTCTGGGATAAGAACCCAGGGCCTCCCCGCGGACAGCGGCGCTGCTGACGAGCACGGGAATGAGTCTGAGACATGATCCGGCGAAGGAAGGAGGGATCGACAGCCCTAACCGGTTTGGCTCAGTGGATAGAGCATCAGCCTGTGGACTGAAGGATCCCAAGTTCGAGTCCGGTCAAGGGCATGTACCTTGGTTGCGGGCACATCCCCAATAGGAAGTGTGCAGGAGGCAGCTGATCCATGTTTCTCTCTCATTGATGCTTCTAACTCTCTATCCCTCTCCCTTCCTCTCTGTAAAAAAAATAAATAAAATATATTTAAAAAGAAGAAAAGAGGGACTGACACCTCAGACACAGTTAGAAGCAGCTGGAGACTCCATGGCCGCTGACACCCGAGGCAGCCGCCCGCCCGCCCGCCCCACAGCCCCGGCCCGGCCCCTGACACTGACTGGCCCTCCAGACGCAGGTGGAGGAGGACGGGCCGCCGTAGTAGATGCTCTCGTGCCATTTCCCGAAGAGCCGGTGCACCGCCTTCCCGCTCCGGTCATACACCGTCCCTTCGATCTCGCGCGAGTTCGTGCTCCAGTATTTTGCCTGGGATTCAAAGGGGAGAGTTGACTGATTAGTATTTTGGGGTCAACTTAGTACCAGACTTGAAGAGGGGGAGGGGAGAGGAAAAAGAAAGAACCGAAAGGGAAGTTCCATATTGCATATAGTTTGCCAGTTTTGGATTCTATCTCGTCTTTAAAATCACACTTTTAGTTATTAAATAAAAATGAATAGCTAGCCCTTTAGAGTTTGCAATCTCAACCAGCCAACATTCGGGAATTCCATGTGTGTGTAAGAGACTTTTTTCCCTACTTTTTCTACATGCAAAGAAATAGGAAAGCTCAGTTCCATATCAGCTAAATAGTGTGGCTAGCCTGTAAGCCCCCACACATGCTGTGCCCAGGGCCACGGATCGAGCCTGCAACCGAGGTACATGCTCTTGGCCTGAATCAAACTCAGGACCCTTCAGTCCGCAGGCCCACACTCTACTGACTGAGCCCAACTGGCCAGGGCCTGACAACTGCAATTTAAAAGAAATGTAATTCACTTATTTTTTTTCTCTAAAGGCACAAGACAGTCTTTTGTAAACCAATAAAGGTGGCTGCTTTGTAAACCAATAAATTTTCTATCATCCCTCCACTCCCCTCCCCCAAATCCAGATCTGTTCATCTAACTACAGGAACCTTAGGCAACGCACATTCACACTGAGGTTGGTCCAGTCTGAGACCAGCTGGGCCCAGCTCAGCCGGGAGGGTTTTATGCAGTACTACGCCGCGCCCAGCAGAGGGAGCTCTAGCTCCCTAGAGTGGATTTTCTCCAAACCTTTCAATTACCTGACTGCCCTACAAAATCTCTATGCATTACTCCATAAGTCAAAAATCCAATTGCTGTTTTCAGCCAAAACAGGGTCTATATTTGGAAGCCTATGAGGTTGAGTGGCATTTTCAGGCCACATTCCCAGGCTGGTAAACAAGGGAGGCAGGGCGGTGTGCAGCGGCATCTCCACCTGAATCTGATTCATACCCCAGTCCCCGCGTCCTGCAGAACCGAGGAGGAAGCTATAAATACCGCCCGGGCTCCGAGCTTACTCCGAACCCGCACTCGGACTTCTTTCCTGCAGATGTCTGCCCACAGTCCACTGCAGGGAAGAGGGCAGACTCTCTCACCTCTCATGGACACACACACCTACTCGCCTCCCTCATGGGCAGGTGCCACGTGGGCGGCAGGGTTCCTTGGGGAAAGTGTGGGCCAAGGGGGCTCACGGGAGCAGGGTGCGCAGATTCCCGCCCAGACGGCCTCTTGCTTCTGCTTTGCAGGGAGCTTAACGAAGCTTTCAGGCAGGGCCATGTTTACTTTATGTGCGTCTCTACCAGGCTTATGTCCGACTACAACCCAGTTTGACTTATGGGGTGTAAGAAAGATCCCAGTCCAGCCCTAGCTGGTTTGGCTCAGTAGATAGAGCGTCAGCCTGAGGACTGAAGGGTCCCAGGTTCGATTCCAGCCAAAGGTACATGCCCGGGTTACGGGCTCGATCCCCAGCGTGGGTGTGCAGGAGGCAGCCAATCATTGATTCTCTCTCATCATTGATGTTTCTATCTCTCTCTCTTCCTCTCCCTTCCTCTCTAAAATCAATAAAGTATATATTATATATAAAAAAAGAAAGATCCAAGTCCATCTCTTAATCATGTCCCCCACCAGCTATAGAGAGGTACCCCAGGAAGTCCCACAATTAGAACCTAATAACTCTGCTTAGAACTTGGATCTGAATTCAGGGCAAACATTTCTTTGAGGGGGTAACACTCCAAAGCCATGTTAATATTGAGATTTGCAACAGCAAGAAGGGATCTGAGGAGGAAGTGGGGAGGAGGCTCCGGTTAAGGCTGGTGGAGGGCCACGCTGACGGGCAGGTGGTCACTCAGGCCAGCTGCTCACTCATCCTGCGCTGAGTCTGCTGGGTCCGGGCCCCGTTTCCTGCGGCAGCTGCGCCCCGAGTGAGAGTGAGGAGTGAGAGCGAGCGGGCGTCTGCTTTTCTGGAGCCCGGAATGGAGGGAGGTGTGGGGAGCAGAAAGTAAACACGTAAATCCACGGGGCGGCTCACTACAGACAGCAATAAGAAAATGGGACGTGACAGAGTCACTGACAGGGCAGGGCAGGTGAAGGAAGGATCTGGGGAGAGAGAGTGAAGAGAAAGGCCAGGGCGGTCAGAGGACAGAGAGGAAGGATGGGGACGAGGGGCCGGTAGGAGCTGAGGTTGGAGAGGAGAGAGGTCAGTGTGTGTGTGTGTGTGTGTGTGTGTGTGTGTGTGTTGTGTACACACGTGTTTGTGAACTGGATGTTTCTAGCTCTCTATCCCTCTCCCTGCCTCTCTGTAAAAAAATCAATAAAAAATATATTTTTAATAAATTAAAAAATAATAATGGAGAGAATCCTTGATCAGCGGCTTCCTGCATGCCCCACACTGGGGCTCCAACTGTGACCTCTTGATTCATAGGTCGACGCTCAGCCACTGAGCCGTGCTGACCGGGCTGACACGTTTCAGAAGAGCCCCTGGCTGCTGCCCTGAGGGCGGCCCAGAGGGGAGGATGGTGGAGGCCGAGGAGCTGTGGCCCTGGCCCAGGTGAGCGTGGGGCTTGGACCAGCGCCCCCGGCCAGCACTGCCTGTCTGCTGGCACAGACTGAGGGCCAGAGGTTCCCCACGGCCCCGAGGCCCAGCTCTCAGGCCTTCCCGGGGGAGCAGAGCCGCGGGCCGCGCCCACCTTGATGAAGTTCACTTTGCAGTGGCAGGAGTCGTCATTCAGGTTCTTGATGACGATCTCCCCGTAGTGCTCGATCCACCGCTGCCCGCTCAGGATGTTGTGGATGCAGGAGGTGACTTTGTTCCACTCAAAGTGGTCCCCGAAACTAGAGGAGGGAAAGGTGGGAGGGAAGGGAAGTGGTCATGGGGAAGAAGGGGGGTTTTCACAGTCTGCTCGCTCTCCACACATACGTGTGCACACACATGTATATGTGCATACAGGGACACATGTGTGTGCATATTACGCACCTATGTGTATACCCACATATAGCATATGTGTAAGCCTTAAGATACATATATCTTAAATCTTTTACAATGAGGGAGTATTCAGATTCCAGTTCAACAGGTACATAATAATGATATAAGACCAAACACTTACATGGCACACGCCATGTGCCAAGTACTAGTTAACGTGTTTATTTTCACAACAGTCCTATGAAGTGGGCGGTGCACTGTCCCGGGCTCACAGGCGGCAGCACTGGAGAGCGGGAGGTTACGTAACCCCTGGGATCTGCCATAGAGCGAGCTCTGGGGTCCTGGCCGCCTGGCTCCAGGGGCCACGTTTTGTTTTATGAAAAGTATCAACCGTCCCTGAAAGGTCACGGCCACACCTTTCTGAAAAGGAATTCAGACCGCGAGGCAGGACAGCACGTTAACGAGAACCATCATTCTTAGTTTTGTTGGAAAGCATAAATGAGTTTTTTAAAAGTGTCTTTCCTGGTCATTTTGGCCTCTAAGACGCATTTTCATTTGAGGGAAATAAAATGTGAGGTCGTCACAATAAGGAACGCTCGCATTCACTGTCAAACAGATTAAAAAACCAAACCAGACACCAGCATGGTAGGGACGTGGGCAGCTTGCTCTACAGGCTGCCATCTTGGCCCTAAATTCTCCGAGGTTCCCAACCACAGAGGCACTTACGCCGGCAGAGTCACATGGGTTGTGCCGATGGGAACGATTTCCATGGATTTGCCCCAGAACTTGTTTTTCCATCTCACATCTGAAAGGAAATAATACCGGGCGTTACACATTTACCGGGAGAGCTAGGTTGACAAAAGAGTTCTTCGGCTGCATAAACGATCAATCACAACATGGAACAATCTCTCCATAATAAAACCCCTTATCATGCGGGATAACTTTAAAATATATACACTTTTTATTGATTTCAGGAAAGGGAGAGGAAGAGAGAGAAAGATAGAAATATCAATGATGAGAGAGCATTATTGATCAGCGGCCTCCTGCACCCCCCTACTCCCTCACTGGGGATCAAGCCTGAAACTCAGACATGTACCTCAACTGGGAATCGATCTGTGACCTCCTGGTTCATTGGTCAATGCTCAACCACTGAGCCCTACTGGCTGGGCACAGGATAACTTTTATTCTCTATAGTGGCCCGGTGCACAGATTTGTGCACATTGAAAAGAAATTAATTAGAAGGTGGCCGGCAGGGCAGGACTGGGGAAGACGGGCTGGACACGCCCTGGAGCCAACCTCCCACAGTCCCTCCCTGGCCGGCCACAACTGAGGTGGTGCTGTGGCTCAAATGGGGTCTGCAGACTGGGCCCTTGACCTGGCCTGCGGGGATCCGACTAAAGCAGGCAGTCCGACATCCCCTGAGGAGTCCTGGAGTGCGAGAGGGCACTCTGAAAAGTTGCTGTCGTACAGGGTGTGGAACGCAAACCAAGTGTGCAGTAAACCAGATTCCGGGCCAACAGTGCCCCAGCAACAACACCATAACCTACGGCCGAAGATGGAATCGCACAGCCCTACGAGGAATCGGGCTCCCTCCACTTTAGTTTTGGGATGCACCACCTGAGAACTACTGCTGCCAAGTCACTGCAGCTCGGCAGCTCCTGCGTTGGGCAAATGCTCCCTGGTGGTCAGTGCATGTCATAGCGACTGGTCGGATGGTCAGACACTCAGCATGTTAGCCTTTTATATATAGAATAGTAAAAATTGAACACTAGGGGAGAATCCAAGATGGCTGCTCGGGTAGGCACCTAGCCGCAGCCGCAGGCAACAATTTCAATAAAATACAACTAAAATATAAAATGGACATTACCCAGAACTACAGGAAAGTTGACTGACTGGAAATTCTACAACTAGAAGCAAGGAGAAAACCAGAAGGAGGCGCGGAGGAGCTGTAAAAGCCCAAGGTACGGAGACACGCGGCGCGCGTGGAGAGGACGGAGCCGGAGAGGAGGGAGGCCGAGTGCCTGGCTGGCGTTCCCTAACAGGAAGGAGATAAACACTCCGACTGTGCTGGGCCCCCAACTGCTCTGAACCCCCGTTCTAGGCCAGACCCCGGGGGCCCAGGCTCACACAGAGGGAGCTGGGCTGTAAGGCGGAACCCGGGGAAGCGGCGAAAGGAGGTCCCAGAGGCGCGCACACTGCGCGCAGAGAAGAGCCGGCCGGCTGTGCCACGGGACTGCCCTGGCGGGAAGGAGACAGGGGCTCCAGACTGCTCTGAACGCCATCTCCAACTCCACTTCCAACTGAACTGAACCCCAGTTTCGGGCCCATTGCGGGAGAGCATAGACAGTTTGGCAGCAAGCGAAAATCGAGGGCACCTTTCTCTCAGAGGCACTTGCAACAAGTACTGAAGGACCCTGAGTCTCAGGTGTCGCATAGGGCGGGGCTGACGGAAGCCAAGGCTGTAGGCTCCACCCTGAAGCCCCGCCCCATCAGAAAAGCTGCCTGCGAAAATGCCTAAACCAAATAGATCACAAACGAAAGAAATGGAGGACAAAAAGCGACTGGATATAGAGTTCAAAACCACACTTATAAGGTTTTTCAAGAGTATCCTAGAAAAGGCCGATAAAATAAATGAGACCTATGAGGATATGAAAAGGGATCAACAAGAAATAAAGAATACATTGTCTGAAATAAAAAATATTATACAGAGTCCTAAAAACAGAATAGAAGATCGCAAGAATCAAGTCAAAGATTTGGAACATAAAGAGCCAGAAGACACTCCTCTGCAGAAGCTAGAAGGCAAGAGAATCCAGAAAGTTGAAGATAATGTAAGAAACCTCTGGGACAACTTCAAACGATCCAACATCAGAATCATGGGGGTCCCAGAAGATGAGAGAGAGCAAGATATCGAAAACATACTGAAAGAAATAGTGACAGAAAACTTCCCCCACCTGGGGAAAGAATTGGACTTACAAGTCCAGGAAGCACACAGAACTCCAAATAAGAGGAATCCAAAGAGGACCACACCAAGACAAATCATAATTAAGATTCCAAGAGCAAAGGACAAAGAGAGAATATTAAAAGCAGCAAGAGCTAAGCAGGTGGTTACCTATAAAGGAGCACCTATACGATTGTCAGCTGATTTCTCAACAGAAACCATGCAGGCCAGACGGGAATGGCAAGAAATATTCAAGGTGGTGAATAGCAAGAACCTACAGCCAAAAATACTCTACCCAGCAAAGCTATCACTCAGAATCGAAGGTCAGATAAAGAGCTTCACTAATAAAAAAAAGCTAAAGGAGTTCATCACCACCAAACCAGAATTATATGAATTGCTGAAGGGGGTTCTTTCAGAAGAGAAAGTAAATAAAGATAAAAATTATGAACAACAAATACGTAACTATCAACAAGTGAATCTAAAAACCAAGGAAATTAAAAAAAAAAATCTGATGAACAATATTAACTGTTGAATAAAATAGATTCAGAGGTATGGAAGGGGAGTGAACTAATGATTCTTGGGGAAAAGGGGGGAGGGGAATGTGGGAAGAGACTGAACATAAACTGTGCACCTATGGATGAGGACAATGGGGGGTGGGGAAAGGGCAGAGGGTGGGGTGGGAAGGGGGGGAAAGGAACACTTGTAATAATATGAACAATAAAAATTTATTGAAAAAAAAAAAAATTGAACATTAGGGAAGCTATGAGAAGATGAAGTCCCTCCCTTGGGAGAGCTCACCGGCTCTACCTGAGTGTGTTGTGTGGTGAGATGGAACAAGGACATGCTTGGTTAGAGAGAAGAGTGGGAAGACAGATGGGTACAAATGCCACTGGGCTCTACAGCCTGGCTAAGAAGCCTGGTTTGTGCGCCTCAGGGGAAAACAAGTGTTTGTTCGGACAGAGAACAGGTGTGATTAGATTCAGACTCTGCAAAGACAACCGGCAGCAGCGTGGAGAAAGGAACCGGAGCAGGAGAGAGGAGGAGCAGGTGACACGGTGCAGGCCAGCCCAGCGATTCCGAGTCCAGGGCCCACTTTTAATCTTAATGTGCATTTAACAGCCGGTCCTTAATAAAGTTAAAATCTATAACATCACAAAACACGATGGGGTTGAAAAGGTTAGCAGGCACATTACCTTGCCAGAAAACAAAATTTTCAGACTCAGCGTGACACGCAGAGATGGGCGGGTGGTGGCTGACCTGCCGGAAACAAAGGCCAGAAACAAAACCATTATTAACGTCTGTGTCTCATGAAGTCCCTCCTTTGCCCTTGCACTGAGATGTAACAACGCGCAGGGGTCCAAGTGCATGAATGCTTCCCTGGTTTGCTTTTAACAAGCCTGCCCTTCAGAGGGCACTTCTAATGCGGCCAATTCCAGTTTGCTCCAGTTTGTCAGGGGTGAACGGGAGCCTCGGAGACAAGTGGCGAAGTGAGCGATGAGGGCAGAGACACCTTTCTTTCAGAAAGACGAGAAAATAAAAACAGGGGCATGCCAGGGCTGCCGGCTCACAAACCCGCTAATCTGACATCGGCTGCCCATGTCAAAATCCCCATCAGCTGTCCTGAAAGCACCCACATTTAATTAGATTGTCAAATCACAAATATTCTTAAACCCTACTTCTAAGCAACACAAAAACTCCCAATGCCTCAGCAGATTTCACTCTTTTGAAAATTGCATCATATGTCCAGTCTCTTTGCAAATTACCTACAGGAAGACGAATTCAAGATCATTAAAAAAAAAAGAAAAAAGAATTCTGTGTCTACAAAGAGCTAAACGAACCATTATTGAAGCAATATTAGTCAACTGCTATGAAAAAGTTTTATTCATTTTCCGTCATCATAGAAACACGCAGTTTGCGTAAGAAGGCAATCACGTTCTAGAAAAGAGAGCCCCCTGGCAGAGACTCAGCCGACTCCCTGCCTCTGACACTGGAGTCGTTACTTCTGTCGATTCACTGATGAGGGCGCTAATGAGGAACCCAGTCCTCCGTCACTCGGGGCACGTGAACGGTAAGAGTACTGTTATCATAATTCAGGATTAGTAAGACCAGGGTAACCTGGCCAGAACTTCTGTCAGCTGGCTCTTAGCCAAACATCTACACGTAGAGCATCCAGCTAGAGGCTTCCCATTACAAACAAGGAGAGGGACCAGAAAGACTAAGTAAGGTTCCCCAAACACACCGATAGGGAAGAAGCAAAGGTAAAACCCAGCGTCTTTTGTTTGCAGCATGGTTTTCGGGGTGGGGATGGAGGTGGGGGCTGACAAAGGCTCAAATTCACATCTCCGGACCCTCAGGAACGTGGTCTGAAAACCACTTCCGGGTGCCACCCCGATAGGCAGAGAGCGGCAGGGGCAGCTTCATCTGGAGTCCTGTCACACACACATTTAACGGGCAGATTCACCCGCCAGCGCGGCCCGAAGAGAAGCAGCTGTGGCATCTCTCAGCTCTCAAGAGCACAGATCTCAGATCCAAGATGAGATGGTGCATCTTTGCTGCCCCGGGATGGTTCCAGTTCCCACGGGCCTCCTAAGAGCACAGCCCCTCCCTCTGCCTATGGGATTCGCAAGGGCAATTTCCACTTCCAGCCCTTCTAGAAACCTACCTCCTAAAATGCATATCCTATATAATAATGAGGTAATATGCAAATTGACCCTCGTGCCCTCATGTCACAAGATGGCTGCCCCCACATTGCCACAAGATGGCTGCCCCCACATCATCACAAGATGGCCGGCAGGGGAGAGCAGTTGGGGGTGAACAGGCCTGCAGGGAAGGGCAAGTGGGGGTGATTGGGCCGGCGGGGGAGCAGTTAGGAGTCAATCAGACCTGCAGGGGAGCAATTAGAGGGCTACCTGGCTGGCAGGCAGTGTGATTAGGGGCAATCAGGCAGCCAGGCAGATGAGTAGTTAGAAGCCAGCAGTCCTGGATTGTGAGAGAGATGTCCAAAATCAGAAGTTGGACATACCCTGAGGGGTCCCAGATTGGAGAGGGTGCAGGCTGGGCTGAGGGACACCCTTCCCTCAGTGCACAAATTCCATGCACCAGGCCTCTGGTGTATAAATGTAGCCAATGGGCCGAAGCCGGTTTGGCTCAGCGGTAGAGCGTCGGTCTGCGGACTGAAAGGTCCCAGGTTCAATTCCAGTCAAGGGCATGTACATTGGTTGCGGGCACATCCCCGGTAGGGGGTGTGCAAGAGGCAGCTGCTCCATGTTTCTCTCTCATCGACGTTTCTAGCTCTCTATCTCTCTCTCCTCCTCTCTGTAAAAAATCAATAAAATATATTTTAAAAAAATAAATAAGTGTAGCCAATGGACACAGGCACTAGGGGGGTGAGGGCATATGCCAGGGGGTGAGAGGGTAGACGAGGCCAGGGGAGGTAAATGGGAGAAAAAAGGAGACATATGTACTATTATTGTAATACTTTAAACAATAAAAAATAAATAATTCCTATAATTTATTTATATGTCAGAGGTCTTTCTTCACCCTGACCTAATCATTTTTATTTATGCTTTGAATGTATCAAGAAGAGGGAAGCAGATGGGAAAAGAATACATTTCAGTATTTGTGTATTTTGTAAGTTTTTCTTTTTTTGGATTTATAAAAATATCCCTTAAATATATCAATTCTGCAGCTGTTCCAAGACCTACCTAGACAGTCCTCCTCGTTCCTGACTGGCCTCCGACCTCATAGGCCAACTTGTGGGGATCAAACCTACAACCCAGGTATGTGCCCTTGCCTGGGAACTGAGCCTGCGACCTTCCACAGGAGTCACACCCCGCCGCCAGGGTGACTTTTCCATTGTAGTAACTTTCAATAACTCCACTCGGCTTTTCTGCGGAGAGAGTGTGGATGGCTGGGTAAAAGGTTAAAATGCCTGCCACAGCCAATCAGGAAAAGCCACTCTCAGGAAAGAGCTGAACTGTGCGTCCTAAATTTAGACACCAAACCTTTCCCAAAGGTACAGCGAGAAGCCAGGCCAACTGAAGGGAGTTTCCCAGGGGCTGATGAAGCCCACACAGCAGAGCTCAGTGCCTGGCAGCAGGGGGAGCCAGTGAGGGTGACTCACCCACGGGAGACTGGGAGGAGAAAGGAAGTCCTTTCTGCAGAGTACCGGCACCCTCATTCTCTCCCCCCGCCCCCGTCCCGCAGGTTCTTATTTAGAAAGCCGAGGCTGAATCAGATTTCTTGGCACAAAGCAAACTCCTTCCCCGAGACGCTGGACCATATGACAGGAGTGTCTCTAGCTGCTCCGGATGCAGCCACAGTGGGCGCCCAGACAGTGTCTGGCTGAGTCTGGAGGATGGAGGCCCAGTGACAATGGCAGACCAAGGCCCACAGTCTGAACAGAATAAAAGGCCATTTTCCATCGGCAGCCCAAGTCCAGCCGCTCTGAGCACAGCACCTAAACTACACAGAGACCCCAGGAGCGTGAGGGAGAAGGGACGGGGGTGAGGGGTGGAGAAACAGGGCAGTGGCTGAGGGGCTGCTGCCCTCGGCTCGGTGTCTGCGCCTGTACCCGATCAATCCCCGCCTGGCCTGTGCACAGGATTTGGAAGATCAATAAGAACCTGGTCACAAAGCACCTGCACACCTTGGCTGTCATGAGGAAAACCTGAACAGCAATGTTTCCTCTGGTGTCTGACCGCGGAGCCATCCTGACACGGCATTCTGGGAGAGAAACAGCTCCATATGGCTGGACGCTGGGAGGAAGCCCTCACTGCACCCTCCGGACCACTGACCGCTTCCAACACCCACGTTCCCTCCAAACCACACAGCGGCAGCCCAGGCGTGGCGGGAAGGGACAGACACCACTCTCCCATGTCTACGAAACACAGCAGGGAAGCCGAGCCACCCCCGTTCCTTTAGTCCAGGGGTCTTCAAACTTTTTAAAGTGGGGGCCAGATCACGGTCCCTCAGAGAGCTGGAGGGCCGGACTATATGAACTACTAATTCCTACTGTAACACCTCGGCTGCGCTCACTGCCCAAAAAACCTGGCGGGCCGGATCAGACTCCTCTGCGGGCCGCATGTGGCCCGCGGGCCGTAGTTTGAAGACCCCTGCTTTAGTCCTTTCACTGGGAGATCTGGTGTCCATCGACGTCCTCGTCAGAGTGAAGTCCCACCCAAATGTCAACTTGGGGGACCTCCCCAGTTCACGCTATTCGGCCTCCGGTGACCTCTGCTCAATGCAGGGGTACAAGGAAGCAAGGAGCCCCGCTCTGGAAGCTCAGTGTTTGTGTCGCCTCCACGTCACGGACGAGGGGGCCGTGGCTGGCTCTGTGGAGGGGAACGTCTCCTGGGAGGAGGCAGGAGGCCATGCTGGCGGGGACCGCCTGGGACTGTCCCGGCCTCTTTAGACGTGAAAGCAGGTCTCTGCATCGGGTCGGTGTCACCACGGGCAGGTCAGGGAGAGGGGAGACTGAGCTGAGGTGTCTCCCGCTGGCAGCTGGCAGGAAAGGGAGGGGCCTGTGGGCAGCCCGGCCCAGCGGGTTAGACAGCCGCCTCTCCTGCTCACAGCGCGCACCTCCTGATTGCAATGCTGGCTCCCCGAGTGCTCTGCCCGGGGGACAGTCGGCCTGGGCACGCGTACCACGCCTCCTGGTCTCCAGGGCAGGTCTGCCTGCCCGTCAGTGCAGAGCAGCACCCAGTTCATGCATCGTCTCCTGTCATCTCAGCTCGTGGGCCTGTCCCTGGGGGGCCCATGCATTCGTGGGTGTAATAAACGGACCAACCGCCGAGGCCACAGGCTCGGCTCCCGGCATGGGCAGCGGCCCCGTGACCAGACGGTGGCCCTGCCCGGGGAAGCCGGCGTGGGCACTCCTGCCGCCTCCTGCCTGGCTCTCTGCCAGAGGCTCGCCAGTGACATCGCGCCCCCTTCAAACCACCTGAACCAGCAGCGCAGATACAGCATGTCCCGTTTCAACATTCCTCTCCCTTTCTTAATGCCGGGTATTTAAAAAGACTCTTAAAGCTGCCTCTGAATATAAGAGCCGGAACCACAGGCTGGACGTTTACTCTGTACATCAGTGTACCATTTCACCTAAGCCTTGCACACCCCGGAGCTAAGCACCACCACTCTTATTGCATCAAGAGGCAACTGAGGCTCAGAAAACGCACGGCGCTTATACAAGGCCCGGCACCGAGCATCGCTTATACAAGGCCCGGCACCGAGCATGTGGGGGAGTCGGGATCTGGAAGCAGGTCTACTTTCTACCCAGCACACCCTCCGCTGCTCCCAAGGACCAGATCCCCCTACGCTGCTAACACGGACCAGATCTCTCTCACGCGCTGGCTTCCCAGGGATCCGGTTCACAGAACCAAAGACCATGTTACACAACGCTCTTTCCACCTCTGCGGCCCCCACCCCCCCAACCGCTGCAGCGGAAACCGGAGCAGGTGCTGAGCTCGGCCCTGCCGCCAGGGCTCACGTTACTATTGTTTCCTACACCTGCTCGCCCCGTCCTGATGTTGGCTGGGGCTCGGGGCTGTTTGGGGCCTTTATTTCTCCGCACGAGTGTGTAGAATGCCATGGTAACCAGACTACATTTTCATTTATTCTCATACCGTTTTCGGTTCGGTGCTGAAACAACCCACTTGAATTTGAATCGGATTATCATATCCCTTTAACTACTAATTTAACCCCCTCCCTCCCTGACACCGGGTTTAATTTCTCACTTTAGCCTCCAACCGGAGAGCTACTGGAAACGTGCTTTGGGATTACCGTGCATCCGTTTTCCCTTGGGAATGCTGCTTGCTGTGTGCAGTGAAGACCAGCACCCAGTGCATAAGGCTGACAGCCACCCCCCTTCCCTTCCTGCCCCAAAGCGCACCTCCTTCGGTAAAGAGGGCAGCAGGATGTCGGGAAGGGAAATAATATTTTAGCAGCCCCCTTCCCCCTCTTCCCTCAGCTCTCTAAGAACTGGGAGGAGAGAAATGCAGCAAAGCAATCATGTTTATGTTCCCAAGTGGACACGTAGGGATACACGGAGGGCGGGCATGTTTGGCTGCTGCTTTAACTGGGGTGGGGAGAATTGTCTTTATCTTTATTTTCATTACCTTTGCGCCCTGTTTTAGCTACACAGGTCCCTGCTGATGTATCTGGAGGCCGTCAGTATTACATAACACAAACCATGCCGTCCAGCAAGCGTGGAGAGCACACAGTCAGACCACACTTTTCACTTCAGGCCTCAGAGCTCTGTGGAGAGTCTCTCGTCAGCCCTGGCCAAGCCACCTGAGGTCTGTGCTGACCGTCACCCCAGCCACACTGCAGCCAGGGGAGCAGCTGACCGGGCCACAGCCCTAGTGAGAGGCGGAGCTGACCGTGAAGCAGAGTAGCCTCCGTCCTGTATAAAACTGCAGTGTAGACTGTCCCTAGTCCTGTGAACTCTGTCCCTTTAAGACGGTCTCTTATTCTATAAAAGGACCTTGTTTTTAGTTCAAATAATAGAAAAAGACAAACTTAACTGTCTGTCCTTGCAAACTAGACATCCAATGTAATAGACTAATATAGAATAATACTGATAATTTCCATATCCTTATGCCAAGTACTGATTCATTATGTATTTAAGGTTGCAACTGTCTGTAACAATAACTCCCACAGAGCTCTCTGCAATGCCTGCAAACAAAGAGGCTGGAAAAGTATAAACACGGGAGACTTCCTGTGTGTGGCGCTCAGAGATCTGGAAGAGACACCTCCCGCTGGGCCGAGTGCAATAAATAACTCTTCATTGGCTCATGAAGGTGTCTTGTATATCACTCATTGATTTATGATACAAGCTGTCCTTGCATAGCGTTCTCTGCGAATGGCGAGAGGGGCGGGCCGTGTGGAAGCTCGGGGACCGCGGCTCACGGGGGTGCCATGTGCCCATCTAGCCGAGCACAGGCATTCGCAGCCCCGGCGGGCGCTCTCCCAGCCCCGGGCAATGCCAGGCACGCGGTGTAGGCTCGATACATATTAATGGGCCGAGTGGATACATACATGAATGAACGATTATCCTTAAAATCAAGAACAATGCGTCTGTTTGGTGCTACCCCTCCCGATGGGGGCCAGAGTGATGGTGCCAACGAGCTGAGGGCGTCCTTTAAACCTAAATGGCAGCTGGGCAAACGCTCCTTCCTCAGCGATGTCCTCTCCCGGGACGTGGGCCGGAGCGGGCCCCGGGGATCCCGTGGCCGCGGAGAGAGCTGGACGGTGCCAGGCCCGCCATGCCCGGGCAGCGGCGCGGGGTCCGGGAAGGGAGCGCGGTCCCTCTCTCCCCGGGGAAGCCCTGTCCCCCCGAGCGGCTGGGAAGCCGGCGGAAGGAGGAACGCAGACAGGACGGCGCACACAGCACACGGGGCGGGGTGTGTGTGTGTGTGTGTGTGTGTGTATGTGTAACCACCTGCTCGGAGAAGAAGCGGAAGCCCTTGTCCTCGCGGATGCACTCGTACGTCTCGCCCAGCACCGGGTTGAAGGGCTTGCTGCCGGCGCGGTAGAAGCTGGACGCGTAGGCCGACACGGCGAAGGCGGCCACGTACACCTGCGGGGAGGAGAGGCCGTTACTGTCCTGTGACCGTGACGTTCGTTTTCACAACGATGTGAGCGAGGTAGAGGCTCCTTCCTCTCTGGGAGGCTTACTTCAGAAAGCCAAACACTTACCTCCGGCTTAAAAGACCACCAGACCGCCTGTGCTTTAATTTCTTATTTATTTTAATTTTAGTTTCATTTGTTTATTTTGAATTGATTCGTTCCCCCTTTTTTTAGGGAGGGAGGCTTAAAGAGAGAGGGAGAGAGACACACACAGAGACAGACAGACATTAACGTGAGAGAGAAGCATCCACTGGTCGCCTTCCTCCTGCACCCCCGCCGTGGATGTCCTGACCGGGAACCAAGCATGACCTGTGTGCCCGGGACCTGCTCCCCTGGCCGGGCCCAGCCTTGGCTTAAAGCTGCCGGTTTCAGTGACGTTGGCTGTGGCCTCAGAGACAAATGCAGCAAACACGTTCACACCGCCCATGTGTGCGGATGCCTCCCGGAGGCAGAGGCTGCCACACGCCCTGTGGACCACAGAGCCGCCCTGGGTGTGAGCGGCTCGGCTGGTCCTGCACCTCCGGACCTGACCACACCCGAGCATCCTGATGTCCTGCTAGGCTTTTGGGGAGGAGGAGGAGGAAGAAAAGCATCAAAAGCCAAACTTCCCTCCGATTTCAGGAATTGGCACCCTAGGTGTAACCAGTCCCAATCGGATGCTGTAGAAACAGCAAAACGCGGTTTTGACAAAAACACGTCTGTGCGAGTCGCTTCCTGAGCCCGAGCAGCAGGCCCGGGCGGGCACAGGGCCTGCCTCTGCGCGAGTCCTGCTCCAGGGGGAGGACGGACGGGAAACGCACCCGGGAAAGGAAGGAGAGCTACCGTGGCCAGAGGAAACCAGGCCCCCTATGGCCCTCACCCACGGTGAGGCCCTCCGCCTGTCTACCCGTCCCCCTTCCAGGATCCCAGTCTGCTTTCTGTCTTTCGGGGAGGGGGGCGGAGGGAATGAGGGCAGCAAAAAAATTAAACCTAAGCAGCAAGAGCAGCTTCTACTTTCCAACACTGAGCAGCAATCTCCACGTTCCCTCTCCCAGCACTGTAATGAAGCTGCTTCCCTCATCAGGGTTCCTGGATGCACACCTCCTCTCAGCCTCTCACCTCCTCTCAGCCTCTCACCTCTCTCAGCCTCTCACCTCTCTCAGCCACTCACATCTCTCAGCCACTCACACCCTCAGCCACTCACCTCTCTCAGCCACTCACCTCTCTCAGCCTCTCACCTCTCTCAGCCTCTCACCTCTCTCAGCCACTCACATCTCTCAGCCACTCACATCCCTCAGCCACTCACATCTCTCAGCCACTCCCAGGCAGGCCCCCCTTCCCTCAGCCACTCCCAGGCAGGGCCACTCCCCCCCCCCCCCCCCCCCACACACACACACAGAGGGCACCCTAGAGCGGCTGGTGGTTTATAAGCACAGATCACTATTTCCACTCAGCCTTTGTTCTTGAAACCTGGGTAAGTGTTCCTCTCTCTGCTTCCTCAATGCCCGCTACCTGTCAAACAGCAAGGTCACGGTCTCTATTCTGCACGCTGAGCCAGCCCCGAGTCGCCTTCCCAATTCAAACCAGACCAAAGTGCACGCATGAACCTGGAACCACTCCTAACGCTGAGGGGGCAGGCCCAGGCGAGCACCCTCCTTTTTGGCTGGAACGGCAGAGCTGTGTGCAGGGCTCAGGCTGACCCCACAGAGCAGTGAGCACAACCCGGCTCCCAGCTTTCCTGGGTTTCCCCTCCTGCACTTGGTGCCCAAAGGCAAATCCTTTGCTCAAACTTCTTCTCCAGGTCAGTTACAACCATCGGCTGAACATCCCCAGGGTTTCTTAACTGTGGCGAGAATGAAGCACCTGGAAGAATACCGCCCTCTTCAGAGCCAAGCTTTTCCGTCAAAGAAAGGAGCTGGCTTTGACACTTGCCTTAGAAGCTATTTGCTTCCCTTTGGTCAGCACCAACTCTCTGGGGGAGAGGAACGGAGATTGAAAAGACACCGGGCGTTTTCCTCTCCTACTCTTATCTTTGGCAACAAGAAAGCCTCCATCCCTGTGGAATGCCTCCGGGATGCCCCTTTCACCGACTAGAGTTCCCTTTGGTCTCCAAACCACTGAGGTAAAGACCTTTTAACTGGGATGGGAATGAGGAATGCTTAGCATTTAGGGAAGAATTCAGCTCCTGGGGCTGGAAGGTGGCTTTGTGACCTGAAGCCACAGGAGAGCCAGCCTCCACACAGCCACTCCCTGCTGAGCCGGTAACATGGTAACATGCGAGGAAGCAAAAAGAAGAGCCGCTCTTTGGAGAACGAAGTCAGCCACAGTCACGGAGAGGCCTGAGCCGTCCAGTCTTACCACCATGGAGTTCCCCCAAATGGGGAGCGAGGAGAAACACCCGGAGCCCCGCCAGTGGAAGCTGAGTGTGAGAACAAAGGTGACTCTAGGATGAGCCTCAGAAAGCACCCAGTAACAATTCTTTAGACTAAGGGGGGGAAGGAAACACAAAAAGAGCCTTTCTTAGGTGAAAATCTCTCCTGAGTGTTATTTTCTGGGGAAAAAAAAAACAAAACTAGGAAACAGCCGTGGAAATATTATTCCAAAAATAAACAAAATCATTCTCAAGGGAAATTTACCCGTGACGAGAAAAACAGCTTGAGAGATTAGATTTTGGCTGCCTGGGATAGTAAAAATAAATGCCCAGACAGCCCTCAGGGCAGGCTTTCCAGCCAGGCTTAGCAGAACAATCAGATGGAAAGTTCTGGAGAAAGAGGAAGCTGCAGAGCCACAGAGCAGAACTACCCCCAGGCGGGCGCCAGCTGTCACCAGGAAGCCCTCCCAGCTCCCCACCTCCCCTCCATATGGCCAGTCCTGACGGTGAGGCTGAGCCCAGCGGGCACAGGGGAGCCGAGGTCCCTGAGAAAGGAGCCTGTCACAGGACCGATGCCGGGGTCCCAGGGGCCCCAGGGGGCCGGCGGCCGGGCGAGCCTCACCATCCTCTCCTGGGCGCTGGGCACGCGCGCGGCCTTGTCCAGCAGCTCGCTGTACTCCAGCTCCTCGCAGAGCCTCTGCAGCGTGTTGAGCGGCTCGTTGAGCTCCACGGGCATGGCCACCTTGGACAGGTCCTTGCCGATGTTGTTCCTCAGGATGTTCCAGAGGCTCACGCTGCTGCCGCTGGGGCAGGGCGCAGGCAGGCATGTCCTCCTCCTGCACGGGGCTTCCCCGCCGCTCTCCGGAGCCGACCCTGGGAGGAAATAAGCCTGGTTGTCTCTACAAGTCTTTTTTTTTTTTAATTTCTTTATTGATGAAGCTATCATATATTTGTCCTCATCACCTCATTCCCATCCCCCACCCCTCCCCACTCATGCCCCCACCCCCCTATTGTCTTTGACCACTGGTTAGGCTCCTATGTGCGCACACAAGCCCTTTGGTTGATCTCTCCCTTGTATCCCCACCCTCCCCCACCTTCCCTCTGAGGCCCAATAGCCTGACCCATGGCTCTTTGTCTCTGGGTCTGTTCTTGTTCATCAGTCTATGCTGTTCATCATTTCCTCTACAAGTCTTTTCGCTTTATTCTATTTTTTAAAAGACCCATGAATGAAAACTTACCTAAAAAGTACTCAATTTTACTATTAATCTCAGTTATTCAGAATAGGACTGAAAGTCATACGATGGAAATGTTGCTCGACTAACTTAAGTACCAAAAATTACATGCACTAACATTCATGGACTTCATTCGCAGGCAGGTCGCCAAATCCCCAAGCGAAAGCCAGTTCTTCGTAGCTCTCTGTGCACTTGTACCAAAACTGGGATCTGTGTCCAGAGCAGGCTCCTATTTACACTTTTGCTCTTTTGACCTCTTTTTAAAGAGCACTTCAAATTCTATAAAAGCTTTTAAACTCTTAAAAATCACTTTAAATTCTGACAAAAGCAGCTGTGCTTATTCCAGGATAAGTATGAAAAAAAATACGATCCCGCTACCCAGATACAGGAGCCATCTATATTTTGGAGTGTTTTCACTCAGTGCGTTCTCACCCATATACCTCACACTGTATTGTATGCCTAGTTTCCTGTCCTGCTTATTCGGTTAGCATGTTATATCTGCATGCTATTCAGAGTTGTTCTAGCACATCATTTATAAAGACTGTAAAAAGGTCCATTCTATGGCTATGCCTCAATGGACTGAGTCACTCTTCTCCTGTGGGATTTGGGTTTATTTCCATGTGTTGCTATAAAGCAAACAAGTCGTGAACATTCATATTCCCAGATATTTGACCAACTCTGATACTTTTCATGGGAAACAGAGAACTGGGCTTACTATGCCATAAGCTGGGGCCGTTTTTAGACTTTGGGTTCATATGCGCGGAGGGCTCAGCGAACAGGCGGTATTGGCTACCGTCTGTGAGCCGCAGGGTGAGTGCCACCTCCGGGGGCTCTCTCGGGCTCGTCATCATTCGATGTTAATTTCTGACAAACTGTCTGCCCTCTCCACCTGTGTTATTTGCATTTATAAAATTCCTAGTGTGGCTTGGAATGCTTTCAAGAATGCTTTCTTCCTTTCTGAATTATCTGCTTTCCTATTTATATGGTAAGAGATAATCCTTTGTTTTTATAACTTAATCCCCACTTGACCTTTACTTTAAATTTGGTTCAGTGGGGTTTTTTTTGTTTTGTTTTGTTTTTAAATATATTTTTATTTATTTTTTAGAGAGGAAGGGAGAGTGATGGAGAGAAACATCGTGGGAGAAAATCATTGATCAGCTGCCTCCTGCACACCCTCTACCGGGAATTGAACTGTGACCTCCAGGTTCCTGGGCTGATGTGCAACCACTGTCCCCATCAGTGGTTTTCTGATGAATGAAACATTTTCGTGTTAGGTATTTGCTCCCTTTGTGACAGCTTCCACTGCTTTGTGCCCTGAAATTCTTCTCCCATCCCAACTGTGTCTGTTTACACAGGAACTCTGCCTCACACCAACGTTATGAGCAAGGGGTGAGCTGGATGTCTCTCTCTCTCTCTCCCTCTCCCTTCCTCTCTGAAACGAAGACATGAGCACCTGACTTCCCGCAGGTGTGATGCTGAAAGGACGCTCTCCCACAGTTTGGTAAAACGCCTGCCCTTCTGTGGTTCCCAAAAGCAGGCTCATTGGCATTCAGATAACAACGTCATCATATTTCACATACACTGACTGAGCTGGGAGCAGGGAAATACCAAAAAGGATTTGACTGGTCCCTGTCCTCCACGTAGATAAGAAAACAGGTCATGCCGAAACCGATTTGGCTCAGTGGATATAGCGTCGGTCTGCGGACTGAAGGGTGCCAGGTTCGATTCCGGTCAAGGGCATGTACCTTGGTTGCGGGCATATCCCCAGTAGGGGGTGTGCAAGAGGCAGCTGATCGATGTTTCTCTCTCATCGATGTTTCTAACTCTCTGTCCTTCTCTCTTCCTCTCTGTAAAAAAATCAATAAAATATAAAATAAAAAAAGAAAAGAAAACAGGTGGTGCCTTGGGTAGCCAGCACGGCAAACCTAGAGACCTGAGGCACACGAGTACCGGGAGTTTTGGATGCTACAGGTCCCAGGCGGAGAACTGTCCACTGGGCAGAGGACCCAGGCGGAGAACTGCCCAATGGGCAGAGGACCCAGGCGGAGAACTGCCCAATGGGCAGAGGACCCAGGCGGAGAACTGCCCAGTGGGCAGAGGACCCAGGCGGAGAACTGCCCAGTGGGCAGAGGACCCAGGCGGAGAACTGCCCACTGGGCAGATTCCTCGCACGGGCACCTCGCTTAACCGACCTCCGTCTGCTCACGGAACTGCTAGATCAGAGCTGTTTGGGAGGAGCCAAGACATTCGGTGTTCCATGGTTCAGACAGTTCCTGGCCATCAATCCCACTCCTGGGATCAACCAGTAATAGATGACCATCTCAGAAAGCCTTCAGAGCCCCCACTTGTAGGAGGCCTCAGTGTGCTACTTACACAGGTGTTATTGTAAAGAACCTGAGGCTAAATTACCATTCAGACCAGACCTTTTATTTATATAAGCCCCGTAGAATTCCTCAATTATGAAAACCACTAGATACCTACAGGCAAAGAGTTATATTCTAATATGTTTGCAGAAAGAACGTTTGACCAATAAGGGATATCGGTTGCACTAATCTTTGGTATTTATATAACTGGTACACCCTCACTTTAGAAAACAGAAATTTACACAAGTAGGCAAAGCTATGTGAATGCAAACGTCTTTCTCTGTGAGTGAGGAGTCCTGTCCTCCCACCTGACTGTGAAACCTGGAGAGGGGATCATATGAATTTTCTTACAGATTCTGTCCCAGCTCTCGGACTTTCAGAGGTCAGATCACGTCAGTCTTACCCAAGGTCTGTCTCTCGTTGTCCAGGTCATTACTGAGATTGTCCACCGACAGGTTATCACTGATGTCACTGGCATAGGAGTCGTCCTCGGAGCCCTGTGGGAGAGAAGAAATGAGGTGCTTAGAGGGAGAGCAAACAGCCAGTGTTCCCAGAAATACCAAAAAGGATTTGACTGGTCCCTGTCCTCCACGTAGATAAGAAAACAGGTCATGCCGAAACCGATTTGGCTCAGTGGATTGGCTCACAATCAGCAAACACGTCCCATCCCACTTGGGAACCAGAGGAGTAACTCCGGACGCTGCTTTTACTGGGGCCGCTCACCGGCCTGCCTAGGGGCCTTTGAGGCAAACAGCTGATATTAAAATCCTCGCACTTAAGTTCTCACAAGGAAAACACAGGTAAACTCAAGATTTTGGTTGTTATTAAAATTCTTATTAACTCAGGCTGCATTTTCAGAATGTGTTAGTGTTTTGGGTAGAATGAGTTACAATTTGTCTCTGAACTATTTGTGAAAAAAGTAATCTTCGATAGAAATTAATAAGCAAGAGGGGTACTTCTAAAGGGATAAAATTATCAATACACACACTATACATAGCAAGGCCAATTATGACACTTGCCTCCTCAGGAGAGTATGAATTTTATGCATCAATTTAAAATAATCTTGTTAAAAAAATAAAAAAATAAAAAAATATTGTTATATATGGTAAAGTACTATAATGACCATATTACAACATTATGATGACATAATAATTGTTAATCAGCTTAACAATAACCCACAACCTTCGGACCAACTGATGACATAATAATTGTATGTTGTAAATCAGTACAGGCTGAATTCAATGATTAAAACATATCCATGATGCTAATTTCTGGCCCTGGAGGTAGAAATATTACATATCAAATCGCTAATAGTCAAATTCATTAACCTGTAATTGAAAAGAGGGATAGCAAAGCAAGTAACAGAAATAGGGATGCCCAACACCTGCTTTCCCAGCTTTTAATTCTAAGGTCTTGTAGCCTTTTGTGCAATGAGGGGCAGGAGTTGTAACAAGATCTCAGAATACACCGGCAGAAAGGAGCGCTGAGCTTAGTGTTTCTATGTGAGATGCCCCGAGTGGCACAGCGCAGAGGGGACTCTGCGGCAGGCACGTAGCTGAGCACCAGGCCACACCTCGTTCTCAGAGGAGCTGGGCGACAGCAGGACCTCCTGGGCGTCGAAGAACTCGGACAGGGAGTCGGTGATGGAGAGCCGGCTCTCGTTCGAGAGCTGATGGACCAGCGGCCGGTTGTCGTCGGTGGAGTTCTCCTATTGAAAACACAAACACAAGGACACAGACATACTTAGAAACAGTCTCAAGAGCAGCAGGACACACGGCTGGTGTGGGGGCGTGATACGCAAGGTCACAGGTCCATGCACACAAGCAGCTCAAAGCAGAGGTCAGCTGCGCAGCGGAGGGGAAAGGAGCCGCACATGGAATAAAACGAGAAACACAGGTCTCCTCCGAACGGGCGCCTCACCTACAGGCACCACGCTGCTCCGGCACATGAGCGCATCTCAAGGCCAGAGAGAGAGAGAGACTGCCCAGGCCAGTCTTGGTGGCATTTGAGAGGGAAACACTCGGACACTCTGAATTCTATCCCCTTATTCTCCTCCGCGGCAGGATGCTGCTCACACCCGACACGCGTGTCCTTGCGTGGCCAGCAGCCTCGCTTCCTTCTGCCCCACGGGCTCCCGGAGGCCAGCGTGCTGCTGGCGAGCCGTCCTTTGACAAATAAACAGTGCGTGTTGGTCCAGAGTGCCCCCGGTGGCAGGTCATTCATCATTCATGGGGAGATGATGAAATAAATCCCCTCTGTCTCTCCAACACTATGGCTCCGCGAGGGCAGGCAGTCCCCAAGCCCCTGTAGAGGCTGCCACGCAGATAACACAGCAGCACACCCACCGCGATGCTCGCATTGGCCCGGCTCTCCGTCCCTTCCTCCCTGATTCCCACTCACTGAGGCCAGAAGCCTGGTTTTATCCATCACTGGGCCTAACACCCTCCCCGCCCCCCCAAAGGGAGGGCAGTTTGATTTTTAAGGGGGGAATTAGAGAATGAGTTATTAACAGTGAATTTTTTGCATTTCTTATGGTTCTAGGGGCCTCATATAGAGTGTATATATATATATATATATATATATATATATATATATATATATATATTGACATATTTATGCATTCCAGTTCTCTATTGTATGTCCTAAAACTTTATTTGCTATTTTTCCATATTTAATTTTTTAAAAACAAATGCTTAGTGGTTTCTTCCTCAGTACTTCAGCTGTCCTTTTGCTCTTTTATTTTTCTCTTTCATGGATGCCATGTTCTTTGGAAGTTTGTTTAGACCAAGTTCATGGCCTTCTAAGCTTCCTCCGCATGAATAGGAGTTCACTTTTTGAATAATATGAATTATATGTCATCGGGGGGAGACGTCGGGATTTTAGAGATGCCCAGGCGGGGTGCTCAACGGCGGACTCTCATCGCTGACACAGGGCAGGCCTCTGGATGAGGTGCCTCCCCCGGGGACACGTGTAAAATGCGACCCCTTTGTCTCGGATCCTTCCTAACTAAGACAGCTGGCCCGAGGCATTCGCTCTGAGACCCTCCCCACTTCAATGTCCACACAGCCTTCTGAGGGCAGGCTTCTCTACCCTAACACAGGCTACCGTGGGATCTGCAAATAAGCACCCCCGGCGTACCCCCTCCACCCGTGCCTCCAGGGACAGGGAGTCAGCGTGTGAGCGGGAGTCCTGCAGTGCTCACTGCGGCCCTGTCCTCGGGGTGCGCGGCCACGTCAGACCCTAATGACTTATTCAGCTGCTCCCCTCATCAATTATTACTGGCCACGCGCTCTCCTCCCTCCTCCCGGACCGAAGCGTCAGAGGATGTCTGGGCTGGTCAACGCCGACAGGGACACCCCAGCCCAGGCCCTCTGCTGTGCTGCGCCCCAGCTGCGGGCGATCCATACCCACGGGAGCTCACGGGCTGCACCCGGCACAGCGTCTGCACCGCCCGGGGCTCCGTTTATCAGCATGTCAATCCGGTCAGTTCAGTGAGATGATGGCCCCTCAGGTTTGCCTATTTTTTCAGTTACAAACAATGAGCCGAGAAAAGAGAGGGAGCCCAGAATCCCATCACCCTGAAGCGACCGCAGCCACTATTTTGACACATTTCTCTACGACCCTCTCTACACGGATAGCTTTGCTGTGAAATAACTGCAATCTCTATCCATTTAATTTCATAAACTTCCCCCAAACAACACTGCGCTATAATTATTTTCAAAATGAACATCTGTTCTAAAGATAAAACTAACAGGTTCAAAACGGAAAATACAAAAAGTAAACAAACATCATTTAAAGTCTCATTTCCCACGCCCTGACCAGTTTGGCTCAGTGGATAGAGCGTCGGTCTGCCGATTCCGGTCAAGGGCATGTACCTTGGATGTGGGTACATCCCCAGTAGGGGTGTGCAAGAGGCAGCTGATCGATGTTTCTAACTCTCTATGCCTCTCCCTTCCTCTCTGTAAAAAAATCAACAAAATATATTATAAAAATAAATAAATAAATAAAGTCTCATTCCCCAGATGTGGCTCCTATTAAGCTGGTGATGTATTTTTTTGTATTAAGATATTTGGGTGTAATTTTTTTTGTGCGTGAAACATTGGAACCCCACTGTCCATTGTCTTCTCTAATCTGCTCTAGTCACGTGACATCACATTGTGCGCTCTTCCCCGGGCTGGTACAAGTTCTCTGGCACAATGACCTTTAGCTGATACATGTTTTATTTTAATTGTGTGTCACAGGGAACCATTTCCTTTATTAGACATTAAATGTGTTTCCAAATTTGTAAAGGTGGTGAACATGCTAGCAAATGTGTCTTTGACTGTATCTCATTACTCCTTAGACTCAGTTCTCAGAACTGGAATTATTAAAAATGTTAAAGGTAAAACATATGTCACCTCACTGCACCAGCAAGCAAGAGCTCCTCTGCTTTCTCCACACACTGTGTGCGAGTGTCTTGTTTTAATTAGCGTTTCTTAGTTAAGAATTAGGTTGAACATTTTGTCCTTTTTGAAAAAGAAACTGGATATAGAGATGCTAACACCGTAGGAGGCCCACCCTCTGCATTTCTTCACACTTTCCTGTGAATTTACATATATTACTAAACGAAGGTTTTTCAAAAATTATCTGTACTTGGGGTAAACTGTGTCTCCCCTCTCCCCCGATTTATTTGTTGAGGTCTTATGTTGCTTGCTATTATTTATTAATTATTTAAGTATTAAATACATTATCATCTATTTAGCATTATTTAAATCTGTCATTTTCTCTGAAAAAATTTTTCCTAGTCTATTATATGCATTTTTTTCTTTAAATATATTTTATTGATTTCAGAGAGGAAGAGAGAGATAGAAATATCAATGATGAGAGAGAATCACTGATTGGCTGCCTCCTGCACACCCCTACTAGGGATCGAGCCAGCAACCCAGGCATGTGCCCTTGGCCGGAATCAAACCTGGGACCCTTCAGTCCACAGGCCAACACTCCATCCATTGAGCCAAGCCAGCTAGGACTGTGCGCTCTCTTTTCACACACACCATTTTCCCCCTAATAAAAAAAAAGCCAAATCCAGTCAACATTTATTTTGTAACTTTCCCTATAATTTCCACATTTAGGAAGTCCTCCCTACTCTAGGTACTTACTAAATATATTTTTAAAGGTTTTTAAAATCGATTTTTAGAGAGAGAGCAATGGAGGGGAGAGAAACATTGATGTGAGGGCAACACATCAATCGGCTGCTTCCTGCATACTCCTCCCCACCCCCCCACCCCTGCCATGAGGGATCAAGCCCACAACTCTTGTGCCCGAGACTATGCCCAACCAACAGCCAGGGCTTGATAAATATTTCAATCAATGTTTTTCAGGTTGAATTTTTCTATTTAACTCTAATTCTCCAGTGATTCATTTTAGTGTGCAATGGGAGATGTAAACTGCTTTCCAGATTGCTTTTGAGCTGTGCCAACCTAACTGATTGAATAATCCATCTCTTTCCCATTGGTTTTTGAGCCTCTTCTTTCACGGCTATTTATTTTACATGTAAAACCGTGTTTATGCCTGAGGCAGTCATTCTGCCCATCCTGAACCATCACCGCAGTGCCTCTGGGCCTGGCAGCTGTGCGCGGACTCATTCCAGCCTCTCATCTCCTTTCAAATTCTTACACACACACACACACACACACAAACACACACACACACACACACACACACACACACACACACCCCTTTTTTATTATCTTCTTATTTTTTATTTTAAATGCCCTCAGTCTAATAAATTTGTTAATAAAAAACTCCCACATCTGAGAAAGGCACATTACCGCAAAAGATGACTAAAAACAGCTGTAACCCTAACCACCCTTTTCTACTTCTCAAGCAATTCCCTTGTATTTTTCCGAAATGTCTCATGGCACACACCTTCGGAGAGTATTTTAGATAAACACCCCAAGTCTTGAGAAAAGACATCTTTAATGTCGTTGTAAGAGTATTTCTTCCCTCAGAGGGTAAGGCTGTGCTTTTAAAAGGAGGAAGAGAAGCATCGCAGGAGAAGGAGAAGGGAACGGGGGGGAGGAGGAGTGGGTCTCACAGAGGAAGCCCGGGAACTGGGGGGCTGAGGTTTCTCCAGAAGGCGGAGAACTTGTCTCTGGGCAGTACCGTCCCAGGAGACGGGACGCTCAGGAGAAGAACGGGGAGAGAAGCACAAAGGGTGGGAGAGTCCTGAGGGTCAGGGGGAGCAGTGTTTAAATGCAGTTAACAGCAGACTCAGGAAAGCCTTGGGGTCCGGGAACCTGGCCCCGGCGGAGGGCGGTGGGGTGTGGGAGCCGTGGGGTGAGCAGCCCTCTGCAGGGAGGAGGGAGCCTGCAGGGAGGAGGGAGCCTGCAGGGAGGAGGGAGCCAGGCGCCCTGCGGGATCACAGAGGCTCCCAGGCCTTACCAGACGGGACCTTACCCACCTCTGCCAGGCTGTCAGCAGCAGGGGGCTCGAGGAGCAGGGACTCGGCATGGATTCTGCGCAAGCGTTCTTTAAGGTCTGTGTTTTGTGCTAGCGCCTGGAACACGTCAAAAACAGTGTTTCAGAGAAGCTCAGGGTGGGCCCGAGTGGCAGGGCCCAGGGCACCTCCTGGGCTTTCTCCTTGGTTATTATCCAACAGGGTACGGCTCTGAGACGCCTGGGAATAAAAGGTATTAAATTCTGGACACGAGGGCCCTTCTCCAATCTCATCTCCAGAGGTGGAAGGAGAGGTTAGTAAGGCTTTTTAAATTTTTTTAATTTATTTTTTGGTGGAAAGGAAATCACGAGCAGCCAGCTCCTGTTCTGACCAGTGGTTTCACGGACCCTCCCGCTCCCCGGCGGTGTCCGCGGTGTCGCTCGGGACCCCAGGAGGGGGTCGGCCCCAGGCGGACACCCACACCCACGGGGGCTCAGGTCCCTTATGCAGGGGGCGTAGTATTTTCGCAGGACCTATGCACACTCTCTTGCACACTTTAAAGTCTCTAGCTTACTTATGCTGCCGCATACAATGTAAGTAGTCGTGATGTTGTATTGTTTAGGGAATAATGACAGGAAGAAAGTCTGTACACGTCTGGTACAGACCCCGCCATCGCAGCCATTACAGCCATAGTAGGCATCATGGGCCTAACTACAGGGTCCATGGCAGCAACAATGTAACATTTTTTTGAAGAATATTTTCTGCCCCAGCCGGTTTGGCTCAGTGGGTAGAGCTTTGGCCTGCGGACTAAAGGGTCCCCGGGGTTCGATTCTCACCAAGGGCACGTGCCCCAGTAAGGGATGTGCAGGCAGCGATTGGTGATTCTCTCTCATAATGGATGTTTCTACCTCTCTCTCCCTGTCCCTTCCTCTTTGAAATCAATAAAAATATATTTAAAAAAAAAAAAAAAAAAAAAAAAGCCTTGTTCAGCTAAACCCGTGGGTATGGAGCCTGGGGACACGGAGGGCTACTGCAGTCTCTGAGGGCCACGGCCCTCCCTAATGATTCCAAGCTTCTCTCCTCTTCAAAAAGATGCTGCTCTCACCCTGTAGGATTGGCCATATTTTAATGTTTTCCAAGGATCACACCAGTTGAATTAGATCTTGGAAAGCAGGATTTCGTGGAGAATTAATTTTACTGTTTCCCAATATAGCAAGCTTTTGATTGTTTGACTCATTCTTCATGATAAAGACATTTGATTTTTAAAGAAAAGGAAAACAAAACTCACTTACCTGGATGAGGGCTCAGAGCCAGGGCCCTGGAATGAAGGTGTAAGATAGGAGGCGGGTGTGTGTGTGTGTGTGTGTGTGTGTGTGTGTGTGTGTGGAGGTGGGGGGGGTTACCCCACCGCTGTGATCTCTCCCTGGGCGGCTCTGATTCCCTCCCCCGACCTCTCAACTGGGAAGGAACTGGCTTGCCAGTAAAGGAAGGCATGTCCTTCACGCCTCTGCCCTGTGAGCTAGCTGCTCTCCAAGGTCTGTCCCCCAGACATCCCCAGATCCATTCCGCCAGTCTGTCTGTCTTCCGGATCTCTTCCAAGAATCTCACAGCCTCCCCCAGGGCCGACCTGCAGAGGATGTGGCGCGGCGGGAATCTCTAGCAAAGATCGTGGCTTTATTGTTATACCCATGAATGGAACGGGTTATTTGGAAATTCCTGAAAACCATTCAGGAAACACTGAGTAAACGTTTCTTAAACACACAGAGCAGAGATTGTTCCATGCAGCAACACGCTCTACACTTGCTTTATTCTGGCCACTGAGCCGCTGGGACCTTAAAGTAAGCGGCTAGAATCTATACCAGGGGCTGGACTCTGCCACAGGCAAAAGGAAAACACAGACTGCACACACTACACAGCACATACGTTCTGACAGCCCCGAGATGGCCTTATAGTTTTACTTTGTGGAAAACCAATTTAATCAGGAACCTAAGACAGAAAGGAAAGCATTGCTCTGTTTTATCTTAAGTTTCCAAAATCCTGAACAGGGCTGAGAGGGCCTTTCTTAGCGAAGGTGAGACGACTGTGGCCTGGGACACCAGGGCCAAGTGCCTCTCACCAGTCTCTACCAGAGGAGGCCAGCCTCACGGACAGGTGCCTCTGAAAGCCGACCTCCTGGAACAATGAGAAATGCTTTTGCTACTAAATAAACTAGAAAGAGAGAGAGAGAGAGAGAGAGAGAGAGAGAGAGAGAGAGAGAGAGAGAGAAATCTCGCTTCTCTGGAACCAGGGCAGCGCCCAGCCTGAGGCTGGCCACTCCAGTCCCACGGGGTGTTGCTCTTTTTGACCTTGACGATCGCCGAGCTCCTCAGGCTCCGGGCCCGCAGTCAGTCCACATTGTTTCTTATTTCTTTCAAAGGTGACGTACTTGAAATGTCCAACCGAGTGCATACTCCTTGGGTACTTACAATAACAGTAAGTACTCCTGGTAATGCATTTACCATTACCATTACCATTACCACCATTATGCCAAGACCATGACTCTTTTCAGCAACATGGTGATAGGAAGCACGAATGGCTACTGTCTCTCAGTTGGCTTCTGAGAACAAGAGTCTAAAATGTATCTCCCCTCCCTGACCCTAAATGGGAAGTCCAGTATTTCTTGTGATGGCAATTTCTCGGTGCGCACACTCTCTTGTTCCCACGGGAATTCCAAAGGACGAGCAAAAGGAGAAGCAAATGAGCATGTCATCTGAAAACTCCCCTCGCTTTCCGACAGACACAAAGGGAGCAGCCAGACCACAGCAGCCGCTGAAGGCAGAGAGTTCTAGGACACAGCCCTTCTGGGGAGCCTGGCTCTCGTGAGGAATAAACTGGAGTCGATAAAAAAAAGAACAAATAACAGAAAGGCTTCCTGATGGACGGCCGAGGCCTGACTTCCGGGTACAAAGGCAGACTGTTCCCTACGCGGCCTGTGACTCACCTCCCACTGCCCAAGGGCAGGGGAAGCTAAATGTTTCCTACGATCAAATCAGATCAAGTCAACTCAAATAAAATCAAATCATTTTCACGTCTTTGGAAGAGTGGTAGTAGAATCTGTGCTGTGCAGCAGAGAGGACAGGGTGAACTTAGAATTTAGTTCTGCTGCCTGTGACTTGGGAAGTCAGTCTAAGCGTGTGAAGTCTTAGGTACAGAAATGTCCGACTGTCAGATGCTGTAAGCGCAAACCAATGTCTGACACACACACACACACACACACACACACACACACACACACACCACAAAAGCTCTACAGAATCTAAGAAGGAGGAAACCAAACATGAAGTATAGCTTACGCTACTAGGATTTGGGTAGGGTTAGTTTGGGTGTTTAGAATAAGCAGATCTGATGAAAGAATCGAATATAATTTGGATAATTTGTTTGGTTTTCTCGAGAATTTCCCACACAGCCGCGGAGAGGAAAATACAGGAGGTTCAGGAGCCTGGCCGCACTGCCGGGCGTTGGGGGACGCGGACATGGCACTTACAGAGGACAGGGCGCGCTTCAGCCCCAGGGCCTGGGCGGAGGGGGACGCGGCGTCCTGCTCCATCAGCTGCTTCAGCTTCTCCCTCTCCGTGGAGATGGTGTTAAAAGCCGACCTTAAAGTGAAGTAAACTATAAAGATATAATTATTATAAAAAGGAAGGAAGGAAGAGGCATAACTTAAAGCCGACCTTAAAGTGAAGTAAACTATAAAGATATAATTATTATAAAAAGGAAGGAAAGAAGAGGCATGAAATATAGAGAGATGTATCTTTTTTTTTTTTTTTAAATATATTTTATTGATTTTTTACAGAGAGGAGGAGAGAGGGATAGAGAGCTAGAAACGTCGATGAGAGAGAAACATCGACCAGCTGCCTCTTGCACACCCCCTACTGGGGATGTGCCCGCAACCAATGTACATGCCCTTGACCGGAATCGAACCTGGGACCTTTCAGTCCGCAGACCGACGCTCTACCACTGAGCCAAACCGGTTTCGGCGAGAGATGTATCTCTTATAAGAGAACCTAGAAAAGTAACAGCCCTGAATATTTAGAGTGCAGGAAAGTCAACTCGAAATTGACTTTTTTTTTAACAACACATCTGGAATGTACAACACTCAGAGTGAACCCTAAGCTAAACTACAGATTCTGGGTGATAATGATGTTTTAATGTAGGTTTGACGACTGGAACAAAGGGACCACTCTGGAGGGATGCTGATAGTGAGAGGCTGTGTGTGTGTGTGTGTGTGTGTGTGTGTGTGTGTGTTGTATATGAAAACCCTGTAGTTTATAAGCACAATTTTGCCGTGAAAAATTGCTCTGAAAAATTAAGCCGATTAAATTTTTTAAATCACCTTTGCAATTCCAAAGCCCCTTACCCACTATAAAATTCCATAATTTTATGACTTATCATCAAGAACTTTTGACACTTGAAAGAACTATACTTCTGGATTCTTATTAATACTTAGTTTTGTTTGTATCTCCAAAGACTGGAAATGTTTGGAAACAAAGCTTCTTGGTTTTCAGGGTAACAACAGTAACAATGCAGTAGGGAAAGCAGAGAGCACCTTAATTGGTGATCACAATTAATCACCGGTGAGAGTCAGCTGGGCTTGGTGTTATTTGGGGTGAAATACCCTGAAAAGGCATAATGTCGTTTTTTTGTCGTAATCCGACCGGGGACAATCTGAATCTGATCATGAGGAAATAACAAACAATCCAAAATAAGGAACATTCTATTTTTAAAATTTGGCCTATATGTCAATTTCATCAAAGAGAAGAGCTGAGGAACTGACCCTGGCTAAAGGAGGCTAAACAGGCACAGCAATTACACCCAATATATGGTCAAGAAGAAGATCTTGAGGAGGACATGCAAATCACAGTAAGTCTAATTAACATTCAGTTCCTATACTGAAGGGGAAGTGCTACGAGAGGGCATCACCAGGATGACTGGCAGCGTGTGAAGTGGAAGGTGGAACAGGTAACAGTGCTGTTTCGGTGCTGAATTTCCTGGGTTTCATGACTGGACCGTGACTAGGAACATCCCTATCCTTAGGAAATCCACCCTGCCGTATGAAGGCATAAGAATGACATGACATGACTCCGACTCACACAGTTCAGAAAAATAAGCACCTGTGTAAGTAGATGTGTGTAGAAAGAGATAAAATAAACCCGGCAAAATATTAAAAATGGTGAGTTTGGGTAAAGTACATAGGGGAATTATTTGTATTGTTCTTGCAACTTGTCTGTCAGTTTGAAAGTATTTCAAAATGCATAAGGTGTTACCTACCCTCTTCCCTGTTAGTCTTTCCAGCGGCTTTACCAGAACTCCACACCCTAAACTTGGCAGTTGGCTACTCTGCTCACTTCAGTGAGCAACTTGGGTATAAAGAGAGCTTAGCAGACGCCTGAACTGGCATTTTAAAAACCATTTACACACATGACAAAAAATAAATAAATAAATAAATAAATATTCAGCAGGCGTTGATCACAGATTGCACAAATTACCTCCTAAGAACGAGAAAACTGTCATCTAAGTTATTGTTAATGGGTATTATCTTTCCAATATTTTTATTATATTTTGCCTTAGAAAGGCAGAAAGAAGGAAGGGACATATTTCTGCTCAAGTGTCTTGGCATATTACTGAATTCCACAGGTTGCACTTTTAGAGGTCCTGCTATTCAAGAGTGGCCTATTTACTCTCACAGAAATGAAATATGCATTTATTGACTTCCTTCATTTCAAAGCCACAAGGACCACGGAACCTTCCTGTAGATTGTCACTGAACTTGTCTGAAGTTGTGGTATTTAATGATAGACTTAGAGCATCTGCACAAAGGCACAGTACAAATAAGCAATCTGTCTAAACACCCCATGCAATATGGTGCTTCCCTCTACATAAGACAGAGGTCAAGGGTCAACAGGTACCGTGTTTCCCCAAAGATAAGACATCCTCCGAAAATAAGACCTAGCACTTGGAAAGATAAGACATCCTCTGAAAATAAGACCTAGCACAACTTTGAAGAAAAAAATTAATATAAGACACTGTCTTACTTTCGGGGAAACAGGGTACTACAATTTCTAATAACGTCGGCTCTTTGATTTAAAGGATTCGATTAAGCAAATAACGGGCAGCACAACAGAGTGAGCAACAGTGTGGTCCCACCCCAGCCTGGATTCCTGCCAGCTACATCCCTTCCTCCCTGTAGGACTTTGGACAAGTGCATGGTGGGCCTGAACTCCAGTTACCTCTTGGATGGGGATGATGATAGCATTTACGTTATAAGATCGTTAGGGAGTTGACTGAGATAATGCCCTTAACCCAATGTAGAGCTTACAATAAATCATAAATGTTGCCCTAACCCAGTGGTTTGCCGCTCTGTTGACTAATGAGTTTGCCAACCACTGCCCTAACTGGTTTGGCTCAGTGGATAGAGCATCGGTCCCAGGTTCGATTCTGGTCAAGGGCATGTACCTTGGTTGTAGGCACATTCCCCAGTAGGGGATGTGCAGACGGTAACTGATCAATGTTTCTAACTCTCTATCCCTCTCCCTTTCTCTCTGTAAAAAAAAAAAATCAATAAGATATACTTAAATTAAAAAAAAAAATCATAAATGTCACTGTAATGGTAATGGTGATAGAGAGAAAGAAACAGGACAATGCAGGTGGTGGCTAGTTTCCTGAAACGCAGCAGCAGTTTCAGGAGGATTCCGAGGTCTTTCGCCAGGACAATGCCCACAAAGAACCGCATGCAGGTTCCATGAGTGAGAGATCGACCAGATCCACTGAGCAGCGGAAGAGCAGCCTCAGCAGGAGCCGCAGCCCCACAGCTAAGCCCCATGGCATCTCGTGTCTATCACAGGCGCTGCCCGCCTCTGCAGCTCCTCAGGACCCACCACTTCACGGTCATTTCTTAAATTGGGGTATAATAGGTAATATGACATTAATTTCAGGTGCACAACAAAATGGTTCGATAGCTGTACACATTGCAAAAAGATCACCACAGTAAGTCATTGCCGTTTTTTTTTTTTCACTGTCTTATTTACTGCTCTAAATTAAATAAATGTGGCTCTCAGCCGGCTGCCACTTAGCCGATCAATTCCTCCGCTTTCAGAGAATGCACTAAAGCTAGGCAGTCGACCAAGCTAGAAGATTCCTATTAAAATGTTCAATTTGGCAGAACACGCACCTTTTGGCTCGAAATGTACAGTGGACAAGACTGCGGCGGGCACTGAGTAAGCCAAAAGAAACTCATCTAGTCACTATATTTAATTTTAAGGTCAAAGCCACCTGTCAAAGGGACTCAGAAGACCAGAGCCTCATGCACTAAATTTCTTAAATGACCAGTGGTCAGTTGGCCAGTGGTCGGCCAACTCATTAGTCAACAGAGCCAAATATCAACAGTACAACGATTGAAATGTCTTTGGAGAGCCAAATTTTTTGAACTTAAACTTCTTCAAACGCCACTTCTTCAAAACAGACTCGCCCAGGCCATGGTATTTTGTGGAAGAGCCACACTCAAGGGTCCAAAGAGCCGCATGTAGCTTGTGAGCCGCAGTTTGCCGACCACTGGCTTAGGCCCACTCGGAGGACAAAAATATAGTGTTTTACGGCAGTCTCCTGACCAGCACACAGAGAGATCATATTTATATTAATCGTTAAGAATCTCAGAGGTCAGGAGTATTCCCTATGACAGGAGTGTTCTCTCACTAATTTCCGAAATGATGCTAGAGAAAAAGGAAAAGAAAGAGAACTGGTGTAGCACACCTCTGGATATCTGATATTGACCAAGACCACATGGGAAGTCTTAGATGCTCAACT
Source organism: Pipistrellus hanaki (assembly GCF_964339955.1). Classification (NCBI taxonomy): domain Eukaryota; kingdom Metazoa; phylum Chordata; class Mammalia; order Chiroptera; family Vespertilionidae; genus Pipistrellus; species Pipistrellus hanaki. The sequence goes on from NC_140512.1 coordinate 5,204,068, forward strand.
ACAAAGAACCTCACCGACCAGGAAGGCCACCGCCACACCGAAGGCTCAGCATCTCCTGGTCACAGGGCCTCTGGGCCCCTGCTTCTCAGAGCATGTGCTGTCCCGTAGAGCAGTCCACTGTTCTGGGGTAAGGAAGCCCTTTGTGCTCCTACACTGACGTTTACCCCAGAGTCTCCTCATTGGCCTCTTTGCTGGGCTTTCAAATATCAGAAGGCAATCATGGCCTCTCTGTTCACTCATCTCTTTCCCAGACCGTCTTCAGCCATTTCTCAGACCCCCTCACTGTACTGAGAGAGTGGACACAAGCTGGCCTCTGACAAAATAGAATGCCATAGCATCATACAAGTGACTCTTAGTGATCTCTACCTTTCCTGTTTCTGCCGGCTTCCATGCAGTCCCCCTCCCAAAAAAAAAAAAAAAAATCTATATATATTGATTTCAGAGAGGAAGGGGAGGGATAGATAGAAACATCAATGATGAGAGAATCATTGATTAGCTCCCTCCTGCACACCCCACACTGGGGATTGAGCCCGCAACCCGGGCATGTGCCTTGACCTCCTGGTTCATAGGTCGACACTCAAACACTGAGCCACACCAGCTAGGTCCATGCTGTCTTTTATTGAGTAAAGTGGTGAGAGTGCAGACAGCATGTTTGGATAGCCAAGGCTGGTACAGAAGGACACCCAAACTCTTAATTTACCTGAGCTCTATTTTTCAATATGCCCCTTCTCTAGAAGTTTCTCAGAAAAGAACAAGATCTTGAGGAGGACATGCAAATCGCAGACATCACCTCCCTGGCGGCAGTATGGCAGGAGGTTAAGAGGTTTGTAATAAGGCAAATGTGAGCCAACATCCCACTCCACCACTTAGTTCCCGCCTGGATGCCGGACAGCCCTCAGGCTCCACGCCCGCGGGTGTGGAAAGTGCCCGCACCTCCAGAGAGCTTTAAGGGAACAGTGAGGAAGCCTGCCGCTGTACAGCATCCGGCCCACAGGAGGACACATCATCTATCTTTCCCTGTTTAATGAGAACCACATTCTGGTGAATTTTCTTTAAAACGTTAATACTGCTATACCTAAAGTATCTGGGGTGGTTTCATCTTTTGGCATCTGCGTCCCCTAATTTCCAAACCTCACAGGATGGCCGTGATTTTAAAATGCTTTCTAACCCATATTTTATCTAAAAGATTCCTTAAATGTAGACACACTGAGTCATTTCATTAAATGGTCCTACTTATTTACTACTCATTATTTGCATAAATACAATTGCCCAGCAGATTTTTATGCCAAATTCTGTATTATGTTTGACAAATAGTCTGGTTTTGCTCTAAGCCATATATATATATTTTTAACTGTTAATTGATGAAAATGACATCCTTGTGACATACTTGGCTTTTTATGCAATGCTTCCATAAGCTCAAAACCATTAAAAAACGACCACTCAACCACGGGGCAACACTGGCTAGCCCCTGTGTTGAGTGTCAGTGGAGTGGGACTCACTGTCTCGAACCCCGCAGGCCCAGCTGCTGTGGAGTAAGTGCACTGCACCTTCCTCGAGCATGGGCCCGGACCTCGCCTGGGTATGCGGCCGCCCCTGCCAGCTGGCTTTCAGAGCCCCAAAGAGGGAGCAGCTGGCCGCGGCCATTAGAGGCGGCCCCGCGGCCAAGTCCTCCGCGGGAGGCCAGGACCAATGGCCCCTGTGCCCGCTGAGGAGCAGGCGCCTCGTGAAGGTAAAATGCAGGCATTTCCCTCTGCGGGAGGCAGCACTTCCCCATTTTTAAAAAGACAGTTCATGCTATTAAAAAGTAAAGGTGTTTTACAGACATTCCTCCCACAAAACCCAACAGGAATGCCTAACTGTAACTGATGCTTTCATAGCAGAGGACACGTGTGGGGAGAGGCGGGGAGGAGAGTGTTAAAGGGCCAGGGCAGGTAATTCTGCCCATTTCACAGATGGACCAGACAGGAGCACTGCAAAACACTGACAAAGTCCCAGCAAAAGCATTCCCCCTACCCAACATGTTTTAGGCTTTTAGACTAAGGAATAAAAAATAAAAAAAAGAGCTAAAGTAATTAATAACAGGAAAGAAGAGAAATACTGGTTTAGGAGAGCAAGGCAACAGAGAGAATGTCTGCCTGGCTGGTGTGGCTCAGTAGTTGAGCATCGACCCAGGAACCAAGAGGTCATGGTTTGATTCTGGTCAGGACACATGCCCAAGTTGCAGGCTCAATCCCAGGCGGGGGCGTGCAGGAAGCAGCTGATGAATGAGTCTCTCACATCATTGATGCTTCTCTCTCTCTCCCTCTCCTTTCCTCTCTCTCTAAAATCAATAAATATATATATATATATATATTTTTTTAAATATATATTTTATTGATTTTTTACAGAGAGGAAGGGAGAGATATAGAGAGCTAGAAACGTCGATGAGAGAGAAACATCGACCAGCTGCCTCTTGCACACCCCCTACTGGGGATGTGCCCGCAACTCAGGTACATGCCCTTGACCGGAATCGAACCTGGGACCTTTCAGTCTGCAGACCAATGCTCTACCACTGAGCCAAACCGGTTTCGGCCAAAAAAATCAATAAAAAATATTTTTAAAAACATAGAGGGAATGTCTTATTTCCTACTGCAAGCACAGCCCTCCTATTTAAAATATTTAACCTATTTTCTTCTTTTAAAAATGATTAATATAGGAAATTAAAAAAAGATAAACACAAAGGAGATAATAAGTGTTACATCTCAACATCCATCATGAAAATGCTGGTGTATATCCATTCAGACTTTTGAGTAAGCCTGTGCACACCAGGTTTATCTTTTCCGAAAAAGTGGGATCGTACCTATGGATTGTTTTGTGACCCAGTATTTTTACTCACTGATATGCTATGAACTTCTCCCTTCCCGTCTATGTAAAAATGGCCCTGGCTACCTCATAGAGGGCAGTGAGCCACCAGGTGAGAAGTAGAGCAGTGTTTTTCAATCTTTTTTGGGCAAAGGCACACTTGTTTCATGAAAAAAATCACGAGGCACACCATCATTAGAAAATGTTAAAAAATTTAACTCTGTGCCTATATTGACTATATATAAAGTAATTCTCTTGAATAGCAATCAAATAAACACAAAGAAAGTATTTTATAATTACTTTATTATGAAATATTAAGTAAACAAAATAGTGAAAAATTATAAAATTCTTGTCTTGTCTGCACCTACGGCACACCAGGCAACATAGTGTGCCGCGGAACAGCGGTTGAAAAACGCTGAAGTAGAGGATTCAACTTTCAAGTTGGCTATTCCCTACCACGTGACCTGCAGGAAGTTCTGAGGCTTCTCTACGCCGCAGGTCTCTTACCTGCGTGATGGCGGTCACGCTAACACCTACTCCCTAGGTTGTTGCTAGAATTAAATGAAATACAGTGCGAGACAAGTGCTTTACAACTACCTGACAGACAGCTCTGAGCTCAAAATAAGCTATTATTATTACTATTATTATTATCGTTATGATTGTTATGTGGCTATTGACTATTCTATCATATGATTATATTACATTAAAAAATACAGTCCCTCTGTTTGGGGCATTTAGGTGACCTCTAATTTATTTTTACGTTTCAATTTTGAAGTCATTACAGACTCACAGGAAGTGACAAAAACAGTATAGAGAAGTCCTGGGTACCCTACATCCAATTTCCAACAGTATAATATCGTACATAATTATGGTACAATATCAAAACCGGGAAACTGGCATTGGGATTGACTGCTCTTATTCAGATTTCACCAGTTTTACATGCTCTTATTTATGTTTGTGTGTGTAAATATAAGTCGATGTAATTTTGTCTTTTGTGTAGGTTTGTGGAGCCACCATCAGAATCAGGATATAGAATTATTCATCTCCACCAAGATCCCTCTTTCTACCTCTTTATACTTTCCTCTATTCTCTCCTCCTCATCTGCAACCTTGGGCGACCCTTAATCTCTTCTCCATCTCTATAATTTTATCACTTCAAAAGTGTTAGTAAGTGGAATCACATTTTCAGTCAGCATAATGCCCCTGAGGTTCCTTCAACTCGTGTCTAACCACAGTCTACTACTCCCTTCCATTGCTGAGCAGTATTCCGCTGTATGGATATACCAGGGTCTGTCTAACCATCCGTCTGTTGAAGAGCATTTGGGTCGTTCCAGTCTTTGGCTAATACAAATGAACTTGCTTTGAACACGTGTGTAAAGGCATCTGTGTGGAGTTACGTGTACATTTTCTCTGGGATAAATGCCAGGAATGTGAATGCTGGGTTGCATGGTGAGCTTATTTTTATATAAAACTGCCAAACTTCTGTCTAGGGTAGCTGTATCATGTTGCATTGCCACCAGCATTTGGTACTATCAGTATTTTTTTTAATGTTAGTTCTTCTTATAGGGGCATGGCAATATCATGGTTTTAATTTGCATTTCCCACTGGCTAATGATGTTGAACATTTATTCCTAATTTTTGACGTGATAAACAGTGCTAAAATGAATATCTTTTTTTTTGTGTTTTTTTTTTTGTTTTTTTTTTTTTAAATATATATTTTATTGATTTCTTACAGAGAGGAAGAGAGAGGGACAGGGAGTTAGAAACATCGATGAGAGAGAATCATCGACCAGCTGCCTCCTGCACACCCCCCACTGGGGATGTGCCCGCAACCAAGGTACATGCCCTTGACCGGAATCGAACCTGGGACCTTTCAGTCCTCAGGCCGACGCTCTATCCACTGAGCCAGATCGGTTTCGGCTAAAATGAATATCTTTATTTGAATAAATTTTAAGTGAATTCCTACAAATGAATTCTTTAAAGTGGGGTTGGTGAATAGGCAGATTTTTTTTTTTTAAGTACCAATTTACATCCCTATCAGCAGCATATAAATTACTCAGCTTTTAAATCATACCTAATGCTCTCACTATCTCCCCTAATGAGTTTAGAAGACACCTCTTAGGGAAATTAAAAAAAAAAAAAATGGGTTGCCTAAAATCTCAAAAGATCAGGAAATTAACCAACCGAGGTCCTTCTCCAAGAACAGCCCACATTCAGACATGCACTTAATATTTTCATTAAACACGTACCTTTATGGGCAATATGACACAGATCTTCTTGCATTTTAGAAAACTCAGATGAAGTTTCAGAGCCATCAGAATTATTTTTCTCTTCTCCAAAATCTAGTGTTGACAAATTGGGATTGGAAGAATGCAGTCTTTGTGGGCCATCAAAAGGCTTAGGCACCTAAAGTAATACCAAAAGGAGATACTTCTGTTCAGATGCACATTGCTCAGAATGTTTACTTGTTTCTAAGGTTGGAAAGTAGTAAGAAAAGGTCAGTGTGTAGGAAAGTCTTACTATTGAGTGATTACTTATAAGAAAAATAAGTGAAAACTCAGGGAAGTACTTTCTACCTCAAGTTGTACTGGCTTCTTGCAAAAATAAATATGGGTGAAAGCCCTAAATGGCTTAGCTCAGTGGTTGAGCATGGGCGTGCAGACTGAAGGGTCCCAGTTCAATTCCAGTCAGAGCACATGACTGGGTTGTGGGCTTGATCCCCAGTAGCAGGCATATAGGAGGCAGCCAATCAACGATTCTCTCTCATCATTAATGCTTCTATCTCCTTCTCCCTCTCACTTCCTCTCTGAAATCAATAAAAGTATATATATTTTTTAAAATGGATATGTTAAAACACCCCATGGACACCTGAAACTGTGGATAATACTGAGCCATATAAGCATGAAATTTAAACCTTATGAATTATTGACTTTTGGAATTTACCTTTTAATGTTTTTGGATTGCAGCTGACTGTGGAAAACCAAAACCACAGAAAGCAAAACCGCACTTAAGGGGAGACGGATACATTCTTTGGAAATGATAGAAGTACTAAAGCTATAGGTTGACAACGATGGCTAAAGCTGCTGGCTCTTTCTCATTTATATTCGGTTCCTTCCTCCCAGCGATAATCCTCCAGTGTGTCTAGGCTGCTCATAGTGGATAGGTTTAGAAATGTTTTCTTTATTTGCTCCTGATGCTTCTAGAAAATGAACTAGCTTCTCCCATATTTGTACACAGATCACTCTTTACTTTGAAAGTACTTAAGTTCAACCCATAAAGTGCTTTGAACCAAAGAGTCGACAAGAATACAGCAGATGACTTATCTATAACTTTCTGATTTATCGGGACCCTAATATGGTTGCAATTTAACATGCAGTGGCCAAGCTGCAAATCCTGGGCTCCGGCTCAGCTGTGCATTGGGAAAGTCAGCAGCTGGTGTGACACAGGAAACGAGCATCTACATAATGTCCTATTCCCAGAAACTCCAGCCAGTGGGCTCAGAGGGTGAGGGCCCCACTGAGCAGCAGCGGAAGAGGGGGTCAGAGCACCCTCACAAGCAGGGAAGCGAGCAGGCAGGCTAAGCATTACAGAATGAGAAGCCAAAGCCCTCGAAATGGCTGTGGTGCCACCAACCTCATGCCATTTCCCCTTACCCAGTTTTACATGCCTGATCTAGGGTCCAGAAAGTCTCAGTGACTGACTTCATCTCTCTGCACAGGGTATTGGATAGAATAGTTAGAATCTTCACCTGTCTGTTCTAGTCTCTTACTTGAGTTCAAGTAGCCCCCAGCACGTGACGTGCAGAGAAGGGCCAGTGGAGGACCAGTCCTCTGGGGAAGCCGTGGTTACCTGTAGTGTTCCTTTAGCATCTTTGCCAATAGCTCGGGACCGCCACCTCCTGTGCGATCTTTTCTCCTTTTTGGGACTTTCAAAAGCTCCACCCTTTGTTTCAAAATGGGAAAGAGAGCACAGACAGTAAGATCCACCAAACCCATAGAGGAAAACGCACAGCAGAGTAACCATCTCCATCCCCTTGAACTTGGCCCAAGCATCGGACCAGAAATCATCCCACTGTTAGTGAAAGGCGGGGAGGAGAGAGGAGAGCAGGAGAGCATCAGGATGCAAACAGAGGAGGGACCTGGCTCACCTGGATGGCGTTGATAGCGGGCGCGGAATACGTCCGATGCAGGACGTCCATGCTCTGGAGGAGCTGGCTCATTTCCAGCAGGTAGGAGTGGCAGTGGGCCAGGTCTGCGGAGGAAAGCAAAAAGCCGGCTCAGGGGCACTTATCTGGGCATTCAGGCACCGCTGTGCTGGCACAGCTACTTTTCTCGTGTATCGATATCTGACGGGCACCTGTTAGGACAGGAAATGGGACTTCCTTTGCTACAGGAGAGGCAGCAGACTGTCATGCTTAGAGGCGGGGATCTGGAGAACCAGGCTGCCTCCGTGTGAATGCACTTAATGAACTGTTAATCTTTGGCAAATTACGTAACTGCTGCGTGCCTCAGTTTTCTCATCTGAAAGGTGGGGATGATTATATATCTAGCTCACAGTTATGAGTTAAATGAGCTAATATAGGCAGTGTGCTTTTAGAGTGCTGGCACCATCATCATCACTTCTAATACTGCAGTAACAGGTGTTACTGTCCGCTTGTAAGGACCCAGGACAAGGTAAATGGTGCACTTCTGCAGACGGACCCAGGAGGACTAAGATGTTCTCCGACCAGCTCCTGGGTCACTAACTCAAAAGCAGTCCTCAATTTGCTGTTTCCTGGGTGAACCAGCTGTGTCTGCCGAGGAATCAACGCCCCCATGCATGAAGGCAGTGGCTCTCAAACTCTGGTGCCAGCAGAATCACCCGGAGAACTGTACAACCACAGATGGCCGGGTCCACCTCGGGTTCTGACTCAGACTATGTGGGCTGGGCCTGAGACTCTGCGTGTCCAAGTTCACAGGCCAGGCCGGTGCTGCTGGTCCATCCCCTCGGACGATGCTTCAAGGATCACTGTCCCAAAATGTTACTCCAATAATCTTTACCGAGAGGGCAGCACCTATTGGCCCTGGACGGTAATGTCCTTCACCAGCAGCGAATGCCGTCTTCGAGGCTCCCACTCGGTGTCTTTCTCCAACACTGGTTCTCAGTCATGGCTACACCTTACAGTCAACTGGGGAAATGTTTTAAATGCCCAAGTCCCACCCCGAAACAAAGCAGAACACCCACAATCCCACGGGTGACTTTTTGTTACTCAGTTCCCTGGGTGATTCTTAGCTAATTATGTGGAGAACACTGAGCAGCCTAGGGCAAGCGTCGTCAATCCTGGCTCCTTATTAGGATCACTTAGGGGACTTCAAAAAATCAGTGATGCGCCGAAACCTGCTTGGCTCAGTGGATAGAGCGTCGATCTGCGGACTGAAGGGTCCCGGGTTCGATTCCGGTCAAGGGCATGTACGTTGGTTGCAGGCACATCCCCAGAGGGGGGTGTGCAGGAGGATGTTTCTTTCTCATGGATGCTTCTAGCTCTCTATCCCTCTCCCTCTCTGTGAAAAATCAATAAAATATATATATACATATATATTTTAAAAATCAGTGATGCCAGGGCCTACTCCAAACCAACTGAAAGAGATTCTTTGGGAGAAGGGAGGGGAGGGAGGAGGGGCCCGGGCACGGGTATTCTTGCACTTGGAAAGCCTCTTGGAGATTCTAACGTGCAGCCAGGGCAGAGAACACCTGTTCTGTGTGGGTCTCCGCTCGCCTCCAGAACAGTGACTCTCGATCTCAGACGTGTGTCCGAATCCTTTTTGGCAGGTAAACAGACAGACAGCTGTGCAGACCCCGCCCTGGCGGCTGTGGCTGAATACGCCCGTGTGGCAATTGGGCATCAGCACGTGAAGAATGGAAAAGGCGGTGACCAACACTCTGCAGGGAGTGCTCTCTGCCAACCAGGAGCGCGCTTACTCAGCAGCACGGACAGGGCGTGTGCAGGGATGGGGATGCAGGTGCGGCCGCGGGGTCCGTGCCCAGCCGGCCGATGGGAGAGCGGGGCTGGAGAGGCCGAGGGGCCCAGTCCCCTACCTTTGGAGCACTGCTCCATGTCCTCCGAATGCTGCAGCCACAGGGGGACGCGCATCTCTCCGCAGGAAAAGGACAGGTTGCTTCCGGTTTGAAAGGAGTTCTGCTTTGATAAACTGCTCCGCTGTCCGAGGGATGACAAAAGCCAGTGTAAGGGAGGACGGAGCCCGCGGGGGCACGCTGTCCCTCAGGGAGCCATCTGCCTGGCCGGGAAGGGAGCTTCCAGCAAAGCCCTCCAGGGAAGAGCTGGCTGTCACCGGCCAGGCCGGGAGCCTTGGACTGCAGTCCTCCTCCTGGCCGACGATAACCATATCAGCATCACGATAAATGTGGGGGGACTTTGCCATCCCACGTGGCTGTAAACGCGCCTCCTGCCTTTCACAGCCAGATAAGAGAACCAAAGTCAAGCTGGTCAGAGGGAGGGGGCACTGGGGTGTAAAGTTCCTCCGGGTGCCGGCCCGGAGGGCACACAGCACGCTTCTGGCCCCGTGACTCACGGGACAACGGGCTCATCAAACACCAGCTCAGGCCTCCCTGCTCCTCCCCTCCACCGTCCCTTCCCCAGGCCCAGCCCCCTCCCCCAGGGCCACCGTGGGCCACCCCTCCCTCAGGCCCATCACTGGCAGGTGACTACCTTCCGACTCGAGAGGGGGTCCAGGGCCCCGGGCCCGGAGTCGGTGACGGTCTGCCCCGGGAAGAAGTGGTTGGCCTCGTGGGGGAACATGGCGATCTCGTTCTGCCGGTACATGCGGTGGTGGCGGAGCTTGGTCACCCACTCGTCAAACACGTCGTCTGACTTGACCTGCGTGGGGTCAGGGTGGCGGAGGGAAACAAGAGCGTCACTCGAGGGCGTCTGCTGGCGCCCGCAGGAATGCCAGCTTATGAGTTTACATTGTGTGACCTTTGGGACACGTGGAGGAGGAAGGAGAGTAAAAATGGTTTTGTAAACGATACATTTAGGTCTTCTACGGGAGGGTCCAATTGCTACTCTGATAGTAGGAAAGCAAAACAGTGTTGGTTATATTAAACAACAAATAAAACTGAAGTTTCTATTTCTCTGCCTCAAAGCATTTCCAAGTCTTGGGCCCCAGTTTATCCTATCCCTGCTTAGTTTTTAAACTCTTCCATAATCTGGACTTTTCAGATCAATCTTCTCTGACCTGGAACGGCTTGGTAAATTCTTCCTAAAATAGTTAACCTTGTAAACCTCCGTCAGAGGCTGCATAGCTGAGGAGTATGTTCATGAATGTGAAGGTTATTTAAAAGAAGGACATTTCTCCTGCTCTCAGAAATAGAAGAAATATGATCAAGTATTATTGGTGATCCCCAGGGTTTTTCAAACTCTCACACACAAACATTTAGCTATTCTTGCCCTGGCCAGTGTGGCTCAGTTGCTTGGGCATCATCCTGGTTCATTTTTGCATCGGGACACAACATGGATTGGCTGCCTCCTGCACACCCCCTCCTGGGTGTGGGCTTGATCCCCAGCAGGGAGTGTGCAGGAGGCAGCCAATCAATATTGCATGCACACAGATGTTTCTCTCTCTCCCTCTCCCTCTCCCTTCCTTTCTCTTTAAAAATCAATATTCTTTTTTAAAAATACATTTTTAGTGATTTTAGAGAGAGGAAGGGAGAATAGAGATAGAAACATGGATGAGAGAGAAATATTGATTTGCTGCCTCCTGCACATCCCTCCACCCCCTGTACCCCCCCCCCCCCACACACACACACACCCTCCTGCATTGGGAATTGAGCCCAAAACCCAGGCTTGTATCCTGAGGGGAATTGAACCGTGACCTCCTGGTTCATAAGTCAACATTCACCAGCTGGATAGAAATCAATATACTTTTTTTTTTTCCAATTAACTATTCTCTCCATAAATATCTATTAATATCTAATTCCCATGAAAAATACTGTTTGTAAATAGTAATTTTTATTATAAAACATCTCAAATGTTCATAAAAGTACTACAAAAATATTACAAACACCTACGCAGCATAGACATTTCTTAATAGTCAATATTTCTGTGGGTGTGTGAGAGTATATTAAATATTTCCAAAATGATAGATTCTTGTATATTAGAACACAAACTCATAAAGTAACAATTTATAATACCCCCAAAGGATGTGGTAGGTTCACTTCTAAGAAGAGAAATTTAGGTCAACGCTGTTAAAATCTTTACCAAAGCCACTGCCGAGAGCGAGGGTGGGGAAATAAATGTCAGCCGGGAAATGGTAGGCTGGCTCTTATGTTTGCTGTCTTATTAGAAGTATGTGCAAGGCTGAAAACCTCTCCAGGAGCTCTTGAATGTGTCATGCACAGGAAGAAGCAATACAAACAGGCTCATCTCCCCACCTCCCCTGAATTACGTCCTTGAAATAGATTTCATCTCCCAGGTGTGGTTAACAGGAATCTATGTCATCCCCTGCACCGATCTGCTCTCAGAGGCCCTTGAAAAATCAGTGCCCAAAGTGCTCATCTTGACTCATTTTGTACTGGTTAAACTGAAGAATAAAAAGCACTTTGCTAAATAATGGACCAGGGTTCTGTTTTAGTCCTTCAAATAGTTCTAGGACTGTGAGTGGACAGCCAAGTAACTCTGCTGCCGGATGCCTCATCCATAAAATAAGAGAACGGCACTGGATGACCCACATTTAAAAATGGCCTGCCTCTGAGGCTACTGAGTAGAACCTTCTGATAACTACACAACCTACACTGACAGTCAAAGCTCCCGCTCAAGAGAATGAGGAGGAAGCACAAACAGAACTTCAACTGATTCAACTCAGAGAAGCATTAAACTGTGTTGTCACGATATTAGCATTTAATGTGTCTCAAGGCATTCTAGTTCTTTAAAAATTGAGAATTAAAAATCACCTTTATTTGGTAAACTAGAATAGTGGGTGAACAAGAACCTATAGTTCCATGGCCGCATCAAAACACAGAACCAAGAGTCATTGAGGTACAAGGAGAAGTAACCTAAATTATTGTAAAAAAGATTGACCATTTAAGTGGGGGTGGGGAAAATATTCTTTCTTAAAATGTTTTTTTGTTTTTTTGTTTTTTTTGTTTTTAAGATTATAGGTCTCTGCTTCCTTTACTCCACACCAGTTGTTCTCAGCCAGGGGTGGTTGAGCCATTTGGCGATGTCCGGAGACATTTCTGGTTATTGTAACTGCAGGGGGGTGTTACCAACATCTAGAGGCCAGCGATGCCACTCGACATCCTATAAGGCACAGGACAGGCCCCACAGCAAAGAGGCTCCAGCCGCCATGTCACTGGCGGTGAGGGTAAGAAACCCTGCTTTACACAATTCACCGTCCCCACACGGGGAGGGCCCGGGCTGGGAAGCAGAATGCCCTTGACTATCTTGTGTGGTCAATGGATCACATGTATATGTTACATGTCTGTTTGCCCAAGCACCACACACATACATGCTGTGGGAGGAGAGAGAGCCCATAATCTCATGCTTTCACACTCCCAACCCTCAGCGCCCACTGCCAAATCCCAATAATGTGACCAAGTAAGAAAAAGTGTCCTAACATTTTCTCCATTAATTTCTAATATTTGGGAACCACATAATAATTATATGTAATAACTGAACTTATGGAGATTACTATGGGCCAGGCATTAGGCCAAGGTTTCTACCTGAGGCCCTATCAGACGAGCTGTGTAATAATGCCTGTTTTGGGGTCTGAGAAGATCAAGGCCTTCAGACATCAAATAATTTGCCAAAGTCCAAGAGCTGGTAAATAGCCAGGTTGAGCATGGAACCAGATCTGAACCTCCAAAGCTCTTGTCTCATGTTTTCAGCCGTCTCTGGTACCCACAGGAGAAGGGGCGGCAGGGGGTTAAGCCCCTTTCAGAAGTACTGTTTGGACCAAGGCCCGCACTTCAGGGGGTAACTTCCTGACATGCAATGCAATAGGAGAGATGTGATGGCCAAAGTTGTAAGTCAGGCTAAATATTAAATATTATATTTCAAGGAACATATTCTAACCCATAGTAAATGGTTCTTCACTAAACATGACACTGTATTTGGAAGATGTTTTTATCACTGATCACTGCATCATTACGAAGGGGTGCAGGAGGGTGCGGGGACAAGGATGCTAACCCTCCCTCCATCAGAAATGCTTTATAGGGAAGAGCTGCACGTTGGCGGGGCACTGAGGAGTCTTCAAAAGGCACCGGCCACAGCGCGGCCCCGCAGCACCCGGCAGCTCCGCACGGAGGCGGCGCGGGAGGGCTCACCTTCAGGTGGTAGATGTGCTCCTCGGTGTCCAGGTCTATGCACTTGGTTGACTTCTTCACGGACATCACCGAGAGCCCCACGTCGATGGAGCCGTGCAGCTTCTCCCTCTCGATCTGCGGGGGCAGGAGGAGGCCCTGAGAACCGGCCGCCGCGGGGCTGGTAACATCCCGGACCCCCCTCTGCCTGCCACAGCCACTGACCGGCGCCCTGAGGACTAGGACTTATCCAGCACCCAGTGTGGGCCAGTACCGAGTTCCCAGTGCTGCCCAGGCGCTGTCCTGTGTAATCTGTGAGGGGCTTTGTGACACACGGTTTCCCCAGCCAGCAGGTGAGGAAGCAAGGAGGTGAGCCCCGTGGGCCGACTCCACAGCGGCGGACTCCCCTGTAACTGCCCTTCCTCCCACAGTTCTTGCTCCTGTTACACTCTCGGGGAAGTGATTTAAAAAGAGGGGTAGGGACCGGAAGCCAAGACAGGCTATTGTGGGCCCAACATTATACAAATGTTTTGTATGCAACCGTTCAGAGGAGCATCGTAAGAGGCCAGGAGAGGAAGGGGGTGGGAGGAGTGCTGGGTGAGAGAGGGGCCCCTACGAGGGGCAGAACCAAGGGAATCAACATGTCACCTTCACTAAGGATTCTCCACGGAACCCCCCAGTCACCGCTACACTCGCCCTGTGTCTTGTTCCTGTCATCTCGCTGCCAAACTGTCTTCTCCACCCAGAGTGCCCCTCAGCATGACCTGGGGCCAGCACAGACCCCTGGGCACACAGTGGGGTGCTGAGAGGAGCCCCCTGGCCACTCAGCGGGGGAACTGAGCCTACCCAGAAGCCAGGGCTGGAGAGCAGCCCCCCTATTCCATATTACCCCCGTGGTTCCAGCTCAGAGAGATGGAATCCCGTCCCCCGCCATGGACACAGTCTCGTCCAGGAGTTGACAACTAGCCCTTCTGAGTTCTTCGCCAGCCCACTGATGAACCAGGAGACTTACATCCGTTTGGCTCTTGGCATACTTCAAGATTCCTTTGTCCAGATAGAAGAATCTCTGTGGAGAAGAAAGTGTAATTCACGAACACATTCCACTGAAATGCCTGGTCTTCCCTGGGTCCCCATTTTCAACGTCAAATTAAAGTGCAGGTGAGGCCCAGGCCGGCGGCGTCTTACCTTGTGCCAGCCTTTCAGGGGCCACTTCCGCTTTTTCAGCAAAAACCCTTTCTGGACTGGTGGCTCCTGGGTGTAGTTCACCTCTCCCCTCAGTCCTTCCACCACCTCCCAGCTGTCCTGTTCCAACGAGAGAGGTCGCGTTAGATCGCTGTCTTTCAAAACATTAAGAGGCACTTGGTGCTATCAGAAAACCCATCCAAGATGGTGAGCTGGGCTGGGTTGGTTGGGGAGAAGAAACTCAAATTTAATTTTTATACCATTCCTGGATTTTACAGTGTTAATGCTATAATTTAATGGCATCAAGTTTATTTCATTTTTTATTTCCCAACAAAGCTCTCTTAGCAGAGAATGTTTCTCTCCCTTTTGGTGTTGAACCTTGGCAAGCACAGCTAGGGGTAGACTTCGCTGTTCTATTTTTGTTCCCTTGGACATTATCACGCAGTTACTGTTGACTCACCGGCAGACCTCAGTCTGAATTTTAACCAAAAGCTAGACATGAGGATGGAAGTGGGGGGGTGGGCAGAGGTGGGAGTGTGGGAAGCCTGGCTTAAAAATTGGCTGAAAAGTTTCAGACCAGATGCAAGTTGGTAAACATGACAATGTGGTCAAAATACTGATTTAGTTGCAGGTTAATATCTTCAGATTCTAGGTATTTTAGTGTAAATCCTAAAGCATGAAAAAAGTGCTTTTACAACAAGCATTTTTGATACCCCCCCCCCCCAGAAATTTTGTTCTTTTTCTCCTTTCTTTTGTTTGCAGTTTTGAAGATGTACAAATAATTGTTACTATTAATCTTCCACTGTTCCCTATTTAGGTTATTTCAAGTAATTGATTGAAAAAACTTTTAAAAAGGAATGCAGCCCAGTTGGTGTGGCTCCGTGGTTGAACATCAACCCATGAACCAGGAGGTCACGGTTCGATTCCCAGTCAGGGCACAAGTCTGGGATTCAAGCTTGATCCCCAGTATGGGGCATGCAGGAGGTAACCAAGGGACGATTCTCATCATTGTTTCTATCCCTTCCCTCTTCCTCTCTCTGAAATCAACAAAAACATTTTTTTTTTAAGGAATGCAAAAGAAAAACACTAAAAATTCTGCAGAGCTATTTTTTACATGCTTGGCAACGCATAAATCATTGCAAAATTACCCCAAGATAGACCAAAATAGGCAATACTTCAGTGGCTACGATAATGGAGTTTTCGGTTATTATTATTTTTACATTTTTATTGGAATGCACAAATCTTAGTTTAACTGAATAAAAGTATACACCTATATCCTCTGTAACTGCCATCCAACCAAATCAGAGAGAAAACATTTTGAACACAGGTAATGAGGTTTCAACAAACATTCTCCGTTACTGAGGTATTATGGCATATAACATATACCTAAACTCACGGCATAAAACGTGATGGTTTAATCCCCTCCATCCCCTCATGGGATTACCACTTTTTCTGTTGGTGCAGGTAACATTTAAGGTCTACTTTTCTTAACAACTTTCAGTATGGAACACAGTATTACTAATGATAGTTACCATGCTGCACATTAGATCCCCAGAACTTCTCATGTTATAGTTGGGAGTGTGTGCCATTTGACCAACATCTCCCCGCCGCCTCCACTCCAACCCCACACCTGACAACACCATCCTATTCTCTCTTTCTATTAGTTTGGCTTTTTTTGGATTCTGTATCTAAGTGAGAACGTATAGTATTTGTTCTTTTCTATCTGACTTATTTCACTTAGCATAATGTCCTCAACATCCATCTATGGTGTCACAAAAGGCAGGAATCCCTTCTTTTTATGGCTGAGGGGTGTGTATGTACGTTGTACAGTCTTTTTTTCTCTAATATTTTATTGATTTTTTACTGAGAGGAAGAGAGAGGGATAGAGAGCTAGAAACATCGATGAGAGAGAAACATCGATCAGCTGCCTCTTGCACACCCCCTACTGGGGATGTGCCCGCAACCCAGGTACATGCCCTTGACTGGAATCGAACCTGGGACCCTTGGGTCCACAGGCCAATGCTCTATCCACTGAGCCAAACCGGCTTCGGCCATTGTACAGTCTTTATCCACTCATCCATTCATGGATATTTGGATTGTTTCCTGGTCTTGGCCATTGTGAATAATGCTGCAATGAATATGGGGGTGCAGGTATCTCTTCAAGAGACAAATATGTCCTTTAGCCAAGATCTCATGTTGATTAACTTGCTCTTAAGTCGAATCGCCAGCCTATAGGCCGGTGGTGTGGATAGAAGCCAGAGGGGCTGGGAGATGGAAAGTAAGTCTGGACCAGTACCAAGAGGCAGAAGCAATTAGACTGAGGTCTCAGAAAAAGGTGATCTAGTGGGAAACTCAGGGATCCTGGGTGCTCTGGCTTGGTTTCCATGTGGTCCTTAAGGTCAATACACGGGAGTGTCTGGTAACAAGAACACTGTCCTATTTTAACAACTGAGCTCTTTATATAACAATCCTGACAGAGCTGCCTTCTACCTGACTGCACTTCACTGTGAATGCAGTTAGAGGTACATTCGAGAGTTTTAACATGGCGGTGGTCTCCCAGCATCTGGAGTTGTAAAAGGGAATTATTCAGTGGAAAAAGCAAAACTTCAATTAAGCACGTAACTTAGAGAACATTTTCAGAAAAACAGCTACATCAAATGAGATTTTTTTATAGTAATTATTACAAGTCACTTAATTACATCCAGAAAATAAATGGAAAATGCATATTATTAAGTGACGGAAAGCCACATATACACAAAATTTTTCTGCTCGAATTTGTTTCAGGTGAGAAAACCATTCCTCAACGTTTAAAATGTCTTACCTGTTCAAGCTATAATTAATCTTAGAGGTCAGGAAGTTAAAAATTCCACTTCCTCCAGGAAGCCTTCTTCAAATAAAGTCCTATTTCATCCCTGGAAATATCAGCATTCCACCACCTTTCCAATGGCTAACCACTTCCTTACTGTCTTCTCATCCCTACTGGACACTAGACTTCCTGAGGGTTCAGGTGTGTGTGGCTCACTCCTGAACTCCACACAGCGCCAAGCCTGCACTGTGCACAGGAGGCATCCCATTAGCAAGTGAACATGGCATAAGACTGCAAACAGATGTATGCTCTTGGAATATCACCAATTGGCACGCATTGGAAGTGTGCCAGATATATTTGGACCCAATGACTATTTACAAATTGAACACAGCACATTCGGATTTGCGAAAGTGGATGTGTGTACGTTATCATTGTTCAATGAAAAATTAAGGCTGGAAATCTGGAACGTGTTCTAGGGGAATCAAGTCCTTTCGACTGGTGCTAAGACTCCCAAGCTGAAGGTAACATGCAGAGTGCTAACACTAGGCCATCGTGCACATCTGCTCAATGCACTCAGTTATGCACAATGCAATGCCAGGGCGGATGAGATGCCATTGCATACTTTACAAAACGGGAAGAAAAAAGAAGCGGATTGAGACCACACCTGTGGCTGAAAGGAAAAGAAGAGTTACATTTCCATCATGTTTCAAGGATTCACATCAGGCCTCCGTTCTCCTGACCTTCTGAGACACAGGACATTCCTACATCCTTTACCAAGGAGCCAATGAGGCAAGCAGGGGATTAGATGGGGTTTGTTGGCTTTTAAGGTAAATAAGCCAAACAGGGTCACATTTATTTGTCCACAATATTCTCTTTTGTCCTTCTGGCATCTTCTACCTGGGCTGGAAAACCCACACCAAAAACCAGACCTAAAGCATGTGAGGCAGCGAAGGCTCTCCGGGGCTGAGGAAGAAGGCCCAGCTCCTCTGCTGGGCTTGGCACCCAAACCCTGCCCCCCCCTTCCCTGTCTGTCACATCCTGGGGTGAAACCTGGGCGGCATCCAGCCAGTGTTCTCAGTGGGGGGCGTGCTGCTCCCTCTGAGGCGGGAGCCAGAGGCGTCAGATACCCCACAACGCCTGCCATTTAACAAACACAGAGAACAGAGCCTCAGGAAACGCCACGCTGTGGGGTCTGACTAAAACGGTGCATAAATACAAACGTAAACAGTGACGGTATAAAAGGACTGGAGCATGCATTCCGGCTCCCGGCAGGCTGGAACCTCCCCGGTCTTACCCAACAGCACAGAGTAGGCATCAACATGCTGAAGGGATTAATGAGGCAATCACAGCAGCTGAGATTTATTAAGCACCAGGCAGTGTGCGAATCACCACACTTACAGTATCGCTCTTGATCCTTGCACATCCTGTGATATTGGGTTTACTAGTACCTTTATTTTTGAACGTGGAACCTGAGGAAGGGAGGATTAGAAAACTTCCCCAGTGCTACAAAGCTGCCCAGGGGGAAAGCCACCCAACTGGAAAGTCTACATTTTTAGTCGTTCTGCTCCGTATGCACACCTGTGTTCTACCGCACTCTACACGAGTGAGGTCTGATGATGACCGGAAATAAATGCATGGGGTGGGGAAACAGGTGGGCAAATCAAGGAGGTGGCCAAGATCCTGAAGCAACGGTTAAGAAACAGCCCCCTGCTGAGACCGGTTTGGCTCAGTGGATAGAGCATCGGTCTGCGGACTGGACGGTCCCAGGTTCGATTCTGGTCGAGGGCATGTGCCTTGGTTGCGGGCACATCCCCAGTGGGGGGTGTGCAGGAGGCGGCTGGTTGATGTTTCTCTCTCATCGACGTTTCTGGCTCTCTATCCCTCTCTCTTCCTCTCTGTGGAAAATCAATAAAATATATTTTAAAATAAAAAAATAAAAAATAAACCAGCTTTAAAAAAAAAAAAAAAAGAAAGAAAGAAACACCCCCCTATGGACAAAGACAAGCAAGGTCTGAGACCCTGCTGAGACCTACGTTTCCTGCAAGGTAGTCCCACGGAGAGGGGTGCGGGGTGAGGGGAGAGGAGATAGAGGGTGAGGGGAGAGGAGGCACGGAAGTCAGCCAGCCGTGCCTTTTAATGCTGCCAAGTCTTTGCTCCTGGCCTTTTGTAAGTCTGAATGTCTGCTCCATCCACTGCTCAGCGGGGAATTCTCATTCAGCCCCAAACTTCTTCCTCAGACAGAATTCCCTCCCTCATTGGCGCCTACACAACCCTCACTGCATTGTCCTTCTCCCCACCTAGAATCCAGGATGCGTGGGGACAGGGGGATGGATTGGTCCTCGGGACAGACAAGGCAGAGATGCCAGTTGCTCTTGGCTGAAAGGCCTGGGTGGCAGGGAGTGGCTCCACCTGCTCCTCACGTACCCAGTGGCCGGGTGCAGGGCACGCACCTTGAGCTGAGATGCACAGCAGAGGGTGGACTTGGCCCCGGGGAGAGAAGGGCGGCTGACGTAGCCCCATGTGCTGGGCTGGGGCCTCGGGCTTACAGCTCACCCCGCACAGCAGGTGGAGAGAGAGCTATGTCTGCGGGTGTGGGGGAAGTGGCTTCTAAGGCTTCTGCGGAGTGAACTGAAGCCAGTCTGGCACTGTCACCTGGCACTAAATTCAGTCTGTTTCCCTGAACGTCTCCAAGGTGCCAATGCAGAAAGCTTCTCTGTGGTTGGGAAGGCAGCTAGGCACTGGCTCATGCCCACGGGCTGGCTCACTTCCCGTACTGCTGAGGGCACCGATCCAGGGCATCCCCCTCCAGCCCAGCTGCTTCCAGGCTCACCACCTGCGCGCCTCTCAGAAATAGAAAAGGGCGATGGCAGAAATAGAAAAGGGCTTTCCTTCCCCTCTTCTGCAGCTGGAGAGAGCGATGGAGGGAAGCTTGATGGCTGCCTCTATCGGCCATGACGCGGGGAATGGGTTGTTCGGATCACTTATTTAGTTGGTTTTTCAGAGTTTTAAACATCACAGAGAGAGACTCAGTGTTAAATCACATGGAGGGTATCATCATTTAACGTGTCTTTAGAGATCAAAGGCATTTGTGATCTTATCTTTTATAATTGTACTGTGGACACATGGGAATACTTGTCAAAGTAACTGTAACATGTCAGATCAACTCTGTGCTTATATTTCAATTCTGAGATTTGCAATTGTTCCTTCCTATCAATCGTTTCTTCCTCAACTAAGGTCTGGTGAGGACCAGTGGGGCTGGCAGAGCACAAATAAGGGAGCAAGTTTGTTGGGGGAGGGGTGGTAGCACACGCAATCAAACAATGCTTCTGTGCACACCGATCACGGAAGATCTCACAAAATGCAGATTCCCGCCCGGTGGGTCTGGGCGAGGCCCCGGCTTCTCTGTCTGCACAGCTGAGGCCGCAGCTGTGGGCCGCCTGGAGCAGCCGCCGTGAGGAGACGGGCTACTTCAGCAATTAGGATTTGACTCATTAGGCTCTGAGGGCAAAACCAGGCCTAACAGGCGAGAGTTAGGAGGCCCCACATTTCAGGACTTCATGAACGATGGATTGTCCGCCCTGCCTGGTGCGGCTCAGTCGGCTGAGCGCCATACCATGCACCTAGAGGTGCCAGTCAGGGCACATGCCGGGCCTGCAGGCTGAGTCCCCAGTGGGAGGTGTGCAGGAGGCAGCCGATCAATGTTTCTCTCACCCATGTTTCATTCTCTCTTCTCCTCTAAAATCAATAAAAACATAGTTAAAAAAAAGGATGGATTGTCTGATTCTCTAGTAATTAGTATGATGAAAAATGACCACTACCCCTTTCTTAAGAACTGCCTTCCTTCCAGCGTCTGACAGGCTGTGGAGGGGAGGCTGGGTTATCTCACCGCGTGCTGAGATGACATGGACCGAGTGACCACAAAGGAAGTCTCCGGGACAGACTCCTGTGTGTATGTGCCTGGGCCAGAGTGGGAATGGGGAGACTTTTGCTCTTCGTTTTATACTCCCAGCGCTGTTCCCATATTTTCTCTTTATAACCTTTTATTATTATTTTTTAAAATCGTATTTCCTTGGCATTCCAGAGAGCTCTGCCCTTCGGTGTCTGAGCACCGGAGAGAAGCACCGTGCTCAGTGATGCCCACGCCACACTCAGACAGAACACGCCTGCACTCCAATTACAGGCCTCCGCCTCCTCGGAGACCTCTCCGCTGCTGGATGGCACTGGCTGATAGCAGTGTTCTCTCTCAGAGCGTGCTCAAGCTACTTTTCAAAACTAATTGAAATTTGCAATCTGAGTAGAGACACATTCCGAATAATTAAAGCAAGCATGATTTCAAAGCAATAGCAGCAGGAGGCAGAGGTTCAGCATAATAAAGGTCCTTATCCTCGATCCCAATCATCGGTGACCTTTTCCACAGCGCTCTATGAGAAACACTGGTTCCCATGAGGACCTAGCAGAAGGTTCGGATCCTGAGTGCCTTTGGATCAAGAAGGAATGGCTTGCCCTAGCTACTCTTTCTCCGTGGTGAGAGTGTCGGCTCGTGCAACGAAGGGTCCCCGGTTCAATTCCTGCTCAAGGACACGTACCTGGGTTATAGGTTTGATCCCCTGCCCTAGTTGAGGCATGTGTGGGAGGCAACCAATTGATGTGTCTCTCTCACATCGATGTTTCCCACTCTCCTTCCCTTCCACTCTCTCTTAAAAAAAAAAAAAAAATCAATGGAAAAAAGTATCCTTGGGTGAGGATTCACAAAAAATAATAAAGAAATAAAGAAATAAAGAAGAAGAGTTGACTTTCGTGTTAAGTGGGTTATGTTCTAGTCCATAACTGAGCTTCTATTTAATAGGTAATGTCTACTCCAAGGTCTAAGGCTTAGCACCAGGCAGGCACAGAGATGTAAAACCCGATGCTGGCCACCAGGAAGTTAGCATCCGTTGAAAACAGAGAGAGCCCGAGGATGGAAACTTGTAAACACAGAGTGGGAGAGTCACTCCACCTCCTGCAGCTGTCAGGTAGGCACAATGGCCGCAGGCAGATCCCCCTCAGGGGCAGAACTGGGGCTGGCACCCAGCAGGCAGCAGGGTGTCCAAGGCTGCCCCGAACAAGTACCGCAGACTGGCGGCTTAACACCACAGAAATGTAACCCCTGGCTCTGGAGGCCACGCTGGCCCGAGGCAGGGGAGAACGGGCCGCTGTAACAAAACACCGAGGCGGGAAGCCCAAGATCAAGGTGTTGGTAGATTCGGTTCCTGGTGAGAAGCCACTTCTGAGAGCGTGTAATTGTAGTGGCCTGTAGCTGCTTTTCCTCTGGGTGTTCACGGGGCCTCTCCTCCAAGCGTGAGAGAGAACGAGCCCCAGTGTCTTTCCTCTCATGAGGGCACTACGCCCATCTGGGAGACCATCTTCATGACCTCATCTAAAAATGAACCTCCAGAAGACCCTTAGACCCTCTCTCTCTCTCTCTCTCTCTCTCTCTCTCTCTCTCTCTCTCTCTCTCTCTCTTTTTCTCTCTCAAATATGTTTTTATTGATTTCAGAGGAAGGGAGAGACAGAAACATCAATGATGGGAGAGAATCACTGATTGGCTGCCTCCTGCATGCCCTTCACTGGGATCAAGCAGGCATGTGTCCTGATGGGGAAACGAACCATGACCTCCTGGTTCATAGGTCGATGCTCTATCACTGGGCCACACTGACCAGGCCGGAAAGCCCTGCCTCTAAATACCATCACACAGAGAGTTAACGCTTCAAAGAATGAATCCAGTGGAGACATAAGCATTCAATTCATAATAGCATTTCTTGTCTCTTCTGGTTTCTAGTGGCTGTTGTAATTCCTTGGCCTGTAGCCACATCACTCTAATCTCTGCCTCCATCTTCTTACCTTCTCCATGTCTACGGTCTCCTCCGTGTGTTCTTACAAGTACACTGGCTGTTGAATTTAAGGCTGACCTGGATAATCTAAGATGATCTCCTCATCTAAAGATCCTTAAATTGTATCTGCAAAGGCCCTTTTTACCCAATGAGGTAACACTCACAGGTTCCAAGGATTAGGATGTGGAATATCTTTGGGGTGGGAGGGAGGCACCATCCAGCCGGTGAATGCCAGGAATGTGAGTGGGGCCAGAGGAGGTGGTTTCAGTTGATGTGGTTTGCTCATAGGTGCAGAGGGAGACATAGCTAGGGGCCAGGGTATAGAGGACCTTAGAGATGTCAGATTAGTCTAGGAAAGTCTTGTTTTGCCTGTCCTTCTTACACTGTCACGTCTTGGCCTTTAATATTTTAATATCACCATATCACTGAAGTAGACTTAGACCAGTGGTTGGCAAACTCATTTAGTCAACAGAGCCAAATATCAACAGTACAATGACTGGCATTTTTTTTTTGAGAGCCAAATTTTTTAAATTTTAACTATTTAGGTAGGTACATTGTTATTAACTTAATTAGGGTACTCCTAAGCTGGCCTTTGCTAAAAACTCAAGGGGCCGCAATTTGCTGACCACTGACTTAGATTTTCCCCTCCCTGGGAAAAAACTATTGGTTCAGTTCAGTTCACATCTGCATTACGGCTTCTAGAGAAAATTCCAGTAACTGCACAGCTAGTAAGCTGTGCTCTCCAATAAAAGCACGTGGTCAGGGTTCTGCCTTCCTGTACCCTGCACTATGTCCAATGCCAACTATGAATAAATAAATTTATTTTCTTAAAGCATCCCATATAGTTTCTATCAAGACAGTGTCTCTAAGACCCATCCAACAATATTTACTGTGCTTGTTATTCTGGAATTGCAGAGCAGTATCAGCAGCCCACAACTCCCAGAAGTGTTTTAAAAGTTCAATTTTTTGCCCTAGATGGCTTGGCTCAGTAGATAGAGCACCGGACTGTGAACTGAAGGGTCCCAGGTTCAATTTTGTCAAGGGCACATGCCTGGGTTGTGGGCTTGATCCCCCGTTGGGCAGTGCAGAAGGCAGCTGATCAATGATTCTCTTTCATCACTGATATTTCTCTCTCTCTCTCTCTCTCTCTCTCTCCCTTCCTCTCTGAGATCAATAAAAATATAAAAGTTCAGTTTCTTCCTGGTCTTTGGTGTGGAATGTAGCTGACAGCCTATCATTTGTGGACAAAGTAACAAAGACACCTGACAACTCAAATATGTCATTTTATTTTATTTATTTTTTTAAATATATTTTTATTGAATTTGTACAGAGAGGAAGGGAGAGAGATAGAGAGTTAGAAACATCGATGAGAGAGAGTCATCGATCAGCTGCCTCTCGCACACCCCCTACTGGAGATATGCCCGCAACCAAGGTACATGCCCTTGACCGGAATCGAACCTGGGACCCTTCAGTCCCCAAGCCGATGCTCTATCCATTGAGCCAAACCGGTCTTGGCTCAAATATGTCATTTTAGCTGAAGTTTTAATCTCTTCCCATATCAAATGTTTGTCCTGTGGCCCCTCCCCCTGGCCAGTCCCGCCCTCAATCAGGCCCCACACCCAAATCAGGGGCAGGGCTGGCCAGCCAACCACTCTTGGCTCCTTCCCCCCCACCAGCTTGGTCCTGACCGGCCCCCTTTGGGGCAGGTCTTCCAGACCCCACCAGTGCACGAATTTGTGCACAGGCCTCTAGTAATGTCATAACCATTAGTGTAACCAAAAGGTAGGCAGTAAAATGTCCAGAAAGGTGGAATCTGGAAAACTAAGACAGAAATATATAGCTAATTTTTTCCTTTAGTTCCCACCAGAAAAAAAACCAGCTGCAGACAATCAGAGTCAGGGATCCGTAAGGCTGCTTTACTCATCAATGTTATTCTTGTCCCTGCATCCTCAGAGGCATTGGCTTCTGGAGGTTTGTTTCAACAACAAACATTTGCACTTAAGGCACATGGGACTTGAATTAACTTCTACGGAAGCTTTCTAGCATCTAAAAAAAACAAGTGTTCTCCAAATAGAAGGCTGCCTGGTCCCCTACCACTTTATCAGCTGTGTACTTCTAAACAAGGCAGTTAGAATCTCTGGATCATACTCTCTTTCTAAAGCATAGAAAACAGTACAGCCCTCCCTGGATTGTTCTGAGACTCCACAGGACAGCATCGATACCACGGTGATTAGCTGGTTATTAATAGCAGGAAAGGAGCAAGAGGGAGGCCAGCCATCAGGACATGGCCATCTGGACAGCTTCACCAGTAGGCTGTGATCACAGTCACCAGCGAGTCCCCACCCATCTCCTGCAGATCACTGGGGGAGAGGACAGAGAGGAGGCTGGATGCATGTGCAGTGAAGTTGGGGGACCTAGGAGATAACCTATCAATCAAACCTAGGAACAGAAATCATTGGCTAGAAGAGGTGGAGCCAATGAAAATCTGGGAATACATAATCCCCTAAACAAAGGAGCTGGTACTCTTGACTCTCTTGCATCCTTGCATTCACCCCGTGTTTCCTCCATGCCATGTGGCCATGCCAACGCGACATGCAATGGACTAACGGGCTACGGCAGGAAACACAAACTAAGCCAGCCTGATGCTAAACTGGACCATGCCCTAACATGGAATGGAAACTCGGACACTGGCTTTTATTTCGAAGACGCCACAGCTGCACTTCTTCCTTGGTGGGACAGAGGGAAGTAGGAGCGGGAAAACTCAGGGGTGTAATTCCACAGAAATAAAACGATTTCACCCTCCTCCCATGAGAATCTCAGAAAATTCCTTTTCTCACAATATCGCAAAAAGCCCACTCCCACGAACAGCAGGTGGGGACAAGAAGCTTTCCCCGTAACAGTATGGAAGACTATAATGAGCTGTAAGGCTGCTAACGTCTGGTGTCCTGTGCCGACTCCTCTCTGAGCAACTGGGACAGAAGCCAAGATGTCTGGCTGTGCCCTGTCACGTCCCCTCCCGCTGAAAGGAACAGTCCCCGCGAGTACAGCCTGAGGGCTCCTGGGACTCCTCTTGGGGAAGGTGAGGCTGGTTTATCCATCACTTAGATAGCACTCTCCACGGGCAGGCTCTCTTCCAGCTAAGCAATTTGCAAAACCTTATAAGAAACCAAGTAATGGCTGAAGGTCAGACAACTTATGAACAACCTAAGATCTAAACTCAAGCCGTCTGGCCCCTGAGCAAGTTCATACTGATTGCTTTTCCTCTTCTGTGACTATCAAAGAACAATTATGATGAATTATGACGTTCCCAAGATCCTCCTCCTTGATTGGTCTTTCTCAAGCGTGTTTAGCCCCTGCTTACAAAAGGCAGCTGGTAAATCTGGTGTCTCTGAAGATGTGATGAATTAAAAGAAATAAACAGGACTAAGTATTTGCAATACCCAGATGCTGAAATTATAAACACCTGAGCATTATAGCTTTAATTCACTTTTCTCTTTTTGGCAAATTCTCTCGCAAACAACACCTGAGTCTTGTGGGATCCGGCACCGAGCCCAGCAGCGGGGCTCCCTGGAACGCTGCGTCATCTAACAGCAAACATCCGTGGGTGACCCCGGGGGGTCAAAGGCCACCTGAGATCAGTGCAGGGACACAGGGGTGACGAGAACAAATTGCATATCTGTAACCTGGCAACAGACCTTTCATCTCAAATCCCTTGTAACCATGAACTAAGTACTTGTCCATTATTTTAGCAGGACCCACCTTCTGTTTTCTGACTTATGTAGAAAATGCTAGCAACATAGAAAGGAAAAAAAGAATGGAGACCATGCCCCCTTCACAATCCACAGCCACCCCAGGCATTGACCACTTGTTGGTAGGGGTCTGCTCCACTGTCCTGTCCTTTGTAGCTCAGATCTCCCTGCCCAGGCTTTTATTATTATTTTTTAAATATATATTTTATTGATTTTTTTTCAGAGAGGAAGGGAGAAGGATAGAGAGCTAGAAACATCAATGAGAGAGAAACATCGACCAGTTGCCTCCTGCACGCCCCCTACTGGGGATGTGCCCGCAACCAATGCATATGCCCTTGACCGGAATCGAACCTGGGACCCCTCACTCCACAGACCTCTATCCACTGAGCCAAACCAGTTTCGGCCCCATCTTTTAATAATAGGTTCTGAATAGACATTGATTGAAGAAGTAAAGTTTAGGGCACACAGAACTCTTTCATTAAAGATACAGCCTAGTCATGCATCTTTAGCTCAATCTGGCTTCTGAAACATGCTAGTTTCAAAGTTCTAGGAAAGAAATGGAAGGGTGCAGTGGGAAAACACAACAGGAAACTGCAATTGCTTGTATGTACAAGTTTTGAAATAGTAACTGCCTCTCCCACTTAGATACCCCTTAACTTACTTCATATGTCTACAGAGCTTTGTGAATAGTAATTTTCTATCTAGCAATTTCATGCTTGTTCATTCATTAATTTAATCCCAACTTACCAAATGCCTACCATCTGCTAGCCTAGGTACTTCATATTTATTAGTTCATTTAGTTCTCAAAAGGAAGCACAATTTTTTAAATTTCACAGCTGAAAAACTGAGATTCAGAGGTTTCATATAACACTAGAGGCCCGACACAAGAAATTCATGCAAGACTGGGTCTTTGCAACTGCAGGCAGCTGCCTGGATCCCTCCCCCTCAGCCACTGCAGTTGCCTCAATCCCATGACTGCAGCCCCAGCTTAGTCCGGAAGGACGTCCGGTCTAATTAGCATATTACACTTTTATTATTATAGATAGATGGCAAGGTCACCCAGCTAGCAAAGATCAACCTCGAACACTATAGATAATAGGGAATGATGAAGATGGTCAGACCTGTTTCATAGTTTCCAGTAGAGTAGCTCATTCCCAGATCCCAGGATAAAAAGCATTTAGGGATTACATCGTCATTTGTCAGAAGAAAATCCATGGAGAGGCCTCAGTTCATTTTTTAAGATCCTCACAATATGTCACTGGAGTGAGGAAGCTGAGGAAGCTGTGAGTTTCTTGTTCACATTCCACATGTAGACCTGGCCATCCATTCTCACCTCCCCTAATGGAGGGATACTTGCTGCTGGCATTCAGTCCACTAATTTGCATCTGCCATGAGCTAAAAAGATGTGTAACTAGAACCCAGGACTCAAGCTCTATCTACTCTTTCAACCAATAATGAATCAGAGAATTATCCACGTGGGAAGAGAAGAGGGCAGGGGTAAGCGTGGCATTAGACATGCTTAAGGTTCCAAACAGAACATTTGTGAAGGCGTCTCAGATCCTGTCTGGGAGCCTGGAAGAACTGGGGTCCCCTCTTCCTCTGTTCCTATTCTGTCCTGAATAGACTCTAACCAGCCTTTCCTGCCCACCACTCGACAATGTCACGGATGACCTCCGCAACCAACAGTCATTCACAGGCTTCCTTTTATTTGACCTGTCGGCAGCCATTTAAAAGTAAATTAATTAAAGTCTTGCAAGTCACATGGATTGCCTGTACCTTGGAAATGACTAACAGTGAGCACCTATTATTTTTATAAAAGATACTTTTTTAAAGTGTTAAAGCGATAAGTGCAGACTCTTCTCAAGGAAAATCACCAAATTCAAGAGGAAAGAAAATTCCTCATATATGAATCAGTCTAACTTAACAAGATAGCTGAGTCAAAGCCTGGAGGAGGAAAAACACTCAAGCAAACATCAACCTCGAGGACTACAGATAATAGGGAACGATGAGGACGGTCAGAAGGGACCAGCAGCCTATTCTGTGTGGAAGCTGGCTTCCTCTCGTTGGGGATTTCCTGCAAGAAGCACGGATTCCTATCCAGTAAAGCACTTCAAAGAGCTCCATTTCTTTTTCGGGGTGTCAGGGGTCTTGAAACAAGGCCGACTTATGGATAGAGAACTGAGGCAAACTTCACTTGCCGGACTTCCCACCACCAGCAAAATATAGAGACTATGGCAAATATTTTTCTTTTTCTTTTTTCCCGAGATTTCTTAATACCAACCCTCTAATATCACTGCGGGGTGACACATGTGGCACCTGTGCTCCCACTCAGCCTGCCTGTGCCCATGAGTCAGAGCTAAAACCATGGCACTCTTTTCCAGTGCCCCAGGCTCAACCACAGAACCCTTCTCAACACAGTGCCCTTAGCAGCTACTGCCCACGGGTAGGTGCTGGCCTGGGTGCAGAGAGGAAGAAAGAGGTGAAAGACAATGCATTCCCATGCCACAGAGGAAAAACAAGTCTTTATGTTTATAAAGCAAAATCACCTGCGCATTGAAGTAGTAGATACTAAATATAAAAGATGGGCAATTGATGAATAGAAGGAAGACCAACCATTCCAAGTCAGAAAACTTGGAGGCATAAAACACATTTCTCTCTCTCTCTCTCTTTTTTTTTTTTAGAATGTAATCTCAGAAAAAGCTCAATGAAAACCAAATCAATCTATGTCAAATAGCTACCAAACAAATAATTTCTGTGTATTCAAGCCCAGAATTTCAATCCCTAAAGTGTTATAAGCTCTGGCTTAAATGAATCATGTTCTTGCCCTTTATCCAGGGGAAATCTGCGTTTGGTTCTAAGCCCAACCAAATTTGGCGAAGGGAGAGAAACACCCACCCGGAAAGCTGCTAAAGGGTTGGACGCAGCTACCCTCTCAAAAATGGAATTCCCAGGAGCCATTGGGCATCAGTCAAGGACAACTTTTAGTCATTTTTAAACCCCAGCTGAAAGTGATGACTGTGCTGAAAAAAATTCTTCTCCCTAACCCTCAGGAAAGATCTTGGAGGGCTCCCAATGTCAGGACTGTGGCAAAATCTAATCGTCTAGGAGAGTGATTTTAAAACTCTCACTTATGGTAAGCATAAATTAATTACCAAAAAATAATTTTTCCAGATCTGACAAAAAAAGATACAGTTTTGATTGATTTACAAAATAATTATAACAACAACAGCAACAACAACCTATCCTTTTTGGTCCAAAGTGACTTTTAAAAAAATCTGGTGCCCATACTTGTATATAAGGATTTCTGGTACTCAGAATTAACCAATCAGATGCAAACTTATTATGCAATGTGACCAATAAGATGCAATTCTCTTATACGACCTATACACTGAGTGGCCAGATTATTATGACCTCTGAACACATAATAATCTGGCCACTCAGTGTGTATGTGTGTGTATGTGTGTGTGTGTGTATTTGTGTGTGTATTAGAGGCCTGGTACATTAATTCATGCAAGGGTAGGGTCCAGCCAGCCTGGCCAGGGGAATGCGACATGGCCAGCCTGCTTGCTGGCCGAACTCCTGGTCGAGGAGACAATTTGCATATTAGCCTTTTATTATATAGGATATACACTGAGTGGCCAGATTATTATGCGTTCAGAGATCATAATAATCTGGCCACTCAGTGTATATTAATGGCTCAAGACAGGGCATTGACACTGGAGCACTACTATTGTGCCATTTTCTTATTTGACAATCTAAGGGGGGAAAGGCCAGGGCCCCAGACTAAATATTCAGGTACAAAAATTCTTGCAGCCCATCGGCTGGTCTAGAATCACAGATGCTAAAGAAAGGAGGCAGTATCGTGAGGTAGTAAGCTCCCTGTCCCAGGCAACATTCGAATGGAGAGGCCGGTGATGATGAGTCACAAACGTGTGAATGTGTCATAAATGTGTGATGTGTCATAAAGGCGTGGATGTGCCTGGAGTGGGAGGCTGCTGGATTGTTGCTTCCAAATCTAGAACCAAGACCCCTGGACCAGTTCTCAGGCCGTCACTTCTCACAGGGGATCGACAAAGCCAACAGAGGCAGCCAACGCTGAAAAGGCTCAGAGATCACTTTGCTGGAAACCCAGAGCGTTCGGACAGCCCTCCCTCTCTCGACCCGAAAATGGGAGAATTACAACGATTCATGTGCATTTATTGTACTGATCTAAAACCAGCAAAGCCTGCCAATCAGGATTTATGAGAAAGGAAACCAAAAAGGCAACATGTAATTAGCTGACAGTTACTTAGGAGTTAATTATTCAGTCCTTTCTTTCACTTCTTCCGACTTAATTCCCTTTTACCACTCTGTTGATTAGATTTCCTCATCCATCAGTGGTTGGGAGGTGTCATAAAAGGTTCAGTAAAGGGAAGGAAGAGGCGGATGGGAGGACATTATAATCACTGGGAAAGGGATTGATTTTTTTGTGTTGGTTAGTAGGGTATAAACGGAAGGGTGGGCTCCGGAGTCAGACAGACTGGGCTTTGGTTTCTGGCTCTGCCACTTACTAGTACTAGTTGTGTGTCTTTAATAACTCAGCTGGTCTGACTCAGCTTCCTCGCGGAGAACACGGGGATATTAATATCTGTGTTGGAGGACAGTTACAAGGACTGAGTAAAATAATCCAAAGAGCCAAATACAGCTCTTCCCACCTGGTAGGCACTCAAGCTGCATTATTAAATCACCTAAAAATGGATTCTTCTCATATAATTAAGACAGGGATAAAAGCAAGTGCTCTTAAACTGAGAAGGAGGCTTTCCCAAGTAAATACACACGCTTTAATCTACAAGCTGCCTGATTTAAATTTGCATCTTAAAAGTTGCATTAGTTGTGTGCCTCATCAGGGCACCTCCAAACCCCAAACTAAGAGGAGGAATCTGCAGATCTCTCTGTAGCTCCTGCTGGGTGGCCACAGGCAGGGGTTGACTTTGCACCTCCTTGGAGATCCAAGAGCCAGTTCACCCAGAGGTCATAGTGAGACCATCCAGATTTCAACTCTTCACATCCATAAGAGACACACTCAGGGGGCAGACTCAGTAAGAGACAAAGCCCCACTGAAGCAAATCCTGCCCCATAAGGGTATTTCCAACACAGCAGTTCTCCCATTGTAGACACAGCTGGTCCTCACAGCCAATTGGTCTGGCGGTCAATTCCACCCAGTGACACCAACAGCAATCAATGCTTAACTACAAGAAGCCTGTGCACACAGCCCACAAAGGGGTGCACCAAGAGCATCCACCTCAGGTGACTGGGGAGGCTGAGCCACTGGGCCTTATAGGACACACACACACACACACACACACACACACACACACACACAAAGTTGTATTAGTTAAAACTTTACCTGCCGACTTCCCTGCTTGGAGGAGCAGGTGCTCGGGCTCCTGGAAGGGGAGACCAATTTTGGGGACAGCCCAAGGTTCTTCTCATCACTCATCATTAGCAGCAAGTCACGTGGCCTCAATGCAGTCAAAATGCCATCGGAAGACAGTAGAACAGAGAGTATGGAAGTCTCAAACAGGCAGGTGGCTCAGCTCTTATCCAGTATGCTTCAAAAGCATTTTGGATGACCCAGAAGAAATCCCTAAAATCAAAAGGAAAAAAAGAATCAGAGAGCAGTCAGAGGCATCAGGCATTGTCTATAATTAGCCACTTGTCTGCGAGTGGTTTATCTGCAGGGCAGAGTACAGAGCCACGAGGCTCAGCTGCACAAGGGCCGTGAGGAAAAGGTGCTTTACAACGTCCTCTTCCTGGGAATTACGTGTAGGTGGTTTTGTAGCTTTGCAATATGACAGGCTTAGGAACACGGCAGAGTATAAACATCTGTGTCCAGAAACACACAAAACCAGTCCTATAAAACCAGCCCAAACCACCAGGAGACAGTACTTCATACCCACTATGGTAGAAAATAACAAGTTTACTTTTTTGTTAATCCTCACCCAAGGATATTTTTCCATTGAATTTTACAGAGTGGAAGGGATGGGGAGACACAGAAAGAGAGAAACATCAATGTGAGAGAGACACCTCTTACAAACACGTTGCACTAACTGATGGGTGTTTCACGCACACACCCCAGAGGTACATGCCCTTGACAGGAATCAAACCTGGGATCTTTAGTCTGCTCTACCCACTGAGCAAAACCGGCCAGGGCAGAAAATGACAAGTTATAAAAGAAAGTGGAACCTCAGGTGAGGGGTGTTAAATGGGCAGCCAGAGCTTAAAACAGTTTGGCAGGTTTTTTTAAAAGCTAAATATAGAATTATTATCATATGATCCAACAATTTCACTCCTAAGTATATACCCAAAAGAATTTAAAACAGGTATTCAAACAAAAACTTGTACAAGAATGTTCATAGCAATGCTACTCCCAACAGCCAAAGGTAGAAACAAACCAGATGAACATCAACTGGTGAATGGATAAACTTCATATGGTATATGCCAGTGGTCGGCAAACTCATTAGTCAACAGAGCCAAATATCAACAGTACGATTGAAATTTCTTTTGAGAGCCAAATATTTTAAACTTAAACTATATAGGTAAGTACATTGTTATTAACTTAATTAGGGTACTCCTAAGTTAGCCTTTGCTAAAAACTCAAGTGGCCAAAGAGCTGCATGTGGCTCACGAGCCACAATTTGCCAACCACGGGTATATGCTATGGTCTGAAAGTCTGTGTCCCCCCTAAAAATTCATACATTGAAATCCTAAAGCCCATGGTGATGCTCTTAGGAGGTGAGGCGGGCCTTGGTGAGTTGCTCGGGTCCGGAGGGCAGTACACTCATGAGTGGAATTAATGTCCTTCTAAGAGAGACCACACAAGCTCCCTAGCCCCTCCCCCGTGTGAGGACACAGCGGTAATCTGCAGCACTCGGCCCCTGCTGGCACCCTCATCTTGAACTTCCAGCCTCCAGAACGGTGAGGTGTAGATTTCTGTTGCTTACAAGCTACCCAGCCTGCAGTATTTTGTGGCAGCAGCCCGCAGAGTCAAAGACAGTAGATCCATACAACGGGATGTTATGCAGGAATTAAAAGGCATGAAGTCCTGAATCATGCTGTACCATGGATGTACCTTGAAAATGTTACACTAAGTGAAAGCAGCTGGAAACAAAAGACCATGTGCTGTAAGCATCTGTTCGT
Source organism: Pipistrellus hanaki (assembly GCF_964339955.1). NCBI lineage: Eukaryota > Metazoa > Chordata > Mammalia > Chiroptera > Vespertilionidae > Pipistrellus > Pipistrellus hanaki. The sequence goes on from NC_140512.1 coordinate 5,237,990, forward strand.
ACTCTCCAGAGTGGCCAAATCCCTAGGGACAGGGCCATCCGTGGTCGCCAGGGCTGGGGGCGTGGGGAACGGATGTGACTGTCATCCTCTGGCTTTTCTCTCAGGGTGATGATAAGATGCTCTGGAACCAGGAGACGGTGACAGTTGCACAACATTGTGAATGTAGTAAATGTCACTGAATTATAATACTTAAAAATCGTCTGAATGTGAATTTTATGTCGTGTGTATTTTATTACAATTTTATAAAATCTTCTTTAGGGGGTGCAAGTGGGATGGGAAATAATTTCCACCACAGGTTTGTGGGGATGTCATCTTAAAAAACCTATTACACAGTGTGACAGAAACCAAGGGAGAAAGCAGGATTTTCCCATATCACTTCTTAGTATGTTAGTAATTAAAACAATGATCACTTGATGGTTTTCCACACCCATTGTCTCACTTAATCGACATTCTAGCATGAGAGCATTATCTCTCTTTTAGAGAGGAAAAAGCTAAAACACGGAGTCTCTGAAAAGTGGGGTACGTTGCCGGGTCACGCAGCAGTGAGAGAGGAGTCCGGTTAGCTCCAGGCCTGTAACGCCGGCGCCGGGCACCAGCATCCTTACAGCCAGGCCGGCGACGGCAGCTCTGCACCCACTCTGGGACCTAAGAGACCCGAGGAGCTGGACCAGAAGGACTCGGAGACAGCTCAGCCGGCGCGGCTCAGAGGGTGAGCATCGACCTATGAACCAGGAGGCCACAGTTCAATTCCTGGTCAGGGCACAGGCCCAGAGTTGCGGGCTCGATCCCCAAAGTGGGACGTGCAGGAGGCAGCCCATCAACGATCCTCTCTCATCACTGATGTCTCATCTCTCTTTTCCTCTCTCTGAAATCAATAAAAACATATAAAAATATTTTTAAAAAGAAGAAAGCAAGCTGTACGTTTATATAATGGAATGATACTTAGCTGTAAAAAAGGAAAAAAGGAGGAAAAACAAACTCGGAGAGAGCGCCATCTCCCTAGTTTGAAGAGGCAGCCGCGCCCCGTTCCTTTCCATGGACAGCACCAGCCTCCGGACAGCAAGTCTGCGGTGGGGAAGGGAGTCGACCAGGACCGGGACAGGGACACCCTTAGAGGCAACCGGGCTGCACCTGCCACCCCTGCAGCGTTTTGGGGGTGAACCACTGCCTTCATCCCCAGCCCCGAGATAAGGGTGATTAGCGTGTTTGGATTGGGCTTCAGAAGGCCAGGCTTTGATTGGACAAACTAGTTTCAAATAAATTCTACAACTTCCCCAAGCATATTAACCATAACAAACAATTTCTATCTAACCCATTCAGTTCTTAGTGTTCACATAGTATATTTTAAAACAAGGGTGTTATATAATTGTCCAGGAACCAGCTGGATACTGTATCAAACTCTTGGTTAATTATTAAATATTCCAATCTCTGCCTTTCACTAACACTTAGTTCTTAAAAAACAAAACACACACACAAAAAAATATGCTAAAGTTGTAAATTAAAACCAAGACAATGAGAGGGAAGAAACTCTCACAGAAAATAAAATTAAAGAATCTGCAGCCATAGAGCTCGATTCCCATGTTGCGTGCACAGAGAGCCCCCAAAACCTGTGTGCATCACGGATCGTGTCCCACAATGGGCAGGCTCTTCAGAAGCGAGCTTCCTTACGGGGCATGACTGACGGTGCCGGAAGTGAGAGGCAATGCAAGCGGTTAGCAACTGCCCAGGTGAAAGATGCTATTCGTGTATTAATAACGGTGCTGGCTGTTGCTGTTTGATAAAGATACGGGGGGGGGGGGGGGAGACACACTGATGGGAACCCCAAATTATGAGACGAGGGGGCCGCCATGACTATGACAACAGATTCCACAGTGGTCTTTGGATACCCACAACGTTTTTCCGTGTCTGTGTTTTTTTTAAGGCTGAGGTTCTGACAGTGAGTATGGGACGAGGTGGCATGTGACGTGTGAAGAAGGAAAAGAAAGAGCACGTGGGCAGTAAAAACGAGAGTCACAAGAATCCTGAAGCTGAGAAATCAGAAGCACCTGACCCTGTGAAAGAGTCACCTTGACCTTTGAACTCTGCCAAATTTCACTTCTCAGGCAACCACTGCCAAGGCCCGGGCTGTGAGTAGGCCAAGTACACTCCTCTGGATGGGTGCTTAGTGGTGAGGCGTCTGAAGAGCCATGGTCCGTCTTCAGGGAAAAGAAAGGGTGGGAATCCACAGCCCCATCTCCACCCCCACATCCGTGCTGGGAGAGTCTGGAATTATTGCCTAGGAAGAGAGATCTGTTTCATTCAAGTATCTACTTTACTGCATCTAAACTTACATCCAATTAAAATGCAAAGAGGACGTGACTGAGCAGTTTAAAGGGTGAGGAGAGAGCGTCCCACCAAGAACGGTAAAGAACAGCTTGTGGTTTGCATTTTGTCAGTGGGTGTTGTCCGCCTCCCTCACCTGACGGGAGGCTGGCGGAAGCAGGGTACAATTTTAGCAACTAGCAACCGCAGAGCGCATTTCAATTACTTATCTAAAAAGGCTATCGGTTGAGTCACTGTGAAATATGAAGATGAACTTTAAAAACTTCCCATTTCCCATAAAAACTCTACTAGCTGGCCTTTTCAGAAATGTAAACATTAAGCTAAGAATGAATAAAGCTCCATAAGCGCTCACTGAACATTCTCAAATAACAAGAAACTAAACACCTAATGGTTAATGTTTCAAGTGTACACTCTTCGAATTTGTCACTAAAAAGCACCCTAGGACAGAGGATCTAAGCGTAAACACATCCTATAAAGTGAATTTCCCGAGATATATTTTGGGGACGTCCTTCTCAAACAAGGCTTGGCAAAAGGCCGGGGAGAAAGCAAGGAATCACTACGTTAGTGAGTGCAGGTGGTGGGGGACGGGTACAAGGGCGCTCCCTCACTCCCAGGGAAGGCCTGCTGCAGGGAAATGGACATACAACACTTTTAAGCTATGCAAGCTGAAAAAAGGTATAAGAAAAAGACAGAGAACACAGGCTAAAACATTAGGTGTTTTTTTGCTAGACTAGCGCTCAAAAGACAAGAAAAATGTAAACGCGCCTCTGTTGCTAACACCCACAATACAATGGTCATTCTCTCCCTCCAGTAGGGCAGATGGAATAGAAGCAGTTTGGAGACTGTCTTATTCTGTTTTTGTTTTATCAATTTCCTAAAACCGGCACGGAACCTGGCACATGGCAAGTTCTTTATCAAATCGGTGACCTGTATTTCCTCCTCCTTAGATTAGCTACAACAAGATTTTTACTAAAACTTATTTAATCTCAAATGGGGGGGGAGGGGAAATATTCTAAAATATCCATTTATCAAACTTAAAAATTTTATAGAAAGATGGATTCTAATTGTGTAGAAGGTTGCATGAAATGAGAATAGCACAAAAGAGTAATAATAGAGATTACATATAAGAAAACCTAAGTCAAAATGGGAGGTATCAATAATGTTACCCAAAGTCTAGCTGGATTAGGTCAGACTTGGCAGAGGCTCCCTGGGCAGCCAACCTAACCTCCCTCCCTCAGAAAGTCACTTACAGAGGCACACAGGGTGGTGTAAGGGCCAGGTAGCTCATCAAGGTGTGTGTGACAGTAGACAGGCCACAAAAGGGATGCAGAAACCTAAAACCAGGCCCAAACATGAAGAACCCTTTAACAAAACCTCAAAACGTCTCACATGTCATTTGGCATTTATCTGCAACAGCCTCAGCAGTGGTGACAGGGCGCTCTCAATGGGTACCTGAGCTGCAGAGGCATTGTCTTACTAAGGCCTTGGGGTCCGTCGGTGCACGTACACCTAGGACAGATGCCAGGACTTCTCATCAAGAACACACACCCGGAAGGGGAAGTGGGAAGTAAAAGTCCTAAGCAAGTACATCTAAATATTGTGAAATAGCAGTTTTATTATTAAACTCAGGAGCCCAAATCCCCCAGTCCTCCGGTGAGAACACGGCCTTGGCCAGAGAGCTGTCTGGCCGATCCTGCAGTGCAGAGATGTGGTCTGGACCGTACACAAGAGTCCCCGAGGGCGATCCGGGCCCAGAAACCACGCAGTGCATACGGAGACCAGTGCTTCACCATGGCAGCGCAGCTATGACTGAGAGCAGGAGGAGGGAGGAGAAAAGACAGGAGGCCGACTCACTGGGGCTGTAACGATCATGAAATGAAAGATAAGCATAGAAATCAGAGCCACCCAATAGAACGTTAGGTGCCCTCTGACTCGGCAGCCTCTAGCCACATGTGGATACGGAGCCCTTCCAGTGTGGCTCAGTGGATGAGCGTCGACCTATGAACCAGGAGGTCACAGTTTGATTCCTGGTCAGGGCACATGCCCAGGTTGCAGGCTCCATCTCCAGTAAGGGACAGCCAATCAATGATTCTCTCTCATTGATGTTTCTATTTCTCCCTCTCTGAAATCAATAAAAAAAACATACTTAAAAACAAACAATAACAAAACAAATGTGGCAGTGCAGCTAAGAAACTGAATTTTAAATTGAACTTAATTTTATTTATTTATTTATTTATTTTTAAATATATTTCTTTATTGATTTCAGAGAGGAAGGGAGAAGGAGAGAAAGAGAGAGAATCATGGATCAGCTGTCTCTTGTGCACCCCCTCCTGGGGATCAAGCCTGCAACCCAGGCATGTGCCCTTGGCTGGAATCGAACTTGGGACCCTTCAGTCCGCAGGCCGACACTCTATCCACTGAGCCAAGCCGGCTAGGGCTAAATTGAACTTAATTTTAAATAATTTCAATTTAGACAGCCACGTGTAGCTGGCACCTTCCCTATCGGACAGCACAGCCTCAGACCGCACCATTCTGAGCCACGTCCTCCTCCTCTCCGCTTCCCTTCAGCACCAAGTGAGAACTTGGACATTTCGACCTCCTGAGGTCTCCCAGGTATGTTCTCACTCCGTCGGCTCTCACAACGGCCATGGCTGGCGGGCAGACAGCTGAGTCACCCCCATAAGCCATGATGGCCAAAACACAGTGTAGTAAGTCACCGGGGAAAGGTTCTTCGCCATTTCCTCCGCTGTTGGCAGAGAATGAGCTGAAGGGTGACACGGACTCTGTTTTCCCCAGGAGGTCAGCTGGGCTTTTAATAATGAGCCCAGCTCCACCTTACAGGTGCTTCAGACCGTGTCAGCGCAGAGAGGAGCTGCACTCACGGGATCAGACCTTCCGACTCTCACAGCCTCAACGGAAAGCCATGGGGAATGCTGCAGACAGATGAGTGAGGTCCGTGTGTCATTTCCGAACAACATGGCTAAGAAAGATACTCAGTTTTTAAAAAATAGCCTGTGACATGAAACAAAAGATCCTATTTCAGAGCAAAGAAAATGTTATCAGTTCAAACAATGATCAGATACTAGTAATTTTTTTTAGAGATGTAAATATTTAACACTTTCTTCTATCTTTAGATGGCAGCAAAACCACCCTCAGCCAGCCAGATGCCGTTTTGCGGGGGCGGGGGCGGGGGTGGGGGTAGGGGGGGAGCTAGGGGGAGAATCCTAAGGGGGTTCCCACACAATTTACCAAGTCCTAGAAACAGCTCAGCAAGGCTGCCCAGTAGCTGTCACTTGGCCTGTGAGCAAGCTGTGACATTGGCAAGGAAATGAGAAATTCACCAAGAAAACAGGCAACTTCCCAACATTCAAGTGTCTCCATACTCTGGCGTCCAATCTAGCAACTCAGACTTCTTTCAGCCACTGCCCAATATAATTCCACCACTGCAGGCGAACAGATATTCTTACATAAAAGCTCCCCATTCGAGACAGGCATTCTCATAGATTTCTAGTAGGATATAAACTGGTACAGTTTCTTTAGCAGACAAATGGGCAATAGAAAAGCTGTCTTTCAAAAATAGAGGCGCTAGGTAACAATTCCCAAAGATAAAACAACTCGGGAACTATGCATCCAGAAGCCTTTTCTTAAAAAATGTAGAGACCCAGGACGATGAAGCCCACTGAATAGTAAGTCATCAGGAAGGACAAAGCCACGGGAAAGAAAGAAAGACAGCGGAAGCACATCGGTTAGAATTAAATGTGTGGGGGGGAACCGGAGGAATTATAGCTACTGCGTGTTGAAAGTATAGGTTCTAACAAAATCAAAATCAAAAGACAAACATGTAAAATCGGGAGGGACTGAGTCAAGTGTCAGATTGTTTGCTCTGTAGTTACAGCCAGCTCCGCCCATTCTGACTCCCATGCGTCTCTCCTCTGAGCTGGGAAGAGGAATCCACTTGTATAAATAAGGAATAGCCTTTCAGAAAGTCGGCCATTTCTCTACCTTTTGTTAAATTCTAAGACCAAATATTTTACTTTAAAACTATGTTTAGTTTTAGAGCTCAACCGTTTTTACAATTATTTCTGCCTATTGTCTATCTATCCATCTCTCTCACCATATGTATAGAGGCAAGCTTGAAATAAATGTTAACCTTGGTTATTTTCTGGTTAAGACTTTTAGGTAGGATTTTAATTTCCATCTGACACAAAAGAGGCCACATACTGAACCTGACAAGCTCAGGGGAGGCCTGCATGGCAGACCTTACAAACTCAGGGAGGTCTGAAATTCAGATTTCCTCACTGAAAACAAGTCATGGCAGGCGGTGCCCTAAACCGGTATTTTCCTTGACAAAGGTCAGTCTTCACAGGACCTGAGCCAGTCTATTACCTCTTTGCATCTGGGACAACCTACCTCTGGAATGTCAGAGAAATCCCCTTTTCCCCCCACCCCTCCCTCCGGGCACAGTTTCGCAAACAAAGCAGGAGACCAGGGAACTGGCTGCCCAAATACCATTCCCATGTGCTGTGGGTGTTAATTGTTAACTATCCGATCCCAACCAGCGTCAAAGAAGTAGGTGTCTCCCAGAGATTTCCCCACTTTGCTTTCCCCTCCCCTCCCTAAGCTACGGCCAATAGATTTCATTAAGACTCCTCATGCCTGCTCCTCTGAAAGTAACGTATAAAATAAACTGCAAAACTGCCATTCTCCAGGAAACTTTCTCCATTCGTTCAGGTTTTGCTTTCCAGCTATTGTTGTCAATTTAGCTCAAATAAATTCATAAAAATTCTCGACAAGGTTTGGACGTTTCTAACATCGACTGACTTTTTTTGTTGTTTTTTGCTTGATTTTTAAAAATAAGGGACACGAATCACTGAACTGCCACGAAAACAGCCATTACTTTCCTGTTCTGTATGGTTCCTTTTCCTAAAATGGTCACCTGATCCACACTGCTCGTTTCCTCAATACTCACCCCTCTCAGATCCTGACTCAAACACCTCCGGCAGTCCTCGCTCCCTGGCCCTCTTTTCTCTGCCGTCGGGGCTGCTGGTGGTTGGAGAAACAGTAAGGAAGAGAGAATCTGGGTAGGTCACACCTCTCCCGTCAGGAGCTGGGGAATGCAGAAACCTCCCAAGAATGTAGATAAGAAACTCAATGGCTTAAAGGTCTTTTAACTGGAGGTGCGAATGGAAACTATTGACACTGGGAATCCCAGCTGTGCAGCTGTTACACCACCACTGTGCCTATAACACACACAAGGTGACTCCAACACACACACACACCCACACACTAGATTTACTCCCAAAACTAGATCTCTCTCTATCTCTCTGTCTCTCTCTCTCTCCCCCTCACCCTCCTTTCCTTTCCCCCTCTCTCTCCCTCTCTTTTTAAAGAAAGTGAAATAGACAAACCCTACTCGCTAACCAGGAGGGAAGAAGGCAGAGTGGGTGCCCGGGTGGAAGGGAAGATGTGAGGAGAAGAGCTGTGAGGAGGAGAGAGTAGGCCGGAGCCACTTGTGTAACAGTCTCCTCTACCACAGAACTCCAAGAACGTAATCCAGTCACAACACGCTTATCTGACAACCCAGAACAGCTGTCCCAGTTTTGTTTATCCCATAGCAGAAGGCAATGTGTTATCGTCGTAATTAGCTAGGTTATTAATGTTAATAAGAAGAGAGCGAAGGGAAGGCCAGACATTATAAACATGGCCATTTGGGCAGCTTCCCATTCCCCAGGGACCCAGCAGTCCATTCCCTGCAGATCACTGGGGGCAGGGATAGAACAGAGAGGGCGGCGGACACCTGCGCGGTGTGGTCAGGTGACACAGGGAACAATGGATTGGTAGGGGGTGGGCTCCATCAGAAGCGAAGGAAGCCTTAGAAAGCTTCGTTCCCTCTCCCCTACCCACTCCTGCTCTTGCTCGCTCTTGCTCTGTGACCCACACTCCCTGGGGCACTCGCCCATTCTCTCTCCATAGCCGTGTGGCTTGAGCAGCAGCATGGGCCCGCGCACACCATGGACTGAGCCGGGAACACACAGTAAGCCAGCCAGATGCCGGTCTGGACTGGACTCTCCTGTGGATCAGGAACTCTGGGCGGTGGACTTAATGCTGGCCCTGCTGGAGATAAGACTGGGCTTTTTCCCTGGCGGGAAGGACAGAGATGGGGCGTTGGATGGGGACCCCCTTTACTTCCCATCACCAATAAAGCCCCCCCAAAACCCTAGCTGCCAGTGGGGCCTCCGAAAATTCTTTTCCTCAAGGCACGGCACCCCACGAACTCCACTGCCACCAATAACCAACGGTCTCGGTCTGTTCGTGTCCCATCCTGTCCTCCCTTCCAAATTTAGGAGGATCAGAGCAAAAGCTGCAGAAATCAAGTTTTACGAGTTCATCAGATCAGGGGTTACTGGGCCCCACACAGACCAACCCAGACAAGGAGCACATTAAAAACAATTGGATCCTGGAAGGTAGGGGATTTTATACGTTCTGGGGACATACACACAGTGGTGTTTCAGGAGTTTGATTTAAACTCCTAATTGAAGCTCTCACTGTTTTGACAGTTCTCTCGGTGAGATCTATGCTCTGTACCAGCAGACATGGTCCTTCCTATAAATAACAACTCCAAAAAAAAGACTAAGAAATCAGACATCGTGTCTGAAAAATAAAGGTGTTTTCCTGCATCATAATCACTCATAATGCACTCTGCTGAATACCAGGCTCACACAGCCCTCTATGTGGGGAAAATGAGTCCTCACAGACCAGTTACCTTGGGGAGTGCGGCTCCTACAATACATCCCCCCTTGAAGACACACAGCAATGGGTATTAACACTGAGTTAATAAGGAAGGCTCTGAGGGGCTCTGCAGTCATAACAGGCAAACAGCAAAAGCCACATCTGTAAGTTTTGTTGAATTTATTCCCAGCCTATTTGGTCTTGGAATCTACTGTAGAAGTGACCCTCACTAACATCTCGCCAGCCTGATGACCCTGTCTAACTTTAAAACTCAATCATCCTCTGAGTCCATGAAACGGAACCCTTTTATAGTCTTGTTTACGCTTCATGCAGATAACAGCTTAACACGCACGGGCACCACTTCTTGGCTCTGAATCAGGCTCGGAACAGCCAGTAATAACATGTGGACGCTCTCTGTTTGTAGTTTCATGGCCAGGCTTAGGAGGTGTGGAGTCAGGAGAAGCCACGACTGTCCCACAGAAACCAGAAGCGATGTTCAGAGGCGGGGACTCAGTTCTCTATTTGACCGATCTTCCCTAAAAGACCCTCCTGGTCTCTCATTCCCACACATCTTCCCACAAACCTCACTTCCCCAGCCAAGGCCTTCCCCCTTTTATGACTCAGACTTAATCTTTTCCACTTCAGTCTGAAATTTCCCTAAAGAAAAAATGTTATTCTCATAATTAGCTGGTTATGAACATTAATAATAGGAAGAGAGCGAAGGGGAGGCCGGACAGTATAAGCATGTCCTCTGGGCAGCTTCCCTCTCCCAGAGAGCCCTGGCCCATGCCCTGCGAACTGCTGGGGGAAGGGTTGGGACAGAGGGAGAGACAGGTGCATGCCCAGTACAGTCAGACGACAGGGACAGACAGGGACGATGCTTGTCTGTCTGTCAGTCCAGCCTGGGGAACAGAACCATTAGCCAGAAGGGCGGAGCCACTGCAAATGCTCGGAATCTTGGAAGGGTTAAAATCCCCAGAGTTCCCTCTCTCCTGCTCCCTCTCTCTCTGGCTCCATGACAGGCACTGCCCTGTGGCCTCCCTGTTCTCTCTCATAGCCACGTGGTCTTAAGCAGCTGCATGGGCCATGCGGACCCCCCACCCAATGGACTACAGCTGGGAACCACGAGCTAAGCTAGCCAGAGGCTGGAGTGGACTGGGCTTTAATAGGAAGCAGATATTCTGGGCAATGGCCTTAACTCTAGCCCTGCTGCGGGAAAGGCTGGACTTCTTCCACAGCGGGACGGACAGAGATGGGGCCTTGAGAGGGAACCCCTTAATTTTACATCATTAATAAAGCTTTCTACAAAAACCTATCCTCACCTGGGGACCTCAGGAGACGCTTTTCCCTGAGGCACCCCGAGAACTCCATTTCTCCTGGTTACAGAAACATCTGGATGGGAAGCACATCACCATCTCCAGGAGTGGCACTCAGTTAACTGGACAAACTGCTCGAAAAAATCTTGTGGAAAATATATCGTGAATTAAATATCCATGCACCTGTTATGCATGCTTATTTAAAAACCTACTTCCAAGGAACTGGCACTATATTTATTTACCAAGGACAAAGGAACGTGGAATCGACAAAGTATTCACTTCACAAATGTTTATAGGTCCCTTACTATTGGTCAGGGACTTCTAGACATTGGCGATAAAGCAGTGAACGGGGTCTGAAACACTGAGCTACAAACATTACCACAGAACGGACTAGAAAAGTCAGTAATACCAACCCACGTGACGTTTTCAGAGAAAGTTTCTAGACGGAAGAAGGCTGACTTGAAGAGTACAGACTGTCTTACAGAGTACAAGGAAAGTTTTATACCCATGAGAAGGGCATGTGGAAAGGCAACTGATCATTTATTTTGTACCTATCATTTCCCAGGCGCCACACTAGATGTGTATAGGGGGGAGGGGGGTGTACTGGTATACTTCTTTAATTCTCAGAATTATCCTTTAACTTAAGTTTTATGAGAGTAAAGGAAAGGGAGAGAGAGATAGAAACACCAATGATGAGAGAGAATCATTTATCAGCTCCCTCCTGCACACCCCACACTGGGGACCGAGCCCGTAACCCGGGCATGTGCCCTTGACAGGAATCTAACCCGGGACCCTTTAGTCCACAGGCCGATGCTTAATCCACTGAGCCAAAACAGCCAGGGCCCTTTAACTTAAGTTTTAAGCTTCATTTTATAGTTAAGAAACTGAGACGACCTAGTGGTCAAACTTTTGTAATACGCCTGGTTCCAAATCCATGCTTTTTATATAAGAACTAGAGGCCCAGTGCACGAAATTCATGCGAGAGTCTGCCCTCCTTCCCCTGCCGGCCGGCACTGGCTTCCCCCTGGCACCCGGGACCCAGGCTAGCTTCCCTCCAGCCGCCCGCAGGCACCCAGGACCCGGGCTTTGCTCTGGCCCCAGCTTATTCCGGAAGGACATCTGGAATCAGGTCTGGTCTAATTAGCATATTACCTTTTTATTATTATAAGGTAGTGAGGTTATTCCTGAAACTGGATTCACAGTCAATTCAAAGCAACAGTTCTAATATGAATTTATTTATTTATTTTTTAAATATATTTTATTGATTTTATACAGAGAGGAAGGGAGAGAGATAGTTAGAAACATCGATGAGAGAGAGTCATCGATCAGCTGCCTCTTGCACACCCCCTACTGGGGATATGCCCGCAACCAAGGTACATGCCCTTGACCGGAATCGAACCCGGGACCCTTCAGTCCCCAAGTCGACGTTCTATCCATTGAGCCAAACCGGTCCCGGCCTAATATGAATTTATGATGATAGAGAAAAGGTATCTCAAAGAATGTGAGGAAGAAGAGTGAATATCAACATCGTATATTTGTAGGACTCATACTAAATTCTTGCAAAACTTACCACAAGCTACAGGAATCAAGATAGTGTGTACTGGCATACAGACATATAGATAAAATGGAATAGAATTGAAAATGCAGAAATTAAACTCTCACATGTTTGACCAAATCACTTTAAACAAAGGAGCCAACACAATTCAATGGAGAAAAAAAGTCATTTCAACAAATGGTATTGGGAAAAGTGGATTATTTTCACATGCAAAAAAATGAAGTTGAATCCCTACTTTATATCATATACAAAAATTCAGTCAATATTGTCCAAAGATTTAAATGTAAGAGTTAAAACTATAAAACAATAGAAAGAAAACAGTGGGGTAAATTTTCCTGATTTTGGATTAGGTCATCATCTCTTAGCTATGATACCTAAAGTAAAAGCAATAAAAGGAAAACAATAGTAAGTTGGACCTCATCAAAATTTCAAAAATTTATGCTTCAACAGGTAACATCAAGAAAATGAAAAGACAACCCAAGAATGGGAGAAAATTTTTGCAAATCATATATCTAAAATGGGTCTAGAATCCACAATATATAAGGAACACTTACAACTCAACGATGAAAAACAACCCAATTTTCCAAATGGGCAAAGGACTTAAATAGACATTTCTCCAAAGAAAACACACAAATGCTCAATAAGCACATGAAAAAAATGCTCAACATCATTAACCATGAAAGAAATACAAACTATAACTACAAAAAATATATAGATGAGCAAACAAACATACAGATAATGACAAGGGCTAGCAAGGATGTGGATAAATTGGAACTCTCACACATTTTGGTGGGGATGTATACTCTGGAAAACAATCTGGCAGTTCCTTAAAATGTTAAAGTAGTTACAAAATGAGGCAGCAATTCTGCCCCTGGACCTATACCCAAGGTACTTTAAAACATATGTCCAGACAAAAACTTGTTCAAGAATGTTCATAGTATCATAATTCATAATAGTCAAAAAGTGGGGGGAAAAACAAATGCCTATCAACTGATAAACAAATCAACAAAAAGTGGAATATCCATATGTTATAAATTAAATGCCTGTGTCATCCCAATTTCATATGCTGAAGTCTGATCTCCAGTGTGATGGAATTTGGGAGATAATTAGGTCAGGAAGGTGAAACTCTCAGGCATGGGATTAGTGCTTTTATAGAAAAAAGCTTGCTTCCTCTTTCTGATCTCAGCATTGTGATACAGATGGTAGCCATCTACAAACCAGGAAGTGGGCTCTCACCAGACTATGGCTTCACTGGCACCTTGATCTTGGGACTTCTCGGTCTCCAGACTGTAAGAAATAAATGTTTGTAGGTTAGGCCAACCAGTCCAAGGCAATTTGTTCTAATGGCCCAAACCAATGGACCATACGATGGAATATTATTTAGCTATGAAAAGGAACAAAACATTGAGTCATATTAAGCATGGATGAACATTGAAAATATTATTCTAAGTGAAGAAAGATGAATTTAAAAAGCCACATATATCACATGATTTCATTTATATAAAATGTCCATACTGAGCAATTTATAGAAACAGGAAGTTGTGTTCGCCTGGGCCTGAAGGTAGGGGGAAATAGGAAGTATGGGGATTCTTTCAGGGGGGATGAAAACATATTAGAATTAGGTAAGTGGTGGTAGCTGCACAATTTTGTCAATGTACTAAAAAATGAATCACTGACTTATACACTCTAAAAGGGTACAACTTGTGGTATGTGAATTGTATGTCAACTTAAAAAATCCTTCCCTCCCCAAAATAATCTTTGAACCAAATAGAATCAGTTACTCAGCTTCTCCCACAAAAACCACTGGCATTGAGGAGAATCTATTTTTGCTGAGTCAGCTATATGACACTGGGATCTAGTCCTAAGATCCAGAAGAGAACTATTCTGAGTTCTGAAAGAGATGAAGAAAGCTCCAAAAAGAGAGTTTTAAGAACTCCACCATGACTGCTTTAAAATATCAGACTTAATTGAAAACAAAAATGAGCTACATAATATCACCATGGGAGTCTATCATTTCTTATCAGCCCACATAAAGACTGAACCTACCTGCGCTCATGAGCTCACAGAAAGAAAGAATGAAACAGCAAAAGTCAAAGGTCAAAGTCAACTTCAACGTGTGGCTACACCAATACAAACGATAACAAGACTTGTCCACCGGGGACTGCCGCCCCGTCATCACAGAACTCTAACGGATCACCAAGATTCCTCCTCAGGCAGGAGGCCGCTGACAATCACGGCCAGAAGTGAAACACGGGGTCCTCCAAGAGCTTGAAGGCCTTTCTCTCCCCTGGAGGCAGGACCAGCTAGGATCCCCGAGGGCCTGTGTACAAGCAGCCAGGCGTCTGACGAAAGCCCTCACAGAAAGACCAGAAGCCAAATCTAGATGTGACGTCAAAATGACCTTTAAGCTCCAAAGCAATTGCTTGATCTTTGATCTGCCTGCTCGCTTTACATTTAGCAAAGGTTCACATTAAAAAAAAAAAAAAATTACTACAACTCTACTTCTCAGAGATACCACCATGAAGGTTAAAATAGAGACATGTATGTACTCAATAGTCACTAGTCAAACCATCGCCAGTCAGAAGAGCCCAAGCTATTGAGAAGCCTTGAATCTCACCGTCTGCAGTTAAATGAGAAGGTAAACAAAGCAAGCGCCATCATGGATCATCTCAACTTTTGAGAGGTTTTGTTCCAAAAGGTCATTATAAATCAGCAGTTTGGAACTCAAAACACTTCTTCACGCAAATCTGTTAGTTCGTGGTCGCGTACGCATGGGACTCAGAGATCTGTGCCGTACACCTGAAGCAGAGCGCGGATGGCGCTCACAGAGCGAACCTGCCTTCCGATCCCACTCCGCAGCGTGCCTCCGAGGGGCAGCTCCCTGGCCCAGCATCGGGAAGTAGGGTGCATACTGGTCCCATCATCCCCGGTACCCTAAGCCATGGACAAATACAAGCCAGGTCCACAGTGGGAATCCATCCCACTGCCATCCAGACACAGGGACCCATTCAATGAGAATTCTATCGATATAAGGCTGGGCGTGTCTGTGGCATTTTGCTACTCTCCCAAAACACTAACTTCAATGAATGTCTGCTTATCTGGAAATGAAAGCAAACAAATGAATCCTCATTATAGGGTGGTGGTGTTTTTTAAAAAATTTGTTGTTGACATACAACATTCATACAGAAAGTCCAACTGCTGGATTAAAAAAAAAAATTCTTAGGGAAAATACATGGAAAGTCATGACTTTCAGCAAGTTCTAGATGATTCTTTTAGTCAATACAGCTTTTTATCACCATCATGTCCTCCCCGCAGCGGGCACCACAAACATATCTGCGGAATCTTTGTACCTTTAACACCATTAGTGTTGTGGATGTAATTCATTTTTAAAATCCCCTAGGACAGTGGTTCGCAAACTGTGGCTCGCGAGCCACATGCGGTTTGCCACTCTGTTGACTAATGAGTTTGCCGACCCCTGGCCTAGAATAGCCTACCTACACTGCAGTAGGGACTAATGGGATTGGCCTGACCTCAGAGAAGGCATTGTTTAGATAGAAATAGAAAATACATGGTTAAAAATTAGCAATTAAAACTATCCATAAATGCCGAGTGTCTGCACTAGGTTCTGAGGGCCCCCACAGGACACAGTGAGGTGAGCTGGGCACACACAAACCCCGTGTGAGAGAGGCAGGCCTGCCCCGGCCTCGGTGTGACCGGACCGAGCTGCCTCTTCATGCCGTGACCTCCTCCACCAGGAAACTGCTCTCACCCAGGGAGCTCGGGCTGAGTGACGAGGCTGGGAGGGAAATGGAGTTTTCAGTGAATGCTTTGGTGCCTTTAGAATGTGGTTTCACTAATACATATGGCTTATTAAACAATTAAAGAAACAGGATGTATTATGTGATTCACCATGGCAATAAACCCCCAATGAGAGCCGGGAGATCTGTAATAACTCGGGCCACGCTCCCTATCCTCTCCCACCCTCTCCCTGACCCCTCTCCTGGTCTCTGCTGACGTACGCGGAGCTGCCAGCTCGGCCCCGTCCTCAGCCTGGCCTCCTTCTAGCCTGACCACCTGGTCCTGACTCACAGCCCTGCTGTCAGCCCTGCTATCTGTTCTCAATCCCCAGCCCTGCGTCAGGGTTTCAGGTCAAGGATCTCTGTCCCCCTCCCCCTCCCCAACCCCGACAGCCAGGCCATATTCTCAGAGACACTGAGCTTCTTGGGAAAATGATGGATCATCCTCCTTAGGGAAAACCACCTCATTAATTCTGAACACAAAGTAAGCTAATCAGCTAAGGGTCAATCCAGAAGGAGGGAAAGGGCAGGTTTAAGTTAGCTTTAGGAGAAGAAAAAAAAAGAAAGAGCAAACATATAAGTATGACCATCACAGATTCTCTGCAATATAGCTCCCAACTCCCCTAACCGCCCGTCCTCCCTCTCCCCCTGCCCTCCCCCCACAGTATCATTCTTTTTCATCTCTGGAACACAAATCTAACCCTAGATGATACTTTCCGTCAATATGATAGATTCTCTATCAACAGAGGGTCTTTGCCAATCTCGGCTCTTTCACTAATAGGCCCACAAAAGAACCAAGACCGGCTTGCTGAGTTATCGCTGCAGAGAGGAGCTCATCTTGACTGGGGATCAGGCACCTGTAAGAGGGGCGCCCCTCCTCAGAGGATTCCCCCCTCCTTGTGCTCAGCCCCTCCCCTCCCTGGGGTGACCTGGGATGACCCAAACCTAAGGCAGCCCCTGCACTGACCAAGCTGAGCCAACGGGACTCACAGGATTTCGGGGACAAGCGGGGCTGCTGTGGGGAGCTATTTTTAGCCACATGCTGCCATGAGAGACTGGAAAGGCAGGAAGAGAGGGAGTGAGACAGCCAGGGGGATATCAGTGATCTCAGCCTGATCAGCTGCCCGAGGCTATAGGAGCAGCTCACCAACCCGAGGGGAGTCACCAGGCGTTCAGTCCCACAAGATCCCCTTCTCCCAGGACATTCAGGTCAGTAACTGAGCAGCTCAAGGAATCCGGCAGTCTGTTCTCCCCTCTTATCAGTAATACAAATCAACTACAAATAGCTGTTATCATGGCCCCTTCATGTCTTATGTGCCTACACATACTTAAAGGGGAAAAGGAGGGGGCAAAGCAATTTATCTTTTTTTTTTTTTTTTTTGAGAGAGAGTTGGAGGGAAAGGAGGTGGGGGTAGAGAGAGAAACATCCATGTGAGAAAGACGCATTGATTGGTTGCTCCTTTTCCTGAAGATTCTAATTCAGCAGTATGAATGTTTTTTAAAAGATGATTAAAATGTACAGGATTGAGGATTACCACCTTACAAAAGGAAGTCTCGAGGCTTCTGTATAGCACACAAACCTCAGTTCCCATAATTACCACCGCAGTTTCACCCTCGGGCACACCAATCCACCAATCCACCAATCCACCAATCCACCAATCCACAGCCTGAGTTCCCCTCACAGGGCCCTGGAGGCTGTGCAGGAGACCCTGCCCACTGTGAGCCAGGTAGGGCCGCCTACCCAGGTCCCCAGGTAGTAGCTCAGATGAGGCTTTCTTTCCATCCATTCCTGCCTAACACACCCAGATCCACAGGAGACACAGGGAAAGGAATCTAAGCATATCATTGGAGAAAATCATCAAAGCTCGGAGGGACACAGCAAGAGCAGAAAGGAGCAAAGGAATTACAAAACAGCCAGGGAACAGGGAACACAATGTAAAAGGACTAAGTTCTTCCATCAAAAGACAGAGGCCAAAGGGATGAAAACAACCATCCATTGGCTGCCTACTCATTTCAGATGTAAGGACACACACACTGAAAGAGAAGGGATGGAAGGAGATTTTTCCATGCAAATGGAAACCAAAAGAAAGGCTGGGGTAGAAATACTTACATCAGACAAAATAGACTTTAAGCCCTGACCGGTTTGGCTCAGTGGATAGAGCATCGGCCTGCGGACTGAAGGGTCCCAGGTTCGATTCTGGTCAGGGGCATGTACCTTGGTTGTGGGCACATCCCCAATGGGAGGTGTGCAGGAGGCAGCTGATCAATGTTTCTAACTCTCTACCCCTCTCCCTTCCTCTCTGTAAAAAATCAATAAAATATATATATATATTTTAAATAGACTTTAAGACAAAGACTGTGTAATGTGACAGAGAAGGTCATTGTAGAATGATAAAGGGGTCAATCCAACAAGAGTATATAATAGTTGTAAATATTGCACACCCAACAGAGGAGCACCTAAATATATAGAGCAAGTGTTAACAGACCTAAAGGAGAAAGCAGACAGCAATGCAGTAATAGTAGGAAACTTTAACACTCCACTTCCATCAATGAACAGAACATCCAGACAGCGAATCTACAAGGAAGCATTGGCCTTAGATGCCATGTTAGACCAGAGGGACTTAACATCCCCAGGCGGGCACACACACACTGCCCTTGCCCATACCTGTTATAGCAACTGTATCATAAAAATTCTTGTTTGCATGCCTTCTCTTTTTACTGAATTATAAGCTCCTAGATGACAGATGCTCTTTTTTTTCATCTTTATACCCTGCTGTCCACCAAAATGTCTGTCATCTGATAGGTAGTTAAATACTTGGTGAATAAACTAATAATCGGACCCATGTGGAAGTCATACGGGCACATCTGTATTAAAGAATACTGGGGGTGCTGTTTTGTTTGAGCTAAGCAAAGGAACACTTGGATGAATACAATCCCTAATGTTACCTAATTATATGGTCCATAATGTTCTAAAAGTTACTTAATAATTCTCCAGCACACTGAGGAGAAAGCTCGCAGCAATCTTTAACTCAGTTAGAAGCAATGCTGAATTCATCTTATGTCTAGACCTCATTTGAAGTGGACTCATGTGACTTCAGCCCTAGCCTTGACATCACTGAACAAAATGTCTGAAAGATGCTGGCAGGGGAGTTGGCAAGACAAAGATATATCATATACACACCCTTTAAGAGTTTTCTGAATAGCGCTCTGCTAAGCTACAGGCTGGCAGGATTTAAAATATGACTCAGAACACCAACTGTGATGCCAACGCTTTTTTATTTTTGGATTTTTTTTAGCAGAGAATATGGCTATAAAGTCAACCTACTCAGTCTACAAATTCCCTAAATTTCCTTCTGGAGAATTGAAAAGCATTTGGCATTTCTCCAGGGATCATTTTATTGGCATATATAGTTGTGCTGGTAAGATTTTGGTAACTAAAGAAGAATTAATAACTGAAGCTCTAAATGATTCCCATGATATCCTCGAGCACAAACGAAACTTGCTCGTGGAACTGTGCATGGTGGATTGTTCAGTTTGGGGTTTTTCCACAATGGCACGCTGGCTTGCTGTAACACCTGTGATCTCAGGCAAGTGGCAAGGGACAAAAACGGAAAGACCACTGTTTTGAGAGAGAAAAATGAGATCAGAGAAAATTCAATGGCATGGTAAAAATAGTTTATGCTTTATACCAACTGTGCTTTACTATTCAGCATCTTCACTCCTCATTATGCTCTTAAATCAACTTTATTGGGGTACAATTTATGTACGATAAAATGCGCCCCTTCTAAGAGCACAGTTGAATGAGTTTGGACAAACGCACATGCCTATGTAACCACCACCTCAGATGGACATATACAACATTTCCTTCACCCCAGAAGTTCCATCTTGATACTTTTATAATCAAGTCCCACAGTGATCTCTCTGGTTTCTATCACAATCAATTAGTTTTGTTTGTTCTACAACTTCATATAAATGGACTCATACAGAATATGTCAAGATCACGCTTTTGAGTTCCAGCCACGGTGTTGCTGGTATCAGCAGTGCCTTCTTTTTCATTGCAGAATAGTATTCCATTGTATAAACACACCACCATTTATCAGTTCACCAGTTGACGAACATGAGCTGTTTCCAGCTTTCAGTTGTCATGATAAAGCTGTAATTAACACAACACCTTTGTCTTGGGTAAATGTGTAAGACCAGAACTATTAGGCCATTGGGTAAAAGAGCTTAACACTAGAAACTGCCAAACTGCTCTCCAAAGTGGTTTTGTCTCTTTCCACTCCCACCAGCCATGCCTACAGCTCAGTTGTTCCATATCCTCAGCAACACTTGGTACTGACGGTCTTTTAAATTTTAGCCGTGCTGGTGGGTGTAGGTGGACCTGACACAAGGTAGAAAAATCTGTTTCCTTCCACATTCAACCTCTCCCTCTGTCTATAAAACACAATCTATCTATATAAAGGGCTAATATGCTAAGTGTCCCTCCCACCTTCTGACCCATTGCTATAATGCACACTGACCATCAGGGAGCAGATGCTCAACTCAGGAGTTGCCATGACGCATACAGAGTAATGGCACAGCAAACCTGGCGCCCATAAAGCAACACTCGGCTTCCCCCAAGTGGAATGAGGACCTCAC
Source organism: Pipistrellus hanaki (assembly GCF_964339955.1). Taxonomy (NCBI): domain Eukaryota; kingdom Metazoa; phylum Chordata; class Mammalia; order Chiroptera; family Vespertilionidae; genus Pipistrellus; species Pipistrellus hanaki. The sequence goes on from NC_140512.1 coordinate 5,258,347, forward strand.
CACCACCCCAGAGCAACAGCCCACCAAATTGCAGCCAACACTGCCCAGACCCCATGGCACAAAATGCAGCCCAGCCCGAAAATGGTTGCTGTGGGCACAGAATAATGATGTCAAGTAGCAATGCCTGGCTTCCTCTCCATAGCAACCACTAGCCTCCTTGCAGTTTCTTCAGCCCAGGAACACAACTTGCTTCATAGTCAGGTGGAAGCATTTCACACTTGAACGAAATGTCTGTGAAGCATTTTCCCGTGCCTCATCTCATTTGATCCTCACAGAAGTGCTGGAGTAGGTAGATAGGAGACTCGGGAGAATCCTATTTTCTTTTCATTAGATGGAAAATGGAGATTAAGAAGTTTAGAAAATTGACCCTTCAGTCTGCAGGCTGACACTCTATCCATTGAGTCAAACCAGCTAGGACTAAAGTTTTAAATCTTATCACCAAATTTATCACTAAAAAGTTGATTAATGCTGTAAAAACCATCTATTCCAACTTCATTTTCCTTGTCTATAAATGGTTAAGTTGGGCCAAATGAGACAAATTCTTTTCCTAAAAAATAAAAAGAGTAGAAATAAGGTTTACTAAAAGCAGCATGTTGTCCCAGTTTTCAAAGAAATTTTGCATATATCCTATTTAATGCCAAAGGAATAGAATAGCACATATTTATTTAAAAGGAGGAACAAGAATTCATCAGGAGAGGAGATTTCTTTCAATGAAAGGCTCCCTCTTTGCCTGGTGCCCCAAAGCTGGTTTGCCAAATCAGTGAGCCTTAATAATCCCTTTTGTAGTCATCTGAGCTTAATTCCCAAAGTATACCTGTTTTTTAAAAAAACTTTATGCTTCAAAAAGCACAACTAATCACCTTTGGTCATTCATGTTTTACTCACTAGGCTTTGAATTCTAGGGAGTGACTCAATGAGCACCACTGGAATCCATTTGCCATTATGCCCTGTGCATACACACTGCTTCTTTGCTATTGTGAAGCCTCATCTAACCGAGCAATGGATGGAAACTAAGCAAACTCCAACAGTCGGTCCTCACCCTTTGGGTTCTGTAAGGCAAGATGAGAGTAAAGGTGAAGGCAAAGGGAAAGATAAAGGCAGGAAAATATCATACATTCTTTATGAGGAAACCTGAGTCAGAGGAACAGATGAATAGTAATCAAAGGTCAGGGAGAAATGCATGGCAAAACACTAAAGAAAACTCGTTTCCAATTCCAAAGGAAAACAAATGGCAACTAAAACAACTGATATTCAAGGGGATTTGAGGGGGGGCAGGGGGGGGACATTTTTTATCTTCCATTTCTGTCTAAACAAACATATTATATATTGCCTATCCAAGTTTCAGATTATACACGACGAAGGTTTTCCATATCTTGTTCTAAAGATATCTCAGAATATGCCAGCAGAAACAGAAGAAACCTTTTATTGCTGACAGCAAAAAAAAACACACACACATGAGTTTCAGTGGGAGTCTATTTCAACATGAATGGAAGAAGTGGAGCTGCAGCTTAAAAAAACATCTCATCAAGTATTTAAAAATATGCAGTGTACTTCCAAGGGCCTTTACCTGTTGAGGGAATGGAAAATAACCTAACTGCCATCAATTCAGTCAGCCATTAACCTTTCCTGGGTCACTAATCTCTTTAAAAGTCTAATGAAAGTTATGGTCCAGTCTTTCCAGAAAAATGATCAGATGGCCTTGCACAGTCCCAAGATGTTCAGCTCCCTGTCCCTGTCTCTTCCACTGAGACTTGAGGGGTCTAGGGACCCTGGGTTTAGATGAGGGACCCCTGATTATGTAAATTCATCAGTGAGATTTCTGCCGACACGCACTCAAACATGACCCATATCCAAAAAGAGGACGCAAACCTCTCCTAATCCAAACACACGGGGTAGAATCTGAAGGTGATTTATTCTATTTTTTAAAATATATATTTTATTGACTTTTTACAGAGAGAAAGGGAGAGGGATAGAGAGTTAGAAACATCGATGAGAGAGAAACATCGATCAGCTGCCTCCTGCACAGACTGGAGATGTGCCTGCAACCCAGGTACATGCCCTTGACCGGAATCGAACCTGGGACCCTTCAGTCAAGACTGACGCTCTATCCACTGAGCCAAACCGGTTTTGGCAGGTTTCAGCTCTCTATTTAAACTTAAAGAGGTTCTGCCATTGCCCATCATCACAGGGATTCGAATGCAGGCTGACTGGAGGCCACCTCTTACTCACCCTGTGCTGCCATTTCCTGGGCACGGTCCACACTGTGGCCTGAGGATCTGAGGTAGGTGAGAACACAGGAGCCAGAGAAACCAGCACAACCGGGAGAGGCCAGAGTCAGTGAAAGAAAAGGGGGGTAGAGGGGTGGTGATGGGACGGAGGGAGATCCAACTGCCTGACCTTCAAGCATTTAAATGCGAGGCATTGAAGGATGAACTTTCCGGGATCCCTTTTTTAGAACAAAAGAAAAAAATTTCAAGACACAATGTGGTCTCGGTGGCACATACCCTACTGTCTAGTAAGGTAAAATGCGATGTGAACCTTCTTTCCTTCATATTCGAATTCCGCTCTGGCCTTCGCTGCTGTAGCAACTCCAGCCTTCACGGTTCACAGGAGAAGAATGGGAAGGCTGCGGCCCAAAATAGTTTAATAAGGGCAGCGGTGATTCACGGAATAATGACAGCCACGCAGGCAGGCGCTGCAGAACAGGCCCAGCAGAGAGGGGGTTCATGGCTTCAGGTTACACCGGAGAATAAAGAGGACGTTCGTTACACAGGTTCAAGGAGGAAAACACCATGAATATCACGTGCAAACTCCCAAAAAGGTACTTCAGCCCGACAATCTACTAACCATGTCCTGGAGTTCAAAAGCAGCTGATCCGGGACTGTGCAAACACAAGCCTTTAGGATGTCCTCTCTCTCAATGGACTCTGACTCAGTCTCCACCTTTACCAATGTGACGTTGATGAATAACAACAGCTGAAGTCTATGAATAATTTAAAACGGGCAAAACATGCAAAGGAGAACAAAAGCACCCAGAAAACTGTAACAAAACTGACAACCATAGGCCAGTCTGAAAACCCAAACCAGACTGACCCCAGATCACGTGGGTCACTCATGGCACTTCTAATCATCCTTCTGTTCCCTAAGAACAGGAACAGTTGAGCAAAACTGTGAGTCTCTTACACAAGAGAAAGACAATCTGCTCTTCCATCATTCACTTATCGTAACCTCCAGCTGAGGAACATTCGCAAAGCTCCCAGTACTTACGCATAGTCGATGTTCATGCAATTAGTTATTAGCAGAGAAAAGTAAACAGATGAATAATTCACAAAGTTAGCAAGTGCTTTGGCTATCAAAGTTTGGAATTTCAGCCAAAGAGAGAGGCAAATATACATATGCAAAAAATACACGAGTTATACAAGGCATAAATAGAAAGGGTAAAACAAGAAATTCTAAGAAAGATTTCTTGGACTTATATTGCTTTAGTCTATAAATAACTCCGTGGATAAGATGAAAAAAGCCAAGTTTAAAAGAAGGGACAGGACATGATGAAGTTGGCGAGAGAAGGCAGATCATACGTGTAATTGCTCTAAAATGGAAATCGGAGAGAAAGTCAATTTTCTCAGCTGGAGTCAAAGTGAGAGTGTGGAAGCGATGGGAAATAAGGCCGTGCCAGAGCAGTTTTTTATGTGTGGAAAGTTAACTCTCGCCACTTTGATGCAGGCTCATTTGAAAAAGGCCAATATCAAATAACTCAACAAGTTGAAATTTAAAAAAAAAAAATTTATTTCTTTATTGACTTTAGACAGGGGAAGGAGGGAGCAGAGAGAAACATAGATGTGAGAGAGAAACATGGATCGGCCACCTCCCACACACGCCCTGACCAACATCTAACCCACAACCTTCTAGTATACAGGACGGTGCTCCAGCCGAACCACACTGGCCAGGGCTACCTCCGGCCAAGGCCACCTCAACCAGTTTTATTCAAATATCACACAGATAAATACAACAGGCTCAACACTGACCTTATTGATCAAGTGTAAGTCTCCTTTGCTGAACATCTGAGAAACCATAATATTTCCTTTATATTTTACTCACGTGTGAGAGGTTAGAAGCTTTAATGACAAATATCGTTTCTTAGATTAAGACAAAAATGATCAGTACTAGAATATAAGTGAAATGAAAATCATTGTTACAAAACAGCAACCACAAAAAATACTTTCACCAACTGTAGAGTATAAGGTACCTGCTAGGCCAAAATGGAAGACAACTCTCTCTCTCTTTTCTTTTATAATATGTTGTCGTTGTTGTTGCTGTTGTTGTTGTTAGAGAGGGGAAGGGAGAGGGAGAGAGAGAGAAACATCAATTAGTTGCCTCCTGTATGCACCTTACTAGGGACCAAACCTGCAACCTGGGCATGTACCTTGACTGGAAATCAAACTGGCGACCTTTTGGTTTATGGGTCAACATTCTAACCAACTGAGCCACACCAGCCAGGGTAAGACAACCCTCTTTTAACATGTGCTTTACCAAAAACACGTCTATTTTTTCCCCTAACCCAGTGGTCAGCAAACTCATTAGTCTACAGAGCGGCAAGCCGTGGTTTGCCGACCACTGCCCTAACCACGAAGAGTAACATAAAGAGCATTATGGTTTCAAGAAGCCTGTGCTCAGGCTGGTCTTCTCAAAACCAAATTAGAAATCAAGATGAACAGTCCTGACCAACGTAGCTTAATTGGTTAGAGCAGCGTTTTTCAACCGCTGTTCCGCGGCACACTAGAGATGTTGCCTGGTGTGCCGTAGGTGCAGACAAGACAAGAATTTTATAATTTTTCACTATTTTGTTTACTTAATATTTCATAATAAAGTAATTATAAAATACTTTCTTTGTGTTTATTTGATTCCTATTCAAGAGAATTACTTTATATATAGTCAATATAGGCACAGAGTTAAATTTTTTAACATTTTCTAATGGTGGTGTGCCTCGTGATTTTTTTCATGAAACAAGTGTGCCTTTGCCCAAAAAAGGTTGAAAAACACTGGGTTAGAGCATTGTCCTGATGCACTAAGGTTGTGAATTCAATTCCTGGTCAGGTCACATACAAGTCAACCAGTGAATGCAAGGAACAACAAATCAATAAATCAATGTTTCTCTCCCTCTCTCTCTCAAATCAATTAACTTTTTTTTTTTTTAAATCAAGATGAACAATACCAGGAAAACTTAGAGTAACTACTCAGAAGGCTTTTTCCTTTAAGTAAAGACTGCAAGATTGACTGCCATACAGGTTACATTTGAATAAATCTTTTCTAAGAATATATTGCCCTTCAGAAACAACACAATGACCTGTGTTTGAATTAGGCTGCATTTGCATTTATATCTTATATTCCTGGTGCACAGTTCAACACCCCTGGGCTTTTGGCATTAGGCAGTTGGAAAAGCTAAAGATTACAATTTTGCTGAAATGCTTTCTTCCTGGGAGAGTTAATTAAACCTACTACACAGGTTTGTCTCAATTTATGTAGAACACAATCTTGAGAATTGTATGTAGTCATCGGAAAATGACTTACAAGAACCTTGCAGTGGCTTTTTTCTTTTTTAAGATAAGAACCTCTTTTGAAAAATATGTGCAAGGTTGCTCATCGCAGTTTTTTTGTACTAGTAAAAACTCTGGAAAATAAGTAGAGAATTAGTTAAATAAGGTTTTATATATCTATACAATAATCTATAAAGCTTCTATTAAAATAATAAGATAGATATAAGGGAGATTTTTTTTTCACCTAAGAAAAGAATTATAGAATCATAGCAAGTTGTCAAAATAGTGCAGAGCAGCATACCCTTCACCCAGCTCCCACCAATAGTAACATTTTGTATACAACTAGTCAAAACCAGGAAATTAGCAATAGCACAATCCAATTAACTGAATTACTGAGTTTACTCTAATTTCACTATTTTCACATGCACTGGTTTTCTGTGCATGTGTACATGTATGTGTACTGTTCATAATTCCATAAAATTTCATCTCATATATTCATGTAACCACAGCCACAACCACCAAGATACAATACTGGTCTATCGCCATGAAAAACCAAAGGAGAACCTTTTGCAGTATTAGAAATGTTCTCTAGCTTGTTCTGAGTGATGGTTATGCTATTCACTCAAGATTTATTTAATTTAAAACACAAGTTATGCTCAAATTAAAAAATAATGAGGCTCTATTGGTTGAGCCTCTACTTATTCAAAACTAGAGGCTCAGTGCACTAAATTCATGAACGGGTAGAGTCCCTTGGCCTAGCTGGCGATCAGGGCCTATCTTCCCAGGCTGCTGGCAGCCGGCTCCACCCCCCACACTGATGGCTGTCAGAATAGAAAGGTCCTGGAACAAGGTCTCATCTAACTAATAAGCAAGCATTCTGAGTCCCTGAAATGTGAAATCGGGATACATGCAAAGTGCAGAAGTTTCTGTGATGACGGCCAGGTTTCTTCCTTTTAAGGTGCAAGCTCTCCAAGTCTCCAGCTCCTTTTCTAAAACCTCTGAGGCCAGACATGTTTACAATTATTTTTTGTGGACGTTAACCTCAGAAAGGTAATATGGTATGCAAATCAGATAATAACAGATCTCAAAGGACCCGGAACAGCACCTCAGTTAAACAGATTCTTATTTTTACAACAAAATGTATGAACGTTTCCTATTAACCTGAACAAAGACCAAAAATCGCTTCATGTCAGTTAGGGTCAGACTTTGCCATCTAATGAGCTATAAACAAAGGAAGAAAGCCTATTGCTATTCAGATTTCACAGTCATGGGAAGAGACGGAATTACAAATAACTGTGCAGTGCTGGGCGTGGGCGGCGACCACCGCTCCTGCTCCTTCTGCAGAGGTAGGACGCTGCAGTGGCAGGCCTGCCGGAAGGCTGTTCTCTCTGTGGCTCCGAAGTGAACACTGTTTCAGGGGCCAGAAGAAACGCCCTAATGTAAGATGTAACCTCAGAAACCCCCGCACCCCATGACATCCCAAATGTCCTCAATGTATGGTCATTAGAAGTTCTGTATGTCACTACCTCCTCACTGGAGTCTGCCCTGGCGGGAGCTGCCAGAGGTTTGTGATGTGCCACTTCCATGGTCAGCCTTGGGCAGCGCCATGCCCAGCACTCTGCAGCGACCTCCACTCTGGAGGACCTGGCCCTCTCGGCCCACAGCACCCTGGTCAGACCGCAGCGAACAGTGCCACAGAGAGAGACAAAACGCTGGGGTCAGAGGGCGGCGTTCCCTGGTGCCCGCTGTGTCTTCTCCATGGCACACCTACATTGGGATGGAGTCCTGACAATGTCAGGACCCAGAATACATACTATAAACGGGCGTGGCTTTGGTCTGTGCATTCTGAATCTTTCTTGACACTTATCATTGTACTCCAGGGAAGGCAGTAGTCAGTTTACCTTGTGTTCCAGGTTAAGGACAAAGGAGAAGAGACAAGAGTAGTTAAGAATCCTTTACTCAACAGTCTTCCCAACATAGACAAGAAACTATAGTCAATTATTTCCTTTAATATGCAACAATAACAAACAAATAATGAAGAAATTTAAATTTGTCAATCTGAAGTCAAGAATAATTTAAGAAAATAATTTGATTAAAGAGAAACCACAGAGGACAATGGGATCTTGATTTTGAGGGATGCCTGGAGCCTTGGTATTCTAAAACACAACGTTCTGGTTACAGAAGTGGCTGCAGAAACACCTCCGAGCTTATCATGAGACTGAGCAGGAGCGTCCGTTTCCCTACGTGTGTTACACTTGCCGGACTCCATTCCTGAGACAGCAGTGTGATGCCAAGAAGGAGAAACGCCAGGGCTGAAACCGGTTTGGCTCAGTGGATAGAGCGTCAACCTATGGACTGAAGGGTCCCAGGTTCGATTCCGATCAAGGGCATGTACCTTGGTTGCGGGCTCATCCCAGTAGGGGGTGTGCAGGAAGCAGCTGATCGATGTTTCTCTCTCACCGATGTTTCTAATTCTCTATCCCTCCCACTTCCTCTCTGTAAAAAATCAATAAAATGTTTTGTGTTTTTTTTTTATAAAAAAAAAGAAGAAAAAGAAATGCCAGGTGTTAAAAATGTCATGGCGACACTGAAAAATAAAAAACCTCTATAACCCGGACTCCCTCTCCCTCCCCAAAGAGAAGGCATGGCCATCTCTTCTGGATGCTCTGTTCCATCCAAAGGTTTGCACCATAAAAGCGCTTTTTGTAATCTTCTCATTTGGCAAGGTTACACTGACATTTTAAATTAAGGAACAATATACATCTACGTTATTGTCGAAAATATTTTACAAACCATAAAACAGGAAGCAATTTAATCCTGGCACAATGACTCAGTATCTCCTTTTTTCCCTGACAAATACCATGAGTAGCTTTTTTCTTGTATTTGAGAAAGTAAATTCTTTTTAAAAAAAATGTATTTTTTTTAATTGATTCTTTTACAGAGAGGAAGAGTAGATGAGCCAGAAACATCGATGAGAGAAAAACATCGTCCAGGTGCCTCCTGCATATTCCGATGTGCCTGCAACCAAGGTACATGCCCTTGACCAGAATCGAACCTGGGACCTTTCAGTCCGCGCAGGCCAACCAACGCTCTATCCACTGAGCCAAACCGGTTTTGGCAGGAAGCAAATTCTTAAGGCAAAATAGCCACGTTGAGTATCTGGCAAACTCCATCTCAGGCATTATTTGGTAACAACAAGGCAAGAGAAAATCCACTTCAGTTCAAACCTAGCACCATTTCTCTTCCACGTGACAACCCTTCCCTCCTTCAACCAACTCTTCTTTTTCCAGGCTGAACCTCCCCACGGAGCTCCCACAGGGCGGGTTCCAGCCTCTCCTCTGTCCCAGTCACCCCCAAGGACAGACTCCGCTCTGAGCACGTGCTCTGCCCACCTGACCTTGTCCATCAATGCTTCCCACCAAGGCTGGTGAGCACCGGGGAGCACTCTGGGTGCGCACTTCCAAAGCCGCTGCTCTCTGGAGGCTTAGCATCTCATCAGCATCCGGAACAACGCCCAACACCGAGCAAGCACTCACTAAGCATTTTCTAAGACCGCTCTCATAAAATGCAGTGCCTGAATTTTAAAACGATGCCCCCAAAGGGGGTTTACCTGCTGAAAGCAGCACACTCAGGCATGTGTGAAAATTACTGGCAGCAAAGGACAGGAGAAAGCTAGAAGTATGCACAAGGCTGAAAGCTGAGCCGTCTGGAGTGTCTGCGACTCCCTGCACATCTCAATGACACGCTATATTAATCACAATATGAGATGTAAGAAGCTCATTGCTCATAAGAGGTCCCAATTATGTCCACACTCTGTTCAAAATGCAGTTAATACATTCTAGAGACATGCAAGACAGCTGATCTAAAAGTATTTTATTTATTAGCACTTGTTCCTATTGTTATGTAGCAAGTTACATGAGTAACTTTAAGCAACTATTTAATTTGGCTCCTAATTCGGGGGAGGGGTCAAGAACCTGGGGAGAGTGCGGCTGGGCGGCTCTGGTGTGGGGTCTTCTCACATGCCTGCAAAAATCCTTAGTGAGTGCTCACTGAGTGCTGGGCATTGTTCCAGGTGCGAGATGAGATGCTAAGCTTCCAGACTTTGAAACTGATGTATCCCCAGAATCTGGAACAGTGGTCCGCAAACGGCGGCTCACCAGCCACATGCGGCTCTTTGGCCCCTTGAGTGTGGCTCTTCCACAAAATACCACGGCCTGGGCGAGTCTATTTTGAAGAAGTGGCATTAGAAGGAGTTTAAGTTTATAAAATTTGGCTCTCAAAAGAAATTTCCATCGTTGTACTGTTGATATTTGGCTCTGGTGGCCAACGAGTTTGCCGATCTGCCCTAGAATGATATCCGGTGCTCACTCAGCCTTTGTGGAAAGAACAGATACAGGACACGATGTCAGGAGTCTGCGATCAGGTGCCAGGGGGCGCTGGGATCACCTGAAGACCCAGCCGGGTGGGTGTCCAGATGGCTCCCTGTGGGGGCGCTGGGGGTGGCTGGCAGCTCAGCGGGCTGAGGACCTCTTCCTCCAGCAGGGCGGCCCAGGGTGGTCGCATGTCTCTGTGGCCGCTGGCCTCTGGAGCTCGGACTCCAAGAGAAGCCGGCAGAGGGTGCCCGGCCTCTCATGGCTGGAAGTCATGGCGTTCTTTCTGCCACATTCCAGTGCCTGAAGCATTCCAAGCCAGCTCCTGTGCAAGAGGATGGTATACAGACATGCCTACCAGTGCAGGAGAACTCCTGGCCATTTTTAAAAACTGCCCAGTTCTTAAAAGGGTTCGCTTCAATGCCTCCAGCAGTGTGGCCTACTGCCTTCCTGCTTTGAGTCATGAGGAGGAAAAGATTATCTGGAATTTTGCTCAGTCTAAATATCTTCTTTGGTTCAGTAAGCTAAGCTGAGTTCATTGATTAGCTTCACAAGAGGGTCACAGAACAGGTTTCGGACTTTTGAACTCTTAAGTAACAATTGGCCACACACGCACAGGAGTCAGGAGTCCTGCCGGTTCCTTAAGGCCAGGCTCCGGGCCCGAGGTGCCCGGGGCAAGGTGGCACTGATCCCGCCCGCCCCTGCTCTGCTCACTTCCCTCCTCATCACAGACTTGGGTTGGTGAGCTGTGAGAGCCAGTGGGTGGGGAGGGCGAACAGTGAGAGAGACGCTGAGTCGATCCGCATCATCAGGTTTGTGAGGATAAGAACTTAATTCTTTCTCTCTCCCAAGCACCCAATGAAGACTGGCTGCTTGGCCTGTGCTCAAAGCGGAAAGGAGGAGCCTTACTGTTCCCTGTTCTTGCCCCATTCATACTTTCCCATCCGAGCAAAGCAGACAATGTGTGTGCCGGTGGCTGGAGGCTTAGAGCTGTCTACAAAACAAGCCAGACAGAGGAGGGCAGCAGATGCTCTCACGTAAGTGTGGAATCTAAAAACAAAAAGCAAAAGACTAAACACAGCAGAACTCCTGGACACAGAGAACTCAGTGGTAAGTGGGGGTGGGGTGGTGAGTGACTGGGATCAGGAAGTAGAGCACTTCCTGCTGTGGAATGAGTCAATGAACAGGTCCTGGGGGGCTGGCGACCAGAGTAATGAATGTGTTGCAGTGATATTGGAAGGTCCCCAGGACAGTGGATTCTAGAATGTTCTCATGACAAGAAAAATAAATAAATAAATAAATAAATAAAAATATATATATATATATATATATATATATATATATATATATATATATGTATATATAGCTTTTTATGGTGACAGAGGGAGGTCTTGAGAGGAAGACCAAGTAACTATTTTCAAATATCTGAAGTATTGCTACACAGAAGACATCAGACTTATTCTACTTCAGAGGGTGTATGGGTAGAAGTTAAAAATAAGCAAATCTGCCGAGACTGGTTTGGCTCAATGGATAGAGCGTCGGCTTGGGGACTGAAAGGTCCCGGGTTCGATTCCGGTCAAGGGCATGTACCTTGGTTGCGGGCATATCCCCAGTAGGGGGTGTGCAAGAGGCAGCTGGTTGATGTTTCTCTCTCATCGACGTTTCTAGCTCTCTATCTCTCTCCCTTCCTCTCTGTAAAAAATCAATAAAATATATATTTTTTTTAAAAAAAGCAAATCTACCTTATCGTTTAAAAAAAGAACCTTTCTCCCTAGCTGGCTCGACTCAGTGGATAGAGTGTCAGCCTGCAGCGGACTGAAGGGTCCCAGGTTCTATTCCGGCCAAGGGCACATGCCTGGGTTTCGGGCTCGATCCTCAGTAGGGGGCGTGCAGGAGGCAGCCGATCCATGATTCTCTCTCATCATTGATGTTTGTATCTCTCTTTCTCTTTCTCCCTTCCTCTCTGAAATCAATAAAGAAATATATTTAAAAAAAGAGAGAGAGAACCTTTCGGCCCTGCCCAGCGGCGCCAGTGGCTGGAGTGCCCTCGGGTTGTTTCGAGGTGTCGGTTTGTCCCTCCCAGCTCTCACATCCTCAGGCTCGAAGGGGTCCCCTTCCTTTATCACCAGGAGGCTGACCTCATCACAGGAGAGGTGCAAACTGCCTCCTCTCCTGGGCTCAGTGACCCCCCACGCCAGTCAGCTCTCGTGTATAAAACCAAACCACTGGATCCTACAGTGAACACTGGACCAGGCCTGAGGTCACAGCTGGTGAGTGTTGGACTTCAAACTGATGAGAGTCACATGAACAAACTCACTCCACACAGACACAGCCCAACTGGAGAGGGCCTGGCCTTACCGGACTGTTTAAACAGTGCTCTATGTTTAAAAGAACGTTTGTAAAAATCATTCATTTGGAATTTACAATTTGTTTTTCCCCACAGAAGCGCTATTATGCATGATTAGGCTCCTAAGCCAGGCCACTAAAAGTATTTATCCTGTAAAAGCACACAGTACCAGCACAAAAAGTGCCTGAGGAAACATAACTTGACCACTCTGCAGGGTTGGTTTTTTTAATCAGAGAAAATATTTAGTAATGCAATCAGGGCTCCAGGAACAAATATTCACCCACCTTGGCACGTACACACGGCTGCATACAGACACACACACTGCAGAGAGGGGAGTTCTCAAGAACCAAATGCCTGCAGCGATGTCCACTCAAGTCCTCGTCACACAAAAAAAGAAAAGAAAACTCATTAAAGCTCTCAAAGGCAAAGGTAGAAACAATTGAGTTGGACACACAGAACATGTTGGCCAAAGATAATAGGAAAGAAAGAGGGCCACTCAGAACAAGTTTGCTCAGGATCGAAGTGGTTGTGTAATTTGGAACTCGGGTCACTAAAAGGCCTGGCGTCAAGTCAGTGCCTAACAGATGAAAGTCAAGTTGCAAAATAGAAAAGTCTGAACCTGAGTTGAAAAAAATTCAGTTTCATGTTTATATCAAGCTAAGTCTTAAATCTTAGTTAATAGGTAAAAGATGCACTTACATGAAATTGTGTCAAAGCCCCACAATTAATATTTTTTTCATTTAATATTTAAGCAACAGCCACTACCCCATAAAAATAATGACTCTCCTGCCGAAACCGGTTTGGCTCAGTGGATAGAGCGTCGGTCCGCGGACTGAAAGGTCCCAGGTTCGATTCCGGTCAAGGGCATGTACCTTGGTTGCAGGCACATCCCAGGCAGCTGGTGGATGTTTCTCTCTCATTGACGTTTCTACCTCTCTATCCCTCTCCCTTCCTCTCTGTGGAAAATCAATAAAATATATATATATTAAAAAAAATGACTCTCCTGATATTTGAAAATCATTTATTTCATAAGGGGTTAATGTCTAAAATATATATATATAAAAAAAAGACTCATATGAGTTAATAGCAAAATAACAAAACTGATTAAAAATGGACAAAGGACATGAATAAACTCTTTTCCAAAGAAGACATACAAATGGCCAACAGGTACATAAAAAGGTGATCAACATCAACCATCATCAGGGACATGTAAATTGAAAACACAATTAGATAATACCCCATGCCTGTCAAAATAACTAGTATCAAAGACAAGAAACAACAGTGTTGGTGTAGATGTGGAAGAAAGGGAACCTTTGTGCACTGTGGATTAGAATGCAAATTAGTACAGCCACTATGGAAAACAGTTTGAACATCCCTCAAGAAATTAAAAATAGAACTACCATATGACCCAGCAATTCGACTAATGAGTATTTATTTAAAGAAAATGAAAACACTAACTTGAAAAAATACACGCAACCCCATGTTCATTATTTATAATTTAAGTGTCCATCAATGGATGAATGGATATAGTGTATATATGTGTTTGTAGGAGTGGTGTGTATACACACACACACACATTCACACACACACACACATTTTCTTTATCCATATATGTATACATATATACATATATGCACAAACACACATCTGTGTCCTATCTAATAAAGAGGAAATATGTAAATTGACCATCACGCTGTAACAAGATGGCTGTGCCCACAGCTTAGGCAGGGATTCTAACACAAGATGGCTGCGCCCACAGCAGAGGCCGAGTTCCCATAACAAGCCTTAACGAGCAATCAGCAGGGACCTGAGGCTGCACACCTCCATCTGATGTGGCTTGACAGGGGACCCGAGCCACACACCCATGTCCCAGTGCCAGGCCAGACAACCTGAGGCCATGCCCCCCACCCAGGGGGGCTTGACAGGGGTGGGGCTGGCCAGGTCTGGATCTAGCCCAATGGGGGTGGGGCCAGCCGAGTCCGGGTCTCCCGCGATTTCAAGGCATACTTGGATGGACAGGGACTTGACTCTACTTCCTGTGGCGCACCCCAGACTCTGATAGGAGGAAGATGTTTATATACATTTTACTAATTTTCTTTCATCTCTGACACTTCTAGTATAGAGAAAGGGCAAATAGCAATATTGAAATATTTCCTCTAATTAATTCTCTTTTAATGTGCATGAATTTCGTGCACCAGGTCACTAGTATAATAATAAAAGTGTAATATGCTAATGAGCTTCGAGGGAAGCCTGGCTCCTGGGTGCCTGCTGGCTGACGGAGGGAAGCCAGTACCAGCAGCTGGGGGAAGGAAAGGCCCACTCTTGCAGGAATTTTGTGCATCGGGCCTCTAGCATATACAATCAGATATAATTCAGTGATAAAAAAAGAAGAAAAGTGCCCTAACTGGTTTGGCTCAGTAGATAGAGCATTTGGCCTGTGGACTGAAAGGTCCCAGGTTCAATTCCGGTCAAGGGCGTGTACCTTGGTTGCAGGCACATCCCCAGTGGAGGGTGTGCAAGAGGCAGCTAGCTGATCAATGTCTCTCTCCCACTGATGTTTCTAACTCTCTATCCTTTCCCCTTCCTCTATGTAAAAAAAAATCAATAAAATACATTTTTTTTAAAAGAAGAATAGCGTGCCATTTTTATCAACCTGAATGAACCTGGAGGGCATTATGTTAAGAGAAATAAGTCAAAGACAGACAAATACCACATGATTTCACTTATATGTGGAATCTAAAAGAAAAAAAAACCTATGTCATAGATACAGAGAGCAGACTGGTGGTTGCCAGAGGTAGAGGAAGGGGATATGGGGAGGATGGGTCAGGAAATCAAAAGGTACAAACTGGGGGTGGGGGGTTAGAAAGGGGGGCTGAGGACAAATATGTGATACCTTAATCAATAAAGAAAATTTTTTTAAAAGGTGCAAACTTCCAGTTATAAAATAAGGCATGGGATGTAACGTACAGCACAATGACTGCAGTTAAAAATACTGTGTGGCAGATTTAAAAGTTGATAAAGGAGTACATCTTATGAGTTGGAGCAGGAGGGGAGGGAGAGAGGGGAGGAATGAGAGGGGCGGGGAGAAATCTCTCTTGACACTAATTATTGATGACTGCGGTTCAGGGAATAGAATGTGGGGAAGGGAAATATGAAGAAATTTGGGATTGTGGGAATAGATTGTCAAAGAAATCAATCCAAATCTTATATAAAAATTGTTGTGGTTTTTGTCATCGTTGTTGTTTTGGGCGGTGTTGTTATTAATCCCAGCCCAAGGATATTTTTCCATTGATTATTAGAGAGGAGGGAGGAGAGACAGAGAGAGAGAGAAACATCGATAGGAGAGAGATACAATTGGTTGGCTCTCCCACATGACCCAAGGACGGAGTCTACAACAGAGGTATGAGGTAAGTACCCTTGACCAGAATCAAACCCAGGACCCTTCGGTCCAGGGGCCGACACCCTATCCACTGAACCAAACCGGCTAGGACTAAAAACTGTTTTTTAATGGCCTAACTTAAGTGGGTCCTTAGGTGATCTTTTTTTTTCACGTTTCTTGAAAAGAAAAATGCCTTTAAATAAAAGCAACTCCTTGTTCAAGTAAAAAGTAGATCGTAATTACTCTTTCCATTGTGCATAGAGGATTTATATTTAATTTCATCTTTCTTGTCAAAATCAGAGGAAAAATTAAAAGTGACAAAAAAGTAATATTAAATATATACACTCAGTAATATTAAACATATACACATAGATCATGATTATAAATGCAAATATAAAAAAACAATAATAGAGCCAGGAAGGAAGTTTTGGCTTACAAAAGCCAGAAGACTATTAGTGTTTATGACCTGAACTTTATTATTGTGTACACACACACACACACACACACACACAGATTTGTCTTGTTCTTTTCCCTAAAATCCCCTAATTTATTGGAAAAGATGTAAGAATTGAGCTTAAAGAGTTCAATATTCTTTTCACTGTTCTCTTCCATGTAAGGGCTGACAAAAGCACCACAGGGGAGAAACCTGCATTAATTATCCTTGGGGTTTGAAAGAGAAGCTCTTTATTAATTTTAGTCTAAACAAATACAAAACAAAACACTCTAGACATAAACCTGCTGCAAAAGCTCTCGGAAATCAGACAGAACACCCACAGCACATCTTGCAGCCTGAAGATTGAATAAACACTTCCAGAGAGACCTCATATGTTTTCATCATTTTTAGACAAAATAGGGAATCATTTTATTCAAGGATGAATGAGATTATAGAGAGCTTTTGTACCGCTGATAATACTTCTTGGGGACACTCTTAACGGATCATCTCACCAAATAAAAGGAAGATAGGGAGGGGAGGTTGAGGGGCCTCCTCCCGCCAGGCTCTCCTGCTTTGAAAAGGGAGCTCAGACAAGGACAGTCTTAAAATGTAATTGCCAGGATGCACTTGAACTACCCAGGCACCAGAATGACACACAAAATTCTATGCGACAAAGCTAATATTTGCTCTGGGTGAAGATCAGAAGTAAGGAAAATAATTTAAAAAGCTAAGCAAAACATAAGTTCAACCTCAGTTCAAACAGGCCCACAGCTCAAGATCTGCCCGATGTCATTGCCATGACCACGTCGCTGGTTAGCTGGTCTACCTTGTGTCTGCCCTGGGCCTCACTGCAATGCCCTGGAGCAGATGGAAACCTCATAAATCTCAGAAGGTGTAGTCTAATAGTGCACGTCTGAAAAAAAAATTGTTTTTAACATCCTTAAGCAGTACATGAAACTGGATGAAATTTTAGGTGTTGCTCTACTGTTAAGAAAGGCCTCATGTGGGCTACCTCAAGAGACTCGATACTGACATTTTTTATCTAGTTCAAGGGAATTCATGCCAGGCACATGTATAGCCACAGACAAAGTCCCACAACATTCTTAACGCTGCGTCTTACATCACCCCTCAGGAGAGTGTGGTTAGGTCATTTCCAGGATTCCCCAGCCTGTTAAGTACCAGGGGGGTTCCCCAGATTGATAACATCTCCTCACCGAATTCCCTTTCCCCTCCTCCACGTCATCGGAAACAACACTGGGCTTTTTCTAACGTAATGCTGGACTGCCTGAAAAGATAAAAGATTAAATAAAACCGTCACTGGAGTAGTTTTGCTTCATTACGAACGGTCCAGGCGACTGGTCTACAGCTCAGTTCCCAGCACCGTTTGTCAGCTTTGCCAGGGAGTCAGTCCTTATCTTCACAAACCCAGCGCCCCTTTCCCGGGGTGTCTTCCAGAGAAAATCACACCAGCACGTTCTAATTTCCTGTCCCTGCAGGAAAGGTTGGTTGCTCAGAACTTGGGCTTAATGTCTCTGACTAAAGTAGTGCATGGCAGCTAATTATGACCAAATTTTCAATCTTTGTGTTACATAGAGAGTGCTAACAAATTTCAGAAATCACTAAACTTCAGCTATTATTATTCGGTGCATACTCATTAAGCCTAAAAACAGGCTAAATTTTGCCTTTTGTCTTCTTAATAAAATTACAGCCAATGAAACTATTTCTTAAACAATACACTTGATGTTCCCAAATCTAGTATCAGTCACTGAAAGATTTTGTCCAAAGTGCTTAAGTATCCAAATCTCGGCTCCCTCATTTGTAAAACAGAAATTAAAAATTAAAAAAACTGCTTCCTCCGTTCGTTATTGTGAAGATTAGAGGAGGGAATGAATTTAAAAGAATTTCATGAACCCTAACAGATTATGCAAAAGTATAATTATTACTATAACTATTAGACTCTATGATCTTATTTCCTACTTGGAGGTAGGGGGCAATTTTATTTATTTTGATTAGGTGATACATTTATAGGATTCAAAATTTAAAAGTTGCAAAAGGAGAGTACCAGAAAACTCGCCCGTTCCTTTCCATCAGCTACCTAATTCTCCTCTCTCTCAGGAAGCAACTGACATAATCAATTTCATGTTCATTATGAGATACTCGTGTATTTCCCCCAATTTTTACACAAATGCTATCATCTATTCCCTTTTTACACCTTCGCTTTTCCAGTGTAACAATATATCTCGGAGATGGTTTCACACCAATGTGTCGACAGAGAGAGAGAGAGAGAGAGAGAGAGAGAGCGAGCGAGCGAGCGAGAGAGAGAGAGAGAGAGAGAGAGAGAGCGCTCCATCGTTCTTTTCACTGGCGGCCCGGAAAGCCACTGCATGGAGGGACCGTCTCCCATTTAGGCATTTAGGTTATTTCCAATCCTTTACCATTACAGTCTTTTGCTCATGCATAAGCTATTTACAAGGGATGTTTCTAAAAGAGAACTGCTGAGTCAAAAGTATACATATTTTCAATTTTGGAAAAGATTGCTAGATTGTCTCTCAAAGAGATTTTTATATATATTATGTTTATATTGATTTCGGAGACGAAAGGAGAGGGAGAGAGAGAGAAACATCATTGATGTTTCATAGAGAACCATTGATCAGCTGCCTCCTCTACGCCCCGCAGTGGGGACTGAGCGTGCAACCCAGGCACCTGCCCCCAACCAGAATCGAACCCAGGACCCTTCTGTCCACAGACTAGCGCTCTATCCACTGAGCCAAACCGGCCAAAGCTCCATAGAGATTTATAGCAATTTATTCTCCTTTTGCTATAAATGGAGACTATTCCTCTACACATTTATCAACATAATCTCTTGTCAAACATTGTTGTTAAATCTTAGCAAATAGCAAAGAAATGGCATCTCCATGTGTTTTCATTTGCATTTTCTAATGATTTTTGTTGTTGTTGTTCTTTTTTGATTGGTAGTATCTCTTCGAGCATTAAGAAAATTTATTTTGCCCCAGCTGGTTTGGCTCAGTAGATAGAGGATCGGCCTACGGACTAAGGATCGATTTCAGTCCAGGGCAGGCTCAATACCCAGTGGGGGCATGCAGGAGGCAGCCAATTAATGATTCTCTCATCATTGATGTTTCTATCTCTTTCTCCCTTTCCCTTCCTCTCTGAAATCAATAAAAAATATATTTTTAAAAAAGGAAATTTATTTCACTCCCTTTGACTTTTCTCTTCAGTATCCTCCCACACATCCTATGATCCAGGCATTCTGAACTACCTGCCAATCCCCCGAATGGGCCACAGTTTGGGAAATGCCCATTCCTTCAATGTCCAGTCACAAAAAAAATTTGACAGTCAAGTTCAAAGGCATTTCAATGTTTATAAACTGACCCTGTATTCTTCTCAAAGACTTAATCACTCCCTTCTCAGGGTGCACAGGGCACATTTTTAAAGCTTTGTAATAGGATCACTTCACTCTGCCACGTATATATGTAAGCCTCTTAAAAGTTCAAGACCGAATTGTTCAACTTAGCATCCTTTATGATGTCCAATACATTCACTCAATTAATGTGGGAGGAAAGACTGAATTAGAAACAGAGACTGTAAATTTTGCCCTCGCTGGTTTGGCTCAGTGGGTAGAGCACTGGCCTGTGGACGAAAGGGTCCCAGGTTTGATTCCAGTCAAGGGCACCTGCACTGGTTGTGGGCTCGATCCCCAGTTGGGGGCGTGCAGGAGGCAGCCAATCAATGATTTTATCTCATCATTGATGTTTCTATCTCTCTCCCTTCCTCTTTGAAATCAATAAAAATAAATAATTGTAAATTTTAATTGCATATGTCCCTTAAACTTCCAAAGCAATGTTGTAAATCTAGAGATGGGGATAAAATAAAGTGAAGATCTGGAGACTTGTTCTTTGGCCTAAAAGTTCATATCACAATATAATAAATGCTAATAAAATTCTTATTTTGGGTTCTTTTATTTAGTGTGGTTTAACACTGAAATTGTGGCTGTGACTTAGATGAGTAAGGAACATAAGTATTCAAAGTATTTTTTTAGGTGAGGTATTAATCTCCAATAAACTCTGGAAAAAGGTGATCAACTTCTTTAGTAATCAAGTAAATGTAATTAAAATCACAAGATACCATTAGCATCCAACAGAATGGCTAAAATGAAAAAGACAGACACTGTCAAGTACAGACATAGATGAACTAGAACTCATATTCCGCTGGGGGAAGTTGGTACAACCACTCTGGAAAAGGGGTAAGCCAACAAAGCTACACATTTGCCAACCCTGTGCCCAGAAATTTTACTCCGAGGTCTACAGTCGGTACACACACACAGACACACAGACACACACACACACACACACTCATTCACCAGAAGCTATGTATAAGAATGTTCATGGAGCATTAACTGTAACTGCCTAAATGGGAAAACCCCAAATGTTTATCAGTAGTAATGAAAAAACAAATGCTGGTATTCAGATCATGGAATTCTAACAGCAAAGGGGACAAACAAAATCACACCAAATCACACCAAACAAAATCACACCAAAATATGAGTGAATCTCACAGACCTCATGAGTCGTTTAAGTTACAAAAATAGGCAAAGCTAATCTGATGGTGTCACAAGTCAGGGGACCCCTTAGGAGTAGCCCCAGGGTCTGGGGATATGAGGAGGCGTCTGAGGAAGTGGTAATATTCTGTTTCTTTATCTGGATGCTGGCTACATACATGCACGCATCTTATGAAAACCCATTAAACTACACATTTCTGCTGTGTGTACTTTCCTGCTTGTGAGTTACATGTCAACAAAAAGTTTACCTAAAATAAAAGAGAAGCCATCTGCTGAACCTCCAAAAGAAAATGTATTTCTTTTAAAATACCTTTCATAAATAAATGTTTTTAAATGTCATAGTGAGCACTAGCTACTTGCACCCCAACTGCCTTGCACTGGTTTGACCCAAGAGCCTACTGCTACCAAGAGGTCCCAGAGAAAGCAATGACCTATTCCTGAACATCCATGGTATTCAGAATTGTTTCAGAAAAAAAAGGTGACCAGAGGAGAATAGCTATGAGGAACCAGCAACGATTGCAGGAAAAGATGAAAAGACACAAAACCTTTTCAAAATGGTACCAAAATAGCAATTACTCTCAAATAAGCTTTCTGTTCTGCTACTAAAAAGAAACCCACCCCAAGCTATTTATTCCAACGCAGAGAGCTGCCTCAGCGCCCACCTTCCCTCCCACCATTATTTCAAACACTGCACAACAGACAAAGAAAGAGTGTCATGGAAGTAATAATTAATGGCAAACGCAGGTGTCTGAATACTAGAGGGAAACCAGGGGGAATGAAACACAAACCCTTCCACCTCATTAGTCTTCTAAAAATATTCTCATAATATCAAGGCATGTCCTGCTTAGATAGTATATGAATGAATGAGCAACCTAATCGAAAACGGTTTTTGTGAACCTCAATCATAGCCCAGATACAAACACTTTGAAGATTAGAAAAAAAGGGGGTGGGGTGGGAGGGGAGGAAATGATGGCACTGAACAAATGATGCTTCAAATAAACACAGAAATGGACAAAACGAAATCAACGTATAGTAAGCTCCATTCATCTGTGCCAATGGAGACAGGCTTTTACAGATCTTTTCTATCGGGCTGTGGAATGTAGAAAGAGCAGGCAGGCCCTGTGAGACTGACGAACAGGCCCAAACTCTTCCCCTCCTCTGCACTGGGCATTAATTCATTTTAACCTGATCTCCATAGGGCTCGAGTGGAAAAGATCCGAAGTCTTGGCAGCCACCAGAAGGAGGTGACTTTGCAGCCAACTTTCAACGTCCTCTTGTGAAGGGAGATACGAGAGAGAGGATTAACTGAAATAGTCCATCACTGTTCCTGGGAGCAATGTACAAAATTGGTTTTGCACGGAAACACCACTCAGAAGGGAGCCCCCTCGGAAAGAGATAAATGAAAAGATGCTGTCAGGATTTTATTACACCCCTTGGCCTCATCTTGTCCGCCTTCAGGCATAGGTGTTAAAGAATGGCGAAATTTGCAGAAGGCAGGTAGAAACAACGAAAACAAGCAAGAGATCTGAATGATCGAGCTTTCAGTTAAATTTTTTTAAAATGTGGAATAAGTAATTCTTCCCTCATAAAACGATAAAAAAAAAAAATTATTATTCTCGCTTACAGAAGGAAGAGTTAGCGTTAACTACCAATGCTATCTGAGCTGGGAATGGCATTAAGGGGAAAAGGAGGGTTGGAAGTTACCTCCTTTATGAAAGCAAATTTATTAAAGGCATCTACGCGGACCATTCACTAATATATTACTAGTAGTAATGCATTAGTGTTGGTTCATCTAATTGTGACAAATGTACCTTACTAATGTAAGGGGGAACAAAGCAGGGAACTCTCTGTACTACCTTCACAGCCTTTCTGTGGATCTAAAACTGTTCTAAGAAAAAAGCTGTTTTAGTATGAAGAGTGATCAACACTAACTCTGCAAGCTTTTCACTAGCGTTAAAGACAAGGAACACGAGGGCTAACTAAGGTCACAGGAAGAAAATCCGGGTACAAGTCTCAGCTCTGCCGTTTGCCCCTTGGGTAAGTCACTTCCTGGCCCAAGGTCTTCAGTCTGACTCTCCCCATCTTTCAACAAGGCCAATACCGATCCTGCCTACCCACAAGGTTTGGTTTGGTTTTGTGAGAAGCAAAGTAAATTAAAGTGATTTGCAAATATGGACATGCTATACAAAATATGGGCGTTAGGATAACCAAATTCTCTCGCTCCTCCCCTAGATCAGAGCGGGCTCGGGGCTGGTGGAGACTCAGAGTCTTTTGCCTACGGAACCAGCACTTGGATTTTCAAAGGGGTACCGGGCCCAGCAGCATCCGCATCACCTGAGAACTTGTTAGACACACAGAATCGTGGGCCCAGGAATCTGTGGTCTTACAAGCCCCAAAGGTCGTTCTGATGCTGCTTACCTTGAGACCACTGCCCCAGAGAAACCCGTCTCAGACCGTGATAACTGAGTCCCACTCACAGGGCCACACTCCCCCAGCGGGCTCCCCGCCCAGCTAGCAATCACACGGCTCTCATTTCCCCCGGGACCCCTTCCCATCCAGTACCACTTGGCTGACTCTACACGACTCCAGTGAGAGAGCAGAGAAGAAACAGAACTCCCCTCCGGGATGTGAGGAAACCCACGACCTGCAGAACCTCGGCATGAGGGAACCACCTGGTGCAAGTCCGAGAACATGGTTACTTTGCCCAACTACTCTGTGAAGTTCTTAGCCACGAGGGAAAATCGGGGCATCTCTCAGAACCACACGGCACATTTACAAGACCCAGATCCCAGCATCCCGTCCTTCTGGTCAGGACAAAGGAGCCTTAATCTGTGGATCCGGAGAGGCAGCTATCTCACAGAAACATCTACACCCAGGTACATCCACCGGCACGCAGACCGTACGAGGAGAAGACCTGCTCATGCCAGAGAACAAAAGAGGCTTCCAGGTGCCTGAGTAAGAATCCAGCGATGCAGAACTGAAAGTTACAAGCAAGCTGGAGTGCCACGCTGGCCTGGGATCAAACCAGAAAAACAGGAATTACAAGCCTGGAGTAGGAGCTGGTGGGCATGAAGAAGTCATGCTGTCCTTTTTCTGAACCATGTTTAGGCCACAGCTATTCTCTTCCTAGCTGACTCCTCATTGTTGCTGTTATTCCTAATGGCACGCACACAACAAACTTAAGACTGCTGTGGTAGTCTAGAGCAGTGGTCAGCAAACTTGAGTGTGGATCTTCCACAAAGTAGCACATGCGTGCGCACACGTACAGTGCGACTGAAACTTCGTGGCCCATGCACAGACGTCGGTTTTGGGCTCTCAAAAGAAGTTTCAGTCATTGTACTGTTGCTATGTGGCTCTGTTGACTAATGAGTTTGCCGAATACTGGTCTTGAGAAAGACTGTTGAAAAGCGAGGGTGAAATTTTAGCCTGTTCGTGCACACGGGTGTTTCCCAGGTAAAAAAGGACCGCTGATACAAGCACAGTGTCTCTCTAACGCATAGAGACAGGATTTGTGCGTGTGCTGTAAGAGGAATGTTCCTTCTTAGCGTAAGTCTCACATAAATCATGCACATAAATTACGTCAACAAATGATCATGTATTTATCCACCTGCACGCTCTCCTTATTCCCTGTTCAGGAAAAGATTCACTGGCAGATAAAAGTGAAAAGAGGATGAACAATACGCCACCAAAATAGGCCAATTCAACTCGAGTCAAAAAGCCAACTCAGAGAGGGCGCCGCAAGCCATGGCTGTGGAGTGGCTGGGTGCTCGCTGCACCTGCGGGCCCCTTTGTGGACCTTCAGGCAGCTGGGCTGCAGCAGGGCGTGTGGGGGGGACCCACCCGGACCCCAGCTTCTTGCGACACCCTTGGGGGGCTCCCAGGAACCCTGAGGGAGGCAGGTATTACTCGAGGATCCACTTACCACATTTCTTTCTCCCTCCGTGTATGGGATGATATGCAAACTCAGGTGTGAAGGTAGGGATTACTGTGATACTGCTGGTATTATAACTGAAAACAGTGAAGTGTGCGGGAAGACGGTCACAGGCTGTGTGAGGGACATCGAATCAGAAATAGTGAATGCCTTGAAGAGTCTTCGGTCACCTGCCATTTCTCTAGGCTTAATGGGGCTGACGTCATGTCTAGAACCAGGCGATCAATTCAGGACTGACTTAACTGTTCAACACTCTGCCGTCCTTGGCCGGACTGGATGGATGCACTGAGTCTCAGCTGGCTCTCCGTGCACAGCTTCTTACCTTGCGGGCTCGCATCCGCTCGGAAAGTATTTCCGAAACAAACCTGAGTGTGTGCTGACTAGACAGGAATAACAATGCTGAGTTTTCCTGGCCAGAGCCTTTGCCTGTAAACTGTACTAATGACCCCAAGAAGTGTGAAAACAAAGGCTACTTGTTGGAGAAAATATTCAGTTGCTCTTCTTTGACACAAACATCAGTTATCAGTAGAAACATTTTCAGTGTGAGCAGTGATTTTTTGAAGTTATGGGACAAAAATGTTAGAAATGTCTAAGCTAGCTGCTTCTCAACAGGTTTGTTGCCAGTACACAGGCTTCATAAAACACACACACACACACACACACACACACACACACACCACTAAATCGTCATCATCGGACACACAGATTCAGGAAATTTTCCTTTTAAAAGAGTCCTTCTCGGCCCTAGCAGGATGGCTCAGCTGGTTACAGCATCATCCCCATACGCCAAGGTTGTAGGTTCAATTCCCGGTCAGGGCACATACGAGAATCAATGAATGAATATACATATAAATAAGTGGGACAACAAACTGATGTTCACTCTCTCTTTCAAATCAATTTTTTATTTTATTTTATTTTTTTTTAAAATATATTTTACTGATTTTATACAGAGAGGAAGGGAGAGAGATAGAGAGTTAGAAACATCGATGAGAGAGAGCCATCGATCAGCTGCCTCTTGCCCACCCCCTACTGGGGATATGCCCGCAACCGAGGTACATGCCCTTGACCGGAATCGAACCCGGGACCCTTCAGTCCCCAAGCCGACGCTCTATCCATTGAGCCAAGCCGGTCCCGGCTCAAATCAATTTTTTAAAAAGTCCTCAACAAACGGAAGGGTCATCGTCCCTTAAAACGCTATGCATTGGCTCATCCTGCACTCTCTGCCTGCACGGTCCTGTCCACCAAGCCTCCCCTCTCTTCCCTCGTCTCAGTCTTCCGTGTCCTTCAAGGCCTGGAGCAAAGGCCCCCTTTCCTGCAAAAGCACCTCCAATCCCTCTTTCTGTGCTCCTCTAGCCACAGAGGCAGAGGCACTGCTGGGACTGGATCCACCTTCTTCCTCTCTGACTCCTAGTCCTGTGCTCCCCACCACACAGGAGCGCCTTTTAGCCAACACTTGGCAGTAGGAGGCCCCATGGCCAGCCTCCACCGGCTCCGGCCCTTGTTCCCTTGGTGACGGTGGGGAAACTCCTTCAGCCTCTCCAGGCCTTTGACAGTCAGGGGTTCTTTGGGTGGAAGCCACAGAAACCAATCTGGCCAATAAAACCAGAGAAAGTGTATTGGAAAACATCAGTTTGAGGAACTGAAGGGAGGCTGGGGAAGCAAGCAGTGGCACAGCTTCAGGAGACCGGAAGCTAG
The DNA here is from genome assembly GCF_964339955.1 of Pipistrellus hanaki. Lineage (NCBI taxonomy): Eukaryota > Metazoa > Chordata > Mammalia > Chiroptera > Vespertilionidae > Pipistrellus > Pipistrellus hanaki. The sequence goes on from NC_140512.1 coordinate 5,284,614, forward strand.
CCCACAACAACGTGGACAGAACAGGAACACAGCCTGGGCAGCAGAATCTGCATGACCCTCAGCATTGGACCCAGACTCCTGCAAGAGGCTCACAGGCCCACCCATGGCCACGGAGAATGGGGCCCTCATTCTGGTCCCAACAGATCCTATCCCAAGGCAAGAAGTGTCCTCACATGGAACCTGGAAGGGTGAATGGACGTTGGACAACCAAAGGGCCAATATTGTCATTGTTCCGCATCATCTTTATAGGCAGGATGCCCCCAGTCCCTAAGGCCTCCGACGAGCTCAAAGGGGTTCATTCCATAGACACTAAGCATCCGCTTGAGGCAGCTCTGAACCTGCGAGAAAAACCCAAGTGGGTCTTTGCTTTATCCTCTGAGGCCTTCAGATACCCCTCACTCACTTCATCCCAGCGGCTAAACATCTGAGCCACACCAGAATTGGAGCCAGCAAGTTATTAATTTATTGATTGATTGATGATTGATTGGTTGGTTGATTGATTTTAGAGAGAGGGAGAACGTGAAAGCAGGAGGGGAGCGAGGGAGGGAGGAAGAGAGAGCGGGAGAGAGATTTGTTGTTCCATATATTTAGGCATTCATTGGTTGAATCTTGTATGTGCCCTGACGGGAGATGGACCCTGAAACCGTGGCATATCGGGATGGACACTCTGACCAACTGAGCCACCCGGCCAGGGCCCCAGCAAGCATCTATTTATCAAGCAAGTTAAGGTATTTTCATGATTATGCTGGAGAACAGGCTGTTAGACCTTATCCCGTTTGTTACTAAGGTACTAAAAACTCAACTTTGGGTTAAACTGCCCACAGCGAATAAAGCTACATGCAGCACCATGGTAACTACCTCCAGGAAGCAGAGGTAAGCCTCCACCTCCTCTCTGCCACCTGACCTCCTGCAATCAGCAGTAACAAGGGGGCGGGACTTCCCGTGTCATGCCCCTTGAGGATTCCCCAGCCACGTTCTCTTTCCTCCTCCACTTGGGACCATGAATAGCCTGAATCAGGACCCAGAGAAAAAAGGGACGTCTCTCTCCAGGGTCCCAACTGAAATGCGGGCTCATTCCCTTTGATCCACATAGCTCCGTTCTCACTGACTTCTCTGCTACTGTTTCATATCTGTACCCCCTCCTGACTGTAACCTCCTGGAAGGGAGGCTCTCCCCATCCATCCACTTCACCTCCAGGTGCCCTGTGCCCAGCATGGTGCCTGGCACACAGTGTGTGTGCTCCATCGGTACTTATTTAATGTACGAACAAACATCCTACTGCGTGCATTCATCCTCTGAGGGTATTTCCTTCAAGTTTAACCCTGTTTGTGAGATTAAAAAAATATTTAGCTTTTGCTTCTAAACATTTCCGATCACCGCCCACTACAAAAAAATCTGGAGAAGAATATTTGTTTTATAAGATTCAAACTACAACTTTAAGTTTCTTATATTACATTTGCTATCAAGACAGAAGACAAGTACGGGAATCTTTAATTATACAATAGCACCATTTTCTAATACGGGTGTTATATGGAGACAAGTGTTTGACCCACAGAACGATGATCTCTTGCTGGGCTGCTTGTTGCAATTTATTTTTTTTTCTACTTGACATTCAAGAGATCTTTCCATTCAGGTCCACTCTCTCCTGAAATCACAAAAGAGAAAGCACAATCTCTCTCCTCTGGGGCTGTCTGGCCCACACCTCTCTGAGAACTGGGCTCATTACCTTGGCTATTATTTTGTGAGCAGACAACCTAGACTGCGACATGGTGTTCTTCTGAAGAAATTTATACAAAATCAACTTATTTCTCAGCTTAAAATCCACATGTTATTGTTGTTATTATTTAAGGAATACAGTCTGCTCATACCCGGAGAGTCACGGGGAGTCTAGAAACCATCACTGTCTGGCTCCCAAACAAACAGATTTCCTCAGAGTGATGATAAAACCAGTCCAAGGAAAATTCAATTTTAGGGTACAAACAATGTGATTAAGAAATGAAATTACCATTGCATTTTCTAAATTTTTCCAAGGTGAAGAAAATATTTCACCAAATACAAGACAAAGCATCAGCTGACTACCTAAAGGAGAAATTCTTCGACTTCCTCATGCTGCTGCTCCACTGATTATAGAGGAATTTTTTTTCTTTTCTTTCCTTTTTTTATTGTTTGAAGGAGTACTATTCAGCTATAAAATACACTGAGAACACGCCTTTAAAAAAGAAAACAACCCTTCTTACCCCAAGCCACTTGATCCAGAAACTCTGGGAGTGGGGACGTGTCAGGGAAGATTTTTACAGACCCTAAATGATTCTAATGTAAGCCAGATGAGGCTCAGTGGTTTCAGGGAAGACTCGGTCAAGTGACCAACAACTGCAATCAGTGTGATAACTACTCCCTATAAAATGAGTAGGCAAAGGGTGTTCTCCAACTTCAACTCGGAGGCGGCAGAGGAGGGCTCCCTACAAGTGACATCCGTGCTGAAACGGGATGAATGGTGCGAAGTAGCCAGAGGAACATGGGGAGGAAGAAAAGGTTACAGGACAGAAGATTATGCATAAACTGGGAGGGCAGAGCGCATTATGTGTGGCCTGGGGAGAATGGCCGGGGCTGGACTGAGTTCACTGTGACTGGAACACACAGAGCAATGGGCTAAGAGGAGCTGGTGCATAGATGACCTGGCAAATCAGGTTTAAAATGTAAAATATTCATTGATCAATAAGACACTGACAAAAATTCAGTTCAAATTCCATAACAGGTTTTTTTTTAAATCTATTTTTATTGATTTCAGGAAAAAAGGGAGAGGGAGAGAGAGATGGAAACATCAATGATAAGAGAGAATCATTGACCTACTACCTCCTGCATGCCCCCTACTGGGCAACGAGCATGCAACCCAGGCATGTGCCCTTGACCAGAATCAAACCTAGGACCTTTCAGTCCACAGGCCGACGCTCTATCCATGGAGCAAAACCAGCCACGGCTCCATAGCAATTATAACATATTTTAATAACATAATATCATTTATATGAAAAAAGTGCACATAAGATGCAAGCTATTTACTCTATAATGCTTGTTTTGTGTAGGGGGTTGAGATCTTACAATATCTCCAAGGTGAAAACAACCACAATAGGTGCTTTGCATGGACTTGAATAACTAGGATTTTTATTGCTTCGTCATAAACTGATGAAGGCACTCCAGTATTGTAGCTCAACTGGTGGGGAAACAAAATGCCACATTGCAGTTATGTTTTTCACCGAATATTCTAACAGAATCTAACCCAATGGCCTGGCCAGCATGGCTCAGTGGTTGCGTGTAGACCTGTGAACCAGGAAGTCACCATGAATGAACTTTCTAGGCCACAGGAATGTCTGAGCAAAGGCAACTCTGTGGCTGAATCAAGTTCGATGCACAGCAGGCAAAACCTATAGGACCTCTCTTTAGACTTAGGTGAAAGTAAAGGTAAAGTTAGGTTAAAGTATTCCCTTGCCTCCTATAGTAAATTCCTGACAGGCCATATGCCTAGATTGTGGGCTCCATCCTCAGTGTGGGCGTGCAGGAGGCAGCCAATCAATGATTCTCATTATTGATATTCTCTCTCTCTCTCTCTCTCAAATCAATAAAATACATTTTTTTAAAAAGAATATAACCAAATAAAGTTGTACTATGGACAGGATACCAGGCTTAGTGATGTGAAGGAGAGAAACAGAAAATGCACATTGGCCCTGCCTTCAAAGCATTTGCAGCCTAGAGAGGAAGGCGGCGGTACATTTGAATAAGTAAGTCAGGAGCCCTCTGGTGAGGAAATGGGGGGAATATGAAAGGACCGAAGTGCTGGTGGTAAGAAAGAATCTCGACATGGTCAGTCATCAGTGAACTGGAGACTCTCAGGGTTTTTTTGTTTGTTTGTTTGTTTGTTTGTTTGTTTTGGGGGGCTTTTTGTCTGTTGTGTTTTTTTTGTTTGTTTGTTTTATTGATTTTTTACAGAGAGGAAGGGAGAGAGATAGAGAGCTAGAAACGTCGATGACCCCCTACTGGGGATGTGCCCACAACCAAGGTACATGCCATTGGCCGGAATCGAACCTGGGACCTTTCAGTCCGCAGACCGGCCCTCTACCACTGAGCCAAACCGGCTTCGGCTTGTCTGTTGTTTTTAATGCTGTGAGAGACTGAGTTCAGAGAGATTATTCTGGCGGAAGTAGCTTGTGAGTTCAGTCTTGAAGGATGTGGGTTTTCACAGAAGACCACTGAGCAAGCTTCCTAGGCAACAGGAATGTCTGAGCAAAGGCAACTCCGTGGCTGAATCAATGCCCATGCCCAGCAGGCAAAACCTACAGGATTCTCTTTAGATTCAGGGGAAAGTAAACTTAAAGTCAGGTTCAAGAATTCCCTTTCCTGCCGAAACCGGTGTGGCTCAGTGGTAGAGCGTCGGTCTGCGGACTGAAAGGTCTCAGGTTCGATTCCGGCCAAGGGCATGTACCTGGTTTGCAGGCACATCCCCGGTAGGGGGTGTGCAAGAGGCAGCTGGTCGATGTTTCTCTCTCATCGACGTTTCTAGCTCTCTATCCCTCTCCCTTTCTCTCTGTGGAAAATCAATAAAATATATTTTTTTTTAAAAAGAATTCCCTTTACTCCTGTGGTAAAGCCCCTCAACTTCCAGGCCCACAAGCCATAAACTCAACCACAAGAATAAACGGCAGGAAGAGCCTCAATAATTCAGAAAGTTAGTGCAACTGGAAACTTGATATTGGCAGCAGAAAGTTTGGAGCTCAACAACCTCAGTTCTTTTTAATATATTGTATCACTGGACTCCACCGGAATGACGGAACTTCTAATTAAGCAGGGGGAGGGGGACAGACTTCTGTGCAGGGAAGGAGCTAAAGATTTAGCGTTAGAAGGACTATGAACAGAACCTAGCTCAGCAGTTTACTATGGATGCTGCGAGTCCCTGAAGCTTGGCTGCAGTGTCTTCATCTGTAAGATTAAAAGGGGTTTTATGGGCTTATGGCAGCCTCAGAGTATCTGGCCTGTGAGCCAGCTATTAACTATTATTGAGACTTTGAGACTCCATCTGAATGGGAAAACAACAAATCTTCTTTTGGCTAAGCAACAGCTTTCGTCACAAACAAAGCTGAATGCTTATTGACCACTCATGGTAGAAAACACATTTCAGTTTCTCGGAAGAGGCCCAGAACGAGAGAGAGAAAATGAGCTGGAATTCTAGTTCTGCCACATTAACCTTGGGAAAGTTGGTCAACCTGCTGGAGCCTCAATTCCCCACCTGGTTAGAAATATCTAGCTAGCTGATAAAACTACTATAATGTTTGATGAGGTAATCTACACAAAGTCCCCAGTATATATCCAGCTCTTGGTAGGTGCTCAATCAATAGTAGTTATGGGCATTTAATTTTCCTGATAGGGAAAAAAAATCAACATGAAAATGAAAACCAGGAATGAAATCACCGTTCTTCATATTTCAAAGAAAAGTTTCCATTCCCCATTGAGAAGCTACTTCTTGCATACCTACAGTGTGTGTGTCAGGCTTTGCGGTTGACACTGATGACAGAGTGATAACAAGACGGATGCGATCGCTACTTTTCCCTTCTGGAAGAGGCAGGCAGAGGGAAGCACACCGCCCCGGGACACGGTTCCAGAAAGAGCGCTGTGGGGAACAGGGAGCCGGGAGGCGTGCTAGCAGGTTGGTGGAAGGCAGGAGCTTGGATCCATTTCAGCTCGGGCCTGCCTGCCTGACAGGTCTCCTCCGGCCAGAAGGGGGACCTCCCCTTGCCTGGTGCTTGGGAGTAGAATGTGCAGGGCCAGAGAAGTCAGTGGAAGGACCTCTTTAGCATCTGCAGCTTACAACCATTTCCGAATGCCTCCACCCCAGTCCTCCAACCCCGAGGGTCGGTGCAACAACCAGGGGGACTTGGTGTGCCTCAACCCCAGACGCTCCGAGGGACAACTTCCCAGTCCCCTCCGCTCAGTCCGCATCCAGGAGACCGGTGGTGCGTGAGACGCAGGAGGAAACATGCGAGCGTGCAAAAGGTGGCGGGCAAGTTTGACCGCCGGAGGAGGGCGGCGCGCCCGGCGTGAGAAATGTCAGTGGGATCTGCCCCCGAGCGGGGGAGCCCCGGAGCCGAGCGGTGCAGGCCGGGGAGCGAGGCGGGCGAGGCGGCGCCTGCCAGGCCGGCGCCGCCCGGGTCCCCCCGCCGCGCCCGCCGCGCGGATGTGGTGAAGCTTCGTGCTCGGCCCCATCCACCAGGTTTCCTGTGCCTCCCGCCCGGCGGCGCGCCTCCCGCAGCCCGGGCAGCTCCGGGGCGTGCATCCTCCGGGCCCGCGACCCGGGCGCCTTCTCGCCATCCACCCCGCCAAACCGTCCCTCCGGGCACCGAGCTCCAGCGTGGGGTTCGCACTGGGACCCACATCCAGACAGAGACCGGCGCGCCGGCACCGGGACGACCTCCCCGGCCGGCTCTGCCGCGGCGACCGGAGGCTGAGCCCGGGCTTGCAGAGCCTGGCGTCCCCCCTCCCTTCGCTCCGAAACCGCAGCCCCGGCCCCGCCACACCCAGCCCGTCCCCGGCGCCCGGCGCTTACCTGCGCGCTGTGCCGCGGGGCCGCTCGCTCCCATCCACGGCCCGGAGGCGGCGGACAGGCTCCCGGCGCCCGCAATGCGCAGCGGACAGCTCCGCGGCGGCGGGCGGGGACGGCCACTCGCGGGCGGGCGGGCGGACGGAGAGGCCGGGCCGCCCGCGCTCTAACCGCCCCGCTCGCGCCCCTCGGCCGGCCGCGCCCGCGGACCCAGTTCCCGGGACTTTGCCCAGAACTTCGCGCCCGGCCCTGCGGATCGGCAGCAGGAGGTGGGGGGGAGCCGGGGGGCGGGGCCTGAGCCCGCCAGGGGCGGGGCCACAGGCGGAGGGCGGGGATACGGGAGGGGCAGCATGAGTGGCCCCCACCCCGTCCAATCAGGAGTCGGCTCCGGGGACGGGGGCGGGGCGATACGCTAGGAAGAAGCGGACGGATTCCATGACGCAGCCGGGGGAGTCGGGGGCACGGGTTCCCGGCAGGTGCGAAGGGCAGAGGGAGGTGAGAGCTCCGTGGGGCCCGGGAAGGGGCTTCCCGCGGCCCGGCGCGCTGCCTGGCACCCAGATAGGGATGGGTGCTCCATCCAGATGTGCGGCGGGGCGTTTCCCGCCAGGGAAGGAGAGAGATGGTTCAAGGAGAAGCTCCCTGAGGACACTTGTGGGGTCGAACGGGCAAAGAGGACTCGACCTCCTGAGGAAGTCAGGTTGAGGCAAAGGGATCGAGAACGGAGGGAAAAAATGGGTGGTGCAGGGGGGATCGCAGGCGCAGGGTGATGGACAGATTCGGCGTCGGACCCCACCCTGGGCTCTGACCTGGCATCCCGAGGCAGTGATGCAGATGCGTGCCGGGTCCCCGGAGAAAATCCAGGAGAAGACCAGGAGGGCGGTGGTTCTGTTCTTGGCAGTTCATGTGCGGGGGGGGGGGGGGGGGGGGAACAGAGAGAAAGCTTCGTAGTTCAAATTAACATGCAGGAGCTCCTTGAAAAGCAATGAAGTCCACCCGACTGGGCTGCCCACTCGCTCCTCGTCGATCCTGGCATGCAATGCAAGCCACGTTTGGAGCCTGCAAACCTGCAGGGTGATGAGCATCCCCCCAGCGCCCACAGCGTGCGTGCGGCCGGCCCCGCGCTGGGCGCGCAGCCGCGATGGTGCACCGGCTCCTGCTCTCCTGGAGCTTGTATGTTTGTGGGGGAGACGGACCATAAACAAAGGAAAAAATGCAAATATAAGCCAGCCAGGAAATGCCGGGGAGCACCGAGGCCATGGCTAAGCAGAGCTTTCCAAAGCGGTGATGTGTGCGATGGGAGCTGCGAAGCGCCCCTGGGGCCGCTCTGGGGAGGCGGCTTCTAAGAGATTCCTGAACCCGGAAAGGAACCGGTCTCCCCAGAGAGCGTCCCCGGCCGAGGGAACAGCAAAGGCGAAGTGTGGGGCCTCCCTGCAGACCGGGTACCCCGCCTCCCCGAGCTGAACCAGGAGTGTGGCCCGCCCGCCCGGCTCGGCTCCCTGCCTGGCACAGCAGGGGCTCCTGAATGTTAACGTCCAGCGCCATCTGCCACCTGCGGCACCCGGCACATTTCCAGTTTCCCAGCCGAGCCCAAAGGGAGGTGTCTGAGGCCCTGCCAGAGCCATGCTCTCCCATTTCACTCATCTGGCTGGGTCCCCCGCTGCTGGAGCCCTCCCTGCGGCGGGAGATCTGGGACTGTTTTGAGTCTGGCAAGTAGCCAGCGAGGGCAGGCGGTTGCTGACCAGCTGCAGAGTGCACCCAGGGTCCGGCTGCCCGCATGCATCTGCACAAGGAAAGCCTTCCTGGAGGAGATTTAACATCGGATGACTAAGAGGATCTTACAGAATCCCCACCCCCCCGCCACTCCGCACCAGGAGTGGATCGCCCGAGCAGCTCAGAGGATGTTTTCCCAACCCTTCTTGCGGTTTTTCAGTAACTCCTCTCCCAGTGAGAAGTTCCATTTTTCCTCCCCTTCTTCCCTCAAGCTCTGTTATTTCTCTCTTTTTCCACTCCTCTCCCGACCTCCCACCCTCACCCTGTCACATTAGCATTGTTTCCTGTGCAGGGGGTGAGCCTTACAGCCTATGGGGAGTTACTGGCATAGGGTTTTATTGTTGAAATGAGCATTGGATTTTTAGCTTCTTCAGTTTCTCCCAGCTAACCAAGTGCTTAGCTGAAAGAGAGAGACAGAGAGACAGAGAGAGAGAGAAAGAGAAAATCTTACATGCATTCTATTTGTATTTGAGGCAGATAATTGGACAGGATGAGAAAGTTATTCAGCTTGTACCTTCCCTCCTAGAACAAGAGGAATCATAGTGTCTTTTCACAGATCCATTTCCTCTTCTCCTCCTAAATAAGCTTCCAGGCTCACCCGCTCCTAAACACAAAAAGGAAAAAAAAAAAAAAATTACAGTTGAATCCCACGCAGAGCTAATTATTCTTGAAAAAGCTTGCTAATGTCCTAAAATTGGTTTTCTCCTCCGAGTTTTATTTTACAGCGCTGATCTGCAAATCTGCTCAGCAAGATCAATGGTTCCATAGAAAGAGCTTCTGAAGAGCCTCTTCTTTGAACTATCAAACAAATACCTTTTCTTACTTTGAAGAGACACCACCGCGGTGGAAATTCTTCATAGCTGGCTGAATGATCTTAGCTTTGAAAGCTGTAATACACAAGCACGAGTTGACATGTTTGGGTAGTGAAGGAAGCCGATGAGAAGGGTGTTTCGTGGAGGGAGGACTTCAGAGGCCTCTAGACTCAGACTCCCTGGGTTCCTGTCTTGTGATCTTCCTGATTCTGAGAGCCCTTTTCCTTGTCTGGTAAGATGGAGACCGTCGTTGTACCCACTGAGCTACAGGAAGAGTTTTAGGATCAGTCTGAAAATCCGTTCACACAGCCTAACAGAGTTCTCAATCTCAGCACTCTGGACAGTCTGGGCCAGATACAATTTTGTTCTGAGCACTATTCTGTGCAGTTAGCCGTGTCTCTGTCCTCAACCCATTAGATTCAAGAAACACCTTCATATATATTGTTTTCAGAGAGGAAGGGAAAGAGAGAGAGAGAGAGAGAGAGAGAGAGAGAGAGAGAGAGAGAGAGAGAGAAACATCAATGATGAGAGAGGACCATTGATTGGCTGCCTCCTGCACGCCCCCTACTTGGGGACTGAACCCGTAACCTGGGCATGTGCCCTTGAACGGAATTGACCCCGGGACCCTTCAGTCCCCAGACCGACGCTCTATCCACTGAGCCAAACTGTCCAGGGCTCAAGGAACACCTTCTTCCCACAACCAAAAGGTCTCCGGACATTGCCAGATGTCTCCTGGAGGGCAAAATCGCTCCTGGCTGAGTACCATTAGCCTGGTACACAGCAAGTGCCCACCGATTAGGAGGCAGCATAGGGAGGTGCTTAAAGATGAGGATTTCCAGTGTGAACTCGGCAAAATTTCCTTCCCTAACCCACATCGGGGAAACGGGAATCACAATGATGCTAACTCCTTAAGACTGGCCGAGGATTACAGAAATATGTGCACGTGAAGGCATGAGCTTCTGCTCCCCTTTTGCTCCCCGTGAAGTGAGGGTATTGGACGAGGTCAGGACGACATAGCTTGGCCTATTTGCTGCTGCTCCTCTCCCTGCCTTATGCCAGGTATCGCTGGTAAGTCAACGCTGCCTTCCTGCCCAGCCCAAGTAGGGACTCAGAGTCCTTCCAAACACAGCCTGAAGGGCCAGCATGTGAGGCGACGCTGAATTACCATGCTGGCTCTATATCAACGTTGAGCCATTTTGAGATGAAGATCTTCAGTCACTGTGAGATTAGAGCCTCAATCTTCCGGATAGACAATGTGATGAGAAGGAGCTGTGTGTGGTTCTTCATTCATCAATCCCTCTGACGAGTCAGGGGGAGAGTGTTCCAGCATCTCGACTAGAATCGCGGTCTGTGAGTGGTGAGAGGCTGCATCTCGTACCCTCTTCACACTCCTCATGCCACTCCCACGGCTGGTGGGGGTGGAGAAAACACTTGCCTGAAGCAGAGGTGACCTTGCCCACCCTGTGCACTCCTGCTCACTTCCCTTCTCCTGCACTGCTGTCTGGAAAAGGAACCGAAGTATTCAGTTGCGTAGGAACACCACGTAAACATTCTTTCAAAAGTCCTCATGACTCAGGAGTAGACAAGAATCGGTAAATTCCTTCATGAAACACAGACCGACCGCCTCCTTTGTGTAAGGGACCATTCTCAGCAGGCACTCTGAGAGATCCAAAGATGAGTCAGTTGGTTTTCACTCCCCTCAGGAGATCAGACATGGACATAAATATCTACAATATAAGCTAAAAGATGGGGAAATGTCCTGAGAGAGGCATGAAAAATGTGTTCAGAGAACAGAGAAATTATTTTGGGAATTGGGAGCAGGGAGGGACTTCCTGCATGTCTTTGCCGGCATTTTTAACTTTTTCATCAAAAATTCTTATTTGTTACAAGAATAAAGTGATTCTTGTAGAGGAAGTTGCAACATTGTTAGGCTTCCTGGTTTAGACGGAGCTTCTGCTTAAAGTGGATAGTATCAGTGCAGCTAAAAGTGACAGTTTATTCTAATAGTCATGTCTCATTAGGTATTTAAAATTAAAAAATGAGAGGGAGGTTTCTCACATTTCCTGACAATAGGCTGACTTTCTCCCAAGCATTTGAAAGAAGCAGCTTTGTAGCATGTGACGTTGGGGGGTTGTGGGGAGGGGTGGTAGTTGTCAGAAGGAACATGACAGGAGTGAAGGGACCCCAATGCCATATACTCTGAACCATGAAACCATATTTCCTTCAGGATTTGACCACCTCAGAAGTCAGGTGGCACATTCCATTACCTTCTAGGTGCTGTCTCCACAGCACACCGACCTCCAGGCTCAATGCTAAGGAAGGATTGTAATAACAGTCCGCATGTGTTGAGCGTTTCTGAGTCAGGCACTGCCAAATGGGGCTGCCAAAATTACTGCCACTCCTGCCACTCTCCCAGGAGGCTGCCAGTCAAACCAGAAAGACTTGGGACGCTCTGACACGTGCTTCTGCCTAAAACATGCTGTTCCTTTCTCCTCCCTTAATGCTGACTCATCCTTTATATGTCACGCTGTCATTACCCTTGACTTTCACGGTTAGATCAAATCAGTCTAGCTTATGCTCTTGTTAGAACTGAAGTGTGTGTGTGTGTGTGTGTGTGTGTGTGTGAGTGTGTGTGTGTGTGTGTTGGTAGCACCTATGACAGTTGCAATGGTATTTATTTTTGTGATTTTTCTGATTAATTTCTGTTTAACCAGATTATAGGTTCTACAATAGGAAGGCCTATAAACCAGTTGGTGATCTCCAAAGGACTGTCTCAATGCCTAGCAGCTAGTAGGCCTTCAAATGATTGTTTGATAAATAGAGAGAATCCCGAAGAAGTTATCTTTAGTGATGGTAGTGGGAGTGGGGTGGAGGCTGGGGGCAGCCATCACAGGCCCAGTAGGCAGAGACTGCTTAATTGTTCAGGTCATACAGATGGTCTTGTAGCAACCTGACATCAGAAAGAGGCTGTCTCCCCAGTTACCCCTTTGCTAGGGTCATAAGCTCACTGATTTTTATTTTACCCTTGAATATATTTCCCTGTTCCTTAGAAGGCCCACATCAACTCTGCCAAATCATATCAAAAGAAACTTCAGAGGAGGACTTAGTTTAGCTGTTTCTGCCTTGACATAACCCAATTCTTATAGATCTTTCCCTGTTTATAGAAAAGAAAACAAGGAATCCTATATGGGTATATTTTTTACCTTTTCTGGAAGTGGCTTTTTCACTTCAGCGCTAACCTCTTCATTCCCCCAGTGTTGTCAGGACTCGTGTCGCGTGGCTTTCCTCCCATCGAGGGCCCTGATCACCGGTCATTTACTCAAGATTCCCGATCCATCCACTGCGACTTGGAATGACACACTCGGATGAAATTAGCACTTCGGGGAAGAAACTGGAACGGCCCTGCTCTGGCTCTGGTAGACTGTTAATATAAGAAACTGGATTCCTGGAACCAAAAATAAACTTTTCTGTGAAGAATGTGTACTTGGAATAAGGCGCACCAATACCTAGAGCGCATGTTTTTCCTCAGAGAGCTGAGACTTTTCTGGCACCCTGAAATGGAGGACAGGTTTTTGTGGGGGTTTTTTTACATCATTATGTCTTGCAAATACTACTTTATAACAAAGGCGATAGAAGTAAATGTCTACACTCTATTCTGTACTCCTGAAATAAATATAATATGGAATGCAAGTGTAATTGAAAAAAAAATTGAAGGTAACAGAAGTTCAACAAGGAAATAAAATTGCCTATAATCCTACCTACAGACAACAACCCTAGCTTACGTTATTATTATTATTTAATGTCTTCTTCTAGTATTTTTTTTCATGCAGTTGTGATTTTTGAGTAAATGCAAACTTAAATTGTATGTTTTCCTAATTGCTGCTTCATAATTGTCAACAGATTATTGTGAATCCATTAAAATGATTATTGTGAAGACTCAAAAAATCCTGAAAAATATGTATGATATCAACTCAAGTGGTCCCGTAATAGGTATGACTGAGTTTTGAAAGAATTCAAAAAACTGGGTTTAAAAGCCCCTCTTCCGTTTAGTAGTTCTTTCATCTGGGACAGCATTTTCATCACCGGTGGCTCTGCCTGCCTGGGTCCCAGGGAGAGAATGATGAAGATGCAGGAGTACAAGCCCAGCCGAGCTGAAATGAACTTCCGTTGTTCCATGACTGACATCTTGGAATTGTTACTAGAGAGTATCTCAGTCCATCCTACTGATGACAGCAGGGAAAAAGCAGAACATGGAGGTTGGGAATGCAGCCAACAGTTTATCTCCTTTCACTCCTAAACAGACAGTAAAACCTGTAAGAACTTAGAGGTGAGTGACATGACCACCTGATGTCCCTATCTTGAGGAAGGCCCTCGTGGCCTGGCTCAGAGCAGCTCCCTTTCAACTGTCCAAACGCCTTTCATGGCATCACCACCCTTCCTTGCAGCATGGCTCTCAGCACTTGTTCTGAATCTTCCCTTCGCTTGTCCATCTCTTCCCATTTACTATTAATTTTTCATGCAGGTGCCTCCCTGGTACATTGCTTCTTCTTTATAAGCCCAGTCACCTCTCAAGGATAATACCACAGCCCTGGCCGGTTTGCCCCAGTGGTTAAAGCATTGGCCTACGGACCAAAGGGTCAAAGTTAAGGACACGTAACTCAGTTGCAGGTTTGATTCCCCGCCCAGTGGGGGATGTGCAAGAGCCAATCAATTGCTGTATCTCTATCTCCTTCACAATGATCTCTCTCCCTCCCTCCCTCCCTCCTTCTCTCTCTCCCTCCCTCCCTCTCTTCTCCCTCCCACCTTTCCTTCCTCCCTTCCTTTCACTCTGTCTGAAAACCAATAAGGAAAAATACCCTCAGGTGATAATTAAAAAAAAAAAAAAGATAATATCTCAACCCCTGTATAAGCATCCTTTCTGATTTCCCAGCTTCCACTCAATCTATTGGCTCAGAAGTGTCAGCATGCTCTTCTTCATTTATGATTTTCATGACACAATTCTCCTGCTTGAGAAATAGCACCCAGAGGCCCTTATTATCTGTCTTGTCCTCTGCAAGTTCGTAGCTCATTAGTTTAAAAAAGATAGACTGGCCGAAACCGGTTTGGCTTAGTGGTAGAGTGTCGGTCTGCAGACTGAAAGGTCCCAGGTTTGATTCCGGTCAGGGGCATGTACGTTGGTTGTGTGCAAGAGGCAGTTGGTCGGTGTTTCTCTCTCATTGACGATTCTAGCTTTCTATCTCTCTCCCTTCCTCTCTGTAAAAAAAAAGAAATCAATAAAAATATATTTAAAAAAAAAAAAGAAAAAGAAAAAAAGATAGACTGTTGCAGGTTCCTGTGGGGCCAAACTTATTCTCCATACCTAATGCTAAGGTCTGATGGAAGCTGGTCAATATCTTACCCAACCTTGCCTTCGTACCCAGAAAACACCAATAGTTTCACTGTTAACGGTCAATTAGCGTGTTACTCTTTTATTAGGTAGACGGCCAGAATAGATAACGCCGTACACACAGACTGCAGGTTTGTGGTTGTCAGGGGCCAGGGCCAGGGAGAATGAGAACTGCTTAATGAGTCTGGGGTTTACTTTGGAGGAATGCAGATGTTTTGGAACTAGGTAGAGGTGGTGGCTGCACAACACTGTGAACATTCTAAATGCCACCGAATCGTAATTTTTTAAAAGTCAGGGGAGAGGGAAAAAATAGTCAACATTTTTAAAATGCTGCCCAGACAATCAATTCATAAAAGAACATTATTTTTACAAGGAAGGCATCGATGGTCATTGGGAGTAGTTGTTATGGAGGACGAGGGCAGATTTTTATTTTTATTTTTGTATGAAGTAAGATTAAATGTACCCTAGGCAAGACCAAAGCAGCAGAGCTAGGAGAAAAGCATATGGACTTTGTGACACCCTTTTTGACTGTACAGAGACCTTTTGTGTTTAATTTTAATTTTTTTTCTGGGTTTTAGGAAGTTGGGATTATTAAATAACCAATCCTTCAATACACAGTTCACACATTTAAATCCTGTATACACATTTCAAACTGTACAGGAACAGCTTGAAGGCCAAGAATGGTTCCTCTCTCCCTTGAGTCCCTGCTGCTTCCGAGGCCATGCTGTGCACACAAAGGCTGGCAGCACATTTCCATTCACTGCAGCTGGTCTGCCCTCCTACCGAATGCAGCTGCATGAGCTCTCTGCCCATTAAAAAAAATCTATTTCAGAGAGAGGAAGGGAGAGGGAGAGAGAGAGAGAAACAATGATGACACAGAAACAATGATCACCTACCTCCTGCATGCCCCCCACTGGGTACTGAGTCCAAAACCAGGCATGTGCTCTGATTGGGAATGGAACCATGACCTCATAGTCCATGGCATGGTGCTCAACCAACTGAGCCACACCAGCCGGCTCCCTGCCCGTTCTTTAGTGAAAACAAATGAGTTTCACAAAAGCCAGAATGTTCTGGAGTTGTCACTCCCAAACTTGCACAGCAGAGAATTGCCCTTGATGCCCAGAGCTGCCCGGCTCTGTGCAGTGTGGGCTCTGCCATAGACAAGGGGAGATGGGGGCAGCATGGGCCTCTCATTAGCATATCTGACCCCAGACCTTTGGGCTCCTGATTCTGTACTGAGTGCCCTCAGAATGACCCCACTGGCCACGTGCCCCGAGAAATTCTAGGGCTGGTGCCAAGTTCCAACTTCTGAGACACCTGAATGAGAGGCTCCCTTCTTACTAAGGAGTCTGAGAGCCACATATTAGAAGTCAAGATTCAGCACGTAACTCCCTGAGGACAGCCACCCTCGGCTTCCTGCAAACTCATTATTCATTACTCTTTTGTTTCGCGTTTTAAAAGTGTTTTTATGTTGTTTTCTAAAATGACACCTTTCTAAGGTTTTTCTCCAGGGACTGCCTTCAAGTTGCAGGTAACAACGTTTGCATACGTGTATTTCTGCAGTTTGCCACTCCTCCCATAAGACGGGCTAGTGAGGGGCAGAGCAGGGTCACAGCCTCGTCCAACACTGTCCCTCACATCAAGGTGTCTCCACGCCTCCATCTTGGAGGGGGCAGGGCTCCCTGGACCATTCGGTGGGACAAGCCCCCTGTACCCCCATAGCCTCCTTCCTAAGAACTGATCACAATGCTCATCTATTGGCAACAAGTTGCTCATCTGGATAAAGCTGAGGTGTCAAAAGAGAGAGAGAGAGAGAGAGAAGAAAGGAAGGAAGGAAGGAAGGAAGGAGGGAAGGAAGGAAGGAAGGAAGGAAGGAAGGAAGGAAGGAAGGAAGGAGGAAGGAAGGAAGGAAGGAAGGAAGGAAGGAAGGAAAGGAAGGAAGGAAGGAAGGAAGGAAGGAAGGAAGGAAGGAAGGAAGAAAGAAAGAAAGAAAGAAAGAAAGAAAGAAAGAAAGAAAGAAAGAGGAAGTATTAGCCAGGAGCCAGGGATTTAATAGGACGGATGCCCAAATATCTCCAGAGGGTTTGGATGCGTTGCACTCAGTAGATAATAGTCTTACTGGATGTAAATGAACAAACAATCTAACGTCATTTTTCCAGGAACAAAAACCCTGACCAGCTTTCCAGAATGATAGGGTGTTTCCGAGTCTCAACACCACGCCCTCCACTGCTGCCACCACATACAGCTAAAGTGCTTTAGCTGGAAGCTTCTGACTCAGAAGGGATTAACAGAAAATAATGGCTCCATAAACACAAATACCAAAGGCCCCGTTTTTTCCTTTTGTGGGTATATATTCCCATTGCTTTTCTACACACATTTCTTACCTTGAGAAAGATTTCATGAACATAAGGTAGAAAATTCTGATTTAGGCTTCAGGCATGGTTCTAACTCTGGACAATCTACCCAATTTCCCTGGGTTTAGGACTCCAGATTTAGAAGAAAAAAATAACATTCTCGGTTTTAAGCACTAATGGCAACAACCAATTATTGCATTGCATTATGTCCCACCTGCGTGGCATGTACTCTTAGTCCCATTTTGCAGTTGAGGGAATTGAGGCTCAGAGAGGTCTGGTGGCTTGCCCAGGGTCACAGAGATAGAAGGAGACAAAGTGAGCATTTGAACCTGGGGCTCTCTGAATCCGTAGCCTGACATCATGTTGCTACACCCCAGCAATGACAACTGTGATGCAAGTATAGTGATCTACCCTGATGGTTTCAAAGGACAAAAGGAAATTCGAGAAGCTAGATTAGCAATGTTATCTTTAGGTTGGGATGTTGGCTATTTTGCAGGAGGCAAAGGGTGGTTGGTAGGAGGAGCAGGGAATTTAGAGTCAAACTAGATGTGAATCCCATGGTCAAGTTACATAGTCTCCTAGCATAGTACTGTTTTCTTTGTAACTTCACCAAAATTATAATTTTATATTTAGTATGATTAATTGATCTACCTTCCCCTACATACTCTAAGAAATTTGAGGCCAGGGTTTTTGCTAACCTTTTTATCCCCAGGACCCATTACAGAGCTTGGCACATAGTAAGTGCTCAATAAACATTTGTTAAACAAATGGATGAAAAGAGCAAGGAAGGAAGAGAACAAGGGAGGAAGTGAAGAGAGAGAGAGGTGAGGAAAGTAAAGGCTCACTTTAGTGTGTGGAGAGAGACTAGGGTGAAAGGAAAGGCAGGAATAATCATATCTATATATATAAAAGGCTAATATGCAACGTGTCCCTTGGGGAATTCAACCAGAAGATCGGTAGTTCAATTGCTTGCTATGTTATGTGCTGACCACCAGGGGGCGGCGCTGAACAAAGGAAGGCCCCGGTAGGCAGCCAGAAGGCCCTGATCGGCCCTGATTGCCAGCCAGGCCTAGGGACCCTACCCATGCAGGAATTTCGTGCATCGAGCCTATAGTATATCAATAAATTCTATTCTGTCTACTTCTTATACATTTTAATTTTGGTGGTTTTCATATATATGGAATCATACATATAAACAGCATTTTTTTTATATGTAATGGTAAAATATAGCTACTGTGTCAGTTATCTGTTGCAGCATAAGAAATTATACCAAAATTTAGGGACTTAAAGCAACAAGACATTTGTTATCTCCCAGTTTCTGTGCAAGAGTTTTAGATGCACTTACCCAGGTGACTCTGGCTCCCAGTCTCTCAGGAGGTTGCAGTCAAGCTATTGGCTGGGGCTGTGGTCTCATCGGAACACTCGCCTGGGAGTGAGGTGGGATCTCAGGTGGTATAGGCAGCCACCTGGGCCTCTCGGAAAGGTTGCTTGAGGACATGGCAGCTGGTTTTCCCCAGGGTGAGAGACCTAAGAGAGAGTGTATTCAAGACGGAAACCAAATCCTTTTTATAGCCTAATCTCATTCCTTCTGTCATAGTCTCCTCATTAGGAGAGAGTCAGTAAGTCCAGCCCCACTCGAGGAGAAGGAATTACACAAGAAAATCAGTGTTATTAAGCAGGGATCATTGGGGTCATCAGAGACTGCCTGTCTGATTCTTTTTAATTATAGCACAGTATTCCAAAGTTTGAATGGACTATTTTTTAACTATTAGCCATCATTTCTCATTATTTTCTTTAGACTCCCTACCTTTTGTTTGACTGGCTCTATTTTTTTTTTTTTCTTTCTAGTGTTTTAAAACGTGTACTAGTATATTGTGCCCTGGCCAGTGTGTCTCTATGGTTAGAGCAGTGGTTCGCAAATCGCGGCTCGAGCCACATGGGGGTCTTTGGCACCTTGGGTGTTCTAACGCCACTTCTTCAAAATAGACTCGCCCAGGCCGAAAACCGACTTCTGCGCATGGGCCACGAAGTTTTAATTGTACTGTACATGCTTGCCCATACATGGTATTTTATGGAAGAGTTACACTCAAGGGGCCAAAGAGCCGCATGTTGCTCGGAGCCCCAGTTTGCTGACCACTGGGTTAGAGCATCAAAGGATCAAAGGTTCGATTCCCAGTCAAGGGCATTTGCCTCGGTTGCAGGTTCAATCCCAGGCTCTGGTGAGGGCACTTGTGGGAGGCAACTGATTGATGTGTCTCTTTCACATCCCTGTTTCTCTCTCTTTCTCTCCTTCCACCCCATCCCTCTCCCTCCACCTTTCCCTCCCTCCCACTCTCTAAAAATCAATGGGAAAAATATACTTGAGTGAGGATTAACAAAACAAAACAAAACAAAAACTTATACTCCTTGTATGGAATAACTAACCTTTTTTTCTTTGCCAGGATCTATAACTTGCTGCGTAGCAAGATAAGATAAGATTCTCAGCATGCTTTTACACCGAACTTACACCTTCATTTTCTTAACATCATTTGAACTCCGGTCTAGATCGCTGCTGTCTGATATGGTTGCACTAGACACATGGAGCTTTTGAGCACTCACAATGTGGCTGGTCTGAACCGAGAAGAGCTTCATGTATAAAATACACACTGGAGCCCTGGTTCAGTCGGTTGAACATTGTTCCCTGCACCGAGGGATTGCTGGTTCGATTACCGATCAGGGCACACGCCCAGTGCAAGACGTGCCAGAGGCAGCTGATGATGTTTCTCTCTCTTCTCCATTCCCCTCTCTCTCTAAATCAATAAACTATTCTTTAAAAATAAATAAAAGAAAATGAAATATGTGCTGGATTTCAAAGACAGTATGAAAAAAAAAGGTAAAATATATTGTTAATGATTTTTTACACCGGTTACATGACTGATTCTGATGTGCAGCCAAGGTTGAGAACCACTGCTGGCTTTAAAATTCACAACAGTGGAAGAGGAAGAGGAAATGAGTACTTCTTATCAATATCAAACATACCTATATTATCTGAAAACCAGAACTAACTAGTGAATAAACATTTGCCCTTTTAAAATAAATATTAAAAATAAAAAAGCCCTATCTTACAATTGGACCGTAGACATGTTGGTTAGCTGGTTAAAGCATGTTTGTGCTGAGGAATAGAAGATAGCAAGAGTCTGCCAAGGCCTTTTCAAATGATTTAATATGAAATTCTAAACCAGAGGGGAAAACATTCTAAACCAGAGCAAAGATTCGGTAATGTAAACCTGGCCCCTACTGATTTTATTTATTTATTTATTTATTTAATTGATATATATATATATATATATATATATATATATATTTTTTTTTTTTAATAGAGAGGAAGGGAGAAGGAGAGAGAGTTAGAAACATTGATGAGAGAGAAACATCAATCAGCTGCCTCCTGCACACTCCCTAGTGGGGATATACCTGCAACCAAGGTATATGCCCTTGACCGGAATCGAACCTGGGACTTTTCAGTCTGCAGGCGGATGATCTATCCACTGAGCCAAACCGGTGAGGGCTTTACTGATTTTATAACCATGACTTGAGTCACCAGATTTCAAACCTTGAAGCTTTTTCTTTATAATGGTGTCGCCTTCTCTCAGTTCATGTGATGGATGCTGCTTCAACACTGAGGACACTTTGTAACCTGGAGAACAAGTGCTAAGAAAGCCTAACACAGACCTGGTTTCCAGAACATGTTTAGACAAACAGAAAAACAGTCAGACTCTAGTTTTACAGTGCCTGCCACTTTTTTGAAGGGAAGAGGTGGTGGAGAGGGGTTCTACAGTAGCTAATAACCAACGGGGATTTAATGAACAGTCACTTGTTAGTGTGCTAAGATCTTGTGCAAATTAACTAAGTAACATTCCTAAGAGATGACAAGAGTCTTGGAAGTTTTGCCAGAAACCAACACTCAATTCTATAACGAGTGAGAAACTCAACCACCTATAGGACTGAGACAAATAATCAAACACAGGTTGTAGGGAGCAGCTATAGAGTTAAGCCTCAGACTTCTTAGCATAATTAAGCTTGACCTTATGACACTCCCTAGATCCTATCTGGTAGCTAATGAGCTGTGGGAGGTGCAGCAAGTGCTGCCAAAACAAGTGAAACTCACAAGAACATTGTAACTATGGTGACCACTACCTTGTTTACCTCTGACTATAAAATAAAGGCTCAGCTTGGGGTCTGGATCTCTCTCTGTGGCCTTAGCCAGGTATAGGAGATCCACCTGGACCCAGCTTATTCTCTTTGTCTGTCTTTTCTACATCCTTCGCTGTCCTCCCTCAGGCTCACCAAACCCTTGGCTGTATTGGCATGGCACAACAGATGACATACCAGTAATGAAATGCCACAACAGTTAATTAGATCTTGTGGTACTGATCACCGTATATTGTTTGTGTGTTTCTGTTTTTAAATATATATTTTTTTTATTAATTTCAGAAAAGAAGGGGGAGAGAGAGAGAGAGAGAGAGAGAGAGAGAGAGAGAGAGAAATATCAATGATGAGATTTGAAGATGGCGACGTTGATAAACCCCTGTACCCACTGCCTCCCACAACCACATCAAAATTTCAATTAAAATACAGGACAACCATCATCCAGAGCCACTGAAAAGCTGGCTGAATGGAAGTCCTACAACTAGAGAAGTAAAGAATAAAGCACACTGAGACCTGTAGGAGGTGCGGAGGTGCAGAATGGGTTAGTCCAGCACCCACATGGGCCGTTTTCTTAATCCGGAGGGAGATCATCTCTGCAAGACCTCCTGGAGGAGCAAGAGGTCCCAGCCCCATACCAGCCCCCCAGCCCAGGCTCCCAGAGCTGGGAAAAGAAGTCTCTACGGGCAGTAAGAACTACGGGCTATAAAAACCAGTATAAATTGGGGCTCAGTGACACAAAGGCTGCTGGAGACTCAGCTGTTCCTCTTAAAAGGCCACCACCACAGAACTGAACTTACAAGGTCCTGCTTCCTCTGAGCTCCAGCACCACGGCGAGGCCCTGGGGGACACGGACACATACGAGGAGGAGCTGGATTATCTGGCAACGGGGCAGGAATCGGGCGTGGCTTTCTCCCAAAGAATGCACTCACAGGGATCATTGTTCCTATGCTGGGATCTCAGGGTGGCAGGGCTGACTGGCAGCTATTTCTGTTTGTTCCATCCTGGTGATTCCCTAGACCCTGCCTCATCTAATTTACAACCCCCACCCAAGCTCTTATGCAGCAGCTTATGCAAATGAGTGGACTGCTCTTGCTCAGGGTAAAATCTCTCAAACAAACTGCAACTGGGTCAGGGAGCCCCAAACCTATCAATAAAAGGTCCAAGACCCGGCACCTGCACCAGCCTGTCTTGCTTCATAGCTGGGCTTCACCTGGGCACTTCCAAAACCAGATACAAACAGGTAGAATCTGCAGATCTCACTGTAGTTCCTGCTAGGTGGCCCCAGGCGGTGGCTGACTTTGCACCTCCCTGGAGACCCAAGAGCCAGTGTACCCAGTGGTCAGTGTCAGACCAAAACAGATTACAACTCTACACATCCTCAAGTGACACACTCAAGGGGCAGACTCAGTGAGTACCAAAGCCCTACTGAAGCAAGTCCTGCTTCATAAGGGTTTCCTGCACAGCAGCTCTCCCACTGTAGTAACAGCTGGTCCTTACAGCCAATTGGCCTGGTGGTCAATTCCATAGTTAAAATGCCAAGGGAAAAAGACAAAGAGAGAATTTCAAAAGCAGCAAGAGAAAAGCAGTTAGTTGCGTACAAGGGAATGCCCAAGCTGACTCTTGCAGCTAATTTCTCCACAGAAATGATGCAGGCCAGAAGGGAGAGGCAAGAAATATTCAAAGTGATGAATAGCTAGGACCTACAACCAAGATTACTCTACCCAGAAAAGCTATCATTTAGAATTGAAAGTCAGATAAAGAGCTTCACAGACAAGAAAAAGCTAAAGGAGTTCATCACCACCAGTATTATATAAAATATTAAAGAGTATTCTTTAAGAAGAAAATGAAAAGCTCAAAAATATGAACAACAAAATGGCAACAAACACATATCTATCAATAATTGAACCTAAAAATCAAAGTAAAAGAATAAGAAATCTAATGAACAGAAAAAAACTGGTGAATAAAATAGAATCAGAGGCATGGAAACGGAACAGACTGACAATTCTCAGGGGGAAGGGGAGGGGCGGGTGAGAAGAGATTAAACAAAGATCTTATATGCACATATGTATTACCTATGGACACAGACAATAGGATGGAATGGGGCAGGGAGGGGACTAGGCAATGGGGGTGGGGAAAGAAGCGACATCTGTAATAATCTCAAAAACAAATATAAAAACAAACAAACAAAAACATGTTTACTAGATTTAAAAAAGAAAAGAAAGAAACAACAGTGATGAGAGAGAATCATGGATTGGCTGCCTCCTACACACCCACTACTGGGGGACCATGCCAGGCATGTGCCCTGATGGGAATTAAACCAAACTTCCTGGTTCATATGTCGACAGTCAACCAGTAGCCATGCCAGCCAAGCCTGATCACTGTGCTATTAATATTCCATTTACTGAAGGGCTTTCTACTTGTTCATTATTTTTCTTGAATTCCAAAATCCAATTTACAACAAATTCCAACTTTGCAATTTACAAAAAGATACATGAGAGAGGCCTTGTTTTACAGGTTAGTGTCAAAAGCGAAAACTGCAGTTTTTTGTTTGTTTGTTTTAATATATTTTATTGATTTTGTACAGAGAGGAAGGGAGAGAGATAGAGAGCTAGAAACATCAATGAGAGAGAGAGAGTCATCGACGAGCTGCCTCTTGCACACCCCCTACTGGGGATATGCCCACAACCAAGGTACATGCCCTTGACCGGAATCGAACCCAGGACCTTTCAGTCCCCAAGCCGACGCTCTATCCATTGAGCCAAACCGGTCTCGGCTGAAAACTGCAGTTTTGTTAAAGCCTAAAGGGAATGCACATAAACTAATTACTTTTCTAACTTTTGGACTTAGAGAGGGAGATATTTAAGAATTCAGCCACCGAAGGGTCTATGTGTCATATTTTTCATGGACATATGTCATCCTTTAGAAAATGTATTCTCACACACCTTTTGACAGTGAGGAAGGGCTTGCATAAGGATAGAGCCACGGTTATCCAATAATTGTTCACCTTATTAACTATAGATAAGGAGTTTTCATACAGACCCTGGGAAACTGGAAGATTAAACAAGGCTGTAAAACCAGAAAAGAAATACATTTTTGAGAACAGACCAAGGACAGGACACTCTTTGATTTAGTTGCTGTGCCCGGACCCTGACCTCCTCTGGGAATTTTTCTCAGGAGCTACTGATCCTTCTGCAGCCCCAGGAACAGGCTGAGCTGTTTGTAACATCATAGAAGATTAGCCACCTTCTTATTGGGCTTTGAGCTCCCGAAGGCCAGACTGCAGACTCTCCCCTCCCCTTTCCATGTTACACTTTTGCTTGTAGCTGCACATAGCTACCATCTCCCTCATCTATCTAAATAAAACCCTAATATGCAAATCGGCTGAACGGGGGAATGACCTGTGGAACAACCAGTTGACAGTGGACGAGGCCAGCAAGTGGGTCAGGCCACCAGACAGGACCCCCTTGGCCCCCCACCTCCCTCCCATCACCCAGCCAGTTGCCCTGCAGATCAACCCCGATCACCAGCCAGGCTTAGAGATCCTACCCATGCACAAATTTCGTGCACTGGGCTTCTAGTGTGCATATAATCAGCCAACTGGCTAGGGGGTCAGAGAGAATTTCCAGGGTGACCAATAGCTCTCCCCTTACTGCCGGTATTACTGGAATAATAGCTCATATATGATTCAAACTTGTCTCTGCTTAATTTGCTACTGACCCCAATTTATAAGGACTATGTTAGTCAGAAGGATTTGGGTGCAAGAAATGGACAAGTCATTTTACACCATCAGAAACTATTTGCTTACATAATTGGAAATAGAGACAAAACTAGTTTTTCTACAGAGGTGAGGAGGAGGTCAGTCAGAAATCACTACCTGACAAGGTGGAATTTACACATTTATCAGTTACAACTTGAGAAGAATGCAAAACAGCTCAAAATAGATGAACAACGCTGGACTCTGATAACTTGAAAAAAAATGTGCTGCAGGCAATGCGTATTTTCTGCTGAAATGCAAAAGAATGTTTACCTCCCCAAAGAAGTCATATAGTTACTATAGTAGGTATTTGTTTAGCCATTTGGAGATAAAAGAGAAAACAACCGTATTGAAACTATTTTTTAAAAGGGAACGTTCTAAAGTTTAGCAGCTGCTGGATCATAAATTCATTTAAAATAAAAAATTTTTAAAAAAGCTCCAGAACTAGAGAGAGGATCCGCATCAGGCTCAAATACTAAAGACAGTGTTGGCACAAAAGGCTCAAAGGGATGCTCTCACAAAGAGCGTGTCCCAGGGTAGAATCTGAGCAGGCCTGAGGCTGGCCCAGTGCTCTGAGCTTGGGTGAAGCTGCTCTTCTATTGGAGGAAACTGAAAGGTCTAAGTATAGTGGCTTTTCATTGGCTGAGCTGGGACAGTCTCCCATTGGCTGAGCTGTCACCAGACAAGGAAGAATCTTTCCTACTTCCTGCGGAGGAAGTTATCAGTATCACTTCCTGTCAGAAATATAAGGTACTCTTCTCCTGTTGGGATCCATAGTGACAAGGGGGGATGTGTGAGAGTTCTCTCTTCTAGCCTGATTCCATCTTAAATGGGGTTTCTCTTGATTAACGTTTACAGGTTGAAATCAGGGATGTCAGGGCACAAAGCCCCAACTCTCTAATCACATGGTTGGTGTTTCTGATGTGCCACCATTGGACAAAGGAATGGGTCAGGAGCTAACCACCCATTCGTGTCCAAGTTTTTATTATTGTGGAGTCTATTTTATCTATATGCCTACCTATCTGTCTTCAGGGAGAGTATGCTTTGAATAAAAAATGAAGAGATATGGAAGTACTTTCTGGTATTAAAGACTACTTATGATTATTATGCCCCAACCCCAATTCATTCAAGGCCCTGATCCCCAGTGTGATGGTATTTGGAGATGGGACCTTAGGTGCGTGCAGATGAGATCTTGAAGGCAGAGCTGTCATGACGAGATTATTTTCCCCCCTAGGAGAGGAAGAGATAGGAGAACTCTTTCCTGTGTGCGGGTGCAGTAAGGAGGCAACCATTGACAAGCCCAGAAGGAGACTCACCAGTACTGGGCCATGCTGGCCCCCTGATCTCTGACTTCCTGCCTCCGGAACTGAGAGAAATAAACGTGTGCTGTTTGAACCACCTAGGCTGTGGCATTCTGTACGGGAAGGTTAAAACAATGATCAGCATTTATATCTGAGTTTACGAGATTATAGGTGATTTTTATCTATTATTTTCCTTCTTTTCCAAATTTTCCACAAGCTTTATGAATTATTTTTTAATTTTTATAAAGTGTAATTAGTCCTTAATACATGGCTACATACAACCCCATTGGAAAAGTCAAACAATGGAGAAATATAGCATAAAACTTAAAATTCCACTTAAACACATTCTCTCACCAATCTCCCTTCCCCAAATTTGGTTTCTCAAAGATAAGCACCAATAAAAGCTTATATATGTATCTTTCCAGGTATTTTATTTGCATTTACAAAATGCATACACATGTAAGAAAATATTCTCTCTCTCTCTATTTATAAGCAATTATATATAAGCAATTATATATATGTGTGTGTGTATATATATGTGTGTGTGTGTGTGTGTGTGTGTGTATACACACATACATATATATATATCCAGTTCCCCTAAGACAGTAAGCAATATATATATAAATATATAATATAATATAATATAATATAATATAATATAATAATAAATATATATATTGCTTACAGTCTTAGGGGAAGTGGACACTCCCAGCATGATGTTTTGTTTGATCCACACAATGATTTAAAAGGTTGCATAGCTACACAAGCAATACGTTCCCACAACATAGAACAGCATGGCGCCTGTTGTCAGATACCTGGCCCTTCACAGTGTTTTATACCTGCTTGGCCTCCCTGGGTGCGTGTCTCTGTCACCTTGGGTCTCTTTATCATATTGCTCTGTACAATGCTTTAAAAAAAACAAAACAACAACAACATCAAATAATAAATGTCTACATGTCAATATGTCGAGACCTACCTCATCCTTTTCTACCTAGTAGTTCATAGTACCTAATTATTTTTATAATTAAAAATTTGTAAAGTGCAATTATTTTATGTTAAAGGAGTTTAGATGCAAATTTTCTATTTGACTCTTCAAGTTTCCTGCATGTGTCCTCATCGGCTCATTAGCTGTGAGGCAGGAAGTCTTTCAGCCTCTGTTTAATTTTTCATCAAAGATGCGCTCTGAAAGGGTGCGCTGGTGGCGATCGGGGAGGCATTCTCATACTCAATGCTACAACAACGAAGACTCCGGTTTGCACAGTGGAGAAGTACAAGTATTATTTAGAAACTCCCTTGCGGAAACGTGCTGTTCACATAGAGTGGATTACTTGTCTAAATGTCAGTGGCTCTCCACAGTTTTTGTAAGAGTCCTTCATGCCCAGGAAACAGCGGTTAGCAGGCCATTTTTCGAATCCTGACTGGCTCTGTCACTCTAGCTATAGCTTGAATCTTTGATTCTACGTAGGCCATACATTACTGTGTGCTGTCTTATGTTCTAATCCTTTCATGCCTCCTCCATTTAAGTATTTCAGCTTCTTGTCCCCCAAACATGGCCATTTCCTGGGAAAGGGGGTTTCTTTTACGTAGAGGGGGGCAAAATAAAGCCCAGACACCCACCTGGCTCTGGCTCTCAGGCGAGTAGCAGGCTGACCCCAGCAGTCAGAGTAACTAGAAGTAATTCGGTCTCGCTGGCATCTCTCAGAGAGCATTAGCGAGGATCCGGAGCACAGCGCACGGCGCAGTTCTCCAAATGCACCCCCTGCTCCAGAGCGTCCCCCTATGGCTCCCTCTAGTTTCTCTCTTTTTCTAATTTTAAATGTATTTATTTGTTTTAAACTGATTTCAGAGAGGAAAGGAGAGGGAAAGAGAAATAGAAACATCAATAATGAGAAAGAATCATGGATCAGCTGCCTCCTGCACACCCCCTACCAGGGATGGAGCCCGCAACCCTGGCATGTGCCCTGACCAGCAATGAACTGTGACCTCCCGGTTCATAGTTCAAGTCTCAACCACTGAGCCACACCAGCTGGGCTATTATTATTATTTAAATAACTCTATCACTGCCTTAATTTGGTACATAGTTTTAAAAAATATATTTTATTGATTTTCTACAGAGAGGAAGAGAGAGGGATAGAGAGTCAGAAACATCGATGAGAGAGAAACATGGATCAGCTGCCCCTTGCAAACACCCCACCGGGGATGTGGCCGCAACCAAGGCACGTGCCCCTGACCGGAACTGAACCTGGGACCCTTGAGTCCGCAGGCTGACGCTCTGTCCACTGAGCCAAACCGGTTTCGGCTGAATTTGGAACATATTTCTTTGAATTCTTATTTCTCTATCTTACCCCTCCCCAGGCCCCCAGCAGAGAAGAAGCTGTCCCAGGGCCGGGATCGGCTCTCTCGTTCACAGCTCTGTCTTCAGGGCACCGAGTAGGGCTGCACTTGACATATGAAGAGCACTCAACACTTATTTGTTTACTTAATCCATTCATTAAATCCCAATCTGTTTCCGACTTCTCATGGTCTCAATGCCTGACACAATCCTAGAAAAATTTGGGGGAATCCTACTGAATCAGGGACAAAATATACAGTCTAAAGGGCATCCGTGAAACAGGGCTCATTTGCATGCCAGGACCAGCTGTCTGCCGGCTCCTCGTCTGGCCAGAAGGGCTGTGGAAAGGGAGGCAGAGGGCTCCAGCCCAGCACCTGTAAGAGCAGAGCCGAAGCTGGTGAAGTTTCTTTCTCTCCTATTTAGTTTGTTTTTGTTTTTGTATTTTAGTATTTAGTATTTAGCAAAATGAAATTTATTTGAAAAATATTTTCAGGAAGCTTCTTGATAAACTTGTAGTTTAGTTTTTCTGACCAGGGACAACAAAGCCTCAGTGACAGTAAAAAAAAACGTGTTTGTTCCCTCGATGTTCCATGTTAAATCACGAGTGACATCCACTTTGTTCTCGGGTTAATGTTGTTTTCTGGGTCTGTTCCATGAGGTCGTTCGCTTTAATCTTGCTCGCTGTTCCCCATCGGAGAGACAGGTTCGGGCTTGCTGAGGGTGCCCTGTCCCTGCCGCTGTCCAGAAGGAAAGTCACCGGGGACTGAGTAGGATATCCTAACTCTGTCAGAAAGGACACGCTGGCCCTAACTGGTGTGGCTCAGTGGATAGAGCGTCTGCCTGCGCACTGAAGGATCCCGGGTTCGATTCCAACCAAGGGCACATGCTCCGGTTGCTTGCTTGATCCCCAGTAAGGGGCATGCAGGAGGCAGCCAAACAACGATTCCTTCTCATCATTGATGTTTCTACCTCTCTTCCTTCCTATCTGAAATCAATAAAAATATTTTTTTTAAAAAAAAAGAAGAAAAGAAAGGACACGCTGAAAGAGGGGGTAGAGGAAGCAGGCTTTTTCGGTGTCATTTTGAAACCACAGCATCAGACGGAGGGTCACTTTGGTGTTGGCTTTCAGATCCTGTTCCCTACCCCTAATGTATGGACCGAGGGTGAGGGTAGCTCCTAACTAGTTATCCTACCCCATGCACTGTTTAACCTATTGCTCTTAATAATGAGCTCATAAAAGGATGCAAGTGGCAGGAGAGCCAGTACCCACCCACAGCCAGTATTGGAAAAATAACCTTGGAAAAGTGAATACTAACATTAGCTTGCACGTGTGTACTTCTCTTTCACCTTAACTTTTCTTCCACTCCCTTAATTTAACAGATCAGAACCTCGCCAGGAGGAAATGGCTGATGTTGCTTGTTCCACTCGTCGGTGGCAAGGCCAGAACTGAAACTCATCTCTTAACTCCAAAACCAGGGCTCCCCATGCCACCTGCCACCTCAGCCTGCAGAGCCATTCTTTGAAAGTTTTTTCTTGACTATGACATATTGCTAAATAAGGAGATTTATTTTTTAATATATTTTATCGGTATTTTACAGAGAGGAAGGGAGAAGAATAGAGAGCTAGAAACCTCAATGAGAGAGAAACACCGATCAGCTGCCTCCTGCATAGCCCCCATTGGGGATGTGCCCGCAACCAAGGTACATGCCCTTGACTGGAATCGAACCCGGGACCTTTCGGTCCATAGGCCGATGCTCTATCCACTGAGCCAAACCGGTTTCGGCAATAAGGAGATCTTGAAGGGCCACACATTCAGAGGAAGTCAAAGGCCAATCAGCAGCCTGTAGAAGGCAGCTGGTAGATTTATTTGGTAAATTTACCCAAGTTTGGGTGATAGCTTCATTTCTGAGGAGAGCCAAGTCCCATGCAGGGGAAAGACGCAGGCACTGGATTTACAGCGAGCCATCTGCACTGCCCGGGAGCCAGGGCCGGACCTTCTGAGCCAGCAGCATGGGGCCCAAGCCACCAGGGGCTCCGGGTCACAAGCTGCAGAGGTCCCTTAGCTCCTCGACGGCGTCCTACAGAACTTTCAAACCTGGCAGCTGAAGCGACCTGGCACATGTCACTCCTTCACAGATTCCCGATAGGAAATGAAGTGGTGAGTTCAGTATCTCTACCTAATCCCACAATTTCCAAAACATTAATAATTAATTCCAACACGCCCTCCCTCCCCCCCACTCGCCCCTGGCAGACAAAGGGGAGTCCATGTTTGCTTGAACCACCCAGATAATTGCTTATTCTCTCCACTGCCTGGGCATGTTCTGGAAGCATAGATCTCACCTACCACCAGGAAGTGGTGGTGCCCCCTCTTATCTCTTTGATTTTGTTTATCATTTTTTACAGGAGTAATGAGACTGGAGGGATGTCCAACGGCCAGAGGCTGGGTCGTGGACTTAGATGGGAGGGAAGAGGGGGAAGGGCCCTGAGAGTGTGCAGTACAGAGAACTAGGTAGAGGAAAGGGCTTATGGACAGAATGACAGCAGGAAAACCGTCTTTAAGTTTCAGTTTTAAAATCCTAATTTTTTGACCCAGCAGTTCTACCTCTGAGTACTTATCTTTACATAAGTTGGGTCTAACCTGAGAGAGAGAAACTCCTCTAGTACTTATAGCAGGGGCTCCCCGGAACTGACACCATCAAGAAGCATCTCTCGCCAAAACCAGTTTGGCTCTGTGGATTGAAAAGTCCCGGGTTCGATTCCGGTCAAGGACATGTACCTTGGTTGCGGGCACATCCCTGGTAGGGGGTGTGCAAGAGGCAGCTGGTCGATGTTTCTCTCTCATTGACATTTCTAGCTCTCTATCTCTCTCCCTTCCTCTCAATTATATATATATATATATATATATATATATATATATATATATATATATATGTAAAAAAGAAGCATCTCTGGCTCTGCAGGCTGAGGTGACAGGTGGCATTGTCAGACCAGGGACCAGGGTCACCTGACAGAAGCTGAGACCTTGATTGACCTCCTGGGCAATGGTGGGGCCACTGAGAAAAGACACAGCCCCTGGATCTGAGCTTCTCCCCTCCTCCCGGGTCCAGTCTCCCATTCGCATCTCCCCTTGGACAAACCCAACTGGAAATGGCTGATGGGAGCCTAGGAGCTCCGCCTGCAGGTGTCCTCCCACCTGAGACAAAGAGCAGACCTCAGAGAGGACAAGAAGTGGATCTGAGGGCTCCCAGGCCCAGGAAAGCAACCTATTGTGAAACAATATGAATTTCAATAAGTAAATGCTTACAAATGGGTAGATGAAGCAGGCTCAAGGCTCAAGGCTGGTGAGTGCAGTGGTGGTGGCGGGAGCCTCTCCAGCCTCAGTGGCAGTGGTAAGGATGTCTGACTGCCTGAGGGGAGGGGGCCTAAGCCATCAGCCGGCCATCCCCCGAGGGCTCCGGAGAGGGCACAGGCCAAATTGAGGAGGCCCGCCCCCCCTCCCTCCCCTTCTCCCCCTAGTGCATGGATCTCGTGCACCGGGCCTCTAGTGTTCAGGTAACATAAAACTTCTTACATTGTGTTGTTTTTCTCCTTTTGCTACAAACTGGTATATGGCAACCAGTGGACTTTTCTGGCTCCTGAACTTCTTCCTATTCCCAAGATTCTAAGATCCTGCCCCATCTTATTAAAGCAGTTGGTGTTCTGTGGGAGGCATGAGCTGAAGAAACTGTTAGGGCAAAGAGCAGATTGGAATTTAATTGGTATCTCTTCCAGGAGGGGGGGAATTGCTCTTCTCAGCAAAAGGAAAGAGGAAGTGACTGGCCACAGACACTCCTGTCTCCCCCCTCACCCCGCCCCGAGCCCTTTACACTGTGTTTGTACCAGATAAACTTAACTTCCATTGGCGGCAGCCCTTTGGGCCACACTTAGCACGTGACCCCAGGGCAATTAATCTCTAACTTGATCAGAAATTTAGGAGGTGACTTGGCGCAAGAAGCATTGTCCAAGTGGGTGATGACGAGTCCACGGGCCCTTGTTCTTTTTGAGAATTTGACTGTGAGAGAATTTAGCTCCTGGTTGTTGTAATGGTGATTCTTTTATGAAGCCGGAGACTTCCCGATATCAAAGTGTGGTTTTGCAAAGTGCTTCCTGAATGCCTAATCTTAAGTCTTCCTTTTCCCCTCCCAGGGACTCGATAGCCATTTGCTATAATATCTGTCATAAATCCTTTCCTGCTGACACTGGTTTGAGTGGATTCTGTTCCCTGAAACTGGCCCCTGGCGGACACAAATGTGATTCCTGCATTAAAGACAGTCTGGCCGAAACCAGTTTGGCTCAGTGGTAGAGCATCAGTCTGCGGACTGAAAGGTCCCAGGTTCGATTCCGGTCAAGGGCATGTACCTGAGTTGCGGGCACATCCCCAGTAGGGGGTGTGCAAGAGGCAGCTGGTCGATGTTTCTCTCTCATCGACGTTTCTAGCTCTCTATATCTCTCCCTTCCTCTCCGTAAAAAATCAATAAAATATATTTTAAAAAAATTAAAAAAAAAAAAAAAAGACAGTCTGGCTTCTTGGGGAGACAGACTTGTTTAGGGCCCTGAGGACAATGCTGTGATTCAGGTCACATTCAGTGCACTGGATGCATAGAGGAAGGAGCTCCGAATTGTGAGGATGCCAAGGCGTGACTCACAGGGAAGGCAGCACTGAAACGTGAACACTGTGCACAGTAGGTCCACAGGAAGACATGGAGAGGAGGGCATCCCACTCCAGGGAACAGGCAGACACAGACGATGAGAGAGGAGGGCTAAAGAGCTGAGGTGAAGGGCGAGAATAATGAGAGAAGAGGCTGGTCAGGCTGCAGGTGCAAATAAAAGGCCCGTATGTGTTATATAGAACTGTAAGGAACTTAAGGAATAACCTGGTTTAGACCATTTATTTCACACATCCCAAAACTGAAGCCAGAGAGATGAAATGGCCAGCTCAATACCAACAACCAGCTTCACTGTCCATGCCAGAGCAAGGCCTTCTGATTCCGAAGCCAGCCCTTCCAGGTCATGCACATGGACTCCTAAATGTATCCTGTGATGGTGAATGTTACAGACAACAGCATGGGCTTAATGCTTGACCCCTTATCTTTGAGGCATCAGAGTCTCTGAGTCGAGATAAATAGGAGAATGGCCATACATGGGTACAGGGTCAAGGGAAGAATTATTTTTATTGATTCTTTTTTTTTTTTTTTCTGCCTGCATTTATTTACTTGGGCAGAGCAAAATATTTCCTTGCTGCTCCCAGCCATCTTTCCTTTGCTCAAGAAGAATATAGTCAAACTCCGATTGGCGCCTGGAACTAGGGATGAGCTCCGGCATGTTTCCCAGGTGAAGGAGGGAGCCAGAAAGGAGGAGGAGGAGGTTGAAATAGAGGAGTGAGGGGACTCCTTGGAGGGCGGGTGAGATGGAAGCTGAGGGCAGAAATCTTCCTGATAGACTCCTGGGGACCAAACTGACAGGAAAGTCTTTACAGAGAAATGAATTGTGCCAATTATTCAATTACCTGCAATTATAAAAATTGGCGTGATGGCGGATACCTCACCGAGAAGGCTCAGGAGAGGCTGTAATTCAGAAATGAGACAGATTAGTTGCACTCTTGGATGAGAATCCACTGACCTCTTCCTTCATTAAGCTGAACCCTGGCCATCCCGTAAGTCTCCTTTCATGAGAACCAATTTAATATGCGATGGGCTCTCAACAGCGAAGGCGCAGTCTGCAAGCACAGAGCCCGGACGTGGGGAGGCCCCCTCCCTCTGCAGGGGACCGCCTCCTCCTCTCCCTGCTCTTGCCTGCTGACTCCAGGACAACATGTGGAATGTTCTCTTCCCTCCCAAGTGGGCAGAGCCCCAGCTATCCAACACTGCTGTTCCCATTAGAGAACAGCTCTGCCAACTGCAATATAATACCCTGTGGGCGATAGTCTGTTTTTTGCACATACTTACGCAGATATGTTAACATGTTAGGCTCTGAATTCTTCTCACCTACCCACCTGTTATGAAGCTTACCAATATTATACTGACTTCTCTTCTTTTCATGATTATTACCCTCACTATTCTGTAAATTTTTCAACAGCACAGATCAAGGGCTTTGCATCTTCATGTTCTCAGTACCCAGGACGGGCCACTCATAGTAACAAAAAACACTAATTCACTGGAATTATTCAATGAATGAGTGACGTTTCTTCAGGGAGGAAGAAAATGAGAGTACCAGTATATAAACAGTGATTACAACTATATATTGAGAAACATGTGGCATTTTAGCAAAATAACAGAAGAGCATTAGAGTTAGTTCATAAAAAATAAAATGTATTGTGATATTTCTTTTCTTCTCTTCTCCCATGAAGTTATACTCATTAGGAATTTTGAAACTTTTTAACTTTGATATAATTCTAAACATAAAGAAAAGTTGCAAAAACAGTGCAGAGAGTTCACATATAGCATTCAACTCGTTTCTCCAAATGTTAACAACTTATGTAACCATGGTACCATTATAGAAGTCAGGAAGTTAGCCTTGGTATAATAATATTAACTGGAGATTTGAAGATGGTGGCATAGGTAAACGCCTGTACTTGTCACTTCCCACAACCACATCAAAATTACAACTAAAATGCAGAACAACCATCATCCAGAACCGCTGGAAAGCTGGCTGAATGGAAGTCCTACAACTAGAGAAGTAAAAAAGAAAGCACACTGAGACTGGTAGGAAGTGTGGAGGCAGCAAATCAACAATTCTCTCTCATCATTCATGTTTCTATCTATCCCGCTCTCTTCCTCTTTGAAATCAATTTAAAAATATATTTTTTAAATTGCAACAAATACATACCTATCAACAATTGTATCTAAAAATCAAAATAAAATAATAAGAAATGTAGTGAACAGAATAACATGAATCAGAGATGTGGAAATGGAACAGACTGACAATTCTCAGAGGGAAGGGGTGTGGAGGTGGGAAGAGACCAAACAAAGATCTTATATGCATATATACATTACTTACAGACACAGACAATAGGGTGGCAAAGGCCTGAGGTGGGGCAGGAACTGGGTGAAGAGGAGCAATGGGGGGAAAAAGAGGGATATCTGTAATAATCTCAATAATAAAGATTTTTAAAAATACTGTTTACTGAATTATTCAAGCACTTGAAATCCACTCATGTCCTCCACAATGTTCCTTCTCTGTACCAGGATCCAGTCCAGGGTTCCACTTTGCATTTAGTTGTTGGGTCTCCTTACTTTCCTCTACCATTCTCAACGTTCACCTGTGTTATAGCATGTGATGGAATTTTCTTCCTTGTTAAGGAATAACATTCCATTTTAAGGACTAAGAGTCCACTGTGTGAATACACCACATTTTGCTTATCCAGTCATCAGTCCATGGACATTTGCCTCCACCTCTTGGCTATTGCGAATAATGCTGCATGACCATGGGTGTACAAGTATTTCTTGAAGACCCTCTTTTCACTTCTTTCAGATAAATATCCAGAAGTGGGACTGCTGGATTATATGGTAGTTCTAGTTTTAATTGTATGAAGAACCTCCATACTGCGTAATAAGATGAAGTTCTTAACTCCTCTTTCCCCCGCTGTCTCCACATCCCATTAGTGCTGTGAATCCCTCTAGAGAATCTGTGCTTTTATGGCAGAGTGACACGCTGTGTCTTTTGCACAAGCTAACCAATAGAGTTTAGCTAAAAGTAGGGTTGGGACTCGGGTGAGGTAAGTAAAGCACTCATCTCAGATGTTAAAATTTTAATAGATTGCCCTAAAACCCAGTCATCAAAATAATGTTTGAATGCAATACCAAAGGAAGAGAATAGCCTTTAAGACAAAGAATCCACCGTGCACTTGCCCGCCTGAGTGTGAGCACACCCACACCTTTTCCTTCCCCAACTTCTTGCCCCAGCCAGGGGAGTGGTGGGCAGGGACAGTTCAACCTCTATCTCATCATGGTTTTACTTTATATTTCCCTGATAATGATATTGTGCTTTTCTTTTCTTTTTTTATGACCAAACTACTATTAGGTGTACTTAGTATAATTTGTAAATACAAACAAATGAATAAACAAGCTAAAGCTGTGAGTCCCGTGAGAATTAAGTACTTCTACAGGGAAAGTTAGATATTCTGGCTTTCCCTTCACGGACTCCGATGCTTTCCTTTGTCTTTTCATAAACTCTGATGCTTCCTTTCCTCTCGATAAATTCCGTGTGGCAAGCGGATATATGGAGCAGTATGCCATTAGTGATTCTCTCAAAAGTAGTTGTTCCAGCAATTAAATATTTGATGATTTCCGTAAGGACATTAGTTATAAAATTTTAAGAGGGGCAACAAAGGAGTATAAGGAAAAGCATGGCCTTTGAAGTCCTAGAGAATTAGATTTCAATCTTGGGTCAGATTCTTCCAAGTTTCAATTTCCACCCCTGTCAAGTGGAGACAAAAATTCCTACTATGCTAGTTTTCTACTGATGCACTGACAAATTACCATCAACGTGGCGGCTTAAAACAAACTGATTTACCTTAGAGTTCTGGAGGTCCGAAGTCCAAAATGGGTCTCACTGTGCCGACATGAAGGTGGCGGAGGGCTGCACTCCCACTGTGTGGTCTTGTCTTCTCAGCCTCTAGGGGCCGCCCACATTCCTTGGTTGGTGGCCCCTTCCACCTTCAAAGCAGCAGTGGCAGATTGAGTCTTCCTGACATGAGATCACTGACTCTGTTTCCATTGTCACATCTTCCCCGACCCTGATCCTCCCCACTTCTGTCATTCCAAAGGGTCCTGTATTATCATCGGGCCCACCTGGATAATCCAGGAAATCTCCCCATCTCAGGCTCTTCACTCAATTATATCTGTGCTCTCCACTTCTTAGCTTTTTCTCTGAAATTGAGATTGTCTCAGCGATTCCATTGCTTTCCAACCATTGCTTTCTAGAAAAATTATACTATCGTAACCATGACAAGGTGAACAACAGACCTATGAAAATAGCCATAAGAATATAATAATGCCATCTGACTTTCTGGACTTTAAAACCTCTCCTCTCTCCTATACATTATCCCGTCTAAAGGGTAGAGGAAAACAAATGATAGCAAAGCGCGTGGTAAATAATTAAATACCAATCATCCATCCTGGTAGTGTCCTAAAGGAAAACAGCTTCGGCAAATGAAAGTGCTTTCACCATAAATAAGCCATTATGAAATCTGTTAACATCACTCCTCTCTTTAAATTGTTGTTCTGTCTCTTTAAATCGTTGTCTTGCTGGATGGGAAAGAGCAGAGCAAAGGTTTCAAAAGGAGTGGCAGAAAGGGCTACCACGGGCTCCTCAGGCAGGAACAGGGCAGCATTGATAGGTAATTGCACTGATTCCCTCCCAAAGTCATCTTTTTTTTTTTTTTTTTTTTTTTTTTTTTTTTAATATATCTTATTGATTTTTTTACAGAGAGGAAGAGAGAGGGACAGAGAGTTAGAAACATCAATGAGAGAGAATCATCGATTAGCTGCCTCTTGCACACCTCCCACTGGGGATGTACCAAGGAACATGCCCTTGACCGGAATCAACCCGGGACCTTTCAGTCCACAGGCCGATGCTCTATCCACTGAGCCAAACCGGTTTCGGCTACAAAGTCATCTTACATTGGTTTTTCTCCTTGACCTTTTAGCTCTCCCTCAAGAAATGCGACATCCTTAGGTAGGAAATAGTCTGAGTCTGGGGTGTTGGAGTCGAGAAGGAGATTTTCTCTCCTGTTGATTCCTTAACCGAGCCTATCTATTGTTTTCTGCATCTAGAACAACCTACCTTTAGAAGGTCAGAGTAATCCCATTTTATCCAGACCCCTCAGGGCACTATCTCCTGCCAGAGGCCTAGGCACAGTATCAGTCGCTACCAAAAAATGCTCTAATTAACCCAAGTACAAGTCAGCATATCCTAACAGAGCCTGAAACTCCGTTTCCAGTGGTCTGTGTCCAGTCGCAGCCAGCTGCCCTTCTGCTGATCCATGCAGTGAATATCTGCGGACTGTCCTTTTAAGCTCACCTATTGGTCTTGGGGTTGGAGATAGACATGCACCAAAGTCTATCTCATAAAG
This sequence comes from Pipistrellus hanaki, assembly GCF_964339955.1. NCBI lineage: Eukaryota > Metazoa > Chordata > Mammalia > Chiroptera > Vespertilionidae > Pipistrellus > Pipistrellus hanaki. The sequence goes on from NC_140512.1 coordinate 5,323,202, forward strand.
CATATTTGTAGCAGAAGAAAACAAATATATTAAAACACTTTAATATATAATCTAATGCCAGGCAGTGATGGGTGCTAGAAAGAGAAATAAAGCAGGAATAGGGTGGTGGTGGGGGGGGGATATCATTTAGCATGATCAGGGGAGGCCTCCTTGGTGAGGCCATACTGAGCTGTGCACTGAAGGGGGAAGAGGAGGAGTGGCCTGAAAGGCCCTGAGGTGGTTCCTGAAACTGTGACTGGAGTGGAGGGAGTGGACTGAAGTCGTAGATGATAAAGTGGGTAGAAACCGTAGAAGATAAAGAAGATATCATGTCCTGATGTGATAGGCTGCTCAGGTGTGTATTCAATTCCAAGCACAAGATTTGTAACATAGGTGGACTGGCCTCCATCCGCAGCAGCCTGACAGAGCCATTGGGTATGTTATTGGTGCAATATTCTCACCACATCTTTCACAGAATATATATATTCCCACCCACCCCCCCAAAAAAAAATCATTAGACTGAAAATCGAGAGGGATCTTACACATGGAAATCAGCCGAGGGGGTAGCCACACAGGTGGGCATCTGCCCATACCTTGTCAAACAGGCTTCCTCCAATCACAAGCCTTATTGTTACTGATGTCAGCTGATGCCATAATTGGAGGTGGAGAATGTGCAGATGCAACAGGGACCAAAGTGTTCTGAGCCCTTAAAGCTATCAAAAAATAAAAAGATAAATACTGTTAAGTGATTGTCTTACTCTGCAAAATTCAAATTGAATGTAATCAGCTATGCAAAAGAGCATGGAAATAGAGCTGCAGAGAGACAATTTGGACTTTCTCCCACTGAGTGTATGATCAGGCAGTGGAGAAAACAGGAAGAACAATTCCTTAAGATGCCAAAAAAGAACCAGCAAAATGGGCAAACTTGGAGCATAGGCTTTAGACTTGGATTATGGAGCAGCGCCAGAGTGGCTTATGTGTGTCTACAAAGTTTATTCAATGTCAGACAAGAATGTTTGCAAGCGAAATGAACATTGTTGATTTTACAGGAAAGGCAAATGATGCTTTAGTTTTATGAGGAGAGAAGGGTTGACCATGAGAACATAAAATTAGCTCAAAAAATGTGACCAGTTGTGAGGATAATCTCACATATATAGACAGTGACTCAGAAGACAGCAGTGATACAATAGAAGTTGAAGAAATTGATATGTCTGAAACTAATACTACCGTGTTTCCCTGAAAATAAGACATCCTCCGAAAATAAGACCTAGCGCATGGAAAGATAAGACATCCCCTGAAAGTAAGATCTAGTGCAATTTTGGGAGAAAAAATTAATATAAGACACTTATTTTCGGGGAAACAAGGTAGTAGTGATGAAGAAGAGAGCAGTGATACAACAGAGGCTGGATAAAGTGATATGATGCTTAATATCATAGCACTGATATGTAAACATGACCTGCAGTAATTACTAAATAAAAATGTGTTCTTTTTAAAAATATATATATATATTTTATTGATTTTCTACAGAGAGGAAGAGAGAGGGATAGAGTTAGGAACATCAATGAGAGAGAATCATCGATCAGCTGCCTCTTGCACATCCCCCACTAAGGATGTGCCCGCAACCAAGGTACATGCCCTTGACTGGAATCGAACCTGGGACCTTTCAGTTCGCAGGCTGACGCTCTATCCACTGAGCCAAACCGGTTTCGGCTAAAAATGTTTTATGTTTAAAATATTGATTTCTTAAGTTTGGGTTGGAAAAGCGGGGGGCGTCTTATACATGAGGGCATCTTATACATGAAAAAATATGGTAATTTTTGTTTAGTTCTTCGATTGGTCCTCCCTTTGAAAAAATCTAAAAGAGCAGGAAAGGACTACATTGAACCACGGTGGGGTAAATAACTCAAGTTTCAATGGCGACATCTACTGGCAGTAAATAGCACTAGCAGAAAAGAATTGCTGAGCCAGTTTTCCATTTTTTCCTTCCTCAGATGGTAGTATCCAGACTGAACTTTTGTGTTGAATAAGCTTCTCTAAAGATTCTTGGAGTCATCTGAGGAAGGAGGTCCCCAAAGAATAGAAAACTAATTTTCCTGGTGAGTAGGATGGGGACCCAGAGTCATAATTTAATTTTGGTAATAAGAATAAACTATTCATTCTCTGAGCTTAAAAGCTCTTTGGATAATTCAGGGGGGTTGGGTTCTCCCCTGACTAGAATTTTGATGAGTGGCATGGGCTGCTACAAACAATTATTTTGCTATATAATCTGAGAGGAAGATTGGAAAGGATTCTTGCCAACAGAGGGTCTCAATTAGTATGACTTTGAACTGTAGAATAAGAGCAGTAGCAGGTGTTCTCTTCCAGTGAATTTTGGTTGGCTCTTAATTTATAGCTCCTCCCAAGACTCCCATGGTCAATATTAAAGACAGTTTGAAATTTCATCTTTTCTGCCAATAACTCGATGCTACAGAAGCTCTTCCTCAAGAATCTACAGTTCCCCAGATGCAGTGCCATTATGTGTCAGGGGGACACGGTATCCTTAGTCTTTCTTTTAAACGACAAGAATAAACTATGCAAATAAATGAAAACATCCGAAACGATAAAGTGAGAAACTTGCACAGCTGGAAAAACGTTTCTACCCTGAAGTAGTTACCATAACAATACCATAAAAGGCCATGATCACACATAGGTGATATTACACGGATTAGAAGATAAATAAAAATGTATGAATGGACTTGAAAATCAACTTCCCAGCTGGAGTCTGAGCTAAATAAAACATGAAGCACAGTCCTGGCAACCCTCTATGTTTGCAGGTTCTTTGTGAAAACAGAATTCCCATCCTATGCCTCCCTGGCATTTTTGTATTAGCTTCTTTCTCGACTTGTTTAATGTGCAGGGAAAGATTTATGCTTCACTGAGAACGGTGCAAGGTCTGTTCTCTACAGGACACTCCTCTGGGGCTATCTGATTATATGGAAGCCATTGGTGACTCGGTAAAGTGAAGATAATAATTATTATTGTGTATAGACATGCAAATTCTGTCCTGCCTCGTAGAAGTTTCATTGACTTTCTTCTCCCACAGCGAAAGAGGCCAGCTTTGCCTCCATTTGTGCATTCATTTAGATTTTCCTGAGCTATAAATATGTCTATTCTTCAACTTCTCCCTCAAACTGCTTCCCAATTTCCTCAATAAAAATCTTTAACAGATCTTCCCTTTGACCTGTATTTATGTCATGAGTCTATCCTATTTTGAAAACTATCTTCTGAAAATTGTTTTTTTAAATTATCAAATTATTTTTGAAAATAATCTTTTAAAAAAAGTTCTTACCTAACTACTTCAATTTCCTTACTATATTTTACCTAAATTTTCAGTTGCCTTAAATTCTTTCTGAAATAAGCCCAAACCGGTTTGGCTCAGTGGATAGAGCGTTGGCCTGGGGACTGAAAGGTCCCAGCTTCAATTCCGGTTGAGGGCATGTACTTTGGTTGTGGGCGCATCCCCAGTGAGGGCTGTGCAGGAGGCAGCTTATCGATGGTTCTCTCTCATCGATGTTTCTAGCTCTCTGAACCTCTCTCTTCCTCTCTGTAAAAAAATCAATAAAATATTTTAAAAAATTCTTTCTGAAATAAGCTGAGGTATAAACGAATAAACAGTAAGTGCTTAATAATCAAAATGTTTAGGTAATATCTAAAGTTCTTTCTTTGATATACTATGCAGCTGGAAACAGCAAGGTCAAAAGTAAAGCTTCTTCTCTCATATAGCTTTTTTATTGTGGTAAAACATACATAACATACAGTTTACCATTTTATCTTATTTTTTATTTAAAAAAAATATATTTTATTGATTTTTTACAGAGAGGAAGAGAGAGGGACAGAGAATTAGAAACATTGATGAGAGAGAAACATCGATCAGCTGCCTCCTCCACACCTTCCACTGGGGATGTGCTCGCAACCAAGGTATATGCCCTTGACCGGAATCGAACCTGGGACCTTTCAGTCTGCAAGCCGATGCTCTATCCACTGAGCCAAACTGGTTAGGGCAGCCCTGTGTTTTGACAGAGTCTGAAAAATGATGTAATTTGGATGCACTGCCCATAGAGAGACCTTGACAGTGATGGATTTTAAACCTCCATTCTTATTTTCACCAATTGTGCAAACTTGGATAATGTATTTAACCTTCCTAACTCAAATTTTCTAATCTGTAAAAAAATAATAGTATCTACCTCACAGAACTTTTAGAAGGGATAATTGAGCTGATATATGTAGCATATTTATAGTATACAAATTATATTTTAAAATGCATGCTAAATTAATTAACAGATTAAAGACAAATATAATACCACAAGGCCGAATCAGAACAACGTAAAATTGTTTCTTTGTGTAAAGGTACTTCCTGACTAATTCTGAGAGAGGAAAGGACATATTGCTCTAGTAAATGAGCATTTAAAAATAAAGCGTCATTAAAAAAATAAAAATAAAGTGTCATAGCTCTAGATTCCTCTGGAGAAAATGTTGAACCTCAGAAACGAGTTGGCTTTATTTGGTAAAAGGCATGGAACCATGAAGTGAGGGACAGAATCACAAATTTCCTGAAATCTCTAAATGGCAATGACAGCTACAAATCAAACAACAGGACATTTGTACCCTAGCTCAATAGTAAGACCCAAACAAATATCCAGGATATGCTAAACAGGATTAATTTGTACATAGTCATTAAGTTCTTCTTCCTCCCCCTTCAGATAACTTAAACCAACATTCATTCTGAACTCTGTGTAAGATGCTTAACATGCCAATCACAGCACCTGTCAGGCCCAGCAACTACTGCCTCCTTGACACACACCAGGGCCTAAGGAAGGGGGTCCTTCCTAGGTTTTTATGAAGTAAGAGAAAGCCATGCCTTAGGACAGAGACGGGCACCTGAAAACCTATGGAGTGGCTTGCTTTAAAAAGCTCTGCCGGCCCTGGCTGGTTTGGCTTAGGGGATGAGTGACGGCCTGCGGACTGAAGGGTCTCAGGTTCGATTCCGGTAAAGGGCACATGTCTGGGGTTGCAGGCTCAGTCCCCAGTAGGGGGCAAGCAGGAGGCAGCCCATCAATGATTCTCTCTCACCATTGCTCTTTCAATCTCTCTCTCCCTCTCCCTTCCTCCTTGGAATCAATAAAAATACATATTTAAAGCAGGACCGGTTTGGCTCAGTGGATAGAGCGTTGGCCTGCGGGCTGAAAGGTCCCGGGTTCGATTCCGGTCAAGGGCATGTACCTTGGTTGCGGGCACATCCCCTGTGGGGGGTGTGCAAGAGGCGGCTGGTCGATGTTTCTCTCTCATCGACGTTTCTAACTCTCTGTCCCTCTCAATTCCTCTCTGTGTAAAATCAATAAAATATATTTTTTTAAAAAAACATATTTAAAAATAAATAAATAAATAAATAAAAAGCTCTACTGCCCTGGCCAGTTTTGGCTCAGTGGATAGAGTAGGGGTGTCGAACTCAATCAGAGAAGGGGCCAAAATCTAAAATCCAGCCTAAATCACGGGCCGAATGGTTTACTGAACAGTCATAAACTGACAATGTCATAAACTGACAGCAGAGTGCAGTGATGACAGCGTGGTGCGGGCCACATTGCAAGGCCTGGCGGGCTGGATTTGGCCCGCGGGCCTTGTGTTTGACACATGTGGGATAGAGGATCTGCTGGCAGACCGTAGGGTCCTGGGTTCGATTCTGGCCAAGGGCACTTACCTCAATTGCAGGTTCACCCCTGGGCCCTATGTTAAACTTTATCATAGGCATGTATGCAGAGGATAAAACAGCATATATAGGGTTCCGTGCTATCCACAGTGCACTTTATCATAGGCATGTGCTTCTCACACGTTGATATTTCTCTCTGTCTTTCCGTCTCTCTTCCACTCTCTCTAAAATCAATGGGAAAATATCCTCAGGTGAGGATTAAAAACAAATAAGTAAATAAAATAAAAAGCTCTAACTATTAGGGATCATTAATAAGGCTATTGGATCCCCCCCTCTCCCCCTCAGGTAGTTGAATGGGGAAGAGTCAGCTAGTTTACAGCAGATCTATAATAATAAAAACATAACATGCTAATTAGACCAGACGCCCTTCCGGGTGACCTTCCCGATGAAGCCGGTGCCGCAGCCGAGGGAAGGAAGGCCCAATCTTGCAGGAATTTCGTGCCTGGGGCCTCTAGTGTAGACACAAAAGAGAAACAAAGTCTAAAAGAGGAGTTACGTGAATGACAGCATGTTAAAAACCCAACAACTCCTTGGAAGGGCTGCCTTAGACTGTGAATGGTGCTATTCTTAGAAGTCTTTTAATAAACCCCTATTACTCGATATAGGGTGAGATCTCTGGTTCATGCAATCAGGAAGGAGTAATTAACTGCAGTGTGGAGGAAATTAAAGGAGATAGTTTCTGCTACCATAGAAACCAAACTGTAGTTGAGAAGATCGTGCATATTATTAATTCATGGAACGTTTATTAGCTTCCTACTGTTAAGTATAGTAGTCCCTTATCCACAGTTCCGCTTTCCGGGATTTCAGTTACCCATGGCTAACAAAAGTCCGAAAATATTACACAGAAATGTAATGGTGGCCATCCCTCTGAATGCCACCTGCCAGATGGAAATAAAAGGCATGCAAGATAAAAGGCACTCCAGGGTTTCTATTGGCTGTGGTGTTTCCTTTTGCAGAAATGGAGTAAAAGGTATTTCCGCTCACGCACTGCCAGTGCTGAAGCAGTCCGTTTAAATTAACCACACAAATCTTTCAAATAACGAGCAGTTACAACACACATCCCTTTGCTGTAAAAATGTCTGTTTTCGGTATGTTTGCGCTATACTAAATTAGACTACCACAATTAGAACACCATAATTAAAAGTGTTTACCCCAAAATTTGGCCAGGATATGCAAAAAAGTTTTTAAATGAAAGGATTGTCATTGATTTTGGTCATATGTCATAAAATATTATGTCAATGATAATAGTCATAATAATAAAATTAACAAACAATGGAAATAAACTCCTTTTTTTTTTTCAGGCAAAATACTTTCTTGGAGACTATTCAGCATTAACAAAGAGAATATTACAGACCACCCTTCCTTGATTCTGAGGTCCTGTTCCTGGCTGACACAAACCTCCATCCGGGGCTCACGACCGCCCCCCAGTGGCCAGACGTCCCTCCCAGGACCCAGAGCTATATCCCGGTCCCAGACCTTCATGCCAGGGCCCAGACCTCAAACACGGAATCCAGTCTTGTATCAGGGGACGAGATCGCCATTGGTAGTCCAGAACGCCATTCCAGAACCCAGAGGTCCAGCACACGAGCCAGACCTCCCCATAGGGCCCAGACCTCCATCCGGAGCCTGAACCGCCCTCCCAAAACCCAGGCCTGCATCCGGGGCTCAGACCTTCATCCGGGTCCCAGACCTTCCTGTCTGGGCCCAGAAGTCCATCCCAGGGCCGGACTCGAACCTGGTATCCAATCCTTTATCAAAGTCCAAGCATCCACAGTAGTCCAGACCACCATTCCACAACCCACACCTCCACCTGGGGCCCAGAACACCTTCCCAGGCCCTATACCTCCATCAGGGGCCGAGACTTATATCCGGGTTCCTGACTTTCACACCGGTGCCCAGATGTTGAACGCGGTTTTCAGTCCTTTATCGGGGTACAGACATCTACAGTAGTCCAGACCACTTTTTCTTAATCCTGAGGTCCTGCCCATGACCCAGACCTCCATCCCGGGCCCGGGACCGCCCCCCAGTGGTCAGACCTCCCTTGCAGGACCCAGGGCTACATCCGAGTCCCAGACCTTCATGCCAGGGCCCAGATGGACATCCCGGGGCCCAGACCTCAAACACGGAATCCAGCCTTGTATCACGGCAGGATTTCTTCATCCGTAGTCAGGAACACCATTCTGTAACCCAGAGGTACAGCCCATGAGCCAGACCTCCACATAGGGTCCAGACGCCCCTCCTGGACTCGAACCGCCCTCCCAGACCTCCATCTGGGGCACAGACCTACATCAAGGTCCCAGGCCTTCATGTAGAGGGAGGAAGGGCTGCAGAGGGAGGATGGTCTGCAGACAGAATGCTGGGCTGCTGGGCTGGGGTCATGCTCAGAGCTGCCGCTGCAGGGCTTGGGACATGCCCCCGTCCCAGCGGACAGAAGCCCAGCTGACAGAAAGCGGGACTGCTGGGCTGGAGGCATGTCCCTGGCAGCCCCCAGCCCAGCGGACAGAAGCCCTGCGGACACAATGCAGGGGGTCCTGAGCATGAGCTGCAGAGGAAACACCTTTTCTGAAGGCTCATTGGCTAAGCTCCCTGCAAGCTGCTTCTCAGTGTTTTTGGTAACCTGAGTAATAAGAATCCAAGAAGGTGATCTAGGGCTTTTCCACCTCACTCCTGGAGGAAAAACTAAGGTCTGCTGCTGGAGGGGCTAAGAAATGTCCTTTCCTACCCTAGCCGGTTTGACTCAGTGGATAGAGCCTCTGCCTGCCATTTGCAGGGTCTGGGTTCAATTCGGATCAAGGTCATGTACCTAGGCTGCAGGCTCCTCCCTGGCCAGGGCTCATGCAGGAGGCAACCAATCGAAGTGTCCCCCTCACAGGGATGTTTCTGTCTTTCCCTCTCTTTCAAGCTCTCTAAAAAGCAATGGAAACATATCCTCAGGTGAGGATAAAAAAGGAAGACACCTCTTGAAAGTGCCTTAAAGAAAGTTGTCATTTTTTCATGGTGAAGGGACTGGAGCCGGTGTTAATGAAAATACCTTGGCGGCTGTGACAGTGGTAGCAGCAGCAGGGTGGTGGGGCTGATCCTTCCCCTGATCAGCGCAGTCACCTCCCGCAGAGGAAGGCAAGACTGTGGCTTAGGCCGCTCCCCGTCAGAGGACATCTCCTGAGGGCTTCGTCTGTGAGAGGGGGCAGGCTTGGCTGAGGGACACTATCTCCCCTGCTCCCGCCACAGTGCATGATTTTCGTGCACCGGGCCTCTAGTAATAATAAATGTCATTCCATCTAAGCATTGCTTGGTTCTTCTCCGGTTTTCTGTATCACTCTCTTCTAAGGCTGTTCATTATGCAAGCATCCCTGAAGAATCACCCAGACATGGCCTTGTTTTCTAGAGCAGTACCTCCATCTATTCATAAAATTAAGTAGAACACGAGAGAATCCTGGAGAACAGTCCATGAAACAAATGACACACTAAGAGGCAACACATTTTGGTTCAGGCAAATATTTTTTTTTAGCAGCTTCCTCCCCTAAAGTATTTCAGAAGCCAGTGAAGCTCTCCTGTTTCTCCCCCCCCCCCCCCAATTTTTACTTTGACAAATGTCTTGTCTATACAATCTGAGGGTGGGACAGAGTGGGACGCCGGATGGAGGTCTGAGTTAGTGCCCTGGATATAGGTGTGAGGTCTGGGCCCCAGATGGAGCCAAAAGTTAGCTACCATTTGAGTGTTTACTGAGTGCCAACGTGCCAAGTTCATTCTATTGTTTAATTCTCAAAATGACATTAAGGGTAAATATACTTACTGTCAGTTTACAAATGAGGAAACTTAAGGCACAGAAGGGTTAATGTGCCTAAGATCCCATTAAGTAGCATCAGCAGAGGGTTCAGACCTTGAGCTATCTTCCTCCAACACTCACTAGGAAAAAGGATCAAGTTTTCATCTTATAACATGGTCTGTCCCAACACAGGGCAGGTGACTTAGAAAATTATCTATAGATTTCTCCTATTATCCCCAAACTAAAAAGATTTGTCAACTCAGTGCAGATGTAGTGACCGTGTCCGATTTTGGTAGTGACAATTTCACTAAACTTAAATAAAAACTATGTAATTTCTAGAACGGATGCAGTTTATCTGTTTTGTTGGGAGTGGAGTTCCAAGGCACAGAAAAGAAAGCCAGCATTCAGGTCTTCCAGTTTCTAAGGGAGGGGAGGCAGAGGACAAAGGGGATGGAATGGACATCAGATTGACCACACTGCAGCATATGTAACATCTGGAGCTGCTGTCTGGTGCAATTGAACATCCTGAACCATATCTAAATTAAGAGCATTTTTAAAAAACATATTTTATTGATTTTTTTTTACAGAGAGGAAGGGAGAGGGATAGTTAGAAACACCGATCAGTCACCTCCTGCACACCCCCTTCTGGGGATGTGCCCACAACCAAGGTATATGCCCTTGACCAGAATCGAACCTGGGGCCCTTCAGTCCACAGGCAGATACTCTATCCTCTGAGCCAAACCGGTTAGGTCAAGAGCATTGTTGAAGGTAAGGGATGGTGAACAACCTTCCCTTTGATCAGAAGTAGAGAATTCATTATCTGAAATGGGATGCAAGGGCATGTGCTATGAGAAGGGAAGCTAAGGGTGAGATAAGCTTGAACATGATGAACTTCTACATTAACCCCTGGGAAGACTGAGGGAGAACCTATATACATAAATGGCTAACATGCTAAGTGTCCGACCATCTGTGTAATGATGTCACATAGCAACACCAGCTTCCTCTCTCTAGCAACTAGCCTCCTTGAAGTTCTTCTGCCTAGGAACACAACTTGCTTTATAGCCAGGTGGAAACACACTTTAACAAATGTCTGTAAAGCATTTTCCTGTGCCTCATCTCATTTGATCCTCACAGAAGTCCTGGAGTAGGTAGATAGGGCTACTCAGTGGAATCCTATTTTCATTAGCTGGAAAATGGAGATTTAGAAAGCTTAGAAACTTGACCCAACTGAAAAGAAGGAAGAATGGTGGACCTTGAAAATGACTTCAGGTTTTCTCACTGCACAGAATGTAGTTAAACACTGCTGCAGTTACATCTTTTACCCTTTGTTCTACCTGTGTGATCTACAATAATAATCTGCTTCCTGTTGATATTTACTGCTGTGTTGCTAACAATTACCTGAAAGAGAAGTTGGGGTGCTTTATTGGGCTGGAAAAAGTTTATCTAAATCAGAAAGCTGGTCTAATTAAGCATGTTTAGTGTGTGTGTGTGTGTGTGTGTATCTAAGTTGACCTGTGCATGCATGATACATACAAAGCTCTGGCTAGCTCCAATCGCACACGTGTTTCTGCATGAGAAAGGAAGAGTAATGACCTGGAAGATGCCAAGACCACAAAGCCACTGTGGAAGAACAAGCAGGCTCCACCTGGGAGGGCTGCAGATGCAGAGAGCCATTGCTTGTAGGGAAAGACATGTGAGTTCTGTCATTGTCAATCATGAATTTGGTTGACACTTCCATTATAAAGGGCGAATAATGATAGTTAGATTTCTTCTAATTAATTTCTTTTCAACGTGCACGATTTCGTGCTCCGGGCCGCTAGTAAATATATAAAAGGAGACACAGCGTGTGCACTGGTTCAGTTGAATCAGCAAGAGAAATAAAATGAGAGCTGGAGGGATATGAGGTGGCAATCAGATTGGTGGAGTGGGATTTCTAATTTCAGAGGTGGGGAGGTTCTTAAAGCAATGACAAGTCTAAATTGCAACCAATCATGGGAAAAGTGCTGAGAAGAGTTAAAAAACAAAGAACGTTTGAGGCTACAGTGGCACTAAGTATGAGTCATTCATTCACTTGTGTGCAGCTATTACCATTACAAGGAAAGAAAAAGAGAATGGAGTAAGGAAGCTAGGTGCTGAAGTTGTAGTGTATGATCAAGGTCCATAAGTACAAAGGGTGAAGGGCCCATAAAGATGTCATGAATCTCAGAGGCAGTTCTGCGTGAGAAAGGGAGAGTAATGACCTGCAAGATGCCAAGACCACAAAGCCTCTTGTGGACACTGTGGAAGAACAAGCAGGCTCCGCCTGGGAGGGCTGCAGAGGTTCAGAGGCCTGGAGAGAGCAGTCTCCAGTAGGGAAAGACATGTGAGTTCTGTAAAGAGGAAAACAGATGCCCCAGTTTACGTGAAGTTTTAGAAGGCAGGGTGCATACATGTGATACTCCCAAAGTTAGAAACACCTGTGCAAACCTTGGCTGTAACCACCTCTGAGCCTGTAAACTTAGGTACAGAATAGGGACAGCACAGCAGGTCTGTGAATAACGTCATTTTGTTAGAAGAGATGCCATAGGAACTTCACTGTTTATGTCAAGTAATCTAGGGTAAAACTGGTTTTGTTATATGCCATTTAGCTCAAGTTGCAGAACCTATCAACAAGACTTACTGTACTTGTTCCATGAGGTAGTAAGGATAAATTGAGATGTGAATATGCCTTGTAACTATAAAGCAATTCATGTTATGGAACTCGAATTTGGGAAAATGCCTTGCTGAATTATCTGGATTACCAACAGATGATTATAGCTGTATGTAAATGAAGGTTTTATGCCAATGTATTTTTATTCCATGTGTGAAACTTAAACTCAGGATGGTAAAAAAATAAATAAAAATTATATATATAAAATCAAGGGTGTCAAATGTCCTAGAGAGCATCAGACACAGTTGAGAATAAAAATAGACATGGCAGGTCACTGCTAACTATGGGAGCAGCAATTTTTTATGCGATTTTCAAGGAATTTGACCTGGATATAAAATGAATATGACCTTGATCATAGCTTACCAGTTAAAAGCTTTCACATGTCAATGAATGTTTAACAGTAATCTTATGAGGTAGATTACTTCTATTCTCAAGATGGCACAAATGAGATTGTGCAAAGCTCTCCTGTAAACCAAGGGTTGAGAAGCTTATTCTATAAAGTGCCAGGCTGTATATTAGGCATTGTGGGTCATACAGTCTGTAGCAACTACTCAGTTCTGATGTAGCATGAAAGCAGCCCTAGAGAAGACATAAATAAATGTGGTTGTGTTCCAGCAAAGTGGTTACTTACCAAAACAGGTCCCATGGGCTGTTTGGCAACCCCTACTATAATATGATCTATTTTTAAACCCTGCATTTTACCACAAATACAACTCAGTCCAATGGTCAGAGAGGACAAGTAAATGTAAGCTAGTAGTATGATTAGTAACACTGCTGCATCGTTTGGGTCTATTGTACTTTTCAACCATTAAAATTTGAGCATCAGGCATTAAATCAAGCACATTAGCAAAATCATGATCTGTGACTTTGTTTTTAATTATCTTAAGCCTTATGATGACATAATTTACAATTTTGTGTTGATCTATTCTCTACTTTAATCCTAGCGAACTGTCAAAAGCACCATTACCAACCACACTCATATATAGTCAATGAATAGCTATTCAAGACCATCCTGAATTATAACTTACTGTTAGTATGACTGAAAGAATTCACAGAGTTTGCTACTAAATCTTGTCACGCTGAATTTTCCAAGCACCTGACCTTAAAGATCATCTATAAAATGTAGAAGTGTTAAATACTCTTTATTTGATATCATACAGAAACCACACTAAAATGCCTTTCATTCAGTAAAAGGCAACAGTTTAGATACAGGGAATTTTATTAAATTGGCATAGTTGGGACCAAAAAAGATAAAATGGTCACTGCCAGCTTATCTGCAGCCCTTCCTTTTAACAGGATAATAAACACAACTTGAAACACAAGCAAGTCTTGCAGGTCTAAGAGACAGTGAAGGGATTTCCTCAGAATTAAAACATTAATACAACCAATCATATAAACCTAAATATAAGCCAGTTTCCTACAGATTTTGAGATGGCACTCTCACCACCTCTGTGAAAAGTTGAACACTAGGAATCAAGTCCAACCATATTCATTTAACCACAAGCCAATCTTATTTAAATCAGGACTGCCCAAAAGAAATGCTCTATTAGCCATTCATGATCTGAATTCTGGTGTATGAGATCAATTGAAATATGGTACACATAAAAAAAAGTCATGAGACATTTGTAATAAATAAGGCAGTGGCCAACTATTACTCATTAGTAGCTTTTTTGAGATAAGCTATCAAGTCTGCCCGCTCTGCACTCTTCTTAATGCCGGCGAAGATCATTTTGGTCCCAGGGATGTACTTCTTGGGATTCTCCAAATACTCCATCAGAGTAGCCTCGCCCCAGGTGATACCTAAGTGAGAAGAGACGTGCTGTTAAGTATTTTACACTCTTTTCAAAGGGCTTACCATAGGTCCCACCCATGAGTTATTGAACTCTCTCCCTCTTACCTTTGTTCTTGTTGGCATCCGTGTAAGAAAATCCAGGGGCCTGACCTGTCTTTCGCCCAAAGAGACCATGGAGGTTTGGCCCGGTCTTGTGCTTGCCTCCCTTTTCCACAGTATGGCACTGGGCGCACTTCTGAACAAAAATCTTCTTGCCCTTCTCAACATCACCCATTTTTAAATCTAAAAACAAAAGCCTCAATTAAGTCTTTCCTCCAAGTAAAAATATAGTGGAAACCAATCAATCAATGATCACTTCAATGCAAATCTACAACATAAAACCTTCACTTGGTACATTTGCAATAGACGCTTTCGTACCAAAACACTATTTGGGAGAACTTCCTTAAAAACACACCTCTGGGTGGGGGAGATGAGAGATCAACCGAAGGACCTGCATGCATGCATCTAAGCATAACCAATGGTCGCAAAAACACTGGGGCATGAGGGCCTGTAGGGGAGTAGGATGGGGGGGGGGGGGGGGGGCAGTGGTAAGATATGTACACATATAATATGTACACATTAGAAACAAAAAGTAAAAACCCCCAAAACCAAAAAAATAAAACAAAACGCTCCTCTGTTTAAGTGAGGGAAAGTCTACGCCCGAGTAAGCAAAAACGGGAACCTGATTCGAAACTGTTTCCAAAGACGAGGTCAAGGTCACAAGTGAAGCTTGAAGGTGAGAATGGTAAGCCAAAAAGCGCAGAAATCCCAACTGAAAACGCCCCTGTACTGAGAGGACGACTTAAAGCCCCACTCTCGCTGAGGATGGGACCAGTCCCCGCAGCGGCGAGGTCGCGGGCCCGGCCCGCAGGGTCACCCCGAACTGCCCGGCTGTGGGCGAAAGGTCAGCGCGGGCCGCGGCTCCCAGAAGCCCCCGCCCCGCGGCGCCGGGCTCCCGGGGCGCCACGAGGTCACCCTTCCGGGCCGGCCCGGCTTCAAGGAGACGGTGACGACGACTTCCTGCGATGCCGCCCGGGCCGGCAGGTTTCGGGGTGAGGAGGCCGGCGGGGATCAGAGGAAAATGACCTGTTCTCCGGGCAGCAGCGGCTCCGACTCCCTCCGAGGAGGAACGTGGAGCGCAGCGCGCCTCCTCCCGCTGCCCCCTCCCCACCCGGGAAGCCTTACGGTCCCCGCAGCCCCTCCGCCCCGCCGGCGGGAGGGCCGCCTCCCCTGGGCTCTCCGCTCCCCAGGCAGCCGCCGGGGGTCTCAGCCAGGCCCTGACCGGGTTTCCCCGCCCCCATCCCCGGCCGAAGCCCACCGGGTCCTCACTGGGCGCCCGGCCTGCCCGTGCGGGCGCCACCCGGAGGTCCCGGGCGCAGGCCTCCAACCGCCCGCGCCCCCCGCGCTGCGGTGCGCCCCGGGGCCGGGCTCCTCCCGCGGCCACCGCTGCGCGTACCCCGCGCCCGCGCTCACCGCTCGTTAGTCCGCGCCACACGGAGGCTGCCCACCCGCCAGCCGGACGTCCCGCTCTGTAAGTCCAAGGGCACGCCGGTCCACGCCTAAAGTACCGGCGCTGGTGCAACCGAACTCGCCCCGCCCTTCTGCGGCCCGACGTGCGGCCTGGCCTCCTGGTACGCAATGACGTTGTCGCCTCTCATTGGCTCTAGCCGCCGGGGGGCGGGGCCTGCGTCAGCGGCCAGCGCGCGCACGCCCGCCCGCTAGCAGGGTAGGGTGCGCCGCACAGGTGCCCTTCCTGTGGAAGCCTCTGCGCCCGGCAGTTACCACAGTCCGCCGGATGACGTCACGGAGGAGGTTCCGGGCGGGGCTGACGTCACCGCCGGCCGGCCTCGGTGTGCGTGTGCGTGCCGCCGGGGAGGGTGGCGCCCCGAGGTGGATCGCGGGCGTTATCCCGCTAAGGTAACGGCTCCTGGGCTCGCTGACGTGTTGCCGGGGAGGACGGCGGCGTTTTGCCTTCCGGGCGACTTCCCGTCAGCTGGCGACTTTTGCCCGTGCATGGTCACACTTTCGCTTCTGGTGCCAGCTGCGCCGAAAGAGAGAGAGAGATAGAGAGATAGAGAGAGAGAGAGAGAGAGAGAGAGCGAGAGCGAGCGCGAGAGCGAGCGAGCCTGGACTCAGGCGTTGGAACAGTTGGACACGTGCACCTGACCTTTCCTCCTCCAACCCTTTAGGTCACCTTCCCAACCTCCCCCGGATGGCCGCCCCAGGCCGGGGAGGGGCACTGCGGGCGGGGCTCTGGCCCCTCCCCTGCCGGCTTTTTAATTTAATTTAAATTTTTCCTGCCAACGCCAGTCTCTTTCCCTCTGAGAACGAGGAGGGTGTGTAGGGCAGCCTCTAGGAAGCAAGGCTGTTGCCTGGTTAGCCAATCCTTTGACATCTAGGCCGGATTGCACCACATCTAACCCAGGCGAAGGTCATGGCCCAGGAGGCGAAGGTGGTTGGAGTCCATAGTTGAATGTGGGTTTGGTCACCCCAGCTTCCAGCTGTGTCCTTTCCCTCCAACCAGCTCCCCTTTCTGACGTGCTCAGTTATATTCCTGCAAAGTTTCTTCGGGACACCCTGGTCCCTCACATCCAGCCCCCGAGTTCTCGTGGATTTTTCCTCTTCATCTTTGTGGGGTCGAGCCCTGGAGTCAAAATAAGACCACCAGAGGCTGCTATTTGATTTTTTTAAAAAGCAGGCAAGGATTTATTGAACTGGCCAGGACGGCCGCCAGAGCACCACATGCAGGTGGAGTGTAAGCAGTCCTTTTAAAGGTCTAAACCACAAAAGTTTACCTTTCTTCTAAATTCTAAAGGCTGGGAACATTGGAATGTGGACCTATCTTGCGATAGCAGATAGTACAGAAGCAGAGCTGAGCAAACAATCTCTAAAGGTTATCTACAGTTTCTAGTCCTGGAGCTACCAAGTCAGTGGGAATCAATCTCCTGTGGTCCTGGGCCACAGGCTCAGGGAAATTGCCTTAGCCTCCAGGTCTCCATCTGGAAACTGAGGTAACTACCCTATTGTTTAAGCAAGTAAGTGAGTGCAGACGCCAGAATAAAAGGGTTAAAATTGGAACAGCAGTTTTTACCCAAGTATGGTCGCTACCATACTTCATATTTACTGAGGACGTATCGTGTACCTAGAGCACATCGGTGAGGGCTTTTTTCTGATAGGAATTGATACTCGAGCATCCTTTCTCCCGACCCCAAGTTAAGCAATAGATGCTAGGAAGTTGAACTAAATGACCTTGGATCCATTCCAAACCACTGGAACTATGTTTCCTGTTCTAGGCCACCCAATTTCTTTTTCTTTAAAAAAAAAAAAAAAAATAGATATTTTGCTGAAACCGGTTTGGCTCAGTGGATAGAGCATCGTTCTGCGGACTGAAGGATCCCAGGTTCGATTCCGGTCAAGGGCATGTACATTGGTTGCGAGCACATCCCCAGTGGGGGGTGTGCAGGAGGCAGCTAGTCGATACTTTTATCTCATCTCTCATCGATGTTTCTAGCTCTCTATCCCTCTCCCTTCCTCTCTGTAAAAAAATCAATAAAATATTGACTGAGGACAAGGGTGTCTATTTTTTTTTTTTAAGAATGAGAGAGGGAGAAACAGCCATGTGAAAGAATGTCCATCGGCTGCCTCCTGCATGCCCCTTACTGGGCACTGAGCCCCAAACCCATCGGCATGTGCCCCAACGGGGAATCGAACTAGCAACCCCTGGGTGCATGGGATAATGCTCCAACACTGACCAGGGCTCTTTGTGGGTCTTATTTTTCATTTCCCTAATGGCTAATGACGTTGAACATCTATTGTGCTCATGGGCCATCTCTATATATTCTTTGGTGAAGTGTTTTTTTGTCCATTTTCTAATTGGATTATTATTTTACTGTTGAATTTTTAGAGTTAATGTATTCTAGAAATTAGTTCTTTGTTAGATAAGTGGTTTGGAAAATACTTTCTCCCAGTATATAGCATAGCTTTCCATCCTTTTACCAGGATCTTTTTGCACAGCAAAAGTATTAAATTATGATTAAGACAAATTTATCCGTTTTTCTCTTACGGTATACATTTTGGTGTCAAGTCTAAGAATTATGCCTGAATGAAGTAAATCTAACAAGCATTCCCTCAGTAAGGCACACCACTGACTTCTTGTACTTGCCAACACTAGACAGCAATCCAGCACTATGCTTGGGGGCCATTTGAAAGAGCAAAATCATCAATGAAAGACACAGAAAATGTGGGGGGGAAAAAACAAACACAAAACAAAACACTAAAACGTGGCAGGAAGTAGACCACAAAAAGGACACTATATTTACAGTGTGAGAACTGAAAAAAGGAGGCAGAATGTGGCCATGTTCAGCCTCAGCTGGGGACTCTCTTGGAAAGTTGATGTCAGTGTTCTGGTAGTCTGGTTGAGGGGCGGGGGAGAAACAGCACCTCTAGACTGAGGAGTCAGTGTTTTACGAGATCCTTGTGCTGGTTCTTCTCTGCTAGGTCCATCTCTCACCCTTTCTTTTGACTGAGGACAAGGGTGTCTAAGGACAGTCTCCTCTGAGCCACTTTGCTCTTGGCGATTGGATGGGTTCCAGGGGCCCTTCCCTTTCCTGGAGGGTTGGGAGCGCTAAGGCTTCTTACTGTTGCTAGCTCCTGGTACCCCGCTATTGAGGTCCCATAACCCTACCCACATCTTTGTAAATAGTCCAAACTCCCTCAGTGGAAGCCTTGGGGGTCTGTTTTCTGCTGAGACTCTTACTGATAAAAGTCCTCATTTCCAATTTCCAGAATAGAACCCAGTCCTCAGCTATACCTGTGTTTTGCATGCCAGAAATCCTGTTTTACTTTTCTTTAGAAAATATTCCTCAGGACTTCTGCCAGGATGAAGGAGGGCAGTTACCTAGCATGTGAAGGAAGAGGGGTGGGGCATCTAGGTAGCCAACTGAGCTAGGTAGCCAACTGTGTCTTCCCCTTCACTCATTCTTCCTTGATTTACCACCCCCCACCCCATTCATGGCTGGTACTGAGTTCATACATGGCTGCCTTGTATGTACATGGCTGGTACTGAGTTCCTGAGCCTTTTGAGGATTCTCATGTGTAAATTGGACTATTTTCTCCACTGCTCTAGTGTCTCTAGCTAGTGAGGATCTATTGTTTTTATCCATCTCCTTTCCAAAATGTTCCTAACATCTCAGCTCCTATTCCCCCTATTGACCTAATGCCATACATACACACACACACACACACACACACACACACACACACACATATGCCTAAGTGACCGTTATGACCGAACGACTGGGATGACCAATCAACCAGGTGCTATGACACACACTGACCACCAGAGGGCAGGAGCTCGATGCAGGAGCTACCCCCTGGTGATCAGTGTGTTCTCACAGGGAACCTCCCATGGCCCCTTTCCCCAGGTGGCCAATCGCCTGCAGTCCCTCTCCCTTGCCGGTCAGTCTTCTCTCTGCCCATTAGTCCCCAATTGGGTGGGAAGGGGATGGAAGGGGAGTGGCTGACCAACCTCCTGGGGTCCCTTCCCCCCTGGCCAGCCAGGTCGACGGATCCTACCTGTGCATGAATTCGTGCACTGGGCCTCTAGTATATAGGATGAAATAAAAACAAAAAAGTTTGCTATAGTTTTCATGGACTTTTTAAAATAAATGAAATTATATGCATGGTTTCACTCAGTCTTACTCTGGAAGCCTCCATAAATATTTTTTGAAACTATTTCACAAGCATATGTTGAGCATATTTGGAGTGTGTTCTCTGTCACCTAAATAAGGCCAGATCCACTAGCCTTAACAACCAGCAGTTGGGAGTAGGAGTGCTGAGGATGACTTAGGACAGACTTCTGGAGAGAAGGCTGCACCACTGCTGCACAGATGGGTGGAGTGAATACCCATAGTCAGAGTGCAACTGTCTAGCCCTGCAACCCAGGGCAAGTGTACTTTCTAAACCCCCAATTCCTATACTGCAGAGTTGCACCTTCCAAAGTTTGTTCTTTGGAATTCTAGTCCAATGCTATGCTTTATAATAAAAGGGTCAAATTAGTTTGAGAAATGTGTATCCTCTATCCCCTTCACCTTCAGAATTCCCAGATATGTTATATATTAAAGTTTATGAAGAGTCCTGCCATAGTCACATGATTGACTTTGTTGCCCCCACTTTTCTCTGATATTACTTTACTAGGTAACTTTTTGCTTCCATAATATCTAATATAACTAGTACTATAGAAAAGACTTTGGAAAAAATTCCGTATTAGCCCAGAATAATTTTAAAGAGGGTGCAACCAAATGACATGTTGGTCATGAAGCAAAAACAAAAATTAAATCTCAAGCAATGCCTCCTAGAAATTCCTTATGAACCTTCCATAATAAACTGTCTAAAATGTACCTCTTAGCACATTAAATAAATTTATCTGCATTTGGGGTAGTTTAACTCTTGTGAAGACAGACACCTTCCAAAAATGATAAGATTTTTTTTTTTTTTTTAATATATTTTTATTGATTTTTCACAGAGAGGAAGAGAGAGGGATAGAGAGTTAGAAACATCGATGAGAGAGAATCATCGACCAGCTGCCTCCTGCACACTCCCCACTGGGGACGTGCCCGCAACCACAGTACATGCCCTTGACTGGAATCGAACCCGGGACCCTTCAGTCCGCAGGCCGACGCTCTATCCACTGAGCCAAACCGGTCCCAGTGTAAAAATGATAAGATTTGCCTTAATTGATATCAAGCCATTTGTTATGGTCTATATGTTTGTGTACCCTAAAATTCATATATTGACATGAGGATGGGGCCTTGGGAGTGATGAGTCCCGAAGGCAGAGCCCTCATGAAGGGGACTAGTGCCCTTATTAAAGAGGCTCCAGAGAGACCCTCACCCTTCTACCCTGTGAGGATACAGTGAGAACCTCACCAGACACCAGATCTGCCAGCACCACCACCTTGGACTTCCAGCCATCACAACTGAGAAATAAGTTTGTTTATAAGCCTCCTAGTATGTGATATTTTGTTATCTAGCAGGCCAAATGGACTCAGACACCATTCTTTCTTATCAGAATAACAACTCACCAGTTATTAATTAAAGCCATTGCCAGGTCTTCACAATAGAATCATTTCCCCCCCTGTATTCAAAAAATGGTTATGTTTCTCTACTACAGGCATAAAGGAAAAAAAAACAAACAAACATGTAGCTTAGAGTGCATGCATGCAGAGCATTTCAGGTTTCATTTTTTCTACTGACATTTTGTTCACGTTTACATAAAAGAACATTCCTGCATACTTACTTTATGAAGGAATGTAGTTTGAAGAGTTGTTTATCCCTCAATTGACAGGGCATTTGAGTTTTATCTTTTGTACCTAATGTTATTTTGTACAAACATTTACATAAAGGGATAGAATTCACATATTTATTTTATTAGGGTAATATAATTTATATAGAAATCTGTCAATTATTAGACATTTGAGCGTTTTCCCCCCCCCAGATATTCATTTTTTTTTAAAACAGTAATGTAAACTTTGCCATACACATTGTTTTCATGATTTTGGGAACTTACTTGGAATATCATTTGGAAATGAGATTAAAGACTATAAGTTTTTCTGATTCTAATGTTTTATTGCCAAATTGTTAAACTTTTCAAGAAGTCAAAACGTCACCTTTTCTGGGTTCCTCTGACCAGATCCAAACTTAAATTCCTGAAAACAAACCTCATTAGCAAGGTCATGATGGCTCCTCTATAACCAGCAACAAGGAAGAAATTCTATTTTCTTTTCTTGCAAGAAGCTGTGTTTTGAAGGGAAAGATGAATATCTCAATTGTAGAAATAATAGGAATTATGGTCATAGAATTGGTGTTTCCTCCCTGAATGCACCTTATCCCTAAGGTCTTTATGGTCTTCTAGAAGTGATTTATGGAAACGTTTTTGTGCACTGGATTTTGAAAAAGAGTTCTTAAGCTCAAGCAGGTTGGTCGGAGTCTTGGGCGCTCCAACTTTAGGCATCCAACCCAGAAGAGATTTTGTTTCTTCATCGTTTTCTGTGTTGAAGGTCAACTGTTCTTCTGGCTTCCTTAAAAAACAATTTAGATCAACAGCTTCTGAGTCTGGTTTATTTTGTACAATACTAGGCGTACTAAGGTTAACAGGGTTTTGACAAATAGCATACCGGTCAAATAAGGCAGATTTAAAATGTTCATATTCAATGTAGTGGTTGGGGTGGCAGCAAGGTACAGGTTGAGGTTGGGGTTTTAATGGCAGCTGTCTCCGGTACAAATCTTCTGTCTTTTTAGTGTCTGTAATTTTTGGAAATGGTAGTGTGTCATGAATGTTAGTCACATCTTTCGTTGGGTAACTAGGTGGGTATGCAAAGGTAGATAACAAACGTTGTTCTTCCTTAATCTTGTCTTCAATTTCCTTGTATTTATGGATCATTCCTGCTAGCGTGTTATCACGAAGTGCCATAATTTCTGAAGAACCGGGTATGAAGGTATGGAAATTACACAAAACTCTAGGGGTACAATCAGGGCAGGCAGGTGGTTTCTGCTGAACAGCAGGCTCCAGAGGACGCTGGTTATGAATCAGTCGAGCTACTCGTCCATCCAAGGGTCTGGCGGGTTTCAGGGCAGGATGGAATTTTTCTGACTGTAGCGGTGGGATAAAAAGGAGAAAAGTGATTAATTAATAAACCTGGCATTGTAAAGGATATTGCCATAAATGGCCAGTCAAAAATCATACCCATTTCCATTGTCTGAGTAAACACAGATGGGTGCAGGAGTACACATTTGACTGTTTTTTATATTAAAGATATTGAAATTTGGGTCCAAAAATCACGTTTTCCTCCTCTACAGTTTTTATTAATATGGAAAGGGTGTATTTTTACTTGGCCATACAGAAATTCCTCTATGTAGGAACTCTTTGCTTTCAAACTTTCAAAGATGTAAAAGAATCATTGGAACAAAACTGCCCGTTATGGGCAGTTATTTAAATCCCTGTTATTGGCCTTATTTATTAGGCCAAGGCAAGGGTTCTTAAACCTTGGTTGAATCAGGATTAGCTTTGGAGCTGGAAGAAAATGAGATTCTGAAACTTGATCCTCTGAGATTATGATTCAGGAATCTGCTTTTTCAACTAACATCTCAGTGATGCTGAGGCTAGTGATGTGCCATGTTTGTGGAGATACTGGTCTGAGAGGAATTTGCATATCTGTTCCTGTTTTTTAAGATGTTTTATAAATATTGTGAACTCAGTCATGTCTGTAACTGCAAAAGTAGTGAGTGTATTAAAAGGTTGATTAATAGTTATATGTCTTTGGGGGGGGCAGGAGGAAGGAGAGGAGGAGTTGGGAGCTTTTTGAGTTAATTTTCAATATATTGCTAGAGGTTTGAGTTACAAAGATGTACACATTTGTCAAAACTCATTGAGTGTATACTTAAGATTTGTGCATTTGAATGTACATTTTACCTTAAAAGAAAAAAACTGCAAACAAATTGAACTGTGGTTAATGACATATATGCTGAATGTTACTGTCTTCAATTTACTCTGTGTATAAAAATAATAAGGATGGGTGGAGGAATGGAAAGATGGATTATGTGATAAGTATAGTAAAATGCTCATGGTAGAATCTAGGAGATGGGCATATGCATATTAACTGTAAAACTTTAAACTTTTCTGTGTGTTTGAACATTTTTATACACTGAGTGGTCAGATTATTATGATCTCTGAATGCATAATAATCTGGCCATTCAATATGTCTATGTATGTGTGTGTGTATATATATATGTGTGTGTGTGTGTGTGTGTGTGTGTGTGTACACATACATATATATATTACAAGTCAAGTATATGAATTTGTGCATGGGTGGGATCCAGTCAGTCTGGCCAGGGAGAGGGGACATGGGTGGTTGGCCGGTCTGCCAGCTGGTTGATCTCCTGGTCGAGGGGACAATTTGCATATTAGCCTTTTATTATATAGGATATACACTAAGTGGCCAGATTATTATGCGTTCAGAGATCATAATAATCTGGCCACTCAGTGTATATTGAAGAAAAAAATCTAAAAAAGAATGGATATATGATGACAATGGAATAAGAAAGCAGAGATAAGAATGAGAATGGTAAGATAGTAAAAAAAAAAATGGGCTTAGGAACATACTTGGGGGGAAAAATGGATTTAGGAACATACTTTTGGGACCTACTCTGTTCATAGTTGGAAGAATTTCCATATTATTTGTAACAAATCTGTTACAACCTTTAATCAGGTTTGAGTAGATACTATAAAAAAGAGAAAAAACCCTCAAAATCCTAACTCTTTGAAATGCTTTATTAAATTTATCATAAAGAAAAAGTATAGCCCTAGATGGTTTGGCTCAGTGGGTAGAGTGGTAGCCTGTAGACTGAAGGGAGGGTCCTGAGTTTGATTTCCGGTCAAGGGCACATGCCCAGGTTGTGGGCTCGATCCCCAGTGGGGGGCGTGTAGGAGGCAGCTGATCAATGATTATCTCTCATCATTGATATTTTTATCTCTCTCCCCCTTCCTTTCTGAAATCAATAAAATATTTTTTAAAAAGTATAAAGTTTATCATATTCCTGTATGAAGAGGCAGTATTTAATACCATTATTTTATTCTACTACAGCACAATATTTATACACATATTTATTACCACTAGCCCATGCTTTCCTAAAGTCTGTTATTTATGTTTTAGTTAGAAATCAGCAAGATTCATTGAAAATTCCAACTATTTTAGGCATATTTTATCTTGCTATTAATAAAAATGTAGGTGGTGTTTTACTTGCGCAATAATTTTGCATGTAATATTCTTGATAGACATTCTTTGTACAACTGTGTGTATATTTCTAAGCAAAAATGATAAAACTGCTTCCTCAGGGTAAATCTGTGGAAGTCTGGACAGCTGCTGAACACACTTAACAAAAGTAGATGTATCTCATCTTTTTAAAAAAAATTATTTTTTTACATGTTCCCACAGGTTGAGAACTGCTAGGAGGGTTGCCTAAGACCATCAGAAAACACAGATATTTACATTACGATTCACTAACATTAGCAAAATTACTGTTATGAAGTAGCAACGAAAATAATTTTATGGTTGGGGGTCACCACAACATGAGGAACTAACTGTATTAAAGAGTTGCGGCATTAGAAAGGTTGAGAAACACTGTCTTAAAAGATAAAATTTAGGCCGTTAAAAGATAAAAAACGGCCTAACAATAAATGAATACTGTTAGGCCCTTTTATTTCATTTACATAATCATAAAGGACTTGATCATTTCTTTCAGGTCATTTCACATAATTAACAAATCTCTGATATTTACAGAGAATTTACTGGCTTTTGATTGTAATTCAGCCAACATTCAATCATTGTGGATATCAGAAAGAAGCCTTTATCTCTTCAAAAGCAGTGATGATTTACAAGATACACAAATATGCAAAGATTCACAGAATTTAAGAATTTCATTAAATTACTAGGTAAGCGTTTGTAAAACAATGCCATTGTAAATTTTAGCAACAGTAACAGTATAAAATGTTTTTTAAGAAAACAACCATTCTGTGAAGAAATGTTCTTCATAAGAGCAAAGAAAGGTATTCAAGCCAGTGCAGATCAATTCAGAATTAACTTCTAAAATGAGTTAAAATGTCCTTTTTCTAGTTTAGTCACCAATATTCAAAAAGCAAGAAGTGGGCAAAGTAAGAAAAAGTCCAACATGTGGATACTTTCCCCCAAATAACTGAGAGTTTACTACAATTACTTACAGGTTCTGGGTCAAATCCTGCCTGTCCAGTTAACTCTGCCATGGCCTTTTCATCGTAATCATCCAGTTCAAGGGGGTTCATGGGCCCCAGACCTTAATAGAAACATCATGTCTTATTATTTTGTTAAATGAAAATGGCATTAAATGACCTTTTAGAGAAAAACTCACCCATTCCCCTTTGTAATCCTAATATATAAAAACAGGGTCTGTAACAGCCAAAACAATCAAAGGCTGGGCTGACCGGAAGTCCGTCCTGCAGTCAGTGCTGGGTTACCGTGGTGACCCAGCACTGACTGCCATTGCTGCGGGCACAGTGACCCAGCATTGAGGATCAGGTCCAGAGAGAGGCCTGGAGAGAGAAGCAGGGTCTGATCCGTAGCCTCCGTGGCAGCTGTTGATCAGCCCTTGCCTCTCTAATCAGGCCCAGAGATACTGACTGGCATAGAAACTGACCAATCAGAACCAAATCTGGGTGAACTGTGAGGAGCCTATGGCTGCTTAGGAGTTGGAACTTCTGATGCTGACTGGCATAGAAACAGACCAGTCAGAACCTAATCTGGGTGAACTGCGAAGGCAGAACCTAAGGTGGGGGCTGAGGAGGGGTTTTAAGGGCAACAGCTGTTTGGTATAAGAAAGTGATTCAATTTTTTAATGACTGGTTTGGCAGTACAGTGCATATGGTTATCAGTCCAGATATAGGGATTATGTATTTTTGTCTGCCATGAGCATCTCCTCCTGCTAAGAAAGGCTTTCCCCCCCAATTTAAACAATGCTATCCTATATAATCTATCCATACTATTAATTTATACTAATAAAAGGGTAATATGCTAATTAGCCTGGGTTGACCAGCCATCTTCCGGATGTCTGACTTCCTTCTGGACAAAGCCATGATGGAGAGGCTGAGGCAGAGGCAGTTGGGGGCGAGATCAGGCCAGCAGGGGAGGGCAGGTACGGGTGATCAGGCAGGCAGAGGCAGTTGGGGGCAATCAGGCTGGCAGTTGGGGGCAATCAGGGGAAGGCAGCTGTGGGTGAGATCAGCCCAGCAGGGAAAGGCAGTAAGGGGCAATCAGGCAGGCAGGCAGGCAGGCGAGCGGTTAGGAACCAGTGGTCCCAGATTGTGAGAGGGATGTCTGACTGCTGGTTGGACATCCCTTAAGGAGTCCCCAATTGGAGAAGGTGCAGGCTGGGCTGAGGGAACCCCACCCTGTGCATGAATTTCGTGCACTGGGCCATTAGTATAATTAGAACAATAAAATGAAAACCAACTTTAAACCCCAGTTACCTGCTAAGAGAAACTTACCACCCATCTTAATTTCTATTGGTTCTTTAGATTAAGAAACAGGGGGGCCTATTAGATGAAAGCTTTTATCAGCATTTGTTCACGATCTAATTATGTTCGTTTTACTTGTATTAAGTGAACTCATACCTGTGAAATCACGATTGTATGAATTGATCCAGTGGGACCGCTCAATATTTCTTTGTATGTTGGCCTCTTTTTCAGAGTTAACAGAATCCCATGGATTTAAAGAAGTGTTAGGAGCAAAGGTTTTAGGAGGTTTGGGGTAGAATACTGGCTTGTTTTTCTCAACACCTTTAGGAAACTAGAATATGAACATAAAAGATAATTATAATTAATGTCATGTAGTAGAATAAGAGCTGATTCACAATAAACAGTGGCTATTATTTTTATTTTTTAAAAATATTTTTATTGATTTCAGAGAGGGAGATAGATAGAGAGAGAGAGAGAGAGAGAGAGAGAGAGAGAGAGAGAGAAACATCAATAACCAGAGAGAATCGTCAATTGGCTGCCTCCTGCACACCCCCTATTGGAGGCTGAGCCCACAACCTGGGCATGTGTGCTTGACTGGAATCAAACCTGGGACCCTTCAGTCCTCAGGCTGGTGCTCTATCCACTGAGCAAAACCGGCTAGGGCTATTTTGTTTTTGATTCTTCACAAATATAATGGTTTGGACAGTCAATTGCAAATTTTGCTGAAAATCCCTCATTTACTCTATGCATATTTGGAGTTACTTAATATAGTTTAAATCATAAGAATAGAGTTGGGGGACACACAGTAAGTGAAATACAGTCCTCTTCCACCTTCTTTTAGGTGGAACCTTATTTTGATAATTGTAGAAATGTTACATAACTGCCCAAGCTATCTGAAATCAGCTAAGAAAACAACAAAAAATGTGAATCCTAGTCAAAATCTCAAAATTTTCACCCAGATAGAATATAAAAATATTCTATCTTTTGGACTCATAGAAACATAAAGAATAAAAACATTTTTTACTTTTGTTTTAATCACACATTAAAAATACTTACATCATAATACACACCCTGACCTGGCCAAATCAAGGCTTTCTTCTTTGAATCCATGGGAACATCAACCAGTTCATGTCTGTAAGGATTACCTGGAATTTTCAGGGCAAGCACTGTTATTCTGAATATATAAGAACAATCTTCTAATTCATGGGATTTATGGATGCAGTAAATAGAAACAAGACAATATGAGGTAGAGAGAAATGCAGGTGCACATTTTAGCTATATAGTTATAGCTTGCTTTGACTTCTTAACCTCCTTCCCGGTAAGGGCCACGCAGACTGAGAATGACTCTCTAGTCATAGTGCTCCCAGTGGTAGGAGGGGGAATTGTACTTGACCTATCTTGAGAATAACTTTCTGATGGTCACGCTTTTGTGATTTGAGTCCTTTGCCCTACTTTCTTTAATTTTATTATTGGATAAACTCAAAATATAAGAAAAATTAGTACTGTTCTGATTTTAAATTACATTTTACCTTTTGTCTTCAAAATCAGTGTATCATAAGGCTTCGTTGGCACAGTGGGAGGAAATGGCTGGTGGCTTCGGGCGTTAATGCCAGTGTAGCGATCCTTAGGTGACGTAAAGGTTGGGAACATGGCACCTCGACAGGTGTGTGTGTGGTAGGGATGTTCAACTGGGTACGGGGAGTAGATTTCACTGAGATTTAGTTGAGCCAACAAAACAAAACAGAAGTGCAGTTTTAAAAAATTAATCGCCAATATTTATTGGAGCCCTTCTTTATGAAGGTACTGTACTAAACCCAAGCTTGCAGGTTCAATCCCGAGTCAGAGCACGTATGAGAATCAACCAGTGGTTGCATAAATAGGTGGAACAATGAACCGATGTTTCTCTCTCTCTCTTTCCCTCAAGTCAGTCAGTCAATCAATCAAATATTTGTAAGACAAAAAATCTGAACTCCAGGCAAGTCATTTATGAGGCCAGTCAGCTCTTTTTTTGTTTGTTTGTTTGTAAAGGGATTTGGTTTTCTTGCCCTTGTCACAAACTCTCTCACCTGAACATATTTTTGAATTGGGTATAGCATTATTTTATTGCTGATCATTAAAACTTATCCAATTTACTTACTTTGCTTAAAAAGTGCCACATCAACTACTACACAGGGCACAAGGTTGTCAACTTGAATGATATGGGAAGAGAATCAGAGCATTCTTAAATTCCAAATGACTGACATTCCTCAGAGTCATGACAATTAGTTTAGTAACTGCTCTTTCAATGAAGCATATTGACTCTTTCATTTTATTTACTATACTTTTGTTATAAATAAATATTTCCAGTGTCAAATTCAGTGGATTCCATAGTAAACCATTCCCCTTAAATTAATTTCCTCTCTACAATCTACTTGAAAATAAGTAAGCATTTATAATTGGAGCAAACTGTGGGAGTAAAGTAGGAATGCCACATCCATGCTCACGGAGAGTGTCCAATCTACTTGAGTCAGGAAAGGATGTAGTTTACTGTGGTCTAGTACAAAGCCCATGTCCTGCCTGGCTGGTGTAGCATAGTGATTAGATGTCGACCTATGAACCAGGAGATCATGGTTCAATTCCTGGTCGGGACAGGCGCCCAGGTGGTGGGCTTGATCCCCAGGGTGGGGCTTGCAGGAGGCAGCTGATAT
Organism: Pipistrellus hanaki; assembly: GCF_964339955.1. Lineage (NCBI taxonomy): Eukaryota > Metazoa > Chordata > Mammalia > Chiroptera > Vespertilionidae > Pipistrellus > Pipistrellus hanaki. The sequence continues at coordinate 5,352,938 of NC_140512.1, forward strand.
TCTCTCTCATCAATGGTGTTTCTAGCTAACTCTCCCTTCCTCTCTGAAATCGATACAAATTTACTTTTAAAAAAGTAGAGATTACTCATTACTTTAGAACACATGTGTCAAACACAAGGCCCGCGGGCCAAATCCAGCCCGCCAGGCCTTGCAATGTGGCCCGCACCGCGCTGTCATCACTGCACTCGCTGTCAGTTTATGACATTGTCAGTTTATGACTGTTCAGTAAACCATTCGGCCCGCGATTTAGGCTGGATTTTAGATTTTGGCCCCTTCTCTGATTGAGTTCGACACCCCTACTTTAGAAAGTAAGTTTTAAGGGCCAAGAACATGTAAAATTACAACAAAAGAACTACAAGAATTCCATAAGCCATTTCTGGGGAGTGGTCTCCTTGATAGGAAGTAAATTTGCAAAATGTGTGTGTAGTTCTCGGAATCTTCTGGTTTTACTTGTGGCTAGGATTTTGGCTGCATAAAGAAGGGGTAAAAGGTGGGAGTTAGGAAGGCAGGGCAGAAATTTTTTCCTCTTTAGAGTCCAGAAATGTATATTTCCTAGCAAATAGTATTAAGTTGTATCTCATAATAATTTAGGAAGATGTTATGGACTCTGTGTGCTGCGAGTCTATGTATGTTATGAGATTTCATTCAATATATTGCAAAGGTTATATTTGTTAAAAAAAAAAATATTGCAAAATTATACCTGCTACTAAATTTTCAGGTTTTATCCCACTCAGGTTTTGAATACAACAGTATTAAATGACCAGAATGTATTTTTATTCCTATAAGGCAGTGTTTCCCAAACTTTTGACATATGTGTACCCCTTCTATAATTTTTGTAACGCAGAGTACCCCTCGTACTCATGAGAACGGAGAATTAGGTGCAGCTAAGCACAGTGCAGTGCCTATCCCCACCAAACTCCGGTGCAACGCGTACCCCCACCAAACTCTTCCCGTACCCCTGGGGGTAAGCATACCACACTTTGTGAAACACTGCTCTAAGGAATAAAATATTATGCAGAAAACATTATGTTCCTGGTTATGTTAAATTATTTATAAAGGTTACTGAAACACAAAAAAAACATTAGGGGGGAAATTGAGGAAATCTGAGTAAAGTATGGACTTTATTTTTTATTTTATTTTTATATTTTATTGGTTTTTTACATAGAGGAAGGGAGAGGGACAGAGAGTCAGAAATATCGGTCAGTTGCCTTCTGCACCTTCCCACTGGGGATGTGCCCATAACCAAGGTACATGCTCTTGACCGGAATCGAACCAGGACCCTTCAGTCCACAGGCCGAAGCTCTATCCACTAAACCAAACCGGTTAGGGCTGAAGTATGGACTTTAGTTAATAGTAATGCATTGATATTTGGCTCATTCATTGTGACAAATGGACCATACTAATGTAAGATGCAATAACAGGAAAAACTGGGTATGAGGTATATAGGAACTCTCTCTACTGTTTCCCAATCATTTTGTAAATATAAAACTATACTGAAAAAAGTTAGTTTTAAAAAAAAGACTAGCAGGCATATAATTGGGGGAAGTCAATGATACTCAAACTTTGGGCTTGTATCAGTCTCTCCCACATTCATGAAAAGTCTCATTTGTCCCCACACTAAGACATATGGTACCTACTCCTAAGACCAATACTCTTTTTCCTTGATTAGAATAGAGAAGGTCCTGGCTGGGTATCTCAAATGGTTAGAGCATCATCCAATATGCCAGGGTTGCAGGTTTGATGTCTGGGCAGGGCACATACAAGAAGCAACCAATGAGTGCATAAGTAAGTGGAACAAGAAATTAATGTTTCTCTCTCTAGAATCAATACATTAAGAAAAACAAAAGAATAGAGAAGGGAAAAATAAGTGTATACTTACCCTACTGCTGAATTAGGTGGTTTGGGCAACCTAGAATAAAAACAGGAAACAAATCCTAAGTTATATTAAGGACGCTTTAAAGCTTATATTTCTATTAAAAACTTGCTTAAGAATAAAGAAGTATCCAAATTTATTTTAAGAAAAAAAATATATTTTATTGACTTTTTTACAGAAAGGGAGAGTTAGAAACATCGACTAGAGAGAAACATCAATCAGCTGCCTCCTGCATACTCCTACTGGGGATGTGCCCACAACCTAGGTACATGCCCTTGACTGGAATCGAACCTGGGACCCTTGAGTCTGCAGGCCGATGCTCTATCCACTGAGCCAAACCGGTTATGGCGGAAGTATCCAATTTTCCAGCTACAGTGTCTTTTATATATTGTAATATTGACTTTATAATATCTTGATTGACTTTCTGGAACAATGAATAGCTGACCAGAGACATATGATGTTATCCTATCTCAGTTGTCTATTAATCAATTTTTTACCATTCTGATTACTCTAATTTCAGTCCTATTAAACACCCGTTGCGCATTTCTTATTTGCAGTACAGGTAGGATTGATGCTTGTAATGATAACAGAGCTCTCGTTCTTATTGACATTCACCCTCACAGTCAAGCGGGAGCAAGTGCTCTCTCTCAGGCAGCCTGCCACCATGCATGTGGTGCAATTCCATGACCTGAAGTGCCCTGAGTGTGACTCAGTTCTGTGTATGCTTTGTCCTTTTGCCCAGGACTGCTGATCTCTCCACTGACAGAGAGGCTAGAACAAAACTGAACAAGGTACTGGAGGTCCGCCTTCTCTGAATCAGTTCATTTGAAGTTTGTGTATTTACTAAATATGCTGAGCCCTGCATACCAAGAAGTGATATGGCAGCCCAGGAACAAAGTTCACACTAGGCCAGGATTGTCATCTACTCTCAGTGGGTTCCAGCAGTTAGTTTTAAACTATGCCAACATTTCTAAATATTGCAGGTGTGAAAAATGAACAGAATGTTAGTCAGTCAATAGTAAAGATCAGTAAAGTTGAGTATACTCTTAATTTTTTATGTTTTTCTGTTTAGGAAATGGTATATTAGCCATATAATTTTATTAGTCTAGATTATAAACACATGATTCATATGAACTATAACATGTTTATGCCCTTCTTTATCTGGACTCTAAGTTTGTGGGTTTGGAACTTAAAAAACAAACAAACATGTCTTGTCTTCTGGTTATACTTCTGGTTGAGTTGGGGAACAGGGGGCAATGAATATAATAATTGAAGGGATCTAGAGTTAGCAGATTGGCTATTATTTGTGAAACATTAAGTCAGCATGTAAAATTTTTCTCAGGTGACACATTTAGCGGTGACATGGACAAGTATGTGCCTAAAATTGATTTGATTCAAAACAGAAACATTTTTTTAAAGAAAAAGGAAAGCTTCTAAACGACAATCCTCAAAGTTTGAAAATAAAGAGAATGAGCCCTAGCTGGTTTGGCTCACTGGATAGAGCATCGGCCTGGGGACTGAAGGGCCCAGCTTCGATTTCAGTCAAGGGCACATGCCCAAGTTGTGGGCTTGATCCCCAGTAGGGGATGTGCAGGAGGTAGTCAATCAATGATTCTCATCACTGATGTTTCTATCTTTCTCTCCCTCTCCCTTCCTCTCTGAAATCAATAGAAATATATTTTTTTTAAAAAGAAAAGAAAAGAAGATGAAAAGAAAATATTCTCAGAGACACCAATTCCTTGACCTGAATCAGTCATACTCTTACCTACTTTTCAAAATTAACTAATCCCAAAGGGATAAACAGGGTCTACTAACACAAATATGTCTTATTGGCTCCCTCTTGTGGCTAAACTCTATATTAACTTCTTACCGAGAAATAGATTCCTAATCTGTTACAGGCAAAGAAGAGAGAGTACTTTCAGTTACTTCAATATTGTCAGTGTTTTATTTTTATTTGGAAATTAAAAAGTATGATTTTGTCTTGTATACAACCAACTATTTCCAAGAGTAAAAAATAATTACTATTTATTCCTTAACTAAAAGAGACTTAAGGAATCTTAAGGAATGATCTTATTAAGACTTATTTGTAGATTATCATAATGAATGTCTCATAAAATTCCAGTTAAAATTTTTGAGGGCACTTAACATTTTCTGTGAACCTTTAAAGAAATGTAACTTTTGTATCAGATTGAGTAACGAGGTAAAAAACAGGGACATGGACCAAAGTGGCGTAATTAAATCCCTTTGAGCATTATAATCTATATTTCCTATTTTTTTCTCACTTGTTTAAATATCAGAATCAGTGGGTTTAGGTTTATTTGTTTTATTTTTGATATTTGTTTGGTCTTGATTTCTATCATTAATGATCTCTATAAAAAAAAGGAACACTTGTATTTTCTAAAAGTTCCCATTTTTGTTTTTTCTTTTTAAGCATTTCTCATATAAGTCATTTTCATTTAAAAAATGTTATTTGGCCTTGCTGGTGTGGCTCAGTGGTTGAGTGATGACCTAAGAACCAGGAGGTCAGGGTTTGATTCTCTGTCAGGGGACATGCCCCAATTGCGGGCTCCCTCCCCAGCAGGACGTGTGCAAGAGGCAGTCAATCATTGGTTCATTCTCATCATTTATGTGTCTATTTCTTCCTCCCTCTTCCTTCATCTATGAATTCAATCTATTTATATTAAAGCCTAAATGACTATTCTGACTGGATGACCGGCCAGTAACTATGACATGCACTGACCACCAGGAATAGACGCTCAATGCAAGAGCTGCTCCTGGTGGTCTGTGCGCTTCCACAGCTAACCTCCCATGGTCCCTCCCCCCAGCCAGTGGGCCCAGATCAGTCTGATCAGGACTGGGTGAGACAGCCCCGATCAATCGCCAGGCCGAGGGCACCCCTCCACCCGTGCATGAATTTGTGCACCAGGCCTCTAGTACAGATGTAAGAAAATGTTAAGAAACCCCAAACTTACAAAGAATCATTTCCATAGATGTCACTTTTTCTGTTCTGTGTCAAATAATAGAACTGTTCAACAGGAAGCCTTCTGAAAAGAAAGAAAAAATTAAATTGAACATTTTTCCAAATTAACACATTGTAATAGTGAAACAGGAAAAGACAAAAAGCAAATAGACTAATATAGCCATGTGTTAGGAAAATCAGTATATGAAAAGGTGGCTTTTTATCTTATTATTTTATTGTTTAATCTTCACCTGAGGACATGCTTAGAGAGAGGGAGAGAAACATTGATTGTTTGCCTTCCATATATGCCCCAAATGGGGATTGAACCCACAGACCAGGTATGTACCCTGATCAAGAATTGAACCAGCAATTTTAAGGTACACAGGCTGACGCTCAAACAACTGAGTCATTCCAACTGGGCAAAACAGAGGCATTTTAAATCAGTGGAGGATGATTTATTTTCAGTAAACAATGCAGAAAAATTCAATAGCTATTTGGAAAAAAATATATTTCATACTACTCACAAAGGTAGTTTCAAATGGATTAAAAGTCCAAAGAACTAGGAACAAAATACAATTATTAAGATAAAATATACAAGAATTCATTTTTTTTCTTGGTGGTAGGAAAAATATTTAAAATAATATTTTTCTTTTAAAAGTCAAAAACCAAAAGGAAATACAATAATATCAAACAAAAAACTTGAAGTCAGGACAGCATAAAAAGTTCAAATAAAACAGATTGGAGCCCTGGCTGGTGTGCCCCAAGAGGTCACCAGTTCAATTCCCTGTCAGGGCACATGCCTGGGTTGCAGGCTCCATCCCTGGTAGGGGGCATGTAGGAGGCAGCCAAGCAATGTTTCTCTCTTTTTCCCTCTTCCATCCTCTCTCTCTAAAAATCAATAAAAACATATTTAAAATACAAAACAAAACATATATTGGAAGAAATACTTGCAATAAAGGTATGTAAAGGATTAATATCCAGAACATAAAGAACTAATAAAATCTATAGCTAAAAGATAAACAATAAAAATGGAGAAAAAATAAGAACAGAAGAAAGGAAATGTAATGTAATGGCTAATCAGAAAAATGCATTCTAATAACCAAGATACTTATTAGATGGGCAAAAATTATAGTTTGATACTATAATTCAGTTGGGCAAGGTGTGGAGAAAGGAGTACTTTTAGCCACTACCAAAAGAATATAAAGCACTTGAGGTCTATCTACTAAAATTGTGTATGAGCTCAAACTGGCCTGTACAAACATATTCATTACCTATAGTTAATGCAAAAAAAATTATGAGACTGACTAAGTAATCTATGATGTATCTATGCTGCGGAACACTGAGAAATTAAAAAGAATGAGATTGATCTGTATTTATAATCTCTAGATTATATAGAGATAAAAAGAACTAACTTACCTAATATTATATATCAAATGTATCCACATATAAAATAATACCATATATTTTCAATGGGTGCCCATATAATCCTGTAAACTAAAGTGTGAAAGGAGGTGCAGGGTAGTGGTGACTGCAATTCTCTCCAGGAAGGAGACTGGGATTGGTGGGGTGGTGGTCAAAAGAGATTGGACCCTTTAGATTTTTTTTCCAGGTTCACAGCAGAGTAGAGAGGAAGTTTTTAGACAGGCACCCTGTCTTTGGGGAAACTACTTATTGGTAATTGGTTCAGAGCACGTGCCACACTTTTTAGGATAACACTCAGCCATAACTGGACAGCATTTCACACTACTCAAAAAGATAATTTCTGATGGGTTAAAAATCTAAGGAAGTGAGAGAAACACATAAATATTAAAATAAAATAGACAAGAATGTATTTTTTTCTTGATGGCAGGAAAAATTTTTTAAATACGATTTTTCTTTTATAAGTCGAAAACATCTATTAGTTGTCTCCCACAACTAACTGCCCTGAGCAGGAATTGAACCCATGACCCTTCAGTGTATGAGAGGAAGCTCCAACCTAGCCACACCTGCTAAGGAGGCAAGGGTTGAATTTAAAAGGTGCACTGATCCTCCCAGATTTGCAGATGGTAGAACAGCCTGTGGGAGATTCGGTTATGGCTGAGTGTTGTCCTCGAGTGGCACATGCTCTGAGCCACTGACCAATAGTTTCCCCCAATGACAGAATGCCTGGCCTAAAACACACAGGGTGTAAGTGGGAGCTGCCTCTGACTGTTTTCTGTCTGTTACACTTGAGAGCTAAATTTTACTTCCTGCACAGCCCCTTGGGCTATGCTGGTTTAGAGGTCAAGAGAGCAGTGCTTCCTTCAAGAGAACACAACAGTGGTCCCATTGAACTGAAGTTGAACTGATGATGTGGTAATTGGGGTTCCTTTTGACTCTGGAGAAAACAGGGAAGAAAGGACGGTACCAAACAGGCTGGGATGATTGATCCTTCACATGAAGGGCAAGAGGACTGCTGCTATACAATGAATGGGGGAAAGGAGTCTTTCTGGACATAAATAATCTTTGGACGCCTCCTAGTATTGCTTCCAGAGGCATAGAATTAGTGGGATACTATAGCAGCCTCACCCTAAGAGCTTAGATCTCTCAGGAACAGAATCTGGCGTTGTCCCACCAGGTAATGAACTACCAGCTCACGTATTGGCTGAGGGCAAGGGAAACTTGGAATGGGTAGCGGAGGAAGGAAATTATAACACAAATTATAACACAAATTATAGTCACAGCCCATATTTTCTTGCTTGTTGTGACCTATATATACTTTTATATATTAACCTATTTTTACTTTTTTCCTTATTATTTCATATAGGGTGTGCTGGTGATAGGTTTATTAAATGCATACATGCGGACCATCATGACAAGATTATGACTGATCTAGACAGGAGTGAATGTACAGAGAGATCCTACACTTGGAGCTGCATGCAGGAACTGATGAGACGGTGGGTCTTCCCTTTGGGAGGTGAGCACATTTTCATTTGTCTGCTTTTTATTGCTTTATTTGGGCTTTGAAACGGTCATTGGCCGCCACATGTTCCTGTTGTTACTGTTTCTCTCTCTAGCTGTGACTTGTCTTTCCTAATTTAACTGCTTTAGAACAACAAGCTAGTTAGCTAGATTGTTGGTAAACTAGGTAACCAAGATTGTTAAAGAAAGCGGGAGTAAGTAAGCTGTGTGTGAAGGTTTGGTTTGATGGATTTTATTTTTAATAAATTTCATAATTTTTAGCAAATAATTCATGTGACATTATATTTACTGCTCAGATTTATCTTTGCTTTCTCTTCAGTTTTAACCCGTTTTACATAAAGTTGCTGAGTGACTTTAAGATTTATAAATGATTATTGAGATATCTTAATAACTGAAAACAATGCCCAATAGATTCTAATAACTACAGATTCATAAACAAATTAAAAATCAAAAGTTCCAAAAATTCAAGAACATCTGTACACATTAAAGCCAGCTATTTGCTCAAGCAAAAACGTTTTTAATTAACTCTCAGGATATTCCCATTTAGTTTTAAAATGAGATTAGCAAGGGAATTAAACTAATCAAAATTTCTGATAATAATACTTGAACATCTCTTAAGGACAGTAGACATTCATAAAAACCGATTTTTTTTTTTTTTTTTTTTTTTTACTGACTTCACAATTAGATATTATATAATTAGTTTTTCCATCTGTGTCTTCTTATAAATAGTCCAAGAAATAAGTCTGGAGGCAGATTTAAATTAGAAAGGGCTCACAATAGAAATAAAAATGAGTAATAAACACCTCTGCGTGAAAGGCAGAAGCTTACTTACCTTGGCCAGGTATCTCCACCAAACCCATAGTGCTGATGTCCCTTGCCCATGGCAAGAGGAGGTTCCCCTTTTGGCCTGTGTTCCTCAGGGAGTGAAATGGGTACCATCCCACCATATTCCTTGTCGGCTCCCCATGGATGCCTCTGTTGTTGGAGCGACTCCCTCATTTGCTGATACCTGTGAACAAAGAGAGACTTTTAAAATAGCTCCAGTGTGGAATACCATGGTCTGAATGTCTGTGTCCCCCCCAAATTCTTATGTTGAAATCCTCATGCCCAATGTGGTGATATTAAGGAGGCCCCACCTAGGAGGTGGCTAGGTCATGAAGGCGAAGCCCTCATGAATGGGACGAACATTCTTATAAAAGATACCCAGAGAGCTTGCTAGCTTTCCCGCCTTGTGAAGATGCAGCAAGAGGGTGCCAGTGGTGACCAGCAAGAAGGCTCTCACCAGAACGTGAGCCTGCTGGTGCCACGGTCCTGGACTTCCAGCCTCCAACACTGTGAGAAACACATGCTGGTTGTTTAGGAGTTACCCAGCTACCTCGTCTGTGGTCGCTGGTTAGAGCTGCCCAAATGGCTAAGACAGACAACTAAAATTCCTATAGCTTCAAAACTGTTTTTAGATTATATCTTCAGATTACAGAATTCTCAGTGCTGGGGAGATGATGATAGATACTGGTTACTTAGGCATCCTTGGACTGCTGAGGGAATGAGGTTAAATTCCTGAGGGCTTCCAGATTATCTGTGTGTTATGCTTTTTTTTCAACAATAGTTGTAGCATGTATGCTTACATGTTTTAAAAGTTTTTATTGAGCTATAACTCACATGCCATATAATTCATCCATTTAAAGTGTACAATTAAGTTGTTTTTAGTGGATTCACAAATATGTCACTTTGCAGAATTTTGAACATTACATTCCAATCTTAGGAGGCTTAATTTAGCCAGCAGTGATTATTGGAAGGCATGATTAAAGGAAAGCTCAGAACAAAGATACTTTAATTTTTAGTTGGCAGAGTGCTAATAGTCAAAAAATATTTAGTAATCGGAAAGCAATGGAATGAATCCAGAAACAAAATGGGAACGTATAATGAAATCTGAAGCAATTATCAAGGCACTTCCTTAATTAATATGTTTGTCTCCCTAATGAGCTAGTCAACTTGCTAGAGCACGCATTTAAACTTGCGGCCCATGGGCCGCTTGCAGCCCACAACAAATAGTTTTGCGGCCCAGCCAATATAACGGTATATAAGAAACATTTTAATAAAAATTTTGTAACTTAATTTTTACTTTATCCTGTTATACATAATTATTAATGACGAACTACAGCATTCATTAATGACTGATTACTATAATCATATTGAATTCATTTCCCTTACATGCCATACATGCATACACCATTTCTCTCCACTAATACTAGCAGTGAATATTTTAGCAGCTGATTGCCACATCATTAGTCTTGTACTGACTTGTTTGGGTGGACAACAGGAAATGTTTCGCTTTCAGAGAACAAGAAAAATAGGTTTATTTGCGTTATGCTGATTAATCTGTGCAGTTATTCAGTGTCTGGGAAGTTAATGTTCAAGAAAAAATATTACTTTTTATTAAAATGTTCTATTTTATGTTAACGATTACTCATTTATTTCAGCTCTTTGTATTCAGTTTGTCTCTATCAAAATAAACTTACACTTCTATGAAAATTGAAGCTATCTTTTTTTTTTTTTTTTTGCAGCTCACATAAACTTAAACCTTGTTTATTTGGCCCTTAGCCTTTGAGTTTGGCAATGCTTGTGCTAGAGATCAAAAGATGTCAACTGAATGGAAAAAGGATATAGACATCTGTGATTCTTAATAGCTGTACCTATCATTCTTAAATTTTCATCAATCAGCTGCCTCCTGCACACCCCCTCCTGGGGATGTGCCCATAACCAAGGTACATGCCTTTAACTGGAATTGAACCTGGGACCCTTGAGTCCACAAGTCGATACCTTATCCACTGAGCCAAACCATTTAGGGCCAGTCAGTGTTCTCTTGATGACATTTTCCAGAGCAGTTCCGAATAACAACATTGAGAGGAAAGCCAGCTTCTCATTCTGTAAGCTGCCCAGCTGATCTTAAGAAGGAGTTAACAGGAGGGGTTCTGAGAATATGTGATCATCCTGACTTTCCCACTTAGGAACTATGAAAGGAAAGAAGTCCATGGAGTAAAAGAGAAAGCAAGTTTTAGTAATTAAAAGCCAGGAACATGTGTTTAATTTTATAATTAGTTAACAAAAAGCAATTACTTTCTCAAAGATGCTTCTCTTACATTTCATCCAGTTAAAGGGTTTTGGAGTCGATTATAAATCAACCATAAGATCATTCAGATAGAAGGAATCAGTGAAAAGCCTTAGAGGAGTATTTTTGAGGGGATAAAAATCAATCAGATTAGGCAGCCCTAAATTCCTACTCCGAAACCTTTTGGCCAAGGATAAAACCTCACAATGCTGCTTTTGAGCCAGGGTCAACTGCTCATCCCCAGATCACACATGATCTGCTAAAGGTTCTCCGTGCCTCAGGGGAAGAAGCGCTGTCTAATCTGATGGCCCTTGGAGCTGAGAAGGAATTTGGAGCTGACAACCACTTTTTGGAATCAGGTTAATAGTAGAAAAGAAGGTACAGCAAGGACTACCTCAGTACAAGGGAGCTGAGCCCTCTTTCCACAAATGTGACAATATTCCTTTTCATTTAGTGAAAATAGTTTACAAAAAAACACATTGAATATGATCTTTAAATTAAAAAAAAATAGAACATGCTGAGAACATGTTAACAGCGGTCATTTCTAGATAAAGTACAGAGGTATTCTGTACAAAGGAAGGATATAATTTTTCTTTCTGTCAAACAATGGAAAATTTGTTTCCTTAACGGATTTCCATGATTTCTAAAGTATTCATAAGGAATGTGTTAGTTTTATAATGAAGAAAAAAGCCTTCTGTTTCCTTTTCATATAAAGAGCATGTTTACAGACCGGAACAGATCTCTGCAAGATCAAGATGGTGAAAGCTGAGATGGAAGAAGAAAGAAGAGTCAAGTCTGTTGAGAGCCAGTGTTTAGTCTGACAGAGGGAACTCTTTGAGGACCAAAAGAATCTTCATACTCTTGAAGGGCTGCTATCGTGGAGATGACCGATTTTTCTTATTTTGCATGGCTTCAGAGCGAAGAACCAGGATCAAGAGATGGAAATTACAAGGAGGGAAATTTTGCTCGTAGGAAGAAAATCTAACCATCAGAAGCATTCTTAATGAAGAGGTGTTAAAGAAATAATTCTAAATGGAGTGAAATTAAAAAAATAAAAACAAACAAAACAAAGAAATAAAATAACCACACAGGCTAGTTTTCACCATCCAAGTGTGCAATTTCCCCTCCCCCTCAAAGTAATTCAAATAAGCACAAGACAGAAATGCTGGCACTGAGATCTTGGAAAATTTGTTTTACCTAATATTTCATATATAAAATGGTAATAGTAACAGTGCTATCTTTTAGTGTTGTGAGGATTAAAAGAATCCTATAAATAAAAGCCTAATATGCTAGGTGTCTGGTTGTCTGTTCAACCAACCAAAGAGTAATATTCTAATGATATGCTAAGGCTGCTCAACTGCTCGCTATGACATGCACTGACCACTAGGGGGCAGACAATTGACTGGTTGACTAGTAGCTATGATGTGCACTGACCACCAAGGGGCAGATGTTCCCACTGGTAGGGTGGGGCTGATTGGGACTGAGCCAGACAGGCCAGGCATGCCCTGGATCCCTCTCTGTCCTCCCTGGCCTACCAATCTCCTGTTTCTTCCCCAGCCCCAATCATGCACTGGTGGGGTCCCTCGGCCTGGCCTGTGCCCTCTTGCAATCCGAGACCTCTTGGGGGATGTCAGAGACTAGTTTTGGCCTGATCCCGCAGGCCAGGCCGAGGGACCCCACTGGTGTACGAATTCGTGCACCAGATCTCTAGTTATTACATAAAAAGCATTTGGTAGAGTGCCCACACAAGGTAGTGACTCATTATTTAATAGATGCAATTTTAATCATAATCTGCAATTATTGTGTTACAGGAAATTTGGTAAAGGTGCAACTATGAACAAGATGCTGGGAGTATTTTTAACCAGATTGTGTTATAGAATAAAAATGTTCGAAACAGATTAATTTTCAAATGTAGGAACCAATCATCCTAGTGTTTTATAATGCAATGGATGAATTTGAATATCTACCTTTTTAAAATACACACCGAATTAATTTTTATCACGTTCCTACCAAATGTGAGCACTTTAAAGTTTAGGTAACTGTCATGTTATGCTTTCCCAATCATGTAATAAACAGAAAGCCCATCATTTTAAGTGCCCCCCCCCCTTACATATACAAACATATTAAAACCCTTTTACATTTTTGTTTTCTCTAGTCTGTGTTTTACCCGTCCTCGGAGGCAGTCGGGCGGGCAGGTGTTTGCAATGGAGTGTGCACTTCATTGGAGTAGTAGGTGTCTGACAGTTGGTTAGCTCCCTCCCGCTGCCTGCAGCAGTGGGGCCTGTGGTGGACCACCCGCATGCTTCTTGGCTAACAAGGCACACTCTGGAAGAGAAACGGAGGGCACACTTGAGCTGGCCGTGGGTGACCCGGTCACTGTCACAATGACCCTCCCTCGGGGCAGCCAGGAAACAAGCTTTGCTAAATTGTTCCCCCCAACGCTGCAGGGGCCCCAGGGCCTTCCTTCCTCTGTGGGCCCTCAGGGGCACATCCATAACAGCCAAGGACATAAACCTCATCGGAAACAGAGAGTGGAAGGTGTTCCTAAGCAGTGTGAACACTTGCAGGTCCGCCCACACAAGGCCTCTGCCTCGCGGACAAAGGCTGAAATCCAATGCTTGCCCCCGATGGAGCCCTAACTGTTGGGGAAAACTTAGCTGATCGGCGCGCCCCCCACGGCCCTCCTAAAGAGCGGGGAGACCCGTTATTCAACAGAATCCGCAGCTGTGCTTCTGAGGCTTCGGGTATCCCGAACGAGGGAAGCCTTTTGCAGAGCGGGACCCCAAAGGCTGCGACTCCCACCCCTCCCGCAGGCCTGGAGGGGGACCCCAAGGAGGCGCCCCGGCGAGGACCCCGGGCCCCGGGAGCCGAGGTGGAGCCTCCGGGCATCGGACGCACCTGGGACATCTGCCGCCCCTTCCCTCCCCAGAGCTGGCGGCCGCGCGGGGCGTGGAATCCCGCCGCGGTCCGCACCTGCGGCCCCGGGGAGCTTGCGGGCAGGTGCGGAGAGGGAGGGAGGCCGCGGGGCCCGGGGCGGGGCCGCGGGCGCCTGTGACGGCGGCCGTGACCGCGGCGCTAGGTAACGCATTCTGGCGGGTGGCAGGCGGCGGTCCCGGTGCGGCGGGGAGCCACGGTGCAGCGCTTGGACCTAGAATCGGAACCGGAAGTGAGGAGAGAGGCCCCGAAGCCCAGCCCAGAGCAGAAAGGCGCTTATCCGCCGCCCCAGCCCTTGGCAGGGCCCCGCCCCGCCTCTCCTCCTCCCCGCAGGGCGCCCTCTGGCGGCGGCATCACTTTCTCCTTCGAGGGCTGTCCAATTTCTCAGAAATCCACCTATAACCTCATTGCCAGTCCTGTTTTCAGGATCTCCTTAAGTTCCTGTTTTCAGGATCTCCTTAAGTTCTCGCCTATCAAATACCCTGTCAGCTCAGCCCATTCCAAGTACCCAGCTTTCCATACTTTACCCTAACCTTAACCCTAAACCTAACCCTAAGGACTGGAATGAAAAAGGAAGGAGGGGAAGTAGAGATAGTGAGTACAGTCCACACTTAAATTTTTCTGTGAATGGAAGCAGAGAAATCAGGCCGGAACTGGCGTTAATGTGGGGTCAAGGGAGGACTTTTTTTTTTTTTTTTTTTTTTTTTTAACGGGAGGTATTGCAGAATGCTTGCTAATGGGAATGATTCAGTAGAACAGGAAAAAAAAAAAAAGTGATGATGCAAGAGTCCCAAAGATTTCCAAAACAAATAACCCCGTTTCTCAAAGCTCTTAGATTCCAGGACATGTGCTTTTCCAGCTGCTGCTCTACCCCCTGGAGTCTAACTGGTGAGGGTCCCAGATTTAGAGCAGGTGGGAGGCAACCACAGGCAAGACATGAACTTTCATGTCCAAGTTTCTCTTATCCATTATTACCTTATTATTCATGACATTTCACAATAGGATTTTTAAAATGAATCTTTATTTTAAAACACTTAAAATTATAGTGCTATATCTAGTTCAATAAGAGGAATTGTACATCAATTAAATGGTAGCTAAACTAAGAAGAGGTCAATCACACTTACTTGAGAAAACAATGCAGATGTCCTATTGTGGTTGTGGTGTTCAAGACCCAGCTGTTGTGGAAACGGGGTTAAACTTGCAGGTGACCCTGGATTCTTGAGCCTTTATTGCCTAACCCTCCTCCTTCCTGGGGGAGGGGGGCTCATGATCCCGGGGATCCCCTGACACATTCGGTCCTCTGTGGAGAAAAAGGACCATCTGGGAAAGGCTGGGACTTGGACTCAAACTTGCCCAGCATTTGCCTGTTGCAATCATTTTCTTTCCTTAACTCGATGAATTTTCAGTCGACATGGCTGTGTTCCAGTTTCCTTGAGGGTATTTATTTATTTATTTATTTGGCACGGAAGATTCTCTCCTTTCTATAGAAGTGCTTCTCTCTAATTTCTTGCTCATGTGTTCTGCCATCTTCTCATATAGGTTGCAAATCTTCACCCCAAAGGGCCTGACAGTCACTGGCTTGCGTCATTGATCTATTATTCTCATTACACCGATTCTTTCACAGACTTCATCAAAGTCAGAACACTTTTGCCTAGCACCTTCACAATTCTTGAAGTGTGTTATCTCTTTACTATCAAAACCACCACCACGGCACATACCAGCATCTTCCAGGGAATTGCATAGAGACGTGGGACTGTCTCGAGCTTTCAGGAATCACCAGCAGAACACTGCACAGGTGCTCCAGGACTGGCTGAAAGGTGAATGCATGGCAGGCAGTTGGCCCTCCGCTGGTATTTCAAGGGTTCAGGAAGCCCCAGTTTGGGATGCCATTAATGCTGGTGTTCTTGTTCCAGCATTACAAAGGGTTCAACAATCTGGAGAGAGGCTGTGTGTAGATTAAATAAGAGTCCAGATTCAAAAGATAATTTTGAAAGGCATTGGGGGTCAGAGGAGCTTCAGCTAAAGGAGCTAAAGGTTTCTCCTTGTCTCGGGATCCTTGCTTTTTATTAACATAATTTGTCCTAGGGCAAGGTGGAGATAATACACTTCAAAGGGTAGGGTACAGAAGCATTATAAGATTGGGGAATTAGTTTACGGCTGTTCAGGTGTTTAGCCAACAGGAGGCAATAACATGTAGATTAAGATGCCCTGAGCTGTCTGGCAGCAAACAATCATCCTATTCAGGTTTGGGGGAAGTGCCTTCCAGCTGTTCCAACAGGTGATTATCCCAGTGTAATTTTAATAGTGCCCCTTTCACCCTCATAAGTGTTCCAGTTGTCTCTGGTTTTGAGCCTGGTGAGTGCTGCTGAGGCAGCGTGAGCATCTCCTGATTGGGTGTGAGCCGTGTCAGGCACAGTGGGGCTGGGATGAGCAGGAGTGGCGGGTGGCGTTGGACTTCGGGTTTCAGCCCAATCCCTGCAGGCCACCCAGAGGGACCTCACCCATGCACAACTTCGTGCACCGGGCCTCCAGTAGGAATATAATACCGAACGCTTTCTCTTCTACGGCTAGCCCTGATTTTAAAAGTGCATTGCTTCATTAGTCCAAAAGAAGTGACACTGGTACCTTGTGCAGCCCCCAGCTTTTCGGTCCCACTGTGCTGTGCTTATTGGTATTAGAGTGAAAAGTTGGGAAGGCGGGTTTGTTTAGGCTAAGAACCAAGACTTCAGAAAGGATTTATTGTCTTGGGCAAGGTCATACATAACCCTGGTAAAGGTTTGATTGGCAAGTGAAAGGCTCATGCATCAGAGAAGTTGCTGACTTCAGTGATGTATAACCCCTGGCTCCATGCCTCCTCCATTCCTCTCTCAGACTGCCATCTTTGCCCTCTTGCTGCCCTCCGATGTAGGACATGGCCAAGATTGACAGAGAGAGAAGGTTGAAGGGCAGTTGTTAAAATGTCACCTCTCCAGACTGAAATCCAAATGGCTTAATTTACCATGATGTGTTTTAATAAATGAGAGTGAAAACCGAAGAGGTTGTGGTTTCTAATCAAACAAAGTAATGCTTTAGCTACTGAAAGGTGGATGGTTTAATTGGTAGGGGAACACATGTTAATTAGATAAAAAAGATATATTAAGAGGAAACTAAAAACATCTTTGCCACAGTTAGACCTATAGCTGGTTTGTGGTAAAAAAAAGACACACATGGAAATTACGGAGTCAGATGTTAATATTTTAATCTATTGCTTTGTAACTTCAGTGACTGTTTTAGTTTTATAATAAAAACAACCTTTGCATTTCACTGCAGATACTTTAACATAGAAACAATATTACTGGTTTTCAGTCACAGTGGGTTTTGTTCTGTTTGAGTACTCTGCCTTTCCTGAGGATGTACTGATTCCTTGATGATAATAACCCTTAACCTCAGAGCTAGACTCAGGCTGCAAAAATGATGTGTACTTTTGCCTTCTGTATACTGCTGAATTTAGGCGATTGCATGTTAGTTTAACATTTTTAAGTGGTTAACTGAGTCTTAGGTGTACAGTATATTCTATAGAATATAACCAGAGGATCTCAGAGAATTTTTGTGGTGGTGGTTATTGTTTTGATCAAAGAATGGTCAAAGGATTTAAAATTGGTTAAGTACAAATGTGGAGCATTTTCTGCCCTCTAGTGGTAAAAAGCAGTTTTGCAATATTGGTTACATTTCAGTGTTTTAAATTATAAGGGAAAAGCTACATGCTTAAATTATAAGTGGTTTGAAAATTATAGAGGTACATTACTATAGCTAATTGGTATTGTTGCATATTTTAAGAAAGATACACAATATTTTTATGTTTATTAACTACAATATACTAATGCCGGGAAATCTTGCAAGAAGTAAAATAAATTTTGAGATAATTTTTCTTTGGGATTAAATAGTATTTCTCTACCTCTACAAAGAGTATTAATTCAACATTAATCTCATTATAATTTAATTTCACTCCTGATTCTAGTTGTGACTTTCCTGTTTGACTCCTTTTATATGTTAGTTTCTATATTTAGGAGAATAATGGGCAATACTTCCCATTTCCTAAGCCACACACAGGAATGAATGTATTACACGAGTGTTATATTATGAAAGGAAAACTTCATGATACACGAAAAAATAGGCCATTAGGAAGAATTTTATAAAGCACTGAAGTTCAAAGTGCTATAAAATAGTTCATGAATGATTTTTGACTATTCTTTTTTTGTTTCCCCCTCAGGAAAATTAAACTATCCATACTCTTAATTTTCATTACTGCTATGAAATAAATACCTCCTCACGCCTGAAAATTTCAGATATTTACAGAGAACCATTGGCTCTGGCCCCAGCTGAGATGATAACATAGTTCAGGAGATAAAAAGATGAGCAAAAGTTACTGCATTCAAAATATGCTTAAAGGGAATATAGGAAAAATTTAACATTCTGGTGAAAAATGTGATACTTCTACCTAACATATTACTCGGTCAGAATCAGGGCATCTCTAAAAAGCTTGAACCTTGGACCTGGAGGGTATGATGCTAAGTGAAACAAGTCAGTCAGAGAAAGACAAATACAATATGATCTCACTGAGATGTGGAATCTAATGAACAAACTAAATCAACGAACAAAATAGAGATTGAGGCACGGATACGTGGAACAGACTGACAGCTGTCAGAGGGGAGAGGGGTTGGCAGACTGGATGAAAAAAGGTGAAGGGATTAAGCAAAAAAGCTTATGTGTATAGCCTGGAGACAGACAAAGGAGTGGTGATAGCCAGAGGGAAAGAGGGGCGTGGGGGTAGGTGGAGTGGGCAAAGGGAGGAAATACTTTGCTTTGGGCGATGGGTGCGCCATGCAGTGTGCGCAGCTGATGTTTCACTGAGTTGTACACTTGAAACCTGTATGGTTTTGTAAACTAGCGTCACTCCAATAAATTTAATTTACAAAGCATCAATCTTATTGTTGTCATAGGAATTATTTTTGGTAGGCAAAATAATGCTAAAGCTTTGGGTATGGTATTATGTAGGTATTAATAGTCTGTGTATAATTAGAGAATAGATTATGTTGAAAGGGAAGTGAAATGCACTTAATGCCACTAAATTGTACATTAAAGATGGTTAAAAGGGTAAATTTTATGTTATGTCTATTTTCCCACAGTAAAAATAAAAAAACAAAACAAAACACAAAAAGCAAACTACATAAGAAAGGCAAATGAAATCTCTCAGATTTTTAAAACTTCTAGCAACAATGAAAAAAAGTTGCCTCTCAGGAACTCAGGGTCACTTAATAAACAGTAATTTAAAATAAACATTGGATGAAATAAAGAGGGACAAACATTCGCCACACAGTATTTTCCTGATTCTAGCCTGACTCTAAGAAGCAAAGTGATTATATTTCCCATAGTGGGTAACAGACTTCCGTCTGGGGGCAAGGAGGGAAAGACTGAGATACTCAAATATTCCTACTGCTCATGTCAGTGAATTTTATTCTGATTTCATTCCTTTACTGCTTTGTCCTAATTCACAAGTGAGATCTGTAGGAGACGGGAAATAACCCAGAGATGGAAAGACCAGACCCCCTCCTGCAGAGGTTCATCTACTGATGCCTCCACTTGCCAATGACCACATATTTCAGTGGCTCTCTTGACTGTTCAGTTCTCCATCGAAGCAGAAACTGATAGCTGAGCTTTATCGTCAACAATAGCACTTTGGTCATGGGTGGGGGAGATCACTATTGCTCCTTTAGAGTCTAAGATAAAAATGGTCCAGTGCTTATTCTGTGACGTTTTTACCCTTTATAGTCATTACTGAGAGTTATTTATTACTGATAAGGTAGGCACCCCTTTACCTGCTCTTAAGATAAACACTTTATGAAAGCTGTCCAGGCATCTATGGTCTTTTTCTTTCCTTCCTCTTCCCCCCCCTCTCTTCTTTCCCTCTTTATAAAAGCTGTATTAAGTGAGATTAATTCAACATAAAACAGTGAGATTTATTCCTGCACTCTATGGCATCATGTTTTCTTTTTAAAGCTCAATTCAACAAATGTTTCCCGAGTGCTTCACATGTTTGAGGGCTGGAAGGGAGGAGGCTGTGTGGTGGAGGACAGGGCAGTGGATGAAGGAGAAGAGCACAGATTCTGAAGTCAAACAGATCTCATTGGAGCCCACTTGTTAGGTTCGTTTCTTCAGAGTGTTCTTCCTTTTTAAAAAAAATGTACTTTTATTGATTTCAGAGAGGAAGATAGAAACATCGATGAGAGAGAACCATTGATTAGTTGCTTCCTGCACACCTCCTACTAGGGATGGAGCCCACAACCCAGGCATGTGCCCTTAACGGCAACTGAACCTGGGACCCTCCAGTTCGCAGGCAGACACTCTACCCACTGAGCCAAACTGGCTAGGGCTTCAGAGAGTTCTCACGTGTAAAAATGAGTAAAACAGAAATGGGTAAGACAGCATTAAATGTTAAAACAGACACAGTTATAACAATAACCAGTCCCTATTTTTATTAAGCTGGGGAGGGAATATGAAAGACAGCCCAGTGCAGTGGTTCCTAATCAGGAATGATTTTGCACCCCAGGAACCATCTAGCAAAGACTGGAGACAGTTTTATTTGTCACATTTGGCGGTGGTGCTACTGCCATCTAGTGGGTAGAGGCGATGGGTGCTGTTACATACCCTCTGGACACAAGGCTGCCTACCGCAACAGAGAATTACCCCCCAAATGTCAACTGTATTGACCTTGGCCTAGTGAAAGAAAAAAAGAAAATGTTATGTATTTCATATAACAAGGAAGTGAGCCCATAGAAGCTGGGCAGACCATCTAGTTTTCTAGTTGTCCACCCAATGACCCTGCTTATTTTTGCCATTGTAGTAGTGGCTTGGGCGGTGTATCCAGTGGAGAAACTACATTTCCCAGCTTCACTTGCCTATTGGGACGGCCAATGACACGAAAGATGCTGGTGATGATCTTTAAGGGGCCCTTGGGAAAAGAGCACCCCTTTGCCCGTTTCTTTGTGTTTGTTGCCTGGAAGGGGCCGTGATGGGCTGGTGGGAGCCATGTGCTTAGGACAGAGGAGTGGGAAGATGGCAGGAACCTGGATCCCTGATGACTGTGGAGTTTCCATACCAGCCCAGAACTGCTTCCTTCCAGACATTTTTATGTGAGAGAAAAGTTTTACTTGGTTAGCCCTGGCTGGGTCACTTGGTAGTTTGGCGTGTTGTTCAGTACACCAAGAGGTTGCAGGTTTGATTTCCGGTCAGGGCATTTGCCTAGGTTGCGTGTTTGATCCCGGGTCAGGGTTCGTACCAGAGACAATGTTAAAACAATGTTATTTAGGTTTCTCATTACATGCAGCTGCATCCACGTTTGAACTGGGTTTTGAAAGATTTAGACAGAAAAGGGGCCTTACAGGTGAAGGAATTGGAGTGAAAAAAGGTGCAGAAATGTGCCAGGAATAATATATAGTTTGATAAGATCCAGAGGAGAAGTGTCACATAATGTCTGCAGGAAGAACTTTAGGGAAAAAAGTACACACACACACACACACACACACACACACACACACACACACTCGTGGAGGCCAAGCCCTTTCTTGCCCATTTCATTTTGTTGGTCACACTTAGGTGAACACTGACCTTTCATTTTTCTCACTGAGAAATTGGTCTCTGAGTCAGTATATTTCTTCCCCTTTTTGTGTTTCTCAAGGTCACTGTCATTGTATGATGTATGAAATGTGGGTCTGAGATCACATGGAAGTTGCCTTCCATGAAAATCGTTGATGTATAATGTGCCATTCCCAGTTTTCCCCGCAGAGCCATGACAGTCCACTCAGCTTTACAGGATGCCCGAGCTTCCGGTCAGGCCCGATCTGGGTGGGATGTCCTTGGAGAAGGGAGGTGTTGGAAGAGAGAATGTTTTGGGGAATGAGCCTGG
Source organism: Pipistrellus hanaki (assembly GCF_964339955.1). Taxonomy (NCBI): domain Eukaryota; kingdom Metazoa; phylum Chordata; class Mammalia; order Chiroptera; family Vespertilionidae; genus Pipistrellus; species Pipistrellus hanaki. The sequence continues at coordinate 5,374,695 of NC_140512.1, forward strand.
GGAGGCACATCGAGGAGAGGAGCACTTCGATTTTGTGCTGCTGCAGAAAGCAGGGATTTGGAGGAGGGGCAGATTGAACTTGAGTGATTCTGATTATTTTGGCATTATGTTCATAAGCACTTCAATGGGCAATCAGACTATTCATTTATAAATTGAACTAGATATTAATTTAAAATAATTCTAGAAAGAAAATGTCTTCTATTGCAGTTGTTCTTGAACTTCATGGGATCACAAACCCCTGAGAGAATTTAACCCCAGAACTCCAAACTGCCCCTCCCCAAAATGAACCTAGATGTGTAATGATTCAGAGAAATTGTCATTTTCAGAAGCTATAAATATTCTTTAAAAGGAGAGATTTATCTTTGTTGCAAAAGGTGTCAAAAATGAAGTTTTAACTAACACTCCAAAATATAATAGATGTGAAATTCCTAAGGCAAGATCACCATTTGCAGACTTCTAAAAAAATTATTGAGTTGAAAGAGAGGGGAAGAGAGAGAGAGAGAGAGAGAGAGAGAGAGAGAGAGAGAGAGAGAGAGAGATGTCAATTTGTTGTTCCACCTACTTATGCATTTATTAGTTGATTTTTTGTATGTGCCCTGACGGGATCAAACCAGCAATCCATGGTGTATCAATGGAGCTACCCAGCCAGGGCTGTTGGCAGACTTTTTGAAGAAAGTCGTTCTTCTAGTTCTCAACTCTCCCACCTCTTGGAGGCTGTTTAAGGATAGGATTTGGGTTTATGAGGAGATTTGTTTGGAGAGCGTGTCACCTTGCTGTGAATGCCCCTTACCTCTGCCCAGATGTCCCTTCCCCAGGGAGGGGCTTCCATAGGAGGAGGGCACATACTCCGTGTGGTTAAGAGAAGCAAAGAACTGGTGCCCGACTCCAGGCCAAAAAGCTAACGCGTCTGGGGGAGGCAGAGCAGAGGAGGGCCTCCAGTGTGGAGGGTGAGCCGATGGAGGGTGATGCCTGTTGTAGAGGACCCAGAGAAAAATGGGCATGGGTGGAGGGGGTGCCTGTGTCCCAGGGTGAGGGCTGAGGCCAGCCTAGGGTTTGGAAGGTATCACGGGAAACAGAAGAGTTGCCGGGAGGGCACCCCCTGCCCCTGCAGTAGTGGGCGGTACCATCCTCTGGGTCCCAGGAGTGAATCTGGCGATTTACTAGTATTTATTGTGTAGCGGGATGTTTCATGATACTTCCTCTGCTGCGCAATCCTGGAGGTGCAAAGGCACTAAATACTGTGTACATTGCAGTAAGTAGTCTTACCGACGGCCCCTGCTCCCTGAGCAGGGCAAAGAGAGGTGGAGACACATAGGAGCAGCAGGGTGGCAGTGGAGGGGCAGCCTGCAGTTCTGCCCTTGGCATGGCAAGTGGGGTTTGCGTTTTCTGTGGATCAGGTGGATGCTGAGAAGGTGGCAGGCCTGAGCAGTAAATGGGCATGTAAATGGGCATGGGGAGTAGAGACAGGATGGGGGTGGTTGGAAGAGATCAGGGGGGTCCCTGTTGTGCTTCCCAAGGACTCACATGCGGAAGCAGCAATATATATATATTTAAATATATTTTATTGATTTTTTTACAGAGAGGAAGGAAGAGGGATAGGGAGTTAGAAACATCCACTAGTGGGTTGTTCTTCTATGGGCCTCCCAGGTCTCAAGGGCAAGTTTTTGTTGACTGCAGGTGTGCTCATCTTCACGATGTGTTTTGGACCCCAAACTTTTAATTCCTCGAAACGGAAACTTCTTTTCTTTTTACCTTTAAGGTTTCCTCTATGATATCATTAGAAATGAGAATTAAAATTATTTATTATTGTTATGAGCAACAGAGTTGAACCCCAAATGAACTTAAACTCAGACTTTAATCTGTTGAATGGTTAAAGCTATAACCAAAGCATGTGTTTTCATGCACATAATAATTGAATAAATAATTTGCATTAAGTTTCTGAAAGCAATCTGGTCTCTCTGTCCCTGGCCTATTGTAAGAGAACTATAAAATATTAATCTATAGAGTGAACACAGCAATGTGTTCAAGCAGGAGGAACAGAATGAGGCATTGGAATGAGACAAATGTTTATTTTACTGCAGTTATCCTTTTTCGGCTTTGGGTTCACATTGCTTATGGAGTATTTCATATATTTTTATATTTTGATTTTGGAGAACCCACCCATTGCCTCTTCATTTCTCTTGTGAAGGCCACGGTGGTGGGAACACGGACACACAGATGCTAGCCTGGTTCCAGGGTGCAGCTGGAGGAGGCTCTTCCGCCAGTTCCTATTCAGAGTTTCAGTCTAAAAGCATTTCTCAAGAAACGGATTGTATTTTTATTAGTATATAAGTTTTATTTTTAGTAAAGGACCAGTTAGTCTGTGGGTTACTGCCCCAGTAACGTGCCAACTTTAAAGAAACCATTTAAAATACAGCAACTGTATAATTAGATTTATTTAATCACGAAAGTTTGTCCATATAAAGATTTTTAAATGATTAGTTTCTGATTGTAGAAAGTAATTTATACTCATTTCGGCAAATTTGGAAAATACCTAAGAGCACAAGGAAGAAAATAAAAATAACTTGCAAACCCACCATGTAGGGATATTTTAGTTAGATTTACCACTAAGTAGAAAATATCAATGTCATATTGTTTTGTTTGTAGTTGAAGACAGTTCAAATGTCCAGCTGAAATGTATCCAGATCTTATTTTTTCAACTGTTTATCACAACTGTGTACTTCTGAGTCCACTGAAAATTATTAATGCACCCTGCGCTTGCTAAGCATCAGGCTCTGTCCATTCATGGTAATCGAAGGAGCCAGGCTGTTTGCTGTTGTGTTAACCCGAATTGTAAGGAATCTGCTGTCATGGGCATGCTGAAATTTGACAGAAAGCAAAGCACAAATGACCTCTTCCTTACTCTTCACAAAACCATCACTCAGGGCTAATATATAGTTAGTGCTAGTCACGTCAGATAGAGTTAAAGAGCTTACTTCAGAACATTTGTCATAATTTTCTCTGCTGTGAAGACTGCACATCATTAACTCATCTGCATGAAGATGTTTGATGTTAACAAGCTTGAAGTGGCTAAAGTAAAAAAAATGGAATCGTTTTGATGAAATAACTTGCATTTGTCCTAAATCTAGAATTAAATTGTTATGTGCAGCAAGATGTCTATGTCTACAAGAAGGGAAACTGGTCTTTTTATACTGTCTACAAACAAAGGCAAGTTTGCTTTACCGTGGAAATCAATCCCACATGTGTTAAGTGCTAATATTAATTAGAGTGTTTAACTAAAATACGTATGTAAGGAATGTGGGTAACTATTCTGGAAGACAGCAATGTTTCTGCTTACAGATTCATTAGCTTTGGAAATAATTTTCCTCATTAAAAAGGAGCTTCTAATGAGGTAAATTTGGGGCTATAGTCATTAAGATTCCGAACAAACAGAATGCATTATTTCTCTGAGCTCATACAAAAAATATTGGTGTTTGCATCCATTCCTGGGAGAAGGAAAAAATAATATTGAATATGTGCTAACCACATTAAAATTTTTTTATCCCCACAAAAAGGCATACTATTTTCAAAATGTCAAACAAAATTAAGAATGTAGAAAATAGGGGCTGGGTGAAAAAGGTGAAGGGATAAAAAAAAAAAAAAGTGAAAATAATTCTAAGTCCTATAATACCCAAATAAAATGCCATTAATTAACTTTTTGCAAAATGCTGTTTGGTTATTAAAAAGCTCTGGAGTAAATGTCAGCTGTAGCGTGAAGGGTGTGCAGAAGACCATGTGATAGGCATTTTGACAAACTGGCTGTCTCAGGAGAAGCTGGAGGCAGTTCAAGGCCTTTTGTATTTGCCCTGTGGGCCTTATTTGGCAAAACTGTATAAATCATTGGGATTTTATTTTTATGAGATGCTGCATCCTACCTTCTTCCTCAAAGCCCTTAAGGACCCCAGCAGGGGTTTGGCAAGGCACACACATGCTGATTTTGTGGTTCCCCTGGCCCATATTATTTAAGTAATCTCACACTGCCACAGGCATACAGACATCATGGCATAAGAAAAGAATTTGCAGAAATAAATGCTTATTTACTGAAATGCCAAAGAGACTCTCTTTTGGAGCAGCTGCCTGGTATTCTTAAAAGACCCACCTATCACTAGACTGCCTAGGTTCCAGGGAAATCATTCCTTGTTCCTACGTGTCCATCAAACCCTTTCAGGGGAAAAAGACTGATTTCCAACACTCTAGCTACGTCTAGACACAGACACTTAGAAGTGAATTAACGAAAGAACCAGCCATAAAATTGTACTTTTTGTGTCAAGAATTGTACCATCTTTATCCTCTCTCGCCAACCTATCATAGTCTGAGGTGTGAGATGGGCAGGAGTGGAGCCCTTCCTTTTTTAAATATATTTTTATTGATTTCAGAGAGGAAGAGAGAGATAGAGAGATAGGAACATCAACGATGAGAGAGAATCATTGATCAGCTGCTTCCTGCACTCGGTTGCAGGCTCGACCCACATCGGAGGACAGGGAAGCCCAAACCTGAGCATGTGCCCTGACAGGAATTGAATCTCAACCTCCTGATTCATAGGTTGATGTTCAACTACTGAGCCATGCCAGCAGGTCCTGAGGATAAAGCAGGACGTGGAAAACAACAGTGGGTGAACTCTTGGGTAGCACACATCACACTTGCCCATGGCCTCTCTTAGGCATTTGACTTCACTGGCCTCTTTTGTTTTGGTCTGTGGTAGCCAAGGATCCCCACAGTAAGAGGCAATCAATTCAGCTCATAGTCTAATGTTAATTTTGTAAAGCAGTTAGTGGATTATTTGGGTTTAATTTCCCTGAGGATTTAATACAGTGTTCTTCCAAATTGTTTCTTTGCAAACTGCTGATGGAACTTGCCTTTTTTTTTTTTTTTTTGTGGTCAGTAGATCCAAACTTTTGAGAAATGGGAGAAGCAAGGAGCAAGTTATGTTGGTTGAATTCACACTTTGGAAAAAGTAGAGGGAATGGCTTGGGTCTCTTTCAAAATATGTTTGTTTCTAACTTTAGCAGTTCACCAGTTTTCAGTGCTGCTACTTAGGGTTCTGGCACATCCACCCTTTGTCCAAGCCAAAATCCTTTGTAAGATTCTTTTTTAAAAATATATTTTATTGATTTTTTACAGAGAGGAAGAGAGAGGGACAGAGAGTTAGAAACATCGATGAAAGAGAGTCATCGATCAGTTGCCTCTTGCACACCTCCTACTGGAGATGTGCCCGCAACCAAGGTACATGCCCTTGACCGGAATCGAACCCGGGACCCTTCAGTCCAAAGACCGACACTCTACCACTGAGCCAAACCGGTTTCGGCCTTTGTAAGATTCTTGACTGTTTCCTCCTCTTTTCTGCCACTTCCTATTCTGTAGTTTAATGAACAGTTATTTCTAGTTTTGAGCTATTACATTCAATAGATTTTTTTTTTGAGCACCTATCATGTGCCACAAATTGTTTTAAGTGTTTTGTAAATTAACCTATCTATCTATCTATCTATCTATCTATCTATCTATCTATCTATCTATCTATCTATCTATAAAAGCCTAAGCCAAACAACCGAACTACTGGTTGACCGGTTGCTATAACACACACTGACCACCAGGGGGCAGATGCTCAATGTAGGAGCTGCTCCCTGGTGGTCAGTGCACTCCCACAGCCCACCTCCTACGGTCCCTCCCCCCTGCCATCTGGCCCCGATTGGCCCCGATCGCAGGTCAGGCCAAGGAACCCCACCTGTGCACAAGTTTGTGCACCAGGCTTCTAGTCTTTCATAAAAATCCCATGAGCAAGTACTATTATTATTGTTCTTACATTACAGAAAGGGAAACTAAGGTGCAGAAGGATTAACTTTCTCAGTAAGTGGCAAAGTCAGGATTTGAACCCATGCTGTCTGAACACTTACTCACTGTGCTAGTTTGCCCAATCAAGTCTGGTCTCTCCCAACTTCTGAGTAGCTCTTATGTGTTCATGTCTCTCTATTATTGCCATCACTCACCATTTTCTCCTGACTAGAACTTTTTCTCGGTCCTCCCAATTCTTCCTCCACAGTGCAATCAGAAAAAAATCTAAAACATACCATACAGTATATTTGATTTCTTCTTTAATACCTTCCTATGATTTCCCATTTCTCTGACAATCTTTAGAGAGCCTGCTTTTCATTTCTAGTACTCTTATTTCTCCCACATTCTCTCTCTCCACTCCCTGCATACTCTCTGGTTTATGACAAACTTCTTTCTGTTCTTCTAAGTAAGTGGATGTGCTTTCTCATGCCTCCAGCCCTCTGTTCATGATTTTCCTGTGGAATATTCATCCACTTCTTCCACCTTTTCATTGTTTGGGTCTCAGCTCAGGCATTACATGGCTGAGAAGTCTCTCCTGACTTCCAGCTCCAATTAATGGCTTTGTTCTCCCCCGGCCTTGCCTCTGCTAACTCGCATTTGTCTTGCTTGTTTCCCCTCCGCTGCTCTGGAAACTGTGAAGGCAGGACCCAGCTCATGCAGATCACAGTGGCATTTCCGTTGTCAGAGATGCTCAGGACATTTCACTTATAAATGAATGAATACATTTTTCATTAGTTTTGGAAATAGGAGCTAAAACTGAAGTTGTTTGTTAATTATTTTTCCCAGCTTAGGCTGTCGTCCCGAGCTTTCTCTTTGCTGTGACTTATACGTTATTGGAGCTTAAGTTTATTGGCTTGTCCTGAAATCATAACATGTTAACATCTCAGGCTTTCCAGTTCAGAGGCCTACATATGAATAGTCAGATATAAGCCGGCTGGATGTGAGTTTAGGTTTATTCTGTTACAGTGCAACTTACAGCTTACTGGGTTCAATACGTTCTGCTGGATCTTGCCTTGTGGAAGGCCCCAAACACCAGGAAGTCTGAAAAGAGACTACACAGCCCCATGGAGGGCTTTCTGACAATGCTTCGGGGTCTCCCACCAGGCAGCCTTCACAGACCCATGGGCTCCTCTGGCTGAGGCAAGAAAGGGCTCTCTGATTGCTTATTATTTCTCCATGCCCACTCGCTGCACCTCTGGCAGGCAGTTAGAGCGGGGACCACACCATTCCCATCAATCGGGAACTGAACTTATTGGAGTTGCATTTAGGATTTTTTAATGCTCCAGTAAAATATTTAAAATTAGAGTTTTGTTTTGTTTTGTTTTTTTTGCCATGGGCTGCAAGGCTTTATTTTTATTTATTATTATTATTTTTTAAATATATTTTATTGATTTTGTACAGAGAGGAAGGGAGAGAGATAGAGAGTTAGAAACATCGATGAGGAAGAGCCATCGATCAGCTGCCTCTTGCACACCCCCTATTGGGGATATGCCCGCAACCAAGGTACATGCCCTTGACCGGAATCGAACCCGGGACCCTTCAGTCCCCAAGCCCGCGCTATCCACTGAGCCAAACCGGTTTCGGCTGCAAGGCTTTATTTAAATCTTTATGTAAGGAGACAAATGTACTACTATTTGTAATACTTTAAACAATAAAATAAAAAAAAATTAAAAATAATTAACTAACTAAATAAATCTTTATGTAGAAGGGCCAGCTCACTCCACACATTTATCTATGTCCCCTGAGGCCATGGCGAGTCTTACCAGGGAGGTGGTGAATTTTAATATCCCAAGGAGCCTCATTATAGGGCCCTTCTCCTCACCCTCGACCCAGAAGATCACTTCCAGGACGGTTGTTGCCTTTTGACACTGTTTAAGTCTTCCTTCCCATCCAAGCACAATCCAATTGCTCTATGCAGAAGAATTTATGGCATCATAGTTTTATTTTGCATTTCATGATTGCAAAGTATTTTGTAGCCATTTGGTAACTAATTTCAGGCCCTCTTCAGAGGGTGGGTGGTGGATCTACTGTATAATTCATTTCCGAATTATGTATGCAGAGGGAAAGAAATACCTGCCTAGGTTTCAAAGAAAACCGTCTTATGCAAATTGCATAAAATTACTGTTTTAAAAATGTGTGGCGGTGCCTTTGTTTCAGGATTTACGAGCGGCTTGTTATAATGAGCTTGTCACATTTGGGTAGCAGCGGTGTGTTTACTTCTCCGCTTTTTATTATGACAGATGCCAGCACCGGGGCCTTCGAGGTGCCGACACGAAAGGGAGACAAAGATGATGCCGCCCTGTCCTAAAAGCGGTTGAAATTCAATTCTAGTTGACGTACCTTAAAGAATCAATTTGTACAATACAAGAATAAACATTAAATATTTATAAAAAAATAACTCACACGATTTATTCTAGAAGGTTATTAAAACGGCAAGGTCCCTGTGTCTAAAGGGCATATTTCAGAACTACATACTGAGCAGACGTGCAGTGCCAGTGTTAGCTCTTGCTCTCTCAGTGTTAGTTCTGTAATGTCACAGAACATTTTAAAGCACTTGTGCGGGGCTGTGTAGGAAGCAGCCGCTCTACAGCACAGCTTTCCAATTCCAGCTTTTACGCCTTTTAATGTGCATTTTTATTGACATTTTTTTCCTTGCAGGAAAAATGTGTGATTTTTACTGGCCTGGCAGGAGGTGGTGGTACCTCTTGCCAAAGTGTCAGGAAAACTCAGAATTCTCTACTTGAGGGACAAAGACCACATGTTTAGTTAAAACAACACGTAGCTTTCATACAAATATAGGTAATGGAAACCAAGACTCTTACTTGGATTTTTCCCCCCTTTGGCTATTTGCTTTTGATGTTTTAAATATAAGTCAGCAGCCACCTTGTAATGCCAGCCCAGCAGAATAACTCAGTTGCTTACAAAAGGTGCACTTTTTCAATATCTTGTTTTTAATTTTTAATTTTTTGTTTTGTTTTATTCTTGTTTTGGAGAGTTCTGCTCTAAAAAGGAGAAAGTGCTCTTCAAATAATAATTTGCTTTAATAAAAAGAAAATGTTAAGCTGTCAATAACTGAACAAGGACCTAGTTGAATCCTTATGCTTTTTCCTCCAGCCTGACCACACTTTCACTGGGGAGGAAATCTGTGGCTTAAACCTACACCAATGAGCGTTTGGGGACATTAACAAAGGACAACTGTTTGCCCATCTCACACAGGAACGAGGGCAGATGGGTAGCTAATAAAAATGAGCATCATCAGTAAGTCACCCTGGCTGATTTGGCTCAGTGGATAGAACATTGGCCTGAGGACTGAAGGGTCCCAGGTTTGAGCCTGGTCAGGGGCACATGCCCAGGTTTCGGGCATGATCTCCAGTGGGGAGTGTGCAGGAGGAAGCTGATCACTGATTCTCATCATTGATGTTTCTCTCTCTCTCCCCACCTCTCCATTCCTCTCTGAAACCAATAAAAAATAAAATAAAATAAAAGTTAATGTAATCCTATTAAATACCTAATGAATTTAATTCTATACTGGGTGTTGTACCCGGTGAGTTTAAGAAATTAGATATTTCCCCTTTGAGAACTTGTAATGGAGAAAATAGACAAAGCTGGTAAAGGTTTTAATGCTCAACCAGGTGTATAATCTTTAGGTACACTAGCCAATTATAAACAGGCTGGAATGACCCAGAGCAGTTGTATAATGGTAGGCGTTGGCTGATGGGCTCTGATAGAACCCTCTCTGACTCATTGATAGGAGTAGCCAATGATCCATGATCTAGAAGCATCTAATGGGGAAGAGGGATGTAGATCTTACAGAGAATACTATCTGTCTATATACTCTCCCTCAACTTTTAGGTAAAAAACAATGGAATCACCCTTCCTATGATAAATTGATTTTTAGAGAACGAGGAAGGGAGAGTGAGAGAGAGAAAGATCGATGTGAGAGTGAAACATCATTCAGCTGCCTCCAGCACACCCACCACCAGGGATTGAGCCCACAACTAGGGAATGTGCCTTGACTGGGAATCCAACTGGCAACCTTCTGGCACCACACTGGCCAGAGCTGTTTCCATATTTTTTTTAGTTTGATTTGTTTCTTTAGAGTTACCACTTCAAAACTTCCCTTAATGTATATCTTAACTTGACTCAACTTGGGTAAAAATATCCAGGGAGAAGGAGCCCCAGAATCTTGGGCTAAGCAGTGCACGGTGAAAGAGGGAATAGGAGAGAAATCACTGTGGGCTCACTTTGGACCTCCCTGTTTCTTGAGCAGTTTCCTATTCTTGTAAATGTTTTGTAGCTCAGGCTTTTATATTGGCACAGCTGCAAAACCAGGCTCTCCTCTATCTGATATATTACTCAAACTCCTTGGTTGCATGTTACTGAAATTTCTAACGTGTTTAAGCATAATGGGGAATCTATTATGAGGATACTGGGATGCCTTATGAGCAGGGTAGGGACCTATAGAACATGTGGAGTCTAGGACTCAGATCACCATTGGGACCCTCCCGGATTCTCACATCTTTCAGTACATCAGTTTCATTGTCCCCTCCGACTGCTGTCTTGATTTTTCTACTTCTTTATCAATTTGTTAGTACCTTCTGAGTTTACATCTTCAATTTCAGCTCCTCCCTTCCCCCCTTTAAGAAACTGCCTTATCTCAGATTCAAAATATCAGGAAGGATTCTGATTAGCCCAGTCTAGACAAGGTGCCCTATTCTGAACCAGTCATCTGTGGCCAGGAGTGGGACACATTGAACTAACAGAAAATCCTATTGCAAACCTGGGAAGGGGTTGGGGGAGGGTGATGCTACTGGGAAGACAATAAAAAAGTTGTCCAATACAGCTGGATAGATACAGAGTAAGGGAGAATCTGGACTCTTCTCTCCCTGTTCAGAGCGAAAACTACTTCCCAAGCTGATGAACAAACTAAGTTCCGAGTTGCATCCCAGGGACCACGTAACCATTCTGTGTTGGTGTGGGCACGTCTCTGTTTCTCTCTAAAGATGCTGAAGCGGTCTCTATCCTCGACTGGTGATTCCAGGAGACAGTGCTTTCATCTATGCCATCTGGGCTTTGTCTTTGCAAGCAGGTGTTCTTGTGTGATATTTTTGTGGCTCATGTGGGGCTTTGGGGGTAAAAACAAAACAAAACAAATTCTAGATCTTCCTTCCCCAGGGGCAGCGGAGGGCACAGTTCCCAGCTATTTCTCTATAAATCCATCAAACGCAGTGCCAGCTTTCAGAGCCTGTGAGATCCCCTCTCTCCCCTGGCAGGTGAGAGCCCTGGCTCAGGTGTTTCTCTTTGGCATTTGGAGGGGCTCCTGCTTCCAGTGTTGTTCTCAGCACCAGAAATGAAGTGCTATCCTGAGAATTTCAAGACCAGGTGGTTTGGTCCCTAAATGGTCCTCAACTCCCTTTTAACGTCGGCCTGTAAAAAAAATGTTTCCCATCCTTTGATTTGCTGTGGTGATACCTACTTGCCTCATGTCTTCCCACTGGGTTTTATTAAGGTCGGAGGAGTTCTGTGACCTTGAATAGGGTGGTTCATTGTTTTTTGAGCAAGAAAGTTTAATTTTCTATTAAGCTGGCAGATTTGCCATTCTCTATCTGACACTTGGATAGTCTTCTCTTGGGAACACTCCAAAATTTCCTCCATTATATAATGAACTGTGTGGAGATCAGTAAGGACTGTTTATTTTGGAGATAGTAAAAATAAGACTCTTGTGAATACTTACAAATATAAGCATATATCCTTTTGGTAATTAGCTTCATTGTTCTTTGTCAGGTTTTTTTTTTTTTTTGACAGCATTTACACTAAATTAGAAATAGCAATAATGGGACATCCTAGTTCAGTGCTACCAGCATATCTTGTCTACAATAAAAATATTTGCTTTCAGTGACAGGAAGTATTGTAGAAGTGTTCATTAAAACAATTTGATAACTGTGTATCCATTATTAATAACCCAAGGCAGGGAATTACGTGACTCATGTAACCAATAAGGAAGCTGCCATTTTCATAATTATAAAGAATTCATATCACATCCATTTACTATGCTATATCATCACTTGACCCATTTATGGCTCATTTTGAAAGAGTAAGATTTAAAAATTCATAACGTTTTTTAAATGAAAAATCTGCCAAGAAACATCTCCTCTTCCATGTAAGAGGCCAGGCCATTCGGTCCCACACCCTTCTCCTCTAACCACACTCCCAGAGGAAGTTCAGGATGTCCTGGGTCATTATATTGAGCTATATCATCCAACATTTTACAGTTCCTCAGGATAGAACCGCGCAGAGGATGCACGCTCTCCTTCTGGAAGCCTTCTGAGGGGCCATTTGTGAGCAGGATAGTTGGAGTGCGAGTGAGTGATGCAGGTCCTGGAACAAATTAAAGCCATGGAGTGAAGGCGGCCACAGAGTCCGCTGGGCTCTGATCAGTGGCTTAAGTCAGTTTCTCCATTTGGAGAAAACACCGGGCAAATACTCAGCAGGCCTGGCTGGGTCATCAGCCCAGAAGTTGATCCCAAATGTTGGTTACTGGTAGCTTGCTACCGCTGCTGCTTTTATCCTTACCACCTTCAATCTAGACTAATTGTGGGGTGGGGCGAAGAGGAAGTGGGACGCAGGCTTGGGGGAAGGAGGGCATAATTGAAAGTCTGGTAGAAGATGCATGTTTATCTTCTAGGTTTTCTTTCTGGCACTGAAGAGAGAACCAAGCCTAGTGAATAGTTCTTGGCCTATTATTCCTTTCCCTCACCTCCACCCCAATCTGAAGTTATTGAACTTAGAGCATCTTGTAATTAGGGTGAAGGAGATCCCCAGATTTTGGTCACACCTGAGGACCTGGACAGCATTGTTTTTAATACGTGGTAACATTAGTGCCTAAAGACTAACTCCTTTCACACGTGATCCAATTGCATCTCCCTCTCTGTGGATGGGCCTGTGACCAACAGTTGCTGAAGTGATTTTGATGAGATGTGACATTTGAGGACCATGCCCACCGACCAAAGAATCAGAGCTATATTAACCAACATTTTACAGGCTACAAAATATACGCTGGTGAGCATTTATTGCTGGTACTAACAGCTCGAACCAAGTTTCCTAAGCCTACAGAGCAGACCTCTGCTGCTAATTTTACTATCAACAAATAAAGGGAAATAGGAAACAATATGGAATGAGAGTGTTTTTGGAGGGTGTTACACGCTCAGGTAATCTGTAGGAAGGGTGACTTTTTCCCCTTAAAGCTAAAAAGGGACTCAATTTGCACAGAAATAAAATGGGAAAAATATAATGAAGTAAGAGTTATAACCAGAGATACTGCACTGGCCTCTCAGGACAGCAGTGATTTACATATTAAGGCATCCACAAGGGAAATGTTAAAAACTCTGTAGGGACATTTCCAATATGATGGATAGAACTTTAATATTAATATAAGATTCATCATCATAATGTAAGTTATAGATCTAAATTGCCCTTCATCCATTGAATCAGTCCTTCCCAGCACAGGCAGCACATGCTTTAAACAGTGTCATGTAACAGGTCTGAAGTCTTTATTTGTAGTTTCTGAAGTTCTGTTCACAGAAATAGTGACCCGCTGAATCATTCATCTTTTATTGTGTTATCTAGGCCATCTACATTTCTTCCCTTTTTATTAATATTTAGTACACCTTAAACAATACTTAAATTGTATTTTTTTTTTTACAAATAGAAAAAGTTACTATTTCACATACATGCAGTGCGTTTAAAGGGAAGAGTTGATTATTAATCTACTTATTGATGATTATACAAAGAAGAAGAGTGTTTGGTAGTTGTCTATTGCATCATCAGGGACCCCGGGCATGTATATTTTTCAGTCATTTCACTCTGGGTTTCCCAGTCTTGTTATACTGACATAAAAAAACAACAACAAAAAACCCCCACACATTCTCATGCAGGGGTCTTCAAACTACGGCCCGCGGGCCACATGCGGCCCACAGAGGAGTCTGATCCGGCCCGCCAGGTTTTTTGGGCAGTGAGCACAGCCGAGGTGTTACAGTAGGAATTAGTAGTTCATATAGTCCGGCCCTCCAGCTCTCTGAGGGACCGTGATCTGGCCCCCACTTTAAAAAGTTTGAGGACCCCTGTTGGCTTTACTAGAATTCATCCTGTAAGACAATGGCAACCCTTTGGAATGAGAATGATTGTAGTGTCGTAGCAATAATAATAAAAAACGTCATGACTTGTCTGCTGCTTTTTTAAAAAAAAATATACATTTTATTGATTTTTTTTTTTTTACAGAGAGGAAGGGAAAGGGATAGAGAGTTAGAAACATTGACCAGCTGCCTCCTACCCGCCCCCTCCCCTGGGATGTGCCCGTAACCCAATGTACATACCCTTGACAGGAATCGAACCTGGGACCCTTCAGTCCGCAGACCAATGCTCCATCCACTGAGCCAAAATGGTTTCAGCTGTCTGCTGCTTTTTCCAACAGGAATTTGAAGATTCATTGGTGGAGCATATAATAACTTATTCTTATCTTAGTTCAAGATACACATGACATTAAATCCATGAGTACAGATCACGAATAAAGTGTGACTATGAACAAGTCAGACCCTCAAGTTCTATAAAGAAAAGGGGACTTTCCAGAGGATGCTGGCAGAGAGACCGAAGATGGTGGGTAGGCAAACACCTGAACTCATTGCCTCCCACAATCACATCAAAATTACAATTAAAATACAGAACAACTATCATCCAGAACCGTTGCAAAGCTGGATGAAATTTCTAGAGAAGTAAAGAAGAAAGCACACCGAGACTGGTAGGAGGTGTGGAGGCAATGAATGGGCTGGTCTGGCACCCACATGGGCTACTTTTTTAATCAAGCGGGAGGTTACCTCTGTGGAAGGCGCTCGGAGGAGCAAGGGGTCCCAGCCCCACAGCAGCCCCCCAGCCCAGGTAACCAGAGCTGGGAGAGAAGTTTCTATGGGCAGTAAGAACTACGGGCTGTAAAAACCAGTGGGGGATGGGGCTCAGTGACACAGAGTCAGCTGGTGACCCAGCTGCTCCTCTTAAAAGGCCAGCACCACAAACTGAACTTATAAGCTCCTGCTTCCTCTGAGCTCCAATGCCAGGGCAAGGCTCTGGGGTATCCAGACATATATGAAGAGAAACTGGACTGTCTGTCATCAGGGCAGGAAATAGGGGGTGGCTTTCTTCCAAAGGAGATGCTTGCAGCAGTCATTGTTCCAGTGCTGGGACCTCCCCTGTTGCAGGGGAGCCATTTCTGTTTGCTCCACCTGGCCATTCTCTGAGACCTCACTCCATCTAATTTACAACCCACCCAAGCTGTGTACAGCAGCTTTTGCATATGAATGGCCTGTTCTTTCTCAGGTTAAAACCTGTAAAACAAGTTGCAGCTGGGTCAGGGAGCCCCAAACCTATCAATAAAAAACCCCCAAAACAGCACCAGCACCTGCCTGCCTTGCTTCACACCTGGGCCTTGTCTGGGCACTTCCAAACACAATACAAAGAGGAGGAATCTGTAGATCTCTCTGTAGCTCCTGCTGGGTGGCTCCAGGCAGTGGCTGACTTTATACCTCCCTGGAGATCCAAGAGCCAGTGTACCCAGTGGTCAGTGTCAGACCATACCAGATTACAACTCTACACATCCATAAGTGACACACTCAAAGGACAGATTCAGTTAACACCAAAGATCCACTGGAGCAATTCCTTCTCCATTAGGGTGTCTCCTACACAGCAGTTCTCCCACTGTTGTCACAGCTGGTCCTCACAGCCAGTTGGCCTGGAGGTCAATTCCTCCCAGTGACACCAACAGCAATAAAGGCTCAACTACAACAAGACTGTGCTCACAGCCCACAAAGGGGTGCACCTAGAGTGTCCACCTCGGGTGATTGAGTAGGCTGAAGCACTATACAAGGACACCTACTACACAAGGACACTCTATCAACTCAAGGAGACTTAGCAGCTCTACCCAATACATAGGAACAAACACAGGGAAGCAGCCAAAATGTGTAGACAAAGAAACATGTCACAAATGAAAGAAATGGGAGAAAGCAAACTACTAGATATAGAGTTCAAAACCACAGTTATAAGGTTACCTAAGAATCTTCTAGAAACCTCCAAGGGACTTAATGCGATTTTCAAGGATCTTAGTGAAAATTTCCCCCTCCACCCCCCCCCCCCAAAAAAAAAATAAAAAAATGAAAATAAATAAAAATGGAAAAGGACCAGTCAGAAATTAAGTATATACTAACTGAAAGAATAATATACATGGATTTAACAGTAGACTAGAGGATCCCAAGTATCAAATAATTTGAAATATGAGGAAGCAAAAAACACTCAACCAATTCTTTCCCCCCATTTTTTTTCTTAAAAAGCAAAAAGAATAAAAAAATATGAAGATAGTGTAAGGCATCTCTGGGACAACCTCAAGTGTACCAACATCAGAATTATGGGGGTGCCAGAAGAAGAAAGAGAACAAGATAGTGAAAACCTATTTGAAGAAATAATGACAGAAAACTTCTCCTACTGGTTGAAAGAAATAGACTTACAAGTCCAGGAAGCACAGAGGACCACAAACAAGAGGAACCCAAAGAGGACCACACCAAGACACATCATAATTAAAATTCCAAGGGCTAAAGACAAAGAGAGAATCTTAAAAGCAGCAAGAGTAAAGCAGTTCATTACCTACAAGAGAGCACCCATATGACTGTCAGCTAATTTCTCAACAGAATCTATGCAGGGCAGACAGGAATGGCAAGAAATATTCAAAGTGATGAGTAACAAGAACCTATAACCAAGATTACCCAGCAAAGCTATCATTTAGAATTAAAGGTCAAAGAGCTTCACATACAAGAAAAAGCTAAAGGAGTTCATCATGGACTAAACCAGCATTCCCCATTTCATTATATGATATGTTGAAGGGTATTCTTTAAGAAGAGGAAGAAGAAGAAAAAGAAAAATATAAAAAATATGAACAACAAAGTGGAAACAAATACATATCTATCAACAATTAAATATAAAGATGAAATGATTAAAAAAATCTGATGAACAGAATAAACTGATGAATGGAATAGAATCAGGGACATGGAAATGGAACAGACTGACAATTCTCAGAGGGAAAGAGGTATTTGGGGGGGCAGGAAGAGATTAGACAAAGATCTTATATGCATGTATGCATTACCTATGGATACAGACAATAGGGTGGAGAAGGCCTGGGGTGGGGTGGGAACCAGGAGTGGGGGGAGAAGGGACATCTGTAATAATCTCAACAATAAAGATTAAAGAAAGAGAAAAAGAAAAAGGGGCTTTCCTTAGGCCTGGAGTCACTTCATACAATGTCACTTTTTAATAGATTCCCCATGCTCATTGGTTTCACTCCATTCTGGTTACTCATGAGCCCATGGAGTAACCAATGATAACACTTGGGTGTATCATCTCATTTATTTGGTTGGCAAAACTTTTGATTGGTAAAGTTTCTAAGAAGTCCTGCTATAAAGAAAACTGCTGAAGGTTGTAGGATCCAGCATTTCCTAAACTTTCTTTTGACAGTAGGGTTCTTTCCCCCCATTTTTTTCTTAAATAAGATTTATGAACACATGGGGAATGCTTCGTGAACTTGGCTTCTTCTATTTTCAGGCTTTGATTTTCATTGGAAACTTTTCAATGAACCCCAAGCTATTCCTTAAGTTCTCGCTCAGGTGTCAACTTCCTCTGTGATTTCTCCTCTTGTGCTAGAATAGATAGATAGGTAATTGTTCCCCTTTGCTTCCTACCCCATTGCATTTGTGTGTGTGTGTGTGTGTGTGTGTGTGAGTCCTAAGTTAATGTTTAGATCATGAGCTAATTTATTTATATTGTATTTTCCCCTTTCTAACCTATAGTTTCCTTTATTTTAAGGAGTGTACTTTTCTTCTTAGTACCCTACAGAGTGCCTGGTTCATTGTAAGAGGTCAATAAGTGTCTGCTGAAGGAATGAATGAGTAAGCAGAGCCTGGGAACTTAAGAAGAAAGATTATCTTTCTGATGTGTTGATATATGATTAATGAATGAACTCTTTTGAGTTAAGTACTTTTTTCCATTATAGTAATTTCCATCCAGTTGATTGGATTGAGATAGACTCTGATGTGAAATGGTTAATCATTTAGTCTACAAAAAATACAAGATTGACTGTGGTTCAGTCTGTTTTCCCCTTTGTATAGACATGAGTGGTATAGATGAGAAATTCTAGCATCCGGTTCTAACAGAGACTTTTAAAAATTTATACTCACAATCAGTCTATAACTCAGAATTTTATTTATTTTTTAACTGCTATGGGGGAAAATAGAATTTATAGATCTTTTAAAAACCTAGCATTATTGATTTAAAGAATTACAGATTTTACTATATTATGCTTATAGCCTTTTTATTTATACTACTTAAAACATTTATTTCTGATATACTCTAGGTTTCAGGTTACAATTTGTGTTGTGGTTTAGGTATGTTTTCCTCATTTTTCTTCCTCCCTCCCTTCCTTTCTCCCTTTATAAAATATTTTAAAGGATGTTCTAGAACACATATGTCAAACACAAGGCCCGCGGGCCAAATCCAGCCCGCCAGGCCTTGCAATGTGGCCTGCACCGCGCTGTCATCACTGCACTCCGCTGTCAGTTTATGACATTGTCAGTTTATGACTGTTCAGTAAACCATTCGGCCCGCGATTTAGGCTGGATTTTAGATTTTGGCCCCTTCTCTGATTGAGTTCAACACCCCTATTCTAGAATAAAGATAATATCCCTCTTTGGCTCTACCCCATTCCAGTTCTATGCCCATGGAATGACCAATGCTAACATTTCATGTGATCAATGCGTGACTTCATGTATTCATTGGCATAAATTTGAGGGGCATGTGAGGACCCAGAAGAAGGGGGGTCCCTGGGTCTGTTCTGTCCAAACACTGTTGAAGCAGGAGACGGATCTGGGACTGCCAATGGCACTCTCTCCAATTGTCTTTTGGTGATGATTCACAAAGCTCCAACCTGGTGAGGACATTAAGAGAGGGGAATTAATGAAACTTAATTATGTTTCTGTCATTGAGACTAGGCTGGCAAATTAGCTAGGGTTAAATCAGCTCATTTTGCAGTGTTGTTAGAACATGAAAAAGAGGCAGCACACCTGATTGGAAGAGGAGGAAGAAAAATTGAAATAAACAAGATCTGCCTGCCCCCTCCCATTAATTAATTAATTAATTAATTAATTAATTAATTTTAGTAACGAAGGCTACCACTACAGCTAAGTGACACTCATGGATACCCCTGGTATCATGGGGAAGCCTAAAGCAAAAGCAAAAGTGATGAGAGTAGTTGGGGAAGAGTGAATGGAGAGAGAGTCAGAGGAGGGGAGAGTGAGACTAACTATATGATGTAGTCGACCAAGCATTTGATTGAGAAAGCAGATTTCTAACAGTATTTAGAAAGCACTCAATTTAGAAAATTCTAGTTTTCAGCTTCTGTGTAATCTTGGGCAATTATTTAGCTTGTAGTTCTTCCTGTGAAAGTTTATGGGCTGCAAGATGACTAAGGACTCTAAAAGTCAGTGTTGGTGATGTGAGATAAAGAATCTGAGAGTGCTGGAGGAAAGGAGATATCCTATATAACAAAAGCCTAATATGCAAAGTGTCTGGTCATCCAGTTTTCTGTTCAGCCAATCAAAGCATAATATACTAATGATATGCTAAGGCTGTTCACCAGCTTGCTATGACGTGCACTGACCACCAGGGGCCAGATGCTCCAACCAGTAGGTTAGCTTACTGCTGGGGTTTGACCTATCAGGACTGAGCAAGAAGGGCCATACATGCCCTGGAGCCTTCCCACATTCCCTCCCCAACAGGACAACTTCCTTCATCCCTCCCTGGCCCTGATTGTGCAGGGGTCCCTCGGCCTGACCTGCACCCTCTTACAATCTGGGACCCCTTGGGGGATGTTGGGGAGCCAGTTTTGGTCTGATCCCTCAGGAATAACTGGCTAATATCAAACGGTGGAATGACTGGTCGCTATGCACGCACTGACCAATAGGGGGCAGATGTTCAATGCTGAAACTGCCCCTTGGTGATCATTGCACCACTCAGCCAGAAGCCGGGTTCACGGCTGGCAAGCACAGCGGTGGTGGCAGGAGACTCTCCTGCCTCTGCAGCAGTCGGACATCTCCTGAGGGCTCCCAGACTGCGAGAGGGGGCAGGCCAGGCTGAGGGACCCCTCAAGTGCATGAATTTCATGCACCGGGTCTCTAGTGTATGTATATGATCGGAAGGTCATCCAATTTAGGTGCCCCTGAACTTGTCTGCTCAGGAGCAAAATCTACTTCCTCAAATATGGGGGACAATTAACTAGACCTAGAAGTTTCTGTTCATTAGCTGGGGTGGAGATGAGAATCTGGCTAATAGAGAAAGGGGCTGTTTTATATTTGACCCTGGCCAGGAAGCCAAAAGATGGTGGCCCGTAGATAGAGTCCTGGTTAACCAGGTAAATCTTGCACTTGCAGGTTCATCCCAGGAAACCAAATGTGGAAATGGTGACTAGATTCTCCACCTTTCCTCTGTAGATGGGGTTATTTTGACAGGGCACAAGCTCCTTGACTAAGTACCAAAGCTTCCTGAGAGTCTAGCGGGACTTATACTACAGACCATTGGAAGGCCAACATAGAATGAGTTTCACATTCTTATGCAACCTCTCCGATGTCTGAATTCCAAAGGTGCGTTAGAAACAGGGCTCAGACTTGGACCCTTGACCATTAGAGTTCTTCCTGTAGCGCATTTCAGGGTAAGCTTGGGGGCAATCTGCTGTGGAATGTTAGGACAGAAGAATAAGTTTCCAGTTGTAAGCTCTTAGTTGATTCCCCAGAAAGCAGTCCTGTGAGGCCATTCTTATTTTTACATATGGCATATCTGAAAAAGGGATTATTCGGCAATTGCAACATTTTTTGTTTTATGTGCCTCTGAAGGCAAGAAATGTTTTCTCCTCCATCAAGTCTTAAAAAATATTTATCCTGGCATCTTCCCATTTTTCTTTCCACATGGAAACTCTATATGTTTAAGACGAGTTGTGAAATCATTCCTAGGTATGCACATTATATGGAGATTTTAGAAAAACTTTTAAGGAAAATGAATATAAGATGCTAGTTCTTTTATGTACCAGACATTACAAGCCATTCTTTTGTTGAGCTTTTCTTGATTAGCAAGATGTAATAAAATGACGTCTATTCTCACCCTGTGGCAGGTATGCTTTATCTAGCGGAACAGTATATTGAAAACAGCATGAGGATAAGTGGGGGGGGAGGGAAGAGAATTTGAAAAAAATGTCCTTATGATAGCCTTGTGAGTACAAGGCTATCTTCTGGTTAAATAAAGTGCCAGCAATAATTTTGGGTTAGGTATGTTCTTCAATTATGCATTTGATTTTGGTAATAAAAGACGCATGCTTTTCAATAACGTTTGGAATTTAAATATACCGTTCCTTTTTCCCAGCCTTTAGGAGAGCACTTACCAATGTAAAAGTTACCTCTAACCCATTCTTGTCCATTAAAAATTAAATGCTTTTACAGTAAATTATTAAAAGTGCTAGGTTGGCTGCAAATCATCAAAGGTACCATAAACCATTATGCAGGCAAGCAAGTGAGAAGTCTGATTAAATCTAAGGGATCAGAAGGCATATGCATCCCTCGATATCCATCGCAAATTCCAAACTACAAAAGAAACCATAAAATGCTACATTAAATTACTTAAAAAAAACTCTACCAGGATTTTCAAAATTCAACAGTGACTTGCATTTTCAATTAGGTATGAACTAAGAACCATCTACTGCAAAGCAGAAATACACCACTATTTACTGGTTATTTCCACTTTCTTTAAACCTGCAGCAAAATTAGTCTCATTTTTCCAACTGATATCACTCTTTAAAAAAAATATATTTTTTTATTGATTTGAAAGAGGAAAGGTGAGGGAGAGAGAGATAGAAATATCAACGATGAGAGAGAATAATTGATCAGCTGTCTCCTGTACACCCCACACTGGGAATCAAGCCCTCACACTGGGGATCAAGCTCCCACATTGGGAATCAAGCCCAGAACCTGGACATGTGCCCTGACTGGGAATTGAAACGTGACCTTCTGGTTCATAGGTTGATGCTTAACCACTGAGCCAGCCTGGCAGGGCCTGAATTTCTTAGCAGAATTGAGACATTCTGACAGTTTGCCAAAAAGCTAGTTATTACGTCCTGTTTTTCCCGCGCAGTGCCTTTATTGTCTTTTGATTACACTGAAAAGACACGATGGGCCCTGAATGTTAGAAGTAGTTAAATAAAAGATGTTTAAAGAAAAAAAATATAACTCATGGTTTTGGCTTAAATGAGATCATACATATATCAACTATAAAATGCATAGCTACTCATGGATCCATTAAATAGTCTAATCAAAACAGCTCCTTGACAAATAAAAAGATGTAGGAAAAAGAAAAATATAAACAGGGAAGGAACATTTGGTCAAATTGCGATAATTGTGCAGAATAGGAACAGCAGCCCAAACAAGCATTTACAATTGAGTTTTAGAGCAGGGGCTGCTCCCAAGCCTCGCACCCCTTGTTCCTATCTGCCAGGAGACGTGAGATAAATAGTTCTGCAGCTTTGTTGGGGTTGGTTCAGGTGGCTCATAAATCTGAGTGAGTAAGTGAAAAGCAGACAGTCGAGGGCCAAACAAGTGTCAAGTGATTTCATCTGTCAGTGCTTCTAAAACGGTAGTGTACACTGTACATCAGAATCACCTGCAAGACTTGTTAAAACACAGATGGGGGTGTAACCCCGTTCTGCTTTAGTAGGGGTTTGGGTTGGGCCCAAGAACTCATTTCTAATCAGCTGGTAGGTAATGCCACTGCTGCTGGTCCAGGGACCTGCCTTTGAGAAGCACTGATTTATGATGTCTGATGACCACCACCACCATGCTAGAGAGAGACTATTAGCCCCATCTCATAGGCTAGAAGACAGATGAGGGGGGAGTTTGGGAAACATGGTAAGAGTAAGGTTTGAATTCTGGTTAAAGAGAAGTTGAGAAATTGCCTCTTCAGACCTTCTGAACCACTTCAGTAGGTGGTAGAAAAGACTTCCACTGTTCTTCTCTACTCTCCCATTGCCCCCCCAGAGGCAAGGCTATCAGTAGAAAGAGGCAGATTGTCATTGGCACGTACTCAGCACTGCATGGACCCAGAGGCCACAATGAAAATGGAAGCCATTCTTTCAGGGACCCTTGAGCACTTTAAATGGAGAAACTGAGGTGTGGGAAGGTTTAACTAATGACTTGATTTTACATATTATATGAATGGCAGCATTGGGGTATCAGATACTCCAGAACCCAATGCAGGTTTAATTGTAAGAGGAAAACGCTGGAGCTTGTTTGCCATCTTGATTGCCACCTGCCATACCCACCATCCAAAAACCAACTGAATGCGGGGGGAGGCAGCATAGTGAGATGGACTAGGTACTAAAACCAGAATTCATTTATTTATCATCTATTTCTTGAATATCTTTCACATGCTAGTCACTATTAGAGGTGCTGGGATAAAGTGATCAACAAGAGAGACATAATTCTTGTTTTTGCAATCTATGGGCAGCAAGACAATCAATAAAGTAAAAAATAAAAAAGGAAATTTAAGACAGCAATACAGACTATGAAGAAAATTAAAACCAGATCATGTTGGAGAAACTTACTACAGACTCAGAAATATATAAACATGGGTTTAATGGTCTTCTAAAGACGCAGAAAGAAAGGTGGAGGATTGACTACCAGTCAAAGGTTGAGACTATCCCAATCCAGTTTTTTTTAATTTAATTTTATGATATACTCTCTTTTATCCATGAGTGCAACCCAAGATTTTCCCTCCAAACATCTCTAGAAATTGTTTTAGGATTCTCAGTCATGGAGGGAGTATTTAAACCAGGAAATTGGCAAATGGTGGCGGAACTTTAAAAAAGATTACTGTTTTTCCAGAGGGCTGGCTGTTATTGGGGGCTGCTTCTCCATAGTCTGTCACGCTTCTAAACGTCTTGCTGAGTATGCCAAGACCGCGAGGCCCCATCTTCTTTTTACACAGGCTATTTCTCTGGCTTGTATCTGCAGTGGGCAACTCTGGAGGATGAGGTAATGTCTTCCTCTGGGACAAAGAAAGCAGGCTTGCTTACTGCTTGTTATAAAATGGGTGGATTCTTGGAAGCAAGTGTTTTTTTTGTGTGTGTTCCCCCCCCCCCCCCCCCCCCCCCGCCTATAATACTGCACGATACATATGCAAGAACTCATCTGGGTTCTTCATGTTGCCTTCATGGGACTCGAGGGCCAGGGGCACCAACGTAAGCATGCAGATGCTCACGGTGCTTGCTGTGCTGTGAGCAATCAGGTCTGTGGTCTTGGAAACAAGAGTCTTGTGTTTTCTGCAAGCATTCATGAAACAGGAACAGGCTAACTTACTAGCTTATAAAAGTAAAATCAAATCGCAGCTTTGACGGTTTTAGTGGCAAGAATGGGGTGCTGATGGAGACATGGCTTTCTGCAAGAGGAAGGACAAAGTTTTTATGGACCAGGTTCAGAGAGATGAGAAAATTCCTGGGTTCTGGTAGTGAATGTTCTTGCCCAAATAGTGGGCAGGAGGGCTGTGTGGGTGGAAGGTGGGATTGGAGAAAGGGTTTTCCACTACCTTACCTGATAAGGAACATGATTGAATTAATGCCTAGAGGCCGAGCTACAAAAAGTAGGACTGAACAAGCTACCCCAATGGCACTTGATTGCTGCTTATTCTTTCCTCTTGGTGGTCAGAGGAAGGGATGCTATTGTGACAATGGCCAAGCAAGCTCCATAGCCCCCACTGAAAGCCAGTGTGTCTGTGGCTATTGGACCAGCAGTCCAAACCAAAAAATTAGTGTCAGCAATGAGGACCTTGCTATTTAAATAAAGCTTTTGGGTTTGGATGAATTGAAAAC
Source organism: Pipistrellus hanaki (assembly GCF_964339955.1). Classification (NCBI taxonomy): domain Eukaryota; kingdom Metazoa; phylum Chordata; class Mammalia; order Chiroptera; family Vespertilionidae; genus Pipistrellus; species Pipistrellus hanaki. Next base: position 5,399,551 of record NC_140512.1, read on the forward strand.
ATTGGTTAAGCCACAAGCAGGAGGCCACTCAGGAAGAAAAGTAAACCCAACACCTGCCTTGCCTAGTAGCAGAGGCACTGCACTCATCTACCTGGCTCTTTTCACAGCTTGTCTTGGTCAGTGAGAAGATGGGGCGCTAGGTGTAGGGGTCACCAGGGGTCACCTCAAAACAGCAGGGTGGAATTGTAGAGACGTGGGCTCAAGCGCAGACAAAATGAGACATCGGATCCTGGTGCTTAGGCTCAGACTCTGGGGTGAAGGGTTGAAAGAGGACATAAAAGGCTAACAATAAAATTTCCTGCTTGCCATCCCACCACAGCCTTGATTCGCCTGCTACTCTTTAATTCCTGCCCTCCCAGCTGGGAAATGCAGGATCTGGAAACTTGCTGAGGGCTCTGACGTGCATTCAGGCTAGACTCCTTGGTGCCTGAATGCAACTTATGGGATTTGGACACAGTTGAAAGTGGGGAAGGGAAGCTCAAGTGGTCTGTTGTGTGGGGCTTCTGGGCCACAAATGAGCTATTGTTGTGGTTCCCACTGCTGAATGAATAATTGGTGATGACGTTTTATACGCCTGTTCTGTGAATAACCATAAACATCAGAGGGAATTTTCCTGCTCAGGGACTAGCACAGGTACTGTCCTCCCCTGATTGGTCCAACAGAAACAATATATAAACCCAGATGGAAAAAGGGAAATCCCAGCCTTAGCTAAGGGCATAATGACTATGAGAGTGGGAGGAGAGGCCATTTTTCAGTACAATAGCACAGCCTTTCAGACACAGCCACCAAATACTGCCCCTCGTTCCCACTAAAGGCAGCTCTTGATCTGCTACTAAGCTCTTTTTGAAACTGAAAGTATAATCAGGCTGAATATACCCATTTTGGGATGAGTCAACAAGGACTCAACAAAATGGGAGGGGTCCAATAAATCTGTCTTGTCAAATGGAAATGGTGTCATCTGAGTTGTATATGAAGAAGTGGCAGTCATCTCTCTGAAAGAAACTTTATCTCTTTCCCCACATTCCACTGCTAAAACAAAGCTGCTACCAGTGGCTCAGCGGGGGCCCTTCTTCTCCCCATAATCCTGTGGCTAGTTCACCTAGGCTCCGCTCAACTGCAAGTTGATGGTGTCCACTGGGTGGCAGCAGTCATCCAACTCCAATGACAATTCTGGGAGACTAAGTGTAGCATGATGGGCTGTCACATTTGCTTTAGGCCATACTCTCAAAGACTCCCTCTGACTTTTGGACAATTATCAATGGCCTACCCAGTTGGTCTACCACGTGGAGGCCTAAGACTGGCAGATTAAAGACATCTCTCTTTGGAGCTATGAACTGGGTAAACAAATTGCATCTGCCCATCAGTCACACTCACTCCGTTAGGCGCTCATGGTAAGGGCCTGTTCTCTTGTCCGATCATCCAGAATTAGGCTGTTGATCAAGTCTGTAATGACCAGAATGCCACCATTAATAGCTAGTTTCATCATTAAATTGCATATAGCAATACATTCCTTATCGCAGACAGGGCTCACTGGAAAGAAAGGGCACGTGTTTCTGATGGATGCAGAAGCTCCCACGGCATGCCAGACTGTGACTCCTGCAAAGGTTGCCTTGTTTATTCTGTGGTGAAGGAAGCTGCCCTGTATGGAATATCACCTCTCTCTGTTCCTGGCAAATTGACCTCATTCAATCTTTGACCTCCTTTTGGGACTACTGAATCTTGCCTCACTGCTTTGACATTTTTTCAGGGTCTGGTGTTACTGCTCCTGTCCAGGCAGCTGACTCCATCTACACCATTGTGGCCCTTATAACTAAACTGTTTCATCTGTTAGGCTTTCTGGATAATTTGCAAAGACCATTCAGTGATGGGCTGTTAGTAAAAGAATTTAATGGATGTTCTTTCCCTTTTCCCCTACCATTTGCAGTATTGAAAGAAGGGATGACATTCTCAAAAATGAACTCAAAAGAGTTCTGATTCTTTGTCCCTTGCTTTTTCCTGGTCCACTTTTTATTTTTTTTTATATTTATTTTTAGTATTTCCCCTGCCCCCATTATAATGGCCATCTTTATTTGTAAAAATCCACATATGAAATGTATTCTTTCAGTCTTTCCATGATTTCCTTTTTACAAAAACAAAAGGCACATAATCCTGGTCCTTTTTAGTAAGGCAGTGTTGTCACTTCATGTGACTGTCCCAAAAAGGATTCATTCCCTTTGTTCACTTTTGGTTAACGATAAGAACAAAAGGAATAGAGAGTCATACAGACCTATTTTGAAAATTTGGGATTTTATTTACCTCGACCATTCCTGGACATGATATATATTTTTTTACTCCAACAGCAAACCTAGGGCGTATAGCTGGTACATTTTCCAGGTGGCAGTCTAGGTGAAACAGACCTGGGGTATTCTGATGCCATCAACAGTTACAAACAAAGAGTCTGGCACAATTTGTTTCCATGTGACTGAGACAAGCTCACATGTGTCTCCTGATGCCTGAACAGATTGGGGGACGCTACAGACTGAGACTGCAACTACTTAGTGATACTGCTGTGTTTATTAACTAAATCAATATAACGAGGATTCTAATCAAGTTTAACAACAAATTCCAAAGTGGAGTAACTGCAATGCTTTTAGTTTATATATTTGTATGTGGAAGTAAATGGGCATGAAATGTCTCATCACTGTGGATGGAAGCTACTTTTTAAAAAAAATATATTTTTATTGATTTCAAAGAGGAAGGGAGAGAGAGAGTGAGAGAGAGAGTGAGAGCGAGCAAATGAGAGAGAGAGAGAGAGAGAGAGAGAGAGAGAAAGAGAGAGAGAGAGGGAGAGAGAGAGAGAGAGAGAGAAACATCAATGAGGATATTGAGCCCACAACCTGGGCATGTGCCCTGACCTGTAAGCCAGCCATGACCTCCTGGTTCATAGGTTGATGCTCAACCAGTGAGCTATGCTGGTGGACTGGGAGCTACTTTCCTCCTCCTGTAATATTGGCAATGACACTAAAGACCAACAATTAGTCTGACTTCTTTTGTGTAGGTCATGGGTCATGGTAGACAATAGACTGGCCTTAGACTATTTCTTGACTTTGGTAGACAGAACAGTGGCCATCCTAAAATGTCCCAGCCTAATCCCAGAACCTGTGAATATGTTACTTTACCTGGTAAAAGGGACTTTGAAGATGTGTTTAATTTAAAGCTATTGATATGGGAGATTACCCTGGATTAACTGGATGGGCCCAGTGTAATCACAGAGGGTCAAGAAAAGAATGGCAGGAGGGTTAGAAATGAGAGAGGATGTAAAGATGGAAGCAGAGGTCAGAGAGGAGAGAAGACGTTACACTGCTGGCGTCAAAGACGGAGGAAGGGGTCTCAGAAATGTAGGTGGCCTCTAGAGGCTGGAAAAGGAAAGGAAACCCGTCTCCGCTAGGGCCTCCAGAAAGAATGCAGCCCGATGGACTCATCACCAGGAATTGGACAAATGGAAATTGGGTGCTACCTGAACAGATGCAATGAGAAGAACAAATTTCTGAGATTCCTTTAATATATTACATGAATCCAATCACGAAGAAACATAAGACAGACCTAAAATGAAGATTCAAACTATAAAATGACTGGTCTGTCTTCCAGATGTCAAGGTCATGAAAGACAAAAACATACTAGGAATTGTTTCAGATGAAAGGAGGTTAGAGGAGACGCATGATCCTGGACTGGATCCTTGAGAAGTGCAATTTTACCCCTCTTTTGTTATAAAACATATTATTAGGACATTCAGTGAAAATAAATAAGGCCTGTAGATTATGTAATAGCTGAGTATAAAATTTTCTAGATTTTAATAACTCTACTATATTTACTTATGTAAGAGCATGTCCTTGTTTTTTATAGGGAAGCATTCAAGTCTTTACATCTATAACTTTTTCCCAAACCATTCAGGACACTCATGCACACACACACACACACACACACACACACACACACACATTACATAAGCATAAGAATCATAAATGAATGTGTGAAAACATTAATATTTGGTGAATCGGGATCAAGAGTATATGGGAAGAATATGTGTTATTGACACTTTACTAAAAGTCTTAAATTATTTCAAAATAAAATAGCTATCAATGAGCCCTGGCCGGTGTGGTTCAGTTGGTTGGAGTTTCATTCTGTACACTGAACGGTGGTAGGTTCAATTCCGGGTCAGGATGTGTGCAGGAGGCAATCAATCAATGTTTCTCTCACATCGATGTTTCTCTCTCTAAATACCAATAAATAATTAAGTAAAAATATAACAAAAAGTATACCTTCTCTTTAAAAAAGTTAATGAAGAAATAAAGAATCACATGAATCCACTGAAAGGAGATTTAGACATAATTTAAGAAGAAAGAGGGTTACATCATTCCTAGTCTTCCTTCAGGGGAGTAGGACTTTGAGGGAATAAAACATTAAGAATACTTCTATTCATTGAGTTTTTAGCTTTTGATTATTTGATATAGAGTTACTTTGATTATGGATGGGCTGGCTTGTCATCAGCTGTGGGAAGGGGGATGTTAGAGGCTTTACCTGGGATGCTCAAACAAAGCCTCTTTGCTCTGAGCCCTGAGGGATGAGCAGATGCCTTCCCCAGACCTGGGAGCAGTGGGAAGGGAAAGAGCCAAGGCCCCACTGGCAAGCTCTCGGTGTGTAAGGACTGCAAGAAAACCACTGAGGTTGGAAGACCTATATGATATTTCTACTTTTTCTAACATCTCGACCTTGAGCAAGTCATTTTACCAGTTGTAATGTTACTTTCCATATCTCTAGCGCATTGTAGTGCCTGATAAATATCAATATATGTTGACTGAATCAGTGAGTGTGGAAGTTAATCTAAAAGACAGGGGCAAGACAAGATAGGATTATATTTGAAGACTCTTATAGCTCTAAAATTACATGGTTTACTTAATATTGATTGAATGCTTATCGAATGCCTACGATGGTGTTCAGTGTTTTAAGGTGGAGGAAGATGGCATGAAGAATGCATGTCCCTACTTTTGCCATGTTTATAATCCAGCGAAGTAGACATCCAGAAAAAGTGATGCAAAATTTGGCAATGAAATAAACTTATCCAGGAGTCAATTCTCTTCTCTGCTTTTTTAAAAATTTAATTTATTGTTTAAAGTATTACAAATATTGTAGTAGTACATATGTCTCCTTTTTTTCCCCATTGACCTTTCCCCGGCCTCATCTACCCCCTGGAACATGCGCACTCCCCCTCCCCCAGTCTTGCGTCCATTGGTTATGCTTAATGCATGCATAGAAGTCCTTGGGTTGATCTCTTACCTCACCCCACTCCCCACCCCAACCCTCCCCAGCCTTCCCGCTATAGTTTGACAGTCTGTTCGATGCTTCTTTGCCTCTTCCCTGCTTTTAATAGGTATATTTGTCCTCTTGGTGGAAGTTAGTTTAGATCCATTATTCTAAATTTGAACATGTATATAGGACAATTCAAAGCAAAATGTCCTTTTATCTGCTTCTGTAGGGGAGTAGGCAAATTTTACATTTGTTCAATACAAGCAAACTTTTTAGCTGAGCCAGGACTAGAGTTGGTGCCTGCAGGAAAGAATTATCTCTGCAGTGAGAAAGCGTTTAGTTCTTTTATCATCAGGCCTGCAAAATGCTAATAATAATAATTACCTATGGAACACTGCATAGGTAATTATGCAGTGTTCCATAGGTAACTGGGCTGGGCATTTATATCCATTACAATACTTTCAACCATGCTGCAAGGCAGATACTATTATGTAGAAAAATTTTTAAAATTCAAGACATTAAGATTCTTGTCTAAGATCCAGAGATAGAGGCAAATCCAGGATTTAAATCTAGATTTCTGATGCCACAACCATACCCTTTCCATTGCATGGTGCTCCCTAGGTAATCTCAAATGTGCCTTCTGGTTCTGGCCCTTATTACTCAGTGATTTTCTCGTTTTCCCAATAGTGCTGTCAGTCCTCCTGCATCAGCAGATATGAGCATGGCTAGGCGCTAAGGTAGTGGGTTGAACCAGTATGAGATGCAATCTCAGATGAATTGTTTACTCCGTTTCAGATGGTATGTTTGTTGTATTCATTAGAGTGAAAGTTAAGCTGCTACAACAAAGAGGCCCAATAGTAGAGTGGTTTAAGGTTCAAAGAACAGAGATCTTGCTCTCATTCCCAAAGCAGTTTAGGGTGGATAGGTGGGCCATTTGCTCTGTGCAGTCACTCAGGGTTCCTTCTGCCTTGTTTCTCCCCACCCCTCTGCACACTGTCTTCTTCTGCATGGTTGAAGCTAGTTTGCAGGCATGTCCATGTTCTGGCACAGGGAAAAGGTCAGAAAGTGGTGGAGCACATGTATAGTATTTTAAGGCCTAGCGTGGAAATAGCATATATCTCTCCTCATGGGGAGAACTGGGTCACATGACTGTGCTTCATTCCCAAGGAGGGCGTTTGGGGGTGGAGAGCTGGCTACATGCTCAGCTAAAACTCCATTACTGTGGAAGAAGCGTGGAATCCATTTTGCTGGACAGCTATAAATCTTTAACTTCAGTACCCTCTCTAAGCCTCTATTATAATATGTGCAGCATAGTTTTATTTATTTATCCTCTCCCACTAGCCTGTGAGTTCCTTGAGGACCAAGGTCTGTGCTTTTGCTCCCGAATCTCCAGTCTCTAGCTCACTGCCCCGCGCATAGGAAGCTACTCATTATATTTCTGATGGAGAACGAACGAGGCAAGTGTGTATATTTGGGGGAGCAGGACAAGGGCAAAAGTGAGCGATATTTTCACAGTTCAGAAGGCAAGGCTGAGCTTCCCGAGGGTACTCACACCAAGTATGTGCAAGGCACCTGATGGAAAGCTTTGCTGCGAAAAGAATGAACTGATTCAACTATAAAAAAAAAAAAAAGAAGCAGAATTCAAATGTGACACTCTGCAGCTCTGCTCAAAAGAAACAATTGCCTGATTGTCACCAGGTGACCTCACTTTTCTCCACAGTCCTCGGCATGGGCAGATATAAAACAGGTGAACCTGTACATTTGCACAACTTTTAAACAGAGGTAGAGGCTGTAAAAGTGGTTTTGAAGCACATGGAAGGAGCTGCTTCTACGAAACGTGATTTTCCAGCCACACGGAAAGATCAGAGCAGGGGCCCCGGACCTTTGTTCTTTTGCAGACCCCACTCTCCTCTCCCTGTAAAAGGAGAGTTTCCATCTGGCCTAATTCAGCAGAACCAAGCAGGCCTGCCTGTCCTCGGCTCCTGGAGACAACAACAGATGGCAAATAGGCAAAGCAAATTAATCAAGCTACCAAATGTTCTCAGATTTGGTTTTCAAATTCGCTAGGCAGCTCTATGTGGCCACTGTGCGGTGTGCATCATATTTATTTGACAGCATTGTCCAGCCCTTGCATTCCCTCCCCTGGCTCTGGCTAGAGAATATGTGCGTTGTATTTCAATGAGCACTTCTCAAAAATTCAAGGGAGTTCTGAGGCTAAAATCCCCAGTCTGCTAGCAATTTATGCACAAAGGCTATCCATGAAGCCCATTTCAGTGTTCTATTGTAGCCCAAAGGATAAAGGCTGGAGCTCAGTCTTTTTGAAATATAGGTTTATTATAGAAAAAGTTCCTTGAGCAAGTAAAAACACCCCCTTTGGGGATTCTTGTCCATGCATCTGGAGGAGTCAGTCTGCCTTTTAAGATCTCATGAGAACCTGGCTTAGTATGGAGCAGATTGTATCAACAGTCTAACCACCTGCCTGTCTCCCCCTCTTGTACTACTTACTCCTCTGCACGAAAGGCTTGCAGCAGTGACTAGGCAGCCATGTGTCAACATGACATCAAACTCCAAAGAAAGTGCTAGTCTACCCAGATATGGGCCAGTAACACATAGGGTATGGGCTCTTCTCATACAGCATCTTGGTATGTTTTATCACTCCTACAGGATATTTTTAGCATTGAAAAGACCCCAATAGCCTTCTGGGCCACCTAGAGGGCAATTTGATTATAGGCAGGGAGATAAGGAGAATGGGTGAAATCAAGGTATGGGGCCAGGCATAGCGGGCACATAAATGTCCCAAAGACATCTTAAGTACATTTAGATCCAGTAACCTCAGGCAGTCTGATCCAGACTCTGCTGGTACCTCCTGTCTCCTCTCCAGAGCAGTTTCCTTTTTGTAAGATGAGGGAGTAGAACTCTACATGATCCTTAATAGGCCACATCCACGTGGTCTGGTAGGTCTAAGCCAAAGTTTCATGAGGACAGAGAAGAACAAAGAGGTTGAGCTGCAGCAGGATCAACTCTGGGAACCACTGCCCTTCACCAGTTACAGGATATATTTGACCCAGACTTGGGTGGAGGTTGGATTTCAATCAGATTTTTTTGCTTGCTTCAGAGAGAGCAAATACCAGGAAAACAACCATTCTGATATCTTTGACTCAGCTAGTCTTGAGATAAATAATAAATTTTTTTTTTTAATATACCACCTTTTAGTTCCCAAGGTGCTTTAAGCCTTACTCTTTGGGGGAAAATGGGTATTATGAACTCATTTTGGAGATGATGTATTGAACTTGCTAGCAAATGGTAGAGACCGGTTAGAACTAATGATGTGATTAAGAAAGCTCTCCTTATCAGTCCCAAATTATGTCCTTTAACATAGCCAACCTGTAGGAAGTATCTACCCATTAACCATGTGGGTTAGTGATCCGATTCAATTGGTTAGAGGTCATCAAATGAATAACAAAACCCTGGGAAAATTAGGCTCAGAAGAGAGATGTGTTGTTGAACAGGAGGGTGGAAGGAAAGACCTAGATACTCACATATTTCTCACCTGGGTAAATTTCGTCTAGGTTGGTACTTTAAGGGAGACCCAGAGGACTGTGAGTGCCTAATACATCTCCGGGGCTGAGACTTGGACAGGGCTACAATTTGAGGTACAGGGGCAGAGATGAGTTCACAAAGAGATTTTGACACTTTTAGTTATTCTAAGGCACTCCCTGTCTGAAATATCACGTTTAGCACAATGAAGGAAAACAGTGTATACCTGGAAGAGAGGTTCTCAAATATTAGTGTAGATAAGATTGGCTTCCGTGGCTTATTATACATCCATATTCCAAGGCTCTACCCTCAGGATTCTGATCGTCTAGGTCTGGGATGCTGCCTAGTGTTTTCAAATGATAATGTCAGGTGACTCTAGATTTTCATCCAAAAGATGAACAATGGGCATTCGACATAATACCCAAGTGGTATTTAGGCCTTCCCTTACCTGCAGGTATTTTGTGCATCATGTTTCATTGCCCCTGAGAGAGAGCAATGCTGGCCAGACCTGGAGGCAAGGGGCAGGAGCACTACGGTGTTTATATCTGCTGCTATGGGAGGGAGGTCTTCCCACCACAATCCCATGCAGAGTCCTTGGGTTGAGTTATGGGGACTTCCTTGCATTTTCTCAACAAAGTTACAGCTCAAGTAACTTGTCACGCTTGCTGTGTCTGAGGCAGATTATGTGAAGTAGGGAGTTTCTTGGTGTGACTGGAAGGGAGTGGAGATAGAGTGTAAACAGGGAAATTGAGCAGGAACCCAAGTCTCCAATACATCCGTCAGAGAATGGAAAGAGCTGGCAGACTTTGAGTTATGGCGCCATAATTCCACCTCAGGATCCCGGCAATAGCATAAGCCACCTGAATTCTTCCTGGTTAGTTTATGAACACTTTACCCTCCCAACCCCCATGCTACCTCCTGCCTTAGAAGATTAATAGCTCTGTAAATTACAGTTGTATTAAAATATATGCATTATGTCTTAATACAAGGCTTTCATATGGGTATGAAAGTGCCTTCAGCTTACATCTCCCTGGTGACATGTTTTGCTCTGTGCACTAATGCAGTTTTAGTTTTTGCAAAATGAAAAGGGACTTCCAGACTGATATATGCTCCACAAAGGACTGTGGGTCTTGAGTCAGACCATTCTGGGCAGCTGAACAACAAAGAAAAAACATGAAGGAAAAAAAGAGACATAGCTATTGGAGGACACCCAGCAGAGAAATGTGGTTAGAGAACATGAGACTATGGTGTGTGTGTGTGTGTGTGTGTGTGTGAGAGAGAGAGAGAGAGAGAGAGAGAGAGAGAGAGAGAGAGAGAAAGATAGAGACAGAGAGAGGCTATTAATGCACAAGGTACTTAGACTTTGAAGCCAGTATGTCTGAATATTTGTTCCTTTGAAGGTTTATTTGAAGATTTCTTGGGTAGGGATGTGATATGATGAAAACTATATTCAGGATGGATTGGTTGCTCAGGATGGCCCTAGTGGGTCAGCAGGCTGGTGGGAACAGAGCCATGAGGAGAACAAGGAGTTTTATTTTGAGGCCACATTTGCATAATGAGCATTGCTTTTGATTTACGTGGATTGTGTGTGTTTGGGGTGGCTTGCTGAGGAGCTGGTGGATGTGATGGGCCAGGTGCCCTTCTGCGTAGAGGCAGAGGAACCCACTTTGTCTCCCGGCCTCCTGATCCTCCATGAAGCTGTGCCTCTGCTTTTTTGTTTTTCACATAAACATATTACATCCATGCCACATTCCAGGGGCAGGGCCAATGGCAATGAAAGCCACATCTCTCTGATTTCTTACTCAGGATCTGCTAGGCTCTCTTGAGGTCCTGGTATCACTCCTTAAGGAGATAATTCTTTAATTATTCATTGGAATTGTATTGTGTGAATTCCCAGAGAGTCTAAAGCAGTTTCAGTCCTTTCTCCAGACAGTCTAAATCAGTTTCAGTCCTCCGCGCCCTCTCAACCCCTTAGGGCTGCTAAATAGTACTGTGGAAGACTCTGGAAGGCAAGGAAGAGGGAAGAAGTAAAGGGGGAGAAAAAAGAAAGAAGCAAAAGGAAGGAGAAAAAGAATAAAAGGGGCAGGGAGGACAGAGGGGGAGAGAAGGAGTTAAAAGCTGCTGTAAAGATGGGATGGGGGTTCAAGGATGCAGATGGCTGCAAGTACCTTCCCTCCGAGGAGGCAGAGGAAGGCATTCTGGGAAGTGACAGCAGCTTCTCACTTTCACCACGTGGGGGCAGGCTCTACTTAGGAGAGAGAAACAACGATGAAGGCTGCGGTGTAAAAGCTCTCCTCCAGGTTCAGAGTGTTGACCTAATCACTCACGCCTGCAGCCTTTGAGGGCTGTCACTAGCAAGATCTCCTATATCTGGGCTCTTGGAGGAATGAAAGAAAAAAAAGCTAACTTTGCTCAAATTCAGATTTTTACTTGATGTGGAGTATAGGATTACAGTTAAACAGATACTATAAATAGCAAAAACACTTTGACATCTCATCTTACTATTTAAAATGTACAATCACCCAAGGTTTTATGCAGTGTTCTCTTTTCTGGGTGTCTTCTTTTCCCCCTCCTCCTCCTCCTCCTCCTCCTCCTCCTCCTCCTCCTCCTCCTCCTCCTCCTTCTCCCCCCCACCCCCCCCAGGATTATCACATAGACATTGTACACTGAGTGGCCAGATTATTATGATCTCTGAACGCATAATAATCTGGCTACTTAGTGTATATCCTATATAAGAAAAGGCTAATATGCAAATTGTCCCCTCCACCAGGAGTTCGACCAGCAGGCAGGTCGGCCAAGCACCCATGTCCCCTCCCCTGGCCAGGCTGGCCAGACCCCACCCATGCACGAATTTACGCATCAGGTCTCTAATATATACATACACTAAGTGGCCAGATTAGTATGCATTCAGAGATCATAATAATCTGGCCACTCAGTGTAGGTACATCATTGTTTAGGCATTTCAAAAGGTTGGAAGGCGCTCTTAATTTCTTCCAGCTCCTTCTCAGTCTTTGCTTCTGTTTCAATGCAAGGTGATGGCATGCATGGGAATATGTATGGCACTCCCCAACCACCAACCTAAACTCTGAGCCTTTGTATTGAAGGAATATATTTATTTGGAGAATAGTTGAAAACAACCAAATTACTGCCGCTAGTTTTGTGGTGCTTAAGAAACAGTTATTGCAGGCATCTGATTGCTTCTGAACATAATGCAATGACCACAGGGCTAGCAAGGGAGGCCTGCCCAGAGATATAAAGGGGAGCTACTTTCTCCATCCTCTAAGTTAGGTATTACCCCAGTGAACTGCACTGCAATGTCCAGGCTGTGTTCCTTCTGGTAGAATTTGCCCTTGTTTGAACCACACAGATCAAATTTATTCTAGCAAGTACGCACGTTTTCTAAAAAAAACCTTCCAAGTAGCCAATTAAAAGCAGAATCTTAAAATACAACAACAATTTCTCTTTAAAATGGTGATTGGACCTCTGAGATAACGCATCCCATTTGCAAGTTTAAAAGGAATAATTAGAACTTTCTGCTGGTTGAGTAAGGGCTGAGGAAAATGGCTCTTCTTAAAACACTTTTTTAAAAAATAAAGGGACAGCAAATTGATCAAACAGTTGTGGGAAGTTTGGCTCCATTAGTCTCATGCTTCTTTAATACACTTAGTTTTCAATAAAACTCAGCTTTTGTGAATATTCAAGGTGGCAGTTTCACTCAAATTGCTGAATTTGGTGGCACAAGAAGATAAAAGGCAGAATTAGGGTTCTGTAGTCCCACCTTCTCTGCATCCCTAAGTACATGGGAGGAGCATTATTTCTGTGTAAGATTTACATAACTTTTTATGAAATACCATCACATTCATTTGGTCAGTGGCCCCTTTAATATGCATAATTCTCTGCGGTAACTGGGAGAGGGTTATTTCCAGACATCGTTTCCATTCTCTTTTCTCTATTTTGCAGGCGGTGTGCCTGTTTTGAAGCCCTTGCAAGAAAAAAGAAAGTCTTCTAAAAGGATTTATTGTTCCCCCCAAAACAGGAGAACTAACTATAAAGAATGATTTACTCGTGGTCTCTGTCTTTGCAACAGTGGAAAAAATGGGAGAGGATCAAACATCCTCTCCAACCGGGCCATCCCCTAGGTTTAATAGTGTTTTAAAATGAAATCTACGACACAGTCTTCACCAGGGCTATTAATTTGTATCTTGCAGAAATGTGATTCAAAATTTTCTAGAATACAGACCAAGGAGAAAGTTTTATAATGAAGAAAAATATAGGGACATCTGGAATTTTCTCTGAAAGCTGATGTGCTATTTTATGAGAAAACCAAAGACTTGGACTCAAACTTTGAGAGTCCCTTCTTTGGTTAATTAGCATTAGTAGAGAAAGTCTGATATATACAGAAAGGCTGAAAAAACAAACAAACAAAAAACCAACCGTGAGGTCTTTTATTTTTGCAAACAAGTGTAGCACCAAGAGTTTGGCTCTCTCTTATTTGGCTCCATCCCCTGAGAGCCTCGTTTATTTTTAGTACCTAATTTTATTGTTCATTCTACTAACCTTCAAATCTCAAGGCACTTTTAGAAAAAAGTAAACCGAAAGTAATTACTTTAGGGAACACAAAGCCATATCTATATATGAGATCAAACATTGCCAACCTTCCCTTGCTATTTACCTCTAAATAACTACTTTTTCTCTAGAGCTTTCCACTTGTTTTGGTGACAAACAAACAGCAGGGGATGTCTGCAGGCTCATTGTACAGGACATAATGGGATCCCACAGGAAGTAGGCCAAGGGAGAGCTCCATCTCCACTTGACTTCCAGGGAGAAACTACACCACAAGGGAGGCCAGGCCTGTGCTGAGGTCTCAGAGGAGAGGCCATTCCGGTCTAGGTGTCCTTCCCCTCCGCCAAACAGGAGGACCCCGATATTCCAGAGATGACTTCGTGGAGAGGAGTCAACTCCTCCCCTCATCCGGAAGTTTGAATGTGGGCATGAAAAGGATGAGAAACAAAAAGGAGTAAAAAAAGATAATAGCAGTGACTTAAGACCCAGACTTGCCTTCTCTTTTGAAAAAACTATCCCAACATAAAATCTAGGAGTTACGTAGAGACTTGTGAGACTTTCCCAGAAGATCCCATCCCGCACTGCACACTCAGCCCTAAGCATCTGCCAAGTCCTGCCTGCTCTCGGGAGCTGTGAATGCTGGCTTCCCAGAGAAAGGACTCCTGCAGCCACAGGGGGGAAATACTCCATTTGCATTTCTTTTAAAAGGAATGCCAGGGGTGCATTCGCTTCTCCGGTAAAGGATGTTGCTGAGTTTTTGATCTCTCTGCATCTCCAACTTGTTTTTGTTTCTGCCTGTTCATCCTAAGCTAGGTAAGGAACAAGGCTACTAGATGCCTGAGACCACCTTAGGGACCTCAGCATCCTGAGGGATGTGAAGTCAGGTCTGGGTCATGTGACCATCCCAGAGCGAGGGGTGGATGAGGTTGGTTTTACTCAACAGATGGGCTTTTCATAGGAAGGGTATCTTCTATTACCAGGAGCATACAGGAATGTGATTCTGGGCACCCCAAACCCCAAAGTGTCCTGTACACAGTCCTTATCTATACACACCAAGAAAACCACTGCTCCAAATTCAATGCTGTACTGCCATCGTCTTATTGTGTGGGTTTGTTTCTTAAGGAAATTGATACCGCTTTCTCTGTCTGCTCCCTTGTGTCCAGTTTGAACCTGTACCTTGATCTCTGTGTGGCCTTAGGTCTCTGCCTCTGCTTTCACACAGGGCTTCCATCACTGGACACAATGCTGACCTTATTAATATTTCTCAACACCGTTGATTCTTAAGGGGTGGCCTGATATCCCTCTTTGGCTTTATCATGGGAACTCCCGGAATCAAATATCTGTCTTCTCTGTCCTTGTTCCAGTGGAGCACCATTCCTTATGCCTGGCCAGATCAACTGGGTCCTCCTTGTCCCCTCTGGCCTTCTCTGTCTCACAGCTGGGCCTGACAAGGTGTTGATAGGAGATGACTCCTTATACTGAAAAGAACCTGCCAATTTGTGAATGGACTGATCCCTTATTTACTAGCCTGTAAATAAGGGCCTGGAGAAATGTAAGAGCATGAGCTTCTAGATGACAACATCGCACACTCGCCGTGGTGCACTTTTCCCTTTCATGTGCATGGAAAGTATTAGAAGAGAAAATAATCCCTTCAGGGCATATTTTACACTGGCAGTCATGTTTTCCTGGAAATTGATTTAACACTTCAGAAAGGATCTGATGTAAAACATTTAATAGCCAGGGAGAAGAACTGTATTTCCCATCTTTCAACACCACCATGGCCGTAAAATGCCTTTCCCTCTGACTAGGTTATGTTGCTCCTACAGTATGATCTCACCAGATTTCATTCATTGACTCCCCACTCTGTTAATTCTCAAACATTTGAGTGCCAGACTCTTGGAAAGGGTTGTAAAACTGAATAAGACTATACCCTTGCCTTCAATGGGCTCCGCTCTAAGCCTAGTCAAAGTCCCAACAAATAAGCACAGAATTCAAACACAATAGGACGGATGCTCTTAGGTGCATCTAGGACATCAAATGGGGGCTCAGAGGAGATAACATTGTGGGGCAGACAACAGGCAGGCATCACTTTAGTGGGGAGGCAACTTTTGAACTGAATCTTGTAGGATGTTCTAGCAGGAATTCATTAGGTGGACACATGGAGTAGGTGAATTCCAGGAAGGATCACGACGAATGAGATAGGGCTCTAACCTAGTATTCTTTAGAGCAATACTAGGTACAGTAGAGCATAGAGTGGGTATAGGGCAGGGAAGAAAGGGAGGCCAGCAGGATATAAGCGTGGTGGTAGAGGCCAGATCATGAAAGGTTTTTTAAATTCCTGTAATGATTTTATATTTTATCTAGAAGTAGGGGGAAATATTAGAGGGATTTAAGTGTGAGTCTATCATGATTTGATTTGCACTTTAGGAAGATCACTCACCCTGACATTAGTGGTAGCATTGTTAGAGATGGGAGACTGAGGCGGGAAGACCAGCTCCAGGACTATTGCAGTAGTTCAGGGCTGTGATGGCAAGGGCTTAAACAAGGGCAGTAAATGTGGTCTCGGAAGAAAGGGAGCAGATTTAAAATACATCAAAGGGCACCAAAAGTAGCCATTATTTAGCATAAATACTTGGCTTTAGTATTGAGTAATGTCGTATATGATAAAGCTACGAAAATAATCTGGGGAATATAGACTTATTAATAATTTTGCAGACTTAGGTACCCACTCAGTTTTAGATCTATCCAGTTGGAATTAAATGGGGACATCCAGGTAGGTGGCTAATACATGAATCTGGAGAGGTCTGGGCTAAACAGTTCTACTTGAGAGTTGTTTGTAATAGAGAGAAAGGCTAAGTGAAGTCACAGAATGACAAGGAAGAGGACCAAGGATAAAGCCCCAGAGAACACTGCCTTTCAGTGAGAAGCAGGAGAAACAGGCAGTGGACAGAGAGACTCTGGGCAGATGAGGAGGGTGGGGATGTCCTGGAGATTCGGGGTAAAGCGCATTTTAATAGAAAAGGAATGCTAAACTGCCAAGGAGGAGAAAATTGAGATGAAGACTGACACGTGTTACTGGATTTACTAGTATTTGTCAATGAAAATTTCTCTGGTGACTTTGCCTAAATAAGATAATATCAGAAGAATTTGGGAGCAGAGATATGAAAAGAGAATGGCCAGTGGGGAAGGAGGGATATTGAATGTAGAGTATTTGTATTGCCGATTTAATTCTCACTTCTCTCTCCCAGGCTGTAAGTTCAAGCTGATTCTGGTCAACATTACAACCCTAGTACTGAGGGCAGTGCCCCATCCACAGTAGTCCTTTAATAAATATTTGGGTAATGAGAAGAGAGACACAGTGTTAGATAAAGATATAAAATACAAGGGAAGCTTTTTATTTTCTTCCACTAAATTTGAGGGGAAAAAATAGATGCGGGTTGAAAATCCTCATGAGAGACAGATTTCTGCTGTGAATATTGCAACATAAATTTGGCATTTCCTCTGGTTCTTTCTAGAAATCATCCAAGAAGAGAAATGAGCACAGGAAACACAAACTCCCTGATCCAGTGTTGATAAAACTAAGGAACTGTAAATTCCCAAAGCAATGGAAATAGAGAAAGGGAAAATTAACTTACGAGAACATGGAGAGAGGATATAGAGATTGCAGATCTCAAAAACCCAGCACAGGGAAAGTGGGAACACCCTGAGGTGCAACAGGATGCAGGGGCCAGTGCTGGCTCTGGGCTCTCATTTCCTTTTCAGAACCAGAGGGAACAGAGCCAAATGAGAAGTCATGCAGAAAGGCTGTATAGAGGAAATGGATGGTCTCCATGGCATCAGGGGAGAAGAGAAAGTTGCTATTGTGAGGAAAAACCTGGCTTGCCAATCATCATCACTCACAAAAACCCTGGGAAATGAGAGCATTCCAGCCACACTGGAAAGTGGCACTGGTCCCATATACCTGCAAATATTTGGTCTGAAAAACTCATCTCTTTTCATAATGAGGGATCACCTGGCTGGCGCAGCATAGTGGTTGAGCATCAACCTAGGAACCAGGAGGTCATGGTTCAATTCCCAGTCAGGGCACATGCCCTGCATCCCCATTGTGGGGCATGCAGGAGGCAGCTGATCAATGATTCTCTCTCATCATTGATGTTTCTATCTCTCTATCCCTCTTCCTTCCTCTCTGAAGTCAATATATATATATATATATATATATATATATATACACAATATATATATATAAATGAGGAATCAAAAAGTGAGAATCCAATATAATATGGACCATAGTGAAAAAGAAGAAGAAACAAGGAAGAAGCAGTGACATGTAAGAGAAGATATACTGTAAACTGGGAGAAAAAAATGTAAGAAAAAGAGTAGACAAGGAAGATAGTGATGCAAGATATTGCTAAAACATAGTAAAGGGAGGTAAAAGAGGGTCAAGTGGGTCAAATATATGGTGATGGATGGAGATTTGATTCCCTGTTTGGGGAGTAAGGAAGAGATGTTGGGGGTTCCAGATTGGAGAGACAAAGGGTCAAGAATGCTGGCAAAGAATAGTTGAAGTGAAAATGGAGGGGTCAAAGAAGGTTGGTCATTTATTGGATTTTAAAGTTTTAGAAGTTGAATATACTAAGTTATGGACCTCTAGGAGAAAGGAGGCTCTCTTATGCCCTAGATTTCTTCTTTTATCCACAGTGGAAGACATGCTAATCTCCTTGGCCAGATTCCAGCATATTGATTAGGCCACATTTAGTCACGGTGAAGTCAGTTTGAGAAAAGATTTCATTTCATAGATGTGGCTTGCTCTTTTCTCTCTCTTTCACCCTAGTGGCCAAAATGGATGTTAGCTGTCCAGAGTTTATTATGAGGACCACTGTCCGTCTTTCCTTCTTCCGTCTTCCTTGTCCATGCAGCTTAAAGAGATGAGCCCTGGGGGCTAATATCCTTGTCTTTTTAGTCACGATGCAGGCTTGGGTTTCATACGCTGCTCTAGTCTGAGGTTTACTAGGTCCTGGGGAATCATCGCTCCTTATGCTCCAGGCCAAACCACTTTGTTTCCCAGGTCAGGCTGTTCTCTGGGAAAGGATGGCTAAGATCAGAGGCTCGGAGAAGCGGTTTCTTTACAGCACAGCAACTCCCTCCAACATCTGGCAACAAGAGCAAAGAATGTTAGGGTGTGTTCATGGCCTGAGAACTGCAGTGAGTGGGGCCGAAGACCACTGAAGTAAGAGAAAAGGAAAAGCTCCATGTTTTGTCTTAAGCTTAGAAATGTCAGATGCACTTTTGACTCAGGCTTGGAGTGAAATGCTTCAGCAGGGAGTTGATAGTTTTAAAATAGCCATCTCACCAACCAGAAAATGTGTTGTGATTTTATAGTTTTGAAAAGAAAAAAGGCATAAGACTAAGTTGGAAACAAACAAATAAACAATGGGCAGGGATGGGGTTTTCTCAAATCCCCTAGACTAGAAAAAGACTGAGAGGAGAGAACGGGTCCTAAAGATTCCATAGTTGGTAAGTGGGCTGAAACTTGAATATAGATAGTGGGCATGAAGGTTGGTAAAAGAAGTTGGCAATTTCTGCACAAGTAGGCAATAGATGTTTGTTATCAGGATTATTTTTATGTCTTTAAAAAAATGTAATAAAAGAGTCAACTTTAATGAAAGCTCTAGGAGTTGAGTTGTGGAAGAAGCTTTGAAAAGTTATTTTTCATTGGGTGATTTGTGATGGTAGAGGAAGAGAAAGACACCATTACCTAGGAGTGGCTTAGCCATTCTTACTAGTCCAATTCTGAGACCCAATCAGCTCCAGAAGCTTGCCTTCAATAAGCTCTTACCTGGGTCTATCTATCTATCATCTATCTATCTATCTATCTATCTATCTACCTAACTATTATCTTATCCATCCATCCATAATATATAATTTTGTACTAGCTATATTGAAATATAATTCACATACCATACCATTTACCCATCTAAAATGTACAAGTAAATGATTTTTTAGTACGTTAGAGTGTTCAAACTAAAAAGAAATAGAAGTGGGACTAATATTTGTGTTTTGACTAAAATTCCAGTGCTCTTTTTATTCCTATGCTGATAATAGGCTGGTGACAATATAGACATTAAATTACCAAGGCAGGAAATTATAGCAAATCTTAATTAAGGGCATTCCGAAGCCTGAGTAAGTAAAAAAACTTGGATTGAATTATGAAATACTGTTGAAAGGAATTGAATGGCTTCTTGTGTCTCATTAACAGCTAATTAATTGCTACCATGTAAATACCTTAATTATGCAAACATCTTGTGATTAAAGAGAAAATAATTTATAAACAAAGGAAAGAACAGATGTGACTCTACACATTAAATAATAAAATGAAATCCAGAAAGTATTCAACCAGTGGGAGGGGTGAGCTGGATCTATCAAGATGACATGTAACATTAGATGAAGGCAAAGCTCTTCACTTAGGATCTCGAAACCTGCTGCATATGCATCAAACAGGCCCATCTGGGGTACATCAGTTTCTCTCTGCGTTAAGCTCAGTCATGGTAGCATAGCACTTGGATGGAAATGCGGTAGGCTGGTAGCTGTTGTACCTGTGCAGGAACTGGCATTAGGGATTCGTTCTCAGTGTTCCAACTTGTTCCTCTCTGCTGCATGCACCATAAAGGGGGCTGGCTAAACTCTGTTCTTGTATCTGTAGCCTTCTTTGCACCTAGAAAGGTGCTAAAAGTAATACTATGTTATTTAAGGTATAGCTCAATGACAGGCCTGACAAGTGATACCACGGTGTGGTGAAGTCACTGGAAAGGCCTATGGAAATCTTTCTTTAGTAGAATGTCATCTAAAACATTGTTGCTCAGATATGTCCTGCTGTTTTGCACATAACCATGCCCATTCTTTGAGGTACTCTCTCTGTAGCTTTTGTGCTCCAATGGCAGTTGAATAATTGTATGAGACTGTATGGCTGGTGAAGCTGAAGCTATTTACTCTCTGGCCCTTTACAGAAAGTATTTGCCCATCCGTAATCTATAATAATGAGGACGTGGGACAGGGAGGAGAGTGCAGTTCCAATCTTGACTTCAGCCATTGCAGTTTAAAAAGTGATAAGGTCAATGGAAGGATACTTGGAAGAGAACTTGCTGCCATGTGCGAGAACTCAAAAATAATTCCCATCTCAGATGACAGAGAGATGGAGATGTTTTAACTGGAATAGAGACATTTTGCCGGTGGAGGGAGGTTGGAGTGGGAAATTCTTAGCTGAATTAAAATTCTGAAAGGATGCTGAGCAGAAGGACTTTGTAGCCTCAACTAGGACCAAGGGTGACAGTTACAGGGAGACCCTTTAGTGGGCTTTCTAATAGTGAGGGATTAAAAAGCATGGCAGGCTGGCCTGGGATGTGGGGTTTCCTTATTAGGGCTCAAAGTGCCTGACTGGATGATTGCATGCCAGGGACATGAGAGAGGAGATTCAGGAATAAGAATTGTCACCATTTGGGGGACACCTACTATCTACCATCATCACCTCTAATCCTTATAAATTACCTTGTGTTATTATGACTTCACTTTGTGGATGATGAAACAATTAAGAGAGAGTAAAATGTTTGCCCAAACCCACAATGTTAGTAAATGTGAAACCTATAGTCAAATGGGGTGTGGGATAAGCCTTCTTTCTTTAAAAACATTTTTGGGGTATTTTGAAAAACACAAAAAGGCAAAGAATAATAAAGCTAACATAGAATTTCTACCACCTAGAATTTATAATTATTAACAGTTGTTAATCCTGGATTGTGAAAACATCTATGAAACTTATTTCTAAGTTAGTTCTATTAATTATGTAATTATATATTTTATATAATTATATATGTAATTAATAATCTTTAAAACAAAATAATTAATAGACACCCTGAAACATTATATCTTTTTTTAAAAACACCAGGATCTCCATTCTCCTGTGCCTTTTGTGGCAAATATTCGTTGGTTCTCCAAGAAACTCTCTGATCACAACCCCACTTTATGGGGCCTAAATTCTATACATATTGTTTATTTTCAATGACAAGTTAATTATCCTACCCATTGCTTCCCATTGCAGGTCCCTGGTGCCCCTTTGTATGGCTCTGCTCCAATGGTCCCAGAAAAAAAAACCAAGATCTTGCATTATTAAACACAGTTGTATCTTGTAATTAGACACAATGTTGTATCTTGTATTTAGGGTGCATAGAAAATTGGAAATGACTGATTCAACCTTTTGCAGCATAATTTTATTTTACCGCTTTCTTTCTTCCTTTCCTCATGTTACTTCCCATTTTTCATCTTGAAATAGTTGTATAAGGTGCGCTTGACTGGTGGTCATCACAGCTGACTGACGTTGTTAATGTTTTCTGAACCCATTTCCTTCCTTCCTCTGCAATCCTGCCAAACTGCTGTGTTCTCCAGACACAGCGGTTCCAGTGAACAGCTCTACCTTTAGGATACGCAAAGTGGGAGCTTGCTGTTTTCCCAGGATGAACAGAGCAATCCCAGTCGAGAACTCAAAGTTATGGTTAATGTTCTTAAGGAAAACGTTGAGCAGATTAAATGGGTCGTTTCGGTGGCTCTGCTCTACTTGGTTGGAGAATTGCACCTCTTGCTAAGCAATGGGACCAGTGTGTTCATGGGAGTCCCACTGGGAAGGGGTTCTCACATGCCTTCTCAGACCAGTGGCAGCCTCAGTTTTCCCTCCTTCCTTCTACTCTGGTGCCCTCCTTCGGGGGTTCTGCTGCATCCTCCCAGCATTCCATTGTGCCCTCCAGTTCAGCAGTTTCCTTGGATTGCAACCCTGCACCCCCACTGATGAAGGCAAGCCGGTGAAAAGCCAGAGCTGCACATGGTTTGTAGCACAGTTGAGGGGACAACAACTCTTGTGTCCTCTCTACTGGAGAAGCACCAGTGCCCCTCAGAGATTTAGATGAAGGCATTTTATTACTTTGCTAGGACTGATGTGACAAGTTCCACAAATGGGCAGAACTGTTGGCTTACAGTTCTGGGGATGAAATCGAAGTCAAGGTGTGGCAGGACTATCTGAGAAATGTGAGGGACAGTCAGTTCTGTGCCTCCCTCCTCTCTTCTGGTGTCCTCTTTTCCTAAGGACACCCATCATATTGGATTAGGGCCCATTCTATCCCAGAGCGATAGCATCATAACTAATGATATCTGCTATGACATTATTTCCAAATAAGATTGTATTCTGAGACGCTGGCAGTGAAGGCTTGAACCCATGAATTTCAGGAGGACACAACTCAGCCCATAACGCTACTCCTTCAGGGTTTCGAGTTTTCTCTTAGTAAGAATTGACAGAGGCACTTTGGTTACACAATTGGGACCAAAGGAGGATAAATAGGACAACACAAATGAGTGACTGTAAGTGGAAAAGCACAAGCCAGGTGGTAGCTGCAATTAAGGAAGAATGCTTTTATGTTTGCGTGGAGGATCCCATCAGCATCTGCATGGAGAACACCTTCAAGCCCCCCTTCCTGCAGTCATGGTTAGAGAGATGGGGCGGTTGTTCCAGTTTTCCCCATAGGAAGTTGGTGTTCTAAGGGAGCTGGTGTTACACAAAGTAAGTGATGCTCCAAGCTCTCACCTCCCTTCCATCCTGAGGATTGCTCCCTACCTTTCTCCAATAGCCCCTTAATTCAATCATTTTTTTTTTTTTGCTGCCATTTAATTGCATAGTAAATGTTTGTGGAATGCATGAAGGAAAGTGAGAAATCTATCTTTTATTTTTATTTATTTATTTAAAATATATTTTATTGATTTTGTACAGAGAGGAAGGGAGAGAGACAGAGAGTTAGAAACATCGATGAGAGAAAGTCATCGATTAGCTGCCTCTTGCACACCCCCCACCGGGGATCTGCCCGCAACCAAGGTACATGCCCTTGACCGGAATCGAACCTGGGACCCTTCAGTCCCCAAGTCGACACTCTATCCATTGAGCCAAACCGGTCCCGGCAAAAATCTATCTTTTACATAGTAGTAGGAGACTATGGAGAGAAAAGGGGATTGCTTATATGCTCCTGACTTCCCAGGGTGATGAAGATAAAACCAGATAATTCACTAAAAGCGTTTTGAAAGTTGCCACACCTTTGGCTAGTCATGCCATTGCTTATTCCTTAGTTCTGAGGCTTGTCAGGAGGGTAGGTTCTTGGCTTGAGTAGTGTGAGAGCAGAGGAAACAGAACTAGAGTCTTCCTATTTCTCTTTTGAGGCAAAGATAGTAAAAAGTCTACACCTCCTATTTCAATGAGAGCTACAAAATCCGACTTTCTCTTATCTTTCACTGGCACAGGTCTTCAAGTTCAGTCTAGCCTTTTAAGAAAAGAACCAACTTATTATGTATTTTTCGAGTTTAACCAAATCAACTATCCTATATAATAAAAGAATAATATACAAATGGATCCAATGGCTGAAAGATCAGTGGCTATGACACACACTGACCACCAGAGGGCAGACACTCAATGCAGGAGCTGCTTCCTGGTGGTCAGTGCACTCCCACAGGGGGAGCACCACTCATGGGAGCACTAAGGATGTCCAAGGGCTCCCAGACAGCTAAAGGGTACAGGCCAGGCAGAGGGGACCCCTCCCCGCTGCAGTGCACAAATGTGTACCAGGCCTCTAGTAAATTAATAAAAATATAAGTCAAGGAAAATAAATTGGTAATTGGTTGAAAAAAATTTAACCCAGTTGTTCCAAATGCCAATTAAATTTAAAAAATTATATTCATGCAATCATGTGTTCCATAAGGTTTCCATGAAAGCTTCTGATGAATTTCATGGAAAAATAGAAATTTGGTCTGTTTCAAAAAAAGTTATTAAATATAGTTATCTATTGATTACTGTGACTTGTAATGCTGTCGGGTTAGGAATTCATTTTTAACACATGCCCCTTTAAAAATGGTTCCTTGAGTCTGTGTTGAGCCATCGAATCTCTCACACTTGTTTTCCAAATCAGTTGGGAATGAGGGTGGTTAAGAAGAGATCCTCTGCAAAGGGAGGGATGTGGAATCAATGGGCAATGTACTGATTGAAATGGAGAAAAGCCACAGAAGCAATGGATAGTGATTCTTGAGAGTGAACTTGGAATAGGGTTTTGTTAGAAAAGAAGAAGGATTTAATGGGAAAAGGGGGGACTAAAGATTCAAGAGAGAAAACAGTATCTTATTGGGAGCCAGGAAGGGCGAACCAGTTCAAACTGGAAGGGAGAGTCTTGGTATACAGAAGGACTCCTCTTCTATCAGGAGAAAGTGAAGGTGGGCAAGGAGGATGGTGACAGTTTACCTGGTGAAAGTTTGGAGACCTCATCTTAATCTCATTTTATGCAGGAGGACACTGAAGTCCAGAGAGGGGATGCGACCTGTCCACGATCAACTTCTGCAAAGTGAGTCCCAGGCCTAATACCTGGTTACAGTTGTCCTTCTTTGCCACTCTGTTCCTACTCCCTCTCATTTCCACTTCCTTACAGCTGTACTTTTATTTCCTTAGAGCATTCGACAATTGTTTGCTAGATACAGTTGATGACTATGGGAAAGGAAAGGGAAAAAAATAATAAAAAGACAAATTTAATTTAGATGAGAAACAATTTAAATGCTTAATTGGTTGAGGGGGAAAAAAATATCAAGAACAGGTGGCGTTTTAGTCTGCCTGGAATCTTCAAATGAGAGTCTGGATATTATGTTGTGTTCCAAATGCAAAATGTAGAAGTCTTTGAGTATAAAGATACATCATAGCCTGCAAGGTGTGGAGGTTATATGAAGAAATCCAATTTAAACTGGTGAGAACATAGACTTTTTAAGGAGTGGAGGCAGGTTTCACATGCACAGCTGATATTTACATGGACTCACATAGGTTGTATCAGTGGTTGCAACCAAGTTTCCATGTAGTCACAATGGCCTGGGAGAAGTAGCCACATGGCCACTTTTCCAACTGTGCCACACCATTATTTGTACCATAGTCTGCCAAAGGCAAGACCCTCATGGTCCTACTTTTTTAACTTTCACTCTAAACGTACCTATACTTCCGCCACTGCCATCTAGTCAAAGACTCCAAGGAACATTTGAACAATCACATTTATTGCTCAGCCATGAAGGAGAACCACAGGGCCCAGAGCATGTTTCCATTAGAGAGTGTTAGAAAGGAGCCATAGGACTTGAGTTTGGTTGGGTGATTTGGGGAGAACCCAAGGCGGCAGGGTTTATTCTGGATTGGGTGCTATCTGAAGTCAAGGACAACTCTGTGATTGAATAGCTCAGCGAGTCGTATCCACAGGGAGGGCAGCAAAGATCCCACTGCAATGGGAAGGCAGCAGTAGTTCCTCTTATTATTGGCGCCTTTTAATATTCTGTGTCTTGGGCGATGATGCTCACACTTTGTGTTTAGATACGATTACTGAGTGGCCATATTTTTTGTCTTATTTCATCATGGTCACAGAGTGGCTTTGTCTGATGTTGATTTTCTGTGTAATTGTTTATATTCAACAGGAGATTATCAAAACCCAACGAAGTCAGCTCTCTGGCTGTCAGGGGCTGCTTTTCCTTCTCAGTATGAATTTATTTAGAGAAAACAGGCAAGGTTTTGAGGTATAATATCCCAAATTGAGTGTGTGTGTGCGTGTGCGTGTGTGTGTGTGTGTCCACTGGGTGGTGTGTATCTGGGGTAGATTTATTAAGAGCAGTGGCGCCCCTGTACTGGCCACTCCTACCTCCTCACATAGACTTCCCTCCTTTTCGTTACAACGATAGAACCTGCTCTGTGGATTTTGGGTTAAAGCAGAGAACAGGCGAATTGGCATCTGAAGACTGGACTTTCCTCGTTAGCCTGTTGCCTAAATCAGCCTGCTAACCAGCCCCCGAGTGTACTGTAATC
Organism: Pipistrellus hanaki; assembly: GCF_964339955.1. Lineage (NCBI taxonomy): Eukaryota > Metazoa > Chordata > Mammalia > Chiroptera > Vespertilionidae > Pipistrellus > Pipistrellus hanaki. The sequence goes on from NC_140512.1 coordinate 5,425,829, forward strand.
TCAGGATTGTCCAATCTTTGCCATTGTCAAATAGTTTGAGAAAGTGAATAAATAATTCTAAAGCACAATTTAATGATTTAATATTGGCTGTGGTGGTGCCCAAAGCTTCTTTATTAATGTGTAGTACTCTTCAAGGCACTTGCTAACAGTGATTTTAAGATGTGAAAAGCAGCAGTTATAAAAAATAGTAATTTTTCTTGTTCTCTGACTCATAGACTGACTTCTACAGTCCTGGAGTCAATCCTAAAAATTAGAGGGAGAAAATGTTGATTTGTGACCTCTGTATTGAAGCAATTTCATGTGGAGTTGCCAATTGTCACTGCAAACAAAAGCCTTTTTAAGCAGTCATCAAGTAGCATATATTAGTTGCGTAACAAAATCTGGGCTTATTCAGTTTGGGTCCCAGAGAATTATGGGCTTCTTTGACTCTATAAAATGCTGTCTTTGGTCTTATCCAATGGAAACATGGCTCGATAGAGAGAATATACCATAAAGTAGGAAGCCTGAATCTCAGTCTTGGTTCTGTCCCTAATGAGGGCACGAGGCATAAGTTATATGATTTCTTGGGTTTTAATTTCTTGTCTCAAATGGCCGCACTAATGCTTGTTTTTCCTACTTGAGAGTAACTAGGTCAAGTGAGATTATGCTTATTAATGAAGAAAGACAAAAGCTGTTTTAAATTCCATGCATCTTCAAAAAGTGGGAGCCCCTCAAAGACAAGATGTCAACTTGCTAGTAGTCCTTTCACATGGGAGAGGGCGTTGAAGGGTCTGGAAAGACAAAAGTGAGTTTGGCATAGTTGGGGAATAGAGAATGTGGGGAGTCAAATTGTTCTGCATAAGCTGGGTATGAACATAAAACTGTTCTGTGTAGGGGCCATAGGGGAGGGGAATGGTGTTGAGAGAGAAATGGGAATGAAAGGGAAAAAAGGAACAATCAGTAAAAGGCAGGAGGTCCAGAGATATATCAGAGGAAGGTGCCTGATAGAACTTTCTAGAATAGGTATGTGTAATGTACTTGATTTATTTTTTCTTTGTGTAATGTACTTTAAATTAGTCTGTTTGTAGTGTAGCAGTATAATCCTCCTTACGACCTTCAGTAAAAGTTTTTAAAAAAACACAAGAGCTTTATATACAGCTTGCTTGAAATGAAGGTGGGAAGGGGCTGGGTTGGGGGCAATGTAGAAGAAAATAATTGCTAAAAAATGCAAAACAGAGAACAAAAATTTAGTAGAGGCAGAAAACTCAAAATAGAAACGACCATAGAACGTAAGTTTTTCCAGAAACACAAAGAGGCCTTAATCAGGCCTTCTGGAGAGCACAGCACAGCTGAGCCAACTTTATATATAGACCTTACGGGGCATGGTGACCCACCACGGTATGTGGGGGAGCAATGTAAAAGACTTGGGAGAAAAAGAAGCAAAAACAATATTAAGTTGTTATCTATGATTTGAGGAATGAGGGAAAATATCTGGATAATTCAAAGCAAAAAAATACGTTTAAAAATCAAAACTCCTTTGCTTCTAATTTAGAAAAAAGTTTAGTTCTTAGCTTTCTGTCATAACGCTCCCAGTCAAGAACCAATTTTGCGGGACCTATAAGGAAAGCAAACATGCATGCCCTTTTTTTGGTATCAAAAAAGACAACTCATCTGAAATTCATGACTATGAGGATAGATACAAAGCTTTCAGATTCAGTTTTTCAGTGTTTTCTCTTTGTCAGTATCTGCATATACAAGCATGTCAAACTCATGTCTCTAGGGCCTTGAGTTTGACATGGTTGGCTGGGTTGATGCTTTAAACCTGAGATCATGGTTGGGGTCTAGTTTGCATTGTGAGATTCCCAAGGCTCTTCCTGGGACTTAATTGGCATATATCCTCTGGCGATGGAATGAGGGGGAGAGAAGGGAAAGCACAGGGGACTTGGGACCTTTGTTTTGTCTTTCTTCTTTCAACACTGCCTGGAGCAGGTCAAGCTTTCTCCTTAGTAACTCGTGTTGCTGCTCTCGTGAAGTCCAAGGGCTGGCAGCATCGACATCTGGGATCTTGTTAGAAATGCGAAGTCTCAGAGTCCCGTGAGATCCACTGAATTGGAATTTGCATTTTCATGTTTGAGAAGCACTCATCTGGAGTGTTTCATAAACCTGTCTTTGGTGTTACCAGAGCTGGCCTGTGAAAAAGGGAGGGCATGTCACTGTTGCCACATCAGGGATTTGGCTGTGAATTCAATGTAAATTGTGTAATTTGGGTGTAGAGAGAGAAGGAACAGTAAAATCTGGGCCCTACCCTCGGACTCTGTAACAGTTTGCAAAAGGGCCTAGTTAGTTTTTTCAACTTGCTCCTCACTGAAAGGAGACTAGCAGCTGCCTACCAAAAAACCAGATACAGCTGATATTACCGTTATTCTGAACAGGATCTTAAAGCTGACAAAGATTTCAATAAGTAATCTAGCTGTTATGTTCCTAGTGAAGGACTGAGGGGAAAAAGAGTCACATTAGCTTCTGAGGTAAAAAAAAAAAAAAGTGTCTTTTATTTCCTTTGTATCATCTTAAAACTCCTGGTAGGGTGGGGCTCTTGCAAAATGAGCACTCGATAAATGTCATTATCAGTGATTTGCATTCCAGTGGTAATATATTTAATGCAACTCATTTCAACGAATGTTCTGCTTCCCATGTTAACTTCTACAGACCCACAACCAAAACTGTAAACTGCTGAGTGTACAGAACATTGGGCTCCAGCTAAGTGTGATTAGTTATTGATTTCTGAGTCCCACAAACATTTAGGAAGCAGAAGCTCTTGAGCACTGGATCATTATGAACTGCGGGGCAGACGTTGGCAGAATCCCAGCAGTCACAATTTGTGAAAAATTCTGGAATGGCTGTAAGGAGCAGGTTATGGATGTGACCTTTGTGTGTGGCCCAGGTCTGTGGCCTGGTCCCCGGGATTATCTTTCTCACCCCCTCTTTGTAGACATATACATTTGGTCACCAAGGGGAGTAGGCAGAGAGAAGAGAGGTTTAGTGCAAACTTATCCTTAATGCTGGGAGGAAACAGCTCAGACTCAGAGGTGATAAGCTTACCATGAAGAATAGTAGAGCCGAAGCCGGTTTGGCTCAGTGGTAGAGCGTCAGTCTGCGGACTGAAAGGTCCCAGGTTCAATTCCGGTCAAGGGCATGTACATTGGTTGCGGGCACATCCCCAGTAGGGGGTGTGCAAGAGGCAGCTGGTCGATGTTTCTCTCTCATCGATGTTTCTAGCTCTCTATCTCTCTCCCTTCCTCTCTGTAAGAAATCAATAAAATATATAAAAAAAAAAAAGAATAATAGACTATCCCTCTTCCACATTTGTGTGGTATCCATATTCTGTATAGTGTTGCTCCTTTTCATTTGCTGTGGGAGTTGCCATCAAAGATCTGTGAAAAAAATGTATTTAAAGCTCAAATATATTTGAGAATAAGAAGGCTAATCTATTCACAAGGTGTGGGAGATTAAAGACAGCTATACATTTAAAAAATTTTTAAAAATATATATTTTATTGATTTTTTACAGAGAGGAAGGGAGAGGGATAGAGAGTTAGAAACATCAATGAGAGAGAAACATCAATCAGCTGCCTCTTGCACACCTCCCACGGGAGATGTGCCCACAACCAAGGTACATGCCCTTGACTGGAATGGAACCTGTAACCTTTCAGTCTGCAGGCCAACGCTCTATCCACTGAGTCATACCAGTTAGGGCCAGCTATACATTTTTGACTTTCCTCTCTCATGACATGTGGTCATTGTGCAAACTCTAAAGCTATGCAATCCATTTTCACTCTTTCAGACATGAACCCAAGCCTCACACTAAAAGACTCCCTGTTGCCCAGTGCAAACACGTGGCCCACCTACTCATGCAGCATCATCCCTTCTACCGATGGGCCTCTCATCGAGAAGAGCCATGTTTGCTTTATTGTCTTAGCAGCTATCACAATGGTGATACCATCAAGCGTTCCTGGTTCTGTTCTCAAAACCCAGATCCAAAAGCAGCATTATGCACATTCTGGGGGCTTGTCCACTCCTGATTCCGCGTGGCCAGTTCCTTAAACTGGAGCTGTTCTGGCAGGGAGTCACCAAACAGTGTCCATGGAGTTCCTGGCATTGCCTCTTCATCTGACAAACGGGAGCTCCCCAAGGACTAGGACTGTGTCGAAGTCAATATTTTATCTTGGTTTCTCTTCCTATATCTTGTCTGTGGAGAATGGTTTCCATTCCTGAGCCACAGCACAGAGAGCTGGGATTCTTTAAAGCTCTGGTATAGACTCCAAACGCAAACACTGGTCTCCACATCTGCTCTGCTCTAGCTCGGTGAATCACCTAGGGGTGTGATATGAGCGTTGATTAAAAAAAAAAAAAGTCTCCCTAGGTTCATAGATGCACAGCTAGCCTGATGAGTATTCATTTGGCCTCTTGTTTGTGAGAGAGTGATTACCGTGCTACCCAGTAGTATATTTGCATGACTAAATCTTACCTATTTTTAAGGCTCAGCTCGAATATTTTCTTTATGTAGCTACATACCCCCATAATTGGCATATTTTCTTTCCTTCTTCTTCCGATTGAGTGGCACTTTATTTCTACCCATGTTTTCTTTATTATTTCTTCTTCTCCTCCTTATACTTGTGATGATGTGTTTCTGACATCTATATATACATCGTGGGATTCAGTAGATATTTATGAATGCAGTCAGGAGAGCCATCTTGCTTTCTCATTGCCTTCTCTTGGACACCAATATGCTTTTGTGTGGATGGAGGTGGAGGTGTCCTTGTATGACTTGAGTCTATGTCCTTCATTTACAATTGCCTCATATCTCACCCTGCCCCCTAACTTTGGCAGGGCTGAGCTGCCATTGCTCTTGAATCTCTGTTTCTGGTTGCAACCTGTCCCCATCTCTTTTCTTACTATTCAGTTAGGTTTTTTTTCTTTCTTATTTAAATGACTCTTCTTTACAAAGGTCTAAATACCTACTTTTCTCTCTCGAGGCAGGGGTGGTCATCAGAGGGAAGATGGATGCTCCACCCTGTGCTTGGAACAAACCTTTGGAAAGCGCCAAGACTGATAAGGCTGCCTGCTTATCTCCCCATGGGCAAACGACTAGCTATTTACTCAGTTAAAATGATACACATTCCAAGAGCAAGCTCTGAAGTCGCTGAGCCCCACAGTGTATGTGCTGCAGAGCCTCTGTGCTATCTTACTGATGAAGCCACTAGATGTGAAGCTCAGTAAAAGTGCCAAAGGATAATTGTTTTGGGTTTTAGGGCCTCTGCTGAGGAGTTACTAATTTCCCAGTTTCCCGTAATCTCTGAACTGGCTTCTCAGAGATGTGGCATCATGCTCCCTTTTTGCTTTTTGTTTGTAGCATTTTTCACACCCTGCTAGTTACTCACTCATTACCTTTGCTGTGGAACACAGAAGCCAGCTGAGTTTTTTTCCTTTAGAATTCGGAATTTTAAGAGGTCATTAGAAAAGTCTTCGGATTAGTTCCCCTTTGAAGTTCAGATCTTCTTCAGCTCTAATTCGAGAGGGAGTTATGGTTCTGTGATGGACTCATGACATTTCTTATTGGGATATAAAAGGTCAGATTTTAATGCCTTCTTGTGATATATGCATCTGGCTCAAGATCAGGCAGTTTTGAATGATGGAATTTAATTGTAATTTAGGGAAGGGGGTAAGAGATGAGAAATTACAGCTTTCCTATAGTGCCGAGCTATCCACTATTCCTCAGCAACCTGCATGAAGCTTTGCAGGCTAGAGTTGATCTTTAAAGCAGCTTGCAGTGACATTGAGGTCATAGTGCAGGGGGCAAAGGCAGAAACTCACCGGGGCTCATGTTCCAGTTATTACCTGGCATCTTACCTTGGAAAAAGGACAAATGTCAAAATATAACTCCTGTCTTCTGAACAGTCTGGAAAATCAGATGCATATTTACCTATTTTGTCCAACTGCTTCAAAATTCTTACATTGTCACTCTCCCCTCCCCCTGCCCCCAATAAGAATTTTTGAGTACACAAAGATCTCTACCCACTCCCTTTGTGTGTGTGTGTGTGTGTGTGTGTGTGTGTGTGTGTGTAAAAGACTCCTTAAGGTCAAATATATTGAATGAGAGTTCTCCCTTCCGAATCTAAAAATAAAAATTAAAAAAATGTATCACTTCTTTCTCTTCTGTTTTACATGAATCCAAAAATTGATCCAACTTAGTGGGTATGAGTGAATCATACAGTTATTAAGAACAGAGATAATGTGATGTGGAAGAAGCCCTGGGGCTGGATCTGAGTCCTCAATTCTTATTGGCAAGCAGACTGTCTGAACTTCTCTTTCCTTATCTGTAAATTACCCTTTAGCCTCAGCTCTCTTATCTACTAAATTAGAGGCTCAGTGCATTAAATTTGTGCATGGGAGGGGGGTCCCCTCAACTCAGCCTGCACCCTCTCCAATCCAAGACATCCCTCTCACAATCCAGGGCTACTGGCTCCTAACTGCTCACCTGCCTGCCTGCCTGCCTGATCTCCCTTAACTGCCCACCCCCACCAGCCTGGTTGCCTCCAACTGCACCCCGCCAGCCTGGTTGCCCCCTAACTGTGCCCCCCCCCAACCTGGTCATCCTTTATTGCCCCCTCTGCCAGCCTGATTGCCCCACACAGCCTGCTGTTCAGTCGTTTGGTCGTCCCTCATTAACTCTCCTGCTGGCCTTGTCATCATCCCACACAGCCTGTAGGTCATAACTTACTGTGACAGCATCTTGGACAATTTGCATATTTATTATTAGTATAGATTGCTTTGAGACTTAAATACAACAGTAGACTCTTTGGAATGGTTCTGTTATTTTGGGATCTGGGGCATGCTAATCCACTGTTTGTGGTTCCTTATACTGTGTTTCCCTGAAAATAAGACATCCTCCGAAAATAAGACCTACTTACAGGTTTCCTTCTGAGTGAAATATAAGGCATCTTCCCGAAAATAAGGCCCCCCTAGGCTCTGTCTCAGAAACTTTGTGAAACCTAAACTGCAAGAAGTTGTGACTTGGGTGAAGAATTCATAGGAGAAAATCACTGACAGTTGCATTGCAAATGCACTGCGAGCAGGCTACCTTGACAAGAAGTACTCATTTAAAGACAGTGCTATTGCTAAACATGAGAGATTTGGTCCACTGATTCTGAAAAAAAATGGAGTCACAAGAAATTCACCAGGAAATTCAGGAATTGGATTGTTATGGTGATGTTCCAGAAGATGATGACATGATTGCCATTGAATAAATGAGTAAATTCTTGATACTGTAGGATTCACAGTTTGTCTGGTTTGTGTTGACAACTGGCGTACTACCATACCGTATACAGGTAATAAATTTCCTTTATTTTCATTTAACAATAAATGTGTACCGTATTCTTCTTCATGGAAAAATAAGACATTCCCTGAAAATAAGACCTAGCGCATCTTTGGGAGCAAAAGTTAATATAAGACACTGTCTTATTTTCGGGGAAACAGGGTAATACTCTCTTATAATGAATTATTTTCTCGAGTTAGTATAGCGCTGGGGTGTTGTTGGTCTGTGAATGCCTTTTGTGGGGCCTGGAAGAGGTTGGTTGATCTATTTGGAAACGTCTTTTGTGTGAAGTGTCAAAAAAAAAAAAAGAATTATTTTCTCATGTGATTTTAATTTTGGTTTGTGGGCTCAATCTCATCTGGGATTATTTTTGGTTCGCGTGATTCATATGTACCCTGGTTTGTGGGAGTATATTTACAGAGAGGTTTTATATTTGCCATGGCTGGGTATCCCAAGGATTTTGCTTGTCCAGGATGAATTTTCACAGTGTTTTGTCAGTTTGAGATTCCAGCACCATGTGGAGTGTATTTGGACTCTGTGTCCACATGTGGCACAGACTAAGGCTGGGGGCTGCCAGACCTGCTGCTCCTTTGATTCTTTTCTGGCCCCCTTGAGAGGTTCTCCCATTCCTCTTAGACAAAGGGTGGGATTTATGTAGAAGTCTGTGCTCTAACATCATACTTCATATGGCCTCAAGGCCTCAGCTCTGATTTTCATGGGGATTTTATGATTAGTCCCTTGCTGTTTGGGTGTGCAAACAAGTCTGCTATCCCCCAGGATTCTGCTGCCTTCATTCATGTGCTATGAGGTTTTTTTTGTTCATTTGTGGTATTTTGGTCACTGGAAATGTCCCTTTCTATTTTTTTTAGTATTGTAGTTTATCCGGATCTTTGTTTTATAAAAGGAAAGAAAATCTTAGCTCTATTTGCAATATTGCTGGTACTAAAAATGAAATGTATATTATTTTTAAAGGTTGTTTTCTTATTTTATTTAATAAAAAAGGAAAAACACATATATGTGAGGTATACAACACAATTTTATACACAGATACACAGAAAATTATTATTATAGTCAATCTAATTCACATATCCTCACATAGTATCCATATTTTTTGTGTGATGCAAGCACCTCATGTTTATTCTCTTAGCAAATTTCCAGTATTCAGCACTATAGTACTATTAACTGTAGTCACATTCCTATACATTAGCTATCTAGACTTATTCATTTTACATAACTGAAACTTTGTATCTTTTGACCAATATCTTTACTTTCCCCCGTCTCCCATGCCTGGTAATCACCATTCTACAGCCTGCTTCTATGTACCAGAGTTTTTGGATTCTATATGCAAGTAAGATCATGCAGGTTTTCTTTTTTTTCTTTCTGTGTTTGGCATTTCTTTATCAATTAATCTATTGATGCATACTTAGGTTGTTTCTATATGCCTTGTTATTGTGAATAATGCTACAGTGATCATGGGAGTGCAGCTATCTCTTCAAGGTACTGATTTTGTTTTTTGGGGGTATATACCCAGAAGAGGGATTGGTGAATCATATGGCATTTCTATTTTTAGTGTTTTGAGGAATTACCATACTGTTTTTGATCCATAATGACTGCATCACTGCATCTATTTACATTCCTGAAAACAATGTACCAGAGTACCCTTTCCTCCACCCACTCAACCATTCATTGTTTTGTTTTTGTTTTTTATAATAGTCATCCTAACATCTAATAGGTGTGAAATATCTCTTTGTGGTTTTGATTTTTACTTCTTTGAAATAACCAAATGTATATTCTTACTAGAGGCCTAGTGCATGAATTTGTGCATGAGTGGGGTCTCTCAACCTGGCTGGGGATTGGGGCCAATTGGGGCTAGCTGGCCAGGGGGAGAGACCGTGGGAGGCTGGCTGGCCATGGGAGGTTGGCTGTGGGAGCACACTGACCACCAGGGGACAGCTCCTGCACTGAGCCTATGCTTCCTAGTGGTCAGTGTGCCTCATAGCAACCAGTCAACCGGTAGTTTGGTCGACTGGTCATAATGGTTGCGTAGTTTGGTCGACTGGTCATAATGGTTGCTTAGGTCAGTTGCTGTGGGAGCACACTGACCACCAGGGGACAGCTCCTGCACTGAGCCTATGCTTCCTAGTGGTCAGTGTGCCTCATAGCAACCAGTCAACCGGTAGTTTGGTTGACTGGTCATATTCTAAAGACACTGCTGTTCACTGAGAAGCACTTCTCAGATATTGGTGCACACGGGCATCCCTGGAATCTTGCTAAAATGCAGATTCTGGTTCCTGCAGGTCTGGAGTCCAGGTTCTGCATTTCTCTCAAGCTCCCAGGTATGATAATGCTCCTGTTCACACTCTGGGTGGTGAGGATTTGAGAGATCAGTGATAACTGCTTCCCAGTTGCTAATTTATCAGTTTCTGGAACTTGCTGGGCGTGGCTGCCTTATAAAATCTACACTCATCCTACTACTCTCACAAATGAAACATTGTGCTGAAAGCTCTTTAAAAATTGTAAAGAGCTATAAAATATTTCTCCACTGGGGCGGGGGGGAAATCCATAAATTCACAATGGAATTAAATATAATTGACCTTTAATGCTCTTTACAATATGCAGGAGCTTTTCAAAAAGCTTCTATTCTTTTTATTAAACCTATTTTTTCTCAAGCTGAAATTCTGGGCAAATGAAGGAAAGAATTAACTTTATAATTCAATTTAAGTTTTCTTTGTTTAATTACTTATATTGTTAATATTAATTTCTTTGTTTGTTTAATTGTATTATATAATTTTTTAGGCTTTAGCCTGAAAACTTACTTATATGTTTACTATTGACTCTAGAGAATGGGGAATTTGAGTTTCAAACAATTGGTATATCAGGCTAATCTTCAGAAATTAAGAAATTATTTGGTTGATCAAAGATTCACGTGAAGTTACAATATACCATTTCTCTTATATGAGAAGCATTTTCCAAAATTTCTCCTTGACCCCATGATGTAAAAAAGCAAATCAAAGTTTAATTAAAATCCCGGCAGGTCTAACTTTGGCTACTTACATCTTGATTTTTCTGGGTTAAAAATTGGTGTGCCCTATAAAATTACCCAGGGACATAGAAAAAGGTGTAAGATATGACAGCTTCCCTCATGTGGCCTTGTAGAATGCTGGGATGCCCTTATAACTATGGTGCAGTAGGAGATGACATGGTGGGAGCCAGCAGGGGAGAGAGGCAGGGCCATGGGCCAGGTGACTGGCTCTGTGATGGCTGTGCCATCATGTTACCTTCACTACTTGGACAAGGGACATCACTTCTCAGATCTCTGTTATCTCATCAAGGACACGGGGGGTTAAGCTGGCCCATCTCTGTTTCTTCCATTTAAAACCCTACTGTATATTCCCTATCACCATGCCCATATTCCATCTACAAACCAGTGCCTACTGTATACTGCCCATCACTGTGCCCATATTCCATCCACAAACCGGTGCCTAGTGTATACTCCCCATCACTGTGCCCACATTCCATCTACAAACCACTGAGCCACACAATAGGAAGAAAACAGGTAATACCATAGCTTTGAAGAGTTTGATCAAAAGGGCCTTTGAACAGGAACAGTGAAGACAATTGGTGGGAGAAACCTGACCATGTTCTGTTTCCCACAGGAAGAAGAAGTTTGAGGCTTGTGTGACCTGAACTGACTTTTTTAGTTGGAGAAAGGGTGTAATGGTAAATGATGGTTTGCCAAGAGAAATGTAGGAAGGGAAGCATTTGAACCTATGGATGTGACCTTATTTAGAAAAGGGTCTTTGCAGCTATAATTAAGGATCTCCAGATGAGATCATATTGGGTCAAGGTGGGCCTAGATCCATAGACAACTGTTCGTATAAGAGGAGAGCAGAGGAGAAGACGCACAAGGGAGATAGACAGTCACATGCAGACCTGGGCACAGATTGGAAAGTTGCAGCTACAGTCCAGGGACTCCAAGACTTGCCCACAACTCCCAAGAGAAACATGGAGTGGTTTCCCCTCAGAGCCCCAACAAGGAATCCACCCTGCTGACACCTTGATCTTGGACTTCTGGCCTCCAGAACTGTGAGAGAATACATTTCTGTTGCTTTAAGGCACTCAGTCAGTAGTAATTTGTTACCAGAGTTTTAGAAAACTAATACTGATGGTATAGCAGCACCAAGATTTACTGAATGTTCTAAGTAGGTTTTACATTAATTATTTTATGCCTCATGATAATTTTATAAAGCAGGTACTATCATTATTCCCATTTTACAAGTTAGGGAATTCGGGCTCAGAGAGGTTAAGTAGCTGGCCTGAGGTCACAGAGCTAATAAATCACTTACCCTCTTCACCATGCAGATTCCCTAGCTGTAAGTGAGGCATTGGCTCTATGAGATTTTTTTCTCCTGTAAACATTTTATAATTGTAAACTCATCATTGCACGTGGAAGAGAGCTCAGACACATGCCAGGGATGATGGGTCTCCATTGTTGCCCTCACAGAGGAGAAACAGAAGGAACATTTGCACTTGGAGATCCGTGGAGAGAGAACCTGAGGCCCAGAGTGATACTCCGACCTAAGGTGATGGGGTTGAGATAAGAGGCAACTCTTACAGCTCCTAGATTTGTAATTGCCTTCAGTTCTGGGATGAATTAACCCAGATCAGCAGAAATAGAAATGCTTTTAAGAAATGAGGGATTTGCATCCCTATTAGGCTCCTGGTTGACACCATACATATGTGTGTCTCAGTAGTAACTGTTTACCTAGAAACGGCCAAGGTTTCATCCATGTTTAATTCAGGGAAATAGTGCCAATTCCTAGCATTTCATACAACCCAGTGGAAAGAAATAATGGCCATTATTTATACCAATGTACATTGGAAAGTGATATTTTCTGAACAGAGACAGGGTATTTTAAAGTATAATGGTGGAAATGGTGCTAGGAATAGTGAAGGGAGTGGTGTTTTTTTCAGGGAAGAACAGAAGAATCCAGTTTTTTATGTCTGATGTTTTTCACAGATGTGACCTATTGGTTTTGACATCCGTTGTTCGTATGTCGGTTTGATTTATAGAGTGGCTAATTCTGAGGATAGGAAAATCAGGACGGAAATTTTGGAATATCAATCACAACCTTCATCTGCTTCCGTGTCTGGTCTGGCTATAATTTGTGGGCTCTACATGTAAATTAGACATTTTCTTCCTCAACAAAGAAATTAGAAAGAGAGAGAGAGAGAGAGAGAGAGAGAGAGAGATATGGTAAATAGCACCCACATCTGCTTTAAGGTGCAATGATAAAGAGTTTTAATTTTATCTCTTATAAATGGGACAATCTTTGTTCTCAGTTATTCAATGCTCAACCACTGAGCAACACTGAATGGACAGATCAGAAGCTTTGATCCAGCTGCCTACTTTCAAATTCTGTCTCCTTAACTTTAATCTGAGTGACCTTCTCTGAACTTGTTTCTTCATCTGAAAAATGAATATAATAACAGACTTACTGACTGTTATAGAATAAAAATGAAATTGTATGAAGTGCAGCCGAAACCGGTTTGGCTCAATGGATAGGGCGTCGGCTTGGGGACTGAAAGGTCCCGGGTTCGATTCCGGTCAGGGCATGTACCTTGGTTGCGGGAATATCCCCAGTGGGGGGTGTGCAGGAGGCAGCTGATCGATGACTCTCTCTCATCGATGTTTCTAACTCTCTATCTCTCTCCCTTCCTCTCTGTGCAAAATCAATAAATATATATTAAAAAAAAAAAAAGAAATTGTATGAAGTGCAATGGTGCTTGGTATCTGGTAAGCTCTCACTAATGTTAGATATTATTATCCAGTCTAGATGAAATTAGTGTTTGTGGAAGTTTTAGCTTCAATTTTTAAAAAATATATTTTATTGATTTTTTACAGAGAGGAAGGGAGAGAGATAGAGAGCTAGAAACATTGATGAGAGAGAAACATCGACCAGCTGCCTCTTGCACACTCCCTACTGGGGATGTGCCCGCAGCCAATGTACATGCCCTTGACCGGAATTGAACCTGGGACCTTTCAGTCCACAAACCAACGCTCTACCACTGAGCCAAACCAGTTTTGGCATGAGCTTCAATTTTTGACAGATTGTGAGTTGATCCCCTAGATCGGAGGTTAGCAAACTAAGGACAGAGAGCCAAATCTAGCTCTCTGTCCTTAGTTTGGTAAATAAAGTTTTATTGTTACACAACCACACCCATTGTTTATGCAAGATTTCTGTTGTTTTTTTGCACTAGGATCAGAGTTGAGTTGTTGTCACAGATAAGATACCATGTGGCCTGCTAGGCTAAAATCGTGACTATTTGGCCTTTTATAAGAAAAGTTTGCCAGTCGCTACACTAGACTATTGACTCAGCTGAGTTCTGATTCCCCCTTGGAGGCTCATTTGTCTGATCGTTGGTACATTATTTAATTGCTTTGTTTTCCTCATATTTAAGAGGAACGATCAAAGAAATCTGGTTGGACATTTGGCACATGTTCGTCCCTGGAAGTGAAATGATACATCGTTACCATTATTGCTAACTGAGCAGGCGGGCCAAACATTGCATATATAATCATGCCTATGGGAACTTGAGCTTGAGTGATTGAGCATGTTATAAGATGCCTTTCGTGCCGCCCATGCAGGCTTCATTACAAATTTCCTGCCGATTTATGGCCTTAACCCACAATCTCATCTTTACTTATACAAGTACTTTGTAATTATTGTTAAAAGGAGGAAAATTGTAGGAAAAAATGAATTGAGCACAGCAGCTTAAGGTTTATTGTTTTATATACTGATATTCTCAAGATCTGTAGCAAGACTCCAAGAATTGCAGACACAAATATCTCCTATATTTGACATTTTAAGACCATAGCTGAACATAAAAATGTGAGAATACAGATTATCCTAAAAATGACATTTTTATGATAAAAGTAATCTATTTAAAAGTCACATGAATGGCTATGGCCATTTGACATTGTTAACAATATAATGATGTGTTAAAATGCTAGAGGAAGGATTATGTCAGTGTTTGATGTTTTTTAAGTTGCTGCTGTATAAAAATGTCAAATAAGAATAATCTTATTCTTGATGTTTTTCATTGGTTTTTCACTCTCAAAATAGCTCTGTGTGTTCTGGTTACCTTTTTACTCCCAATTTTGATTTTTTCCTTCCCTAAATAATTTTCTTTGCCTACCCACATCACTACTTTTTTTTCTTCCTTATTACATTTTTTTCCCTTCTGTTGTTCTCTTTTATTCCTTTAGAACCCTCTAAATGTCCTGTTAATATAAAGAGTGAGTTCCTTTAACAAAAATTTTTTTCGTGTGTGTCAGAATTCTGAAATACAGAGTGTCCCCAAAAAATGGCATGGCTGGTGTGTTTCGGTGACTGAGTGTTGACCTATGAACCAGGAAGCCACTGTTTGATTCTGTCAGGGCACATGCCCAGGTTGTGGGCTCAATCCCCAGTGGATGGTGTACAGGAGGCAGCCAATCAATGATTGTCTTCCTCTCTGAAACCAATAAAAATGTTTTAAAAACTTTAAAAAAACATATACACACTTTAACAGCTGATAGCTCAATTTTGAAAATGAAATGTATTTTAATAAACACTGCCTTTGTAATTATTCAAAGTGTGTGTATACATTTTTTTGGGACACCCTATTGTATATAGCATATCCTTCTAGCCATATTCATGCAGGCTCCTTTCTTCACATCATCAGCCAAGAAGGAGCACCAATTTATTATTTCAGGAAATAAATTTATTCCCCCCTCCCATTTTACTATTGTCTTTTTAAATTCATTGTAAGTTTCTGGCCTTCCATAATTTATGTGAGCAAGATGTGTCATTCCAGACCCGTGCTGCTGTGCCCTGTTATGCAGACAGGCACTCCCATTTATGCACTTATGGACCATATGGTGGGTGCTCAGCTCCATTCTGCTTCAGGTGATCTGGACTTTTATTTTTAAAAAAATATATATTTTATTGATTTTTTTGCAGAGAGAAGGGAGAGGGATAGAGAGTTAGAAACATCAATGAGAGAGAAACATCGATCATCTGCCTCCTGCACACCTCCCACTGGGGATGTGCCTGCAACCAAGGTACATGCCCTTGACCGGAATCGAACCTGGGACCTTTCAGTCCGCAGGCCGATGCTCTATCCACTGAGCCACACTGGTTACGGCAATGATCTGGACTTTTATAGAAAGATCCTCTAAAGGGGAAAGGAGACATGGAGAAAAAGTCTTAGGTCAGTGCTGTGAGCAGTGTACTAAGCCATGATACCTAGTTTTGGAATGGCTTGCATTTCTGCTGTGTGTGTGTGTGTGTGTGTGTGTGTGTGCGCGCGTGTGTGTGCGCACGTGTGTCTATGTGAACATGTGTGCCAGACTGCATACACATGTGTTTAGGTAGTTTGGGATATTTTATCATATTGGCTCCCTCACAACACACACAGTCCCTCTATATGCTCACAAAAAATGATGTTTTTAAAATAAGCTCATATATTTAAGAAAATCAGGAACTGAGTATTTCTTGGTTTTCTGAAGCGATTGATGGTCTTTGGGCCTCAGTTCCACCAACTTCTTTCTTCATACTCTTTGCAGATTTTCTTTTAACCTTTACCAATTCTGCCCTTTCTTTCTGCCTAAACACTCCCCCTCTTGTCTAAGCTAAACCCTCTACCCTTGTCCTTGAACCCACTTCCTCGAAATCCTGCCTGAACTGCATCTTTTGAGGAGTGACTTTTGTCTACTAAGTCTTTGGTTTTATCCCTTTCACCAGCTGCAAACCTCCCCAGGTCTTTTTCTCTCCCAAGAGACCCTTCCTCGCTTCATTTATACTCAAGCTAATAAGTCCCCCTCCTTTCAAAAGCCGTTCATGTCTGTAATTTCAGCAATATCACCCTCAACTCCGTCCTCAGGCCGTTGCAGGCTCCTTCTGTCCTGAAGCTGGTCCTCAGGAGTTCCCAGTGCGCTTCTGACTCCCAAATCCAGCCGCCTCTGTTCTTGGTCCTCATCCTTCCAAGTTTTCTTCCATATTTGAGACCCACCTCCTTACTACTCTCTTCCGCAGCCTGTGAGCTGGCCTCGGGTTCTCTGTCCCTCAGTGGTCTCCTACGATGCCCACACCTCTTCCCCTGCCATGCCCTACCATGCTTGTTTCTGACAGTTCTCTCCTTAGTCCCCTCGCATTCTTCACCTTTGTAATCGCTTCTCCTCTCCTCTCCAAAGATATTTACTACCTGCCTCCAGGACTCAAATTTGCCCGGCTAACGCTGCTCTCCTTTTCTCAGCGTGATATATTGGTCATCTCTTGTACCACCCTGACGTGTGCAGAGAAACAAGTCCATCAATTAAATGTTTTATTTGGGAAATACTATATCCATGACTTCACCGAAATCAAATGTTTTTTTTCTTTTTCTTAATTTGCTGAGAATTTTTTCCTTGCTGGCTTATAAATAGGACGTTTTGAGAATTCTCCTCTCAGCAGGTTCCAAACACAAACTTGCATTACTATTCTTACAAAATAATAAACAGCTTTGGGCTATAAAACCTTTCAAATTGTTTTTTCACAGAAGGGATTTGCACGCTGACTCATTCCTCCTATATTTATAGCCTATTGCCAAACCCCTGTAAAGGCAAGATTTCTAATAAAGCTATGGAAATTACATGCATTGCAATGGGGGCGAATACATTTACATTTGTAGTATTTTAACATCTCCAAATTTATTGCAGATTACCTTGTTTGTGCATGTCTCTGCTTTAATGGGTTTTTATAGCAGAAAATAGTGGTTTATGATTGTATTCCCAGTAGAAATTTATTATGAATCTACCATATGGAGTGCTATATAAAACTAAACTTGTAACATTTATTATTGCTAAGGAAGATCTACTGTACATTATTGAAAATTAGTGATAATAGAAATGTTGAAGAAGGGAAGTTGGTCCATGAAGGGAGTCTTCCATTTTATGCTTAAATTGTCACAGAGCTTTTAGATTTTGTTTAAGATGGAAGATCTATTCTTTGACAGTTAGGATATCAGACAATATTACCATGTAGGGCCTCTTTCCCTTCCTGGTATTTGCTAAAGCAGGAGAGGGCAAAGGGATAGTACCAAATACTAACTTCATACATAACTCCATCTTCTTGTGAGAACCAAGGGCATCAATTTCTAGCCATGCCTGAAAACCATAAGCCATGAGAATTTCCCATGAGCAGTGGTCATAGGGGCTATTGCTAGAGCACATGGAATATTTTTTCCTTTTTTTTTTTTCTTATCTAGCATTTATCATACATCCTTCGTGAAGGATTTAAGATACCTATTGCTGTTAGACTTCGCAGTTCAGAGAAACTCTAAGGTGAAGACACAAGAAGTTTCATATTTATGTCAATCAACAATTTGCATGGGGGTCCCACAGAGACTTTGTTTTTGGCCAGTTAACCCTCTATATAATGGTGGAGTTTAAAAATGCATCTAAAGTTATTTTTTTAAGTGCATGAAGTTAAAAAAGCACTTACCTTACACTTTCTGCAAAGAGCTTGTAGTTATTTTATAATTGAGAGAGACTCCAATCAACATAATTAACAACATTAAAAAGTAGAAACCTTGTGCTTGACACCTTCATTTCCTGTCCTTTATGAGAGCACATTTATTTGGAAGCCTTTTTACTGTTTTCACTTACCATGTGCCCCCAAGAAGGGCTGGTATCACAGGTACACCCAGGAGGCAGGATCAGGGGGAGTTGAAGGGGAGGTTTTCAACTCTCCAGGACTCTGTAGAGTACACCTCTGTGTTGTGTGGTCAGGAAGGCCAGACCGAGTTTATTACTTTGTATATATTTGAATTATGGCATTAAATATCTGCCCACACTAAAAGGTTTATTGTACTGACAAGTTAATGTTCTAAATATGAAAACTGCCAAGTGTAAAGCATTATAGAACAATATTAAAAGTCAGTGCATTACTTATCATCTAACTGGTGTTTAGATGAGTCCCTTTCCAGTGAAGACAGTTTGTGGTGGAACTAGCTAAGATCTGAGAATGTTTGTATTTATAACTCCAGTCTGGTCAATTTTTCTTGTTTAAAGTTCTAGCAAGACTTTAGCATCTTTGCTACAAACAGCAAATGGTTCATGTGAAAATTCAATATATGTGAAACACATTTTATACTTCATGTAAATTACTGTTGGATTTTTGAGAAACTCAATGTTTTGAAAATTCATGGGCATGCAGAGATTGTTTTTAGGACCTGAAATGTCTTTAAAGTATGACATTCTGTACTTACTGGTTATCTTTGTTACCTATCTGACTCTGCTTCTGAATAAGAAATTACAGCTTTCACCTTCAGTAAAGTTGGAAGTTTGGTTGTCAGTTTTTAGCCAGGAGGCAATTAGGACTTACCAATAACTAAAAATTATTTCTAAAAGCCTTGTTAAATAAATTTTACCAAAATATCATATAAATTAAGTGCTTTTTTCAGACAAAGAAAAGCTAAAGGACTTAATCACCACCAAGGGTCAGTATTACAAGAAATGTTAAAAGGATCTGTTTAAGAAGAAGGAAAAAAAATATAAAAAGTGTGAATAATAAAATGGCAGTTACTACATACCTATTATTAACCAGAGGCCTGGTGCATGGATTCGTGCACATTGAAAGGAAATTAATTAGAAGGTGGCTGGCGGGGTGCAACTGGGCAAGATAGGCTGGACACACCCTGGTATTATGCTAAATGAAATAAGTCAGACAGAGATAGACAATACCATACGATTTCACTTATATGAAAAACAAAATAAATGAACAATCAAAACAGAAACAAACTGAATGATACAGAGAACAAACTAATGGTTGCCAGATGGGAAGGGAGATAGGGAGCTGGGTGAAAAAGGTGAAGAGATTAAGTACAAATGGACAGTTATAAAGTAGTCATGGGGATATAAAATACAGTCTAGGGAATATAGTCAATAATATTGTAATAGCCACTTATGGTATCAGATGGGGTACTGGACTTATTGGGGAGAATCATTTTGTTAGTTATATAAATGTCTAAGCACTATGCTGTACACATGAAACTGATATATTGAATGTCAACTATAATTGAAAAAAATTAAAAAATTTAAATAAAATATAAAACATTAAAAAAAAAAAAGAGCTTAAAGTAATGGTTAGCTAGGAGTTAACCAGGATTAGAAACGTCTCTCTTCAACAGCTACTTTGATATTCTAGAGATATTGCCACTTTAATTCTTAAATCTATGCCAAAGCTGTTGTTAAATGTTGAATAATAGCCTTTCGTTAGGGTACCAGGTTAATGAAAGCAGAATAGTGCTCAGTGCAGTAATTTTCCCAAGTGGATCCATTTTTCTCTTTTAAAGTCTTCACTCTTACTAATACACTGAAGCAAAAACATGAACTCAAAAGAGAGTGCACAAGAAGGTTAATCAGAGAGAGAGAGAGAGAGAGAGAGAGAGAGAGAGAGAGCATGTGGGAAACTGAATGGACTGACTTGGCCTCAGTCTTATTCATGAATCCATGTGCAGTGGACCATAGCTATTCATTGGGTAATGATTAACAAAAAAAGAAAAGAAATAAAACTGTTTTCAGTAAGACTTGTACATTATCATTATCTCTTTTTAGCCTTCCTAGTTCTCAGCATCATTTTGCAGGGTATCTTTTATTTATTACATTTCACTTGAATTCATTATTACAAAAAGCCAACAACTAACAGTGAGTGGCATCATTCCCTAAAGCAGGAATCTAGGCATCCAGGAAGAAATTAAGGCAGAAATGAGCATAGAGCTGTGAGACAATGAAATGACAGCAAGAAGGCGGACAGTATAAAGCAAATCAGAGAGTTTGCTGACATTGCACATCAAAACTGAAATAAAAAGTTTATGTATCAAAATTGCTAGTAGACCCTAATACTTTAAAATATATATTAGCCTTAGCTGGTTTGGCTCAGTGGATAGAGCATTGGCCTGTGGACTGAAGGGTCCAAGGTTCAATTCCGGCCAAGGGCACATGCCCAGGGTTTTGGACTAGATCCCCAGTAGGGAGCATGCAGGGGGCAGCCAATCAATGATTCTCTCTTATTGATGTTTCTATCTCTCCCTTCCTCTCTGAAATCAATAAAGAAATATATATATTTCTTTATTGTGTGTGTGTGTGTGTGTGTGTGTGTGCATAATATACATATTAAAATTGTTGATACAAAGTAAATTCAAACTTTTCTTCTGTTTTTTGACTTCAACAGCCTCTTAAACCTGTCTCTGGTAACCTAGGGACTATAAACTTGGGAAAGGGTTGGAAAATCATAGAGCATATCCATGTGTAGGGAGAAGCATGCTATAAATTATACTTTTAACTTGCTCATGGATTTCTTCAAATGACCAACTTTCAGTCAAACACATGCTTTGCAGATGTCTGGGGCTAAAAAATGAAATACATGTTTTGAGATTTTTTTGCTGAGAGAGTGACAGAGTGTTCACTTGACTTAGTCAATTATCATCATTTCAATTGCTTCTCTCTACAGCTTTTCCTGGAGTAAGACTCTATTACAATAACAGTCTATAAGTTTATTCTTTGGAAAAATACAAAAAATCATTGTGACGTGTGCCATCAATTTTTAGCAGTAGGTCTCAGGAAGAGGGAATGTGTCAGAATCACGTGTGTGTGTGTGTGTGTGTGTGTATGTGCACGTGTGTCTGTGTGTGTTTTCTTCCAACATACACACTGTTCTTACCAGGGAAAACCACATAATATCTAAATATCTAAATAGGTGGTCAGAATCTCTGATGTGTGTGAATGTGTGTTTTTGTATAGTTTGAAAAAACTCTGCATGTGATGCTGATACTTAATCTTCTGTGTTAAGGACAATCAATTTAAAAATATGTTTATATTGATTTCAGAGAGAGGAAGGGAGAGGAGAGAGACATAGAAACATCAATGATGAGAGAATCATCTATTGGCTGCCTCCTGCAGGCCAGCCCACTAGGGATTAAGCTTACAACTGGGCATGTATCCTGGAAATCAAACCATGACCTCCTAGTTCATAGGTCAACACTCGACCACTGAGCCACCCTGGCTCGGGGAGGACAATTAATTTATGTATTTGAATTTATAAGATTAATAACCAAGAGGCTATTTCCTCCTGTGTGCTCTCCATAATTTGGTCTAGCTGCCAAATTATCCAAACAGGCAGGCTTAGTGGCTAAGAGTTAACTGCATTAACTGAGAAATTGTACTCGCAAAGATTTCAAAAAATAATAAAATAAATAAAACTTTCATCTATATTGAAACATTTTGAGGCATTTATGCATCTCTAGATACAAAAAATAGAAGAACTCTTAAGAAATATTAAAATTCTCACTGATTAATAGATTCAAATGGGCACTTTATCCCCAATCTTTCTTCTTTTTTAGAACTGCTCTTGTCACCTCTAGCTTTTTTAAGGGATCAGTAGACTGAATTTCATATTGAATCATTCCAGACTATGGGGACTCCAAAGATCTTTTGGAATCCCCCACCAGGTTGGTGTCAAAAGCTTTGAAAATGACATCTAAGTATTCTTTTTATTTTTGTCACAACCACAAGCAGATTTTATTTTATTTTAATTAATGCGGACAGAGTTATTTATTCTTTCTAGCTGATAATCTCTGCTTTCCAGCTAAAATCCTGGATTCTGCATCTTACTTTTTTTGGGGGGTGGTGGTGTAGATGAACATCTTTTATAGTCTCATTGCAGGAATAAAAGAGGAAGACATTTATGTAATAATGGGAATATACAGTTTTATAGACTCATGATTTTAACTTTTATTTCAATAATTTTCTGTTCTAATATCTTACTAGTTGCAGGCATTTTATTTCACTTGCATTAGAAATGTAACACAAGAATGTGTTTTTAATATCTATGGTGTTTCCAATTACAAACTTAATCTAAACTAGGACTTAATTTTTATTTTATGTTTTAAATAGACGATAATAGGGTTTTAAACAGAGAGATAAGTTGTTTCTAGGTGAAATTAGATTTTATTCTGGCTTTTCTCCAATTTGCAGACTAAATAACTTCATATTGCGATATAAAGTGTCACTAAAAAGAAGTTGTATCTATTGAATACTGTGTGTACCTGGAACTATACTAGATGCTTTTCATATGTTGACATGCATATGCCTAATAACCCTCTGAAGGACTATATACATAATGTTTAAATGAGAAAACTGAGAATCAGAGATATTTAGGCACTTGCTCAAGATTCCATAGCTTTTTATTCATTTATTTTTTAATTTTTTGATTTTAATAAATCTTTATTGTTCAGATTATTACAGTTGTTCCTCTCCCCCACCCCACTGTCCTCATCCATAGGTGTTCAGAGCAATTGGGAGCTTGTGTCCCCGTCCGATTGAGAAAGCTAGCCACAGACTCAGTTGCCAGCCCTTTCTGTGCATGTGCCTCAGTACCTCTGCACTTTATTCCCACACCTTCTCTGAGTCTCAGTGTGCTTTTCTCTTCCCTTCTAGTTTTGGAATTTCCACTCAGTCAGCCTTCGTGTAGTCCTGGATGATGTTGGTTTTGTCTTTTAGCTGTAGTTTTGAAGTGGTTGTGTGAGGCAGCAATTTCAGGTGTTTACCTATGCCACCATCTTGGTTTCTCAGATCCTTCTGTCTTTATAAAAAGAGAATTCCATAGCTTTTAAATGACTGATCTCAATTCATTAATGATGATGATTAATTTTTTATAGTTATTGTTTATTGAGTAATTGCTGGATGTCAAAGATATTAAGTGTTTTGCATACAGATGTATTTCACTCAGAATTAATATACACATTTTACCAATGAGGACATGGAAGAGCAGGGAGGTTAAGTAAATTTTCCAAGGTCACACAGATAGTGACAGAAGAGTGTTAGAACTTTCCAGCGTTGCATTAAACACTTCCTTGTGTCCTCCCAAACTATCTCTATGTTTTGATGAATGGTAATATTGTTAGAACAAGTGACCAGTTCCATGGTGATCTTGAAGGACATTTTTCATTCATATGGTAAACTACAGCATGCTGATAATTGTTTTTTTTTTTTTTTATTTGAAGTGTTATTATTTTGTAGTTCCTTCAACATGCTTTTGATGCAACCTATATTGATTGGTGATCTGGAAGTAGTGGGTAATTTTCATGGTGATCAAACATGAATATATGTTAGTACAAATTGAGGGTTTGCTTTATTCATCTGCTTTTCTTCCAGTCTAAACATTGAGCCGAAATTGAGACATTGGATATGATAGTTTATTGAAGCCTGCCATTTTTGTCCAAGATTTGTTTGGCCAACCCTTGAAAACCTTACTGAGTTTAAACTATTCCACAAGCATCAGTCAAAACACATGAGAATCATGGGAAAGAATGGTGCTTTTCCTGCACAGCTGCTCTGCAGAAAGGGGGGTTGCATGGGAAGGCATCTAGTCTTGGCAGAAGGTTGTTAGAAGCAAGGGCTTTTCCGTCCTCAGGAGAGAAGCCTGCAGCTCTCCTCACAGGCCTCAGTGATGCCGCAATGTCTCATTGCTTACATTCTTTTGATTCTTTTCCTGACTTCAATTTTGCTCTGGCACTTGTCTAAAAACAGAACTGTCAGCACCTTCATTTCTTGTTCATCCTGTTTCCCAGTCAAGAATAAGGGTAATAGGTTTAAATTCCAAGTGTCTGAATTTGTGAAATAGCAGTGGGCAATCATCAGTTCCAGAGGCTCCCCCCACCCATCAGGGTAGGGTTCTAATGGAAATCTGATGTGGGTTGTTCCCCCAGAGTTTCCTGGCTCCTAGTGGTTTCTGGGTGATGGCCAGAGACCAAAGTCCCACCCAGGCTGTTCTCTGAATTGGGGAATTGACTGATTCACTAACCATCAACTGTCAGCTGTGTGGCACTCCCTTCCCTTCTTGATCTTGCAAAGATTAATCTCTCATTTTTATGATTGAGATACTTCTGAGCTGTAGAATAATATTAGATTGTCTACAATGTTTCCCTGGGAGAGAACAACATTCAGAGAGCTTTCACATGTAGAGAAAAGTGTCTGGTGGCCCGGACAGAGTTGGTACTTAAACAAGAATCTCTTCTTCATAGGTCTCTGGTGAGAAATACTCGTAGGATCTTTGTGTCTTTGAATATGGAGCCCATCAGTGACTTGGTAAAGGAAACCTCTTAGTTGCTGAAGAACTAAATAATATATTAATATTATTTCAATGAACAGACTTTAAGTTTTTTAAATAATTTATCTGACATTCACTCATCCCACTCATTCAGCATAGGCTTCTAAAGCATTTATTCTGTAAGCAGGTAGAGTCTTGTGGTTTAAAATCAAAAACTCTTAAGTTAGACAACCTGGCTTCAAATCCTGGTTCTTCTGTGACCTTGGGCGAGTTACTTAACCTCTCCTGCCTAATTTACCCATTTAAAAACTGGAAGTGATAATGATATGTGCCTCATAGGATTGCTTTGAGGATTAGACATAATACATAGGAGGCTCTTGGCATGTAGAAATCCCTTAACGACTCTTGTCATTATTAATTAGGGCTCTGTGAGTATTCCTACTGTATGTGCTGTAGTTCCTTACAACATTCTAAGGAAAGGTCCTACCTGGAAATTGTCTATGATGTTCTTAAATCAGCCAAAATACAGACACAGAGAGACATAAACAAAACACAGAGATAAGTAACAGTATGTAAACTGTCATATGACTAAGAATCAGTGACTTTTGTTCCTTTCAACTTTAAGGTTTGGATAACACAGGCTGGAGCTTTCACAGGAAGACATTTTTTTTCTGTGCCGGTGTAGTCAGGGAAAGCTTCAGGGAGGAGGAGGATTCTCACAATACAGTCCTATCTTCACCTTTTCCCTATCACATTCTGATTTTCTTTTCCCACCATCCACCTTCAACCATCCATCTCTAATTGAGCTTCTCAATGACCGACAGGCCCTTTTCCAATTCTATGCCTTTGCACACACATGAGTTCCTAGCTTCCATGCATTTTATTTTTTCCCAGTTATCATAGAACCACAAAACGTTTTTTGAACAGTGGATCATTTGCCACTAAACTAAACCAGAACTCATGACCTTTCTTTCCCCAGCATGTTCCCTCCACCAGCCTCCTCTGGCTCACCTCTTTCCTGGTCCTTACCTCTCAACCCAAATCTGCCCCATGTCTTTTTTTCTTGACTTCTAAATATGAAAGGAGGGGTTAGTGGTGCCCAGAATCTAAGAGTTTGCATTATGAAGATCTCTAAGTGGATTTGAAATCTATTATTTTCATGGTTTTTATTTACGCATGCATTTACCCAATCAAGCTGGAAATAAGAATGAATACTGATAAACGCTGAGCATAAATGGAAGTACTATTAGGTGTAATTTATGGAGAATAGTTTAAATGTCATTCACTTTTAGGGTGAATTGCATATTATCTATTAGACTGAAAACCCTTTTTAAAAATATATTTTATTGATTTTTTACAGAGAGAAAGGAAGAGGGATGGAGAGTTAGAAACATCTATGAGAGAGAAACATTGATCAGGTGCCTCCTGCACACCCCCTTCAGGGGATGTGCCCGCAACCAAGCTACTGTACATGCTCTTGACTGGAATCAAAACTGGGACCTTTAAGTCTGCAGGCCGACACTCTATCCACTTGAGCCAAACCAGTTAGGGCTGAAAACCCTTTAAAAGGAGAAATTAAAAATTAAGTTTTTGAGTGCTTGGAAAAAAAAAGTGCAATCAAAGCACAGAACTTTTTAATGTCAGATCTGGCAATGCCTCTTGATTAATATGATTAATGGCATGGGTGCTATTTCTGATTGCATACTCCTGAGTTCAGGAGGCACCTTTCTTAACAGCCTCATAGGTAGAGGCATGGGGAATCCTAACTTGTCTCTAGAATACCCATGACGCAGCATGGGCCACACAGTGTCACCAGGAGATGAGATGAGATGAGAAGGAAGATCTCCCATTGCATTTGGCGAGCCCTCCGCCCTCTGAAAAAAACCACAGGATCTTGAGTTACATCATTGGTATTTGTCTCAGCCTTCCCCCAACCTGCGCTGACCAGGGATTTCTGAGGAGGCCAGACACTGAGCTTTTTTAGAAAAGCACTCACAATCTGTTATGCCTGAATAGTCCTATTTAACATCCCACAGCTTCTCATGCATGTGGGATCCAGGAGTGCACTAATTAACTATGTGACCTTGGAAGAGTCATAGTCATTGGGCTGAGTAATAACTGTGACTCCCTTTAATTCTGTGCCGCCTAGATCTCCAGCCTCACACTTACCTCCCTGCTCCCCAAAACTCTTTCCTCATTGGTTCCTACTGGGAAATTCTGCACATTGTGCTTAACAGGCCGTTAAATTATCTTAATTAAAGTGTCAAGGGATAAAAATTGGAGATTACTCAGAGCTGCCACCCCAACCCTTTTCAAGCCAGCTCAAGAAGGCTTTGCCAGGAAGATTCAGATGTATAACCCATAGTAAGCATTCTATGGGTTAACACTGAGCCACTCTTTTTCATGGTCTTTAGACACAATGAAATTGACATGTGTAGTCTCTTTGCAACAGACTTGCCATATTCCAGAAAGTGATGCCTCCCTCGAATTCAAGGCTTTCTCCCATACAGGAAAAGGCTCTGATAAAGACTTAGGGGGAAAAATGTAGAACAATAATAATAATAATAATAAAATTCAAGCCTTGTACTGATACCTCCGTTACTTGGGCCAAAGCAGTTGAGTTCAAAAGTTGGAATTTGGTCCTGATATTGGATTTCTCAGGGAAACTGAGATTGGGTAAATGTATGCTATTTCTTCTCAGATACATCTAAGTTTGAAGAAATAGGTCTTGGAAGCACTAGACTTGGACCATAATTTTCATAAGCAAAGCAAATCCTTCCAAAATAATTAGTTCAGGAATCTTGTCTGGATGAGTCAAATTCTCAGGGCAGTAGCAGGAAAAGGATAAGTGTTTGAAGACAAGGCTGACATTACACATTTTCCAGGAGGGAATAATACACCAAAGTGAAAATGCATGACCCAAACTGACCTGATATGGGGATGGAATTGGCAAGATGTGGTGTTAATAGCTTTCAGAGATCTTCTCCACCTTTTCCAAGCCCAGGAACTTCATGTCTGGAAGTCTGCTTGTCCCGAGAGGAGTGAAGAGCATACATTTTAGGGCCAGACTGCTTGGGTGCAAAGCCACGCCTTTGGGAGGACTACTTAACATTTCTGTACCTCAGTTTCCTCACCTGTGAAATGGTGAAAACTAGTACCTATTTCATAGTATTGTAATGAGTGTTGAATGAGTTGCTGTGTGTAAAAGACTTAAAACAGGAACTTGCATGAAAGGAGCGCTGTGTAAGTCTCCAAGTTAAGCATAGATGCCTTAGGACCTTTGTTGAAAATCCAAATGATGTAGGGAGATATAAAAACACAAAAATTATTGTCAGTCATTTAGCATAAATTAATTCCTTTGTCTGAGGGACTTTGGAAGACAAGGGGACCTTGGAAAGCTAGAAGAAAGAGGAATCAGAAGTGATGTAGGTAAGAGAGAAGAAGCAAAGCAAATGTTAGCCTGACTCAGAGTTTTGCTTGTGA
Source organism: Pipistrellus hanaki (assembly GCF_964339955.1). Classification (NCBI taxonomy): domain Eukaryota; kingdom Metazoa; phylum Chordata; class Mammalia; order Chiroptera; family Vespertilionidae; genus Pipistrellus; species Pipistrellus hanaki. Next base: position 5,453,794 of record NC_140512.1, read on the forward strand.
GTCAATTCTGCCTGTTGTTCTGTCCATTTTAGTTTCCCTTTACATTCTGATTGTAGAGTTTTAACTCATTATTTACTCATTGTTCAGCCCTGGCTTTTGTGATGAGGTATTTAGAAACCCTGCTCCCTTGTCTAGGTAGGAATTTGGAGGTCCTTTTAGCACCTCTTCTCTTATATCCCTTGCCTTAACCTTGAGGCAGACAGTCAGTGGACATTGTTGGTATATTAACCTTGCTCCAATTCTAATAAGTGTTAATGCTGGTTTCTCAATATAGGAATGATAAACATTTTTGCTTTATTTTCCTCTTTAAAGAAGGTCCCCTATAGTAGTGGTTCTCCAGCTTGTGCACGCATCAGACTCATCTGGAGGCTTGGTAAGACGCAGATGGTCCTGCCCAACACCAGGTTCTGGTTAAGTAATTCTGGGACGGGCCCGAGAATTTGCATGTCTAATAAATTCCCAGGTGGTGCACATGCTGCTGGTTCAGGAACCACACTTTGAGAACCCCTGCCCTATATTAGAGTTCACACCCACAGTTGCACATTAGAATGACCTGGGGAACATTAAAAAACCCTGGTGTGTGGGTTCAATGCCAGAGATTCTCACTTAACAGGCTAGGGCAGTGGCTGGCAAACTGCGGCTCATGAGCACATGCGGCTCTTTGGCTCCTTGAGTGTGGCCCTTCCACAAAATACCACGTGTGGGTGTGCTCGTACAGTGCGATTGTAACTTTGTGGCCCATGCGTATAAGTCGGTTTCGGCCTGGGCGAGTCTATTTTGAAGTGGTATTAGAACACTCAAGGGGCAAAGAGCTGCATGTGGCTCTCGAGCCACAATTTGCCAACCACGGGGCTAGGGCATTGGAATTTATGAAAACAACACAATATGTTTAGGCATAGAGGGTTATGACTGAAACTGTTGTGGTTTAGGGGCAGAGCAATTTGCTGTGTGTTCCCAAGGTTTTGTCTCAAGGGCAGGTCACAGAAGTGGGTAGAAGTAGGCTCTTTTTGTTAGTGCCCTCCCTCCCCCTGCAAAAAACACACACAAAAAAACACAAAAAAAAACCCCACAAAAAAGCTGTTTTCTGGTGAAGATGACTGCATTGTCCTAACAAGCAAAAGCATCTTTTTCCTGGCTACATTTTGGGCTCCACAGAAAAGGAAATTGCTGCCATAGTAACGGGAATGCTTGTGCAGTTAGTCATGGGGGGCAGGGCGATGAACAAAAACTGCTGTTGGCATCACAACCCCAGGGTCTTTCCGCATTTATTCAGAGTGAGGTGCTGCACCCCTACTCTGTCGCTACGGAAACAGGGGCTCATGCCCACTTACTGGCCATGGTAACCATCAGGAAAGAATTGGATTTTTGTCCACCCTTCTAGCTGGACCAGAAGTTGGGCTCTCAAAGCCATTCATGTCCTATGGAGAAGGCTGATAATTGTGCCTCTTGTCAGACTCGGGGAGAGAGGCCGTGTGAAACAAGAAGTTTAACTAGCTGTGGCCTTTATTTGATAAAGTGTAGTTTACTTTCTACTTGAGCTTTTTATTAGCCATAATAATTCTAATTGAAATAAACATTTTGATTACAGCTCTGCTCTGCAACTGCTTAATGGGGAACTAAAATAACTTTCAATAATCATTTTGTTCAAATGGGATTCATTTAGCCTGACAGTTATTCCAGGCATTTATTGGCATGCGGCAGGCAGGGAGTGTTTCCGAGCGTAATTACGGGAACATTTTACACTGGGGTTAACCTTACCAAAATGACAGCCTGAAAAGTGGTGTGAAGGAGCAAATGAAACCCATAATCTGCCATAGAAACTCGTAAATGAATCCCCTTTCCCTCCTGTTTCTGGTGCCCAGGGCTCTAGTTAAGATGAGGAGTTTTCTTTGGAAACTGGCAGTCTGGCTGCAAGAGCACACTGTAATGAGGGCGCACTGCCACCCTGGTGCTTCTGGGCAGAGGGACATTTTTGCAGCCACTGGAAATTCTTTGGGTTCCGCTGAAGGGGCGGGGGGGCTGGGCCATAGGTGGGGGGAGACACACCGTCCGTCTAGCAGAGGCTCCAGCCTTCTGCAAACAGGAGGAGGAGTTTCCCTGTTTTCCCTCCTGCCTAGGGGGCCAGGAATTTGAGAGGCCAGGCTTCTTGGCGCGTTGGCCCTTCTAAAGCAGAGCTACCTGCTTCAGGCTCTATTTTCTTTCCCGGAAGCTTCTCCATTCAGCCTCCAACCCCACCATGGGAGACCTTTAGTGTGTGAACCCGGAAAGCAGCGCCGCCTACCGTGGGAGAACAGAAGAGGCCATTGTGGCTTCTCAGGAGGACCTGGAACCCTCCCTGGTCCCGCTGAGATGGGTCTACAGGGCTGTGTTCGTTCGGTCAGTGGGCAGTTACCACGGGACCCACCGCGATCAGGCTCTTCTGGGTGAATGGGGACTGGATGAAACCCTTCAAGTGGTCCAAGGGCAATCTTAAGTGCAACACAGTATAATCAAGTTCATGAGCATCACCACGAGTGCTGCTGCTTTACAGAGTTTACTACAAATCCTATCTTCAAAGTTCTTTGAAAACTGGAAGCTGACATTGCTGAAAGAAATGTGCCTGAACAATACAGGGATTCGCTAGGGTTCGGGGAAGGCAGCAGAACCTGCTGCAGGTGTCCTGGGGCGCCCACCGGAGGCAGCTGCTGCTTTAAGGAAACCCTCTGCAGCCCCCGCTAAGAAGGGAAAAGCAGGCCTTTGGGAAGTGACTAGGCTGCAGTTGGCATTTCCAAGCTGCCCCCATGGTCACGCCTCTAGGGTGATGCTTCTCTCGTAAGGGTGCTTCTGGCTCACCTGGAGTGCGCCAATGGGTAGGACTCGCACTTCAGGAAAACACACCTGAACCCACTCTACCTCTCTGGCCTTGCCAGTTACCTGGGCCAATGCACCTTCTTTATTCTTTGAACAAGTCTGGTTGGGTTTTCAGTTACTTACAACTAAAAGCAGCCCAACTGATAGATGGACATTGGTGTTAGGTAAGGTAATAAGGTAAATTTGTACACCTGGATGGGAGGCTAGCAGTACACTGTGGATCTCCTCAAGGCAAAGCCTGATATATTAGAACTTCAGGTTAAATTAGTTTTCTTATTTGCTTCAACCTCCATGTAAATAAAAATAGGACCTATTAACAAAGTGGTTAAGCCCTGACCAGGCAGCCTGGTTGGAGTGTCAGCCAGTATGCCAAAGTTGTGGGTTCGATCCCCAGTCAGGGTACATACAAGAAGCGACCAATGGATGCATACATAAGTGGAACAACACGTCTCCCCCCTCCTTTCCTCTTTCTCTCTAAATTCACTTTAAAGGAAAAGTGGTTAAGCCACATGCTCGTCGGAAGGAACATTTCCACCAACCAGGCTCTGAATTCTTCGAAGTCGCCTGGAAGTTTGCTTGTGGTGTGACAGGAAAGGTCACCATCATCACCACTTTCAGAACTAACTGGCTACGAGCCTTCTCGCTTTTGTGAGACTGAATGCAAAGTCACCTTTCGTTTACCCAGCCTTTCCTGTTGTATTAGAAACCGTCAGGGAGCATACTAGTATACTTAAAACACTTAATATTTTTACAAGTCTCTGGGGTCTACCCCTTCCTACGACCCCTGTGCTGAACTCCCCAACTTCTACCCCCAAGACAAAACATCAGGCCTTCATATTAAAGAAGAGAAAATCAAAACAGCAGTTCTCTCCAGGGGAATGGCTAAATAGAACATGAATTGAAGACATTGTTTTCCACCTGCAAAACCGAGGCCTGGTTTTGTTTGTGCTGTTCTAATTAGAAATTGTGTCTTTCTTGGATAATTTCCTCATCTACCTCCCTTTGTGAGCACAGATTTGACAGAACTGGGGCAGACAGAAAGCAGAGGAGTTTATTACACCCAGCATTTATAGGAGCACATCTCTTTTACAGGAAGGATTGTGTCCATTTGTTTACAGAGGAGCAAAGGTGTAGGGAAATCTCCTGGGGCAGAGGTGGGGTGAACTATTTTAAGCCGTGTAGAAAAGCAAATGGATGAAAATTATAAAATGAAATTTGAATTCTAGACTTTTTGGACTGAGGTGACTTTTGTGATGCTAAAAAATGATGGCGTAGCAACTGTCTGCCGTTGGGGACATCTGGGACATCTCCATGATTATAACCTTGAACTTCCATAATTGCAACTGTGGCGGCTAAGCACCGCTTTCCTTTGCATTCTTCTTTGTGTTTGTTCTGAACTCGCAGACTCCTCACTGACTGAATTCCCATCGAGGGCAGGTCTGGACACAGGGTGTGATGGGCAGGGTTCTTGGTTCCACGTGTGCTTTTTGGTTGTGCTTTCTTTTGTGCCTGGAGGGGATCACAAACTGACCACTGATGTCTTTTCTGAACATTTCAGTATTTTTGTTCTCATGATCCTTTGATTTTAAGAAGGGAAAAATGAACACCATTTTCATTTCTCTTTCCAAAGCACGTTTGCATTTTAGTGGGTCCGTCAGTGTTGCAAACCAAAGAAGTCAGCAATGTAGACATTTCTGGTTTTGCGACAGGCCAGTGGGGAGACGTAATTTGGGGGAGGGAGGACTGTGTCCAGTGGGGCTGAGAATAAAGCAGCTGGGGCTGGTGTATGTCCTGCAAATACATGTACTGTTGTAGTTCATGGCCACTCTTCTGTTGAGACCTATTCTGTCCACACTGCCAGCCTCACAGAATATCTATCTATCTATCTATCTATCTATCTATCTATCTATTATCTATCTATCTATTTCAGAGAGGAAGGGGGAGAGAGATAGAAACATCAGTCATGAGAGAGAATAATTGATTGGCTGTCTCCTGCACACCCCCAACTGGGAATCGAGCCTGCAGCCCGGCCATGTGCCCTGCCCAGGAATAGAAGTGACCTCCTGGTTCATGGGTTGATGCTCAACCACTGAGCCACACCAGCCATGGACCTATGGAACATTGGGCAGTTGGTACAGGTTCTACAGGTCCCTTTCCTTCCTCCACAGAAGATTTTCCTCAAAATTCCTCTCTTCACTGACTGGAATAGAAGCTCAACCCATTTATTATTGTCCTCACACACTTAGTTCCAACCCGAGAGAACTGGCAGGTACCTCGGAAACCAGGCTGTGCAGGGAGGAAGGGAATCGAGAGAGAACATTTTACTCACAGCAGCACTTTGGGGGGCTCCTGCCCAGAGAGTGACATTTGTCCCTGGGAGTAAACTCTAAATTACATCACAAATGAACATTTTTGAAATTAAAGGTGGCATTTCTGACCTGCCTGCTGGCGGCCACAATCATGCGGAAAAGTGACATCATTTATGACACTGGCAGTTCAGAAGCCCAGGGTTTGAGGCCGTAAAACAGTTTCCAGGCCTGATTTAATATCGATTTTGCTGTCAGGCTAACTTTACTTTAATATTTAAACAAATGTTTAATGTTTAAACAGTTTGGTTTTTCCCTTTTCATTTTTCTGTATCTTTAACCCAGTGTTATCTATGGTGTAACGATTTCCCCTTGGGCCAGCTACCTTATTATGCTGCCCCATCTTTAGCAATATTCTGATTTATCATCCCAACATAGATCATGGATCTAAACCTTTCCTTTCCCTTTGAGATGGAATGACTGTCCTGCTATTGTACTTAAAAGATTCCTGTGGCCTGGATGTTCTAATGTTGTATTGCTACAGGATTGGTGTGTGGTTAGGCCCCGGGGACAAAGTCATGCCTATACAAGAGGCTAATTTCTCACCTGAAAAGTTGGATTGGGAAACTAGATTTTGGGTCGTGAACAGACAATGCAACATACAGATGATGTATTGTAGAATTGTAACCTTGACACTCATATAATCTTATTAACCAATATCACCCCAATAACTTTAATAGAAAAGAATCTGGAGCATATCATAGTTTATTTAAATTTTAGATTTGAAGATCTGTTCACATAATTTTAAATCTTCAAAACATATTAAGGAAAGTCACAGAACTAATATGCTTTGCATCATTATTGTTAATAAGAAAAGCATTTCTAAGTGTTTTAGGCATTACATATTTTATATACACCAGTTTTCTATAGCTGTGCCTTCCATTGAATACTATTTTAATAATTATAGATAGTAATTTACATTCCTAAAAAAAAAAAGAAAAGGAATTAGATTGTTTGTTGTGCCTGTTCACTAGCTTTGGAGCAGGCATATTAGACCTAGAAGAAGAAACTGAGGAGGTGTCATTTTGAACTACAGACCCCTTATTATTTCATAAATTTGTGGTAAGGAAGGAACAGATTTTATTTGGTTTCACTTGTGCTAAAATCAATGGTAAGGACTTTTTGTCCATACTTGGTTTATGTAATTATAATGGAGGCTGCTTATATCTGGGACAAGATGGTAACCCAGTGGGGATCACAATGTGTGAATTTCAAGAGGAAAGTGAAATTCATGAAATGCACTGCGGGGAGCCACTTTCTCCTTGTCCTTCCTTCCAGCGCTAAATCCAGACTAACTAATAAATCACCTAGCAAAACCCAGCTAGAGTGGAATAAAACAAGTAAGTTATGATATGTGCAGGGCAAAGGGGGCAGTATTTTGTTTTAATAGGGAGTCCTTTCCCCTTGCATTCTTAACTTGGACATCTTGCCTATTTCTTCTGGGGATTTCAGAATTTCCCATTTCTCCTGCTGCAGAGATAAAAGGGCAGCCAATTTATGAACTGTGTACCATGGGGATTATAAATCTCTCATTTGTCTGCTCTCATTTCTATCTGATGTGTTTTTCAAAAACAATAGACTGAATTCTAATTTTTAAAGTATTATCTGACCAGAGCTTGAAATTTCAAGGACCAAATGGGATTTCTGTTGTCTAAGATATTCCTAATTAGTCTGTTTCACCTGGTTTTCAGCTCACATGCATTATAAATATATAAGGAAATCCCGTGGCTTTTGAAAAAGCCCCCAAATTACAATTATTCATCTTTCTTAGTGTTCCATATAGAACAACCAAGTCCCAAACCACCAAACCCAAGGATGCTTCATTTGTTAGAAAAATAGGGGAATTGGCTTTAGGAGGCTGGTCTCCATCTCAGTTGCTTATATGTTACCCTCTAGGGATCCCCTGTGCCTCATCTTTGATGGTGAGGAGTAATTTCCGCTTCTTTGTGGAAGTAAAGGTAATGGTTTCAGCCTATTATGTCAGTCTGTCAAAAAGATTCTTTATTTCATAAGGCAGAAACAAGGAGACTACCTTGACCCTTTTGTCAGTCACACGAGCCAGAGAGGAGAGAGAGAGAGAGAGAGAGAGAAGGGGAAAACCATTCAGACTAGACCAGTGGTCGGCAAACTGTGGCTCGAGAGCCACATGCAGTTCTTTGGCCCCTTGAGTGTGGCTCTTCCACAAAATACCATGACTTGGGTGAATCTATTTTGAAGAAGTGTTGTTAGAAGAAGTTTAAATTTTAAAAATTTGGCTCTCAAAAGAAATTCCAATCGTTGTGCTGTTGATATTTGTCTCTGTTGACTAATGAGTTTGCCGGCCACTGGACTAGACTATACAACGCTATGTTCCTCTTTCTGTGACTTTCAAAAAGCCATTTCAAAAAGAGTAGTCTGAAAAAATAAAAAAGAGTAGTTTGGAACTACCCACAGAACCACTTGGGAGGAGGGGTTCTTAATAAAAAATGCAGATCCTTAGGCCCCCTCCCTACACCCAGTGAGTCAGAATTCCTGGGCATGCGGCCTACACAGTTCTTATGAAACTGGGGTCTAAGACCCACTGCAACCACATCTACCCAGGGTACATGAAAAAGAAAGCAACGACTCCCAATGAGGTGATAAATACTAGGAAACATGGGGAAAAGGGGAACAAAGCAACTCATGACCAACATGACCATCAAACACACTCCCAAAGATCAGTGAGAAATGGGCCCAGTGGTGTTCCTTACACAGCATTCATGGCCAGTCTCTCCCACTGGGCAGCATGGGCATGCTCATTGTGCTTATCCCATGGCATCCCAAAGAAGAATGGACCCATCTAAGCCAAGTGTGCAGGGGAAATGAAGAGGAGCAGTTGGAGGAAGAGCTAGTTGGAAAGGAGGAAGGGCAAAGTTGAAAGTGGGTTCCTGCTTTGCAATGTATCAGCTACTAATTTGGGTGTCTCCCCTACCTTTGAGAATCTACCTGCTGGGGAGAGAGATGGTCCTGTGGTGAGGTGGATTAGGGGGTCGGCGGGGGGAGGGGGGGGCAGGGAGTCCTTAGGGAAGGAATGGATTCTCTGCCTAGCTGATAGGGCGAGCATAACCTTACTCTCACCTCATACCCCTTCTCAAAAATAAAACATTAATACTTGTGGCTGGTGCTGTCTGTCACAGACAGTCCTGAAGCGGGGCTCTGATTGATGATGGGCTGGCATTTACTGGTGGTAATAAGGCTCCCAGAGATCACCAGGCAAGTGAAAATAAAGGTGTGCTGATTGAATTATATATTCTCGTTCTGTGATTGAAAATAATATCAGATAACTGACTCTGGTGCCAGACAGATTACATAAGCACGAGTTAAGTGGTAGAATAAAAATGAGTGATTTTCCTCCTTGACTTAAACACAGCGCTAAGTAGTGTGCCCTTGAATTCAGCAGAAAGCAATTTCCTCCTCCCCGTAACAGCTAGGGGGCATTGCAAATGCAAATTGAGTTAGCTTTGCATTTTTAATATTCCACACATCAATCCATAATTCACTGCTGAGATTTTAGAGATGTTATTGCTACTACTTGGGCACATTTAAATTATTTTGCACCTCTGAACTTTTGCATTAACTTTAGCATTGGTGCTTAAGATATATGTTCTAATCTATAGGAGGTCTGCGTTTAAAGAAACTCTAGTCGTGGTGACTGGGGGCTCTCAACAGACTAGGACAGACTGTCATTTAGCTTGTCATGTTCTCTTTCGAAGGAGAGCTTGTTGAGATAACTTGTGCCTAATAAGATAAGATATAAACCTCAACCACTTGATTACGATGTGTGGCAGCCTCTTGAAAGAATGTAAGTGCCCAGGATGTCACCCAGAGCAGGGGCAAACGAAGAGGCCTGCAGGCCCGTCATGGCCCATGAGAATTTCACTGACTGGCAATCAATAGTAACCCAATTCCTCTTTGAAAACCTGCTTCCATAATTGTGTACAGGGTTATGCTTACCCTGTTGGGAGTGCATGAGACTGAGGAATGGCAAGAAGTGAGGAACCAACATGTCTCGCGCAGTGTTTTAATAAAAGGAAAGAAGCTGTGAGGTATGGCAAAGGCCAGGAAACTGCAATGGTGGCTTCCTACCCACAAGGGGAACTGACAATCTGGAGTGAGAGAATGTAATCCCTCCCTTTTTCTCCAAGGTCATGCTTACATTTTAGATCATTAACAGTGTCAACTTAAAGATCAAATGCCACTAAGTTGGACTTGCTGGGCATGGGCATTCTGAATTATAGGTTGTTAAAGAGCAGGACTTCCTCATGAAGGTCACTGGTGTCCAGGTAGAGACTTTGACGAATATCCAATTGTGTTTAGAATGAATTATAAAAGGGAATGTCAGTTAGATTAAACCAGGACCCAGTTTCTCCACCTTTTCTCCTTCTACCAGATATACAGTTACCCCCTCTTTACAAGCCCTGCTTGATCTAGTTCAGATTAAAAAGTCAAGTCAGCTGGAAGACACTGACCATGAATCTGTCATCTAGAACAGGCCAGTTCCTTCCCCCCCAACCTTCTCTGCTGAGGTTGAGGGCGACTTCTGGAAGGAGGGCCGTGAGGGAGTTTCCTCCCGGCTCTCTCAAGGCTGGGACCCTTTTTGGTTTGACCTCCAGGAATCACAGGCCCCCTGAAGTCTTTAGATCTTTCCTGTTTTACTCTCACTTTCCTGCTGACCAGTTCACAGAGAGCAAAACCAAACCCAGTCTGCAAACTGTGTGGAAAAGGTCTTCCTGGATTCCATGAGGGAAAGGGGACTTATACTGTGTCTCTCCTCCCTCCTCTGCTTCCACTTCTCTTCCTTGTTTCTCTTTTCTTTTTTTTTCTTTTCTGTTCCACTGTTTCTTTTTTCTGAGATCTCTACAGTCTCCCTGGAAACTTTTCTTTCCAGACAGATCTCTGCAGTCGTCTCATGTAACGAACACCAAAGAGCTTGCACATTCTTTCACTCAAAACAATCTGCGGAGTGTCGTAGGTGCTGGTGTACAGCAGTGAATGGCAGAGACAGCAATCCCTGCCTGGCAGAGCTCATCTCCTACCAGGGAGAGAGAAGCAATGCATTCAGTAAGGAGTGTGTTGTCCAGAATGTGGAAAGCCGGTAAGTGCTATGGAAAAAACAGAGCAGAGTAACATAACAGCATACAAAACGGAGGGCTGCAAATTCAACATGCAATCAGAATAGCAAGTTTGAGCAGGGACTGTTTGGGCAAAGACTTGAAGGAAGGGGCCCTGTGAATGTTCCAGAATGGTGGGAGCATCAGTGCCATGGAGCAGTGAGGAAGCCAGCGTGGCTGAAGCTGATGAACAGGGAAGGAGATGGTACTGGGGAGGCTCTTGAGGTCATTGCAAAGACTCGGGCTTTATAATATTTTCCTCTCTTTGTTTTTTGTTTTTTTTTTCAAGGACAAATTATACCAAACACTAGATCCTTAGGGAGCCTGCTTTATCTAATATATTCAAATGTTCATAATTAGCATATAAATTGTGTATAAAAAGGCACTTCCAGAAGGCTCAAAGTTTGTTTGTTCTCTTTAGCAGTATAAATATCTAACGGGTAAGATTCTTTTCACCCTTACTTGTTTTGCAGCCTGAGCCCACGTTAACCCCACAATGGTTGCACTCATCCCAATGCTCGTCTACATTCACAGGTTCCACATTGGTGCATGTTTCTCAGCATGCAGGATGACGATAAGACAGAATTTGGTTTTAGCATAAGGTTAATAAGACACAGAAACCTAATAAGAATTGCCTGCACTTAATTATTTGGCATATTCAACTCAGCATTTACATTTTTTATTTATTGCAAGAGGAGAAAGGAGCTAGTTTGGCTTAAAAGTAGTTCAGAAAGAGATATCATTATTTTATTTGTAAAATTTAATTAATTGGAGACGGTGATGATGATTGGCAAGAAAATCACAACTTAATTGAAAGACTCTTGAAACAGAGTCTAAACCATATATGGTTCATGTGTAATTTACAATATATTGTCACACTCATGGTCTCATTGGAAGCTTATAACTATAAATGAGTGGGACAAGTGTTGTTATCCCCAGTTTTCAAAGAGAGGTTGTAGGATTTACCTGAGGTCACACATGAATGGGCAGAGGCAGGACTCAAACCTAAGGCTTTGGACTTTAAAAGCAATGCCCCAGGGTGAGCCACTGTTATCCATAGGAATATAGGTTAAAATTAAAGGCTGAGAACCACAGCTCCAAACTAGACTCACTAGCTATTGTGTCACAGACTGATAGTGTGCTATAGAAACACAGACAAGGGAAGAACTCATAGTGCCTAGATTAAGCTGCAGGTGGACTTCCTGGAAGAGAGGGATGGGAGCTGGTGGAGCGCAGGGCAAAAACCACACTAAACTCACCACGAGAAAGGCTCAGGTCACCACCCACACCACAGAATAATGGGGCAGGAGGCTTTGCTGTTGGGTGCTCGGATCGTCCCTGCTAGGAACCTGCCGGAGCCCCAGCGGATGGCTTATGTGCCAAGAGTGGACCGGAGGAAGGATGCTCAGCCCATTTTCCTGCCAATGGAAAGGCAAGAACTGAGTCCTAAATCACAACAGAGAGCAGCCGCCTCTTTTCTCCCCCCATCTCCCTACACCCCATCAGGCACAGTTACCCTTTCCCTGAGTCCTGGGGGAAAGCTCTGGCTCAGGCTGATTTACAGGAGTCGGTACAGGTAGCCAGTGCCACCAATGCCAGGGCATGAGGATTGTTGACTGGGTCGAAAGCTGCATTTTAACCCACACTGGCCCTCAGCTTAGCTCCTGTAAGCAGCTGAACAACTTCCCCAACTGTTCATGATAGTCTTACCAGTAGGTACAACTTGTCTTTAAGGTAAAACTTAACCAGCAACCCCTTACCCTATATTCTGTATTTTTATTTTATTTATTTTTTATTTTTAGTGATTAACTGAATTATTGCTTAAAAACTCCAATAAATGAAAACAGTGATTGGGATAAAAATGGCACCTCCAGAAACAAATCTGTTTAATCTACAAACTATTCAGAGAGATCATCTTAAAGTGATAACATGGTGTGTGTGTGTGTGTGTGTGTGTGTGTGTGTGTGTGTTTAAATTCAAGGCCCCATTATTATTTATTCCATTAAAGGTTATTGTTCTAATGAATTGCTTAGAAAACAAGTTTTACCTTCTTCGCTATTCTAATTAGTGAGTGAGCTGTGAACTAATCAGAAACCTGTGCCATGGCCTCCATTAAGGCACCAGATGTATTTGGCTGAGAAGAGATTTGTTGAATAGCTTCAACCTTTAAGTGCAGAGGATAAATGGATGGTGACATCATTATACCTTGACAAATAGAAATTATATCATGCCCCTCTTTTTCCCTTTTCATTACCAAGGATGATTTATTTCAGTGGCTTTCGATTCATAAACCTATGGATTGTCTGTAAAGTTAAAAACCTTTTAAATCTGTAACATGCCATAGAGACGGTTAATAGCACTCATGAACCACGCTGCTGTAATGTTACTGGAGCTGTTTTCTCTGTAAAGGTACATTATAAACAGGTGCTAGGAATTTACAGCATGCCAATCTGTGGAGCCTCAGATGCCTGGCCTTATTTCCCAACCAGCCATAATGCTAAGTTATCATAAATGACATGGCCTAGGACCATGTTACATTTCATCTTCATCAATAGAATGAATGGTACAGAAAGGTCTTGGAATGAACAGTTAAAGAGTCAATGGAATTGTTTGTATCATGAAAAACGTTAAGTGCTGGCTCTCCCAGGAAATCCTATTTATTGCTCTACTTGATTATTTTTAGTAGAGGATCCCTGCAATGCCTGGGGATTTCCATGAAGCTTTCTGTTATTACCCACGTTAGCATCTCCCCTCCATTCACTGAGGCCTGTGAATTTGAGAGCCTGGAAAGAGGTGTGGGCGTGTGCCCAGATGATCTGTCCCTTGGTCTAAGTGACAATACAAAATGCCATAAGCCCTGGGTGCTTGAGGGATGAGACTTGGATGGACTGCAACAGGAGATAGAAACAAAGTAGTTTTGTTTATCTGGGGTCCTAAATCGTGAGCTAGATGGTTGTATGAAGAGGGGAGGTGTGTGTGTGTGTGTGTGTGTGTGTGTGTGTGTGTGTAAAGTGGGTGGGGAGTATGGGAGGTCGGGAATGGGGAAAGGGAGAAATAAGAATACATTAGAGATAACATACATAAAAAAGGTAGACTGGAAGATGGCATTCTTATCATTGTATTGAGGATGGGAGGAAATTAGAACAAGACTAGCTACCTTGGGAAATAGGTGCGGAAGAAATAGGCCAGGATCAGTGAGGCCTAAGTGGTGAGGAGCACCCATGATTTACCCTCGTGGCTATAAAGGGGAAAGGGTCTCTGTAAGCGCTCGAGGGGAGGTGAGCCCAGTGAGTGGCACATAGGCAGCTGGGCAGGACGCTTGTCTAACTGAGTAGAATTGAAGGCCGTGGTGGTACCTCACAGCCAGAGGAGTTCACAGGGCAGCATCAGCACTGACATGTCATCACTGCCACTCATTTCCAAGTGGCTTATGGGAGAGCTCTGAGCGAGACCAGCTAATCTCCCCAGGAACCAAGTGGCCGAATTGCTGTTACAGAGCGGACGTGATCATGTTGTAAATAGAGACCCATGAGCTAACCTGTCATGCCGCCAATGTCCGCCAGGTAAGCTGCCCAACCCCTGCTGACACAGGCCATTTCTAACAGAGAAACTGACAGTCTCTGCATTTCCTGCGCCGTATGTCCTACGCTGACACTTCTGGGGGAATGGCTGTCCAATTAGTGCCAGCGCTACTTGGCATGTATAGTGCACATTTCATTTTCCGAGCATTTTACCATCCTGTGCTGTTTGTTCCAGCCCACTCCTCACTCCCTGCCCCTGCCTGCACATGTCTGAGGCTGTGACAGTGTTTTGACTCTGCAGTATCATCTGTGGAGGTTCGGTGCTTATTTGATTACAGCATCCAGTATTTTATTCTAAAATTTAAAAGAACTCAGACAGCATCCAGGAGAGCAACACAAATAATTGAAGGTTATAATATAGGATCAGGGAGAAAAGGTTAAAGTATTTGGTTTGAAAAGAACAGTGATGGGTGACTTAATAATGTCCAGCAGGGTCTGTAAGTGCTGTTTCTTGGGAAGTTATTAAAAAACAATTGAGCCGAAACAGGTTTGGCTCAGTGGTAGAGCGTCGGTCTGCGGACTGAAAGGTCCCGGGTTCGATTCCGGTCAAGGGCATGCACCTAAGTTGTGGGCACATCCCCAGTAGGGGGTGTGCAAGAGGCAGCTGGTCGATGTTTCTCTCTCATCGACGTTTCTATCTCTCTATATCTCTCCCTTCCTCTCTGTGAAAAATCAATAAAATATATATTTAAACAAAACGAAACAAAACAAAACAAAACACAATGGAAACCACCCCTAACACACTCTCTTGACCCCTGATCTCCTGGCTTTTATATAGGAAGTGCTTTTGAGTATTTGTCTCTATTCACTTATTTTGGGGAAAGAAGAGGTAAGAAAGAAGAGGATGAGGTGAAAGGAAGGCTATTCCATTCTGTGTTCTGGAACCCTTGTTAATAGTCCTTAAGTAACAGGACAGTAAAAAACCATTAACATGGAGTTGGAGTTGGACATATGGAATTTCTGGGCTCTCAAAATAAAACCACCAAATTTCTGTTATTGCTTCCCTGAAAACCCTGCAACCTATTTAAAAGCAGAGCTCCCTATCTCACCCTCTGATTTCCCCCCTCATAAGAATGAGAACCAGCAGGTCTGGAAGCACCAGCCATTCTGCACTTTTCCCTTCAGCCATCTTCTGAGGGCACATCCCAGGGTTTGGACTTAAATCTCCAGCACAGTGCCTCATGCAGAGAATTTTTTTCCACGAAGGTCAGTTGAATTGAGTATCCGAATTTTCTAATTTTTGAATGAGATGAAGGAAGACATAAGCATTAGAAAAGATACGCTTTCCGGAGCAGGCTTCAAATTCAAGGTCTTGACTCTCAAAGTGGGTTGAAGACGAGGAAGCAGGAAAAACTTCAAATTTCTAAGTGTCCCAGATTGGAACAATATGTTTTGAACTGTATAAAAAATAGCATCACAGCTTGCAAACATTGAGAAAGGAAGAGGGTCTGGCTTTCTTAATGTCAGGAATTCCCCAAGGGACAAAAGTGACGCCATCAAATTTGCTTTTACATAGCCCGGTCTACAGCGGCCAGTGGGAAGGGAAGTAATTCTTTGATCAGAATGACCTGCTGTTATGGATTGAATTGTGTCTCTCCTAAAGATGTGGCTGTCCTAATCCCCCATACCTATGAATATGACCTTAGTGGGAAAAGGGTCTTCGAGGTTGATCTCGTTAAGATGAGGCCACGAGGGTAGCCCT
This sequence comes from Pipistrellus hanaki, assembly GCF_964339955.1. NCBI lineage: Eukaryota > Metazoa > Chordata > Mammalia > Chiroptera > Vespertilionidae > Pipistrellus > Pipistrellus hanaki. Next base: position 5,469,422 of record NC_140512.1, read on the forward strand.
TAACCCAATATGACATACGGCACCCTTGATTTACCCTAGAAAGAGGGGGAAATTTGGACAGGGGTTCACACAGGGAGAATGCCATGTAAAAATGGAGTTATGCTGCTACGACCAAGAACACCAAGTCTTTCCGGTGGGTTCCATAAGCCAGAGAGATGCCTGGCGCAGATGAGCTATGAGAGAGCTCCCTGCCTGCAGAAGGAACTGACTCTACAACAACTGGATTTTGTACTTCCAGCCTTCAGCACTGTGAGGCAATGCGCTTCTGTTGTGTAAACCACCCAGTGTGTGGTATTATATTTGTCCTGGCAACACCAGAGAACAAACAGATTGGGGTAAATGAATCCATCTCTGGCTTCCTTAGGACACCCTGGCCTGGGGCTAAGCATTCGCAATGGGGCCCCTCTCTCTTTAAGGACGGCTACGTGTCTCAGGTCCTCCAAGTCTCTGAGGGTTTGCAGGACGTGTCAGCATTCCTTCCCTTTCCTCCCCCACGCTGAATCACAGTTTCAGGACCAGGTATTTATTTTCTAAAAACCCTAGCTAGCAACAGATTTTATTTTCAAAATGCTTTTTCAAATTTTGCTTTGCCGTCTCCTCATTTGGAAAAAGCCATCAACACGAGCATTGACGCAACCTATCAGTGTGGCGTATCAGCCTCCAGATGTCTCTTCGGGGATGGGTTCGCATCTGTTAGAGATGAGAAACTGAGTGTCATCATGGCTTTTCCTCAGGGGGAGTTCTGGGGAAACAGATTGTCTTTGTCTCCTGACGCACTTTAAACGAAGTCATCCTTTTGTTCTCTCAACAGCAAAAAATAAGCATTTGTCAAAATCTGGAGTTGGGCACAGAAATGGTAAGGACAGGGGAAGCTGATTGTCTTTTGTCTTTGCTTATTCATATACAATTATTTTTAGTTTTCCTGTAGGACTGGCCACAGACAAAATATTGAAGTAAAGTTACCGGAATTCTCCTAGCCAGAGACCCTGCCTCTTGCTCACTGTGATCTCAAGACACTCCCTTCGTGCCTGGGTTTATTACCTCCCACTTTTACACCACTAAACCTTGAATTAGTTTAGGGCAGTGGTCAGCAAACTGCGGCTCGTGAGACACATGCAGCTCGAGAGCCGTGGTTTGCCGCTTTGTTGACTAATGAGTTTGCCGCCCGCTGGTTTAGGGCATTGCCAGCTGGGGGCCTAAAAGCTATCTGCAGCTTTCCCCCAGCGATTGGAGCCACGAGACAAAGCCCCCGTGTCATGTGCAACCAGAGCCCAGTTAAATACCCATCTCCTCAAGAAAGCAGTAAGGAGGTATACTTCGGAGGCAATACCAGGTCCAGAGAAGCTGGCAATGGCCCACTCACTGAATGCTGGGTTGTTACTGAATACCCAGGCTGCCTGGCCCCGCAGCATGACTATGCCTTTCCCCACTGCAGTCTGTCACCTTGAACTCCAGCTGGCGAAGAGCCATGGCTCCTTCTGGACCAGCCTAGACACTAATACCTTCTTTCTCCATCGTTTTATTTCCTGCTTCATTGTTGGCTCATCCCTACTAGGAACTACCAGGTGGCAGTAATCACTGACTTACTGCCTTTGCATGCCCGGGGCCCCACAGCTGTGCCATGACAGATGTTTGCTGCCTGCTTTTTCCATTCTGTTTTGGAAAACCTGGCCTAATTTGAAGCATAACTCATACGTGATGTTGAGGCTGGTAAGAACGCTACTTACCTTACTAATTACTTATTCTTACCTCCTCCATACCCACATTTCCCAAGTTAGTTCAGGGCAGCAAGAAGCCCACTTAACAAAGCTGCCTTCTATCTAGGAGTGGTCAAGTGATGGAACCTGATCAAAGAGATGAAAGAAAAATTCTGTGGAGTAAGGACTCCATGAAAGCTGTTGTTTTCTCTCTAAAAGGGCACAGTCTCAGTTGGTCCTCAGTTTCCCCTCTTCTCCATCTTCCTGTCAAGGTTGCAGATGTGACGTCTAGGGCAGTGCTGTGTAATAAACCATCCTGTGATGATGGGAATGCGCTGTATCTGCACCGGCCAGTATAGCAGCCACACTTGTCCCATGTGACTATTGAGCACTAGACATGTGGCTACTGTGACTAAAGAACTGAATTTTTTGTTTAACTTACCGTAATTTAAATAGCCTCATGTGGCTAGGAGGGCATAGGGAAGCGCGGTATCCATCTTTCTAGCAAGAGTTTAAAAGCTACACTCCAAGGCAGTGGCTCAGAAAGGCAAGAGGAACCCTGGGTAGGTCTCCACGTCCACATGGTAGCTGTGCAGGCCTGGATTGCTTGTTATGTGAGAAGAATAGACCCTGATCCAGTTCAGCCAGAGGTGTTGGGTTTCTGTTAAGTGCAGGTTTATGTGATCATCCCAGGTGCTCTGACCAAAACGTTCAGATACTCAAGTGTAACCTCTGGCAGAGCCAATTCTTGAAGAGAAAGTTGGATAACATAATCATGGCACTATGTAGGACTTTCACCTGGTGGAACATCTGGTGTTACATCGAAATCTTTCTCCTCCAATCTGACTTTTGGATTTGCATTTCAAAGTGCTTGTCTAGCCACACATAGCCACGCCTTGTGCTCTAGGCAGGATGGCTCAGCACCTGGGCCCTGGAGTCAGGGTCCTCAGTTTTGCCTCTCAGCTCTACCACTCACCACGCAGGCTTGGGAAGGCCAACCACATTTATGTGCTTCGGTTTTCTCTTCTGTAAAAGAGGGGTAATCAGATGAAAATGAGGCAATGCCCGTCAAGTGTTACAAACTGCCCAGCACTACATAAGCACCCTGAGAACGTAAAATGCTATTAGGATTACTGTTGTTATTTTCCAGCCTCATGCAAACTAGTCAGCTTCTCTGCACCTGCTTTCCCCCCTCTCTAGTTTAGTGGGATGCCTGTGAGAGTTAGATTGAGTGGGATATCATATATAAGACAATGGCAGGATTCACTCTCCTCCTTGTTGTGAGTCCTCCTCTGGATAGCTTTTCCCAAAAAGGGAAACATCCTGATAGTAGTTATTTCTGGCTGGGGTAGAGGAGGTGGGGATCTCAGGCTCTACGGGCTGGAGAAGTCTAGTCGAGACCCTCTGTACTGGTGAGAAAACCGGGACCTGAAGAGGTCAGGGTCTCTGAATCTTACAGCTCTAAGAGACTGGAGTAGTCACTGATATGCAACTGGCCTCCACATTTCTGCAGAACATCCTCAGGCAAGTAAGTGCTACATGATGAACTTCGCACTTCCCGGCATTTCATCTTCTAAAACACTTACCACTACTCCGGGATATTGAGCGTTGACTAGATACGTGAGTCAGGATCTTTCAGCAATGGGGATGATCTTTTGAGAACACTTTTATGAACCAAAGGGAGACAGAGGGAAAGGCATGGAGAGGCTCTGTCTGGTGTAAAGAGCACCACAGAGCATGGTGTGACTTCAGATCAAGTTGCAGCACTGCCATTCACATCACTCAAAATTCTCCCGTTCTGTGTTCTTCTCCTCAAAATTCGGACTCTAGTACCCACCTTCAAGCATAGATAACGTGAATCAGAGGAGATCACGCATCCAGAAGCACTTTGTAACATGTAGATTGCTCTGGTGGCGTGAGGGTAATCACATTTTCTAGCAGGTATGAATTAGACGTCTCTTTCCAATGACTTACGTCTCACCAAAATACATGTAAGAACACTAATAGAGAACCCTTAAAAAGTCCTTCATTCTGCGTGTGGATTTAGCCTATCTTACTTGAACTTTAGAAAATTGGCAGTGTGAACTGAGACATGTCTCCATTTCAAGAAGTACAGAGTCCAAGACTCTTACAAAAGTGCACGTTTCTTTTATATTTTGAGAGTTGTAAATCACCATAGATTACTCAGTTTCTGAGGGAAATCCTGATGAATTATGATCTTCTATGCGCTTGCTGGCAAAGGGCTCTCCCATTAGAAGGGTTAGTGGTTGAAAATGACTCAAGAGTTTCTGCGCACTGATCTGGGAAAGCTCTCTGAAAAATACCATGACATCGCTCTTCAGCCCTGGAAATTCTGGCTGCCACATTTTGGCTGGTTGCCTGATGTATTTTACCCCAAGGGTGACATAATGACATCGCCAAGTGAATTCTTTCTAATTAACTGGCTAAAAGTAAACAAAATTGAACTCAACTGCTCTATACTTTTATCTTTGCATGACTGAATGGGGAAAGTGAGTGCTGAACACACAGATCATTCTGTGTGCTGGTTTCCATCTTTGCCTCACTTGCCTCCTGAAACCTTAGTTATACTTCAGAATAGAATAAATACAAGTTAATACTCATCAATACACAATATAGATAGATGTACACATTAGTACTTCTTATGCTAAAATGATGCTTCTAGCAGTGATAAAAAAAAAAGTGCCTGTTTGAGAACTGAACATCCTATATAATAAAAGCCTAATATGCTAAGTGTCCAACCATTTGACCGTTTGACCAGAGGCTATGATGCACACTGACCCCCAGGGGCAGATGCTCCAACTGATAGGTTAGCTTGCTGCTGGGATCTGGCCAATCGGGACTGGGCTAGACAGGCCGGACACACCCTGGAGCCCTCCTGCAGTCCCTCTCCAGCCTGAATGTGCACTGGTAGGAGTCCCTTGGCCTGGCCTGTGAAACCTCTCCCAATCTGGGACCCCTCGAGGACATCAGAGAGCTGGTTTTGGCCTGATCTCTGCAGGCCAGGCCGAGGGACCCCACCGGTGTATGAATCCATGCACCAGGCCTTAAGTATAATTATAATTGAAGTACCTGTCCTATACAATTAATTTAGATAAGTTTTAGGTGAGAAATTAGGTCTTGAACTGCTCTGAGAATTCAAACTTAGAATGACATTTTTGTCTCAATCAGTAAAACTTAAAGTTGAAGAAATAAAGCAGTAGAGAATCAAATAGCTCCTCTAGTAGCATATGGGGATGGAAGTCAATTGACAACTCCGTGGAGTTAGTGTGCTAGCAGTGCTGGAAGAAGGCCTGTGATTCCTTCCAGTGCCTACCCTTCTAAGTCAGAGGGAACACTTGGTGGTTTCATTAATACTGAATGGAAGCCCAGGGCCTTGAGTCTGGGGTTGGACTTGCCCTGAGTTAGCTCCATATGCCTATTATGTATCAGGCACTCTGCTGAGCACTGGAGCAAAGGTTATAAACAAGACACATCCCTGTTTTCATGAGTTTACAACTTAGATGTCATCTAAGTTTCATGGTAGGCCTACAAGTAGTTATTATTCCCATTTTATAGAAGAAGCAATCGAGGTAGCCACTGGTCCATGGTATCCCTACTTATCATCAAAGTTGAAGTTTATTCAGCAAGACAGCTTTTGTTTTGAGTTATTTAGCACATATGTTTTCCTAGTCTAATCTATTCTCTATGAGTCACCCTTCCATCCACTTTCTGTCGTAGAGATCCAGTGTTCCAAGTCACTGAGGCAGGATGGTAAGATAAGTCCCAAGGTGTGCCGTCCTGAACGACCCATTTAGTGTTCCCCACCTCGTGTTCTTGTTGCTAACACACCCTATGAATTGGCTACCCTAGGGAGCTATCGAGTTATTGCTGAGATTTATTCTGACAACACTGAGCATAAGATGTGAAAAATTTACAAAATGAGCACATGTGAAATTATGAAAAAAAGTCTGGAAACATTTCCCACTTGAATACAATCCAGGATCTTTTTGTTTCTTTTCATTTCGTATGAAAAAATGCATGCCATGAAATTAAGACTGAAGGCAACATAAATATTCTGGGATGTTTGCCTCATCTTCTATTTGTTTAGCTAGTCAATAACCTATTTTCCACGCTGGCTCTGAAAAGCACGTTATGTGTGCTTTGGGAGCAAGGGTTGTAGTTTAATTCCTTTCTCATATTTATTGAGAATGGATTACATGTGGGGCAGAGTGTTATGTGCTCTGATGGATCATCCCACCTTCAGGGGGATTGACAGTGACTCTGGGAAATACTGGCAGCTCAAGTGTGTCGGAGCAGGGACTTGAGAGCAAGTTGGACCTCATGGACACCGTTCTGAGGGCTCAGTGTCAGCCCAAATCCATAGGAGGGAAAGTGCTACATGTGTTCAGTGTGGTAGCAGGCCTCCAGCCTTGAGGGCGGGCATGGGACTGAGGAGGAAGGGAGAGGGTCTGAGCTGATTGGCTGGCAAAATAGATTGTGTCCTCAATGATGGTTTGGGAATTTTGTTCTGTAACAAAATGGGGAGAAATCAAAACTGTGACTGGAAAATAAAATGATTCTGTTCTTTAGGAAAGGAAGCCGACACTGGAGCAGAATAAGCTCCAGCCACAGCAAAAAGAAGAAGGGGAAAAAGAAAGAGGGAGGAGGAGGAGGAGGAGGGAATCCTGCCCAGTTTGCAATTTCCATGGAAGTGTTTGCAGTATCATATGACATTCGCTTTAGGGGTAAAGTCTAAAATAATACAAAGCAATTGAGAGTTTGCAGGCCTTTCCATTTCTGGCTTTGTCTGATTGTCGTGTGGTTCAGATGGATTATGCGTGGCCAGAAAGATGAAGAAGGGCTGGTCAGTCCATGGCTGGGTTTCTGAAGGCTGAGTCATTCAATGGTTATCACTCAGGATTGAGCATAGAGGAGGTCAACCTGGCCTACCTCTGGTGCCTCAGACACTCCTTCCCTAGGTCCCATCCTGCCCTGGGTGTTTAGGCCCTGGCCTGAAACTGACTTCAAGCTTCCAGGAATTTGCACCACAAAAGGTCACGGAGACCTTGAGGGGCTGTCTAAGTCAGCAATTATCAACTTTTTCTATTGCATTTTTAGTAGCGGAACTATTCTTTAAAACAAACAGAAAATCCCTTTGGAAAAAGCCAGCTGTGTTAAGCTGACAGATGCGGAGCTGCTGAGGTTGAAAGCAGAGATGAAGGGAAGCACTGGTCAGTGTCCTCCAACCCCAGAGCGTTCATGGAACATGGTTGGAACACCCTAAGCCCAGTCTTGCTAGAATCAGTTTTGTGATGAGATAAGCTGGTTCGAAACTAAGTTACTAGGGGATTTGAAATTAGGGAAGGGAGATGGTGTCTATGTGGGACCAAGGGAGCTGAGAGACGAAGAGCTAGTGGTGAGGTTTTAAGAGAAAAGATGGCTGAAGAACCATTTTCCATGCTTATAGTATTTTTTTCTGGGTACCATTTGGAAATACAGCAAAATAATATTATAAAACTGATCTGTGTCTCCTGTCAATCTTAGTGTGGCCACTTGAGAATTTAATCCTAACATTTTTCATGAAACATGTTTCTTTTTTGTTTTTTTCTAAATCCCAATAAAAAAAAAACCTGTCAATAAATTGGGAAAGAGTAGTTCTCCTATGAGAATTAAAGCTTGATGATCAACATAGAGCAACTACTGATCAGAAGCTTAAAGCAAGAGCAGGAAATGTTAACACGTAGATGCTGAGGTTAAGGCAGAGGAAAAAAGTGTCACCATCTAATTAACCAGCCTTGCTGATCACTGAGGCCAATGTAACTCTGTTCATGGGCCAGTCGCTGCTAGTGGTGACTCATTCTTGCAAATAAAATACTCATTAATAAACTTTTATGCATAATTACTTTATACAAATCTTATGAGTAGTGATCCAAGAAATAATGAGTTTTAGAAACATAATAAGATATTAAATTGGCAATTAAGACTTTGAGTCTATGTAGTGCTATTAACTTTGCTAAGAGATCCAAATGCTTTTTGAATACGACCCAATAATGAAAAGACCCAATAATGGTCTTTTCCAATCTTTGAATATTTTCTGTATGCTATAGTTCTCTATACATCTGCTAAAGTTAATAACTTATTATTTGTTAAACATTTTTTAGGCATCCATGATCGTGAATAAAGAGATAAGGAATATTGAAAACTTTAAGAATAGTTTATAATTTTGGGATTTCCAAAGAATTTCCAGGAATTCCAATTTTGTATCCTGAATTCTGATTAATATCTGTCAGGGATTTGGGAACACTACCTAGTCCAACCTCTGTCCTTGAGGATTAATTGATCACTTAAATGATCACTTAAGAGATTTCAAATCATTGAGATGGATCCAGATTTCACTGATGTGATGACAGGGATTTAGCAGATGTTTCTCTTTAAGACTAACTTGAAGCATTACAAGTACCCACAGTTGACTTTAGAAAGGAGGATCTCTTAACCATTAAAAATGGAGGGCTCAGAGTTTTCTCCTGAAAAGTGGATGAATTCTTTAAAACATCTTTTAAAAGGATTCATTTAAAATGAGCTCCAGAGCCATTTGGGAAGTGTGTATGTTTAGCTATGGGGTGCGCACGCATAATGTGAATAAGGGTAGCCACCTGTGTCTCTCCATCTCAAGTAAAGAACATGAAAACTCTCTATTTTTCTTTTTTTAATATGTTGATTCCTCCACAGGAACAATGTGATCATTCGGTTGAATTATTCTTATGATCAGATTATAATGTGCATTTTGAAGTGGAATATTTATCATATGTCATTGCTTCTGTCTGGCTTTAAACCACAGCTCTCTATTAAAGGCTTTTTATTAATTAGGATTTAGTTTGATCACAACACAGTTCTGCTTCCTGAAATATCATTTGTCCAGGAGGAGTTTCATGTATTTATATTTAACGTTTTGGGGTCAAACCATGGAAGGAAAGTGAGTGATTGAATTAATGCACTAGTTACAACCAGCAATTGCAATAAAGCACCAACTCTAAACTTAAATGTCACTGAATAGAGTCTTTAAAAATATATTGGTTTCTCTGTCTGTTTTAAGGCTGGGAGAGAAGCTGTGTTGACTTTTGTTTCTGCCAGAAAAGGAAGGAAGAGATTTCTATGATCTAAGTTGGAGTCTGGCTTAGATGGAGAGGATGAGCTTAAAAGTAAATAAACTAGAACGCTGTATTTACATGACTTTTGACACCATCAGCCCCATGTTCCACCACCCAAAATTCAAATATTTCTCGTCTGCCCAGTATCAGTGTATCGTATGGTATGATATTTAGGTTATGTTAGATCTTTATATTATGCAAAATCCAATAATTAAATTTTGGGAGGGTAATTGTCCTGATTAAAGTCAGTTAAAGATGTTGTCTCAACATAAGGGATGATTTTAAGTTCAAATTTAATGAAGAAAAAGTTTTTCACAACTCTGCTTACTATTACAAAGCAATAACATCCCAGTATCTTTAATTCCTGTGGTGATTTTTTTTTAAGCTATGCTAGGTGAATTCAATTTTTAAATAAATATGAAGATGATCATTAACAAGGTATAGCCAGTGTTGTTCAGTGGTTGAGCGTCAAACTATTAACTAGAAGGTCATGGTTCCATTCCCCTTCAGGACACATGCCCTGGTTGTGGACTCGATCACCAGCAGGGGATGTGTAGGAGGCAGCCAATCAATGATTTTCTTCCATCTTTGATGTTTCTATCTCTCTCTCTTTTCCCTTTCCTCTTTGAAATCAATAAAAAAATATATTTAAAAAAATATCATTAACAAAAATATATTTCACATTCTTAAGTATTTATTACCTATCATAAAACAGACTTAAAAATATTTTTTCAATATTATTTCATCCTCACAACACTGAAATTGTGATTATTGTTGGGTACTGAGCCAGGAAAAGCAGCAGGAGAAGGTTATACCCTGTGAAGGAATTTCAATTCTTTTGGGCAAGGATTGGAAAGTCTATAGACATCTGTAGATCAGAGCAGAAAAACATAAAATTCTAAGAAATGCTTTCCCTGTGCTTTGGGAGGGTACTTGTTTACATGTTTCTGGACTTGGATTGATGCAGTGGACCAAACCTGATTCAGTCTCTTTCTCACATGTTGGGGGTTGGGATGGGATTACATTGTACTTAAAAAAAATGGTAAAGACAGGACTGGGTTTCAGACTTTCCCAATCACTAATTTAAAAACAGGACATAACTTGACTTGAATGGTTCGTCAGGACAAATGATGCACTCCATGTTAAAGAGGGTAGTCAGCCACCTTCAGGTTTTTTTTTTTTTTTTTTTTTTTTTTTAACAATGGAAGTTATAAATAAGCTAAAAAAGAGAGATTCGGGTAGATAGAGCAGGCTGGGAATAAAGTACTTTCTTTTCCCATTGGAAAAAAAAAATCCAATTAGAATAAAGGAATGATGAGATTTGTAAACCAGAAAGGAACAGGAGGCTTCGTTTAATCCATTGTCCATGGAGATGCCGGAGGGGAGGAGTGGTCCTTCCCAGGACAGGGGGGCTGGGTCTTGCTCTGCAGGAAGGGGAATTCCCTCCGTGTGGCTCTACCCCATGCCCACATCAACTGAGTGGTTGGCAGGAGTGTTGATAGCATTGTTTCCAGGCTCTTGTTTCTCTGGAAAGTGGGTGTCCCTAAGGAACACTCTATTTCTCAGGAGGACCCAGGCACCCAGACTTACAGACCCTTCTCTCCCAATTCTGCTGCAACTGGATGAGTTTAGATACAATGACGGGATGTGGCAAAAGGTGAAAGGAACTTAGAATTCCCTGTCTCCCCTTATATGCCAGAAGGCACCATACAGGGCTCCCTTAGCATAAGGAGGAGAATAGCAAGATGGTTAAAAAGATCGACCTGGAAATATTTTAATAATGTCAAATATGATTTAAGTTAATGTTCTCCTATTAAGAGTTCAGAAGTATAAATATTTTTTCAATGAAATCCACAGCCCAGTTCTTATATTCTACCCCCTCTGCCTGCTCCCATAATTCTTTCACTAGTAATAATGAAAACAGAAGGAGATTTTTTTGGTTGTTAATATTTGTTAGGAGATACTGATCCCTAAAATATGGGTCAGACATTTATGGCTTGATTTTATAACATGAACCAGACCCACCCTTTGGATCCCAAAACACAGAGTTGGCATGTTTCCCCCTTAGTCAGACACTGTACAGACTAATCTAGAATTAAATATAACTTGGCCAGTGTGTCAAGCTGATGATCTTAGTTTTCTCTCTCAATGCCTCCAAATGGCAAAAAAATAAAATTAAAAAAAAAATGTTTGTTCACTGTATGAGTTCTAGGAAAGGCAAAGTCACCATAACCAAGAGTCCTCAAAGTACAGTGGGTAATGTGGACCAATGCTTTCGTGATTTGGCTGATGGGCAGTTGTGCTCCATGCAGTCACTCAGAGACCTCAGTGCCTGCCCCTGCCAGCCTGGCCACCTCAACTGCCCCCCTCTGCCAGCCTGGTTGCCCCTCACTGCCCCCACTGCTGGCTTGGTCGCCCCATGCAGCCTGCTGTTTGGTCATTACTGTGAAGGTGTTGTGGCCAATTTGCATATTATCCTTTTATTAGTATAGATAAGTGACCCTGAGTAGGTCACTTAACTTGCCTATTCCTCATCCTATATAATAAAAGTCTAATACTGCTTTGTAAATTGTCCCCATGGGTGGGAGTTCGACCAGCCGGAAGTTAGATGTGCTCTGACCACCAGGGGGCAGCATGGAAGATAATGGGCGTCAGTGATGCGGCACTGGCAGCGGGGTGTCAGTGCAGGCACTGGAAGCCCCAATGGGGCCTGAGAAGCACGGGACCATGGTGGGATGGTGGAGCAGGTGAGCAGGTGGTGCCAGGCGAAGGTGGGTGCGAATGGGGGCCCACAATTGCTCCACTGGTCACCCCACGGATTGGCCCTGATTGCCAGCCAGGTCTAGAGACCCTACCCATGCATGAATTTCATGCACTGGGCTTCTAGTCTATAAAATGAAGGGAATGGGTTAGATCAATTTTGACTTTAAAGATTTCATTCCATCTTTAAAAGATGTCATGTGCTCCCACACGATGATTCTTGAGCTTTTAGAATCTGTTAATTGAAAAGCCACAGAATGGGAAAACACTAGAATTAATTTAGTGGCATTTTAAAATAAATGGTAGAATATCTATTGTTTATTTAGACTGCATTTAGTTTTGAGGATGCTGTGGTCCCAGGCATCTGTCTTTCAATACTTCTGGATACATTTTTATTTTTTGTCTGGATATTTTAAAAGTCTTCAGTTTTGAGATTCTCTTCACAGTATCACACTGTGATTCAGGGCTCAGGTGTGATGCTGTGTGCCTAAGGATATGGAGTGCAGCTTAGTTGCTTACTACTGTGTAAAGTGTGGAGAGGAAAAAGAGACACCATCATACTCAATATATGACAACTCTTCAGAGGAAATCATTTATCCATTGTCCCACGAAGAGTTCACTGATAAGATTTAATTCCTTAATTTCTTACAGCACAGTTAAACTGATCTCATTTTCTCCATTTTCATTTTTATGAAATTATTTTTATTGATCTCAACAAAGGATTGATTCATTATTCAGTTGGGTTTCCCCCTTCCTTTGGCCTGTATCAAATCCTACAGATAATGATTTCCGCCTTTGTGGCCATTATTTTTTCCAGTTCTAATTTTATGGATTGAATTTTGCAGATCCTAATCTGAGGAGATTTAATTCTTCCATCAGTTTAAGTCTACATTATTATTGCCATGTGCCCTTTAACGATTCGTTGATTTTGTTTTCAGTACTTCTACAGACTATTTTATTGTCTTCAATTTGTTAATTGTTGGTGTCGTTGACAAGATGCAATCTTTTATTGAATATTTTGGTTTATTTTACTGTGCAGTTTGTTCCTTTTTCAACTTTGTATGTTTATTATGAATGGGGTAGTTTTAGCACCCAAAGCAAAGATCCTTGTCAAGACAAAGGCTGCGTGGGAGGACTAACACTTCTGACACAAGGTGGGGTCCAGATACCAGGAGGGAGAGGTCTTCCTTTGTATATTCTCACATGATCACAATGTCTTTCTGAGACCCACAGGCAGTATCTGCTACATGTGCTTCACAGGAGTCATTTCCATTAAGCCCAGGGACAGTAAAATGATGCACACTATGGCATTATTTATCCTTCTTCTAAAACAGGGAACAGGTGTGGTGAGATCATGCTATTGAAATGCCTGTGAGCACCGAGGGGAGGGAAGTCCAGGAGTCTAAGGTGTACATCCTAGAACTTGAAAAGAGGCCGGTACAGATTTTAAAACTGGGAATTGTAGCGATAGAAACAGCAAGTGAAATCCCAAGAGCAGATGAGAGCACTTAGAGAAAGCTTGTAGGAACAGAGGAGAGGACACAAGATGGACCCCATAGGAACTTCAACACCGATGGTTAAGCGGAGGAGGGGCCCAGGCAGGGGCTGTGGACACAGAGGCCAGGTGGTGGGAAGGAACTGGAAAAACATGGAATCACGGAGCAAAGGAGAAAGGGTGCCCGGAGAGGGATGGCAGTCAGTGTGTTGAAAGTTGCCCAGAGGTCAAGGGAGATGAGGATGGAAAAGTGTTTGGTGGATTCAACCTCAGAGCTTTAAAATTATTCAGACCCCAGGCCCGGGAATTCTCCTCCAGGAATACGTCCTCCTAAAAGAAGCTAAAGAGGGTGTGTGTGTGTGTGTGTGTGTGTGTGTGTGTGTGTGTGTTGTATGTGTGAAAGGTTTATGTGAAAGTGCTTGCTATTGCTTTGTTTGTAATAAGAAAACTGAAAAGCTAAATATGCAACCTCAGAAGTACTTTTAAATCATTTTATGTACTGAGTTTCAGCAACTAAAATCCTGTCTTTGAAAACTATTTAATGGTATGTGAAATAGATATAAATGCACTAAAATATTAATGGCTGTGTCTCTGAATATTGAGGTTATAGGTACTTCTGTATTTTCTTTTATGCTTTTCTGAGTTTTCTAAAATTTTCTATAATGAGCATAGCTAATTTTATAGTTGAGGAAAACATTATTTAGATAGGGTTTTTTTTTTTTTTTTTTTTTTTTTTTTTTTTAAGTGGCTAGGGGATACACTTTTGCTGACCAGCACAATAAGCTTTAATCAGGTTCTTTCTGACATGATAGAAACAGAAACCCAAGCCACTGAGAGCAAAACCACATCCAAGAAATGACCGTCAATTGATGTAATTGATACAGTTCATCCTTTGGAGGTTTAACTCCGAGGGAAGGACAGCTGGAATCCTTACTGGCGTTTCTGTCTCACCTGTCCTCTGCCCTCCTTTGCCTCCTGTCTATTGGAAGAGTATGCTGCTTAGTCCTTCTGCGGTGACAAAGGCAAGGCTTTTGCAGCTTCATGCCCTGCCAGCTCTCACTTATAAATGAAATCTCCACTCATTTACCACTGCTTCAAAATACAAACTCAGAACAGCTGATCTGCAGCAGCCTGGGTGAGCAAAATTATTACTGGTCAAAGTTGGTGTTGAAAAAGTACAACCAAAACGTTTTCAGAATGGGGGCAGGCGAGTGGGAAATGAGCAATGTTCTCCCACATTGTAACAGCATAATGATGAATGGCTTGTGCTTTTCCCAAACCAGGCTCGCGCGCCTCTGTTCACCTCTATTATCTGCTGTGGGTCTCCGAAGGCGTATTACCATATTAATTCATTGTGTTATACAATTTGGTCAACTAAATGAGCTTAACTTATGCCCTCCTAATGGCATTGGCTTTTAATGTTGGTTTCGTGGGATACATTTAACAAAACAGATGTGTCAAGGAAATGTATTTAAACTTAATTTGGTTTTAAAATGACTAGTGGCCTAACAAGGCAGGTACTAAAAAAGAAAGAGAAAAAGAAAAAGGAGAGGTGTTGCAGGCAACACACTGTGATAAATGTAGAGTTCAAATACCAAAGTATCCCCAATGCTCAGGGCGATCAGAGGTATTCTGGAAAGAAAGTCATGCACTGCAAATGTGCCATTTCTAGATCTGAAGCTTAATCCGTGTGTGTGTGTGTGTGTGTGTGTGTGTGTGTGTGTGTGTGTGTGTGTGTGTGATTACTTACAGGGGTTGGCCTGCATGTGAGTGAGACTGAGATTTAATCGCATGTCATAAACGCTGCCATCTCCCTGACTTAGTGAGACAGCCTGAAGAAAGAAATGTGGCACGAATGGTGAATGACTCACAGCATTAGTTCATACTTGCAATTTGAGTCTCATGGCTCAGTAGAAATATGGATGTATTAGAGCCTCATATACTTAGGTTGGAATTCCCACTTCCTCACTTTATTAGCTGCATGATCATTCACCCATCTAGACTTCAGCTTCCTTGCCTGTAAAATAGGATAACAACACTTAAATCTAGAGTTGTAAAGTCTAGCAATAATGTAGGGACAGTGCCTGGGTAGAATTTAATGAGGTACACCCATACCTCTCTAGAAATAATCCACATACACCGAGGCACATGTTGGGTTGGCTCATTCTGAACTCACAAGGATCCAGAAGAAATTGTTAACTCTGTGGTTGCCTCTGGGCAGGAGGGCATGGTAGTTAAGGGACAAGAGAAGGAAGAAGAGTAATTTTTGACTTTATGCCTTTAGTTCCTTTTGAATTTTAAAAAATATATTTTTGTTTATTTCAGAGATGAAGGGAGGGGAGGAGAGAGAGAGAAGGAGAGAGGGAGAGAGGAAGAGATAGAGAGAGAGAAACATCAATGATGATAGAGAATCATTGATTGACTGACTCCTGCATGCTCCATACTGGAAATCGAACCATGACCTCCTGGTTCATAGGTCAACGCTCAACAACTGCACTGAACCATGCTGACAGGGCCCTTTTGAATTTTATACGTTGTGCATATATTATCTATTCAAAATAATAAGTTTGATTTAATTGTAAAAAAATATGACTAAAAGAAAAATCAAAAACTAAACAAACAAGACTGTGAGGGAGGATCTGTAATTTCTCTCCATGAGATCTCTCTTTTACTGTTGAAACATTTAAAAGTGTGTCTTCCTAGCTGGTTTGGTGCAGTGGATAGAGCATCTGTTTGCAGACTGAAGGGTCCTGGGCTTGATTTTGGTCAAGGGCATGTATGTCGGTTGCAGGCTCTGGCCCTCCTCAGGGCATGCAGTAGGCCAGCTATCACTAATCTTTTGAACCTCATGGACCACCGGTTGGCAATCGTTGCAGTAGACAACCAATTGATATGTCTCTCTCACACTGATGTTTCTCTCTCTGTCTCTCCCTCTCCCTTTCACTCTCTCTAAAAATCAATGGAAAAGTATCCTCAGGTGAGGATTAACAAAAAAATTAAATTGTGTGTCAATATTAAGGAGGAGTTCATATAGTATAATTTTGATGGAGTTCAGCATGGATAATGTCACTTCTGCTGGATGACAAGTGGGCAGTAGTTGGTGAGGGGGAAGGCCCTCACCAGGAAGTGGCAGGGAAGGATGCTAACATGATTCCCCGGCATAGTTGAAGCCTGGGGCTTCTTCTGAAGGTTCTATGTAGTTACAGTGTGTCCTAGGCTTTCGTTTGGCAGGCAACAGGATTCCTTCTTAACGAAAAAATTACTTTCATTCCTTTCCTGAACAAATGTTTGTAGTCAGGAAAACACCTTGTTAATCTGCATCAAGGATGGAAGGTGATGCTCTGAGGACATGGATCGGAAGGAAATCACAATGAAATAGCTAATAGCTATGCATAGGAAATGTATTGGAATTTGGAAGTTAGGAAGAGTGGAGGAGGAAACAGAGGAATCCTGGATCTGGGTGCTGGTGGAGACTAAAACTTCAAGAGGACAGTGCCCAATGAGCAATATTTGGTGTTGGGGTGATTGGGGAGACTCTTGAGAACAGGAATAGCCATTACTATATTTTGAAGTGGTTTTGTTTCTGTGAATTAAGTGCCATTTGTTTTCCCAAGTGTTCAGTAAAACGTACTGCCACACACCAAATAATTTAAGTCCAGGAGAAGGCCTGGATTTCATTGCTCCTCTGGTGAGGATGGGAGGACCCCACAGTTGCAGGAGACTGTGAGGAGGATCCAGCTCCCACTTGAGCTCATGGCCAAGAAAGAGCATGAAGACAGTCCTGGAAAGTGCCAGAGAGCTGTCTCTGTGGCGAGTGTCAGACTTTGCAAGAGAGGTGATAGGAAACTTGTGACAATTTTATACAGATCTCAAAAGATAGAATGATCTCAGAGACGCAGTTTACAATGTGCATTTTCCACTATCCATGACAACATCAAGCATTGCTGAGAAACAGCGCAGAATCATGTTACTGTCTCTGGCTAGATCGGTACTTCACCCAACAGAGAATTCCTTGACATACTTCATCTTCAACATCTATTAAACAAACCATTGTAGGTAGTAAGAATAAACTTGTTCTGAATTGTTTCTTGCTATGGGCCCAGTGTTTCTTTCATAGACTATGATGCTATGTTGAGATCCTTGAATGAATTTATTTACATTATTCTTTACAGAACTTTGCAAATTAGACACTAGCATCTGCCTATACATTTTGCTGAATTCAGTATTTGGACTGCTAAATGTAGTATAAAATAAAAAAAATCAATATAAAATTATGTTTTAATTTCTTTCCCTGCTTTGTCTATATTTCCCCAGAGCCTGTTACAAAGACTTGATATAACTACAACCTGTAAATGGCAGCCCTATCCCCATTTTCAATAATGCCATTCATCCAAGAATCCCAAAGCATTTTTTTAAATAATGGACTCATTAATCCTCATAACACTCCTTCATCTGACACATGTAACTCTCACAACATGATATGTTGGTACTTACTCTAGATTTAATTTAACAGATTTTCCCCCCTGTTGTGGGTAGTCATTTACATTGACCTCATTTTAGTTGAGTTATCACTCAGATTTGAACAAGTTTGAATGGCCTCAACCCAAAATGATATCTTCTGGTAGAAAGAAGAAAACCATCTGAAGAAGCAATTATTTTTTTTTTAAAGGAGAGGTTTCAGCAACAAATGGCCCTATAAATAAGCAAATGGATTTTAATCAGGGGCTAAGAAAGTGAGACATTTTGCCACTTTATAAAAAATGTGAAATTGTATAAATTTCAGAATTCTTAGGAGGGAGATAATAAAGGCTTAGCTGTGACTGAAGGTTCTGGGTAGCAAGAGCTTAACCTCTTGTCTTATCAAAGAAGTTCATTTTTAATATTTTTACCCATGCCCTGTTTGATCTCTGTATTTCCTTTTTTTTCCTGAGTATATGTTTTTTCCCCATGGATTTTTAGAGAGAATGGAAGGGATGGGGAGAGAGAGAAACATTAATGTGAGACAAATTGATTGGTTGCCTTCCCCACTTGCCCTGACCATGGCTGGGGATCAAGCCTGCAACTGAGGTACATGCCTTTGACCTGACTCGAACCCCAGACCCTTCAGTCTGAGAACTGATCCTTTAACCTCTGAGTAAAGCAGCTTGGGTTGATCTCTGTATTTTCTGGCCACAGAAAATACAGTTTTTTTTGGAGTTAAAAGTCCAGCAGTAGTAGAACTCCAGACCATGGTGGATTAAGGTCAGGTATCTGAGTAAATGTGGCCACTAGAATGGGTTTTGGAGGTGGGCTACAATATCTATTGATTCATGTAAGCAGATAAGAAAAGTGTAAGGAGGAAAAGCCTATGAACCAAAGTTAGTGGGCAAATGGGAGATTAGAGTCTGAGACAGACAAGGTGGTAGCATTTTGCTGGCAGAACTTTGGACAAATGTTCATGAACAGTGTTCTGTGGGGATGTCCGCCATCCCATGGTTATTCCTCCGTCACTTTTAAAGGCACGGCACTCTGAACAGCCATCTCAACTGACTTCTCCCTGTGGCTTCTGCTGTCACCTCTATGTATATTACTCTCAAGCCTCTCACCTCAGACTCTTATCTCCTGTAGTAGTGATTTCAACCACATCAGACCAATGCCCCTTTCATAACAAATATTTTTAATTTTCTTTTCATTATTATGAAATTCATATGTAATGTAAACAACCTATACACATAATAAAAATACTATAAAAATGAAGAAGTTATTAATACAATATATATTTCAGCATGCAAATCCTTGGGCACAACTATACTGGGAGACAAGACAAAGGGTCAGATGTTTGTACCGTACAAACAATACAGGGACGACACAGTGACAAAGCCAGGAAATACAGGTGTACTGTAGCAGCAACTCTAATGTTATGACTAGTGTTGCCATTGGTGGTGTGACTTTATGAAATGGTCACCAGTTCTTGGTCAAGTTTTAAACCAAGCAGCACGCAATCTACCATTTGACTAATATATAGCAGCTGCATTCTGGAAAGTTGGTATATTGTTGGAGATACAAAAGCACTTTGCATTTATATGTAACATAGAATTAGGCTCTAAACTTGGATCTTTGATTTTTTTTCCTACATCAGTGGTTCTCACATTTTGTTGTTGTTGTCTCAGAACCCCTTTACACTCTTAAAAATTATTGAGGATGTCAAGACCATTGTTTATGTGGGTTATTTGATATTTATATTTACTGCATTAGAAATTAAAACTGAGAAAATTTAATAACATTTATTTATTATTTATTTAAAAACAATAATCTTATACATGTTAACATAAATAACATTTTCATTAAAAATGTCTACCAAAACAAAAGATAGTTTGTTGAAAATAGTGGCATTGTTTGACAGTTTTTAAAACCTTTGAAATGTCTGGCTTAATTGGAGACAGCTAGGTTCTTATATTTGCTTCTGTATTCCATTTCTTGTGATGTGGTATTTTTCTGGAAGCATTTGAAGAAAATGAGGCCATACATAGACAGGTGGTTGGAAGAGGCTAAAGTGTTATAATAGATTTTTCATTGTGGATAATGTTCTTTGATGAGACACAAAACTCAACAAGTGACAGTTTCTTAAAAGCTATTGCAATGTAGAACCTGAAATTATATCAGTGAATATCCTGTACTCTGTTATACTAAAATCCATTAGTCTATGTTGCACTTTGGGGGGATCTTTTTCCATGCATACTTTGGCCATTTGTAAAGTATGGGCTCACTGAGTTATATAGATATTTCAAATGTTGACATATTTCATCATACAAAAGCAACAAATCACATTAATTAATATTGCCACTAAGCTCATCATTAACATCTTTAAGTATTGGAAACTGTAAAGCTCATGGTGGTAGCTGCAAATTTTCTACGTTCTAATTCTTGCTTGAATGCTTAACTTTTGTCATTGGCAACATGTGGTTTTTTGGAAATGAAAAAATATATATTGTTCCCCAATTCCCCCCTTTACCCCTCTTCACCCAACTCCTGCACCACCCCAGGATGTCACCTCACTATTGTCTGTGGGTTATGCTTATATACATATAAGTTTTCCATTAATTTCTCCCCACCCCAAACCCCTTTGAGATTTGCCAGTCTGTTCCATGCTTCCATGTCTCTGGATCTATTTTGTTTGTCAGTTTATTTTGTTCAACAGATTCCATATATAAGTGAGCTCATGTGATATTTGTCTTTCTCTGATGGGCTCATTATAATAATACCCAGGTTCATCCATGCTGTCTCAAAGGGTAAGAGATCCTTCTGTTTTTTTTTGTTTGTTTTTGTTAGGTTGTTTTTTGTTTGTTTGTTTGTTTGTTTGTTTGTTTTTACAGATGCATAGTATTCCATTGTATAAATGTCCCACAATTTTTTTATCCTCTCATAAATTGGCACTTGTGCTGTTTCCAGATCTTGGCTATTGTAAATTGAACATAGGGGTGCTATGAACATAGGGGTGCATATAGTATTTCTGATGTGTGTTTTGGAATTCTTAGGACATATTTTTAGAAGTGGGATCATTGGGTCAAATAGCAATTGCATTTTTAATTTCTTGAGGAAACTCCACACTGTTTTCCACAGTGGCTGCACCGATCTTCATTCCTACCAGCAGTGCACTAGGGTTCCCTTTTCTACATATCCTCGCCAGCACTTGAGTCCACTTTGAGAAACTGTGTGTCAACTTTATTCATGTATAGACCATTTGATTTCCTCTTTTCAATTGGTTCCTTACCTCTGACTATTCAAATCATTTCATATAAATACTCATGCAGTAATAGGAACTTCTAGAAAAATTCAGAGATGGTCATGTCCAAAGATGGGAAAGTCCCGGTAGAGTTTTGGGATCAATGTAATCCCCTCTTGGCCTCACTTCAGAAAGCTTTAAAAAAAATCCTTTACTGTCCTTCAGAAAGAATTGCTTTAAGGCCTGGAGGGAAGCGGGAGACCTTATTCTAGTCTGACTTGAACTGTTGTCAGAACCTACGTTGGCCCTCAGCTCTATTTATGGGACAATGTGGTTTTGAGACTGTGTGGGATTTATAGCTTGAAAAACGCCAGAAAATCAGGAATTTAAATCCCCCCCTGATTTACGCCCAGCTTGTCAAGGCTAGAGCCTTTAGAATGCTAAATGTTTGAGCCCACCTGTGAGGGTGAGCTGTGTTCTGCTTTGCAGATGATGGTTGTGAACAATGGGCACCCCCAAAAGTGCTAGTTACTCTCAACTGTAACCTTGACCCTTGGTCCATTCCTGCTTTGTGAGATGTTATAAATTTATAAGAACATTCTCTGACTTTGTTAGCCAACATTTCTGAAACTGGTTACCTGGGAGTCATAGGGTTAAGCATCCTTTATCTCTGTTCACATACCTGAGGAGCTTTCTTGTTGAATGCTGAAAGCATTTCATGTCTTGTCTATAGGATAATTCTTTCCCCCCCGGAAGAGACATATACAAGCACACGCATTTGTTGTGTGCATTTGTGGCTGCTCATTATGGATCCAAGAACATTTGGTGCAAAAAAAAAAACACAAAAAAACGGGACCCTCCTCCCCCACACAGTTACTGTAAATGGTTTAAATCAATCCCTCCCTTTTATGCAGCATCGGGTACAGGAAGCACAATACATACTGACTCAATATGCCATTTAAATTCTTCTCAGGCAAAGGTTAAAAGAGAGGTGGGGGGAGGAGCGGGGAAAGCCAACATTGGCTGTATTCAAATATTTTTGATAGGTTTCTAAGATACATGTCTCTTTTTCCAAAGCAAATGCATTCATGCCTAAGGAAAGAAAACAAGCAGGGAAAATGTTAGCTCTTATGCTGGTGAGCTCATGAGACTTGCCAAAAGAGTTGTTTGTACCCAGCCACAAATATCACGGTTTTTTCATTGCTGAGCTTTGATGCTCAGAATCAGGCAAGAACGTTTCCATGACAACTAATAGATGTTATGTTTATTTACTGAGTGGCAGGGAATGACAGTGTCAGCAACTGACATTTTTGTTTCTTTCGCCTCTCTTTCTCCCGTGTAAAGATTTGTTTTAGTAGATGAAAATGCCAACAGTGTCTTCTATTTTATTTGTCAGAGTTTCTACGGCAAAAGTAAACAGCAGTTTAATTTGATTCAGTTATTCCATGAAGCATCCCTTAAAAGCCCATTGCTTTATGGGCTTTGGAGAGCGCTCACAGCAGGCAGTTGCTGGTGAGATGATTTGCAAAGTGAAAAGCAACTTTCAGGTTTTATTCACTTGAAAACGATCTAACAACTGCATTCCGGGCCGTCTAAATTGACACAGGTCTCATTAACGTCCTCTAAATTTCACATGACCTTGTTGACGCTGCTACCCTATATATTCTAAAAGGGTCTATTAAGACTTATAACGAGACTACAACCTCAGCAGAGACGGGAGATGGCACCGCAGGGTGGGCGGGTGCAATTCCTCACTGGTTAAAAATAACCACACAGTCCGCTTGGTTATCTGCCTGTGGCTTGTCCGCCCTCTAAATTACCTGCGGGCAGTTTTTAATGCTGAACTGGCTTCCTCTTACTGCCCAGCTGGTGTGTGCTCCAGGGATCGGAACCAATGTTAGCATTGGCTTTAAGAAAACACAATTAGCAAGGCAAGCTGCTGCTGGGGACCAGGCAGGAGGCGGGTAGGGGGAAGGCGGATATTCATATTAGTGCTAACGCAGAGGACTGGCTTGTTTTCTTAGTCCCTGTTTTGCATTATCTGTGCTGCTGCTCTGATTAATTCGAACAATTGAAACTTGAGACACTTCCAGTTTTTGAGACAAGCTCTCCACATGCTTAGGAAACGAGTCCATGTGTGACTATTGTCTGAAACACCCTCCCAACTTCCTGAGTGAGAGTCAGGTAGAAAGGCGCCTCATCACTTCCCTGGTTCATTTGTTGCCGCATGTCTGTCGCAGCTTGAAAGTAGTGATTGAGTCTTACTCATCTTTGTGTCCACAGCACCCAGCATGGTTTCTGGCACAGCAGGCGTTCAGGAAACCTTTGTGGAATAAATAACGAATGAGTGAATTGTCATAACCACGCTCCTGAGTGGAATTAGGCCTTCTGTCCTTTGATTGTATTGCCATTGCAGCATGCCCTCATATTTGTGTCTGTTTCCAGTTCTGTGGGGTGAATGCCTAAGTGCCCACATAAGGAGGAGAGAGCCAACATTGCTCAAGAGGATGGCCTCTTTTGCACGCACATCGAGAGAATAATACAACAGAAAAGTAACCAAGGAAAGGAACAGATTCTGATGAGAGTCACATCTAGCAGCAAGTAGGTTGCTGGGAATGAGGAATAGCACTGAAGACCTGGAACTTGGTTTTTCTGTCACTAGATAGACACCATCTCTGAGTCTCAATAAACTTACATCTAAAATGAGGTGTTTTAGCCAGGTCACTTTTCCCCAAATTGTGTCCCAATGGACACCTATGTCTACAGTGTATTAACAAGTTTTCTGGAACAACCAAAAAATCTTCCAATAACTGTGTAAAACGAAATGAAACAGAAATACTCAGAGTCCCATGAATAAGCATAGTCTGAAATTTTTGTCCCCCCCTTCTCCCACTTCCCCTGCCTCCTGCCAAATTCCTGTGTTGAAAACTAATCCCTAATGTGTTGGTATTTGGAAGTGGAGGCTTTGGAGGTGCTTAGGTCAAGAGGGTGGAGCCCTCATGAATTGGGGTAGTGCTCTTATTAAAGGGACCCCGACCAGCTGGTGTGACCCAATGGTTGCATGTTGACCCTGAACCAAGAGGTCTCAATTTGATTCCCGGTCAGGGTACATGCTGGGATTGTGGGCTCGATCCCCAGTGGGGAGGTACGCATGAGGCAACTGATTGATGATGTTTCTCTCTCCCTCTTAAAGAAAAAAAAAATCAATAAAAACTAAAAACTAAAAAAAGAAGGAAAAAAATAAGATCCAGAGAGATCCCTTGTCATTTTGGTCATGCGAGGGACACAGAGAAGTACGCTCTCACCAGACATCAACCTTCTGGTGCCTTGATCTTGGACTTCCCAGCCTCCAGAACTGTGAGATACAAATTTCTGAGTGCATAAGCTGTCTCATCTATGGTATTTTTGATATGGCAGCTTGAACGGACTATGAAAGTAATAAGATTATAGATATTCCTGAGCTCCCTGATGTTGCTGCTCTGTGGCTGATTTCATGATCTGATCATTGTAGTGGCTTAAATTATAAGGCCTTTATATAGTGAAATAAAAACAAAAACACATGGAAGCTCAATTAGAAAATGGGCAAAATGACAGAATTTTCAAGAAAGCTCTAGTAATCATCTTTCTGCTTTATTGAATTCACTATATTTTAAACTCTCCAAATAGACCCTAACTACAGTTGGCCTTCCATTAATATAGCTGAAAAGGTCTGGTGAATGCTATGGAATTCTTTCTCCCCACCACCTTGGAGTGGTATTGGTTTTAACGTTCCATATGATGACATCAGCAGGTTCTAGTTAAGTCTAATTGCTATCCCCTAAGCTGCACCTGTTCATGTTTTCTTATAGTGCTTGTGGGCATTCCTCTGTGGCCTTACTCCAGCCATCAGAGTATCGCTTGACTAATGACACATCAAGTCTCTCAGAAAAATAACTAAGGGAAGGAACAGTAAGTCGTCCAGCATTTGGAATCTGAATTCTGGGTCACAATACATTGTTTGCACAATGTTGAACCTGCCTGCTTTCTCCTCCACTCTGATATTCTGCATGCCTACAAATACACATCTGATTTGTAACAAAAATAATAGTTTTTTAAAATGAGAATTTGGCATTACCTCCAACAGTCAAGGCATGGAAAATGATTGCATCATATGACTTCAGAAGTAGACGGGATATTTTACAGATAGTCTCATTGAGGGATGATTTAGATGCACCAATTCATATAACATGCACATCTCAGGGGTGTGGTGGGAACCAGGGTTCCTGAAGAAAACCCATGCAGACATGGGGAGAATGCACAGACCCCACCCAGATGGTGGCCCAGCCCAGGAATTGATTTTTTCCCCATTGTCATAACGAAAGGACTTTGAACAACATGAAATTATTCGAGGACACTGTACTTTCTCAATTCAAGGATTAACTTATTCAACAGAAACCTTCAACAAATGGTGATCCTTACCTGGCTTCTCCATGCTGAGAGAGGGGCAGTTTCCTGGCACCATGGCAGCCCTTTCTAGCAGCTGGTTCAAGGTTCCATATGTAAGCAGAGCCAGTGTTTTGGGTTCACATGCCCGCACCTACCTATCTCTGTCAGCCTCCCACCTTCTGTTCTCAAAAGCTCTGCCTGGGGGGTCAGGCTGCAGCCTCGTAAATCTGAAATCACCTGCTCATTTTCTCAGTACCCAGCTGTTCACTGGATGGTTTAAGAACAGAAGGAAAATGTCCATCCTCCAACCCCCCATGTGCTTCTGGCCCTTGGCTCGTGGCATCACCTCCTGTGCTGAGGAGGGTGTGAAGCGCAGTCACCATCCATTATGTCCTCACCGGGCCCACAGGTGTCTGCCCAGAGGTGGGGGAACATTCATAAAGCTTTGTGGCTGGCCTGCCCTTGGTTTTCTAATTGTCTCTGTTCTGCATTCACTTTCAGTGTGTAGAGAGTCAGTTATTCACAGACAACAACAATCCATGTTTTTCTTTATCTTGCAAGTGTGGTTTCACTTCCAAGTACACCCCCAATATGCCCCCACTGAACCCCCTTTGCTCAGCTTGTGGGAAGGTCACCTTTGTGTGCAGCCCCAGGTTTGCACAGCCAACAGCCACCTCTGGCAATGCACCATGCTTTATCTTTAGCCTGTGTCCCATGTTCACTGTCCCTGCTGTCTCCTTTCCTAGTCAGCTTCAGGGGTTGTTTGCTTCTATTTATTATTCACTAAAGAGTGTACATGTTTTGCATTTAATAAGCCACCTCAGACACAAGGCTTCTTACTGAGCTGGCGTGGATCGTGGTGTTTGCTAGATCGACCAACCTCCCTGAAGGCAGTGATTAACCCTCTTGGCTCCTGCTGTCTGCTGGACTCGCCCAAAATGAACACAACTCGAAAGCACAACCGTATCCTTTAGCATTTTGTTTTCAGTCGAGTCCTCTAAAGAGGAAAATTCCAGTGTTTTCTAATTTTTTTTTAATATACCAGAAAAGCAAAGAAAGGCTGCCCAAACTGTAGGATTCTTGATTTGAACACAAATACCGGAAATGGAGACAGAGTTTCTGTCCACAGTTTACTCATCCACAGATCCATATGCCTTGCCTTTGGTGAATGCAGTGGAAGAAGAGAATTCTAATTTTACTGTCTGCAAATATGGGCAATTCTTCAGGAGACAGTAAATTTGGTGTCAGCGGAGGAAAGATCTGGAATGGGGTGGGTTTGGGGTTTAAGGGTTAAAAAGGTTTCCTCTCAGTGCATTTGATGATAGTTTTCAGCCCTGAGATTCTGTAAGTCCATGTGACTGTGTAGCCTAGTCAAAATGAGCTCAGAAGGAAAAAGCAAATGGAAAAGCAGTTCCTGAGCCACATTGTTCCTCTCCCTTAGGCAGTGCTCTGTTTGGATATCTGAAGAGCAGCTTTCTCAATGCCTGGAGTTTATCTTTGGCTGCAAGACAAGCAAACACTGGGCCCGGAATCAGGAGAGAAGGAGGGGGAATAACAACAAAAAGACCCCTTGCCAGGAGTGTAGCGGAGGAGACAGCAGAGCCAGCCTCCTGACTGTCACTGCAGGGTTCTGAGGCCCGGGACAGCTGTGGAGCCCATCGCCTCCGGAGGGAGGGTTTGTTCCGTCCCTGGCTTGCTGGCTCCCACCCTCTCCGCACATTGTCTCTAGCTGAGTTCATTCTTGGCCAGTCTTCACTCAAAGGCAAGAGAGCCAGGTGCTGGGGTGGAGCCAGGTTACAGCCTGGAAGTTCATCCACCTTTGTGATGGGAAAGCTCAGGGGGAAAGTGTGAGATAGAAAGCTTCAAGCTGAATCCACTCTGAGGAGGAGCTTTGAAGGAACTGGCATTTAAGAACAAGATGGTGGTTTAAGGAATGGTTTTTTGAAAGTTGGGGATTTTCTAACTTTGCCAAAGCAACACCCCCTGTGTATTGGGGGATGTTTGCTGCTAGCTCCTCTTGGGCTGCATGTAGGAGAAACAAATGGCTTTTGTTGTTTGGAAAAGATTTATCAAGCTCCTTGGCCACCCTGTTGGAAAAGGACAGTACTCCAGGATTTGTGTGGAAATGCTGTAAAAGAACAGGCTTGATCTCTCTGACCTTGTTAGTGTTGGGTAGATAAGGAGTAAAGCCATGTATTAAACTGTTATAAAATGACAAAAGCTAACGAGCTTCTTGGTATCACTGGAGAATTGATGATAAGGGTCTAACCAGTCAGGATAACTCTCTCTCTCTTAAAACTCCCAACATGATGCAGGCTCTTCTATGGCCCCAGTTTAACAAGGTCTAGTCTTGACCTGCCACCCATTCTAAGAAGTTAACTCTTTTCAATATAAATCTATATTCTCCAACTATTTCAACTGGCATCTCTACATCTTGAACAGAACACATATCTAAGTATCTAGTAACCCAGGTTTGTCTTTGAAAGGGTGGATGAAGCATACATTTTAACAACAGATTATTTTTAGATTATTAATTATTTGAATTGGTATTGGTTTTATACCAATAAAGCTTGAATTACTTTTATACCAGAAAGATTGAATTACTGATGTGGAATCAATATCAATTATCTTAAAAAGCTCCAAGTTAAAAAAAATCCTTTGACTGGATTTTAATATCTCCAATAAGTTTAAATAAGGCAAACAAATAGAAATACACAGAGACATATTTTGGATCAAGCAAAGATATTGATAATAGAGCTGTTCCAAGATGAACATGGACTGACTGGCTGGTAGTGGGATTCCTACATTCAAGGTGTTCAAGCATAGTCTAGAGAAGTACTTGTTTATTAACCAGTTTTAAGGTGCACAAACAGCAGTGAGCATTATACTTCATTAATTTAAAGAGTCATTAATCTGTGAGCCCCTAAAATGGAATGTAGAATTATTTTTACATGCACATTTTGGGGAGATATTGTTTTTTCTTTTCTTTCTTTTTTTAAAATCACAACCCTTTTACATGATAAATCAATTTTTGATTGCTTCTTCATGTAAAGAGTTAACCTTTCAAGTAAAACTTTCAATTAGGTCTTTACAGCTTCATCCTTAAATGCAATTAGTCTGATAAGGATCAACAGACATTTGAGAATAATTTCTAATATGAAAGATGGAAATAATAATTAAAAAAAGAGAATAGAGACAATGATACAGGAAGAAGAAAAAGATAAAGCAATAATAACACACACACATACACACATACAACCAGAGAACTAGAAGAACTAAAAAGATATTTAATGACACAATGGGTTGGGGACTATATAAAAGGAACATTCAGAAGACAAAATGGAGCTCTTAGAAATTAAAATTATGAGGGCAAATATGAAAAATTCACAAAAAAAATTTGAAGTCAAATTAAGGAAATCCTGAGAAAGTTGAAAGAGAGAACAAAGAAATGGAAAATAGGGGAAGGAAAACAGTTAATATTAGTCCAGGATATTCAACATTTGAATAAAAGGGAGACTTGGATAGCATAGAGGATGTTATCAAATAAATAATTCAAGGAAAATTTTCTGGACCCAAGGCACATGAGTTTCCAGGTAGAAAGGGACTAACATCTATGTCCTTTAATATGTTTCTTAATAGATTTAAAAAAATACTCATGTCAAGGTATAGAAATATGCAATTTTATAATACTGGATCAAAGAGGAGATTCTAAATTTCAAAAGAGAAAAGAAGGAAGAAAGGAAGGAAGGAAGAAAAGAAAGAAGGAAGATAGAATCAAACAAGGAAATGAAGACCAAATAAATAGGTCATATACAAAAGATGGAAGTTAGAACTCTTGAACAATATAACTAAATAAATAATTTATTATAAAGGGAAAGTTATTGCAACCCAGTATTTTATACCCAGTCAAATTATCAATTAGATAGTAGCAGGAGTGGTGCGAGTATTGGAGCTAGTACAGTTGGGGTGGGGGCAGGAGGATAGATACTTTTCCACACATTCAAGGTACTATTGAAACAATGGCAAACTCTAAATAGCATACACACCAGGGATGCTGGAGCAATGTTCACAGGAGAAATTCATAGAAACAGCATGATTTTTTCCCACTGTCTATCACATCCAAGAAGTTTACCCACTGCCCACCACACCCAGGAGACAAGTACAATCTGACAGAGCTAGATGTCAGACTCTGGAGAAGGTACTCAGAAACTTAGACTTAGGGGTGAGAGTGGGGCTTTTCAACTGCATAATTAGGGAAGCATTAATATATCCTCTGTGTAATCAGAGGTTGGGGTACAATGGTAATAGTACTTGGCAGAACTTATCTTCAAACCTTTTCTGCCAAGACACTATTTTCAATTAAAGATAGCATCAGACCCTCCCTGGAGTAATCAGTGGGCTAGGATTCAAGCCTTGAGGTTGCAATTGTCTGAAGAAGCAAGTGGTAGTGGACCTTATATCATTAGCATTTGTAGTTAGTAAACCACCAATGCTGGCCCTGGAGTGACTGGCGAACTGGGGTCCAAGGTTATTGATGATCAGAATTGACTGCCTGAAGCATGAGGCATACCCTGTTTAAACTGAGCTTTGAAGGAAGTCAGCACTTCCTGGGAAGTCAGTTTGTAGGACAAGTTATCCTGTTCATCTTAGAAGAGCTCAAACAGTTTTACATGCGCCTTTTCAGAGGAAGCTATTTGATGATGTGTTCCACCATATCGAGGGAGAAAACAAAGAGGAAGGCATACAATCGAAGAAAAAGAGGATACACGTGGAAGTGGCAAAGATAATTGCCAGGATGACGGTGCAGGGAGATTGCCAGAACAGCTAGAAATATTCCTATCCTTCACAGATGATGGGGTGAAAAGGAAAATAAAACCATAGATTTGGACTTGTTTTCTTTATTACCATTTGAAAAACAAATGTATTTCCCTGTCTAGAGTCACTGGCCACACATTTTTTTCTTTCAGCTCTTAAATCACTGACATGGAAAAAAGGGGGAAAACCAAAGTGAAATACAAATCCAGCCATGCGTCAAGAGGCTCCTTCCTTGGTCCCCAAAGTTCTTAGAGCCTGTCCAGACTCCTGGATTCTTTGGCAACCCCACTCCCTGAGAGCAGCCAAGTATCCTTTACAGTTACCTTTCCAAGGCAATCTGGGGAGAATGACATCAGAAGAGTCAGATCAGATAATATGAAACAGCTGCTTCTACCTCTTCAGATCAACTCCTTTCTGGAGTAAAGCTTTGCAACCTTTTGCACAAAAAATAATCTGGGGATATTAAAAAAAAATTACAAATATACACACATATACAGATTCCTGCCTCAACTGTAGAAGGTCTGATTCAGTGGGTATGAATTGAAGCTCAATTGTCTGCATCTTTAACATATAGCTTCATCTCAGAGAAAACCAGTCTAGAGACTGGGTTCCCGGGATCCAAAAAGTCCACTTACGATGGAACCCCATGAGCATGTTCCCTTCTCATTAACCCCAGCAGCATGGGACCTGCTCTTGGCAAATGAGTTGGCATTTCTTTTTCTTTCTTTTTTTAAATATATTTTATTGATTTTTTACAGAGAGGAGAAGAGAGGGATAGAGAGTTAGAAACATCGATGAGAGAGAATCATCGATCAGCCGCCTCTTGCACACCCCCTACCGGGGACGTGCCCGCAACCACGGCACATGCCCTTGACCGGAATCGAACCCGGGACTCCTCAGTCCGCAGGCCGACGCTCTATCCACTGAGCCAAACCGGTCTCGGCTGAGTTGGCATTTCTTTAAGAATAATATGAAGCTCTCCTAGCATGGGAATGAGCTTGTACTCAAAAGAATCATTCACATGTCTTCTGAGGACTGTTTTATAGTCCTAGGGGAAGCTTCAACAATATTATGCCACTAGTATTTAGGTAAGGTAGTGACATAAAAGTGATCAAGCAGAATTATAAGTAGGATTCCCAGGAGAAATAATCTTGTTTTCTGTCCAAGCATCGAAATGATATGCTTTGGTTTCAACAGAGGGCTCAGTTCTCTTCTTGTCGAGATCTCAATCCTCCAAGATCAATTTTGCTTCATTGCCATCATCACCACTGCTGCCACCCTCCCACAGCACTCCCAAAACCTCATTCTCCCTTGGGTCTTGGTGCTTTAGTTAAAGCACTTACTTTCTGCTTTGTATCATAAGGACTTTGTATATATATTTGTTTCTCTAACTGGAGTATAGACCCTTCGAGGTGGAAAAATATCTTCTTAATCCCTATATCAGCTATACAAAGTGCCTATTGGGTGATGCCATATAAGATGATAGATTGATTCGAGGTGAAATTGTATACTTTCCCCAGTCACTTAATTTCATAAAATTATAGTGACTATAACGTATAGTATTTTTGATGTTTTTATAATATTTTAAAATTAATATTTTTCCTAGTTAATTATTAAAAGTAGAAAATTTTTAAAATAAAAAAATAGTTTCAAAATGAAAATGAATTTTGGTATAACTACTTCCAGAAATGTAAGTGTCTCACACTCACCCTTAAAAAAAAAGAAAAATGATAACAAATCACTTTCTCCATTTTTATTAATACAACAACAATAATAATAATCTACAGTTATCTCCCCTTATCCTCAGATTTACTCTCTGCAGTTTTAGTTACCCATGGTCAACAGTGGTCTGAAATATAAGATGGAAAATTCCAGAAATGAGCAATTCATAAGTTTTAAATTTCACATTGTTCTGAGTATCATGATGAAATCTTGCACTTAAATATTAAGAGGAAATATCTAAAAGAATTGTGGAGGCTTCCTTTTATTTTTAGATCAAGGACTCAACATCTACTCTTTCAAGAAATTTTAGCAAAACATATCCCTACAATTGGCACAATTAGTGGGGCTGTTGATCTATTTAATTTGTTTGTTGGTTTGGGTTAATTGGTGGTGAGAATCTATCAAGAGGAAATTAATTTATTGACAAGAGCAGTGCTAATATTAATAGCTAAACTGATACACATTCTTATTCACCAAGGGAAGCTAGAGAAACCTGGGTAGAAGTGTATCATTTAAGCCAGTTGGGAAGAGCCAGCGGCATATACTTGAAGCAATCTAGATAGTCTAATTACGGAAGAAGAGGAAGGGTAAAGGAAAAAAGGAATGAACAATGGTGATGAGTGAGATGTGGGGGGAGGTCATGAAGTCTGACCATTTATCACATGAAATATTGGACTGAGCTGAGGTTGGGTAACTTTGGACACTGCAAAGACCCTATCCATACTCCCTGAACCTTGGGGTAATCTTTAGACATTACCATTAATTATTTAGACTCAGAAGGCTGCAACAACATCTTGATTCATTGGCAAAGTGACAAGCATATGGTGTGTTTTGCAAAGCCCTAGCTTTCTGTTGAGAGGAAGCTAACATTAATTTCTTACAAATCCTACAGGGACTTTCCAAGCCAGCCGTTGTTAACATAGTTTGACATCAAAGTTGGAGAGCTTGGAGGAGTTTTGAAAAATAAGTTAAATACAAATTAGTAGCTCTATTCAGGCTGGTGACAAGGAAGCTTCTGAGGCAGCATAGCTTTCCCACATAGAGCACCAGAGCGTCGGACAGCTTTGCAGCTTGATTGATCGTTGAGGTGGCAGGTCTATTTAGTGGGTCCTACAGGATGGTGCTAGGAATCTGGTGTTTCCTGCAGTGCTTGGCACTCTGACAACCTTGGCTCAGGCAAGAGCCCAGTTCAGACGCACTGAGTATGTGGTATGATCATGGTCAGGGCTGCCTTCTGGTTGACGGAGGCAAGCAGCCCACTCTCTGCCAATACACAAGCTGTTGGAGGGCACCCTCGGGGAAGTGTGAGAGGTGGGAGAGAATGGAAGGTCAGGGGTGTGGTTATATGAAGTGAAAGGTACATGAAGAACTCCTCCCCATCCGCATTCCAGATACTTATTGTTTTCACTGCTCCTGACAGGGCCTCAGATGTAAGCCACCATGTTCATGTTCTAGGAGGAGATTAGTTCTCCTAACCCGCAACAGACAGGGACTTCCTAGGCAAATTCTTCATTTCCTGCTCTAATAATTCATTTCTTACTCTATCTTCTTTGTCAGCTTCTGGGCCTCCTTAAGTCTCTATCCAAAAGGCATGGTAATGTTTGAATTTCATTTGTTGAACAAGTTTATAGAATGTGGTTCGCAAAGAATTCTGTCACTCATGGTAATGTGGGCTCACAATTAAGGCGCAAATAAATAGAGCTTTTCTTAGGAACTAAGGGGGGAAAAGCCTTTGATAGTCCCAGCAAGACAGCAAATGAAAATATGAACTCTTCAGCTGCCTCGGTCTGCAATAGAGTGTGCAGATAGGAGAAAGCAGGGTTCATTTGGCAATTCCACCTTTGCTTTAACTGGCTGAGAATTAAGGAAGAGAGTGTGAGCAGGTGTAGAGTAAACAGAATTTAGATTAAAAAGTACTAGAAAAAGAATCTGAAGTGTCTACATGGGCTGAAATAGCCAATTCTGGATTGTACATGGACAATTTGGCCTCCTCAGCCCCCAGGAATAAAATCTATACCTTGAGAGGGGGTCGCTTGGTCTGTTTCACCACAATAGGCAAATCTACTTGTAAATTGTCAGAGATACAAGCATTAGCTATATATATATATATATATATATATATATATATATATATATATATATATATTTTTTTTTAATGTATTTGATTTCAGAGAAAGGAAGGAAGAAGAAGGGAGGGATAGAAACATCAATGATGAGAGAGAATCATTGATTGGTTGCTTCTTGCATGTCCCTACTGGGGATCAAGCCTGCAGCAACCCAGGCATGTGCCTTCACCAGGAATTGAACCCTGACCTCCACTGAGCCATACTGGCTGACACATTGGTTGTATTTTTAAAATACCTCCTTGTCTGGAAAACTCTCTTATATCCATCAAAACCTTTCTGGTTACAAGTAAATCACTTTCCTTCTGCCCCCATTGAAAATAAATATAAAGAGGATTCACCATCTTTTCCCCCAAGCTCCACAATCCCTGTTTTGTTAATATTTCCTGATAGGAGCTATTTTTCAAGTGTGTACTCGTCTATTGAGCACTTCTACAAGCGAATTCGCCCCATGTTTCACTCCCTTTCATATTGAGGATCACCTACCTGGGCCAGGTGATTCTAGGAAAGTGCTAGTGACTACCAAGAGCTGGTTGTCCATCCAATCCATGGCTCTAAGTCCTCAGTTTTGCTCATCTGTGTTTTATCTATCCTGATAAACTAGCATGAGGTCATTACCATGATCTCCTTGGTATGCCTCTAGGTTCAAACTCATATTCTTTTCATGAGTGAACACTGGTTTCCAGTATGAACCTTTTCTTCACAGGTAGAGTGCCCACCATAATGGAAATGGCATGTCATGGTTCCTCCTGAGACCTTGGCACACCCACCCAACAGGTTTGGGACCTGGTGGGGAGGATGCAAAGAGCTACTCCCGGTCCCTTAAAGATGAGTTCCTCTTCTGTGCCTTGTGTGTGCTATTTCTTTGTTTTGGGCTTTCACCCACAGCCCCTTCTTCTCAATGGGAATCTTCTATTCTTTTAGAAACCCAGCTCAAATGGCATCTCATTAAACCCCTGTGAGGGATGGCATATTGCTCTCCACTTTCTATTCTTGCAGACACCCCAAGTGGAGGCCTGAGAGGATAAGACAAGGGCTTTCTTTTAATTTTTTTATATTTACAGAAGTTGACAGAATACTTGGCTTATAGTAGAATTTCTTAAATGTTTACTGAATTAATTAATTAATCAATTAATTTAATACTGGAGTTTGGAGAGGATACAGAATTAAAAGTCACTAACATAGAGTCATGTTATGCTGCAAGTTGTCACAAGAGTGGCTCAGAGGAAATAGAGAGAGAAAGAGAGAGAGAAAGAGAGAGAGAGAGAGAGAGAGAGAGAGAGAGAGAGAGAGAGAGCGCGAGCGCAAATGGCCAAGAATCCAGCCACAACAAACCCACAGTGGTGTGTGTGTGTGTGTGTGTGTATGTGTGTGCAGGAAAGGAAGCTGGCAAAGGAAGCCATGCCTGGTCAGAGTGCCTGGAGAAGCACCATGATATTGTTATTTTATAGAGGTGAAGAAAGATTTAAAAATTAAAATCCATATCCCATCACAGGTATCTGTGTGTGTGAGTCCCTGCCTAGCCGTACAACTTAACACCATGCCCCTCTTCCTCACTCACTGGCCTTTTCTTTTCACTTCCAGAAGCATCTGGACTTCTCCCCAGCCTCACCAATTGGGCACTCACTGCCCCCCTGCCTGGCCCGACCCCTCCCGCTTCTTTCAGCGACCTCAGTTCTGTCTTCTGAGGCCATCCTGGAAATCACCCCCTCAGAGGCCGTCCTCACCACCCTCCCAGCATAAGATCCCACTTTCCTCTCCTTTGCAGCCTCCTGCTTATTTCCTTCACTGAACTGACCAGATTCTTAATTATTGTAGTCATGCTTACAAATACTTCTTTTTATCCCTGTCTGCCCCTAGCTTCTAGGATGAGACCTGGTAAGAGAAAAAGATAGAAAGTAATAATAAAAGAAGGCAGATTTGCATCTATTGTAGTTCCCCACCAGTGCTGTGTACTTGTTGGCAAGAGGATGCTTTTCTGCTCACTCCACAGCCCCTGCCTGTCTCCTGCAGGGCCGGGAACTGGTCCCCCTACAGTTCCCGTGATCAGTGATTTGCACAGGCCGTAGTCATCACTTCTCTGACAGGGCAGGGCTCTTCAGATCTGTTAAACAGCGAGAGATGAGGGCTCCTTCCCCAGGTGCATGCTTTAACACTGCCTTTCACACAGCTCTTGCTCTTTCAATAAAGCCAAGTGCAGTACAAAGATCTCAAGGAAGGCTCAGACCTTGGAGATGCCTGCGTGGAGGTGTGGGGCTGGCTCCATTGCTGTTGTGAGCTCTGTAAGTGGAATCGTGGGTCGCGGTGCTCCCCTCGGCTGGTCCATGGGGCGCCCGTAAAATCTCTGGGAACAGTCCCTGCGCACTTATAAAACCTCAGGCCGCTGACAGTCGCACTGCTCATTTGCTGTGGCCAATTGAGAGCTAATGAGCTGCAATGGGGCCTCTGGGATTTGTCTCCATGGCATGTAAATTCCCTGTAGAAAAAAACACGCTCCTCCCAAAGAGATTGCAGCCAAATAGATTTTTTTCCTTCTCCGTTTTTGTAAACTGACTTGGAGCCCGTTTTGGAAGCTCTTCCCCATTAGCTAAACCACAGCTTCTTTCTTTGTTAGTGTCTGTGTTCCATCGGGTCTGCCCTCCACCAGGGGCTGCCCTCCCAGGCCCCAGGGGGACAGAATGGCCTTTTCAAGAAGCCCCAGAGCGCCAGAGCCCCAGGTTTCCCACCATCTGGGGAGTGTGGGGCCACTGGTTCTTGCTTTCACATCTGTGCAGCAGATCTGCTGCCTGCAGAGAGCTCCGGCGCTGAGGACAGGCCCGGGGCCAGGGTACCCAGGTGGGCCTTCTGCTCCGGGCTCTGAGGCCCGCTGTGGGGCTGCCCCTTGGAGAAGCCCAGCTGAGGCACGCCCACCGCCTCACAGATGGCGGACAGCCGCCCCGACCCCACCCATGCAGAGACGGGGCCTCTGGAAAGCCTGCTCCCTTCCCATGGCCTCGGTCAGAAGCCACTCCATTTGTGTCTTGATTCTCGGTGACAGGGAGGCAGGCGCCAGGCCTGCGCATCTGCACGCTCACTTCCTCCTCGTGGATCAACCACCAGGCCTAACAGCTCCCCCAGACTTGGAACCAAAAGAAAGGGGCTCTTTTCTCCAGACAGACAATTCCGGTGGGTTTAGGGGACCCCCTAGCCATACTGTGGTTGCAGCTTGCAGCTCCTCTGTAAACAGTGATGTGTCAGTTCGCCCGGAGTAAGAAGTCCCGACATTCTTCCCAGCCTCCTCAAGGCCCTGGGAGGGGACCCCGAAGGAAAAGCAACATTGTACCAGAAATCTGGCCGGCGTCCTATGGGTGGCTTATGGGGTGCAATCTGCCAAACCCCATTAGGAATTTGCTCGTACCTCGAAAGTTCTGCCAAGACATCTCTCTAGTTCTGGGCAGAGACACCTTTGGGGCTACACTGTCCTGAGAGAGAGCAGAGAGTGACTGGGGAGGAGGCTGGAGGGAGGGGAAGGGTGGTGAGGGGTATTGGCCACAGGGTAAGTTACAGCTGCGAGCCCAGCTTCATTTTCTCAGCTCCTCTGTGAGGAATCACCACCTTGCAGCCTGTACTTCATTGTCCTGAAGAGGCAGCCATGGGCTGGAGGGTAGGCCAGTCACTCAGTGGCCAGAAGCTGTGGGCACAGAGGCGTCACCCAGGTCCCAGGGTGACAGCTGGTATCTGCCCTTCCCGGGTGGTGCTCTTCCTCTAATGGGAGGCTGCCAGGAGATTGAAAATAGAATTTTCCTCCTAGATGGAAATTTTCATTGTATACATTGTGTGTACATTGTGTGTGTGTGTGAGAAAGAGACAGAGATAGACAAAGAGAAAATGATGGTGTGTGGGTTGCTGGGATTCTTAACCCAAGCATTTCCCATCCCCTTAAATTTGATGTAAAATACACAGAATAGGCTGCAATCAAACCATTGGCACTGGATTAACCCTGCCAGGTTCTGGTCTCTGCCTGGCCTGGCTTCAGGCCCTCTCTCACTGCTCACAGTTCTTACCCTCACCCATCAGGCATTGCCCCCACCCCCCTCCACCTGCTTTCCAAGGCACAAGCTGCCTCCTTCTTCCCTAATGAAAGATAGCATGTACCGTATCCATTTATGCCCATCAAGGGCATGGCTCACATCCTGGCTGCCGCTGAAAGGGAACTGGCACATAAAGCCCACACCTGGTGGCCAGATCCCCCTGGCCGGGATGCTCTCTCTCTGACCCAGCTGGGAGGCGGGCCCTCGGTGGCTGCTAGGTGGATGGAGAGAGCCTGCGCAGAGTGGAGGGCCAAGGCCTTGTGGGGGTTCAGGAAACGTCCAGGCTCTGTCCCTCGGACCTCCAGTTGCCAGGCTATCTCCACAGGCAGCGTGGTCTTGTTTAAGGAGAAACATACGTCCCCCTGGGCAAGAAGTTGGGAGGACTGAATGTTAATTATTAAGCCCTTGGCCATTGGCTGGCAGTGGCAGCCAGGAAAACTATTTTCCACATTTATGTTTCAGTTTTTCTCCAATTTCTGTTCAATCCCCACTCACCCCGGAAACGTGGTGGCAGCAAACGCTTCCTAATGAGAATGTGATGACATGGGCTCTGTTCTGTGGTTGGTGCATTTGGCTTCCCATAAAGGAAACACGCTGCAAATCCAGATCTCATCCCTGGGAGACCACGGAGACAGGTCAATTCTCCTGCTGAAAGGGGACACACTTAACAATGCTCACGAGGTGAGGCTCGGCTTCACAAAGGCCCACACTTTCGGACATCCTTGTGGGACACCTGTTTAAAGGGACCACTGACCCACCATGGCAGCACAGTGTGCAGACACCAACGAAATGAGTGTTTGTTCTGTGAGGGATGAGAGTAAGGCAAGGACCGGTGTGTAGGTAGATAAGCATTTGAAGAGCTGCTTCTTAGAAGAAAGATTAGCATTGTTCTCAAGCAATCATTGATGAGAAAAAGCTGAAAGAAGCCAAATTAAAAAAAAAAAAAAGGAAGGCATTTCTAACAATTAGTATTCAAGTGTCCAATTCAATTAAAACGAATATGAATTAAACACTGACTATATAAAGATGAATAAAATTTTGATATCCATGAGTCATAATTCTATGGTTTTCTGTGTGAAACCTAAACCTCACAATAACTATATTTAAATTGCCACCCTTCTGACAAGGAGTCTCCATCTTTATTCCTCAAGACACTTTGCTGCCTCCTCTGCCAAAGTTAAATCATTTCCGACTCTGTCCATTCCTGTACTCTTGACCAGGAATGCCTGTGCACCTTTGAAATGTGACTTTTAGATTTTGCTTTACAACTTTGCTTTAACTCTAGTGATTTCCACTTGCTTACTCTCCCTGTGGCACCTCCACAGCCATTCAGTGTAGTGTTGCGTGTTATCTGCTGGCCACAAGGGCTGGTTGGCTCCGTTTACTCCGTTGAGTACTGCTGTGGATAGGACAGCTGCTCACTCCTCCAGGAGTTGTGGCCGGGGCTAAGTTCTGTAGGAACTCTGGTATCTGAGGTAGAATCTTCAACCTTCTGGCCGTCAAAGCCATTACAAGATTGTTAGTTTCAGATGTCACAGAGGAAGGCAGGCAGCACCAACACCCCATGCTGGATTTCACCAGTTTTGACTAGAACTATAGGACACTCAGCTACCACTGCAACTTCAGAATGTTGGTCAAATGAACGGATTGATTTGTGTAATACATTTATCACACAGATGACAAAACTGTGTGTAAATAAGTAACTGATGGTATGGTTTTACCCATTTTGATCAGTCATTCCACAAATATTAACAGAATGCTGCTTGTGTCCAATGACCCGGGGCAGATTCAGAGCAACATGAAGTGTGGTAGCTGTCCCCAAGAAGGGTTTGTGGTCTTGTGCACTCTGGGGATTATTTTGAAGGTGAGATAACCAGGGATACGAAAGCATTTTTAAACTGTGAAGCATCATAAGATAAAGCTCTTATTGGTCACTAGGAAATCCAAATAGAAAAGTGTGGTGTTTGTTACATGACTATGTTTCATTATTGGCTATTTTAAGTGACCTTTGTTTATTCACACATATTTATTGTATATACTGCAACCAGGGGCTGGGGCTCCCATTTTCCCTTTCCTAATATCACCAGACCACCCAGAGCATTTAATCTTACCCCTGAGTCTCTCTGAAACTTCCCTCCCATCAGCCTCCCAGTCCCTGCCTATGCGGGTGCAGGCCCAGGTCCCAGTCTCTTTCTGCTGCTCGGATGATCATTTCAGACTCTCTTTCTATGTCATTGAAAACTTGGCGCCGTTATCTTGTTCCTCTTCCACACACTGTACTTCTACTTCTCTACCTGGAGGGTGTGAGCCGGGCCTCTCCACACAGAATTTAGGGAAAGAAAACTCTGTAAGTAGAATGTTAATCAAATTGTTGCAGTGTTGCTCTTAATGGGAAATGCAGAATAATAGCATTAAAATGAAGCTCTACCGTAAGATGTGCTATTTTAGCTGTAGTGCTGCAATCCTCAATTTAGGAGTCAGGCCTGGGGTCAGTAAGAATTCAGTCTGTCCTTGAGTGACCTCTGCTGGTGATTCTAGGTTGGCGTTGAGTTTAAACCTTCAGACTGAAAAATAGAAAAATGCTAGGGAATTTTGAAACGATGGCCAAAGACAGTGTGGGAGGAGCACACGTGTTTGGTCCTGAGTGTGTGTGTGCTTAGGCATCTCACAAATCATTACTTCTCACACAACCCCATTGTGGGGTTATTGTGAATGTCTTTCAGTGGAGGGAACTGAAGTTGAACTTACCTGGGTCACACAGCCTTTAATTAGAGGCAGGGTTCCAACTTAGGGCCATCCCACCCACAGCCCAGGCTTCCCTGAGCTGGTCTCCTCTACCACCACAGAGAGATGCTGGGATGCTAAGGATGAGCAAACTGGTCTTTCCATGGAGGCTGCTCGTGCAAAAGAGGTTCTAATGGGCATGAGATGTAACTACCATTGTATTATCTCCACAATAAAACAGCTCCGATCTCCCCTTGTCCTCCTCCCAATGTGGCCCAGGAGCTAAGCCCTCCTGTGCGCTAAGTTGTGAACGGTTGTTCTCTTAATTTAGGTCAGGGATTGGGGTTTTATTTCCATGACCAATGTGGCTCAAATCGTTGGCGGATCGTGTGTTGACTGTGAAGCTGTGGGTCTGGAAATGTATTTTCATCCCGAGATTAACCTCATAAAGACAAATACCCAGCTGCTTTTCTGGGTACAGTGATGTTTAGCCTCTTGTGCCTGCCTGTCGGGTTGTACAGCTTATGAAGTCGGGTTACAAACGGGGGAAGGAGTGGCCTGACCCTAACACTTTCCAGGTGTGGCACAGGTCGTGGGGAAGAGAGGAGACAGAGTCACAAGAAAGGTGGAACCTAAACCTCCGGGAAGGAGGAGGCAGAATGTGAGATGAGGAAACAGAAGACACCAGCGGCCATCTGGGGGGCTGGAAGCAGACCTGAGGGTGCCGGTCACGAAGGCTGGTTGGGGAGACCGAGTCTGGGCTGTAAGGGGGGGGGGGGAGGGCACTTCACTAAGAGGATGGAAATCCTTCTTTTTCCCACGAATTTAAAGGAAAGTGAGGAAGCGTTCTTTCTGGGACAGGAGCTGGACCTCACAACATCTTATGGCCCTTGACACCACGATGGGTGTTAATTCAGATGTTCAGAAGGAAGGGCAATAACTCCCAGCTTTCATAACTCCTCCCATTACTGCTTGCTGGGATGTGCCAGGCACTGTGCTAAGCACTTCGCAGCATTATGTCATGTCCCACCTCCAGCTTTCCTGGGAAGTAAACACTATGATCACCCTAATTGTACAGATGAGGAATTTCAATGTCCCGGAACACACACACGTGCGCTAAGCATACGTGTCTGCACTGAAAGTCTAACACGTGGGAGCCCAGCCCCCCTTCACCGCAGCCTCTGTGCTTTATGCCAGGTCATTCACTTCATATGTAGAAAAGCATCGTCTCCCATGTGAGATGAATCTTTCTTTTCCCTGTCGAGGCAATAGTGCAGGAATTGGGTTAAGTGTCACCCTGAGTATTCTTGGTCCCTTAGGTAAGCGGAACAAGTTCATGTCCAAAGATGAGTGTGCAGTGGAAAGAGCTCACCTTCGCAAGGAAAAGGAACTATGACTGCCATTCTGAAAATTTCCAGAAGGTGGCGCTACCTCATCAGTAATTATACACCCTAGCCAGTGGTTTTAGGTGGGTATGGGTGAAATTGAAAGTTCAGGAAACCTTAACATGCATATATTTTCTAATCTATGATTTTATCAGGATCTATGGGTTTTTCATGACTGGATTTCATTAAACGGAAAAAATTAGAATAAATTTGAAACTTAAAAAAAATTAAACCCATTTTCAACAATATTCAGCTAATGGTTCAGAACTGTACTGAAGCTACGGTGACAATTTAAAAACATCACGATTCGGGGTGAATTTTCTCTTATTAGAATGGAGTTTCATAAAGAACAAAATTATGATGTTGGATCATAAGAAACAATGCCAAACAAATCACATAAATTAAAGAGGGAGGGTGTCAACTCCCTCAGGCTAAGTATAAAATAAATTCTAATCTTTCAAAGTGAGATGAAAACTTTCTTGACAGAATGAAAGCTTTCTCCTCAGAGATGCAGCCACAGACTTCACCAAGAGTTCTTCTCTTTGGTGTTAGCCTTATCTTTCCCTTGAAAAGACTTCGAAATGGCGATTTCAGTAGTTGTTGGGTAGTGAAAGGACCCGATTTAATCCCTGCACACGTTTCCAGGCCAAATTGTTAAATATTTTATGTTTTTGTATCACCCCCCTCCCAGGCCCACGCCTCCCTTTGTTTTATTAGCAATACTAAAGCCAGCGTGCCCGCTGCCTGGCAAAGGGCAATTGCACTATTTAATCTCTTAGAAGTAGCATTAAAGCTTTATTTCCCGCCTCAAGCAATGTTTTCTAAATGTTCTCTCCGATCACACACAATTCTTGGTCTGTCCAGCTACACCGTATATTTTAAAAGACACTTTCCAACAAGTGTGCTCAGGAGCCAAAGTGTCCAGCGACAAACTGCAGCCCTCCACGCAGCGTCTAGAAGAGAAGTGGCCCCCCTAATAAATATACAGCATGCGCAGCGGCGGGCCTGGGAGGTCTGTTCGTATTCGTGGGAGTTAACAGCATAAATTCCAGGGGAATTCAGGGAACAGACACTTAAAATAACACCAGCAAAGCCACACTAACTGCAGCTTACTCAACACGGCCTGTTTAACTTGGTGTGACTTTTATTGGGGAATGTGTTGTACGCTGTGCCAGAAAACAAAAATAACGCAATAGGCAGGACGTGGGATAATCCTTTTCTAAATGTCTAATGAGAAACAAAGCCGAGAAAGCCGCTCTTCCGAATTGCCTAACAAAGAGATTTGGGGTAAGGCTTCTTCCAGCCGTGCTTGGCGGTCAGATATAACTGTTATCAGCAGCCAGGTTGCCAGAATTCCCGTCCACGCTCTCTCTTCACGTCCATGCTCTCTCGTCACGTTCAGGAGGGTGGCAGCTGATGCTAACGAGGCGTCTGCTCTCTTTGCCAGGGTCCCCCAGGGCCCCCTGGGAGCGGTTTATGTTTCGTGGTGAAGGTCCTTTATTTACCCATGTCGTGGGGCAGCAGAAGAAAACCCAGCGCATTAACCTGTCGCAGGGCCATCGGCCTCTGTGGTCCTGCAGTGGATCTCATTGAAATCAAGTTCAACAGCTGCCAGGCTTCTGGGGATAGTCGGGGATGGCCTTGGGGGGGGCGCTATTTTGTACATGCATCTCTGTCAGGAAAATAATTAAACACAGGGACGTGGCCACCTCACTTGCTTTATCAACTAAGTGAAGAAAGCTAAAGTGGGTCCATGAGGAACGTCTGCGGATATTCTTCTCTCCTACGTTCTCCCCAACCCCTTCCCCTTCATTAAAAGCAATAGGTACCCTGAAAATGTCCTATTATTTATCAGTGAGCATGTGAAACTTTTCCTCTGTGAATATTCTGCAGTACAACCATTTATTTCAATGTCCGTTCTGGGATAAACCCTTGTAAGCCTACCTCCCACGTAGAACATAGACTTAGGACATTGGGATTCGAGCAAAAAAAAATAAAGATGGCTAACTCTATTTAGGGAGATCCTTATTTGATAATGAAGGACTTTGATAGAATTAAAATATAGCATTTTGTGTTCTTATTTTTTCCCCTTTTCTAGCAGACAG
Source organism: Pipistrellus hanaki (assembly GCF_964339955.1). Taxonomy (NCBI): domain Eukaryota; kingdom Metazoa; phylum Chordata; class Mammalia; order Chiroptera; family Vespertilionidae; genus Pipistrellus; species Pipistrellus hanaki. Next base: position 5,513,593 of record NC_140512.1, read on the forward strand.
AAAGTACTTCTGTTCTATCTTCCAGTTAACGCACATTTTCCATAAGTGGAAAGAAGTAATTATTAATGATTTTATGAGTGGGGATGGTGGCATATATACTCTTAGCTGCATTGAATGGAATTTATGATTAGTGAGGTCATTATTTTGTCCTTTCAAAGCGATCATAATAACCTGGTATAATTGCTTAATATGACATTTAAACATGCAACAATGAACTAACTCTGTGTCATCAAAAATATCCATGGTCCCCAAGTATAAAATTAGCGAAATCTCAAGCTTTCTCTTCATTGTCTGCACTTAAAGTTTACATCAGATCTCTTAACTGATGCTGGATTTTTCTCTCCTAGCTTTCACTAACTAACTAGGGGTGGTCATCAGACAATAAATTCTCTTTGAAATCCCTTCCAATTTCCTTCATGCTGGAATGCAGCTTGCCCCTGAGAAATTTAAATGCCTTTGTTTGTTGTGGCTTAAATTGCCTCCTGACTTTTTTCCCCCCCCTATGTAGTTGTAGCTGATAATAGTAAGAAGAAAAAAAAAGATTGCTCTAGAGAACATAGCATATAATAATATATTTTTACCACCTTAATTCCCTTTCAAAATAGTGTTCCTGCTAGTGATTAAAAGAGGACTTTAAGAGTGGGTATTGCAGTGTCTATAAATATACTCGAGAACATGTCTTATAAAGAGCCATATTTTTACAACCTCATCTCCACTAAACAAAACAATATTTCCTGGCACCTGTACACTCAACGTCTCATGTAGTTCTTATTATGGAATTTCCTTTCTCCTTTTCAGATTGAAGATAATTACTGAATATGATAGAGACTTTATAGCCATTAAAAATAGAACAGAAAAATGGTACCAGACGGCAAGTTGTTAAAAATAAATAGGAAACAGGACTTGAGTCCTATCTCGAACGATGGGTTTGCTTGATTCCAACAAGGCATGGGTTTCTTTCTTCTCAATCCTTTTTTTTTCTTTTTTTCTTTTTTTTTTTTAAGAGCTTAGGAAAATGTTACCAAATCATCGCTTACATTATAATTTACTAGACAATCTGGCTATGTGTAACCGCTGTTTTTTGCTTAAAATGGCCAAATATTAGAATTTTTAAATGGCTTATCCTCTAATTGCCCTTCTCCCATCGGCTTTGGCAGGACTGTTTTGAGATCTGGGTTGGGTTAAGTAGAGAGAATGGCATTCAAAAGTATAACGGTAAAAACAGCAGTCCACGGCCCCTCTGCACCTCCCCATTCATCACGACGTACTGACTCCTTTATTTTGGGGTGAGAAGAATGAGATTGGAAATGAAATCAGACGCATGGGGGTGCTTGTTCCACTTAAGTTTGCCAGCTCTTTCAAAAGTCCTGAACCTCGCGTGTTTGTCACCTGGATTTTGGTGATCGCAACACAAGTGTATACATATGTATGTGCAATTGCACAAATTTGCTTACATTATGTGCAATTGTCTGTATACCAGTTAATTATACCCCAATAAAGTTGAAAAAATTCCCCATCCCGTTTTCTTAAGGTTACCAAAATGTTCAAATCTTAAAAACAAAAAAAAAAAGCTGATGGAATATGGTCAATCTTCAGACATTTTTTGCAGTTTGAAACTGAATTTGATCAGCTTTGATCATTTCCAAATTAATTCTTTTTCAGAAATAAGGTCTTTCTTTAAGATTTCATAATGACACTCCTTTTAGTTTAGTTTAGTTTGTTTTATTTTGCCAGACTAAATATAGCATAAATCTGCACCCCCCTCTGTGGGATGATAGTTGTCAGTTTTAGAATTGCCCTATGAAAATAGGGGCCAGCTCCTGGTCAAGTTTCAGAATGTAAACTGTTCCTTTCCCCAGAGTCAGTAAGACAGTCTGTGAAGTTTCAGATCCCTGGAAAGACAGATTGCCCTTCGCTACACATGGCGATGTTTCTCTTTCTCTGCTTTTCTTTGCTAGCAGGGTCTGAGCACTTGCTATATGCTAAAAGTTTGCCGAGCAATTTAAATGCAGTGTGCCAATGTAATCTTTAGAAACTTTGAGTTAGACACGAGTTGTATCTGTATTGTACGCATGAGGAAACTGAGGCTCTGGGCGCCCACGTAACGTGTTCAATATGGCACAGCTAATAAGCAGCTGAAATTTGAACTAGATTAGAGGTAACATTTCTACCAAATTCTGATCTAAGTGATTTACAAAAATGATCCTGATGGTCCCATTTACACATAAGGAAACGGAAGCATATACATGTTCCACTGTGTAGGTCTAAGCCATTATGTACCAACATATATTCTGCAATGAAAAGAGTTTCATGGTCAAATAAACTTAGCACTGCTGCTTATTCCAGCTCTTTAGTGAATGTTCACCCTGCTCAGTTGTTCTGAGAAATCCTGTAACAATCCTGCTTAATTCTGTTTCACGCAATGTTCCTCAAATTTACATATCATAGAAACCCTCTCACTTATAAGTGTTCTTAATATTTTGCAGAAACCACTTTGGGAAATAGTCATAAGGCCTTTTGCCTCTGCCCTCGGCAGCCAGGCTCAGGGAGGAAGCTCACCTCCTTTGGATTACAGATGTCTGTGGCGTGACCTCTTCTGGAACATGAGGCTCCGCATGGAACCGGGTGAGGCGGGCACCCTGGAGCCTCAGGGGCACCTCGCTGGCCTCCCGGTCAGGTCTCAGCTTCCTCAGTCTGGTGGCCAAAGGACAGGAGCTCAGGTTGGGAACAGTGTGTGAGGTTGGATCTAATGCAAGTGTGTTCTTGAGAGGCTGGGCCTGATTTTGCCAGCGGAGAAAGCTCAGGTGTTACCCCCCCTATGGTGGCGGTGGCGCCCACAAAGTTGTGAAATTAAAAATGGCCCTGGGAGTTTTGCCGAATGACAGTAGGAGCAGATTCTTGGAAAAAAGCACGACGTGGGAGTGAAGAGTGGGAGGGTGGGCTGTTCTTTGAGTAATTACAGTGGCTTTCAAGAAGATGTTAGCATTAAGTGAGATAAGCTGGTCAGAGAAAGAGAAGTACTACCATATGATTTTACGTATAGGTGGAATCGAATGAACAAAATAAACTAACAAGATAGAGACAGATGCAAAGACACAGAGAACAGACTGACAGCTGTCAGAGGGGAGGAGGTTGGGTAAAAAAACCCCAAAAACGATTGATGGATTATGCAAAATAAAAAAATAAACTCATAGAAAAAAATAAAGAGAGAAAATATTAACATTTGTCTTACTGCGACATTTGCCTCACTGAAGCTGACTGTTTTTCTCTCTTTTCAGTGAGATATTGAGGGTGTTCTGAGCTCAGTGGCAAAGTTAACTTTCTAATGAGAAGCCTCGCACACTGAGTCCCAGAGGCAGGCCTGTGCGGGGCTGGAAGCACGCTAAACGAAGCGCCGCTCAGAATTCCAGGAGGTTAATAGCCAAATCAGCCCAGCAGCAGAGACACCAGCTGTAGTTCTGCTCTTCCTTGCTTTTCTCACAATTCAAGGCATCTGGGCACCATCTTAGTGCACAAATATCCCATTTTTCAACTTCTGGGGGGTTGGAGCTAAAGAAGCCATTTGCTTTGTGTTATTATTAATGGCATCCTCTTTCTGACAGACGCCAGACAGCCTTGCCAGTTCAGGTCACCAAGGTGAGCTGGGAGGTGGGCGTCGAGCCTGATCCCTCGCCTGACTGAAGCTCAGAGGTCACGTTGCCCCTTCCTTCAGCTTCCTATGTCCGGTGGAAGCACAGGAACGGGATATGGCGGGGATTGAACAGGCCTAGGGCCGTACTACTTAAGATCTGAAAAATACATAAGATGATTGCCTACACGCTTGAGTCCTCAGGCTTAGCTACACACCAGGATCACCTGGGAGTTTTCAAAGGTCTGCCCCCTGAGCTTCTGACTTAACTGGACTGGGGTGCAGCCCCGGGAAGGAGGTTTCAAAGACCTTCCCCTGGGGGGTTCCAATGTGCAGCCAAGTTTGAGAACCGCTGGCTTAAGCCAGAGTGAATTCTGCAGTTGCATGGAGGAAAATAGATGCCTCTCTCTCTCTCTCTCTCTCTCTCTCTCTCTCTCTCTCTCTCTCTCTCTCTCTCTCCTGAATACCCATTGTCCGCCCTCCCCACCTCCCATCATCCTTCACCAACTCCTACTCCAAAATAAAACCAAAAAGGTCCAGTGATTGGTGGGTTAACAAACTAGGTGAAAGGTATTTTTGCTTAGTTTTCTGCTGGCAGGATTTTTCAGAGCGTTGAATACAATAATGCCCATTGTTAATCCCTGAGTGTTCAGGGAGGGGAGCACGTCTCACATCCATTGCACCCCTAGATTCTTGGAAGAACTCAGGGAACTGGTGGCCTGCAAACCCTCTCCTTGGGAAATGCTGCTTCTCATCTAAAGCAGGGACTGCACAGCTGGGTTCCCACCCCCAGGGTGTACCGGCATTATTGACACATCCAGCGGCTCACTTTGAACACCTCCCTTCTCTACGAAACGATATTTTCAGTAATAAACGTGTTTATTTATAATCATTTTTTATTTTGTTGATTTTTCTTTAGTTGTAAAATAATTAAAAATTTTAAAAGGGCGCATTTCCCTTGAATAATATGATTCAACTTCAGTTAACTATCTCATGAATGAACTAAAATCTACCCTTCCTAAGCAAACATCTTACACTTCACAATGCATCCTGTTTCACCAAGTAGTCACATATAATGACAGAATGGAAGTAGCGAGAGTTCTGTTTTTTGTCTTTATAGTACCTTGTTGTTGTTTATTCCAAATCTGCCGCTTAGGGGTCTATGGTATCATGGGGCTGAAGACACAAACCTGAGTTCATAGCTAACTTGAAGGTTCCTAAGTCATTGCAAATTTATCCTGGGAACAAATGCACATAGCATGTTGCTGAGCTCACAGATGTGGGGCCCAGCTCTGTGACTGGGAATTTTTAAAATGGACTTCCTTGGAGGAGACAATGTTTACTAAAGATAGGCAATAAAGTGTGCTGATTTGAAGGCTATAGACACATTTTTATCTATCTGTTTGTTTGTTTGTTTGATCAGTTGCTTAGAGCTTAGAGTTAGACCAACAAAGGATAGGAGGGGGAGGAGGAGCATTTTATCACTGACGTTGTTGAGCGTGTAATAAAAAGCGGGCTGACTTTAGTCAGTTTTATGATTGTTTGAAATTCTCTACAGGCAAGGTGCCCCCTTGTTTCTCTCCCCCAGGACAGAACTCGCTCCCCACCCTTCACCCCTGTTCGCCACTCTGTAGATCCAAGGGCCCCAGGTCCAACAGGGGAAGCTGCAGCTAAAACCCAGGTGTCCTGAGTCCCATCTCAGCGCTTTTCTGTGTCCAACACGTTTGTGCAGGAAGCATTTGTTTCTGAAAGGGGCTCAGAAACACAGGGGAAACTTCCCAGCCACTCCATAATGAACAGTAACAACAACGCGATCTGAAGCCTACGCATCAGCCAAAATGCCTGTTTGGTCCTGTGTGTATTGCGTTTCAAATCATTTCAGCCCGCAAGTCTGGGTGACATGTGTCCCTTTAGAAAATAGAGATTGCTTTCACTTTAATAAGGAGAAAATTGTTATTTCATTTTATTAACAAGAAGCTTGTATCATCCTGAGAAATTCATTGTCTGCGTGCAGCTTGAATATTGTATTCATTATGTTTCCTAATCTGTGTGATTACTACCTGTGTAATTTGATGTCTGGCATCTGCGATCGGAATTTTTTCGGCCCATTATATTTCCCATCTTTTTTTTTTTTGTAATGAAGGGTAAGATTGGGACATGGAAAATTGCAGCAGACTGCCTAAGGCGAATTGTAACCAGCCAGCAGCTGGATGGATCAGCAAAGGATGCGAAGTTACATGGGGAGACTGAGAAAGGTGGCCTCCAGGTCTGCAGTCTGCTGTGACAGCCCCGCATATGAAATGGAATTGGCCAGTTTTCCAACAAGGCAATGGACCATTCCCAAATTATCTATGATAACGTGGGTTGGCATTATCCATGCAGTGAAATTACTTGGATAAAATACACGGGGTATAAGTGGGTAGTACACTGCTAACAATTTTTTTTATCAGAGGTAAAAAGTGGGTGTTGGGACAAAACCAACAAACATGTAACTGATTATTTTTAGATGAATATTAAGTGCATGGAAACAAATCCCAGAAGAAAAAAAAAAAAGATGCAAATTACCCTTTGCTTTTCTCTCCACTCTAACTACAAGCAGCCATTTCCTTTAACGGAGAAGTCAGGTGGTATACCAGATGGATGTACCTAAGTGTGAATCCTTCGTCTGATCCATAACACGAGCAAATTATAAGTCTTGTATTCTTTATTTACAAGGGGGACTAAGAGAGCTGTTACTAAATGACATATTCACTCATATATGATAATGTATGTAACATGTCTAGTTGGACCATGGATCATAAATGGACCTTAATAATTGATTAGAACGATTTAATTTTTACGTCCTAGAGGCAAGTGGGATATTGATGTCAGAGCATTTACTTGTCGCTGTGTTTCCTGATCTATGTTGGATAGACTTGTCCAAAAGTTTCCTGACAAGTATGGCAGTCTAGTCAGGAAACGGCCACTTGAGTCATCCAGACCTAAATTCAGATATTTAGACGAGAAACTAAGGAAGCTCTGAACTCTGGCAGCTGTTTACTTTTTTAATGAAAACCCTCGCCTGAAAACATCCTGCTTGATGTTTTGTCACAGAAACTATTACAGGGTGAAGCTAGCTCTATCACTCCCCTCCAATCCCTGATGGCCCGCCAAGTCTCTCCCGTTGTGTCCGCAGGACACCACTGCTCTGTGAACCACGCCAGAATTCCAGTGGGTTAAAGAGTACCATGAGTGGGTTTTTTTTTTTTTTTTAATGAAATTTACCAGGATATACAAACCCATGATATTAAGCACATTTATAGAGTTCTTATGATGCAGTTAGTTACCCTTAAAAAATGTAGATGCCCAAGAGTGTGAGGAAGGCTCCTGAAAAATGACATTACAGGTAGGCTCCAATATAACGGGAGCAGAGCAGAAAATGGCAGAGGTGCTACCTGAGCCTTCATGCCAACAACATAGCATTTACCTCCTCATAGTTGTATCGGACATCATTTAATGGGATGCTCCCAGAGATCGTTTTACACAACTTGTCTCAACATTTCAATATACACTTGGGATGCTATCTAGGGATATTGTACATGAAAGCTGTCCAATCCAACTTGCTGTCATGGGGAAATTTTCTAGATCTGCACAGCCCAATGCAGTAGCCATCAGCTGTGCATGGCTGCTGAGCACTTGCAATGTGCTCAGTGCAATGGAGGAACTGATTTTTTAATTTTATTTTAATCAATTAAACAGGAATAGCTCTGTGTGGTCTAGTGACTATATCATTGGACAGCACAGCTGTACATGAACTGTGTGAATTCCCACTTGATCTTTTCTTGCAGCAGCAGATTTAGCTGGGTAACATTGTTGCTATCTCCTTTAGGCCAGGCTAATGTTCCCTTGGCAAACCAGCTTCATCTCATGTTACTTTCTGTTTGGCTTTAGTGATATTAGAGCCTTTCATATTCTTCATATATACTCTGCTATTTCTTTCCTTATCCCATTTGCTCACTGCCCTCCCTGTCTCCTCCTTCTCCTACTCAATCTGTGATTCAGCTCAGGTCTCTTAAGTTTTCTGCTGTTATAGTACTTCTATTTTTCTTGCTGTGTGCATCCTCAGTTCTTAGCAGAATGCCTATTTAGTCCCTTCAGTAAAACCGTAATCTATGTATGACAAGCATTTTTTTGTTGTTGGTAGTGGTGGCACTCTTTGTAGGTTTTTTGTCAAGCATCTTTCTTAGATGAACAGCACTAAAGTATTAGAAATTAGAACAGTTCCCTTCCCCTGCCATGATTCCTTAGTGCCTCAGAGCAGAAATGCTGTGGCACATACAGTACATTAGCTATCTATTGGTCTGTAAACATTACCCCCACACTTAGTTGGTTAAAGCAACACACCTTATGACCTCAGTGTCAGTGGCTCAGGAATTTAGGAGCAGCACTGCTGGGTGGTTCTGGTTCACAGTTTCTCATGAGGTTGCAGGAAGCTATCAGCTGGGGCTGCTGTTGTCTAAAGGTTTGACCGGGGAAAGATCCGTTTCCAAGCTTGTCCATGAGGTCATGGGAGGGCCTCAGCTTCACACTGGCTGTTGACTACAGAACTGTTTCTTGTCATGGGGCCTTTCAGTAGGCTACCCTCATATTATGCAAGTCGGTGCACACACACACACACACACACACACACACAGAGAGAGAGAGAAAGAGAGAGAGAGAGAGAGAGAGAGAGAGAGAGAGAGAGAGAGAGAGAGAGAGAGAGAGAGAGAGAGGGAGAAGGGAACCCAAAATGGAGGCCCAGTCTTCTGTGTCTCTTTCCTTTTGCCATTTCTCTTGGACATCCACACCATGCCTTGTACAATGAGGGAGGGACTACACAGGCTATGAATGGCAAGAAGTGGGGTTCTTGGGAGCTGGCTGCTATCTACTTTAATGGCTCTTTATGCAGTATGATTCTAACCTAAGTGTCTCTGGACCTCGGCTAATAGTGCTGGAATCAATGAGTGAGAATGCTCCATAATGTTTCTTTAGGTGTCAAGCCCCCAGCAACCAACTCTGACTCACAACCTTCTTGAATATGGACACAGATGAGGAAACTTATGGGCAGAGGTAGAATTAGGCTCAGGACCCTTGTCTTGTCTTTAGATCTGCATCATTGTCACCAGATGACACTGTGCAGATAGTATAATTTCTGTCTGGTTTCCCTTGGCCAAAGCCAACACTCTAGCTTTCTTTAATATATATATTATTGATTTTACACAGAGAGGAATTGAGAGGGATAGAGAGCTAGAAACGTCGATGAGAGAGAAACATCGACCAGCTGCCTCTTGCACACCGCGCACTGGGGATGTGCCTGCAACCAATGTACAATACATGCCCTTGACCGGAATTGAACCCGGGACCTTTCACTCCACAGGCCGACGCTCTATCCACTGAGCCAAATCGGTTTCGGCCACTCTAGATTTCTTACCTAACCAATGGGTATACTAATACTTCTGTGTTACCCAATAGGCCTGGTATGAACCCAAAAAGAGAATTTAGTAACCCAGAAGGCACTTGACATGTATGGTGAGACCTTGGTGGGCCCAATACACTAATTATGAACACCTCCCCTCGGTCCCCTTTCTCATCACACCAGCTTTCCCACCATCATGCTGCTCTCTACATGGCCACACATGGCTCCTACTTGAACAAGTCCAACCAGACCAGCTGTTTTCTTTTGGTATCTTTTTATTGCAGCTAAAATTCCAAGGGCTTCAGGGGAAAAGCTGCTGAAAACACCACAGGCCCTGGGCCTCACTTCAAAGCAGCTTTCATCATTCTTCACACGCTGTTTTTGGGACCCTCGTCTGTTCTCTCCCGGGAACCAGATTCTCCTGGAGATTTTCCTCAGTGATATCACTATTTACAGAACTCTGGCCCTGGACATCATGTTTATATCTGATTTGTACATGTCCACATGGCCCATAAAGTTTATAGAGGGGTTAGAGAGCTTTTCTTTGTTCATAAATCTTTCCCTATGGCCTCCCTCTAGGAGTGGGAAAGAAGGGAGTGGAACTAGATAGGAAGGGTGTACCAACTTGAAGCGAGAGAATTATTAGAAGCATGGGGCTCCTCTCTTTGAGCTTCTCTCCATTATTCCCCTCCCTTGGGATCAGTTGGACAGCAGAGCAGAGAGGGTATATATGTGAGGCTGTGAAAGCTGGCCACTGTGGGCAGGTCAGATAAATATTCTAAATCTCTCTTTCATTATATGTTTAATGGAGATAATGATAGATTGTCCTCAGGATCAAAGAAAATAAGGAACATCACACATTTAACGTAGGCCATAGAAAATACCAAAAATGCAATGCATTTTAAGTGAGAAAAAGTGTTAAGGGTCTTCTGTGCTATCCATCCATTGCTCTGCTCCTGTCTCTCAGGCATCTAAAAAACAATCACCTAGCTGACTCTGCAGATGCCATCACCCCAAAAACCTGGCTTCCCAGAACTCACTGCAATGGGCAAGCTGATAGCCACCCCCCAAAAACCCCACTACACATATGTATTAAAATAAGTCTTTCCAGGCATAAGTTTTGCCTTTTTAAAGCTGAGATCTGTTCCATTTCATATTATTGGGTACAACTCTATGGGTGTCTATGTAGAAGCTTCTGAATTTTAGGAGAAAGCATTTCAAAATTTAAAAATGAACATTTCATATGTACCTTCCCCTAACTCCCATCCTGTTTGGAATAGGAAATGTCTGCAGGCCAGTGGAGGTACACTGGAAGAATACTAGATCAATAATAATTCACCACTGGTCACACAAATTCCCTTGGCAGTTCCAACCAATTGGGGTTCAGGAAATTTATTACAGGATGTGTCCACCCAGGCAAGACAAAGAAGAAATGATTGGCAAATTATTTTTGAATTGCTTCCACCTGTCAAAATAGGTAACCTAGAGTAAAAGAAATTTGATTCCTGAATCACTTACAGTTGTCTTGAGGATGTTCTCATCTCTGAAATCTAAGTGCCACCCCAGCTCCCTAACTGCCATTGTCCTCCACGATGTAGTAAGAGTAATTTTTTTTTAAAGAATGCAAATCTGAGTAGCCAGCCTTGTTTATAAAACCTCAATGACCTCTCATTGCTTTTAGGTTAAAACAGAACAGATGAATATGATCTTCCTGACCTGACCTGCTGGGGCCATGCCCACCGCCCCAGGCCCACTGTGCAGCTCATTGGGTTCCTTCTGACTTCCAAGCTCCCCATGCCTTCCCCTCTGTCTGCAAAGCCTTCTCCTTCCTCCCTTTGTCTCATTAACTCCTACTCATCCTTTGGATCTTATCCCAAACACCACTTGTTCTGAGAAGCCTCCTTAACACTCCCCAACCCACCGAGACCACCTAGGGATTTTCCAGGAGCAGGCTGTCTTCAATGTGGTGGCCCATTCTGCAACCACCATTAAATGATCCACTGTGTTTGCTTGGATACTGTTTGTCTCTCTTGCCAGAATGTGTGTTCACGGGGAATCTGGGCTTTGTCTGTCTTTTCCATCCTCTCAGCACCTTAAACAGTGCTCAGAGCTGAGTAGGTGCTTAATGAATAAACATTGCTCCATGAATGTCAGAATTCATGTCCACAGATATTCACCCATTTCTCCATCTTGTAAGGCCTTGATAACTAAAATGTGGCCCACTGATGGATCCAGAAAGTCCCTAGCTTGCTTAGAGTAATAGAATCAGAATATTCTAGCAATGGAAAGGATGTTGGATTTTAATAGTCCAATCTCTTCATTTTATAGATGAGGAAACTAATGAGCAACAGGGGTAAGGTCGTTCAACTATTTACTATAGAGCCAAGGCCAGATACAGTCTTCAAAATCCCTATCATGCATTCAAGCTAGTAGATGTCCAGAATACCAAATAAATGCATATTTCAGACATAACTAATGTGAATTGCTGCCCCCCTTCTCCCCATCACTTGGCCAGCTTTTATCCCTGCCTGAGAAGACACAAGCCTTCATTACATGATCACTCTCCCCTGTTCTGATACCACCAAGGGCCCTTCCTTTGAACTCTGTGTTGCCTTGGCAACTGCTCCTTCATGAACATCAACATCTCTGTCCACAATTGCCTATGCTGAGGTGGATGGCTGCCAAGCAAATCATAGGCAATTTTTTTTTTTTTTTTTTTTTTTCAGTCAAGAGGGCCGAAAGCCTCAGATCAAGTTCAAATTATTTGGAGGATGTGTGTGTCAGGGACACTTAGCATCAGTTCCGATGGGAAGGCAGATAAAAGCCTGATTTAGGACGCGGGTAGGGGAGGTGCAGGGCAGCTCAGCCTAAGAGCTTGGAGAGCTCATCCCGAAGCTCTTTGATGTGAAGGAGATGTTGGAAATTGCGTAATTCTTACAGGCGGTCCAGACACAAAGGCTGCTCCAACAATGCTGAGGGGCCAGTGCACCAAAAGCTTGTTTTGTTTTTCCTTTCTCCCCTGCTCCCCTTCCCCTTCATCTTTCCCAGCGACCCAGGATCCAACATGTAGGCTTTATTCCAAGAAGAGGAACATCAGTGTCGCAGGAGCCAATGTTCAAGGCTCTTGGACTTGGGATGTCACAGGGGCCACGAAAGGTTCTGTGTATGAGGAGAGGTGGTCAACACCGGCAGAGTGACGAGGGTGGGGGTGAGAGGGTGGCCTAAGGTGACCCCTCGGAGAGGGAAACAAATGCCTTACAAATTGGTCACATCCCATTTAGCTCATATTAATTTACATCACCGCCCCCGGGGCTAGCAGGCAGCATTTTTCTTCCTTTGGTTTCTTCTCCCCATCCCCCAAGTGACTTCCTCTCTTCTTTTCTCTTTCATCCAATAGTGTTGGCCGGACTGTTTTGAGTTTGCTCAAATTTTATTTTCCGATTTAACTGTTGCGCTTGCCAACCCCCAGATCTTTCACATTGTAAAACCCGTGCTACACATGTCCCCTCGCAGCCTGCTTTCCATCAGCTTTGCCTAAATCAAGTTGCTGGATCAGTCCCGTGTGTTCGCAGGATAATAACTTTCCTTAGCAGGACAGAACGGTGCGGAGCGAGGGCTGCCTTTTCCGCTTCAAAGGCTGGAGAGACGCCTCTAACCACAAAAATGAGAAGAGAAGGTAATGGATCTACGAGAGTCCCACGATGGCCATCTCGCTGCTGGAAATGTTCATGAATTACCTGTAATTTACCTCAACATGTACCATATGTTGGACTGCAAGATGCACTTTTCCATTTAAAAAAAAAAATTTTTTTTTTCTTAAATGGACTGCTATTCAGAACACTTCCCCCCCTTGACATGGAAATGGATGTTGGGGCTAGGTTGGGGGGGAGTGCCGGTAGAAGTTTCCCAAATTAAAGTAGGCACATGCTATCATCCGAGTGCTTTGTACCTGGGAAAGAAGGCGGAATTAGGAGCATGTTCCTCCTTAATACACTGTCAGCCCCCCGGGGTCAGGATGAGAAGATGAAAGACACTTTGGGAGGAGAGAAGGCGGTGAACCTCCACCTCGCTCATTCCTTCATGCATTTCGAGCAAAGGGACGACGTGACAGGCCTCTCCATGGCTTGATTGATGAAGTCAGGAGCCTTGAGGAGTGGCTCTGCCAAGACAGAGGGAGGCCCGTTTTCTCATCTCCTGGAACGCCCCCTCGCGTTCTGCAGTTTCCCGGACACATCTCCCCTGTGCTCTCTCCCCCGGTACACAGTGGTGCCTCGTTCACATCTGTTTCTAAGTGTCGGAACATCTACTTTTTCAGATCTGTTGAACACCCTGGGAACCTCAGTTTCCTCATCCCTCTGAAGCTGAACAGATGTAGAGGGGAAGAGCCGATCATGGCCAACCTTATTTTCTACCCAGAGCCCTGGCCTTGTCACTCGCCCTGCCACATCTGCGTTTTTGAAAGGAAATGTCATAATATTGCTAATCAATAGGAAGAGTGACAGGGCCATTTGTCAAGAACAATCCAGCACCACAGCTGTTGTCCTCCTCTATAGTTCTCTTGGGCTTTGCAAAGGGAAGCCCAGAGAAGGGCCTGGTGTGTGTGGGGGGACAATGGGAGTCACGGGGGGAAACAGTGGACATCTTGCCGATGCTCTGCACACGTGGGGCCGAATATAACGGCGAGGGAGGAAGCATGGAGCTCCTAGCAGCAGCGTGCAAAAGCAGCCAGACACCCCGCAAGCGGAGAGGATCTCCTCCATCAGGAAGTCTATTGACCCTTAATCCAGAGTGCAGCTATTTGTATGTTTCTTTTGAGCTGCAGATGTTTCTTGCCGGTCGGCTGGTCAGAGGGAGGAGCAGGTCATCTCAGAGGAGGAATGAAGTGGGGATGATGATTCTCATCTTTTCTCCGGAGGGAAATGTAACCAGAGGGTGAACCGTGGTGGCAGGGCAGGCCGCCGTCTCTGCCTCACTCCACGGTGCCCCCGTGCTGACATAAACACATATGGGCAGGCCGGCCACGGTAATCAGATCGGTCATGCGTGGGGCCTGGCAGTGTGTCGAGGTCACAGGACTAAAGTGCCCTTTCCCACCCCACCAAAGTAATTTTTAAATTAGGAAATTAATCTTAATCAACTCTTGTATCTCCAACTTTAGTTAGGCCAGATTATTGCTATGGCTTTTCATGCTTGGGGAAGCTCCAAGACCGGTGATTTTGTTAGCTTGGGGCCAGGGAGCCAATGCTGACATCAACAAGGGAGGCCGCAAAGAAAAATTGATAACTTCTTGGCAATTTGCACCTCTTTCCTCTGCGTCCTTTTGCCTTAAGAGAGGCGATGCTCCAGAAAATAAACGCCTTTGTTCTTACGGTACACCCAGATTTTGGCATTAGAAAGCAAATAATATCCAATTTAAAGACAATGGTGATATTGATAGTTAATTGTCAGATATATATCTTTTAGGAAATGTGTGAAAGCAAAAAAATATCAGGATGGAATATCTTGCCAATTAATAGTCCAACCCTGAGGTCAGTGAATGTGTTTGCAGAATCCAAAATTCAAAAGCCATTGGAGAAAAAAAATTCTTGATTAAAGGAAGACAATGAGCTTAAAATACTATAACATGTTGTTATAAACTACATTGTGCCCTCCCCTCCCTTAACCCCTCACCTAATTCACATGCTAAAGGCTTAATACCCAATATGTGAGTGTATCTACAGATAGAGACTTTAGGGGGTAATTAACATTAAAGGAGGTAATAACAGTGGGGCCATAATGCAGCAGAACTTATAAGAAAGATGAGATCTCTCTCTCCCTCTTTCTCTCTCTCTCTCTCTCTCTCTCTCTCTCTCTCTCTCTCTCTCTCTCTCTCTCTCTCCGCCTTGTGAGGACATAGTACAAAGGTAGCCATCTGCAGTGCAGACAGAGAATAGTCACTGGAAACCGAATCAGCTGGCACTTGGTCTAGACCTGCAGCCTCCAGAACTGTGAGAAATAAATGTCTGTTGTTTAATCCGCCCAATCGATGATATTTTATGGCAGCCCATGCTGATTCATTAACGTAGATTCTCCATCAAAGTAAAGTACCCTGATAATCACATTCCAGGCACGGCGTTCTTGCAGTTCCCCTGGAGGCATCAGTATAGGGTAATAAGATTGATTTTATGAAACATTAAAACACCCGTGCAGACGAAAGCAGTTCCCTTTATGGCAGTTTACTCAGAAGACCAGTGTAATCCCAGCGATGACCTCTTTGCTGGGAATCCTGTTGGAGAGCCTCTTACAATCCAGAGTCAGCAAGTTATCCTTGAATAGCTTCAGTAGTGACCTGTTCTTATTTTAAAAGATAATTTAAGTTCTTTCTTTCTTTTACATGTATAAGTTTGTTCAGAGCAATCAGAGCAAGTCTGGGAATCAAGCTGATAATTAGAAGTAAGTTACGATGGTTTGGGTTAACCACAGGGTGTAGAAGTGCAGTGATAAGGCTTATGGGACTTACAGCGACCTCGGAAGATTATTCTAGAAGTGTAGCCGGGGCCATAATTGGCCAGGGGACCCTCGTAGAGCAGGAGGCTGGCCTTCTAGGGAGTACCTTGCTCTCAGGGGCTTTCAGGTTTATTTTATTTGATCCTTACAAATCTTTGGAGGCAGATTATTTTCATCCACAGAAAGGCAGAGCTTATTTTGTTGAATAAATTCTGGTAAATTTGTTCAAACAAAGCAAAACAAGAACAAAAGCCTTCTTGACACTGATGTGATGACAAAGGACAGGTTCTGGAGCAAACAGTGAATGTGAGTCTCAGATCTGCCACATACAGACTGTGTGATCCTGACTCAGTCACATAAGCTCCATATGGCTCAGTTTTATCACCCATAAAATGCGTGGAGGTCGAACACTTAGTTAAATTAGATGAGATAATGCATGTGAAACACCCATGTAAAACAACGTTCATGTAGAGCAGGCATTCTGTTCAGTTAATTCCCTTCTCTGTTGCTTTCGTATTTGGGGATAAAAGCTGATATTCAGAGGCAAGGATAAAACAGTAAATAATCAGTGTCAGCTTGACAATGACCTAGACGTGGAGTGGAAGGTGCTTTTACTCTGACTTGGAGGTACCGAAGGGAAGGACCCTGTCGTTTGTGAAAAGGGCTCTGAATGGCTTTCATTTCCTCGTGTGAGAGTTCTGCCTCTGTTTATTTAAAACTGTCACTTGACAGCTTTTCCACTGATCCCCTTATCACTCTCTCACTCAGTGCCCCCACTCTGGATCTCTACACCTGGAGAAGGGTTTTCAGGCCAAAGAGTTTTTTCCTACAACGTCAAAGCTGACCACGTTATTCTTCAAAGGAACAGTTCCAAGATTAGGAGGTAAGGAGTGCAATGAAATAAAGACTTGTTGATCGAGGCAGAATGAATGTCAGGGGACATTCCAGGGTTTCTTTGGGTGTTTGTTTTCCTATTTGGGTTTTGTCTTTTACACAAGGAAAATTACCTAAATCTTATTTTTTTCTCGATGATCAGTCTAACACAATTGAAGGCATCTTCTGGGTTGTCCTGTTGTATATCTAGGCTCGCCTGGTGCATAGAGCTCCTAGTGATTGACTGCTGAGGACGCCATGGCGTATGGAGGTCTTTGGGTGGGTGGGAAGAGCAGTGTCCATGCTGACAAATGGTCTTTATAGGACCTGAAGAAATATGCCCAAGTGGTGTCTGTGCAATTCATCCTTTCACCCAGTAGAATTCTTACCCACAAGTAACTCTACTGCTGTGTCAATATACCAACAGAGGAAAGACTTAAGAATTTTTCTATGATGTGAAATCTTTCAAATTAGGCAATGAGTTAAAGTTGCCAACTTTTCCCATTTCCAACATCCTCACCAAACAACTGGGGAATATCATATTGTCAAGTACTAGGTCAATCGATGTAGACAAGATCTGGCTTAGGGAAAGACAGGTGGGTAGTCAAATGTTCTGTGTGCTCTCTAATTTAATGAGGAAAATCTTTTGGGGATGAATGCACACACAAATGAACTTGGGAATCAGACAAACCTGGATTTGAATCTCAGCACTACTGTAAGAGAATTCATTAACCTGAGCCTCAGTTTCCCTATTCATAAAATGAAGGAAATAATACCTACCTATAAATGAGGACCCAGGTTGTCTCTCCATCAGGAAGCTGGGCTGTAGGCTCCATTATTTTGTAATAAGCATCCCTTAAGGATGATTTCCCTTTAGATTGACCAATTTCGCCTTAGGCTGACCAATAAAATTGGGAAATTGATGAGGCTGTATTAAAACAGTAGGTGCCAGTTTGCTGAGTCTGAAGAATCTGCTGTTACAAAATTCTTTAAAAAGCTAAGTTAAAAGGAAGTGGGCTTAAACCTGCAGAACTAACAGGTTGGCTTAGGAAGCTTATAGCAATCTGTACTTTTAGTCTTAAGTAGAGAAATTCCCCATTAGAAATTTCACCAGAGGACTTTTATTTATTTAATAATTTATTTATTTTTAAAATATATTCTATTGATTTTTCACAGAGAGGAAGGGAGAGGGATAGAGAGTTAGAAACATCGTTGAGAGAGAAACATTGACCAGCTGCCTCCTGCACACCCCCCACCGGGGATGTGCCCGCAACCAACGTACATGCCCTTGACCCGAATCGAACCCGGGACCCTTCAGTCCGCAGGCCGACGCTCTATCCCCTGAACCAAACCAGTTTTGGCTTCACCAGAGGACTTTTAAAGAATGGAGTTGAACTGGAGACAGTGAGCCGACAAGTGAGAGAAATGTGGGTCTAGCTGCAGGGTCTGCCGGCCCTCCTCATAGGGAAACCAGGGTTTGGTTCTATTAGATTGGTTGGTGAGTCTCCCTATTATTCTATTCACATTTGACTCATCCCAAGGGGAATGAAACAGTGACCCTGTCTCCTTCCCACCAGTCCAATAAGTCTTCCTTGTTTGGGGAGGGGAAACTGAGAATTGAGGGGACATTAGAAGCATTGGTTTTCATATGATTTGCTCCCTTGTGGGATGAAATGGAATCAAGTAGACATGGTGATGAGAGATAGAATTCTTCCTGGAGCAAGTGCCATATAAATGATATGAGAAGTGGGAACTGTGAGGCTGCAACTATGAAGAGATAGGGTGTTGTGATCAGGGGGAGGTGCCATAGATGCTGAGGAGTTGACGTGGATCTTGAAGAAACAGGAACTGAACTAATGAAATCTGTGGCGTAATATTTTCCAATGCCCTGACCTAGGGTGTGCAGTGACTTTTGGAATCTTAGGGACCGGTTTGAATAAATACACTATGGCTAATAGACTACTGACTAGTCAGGCCAGTAGTCTGTTAGCCATGTGCCAAATGCCACTTTGGGTTGTTAATGGCAGCCCCGGATCTTAAGGATCTGTGACAGCGGTAGGATCTTGTTCAGCCAACTTGGCTAAATAGTCGTTTTGAGAAACACTACTTTTTATTTTCTTCTTAAATGTTGACAAGAATGAATGTCACAACTGTGAAGAAAAGGATTTATCATATCACCATGCCCTGGGACAGTGTTGGCTGGAGCCAGCAAACCCTAGATTTCAAGCGTGGCCCTGACACTTATTATGGGTTTGACTCAGACATGTGACATGCCCCCTCTAAAGCACACTTTCCCCCCAGAAACATGAGGATGATAGCAGCACCTATTTCAAAGGGTTTTTATGAGCTTTCAATGAGATACCTAATGTGTGATGTGAAGAGTTTAGCTCCTGATGTACAGTGCATGCTTAGTAACTGCAGTGGCCATAATTGTTGTTTATTGTTATTACTGACATCCTGAAATTCATACTAATGTACAAATGATTCTCAATGGGTTGTCAGAGCCAGACCGCCTAACTGGGGCCAAAAACATGCCTTGCCTTGCTTTTTGTCATCTCTGGGCCTCAGACCTTCCCTTTGACTTCCAGGAGATTGTCACCTTGGCTGAGAAGCTGAAGCAGATCTCTTCCCCTCTATTAACATTCCGTCATCTCTCAAGTTCCATTTTGAATTCTATTTGGGGATGTAAGGAAACATTTTATGGTGGGGCTGCTATTCATCTCTCCCTCTCTGCTCCCGCAGGTCTTTATGATTTTATTATGGCATTTATCATACTCAGTCCAGCATTGCAGTTGCATACCATCTGTCTCTTTCACCACAGTAACTGACCTGAGGGTAGAATAAGAGCCCATTTGTCTTGGAATCCTCCAAAGCGGATAGTAGAGTACCTGGCACACAGTAGATGTTCAAGAAATATCTGTTGAATTGGAATGATTCAAAAATTTTAAGAAACTGCTTAGCTGTTCATTCATTATTACAACTGTTAAGGTTAGTTTGGGGAACTATCTATCATTAAGCAAGCCTAGGCTTCATGAACCAAAGGCAGGGTGATTATCGTTCTTGAGTTTTTAATCATATTTTTATTGATTTCAGAGAGGAAGGAGAGGGAGAGAAAGAGATAGAAACATCAATTATGAGAAAGGATCATTGATTGGCTGCCTCTTGCCCTCCCTCTACTGGGGATCAAGCTCAGAAATGGGCATGTGCCCTGACTGGGTATTGAGCTAGTGACTTCCTACTTTACTGGTATAGGTCGATGCTCAAGCACTGAACCCACACCGACCGGGCTCATTCTTGAGTGTTTGATGCCCTCCCTCGTGGAGATAGATATAAAATACAGAGCAACAAAGTACTGGAAAATCTACAGGTAACTGGCATGTATGTGCTCCAACCCTGCCATTGTGCTACAGTGTGATCTTCAACAAGCTCGGAACCTCTCTGGGCCTCAGTTTCTCCATTTATAAAATGAAAGTGCTCTCTCCCTTTTATTTACAAATTTATGTAATTCCTAGCTCCTTTATTTAGATATAAAGAGGAATTTTGTCATTGTTCTTTACACCTCTTCCCCCTCAAAACAATGTTGAACAGGTGTTTTTTTTTAATTACTGCTATATTCCTAGTACCTATAACAGTGTCTCACACATAGGAGCTGCTCAACAAATACTTATTGAAGAAATGAGTAAACAAATAAATACATTTAGACATAATTTAGTAATGATGTGACTAGTACTTAAGAATAGTTCTAGTCTGGCCCTCCAAGAACCCTGTGCCCTGGGGGACTCACACTCAGGCAAAATGAGCACAGATGAGGCAGATGAGAATATATGATTAACCTTCTGGGTTAAGTCCCTCTATACCCATGTAATTAATATTTTTGATGGGACAATTTTTATTGTGTGCAAATGTCCAATATGATATGAAACATTTCCTGCCTGGTGTCAGTATAAACCCCAGTCATTTGTGCCAACCAAAAAAATCCACCCCACCCCCAAACACGAACACATCTGAATGCAGGGCACACTCTCACGGAGGACCACTGACTTGTCCTCGGACCAGATTAGGATATAAATGGGGAGCACTGCCTGTCCTCTCACTTCGCTGCAGGAATCTATAATTTAGTTATGAATTTGTCTTCGTACCAACTCTGGTCCTGCTTTGTTGGAGTGACTAACCACATGAGGCCTGCCCTTCCTTTCCTATGAGGATAGAATGAATCCCTGCTGGGGAATTGGGTCACTCTTCCAGCCCCGTCTTCCAGGAGATAATGGCCAAACCCAAACTGGAAACTCGTGTAGATACAGAATTCCATGAATATGTGTTTAATTCTACTTTGAATCCTGAACAACCTGAGTTACAAAAACCTTTAGTGGCCGATATTAAGCCAAAATTTTCTTGGCACTGAAGAGAACCTTGATTTGAATTCAGGTCCTGGGACACAGAAAAACAGACAGTCCTGGCAAAGGTTTTAACACATGAATTCTTTTTTTTTTTTAATTTTTATTAAATATTTTATTGATTTTTTACAGAGAGGAAGAGAGAGGGATAGAGAATTAGAAATATCTATGAGAGAGAATCATCGATCAGCTGCCTCCTGCACACCCCCACTGGGGATGTGCCTGCAACCAAGGTACATGCCCTTGACAGGAATCGAACCCCAGACCCTTCAGTCCACAGGCCAATGCTCTATCCACTGAGCCAAACCGGTTTCGGCTAACACACGAATTCTTGACCAGCCTGCATGGGAGAATCACATCATTAGATGTAACAGAAGAGATGACTCAAAACAGGACTCCAGTGAGCCACGTGCCTGGAACTGCCACCTGACCGCATGCCCGTGCGGAAAGACAAACGAACGTTAAGTCTGTCCTCACCCCTCTTTCTCACCCAGAGTGGAAATGGTGTTGCCTAGTCACAGAGGTGGGCTCCGCCAAGGGGCAGCACTTCAGATTGTGTTTCCTGAAGAATCTAGGTCGTTCTAGTGAAAAGGCGGCTAGAACTTCCAGGGGAGCTCACCGACCCCGCCTGTCCCCGAATTCTGCTCCTCGGCCACGGAAGTAGCAGACCAAATGCAGTGTGTGGGGAGAGGCTCGGGTTACTTACTTGTGCTAATAGTAGGCTCTTTTCCCTCTGACTTGGGAAATCTGAATTTTTACACTTTGCAGAACAAATAGATCTGTGACTAATGTTATACAATTTATGTAGCTGGTCTCACATAATTTTCATAGTTGGTTCACATTTACAACATGAAAGGTGTTTTTCCCACTCTGAGATTTATGAGGTGGAATGGAATTTGCCTACCCACAGTCCTCTGTGATATATATATATATATATATATATATATATATATATATATATATATATATATATATATATTTATATCCAAAGGCCCCCTTCTCCACTTCACCCGGTTTTCAGATGAGGACACTGAGATTTCCAGTGGTTCAATGACTTGTCGAAGGCCCCATAGTTGGGATGCGGCAGAGTAACAACCAAAGCTAGGTCCCATAAGTCCTGGTCACAAGCACATTTATTTGGATGGTTAGGATTCTGCAGAAAAAGTGATATTCCTGATTCTCTTCTTTTTAAAAGCAATGGAGACATCTCATTGTGTACTACCCATTTTGTCACCATTGTGTGCTATCCATTTTGCATTTTAGCTGCCACACAGTGGAAGGAGAGAGCCGAGGGAAGCTCGGTTCACTGTCTGCAGACTGATGGTAATCCCTTGTGTCTGTTTCTCGAACTGTCAGCCCACAGGTGGGCTAGATCCCATCCTAGGGAAGGAAGATGGGGATGGGGGAGGGGGGAGCATTCAATTGTCTATTTAGCGGAAAAAATAAAACGTTCCCTAGGAGAGTGGGAAAGCAAATAGAAGTGCCTCATAATTTAGTTAGTGTGGCTTTTCTTTGACCCAATTCTCTTAATGTTGGATGAATTTCTTTTGCAAATTGAATAATTTTCACAAGTCAATTACATACATTCCCTCAGCCCATCTGAGTGTAATGAAATAGCTTAATAGAATAAAACAATAACCCCCGAGATGATGATGTTGGCCATTATTAAGTATAACAATAAGAATTAATTATGATAGCAGAAGGGATAATTGATGACTCGGAAAATGGATTCGAAAGCTTTTCTCTATCGTGACTTCAGAGACATCTCAAGAGCAATGTGACTTCCTGAATTCTTTCAAACAGGTTTATTAATAACACCAGGGCCCAATGCATGAATTCATGCACCTTGAAAGGAACTGTGGGTTGTGAGGCTGAGGGGGGCACAGAGGTGGGTCTTGGCCCATCCTCCACACCCCCACCCTGCCCCTCCTGCTGTGCCCCCCACTCCCGTCCCCTGTCTGTCAGCAGCCCTGCTCCTGCCTCTGCCACTCCCATGTGCTGATGGTGCCAGCCTCTTTTGCACCTGCTGATTGCACAATTTGGGCAGGCACTGTCAGCGGGTATGAGCAGCAGCTGCTGCCCCATCACCTCTCAGGTACAGGGGGAGGTGGAGAAGCCTTCAGGGGTGATCGGGGCCAGCAGCCACTGCTTGCACCCACTGATAGTGCTGAGTAATCGGGACCAGCGCTGGGTGTCAGAAGCGGGTGCAAGTGGGGCCACCGCCCAGCAGGACCATGGTGAGCAGGAGCAAGGAATTTTCATTAACCACCAGAGGCTCACCCCGATGACAGCGATTGGTGCCCCACCTTGGCCTGGCGGCCCCATTCACCTGCTCCACCATTCTGCCACGACCAATGCCCGCCATGTTTCGCACACGCCCCCTGGTGGTCATCACACATTATATCGACTGGTTATTTGGTTGTTCTGCCATTCGGTCTATTTGCATACCAGGGTTTTATAGATATAGATGTGTTTTTTCCCCTTAATTCCTTACAGTTGGTTAATCCTTTACAAAACACCTTCATTGACAGAATCTTGTTTCTAATTTAAACGGCACTTAGATAGAGCTTGCTATGTGCCAGGCCCCATTCTGAGCATCTCACACATATTAAGTCACTTGAGACAGATGCCAACTCTCTGCTCTGTGATTCTGGGGGCTCTTCACAAATGAGGAAGCTGAAGCTGAGGGTCAGTCTGACATTGACTTCGGGTCCTCCATCTGGGAAGTGGTAGAGTGAGGATTGGGAGCCAATCAGCTTCCTAAGTCCCTGTTCCACCTGCTGCTGAGCATTACAACTGCCTCCAAAGTGGGGATGCCCAGCTCCATTTCCCCGAGAACTAAACATCCCCTGAAGCAGAAATTAAATTATTTATCAAAAACGTAGATCTAGTTGGTAAGTGCCAGAGCTGAAATTCAAATTCTGGCTTATTCCTCTCCAGTACTTCCTGATGTATGTTCATGAAGCAAATTTATTTTCTATAAAGTGGTCTGTAATCTTTCTAGAACTCTGGTGCAGTAAGTAAAACATAATATTTCCTTTGGAGAAAAAAAATCTTGAGGGGCAATGGAAACATATGCAGTTTGTTTTATTGTTAATTTGGGAGCATAGTCTTGTAGAATGCTAAAACTACAAGGGATCCTATGGTCTCCTAGCGATTCTTACATTTACTGTGCATATGCAGTCCTAAGATCCTGCCCAGGAATTCTCCTCAGTAGATCTGAGGTCAATCTCAAGCCGCTGAATTTTAATAGACACGCCCAAGTTATTAATTACTTAATGAGATTGGTACTCATTGCTCAGATTTACCGAGATGCTGGTAGAATTAGGACTCTGAGGTCAATACTCACTGCACACTTCCATTTGTTTGTAAGAGGACATGTTTTGTTTATGAAAATCAAAGATTAATTTATTCTCAGAAGAATCACAAACTCACTAGTGCAATTTATTCTTGTGTTACATTTTTCTTATAAATGGTGCTAAGAGCCACTGAATTTTAAGGAACTAAATACTACAAATAACTGAGGTTATTCAATTTAATGACTGTAAGTGGCAGCACTTACTTTCCCTTAGAATGTAGTTTAATTAATTTATCAACATTAATGCATGAAATTAAATATATGAAAGTTATGTTACAGAAACAGAGATCTAGAGAGTAGACTATAGCCAAGTCAGTGGCATTAGCCCATTTAGAAATGAATAGTTTGCCCTGGCCAGGTGGCTCTGGCTTAGATAATTGGAGCATTATCCTATACACCAAAAGGCTGTTGGGGCACATGTTGGGGAGAACTGATCGATGTTTCTCTCTCATGTTGATGTTTCTGTCTCTCTAAAAATGAATAAATATATTCTCCTGTGAGAATAAAATTTTTAAAAAGAAAGAATATATCAACAGAAGGAGGCAGTCTGTGTGAAATATGAAAAGTGGGGATTGGAAACACAGAAGGGCTGGAACTATCTGGAACTGTGTGGTGAACAGGAAACCTGGCATCTGTTCCATTCAAGGGTGTGCTCAGGACCCTTCTAAAGAGCCTGCCCAGTCACAGCCCCATTCTCCCGGCCTTCTCTGACCAGTGACTGGTTGGTTCTGGAAGGTGTACTTGCAGTATACTACCTGCCCCCAGGCCACCGTTGATTGGAGGATCCAGGCACCTGACAAAGAACTGGGCATTCGATTCTCCATCACAGAAAATGATAATTAGGGTTCAAAAGCTCTCATTAGTTTCTTCTGGTTGCTTCAAATACAAACAGGAATTTCTGGAGCCCAAATGGGGAAAAAGGTGCTGTAAAGAGAATGCCCAGAGAACATGAGCTATGGCCTCTGCAATTTGGGGGCCTCAGACTGGTTTCTGAACTGCACCTGAGTAGTTAAAGGGTGTGTGCAGGGCTGAAGAGGCGTATGGTGGTAGAAGTAAGGGGTATCACTTGGAAAGTATCAGCCTTCCCAGAATTCTTCGGGGGGCGGGGCGGGGAGGAAGAAGGTGCATGCGTTTTTCTCAGGCCTTTAAAAGGCACCACAGACTTGGATGGCTTGAAACAAGAGCAAGTTATCCTCTCACTGGGAGCCAGAGTCCAAAGTCAAGGTGTTGGCAGAATCACACTCCCTCTGAATCCTGCAGGGAAGGACCCTTTCTTTGCCTCTTCCAGCTTCTGGTAGCTGTAGGCAGCCTCACTCTCATCTTCATACAGCCCTTTCCCCTGTGTGCCTCTCTGTCCAGATTGCCCTTCTCCTATAAGAACACCAGTTCACCAAATCCACCATGACCTCATCTCCACTTACCTAATTACATCTGCAATTTGGAAATAAGGTCATCTTCTGAGGTTTAGGACTTCAATGTGTGTGTGTGTGTGTGTGTGTGTGTGTGTGTGTGTGTGTGTGTGTTTTGCCGGAGGAGGTGGGATAGTTAACTCCTAACAGATGCGTGGGTATTGAGGTAGAACTCTCCACAACAGGCAGAATAGAGACACATGGTAGACTTGCTGTGGTAGAGTTTTTAGGGATACTTTGGAGTAGTAGAGCCAGTCATGGGTCTATGATGAGCATTTATCCTGAATGTAGAAAAACGATTTTCTGTCCACTTTTGCTTCCTCTGTACGCACACACACACTCCTTTACTTCTCCCCTTTGTTCCCTTTCTCCTAGAAAAGATTTTAAAAGGCTGAAAAACTACCTTTGTGTATTTGGATCGATTTTCCATTTGAAAAAGCTCAGCAAACGGCTGACTACACCTGATGGGCCCCTGGCACACTCTCTTTCACGAAAATCCAGATTTGCAAAGGGCTTACTACAAAGAAAGGGGCAGAGGCCCATGTGGATGTTAGGACAATGAGGACAAAATTGAGGCTCTGACATTATAATAAAATATCCAAGAAACAAAGCAATAAGAAGGAGTTAATAAAGCCAGAGGTAAACAATGCAATATGCAGGAACCAGACAAAAATGATTTTAAAAGGAAGAGCCATTCTCATTGTTTGAATTAGCCCCTATAACTACAGCTGCTCTTATTATGTGTGCAGTAAAATAGGCCATTTAAAAGAGCTCTTGATATCCCTTATCTTCCTCGGCAGCTTAATGAAAATTGAAGCTTTAGCCAGTTTGGCTCAGAAGATAGAGCGTTGGCCTGGAGACTGAAGGGTCCAGGGCTCAATCCCGGTCAAGGGCACATGCTGGTGTTGTGAGCTCCATCCCCAGTAGGGGGTGTGCAGGAGGCAGCCAATCAATGATGCTCTCTCATCATTTGATGTTTCTATCCCTCCCCCTCCCTCCCTCTCTGAAATCAATAAAAATATATTATATTTTAAAAAATAATAAAATAAAAAGAGGACACAGAGCCCATAAGTGAAGTCAGCTGTGTCCTCTCTCTTCTCCCCCTTTCGTGGCCAGCTCAGGACATGATTAGGATATCTTATTTGACTTCCTTCTTTCCAGGCAATGCATTATGAACCTATCAAGTGATGTTTGGCAATCAATTCTTGATCTCTCCTAGAGGTTAGTCAATGACACCATCTAAACTGTCATCTCATTTCTTTCCTTAAAGAGAATCCATCTTTAAGGAAAGAAATGAGATTTCGAGCACATAGAGATTTCAGACTCAGGTACAATACTAACCCATTCATGAGCAAGATGACATTTTTTCTCATCAAGACTGTCAGGCGTTGCTTCTGTGGGAAGATGGACTCAGTTATTAAAGGTGTCTCTTTCATTTAAAGCTCCAGTTAATATATTATTAACTCATCTCACCTCTTCATTGTGCGGTCTCTTCATCTCTTACTTTTATTTTGGGGGCAGAGGAAGAATGTTGGGGATTCAGATATGGAGAAACAAAGGTTTAAAGCCAGAATTCTGAGGTTCAAATCAGGGGAAATTACAGACTGCTGAATATTCATGAGGCAGACGATATGTAAATGAGGCAGGTGATGATGCAAATATGTTGGGAGTACTCCCGAGAAGATAAATGGGATAGAGGTAATAGCCTAAAAGTTAATAGGTTAAACCAAGTGCAAAAACCTTGAGATTGTGGCTCAGTGACTGAGGGCATCATTTAAAAGTGAAAGGCTTGAAAATGCTCCTACTTTTTGTGCTCACTCTGTCTCCTTCACGTGCAACGTCCATTTACCGAGAGCACGGTCGGTTGTGTGGGGTGTTCCTTCTCTTGCAGGTCCTGAGCCTTTCAGAGACAGACAGAATGTTCTTGTGGGAGGGTTCGGTGAAAACTCCAACAGCCGGCGCATCTTTCTGAAAGCTTGTGCTTCGAGCTGGCTGGGGGCCATTTTTTTGGCTTTTCAAATTAATAATTTGAAAAAGATGCAATGCCTATCCATAACGACTTCATCTTGTCTGCAGAAATGATTCAAAACAGCAGTTGCTACACACAAGTTGGTCTCATTAAGTGAGATTTTGATGCAAGAGCACAGGTACGGGTGTCAGCGCTGCTGCTGGGTAACTACTTAACTGTGGAAATAATGGCCGAGCAGAAGGCGGGAGAGAGCATTAACACTGATCGGTATTCTGCTGGGGCTTCAGCGCACTCGGTTTTCCCTTTGTTTTCCATTTGGTGCAATGTACTGCACTTATGCAAAATTCCTGAGGGGGCTGCAAGAAATGTAATTGCATTTTTTTTTTTTTTAAAAAAAGAAATGTGCTTTGGAGAACATGCTAAGGTATTTCCAAAAATCTTTGTGCAGACCCTTATTTTATTCTACTGTCAGTTCCATCTCTTTGTTAGAATATACAGCTGAGGGGTTTTGATGTGCACATAACTAAAAGGAAACAAAACAGCTCCATTCCCACAAAATCAACAAAATCTTGTACATTATCTGGGAAGAAATACGTTTCTTCGGTGAAACTTCTTTGACTTTATTTAAATGTAGAGCCATGTCCCTGAACCATGTCTTTTCACATAGCCTACATCCTGCCATTCTGTGTCTTTGACTCGAACTTTGAATAGTAATATGCAAAGGCAGTAACAACAAACCTGAGTGGGAAAGAATACTCAATATCAAAAAAAAAAAAAAAAAGGGTGGGGGTGGGTGGGGGTGGGGGGAACTTTAAGAAATGTTTCCATGACCACAGAGACTGTCCTATCCAATGTTGACCGATCCTGAAAGTGAACTTGACTTTTTCAGTGTGGAGTTCAGTGGCGTTATGCACATTCGCCTTGTTGAGCACCTACCACCATCCAGCTCCAGAACCTTTTGATCTTCCCCAACTGGAAACTCCGTCCCCATTAAACCCCAACTCCCCAGCGCCCCCTACCCCTGGCAGCCACCACTCTGCTTTCTGTCCCTGTGACCCTGGGCGCACCCCGACAGCGATGCCAACTCTACGTATCCCTTGACTTCAGGAACTTTTTTCGTTGTTTATTTCTAAAACCCATCAGGAAAAAAATGCGCGGCAGCTGGGGAAGGCGAAAACCTCCGGGGACCCATCCGAGAGACTGATTATGCCAATAACAGAGCTCAGGCAAGGCGCTATCCGCCCCGAACGAGGCAGGCTCTCGCCCAGGTCGTGCCAAACGGAAGGCAACATTTCTGCTCTGAAACGGCCGGTGACAGAGAGCACATTTATGCTGCGAACGGGAGAGGAATTCAATCACCGGGCCCAGGAAAAGCCGCATGGAAATGGATGTCTCCGGGATCTGGCATGCGCTCCTGCCTGAGAGAGGAAGCATTTGTTCTGGAGTCAGTGATTAAAGCACGGCGGGGCCCATCGGCCCATTTGTCTCGCGTTATCTAATTACCAGACCAAGGTGAAGATTTGGAACCGCTCTTGATGGAGCCCGCTCGGCCTTGAACTGGCCGTGGTCCCAGGCCCATGAATAAAACGCTGTTCCCCCCATCCCTCCTTCGCCCTTCCTTCCCAATGCTCCCCCTTCCCCTCCACCAGCAAAACAAAATGAATTCAAGTTGAAAAATAATTTACACAGGCAAAGCAGAGAGTGGAAAGCAAGACTAACTGGCAATCTGGAAAATTCTGACCCGAAGGAAAATGCGATTCCCTTAGTGGCAGGAAAGGGCCATTTTCCCCGAATTATCTCAATAATGACTTCGATTCGCCATTTCCCTTCGCCTGTGTGAACACAGCCTAGCCTTAAATTATGCCTGTGGTCCCAGGACGTCCTTCTGGGGAGTCTTGCTTATAATATATACATTTAAAAATTTTAACAAGTGTGTAGGGTTTACATAAGGAGAAGAAATAAGCACATGGAGACATGCACTTCCTGTAAAGAAAAAATAACCCGACCCTGAGAGCAATTAGCCCATCCGTCCCGCGTAAGCATGCAGGAAACCATTTATAGATGCTCTGGATCCAGGGGAGTTTTCCCTGACGCAGGGGCATGGTCCCCAGCACATGCCCGCGGAAGACGGGATATTAATTTCTGTTCCCGTGTGCAACACCGGGAACCTTCTCTCAGGGTTCTAGGGAGGCCTCCTTTGGACGTGAGGACAGCTAAAGACATGGCTTCTTTTCACATATGTATGTGGCGAAGCGCTCGGGGCCATAAGAGGAAAAGAGCACATCATAAAAATGAAAGACGTTGGTAGGTTGTTCCACGTCACGTATTAAATCACGGCCACAGCAGAATACATCTCTTTATCAGATTAGCTGGGGATGGGACCATAGAGGGTTTTATACTTTGATGTGGAGAAGGGGGTCACTCAGAAGGTCACAGGCATGCAGCCAAAGAGGACAGACATCTCCGGGGGTCTGCACCGGGGCAGTGCTGAAAGTGGAGAAGGCGATATGAAAGGGATCATGGGAGGTGGTGAGGTCTCAGAGAGAAGCCCTGCCCTCCTCCCCTCCCCAAGTCTGTGAGGCTTTTGGCAGTTCTCTACACCGTGCACTGGGCTTGTCCAGCAGGACTGATTCCACACACGAAAGGTACATGCTCAGGGAGTCTTCATGGAGGAAGGTAATGGCTGGAAGCAAGCCTGGGATGCATGGTGGGTAGGCTCTGGCTCTGAGCACTGGCTGCCTT
Organism: Pipistrellus hanaki; assembly: GCF_964339955.1. NCBI lineage: Eukaryota > Metazoa > Chordata > Mammalia > Chiroptera > Vespertilionidae > Pipistrellus > Pipistrellus hanaki. The sequence continues at coordinate 5,543,885 of NC_140512.1, forward strand.
GGGCACCTGTCATTTCTCCAGCCCTGAGGTGGGATTCCCAGCAGTGAGAAGAATTACTAAGCTTCCTTAGGAGGGATGTGTGAGAGGAGAGCCTCTCTTTTTTTGCTCTGCAGCGATGTTCCCTAAAGAGAGGGGCTGTGGCCCTGGCTGACATGGCTCAGTGGTTAGAGCATCTGCCAGAGCTGAAGAGTTGTGGGTTCAATTCCCCGTCAAGGGCACATACCTGGGTTGCAGGTTAGATCCCTGCCCCAGTTGGGGCAAGTGTGGGAGACTCCAATCGATGTGTCTCACATCAATGTCTCTCCCCCTTCCTCCCCCCACTTCCACTCTCTCTTAAAAAAGAAAAGAAAAGAAATGTGAAAAATGTCCTTGGATGAGGATTAATAAAGAGGGTGGGGGTGTGTGTTTTAACATACAAGCTGTAATTCATTAGGTTGGTTTGATGCCAGCCAATTAGAGCAGAAACTTCTTTTTAAGAGAGGACATGCCTCATCCATGTATGGCTGCTTTCTGGCTCACCCACAGTACTAGGGTGTCAACAGGCCACAGCTGAAGCCCCTGAGCTTTCATCTCTTAACAACCTATGCTGCGTGAGTGATGGCAGCTGAGGTGGGAAAAGGATGGTTGAGGCCATTGTCCTCCAAAAGTGTGGGGTTGGCAGCCTTGAAGCTTACTGGACCCTTGCCTCAGGCCATCTCCGTATGATACGAAAGCAGAACTGCCATGTGACATGTGTGTAAAGAAGATACACCATGTGTGGGTTGAGAGCACAGACCTGAGTATCAGACCTAGGGTTCAGTCCTTGCCCCTCTCCACCACTTAGTGTTTGACCTTGGGCAGGATACTGTGTCTCAGTCTCTTCATCTATGAAATGGGAGTTATAATTATATCTGTCTCGGGATTGTTGTGAGAATTAAATGAGATACTATAGGTAAAGCACTTGGTACAGTGCTGGCCTAAGACCCTTTATGGTAGCTCTTCTCATTAACCTCATCTTATAAAGAAGGAAACGGAAGCTCTGAGAAGGCAATCCTTTTTGCCCAGTGGGTACCACATAGGTGTTATCATCCCCCTTTTTAGTGGAAGGGCTTAGTGCCTTGCTCAAGATCACAACTTCTGGCCTTCAAAACTAGGAAGGTGTATTGGAATGCAACCAGTGAGAGCAGTCTCTAAGAATCCCTAACCTGCACAAAAAAATCCACAAACCACAGGATTTTCTGCTTTTCTACAAGAAGCTGTTGTGGACACAAAGTCTAGGCCTCCTTGCTCACAGGGAAGAGAAGAGAAGTGGATACTTCTAGAAAATAGGCCTGATCCTGAAGAATAACACAGAGCCAATTAGAATCTGTGTTTTATTTGTGGATTTATTTATTCAACAGCAAATGTTTGTTCTGTGGAATAAATGATTAGATGGGCATCACATACATGTAATAATATATAACTCCTCATCCTTTTTTGAAATTTCAAACCATTAACTGGTTTTTTTATTTTTGTATTTTTTTATTTTGTATTTTTTTTCTTATTGAAGTGACCAATTTTTGTTGTTTAACTGAGTCAATCAGTAGTTTCAATGTCTTGAATAAAAGGCCTGTGTTTGAGTTGCCACATGGCTTTCTATTGGCTCTGATGACCTAAGTCCAATTAGCGAAATGGTTGCTCAGATAAAACTTCTCCACTGAATTAGATCCTCCCCCCCCCCCCTCATCCAATTGCCTATTTCTTTCACTAGCTCAACTAAACCAGCAAGTTGTTTTGAATAAAATCCTTTCCCCCCCACATTGTCCCTAACCACAATAATCACCATCTTAACATGTCATGTATTCTATCAGCAAAACAGGAAAATTGAATCCCTTTTTTCACTTCCTATTTCAAGATAATGTTGGGAGAATTAATGGGATATGTAATGCAATTTTAAAACGATAAATCTATTTCCCTTAATATGTTCCCAGTATTACTATATAATAGGCAAGTATTAGTGTGAGGTTTGACAGCGGTACCCAACGCTTATTTGTTCCATTGATTTTCTTCTGCCACAGGTGCATTGAAGTGCAAAGTGTTACATATTCTTGCTGCTTGTTTTTGTGGTCTGTTGGGTTAGAAATAGAAGAAATAGAAAGAACTATTTAATTTTAGGATTGGAAAAAATCTGAAAGGTAATATTGATGAGCTATGCATGTTTAAGTCTTTTCAGCTTTCTGAACAGGAGATCAAATAAATACAAAACATTTGACTTGTAAATAAACTCTGATATAATAAACATTTTCCAATATTTAGCACAGTACCTAACCATATATATATATATATATATATATGTATATATATATATATATACTTATTAATTATAAATGTCACACAAAAGAGTCTTAGGTATATGATGCTAGCCATTTGTCAAATATTAAAATAAGGCACCATTTCCAAGATGGTTTGGTGTACTGAATGACTACTGTCATTTATTTCCTCAGTGAAATATGTGTACATCTATATCTCAGAAACAAGATACAGAGAAACAATTTGTTCTCCCAGTTGTATTCTCTGGCAATGCTCTCCTCATCAGAACTGCAACTTGCTAAGGAAGTTGTCAGGTAACACTGCACTTCACCCTTGTCTTGAATACAGTCTTCAGACCGGGTATGAGCTTCCCCTCTGAGTCTTCTACGCCAAGGTGCCCCCTGTGTCCATGGTCCTCACCCACAACTTTACCTCTATCATGCTAACTGCTCAAGGCCTATGGACTCCCATTTCTCCACCTAGATTATAATCTACTTGATGCAAAACAAGCATAAGGAAGGGTTCTGACTCACACTTCACTTTTATCTCTTACTAAAGGTCCAGTGCACAAATTCTTGCATGGGTGGGGTCTGGCCAGCCCACCCAGATGGGGGCTATCGGGCTGGGCTAGCGGGGGCAAGGGGAGGAGAGAAGGGGACGCAAAACATTGGCTGGCAGGCCCTGTCCCCAGTCGGGGTTGGGGGGGCCAATGGAGGCAGGGCCCAGCCAGGGGGAGAGGCAGTGGGAGGTTGGGGATGTCCAATCGAGGCCCCAATAAGGCTGGTTGGCTGCTGCAGTGTATATTATACTGACCAGTTTTTCCAGTCGTTCCGTTGTTCCAGTCGCTTGGCTTTTATATATATAAATGGCTTATAGCACGAAGCCAGGCACATAGGAGGTACCCAGGGAGCAGTTACTCACTAATTGCTCTGTAAAGGATAAAGATAGACCTACTCTTCCTCTGTGAGACATGAGAATTATTTTCTCAGTGACTACATCATGAGTAGCTTTAAGTAGAAATAATAAAATAAAAAAACAATAACAACAACAGAGATTAGAATCTATAGTTTGTGGTTTAACCTTTCTCCTGGGAAATGTTTAAACATTTTCCCCAAACATTCAAGACTTTAAAAAAAAACTGTGGTTTCCAGTACTTATCCAACATGTAATTCACAGGACTGAAGCCTGCTCTTCCTGCCCATCTCCCACTCCTCTCACTTGGTTCTTACTCAGGAGGACCTTCCTCTCTCCCATGGTCCATCGTCCTCAGGCCACCATCTTCCTGGTTCTTTGTTTATTCTTGGTTTATTATAGCCCAATCAGTAAGGCTTTCTTCAGAATCCACATAAATGCTGCTATTTTAAGGAAAGTGAAGAGTTTTCTGAATATATTATTTCCATTTAGAAAAATTTGAAAGTCACAATTTGGAAGAAAAGAAAATAAAAACATCTATTATCTTACATCCCAGAGATTACTGCTGCTCATAGTTGGTAATGCCATTCTACTTTCTAGCCTATATTCTAAACATTTTTATGCATTTTATTATTTCACAAAACTGGAATTATTCTGTACATGATATAAAACGTTTTCTTACAATGTTACATATTTTTCTACCACAATGACTCAAACCATTTGCTATGCTTGAGAATCACCTAGTAAAGATGTCCAACTGCCAATTTGTACTTCTTTTGCCTGGAAACCCTGAATGGATGGGTCTGTAGGAGTGTCCAGGTTCTTTCTCCAACCATACTTTAAGAAACATGATTCTACAACCTAATTTTCATAGCTTGCATAGTATTCCATTGTGTGTTTGTGTGTGTGTGTGTGTGTATGTGTATATATATATATATATATATATATATATATATATATTTCATTATTTATACTATTTAAAAAATTCTCACTTCATGAGTTTTTCTATAAGTAGAATGAAATAGAGTGGTATGAGGAAAAGAAGGATCTGAGGTCCTCAAAACCTAAAATCTATTTTATATGTTGGTTTAACCTACTCATAGTATCATTTTATTCAAACTATCCTTGAATAAGTCCTGGAAATGAACAGGTTCTCCCAGTAATTTTAGGGGTGAATTTGGTTGGCAAAAATTACTTTAGGAAAATTTTACAGAAATCAAAACTACTGTTGTAAAATCCAAGTATAGCCCAAATACCAGTATATTTACACCAAAAATGTAAAAAAAAAAAAAAAAAAAAATCCCATTGTCCTAAGCCCTTCCTACATTTTCTGTATCCTATTCCTCCATGACTTTATGTGCAATGACTCTGCAGATTTCTCCTAATGTATATGATGTTGCTGATGTCTTTCCAGAACATTCTTACCCTTAACTGTCTTATTAAACCCTTCCCACCATCTTCTCCACCACTATCTGAATAGCTCTGTGGGTGCACATCATTGATAACTGTCCAAGGTGTATTTAAAAACCTGACATCATAACACATGGGCCCTTCAGCTAATGCCTGGGTGAAGTGAGGGAGGACGAGATAACATCAGGAGGATCAGGAATCTGGTTTTCATGGTGGATTAGCCAGATAAGCTTTTGTTGACTTTGAAAGCCACGCCTGCTTAAAGTCAGCGGTGGCAGAACTCTAGACGATATTGCCTGCCAGGGAGAACCCACTGACTGACTTGACCTCCGCCCCACATGCAGTTCACTGTTTACATCTGTCTGTTATCATAAGGCTCCTGGAGACATAGTAGGACTGAGGAGAGCGATGGGAGCTGGCAGTGCTAATGGGGCAGCAGGTAGCGGGGAGTACTGTTTATAAATGATCACCCGATTAGTTTAATCTTTGTTTGAAGCTCTTCATCGTTAAGCAAATGATTTTAAAGAGGAAAAAAAAAGTTTGTCTGATTTTGATGTGTATCAAGTATCATCCAGTATAAATATGTTGGTCAAAGAGAAGACCGAGAACATACGAGAGCCCTGAGATGATGATGATGAAAATGGTGGTGGTGATGATGATGATGATGATGATAGAAAGTTCCAAAGGTTTGAGATGTTTAGACAGTTTATCTGAGAGGCTCCAGCTGCCTCAAGACAGGAGCTCAGATAATCTCAAAACATTAGCCCTCTAAGTGGCCTGTAAGGAGATACCTGGTTTCAAGTATTCCCAGTTCCCAGTGATGAGAGCTCATACGCATGAGCCTTTCTTACATGGCTCCACTGGGAGGCACCTGGGTTTGTACCTGAGTTTCTCTGTGGTCAGTAGTGCTGCTTAGGACATTCCTCCACATGCCTCCTGGGCGTGTTTCCTGAGTTATAGGCCTAGAAGTGCCCACAGGTCTGGAGCCCTGGCTTCCGGCTGGAGGTTAGACCAGGATGTTGGCCTGTGGATATTCTGCAGACAATTGCTAGAGCAGCTTCTCCGGGAAGAGCCACCTGCCTGCCCCTGGGAGGGCATTTTACTGACCAGCCTCCTGAGAGACGTCCGGAGGAGTCTCAGGCCTGCTTTTTGCCCCTGGAGACTCTCAGCATCTCCTCCAATGTCGCTGGGATTGCTTTTCTTTCCCTGAGACCGGATGGGACTGCTATAAAGCAGCTCTGCCACACACAGAGCTTCACGCACAGCCTGGCCTGTCTGAGCTCGTCCCCTGCCTCCTCCAGACTCAGAGGGCAGGGGTGGGCCAGGGAGCTCTGGGATCAGAAATCTGGCAGCAGATTTGAAGTCAGGCTCCCCAGGTTGAAATCCGACACACAGGCAATAGAGTAAACTTGGTGTGTGTGTGTGGGGGGGGGGGGGGGGGGTGTCACTATTTTTAAATGTCAGAGGACAAATAATAACAGTCCTTTAATTTTAACAGGCTTTCATCTTCCTGTTCCTATCTCTCTTGTTTACTTAAGCACAGAGTCTGATGACAGCTGGCAAGCTCACAAACAGAAAATGAAGATAGACTGGCTCTGGCTGCCCAAGGTTATCTCCTTAATGAAGTTCTGTAAGAAATTCCTAGCAGCCTGTCCCTAGCTGGCCTTTGCTGGAAACAGTTATAAAACCTTTGTATCAGCTAATGCCAAGGCCCGACATTGTTCTCCCTCACCAAATCCCAGTTCATCCCTTCCCACCAAAACCACTTGAAGCACAGACAAGTGATGACAAGCCTGCGCTTCACTACTTTCCAGCTGTATGACCTTTAGCAACCGTTAAGGTTTCTCCCATCTATACAATGGGCATACTAATCACTCCTGTCACATAGTAATTGTTTGCCGAAACTGGTTTGGCTCAGTGGATAGAGCGTCGGCCTGGGGACTGAAAGGTCCCAGGTTTGATTCCGGTCAAGGGCATGTACCTTGGTTGCGGGCACATCCCCAGTAGGGGGTGTGCAGGAGGCAGCTAATCGGTAATTCTCTCTCATTGATGTTTCTAACTTTCTATTCCTCTCTCTTTCTCTCTGTAAAAAAAATCAATAAAATATATTTAAAAAAATTAAAAAATAAATGAGATTATCTCCCGTGAACATTGAGTAAAAGGGTGGAATGTTTTAAGCACTCAGTAAAGATGAGCTCGGTGATTCTCAGCGGAGGTTGGTTTTGTTCCCAGGGGATATTTGACAGTGTTTAAAGTTGTTACACTTTGGGGAGGTGGTGCTGCTGGCATCTAGTGGGTAGATGAGTCCAGGTATGCTACTAAACATCCTGCAATGCACAGGCCAGTCCCCTCTCAAAAAAAAAAAAAAAAGAAAAAAAGAAAAAAAAAGATTTATCTTCAATAGGGCTGAGATTGAGTGGGTTAGCTTCACGGCAACATAGAACACTATAGATGGAAGAGGTATGATAAATAATCAATCCTATCATCAGGTGAATATTTTGCTGAGGGATCAATGTGCAATGTGTACATCGGTTGCTCACAGTTTCCTTGTTATCCTATAACAGTGGTCGGCAAACTCATTAGTCAACAGAGCCAATATCAACAGTACAACCATTGAAATTTCTTTTGAGAGCCACATTTTTTAAACTTAAACGTCTTCGAATGCCACTTCTTCAAAATAGACTCGCCCAGACCGTGGTATTTTGTGGAAGAGCCACACTCAAGGGGCCAGAGAGCCGCATGTGGCTCTCGAGCTGCAGTTTGCCGACCACAGTCCTATAACATCTACTCAGCTTACGAACAAAGAAGAGCCCAGGATATCATGTTCACTTAGCTCCCTTTAGTCCTTTGATCTTAAAAGACAAACTGCTGAGTCCTGAGGCTTCACTTATTTATTTTAATGAATATTTTTTTCCCTTATAAAAGAAATGCCATATGAACTTGTTGTTTAAAGAATTGTAGCTCACCATTCTTTCTGACTTTGCTCTGAGCCTGATTTCATTTCTAGTTGGAGCAGACTCCTTAATTGGTTCAGCTTGGTGAGGCTGCCAACCTCTTGAAAGCTTTGTGATCAATTCATGCTACTGAGCAGCATCTATTTGTCCAAACCACGCTGGGTGCTGGAGAGGTAGTCACGAATAAGGTGAATACATGGTCCCAATCAATGAGGAAGATGGAAACTCTACACCTAGTGACCATGTCTAATTACTCCCCACTACTGAGGCAAGACCTTCTTCAATACTCAACCCAACACCCCTTCAATTATAGGCTCCCAGTCTGGTTGGTGAGAGCAGGCACTATTCCAAGTCTGGCACCAGCCCTGGTACTCTTCCCTCTTGCCCTTTTGGGTAGAGCTCTCTTTCCGCAGCCTCAGGAACTTTCTTTGCACACATGCACTGACCAGTGCTGACTGCTGCCCCTGAGACTCTTTCTCTGAGCAGCTCTCTCATTTGCAGTGCGCTGTTCTGCCAACAACACTCTCTGTAGATTCTCAGCTCTATCTTCTCAGCTGGAGGCCCTTGCACTCTTCTTGGTTTCCATCTTTCCTGTGCTGTCCCCTAGAAGTATTCTCCATGCAGGAAGTAGTGGCAGTCGTGTGACTCTTTCCCCGCATCTCTCAGGGAGGACAGTCCTTCGGTTGCCTGTGTCTAGTGCTTTAAAGAAAACGCTTCATATATTTTGTCTTTTTTTTTGGAGGATAACGGATTTCAGGCAGGGAGAAAATCTGGCCCCTGTTCCTCCATATTGGCTGGAAGTGGAATTATTTTGAATCTGAAAAATTAAATGATTTTACTCATAAATACTTTAGATAAGAACATACAACTACAATATAAAAACATACAAGTACAATAGCTCTATCGCACCTTTTAGTAAGAATTACGATAATCTTAAAATATACATTGTTCAACTATCTTATAAGTGTCACTTTATTTTAACCATTTGTTTGCTTGAATCAAGATCCAAATATGATCCATACCTTGAGGGTAGTTGATGTGGCTCTTAAATCTCTTTTCATCTGTAGGTTGCTCATACATCTCCTATTACTCTCCCCATACCTCACTTTCTGTTTATTCATCTACTAGTGGCCTGGTGCACAAAATTTATGCATGGCTGGGGGTGTCCCTCAGCCCAACCTGTACCCTCTCCAATCTGGGACCCCTCGAGGGATGTCCAACTACATGGGCTATTTAGATTTTGTATTCCACATGGTCCATATACCATATTTTATTTTACAATTTGAAAAAGTTGAGGACATTAGTCTTCATCTGAAATTTCTGCCTTAACTATACGGTTTATGTCATCTTCTGTTCATAATTTTTTTTGAAGGACCAATCTTTGCCTTGTAGAGTTTTCTGCCATTGTAACTTTTCTGACCCCACTCCCATATTTCTTTGTCTCTGTATTTCCTACAAATTATGAATGGATATAGGAATTTGGTTAGGTCCAGATGCTTTATTAGCTCTTTATGTGTTATTAGCTCTTTATATATGAGCTAATTATGACGAAATTCCTGAGAAACCACAGAACAGGATTAGTGTAAGTTCTTCTAGCAGAGGTCCTCAAAGGCATGCTTTGTGAGTCTACTTCTTTATTTATCATATCTAACCTAGGATCATTCCATCATGTGTGCAAGGAGTCCTTTAATTCCATGAAAAGGTTAACACAGGGAAAGAGATAACCCAGGAAATGTAAAAATATATTGAATTGCAGTCCTGAGTTGAGTGTCCTAGGAAGGCTATAACAAAGAAAACTGACTATGGCTGAATTGACACTGGTATGAATTTAATTTCAGATTTTATTATCCTAATTTACACATTCATAAAAATGAAATAGGTCATTATCAAGTGCTTAATTTTCAATGCAAGTCAAAAAAATGTGTACATATAATCTAGCCTGACTTATAGTTAGGATTTTCATTTTGGTCCCAAGTGATCTGGCACCATAGGATAAGATTGAGTTGAAAAAAAATAATTATTTGTCTTATTCCCCCCTTTCTTCATTCATTCACTCACCCCCTCATTTCTTCACATAATTAGTCAGTAATGTAGTCATACATCCACTCGTGAATGAAGGTGGCAGATGCAGGGCACACAGTGATGCATAGGAGGGAGGCCTTCTCCTTGAATGTTTAAGTCTCGGGGAACATGGAGGAACAGCACAACCTTGAATGTTATAAGAGAGGGTTGTAAAAATTGGTGTGTGTATGGGAAGAGGGGTCCAGAGAATGAAACGACATTACCTGCCATGCAAACTCAGGAAAAGGGGATCTTTCCTTGGCTTTCTGAATTTACTACTGAAAGCACATATAATTTTTGGTTACCTTCATAAAAGAGCAAAATATTTAATGTTTGCAGTAGATATTCTCCAAGCAACTTTGTCTCCCTAACATGTCTGAGATTCTGAGATCTCTAAGCTAGAATTTGTTGGTCATGGTGAGAGAATCAGCCCAGGTCTCTATTTGTAGCAATGATTATGATTTAGGGTCACCGAGAGATGGAAAAATAAGGGAAAGGTCCCAAAGGGCAGGGATGAGAAGCAAAGACAGTATGATCCACATCTCAAAACCCCATCCGTGAAGTGGACTGGGTGCCACGAGATACCAGGTCCAAAGGCAAAAATATTAAGAACCATCATCTGTATGCACCCTGAGATCAAAGTCTACACCTGATCTTAGTGAGCACTAACTATATGCCATGTGCTGTTTTGTTTTCATTTCTTAAATCCTTACAAAACCCTATGGGATAGCTTTTATTCTCCCTGTTCTACAGGTGAGGAAATAGGCACAGGGAGGCTAACTGAGTCACAGGTAGCAGGTGGCAGAGCCGAGATTGAACTGGGAACATCTGATGCAGAGGCTGCTGCCTTATGGGGGAAGGACACATCACAAGAGCATCAGTCAGCCAGGTGGAGACTCAGGGGAACTGAGGGTATCGTCCCAGTTGGGTCTGAAGGCTTGAGAACCATGAAAGCCTCTCCTAACTGAGAAAACAAGCCCAAATCAGGAGTGAAAATGCCATGTGGCTTTATTTCTGTCTTTTAGCCTTGGCTTTTCAGACTATTTTCTCTTTTCTACTGATTTCTATTGCTGCTAAGCTGGAAAGAAAAAAAAAAAAATAAGCTGACTCCAAGGAGTTCTGCTCTAGGCTCTGTCTGTAATTGGATATGTAACCCCAGACAGGTAACTTGACCTGTCTGGACTTCAGGTTCCTTATCTGTAGAGTGGCTTAGATTTTCAACTTCCCTTTCAGCTCTAAAACCTTATGATTCTAAATGAAATCTATCAGGCATTTATAAGAGAGCATCTCTCTGACGGGCTCCCACTCCAGACATTGCAGGTGACAGTCACTGCATGACCACCACCACCTGCTCCTCCAGCCCTCCATCTGGGGCCTTAAGCTCCATGTACAACGGGAAGTTGCCCTCCCCTTGACAACTGGGCCATCTTCTTCCTACTTTCCTACTGACTGCTCCCATTATCATACTTCCTGCTTCTTGAAAATTATTCCATCTTGCCAAACAAATTCCAAGCCTGAGTCCTCTCAAAATCTTTTTAAAGCTTCTCACCAGGTAAAGGTATTATCTTCTTGGAACTTCCGTAGTATTTTGTTCATAAACTTTTGTCATACCCAACATACTCAACGTTGTATGTATGGTTATGTCCACTTTTAAATTCTAATGTCTCAGAAGGAAGCACACGGCTAACTTACTCCAGTGCGCTGCCATTTTCCCAAACCCCGACCATGTTGTCCTGCGTATGGTGTATTTGGAACTTAAGAATGGTCCCCTGAAAAAATGAACAAGGAAATGAATGTGCAAACCGGTGAAGGAAAAAGTGAGCAAATGTATAGGAACTTGGCACAATTTTTAAAAATAACATGACATACAAGGAGGAAACAGAGAGCAGGTTTAAAAAAGAAAAGGCCAGGCAGGGAGCCCTAGCTGGTGCGGATCAGTTGGTTAGAGCATCATCCTGTACACGAAAAGGTTGCAGGTCTGATGCCCAGCTGTGTATGGGGTGTGTATGGGAGGCGACAGGTTCATGTTTCTTATGTCAGTGTTTCTCTTTCTCTCTCCCTCTCCCTTCCTCTTTCTCTAAAATCAATTGGTCTATATCAATATCTAGCAGCATATCTACAATATATCTATCAATATCTATGTCTATGTCTATGTCTATGTCTATGTCTATGTCTATGTCTATGCCTATGCCTCTGTCTCTATCTATATCTATATCTATATCTATATCTATATCTATATCTATATCTATATCATCTATATCTATATCTGTCTATATCTCTCTGTCTATCTATCTATCCATCCAACCATCCTTCGGTGGGGATTTTAAAAAGCCAGGCAGGGAAAAACGACTTCAGATTCCCAGCATTATCTTCCTTTATGTGTCAGAGATGCAGGAGGGGGAGGGGAGACTGAACCCACACTTACGGCCAAATAGCGGCCATGTGCCAGTTCCAGGGCAGCTTGCAGTGGGTTAAAGCGACATTTGGTTCTGTCAGGACACCAACACAACTGTGGAGCGGGTCAAACTGAACTTTGCTAAGCCATTAATTCCCTCCTTTCATCTTCATGGGTTTAACTGTAAATTATTCCTCATTCCTCTAGTCTGTTTTCTTTTCTCGAGTTTGTTCCAGTGATTAGAGCCCTGAATAAAAAGTACAAATGCTAAATTTCCCCTTGTGGAGCTAGAAAGGAAAAAAAAGACCAAAGACTTGGCATTTACAATGAACAAGCAACCCTGAAAGCCACCTGACTGCGCTGAGGTTACTGCTGGTAGGGATTTTATAAATTGCATCTTTAGACAGTGCAAAAGGTTAAACATGCCAATAAATTAACTTCCAAGCGTCTAAATTCAGAGGAGGAAAATAAGGAGTTAGATAAACACCTGGATCATTCGTATGCTCTGGTGATCCAAAATAGATAGGCCTCGTCTCTGAGACGGTTTTATTTCCCTTGGAAGTTTTGGGACATGTAAATGCCGGGAGGGCAACCTGAGGCTGAAGTCAAATTGCAGGGTTGTTTTTTTTTTTTTTAGTGCCTGGATGCATATAAGGCAGAGACAGCAGCCAATGTCCAGAAGAGAAATCACACCGCGCTGGGCACAGCCATCAGTGGTTCCACGTAATAGCAACATCACTCACACGGAACTTGGTTTCGCTCGCTGATATTAAGAAAAATCGTTGCCCGCACGATGATGCACAGGGCTGTCAAAACCACACATACGTGGCCTTTGGTCTGAAAATTATTTTGTTTTTATAGCATCAATTCAGAGTGCAAAGTTCATAAATTTATATTAGGACTATGAGGGCCACTTCCCGTCGCCAGAAGAAAACAAAACCGGGCCGCCGAGGAAATGGAGGTCCAGCTCCCGGCACCGCCATCCAGGGCCGCCTCACATTTGGAAAGGCTCGGCGTCCCAAGGGGCCTGGTTCGGTATTTAGGACAAAGGTGGTTTCCCAAATCTCTCATGACATTGATTGACACGCCTTCTGATGGATGGTTTTCGGAGGACCAGCCATAAAGGCAAAAACAACCGCAGGAGGGAGAATGCCAAGGAATAGGGGCGGATTTGTGCATCACGTTTCACCGTTTCCAGCTCTAGCTCCAAAACCAAAACTTGCTGCAGGGGGGCTTATTTCTGTTCTCATTCCCATCCAGGGCCAGGCAGTCTTTTTGAGGCAGACTTTTGACAGGGGCAGCGCGGTCTCTAGCGTTGGGACTGCAGATTATGATGCTTCGATTATTAGGCTCCGTACCTGGACCCATTAATTCTGGTGTCATGATAGATAGCACATGTGTAATAGTACCGAGTGTGGAATTAGAGGATCTCTCTGGATTTATGATAATATCAAGACAGCCCTATGCCAGTGGCCATAAGTGTTCCTTGTACAGTGATCGCTCTCTTTAATGAGCTCGCAGCCTCTTTGTGTAAACCGCCACCATTAGACACAGATGTGTCATTTCAGAATCCGAATGCAGTGGTGACTGCTGTGCCAGTAGAATGTGACCTCCACAAAGCGGGAAATGAAGGATGAAATAGAAAAAGGGGAGGGTTTTTCAGCGAGAAAATTGGCCTCCGTTTGTAAGAATGCACAATGCCGATGCTGCATCATCTCTCAAGATGGACAATTGTTTTAAAAATTGAGGTTTTATAATTACATGTGTTTTCTGTAAAAAAAAAAAAAAAAAAAAAAAAAAAAAAGACAAAGAGCCCTAACTGCATCCATGTGGGAGTTTAATGCTCTTGTGAGAAAGTCAAATTGGCCCGAAGGGGATCAGCTGCGGTCCTGTTTGGGGAGGTTCTTCTCGGCAAGGGAACTGGGCTTTGCTCAGAAACAGAGTGATGGCGGCATCATCAACCTCAGACAAGTATTGCTTTTAGGGGACATTTGAAAATAAGCCAATAAAGACAAAACTGAAACCTATAATATCTTTGTAAGAGAGAAATGAGTAGAACTGGGTCTGAAAATCAATACCAATTCAGTCCCTAACAGGTTGCTGTGTGGGGGTAGTTTTGGAGGTCGGGAGCCCTGAGCAGATACATGGGGACAGTGTCTTACCCCATCTTTCTGTGGAATATTTCCTGAAAGTGCTGGAAAGTAGCCGTTTCTTCTGAAGGACCCAGCAGGAGACTTTGAACATCTGATTCGATGCTGTGCCTCTAAAAAGTTCGGAAGGCGGCAAATGCAGAACTTTCTTCCCCGGTTTCTCTTCGCTTTCTTTCTCATTGATTCTCAGCAGCCAGTGACTCCACAAAGCAGTTGCCCTGGAAGTGGAAAAGTTCTCTGGTGTGTCAGAAGGATGACCCATACGTCGCATGCCGTGCCATGCTCCCTCCCATCAGTGCTTAGGGACAAAAAAGGGAGCTGACAGCTACCCTCCCACCCTGCCCAGCCTGGCCTTTCTCTGCCAGGACACAGCCCACAGCACCTGCAGGGCTGGCTGCGGGCAGGTTTCCCTGACCATCCCTGTGGGTCCTCCTCTATGTGGTAGAAACGAAGGGATGCTGGGGACACAGACCAGACTAAAAGCCTTAGTCAGTCTGTGTTCTTGTCTCCTGCTTGGTGGGATCCAGCCCACTTAACACGTGCAATCTCTTCTCAACCTGCTCAGTGACAACATTGTCTCATAAAGACAGGGTTTGGCTCTGGAAGGAAAAGCTGATGTGGAGCAGCCACCTTCTGGGCCCTGCACAGAGTACAGGAGCCACATGGAGATTAGTGGCCACCAGTAGAGGCTATTTGATTCGATGAAGCCATTCTCCCGAAATCAGGTACAGCCCCAACTTGCTGCTTGTGATATGTCAGCGGCTCTATGTGACCTTCCGTTGTTTTTGATGTGGCAGCGCTTGCTTGCCTTGTCTCCTCTTTGGAGGGACAGTCTCTGTTGCTCTTTCACCCTCATGAGACCGTGATAAATATTAAGCACTGAGAGTAACAGAGAGGTGAAAGGAATTACAGAAATGGCGGGCTCCATGGGAATAGGCGCTCTCATCTCACACCTCGACAGCCACAGCGATTCTGGAACATGCCTGCGAATATGGGAGATATATTTCTGTAAAAGGCAAAGATTCTCTGGGGTGCAAGAGCAGGAGGCCCCAGGTAAGAGCATCGTTTCTGGGTTCTTGGTAGCACAGCCCATGCTGGGAATGCTAATGAGACCCAATGCAGCCTTTGTTCACAATCCACTGCCCAGGACCAGCCCACACTCCAGAATTAAGACTTTTCCTTCTTCCTCTGAATGTGTCACTTCCTAAGCGAGGATGAAATATCTTATCTGATTTCCAAAGTGTACGTTCACTCCATAGCAGCAAGAAGGTGTGGAATGGAGCTCACCCTCACCATGTCACTGGATGACCTTCAGACCACAAGGGACACCTCTTTCTATTGGCACCAAGTCACTGAGACAGGTTTGGCACCTATGCCAGTCAGTCCTCAAGGGCAAAACCTGATACACATCACAAGTTATAAAAATAAATCACAAAACATCCCAAAGATACTAAATTTATATCCAGAGGCATCAGTTCACATGTGAAGGGACTGAGTGAGGAACTCAGAGCCAGGCCAGATCAGCCTCCCTGGGGGAGGAGGGATGCCTTCCTGGCTGGGTGAATGGCATGCATAGGAAGACATGCTGGATTGCTGGGAAGGTTGGTAAATGCAGGGAATGGGACTCCAGATCCACTTGAAAGTGAATATTCAAGGAGTTAACAGCTCTGGGATCATAGTGTAGCCTCTGTGCCACTTACTAGAGCAGAGCTTTGATCTTGGGCCAGTAACTTAACCTCGCCAAGACCCATTTTCTTCATCTGTAAAACATGGCTACTCAGCGTACTTACCTCCTGGGCAAATGCACTTGAGATTGTGGGATGGTGCCTGGCACAGGGGAGTTCCACGTGAATATTAGCTGTTAGTTTCAGGACTCAGTGCTTGCTTGGTCCTAGAGTCTTTCCCGGTGGACAGAAGCCAGTCACAGAGCCCAAGACTTCTGACGTTAGGAGTCCCTGGAGGACCTGGCTGGAGAGAAGTACACTGGCGTACTGGCATGAAGCTAAAAGGAGGTTCCTCCACAGCACTCCTACCCAATGTGCAAGATGAAAGTTGTTTTCTAAGCCAAGGCTCAACAACAAACTTACAAGCAGCCATTATGGTCTCAGAAATTGTTATTTGTAACGTTTTAAAAGTTGGTTGATAAGAGCTCCTTTGGAAGAAGCAATTACATTGATCAGAAAAGAGTATTCACGTTGTTAGTCTTAGCAAAAAAAAGAAAAAAGAAAAAAGAAAAAAAAAGTGCATAATGTATATTGAATTTGTCATTTGAAAAACTTTAACACACGAGTGTCCTATAGCTAATGAGGAATTTGGCCCATATTGGCCTCTGAGTGATGCTGAGTAGTCTCATACAATCTCATTTCTGGTTTTATAGTGATGCAGGTTGATTATTTTATGTTATTAAGAAGAACTTTTTATATAGAATATGCATGTATTATATATTCCATATGATATATTTTTTTCTTTGTATATGTGTAGAATAGTCCTGGAAGAATACACAAGAAACCATTAACAATTACAACTTTTGGCAAGAGGCAGGGGGACTCTAGGGAGGAAGGGAATGTATTTCTTTTTCTTTTCATACAACTTTGAACTCTTTTTATTTTTTTTCTATCTGCAAGATGCAGTTTTCCAATAAAAGAGAGTTGACAGGAAGAACTGTATGGAGGACCAGGTTGCAAGGAAGCAGGGAGGACAGTTGGGCCATGAGGCCCAAACCCTGCTACTCCTTGTTGCTTATGGATTACAGCTGTTGAAACCCATGAATAGAAACTGTGAGGCTTCAGCCCCTTTATTTCCAGACTCAGGGAACCTATGGGGCAGCAGCTGTCAGCTGCCTTTGGAAACATGAGCCAGCAGGTGTGCAAAACACAGAAGCCATGGGGAGAGGCCCCTGCCCTGGCCCATGTGGCTTGTTCCTTTCACCCCTAGGGTTCTCCTCGCTCCTACCACTGGCCAGGCAACCTGTCAGCTCAGAGCCACCTGGATGAGAGATATGTCACGGCCTCAATGGCTGCTGGGGCAATCCCAAGGTGCACAAGGTTTGTTGGGAGTGTGGGCTTGCTTAGGCTTAGGCAAGATGGCTGGCCAAGGACTGAGGCTGAATCGATGTTCTAAGAAAATGCCGAGGCTTCTTTTTCTCGAGCTGGCTGCAGAGGTGGAGCCCAGGGCGTGGGAGCGGTTTGTCAGCCAAGAGCACCGCGCAAATGGAAGGGCCTGCTCTTATTATAAGGCTTGGGGGTTGCGGTGGGAGAGGATCTGGCCCCTATAAAGGATTTCCCCCATGAACATCAAAGAATCAGCCAGGGGGGCTTTGGGAGGAGGACAAAGGTAGACCTTGGAATGTTGGCTCTTCCTCAAAGGCACTTCCTATGCATTTTTCTTTGTTGAGAATCAAATCCAGAGACTCCAATGATAATGATTCTCATTTTTATTACTGTTTTATTATTCAGGGTTGGCTCAGTCTTTCTTCCCTGCCAAAGGCATTTGACTGAGGATAAAAAGTGCCAAGTGAATATCTTGATAGAATCAAGCCCCCTCTGTGTAATCAAAGTCTTGGTGGACAGATGTGGTGCCAACGCACGTTCAGCTCTGCCTCCAGGTGTCATTGCAGTGAGGACCGAGGCTGGCCCGGGCTCATGGGACCTGGCATTTTCTGAATGGGCAAGCAATGGAGAAGTTCTCTTTTTAGTGTTTCCAGCAGCCCGATTCTGTACTCAAAATACTTAAGGAGAAGTTGCCAGAGAAGACAAAGTAGTAGAGATTTTCACTAAACCCATTGGAATTAACAATACTATGGTTGATAAGGTTCTTTCCAGGGACAATGGCTAATGTCCATTAAGAGGGTCATCTATGGTGTGACACAATATGTCACTCCTTGTTGACTGTAAACCCAAAGCTGATTCAACTTGAATATAGAATATAGAACCAAGCAAAGCAAATTAAGCAGAGAGCATTAAAAGAAACTAATGTGTTAATAATAATGATGATAGTGGTAAATTACCAACAATAACAGCTGCTATGACATCTTTTAGAACAAAGAGGGGAAGCCAATATTTGTTGAATGTGCTTGGTGATAGAACAGAGGCATCTGTCTGACCTACAATCACACGCTGCTTAATTGCCTGAAAATTTTAGCAAAAATAAAACTGTGGTGCATCTACACAGTGGAAATCTACACTGCGGTAAAAAAAAAAGAAGGAGCTCTTACCATTTGCAAAAATGTGGATGAAGCTGGAGAGCATTATGCTAAGTGAAATAAGCCAGGCAGAGAAAGATAAATATCACATGATCTCTCCCATTTATGGAAAATAATGAACAGCATAAACTGATGAACAAAAACAGATCCAGAGACAGAGAAACATTGATCAGAACATCAAACCTCAGGGAATGTAAGGGATGGTGGGGGTAAGGGGTAGAGATCAATCAAAGGACTTGTATGCATGCATATAAGCATAACCAGTGGACACAGACAACGGGGGCGGGGGGCAGTGAGGGCATGAATGGGGGTCAGGAGGGTAATGGGGGAATAAGGACACATGTAATACCTTAATTAATAAAGAAATTTTTAAAAATCTTGATGTGTTTGTGAAGCCTGCATAACATCTGAGAATGTTGGTCTAAATGTGGAAAAAAGTAAATGCACTTGCAGCAGACTGGGTATTTTCTAATAAAAAGGGGAAAAAAGGTTTCAGTAAACTCAGTGAAATCCAAGAAAAAGTGTGCACCATCTTCCATTTCTTCATTTATTAGTAAAATCTGTGCTATGCACTTTGCAAGCCAAGATCATCCTATGCTAAGAGAGAATGTGATCAAGATTGCTAATCTTCTTCTATTTGGCCCTTAATCACGGCCAGTGTATGAGACATTTGTCAGAAGTGGAAGCAAAGAGTATCACAAAAATTTTCTTATCGCCAGGTGGTAAAAATGTGGATATTTGAATAGGCATCAGAGAGATTAACTCTGCAAGTCAGTTTCCCTATCTTTAAAATAGGGATGGTAATAGTAATAGTATCTTAGAGTTGGTCTGAGGGTTAAATGAGTTAATATGGAAAAACTGATGAGAACAGCTGAAACCGGTGTGGCTCAGTGGATAGAGCATCAGCCTGTGGATTGAAGGGTCCCAGGTTCGATTCCGGTCAAGGGCATGTACCTTGGTCATGGGCACATCCCCAGTGCAGGAGGCAGCTGATCAGTTTCTAACTTTCTATCCCTCTCCCTTCCTCTCTATAAAAAAAAATCAATAAAATATATTTTTAAAAAATTCTTTAAAAAAAGAAAGAAAGAAAGAAAGAAAGAAAGAAAGAAAGAAAGAAAGAAAGAAACTAATGAGAAGAGTACCTAGCAAACTGCAAGCCTTGAGATGCAAATGCGCATGAGAAGGCTAAGAAGGCTAAGTGTTCCGACTGAGAAGACAGAACAAAAGCAAGAACCAGGGAAAGTTTGAAGGGAAGCACAGGGGACAGAGAACCCACATGCTTGGCTATGCCGCAGTGTGTATAAAACCAAGTACATCAGAAGATGAGGCTGACAAGGTGTGCAGGGGCCTAGCATTTGGACTTCCCTCTGCAGGCAGTAGGGACATGGTCTGAGCTATTTTCAGGAAGATCACTGAAATGTTGTCAGAATGTGAGTTGGTACGAGTAGCAGAGGGAGCCAGGAGTGCCTGGGAGGACATTGAGCATCTTGGGGAGCTCAGTGCCAGCCACCCTGGGGCAGTGACCACAGCACGGAAGAGGTCCCTGCACAGTGAGCAGGGAAGGAAGTCCGACACTCCTGGACCTGGCAGGGGTGGGGCTGGGTGGTGGGGTGGGTGGAGTGGTCAGGGGGAGGGAGGAGACAGAATAAGGCTGGAGTTCCAGGTCTTGTTGAATAGGAAGAGCTGGTTTTCAGACAGGTGCCAAAGATGATGGGTACAGTTTGTGATACTGTTTTGCTTGAAAGTCCCTCAGTGAAGCATCCTTTGGGGTTAATCAATATCGGTGATGAAGCAGCTTGGAGATGGGTGCTAGGATACCACCTGTCATTTATATTGATGTGAATATTGTCATTCAGATTTCTTCCCAAGCCCTAAACAAGGTCAGCTGTTCTGAGGAAGTTTTAGCAGGAGGTAGAGAAGGCAGCCAAGTGGCGGGAGAGGGAAGGCGGGTGGGGGATGGACATGGACGGGGGAGAAGCAGCGCCTGTGGGGTGCTGAAGGTGAAAAACGGGGGAGAAGAGATGGCCTAGGACCATGGTCGGCAAACTGCGGCTCGCGAGCCACACGAAAGACATTTAGGTTTAAAAACTTTGGCTCTCAAAAGAAATTTCAATTGTGGTACTGTTGATATTTGGCTCTGTTGACTAATGAGTTTGCCAACCACTGGTCTACGATAAAGACACAGAAAGGGAAGTGGGAGTATACCATCTTCTGAAATTATCAGCCTTTTACAATATGTTACCAGTATATTATTACCAAGTAATATACAGGATAAAATATGGACAATATAAAGAGAAATAATACATCCTCCAACCATCGGAATATTACTAGGACATACAGGGTGGGGCAAAAATAGTTGTTCACGTGGAAAATAATACAATAATTAATAAATAATAATACAAAAATAGACTGTGTTTTGCATACTCACAACTGTAAACCTACCTTTGCCACCCCCCCCCCCATTTGTATAATTTTAGCAGTGGTGAGTTTACAGATGATTAAAGTAGTTTACTCTTTGTTTCCTGAGCTTTTTCCTCTTTGAGCATATATTATATGCTTTATGTTTTACACTGTGCTTTACATTTTAATATATGTTTTACAGTATAAATATTTAACAAATTCTATGAACAGGAAGAAACTGTCCCTGCCATAAAGAACTCAAAATTTTTACACACACACACACACACACACACACACACACAATTTATGCTATTGTCCTGTGGCACTTAGAACTTACATTCTAATAAAAACAGATGTGCAAACAATATTTTGGCAAGCAACAGATTCGAAGATTGGGGACTGCCTGTGGCTGATTACACTGCCAGTGTCTCAGAACAAGGGTTTTAAGTTCAAAATGCATGCTAACAGAAATCATTACAATACACAGGCTAGCGTGGAGGGAAAGGCAGGCCTAAAATTTGGATACATTTAAAAGAAAATGTTTCAATGTGTTTATATTCAACCTCAGCCTCAAAGAGGTAACCTTTCAACTTGAGAATCATTTTGGACAACTGTTCTTGAAATTGTCTTGCATATAAAAGCCAATTGGTCATGACTATCGAAAATACGTTACCTTTTTCTTATAGCCAGAGCACGCAGCAAAAGAGAGCTCTCTGGGCGATTTGAGGGGGGAAAAAAAAGTTTTCAGACTGTTTTAATGTGGGAACTGAAGTGCTTTGCTTTTTTTCCTTCCTCTGATTCCTGAGAAAGGTAGATTGCAAATATTTCCTTCAAGGGGGTTTGAAGATTAAGCCCTCCTTGCCTCTATAAAGGGAGCAGTTGGTGTTTATTTGCTGGAGATGTGAGGAAGTTGGGGGGTAAGTGAAGTGACTGGTAAATGCAGTAAGTACATAGGAGCTCCATGAGTCAGAAACCTGCTCCCATAGGGCTCCGGAATGAAGAGATCAGTGGGGCTGGGGGAGGAAGGAAAGGGGCCCGCTCCCTGGCAGGGGTTGGAGGTGGCAAGTCTCCAAAAGGAAGAGCTAGGGACATAGGACCCTAGGCTGGGTTTTCCTCAGCTGTGGCTTTGAAGGGACCAAGGAAAAGGGGCCAGTGGCCTTCTCAGTGATCATGTTATAAACAAACATCCCATAGTTTCCCCCTGCCTTCAAGCCTTGGCCTGCCTTAAGACCCTAGATTGGGAAATAGCCCTGACGTGGAGAGGAAGCCCCAAGAATGACTGAAGTTCCATTTCCGATGTGTCCTGGCAGAGTGGGAGATGGAACTGAAATTAGAAAGCATCCCAGATTATATGTCTTTTTTTTTTCTTTTTTCTTTTTTCACATCTGAGCTTGAGGACTGAAATCCAGTGCAACATTGAATAAAGGGACGATCCAGTGATTTCCAGTTTGGGATGTGCACACATTTGACAATGATCTAAAAGAGCTCAAATATGGCGTGCCTGCCCAGGTCCCACTTTAGCCTGAGGCAATTATCCCAGGGTGGTTGGCCACTGAAGGCTCACAACAGCGACTCTTTCTGGGAAACACCTGCTGTCTAAGGGGGCAGCCTTGCCCTCTTCCTGGAGGTAGCTTGAGTCTAAAGACGAATTGATGCAGAGGTACAAGGACCCAGCCCTTTGCCTCAACTTGTGACAACTCTGAAGGGCCGTCTCAGCTTCAGAGCTCCTAGTGGGATCAGCTGAGGCCTCTATTGTATTATAGTTCAACTTCTACTTCTGCCCAATCTCTCTACCTTCTCTTCCTTGCAAATGTTGATTTCAAGTCTGTTCCCCAGTGACATTCCTATATACAAGTCTCTGTCTCAGAGTCTGAAGGTGTCTGGAGGACGTGTGACTGCCTTATACCTTTCCATTAAAAAAAATACAACAATTTTAATTCTACCCAAAGACAGATACCTCTTTTTTAAAAAATATATATTTTATTGATTTTTTACAGAGAGGAAGGGAGAGGGATAGAGAGCTAGAAACATCGACCAGCTGCATCCTGCACACCCCCTATCGGGGATGTGCCCTCAACCAATGTACATGCCCTTAACCGGAATCGAACCCAGGACCCTTCAGTAGGTAGGCCAACGCTCTATCCACTGAGTCAAACCAGTCAGGGCAGTACCTGGCCTCTTTAGGACAACTGTATAAGAATTGTAAGAAGAGAGGCCCAGATTTTAGATTAGTGCAACTAAATCCCAGTCTGATTTGGCCTAGACCAAGATTTATGATTTTAAATTATTTGTTCAGACAAAACCAGCAAATTAACTTCGTTACCATATTTTCCGGTGTATAAGACGACCCCCTAATTTTACAGTTAAAACATAGGTTTAGGCCTATATTCGCTGTATAAGACTACCTCCCACTTCAAAGAAAAGACTTACTTTGCCATCAAGATCTGCAGGTAATTTTTGTGCAATTTTGGTCTTTTGCCCCCGATTTTCGGTTGACTTTTTTTTCGTTTCAAAAGTCGTCTTATACACCGGAAAATACAGGTCATCATACTGGCGTCACCAACTGGATACAATTTCCCACTTTTACCCGAAGTATCTGCGTAACTACCAAGGACTAAAAGTCATGGGGGAATCTGGGTTGCTTGAATGCTACTGTTCAGCCTCCCAGGGATATTGGACCAAAGACATGATATAATTTGACAATAGTGTTAAATCCACATGCTTGCTGAATATGGGCAGGGATGTGGGGAATGAGTAAACCCATTCAGTTTGGGGCTCTTAGGGCCTGAAATGTGTCCCCCCAAATTCAGCTGTTGTAACCCTCAATGTTGAATAAGACTGATGTCCTTGTAGGAGGAGAAAGGGACACACAGAGGAAAGGCCACATCAGATTCAGGGAAAGGAGAGGTCTCCCCAGAAGCCAGTCCTGTTGGCTCATGGATTTCCTGCCTCCAGGCGTGTGGAAAATAAAATCCTGTCTTTTTAAGCCACTCCGTTTTTGGTGTTTTATTATGCAGCTAATATAGGGACATTGGTTATAAGTTCCAGAAGTCTGTCAATTTACTAGGATGGCTTTGATGAATCAATATAGGAATAATGTCACCATCTATTGTGCCTTTTATTTGCTGCTAGTAAAGGCTTATGGTGTTTGAATGCTCATTTCCTCTTTAGGCTTCTGCTCGTCACTCTTGGGTTGAGCTGCTTACTTGTTAGCTGACTTATGTTAAAGCCAATATTAAGTAAAAGATCAATAATTTTCCAAACAAGTTTAATTTTTCTATCTGTTAAGTGACCTTTTCATTTAAGAAAACATGGAAACTTGTCTTAAAATGTAGACAGAAGAATTACTTCTAGATAATCATCTTCCAAATATTTTGGACATGATTATCACCATGCCTATAAAATCCTATTCTACTCTTCTCATTTTTATCTTACATCATAAAAAAATTTACATTATTTCAAAATGTTGGCAGACATCAGTTGTAATGACTATGTTTTATTGAATCATAACTTATGCCTCTTTTGACATTTTTCAATATCATAGGCAACTCTGCAGTGATTTCTTCATGCACAGAGCTCTTTCAGTATTTAGAATTATTCTACAGGATATAGCCTCAGGACTGAGTTTACTAAGACAAAGGTTATGACCTTTTGAATGACTCTTGATATCCATTGCCAAATGGCTCTCCAGGAGTTGTAAGATGTGGGCATCCACTAACAAAGTGTTTCTCTGAAATGAAATTATGCTTTCACTTGTGTTCCTTCCAGTGCATACCGATGGCATTTTTTTTCCTTTTCATTTTTCCCCCCATTGACCTCCTATATTACCTAATTATCCCTCCACTGGGGCACTCCTTTGGGCAAAGGCATTGCATTCATAAATGATCTCTTCAAAAAAGTAAGAACATTCCCTAGGAATCCTTATCATGCATAGGCATGGCCCAGCTCATTTGTTTTCTGAGCAGATGAGCACACGTGGCCCAGGTTTTGACTGGGGGGCAGGAGAGAGAGCGAGAGAGGAAGGGACTGGATCCTGAGTTGCCATCTGAAGGGGTGGTTGGGCGGTGCAGGGGATGGTGCAGTGGGTCCTGGGTAAATGGGAGAGTGAAAATGGATTCTGAAAAGTCAAGTTTGAAAAGATATCAAAAGAACCGATGTAACCTTTATTACAGTCTCGATCCAGAACAGATCTGTCCCTAAGACGCACGAGGAGTCAGTGCAGTTACAGAAACTGGTCTGGAGGGAGGGAGGGAGCTGAAATTGGGTTCTCCTGCCATGGCCTGCTGATTAGGAGCCCTGGAGAAAGTCACTTCATCTCTGCCCCCTAGTTTCCTCATTGGTCAAGAAAAATACAAAAGAAAAAAAAAAAAAAAAAGAACACACTCAGCCTACTTTATAATGCTGGGAACAGAGTTCAAACTTGGTAATTAATATTCAGGTGCACCATGCCTGGGCCACGGGGTGCAGGAGGTCTGTGATCATGAGCCCATAGGAACGGAGGGGAGAGAAGGTCCTCTATAAGCTTTGCAGGGTGGTGAGAAAACATAAGATGCCCTCACCCCGTCCTCAGCTCAGTATGACACATCAGTCAGCAAACACTGTTCTGCTTTCTTTTGTTCAGAACCAAACCCCAAATTCTCCCACGAGCAATAATCTGGCTTCCTTGTGACGAGAATAATTTTAATTAGGAGAAAGTCCTGCTGCGCCTGAATATTTTCTTTCTTGTGTGTGTGTTTTTTTTTTAATCCAAAACTCATATATTCAAATGAACTACTAAAGCAAAAAAACAAAATCTCCTGATAAATTAATAATAACTAAGTTTAATCAGATAGTGTGATCCCGGGTTGTGTGTGTCTGTGTTTAAGCTTTCTCACAATTATGGACGTTCTGCATGTACAATTTAAAAAGTACAAAAAAAAGTATTGAGAACCAATATCACATCTCCCAAAGGCAACCATCATTAATAACTGCGGTTACTTCCTTCCAGTATTTTCTCTATTCGGTTTTAAATCACCAGTTTGGTCTTTAGGCAACAGAGTGAAATAGAGGCAGTATTTTATTGTGGCGTCTGTGCTGTCTGGGACTATGCCACCTGGGAGTTATGCCCTCTGAGGAGGTTACCTAGTTTCTCTGTGCCTCGCTTTCCTCCTCCATAAAATGGAGCCAGTGATACCTGCTTTCCAAGTCAGGATTCATAAAAAATAATATCCACTGGTCGGTTCGCAGGAACTGCAGTGCACAAAAAACAATAGGCCACCTCAGAAAACAAGCCAGAGTTTAAATTATTTATAAGCAATGTAGCAAATAATGTTTGCGTGTAATAGATAATAGTGCTCGCGCACACAACTAGCAAATGTGCGCATGGGATGCTTTGTAAGCAATGATAATCCTATTGTAAACGTTCAATAACTCCATCAGTTCTGGAAGGGCCATCGCCATGCTGGACCGCTGGGGTCAGAGGCTCAGCTGCCTCCCCCTCAGGAGGTGGTGGTCTGACAGTGAGCGATGTCACCCTGTCAGTGCTCAGGGCGTGTTAGAAACGTAAATTTTATTTGTGTAAGATTTAGCCCCTGCTTCCTTCTAAACCAATTAAAGGGCACAGATGTTTCAATACAATTTAAAATAAGGCACAGCCGAAACCAGTTTGGCTCAGTGGGTAGAGCGTCAGCCTGCAGACTGAAGGGTCCCGGGTTCAATTCTGGTCAAGGGCATCTGCCTTGGTTGCGGGCACATCCCCAGTAGGGGATGTGCAAGAGGCAGCTGATCAATGACTCTCTCTCATTGATGTTTCTAATTCTTTATCTCTCTCCCTTCCTCTCTGTAAAAAATCAATAATATATATTTTTAATAAATCAATAAAATATATTTTTAATTAATTAATTAATTAAGGCACAGAGGAATGACATCAGACAGAATCATTCCCCCTGATTTTAGTGTTTATTGAGCACCTACTATGTGCTGGGAGCACTCTATAGGGAACTACGAGAAGGGGGCACCCAGGTTAGGAGCCAGATTTTCAGCATGACCTCCAGAGCCCCTGTATAGAAAGAACCACGCAGGTTGCTTCCACAAAGTGAAGGAAAAAAAGATCGCTTATTCCCTGCCTGGGGCCCCTCCTCATGCAGGACGTCTGGGGGTCTCCACTGTCCGCCACCTCTCTGGCTGCTGGGCATGCATGCTGGGGTTTGAGAACCTGCAGAGAGGACACAGAGTTAGCAACAACTCATTCTGCGGTCATGTTCATGTCCTCAGCAACTCAGCAGGAGCTGGGAGGCCAAGCACGGGGACTTAGGAGCCAACAGACCCGTAGGCAATTGCTGACCAACAGAGCGTCTGCCTGAGCCTGTCCGTCTCTGGGCCTCGGTTTCTTCTGTGCAGAGGCTCCATGCTGCCACCCCAGAGTGGAGTTGCCTTAAGTGAAAAGACGGTTCTGTAGGAAGATGCTTAGCGCGCTGCCTCATTCAAAGGAGGTACTTGAAAAGTGACACCTCAGCCTTGGCCCTCCGTGGGCATCAGGCAGATCCCCGAGGCACCACAGACATGTCTGGGGCCAAGGTCATCTGAGGCTTCGACACCAACTCTGCCCTGGGAGCCTGGCCATTGGCCCACTGCAGCTAAGGGCTGCCTTCACTGCGAGCCAGCTGGGGAGAAAGAGGGCTTGCTCTCTCCTTCCCTCCTGCCTGCTCTCCCTCCCCACCCTCCTCTCTCTGTCCCGGTTTAGTGGAAATGACACCGCGCCCCGAGGACTGCAGCAGGAACCTGTTACCAGTGTGTCAGAGCCCGCAGCGGCAGATGGATGCAGCCCGCAGCCTCTCGCTGCATCTGGGATGTCTTCATCAGTCCTCCCAGGACCCCGCACAAGGCTGCTGGCACAGGCGGGAGGACGGATAAACATTCAGTGGAAGGTGCCGCCTTCAGAGGGGCTTTTATGGGCTTGGCTGCATGGGGATGATTTAATGGCAGTCGAGAGGCAGGTAATTAGGAGCAAGCCGCCCTGATCACCCCTGTACACGGCCCCGGATCGCTCCCCAGCACTCCCGAAGCCTTGTTTGCTTTCTCGAGGCAGAAACCCCGGCCGGCCGCGCCTTGCCAGCTGTTGCTAAGCTCTGCCAGCGTGCTCCTGAATGGATCTCTGCCCGGCTGCGCCGGCCCCACCCGCCTGATGGCCTTTATCTGGCTGGTGCAGGAGCCGCTCCGCACCACGCGGCTGCTGGCCTCCGAGGGTCAGACACGGGACCATCGCCACCGAACAAAACGAGGGGCTGTCACCTTCGGGGGAGACTGATAAGCAGTTGGCAGACAGGCCAACGGGGAAGGGAAGGTGCCAGCAGCCGGCAATCTGCAAAGGCCGTAAATATGTTCCGCTCTCAGCGGGGAGACGGGCAATATAGGCACCGAGAGGCCTTTGTTTAATGAGCTGTCAGAAAGCAGGCATGAAATTATGTTGGGAAACATGTGCGAGCTGCGGGGACCGCGCGGGGCCTGCAAATGGCCCCGTCCTCGCGGTGGATGTTCCGCGCATCTTATCAGTCTGAGCGCCGTCAGAGGGCGAGCGCCATCATTAGCAAACTAATGGTGTTTGAAAGCTACAAATCTCTCTCTCCTCTCCAGTTTTGACTTAAATGGATTAGGGGCTGGGGGTGAATCCTAATGTTTTTTTCTTCTTCTTCTTTCCTTGAGATTTTGGTAAACACGCAAATTGGAAGAGAACCAAAAACGAACCACAAAGAGAATGTCTCCGGATGCACAGACGGAATGGTTCTATTTGAAGAACAACCAGCTCGGAACAACCGGCTCATCTTCCTTCCAATTCTGTCGAGACTGTGTTTGGAGAAACCTAATGTACCTCCAGCCAGCCTTTTATTTCAATCAAGCCCGTAAAAGAAAGCGTGCATTTAAAATAGGCTGCTCTCTTATTCTCCGAGCATTTGAGTTAGGGGGCAGGTATCATACACCTTCTACCACATCAGCTATCAAATGTAGGAAATAATTTTCTAAAGACTTGAAAAAAAATTCGTGTGGGTCACGTGACGCTGGTGTTTATTTCTATAAAGGGTGGAGGTTAGAGATTTAAAAACCTGGCGAGGCCCAGCGGCATCACCGATCCAGAGCCTCAGTTGCTGGTTTCTGAAATGAGGCCTGGGGCCTCGGCGGCCATAGGATGGATCTTTTCCCTTCAGGGCACCACAAACCTGCGTGTCCTGCCTCTAGTCAAAGCAGGCAGCCGGAAACGACTTGTGTGAAACCGCTTTCCCCTTAAAAGGCCTGAGACTAAAGCCGGAGCTGCTTTGGGTAAGGCGGCCATCTTAGCGGGGATGGTCCTTCGGGACCCACATTGTCTGTGGATTGAGCAGTGACAAGCTGCTCTCCTCTAATTTTGGAAAAGGAGGAGGAAAAGCTCTGAGCAGTAAGTAGTGAAGTTAGATTAAAAAGGTAAAGGGACAAAGGTCAGGGAAACATACAATGAAGTAAAAAGACAGCTAGGAATCAAAATGGGCCTTCGGGTGCACAGCAAACAGTGATGACTGACATACACACAACAGACTGTTTTCTGATTCTTCGTGCTCTCGCCCATTTGCAAGTGAGAAGTAGGAGGCGGTGCATCTGAAGTCGCTTTGCCAATACAAGTACGAGCCAGCAATGGGCCCAGCTCCTGGCACCTGTGTCCCACCTTCATCCCCACCCAGAATAATCTCCTCTGAAAGCATCTTTAGTTCCTCTCTCTCAGGCTTCCGCAAAGATTCTGAGCACAGTGCCTGATATGTACTGGGTGCTCATTCTGAGTCTCACGTGGCAGGGAGAGCGAGCTTTAGTCCACCGAGGAGGGAAAAGAGGAGACGAAAACAAATTGGAAAGAGGACAAGCATGCCCAGGGCACGTGCTGTGCCCAGAATAAGGTCTAGGAGCAAAGGAAACCATCAGCAAAATGAAAAGGCAACCTAAAGAATGGGAGATATTATTAGAAAATCATATATCTGATAATGGGCTAATATATAAAATATATAAAGTATTCATACAATTCAAAAGCAAAAACAAAAAACCACCAAACAACCTGACTAAAAAATGGGGAGAAGATCTGAATAGGTACTTTTCCAAAGAAGACATACCAATTGCCAACAGGTACACAAAAAGGTGCTCAACATCGCTAGCCATCAGGAAAATGCAAATGAAAATCGCGTTATCACCTCACACATATGTTAGAATGGCTATCATCAAAAAGACCAGAGAACATGTGTTGGCGAGGATATAGAGAAAAGGGAACCTTTATGCACTCTATATCTCCATTTCGATGTCTAGTGGATGTCTCAAATATATCATGTCCCAAACTGAACTCCTGATCTTCTTCACCTCCAGAGCCTGCTGTACTCATAGCCTTACCCATCCCAGCCAATGGTGGCACTGCCCTGGTGCCCAGCAGGCCTTCGGTAATGAGGAAGCATGGATTTCTGTGCCTCGGTGAGTATTTACTGTCGTTAAAGCAAAGGTTTACTTGTGGTCAGGAAAGGGTGGGGATTCCATGTTATAAATCCTTTAAAGCATGAACTAACCTTCATACAGAGGGTCATTATATTACCTCTTTTCAAGTTCTGTCATATTGTAACCTGCAGAAGACCTCATCCTCGTACAGTTAGGGACGATTCTCTTTCCTAATGAAAGTCAGATGGTTGGCTTGCAGGTTTCCCCCCTTTTTCCTCGGCTGCCTCTTAACAGCTGTGGTGCATTGCCAATGAGTTATCAGTGGACAGACAAGAGATTCCTTTATGATGTTAAATGACATATTACAGTGTTTCTTCTACAAACTATAAAAGCTGAACATCACGGACAATATTAAATCTTGTGCAAGAGTTGTTCTTTTTAAAAAATACATGTTGATTTCTAAAATATAGCTGCACAATGGTTTTTTTTGGCCGCCTTCCTAACATGTGCTCTATTTCATGAGAAATGTTTTCATAGAATTGGATCATCTCCTTTGGTCTTAAATTTTTAGACAACAAATAAAAACAGCAAAAAAAGGAAAAATTGTATTATGACCTTAAATGCTGGAATGAGGAACCATTATTAAGCAGCAGTTAATTTTAATTTTAAAATAAGGTCTACCCATGTAATAATTGATTCAGACAAGAGTCCTCAACATATGCTAAGCCACTTGATAATAGACTGTGTGGTCTCAAATTATCTTCAAATAAATTACTTTTTAGTAATTGCAAGGAGTGATTAGAAGGCCAGCACCTAACCAAGTAGTCCAAATCAGCATCAGTAATCAGATATATTGTCTTTATGCCTCCCGATCTGATGGAGAAGCATGTAGCACCACCTATTTAGTGGTCAAGAATCTTTAACTTGAATGTAATCATGAGGAAACAAAAGCAAAATCCAGCAGTAATGATTCTATGGTTAAGTAGGGTTGTATAGGGAAAAGTCCTTGTAAGAAAACACACTTAGGGTTGAAGGATCCTAAGAAACCCACTTTCCTTTGGTCTTGTCCAACTTTTTCCTCTGGTTCACAATTGTGTTTTTTGTTTTTGTTTTTAAATATATTTTATTGATCTTTAACAGAGAGGAAGGAAGAGAGACAGAAAGCTAGAAACATTGATGAGAGAGAAACATCGACCAGCTGTCTCCTGCACACCCCCTACCAGGGATGTGCCCGCAACTAATGTACCGTACATGCCCTTAACCGGAATCGAACCTGGGATCCTTCAGTCTGCAGACCGACTCTCTATCCACTGAGCCAAACCGGTTTCGACTGGTTCACAATTGTTTATTTGGATTCCAGATGTTCTCACAGAGGGAAAACTGACCCTTTAAGTCATGCTCCATGGGGTTACACTGAAATAATGCATGTTAGGACAGACACCCTAAAGCCCTCAAGCCATAGGCAGACATTGGGGCATAATCACTCCTCTGCCATATCATGGAATGGATGCCAAGGGAATGTCGTTTTTTAAAAATATATTGATTTTTCATAGAGAGTAAAGGAGGAGGATGGAGAGTTAGAAACATCGATCAGCTGCCTCCTGCACACCTCCTACTGGGGAGGTGCCCGCAACCAAGGTACATGCCCTTGACCGGAATCGAACCTGGGACCTTTCAATCTGCAGACCGATGCTCTATTCACTGAGCCAAACCAGTTAGGGCGGGAATGTCCATTTTTGTTGAAAGAATAAATGATCTCTTTCAGCAAGAGCTTTTGCCTGACAAGTGTCCTCGGGCTGAGGAAGATGGTGCCCACAGCACTCTACTCTCTCATCACACTTCCCTTCCCCTTCTCCTCAATACTGTACCTCTGAAAGCCCCCGAGAACCCCATTTCTTCTGCGACTCTGACAACATCCCCTGAAACACTGATTTTCAGTCTGTTACCTATTACTATTAGCAACAGGGCTATGATAATAGCTTCCTTCTGTGCAACGAGCATGTTGTATATACATCATGCTTCAATCAGGGAGGGAGGGTGAAGCTCATCAGCTGCCTTTTCTAGATGCAGACACTAAAAGACAAGGAGGTGACACGGCTTGCCCAGGTCCCTCTGAAGCTTTCGATGATGCTGTGTTTGCTGACTGAGACTTGCTGCCTGTCCATCACAGGCTCAATTTGGGATCTGAAAATAGGCAGCGTGTGCTCTTAGGAGTCAGGAGACCCTTCTTTCAGCCTCTTTGGAGATGATCTTGTCATGCAGTGAGCTAGAAAAGCAAGTCTAGGGTAAACAGCATCGCAAGTACACTCCTCAGACTTACATCAGCTGCTGAGAACAAAGGAGACCTACTGGCTTATAAAGGGCACACCCTCCCCGCCTTGCAAACTGGTCACCTGGTCACACATCACTTGATACTCCGAGCACACTTCACGGTTTTCCGTTCTATTCTCCCAAGTAGCCTAACTACAGGGATGGCAATAAATAACATGCAAAGGAAATTCAGAGTCAACTAGAGGGGTTAAACAACTGCTTTGAAATAAGGAGGCAAATGTTTTAATTTATTAAGAATTAGCAACTACTTTTATCTGACTTCCACTGGATGAAAATTAAGAACCAAAAGTTATCCATCTGTCCTGTCCCTCTTTTTTTTTTTTTTCTTCTCTTTTGGCAGAAGTAATGAGTAGGAGGGTTTAGCTTTGTCAGATAATACTAGTAGAATATTTATTTTTTTTACTCAAAATTCAAAAACAATATATAATGTACAGTATAGATATGCAGCTGTTGGATGTTGATGACATGACATAGTAACATACATAATGTAGAAAAAGTACATCTACAATTTCAAGGGTGTTTTCTCTGTACATGAACACAATCCTATTAGGATACCTATAATAGGCCCTGATATTAGGACTCCCGGTTTACATTAAATTAGCTTCATATTGCATGAGCCTTATATTAAATGAGTTTAATTCGATAACTGGTTAAAAACTGAGACCGAAAGAAATTGACTTGCATGTTAAAGCACCTCCATTCCACTCATTACTCTGCCTCCCACTCTGTGATCTTGGACAAAAAGTCTAACTTTCCTTTGTCTCTGATTTCTCACCTATAAACCACAGTGATCAAAAATATTAATGCCCATCTCCCTACTTCTAATGTTTACATCTGCATGTGGACTGGAATTATCACATGGAAGCAACTTCTAAGGATCCCAACTCTTTCTTTCAGTTGATTTGAGACTTAAAAAAAGATTAAAATTAACTGCTGAGCTTACTCAAAATTTCTTGAGCAAAAAGGAACTTTTATTTAAAAAAGAACTTATTAGGGAAATGTGAACAGCTTGGTTTATTCTCTTTTTGCTCAACTTTTAAAACAATAGCAATGTCTGGTCCAGTGTGGCTTAGTGGTTGAGCTTTGACCTATGAACCCGGAGGTCATGGTTTGATTCCTGGTCAGGGCACATGCCCGGGTTGAGGGCTCCACACAGTGGGGGGTGTTCAGGGGGCAGCCAATCAATGATTCTTTCTCATCATTAGTGTTTCTGTCTCTCTCTCCCTCTCCCTTCTTCTCTGAAATCAATAAATACATTTAAAAAGAAAAAAAATAATAGAAATACTTAAAATACTTATTAGCATTTATTAAGTAGTTACTATTTGGCTGGTACTCTAAATGCTCATGCTTTACATATGCCGTTTCATTTATCTTTGCAACATATACATGAGGGATATGATATCTATATATATCTATATCTCTATATCTCTATATCTATATCTATCTATATATCTATCTATATATCTATCTAAAATTTCCCTTAATAAATGAAAAACCTAAAGCTTAGAACATTAAATGGCTTTTAGCAGACCACACAGCAGTTTAAAATCTAAGTTCATCTGATGGTGGAACATTCACTAACAATGATTATATCAGTATGAAGGGCCTTATTCTTCAGGAAAAAAAATACTAGTAAATAAATATTAAAATGTGAACAGTAACCCAGGCAATGTAAGTAAAAAGTTAACACTCAAGCTAACATTCCATTATATATATATATATATATATATATATATATATATATATATATATATACTTTCAGCAGTCATTTTTTTCCATTTGATGTTAAAGTTATTTTTACAGTGATAGGAGAGGAAACTAAAGTGATATTTTGTGTGCTTCAAGTAGAAAAAAAGGGGGCAATGGCTGAATCCAGATTCCATTCTGCCGCAGCCAATCCTTTACAGAAATGGGTTGTAATATAAATGAATGTAGTCTTGTACTAGACAGAAACATATATAGTCTTTAAAGTTATTCAATTTATATTGCTACTCAGTTGTTAAAGTGTTGGTGAATGTAGCATGTATATAAATATGACACCAATGACAGCTATAAAGATAAGCCTCTTATGTTGTAACTTCCCAATTTAAGCACACGAGACCAAATTTGGAGAATAAATCATGATAACGGGTAGCCACTACATTTATATGAAAATGAATAAATGTCTTATGCTATCAGTTTATTAACCTATAATGAGTAGATACTTTATCATCACCTTGTAGGTTTTTTGAAATACGTTGGCACAGTTGTGTGATAGATAATGCAGACTCATCTGGTTGCTAAGAAATTAATTTTATTACCTAAGAAATTGATTTTCCCAGCACTCAATAGTAGATTGGACTGAAAGAATGTGTGACCGCCCCGACACAGGAGCCAGTATGTGACAAACCCAGAGAAAGGACTCTCCCTCTATCTGGGGGAGAGAGGAGGGAGTGAAGATTTTATAGAGGCAGCGAGGGGGGTTAAAGGCAACAAGCGCCCTCTGGGCAAAGGGAGCAGGAGCCTCAGGAGCAAGTTCCCAGGATTCCTCCGTGAAGCAGATACCATGGGAATGCTTCCTCACCTAGTGCATTGTGGGCGGCCATTTCTGCAGCATGATATGAGGGTCAATACAAGATCCTCAGGTCCTGTGTCTGCCACTAGACCTACTCTGTCGCTTCATTATTTTGGATTTGCTCAGAGATGAAGGCGTTAATTTGAGCAAGGTCTACAGTGCAAATACAGAGTTTGGGAAACAAGAAGATTATCCAAAAAAATGACCCCAGTACATTGTCTGGGTTACATGGCAACACGCTAGCTGAGACGGTGAGTCGCCTTCCCCCCAGCTGGACTCTCACATCTCTAACATCCGATACCTCAGTACAACTGGCACCTGAGCTTAGCATTACCTGTGCAAGAACTCCCTCAGATTCACTGTAGTGACAGGGACATAACAGGGGGATGGTCCCTGTCTGGGAACACAGTCTCCATAACCCCCAGCTCACTCCTTGCACCTGCTGACCCTCCTGCCCACACATCCCGCCAGGAAGTCCTCTTCTTACTGGAATCCAAGATGCTGAAAGCCGGATTTGTGCTCCCGGTCCCATTTATAGGACATTATAGAGCACAGTTCATGCGTTTCTTTCTACCTATATTTTCTCTTATATTCTTTCCATTTTCATCTTTTGGCCTATTATTTTTATATTCATTTTGGAATGTGGTGGGATAAAAATGAACAAAATGCATGTTATATAGGAGAAGGAAGAGGCTCCCGTTACATTTCTGGGGGAGGGAAAAGCCCTCACCCCAACCTCCCGGTGCTTCTAGCCGCATTACAGCCCGGAGGGTGCAGGGAGGGCTGCTGTGCTGGGTGCCCGAGAACACGAAGACCAGGGCGTTTGGAGAAGAGCAACAGTCACACTGTGTTCATTTCCATGCACATAGTAGGTGCCCCATGAAAGCTTGATGAATGACTCGAATGACTTCCTTAGAAGAATCTGCTCTGCAAAACACAAAAGGAAGGAAGATTGGGAGGAGAGCTGGCTTCCCCTTCCCATCTGCATCACACTCAGCGAGCTCCCAGCAGGTGCAGCAGCCTCGCCACCTACAACACCAGCCGGCCTGGCCTTCGGGGTGACTAGCCAAATGGGCCAGTTGTGAGAGCGCAGACCATTAACCAAGAGGATGGCCCACGGCGCCTCCTCACCCGTGGCCCCATGAGAGGGATTCATGGGAACCAACCTCCCACGTCTGGATTGTTTGTCATGCCATGAAAACCATAGCCAGAGGCCTCTTTCAGAAGATGTCCTGTCCATGTCCCCGAGACGCCGGGGGAAGCTGG
Source organism: Pipistrellus hanaki (assembly GCF_964339955.1). NCBI lineage: Eukaryota > Metazoa > Chordata > Mammalia > Chiroptera > Vespertilionidae > Pipistrellus > Pipistrellus hanaki. Next base: position 5,580,204 of record NC_140512.1, read on the forward strand.
GGAAGCAGAGCCCTGGCCCTGCGCCGCCCGGCTCAGGCACACTCCGCCTCGGCTCGCCGGGTCAGCCGGAGTCAGCTGCTGAAGAGCAGGCGGAGGTCACTGCGAACCACAACCTCTGCCCAGAGGCCTTCCAGGCCGCGGCTCCTGGCATCCATCCACGTCCGTCCAGACGGATCTGCGGGCAGCGTGGACACCATCTCCCTCTGCCCTGTAACCGCTCGAAGCTCTCAGCATCCCCATCTTCGGCCGCTCAGGTCCGCTCGCGTCCGTCAGCGGCTCCAATTAGGGGATCAGAAAAGAAATGGGTAAGGCTTCTCCCGCATGGCTCTGGAGCAAGACATGAACGGCACAGATCACGCTAATAGATTTCCCCCGGTCTCTGAACGAGGAGCCAGCAGGCACAAAGTGCCCATTAAAGGGCAAGCTGCCATCAAGACAGTGCGGCCACACGCCCGCCCTGGAGCCACTTTGCTTGCTGAGCTTCTAATCTTTATTTTATCACCGGCACACAAGGTCCGTGGTGAGCCAGAGAAATTATCTTCAGTCCTCGATCTGCCATTCCCCCCGGGCCCTCCCCTTTGCAAAGATTCTCGGTGAGGCGATGTCCAGAAAAGGATCTGAGCAGCCGGGCCAATTAGCACTGACCTCCAGCCCGCAGCGCACAGGGGCCGGGCTGTGGATGAGGGGAGATGGGTTATCACCATGTAACCACAACCCGCAGCGCCAACCGTGTCTCTTCCGGGCAGTTAGTCCTCACATAAATAGCAGCTTTACATCCTAGGACGAAAGGGTAGAGAGAAGAGGCCCCCAAATGGTGACCCAAACTCTCTCCCCAATTTGCTCACAAGATGGCGCCTCCTTAACTCTTCTGGGGAAGCAGGAACAAAAAGCAAAAACATTTATTGGTAAGCATATTAGCTGCTATTCTGAGTAATATACCTTCTCAGATGTTAACAGTTAACCAGCTATAACCAAAAATGCTCTCTCCTTAGACTAAGTGTTCTGCTGGTGGTCAGGGCTTGACACGTCTCAGCTGGGCTTGCTCATGTTTTTGTAATGAGCCCGCCCAGCTGACAGGGGTCACTGGTCTGGAATGGCCTCAGCAAGAATGACTCAACAGTTGCTCCCATTTGGTCTCTCATCCTGTGGCAGGCCATCCCAGGCTTGCCCTTGGCCATAGTAGTTCAGATTTTATTTTAATACTAGAGGCCCAGCACAAGAAATAGTGTTTGGGGCAGGGTCCCTAGGCCTAGCCTGTGATCAGGGCCCTCTTTTACCTGCTTGCCAGTCCCCAGTCCCACCCTGCCACCATCACCCATCCTGGTTCCCTATTGTCCATCCAGTATTCAGAGCCTGCAGGCTGGGGGGAGGGACTGAGAGGTGGCCCATGCACCTCATAGTGACCGATCAATTGGTCATTCTGGTCGTGATGCCATTATGGTCACTGGCCTTTTATTATATAGGATAACTTGTGAGAGCTTGCATAATTACAAATGATATAAAGAATGAAAACAAAATCAAATGAGTATTAAAATGGAGTGTGGGAAAATTGGGAAAAACATAAAAGAAAAACAACAACATCAATCGTAAGGTTAGATATAAAAATCAGATCTTTCATTTGCTAGTGTATGTAAGTCATACACTTTGCTACCAGCATCAGCCTGCAAATTTGAGCTAGAGCTTCCTGAAATGGAGAAAATAGGCAAACTGGTTAATGACGCCATGAGGGAACAGCTTCTCCTTTAACCTGTGTGCCCATTGATACTCATAACAGCTCCTGTGTTTTGACCACTTACTCCAGGCAGATGGGTTTGATTTCTTTCCCTGCATTGCTAAGTAGAGCTTGTTGCCTTCTGGAGGCGGCACTTGATATATCCAGTGGTGAGCGGTGGTAAGATTTAACAGGATGAGAAGCCTCACAAGCCTTGAGTGGTATGTTTTCATTACGCACCAAAGTTTTGATGACATAACAGAGAGCACATTTGGAAGCCATGCAAGTTGTTGGGCTATTGAGAAACTACCTTATAAATTGCAGCACCGGAGATCCAATGGTCTCTGGCGGTTAAAGAAAGGCCAGGGCTGAAGATGGAGATGTGCTAAGGAAGAGAGAAAGAGGAACACAGAGCCATGAACAAACCCGCCTCCTGATCCAGCCCTCTTGAGCTCTCTGTCTTCTGATCCTGAGCATTGCTGGAGTCTTTGCTAAATACCGTCTTGCTCTTCCAAGGAGGAGGGGAACCGAGTAAACACCAACCCCAAGCCTAGAGGAAGGTGAGCTCCACCAGGACTTTATTTTCTGAGAACAGGGGAGAAACCGTTCCTGTGAAAAAAAGGAAATGGTCTGGTCTAGAAGAAGAGGAAATACATGATACATAGGCAAAAACAAGAGGTATTTATTACAGTCCTATGCCATTTGTATCCCATTTTCTTTTTCTTTTAACTTTAAAAAATATATATGTTTCTTTATTGATTTCAGAGATGAAGGGAGAAGGAGAGAGAGATAGAAACATCAATGATGCGAGAGAATCATTGATTGGCTGCCTCCTGCACACCCCCTACTGGGGATTGAGCCCACAATCCAGGCATGTGCCCTTGGCCAGAATTGAACCTGGGACCCTTCAGTCCGCAGGCTCTATCCACTGAGCCAAGGACCATATTCCATTTTCTAATTGAAGAAATTGAGACTTTGCAAGATTAAGTAGGAAGCCCCAGATCATGCAGTGATAACTCAAATTCAAATTCAAGTCTGATTGCAAAAATTACTTGCTGCACTCAGATGCTTGCTGTACATTCCTATTACTAATCTAATAATCTCAGTGTATGACAAAAAAAAACTGTAGCATAACTGTAGCATGAGCTTTTGAATATTTAAAGAAAAAAGTTAGATCTACAGCATTTTTTAATATTTCATAAATGTTGATGAAAAAGATAACTAAATATGATATGAGCCCCCAAACTATCTAAATCTTTCTACAAATGGAAAGAAAAAAACAGTGAATTTTTTTTTAAGTTCATGATCCCTTTAGAAAAATTAAATGGTGAAAATGAGTTAATTGATAAATACAAATTCCTTTTTGGAAGGGACACAGATTTAATATAAAATAATTGCCTCTTTATGACTGATTTATCTTAAGCCTGACGGCATTTAAATTATGTCTTGCCCTTATTCAGACCTTATCTAGGGAAATAAATGAACCTTTCATTCTGGAAGGAAAGAGAATGGAGAATGCCCCACGAGGAAACAGAAGAAATAGTCTGAGTTCTTAAAAGATGGATTGAGATCCTTTCCCTCCTCCTGGTTGGTGAGGAAGACATCCATATCCCACTGCAATAAATCTCCATTCACTTATAGAGCAGTCCCTCTAATGTCGGCCTATTAGGAGTGCCCTCGCCACCCCCAGAGCCCGCCAACGCTGTCGTGTCCATTCCGAGGCTCCTCTGGGGGTCCGAGGGGCCGTCCTCTCCCCCAGTGCCCATGGAGAGAGCATGTCAATGGCTGTCTATAAGACAGGGTGCAGCCTGCTCTACTCCTAAGACTCCATTCTCATGCTGTGCATTTTCCTTTGAAGTAAAATATGTGACATTCTAAACCTTGGGCCCTTCTCCCTAGGCAGAGGGAAAGCAAACACTGAGACAATTGCTCACATCCTTCAAGGCCAATAGTTCCAACTGAGGCCCAGAGGGTGGATAGGGGTGGGGGGGGGAGAAGAGGGGGAAGGTAAGGGGAAGGAGCAGAATGCCTCAGGTACTCTGCCTCTTCACCTAAATCATCCAATTATCGGATAATTGCCGATGCACCCCTTGGCAGGCATGGACCTAGAAAAGTATATATTTTCAGTTGGATGGGTTCAATTGTCTCATAAAATTACATTGTACAGAATAGAGGCTAGGCACTCAGCCTTGTCAAATTTGGGGAGCACTCGGGCAAAATCTCTTTCCTTCCCTTTGTGAGTCTTTTACAAATATGCAGTTCAGGGACAAGTCTCAGAGGGACAATAGATGGCACATCCCAAGCTGGGCAGGCAGTTGTTGTAACCACCATGGACGTCATTGGTGACCTTGATCAGAGCAATTTCCACAGAGAGGTGGGGACGAAATCCTGGCTGGAGTGGATTCCAAAGAGAATGGGAGGTGCTGGAATGGACCCTGGGAAAAGAGGCATCACTTTCAAGGAGTTTCGCTGTAATGGAGGGCAGAGAAATCAGGCCACAACCAGGGAATGCTCTGAGATCAAGAATGTCCTTGCTTTGTTTTACAGTAGGCTGTACATTGATGGGAACAACCCTGTTGAGGTTGATATGTAGAGAAAATCTGATGCTCGAGTAGGAAGAGGACATCGCTGGAGCTGCACCCTTGAGAAGAGAAAGAATAAGACGCAGTGCACAAGTGAGTGACCTTGGACCATCACTCATCCTCACCAGAGGGCACACGGCCCGCACAAAGGAGGTACAGGGAGATGGGAGGATGTGGTGATCAGTGCCTATGAAGGTTCTCTTCTGATTGCTTCCATTGATTAGAAATAGAAAATAAGGTATTCAGCTAAGATAAGGGCAGGGAAGGAGCACTGAAGTTTGAGGGAAAGAAATGAAGTAGTCATCTAGTTGAGGGGCAGAAGGGATGGCCTACATGGACCACCCTGGAAAGCCTGTTTCTGGATTGGGAAATGATAAACTTAAACATGACCCCACAGACTCTGGCTGCCAGAGGAAGCTTTGCGTTCTGATTGGAATTGTCAAGTGGTGATGAAATAATGCCTGGCACAGAGTGCAGGAAGGTCCACAGGAGGTAGGGTTAGCCCCTGCCCACAGTCATTCAAATATTAAGTCATCCATAAAACAAAAGTATCATCAATGAAATAAAATAAAGACAGTCTCCCTAACAAGGGTGGACCTGAAACTAGAACCTTTGGGAGATGCATTAAAAAGCATTTGAAGGGCTTGAGGAAAAATCATTTCAAGTCGAGAAGCCAAAAGATAAGGAAGGCAGCTTCCGAAGGAAGAAACATAATCTAAATCAGAATGCTGTTTAAATGCTGGGGGAACAAGCCCATCAAGAATATTTTTACAGTATAATTTTGGAAGTGCGGAAGACATACATATTTAAAGCAGCATTTATAAATAAACTTTTAAACAGGGGTTTTGACCCGACTTGCTCACTCCCCTAGGACAGCATTCAGGGGGTCTGCACTCCCGGGATTTGCACACCAAGTGTTGTATGTATATGAGTACATGCATATTTCTTCACGTGAGTAAATAAACGGCCATTGAATTCTCAAAATAGACTCTGATTTTAAAATAATCTTGACTTCCTATAAAAAAAAATGATCTTCATCAGAAAGTGTATTTTAGGGACAGAATATTTAGATCAGAAAATTTCTAAAATGAAGATTTAGGAACAGCTTGGGCAATGGGAAACACAACGGCCCAGGAATCAAGAGCTGGGATTCTACCCTGTTTCCCCGAAAATAAGACAGTGTCTTATATTAATTTTTTTCTCCCAAAGTTGCGCTAGGTCTTATTTTCAGGGGATGTCTTATTTTGGGGGAAACACGGTAGCTCTAGTCTTGCTTCTAACAAGCTGTTTGATAAGAGACAAATCCTCATTGATTAGGACATCGGCTCCCTCCCCTGGGAAAGAGTGGAGTGGAGATGCACTGTCACCGAGGCCTCTTCCAGCTCTCACATGGTAAGGAAGGTTCCAGAACATGCACCACACTGCGTGATTTTTGTTAGTAAGAATGAGAAGGAATGTCTTTATCTAAAATAAAGACTTTGGAGAAGGGCCTGTGGCTCCTCCTGGGTCCTCCTTTTCCTCCCCCAGTCAGTCACAAAGACAAGCCATCGACTGAATAAAGAGCAATAACAAGTTGATATCAGAGGATACCTTCGCTGAGCTGGCAGTACCAAGCGACAGTTAAGATTTCTTTTCACTTGTCAGTTTTATTTGCTTTATTTTTTTTTATCTGGGCATGGGAAGTGGGGGAGAGGGTAGAACCAGATGAAATTCTCTCAAATGATCACCAGCCTTAACATCCTAGGGCTTTACGTTACAGCATTTTCTCATGGGAATGCCGTGGTTCCCAGAAACCACTGCTTGACCAGCACTTCGAGTGCTTTATACATAAAACCTAAACATGTCCGGCAAGTGGACCACAGGCAAGAAAGCCACCTTTACACTCTTAACAGCCAATGCCCTTCACCGGAGACCAATGAAGACACAACTTATTTTTAATTGACAAAAACCGTTGCCTAGGAAAATGGGTGATACTTAACTTCCTAATAACTGGTCCTCCAATAGCTGGTCTAACTTCATCTCACAGAGCGGAAAGGCCAACAAAGAAACCCTAATTGAGTGAAGCAGGTGGCCCACCCACCAGCGCTCCTTACCCCTACGGTTTAGCAGCCGTGACAATGACCAGCCAAGGCCAGTACCCGGATCATAGCCCAGGGCAAACAAGCTCACAGACAGTCTACATCTTCTAAAGAAGGAAAGACACATGAAAGCCGACTGACTTGTTTAAACTTAAAAAAATAAATAGAAAGTAGAGGTAAGTAGGGGAAGGAGCAAGATAAAATATTTTATCATTTGTCCCAATGCAAACGATGTAGGAAAATATTTTTGCTATATCAATGACTAGATTTAGTAGTATGGTGTCTGCTTTAACTTTTTGGTCAGTTCTCCCAAAGGTAGTTTTATTTTGCTGAAAAGGCAAAGGAATAGGTTAGAAAAATTAGCATTAATTAAACTTTATTTCCCTTGGCTGTTGGCCACACAGTTCACAGAGAGTGCAGCTTCTCGCCAAGTCCCCTCCCAAGCAAAACTCAGAGCGCATGGCTCCGTTCATGTATGTTTGGCTTTCGAACAAGAAAAAAGGAGCAAAGGGGATGGATGAGAGTAGAAAAAATAAGAAGGTAAATGGGGAGTATGTCTTCTGTTTGACTTCCTTTACTTTTCTGCTTTGAGGGGAAAGAAGTGAGGGGGGAGCAGAGCAGGATACAGAATTGTGTTTCAACTACGTAAAAATCTGTGCAGGTGTGTAAATAACCAAATCTGACACAAAAGCTCCATTTGTCCAGTTTGGGTCAAAACCCTTGGCCCTATCTTTGACCCCTGCCTCTCCCATCCCTCCAATCTGCTTTCAAAATGAGTCCATATCCGATTTGCTTCTCACCACTTCACCGCTCCCCCACGGGTCCAAGCCACAGTCCCCTCCCCCAGAGGGTATTTCAGTAGCCTCCTACATGGGTCTCTGTGGTTCTTTCCGCCCCCCCCCTGCCAAGTTTTACTTTAGCTTATTTTTCTCCACAGCATGTACTACCACCCCACAGACATTGGCTTGCTTATTTGTTGTCAGAATCTGTCCCATTAGGATTTATGCAAATTGAGGGACTGTTTTACTGCTGGCCTATAGTTGATGTTCAATAAATATTAGTTGAATACATTGGCGAATAAATGGATAAGTAACTAAAAATAAATAAGTACATAAAAAAGAAAAGGAGGGAAGGTGGAGGAGAATGAAGAGACAGAGAACACACAACCTCCAAATCCGTCTCTCTAAGGTGAACATTTTAGACTTCCCTCGATTTCCCTAAATGGAAAGTAAAGATGGGTTCCTTTGGTAATCAAAAGAGAGTTAACATTCATCCTAACATAATTTTGTCAAATTTAAGATTTGAGAACAGAAAATGTAAAATATAAGTTAAAAAAAAAAATCAGTGTTTTGGTTTTAAGGCTGGACAAGTTATCCAGTAGTCGGGGTTTTTGAGATAAAGGCCTGAGTCGTGCTAAGGGTGCCATCACCCACTGAAGACACAGGAAACTCCTTGCCACCAGCTGTCTCCCCTCAAGGCCAGGGCTGTCTGTCCTGCCCAGCTCTGCCCTTTCCTTCCCACCGCCAGCATCACCACAGACACCGTGGAACCATGTTTACTCCTTGCTCACCTCCTACATCTAACCATCAATCACATCCTCTTTGTTCTCCTTCCTGCATCGTTCTCTAATCTAACTCTTCTTGCCAACCCACACTGCCATGGCCTTGGGGCAGTTCTATATCTCTCCCCGCCCCGCCCCCCCAATTCCTAATTTAACTCCCTGGACCTAATCAGTCCCCCCACTTTAGGCAGCTCTCCTCCCCCAACTTGCTGGAGAGGTTTTTCCTAATCGTGTACCTGATCATGTCATTCTCCAGACAGCTAACATCCCCCGACTTAGCACACAGGGCCATGTTCAAACCTGCCCTGCCGGCCCTATAGCCCTTCATTCCAGCCCAACCCAGCTCCAGCCTGCTGGCTCCCCACATTCGTTGGCCATGTCCTGCCTCCATGCCTCCAGCGTGCTCATCAGTTTGGAATATCAGTCCTTGGCCTAGATATCGGACACCTTCTCTTTAAAACTCACCCCCTTGCCACGTTCTCCAGAAGTTCTTCTCTGGCTGCCTGCATGCAGAGGCTGTGCCTCTGGACTCTCCGAGGAGCGGGTCTGTTTTAGTCATGGATTTACTCGGGGGAATCTTACACCACTCTGTTAGCCTCCTAAGGGAACATGTCTGTGACCCTGCATTTTAACCTAAACTCAGTGTTCAATATCTAGTGGAAATTTCCTAAATACTTGCAAGAGGAAAGGGGCAGAGGAGATAGGGCAGTCAGCCAGCTAATTAGATTAGAGCTATAAATATATTGAGGGAAAAGGATATAAGATGTTAGGATGCACACACTAAATCTCTCTGTGGATGTCTGCAAACCTTGGGGCTGAGCGATCTGAAGTGAATCGAGTATAATGGCTAAAAGCAGACAGACCACGTGGCCCCACGCACATTCCTTAACCAAACAGAGCCTTCATTTCCTCATCCAGTAAACAAAAAGGACAAAATTGTCACCCTGATGACGCCCGTGAGAGGTGAGGTAGGATAATCCGCAGAAAGGGTTCGGCACCGTCTCTGGAAGCAGTAACTGCTCAATAAATGACATGAACATGAGGAACATGATGATGATGATGGTAATCATTGGGAAACAAGACACCGAAGTATTTTGAACAGAACAGTCAGAGGAAGCTCAACAATAAAACTCCCCAAATGTATTGAAACTGGGGTCTCAATCAATGGGATTCCAAAGGCCAGCCCCTAAGTCAGCGTCATCATAGAGGGCCTTGGCAGCACGCACACCAGCACCCGGGGAAAGGCAGCGGCTGCTCACCTTCCTCATGCGGTCACAGCAGCTTCAAAGCTGTGTACTCTGAAGAGCCCTACAGGATGGCAATGCGTGTTACGTGAAATGAAGTGATGCAGGATCAAACCAGACCTTGCAAACCAGGCCCAGCAGTGACGTTACCCGAGGGACTTCTCTGAGCGTCTCTGAGGAGGGGGAGGCAGGAGTCACCCAGGTCACCTTCTGGAACTTTTCAAAATGTGCCAATTCAAGAGAAGCTCCACAGGCCAAATATTTATCAACTGGGAAGAAGGGAGAGGACTCAGGAAGAAAAGAAGAAAAAGCTCACAACTGCCAAATAACAGTATGGGTGAGTATGTTGTATTGTACTTTTCTCAATTTTCCTTCATTTGAACACAAGAATGTGTTACATCTGTAATAAAAAAAAACCACACACATCACATTCATCTTAAAAGAATCTTGTCAAGTTTAAGAGTTAGCTAAGGTTTGAGAACAGGCAATGAAATTAGAAGTTTTATAAGAAACCAGAGGCCCAGTGCACAAAATTCACACAAAGGGCTCGGCCCTTGCAGGCCTGGTGGGCCCTCAGCCCTGGCTTCATCCAGAAGGACATCCGGAAGGCTGTTCAGCTGTTCGGGCTAATTAGCATATTAGCTCTTTATTCTATGGGATTAATGTTTCCTAGTTTTAGGAGGATTTGAGATACCCTGTTAGCTGTGATGGAACAGAAAGACAGAAGTTAACGGTACAGGTCTCACACATTCCCAAAGAGTGGGCGCAAGGGGCTGGTGAGAGGCACCTGCTCAGACACGCACAGAGGACGCTCCTGGGATTCCCTCCTGCTGGCGTGGGCATCTGCTTGCTCCCATGAGGGGCGAGGCCAGATCTCAGCTGACCCCTCTCTGAGTAGATCTCTGAGAGAAAGCCTGTAGGTGCTGAGAGCCCAGCACGCCTTGACCCTCTCCTTCCCGCTGCCTCCCGCCCCCCCCACCTGCACAGCCTGCAGGTGGGCGCCTTCTGAGGGCCCGGAGTCAGGCCACTCCCCAGGGCGCTGCATTCAGGCCTGCCTGCAGAGACCACCAGCCACTCAGTGCATCCCTGCCGCTGGGCCCAGCGCTCTTGACTAGCACTCGTTTGCTTGGAAGTATCTCTGGTGATTCAGTAAGTTTCCCCCTTTCATTGCACATTGGTTTCCTGCCATTTTTATGAGAAGGAATTTATTGCTACTTTAAAAACAATGTAAAAATGTCTTTGTGTCTAAATCTTTCATTAACTGGCTCCTCTGCACTGTCTGTTCTCTATCTTGGTTTTTGTTTTCCTTTTCTGAATTCGCTGCATCTGCGCCCAGCTAAATGGAACAGAGTGCAGCCGGGGCGGGGGCAGCCAGGCCCTGGGCAGCCGAGCTGAGGCGCTGCCCTCGCTGAGGTCCTCTTGCTGTGGTCTGTAACTCGCCCAGCCACTTGGCAAGCTCTTCCCCAGGCAGCACACCCCCTGCCTCTCTCCGAACAATACACACAGCCCGCACCTCGGACCGCAGTTCAGCTGCTGCATACACAGATGCCCCGGAGAGGCCGAAGGCTGTGTGCACTCCAGGTCCGAGCTGTCTGCAGGCACTTGGCCACCTGGCCTCTCTCGAACTGGCTCCCTGCCCCCGGCTGCTTCCTCTGCCCGCCCCCAGCCTAGGGAAGGGAACCTGTGTCTCTGGATCAGGACTCATGGAGGGTGCTGTGGGGGAGTCTGCAATGCCACCTCCACTTCCCTACTCGCCCAGGAGACCTGGCAGCAATGTAAGAGAGAGGGTGGGGGTGCAGCCTGCTGCCCAGGCCCACACAGATATCACAGCTCTCACTGAAGACTCCTGGGAAGAAATGCATAGATAGGTTTGCAATTAGTTAGACCCGTGGCCAGCAAACTGCGGCTCTCGAGCCAATGCAGCTTTTTGGCCACCTTGAGTGTGGCTCTTCCACAAAATATCACGGCCTGGACAAGTCTATTTTGAAGAAGTGCCGTTAGAAGAAGTTTAAGTTTTAAAAATTTGGCTCTCCAAAGAAATTTCAGTCGTTGTACTGTTGATATTTGGCTCTGCTGACTAATGAGTTTGCCGACCACTGCCTTAGGGTATGTGTGTGTGTGATTAAGAGAAAGAGTTGTTAACTCCAATAACTCATTGGCAGGAGAGAGGCTTCCAGAGGTGCGGGGTGATACTGGAGGACTTTTAGCCCATCTACCTGTTCAATCATTTATTTATTCATTCAAATCATAAAGACTCAAAGATTGATTGTAACTATTTGCAAAATGGGCTTAGAAATCCAAGCTATTATAGTAAAAAAATATGCCTATTCTCTGCTATATAAAGTACGGTAGCCTTTGTTACTAGCACAATAATTCATATAAGTATTTCAATTTTGAAAGTTAAGTACTGGCTCCGCCGGTGTGACTCAGTGGTTGAGCATCAACTTATGAACCAAGAGGTCACGGTTTGATTTCCAGTCAGGGCACATGCTCAGGTTGTGGGCTCCATCCGCAGTGGGGAGAAGGCATGCAGGAGGTGGCTGATGGATGTCTCTCTCTCATTGGTGTTTCTATCTCTCCATCCCTCTCCCTTTCTCTCTCTCTAAAAAAGAAAATCAATTAAAACATATTTTTAAAAAATTAAGTACTGGACTCTCTGGCCAATATGTAAATGAGAGCAGGCCTAATGAAAAATTTCAGTCTTTGTCAGGACTCTCAGTAGTAAGAACGAGTAATCCAGTTCTATGCATCTCACAGCATCGAAGGAGTCCATTGGTCCCCATAATTGGGAAGACCAGGGTTTTAGGACTCAAAATGTCAGATTTGTTGGGTTCAGGATGGAGATATTAAGATATTAAGCGCTCTCTCTCTCTCTCTCTTTCTCTCTCTCTCTCCCTCTCTAAATGGAAAGATAATATAGACAGCTCAAAAACCATATCCTTAAAGCTAAATTGTACCAAATTGATGAGACATGCTCACTCTCTCCATATAGCAAATCTCAAGAAAGATGGCCATTTCAAAGCCAATCACTCTGGCTGGGAATAGAGGCCTGGGACCGGCCCATCATGGTGGCGGGACCCCTTCTGCATGTGGGGTCTGTGGAGTGCTGCTGGGGTGGGGTGGGATGCCCCTCTGCGGTGTGTAGACATACCAGGTCCCATGGGAAGGGGGACACATGATTCCCTAAAGGACACTGAGGCAGGCTTATGGGGAAGGCATAGCATTTGGACAAATAAGTTTCTAAAGCCTCATTGTGAAATGCACCCGGAAAGGAATGATCCTGCTGAAAATAAGTTCAGGAAACTAAAACTGAGAACAGAGAAAAAACTGAGATGATTTAACAGTGTCGACTGGGATGTTACCAAGGACATGTGTGGGTTCAAGAGAGTTTGCTCCAGAAAATACCTGTACAGTGAAGATCCCGGAATGATGGTTTCTGGATCTAAATGTTTGTTTTCATAGACGAGAGTCTAAACAGCCTCAGAGTCAAAACAGCCTTTCCTGGAACTGAGGCATCTTTTCTCCCCCGCCCCCCGTTATCCAGATTTGATTAAGATGGATAAACAGCACGTGGACGGCCTGGCCTTGCATCCAGACGTGGTTTAGCCACAGAGACAGTCCTCGGAAGACGGTCCTCCCTCTCCCCCTGAGGGGCTCTGTCCCGGAGGGGCGGCTGGGGGTTGTCCCACGCCCGTCACCAGCAGGCACCTCTCTCTTTGGGGCTCTCCCCGGAGGCCAGCGCGAAGCGGGCACTTCACAGAGCACTCCGCAGGCTCTTCAAGGTCACGGAGCTCTGAAGGGGGGGCGTCTGTCACCAGTGCTTGGCTGTCCTGCTCTGCACAGTTTTATGACTTCTAATCTAGTTCCATCAGTTCTCCTGTTTTATGACTGCCGACGGGCGGAACGATAAATGGGGTCTTCTCTCCACTCTGTCTCCGTCGCTGTCACAGGTTAGAGGACTCCCTGCTGGTTTATAAACACCACAGCCCCCTCTGAAGCCCAGGCCCTCCCCTCTCCCCACTACCCCCTGCCGCCTCACCCAGGGCGGCTCCCGCGGGCAGAGCACTGAGGGCCGCAGCCTCCCCGGGCAAGCCTAAGCTGATGCCATTGGAAATGGACTTGGCAACACTCTCTCCCTCGGAGACCCCAGCCCGGCTCTGGGTCCAGGCCACTCCTTCGGGGCCATTTCCTCTGCCGTCTAAGAGTCTAGCAGCTCCGTGGCTTGGGGCACGTCCCCTCCCCTCTCCGGCACGTTTGTGAAGCAAGCAGACTGGACTCGGAGGGGTCTGGGACCCTTCCCGTCCCAACAGCCCACCGTGCTGATCTGTCTGGACGCTGTCACCCACCGCCAGGACCCCGGGGAGTCCTCAACAACCCCAGCCCTCTCTGGCGTCTGCCAGAGAGCCGCCAGCCCCAGCCGCAGCCCCAGCGGGCATGTCTGCCATGGCAGGAGCGAAAGCAAGGACAGACGGACGGACGGACAGGCACCAGCCACATGCAGATGGAATGGGAGAGGTGAAGGCAGGAGCATCCTTAATGATGTGCCGTTCCTTCCTCCCGCTCCCTCCAGGATGAAAGCTTGTGTGCTGACTGTTGAAAAATCAGTCATTAACAGCCAGGAAATGACTTCCCCATCCATCAGAGCACTGCTCAGCCATGTTTCAGCGTTTCCCCTTTCCCCGCGTAATTATTCTCATCCACCGCTGATTACAGTTTATAATAGCCATAATTCTCCCCGAATCAATCAGGACCGGACCACAGGCTCACCCGTGGAAACATGAGGCAATGCAGATACCCACGGCTGCATTTTATTTTTTTGGAAATTGCCTGCTTTCGTCTGGATCCCATTTAATCATCTGTATGTTCAAAGAAAAGCTAAGATTTTAATTCAAAGACATTTTTTTCTCTCTACGTGCCCTTATCTTCCCTTCTTCTTATTTTTTTTAAAGAGGAAATGATGGCTGGTTAAATTAAGCTAATATTGTGCAAGATCTGCCAGTGATGTTGTTCCAAGTGACTGGCGGGGGACTCAAGGGGGCTCTCATCACGAGAGTGCTGCTTTGGCATTGACCTCCCTGGGTGTTGCTCAGGCTGCCATCCTGTGCGATCTCCAGGAAGGTTCAAGAACTGTTATTTCCCTTCGCCGACCGATTAAAGCAAAAATTCCTAGTGAGGTTTTTTTGTTATACATTCACACCTTAGTAAGACTTTAAGGCACTTCACTTTTCTTTTTCTTTAAAAAAAAAATATATATATATATATTTTATTGATTTTTTTACAGAGGGGAAGGGGAGAGATAGAGAGCTAGAAACATTGATCAACTGCCTCCTGCATACCCCCTAATGGGGATATAACCGGAATCGAACCTGGGACCTTTCAGTCTGCAGGCCGATGTCCTATCCACTGAGCCAAACCGGTTTCAGCTAAGGCACTTCACTTTTACTTGGTATTTACTACCCTAATGATGCTCATATACTGTGCCGGGGCTTTGGTGAGTTAAAAAGAATGACTAGGATCTAGTCTTTGCATCCTGGAGCTCACCGGGCGGCCGGAAATGGTGGGAAGATGAACATGCAAATAAAGATCCCAGCATTCCTCACCTGTAGCGTGGGTCCCTAGCGCACAAAGTGCAGCAGGAGGATGAGAAGAAGAGGCTCTGTCTGCACCAGGGGTCTGGCATTCCTAACAGAAATGTGATTGGAGCTGAACCGTAGAGGAGGGGAAGGACTTGAACAAGAAGTCCTTCCGCAGGGACCAGTCCCAGAGGCTTGGTCGGGAAGAGAGGGTAAGAGGGAGACCCGGGCTGGGGCAGGTTGAAGGCTGGAGGGCTGGAGCCTGGGGGGCAAGGGGGCGGCAGCACCAGGCAACCCCTGAAGAGCTTGGAGAAGCAGGTCCCTCTTCACAGGCAGCTCTAGAATGCCCGCTGAGCTGGCACTGACAGACTCGAGCAAAGGGCAAAACACCACTCGGAACCTCTCACTGGGAATGTGACCACATGGCTAACGGAGTTTGGGACCGCCTAGTTGTAACGGTGAGAGGAGTGATTTTACAATATTGGACCCCGACCAAAGAAAAGTGGTCTTTTCAAACCCAAACAAAGCCAGGTTGAGGTAAGGCTCTCACAGAAGAAGTTTAATTTTTTTTTTTTTTTTTTTTTTTTTTTTTTTTTTTTTTTTTTTTTAATGTTAGCAGAGTCTTTGGGAAGCGCCGGACTAACAACAGCACACACTCTGAGACCTGTGACCCAAAGGAAGGCTAGTGCCCGGGGTGGGGATGGGCTCACCTCTTAGCTCACTCCTGCCCACGGGTGCACGCTGGCTTTAGTGGCACCTACGACCCTCATCGGGCTCCTCTCGCCCTCCTGTGCCCTCCACCCTGCGTATGGGCCTTCAGTCATTTATGCAGCACCACCAGGCCTGCAGCGGGGAAATGCTCCAGGTAGCCGCTAATCTGGAAGTTATTTTCTTTCCCAAAACAGCCAGGGTGGTCCGTATCAGTGGTTTCCAGCTTTTCTATTTCATGAGTCAGTAAAATTAATTTTTAAAAATCTGGGTGGTAATCGGGGGGGGGGGGTGAGGGGGGTGGGGGGACATGGGTTTGCCTGTTTTTTATTTTGCCAAGTCAAGGCATAAAACATAACCACTCACATCTACCCTCTTCATACACACACACACACACACACACACACACACACCTTGGTACCAAAAACAAGCACACCATAATCTCAGAATAGAGGATAGTTCTTTCATTAAAACCTTTATTAAAAAGAAAATCTCTGAGGAACAGAATAAACTGGTGAATATAATAGAATCAGGGGCATAGCATGGGAGTGGACTGGCAATTCTCAGGGGGAAAGGGGTGTGGGTACGGGAAGAGACTGGACTAAAATAGTACACCTATGGATGAGGACAGTGGGGGGGGCGGGGAGGTAAGAACAGAGGGTAGGGTGGGAACCGGGTGGAGGGGAGCTATGGGGGATAAAAGAGAAACAATTGTAATAATCTGAGCAATAAAGATTTATTAAATTAAAAGAAAAGAAAAGAAAATCTCACTTCACTGTCCTTTTCTCACTGTGCAAAAGAATGCTGAGACATTTTTCGAAGGGGGTGGCTCTGCAGAGGTCTGGCCTGCGCGAGTCCGCTCTCCGGCTGCAGAGGATGAGAGCGCAGAAGCGAGGTCACCTCTCAGGACAGGGGTGCAGGCAGAGGCAGGAGCCCCTCGTCCGCCGGCACTGCCCCGGCTGGTTGGGAGGCAGGTCAGGAGGCAGGCTCAGCTCCAGCTCAGGTGGTGTTTGAAAGCAGCGGGAGATGGAGGCCGAGAACTCGGTCTTTTCAGGGACCATATCCGAGTGTTATGGAGCCTGTGACGGCCCAGCCCATTAGGCCTCTGTGGACGGGGCCTTTAGGCACGTAAGACCGCCAAGCACACAAAACCGGGACGAAGTTTTAAAAGGTGGAATAGAACCTGGCCAGAAGCACGTCTGTTTTACCTCCCTTTAGGCTAAGGCTTTCGTTAATCCCAAGTGGGGGCAGAGGGAGGGGAAGGATCGATGATTAATAGTAACTGAAATACCTACTCCGAACCACGTATATACAGGGGTGGGCAACAGTAGGTTTGCAGTTGTCATTATGCAGAACAGAGTTTAATCTTGCATATTATTTATTAATTATTGTATTATTTCTTGTATAACAACTGTAAACCTACTTTTGTCCACCCCTCTATATACTGAATAGCTACTATGTTCTATGCCAAGATCTCTATCTACACTGTATCATTTAATCCTTAAGTTCACGAAATAGGCATTCCAAGCAGTTGCATTTAGTTGGAGAAAACAAGTCTGAGAGAGGTCAAGTTCTTTGATGTCCAAAGGGTCAGTGTGCCCAGAGTCTCTCCTGCCCACCTCAGCAGCCTGCCCGCTGGGGTTTGGGCACATTACATGCCCCAACCCAGTTTTCTTCTCTCGAACGGCTGTCCCTGGAATAAGATTTAATAAACAAACTCTTACTGAAATGTCAATGACTAGCCTAGTTTACTTAGTTCTTTCCAAGTCTGTCCCGTTGCAACAGGCTTACATTTGCTTAATCCGAAAGAAGAGGGCTGTAAGGTGAAATCTCGGGCATGGGTAGCAAGCCAAGGGATATATCTAAAGCTAGAGCAGGCTTCCTTGGCCCCCTCGGGCAGCTGGCCATATGTTTGTCATTTAAAGAACAAATAATGCTATCAGCAAACAAGTCTTTGAACATGTGAAAGCATGTATTAAAAAATCAACCATCCAAATAAATGAAAAACCCAAGGATGTCATTTGAATTCCTATTCAAATTGTTCAAAGATGGAAAGATGAATTAAGGGCACTGCGGTAAAACCCGGCAGATAAACAAGGAATTTCACATCAATACTGCTGTCTAGAGAACAGAGGAAAAAAGGAAAAAGTCCATTGCAATTCAGAAGGCTCTAAGCATAAAAGGCAAATTTTTGGTGTCCCCCAAAACACTTTGGGTCCAGGAGACTATCTGAGGGAGACATGGGCAAGACTTAGGAGAGAAACCAACACGGTGCCCAGGGAGACGGAGCGGGTGCCGAAGGCAGTCCGTCACCCCGGCCTGGGTGCCAGCCGGCGGGCAGGTCCGCCCAGAGGGTCCCCTGCTCTAACGTGTGCACCTGCAGGGGATGCTGCTTCCTCGAGAGGCTGCGGAAGAGCCCGCACTGGATTTTCACAAAGATTTCTTCCAGGCCAGTGGCAGCCCTGGCCCAAGCCCCCTTCATGGGTGGTCTGTGCGCAGGAAAGTCTAAAGCAGGGGTCCTCAAACTTTTTAAAGTGGGGGCCAGATCACGGTCCCTCAGAGAGCTGGAGGGTCGGAC
The DNA here is from genome assembly GCF_964339955.1 of Pipistrellus hanaki. NCBI lineage: Eukaryota > Metazoa > Chordata > Mammalia > Chiroptera > Vespertilionidae > Pipistrellus > Pipistrellus hanaki. Next base: position 5,598,239 of record NC_140512.1, read on the forward strand.
TATATGAACTACTAATTCCTACTGTAACACCTCGGCTGCGCTCACTGCCCAAAAAACCTGGCGGGCCGGATCAGACTCCTCTGCAGGCCGCATGTGGCCCGCGGGCCATAGTTTGAAGACCCCTGTAAAGCAACGATAGCAAAGGAAGCAGAAACTCACAGGAACGCACACCTTGATCCAACACGGAAGGCACCCCACCCCCCACCCCCCACCCCCCACCCCCCGGCCAGGTGTCTCAGTTGGTTGGAGTGTCACCCTGTACACCCCTCAAAAAAGTAAGCAAAGGAAACGCCGTTGGTAGGAGAATCACACTCAGTGGGTCTCTGCACATTTCCCATGGCACCCAGCCACCAGGGACCAGTCAGCCCGGCCTGGATCAGCCCAAGAGGAGCGGCCATCCCTTCCTCCTCCGAGGATCCGCCTGTGCTGTGGGAGCCATGTGAGGGAAGCCGGTGGCGTGTAGGGCTCACGGGGTGTCTCTTGACATCTACAAGCCAAAGAAGTCTCCTTTTTACTAGCAATCCTGCCAACTTAATGTGAACGTGAAATAGGTTTCTTTGCAACCTTGACAGCTAGCTTTCTGGGAAGGTGTCTAATATTGGACATAAAATGGAGACATGAATCGATGGGACTCATTAATATTCATAGACAGCAGATTAAGGTTGGCGGAAAAAATTATTTATGAAACAGGTATTGTCTTCCTCTCGCCAAAGGATTCTGTGGGGAGAGGATAGAGTTGGGTGAGAGTGCTATTATCACAGATTAGGTAGGAATTTGCAGATTTCTGAATTTATCCCCCAAAGAAAAAATATCTAAAGCATTTTCAAGCAAAAAAAAAATTGCTGGGCTTAGAACAGTCACTGTTTATGCGCCAGGGCCCAGTAGGTGTGATGAGGCTCAGACACCACTGGGAAGGAAGCGGAAGGACACATCGGGAGGGTGGTTATGTAACAAAGGAACAGGCTGTGAGCGAAACAGGGCTCAGCTGATGTCGAGAAAGGTGAGGAACAGCCCACAGAGGATTACTATCTCATTTATGTGACGGGATGGGAGGTAGCATAAAACTGAAGAATATAATTTACAAATTTTCTTACATTAAATAAGTACTTGTTGGGCTGCCTGAGAGTCCTTTGTGTTATTTCTGACCAGTTGGGGTAAGCTATTTTATAATCTAATAAAGATGAGAGTGAAAGTCGTTGAGTTAAGGGATCATCTCAGATCCTCAAATAAACTCTGTAAACAGCACTGTGTCCTTACACAATTAAAGGATTTATTGTTAGTCCTTATCTCCATGAACCCTTCCCTCCTTTATCTTTCCAATCCTTTACAGGCCTGTGGAAATAAGCTGTTCTGATCTGGTGAAAGTTTAAAGTGACAGATGATTTATATTTTTCTTTTCTTCTTCTTTTCATTTTATTTTTTCTTCAGAACTAAGCAATGAGAATGGCTGAGTGAGAACCTTAGATGGAATAAGATCTTGAATTGTTTCCTGGTGCATACAAAACACCAAGGATTTTGAAAGGGGAATTTTCTGCTGACTGTAATTTAAAAAATAATTCAGACTCTACCCCCACCCCCAACCGTATCTCAGTTGCTTGGGCATCCTTCTGTACACCAAAAGGTTGTGGTTTTGATTCCAACTAGGGTACAAACCTAGATTTCGGGTTCAATCCCCAGTCAGGGTGCATACAGGAGGCAACTAATTGATGTTTCTCTCTCTCTTTCTCTCTCTCTCCCGTCCTCTCTCTAAAATAAACATATACTTGGATGAGGATTTTTTAAAAAAAAATCCAGTTCCCTTATGCATGTACCCAGTTCACTGTAAGCAGCTATGTCTCCAAATGCAATGTCTCCGTGTTTGCATCAGCGACAGTCGGTTGCAGGGGACGCCAGTGTGCTGTTGTGGGAACAATTTTGATGACCTTTTTCCTGCTGGGCATGGGGGGCACTTCCCGATAGATCCGTGCGGTTATCGGTGTTGGCTCCAGAGCCCGGATGGGGAGAAGGCACCCTCCTCACCCAGGAACTCCCAGCCCTGAGCTCTGAGCGCTGCTCTCTAGACCTGCGGCCCATCCCCGGGAGCATCGGGTGCCCTGGCTTAGCAATCAGCCCAGGTGAGACACCTCCACACCAAGCACGTGATGTCAGCCCCGAGGGTAAACGAGCCAATGCAGGCTTCCCCGGCGGCTTTCCCCTTTAAAAACAAATCCCGTCCTTCCGCAGCACCCCAATACGCAACCGGTGAGGTCAGTTTATTAAGAAGCTATCATTTGGAGAAAGACATTAACGTGCAGAATGGCCTCAGAAATGTACTCTTTTTTATTTTATTGATTTTTTACAGAGAGGAGGAGAGAGGGATAGAGAGCTAGAAACGTCGATGAGAGAGAAACATCGACCAGCTGCCTCTTGCACACCCCCTACCGGGGATGTGCCCGCAACCAAGGCACATGCCCTTGACCGGAATCGAACCTGGGACCTTTCAGTCCGCAGGCCAACACTCTACCACTGAGCCAAACCGGTTTCGGCTGTACTCTCTTCTTGTTTACAATGCGGTTCGGCTCTGCTTTTTCCTTCACTCCAGCCCTCAGGTGCCCTCAGCACTAATCACAGCTCAAGGTGAAGCTTCCAGAAACCACTGAGGTCACGGGTTTTGGTCTGCTCAGAGCCCCGAGGCGGATGGCCCCTCCCCTCTGTGGCTTTCGCTCCGAGGGGCCAGGGAGTGGCACCTCACCGTGGGGTGGGCTTCAGGTGCCTGCCCGGCAGGTGGCTGCTCTCCCATCTTGGGTGTTGGTCTCTGCCTTTCTCTGGTTAGCGATGGTGACCCCCCAGCCCAGACAATGTAGACTCTGGAGGATGTGGCTTCTGGAGCTTCGTTCTCGAAGCCGCCCTCCTCCATACACTGCACAGGCGACGCAGCCGGGCTGGCACGGTCTGTGTGCACGGAGGCAGGCTCACACGTGGGACCCTGGGACCAGGCCTTCCCCCCAGTCTCCAAACCAGGCCACAGCCCGCCCCCTCCCCTCACCACACACTGCCTGACTGACAGCTCTCTCAGCCGCACTGCGAAAGCCAGCCGGCCCGTGGGGTCAGCCCCATAAACCCCTGGCTTCTCTTAGCTGCCGCTAGTTCTTCGGCACAAAAGTCTTCCCTCTCTAAACAGGAAAAAAAGAAAAGAAAAAGAAAAAGAAAAAAAACAATAAAAAAAATAAACAAGCAAAAGTCTCCACTCTCTACATGGCCGCGTCCCGCGGTGGGAAGCGAAGACGGAGTCACCATCTTCCCTCGCTCAAGGATGAGCTCCCACTCCCAGTGCAACCTCTGGCACGCCCTGCGCCCGGGCCGCCCGAGCCTCCTGCCTGGTGAGCCTGACTGGGGGTCTGTGTGTCTGTCCTCGGGTGCAGGAAGGTCTGTGCGTCTGTCCACGGGTGCAGGGAGTGCGGCGGTGTGCACAGCCTGAAGGGTCTGTGAGTCTGTCCACGGGGTGCAGGAAGGTCTGTGAGTCTGTCCTCGGGTGCAGGAAGGTCAGCGGTGTGCATAACGTGGGGTGCCCCCACTCCCCTCTTCCAGCCCAGAGAAGTGAAGCGACCTTAAACCATCAGCCAAAGGGACCAACAGCCTGTTTCCCGTCCCTGCTCCTCGCACAAACCACAGCCAAACGGGAAGGAGCCGGCAGCCGGGAAACCATGGGGTCCCCACGGGGCACCTGTCCCCAACCTCACACTTTTCACGGCTCCTCCCCAGGGCTGCTGGGCCACGGACAGGGCCCTGGCTCTGCCATGACAACACGCGGGCTGAGTCCCGGCTCCTGCACTTGCTGGTGGTGTGACCTTGACCAAGTCCTGGGCAGAGCGATCTCAGGGAGCGGAAGTGCCCTGCTGGCACAGAGGGCTGTTAGGGTGCCCGCCCTCTGCAGCGGCATGCGTCCCCGGAGCGCCATGTGCACATCCCAGTCCATTCCATGCTGCAGCCGGACTTTCTCTCCATAACTAACAGCCCACGGTCCTCCAAGGGGCCCCGCTCCCCACAGCCCTCCCGCCTTGCTGTCCCAGCATTTGCCGAGTGACCCACGGCCCCGTTAGTGGGGTGCTCAGTGGGGTGAGCTGGGGGTGGGGGCTGAGTTTGTGATGCCCGCGTCTCACCCACGCAGATGGATCAGGCAGCTGAAATTAATGACATTCGGAGCCACCGCAGTGCTCATCTGCTTAACAATCCAATTTCTAGGACGTTTTAGAAGTTGTTAGCTGGCTGCCAAAAATGAGGATCATTAAAAATAGATTCACAGCTGTTCAGGAAGCCAGAGATATAATTTTACCTTCATTATGCCTTATTGCAGATGTTATTGATTTAATCTCATTGCATTTTACCGTGTAATATCAATCCGTACCGTCTTTGACTTGGAAATCGGCAACTGTATTTATTCTTCTTCTTCTCAGAGCAGAAGGTAGGCTCAGACTGACAGCCACACGACACAGGTTCTGGGCGGCGGCACCGGTCACGCCTGATGGCCAGGGCTCGGAGCGGGTTTAGCTCAGCGATGGAGAGAAAAATACTCTCATAAGTGAGGCGACTGCTCCCTTTAAGAGTGTGTCTGCGCACACGAATGGTTTAAGTCAGCGGTCCGCAAACTGCGGCTCGCGAGTCACATGCAGCAAGAGAGCCGCGGTTTGCCTCTCTGTTGACTGATGAGTTGCCGACTGACCACAGGTTTAAGTCACTGAATCGAAAGAACCCTGGGTTTTTGCTCTCATGTTCCCAAAGGTACTTGTCTCAGGGAATCTTTCACGTTGCTGTCAATTCTTCTATTCTGAAAATTTCACATTGAAATGGCTAACGGATGATTCAGTCTGGAATAGATTCGGCTGCGTTAGGCTATTGTTTTCCAGGATGTCTTCCTCAGAACATTTGTCTGGAGATACTCTCTGATTTTTTTAAAGGTTTCTGAACGCAGCCGGTTTGGGAAGCCCTGCGCGATAAGCCCCCCTGAAGGAGATGTAGGGTATGGAGCACACGAACGGCTCCAGACGGGAAAGAGACGTGGTTGACGTTGCTTAGCCCAGCATTTTCCAAACTGATTTCATGCCAAACGTTTGTTCTCCTCACCCATCAACATCCCTCAGTGCTGGTGCGCCAAGGAACCCGCTTTGGGAACCACTGCTCTAAGACAGATCTGGAAGAAGGAAGGCCAGCGCAGTCCTGGGAGTGCCACACCTTTGGCGATTGCCATTATGGCCACCATCTGAGCCCAAAGGAGCGGCCTGACCTACGGAGGCTCTGCACCGGCCTGGTGCTGCTTCACCTTTTCCTCCCTTTCCTGTTTCACTGCCTGAGCTGCCAGACTCAGTCTATCCCAGTCCCCCAACTTCCTGCCTCCCCACAGCGCCCACCCCCACCCAGCCCTGCCCCAGGAGAGCAGGGCTCCACTGGCCACACCACCAGGCCCATCACCCAAAAGGCAGTGGGGTCAGGAAGGCCCATGATACTCTATATTTACAAGGTTCTGCCACTTCTTCAGTGAAGCAGCCACGCACTAGTGAGAAAACTTGTTCATACGATGTGCTCCAAAGCCTGTCCTATATAATGAAAGGCTAATATGCAAGTCCACCGAACAGCAGGACGACCAGTCACTGTGATGCGCATTGACCACCAGGGGGCAGACGCTTAATGCAGGAGCTGCCCCCTGGTGGTCAGTGCACTCGCACAGGGGGAGCGCCGCTCAGCCAGAAGCCGGGCTCACAGCTGGCGAGCACAGTGGCAGTGGCGGCAGCACAAAGGACCCTGAGGCAGACATACCCCGAGAGGGCAAAGGCAGGCTGAGGGAGCTCCCCACTTCCCAGTGCATGAATGTCGTGCACCAGGCCCCTGGTATGATATAAGGCACAAAATTATTCCAAGTTTGTACTATTTTTTGGTAACATTCATATGTCTCATGGCCTGCAGCCAGCCATTGAGGTTCTTGGTGACCAGTGAGCATAGCACGCACTAAGATGCAAACCATTTCTGTCTGTATTTGTAACACCTGAGAAAAGAGCCTCATGTTGCCAATCCTGGCATTTGAAGGGGATCCCGGGCACCATTTGGTTTGATGAGCTCACACTAGAGTGGACATCACACTCCAGCGGACGTCGCCAGGGTGGCATGACAAGGGTTTTTATCCGCTGCCTCCACTGCCTTGCACACTTGTACATGCCGTGAGCTCCAGGCTGGCACAGGCCTGTGGAAACCTCATGTGCTGTGTCCGTGGCCGATATTTCAGAGGAACTAGCACACCTCTGACCTTGATGTCTAACATTCGCTACCAGCTGGCAGAGAATGTTAACAATTTCATTGTTTCTTCCCTCTTTCTCCCCACCTCTTCTCTATCCCAACGTCACTGATTTCCCCACAAACCAGCCAGTCCTCAGAGGTGACTTAACAACACTACTGAGGATGACAACTATGGGCATGAGTCTGGGCAGGGTTTAGGGCCAAGGGAACAGACCTGATCTCAAGGGGGCACCTGCTCCCCATTATTACTCACCCTCTGATGACAAACAGCTTCTGTCCCCCCTGGACTGTGAGCTATCGAGTGTCTGGCCTCTTATGCCTCCACATGTCCATCATGGAAGCTAGTACCAAGTTCAATGCCTACTTTTTGTGTTGTTTTTTTTTTTTTTTTAAAAAAAAACAACACATGGGTTTGTTTCTTTGTTTCAGAGAGAGAGAGGAAGAGAGAGTGAGAGAGAGATAGAAATGTCAATGATGAGAGAGAATAATTGCACACCCCCTACTGGGGATCGAGCCCACGACCAGTCATATGCCCTGACCAGGAATCAAACCAGTAACCACTTGGTGCATGTATCCATTCTCAACCCCTGAGCTACACGGGCCAGATGGGATCAATGCTGACTTTCTAATTAGCACCTCCCAGCGGGTAAAGGCTGGAGCCAGAGCTGGGTGCAGAGTCTCCCAACAGGCAGCTCCAGCTCCATAGCTCCTGTTCGTGGGTGTGATACGGCTGCTCCTCCATGTTCAGGCTCATCCTCCCAGGAACTCCCGAGAGAACCAGGGATGGGAGAGCTAAACGGGGCTCCCAACTGCATCCGTGCTGCCACCGAGAATCACCCGGACTTTTAAAAAGCGTAGCTCGTGCATAATGTTCAAGAATTGTGTTTCACGCAGGCAGGGGGCACAACTGTGTTTCTATACTCATAAGATCACAGCTGTTCAAATTTGAAATAGAACATTGAAGATATTTAGAGAAACGTTCTTATTTTTCTAATTAGGATTTCGAACTCCAGAGAGGGGTATAACTCAGACGTACAACTAATTAAGGAAATAATACCAGAGAAACTCCTCCTTACTGGAACGCAATTAGGAGAATCCACTCCCATTGTCTTCATTAATACCTATTTTTGTTTTCAGCCTCTGAGCTATGTTACATTTATGCGGCTCATATGGGACTCAGAATTATGTCTCTTTTAAGTCAAACTAAAATGAAATCTTTAACTAAACTAGAATCTGAGAAAATAACAGACCAAAAAGGAAAATTCAGTCTCGATTCATAATTGAAAGTCCTGAAAATCACTGCAAAAATAAAGTATAATTAACCTGAATAGTAAGGAAAAAAGTAAGATGAATAACTAGTTCTACTTCTATTAGCATACTTTTATCAAGGCATAATGACCTACCAAAACATGGTAAGAAGAGGATAGAAAGATAAAAATGGTTCTTACATGACTAAAGCTAATTCATTAACATTGCTACTAAACAAAGGAATAAGATAAAAGATTAGAAACAGACGTGAAGAAAACTAGCAGAGCGGCGCCACCTAGTGTCACTTATCTGATAAAGCATCTGACATTTCCTGCGCCCCCCAGTGGTAGACTTTAGCTTTTCTCTGGCAAAACAACCACCACTAATGCTTACATTGTTGGGTTTCTTTCCTCTGCTCTGAATGGGAGATGGAAAGAGATAGTATCTCAGCATATTTTCCATGCAAGAAAATTTATATACTTTCCACATTTTCTATCCTTTCACAAAGTATAGGGGGAAAATTACTTTTATAAATTACCTCTACTTTCTCTCTCTTTAAAACAGAACAACTACAAAGATTCAATTTCCTGTTGATAACAGAATAGTCTTCCTTTGGATGGACATAATTTCAAGTGAACCTTAGGCATTACCCTTGAAGATACGAATGACCTGAAAAGTCTAAGCCTCTTTGTCCCCATGGAATTCTGTTCAGCATGAAGTTTTATGAATATAGTTCCCGTTTCAACATGTTGGAAAGATTTCAAAGCCCAAACAAACTTTAATTAAAAAAAAAAAAAACTAATATAGAAGTAAATGGGAGAGGATTGAGCTAGAAACGGGTGTCTCCTTCCCCTGTGCCTCAGTTTACCCATGTGAAGTGTGAAAATTATTCTAGCACCAGTCTACTTATCTTTTTTTTGAGGGGGGGGGGTTAAGTGAAGGGGAGGTGCCATTGACAAGATCAAATGATATTAATGCCCATGGATGCTATTGAAGAACAGAACGTATAAGACTTAGACAACATTGAGAGAGCCTTTTATTTTTATTAAGACTTAAAGATTCACCCTGACTGGTTTGGCTCAGTGGATAGGGCATTGGCCTTCAAACTCAAGGGTCCCAGGTTCGATTCTGGTATTGTTCCAGTTCCCCCAAACATTGCAAGGGTGTTGTGCTTCCTCCACGTCTCCACCTTTGCTTCTGCAGATGGTGTTCTCTCTACCGACCCCTAGCGGTCAACACTGTGATGGGCTTATGGCAGCCTGCAAGGAATGAGGATAAGAAAATCAATGTTAGGTATTATCAGTATTATGGTTTTCAGTGGTATTATTAATAATATCCTTCCAATTTCAGTCTCAAAGCCACTTCCTTCACAAAGCTCTTCCAAACCCCCATGTGTCTGAGATACTGTGCTCCTCTGAGCTCTCCAGACACGTGTTCAATATACCTGGGCCACTTCGCACACTCACAGTCTCTGCTGTCCGATACAGACGGCCCTGGCCACGAGTGGCTATTGAGCACTTGAAAAGTGGCTTGTTCTAATTGTAGTCTGCTGTAGGTGTAACATACATCCATATTCCAAAGGCTCTGTATAAATAAAAGAAGTAAACATTAATATTTTAATTTTTATTGATTGCATGTTGAAATATTTGAATATATTAGGTTAAGACATGTTATTCATTTTATTTTTGATTTAAAACTGCATGTATTATTTTTCTACTGGAGAGCAGTATTGTGAGGAAAAGTTATTTTTAACAATGTTCTGATTGTAAGATGTGATGCTTATTTACAATAAGAGTTGAGGAAATATAGAAAAGCACAGGGTAGAAAAGGAAAATTCTTTCTTTCGACCACTCAGAAACACTAATTTATACCTTCTAGGAATTTTATTTACAAACATATATTTTTGACAAAATATATGTTGTTCTTTATTTAACACTAGAGGCCTGGTGCATGAAATTCATGAACCCGGGGGTGGGGGATGGGGGTTGAGGGATGGGGGATGGGAAGGTCCCTCAGCCCGGCCTGCACCTCTCCTAGTCCAGGAGCCCTTGGGGGATGTACTACTGCTGGGATGCTCCCCCTGGGGAGTGGGCCTCAGCCAGTAGTTGGGCATCTTTAGTGCCATGGAGACGGGAGAGGATCCTGCCACCGCCACTGCGCTCACCAGCTGTGAGCCTGGCTTCTGGCTGAGCGGCGCTGTGGGAGCGCACTGACTACCAGGGGGCAGCTCCTGCATTGAGCATCTGCCCCCTGGTGGTCAGTGCATGTCATAGTGACCAGTTGCTCTGCCATTCTGTCGATTTACATATTAGCCTTTTATTATATAAATATTCTTCTACAGCTTTATTTTTAATGTCTGCATAAATATCTTGTCTATGGATGTGCCGTACTTCATTTAGCCAATCTATAAATGTGCCGGATCGGCTAGATGCTCACCAGTTCTGTTTCCTCCTCTGGGGCTCAGTGGAAAGTTACATTTCCCAGCATCACTTTCATATGGGGTTTGTCCACCTGGCCAGGTCCTAACCAACAAAATGTGTTCGGAATGATGTAAGCCATGTCCAGCAAGTCCAGGCATTCCTCTTCTCTCTCTATCCATTCATCTGTTGGATGAATGCAGGGGTCTAGAGGACTTTGAGGTTCCAATGACAGTGGAACTACATGGCAGAGGGAGCCAGGGACCCTAAATCACTACGTAGCAGACCACCCAACAACCACCTCGAACTGCATCGTGAGTGAAAAATAAACTTTTGTTGTGTTAAGCCACTGAGATTTAGTATTATTGGTAGAGTAAACTAGCACTAATTCCCTTAATAGCTAGTACAGGTAATTTGGGTTGCTTTCCATTTTTGTTATTATAATCTCTCTAGGATAGATGTAGAATTGCAGGGTTAACAGTATGTATGTTATATAGCTTGGAAACTATTGTCAAAGTTCTCTTTAGACTTTTTGTATTCCTTACTAGATGGGAAGCCATTTGGGGCCTTTCACTTCGATCCCTTCTAAGTATCTTGTAGATAATAGGTTATATGTTAAATAGTATGCAAATTAATTATTCAGCTCAAAGTACATTTGCACAAGGAAATTCTGTTACTTTTAAAATCATGACTTTGAAGTGTAGAAACTGCGTGAATTGTATGGGTGCTTCCAAGAAATAAGAATTACAGAAAAATGGCAGCAAGTAACATTGATGTGCTTGGCCGGGAACTTTTGTGTAAAAGAAGGTTCTTTTATTCTGATTGTCATGATGAAGCTGGGGGTAGAGTCAGCCCGTTTGGGTATATGTACCCCCATTCCATGGGTTGCTGATGTTCAGTTGGCCACTTGCAACTTTATTTTGCGTCTTTTTGTTTCTCTGTGGATTCTAGTAAGAATCTCATTGCATACATTTGGCTCTTTAGGATATATAAAGAATAGATTTGGAAGTAGTTACCGTAACAATAAAAACTAATGACCTTTAAGATTTTTTCCAAATCTAAAATTCCATGTGAGAGGATCTGCAAAGAGGTAAGTATGATTATCTGGTGCATGGGTCTCCTTGGAAAGAAGTCACAGACCAGTCTGAGGCCAAATTCCAGACTATTGGGGGTTTCATGTTCTAGAAGCCCAAGAAGTGACAATAGCTTATCTTTTTTTAAAAAATATATTTTTTCTTGATTTCAGAAAGGAAGGGAGCGGAGAGAGATAGAAACATCAATGATGAGAGAGAATCATTGATCAGCCTTCTCCTGCATGCCCCACATGGGAGACTGAGCCTGCAACTCTGGCATGTACCCTGACTGGGAATCAAACTATGACCTCCCAGTTCATAGGTCGACACTCAATCACTGAGCCATGCCAGCTGGGCATAGCTTATCTTTTTATTCAACCACAAACCAGGGCTGTTTCTTCATGTTACAGATAATTGAGGCAACTTCAACCCCTCATTTCCCAAGAACCCAAGTTTATGTCCAAAATTCTTTCAGAAGAACACGATTTCACTTCGAGTGCAATTGAAGGTTTCAAGTCCTCAAGATGCTGAGAACAGGGAGAAAAAACACACACACACACAGATTATAGTCCTCCTATAACAAGAAAATTCTCATGCTATTGTAGTAAAAACTTGTGGAGAAGCCCGGGACTTGGTTGGAAAGTCTGTAAGGAGGATTCTCTGAAAGGTCGGGGCCTTGGGGTGGGACCTGGCCAAAGGTGGCAGCCCTACCTTGACTTTTCCAAACATTCTCTATGTTTAGTCTTTAAGGCCCGACCTTGTAGAAGCATGAGCTTTCTCAGGGATATTTACCCTGCTGATTGTATTTAGAGGTTAATTTTACTTCAAGCTGTTGTTACAATAAAAGGCTAACGAGGCAGGCAATTGGGGCTGTTTTGGTTTCTAAAGCCAAACAAGTCCCCTGGCCTCTCTTTCACAGAAGCTGAGCGCCAGAGTAATCTATTCATCCGTTGCTCGGGTTCTGCTGGTCAGGCCTGGCAAAAACTTCTACTGAGTACAATTAAAACAAAACAAAACAGTGCATTCCAAATAGATGGGGCCACCATGGCTCCTGATCTTATTTCTGGAAATTTTATTAATGAGTGAAGCACAATGACTACAGAGGGATAAGAAGGAATCCCATCACATTCTTTCTTGAAGGAAATTTGAGTTACAGATAAATGGATTCCAGAACACCCCAAGCAAAAAAAAAACCAACTGAAAGATTAAAAGATAAAAAAGTAAAAAGATGACCTTTCCATTGGATGCCAGATAACTTGTCACTGGTTTGTTTTCTTTAGCTGAACTGGCCTGGCTGCCCAGCTACTTGGTGTCACAAAGACATTTTGTGATGGAGAATGAAGAAGGAAATATTTGTAACCAAATATCATGCCTCTGAACAGGTTAGAAAGAGGTGGCTTAGAGGGAATAAAGCTGCTGATACAAACATATCTTTATTTTATTTTTATCTTTTCTACTCTCCTGTGCTTATATGATGATCTTCAAACTATAAATAAACCCATCATCTTCTCAAACTGGCCCAGTGGCAAGTTTGTAGGTAAGAGGTTATATCCACTAACTTCCTTTGGATTTTTTTTTTTTTTTTTCATTCTCAGGTAAGGCCAAGGGTAAGAAAGGCCCCTCTGGTAGAAGAGATCCCAACAGACCAAAGAGCACAGGAGGAAAATGAGGCACAAAGAATGACCTTATTTTTGAGTTGACTATCTCCCTCCTCCCCACCTCTCCTCCCAGAGCAGAAGGTCTAAGAAACCAGGAATCCTACTCTTCAGTATTGAGAATGTGCCTGACATATAGAGGGCACTCAAAAAGTATTTTCGGAAAGACAGAGGGAAAGAAGAGGAGAATCTTGAAACACTCATTGGAGACATGTTTAAAGGAAGAACAAAATTGCCGGTTCTCCCAACACCTGGGAGGTCAGTACTGACCACTAACACATGTCAGATGCAGCGCCCAAAATATAAACAATAGCAGGAGCAACGACAGGACAACGACTTTCCTAGTCAGAAAGCAGATTTCTCACTTATATCAACTTACACCTTAGAAACTGATCTCACAAAAGGGCAGGAAAATCGTAATTGGCCATAAAGCAAAGCATGTGCCTTTCATTAGGGTGTGTTCTCTGCTGTTGCTTAAAATGCCTTCCCTATCTCTGTATCAGTTTGTGGTGAGAGAACAGCTCCCCAAAGTCCTATCTAGTGACACACTCCAAATTTTCTTGGCCGTGGAGTATACATTTTTAAATAACACGGAAGTATAGAGACTTATTTAAATGAAAGCGTTCAGTGGATCCATTTGGCATGGTATTAATGAATGGATAAGAGTGGACAACTGTAGGGACAAAGAATCAAGCAAAGGAGAATTCTTCCTCTCCATCCACACAAATCACATGGTCTCCCTTATTGGGGCACGTCATGGCTGCTCCTCCCTCATTTGTGGACAACCACCCAGTGCTAGGCCCTTGGTGGAAATTCAGTAGACAGAGCATTTATTAAATTTGAATGAAACCCTCCGCCTCTGGATTGAGCAACTTCTTCAAAATGCTTTCCCTACGCTCTGAACTGGAGCCTGTTGCCCTTCCAGTCTCCTTGCTTTGTCCTGGCCACCTTCGTTTTGGTTTAGCTGCAAGAGGTGCTTGGGGAAATGGCTACCCTAATCATAATCTTTAAGATCTCCACAGAAAGTGTCTATAACTGGAATTTCCTCATTACTTTAATGTCCTTCTAGTCATAGTTTCATGGGCCTATTATGTGTAAATTAGAAACACATTATTCCACCCGCAAAGCTTTTCTTTCAAATGCATAGAATTTTATAACCTGTCACAATCGATTAAATTCTGAATAGTTTGTACTGAAGCTGACTTTCTTCTGTAAGAAGATGTCAAAGGATCTTAATTTCAGCTAATTCTGGCAACCAAAACGAGTCTCCTCTACTTAATAGCTGGCAGTGGTCTCTGCACTAAAATGCTTCCAGGAACAATTGGAAATCGCTAAGATAATGGGGTGTTTCTTTAGATTAGCATCACCCCTGAAACGTGGACCTTTTGCCAATTCAAAGCTCCTTTGCTGTCTTTCTAAAACGGAATTTCCTGAGAAGTTCTTAAATATTAAGAAGAGTTGACGTAAGTAGACAAGAAGACAGCAAACAGGAAAGCTAATGGACGGATCGTGAGTGACCTGTAGAGAGTTCTAGAATTTCACGGGGGCTCCTTCCCAAATAAGGGAAGAGTTGGCAGGCATGAGTTTGCCCCCCTTTTCAGAGCCCGAGTCTCCTTTTGTTTTTGGGCTTCATGGCCATCAACTGCAGTATTTCTAGGGATGATACGTTTTGGGTGGGGAAAGCATCATTTCCTTCACAAACAGCTCAGAAAATACGGCGTAAACTGAGCGCTGGGGTGAAGAGTGTGCTGATAGGCATCTAATCACAGACTTTGCGTCTTAACTCAAATAACTAATACCAGCTGTTGTCAAGCAAAGCAAGGAAAACTCTATGTGTGATGCTTGATGAAGAGTAACTGATAATAATAGCTACTATTAAATGCCATGCATGACAATAGATGCTTTATGTGCACTATCTTACTTATTTTTATTTTTTTTAAATATATATTTTATTGATTTCAGAGAGGAAGGGAGAGGGATAGAGAGATAGAAACATCAATGATGAGAGAGAATCATTGATTGGCTGCCTTCTGCATACCCCGTCCTAGGGGATCAAGCCCGCAACCCAGGCATGTGCCCTTGGCCGGAATCGAACCTGAGACCCTTCAGTCTGCAGGCTGACACGCAATCCATTGAGCCAAACCAGCTAGGGCTGCACTATCTTATTTAATCCTTAAAAAAAAAAAGTCTATGAGGCAGGTTTATTATTACTCTCATTATACAGAGGACCACCCTAAGGCTAAAGAGGGAGATTTAAGATCTGAATTCACCTCACCCTTCAAAGCCTAATATTAAAAAAAAAATTTTTTTTCTTTTAGAAAAAAGCGATCAATTTATCTCATATGAGTGGCCTGGATCATAAAGAGGGCTCTGAGCCAGACAATGGAACTTTCCTGTTGGCCTCTACACTTTTGTTCTCCGTAAGGAGGGATGGTGTGTGTGTAGATACTCATAAAGGAAGTGAGGCCTCGTATTCCAGACAAACATGTCATAGGCGGATTCCCCAGGCACTCCGATGGGCCAGTCAGTTCAGTCCATTTAGGACTGAGCGGTTCAAATCAGTGGGTTGTCTTAGCATTGTGCCAACGAAGCTTTAGACAAAGGATCAGTCCATTTCAGTGAACCCATTGTCCCTGCAGCTTGGCCCTGTGTATGCAAATCAGTTGGTGGATGTTTTCATTTTTTTCTCAATATTTTTTTTTTTTTACAATATGTGATTTTCCTTGCTTGCTTTTCCTACGTCTGTTTGATAAATCCTGCCTGAACCACTCTGAGCTTGTTACAGAACCATTTTACCAATTATGGTTATGGTAATGCCAAATGCGGGTGTGCTTAGTTTAACTTTAGTAATAAAAATAATTACATTTTGCCCCAAATAATGGCATATGTTTGCCATGCTTCATGGGCTATAATTTTTTTATTTGCTTTTCTCTGCATGTGATTTCCAATAAAATTCATTCTCAATAAAAAATTCTCAGAAATGAAATGCTCAGTTTTACTATTTTATGGGACCCCAGAAACTTGAACAATAGCCCTTGAGGACAGATATAATTTGGATGTATCACACTTGAGCAAGGCTGTCTCTAGTCAAGTGACATTTGGGCTGCAATTGATGGAAATTCACTAAAATTAGATGAAAAACAAAAACGTAATTTTTTTTATGAAAGTGTTTTGAAAATAAGAACCAGACAATCATGTACATTGCAATGTGATCCCCCTGATATGTCAAACACCCATCTGGCACCATACATAGTTATTACAATATTATTGACTGGATTCCCTAGGCTGTCCTTTCTATCCTTTGACTATTTTGTAAGCACCAATTTGTACCTTTTAATCCCCTCACCTTTTCACCCAGTCTCCCAGCCCAACCTCCACTCCTCTGGCAACCATCAGTCTGTTCTCTGAATCTGCAAGTCTGCTGCTGTTTTGCTTGTTAGTTTATTTTGTTCTTTAGATTCTACATGTAAGTGAAATCGTATCATATTTATCTTTTCTGTCTGGCTTATTTCACTTAGCATAACACCCTCAATATCCATCCATGCTGTTGTAAATGGTAAGATTTCATTCTTCTTTATGGCTGAATAATATTCCAGAGTAGATGACTGTCTAGCAACAATGCTGTCCACCTGAAACTAAAAGAAAATAATATTGAGCCGAAACCGGTTTAGCTCAGTGGTAGAGCATCGGTCTGCAGACTGCAAGGTCCCAGGTTCGATTCCGGTCAGGGGCATGTACATTGGTTGCCAGCACATCTCCGGTGGGGGGTGTGCAGGAGGCAGCTGGTCGATGTTTCTCTTTCATTGACGTTCCTATCCCTCTCTCCTCTCTGTGAAAAATCAATAAAATATATTTTTTTAAAAAGAAAGAAAATAATATTGAATATCAACTATAATTAAAAAGTAAAATTTTAAAAATTACTAATTTAGGGGGAAAAAAGTAAGAACCAGACAAAAAGGATATGTCAATTAATGACAGAGTTCAATTCATCATAACATCCTTTTGCAAAGTATTCTAGCTCACCAAATTTCATTCTTCCATTTGTTGATTTATCCACTCATTCGTTCCTTTAAGATGGACTGAGCATCTGTGAAAAGCCAGGTGCCGGAGACACAGATAGGGAGGCTCCTTGTTCTCAGGGAGCCGCCCGCCCTCCTTAATCCTTCCTCCAGGCGTCTCTGCAGGTGTGCCGTTGAAGAGTTGCTGAAAATGGTGCAAAAGATAGGAGTGGGGTGAGGAGAAGCTATAAAAGGGTCACTCAAGCTTAAATCTGTTAGAGATTAGCTTTGGAGACACAAATGATGGGCTTGGTTAAGACGAGTCTATAAAAGTATATTTCTGTGGAATGCACTACTCGTTGATTTCAGGGCAAATACAATTCAAAGCTTCAAAAATTTAGCTCAGTAGTCACTCAGATAGACATAACTATTTCCTTTGAATGATACTTAAGGCTCTAACAGAAGAAATCTCCTAACAACTCTGTTGCTCTTAGCTCATTCCCACTGCATGAGAGGTGTTTCCACAGAACGGCATGGGCCTCATGGTAACCCAGGCCCCTGGTTCAAGGCCAGATTTCTGGGTTTCATCCCCAGAGTTTCTGATCCCTTAGGTTCCGGAGGGAGCCTGGTCATTTGCATTTCTCACATTTTGAGAACCGTTGTTTTAAATAAATGTTATTCAAAATGCCAACTGCAGATATGAGCTATTTGTTACCAGTCTGGGACAAGATAAGCACAGAAACTAAATCAAAGGGAAGCTTCGGGAATCTTTTATCATTTGACATTGCCATCATCCAAGTACATGATCAATGGAAGGCAAATCTCATTGAACAGCGTCTAGATGAGCTCAGGACTATCACATCTGCATTGGGAGTCACATGTGATATAAGCTGCATTCTAGATACACACAGGGAGCCCACACTTTCTTCTGTGATGGACTGAACGTATGAAACCCTGGCCGTTCCGCAAAGATCCCTGAGAAGCACTGCTCTCTAAGCCATCATGCTATACTATTTCATTAAAAACATGGTTGACACACAAATGACTCAGGCTCATTCCCTTTCCCATAGTCTGGGGCAGGTGGGAAGAGGAAAGGGCCAGGTCTACCCCCGGAGGCCCAGGGCCACAGACAGGGCTGTAGAGAGTAGCCTGTGTGTGACACCACATAACAATAGAGTGGGTCAGCTCAGGGGGCCAGGAGACCAGGCTTGTTTCTTGAGGCTGGAGGCCTGGCCAGTCAGGATTTAGGATGCACAGTCCTGTGCTAGGGTCAAACTGGGTAAGCAGAAAGGTTGGATATTCCCAGCGAGGTCAACATGGGTCCTTCAATTGCAGGCAGTCAAGGAGACTTGAGACCCAATATAGAAGGTTCTTCATTGTCAGTTACCTGAACCCCTGGTCTGGGAGATTGACTTTATACCTGGGCTCAGAAGATTGGGTATGACTAGGTCTCCTGAGGGAGACCGAGAACAGGCCCATCATGGTGTCCCCAGAAAGACCAAGCCAGGTCAAGGGAAAGCAACCAAATAAAATTTAAAAAGCCTGTTGCTCTCAGCTACGTGGGCTGGCGTTTTCTTTTATCTCTTTCAACACTTTTATTCCAGTTTCCAATGATCTGAGTCCTGGTTGTCAGGATGTAGCTGTTCTCAGCCTCAAACTCTACGCCCCTCTTGGGCTGGCTGGAAGGAAGCCCATGCCAGTGGGACATCCTCCTCTGAGTTCAAAGCCGGATGAATGTGTCTCTGATTGACTTCGCTAACTCTTTCAAATGGATCTCCTGGTGGCCCTATGATTTTACTAGCAGTGATTTACTTTTTAATATTTTGTACTTCAAGCTCTGATAAACTCAGTGTTCTCTCCAAGCACTTGTACAAATTAGACTGCCATTGGAGGAGGTTCGAATTTTCACATGTTCAGGATGTCAAGGCCTGATAAGCAGCCACGGAGCTCAGCCCTAGCTTGGCTGGAATCACTCCAAGAAGAGGCTTTCATTACCTTGGATCTAGAACTAGCCATTAGCTCTGTTCTTATGGCCTCCAGTCACTGATTTAAGTGACCTTAAGTGCCCACCAGCTACCTCCTGGGGACCCCGCCTTCCAGCCAGACCAGAAATGCTGGCTAAGACCTAGTGATGCTATGGGCTTCCCATAAAGGTGTGCATTTCAGATGACCAGCGGAAATCAGTGTGAATGGGAGGTACGTACTGTTCGTGGATCAGACAGAGAGGAGCTTGAATCTTCCTGTATTATTTAAAATGCTTTTGATTCCACTTGACAACAAAACCAAGTCAAACTGGTTTAACAGGGAAGGAAATCTAGCGGCTCATATTGGACGATGGGCAGAGCTGGCTTCCGGGCTGGTTGTTCCAGGGGCTCATGGAAGTCAGTGGCTCTTCTCTCCACTCTACTGTTGTAGCTTCATCCTCAGACTGATTCCCTAATTTCCCCCAAGGCTGAAAGCTGGCTGCAAGCTGCAATCAGGGCTTCCTCATTAGGGGTCAGCAGGGGAACAAAAGGGAGAGCTGGGGTCCCCCAACCACTGATTGGCTACAGTCTGGTTAATCTGAACCAATCACCGGGCAAAAGCGATAGGACCCCCTTGGTTGGTTTAAACCCATGAGAGTCAGTCATTGGAGTTGGGGCTAGAGCTGATCACACCAAAAACAAAGGTATGCTCCACCTAAGGCGAGGTGGGAAGGGGTGCCGGAGACGACCATCATGTTCATGGTGCCAGCTCAGCTACGTGCATTCCCTTGACCTTGTCCTTTAACCTCTTTGAGTCTCAGTTTTCTCATCTATGAAATGAAGATTACATACCTTGCTGGCTGTGGTAGGGATTAGGAGTACAAGGAGCTTTGTACTGCGCCTGGCACACTGCAAGTGCTCAGTAAAGGTTATGAGGGAGAAGGTAAGCTAAAGTAGGTGCCCATTGTATGTGGGCATTACATTCTTTCATAGGCTTGTTTCAGATGGACCTTCCTCCTTAATGTGGGCAGAAGTGGCTATACATGGACGACAGAGACTGTTCAGAGAGAGGCCGTTTAAATGCTGATCTATGTGAACATTATTTGGGTGAAAAACTCAAACGAGGCAATTCTAACACACGCAAAGAGTATCTCTGAGTAGTGAGTTTAATAATAATGATATTAAAACAAAAAGAATAAAATGAAGGAAAAGAATATAGAAGAACAGAAGTACTTACAATTTATTGAGCACTTCTGGGTGTTAAACTAAGCACTTTATTAGTTGTGAGCCTGTGAGGTTGGTTTTATCATACTTATTTGCACCTGAGAAACGAATTTATGGAAGTTAAGGAATTTGCTTGAAGCCAATAGCCATTAAATGACAAAACCTGGACGTGAGCACACATGAATAGGTAGGACTCCAAAGTTCATCTCATGTTCCCTATACCAAAACTGCTTGCAAAGGAGGGTGCCCTCACTCATTCATTCATTCATTCATTCACACATGCATTCATTCCCTCACCCTTGCCCCCCTGCCACACTTGGTATTGGGGCAAAGATGAATAGGACACAGCAGTGCATGGAGAAGGAGACTGTGTCCCAGTCCTGGGATTGCAGGCTTATTTTAGGAGTTCCCAGGGCAAGGTTGTGTGGGGCAGGGTTTTGCGCCTTTTCTCAGTCAAATGAGAACTGTTGAATCGCTAACGATGATGGAGGCCTGGCAGCTTAGGGCACAGCGTGCTCCACGGCCTGAGAGACACGGGGCTGCTCTCTCCCCCCAGCTCGCTCTGCCATCTGCTCTCCTCAATGAGAGGGTTTAATCTTGAGCTATCTCAGGGCGAAGGCGGTCGGAACGTCAGAGGTCACCTTAGCTCTCCGTAACTCCGCTCCAAAGAAATAATTGTTTCACAGGAAAATGGCTATGACCAGTCAGAGTCTTCTTTATTCAGAATCTGGACAAGATGAAGAGAATGGGTCTCGGGGTTTATATTGTTGATTCTGCTCAATTCATCCAACTGCGTTTGAGATGGCCTGTGTGCTGGGGGGTTGTGCTGAGTGCTGGGAATATGCAAACGAGCATCACAGTTGCCTTTGGTCTCTGGGATGATACACTAGCTGGCAGTGCAGACAGATGCACCCAGAATGCAGGAAGTATTAGACTAGAATAGTCTGCTGTGCCCTGGTATGGCTACACAAGATGTTAAAATTTGTGTTACACTTTGGAAAGTAAGTTCAAATTGGTGAACACTCACTGTCCCAACTGCCCATCCACCTGCCCGACAATATCCACCTTCTTCTTCCCTTTCTGCCCTGACCCTTCCTCAAGGACATCCTTTCCACCTAACAGCCCCCAGCTTTCCCAGGGTCCAAAGCAGGGGCCTCCCAGACCCTGCCCAGAGCTGTAGGAGCCTTGGTTTTCTGATGGATCTGCATCTGAGCATTGTGATTGTCATTGCTGAGTAAAGGCACATGCCCCCTGGGGGTAGAGGAATGGGGAGGAGATGTTGGATACTCCAAGAACACGCATTAGTTGAGCATCTGTTGTCTCCTTGGACCTCGGGTCGCACTTCAGTCATGTTCCCCAGAACGTCCCAAGTCTCCCATCACCCCACCCTGCACTCACCCTGCTCTGAGTCCTAAGGCAGCTCCTTACTGCAAATGTCACTACACAGGGCAGCAATGGCTCAGAGGCCTGGGGCTCCAGAGGGCAGAGCCTGCCTTGGGAGTCAGTTTCAGTTCCTCTGCACTTTTAGTTTGGTTACTGTAGGAATAAAGGGCTTTGACTTTGTATTTTGCAGAAACAAAGGACTCAACAACCAGATGGCTGGATCCTTGTAACTGATGACTGGAACTCTGTTCTTTAGGAGGCTTTTGGGTGCTAATTTTAAAACAAATCCAACTGGCTTGAACAAAAGAGAAAGGAAAAGGAAAACCAGTATGGGCCCAGGCATGATCCCCCTGCAGTGTCTGAGGGAGCCCGGTGTCTCAGCCTCTGTGTCTGCCATCCTCAGTTATCTTCAGCCTCAGGTAGGCCTTTCATGTTGCAAGATGATGGACAGCAAACAAAATCAGCACAAAGCTGTATGTCCCGGTGTTTCTGTCTTCTGGGAAAAAATGGAAATCTTTTCCAAAAGCCCTCAGGGGGGCCACCCTTCTATCTCATAGTCAGAAATGGGTCCCATCTTTACCCTTATCCAATGGCCACTGAAGGGACTGCAGTTACCATGGCTGGTTTTTTCAATCAAGATTTGCCCATAGAGTCCCTATGTGTATCCCTATATATATTGTCAGTAAATGAATATCAGTGGGCAACCAGCAGTACCTGCTGCTGGAACCTACTAGAAAGAGAAAGGCAGAATTGGAGAAGATAACATTGGCGAGAACGGTGGGGAACATGGGAGTGTGACACTAGAGATTAAGGGTCAAAAGGCAAAGAACTTTGGTGTAAAGAAGCCTGGTTGGAATGTTAGCATTACCTGGGTGATTGTTTCACTTATATAACAATCACCCCAAAACTTAGTGACTTAAAACAACAACCATCTATTATTGCCCACTGGTCGGCAGATCAGGTTGGTGGTTCTGCTAATCTGAACCAGACTCGTCTGAGCTCTTTGGACTCCTGAGTGTCTGCAGGAGGCTGGCTGGTCTAGGATGGTCTCAGTTGGGGCAGCTTAGCTCTTACTCCCAGTGGTCCCTCATCCCCCAGCAGCTGGTCCCAGCCTGTTCACCTGGCATCCTCTCAGAATTCCAAGAGGAAGAGTACAGATGCTGGAAGTGTAGGCTCGGAACTGGGACCCTGCAGCAAAGCCTCATTCTGTTGGCCAAAAGCAAGCCCGGAGACCAGCCCGAAGCTGCAAAACCACACTGCGGCGTGTGAGTACTGGGGAGAGTGCAGAGTGGTGACCACTTTGGTGAGCAACCTACCACCGTGACCTTTGCGAGGTCTTTCTCTCCCCTGCTCCACGGCTTCATCGCCTCCAGAATGCAGCTAATAACAGTCCCTACCTCAGTCTTATTTGAGGACTAAATGAGAAAATGCATGAAAAGTGCTTAACACAGTGGTGGGCACATGGTAAGCATTAAATAAGTATTAGATTTTATTATGATTGTACTCATGACTCCAGCTAGTATTATTGTCATCATTATTATGGTTGTTACAATGATTATTATGATTTTGAATATCTATGTGCTGGGTTATGACTCCCCCTAGGATGCAAGTTTAGTGGAAAGGGTCCCCAAAATGCCCAGACTTTATGGAAACCCTCTCTGGCTCCCACAAGCCTGTGACTCAAGGGGTATGATTTCAGAATGGCCCCCATCTGCCTTCCCGCGGCTGTTTGGTGAGTGCTGTTCTCCCGGGACAGGGGTCCTTTGCTGGCTGCTTGGAGCTCCCTGAGCGCCATCCCTCATTCAAACTCTCAAAGGAGAAGTGGGAGCCACTATTTCAACAGAACCCGCTCATTTCGGCCAGTGTGCCTCCTGGAGGAAGGGACCGGCTTCCCTCCGGGTGGCTGCTTTTCTGCTCACACTGCTGCTCCCTGTGTGCCCGCCTGTGCCCACTCCCTGGGGGTGACAGTGACTCCAGGGTGCCCAGGGTGGGCTGTGAGGGGGCAAGAGAAACCTCCCAGCCGCCTCTCACACCTACTCCAACCCGGGCTTCCAGAATGCAAACCGGTTAGCAACTTCTTGGAAAAGGGAATCTGTCTCTTAAATCTGAGCAGGAAAGCGTTGTTGTTGTTGTTGTTGTTAATGGCTGTTTTGTTCATGTGGAGCCGCCTCCGGATGATGGTCCTGCGTTGATGCCCCACACAGGCTCTGAACGCCTGCCGCAGGCAAGATCCGGGCGCTCCCTCCACCAGGCAGCCACTAATCTCGCCTCCACTCGGCTCTCCCATCTGCTGAGGGGCAGCCCAGGCCGTTCTCCATGTAACCCACAGCCCTCTGTCATTTAGGCTCAAGCAGAATCAGCAGCTGGCTCAGGATGCCAGGGCGAGGATTCAAAGGGTGACAGTGTCTGTCCTTGTTCAAAACCAGTGCTGGGCCCTTGCCCTCCCTCAACCCCACTCCCCAAGTCTGTTCCTCTCTCCCTACAGGTTCTCGCAGCTCCTCACAATTTTTCTTCTTCTTCACCTGTCCCTTTTTTGAAACCCTAGATTCCCACTTTGCAGATGTGCTGATCTACCTAGACACCTCCCATAAGTTATATGGCCTTGGTGGCCATTGTTGGCCTCGGCCAGCTAATTATGGCCTCACTCCATTCACCTGGCCAGGCTAATGCAGCGGCTCCGCTTGCATTATTTTAGGCATTTTCTTTGGGTTCCAGTGACGTGCTTGTGCATAACGTATGTGCAATTCTGCTGACATTGAGAATTCATTTGGCTTGAGATCCTTAGAAAGGAGGTGGAGGAGACCTGGTTTGTGTAAATGCAAAAGCTAGCAGACAGCTTAGCTTTCTTCCCTGAGAACTGGAAGATGGCTTCTCATGGGAGTGCTTTGGGTCACACTTGATGGAAGGGTGAGCTCTTTTGCTTAAAGAATGTTGGTTCCATTTGGGCTGTCAGTCTCCTGCCTTCATATGGGCAGGGCAGAGGACCAAGGACGGTTTTCAAGTTCAAAGGCAAGCCTGTCACTGCATTGCAACTACAGCCAGAGGATGTCAGAGAGAGGAGACCCTGGCATCTGCCTCACTGTCTTCCTTTCGCGGGAGGCTCAGTTGGTTGTATGTCATGTCAACAAGTCCTTAATTTCCTCCTGATAAAGCAACATTGCCACAAGGCACCTTTCTAAGCACCTCTCATAGGATCTTATGTAATCCTCATAAAAGTCCCATAACAGTAGGACTTACTGCTGCCATTCTCATTTCACAGATGAGGAAACTGAAGCACAGAATTTAAATAACTTTTCCAAGGTCACACAGTACTACACAGCAGAGCAAGGATTCAAACCCAGGTAGTGTGGCTCAAGACACAAATTGGGGAATGAGTTAGGGGGAATTAAAGGAATGGTAATCAGGCCCTAGCCGGTTTGGCTTACTGGATAGAGCGTCGGCCTGCAGACTTAAGGGTCCCAGGTTTGATTCTGGTCAAGGGCATGTGTGGAGCAGCAGTGGAAGGCTTGGAGCGTGTGTGGCTTGAAGCCGGTCTGTGTGTTTCATTTGCTCGTGCTCTCCCTGCCTGGGAATCATAAGTGAGTATGATTATCTATCCTTGTTGTTAATCCTCATCCTAGGAAACTTTTTTCATTGATTTTTAGAGAAAGTGGAAGGGAGGAGAGAGGGATGAAGAGAGAGAGAGAGAGAGAACTAAGGTTGGTCTCCACTTTGCTCTGGAATGTGGCTGTAAAAGAGAAAAAGACCCCACATGAAGCTCAGAAAAATGTCCCAAAGCAGCCCTTCCATGGTTGACATAAACAACTCCCATCTGCTGTGGGATGACAATGACGGGTGTATTTTGAAAACTTCTCAGTCAACGAAGTTTTCTGTGTCGCCTACACCTACTGTGGCTGGATGCTGCCCAGTGCGATGGCAGCGATAGGGCCCCTCCGTCATCGTCATCGGTGTACTCCCCTGTGCTCCCTCAGTGTGCCTGTTTGTCCCGCCCTTCTTCCCTGCCCAGCTTCTCCCTGATTCGTCAAGCCTTTCAATTGCCTTCACCATGTTTTAAAGCTCTTCGAGGGCAGGCGGCAAGCTTGTGTGACTCAGAATAGACCCTAAAAATAAATGTTGCTGGATCGAGGAAGGAAGAGAAAGAAGGGGAGATAGCATCTCTTCTAGAATATGTGAATTTGATCAACTGAAGGGAATTTGGGGTCCCCCGCAGAGCAGGACATTGCACCTTGGAGGACCCAGGAAGTTCAAGTCTAGGTTTCCCCTCCTGGAAGGGGGAGCCATGAATATCAACCCCGTCCCTGGCCCAGCACCTGCTAACAGTTGATATTCCCACGAGTGACAGGTGGTTGAGGGCCCAGTCAGTTTTCCTGGAATCCCTGAGCCCTGATTTTCAAGCCTGTTTTCTCCTACCTGGTATGCAAGTGATCCAAGGTGAGGTTACTAAAGAGATGATATTGAAGCCACTCTAGTGTATGGGAGAGGGGGCACATCATTTGCACCTTTTGCTCTTTTGTTCTTAGTGACAGGTTTCTTGAGGCAAACCAGTTCGTGGGCGCCCCACCACCAGCAGCAGCCACCTGCCAGCACACTCTCCAGCAGGGCTTACCAGCCACTCGCTGCCCCTTACCCTAAATTAAGACCCACAAGTCTGAATCAGAAGTCTTTCCTCGGCCAGTACCTGCTTTCTGCTTTTGACCCAGAAGCTCTATAAACTAAAAGGAGAGTGGAAACATTCCCAACTTAAAAAAAAAAAAGTCACCCCTTCAAAATACGTTCATCTTACTGGCAAACCACACACAAGCAAAAATCTTTATTTCTAGAATGCCCAGGTTTTGGCTGCCTAAATTTGAGATCATTGTCATATGCAATCTTTGGGACATACACGTAGTAAAACTTATTCGTTGCTTATCTGAAATTCAAATTGAACTGGGCCTTTGTATTTATCTGACAATCTTTTTTCTTCTTTATTATTTATTTTTCAATTACAGTTTACATGTAATATTATTCATTCTCTACGTGGCTTCTTCCTTAATGCTGGACTTGAGTCGGTTGTTCGGGCCGATCGAGCTGTAATTTAGCTGTAAATCCGGTTTGGCACTGGGTGGAGCGGCCGGCAGCTTCCCACTACTCCGCCGCCAGCTTGGATCTCCTCGATCTGACAGTCTTCTCACTCACCAAGCACTTTCCTATCTCCTATTTCTTCTGATCAAAGGGATTTGAAGTACTAAGTACCTCGTCATGGAAGCCGTTCAATACTGAGCCGTCTTTCAAAGGGAAAGGCTGAGCCTCCCAGAAATCACAGTCCAGGCGGAGGTCCAACGGGCCTGTGGGAACGGAGGCCAATCCTGGGGAGAAGGGGAAGCGAGGGAGTGGCAGCAAAGGAGAGATGGAACAGGACGGAGGGGGCATCTTCTGAGACCGCAGCCGTGCAGGGCAGTCCGCTGCCACCCCGGAGAGGGCTGCTCTGCCCAGTCCTGTCTCCCTCCTCCAGGAAAGTGGGGAACGAGCCCCAATTCGGTGCTTTGGAAACGGGAATATTCTGGCTTTCCGTCTCTTTCCCTTCCCTGCGCGTGTCAGCCCAGGACTTTCACTGAGTTCTCACAAAGGCGAGACAACTGTTTGTGGTGGAAAACATTAATTGGGCTTTGATAAGCTCACAGAAACAGTTAAGTGTGTGTGTGGATCGTTTAATCACAGTATCTGGAGTATATAAACATGGCACATGCTCTTCTCCCCCCGCCCCCCTCTCTTTTCTGTGGCCTCAAAATTTGATCCAAGTCTGGGAGTTAAAAAGTCCCATTTTGTGTAATCAGGTTTGGGTTGAACATGATTGCGGAATTATTTTAAATTGAAGACACATGTCTGAAGGCCGCGCTGTACGTATTATTTCAGGATGGTGTCCATTAGGTCTTATCCACAGGGGCTATCTTCAACTTTTGCCACATTCAATGCATTCTTTATGCATCGCTATTTGCAAAATGGCGGATCGTATACGGGGGAAAATTGGAGGGAATATGGTCCTCGTTAAAGGGTGATTTTTTGAAATTATCTGAATGCATTTTTCAGACCTGTTTCCAGTCTCCCCCGCTAAGGGTCCCCGAGCAGCTTGGATTTTTTTTTTTTTTTTTGGGGGGGGGAGAATATTTTAAAGACAATCACAATGCATAAATAAATAAATCCCTGCAGTGTGCAAGACCCTGATGCACGCCTGTGACTCTGGAAACTCTGCAACTGAATCAACATTTACTTTAACCCCTTGTCAGCCCTAAACACTTAAAGTGTCCTAATTGCAGATCGAAATTGTTGCCACCGCCACGGGCTTTCTGCTTTGAATGCATTTGTCCCTGAACTGAGGTTGTGGTCAGACTTCACCTGCGAGGGCCCCCGTTGATTTCGTAAATTGTTGCATCATGTCCCCCCCTGGCTTGCAGGTCCCGGCTCTCCCGGAGGGGCGGCTGGGCGAGGGAAACTCTCCTGCTCCCTCAGTGCGGAGGCCCAGCCACGCCAGGCCTCACCGTCCTCCAGAGATGTCCTCCGTGCTCAGAGCGGGGTGCCTGTCGCATGGCTGTTGGTTTTAAAAGCTTTATTGAGCATCCTTTCCATACCATACAATTCTCTCCCAGGGCGTGTTCAAGGCCATGTTTCTGGTAAGCTGACAGAGTGAGCAACCCTCCCCTAGTTTTAAAATAAACCTGTGCCCATGCGCAGTTGCTCCCCATTTCCACCCCCAGCCCCAAGCAACCACGAATCTCCTCTCTGTCTAGACACCTCACAACCGGACAACATGCGGTCTGTCTTGGGTGGCTTCTCTCGCTTGGCGTAGCTTGGCGGGTATCAGCATGTACCTCGCTTTGTCCTTACTGCTGGATAGTGTCCCGCCGCAGAGAGACACCCGGCCTGGCCATCAGGCCGCTGGTGTTTACTTGAGTTGCTTCTTCTTTGACGTGATGGTGGAAAATGCAGCTGTGGACATTCTTCTACAAAGATGCCTTTTTAGTAAATTCGATGGAGCTGTGTTAGCGTCCTTCCCAGTGAACTGTAAGGAGGATTCGCGCTGCATTCTGCTCAGGTGTTACCCCTGCTCTTGTTAAAGTTGTCTACTGGAACATTGCGGAATAAAGTAGGCTCCCCAGTGCTTCCAGAAATAATAGTGACCACAGCGAGAACCTCCGTGACCGCAGGGCAGGAAGAGATTAGGATAAGGGAGGGAGCCCTAGCCGGTTCGGCTCAGTAGTTAGAGCATTGGCCCGTGAACTGAAGGGTCGAGGGTTCAATTCCAGGTGCAGGCTCCACCCCCAGCCCCAGTTGGGGCACCTGCGGGAGGCAACCAATCGATGTGTCTCTCTCACATGGATGTTTCCCCCCCCACTCTCTCTAAAAATCAATGGGAAAATATCCTCGGGTGAGGATCAACAAACAAAGGAGGAGAGAATAAGGGAGGGAACACTTGGACGTTCCTCTGGGCCAGCCCCGCCCTGAGCTGGCGGAGCTCAGAGCCCGGCCTGAGTCTCAGGTCCCGCTGACTCCAATCACAGGGAGCCGCGCAGATGGGGGCGAAGTTGGAAGTGGCGGGGAGGTGAACAGGTCAGAGCACGGGAACAGAGTTGTCAGGCTTTGTTTACGTCCATGCTTTCTGCGACTCAGCGGCTGATAGGAGATGCTGGCGGCCCTGTCATCGGGGAGAGTGTGGAGTGGTCTCAGGAAGTCCCCTTTGCACGTGGCCCCCAATCACCCAACTCGGTCCATGAGAAACCCCCACCAAGACCCTTCCCCCCGAATCGCCACGGAAAGCAGGCCGAGCACAAGCAGCGTGGCCCCCAGAATATGGGTCGGACCCCAGGGAAAGCCAGCATCCTTGTCCTGGCTGGTCACTAGCCCTGTCCTGGCCCCGCCACTCGCCTCTCTGGTGAAACAAGGACAGTGGACATCGTGATTCCTGCCCCAAGTTTTTTATTTTTTTCCTACTTCCAATGTTCTGTTTCTCTGATGACTCTGAGACTTAGACTTTGGAAACCCACATTTAAAAGTTAAACCAGTATCATCATCCCGTGAGCAACCGACTCACTGATGTCCAGAAACGTGACGTGGCACACGAACTGGCGAATCATTAGCGTTTGGAACACAGTTTTTTAAAATGCACACCGCGTCCCAGTGGCACCCCAGCCCTATTATGCAGGCAGGAACGTTATTGTTGATTTTCCTACATAGTCTCTTGCAACTCGTCTAGCTTCTTTGTGTCAGAGCTGGGAATTGGACCAGCATTTTGGGGCTTTCAGACCTTTATTGTATCAATTAATCCTGATTGCCTGGGAGTAAGGAAAACAATCACCCAAGAGCTTGTGTAAACGAATCCACCATTAAGAAAAAAAATCTCTGACTCCCTGGCCAGAACAAGCCTTCCTCTTGTTTTGGTTGCGTGGCTTCGGTTCTTACTGGGACGGGGAGCTGCTGGAGGAGAGGTTGGCGGGGTTGCAGTTCAATAGGTGGGAAGGCTGCACCCTCCCCAGCACAGAGCATGCTCCCTGCTGAGAATGCCCCTTTCCCGGTTACCTGTGGAGCAATCTGACATCCCTGCCCCAGCCTCCGACACAGAGCCAGCTCCTGGGGTAACGCTGCTTTCACAAGGACTTCCAAGTGCATCTCTTTCCAATTTTTTTTTATTGATTTCAGAGAGGAAGAGAGAAAAAAACATCAATGATGAGAGAGAATCACAAAATGGCTGCCTCCTGCACGCCCCACCTTGGGGATTGAGCCCACAACCTAGGCATTTGCCCTGACCAGGAATCCAACCATGATCTCTTGGTTCATAGGTTGACACTCAGCCACTGAGCCATGCCAGCTGGACTCAATGGAAAGCAGCAATCGTGTCCATTTCCCTGTGCCAACAACCAACCACAGTGTTCACAGGGATGCCTGCTCCTTTCACCCCATGCAGAACATTCCAGAACCCTGGCATTCTGACCGTTCTCCCAAGCCAGCGACCATCCTGGTAGGGAAAGAAGCCTGGAGACAGATGGTGTGAGACAGAAATCGCGTTATCACCGCCCTCTCTCCAAAGCTGGCTTGTTGTTTTGGCAAATCGCCACATAGCTCGTGGCGCCCCTGCTGGTCTGTGGGAGGCCTGCGTCTTCGCCGCGGATGCCAGAACGCCGGGGCTGATGAAGGGATGGCACCTTACGGAGGAAACGGCATTAATGTCCTGTGGTCCCTCCACGGCCATCGGAACCACACGGACAGCTGACGAAGCCCGCATGCCACCAGGCAAAGGCGGGGGTTCTTTTCACTCCCAGACCCATCTGTTGTTTGGAAACTGGATCGGTGAGAGGCCACGCAGTGCTGGAAACGGAGCCTAGTCCTCGGGATAAACATGTCTGCAAGGTTCTTTGGTTCTGAGGCTCATCTTTGACTGAAGCTGAAAGAAAATAAAGGCCGGGGAAGCAAGCACACAGCATCATGGGGAGATTCCGGCCTTCTCCCGGGATGCCGCAGGTGTCTGACAGCCTCTCTGCTTCCCCTCTCTGTGTGTGACACAGGGACGGCCAGTGCTCCCGTTACCAGCCGAGCACTACAGCCCAGGCTGCATTCTGGAAGGCGCCCGCAGGGGAGAGGAAGGAGGTGCAGGAGGAAGCACCCTGGAGCACTCTGGGGGATTGTGCCGATTCCCAGTCCATGTGATGCTGGTTCTGCTTCTTCCAATCTCCAACTTCGCTGAAGGCCACCAGCAGCGCAGGCGCCATCAGGGTGCTGGGTGGTACCAGCTCCTCACCCGAAGGTGCTAGTTGATGCTCATGGCGAAGAACTCTATCTCCTTCTCTCTGAAACATTCCAAAATGAGACAAATATTGGGTAAGTCCATACACATAGAGGTCCGACTTTCAATCCTCTGAGCAAAGGATTTTAAAAAATACACAAAACAGTGTATTTCTCCAAACTCTTACAAAAAAAAAAATCAAACGTAATTTATTAAGGAATAAAATATGCATGTGTTACTCTATCCATTGTCACACCAAAAGGAGGGAGAGGGAGGCATTTGGGGTTCAGTGGTTTGCATTCTAAACTTCCTGCTCTGCCACTTCTGACTTGGATGATTGCACAGAGTCCACACTTCGGTGTTTTTGTTTATAAAACTCAGGAAAAGAACAATTATTATTATTATTATTATTATTGCAACTTCAAAGGATTTTTGTGAAAGTGGATTGCTGTAAAGCCCTCCCCAAAAGTTAGTTATCATAGAGAGAGAAAAAACACACACAAATCCACCCAGGCATCTGGAAAAGGTTTGTCTTTTGTGCGGGGTTGTCATTCGTGTGGGACGCAGAGAAAACGTCTGCCAATCCTGAGACGAGAAGCGAGCTGTTTGAACAACTTCCTTGTCTGTGGTTCTCTCTTTCTGATGGTCTCCGGAGGTTCCTCACCTCTCGAGATGACTTCTGTCCGCGTAAAACAGGGAGCTGGTGCTGTCCAAGAACTCCAGGCTGTGACAGAGGCCCCTTCTCGGTGCCCCCATCTCAAATCTCTCCCAACCCCCTTTCCTGGGAGCCGGACTCGCCCTCCTGCACGATGCTCACTCTACGGAGGTCGCTCTGCAGTTTCCTTCCCTTTTGCTCACGGGCAGCTGGAGCCGTGCCTTTGCTTGAGGAGTCAGGGACGTGCCGAAGGAGGAGACAGTGGAGACGGCTGTGGGGAAGCTTCTGGAACGGCACCAGCAAACGTGGGCTTTGACAGTATCCTCTCCATCCTCGTTGATTGTAAAGGATTCATTGCTTTCTCACAAACATTATTGTTAAAAATACTGGAACCCCGGGCTTCTAAGTTAATAAAACCCCCTTTCAACAGAACAATATTCCTTTCATAACTTGTTTCTGACACAGACTCGTTGTACGAGCAGATACTGATTCATTCTTAAATGGATAGCAGCACTGCCTGTCTGCCCGACATTCAGAGCTATCTGTGCCTCCTGAAGCCAGGGTACCCGGAGGGGTTCTTTGGCTAGTCCCGAGGGAGAAGGTAGGGAAGACTGGGGACAGGAGACAAGCGGGTGTGACGCTCAGAAGACAGGGGGCCTTCGATGTGAAGAAAAGAGGTTTGGGGTGGCATTCATTTAAGGACCTACGTCTCCTTAACGTCATACACTGCCACACTGTATGGCAATCATAGCCCGTGGATCGACTTGGGCAGCACATGGACCAATGAGTGTTCTCAAACATCTCCTGTTTCATCTGGATGGTACAGGGACAAGCTGCCAGCGACGTATTCTGAATCTTTTCTGAAGGGGGAGTGTCAAGGATACTTTTGAAAAGCTGATAAAGATCTTTCTTCAGAGATTAAAAATAAGTACAAAAGTTTGCCCATCAGTTACGAGCATTTCATGGATTGGCTGAACTCCATATTACAATTACCTGGAGTACCTAAGGCTCCTGAATTTACCATTTCGTAGCTATTTTCCACACAAATAATGGACATATTCACAATGCAGACCCTCCTGACACAGGAAGCCATATGCCATGGGTGGTATGCAGTACTATTTATGTGGCCGATGGCATTGATAAACATTACAGTCCTCTGTGCTAAATAGCAACTTTTTGTTTCCAAAACTTTTCAGTCCTGAACAGATAGCAGATGATAAAGACATCATCTTTTGACAGATCTTTTAAATATTGTCAAGTTAATAAAAACCAAACAATTTCCTGGAAAAGATTCATTAATTCTTCAATTTCCAGAAAGAATCTGTCTCTTTGCATCTGTCTGTCTGTGTTCTTAACTGTCAATCATCACTGCAACAAAAGTCTTCGGAGAAACACACGTTAAATCAACTTTAGGGGAACAATAGCAGTTAAAGAAAAAGCTAAAGTACATGGTAATTGCTTTCGGTGGAACATGGGTCAAAATTAAAGTTGTTCCCAAAAGAAATAAAATTTTCATGCAGACAAAACCTTGGTTTCATTTTTAAAGCACAGTATTCCATTAATTTTGAATAATGATAGAAGATGTAATATCATTTCATTCCTCCTCTTTTATTGAGAATTAAGATATACCCAAACTCTTTCATAAGATACATTAAAAACACACTTGAAATTTGAAAAGATTTCATCAAAAGTTTTAATGTAATGAAATCAACTTCTAAAAAGACAATGTTATCTTATTCTGAAGTTAAGAGTTCACAAATTCATACTCATACAAAACTTAAAGTATTTTTAATATAGAAAAGCATCTTGTAGCCAAGTTAAACTTCGAAAATTAATTCCAAACAGCTGCAAATTATAAAAAGGCACGTTTTGTTTTTCTTGATTATATCACCGAGCAAACTATGACATTGAAAATACCTGGTTCGGACGAAGGTACGCCACGCAGCCTGCTCGTGGAATTTCCCGAAGAGCCAGGACAGAAGAGAATTCTATAGGGGCTGATTATATAGGTGAGGACATGGCTTAATTGTACTTTACATCCAATCTCCAAGGTGGTTGCTTTATAGAATAAAACAGCCCACAAAACATGAAATGTGTAAGGAGCCTGTTCTGCATTTGTGGAGCGAACGTTTCATTTTCAGAATTGCCGATGCATAAAAATCAGACGTCCCCGCTGGTGGAAGACCACTAAACTTTCACGTGTTCTGTAAAACTTAAATGCTGGCGGCCAGCACTCACAAAATTTAATGATCTTTCTGCTAATAAAATCCAACCTCTTTTTAAGAAAATAAGGAAAACAAAGCATATACACCCCAAGTGTCATAGTTTGTTTGTTTTCAAGGAGCGTGGATGAAATCACCTATTTGACATTTTTAATCTTCTCATGCTTGTTCAAATCCACTCCCCCCCCCCCCCCCCAGGGATAACTGGAAATGTGAAATCAGGACTGATGTGTGTGGCCTATCTTGTCATACCTGGAAGGAAACCCGTTCCTTTTGGGAAAATTAACAAGTAAAATAAGAATGGGGCTGGGTTTGTTTTTTAATATCTTTTTTTTTTTTTTTTAAAGAAAGAAGGGGCATTTCATTTACACAAGGCATAAAACTCACTTTCTTTTGAACATGTTTTGTCATTACGCTTAGGGATTTTCTGCCCCAGGGTGCCTGATCAGCATCCACAGTGCGGGCCTTCCCAGTGAGCTGTCTGCTAAGTTTCTCTTTCATTATTCAGATCTCAACACATCTTCTCTCAGAGTCAGACTTCCAGCTGGGAGGGTGGGAGGATTCTGTGGCTGGCTCTCAAAACTCAAAGTAACTCAAATTTAGTTTGTTCTCTAGATGAGTAGAGTTTAAGCAGCAATCAACCGTTTAGTAAAACCAAAAACCAAAAAAACAACTTTGAATAGAAAAACCCATCCCATCTCCCTTCTCAGGCCTTCAGAAGTACTTCTCCACTGGGGCTGTAGGAATAGGAGGTAATTGTAAAGACCATGAGCTCTTAAATCCTCTAGCATCGTTTAAAAAGATAAAATTAGGACTCTCATACAAATATAAAATAAATTCACTTAAAGATTATTTTAATTTATTAATCAATGATAGAACAAATAAGATGTCATCCTGGAGTCAATTAAATGAATAAACCACGCGTATATGAACAATAAGGAATGCTGAGATGAATTTACACAGAAATGCAAAAGAGAACATCCCTGGAGCAAAGATCAGTTACATCCCATCAGACACCATCCATTTGCATTTCATAAATAAAAATCATTTTTATTTTACCAGTTCCTACAATTTGCAGAATCTAAAACGAAACAAGTGGACAAACAGCAAAAATCAGAAGCAGTCTCGTTCCCATGAGAACAAACGCACGGTTGCCAGAGCGGGGAGGGATGAGGTGAAGCGAGTAAGAAGAGGCACAGGTGCCAGCGCCCGCCTCAGGAGGCCATGGAGATGCGACGCTCAGGCGGCACAGGGACTGTGGTCGTCAGCGTGGTAGTCCCTAGCACAGTGGCAGACGGTCGCTAGACCCGGCATGGTGGTCACTTCCTTTGGGTGTTAATGTACAAAAACAATGCTGTGCACCTGAAGCTAATATAACATTATATGTTAATACTTTAATAAAAAATAACCAGTTAAACTGTACTTAACATTGAATTAAAAACATTTTTGAAGAAGTGGGCCAGGGAAGGGCTGGGAACCAGCTTCCTAAAGCCGGCATGTGTCTCACCTCTGTGTACCCACTGCCCCTCCCCGGCCCCTCCCCTCAGGGCGTTCTGAGAAGAGATGACAGTCCCCGGTGGCTTAGCCATCCACTGGGTCCCTGATAGAAAACTTTATTTCAGGTACTTCTGGTATCTTATATAATCTGAGCTCAGAGGATAAGCCATAGGTATGTGTGTGTATGATAGAGAGAGAGAGAGAAGAGAGAGAGAGAGAGAGAGAGAGAGAGAGAGAGAGAGAGAGAGAGAGAAGCCAAAGGCTGCCCCAAGAGCCTAGACCTTTACTCCTCATTCTTGGTTCTCCAGGAGCTAAAACCAGTACCTCAGGGACCAGAGGCTGAGGGATTGCCTTGTGCTCCCCTCCCCCTCCTCCCATCCCCTCTCTTGAACTTTCCAAAGAACATGCAAGACAGTCTGTTTCTCCCCGCCCACCCCACCCCCCGCCACACACACACACACACACACACACACACACACACACACACACGGTGGCCCATGTGCAGTCGCCACCTCCTCCGTGTGAACTGTGCTTGCTCGTGCACCTGGGTGACAGCCATCCCTCCAGCCAGCAGCGCGGCCTTTGGTCACCATCAGCTGCTCCACAGTCACCTACTGAGGACGGGCCCTGCGGTGCTTGCCGAAGGGAGCAGTTTAGAAAGGGCCTGTGCCCAATTCAAGAAGGGGGCTGGCTCCTCCCTCCTGCTCCTTCTATTCGAACCCGGAGCCGGAGGAGCCTGGCCTGGGTGCGAGGGCGCCCGCTGCGTCCCAGGGAGGGAGACGGGAACCAAAGCAAACGGAGGGCCCTCTCCTCCTCCCAAAGCCGCCATTCCTAACGCGCTGCAGCTTTTAAAACATCTCACTGGGGAGGTGTTCGCAGCCTGCGAGGGAGCGAATTCCTGCTCTCCCAGGACCCCGCTCCGGCCGCAGCGGGTGCTCGGCCAGCGGGCAACGGGCTGTTCCTGGCGGTTCCTTTTCAGCACCTTCTGTCATCACGGCGTAACTTTTAACAACTGTGTTTTCCTCTCCACCCAGGACGGGAAGCATGTTTTGCGCCGGTTGCTAACTACAGGCCAAATGGACCCCTTCCCCCGGGCGGCTGCTCAGACACGCCACGCAGTTCGCGGTGCTGGGTGCTGGGTGCTGGGTGGGTGCCTGGGTGCTGGGTGCGTGCCTGGCTTTCACCGGACACTCTGAGCTCTCGGTGGGTGTCTCCTCTCAGCCCACATCCACCCCACACCCACCCCTCACGGTGGGTGGCCGTCCGGGAGCCCGTGTTTGTCGGATGGGGAGCTGGGGCAGCCCCGTGGGCGTGTCTGTCCCACGCATCTGGGGGACTGTTCGCAGTGGGGACTGCGGCTCCGCCTGGTCAGTGGCCTCCTGGCACCTCTGTCGCCACCACTCCACACGGGGTGTGGTCCTGGGGCATCCCCCGCTCATGCATTTGGTAGACGTTCCTCTGATTCCGCCACACGCCATGCACCGACTCCCCAAAGTCTGCTGTGCTGGGCCCCAGGCGACACCCCTAAACTCAGGGACCATGGGAAGCAGGGTTTCTTAGCATGTCCCCTGGCTGCCTTAGCTGTGTACTCACTGTCAGAAGGACTTACTAAGCCAGTGGCCAAAGGAAGGACCAGAGGAGAGAACTGGCAGGGGGCGGGGGAGGGGGGGGGGGTCCCTGCAGGCGGGAAGGTGATGAGCGCGCTCCAAGGCCGCAGGGATTTCAAAGTGATTTCTACCTCCTAACGTTACAGCCGTTAAACCAAGAATTCAGACCGTCAGCCAAAACGCTCTGTTTCCTAATACCAAGCTCTTACTTGGCAAAATGCTGCTTACGAATTTCTCCTGCTCTCTGCTCGCTCGGAGCCCGTTTTGTATCAAACAGGGAGCAAAGCCACAGAAACAGGAGGACTGATGGTCCGGGCTCATCCCCAGCCCCGTGATTTCCTACCAATCCAGAGTCCAATGGAGCCCAAGGGCCATGCAGCCGCGAACTTGCTGCCTACACCAGGGGGAGGCTTGTAGCCAGTGCTTCCAATTCATTTACACTCGACTCACCCAAACAGGTTGATTTCTGTTTTCGAAAAGAAAGAGCTATTTGATATTTGAGGAACTGTTCCCACCTTTTAAGCCACATCTCCCAGGGCCTCCTCTCCCCACGCCCGGACGCCGCCCGGGACAGGAGGCCGGAGCCCGGGTGCAGGCAGGCTGGGACCGTGCAGCCACGCAGGCCCGTGAGTGCAGAGAGGGTTCAAAAGTTGGCAATGCGAACCCTCTGGTCCCTCCGCACAAATGATAAATAACAACCACAACAGGGGCCGGCGAGGGGGAAGCTGGTGGAAGGAAAGCAGTAACTTACGGCCGCGTGGCTCCCATAAAGCAGGGGCTGCGCAGAGGCAGGGGCCGCTGCGGGGCGCGGAGCGGGCCTCACCGTAAATCACCGCCGGCTAAGCTCTCCTCCAGGCCCCCCCGGACAGGCAGCTCTGCCAGACCCATCACCCCGCTCTGTGCTTCCTAAATTACCCGGCATCTGGTGGTGACATCTGAAAAGCTACAGGGGGAAGGATCCCCCCCCCGAATCTGACCTTCCCCTACCATTTTATACAAAAAACTCCCCCCCATCCCCAAGAAATAGATGCAGTGGCATCGCATTTGTAAACAGGAAGCGGGCCCAGGGTGAGTGTATAGATGCGTCTCTAAGCAGACAGTACACGTTCCCGGTAGTCTTGCAAGCAGTAAGCAGGCTTTCCAGCTGTCTTCAGACGTGCAGACACACAGACAGACACACAGACAGACACACGTGCACAGACATCTGAGGACCTGGAACGTCTAAGGGCACAGCCCCGGCGCCTTGAAACGCGATCAAGCCTGGAGAGCAGGTACCCGGCCGACAGAAACAGCTCTTCTCCATGAAAGCTCCACAACAGGTCAGAAAGCCTTCTCTTGCCTATGTCACCTGACATGCTTCCTTTGGCCGCGTCCACAGAACTGGGGCCGGCAGAGCCGACCATGAGCGATGTTAGAACCGGCCTTTGTGAAGGAGGCTGGGACACCGGGCACCAAGGGGCGCAGGCAGGATGCCGTGGGCACCTCATACACCCCCGAGGGCTGGCTCCGTGCAGTGGAGGATACGGAAGAGGGGAGCAAACACAGGTTTCAAACCCCTGAAGCCAGGGGGCGGACGGGAACAGCCAGGTCACAGACACGTAACTTCTTTGTGTTTCCCCGTTTGCTTCCTGGAGTTCAGCCTTTGTCATAAGCGCGAGGAAGTGACGAGACCTTCTCACTCCCACATGTCGCTCCTGGGCCACACGGTTATACTGAGACGGGAAAGGGCTCCCCTGATGTCCGCCCTTCCCGGGTGGCTGCTCAGTGTCAGTCGGCTGGCTTTGGATGTGCTCGGACATCTGTTTTGAAAGGAAGACCCTTGTACCTGCGCAGGGACACACCTGGTCCTGCCGACAACGGCTTTAACTGATTGTGCTTCGCTGGGGGAGGAGGGTCTGGAAAGCCCTTCCCTGAGCCACCTGGGACCCTGAATGGCCAAGGCTTGCAGGGCATGGAGAAGAGGAGATTGTCTTCTCTCCATTTCCAAATTTTCATGCACACTGGGTCATTCCGTCCTCCCCTGTCAGGAAGGAACAACCTGTTCCAGCTTTGCAGGTGAGAGCACGGAGACCTGGAGAGAGCTTGGTCCACGGCCTGAAGTCACCAGGTGGCGAGCCCTGGACTAAACCCGGACGGCCTCACCCAGAGTGCGTGTTCTAGACCCCAGGCCGCCTGCCCGGAGCACCTCCCCTCCACTAGGGATGTTTTCAAAAAGAAGATTGTGAAGGCACATTATTGCTCCGTTTTATCACTGGTTATATACATATACCTCAGTTCTTTTTGCTCAGCTGCTCCTTTCTGTTTTAGCAGGATTGAAGTAAGATGCACACACACAAAAGTGCGGAAGTCTTTGGCTCCCGAATGTTCTAGGTGCATGGAACCAGCACCTCGGTCCAGAAACAAGTCATTTCCACCAGCCTCCCGTGTCCTCCTCATGTCATGGCTCTCCATCCTGCCCCGCCATGGTTCTCCCTCCCCTTTTTAGCGGAGGGTGGGAGGGTGGGAGGGTGGGGATCTTGGGTTAAGGCACCCGCTTTGGCAGCAGCATGCCTGGGCTGAACTCCCACTGAAGGCTTTTATAAAACGCACACCCGTGGCCAAGTGACTTCACTTCTCTGCGTCTGAGTTTTTCTCAACTTTAAGATGGGGATGTGCATGGCACCCATTCCATGGCATCCCGGTGAAGGTTAAGTGCTCCAGCATATGGACAGAGCTTGGGTCAGGGTCCATGGAAAAGGTCGAGGTGAGCTCTCAGCAAGCGCCAGCTGTTCTGATTGCTGGGACATTGCTCCCCGCTCTCTGAGACTGTCCCAGAAAGACCGCAAAGATGCAAAGACGGGAGAGCAGGGGAGAGAGAGATGAAGGAACTCTCACCGAGCACGTGCAGTGCGTCAGCCTAAGGAAGAAGCCCATCTCTGGGTTGGGAAGAGGACCGATCGGACCGAACGGCCTGAGGGAGAGCTCGGTTAGATGGCTTTCCAGGCCTCGGAGCCAAGGCTTCCGGGCGAGACGGTTCTTAGAAACGCGGTGTGCGTTCTCAGGAGCCCTGCCTGCTCCCTGCCCCGCTGCAGACGGAGGAGCAGGCAGGACCGCCTTTAGATCCTCACGACCTTTCCATCCCCCGAGACTCAGTCTAGATTGAAGGCCAAATGTTTATGTCCTGCAGTAAAAGAAAAGGGCGTGAATTTGTTTTCTTACCCCAATTCATAATCTAACCCACCCACCTATGAAACACCATTAACCAGGTCGCTTTGACCACATGGCAAAAATCCCCGCTGCACATGACTTTTTAGGTAGGATAGATTAAGGCATTGTTCTGTGTCCCATTTTTAAAAATATATATCCTGTGTCATTTGAAATCATTTATACCCCTTTCATTTAGGATTTCTCAAAATTCTCTGCAGTGGAAAGAGCTCATGGAGGGCGTAGGTTTGGGGAAAGCAGAAGCTCCAGGAAAATAAAAATACAAGATTGGAAACGGGCTATGCAGCATTTTTCCAGGTCCAAAGGATGCATTTCCTGTTTTATGCAATGCTTAATCGAGTTATCAATGTTAAAAAAGAGAAAGAACAAAAACATATTTTAAGTAATATTTTAAAAATGCAAGCATATTTAAATAATAAGTTGACTAGAATAAAAGATTAGGATCCTGACAAGTATCAAATAGATTGAAGCCTGATCTATTGATTTGCTAAGTTATTAAGTTATTAACTGGGTTTAGGAAAACTCAAAATGGAAAGAAAAAGAGGCTCATGATTGATATATTCTCTCTCTCTCTCTCTCTCTCTCTCTCTCTCTCTCCCTCCCTCTCTCTCTCCCTCTCTCTCTCCCCCTCCATTGCCCTCCCTCTCTGGCCGCTGCAGTTTTTACAGCATCTAATGCCATCCACTTGCCGGTTCTGATAGATCTTTTCAGCGTGATGGAGATAATGGTACTTTCAGAGCTTTCCAACCGCAGGGCCAGGCCCACTTCTGCAAGAAAGGAACGCTTCCTTCCCGAGCGGCCGGC
The DNA here is from genome assembly GCF_964339955.1 of Pipistrellus hanaki. NCBI lineage: Eukaryota > Metazoa > Chordata > Mammalia > Chiroptera > Vespertilionidae > Pipistrellus > Pipistrellus hanaki. Next base: position 5,639,205 of record NC_140512.1, read on the forward strand.
TGGAGCCGGAACAGTACTTGATGTTCAAGATAAGAAGACGGAAGTTCCAAGCTCGGAGCGGGTCTGCTTTAACCAAATGAGGTAAAGGAGGCGACGGCAGGACCGGGAGAAGCTGCCTTATTTGTAGCCCCGGGCCGGGCCCGTGCGCTGGGCAGCCTCCCTCGCACTCAGAGGTAGGAGGCCCTGTCCCCACGCCTTAGCTCTGCGTAGACATAAACAGGACACGCAGCAGCGATGTTGCCTTTTAGGGACATGGTAAATGCCGAAGAGATCATTACTGAGTGATGATTCTGAATGCCCTGGTGTGTGCTTTGAAAGATAAATTGAACTTATAACTTCCTGTCCAGCAACTAAAGATTGTGTCCACCCATTTCGAAAACCAGGGACCACCGCTGGACCCCGTAGGTCCCTCCAACCCTTTGGACAGCTGGGCTCACTGGGAGCAGGATGCTGGCCGTCATCTCAGCCACGGGAGCCGGCCTTCAGACTGAGCCGCCCCCGGACCACATGCCCAGCTTCTGTCCACAGCAAGCTGGTCACCTCCACCTTCTTCTGGACCTCAGATTCCTCATCTCCAAAATGGGGTGACAGCAATATTAATGCCTGCCCCTCGGGGGCATTTCTGCTCAGTAGCCCCTCCTGCTACAGCCTGGAGGGAAGACATCCAGAGCTCTCGTGGGTCTGAGACCCTCCGCACGCCACCGACTGGCTGTCCACGCCCTCCTCCGTGTGACGGGAAGAAGGAGGCCTACCTCAGGGAGTAGAACGGCATAGAACTCAACAAACTGTTTCTACCAACTCGGCATCTCTCGTTCTGATTCCAATTGTGTGTGTCTCCTGTTTGTGGGAATCTGACAGGAGCCAGGGATGTCCTTGGCCCGTGGTCGGCATACTGCGGCTCTCGAGCCACATGCGGCTCTTTGGCACCTTGAGTGTGGCTCTTCCATAAAATACCACGGCCTGGGCGAGCCTATTTTGAAGAAGTGGCATTAGAAGAAGTTTAAGTCTAAAAAATTTGGCTCTCTAAAGAAATGTCAATCGTTGTACTGTTATTTGGCTCTGTTGGCTAATGAGTTTGCCGACCACTGGCCTCGGCCTTATCCTTGCCTCTCCTCCATGGACACAACTGAAATTCTGCCCCTTGCAGGCCAAGGGCCTCTGACCAACTCAAGCCCCACCGGTGTGACTGGGGCTCACACAGACCACACCATCTCCCACGAGGGGAAGGTGGGGGGAGGGGGCGCACTGCCCAGGCGGGTGCTGCAAATGCACCCCTCCTCCTTCCCCAGACCCTCCTCCCCTCACTCTTCAGGCTGTCTGTCTTGGGTTGTGCCCTCCAATCAGTTTTCAGGCACTGCTTTCGGTAAGACGTTTTTGAGCGTAGACACCCACATGTGTTTATATATGTGTAAATTATGCATACACAGTATTCTGCTAGTATGTTTTGTGCATTCTGGAAACACATGTTTACTACACATAAATTTTAAAAGAATGAGATAAGGAAGTAAGGAGAAAAGGAATTTGTTTTCTTCGTGCACCGAGACAGATCACCTTGGCTCCCTCGGCGGCCGCTGTCCTCCGGGCCCTGCGGGAAGGGTGCTTTCCTGTGGGGTCCTGGACTGCCATGTCTGTGAGAGACCTGCACACAACCACAGGCCAAGAGCAGGTCCCCGGGCCGGAACCAGCTCGCATGCTCAGCACAGTGGCATCCGTCAGCCCAACGAGTGTGTGGCGAGTGCAGGCCAACCGCCCCGTACTCAGATGGGCCCCAGGTTTGGTTCAATCTCAGCCGCTGCCATCTTGAAATTCTTAATAACTTTATCCTGGAACTTGTGAGGTCAGTGGGCAATGGAGCATGTGTGAGAGCGGAGGAGACACACACACTAAGTGTGTCCCCTGTTTCTTGCTCCCCTAGTCACACATACGATTGGCGATGCCTCACGAGCAGCATCCCTGTGCACCCACCATGCGTGGAGCTCAGTGAGACTCAGAATGGGCACAAGGGAAGCCACCTGCTTGCAGTAGAATTTCACATTTCAAGAATTGAAACAAAAACAATTTAGTTAGTTTTGTGACATGCTTCTACCCTGTTTCCCCGAAAATAAGACAGTGTCTTATATTAATTTTTTCTCCCAAAGTTGTGCTAGGTCTTATTTTCAGAGGATGTCTTATTTTTGGGGAAACACGGTACTCTCCTGGTAAGGATTAAATACATATACATGTACAGGCTATGCAAAACACTATAATTTGTATAATTTCAGCCATTTTGCACTCAAATTCAGTGCTTTTATACTGGCATTGTACAATATAAAGATGAACAGTACAATCATGCTAATAATTCAAGTTTTATATTCCTTACTTGAAATGATATCAGATAGCAAATAAAAAACACCATACAAGCACTAGCTGGTTTGCTCAGTGGATAGAGCGTCAGACTGAAGGGTCCTGGGTTTGATTCCTGCCAAGGGCACATGCCAGGATTGCAGACTTGATCCCCAGTAGGGGGAGTGCAGGAGGCAGCCAATCAATGATTCTCTCATCATTGATGTTTCCATCTTTCTCCCTCTCCCTTGCCCTCTGAAATGAATAAAAATATATTTTTAAAAAACAAATAACATGACAATCTGAATATGGTAAAAAGGGAAATGTTTTCTATTTTAATACTTTTCAGTAATCAATTTATTGTAATATTAATAATTAATATTAGCTTATTAATATTAATTTAATCGCCTTTCCCCCTTGCTTTTTAAACAAGAGATCTCACATATTTATTTTACACTATAACCACCTCTGAGTTGTGCCCTCGGATTGGTTCTCCGACCGGTGTCCAGTGACCGTCCTATCTCAAGAGTGACCTTTCCTTGGAGGAAAGAAGATTCTCCCTCCAGTCTGCTCTAAGAAAGGATCTGTCCTTCCTAGGCCACAGCCAAGCTGATTTCATACTTCATACTTCATAGTCCATTCAGCCAATACGTATTTGTGTATTTATATAGTTAACATTTAAACAATAAAATTGTTAAGTATTTTCCCGAGAGAATGAAGTAGGGAGTTCTTCTACCTTGCTTCTTGCACAGCAGAAAATCCAGGCCAGACAGAGCTCAGCTCGGCTCAGACACACACTGCTGCTGAAACCCGAGGCCCCAGCCCGAAGCCTCCCGCCTTCAGCCATGGTCCCCCGGGCCAGGGGCTAACGGCTTCCAGAGGCGGCCACGGGAAGAAGTCACGGGAACGTGGGTCACTGTGTCAAGGATCACGTCAAGAAGGGGAGGTCACCAGTTCCAAATATCTCAGAGGTGAAAAGGTCACGCTTACAAAAACCGTGTCCTCCGCATCCAGCAACCGCAGTACGTGCTTCGTCATCCTTTGGTGAGCACCAGCTGTCCCCCCGGAGCCTCTGTCCCGATGGAATTCCTCCGTCACTCTGACCTCTTGGCGGACACCTTCCGGGAGCAGACCTGGGTCGGGGTTTTGCCTCTCCACCGGACTAAGTCGGTGGCTCACCAAGTGCAGTCCAGGGGCCCCGGGGGCTCCCGAGACCCTCCCGGTGGGCTCCTCTGGCGAACACGGTTTCACGATGACACCACAAGGCTGTCTGTCTCCCCATTCTCTGCTGCCATGAGTGTGCAGTGCGGGTTTCTGGAGGCTGCAGATGTCAGTGCTCTGGTGGCTAATGATAGTATTTTAAACATTTCTGCATTTTAATTTCCGATACACTTAATATGTACAGGTTTGACCCAGATAAACATAAGCTCTCAGGAGTTCTCAGGGATTTGCAAGACTGCAAAGGGATCCTAAGACCAGAAAGTCTGAGAAGTGCTGGACTAAGAGAAGTAGATCCACCACCCTTTCCACTTCTTCCAAGATGGGTCTGCCCTCTCTGTCCTCACAGTGCCAGCAGCTCCCAGCGATCCTCGGCACTGACGAAGCAGCCTGCCATGTCAGTGCCCAATGGGCAGGTAACTGTAATTCACCTTGTCACCTGGGCAAACAGCACTAACGGTATAAACCTCTGGGCTTTGCAAAGTGACTCTTCATCTGGCGTAAGCCACATACCATGTTTTGTGTAAGCAATAGGATTTTAAATGTTTTTGCATAAAGCAGGGTCTAGTATATATTAATTTTTAAAGTACATTTAAAAAACACTTGGTTCCCACCCAAAAAAAACAAAACAATAAAACAAAACAAAACACAAAACACAGTTAAATAAATTGCATCTGACAGAGCACATCCCTGGAAAAGGAAACCTCCAGTACCTCCTAAAAATGTCTTCAATACACACACACACACACACACACACACACACACACTGTTAATACATACCAGTTATAGAACAGCCAATGCATTTACCTTTTCATGAACTGTGAGTCATTCTCCTGCCCCAGAGGGGGCTCTCTGAGCTTCATAAATATTGATCATACTCCCTAAATTCTAACAGGCAGCTTCCTCAAACATGACTGATACCGCTCAACCTCACCCCTTACATTCTGTATTAGTCACACTGGCTTCTGCCAAAGAAAAGATATTCCTTGTAGATGAATACTCCCAATAACTGAAGCTTCGCCACTTCAAATCCCAAGACACTCAAACATTCATTCACTCATTCATTCATTCATTCATTCATTCAAAAAACACTCCAGAACTGTGAGCAAGCAATTGTAATGGACCTTGAGAATACAATGACAAGCTCACATTTAACTGGGTGTTGACTAGAATTTGTCCTAAAATGTATCCCAACGGTCTTTAAAGTGACTTTTGATCTATTGGTGTGTATGTATTCTGATGTAAACAATGCATTAGTTTAGTAGCACATATAGAAATTATAAATTAAATTAAATAAAAATTCACATTTGTTGAGAGTGAATGCCCCCAAATTTTTACTGATGGGGGGGTGCAATTAAAAAAAAAAGGTGAGGACAGATGCCCCTCCCTCCCCTCACCCCCATCTCCCCTGTATTTCCAACAAGCTCCCGGTGGTTTCTAGCAGGAGTCCGGGAGATGGAGACTGGGCCAAGGCCTCCGAGTCCCCTGCAGGCTCTCTCCTGGCCGCACGGTCCAGGCTTTGAGAGCAGGAACCGCGGTGTCAGGGACAGAGGTGCGGGCTGTTGGACCCGGGAGAAGGGGCTACGGATGGCTGATGCCGCTAATTCCGGGCCTGCTTTTCAGGATCCTGCCGGTCTCTGCTCCTTTGATGTCAGGCTCCTCGCCCTCATTCCTTACTGCCTTCGGTGCCATCTCTGCTAATCTCTCTCCCCTCCTTCCTCGGGCCCCTCTCATTTTCTGCTTTTAATTTGTTGTGGGCTGGGAGACTACACAAATAGGCTTGTTAGGAGCGCGTCTTAATTAAGAGGCAATTAGACCTAGTTAAAGTGCATCGCCGGGTGACTGGTGCTTCCGCTGCCTGCAGCCCCGTGGTTTGCTTCCTTCCTGCCCTGGGCCCCGCTCCAGCGGGCGGAGGCGGGGGGGACGCTGACCTCTGGGTGAGTGGGGCACCGGGATATTTACTTTCTTGTCACATTTCACTGCTGTCAAAGCTCAGGGAGTCTGGTCGCCCCGGAGGAGCCAGTGTGCTTAATGATTCGGGACACCTGAGCCTGACCCGGTCCCCCCGGCCGCTCAGGCTCCGCGTGATTTACAGGAGGCGGGGAGGGGACCCGGGAGGCAGGGCCTGGGCCTGCTCTCCAGGGCCAGCCAGGAAGTAAGAAGGGGCTCCTCTGAGCCTTGTGCTAATTTCCAGTTCAAGGAGGTTTGTCTAGGTCCGTCCCGTCTAATAGAGGCTGGAGAATCTCAGCCATGACACCCACAAGGGCACATGGGGTGGGGAGAGCTAAGCCATGGGTATGGGGGGCGGGGGGAGAGGGCCCCAGGAGAGACTCGATGGATGTAACACTGAGGCTCATTCCGTGCAAAAACACTGTTATTTTAAAATCTTTAGAGGGTGACAGACTCTTTAGAGCCTCCACGTTCTTTGTCTGTGATGCCCCTGTAAGTGACATAAGCACAGTCACAACAGTCATGCAGTGTTCATCCTCGTCCTGTGTTAGGAAATGAAAATTCATGTCCCCACCACGTCCCAGGGGCCTTCAGCCTTCCTTCATTGCACACAAACATACACCCTTCGGGAGAGAGACAACTCCTTCGTTTTTTCCAAAGTTATAAAATGGCAAAAATGAAAGCAAACACGTACCCAGAGTCCAGGTACCTTCCTTCGCAGGATTCAGTGTTTCCTGTCAGCTAATTTCTTGTTTTTCCCACAAAAAGTAATACCTTCAGTGACTATCCCAGGCCGGGGCGTGCGTGACGGACGCCAGAGCCTGTGTTTGGTTTTTTAAACATGGGATTTTGAAAAGAGGCAGAAAGCGAATGGTGCTCATATGCGGGGAGGGGGTCGCGCGGACCCACTGTGGATGCTTAATTACAAATCTGCTCCAACTGATTTCCTTACTGTGCCCGCAGCTGCTGTGCTCCTGTCACCGGGTTATTTTGCTTTGAGAATCTGCAAGGCATCAGGCCCGCGCTGCCCGGCATCGGAGGAGATGCCTCGTTACTGGTCTCGTTTTGCAGGTCTGTTTCGTTGTGTATGTCTTGCATTCAGATCATTTATTTTGCTCAAACCCTCTTTTGCTTTGGAAATGATTTTAGAACGCGGGCCTGCTTCCATCACTGCGCTGTCTGCCCTGCTGGCCAACAGGCACAAGACGGTTTACTCACCTCGCAGTGGCCCAGTCATCGCTGGGCAGGCCTTGTCCAGTAAACACGGGAAAGGGTTAGGCTGCAGAAAGTCTTTCCCAAGACTCCCCCTGCCTCCCCCCCTCCCCCCCACTCCGGGGAGTGTGTGCCTTTGTTGGGAAGCAAAAAATGTCATGCTGATGAAATCACAGTGACTTGGGGAGGTTTTCATTTTTAAAAGATATCTATTTATTTATTAAATTGATTGGGGTGACATTGGTCAACATGAACATACAGGTTTCAGGTGTGGGTTTCTGTGTTACAAGATCTGTATATTGTACCGTGTGCCCACCACCCAGAGTCAGATCTCCCGTCACCTTACGCTGGGACCCCCTGTGCTCCCTTCCCCTCCTTCCCCCTGGCAATCTCATTTTTAAGTCTAAATGTCAGCTGGGGGAGTTTGGAACTGGCAAAGGCTGTGCTTTCACAGCCAATAAGACGGGCTGCTGAAACTAGTCAGGACCCTTGGGGGATGGAGGGCGGACACCATGGATGTTAGTAAGATGCATTAGCATGCAACAGCATGTTAGAAAGCTTGCATGCTGGTTCCTGGGAGTCAGAGAGACCTGAGTGCAAATCCTGCCTTGGGTGGGTTTTCTTAACCTCTGTGCCTCAGTGCTCCCCCACGTAAGAGAGAGCGAGGAGCATCTAATGTCCAGAGTTATAACAAGAACTAGGTTGGGTGATGCTTGGAAAAGCCTAGGCAAGAAGGCCAGGCATGTGGTCAACTCAGTACATGAGAACAGTTATTATTACTATTACTTGTTTCTTGGAGGCGGAAGAGCTGGTTGTTTGGCCAAATATTTCTGTTTCATTTTAGTTAATTTCGGTATTGTGGGAAACAATCTAAGCTGCCAGCACATGGGAGTGTTCTATGAATGTCTCTAGACAGGCTGGCCAGATAATCTGTGGCCCAGACATGGACACTATGAGGTGGAAATGTGTGCCATGATAATGATGCCAGGACAACAGGCATCGGTCAGGACCATCCCAGGCAAACCAGTTCCTACTGACCCCTTACCATGGGAGCCTCACACAAAAAATTATTAGAACAGGAAGTAACCTTTGATATTTCCTAGTTCAATGCTCCAATTTTACAGACAAGGAGAATACCATCCTGAGCAGCGATGTCTCTTTCCCAAGCCACACAGCTAATAACTGAAAGCCAGTCTGTAGCACCAGCCATGAATTTGAACTCTGACTGTTTCATGATAATGTTCTGTTTTCCAATAGCTAGTAGAGGCCTGGTGCATGAAATTCATGCATGGATAGGGTCCCTAGGCTGGCCAGTGATTAGGGGTTGTGCAGGCCCCTCCCCGCCTGACCAGGACGTGTCCACATGAGCAGGGATGAAGGGGAGCATGGAGAACCATGGCTCCTGGTGGCCTGGGAGGCAGAAGACAGCAGCTCACTTCTCCACACAGAAGTCCAGGTGCCAGCCCCGCTGCTTAGCCTGGGAGATTCCCCGCCAGACCCCAAACCACACTGCCAGCTCACCACGCATCGCTCCCATGTGTGGTTTCCGCTGAGCTGCGTGCCGCCCCCTCCACACCTGGCTTCTGTTCTCCCTGTTCTCTCTCTGAGCCCCACCCCTTCCCTCTCTGTCTAACACCCAGTCCACTCAGGTGCCTTCGCAGTGAGACCTTTCTGAGCTTCTGTGTTGTAGGTTGGTGTATACATAAGTAATAAAAGAAAGCTCCTCTTGTGAACTCCCCACTGGAAGGGTTCACCCTCCTCCCACCCTCCTGGAGGGCACCCACTGTGAGAAGAATGCAGGTAGGGTGCCTTGTAGGGTGTCTATTTGTCCTCTCGTCCTGGTCTGTCTGGAAGATGACAAGCTCCATGGAGGGAGAGGCCACATTTTCCCTGTTCATCAGCGCATTCTGGCAGGACGGCACCCAGGCCAGAGTGTCTCCATCTGGGCTGGTAATTCGGTGCCGTGGCGGCTGTGCTGTTCGTGCAGGATTCTGAGCAGTGTCCCTGACTTCTACCGGTTAGATGCCAGCACCGCTCTCTCCCCAATTGTGACAACCCCAAATGTCTCCAGATTTGGCCGAATGAATTGGGGGGAGTGGAGAGCAAGTCATCCTGGTTGAGAACCACTGCTCCAGGCTCTCAATGAAAACATTTAAAAATATTTTATTATACAAAATAAAACATATATGTAAAAGTAGAAAGAAAGGAGTCATAAACCATATGTATCCATCACTCCTCTCCAATAACTTAATGTTTTGTGAATCTTATTTCCTCTGCCATCACCTATTTTTTTTTTTTTTTTTTTTGGAGTATTTGAAAGCAAATCTTAAGCAACATGTCATTTCACTCATAAGTACTTAAATATATATCTTTAAAAGAGGACTTAAAATTATTAGAATGTCACCACATTTAACAAGATTAATAACTATTCCTTACTACTATCTAATACACAGCAGATGTTCAGATTCCCACAATTATCTCAAATCACATTGACTTTTTAAAAAAATCGATTTGCTCACATCAGTATTAAATAAAACCATGAAATGCATTTAAATTAATCTTATCTATCTTTTTATGACATTTGTTTTTGGAAATAATACATATTTTAAATTACTGACAGTGAGAGGTGCTGAACCTAATTTTGTGGCAAAAGAAGATTTCTTAAAGTTGGTGTGAAATTTCCTGCCCGGAAAGCAGTCAAGATAAACAAACTCGTGGCCAGGGGCGTTGGTTTTGTTCTGCTCAGAGTCACCATTGACACTTCGGTTGCCTAAAATATCATTTACTTCATGTGTTTATCAACAAACACCTTCATTTTATTTTTAAGTGTATCTTTAATGCTCAAAAATTAAATATATGCATTTACTTATAAATAAACCAATGCGTTCTCTTAGAGAGAATAATGCACCTTCCCTCGCTGTTCCCTCGGCCCGGTCTTCCACGCCAAAGTCAAGTGCAAACAGAAAGTCCCCTCCTGTTGACGTTGGCTGCTCCTCTGAGGACCAGGAAGTTCGGATATTTAAAGCAATTGCGTGGCCAATAGTCGCTTTGATCAGTGGTGTACTCGTGTTTAAACATATGTTTCCAGACTTTCGATAATGACTTTCTCTTTGTGTTTACAAGATTGTTCCTACAACAAAATAAGGGTATGATTTATTTTTCTCTGCAAAAGTAACCTCAGGGTGATAAGAAGAATTATCTATCTATCATGCCGCACTGTTGTTTGCTTGTAGAAGCTGCAATTTGTTTTCCTCTCTTAGAATGTTTGCTTTCCTTATGACAAAGGGGATATGGGGAGATATATTGTGTATGCATGTGCTCTGTGCGTGTACTCCTGCCCGTGGGTAGACGCCTAGTGTCCACAGAAGAATGTGGCATTCGATTGAAAGCCAGGGAGCCTGGTAGTTTTCCAGCAGTTACAGTTCACGGTTCTGCTCGAAGCAAATACCTTCAACTGGGGATAATGGACCTTCCTGGAGAACCTGAGACAAGTTGCTGGTTAATGTCTCTGAAACAGCCTGTTAAGACTGTTACTACAAATTAGAGTCTGGATCATTCCGAAACCCAAATAGACTTCTTTCATCTTCCAGATGGCCGTCTGATTGGGAGCTGGGCAGGATCACGTTTCAGGTTGTGACTTAATGATTCAGGACAATATTTATGGTTATTACTTGACAGAGGGCAGTGAGGAAAATTAAAGCACAGCCCCATGCTTCATTTATGACAAAAAACAAATTCATGGCAGAGTTGTAGATTAGAGATGGCACCTCCAAGCTCCAGGCAAACTCCAGGCACCGTTCTGAGCTGACCCACCTGACCAGGTACAGTGTGGTTAGGCGGGCAGGTCCTGACTGGAAGACTCCAGTCGACATGCATTCTCTCTAGAAACAAGTGAATAACTCTCTAACGGGAATCTCGTGAAAGAGAGAGCTTTGAGTGAGAGATTTCAGAGGAGACCAATAATGCAATTGTGTTCTTTGCTGGTGTGACGATTGCATGCAGCTGAAATATTATGCTTTAGGGCACATTTCAGACTTTATTATTACAGTTGGCGATATCAGCAGGAGAAGAGATAATTGTGTTTGCCAGTGTGGGCATTCTGTTTATGTAGTGTGTAATTTCTGCATTAACTTTTCCTTCTAAAACATGCCCTACGTGATATAATATTTATCTCTTACATTACCCAGAATTTTAGGAATCCTATAATTGGGTGCATTGGGGAAGAGGAAGACAAGATGGGGAAGGCGAGGCACAGGGAAGGGATAAATACAGTTTGAGCCAGTTAATGAAAGTGCAGATTGCCGGAGGAAAAGCCGGGAGAAAGTTTATCTCGCTCCATTAATCCTGCGCTCTGTGAAATGAGAATGCACATATTGTTCTTGAGGGGAAAAGAGAGGGAAACTAAACCATATGCCATTAATACATTTGACCAACTGTGACATTTTTTAAATAAGGTTTTAACTGGCTTTATTACACCAACTGTGTAATTTCAAAATGACTCTGTCATCTATTATATCTATTATAAACAAGTGCTCTGTTTAACCAAGCCAGTAATAACCTTCACAGGCTGAGAAGGCTGGCATCTGAGCCCTCTGATTGTTTCGAAAGGGGGGGAAGGAGATTATTCGGCTGGAAACACACAAAAAGAACATTACCTTGGGGAAAAAATGTTTTTAATGTATCACACCAATAACCTGATGTGTTGGAGTGTGTGCACCATCTTGGTTCCACACTCACAGTCCAGCTTCCAAAGGGACAGCAGGGCGGGGCTGTGAGAACACCAGGGCGCATCCGAGGGGCTGTTTTGTGGAGAAGGGGCGGGCAGGTGACTTACAGAGCAGTCAGGACCTCCTCCTCAGGCCTGGAGGGGTCACCAGTGAATACTTGCCGAACTGAGCCAGTGGAGGGAAGGAGGGATTCCTGGACTTGTCAGCAAACACATCTTATCCAGTTGCCTCCTCCCCTGCAGTTGTGCAGACCTATTGATCTGAAAAGCAATACAGATCAAATTTTCGTGTAGGGAGAGGAGTTTTATCCTGAGCTCCTTCCCCTGGGACTCAGTGGTCTGGTGAAGGGGGAGCGGGGGTGTCTGAATCGCTGCATCTTCCTTAAAGCAGAAGGACCGGGGGCATTCCGTGTCTTTCCTTACCTTGTGATGCACAGGGCCTATTTCCCACAGACGGACCCTGTCCCCACACTCAGCCAGGCAGCAGCTCTGAGCCTGGTTTACCCACAAACCCTCGGGGAGGGGCGAGGGTCCAGGCCCGAAGGGAGGGTGTCCTTTCTTCTCAGACCCAGAGAGCGGCGGACGCAGGCAGCGTGGAGGCGTCCGCCAATTAGGGCCGAAGTGAGACAGATGACACCTGACACTGGGCGGGGGAGGCGGGAGGGCTCCGATGCGGATAGGATTCCGTTGTCACCGAAAGGTCAGCTTTAATCACGGCCCCAGGGTAAATATGGCCAGTATAAACTAAACAGCGGAGGTTAAACGGCTGTGCTCGAGGTCAGTGACTCTTGGTCAAGCTGGAAGATGTCACGTCAAACGGACGGGCTGGAATTTACCTGGAGGCCCCCGTGCCCCTCGGGGAAACCCGAGCCCGCAGGCCTCGCCAGCGGCTGGACGGGCGCAGAGATGTGAGCACCGGCCTCTCCGCTGGCCGCTCAGCAGCTGAAAGCCAGATGCCCGGGCCCGAGGTTCCCTAAGCGCAGGCGGCAGCCGCTCCGAGGCCGAGAGTCCAAGCGAACATTGGATGCCCAAGCGGAGGCATCTGCTTCCTGAAGTCCCCAGGGACGGACACCAGGGAGGGGGCCCTCCCCCACATGGTTCTGGACGCTGCAGTCCCTCCGGAGCCTCCGGCCACCCTGACACGATGGGCCACAGGGCCTGGCTGCAGAGAGGGGGCCGCTGTGTCCCACCAGAGGCAGCCTGGCCTGGAGTTGGGTGGACGTGACCCTGATGACCTGCGCATTGGAGGCTGTCCTCCGGTCTGCCTGCCCTGTGCTCCGCCTGGCCCTGTGGAGTCACATCCTCGGGATCATTGGTCTCTGACGCCTGTGCGCCCGCGGCCCAGCCCCTCAGGCCTGTCCTCACTCCTTGCGCGCTGTCTGCAGGTCCCTGCCTTCTTGAAGTTTACACGCTTCCAGAGAGACCAGGACAAGAAGACAAATGCCACCCAGCAAGGCACCCCCTGTCTTCTGGCGCTTGTCAGAGTGGGTGCCCTCCAGGAGGGTGGGAGGAGAGGGAACCCCTCCAGTGGGGGGTTCACAAAAGGAGCTTTGCATTATTACTTATGTATACACCAACCTACAACACAGAGGCTCAGAAAGGTCTCACTGCGAAGGCACCTGAGTGGACTGGGTGTTAGACAGAGATGGAGGGGGCGGGGCTCAGAGAGAGAACAGGGAAAACAGAAGCCAGGTGTGGAGCGGGAGGCACGCAGCTCAGCGGGAACCACACATGGGAGCGATGGGTGATGAGCTGGCAGTAAGGATTGGGGTCTGGTCGGGAATCTCCCAGGCTAAGCAGCGGGGCTGGCACCTGGACTTCTGTGTGGAGAAGTGACCTGCTGTCCTCTGCCTCCCAGGCCACCAGGAGCCATAGTTCTCCATGCTCCCCTTTATCCCCGCTCATGTGGACACGTCCTGGTCAGACGGGGAGGGGCCTGCACAGCCCCTGGGGCTCCATGCTCGGGAGAGACCAGCAGCCGCTGGGTCACCCCGCCAGGCTCCTCAGCATGGCACCCGTTGGACTGAGCTGCCCCGTCTGTCCCTCTCCTCCCGGAGAAGCATGCCCAGGTGCCACTCACTAGCAGCCATCCAGCCCCGAGGGCAGGGACCGCAGGTAGAGGTGCGAATGTGGGTGCGCAGGAGCGGGGGACAGGACTCACATCCGCCTGCAGCGTTACCTTGAATGCACACGGCTGCCCTGAGGTCGTGGGCTGAGCCCCCTGTGCACCCAACGTGGTGGGAAACAGAGTTTTCCTAGGGACCCACAGCTCCGAGGTGGCACAGGGGGGACTCAGCGCCAGAACGTCCTGCTTACAAAGCCACACACACAGCGGGCGCCACCTCCTCTATCCCATCTGAGTGGCGGTGACCCCAGCAGGGACCCAAAGGGGAGGCACCCAGCTGGGTGCCCGTGGCTGCCCCGGCCGGAGGGGCCTCCTGGTGAGCACCCCGCAGACTGAGACGGGCAGGGTGGCCTAGCGCTGCTTTAAGGCCGTGCCAGGGCAAGGTGGCAGCTGTCTCCTCGCGAGGGGTGCGGGAGGTGTGCTGGCCCCGGCGCTGCTTGGCGAGGCTCACGGAGCTTGAGCGCTTGGCCCAGGGGAGTGATCAGGAGGTGGAGAAGGAGCAGGACGGCTGCCAAGTCCATGTCAGAGTTACCAAGCCGGGCCCGATGCGCGAGCAGGTTGGGTGGTCCGGCTGGTGCCTTCCCAAAACAAGCCGGAGACGCCTGTGTTCCGGGCAGACTCCCTCCGCGGCTGCTCTGGCAGCCCGGGCCGGGCCGGGGTGGAGAGCTCGTTAGTGAGCACAGAGAGACGCTGTCCCATCCGGGCAGACGGCGCCGGAAGAGCAGGTGTGGGGGATGAGAAAAGCTAGAAGCCACCCACTCTGAGACTTCAATAGAGCCGCCTGGGCAGGGGAAGGACCCCCAGCGGGGAGGGTACCGGAGTAACTTGGCAAACCTTTGGCAAACCACGAACACCTTGCAGACAGATGTCAGTGCCTATGATGGAGAATCAGCCAGACCCGGGTTCACATCCTGGTTCTGACACTAGCTGTGCGGCCCTGAGCGAATCACTGAACTCCTCTGAGCTTCACTCTCCTTGTCAGGGAATGGCGGAGAAGGCGGTCTCCTCATAGCATGGCTGAAGGATTAATAAGCTGCAGAGATTCTAGACTGCGTGGCCCAGCGCCCCCCCCCCCCCATTGTAATTATTCAACACGTGGTAGATCAATGGCTAGTCCTCTGACCTCGTCTCCTCTCCTGGCTCAAGAACATGCCCATTGGAACATCCGCCAGGATGGGGCCACCACTGAAGGACACCAGCTGTCCCACGGGGCCAATTTTTGGAGTGAATAATTCTAACCCCAGAGCAGTTACATACGGTGGGCAGCTGGCTTTGTGCACGTGACTGATGACAGAGAAGAACCCGCAGTCACTAAGTGGTTGGTGTCCCAACCCTCAGACTCCTCGGGGCAGGGCAATAGCTTCATCCTCCTTGTATTCTCCATCTGTCAGCCTCCCTCTGCCCCCCAGTTACTTGTCTTAACATATTTGTTGGAGAAATGATTTTTAACAAATAGCTTAGGCATCACGGACAGCCAGGCCCTGTGTTGGGAGGCAGATCCTCCACAGCCCCAGCTCTGGAAGCTGCAGGGACAGTGAGCGAGCCCACGACGCCCAGCTGTGTGCCTCTTCAGACCTCTCCAGCCTGGAGACCACAGAGAGAGTCTCCGAGAGAAGCAACCCCGTGGACTGTTTACTGTTCCTGCTTCCTGCGGGGCAGCTCCAGCAGGCGCCCAGATGGCCCTTCTGCATTTTCCTCAAACACAACGGACCCCTCACAGGACTGGGCAGAGTGTGGAAATCTGGAAAGCACGACCGTGATGATCTGAAGATGTCTGCTTTTCCGCCCGCTCAGAGTTCAGCTTGGGTTTGGGTCAAAGGTCAGGCCAATGTGGAAACTCTCCCTCCGGGTCACCCCACGCTGGGAAGGGGCCCTTTGGGTCTGCTTTGAGACAGCCATCGCCAGTGTCCTTGTCATCACTCCGTCCTGCCCTTTCGGAGGCTGGGCTATGGATGTTTTGCTTCTCCTGGTGTTAGTTGAGCCCGATGGTCACTGGGCTGTTGTGGCCGACTGCCCGCCACGTCTGTCTTTCTGTCTGGTTTGACCGAGTCAGCACCCCTGTGTTCACCTTCCCATTCCTTGCTCACAACAGATTCAGGGGCTCCTTGGTTCTGAGAACTAAGTCCAGTAGGACTTTTCTGCATCCCACCCCCCGATCCACTCTGCCCCCCAATAGAGGCGGTGATGGAGAAAGTGCTGCCCCCAGCCACAGAGAGGGCTGCCCGTGATGCTGTTACAGGGAGCAGCCCTGCCTTCAGCTGAACTCAAGGCCAGGGGCATGGATTAGAACCTCCTCTGACACAGGAGCTCCCCATGAACATGACAACTCTCCAAGGTTAGGGGAGCCACAGGGCCTGGAGAGGGGGAGGGGTTGGAAAGGGGTTCAGATGCCGTGCTGACGAATTCTAATGCACCTGTGAGGGGTCTTTCGTCCACGTGCTGTACATTGTGATGTGTTCCAAAGACCCAACTACCACCTCCCTTCCGGCTGGCTCGTGACTACTGGATATTCTCCCCAACCCAATGGCACAGTGGCTACCAGGCACCAGGCATAGTGTGTTAGGTAAGAGCCAGACTCTGGAGCCAGCGTGTGTGGGTTGAATCCTGGCTCTACTGCTTATTAGCTGTGTGGCCTCAGGTGAATTCCTCAGTCTCTCTGCGCTTCCATTTCCTCATCCATAGAAGAGACGTGATAATAGGACGTACCTAATGGGGTTATTACAAGAATCAGATGAGGTAATATCTCGAAAGTGCTTGTATAAGCACTTGACATGCAGTAAGAGTTTGTTAAATATGGTAAAGATTCAGAGGTCTAATGTCTATTTTTCCATAGGATAGTGGGGTAATTATTGAGCTCACGCTCTGTGCTCTGAAGTCATTTTTGGTTGTCATAGCTGGTGATATGCTACTGATACCTAGGAGGGAGAGGCCAGATGCTGCTAAATTCATCCTACAATGTATATCTCAGTTCCCTACAATGAAGAATTTCACAGTCCCCAAGTATCC
Organism: Pipistrellus hanaki; assembly: GCF_964339955.1. Taxonomy (NCBI): domain Eukaryota; kingdom Metazoa; phylum Chordata; class Mammalia; order Chiroptera; family Vespertilionidae; genus Pipistrellus; species Pipistrellus hanaki. Next base: position 5,655,764 of record NC_140512.1, read on the forward strand.
CACTGCCAAGGTTGACCGATCCAAGTCTAGTTATTGCCATCGGGCCCCACATCCCAGGCTGCTGCATAACCAGTCTGAGCAGAAATACCTCTGAGCTGACTTTCCACTATTTCCACAGAGAGAAGAAGGATAGTAACTAGATGCACTGGATTAACTTTAGGCTTTACAAACACCTGAGTCAGGGGAGCCCAGGAAAGCAATGTTGGTACCACACTGTGCTCCCAGAACTGCTATTTGTAGAGTTCTCCTGATGATGGTCATAGGCTTCTCAGATGTGGGTTCTGGCTCAATGGGCTTCTGCAGGACTACTCTCCCGCAGCTGTAGTCTCCACTGCTGCGGATGGCCACACCCTCCACCACACAGTCACCCAAGCTGGAAACTTGGAAATCATCCTCAATGCTTTGCTCTCCCTTGTCCTCATATTCAGTCTGCCCAGTTGATTCACTAGATGTCATTCACTTTGCCCACCTCTCCCCATTCCCACTGTCATTGTCTTAGGCTGGGCTTCCATGATCTCTAAATTACATCCAAGTTACTCCAAGTGCTCCTAACAGTCTCTCTGCCTCCAATCCCTTTCACCTCCAATCTCCACTACCTTCCTCCAAGAAACATCTTCCCAAGACACAAATCATGCCACTCGCCTACTTAAAATGCTTGTTGCCTGGAGCACAGAGCATAAAATGCAAAGTTCTACATGAATCTAGCCTTCACCTCCTTCTCCAAATGTACTTAGCACTCCCTATGCTTCAGTGTTGTACTCAGTCAAGCCTCTGAGCCTTTTCAGATGCTGTTCCTGTGCCTACAACACTATTCCCAGCATCTTCTGTGGCCTGACTCCAACTTCCCTTGAAGGCTCAGTTCAAGCATCACTTCCTCTGGGAAAGACTTCCTGGAACTCTCCCCAGGAGGCTGCATTTGGGGCTTTCCTCTCCACTTCCACAGCCCCTTGTGCACCTTCTTTTTATCCTGCTTTATGATCGTGGGTGTTCTTATCTGATTCTTCCATGCACTATATTAAATGTCTGCTTTCTTCCTCCTTTGATTTATTTATCAAGTACCTACTATGTGCCAGGCACTGTACATATCTCTAAGAATGTAGAGATGAATAAGACTTAGTCTCTTCCTTATGAAGCTTGCAGTCTGGCTGAGAGCACAGATCTACAAATTAATCCCTTCCTCCATCCCCCGTCAAATCAATAAATGCTACCCACTATTTACCCTGTTGCTCAAATATTTAAAAAAAATTTTCTACATTCATCTCTTTAACTTACCCACCTCAATGAACCCAACAGAAGGTCCCATTGAGTGTACCTTTCAGTCATAATACCCTTCATCTTTATCCTTCATCTTCACCTTTATTCTAATACTGTGATCAAAGCCAGCATCTTTCTCTTTGACTCATTGGTCTCCCTGCTTCCAATTTGACCTTTGTAATTAATTCTTCCTATTAATTATAGCCTAATGATCTTTTAATAATTTAAACATGTCACTTGCATTCTTAACATTAGTTACTCCCCATCTTGTCATACCTACCAGGATCATTGCTCTCAGTGTTTCCCTCCTTCCCTTAATAGAATTTTGCATTCAAACTCTCACCATGGCTTCTTAGTGGGAAGACTGTATTTTCCTAACCCTTGACCTTGAAATTGGCCATGTAAATCTTTTGGCCAACGGAATGTTAGCAAACATTTTGCAAACAGAGGCTTGCACAATCTGGCCTGCCTTTCTCTTCCTATGACCCACCGGGAGATACTATGCCTCAGTAGCTCCTGATCCAAGGAAAACATGTGTGGAGACTTGTGGGGCAGATTGGAACCTAACCTGGAGCCTGGAGCAAAGCCTTGCCAACCCACACACCTGCAAACAGAGCCAGCTCCATGGGTGTTCAACCTGTGCATTCATACAAGACTCCTTGCTTAGCAGGACCCCAGGCTTGGTTTCATGGCTCTCCTGTGATTATTTTGAAATTCAGAATATTTTTTTTTATTTTTATTTTTTTACCAAAGAGCCCCATATTTTTATTTTATATTGGGCACCAATTATGTAGGTGGTAATCAAGAAAAATAAATGTTGTTATGTTATTTTACATGGTTTTATTTATATTCTTTCTTCATATTGTCTATCAACTTCTGAAATTACCTAGTTCACTTATTTACTTTTTACTACTGTCTCCTCCAAGCAGAAACTAAACTCCATAACAGCAAGCACCTTGTTTGTCTTGTGTGTCTTTGTATATCCAGGGCCGGGTGCATCTGGGGCTTTCAGAACTATGTGTTGAATAAACAAGTGAAGAACTTGCATAGCTTCCAGAATCAGGCTGTGAGAGTTTCATAAACAAAAGCATTGGTTCTACCCGAAAGAAGAGTGTTTACAGAAGAAGCAGTGCTCAAGCTTGTGCATTTCCCTCACTCGCCCTTTCCTATCTTTTATTTATTCAGAATGCCCAGTGAAATTAAGAACTTCTACAAAATCTAGTTGGAGAAAAGGTTTCTTTTCTTGGAACACCTGAGAATAAGTTCATTTGTTCAAGGTTGGGGGTAGAGTACAGACTGCTCACTGTCCCTCTGGATTTATTCTTTCTATTAATTTAATTTTTAAAATATGTTTTTATTGATTTTAGAGAGAGAGAGGAAGGAAGCAGAATAGAGAGACAGAAACATTGATCGGCTGCCTCCTGTACCAACCCTACTGGGAATCAAACCAGTGACCTCTCAGTTCATGAGTCAACACTCAACCATTGAACCACATAGCCAGGCTCTATTAATTTTAATAATATAATGGCCAGAGTTTTCTCTCAGCCTGGGCCTCCCTTGTAACTAGTTGTGCCATGTGACTCATGGGAGCCAATAAGATATGAGGAAAAAATAAACTGCACAATTGCTGGGAACCAATTCCAGCATGTAATAATTGCAAGAGTTTCATCAAAAGGTTGGTGAAGCTTGGGAGGCTCAACAAGGGCTGAGCCACATATGTAGTTTACCTGTTGGAATGGCTAAATGGCACTTCCTCCAAACCTGAATAGGATTGCTTGCTGCCAGACAGCTCAGGGCATCTTAAATCTGCATATTATTGCCTCCTGTTGACCAAACACCTGAACAGCTGTAGGCTATTCCCCAATCTGACAATGCTTCTGTACCCTACCCTTTGAAACCTTACCCTTTGAAGTATATGTCTCCACCTTGCCTTAGGACAAATTGTGTTAATAAATAGCACGGGGTCTTTAGATAAGTAGTCTCTCAGTTCTTTAGCTGAAGCTCCCCTGACCCCCAATGCTTTCAAAATCATCTTTCATCTTTGGACTCCTTCTTTAATCTGCACATCACCCCCTTTTTCCAGATTGCTGAACCCTTTGCAAGGCTGGGACAAGAACCCAATGTACAATAACATCCACTTTACAGAATTGCTGTAAGAATGGAATGAGCTGGCATTGCACTCATAGGGTTTGGATCAGTGTCTGACTCAGAATGAGCAATCAATAAATATCGGTCACTTTGATTACTCTTGAAACTTTCAATTTTGCACTCACTGTGGAAGGATTGATCATGAATCTTCCACTATTATAACCATGTGGTGTCATGAATTTCTCATTATTGCTTCAGAGACAGTTTGTTTATTGGTGTTTAGTGGAGTCTGTTATTTTTCAAGAGATATTGCAATGAAAAGAAACTAACCAAGTACCTCTTCTATCACATGCCAGTTCCTGTGGGCAAAAGTACCGTTGGGGCTTCAGAAAACTCATCCCAGCTTAGATCTGATGTTCATGTTCTGTGCTCACAGGAGGCTTTACCCAGCACAGGCATGTCCAAGGGCATTTAGAGGCTCAGTGGAAGTGACCAGAAGCATGTGTGCTTTTTAGTAATAACTAGCTCCCTACGTACAATATTTCCAAAACACTGTGCTGGAAAGCTGGGGCCAGTTATGAGAGAAAAAGAGAGACAACATAATTAAATAGTTCCACTGGGAAGCAACTGATTCTGAGGTTGTGTTGTACATTCATGACCCTTTCCTGTGTCTTCTGATGTGGCCAAATAATACAGAGCTGGTAGTTGGAGCACATGACCTTGAAGACAGACAACCTGGGTGTAAGTCCCAGCTCTGCTCTCCATCTGGGTGACATTGGGCCAGTCAGTCTCACCAACTGCTTAAGTATGGAATAGTAATGCCCACCTCCCACAGTTGTGGTTGATTTAGGGAGTAAATGAGATGAGGGATGAAAGTGAATAAAATGGCATCTGGACCCCAGTGGGATGCCATGGTTATTACTGGTACGTAGTCCAAAACTAACTGGGCCCAAGGCATCTCGGCACCTAACTTTCAACAGAACTTCCCGATGAGAGAGCTCATTCCCAAGTACCCACAGTCAACTGACCCAGTTGACAAATCATTTTCATTGTCCCAGAGAGATTCCAATTTCCTATTATTCTGGCCAAACTGAAGAATTCATAACTGCCCCCTGCCCTTAGTGTTCAGCATTTTAAAGCGCGTTCCATAAACAGACACATTCTATCTTCTGTTAGCCCAGCCTCTCCCATTCAGGACCATCTCTCATGGAGCATTCCCACCCATTTCACTGTGTTTTCCCATTCAGACCTGGTTCATGGCCTTGGGAATCACACCCTCCATAGGCTCCTAACCACAGGTGACTCGGAGCAGGCCTCGCTGAGGGGCTCCGACGTGTCCCTTGGGCTGAGGCGTGGGCCCAGGACATTGTAAGCAGCAGGAAATTCCTTCAGAGTTGCGCGGGCGATGGCTAAGGTTCATGGGAAAGTGCTTACAGACTCTGGTTCCTCAACTCTGAAGGATCAGGAGCCAAGCTCGTGAGAAAATGGGATAAGAGTTACGTAGGGCTCAGCCCCTCTACCCCCCGCACTTTTATTTACACCCTTCCCTGCATTTCCTCCCAGAAGGCAGCGAAGAGAAGCATGAGCCACACAGTGCAGCAAGCCCAAACTAGACCAAAACCAACAAAGCTCTCCCACGGCCCCGCTGTACAGAGCTCACTTGGCCAGCGTGCAAATATCTGTAATGATACAACTCGGGAATAAGTCAGCTCATATTCTACTGGTCTTTGTGATTGAATCAATAACAGTTCCCCATTTAAAATGTATACGCTACTCTCCTGAAAACAATGCTCAGTGTTTTAGCCATAAGCTCAGAATAGTCCTCCGTCGCATATAACCCGGCGCCCGAAGACAGCGAGAGGAATAGGCGACCCCCCAGCAGAGTGCATGGGTCTCCGTGGGTCTCTGGCGTTCTCCTCGTGCAATAATGAAGGCATTAAATTACCAGGTCAGAGGCCCCAATTCACACAGAAATAATATCGCTTTATTATTTCTAATCTTATTAACTTAGAAAATAGTCTGGAGATGTAATGTCATCCCAGAACGGCGAAAATATTGATTATGGGAAGCTGCCTTCATGGATAATTCAAGGAGCCTGATTTCATTTAATTTCTGTAATTTTTAAAGCATTTTAAATTTTCTATGAAGCAAATAATCCTAAATTATTCCATAAATAATGCAGATATATGGTCGGATTACTTAGTATTTACCAGTTACACACTTTGCATTATGAGTTAGAAAGAAAAGAAGGTTTTAAATCCTGTTTTCCTATTCCCAGGGTCTTCCTCGAGGCAAATAGGCCTTTAAAAATATATATTGCAATTTAAAAAGATAAATATGGATGTTATTAATAAAGGACTTGTGACAATCCATCGACACTGTCATTTTCCAGTAATTCGATTATGTCCAAAGCTGAAGCCTCAGTACTCGATGATTTGAAATTATGACTGCAAGGAAAGCACATAGCCAGGCACCCCAGCTGCGACCCACCGAGGCTGGCCTACCGAGAGCCCTTACCCCTGCCCGCACCTCTTTCACCCTGCCCTCTGGCAAAGCTCTAACCAAGGGAAGGGCCAAAAACAAGCTTCAGTTTCCCCAGCCACACACCACACTAACCCACACTCTAGAAAGGTGGCCCAAGTCCCCAGCCGCTGGTGAGCAGGAAAGGCCAGCTACGGGTGCCCGCAGCTCCGTGCACCATTTAATGAGCTCTTGCTTTGTGGCGAGACCCAGGCTGGGCTCTAAGGGATGCAAGACTAACCAGATGGAGCTTCCTTCCTTCAGAACGTTTCCCATGTGGTGTATGTCTAGACAGTTCAGGGCGATGTCCAGGGTGGCTAAGGGTCCCTTTTCCCCAAGTGGAGAGTGTCAGAATGAAAACGTCATCGCCCTCTAGGCCAGTGGTCAGCAAAATGTGGCTCGTGAGCCAAATGCGGCTCTTTGGCCTCTTGAGTTTTTAGCAAAGGCCAGCTTAGGAGGACCCTAATTGAGTTAATAACAATGTACCTACCTATACAGTCTAAGTTTAAAAAATTTGGCTCTCAAAAGAAATTTCAATCGTTGTGCTGTTGATATTTGGCCCTGTTGACTAATGAGTTTGCCGACCACTGCTCTAGGCCACAGCACCATTATGGCATTGTTTTCGGCATTCTTCTTCTCTTGTGCATGGGCATTATTTTTTTTCATTTGCCAGGCAGCTAGTCGACACCTGCCATGTACCAGATGCTTCTCTAGGCATTAGGAGTACAGCAACCAATGAGAGCCAGACTGGGCCCTGGCGAGGCTCCAGTCTAGTGAAGAAGGCAATGAATGTCAATGAAACTGTACAGCATGACACACCGTGTAAGGATACAAGTTTGGTACTGTCAGGTCGTGGAAGGCCATTTGGGGGACGTGACATCTACGGCTCCAAACAGGAAAGGACCGCAGGAAGGAAGAGGTGGAAATGAGGTATGGCGCTGTAGACAGAGAGACACAGCACATGCGAAAGCTCAGAGATGAAGGAGAGATGTGACAGGAACTTAGGGAATTCCCCCGTGGTCTGTCATTAGCACATGTACAAGGAGGAGAGAGAGAAACACAGGTCCAGCTCCTGAAAGACTCATATCCTGCATGCTGGGCTACGGCGTTGAGTTATGGTTGACTTGCCTGGGGTCAGCCTAGGCTCTGTCCCTCCACCAGCATACCCTCCTTGGCCAGGTCTCCCAGGTCATAGAATGCCTTGGACAATCTCTCCTTGTCTCTCCCTCACATCCCCCACACAGACTGGTCATTATACTTTCCTCATCTCTGTTCCCAAGAGTTTGTGAGCACTAGGCCAAGTGGCTTCACACAATTAATGAGTCTGGTGTTACCGATCCAACCCTGAGACTCGCGCCCTCCAGAATGTTTCCTCTCGGGATATTTATTAGCTCAGAAGACATGTGTGGGCAGAGCATGTTATTTAGTGACCTGTAATGCCTGAATAATGATCACAATAAATCAGGCCTCATTATTACGTGAGGGAGAGCTGGACGGCCTGACTGGCTAGGTAATGAGGTCTAATTTAATGCCCTTGTATTATTCTCTACATATTTGCTGGGAAGTCAGGGGTTGGGGTAGGTCTTATAGGTCCAGATGCCGTGGGTGTTCAGCAGTTACATTGGGAGCCTGGTGGCCTGAGCACGTGTTAGGAGTCAAGGAAACAGTGTGATCGCAAAGTTCCTTCCCTCTGAGTGGGTGCCAACCAAGGTATGGTTCTCTCAGCCACTTACACAGGAAGAACCAGTTATAAAGGAGAGCAGCACCCTGGGATCTGTTTCTTAGGAGTAAGAAAGCAAGTCATAGAGACAGGAAACACCGGCACAGAGAAATCAGAATCTCCATGAGAAGAACTCAAACTGGCAGAGGGCTTGCTTCGTAAGCCATGCTTTTCAGACTGGCTAGTAATGGCATCGGCTCGGGGTGTCAGGGCCAGCGCGGTGGCTTCTCAATCCAGCCTTCTTTGGAAGTGACCTGCCTTCACTTATTTCTCGCTATGGAGAGCCTTTTGCCATAGCAACCCATTATTGTGGTTTTTAATTCTTCATGCACAGGCCTTCCACATTGATCCCCTGACATCCTTAGTTTTGGCCCATCCCATACAAAAGTCAATGGTGTGATCAATTTTAACCAAGTAATGTACACCAATGTGCTCTTCCAGCACCCAGAGGTTGAAGTCATTTCTCTTTCGCCCACCAGATCGTAAATCTCCCGTTGCTATTGGTTTCCTGTTGGGTAGCAGACCTGAGGAAGGAGCCAGCAGAGACCTGTGAGCAGGTGGCCTTCTCCAGGTTCCTGCGGGAGCTGTCATCTGTGGAAACCCGTGCCGTTCGATAGCATTTACAACGTGTGTCTGTAAGGTACGACATCAGGTGCCAGACAGACCACAAGGCTCAACCCTCAGGAGGCTCCAGCTCCCTACTCCCCTCTTTGCCAGTTTTCAAAACTCTCACTTCTATCAGTGGAACCTGGTCAAACCCAGCAAAGCAGGCTGTACCACGTGGTTAGGGGTTGTGTGGGGCAGATTGGCTCCCATGTCAAAAGCCTTGTTTAGCCCGAACCGGTTTGGCTCAGTGGATAGAGTGTCAGCCTGTGGACTGAAGGGTCCTAGGTTCAATTCCAGTCATGGGCATGTACCTCGGTTGCAAGCACATCCCCAGTAGGGGGTGTTCAGGAGGCAGCCGATGGATGTTTCTCTCTCATTGATGTTTCTAACTCTCTATCCCTCTTCCATTATCTCTGTAAAAAAAAAAAATCAAATTATTTATATATATATATATATATATATATATATATATATATATATATTTAGCCATGTTTAGCCAAGCCTTCCCTGTCCTCCCTGGCAGTAAAATGACAGGGTTCTCTTGTATTTTTCTGAGCAACAGCTTGAAAAATGTTTCTGTTGGGCCCAGAGAAAAATGTTTTCTCCGTGTTACTATGGCCTTGAACAGAATTCTTAGCTCTGCCTTTCTCCCGTGATGTCCGAGCTCATCATCAGTCAGGACACCTTTTAATAATACAAACAATGATGCAGGAAGATCATTCTGCATGGGGGGCAGCAACTGCTGGATGGGACTCGCATGCGTTTAAAGCACTCAGAACAGAAAAGGAATATTTTTTCCCTTCAAAAGTCTTTGTGTTGCAGGGCAACTAGCCAAGTTTTAGCGGAATATGGCAGATTTGTGGAAGAGTAGGTGACTCTTTGGGGAGGAGCTAAGTGTGTGCTGGGCTACCCAGGCAGAGCCTTTCTTGATTAGAAGCCAAAGCAGTGATATGGAGAGGTGGGGAGTAGTCAGTTAGGATCTGCCCGGGTTCACATGATCCCAGGTGAACATTGACTACACAATTATCCTTGAAAACGACTCAGGATGGTGCCATTGGAGGTGGGCCTACTGACTCTCAGCAAAACCAACCCAACCCGATTCTCTCTGGTGTGGAAATGGATGACTATGACCTTACTTGAGCTTGAATTTAAAGGCTAGTTGGAATGAAAATGTGTGTCCATAAACTCGAATGACACAGAGTGTAAACAGAGGCTGATGCTGTGAAGGGGCAGGAAGGCTGAAGTCATCTCCAAGAACACTTCCAGTACAGTGGTTCTCCAACGTGAGCCCTCAGCAGAACCAACAGAGGCTGCTTACAGGACAGACTGATGGACCCACTCCCAGGGTTTCTGACTCAGTGGGTCTGAGGTGGGCCTGGGAATGTGCATTCCTATTGATGCTGCTGAGGTACAGTGAGCACACTCACGCTGAGAACCACAGCTGCAGGGTGGTGCTCGCTTGGGGAGAGCCAGGGGGCATTTGATACATGGGCAGCCACTTCTATTTCTCTAATCCCAAAGCAGTCCCTGTCTCTGGCTGTAGTTTCTCTCAGCTTCACTTCATTCTCTGATTAGCCTGTTTCCTTAGGCCTCGGTCTGAAACTTCTACCAATAATTGAGAGGCAGCTGTTATTGATATGCTCCTCTTGTCCACTGGGACAATTCCAGGTCATAGGATTTCCATGTGCAAAATAAGCAATCCACAATCAGACCTTATGACTACCCTGTTTCCCCGAAAATAAGACAGTGTCTTATATTAATTTTTTCTCCCAAAGTTGCGCTAGGTCTTATTTTCAGGGGATGTTTTATCTTTCCATGCGCTAGGTCTTATTTTCGGAGGATGTCTTATTTTCAGGGAAACATGGTAGACATATAAATAAATTCAATCTACACTGAGAAGTAAGAATCTGTAGGCCTTCAAGTATTCCACCTCCTCTAGAAGTATGATCTTTTGTCAACATTTCAAATTAGTCAACATTAGCAGATATAATTTTCACAGAAAAGCAAAAATCTTTAAAAAGCCATTAAGCTACATGAATGGCCCTACTGGTTTGGCTCAATGGATAGAGTGTCGACCCCTTGGACTGAAAGGTTCCGGTTCAATGCCAGTCAAAAGCATGTACCTCAGTTGCAGGCTCAATCCCCTGCCCTGGTCAGGGTGTGTTGGGGAGGCAACCAATTGATGCATCTCTCTCACATCAATGTTTCTCTCTGTCTCTCCCCCTCCATTCTCTCTAAAATGGAAAAGTATCCTCAGGTGAGGATTAACAACAACAAAAAATTTATAAAAATAAAAACCACCAATATAAAAATGAAATAAAATCAGCTACGTGAATATATTTAATGCCACTGAACTATACATTTAGAAATGGTTAAAATGGTAATTTTTGTGTTACGTGCATTTCACCACTGTTTAGTAAATAAATAAATATCATAACAGGCAAGATCCTGGTTTGGGGAATGCAGGCCCCTAACAGTACTAATCAGCAGCCCAGGGCAGGGATAAAGTATTTCACTTCATTAGACCTTGAGAAAGATCTGTTGATTGATTGGGAAAGGACGAATTGCTTAAATACTGCCTGAGTGGGGAGGAGGAAAGGATTTGAATAAAGGTGTTGAAAACCTGAAACAAAGCCCAAGTCCTGCAAATAGCCTGAGAACAGAGCAGACAGGCCTGTCTGGCTCATGGGAAAGCAGGACCCATCCATGACCAGTTCCCATGAAAGACAGACTAGACTTCTGGCAGGGGAAATCGGTGGGCGTGCCAGTGGCTATAAGTCCCTTTGGCGGAAGCCCCAGGCCAGACCGGCTCTCAAAGGTTGAAGTTTGGGATTATTTCAAACATAGAAGCCTAAGATACTGCCCATATCTTCTTTATTAGAGAGCACTGAACCCCCAGCTTGGGAACCAGCAATATATGTGGTTGGCCTGAATTCACAGTCCCTGGACAGGTCATAGGACATCAGCAGATGTCATTATCACATTTAAAAAATTCTTTTTAAAGATTTAATAATTCAGGTTTGGTGTGTGTTTTTTAAAAAAAATATTTTCATTGATTCCCAGAGAGAAAGGAAGGGAGAGGGAAGGAGAGAAGCATCAATGCAAGAGCAGAACATAAATCAGCTGCCTCCCACATGCCCCCAACAGAGATTGAGCCCAATATCTGGGCCTGTGCCCTGACCAGGAATTGAACAAGCAATTCTCCAGGGCACAGGATGATGCACAACCAACTGAGCCACACCAGCCAGGGCAATAATCCAGATTTTAATAGGCTGCGCATTTTTATATCTAAAGAGAGGAAAATAGAGAAAAATTGAAAATCCTTCCAGGAAGAGTGATAATTTTTAATCAGCAGACTTTTAGGATAGCATTGTTGATGCTTTGCTATCTCTGTGATAGGGAAATATAAAACACAAGGACACAAAACAATCCATTCTCCCTGCTCTCAAGGAAGTATTTACTTTTATTTTTTTACAGGCCCTGTGCACAAATTCATGCACCAGAGGGGTCCCTCGGCCTGGCCTGCAGGATCCAGTCGAAACCAGCTCCCCAACATCCCCCAAGAGGTCCTGGATTGCGAGAGGGTGCAGGCCAAGCTGAGGGACCCCACTAGTGCACAATTGGAGCTGGGTAGGGATGTGGGAGGTTGGCCAACCAGGGAAGGACCACAGGAGAGCTCCAGGGCATGTCTGGTCCATCTTGCTCAGTCCTGTTTGGCCGGACCCCAGCAGCAAGCTAACCTTACTGCTTAGAGTGCCTGCTCTGCCCCCTGGTGATCAGTGCATGTCAAAGTGAGTGGTTGAGCAGCCTTAGCATTCATTAGCATATTACGCTTTGGTTGATTGAATGGACGACTGGACACTTAGCTTATCAGGCTTTTATTATATAGGATGAGTGGGAAATGTTCTCCCTTAAGGCTTGTTTGCAGTTCTTTCCATCCCTCTAGAGCTTGGGAGTCTGGGTGGGTGGGGACTCTGGTCTGGCAGCCGGTGACACCAGTTGGCATTGTACCAGCTCCTGTTCTCCTAAGCTCCTGCACCCTCCTAGCGCCCAAGACCTAGCTCTTTCATTTTCTTCTTCCTGTTTGGGCTCGTTATGAAATTGCTTCTCTCTCCTTTAAAAAATCCTGATGTGGGCTTTCAAAACACAGAATTAGGAATTACTGTCACAGCAGTCTTCTTAAGTTTGCAAAAGTATAGAAATACAGAATAATCAGACCAAAATAAAAAACACCACCCCAAAATAAATGCATAGAAAAAAAAAATAGAAGTGCGCTGAAATATTTATAGTGATTGTCCCAGGCTGTGGGAGACGTCACGGTCTTTTCTCTATAGCAAATCAAATGAAGTGCCGTGACTTTATAGAGTGGGTTTTTTTTTCCTTCTATTATTATGAAAGCAACAACTGGAAATTAATTAAGAGCAGTTAGAGTTTTATTGGGTTCCACTTTTCTATGCCAAGCATCCATTCTTTTTATAATAAAAGTGTGTTTTGTGGTTCACACTTTTTTCATTTATGAAGTGGTTAGGGCATGCTTGTCGCCTGGCCTCAGTCACCTGTGGGACGGAGAAGGACAGTGTGCCGTGAGCTGACTGTCCCCGTGGTGCCTGGTGCTCACAGGAGTGCGGGGTCAGCGCTGAGCTGCGTGGTCTCTTTGGGAAGGAGGGATAATATTGGACCCTTCCTTCCACCATTCCGGAAAGCCAGGTCCCTGATTCACCAGGGGGGCGGGGCATGAGGTGGGAGTTCACCATATCACATTTTCACATTTTCATCTGTCATAATGTAGATCTTCACCTTTCCGGAGCGGGTGACGGATAGCCTCCAAGCACATAAACACTCTCCCCTCCACCTGTGCGGAGTCACCAGGGACCTGGCTCCCTGCAGGCCATCGAGGTGGGAGTGAGTCTAACTCTGAACCCACTCCTTCGCAGAGGTGAGTCCCAGGGCCGCTGTGGCCAGGAAGGTGACAGTTTCTGGAAGCTGTTAGCTTGCAGCAAATTGAAGTGTTGTTGTCTTATCTATGACCAGAAAAGCCCTGGAAAAAAAAAATGTAGCCGGTGGGGGAGCAAGCAGGAGCCCCGGTGTCTCATTTTTAACTAGGACCAGCTGAGAAATGAAGGCGAGCACCACACAAGCCATCTTATGTCTGCCAATTCATTTCCTGGCCCCAAAAGGAAAAAAAAAAACACACACACACACACACACACACAAAAAAAAACTCGTGTTTCCTCTCATGCAGGCCAAACATGGCAAAGCACCAGGGGAATTCGGAATGGAATCAATTGCACTTGTTACTAACTGAGTTTTCTTTTATTCTTATATTACCAAGGCTGGATACTCAGCTGCAAGCAATTATAATGAAGAGTTACTGAGTAATGGTTTCCAGATTGCTCCACGATGGGGCATTAATTGAAAGGGACAATTTAAGAGCTTAGGCCATGTAAATGCATTTCTTATTCTGTCAGATTGAGAAATTTCTGGATGCAAAAGGCTGAAATGCTCAGAACTGATAAAGACTTAATGGTGCCCATTCAAACCAGCACTTTCAGAGCGGGTTTCGTGTTTTTAAGGGAATATAAGGTATCTCCTCTTAAATACAAAATGGTGAGCCTGTGGGCTTGTTCGTTCAATCAGAAAAATATTCAAAATAGCATATTTGCATGCCAGACTCCTAGACATATGCATGGTATCAAATGTTTCTTGATTAGTCTGTTTCATTGCAAGGCCAGTTAAGCTTTCAAGTAAACTTTACTTTTCAGATGGCAATCTATTATAATGTGCACTAAGCTTGCTCTCTCTCTCTCTCTCTCTCTCTCTCTCTCTATATATATATATATATATATATATATATATATATATATATGTATATATGTGTGTGTGTGTGTGTAAATATATATATATGTAAATATATATATGTAAATATATATATAAATTTTAAGCAGCAGTTAAAACACATACATGAGTTTTTAAGCAGCAGTTAAAACACATACATGAGTTTATGTGTTTAATGTTCCATGATGAGGCATTAATTGAAAGGGATGATTTTAATTTGATTTTAGTTCAGATTTAAAATCTGAAAGAGCATTTTCAGTAGATGCGCATGCCTGTGAAAATGAGCCTCCACAGAAATCAGCTACCAAGTCCCTGTCAGAAAGCTTCATTTCCATCTTTTGCAAAGTGAAGTTTTACTTGACTGAGCCCCTTTCAACAAAAACATTTTCAAAGAGCTTCTCTGATAAGTCCCATCAAGGATAAGTCTCAGAGAAGAACAAGAAGAAGAGGGTAAGAGGGTTACTAAAGCCAATCAAGGAAAAACCTGACCCTCTAAAATAAGAGTGGTACCAGCTTTCAAGCTCTAACTTCGGACTTCTCATTATACTAGTTTTATTTCTGAAAAGGAAGGGAGGGAGAGAGGGAGGAAGGAAGGGTAGACACAGAGATTGATAGAAATAGATGCAAATGCATCTTAAGAGTTACATTTTATTTTATTTTTTTTAAATATATTTTTATTGATTTTATTTACAGAGAGGAAGAGAGAGGGATAGAGAGTTAGAAACATCGATGAGAGAGAACCATCCATCAGCTGCCTCTTGCACACCCCCCTACTGGGGATGTGCCCGCAACCAAGGTACATGCCCTTGACCGGAATCGAACCTGAGACCTTTCAGACTGCAGGCCAACGCTCTATCCACTGAGCCAAACTGGTTTTGGCAAGAGTTACATTTTCAGTTGAAGTGAAAGAAGCTGTGAGATGGCCTCCCCCACTCCTCATTCTGTTTTCCGAATCTGAACTGCCGTGAGAGGATAGAACTTGTACCCTTCCTTCTGCCTCAGCCTCCCTTTCCCCATCTGGATCTGTGCAGCGAAGCGTCCGTGCTGTGGGCGGACTCCCCTGGAGCCCTGATCAAACCACGACAGAGAAGGCAGAAGGGAGACGCTGTCACAGAGAAGCGGAGAACATCCAGTCAAACAGGATTGGGGGGGGGGGGTGTCATTATTGTTGTTTTTGTTGCATTACCCCCTTTCACTCACTCATTCAACACGCCATGACGCACGTTCCCTCATCTATCACTTCACATGTTGGCGAAGCAGAAAGCCAGGATGAAGACATCTCACTCATTCGCAGGCATGTCTTGGCTTATTAGGCAATTCCTAGACTATGGCTTGGCTCCCACTTTCCTTCTTACTGGATTTGTCATTCTCAGATTCAAAGCCCTGGACTAACATTGGACTCTTCACTGTGGACTGTTGTTGATTTATTGACAGTGAAAGCAAGTCCAGTCACCAGTGAAAAATCTGATCTTTCTGTTCCCTCTAAAGTCAAGGTCAGGCCCATGAGCATGTTCCAGATAACAGTCCTTACGCTGAGATACTTGAAGTCGGAAACAAAACCACTTGAAAAGTGGATGGTCAGTTTGGGTCAGGGTTGAGAAACTTCCTATGTAATAAAGTAATCTAAATTAATTATTCAAACAGAACTATTATGGGCCCAAGATAAGATAGAGGAAAGCTTTTTTTCTTTTTCTTTTTTGCCACAAAATAAAACAAGAGTGTCTGCTGCATTTCCATGGCTAGTGTTAGCAAATTGTCTGAAATGGTCCCATTTTATCCAGATAGCATCTACACCGCGTAGCTGGCCTTTATTTTGCTTACATTTCTTTTGTTTTTGTTTTTTCAGTCCTTGTGAAATATGAAATTTTCACTATGAGGTTCAAAACTCGATTGTTTATTTCAAAGATTTGAAGAGAAAGGGTGTCTTTTTAAACATCCTGCTTTGTTTTTTAAAATAAACAAACTGAACTGGAAGACGTAGACAGTCTATCTCAACTGCTCTTGTGATTCCTCATGCCATGGGTTGAACTGATAAATTATCCTAAGTCACATCGTAATTTTGCCAAGAAATGTAAGCATCGTGGGATGTTTTTAAAATCTAAGGGGGGCAATCTTTCATCCAACCATTTACTGGCGGCTGCTATTCCTAACAGCCAAACACCTGAACAAACCCAGTGAGGCGCGGGCCGAACGGTTCTGATAACAGCAGGTCTTGGGCGGGACTGATTCGGTGAAAGCAGCTCCTTCACGGGGCAGTTCACACGTGTTCTTACTCTCAGTGCCCCACTTTGCTGGGGAAAGAGAGTGAGGACACGTTTTCTTTTGATAACATAGGTTATGCTGGGGGGGGGGGGGTAATGTTTGAGCAAGTCCATACATGCATCATTGAATAATATCTGAGCATGACTGTTAGCCAAAAGGATTATCCTTAGAACCTTGGATTCTGAACACATACTTACTTTCAACAGCTTACAGAAAACACTGGATTAACACTGGATTCGTAGATGTGCACGGAAAGGTTTGGAAGTTGATGTGGAGGGTTGTTGTTTTTCTGAACTCTTCCAAGGTTGCTAAACTGTAGACAGTATGGAGAAGAGGCCCAGTTTCCTACACGACCAGAAATTTCTGGGTTGGCAACCTCCCGTTATGCTAAGCAGTTTTGCTTGACTCAGTACCTGGAAAAGCTAAGACAATTCCCATGTTTACACACTCCTTTCAAACCGGCTGGAGCAACACTTGAGAGGGATTAGCAATCAGACACGGGAAACCTACCCTCAGCCCACGCGCCTGCCTTTGCTATTGGGACGGATCATAAGACACATCACACCGACCAGAATCCTGGCCCGACCAGCGTTCAGACCCTCATTTTTAAAAATAGCTTTTCTGTGCAATTGCTCTCTTTGCAATAAAACAAAGATTTGTTTATAGCTACACTTTAATTAAGAACCTTTTGGAAGAGGAAGATCTGAAAACCAGGGATCTTTTTTTTTTTTTTTTTGTCCTTTCTTTTTTTTTTTTTTTTCCACGAGGGTTGTTTGTTTATTGGTTTAATTTTCCCTGAAGTAAAAATACACTTTGAAATGTAACATGTCATTATGTAATTTGTAGTAACAAAGTGCAGGCCCTTGCACACGACAGCAAGCAGGACCTCGCCGCTCACAGACGGTCCCCACCGCCTCCCCCTCCCCGTCTGATTAACAGCCTGTGTAAACAGCCGGCCAACCAGAACCCTGGCCAGTGCACCGCTTGGTCAGCCATAAAACTGCCAGCCAGACGCAGGCCGGGGGGCAGCGGGGGGGGGGGGGGGGGGGAGGGTTGTATGCAGAAATTTTAATTTGGGGGAAATAATCAAAATTAAGACAGCATGATCCCGGGGGGAAAGGGGGGAGCAGGGGAAGGGCTAACCTCTGTTTCCCTCAATCCCCCCATCGCTACCCACCCAGAGCAAGGAACAATGAGATCACCCTGAAGGGGAAGGGCTATATAAAATACACCTGAAATCCAGAGTTCCAGAGGGAGGATGGTCAGAAGCTCAGTACACTTAGGGAAAATTCTAGAAGAAAAAAAGTCAACCTTGTTTTATGGAGACATGTTCGATTGTCTGAGTTGTTTGGGGAAGGTCCTACTTTGGCACCCAGGGTGGATTCTCTTGGTCAGCGGGCTTTCTGTGGGTGCAAGGGAAACTCATAGGCATTCTGACTGTGCAGAAATCGGTGGAATTGATACAAAGGGGTATTTTGTTGGATTTTTCTTTTTTTCTTTCCCATGATTCTCATTGCTCTTGGCAAAAGCTTTAGACCCTTCACATAATGGAAAAATTCAAAATGTCCAATGTAAATCAAATAATTAGTAAGAAACTTAGTTATTCTTTCTTAAGCTTTTTTTGGGGGGGGTTGGAGTGGGGGAGGCTCAGAGTGGTATTTTATTTCTTGTTTTTGAGGCTCTATGACACCCAATTTTCAACAGATTGAATTTTTTTTTTAATTCTCCTTTTTAAAAAATATGCCAGTGGTAATAGCAGAGATTAAATTAACTACAACATCCAAAACCGGTTTGGCTCAGTGGTAGAGCGTCGGTCTGCAGACTGAAAGGTCCCAGGTTCGATTCTGTTCAAGGGCATGTACATTGGTTGCAGGCACATCCCCGGTAGGGGGTGTGCAAGAGGCAGCTGGTCGATGTTTCTCTCTCATTGACGTTTCTAGCTCTCTATCTTTCTCCCTTCCTCTCTGTAAAAAAAAAAATCAATAAAATATATATTTTTTAAAAATTAACTACAACTAAGACGCATTGCCTTGGTCTGGTTCCTTCTTCTTAATAGCTCTTGGGTACCTGGTTACTATCAGGAATTGGGCTTCTTAGCAATTGACCTTCATTTTTACCTTTGTTCTAGTCTCATTCCTTAACTTTGAATTTCTAATATTTTTGAAAAGCAAATGTGGTCAGCCATTTTATGTTGCTCTCTAGGATTATTTATGCCTCCTTTGGTCCATCCAATCATACTCACATGTGCTTACTTATACCTTTCATGAGAATCTCCATGTTTTATTACAGGTGGTTTTATGCTAAATCCTATATAATAAAAGCCTAATATGCTAATTGTCTGGTCAACCAGTTGGTCGTTCAATCAATCAAAGCATAATATGCTAAGGCTGCTCAACTAGTCGCCATGACATGCACTGCCCACCAGGGGGCAGACATCCAACTGGAAGATTAGCTTGCTGCTGGGATCCCGCTGATGGGGACTGAGCGAGAGGGGCCAGACACGCCCTGGAACCCTCCTGCAGTCCCTACCCAGCTGGCCAACCTCCTGCGTCCCTCCCTGGCCCCAATCATGCACTGGTGGGGTTCCTCAGCCTGGCCTGTGCCCTCTCACAATCTGGGACCCTTGGGGGATTTCAGAGAGCCAGTGTTAGCCTGATCCCGTAGGCCAGGCCGAAGGGCCCCATTGGTGCACAAATTCATGCACCAGGCCTCTAGTACGTTAATAACACAACATAATGTTAGGTCCAAATCTAATGAGAAAATGTATAGACATGTTGAGCATGTTATTTTTCCAGGCATTGGGCAAAGCACTTTCCATTTCACTTAATACTCTCCAAAGCCTATGAGTTGGGCATCAGTATTATCCCTCTTTTTATAGATTCAGAAACTGATATACAAAGAGCTTCAGTAATTTGCTCTAAGAAATAGAGCTAGTGAACAGCAGAGCTATGGTACCAGCCCAGACAGCCTAATTCAAGACCCAGGTGACTTCTTCTTTTAGATGTGACACGACTGCCTTGGTCAGGAGGCAGCTCTGTCTAAGAGCCTTAGTCACTGCAAAGAGGCAGGTGAAAATCCTCACTATGACCAAAAGGGTACAGTCACTAGGTAGCACATGAGACAGCCTAGTGAACTGAAGAAGGATCAGTTCCAAAGTCCAAAAGCCATGATTCCTTTGCAAGCTCAGCTACTGATCAGCTGTACCTTGGAAATGTTCACCCGCATCTCTAAGCCTCTGTTTCCTCATCTGTGAAAAGGAGGAAACTTTGTGGCATTTAAATAAAATAGCATTTAGTAATTTAGAAACCTACAGTTTGTCATATAAAAACCTATAAAGGTGCTCAGGTCTTTTTCATCTCCCTCCCAAGCTAATCAACTTACATCCCCAGCTATTATCATTATAACTATACTAAACAGCTATAAAATTCCATTCCCAGGGTATAGTTTGATGGAAAGAGTTTCCCTTCTTTAAGAAATAAAAAAAAAAGTTTAAGCAGGATGTTTTGTTACATTTTTGTTAAACCCACTGGGTCACAATGAACCTCGTGTGCTATAACTCTACAAAACAAGTTGAGTCTTCTAAGTACACTTAAAAGGCGGCTACGTCTGCCTTCTCTCCAAACACCACAAGATCATTTCTCACATTCGACATTCAAGTATGTTCATTCCAAAAGGGCACAGTCACTGCATGGGGCCGACTCTCTTGTTGACATGTTAAAGAAGAGCAGAGCTGTCAAAGGAGTTTCTTCTCTGATGGAACATACACCACTTGGTGGTTGCTGGACCTTCTCTATCAGAGCCTGCCTTCAACCAACTCCCTGTCCTTGTTGGGTTAAGGTCGACCATCATAAACTACAAGATGAAATACGTCGGATAGCTACCCAAAATACGCTTCCAGCTCTGGGACTTATTTTACCTGTTCTTAAAAACTACAATAGACTTCCACTTCATGGGATGACAGAAAGCAAGAGGATATTCTAAATGACCTTTCCTGGCTAACATATCTTTTTCAAAACATGTCACAGTTTTCCCCACCTCATCCCCCTCCACTTCCAGCTGCCCCATGAGCACTTGCGTAGAGTAGGGCCTTAAACATTCTGATGATAAATTCGTTGTCGATACACAGACAAGTTACTTTTCCCACAGCCTGCTGGAATAGACGCGCATTCTACTTTCTCTCAAAGACCCTAGGACTACCTGTGCCTTGGCATGCATGGAAGATAATTTTTATTCACAAATTCAAGCTACATTAAGCTGTTGAAAGGAGGATGGATTCTTAAACAGAGTTTCAGATAATCCTCGCCTTTGAGATCATCTGTGCTCACAACCCAGTATTTGTACAAGATGAGATGATTTACAGGCCCGAGCCTGGAAAAACCGGAGGGCAATTCCAAAAGGCAAGAGCACGGTGCCGAGCCCATCGCTCATCCTGCCAGGGAAACTTTTGTAGTGTCTCCAAGCTGTTATGAGACACCGCTCTCCATCCAGGCCGGGGGATCGTCAAAGAGGCGGGCGCGCTCTCGGCCACACAGCCAGCGTGGAGAGCTGGAGTTTTTGGCAGGGCACTTCCACCCCGAAAGCGGACCGGGTCCTGGAAAGATGCTCACATAAACAAAGCCGGGAGACAGCTCTGCAGCGAGGCTCATCCCTTCCCACATCAAAGCCTGCAGCTGCTCCAATAACAGAAGATCAAGGGAAAGATAAGACAACAACGAAGAGAAGTGTCTACCTTGAGCTCTTGAAAGCTCAGATCAGCTACTTTGATAAAACGTTGTATCCAGCCAACCCTCATTCTCTGTGAAGTGCAGAAAGGGGACAGAAATCTCGGCCCAGGGTCATGGTGAAGGACACAAGCCCCAAAGTCAAGTTGTTCGCCTGGCTCTCTGCTAGGCCGCTTACTGGCTGTGTGCAAGTGGGTAGGCCGCCGGACTTCTCTGTGCCTTCATTTCCTCACTTGCAAAATGAACCTAATAGCACCTGCTTCCTAGGTTTTACTGAGTGACTGACACACAAGAAAGCTCTAAAACGGTCGTAATTAGTAGTTAAGTCACACAGTCCCAGGTTTGAACAGTTTCTGAGCTCGGCAGTTCTGTGAACTTAGGGAAACAATTTGGGGGTGACGTCCCCATCTGTAAAATGGAATTAAACTCTGGCGGTATTGCCATGGGGGGGTTGACTATATCACACACACAGTGGACATTCAGTAGATGCCACCTCTGATTATTATCATTTTTCCTGATTTCCAAAGGAGAAAGCCTTTGGAAATGGCTGGTTAGACTAGAAAAAACAGGGCCAGTAACGCCTAGGCCCCTCTTAAACCTCCAAAGCTTCATCCACATGCAAAGGAGATACGTCCTGATACGAGAGATACGGGTCTTGGATGTTTTAAACATACAACGGATTTTCTTTTGAGAGAGAAGAGGGAACCTGGAAGTGTTCCCAAATTTAACATCTGCGAGCAGAGAGGATGACGAAATGCATTAGTACGGAGGAATAACTTTCTCCCATCTTCTCAGAAAACATCTGGGGCATCACCCTCCCTCCACTCATTCCCCCCTCCCACCCCAAGGCTGACTCTTGGCTGACAGTTTATCAGAGATAAATGGAAACACCTGGGAGCCAGATAAGGCCAACTGAGCGTGATCAGCTGAGGAGCCCTTGGGGACGCATGCCACTCAATATTTCTCTCTCCACCCCAGGCAGGATGGGGGCGCGATCCAGCCCGTGACCGATGGCCAGGCTCGCTTTCACATTCATTCTTCCCTCCATTCATTCCAGACAGCCTCAGGAGGTCAGGGAGCTGGCCCAGCTTCCTGCCTGAGGTAGGTCAGCACCAAACCCCCAGATAAGTTAGATGGTTACAGATCCTGCCTTTAACCATTCCCACAAAAAGGCACGGGAGCTAACTCTGTATTCTGTTCAAATCTTGAACTGCCTTTTCTTTTGTCAAAGCAAACTCTCTCCGGTTAAAATGGAAGACCTAATATGACACTTTGTACCCTGCGGTCATTCAAAAAAATATTGCTGTTACTCTCTCCTCTGTAATAACCTCCCCAAACTTGAAAATGTGAAATCCCTTTTTCTTTCCTTTCTTCAAAGGTCCTACTTGCCTTCCCTTTAATTAGCATGCTCCTTTTCTCTCAACTCATTCCAGCTTCTACACATTATTAGAGACCAGAACTTGACACAGAACTTTAATACTTGACACCAGATCTAGCTGCTAGTAAAGTGAGATTATTCCAGTGTGTGTTTCAGCACAGCCACTACCTGGATGTACAATCCCCAAGCAAGTTACATAACATTCCTGGGCCTCAGTTCCCTTAGCTATAAAGTTGTTTTGATCATAAAGAACAAGGACTGTGAACATGGCATTAGGGAGACATACCAGCAGCCAATAGAGATTTTCTGAAAGAATCAAATTCAGAAAGACACGTGGGAATTAACTAGGTAAAAGAGTAGAAGAGAATAGAGCAGCCCTACCAGAAGTAACTAACTACATGTGCCAAGGTCCGAGGCTTAAATTCCTCTGGACCAGGATGACTGGATCCCAGAGAACAGAGGAAGAGGATAATGAAATGAGGCTGGTGAAGGAGGGAGGGGACAGGTAACATAGGGCCTTGTAAGCCATCGTAAGGATTGTAGCCTTTATCCTAAAGGCACTGGGAAGATGATATAGTTATAAACTGGTCTGTATAATTTTGAAGAACACTGGCTGCAGAATGGACTGGGCCCAGAGCAGACATGGGGAGAACAGAAGGCTCTGGAGCTAAGCCAGGCGTGGGATTATGGGAATTTAGACTACAGTGGCAGCTGTGAGGATGAAGAGACATGGGTAGATTCAGAAACCAAGGGATGGGGCAATGTGAGAGAAGGAGGTGCCAAGGAGGACGGCCAAGGGTCCGGACGGCTCACCTCGGGATAGGGTTGCTTTTTATTGAGAGAGAGAATGCTGGGGGAGGATCGGGTTTGAGGGAGAAGGTATGAGTTCAGGTTTTGGACACGCCAAGTTTGAAGAGATGGCCAGATCCAGATGTTGAGCAGGCAGTTGGATTTATGATTGGGAACTCATAGGAGAGTCTACGCTGGAGATATAAATGCAAGAGTCGTCCGCATGTAGATAATAATTAAAACCATAAGCATGGACGAGATCACAGAGGGAGGGTGTAGAATGTGAAGAAGAGGGCAATGGATCAAACCTTGAAAGTTTCTAATATTTAACAGTCCGGAGGAGGAGGATGAGCCAGGAAAAAGGCTGAGGAGTATCCCCAGAGGTAGGAGAAATCCAGGAGAGCGTTAGGCCATGGAATGCAAAGGAAGAGGGTGTTTTGAGAAGAAGGAGATTTCAACAGCGCAGTTATTACATTTGCTTATCTTTAATGACCTCCAGCAGATGGGACTTCTATGGGATTCAGGTTGATGTGCAGGGTTGGGTGTTTTCCAACTTGGAGCTTGGTCATTTTTTCTGTGCATACGATGGATTATTGCTGGGTGTTGGTGACCCAACTTTCTATCTAGTTTGATTAGTATAACAACACCGGTGACATCTCATTCATCCAGAAGCTTCTGCTCTCCAGAAAGCAATCAAAAACTAGGCAAAAAGAAGAAAAACCCTGCAAAACTCAATGATGATTGCTAACCTCTGCTCATGAATATTTCTGTATTTACTAATAGGATCCCTTATCTGGCTTTCACGCAGATCCTTTGCTTTATAAGTCCTGTGCAGTTCATCTGCGGTTTCTCAATCCGCAGTAAAACGGAAGGAACCTGTGGGGAGGCGTAGGGGTGGAGGAAGGCGAGGGGGAAATAGTGTACAGTCTGTGGTCCCAGGAAGTCGATTAGAATCTACAGAAAGCAGGCAAGAGAACAGAAACATCACAAACAGCCTGAGTCCTTAAGTGAGGCACAGCTACGCTCTATTCTTCAATCATCCTTGGGGGAAACATCACGGTGTAATACCTGACAATAATGGGGTAATAATGAATGTTTGCCACATTAAAATAGAAAAAGAAGCCGGTCACGTGGCTTTTTATGTTCTTCTGTGCCTTGTAGTTTCTCTAACCTGGTATTTAGAGCTGGAGGCTCCTGGGACTCCCATTGAGTTTTTCAGTAAGAATTCAGCGAAGGAGGCAATATGAACCTCGGTTATTCTGAGATGTCCGGATTGATCGGTGGCGACAGGGACTGTCAGCTTCTCCTCTGCTCTAGAGTTCCTGTTGGCTTTTCACCTAAAGGTTTTGCAGCCATTGATTAGCATTGCCCAGGTTTATTATTTCATCAGGAGTTGAAAACTCTGGGACGGTGCAGAGTCTACCGCACAGATAACCTAGTTTCTTCAACAAACAAATTGCAAGGAGACAAGGGTGAGGGATGAAATACGAGTGAAGAGACACAACAACCAAATGCTTATGAGTAAGCAAACATCTGTGAGCCTACCAGGAAGATGGGATTCTGGGAAGGAATTGTTGTTTTCAGGTGTGCTCATGGCTTTGTAACGATATACGTTTTAAAGCTCTTATCTTTTCAAGATAGTACTGAAGTATTTATGGATGAAATATGATGTCTGGTGTTTGCTTCACAATGGGGTGGTGGGTAAGAAGATGGGGGGGAGGGGGTTGAGGAGGTAGGAGATGAGAAGTTGTGAAGCTGGAATATGGGAACCCGAGGGTTCAGGTGCTGTGCTCTCTATTTTCCATACATGATCAAAATTTTCCTTTGAGAAAAAAAAAATACTTAAAAATAGAAAGAAGTTATTTCTTTCCACCTTGTGATTTTGGAAGTATCAGAGTGGATGAAACCGATGATTGGGAAGGTCCAATGGTGACTGCACAGGACAGAAGTTTGGCTGTGGCACAGGTGACAGGTTATGGTTAGGGTTAGGGTTAGGACTAGTCATTGTTGAAACACCAGCCTGATGCGGGACAAATGGTTAAAAATCGGGACTGTCCCGCCAAAAGCGGGACATCTGGTCACCTTATCTGAGGCCCAACTCAGAGCCCTGACTGAAGGAGGGCCCAGTGCCTCAGTGTCCCTAGGAGTGAAGCCTGATCCCCTCACCTTTCTCCCTGCTTTGTTCCATGTCCCTCTACTCCAGAGAAATCCCCCGCCTGCCCCCAGCCTTCCTCTCCTGTGCGGAGTGGCCATGACACAGTGAGCTTCCCCGTGGCCTCCAACCCCCTTCACTGCTTGCCTCTAACCTCCCTCCCTTCACCTCCTTCCTGCTCCCTCTTCTCCTTATGCCAACCCCTCTCCACATGGCCCCTCTCTGCCCCTAAGTTGAGATCACTGGGGAAAAGAAGGATCCATTTCATGCCAGGGTCTCAGGCCGTATCCTTGGATTTTCCTGTGCCGGGCCATTTGGCTGGCAGCTGCTGGCTGGCTGAGAAATCTCAGGCCTGCCCAGGAGTCCTCCGGCTCCCACCGCCTCATGTGCCCATCACAGCTTTCTGGATCAGCGAGCCCCTCTTGCAGTCAATAGAGCTTTGTGAGCTAAACAACAGATGCCACAGGGCCTAGAAGGCAAATAAATATGGTTATTCAGCGTTCTATCGCTCTGTGTATAATCCAGGAAATTCAATTATGGTTTCCCCAGCAACAGTAACACAACTTCAGGCCTGGTGCACAAGGGGCTGACCTCATGCCTTCCCGTGCCGGAGACAAGGCGATCTGGCAGACTTACCATTGGCATTGAAAGCCTGACTGGGTGCTCCCAAACTCTGTGCTTCCCAACGTAAGGCTGTTTCTCAGCGATTCATATAAAGTCTGAGACTGCAAAGTACCGACATAATCTCAGTTACATGTAGGAGTGGGCTGTTTAAGTCACGTGGGCACAACTCCGGAATCTGAGCACCTCAGGCACAGGAGGGCTGGCAGGACTTTCTGAGCACGTGGATTGCCAGGCGACCTGCCTAGAACAGGGATTCTGAGCCTGGGTCTGTGGTGCCCTAAAGGGAGGTCAGGGTCATAGTGTGTTGGGAGCATGGATTCAGGTGCCAGACTTTGCAGATTCAAATTCTAGCTTGCTTATTTTATTTTATTTTTTTTAAATATATTTTATTGATTTTTTACAGAGAGGAAGGGAGAGGGATAAGAGTTAGAAACACCAATGATAGAGAAACATCGATCAGCCGCCTCCTGCACACCCCCCACTGAGGATGTGCCCGCAACCAACGTACAAGCCCTTTATTGGAATCGAACCTGGGACCTTTCAGTCCGCAGACCGACGCTCCATCCACTGAGCCAAACCAGTTTATCAGTTTCGGCTTTTTTTTTTTTTTTTTTTTTTTTTTAATCTAAATAGCTATGTGTCCTAACCAAGGTAGCTGCCTTTCCTGTGCCTCGGTTTCCACATCCACGAGATGGAGATGGTGCTACTGGGTCATTCAGGTGGTTTGGCTTTGGAGCAGAGAGTATTCTTGGACCTCTTGGCAGAATTCAGCACTGGCAGCACCGAGCTGTCCTTCACGATTCCTCCCACTTGTGGCTCTGCCTGCGCCAAGGTCAGAATCGGAGCAAGTCGTACAGGTACCACCCTGAGCTGGTTCTTTATTTCTTTAGTGAAGCCCATTTCTCCTCTCTCTCCTCGTCCCTCCGTGGAGCCCTCTCCCCGGCAGAGAGCGAGGCCAGGGATCGGTTGGTTTTGGAAACGACTCCCAAGCTTTTGGGGCGGCAGCAGGGCTATCCCTGGTCTGCCGGCTCCAGGCCTTATAATTTACAGGACGCCGCGCTCACGGGCTCACCCCTGCTCTCCCGGCCATTTCTCAGTCGTGCCGCGCTGGCTGGGAACATCTGAGAAGGAGATTTACGGAGAGATGCACAGGCACCCTGTTCATCTGTCATCGAGTTCAGGAGCCTTCCCCGGAGAAGCCCAGAGCGCCTGTCAACTGCCGTTCAACCCCTGGCCGGTGCCCCTGCCCCGCATCACCGCTCACTGGTGCCGGCGACACCCAGGTGCCCCCGCGCCGGCTCCTGTGACCCCGATGCTGAGCAATGGGCTCACCCAGCACCCGCTGTGCTCAGAGCCCGGCCCGGCTGTGGCAGCGGGGCCAGCCAGGGGGCACGGGCGGTGGGCACCCCACGGGCCCGGGGGTTCATGGTCTGGGCGCTGGCACATTCGGGTTCAGGGCCATTGGAAGTGGGGTCGCTTCCTTCTCATTAACGGGAATCTGTTCCAATGAAGCGTTTGGATGCAGAGCTAATGGAGGCTCGGCAGAACTCCTGTGCACGCCTCGGCTCCCCCTCTCTGCCCGCCCCTCCTGCCGGCCTCCTGCCCCCGCCGATCTGGTCAGAGCACAGAAACCTCTCATCCGAACCCGGTGTTTCCCCACGAAGCCCCCCGTTTCTGCTCCAAGTGGTTTGCAATGGCCGCTCTCTGCCCCTCGCTCCCAGGCGTGGCCTGGCCCATCAGTGGGTGTCACAGCCGTGGGCAGTTGCAGTAAGTCCAGCTGTGAGCTGTTCTAATCAGCTCGCCCTGGGACAATGTGCCCTATGGCTGGTGGTCAATCAGGACTAAATTATGCATGGGGGGCAGGGAAATGCTCCTGGCAACCCCACCCGAGGGGGAGCAGGTCGTGGCTGGGATGCCGGCTGGCCAGGCCCAGCTTGGGGTGAGGCTGGGGGCCGGCCGCCACCCCGCGATGTTGGTCCTGGGACCCGGAGGCGCGATGACTAACACGGCCCAGCTGGAGCCAGAGGCCAAGCAGACACAACACGGCGGAGAGCGGACCGCGGCTGGGGACGGGGTCTGTTGAAAAGAAACATAGCTCGGATTCCTGGCGAGGGAAGGGAGACAGACGGCCTGCGTCTCGGTCATGGGAAATGGCCTGTGTGCCGAGACCAATCTTCCTTAACGGGGCTCCGAGGCGGATACACACGCCGGTTTGTGGCAAATGAGTGCAGGGGGCCCGGGAGCCACCCGGCTGATTCCAAGTCACTTCCTCCGCAGGACGGAGGGCTTCGGGGTCATTTGGATTTGTTCTGAGTTGGGGTTTGAGGGTTTCGGGTGGGGTCGGGGGTGAAAAGGGCAGGCTCTTAGCCAACAGCTGAACCTTGACTTCTGCTCCTCTCCGCAGCTGCCCCGGAAGGAAAACAGCCGGCCAGGCCCGCAGAGCACCTGGCTGTCCCGGCGGCAGAAGGATCCTCACCGTCTCCACGCCAGGCTCCCCGGCGGCGGCAGAGCCCGGGCAGAACCGTGTCCCGGGAGCGAGAGCCACGCCACGTGCCACCCGGTCTGTGCTCTGTGTCTGTCTGTCTAAGTGACGAGTGCTGAGGGCAGCGTCTCTCGGGGCCGCCTCTTGGTAGTAGATCAGGGGCCAGACCCCATAGTGTCCGCTCTCTCAACTCCAGGGCAGCTCTTAGTCAGCATCTTCTAACGGGAACCCAGGTTACGTTAGTTCATGCAAACTCGCTTTAAATGTAAAAACTTGTCACCACCACCCAAGACAGATCTTTTTTTTTTTTTTTTTTTTTTTTTTTTCCTTTTTCTACTTTATTTTACTTTTTCTTTTTCTCTTGGACAAAAAAGTGAAATGATTCCATTTTGGGGCAAGTTCCTTTTCCATAGAAAGGAAGAAGTCGTTTTCCCACTAAAAACAGGCCGTTTTGTTGCCATTTAAAGCGTCGTCGGCAGCAAAGGCCTTGGTGAAAGAGGCCTGTTTACTGGCTGCGTGGAGCCTGGCTTGATTACCTGGTCATTAGAATCCCTGCTAACTAACCACTGGGCTGGAGCGCCTGAGGGGCCCGCTCCCTGAGGGGTGCCCCCTGCAGGGGAAGCCGCATTTGTCTTTGGTCTTTGCAAAGACAAACCATTCACTCTTCCTTCCTCGATGGGAATCCAGGGAAGGCGTCAGGGGACACACACACACAGGCAGGCACACACGCATGCACACGCACACACACGCCCTTCTCCTCTGTCCCAGTGATTTGGTTGCTAAGGGCTCATGCATTTCCTGTCATTCTGAGGCTGTTTCGCTAACTCGCGGGTTCTCAGCTGGGGCTGATTTAGTCCCCAGCAGACGTTTGGCTGGGACTGAAGATGTTTTTAGTTGCCCTGACTGGGGGAGCAAAGGGGTGCTTCTGGCATTTTGTGGTGGAGGTCAGTGACACTGCTGAGCATTCTACAGTGCACAGGACATCTGCCCCCCCCACACCACACCACACACACACACACACTACACTACACTCACACCACACACACACACACTACACTACACTCACACACACACACACTACACTACACTCACACACACACACTAAACTACACTCACACACACACACACACACACTACACTACACTCACACCACACACACACACACACACACACACACACACCAGGTTAGTCACATGATGTGGACACACACAGGAGGTGATAAGAATCCAGAAGAAAGAAGTCATGTCTGGATTTGGAGATGATGATGATGAGGAGGAGAAGGAGGGGAAGCAGGAGGGCAGTGCCCTGTATTGAGGTGTTAGGAAATATTCTGAGCACTTGACGTAGCTCATTACAGCAACCTGAAATGTTGAGAGCATTGGACCCATTTTACAGATGGGAAGCTGAACTCCAAGGAGTTACGTGACTTGGGTAAGTGCACAGAGCTAGTAAGGTGGAGGAGCTGGGATTTGAATCACATCTGTCCGGTTGCCTTCTTCTCCATCTTGAGGGGATACTTCATTGAAGAGGCAGGATGTGATGGGGACAGGAAGGATAAGTGAGATTCAGGTTGTCAGACTAGAGGGAAGGAAACACTAAATAAGACAACGAGATCAGAATAAAGGACGGACGCTGGAGCGGTATGTTGTGTTAAGATGCTGGAGTGTGTATGTGTTTTAGGAATGTTTCAGAGATAGAATAGAGGGTTTTCTTAGAAATACAAAGTTGGTACAAGTCGGTATCCCTGGAAAGGCTTGATTGGGCCCAAACATTGCCAAATGCAGTCATCTTTAGGACAAGGTCTTGCAAAGTCTTGACATTTGATGTGGAGTCCATGTGGGAGGCATGTGCTGTAGCAAAAAGGTTACTATTATGACCACTTTATTCATAACTGCAACTAACCAAGTGATAGGAAACGGATAAGCAAACCGTAGTACATCCAGAGAAGGAAATATTGTTCAGCAATAACAAGAAATGAGCTATGGAGCCACCAAACGCTGTGGAAGACCCTTAAAGGGAAAGAAGCCAATCTGAAAATGCTACCTCCTTCCAACATGTTCTTTTCAGTGTGTTTTTAGTGCTAATTCTGGCAGCATGAGAGTCACGGGCTCCCACCATATGTACTGACTTTACAGGAGTCGATGAGAGAATTAGACCATCTGCACCCAACTGGGAGCTTACCCACAGAGCCACCTGACAGAGGTTGGCCCCCACCGGGCCCAGGCCGCCCTAGCCATCACGGGGAATGCAGAGGGCCTGGCAGCCCGGTGGCGTGCGGATGCACTGATATGTACAGGCAGAGCGGCCTCCGTGTCCTGCAATTGCCACTCACCTCATTCTGCTGCTGTCTCCCTGTCCACTTAGAAGCTGCCCCAGAGGTGGGAAGACCTGCCCTTGCATTTCAGACCTGGATTTACCCCTGTCCCTAAGTCCCAGTTGCCCCTCGCAGGCCTCAGGGGGCACCGTCCACACCACAGAGCCAGCCTTTCGGAGGGTTGCTCAAGAAGAAGGCGAATCTCGATGCCAAGCTGGGTCGCTTCGCTGGGTATAAGAACATCCGTTGGAAAGACATACCGTCTTTAGATTACACCCTGTTCTCCTACACATCCCAACACACGTGTTTTGGACAGTGTGAGCGGAGAGAACGGTATCCCTAGCTTCTACTTGCGTGTGAACTTTGTACACACAGAACTTAAACAGATGTGCGTGTTTATCCCTCTGAACGATGCACATGTGTAAAACACCCGACGGTATATTTATTCGCCCCGACGACTGGGCAGAAAGGCCCTGTGTTTACGTCTTCTCGTGCCACGTTTACGGAGGTGACATTGTGATGGAAAACCCAGTGGCCAGTGGGAGTCAGAGCCTTGTGGATTTTTTATTTTTATTTTATTTTTTTTAATATATTTTATTGATTTTTAACAGAGAGAAAGGGAGAGAGATAAAGAGCTAGAAACATCAATGAGAAGAAACATCTACCAGCTGCCACTTGCACACCCCCTATAGGGGATGTGCCCGCAACCAAGGTACATGCCCTTGACCGGAATCGAACCTGGGACCTTTCAGTCCGCAGACCGACGCTCTATCCACTGAGCCAAACCGGCTTCAGCACCTCATGGGTTTTGAAAACATCCCAGACCCAGCGATGAGATGCCACCGACACAGGCGTGCGGGGGAAGGGCTGGGGGTCCATGGCTTCCCAAATACTTAACACGAGACCAAAACTGAAGATGGAAAAATCACGGTCTTTTCCTGCTCCGTACAAAGCACAGGACTGGACACTGTTTCCTTCCAGGGAAAGGAAGGGGCCGTCTGCTCCTGGGGACGGTGCTGGGTGAGGGAGGAAGAGGCTGAGCCAGGCCTGGCGGCTGGCAGCGCCTCCGAGCCCGCCTGCCCCACGCTTCTCAACGAGGATTCCAGAAGGCCCGGCCCCTCAATGCCCCCATTGTCCTCCTGCTCCTGCTCAGCAGCCCGGCGGCTCAACACTTCGCCTAGTCCGTCCACAAAGGTTTCTTCTCAGACCAGGATTTCGGCTGTAAGCCCCTCTCCGTCTGGAGAAAGCCTGCCGCGGGGGAGGATTGGTCTGGAGTGGGGGAGGGCCTGGCCGCGTAGGGAGTACACCGCTTGGAGGGATGAAGGGGGGCATGTATCACGTCCCGATGTGGGAGTCTCAGGTTTGGGGTCCAGAGCAGAGTGATCGGAGCCCCACCAGCCAGAGGTCACTGAGAGCTGACCTCTTCACGCGCCTGCGGTTTTTTATCGCCGTCCGCAAGGACGCAGGTGCCTCTGCCCTGGGGCACAGACTGCTCATGCCCACGACGCTTCTGCTGCTTCCCCTTCTCCCTATCAGCAGATCGGGCTTAGGAATACACGCCGAAGCGCTCATCTTCAGACAGAGAAGCGAGGCTGTCTCAGAAGCTGCAATGCCCGCTGTTTAGACATGGAAACAAACAACACGTGTTTATGATGAGCCCTCTATCCTGAGCAACGCAGGCTTGTGCCAGGATGTATCTAAGGTGACTCTGCTTCATCAGGCTTTTAATCTCCAGTGGTTGGCCTGTCACTTACGGAGGGCGGGAGCCCCTCCAACAGGCCTTAGCTCATTGCTGGTCTCTGTTATGCAGGGAACAGTCAGCTTTGTTCTTTCTTTCTTTCTCTCTCTCTCTCTCTCTCTCTCTCTCTCTCTCTCTCTCTCTCTCTCTCTCTCTCTCTCTCTCTCTCTCCCCCCCCCCACCTCCAAGAAGGATCAGCCAGAGTTCTTTCCATACCTTTTTTATTTGAGTTTCCACTTTAATCCTCATGCCTTCTCTGACTCATCCAGATTGCAAATAACTTCCTTCTTTCTCAACTTGAGCCTCAGCATCTTCTGCCCTCTCTGCTGCTCCACCAACTCACCAATCTGCTGTCACTCCCGTGGCCAGAGGTGGCATCCGGAGATGCGGCTGCAGAGCCCTTGTCCTGCCTGTCTCTGGAAGTCCACAGCGTGAGCTGCACTGTGGACAGGTACATGCTGCGTGCCCTGTTCTAGTCTTGGAGGTCCACAGTACTCATTAGCCCACACTGAAGGACCTGAGACTGCTCACCATCAAGAGGTCTGCTTAGTAGCATAAAGTGGTGCCACAAAACTGTTGTGGGGTCGAACCCTGGGTTCAAAATAAGACCACTGGAGGCTGATGATTTATTAAAAAGGCAAACAAGAATTGATTGAACTGGCCAGGGCAGCCGCAAGAGTATCACACTCAGGCGGACTCCAAACGACTGTGCCGCTTTAGGGGCAGGTAGTTATTTTTAAAGGTTCTGAGAAGGAAAACCCCCATTCTGTAACAAACTGTTGTTTGGAATTTTCTGCTGTTCTTCCCAGACAAAATGTTGCTTTCTAGTTTGCTTTAGCCCATTTGAAGAATGATGAAGATAAACTTAGCTGTCTGACCTTGTAGGCCAGAGACCAGATATGCCCAAAGTCTCAATACCATGCCAGGTGCATTTTTTTTTAATTGGATAGAACAGCATTGTTTTCGAGGCCAGCATCGACATAACCACTAAGTGTACATAGGGCTGGCTCTTTAATGAAAAAGAAAGTTCTGCCTGTAACCTTGCCCAGAAATTGAACTCATCCTCCCTAAGTCCATCACGCGATAAATAAAGCAAGTAAGTGAAGGTCGAAGTCAGAATAGTAGGGTTAAAATTCAAACAGTAGTTTTTACCCAAGTATGATTGCTACCATGTTTCAAAAACCTATTTTTGAACCCCATCTTTTGAGTCATGCCTTCAATGGTCTGAGGACCATGTGTGAGGAAATGTCAGGGATCCACATGGTGGTCCACCCGGGAGCCGAGGGCCTATTCTGAGCCATATCTCAGGAAATGAGCTTCCTCTCTGGCCCCTAGCCTTTTCTCTGACCAGCGAGCTTCCAGCAGTTCCTGAAAAGTCCCAAGATGAAGGTCTAGAGCCATGGTCAGCAAATTGCGGCTCGCGAGCCACATGTGGCTCTTTGGCCCCTTGAGTATGGCTCTTCCACAAAATACCATGGCCTGGGTGAGTCTATTTTGAAGAAGTGGCGTTAGAAGAGGTTTAAATTTTAAAAATGTGGCTCTCAGAAGAAATTTCAATCATTGTCCTGTTGATATTTGGCTCTGGTGACTGATGAGTTTGCCGACCACTGCTCTAACCAACTGAGCCACCTGGCCGGGGCTGATTCGATAATTTTTTTAAAACCCCAGATATCATGTCAGTTTGTTTATTCCAAGTTATACATCTGCACTTAAACAAGGACACTGTGACAATGTTTAAACCAAACGGAGAAGGCCCCAACTGACAGAATTGGCAGCATGCTGACACCTCCATGGTGCTTCCTCGCTGGTTCTGGGCTGGAAACCAACTACTTTCTTGGTGTTTGTCGCCAGCGTGGCATCTAGCTTGGCACTTGGTGGCTCAAGATAGGTATTTTCCCACTCCTGAGGGGGCAGGACAGAGAACATAGATAACGGCTTTATTCCACTAACCCTTTTAGCCTAACATTTGAAATATCGGGGTGTCAGAAAAGCTTCATGTTATATGTTCTTTATTGGCTGCATAGGTCTATGTTTATAAAGCTTAAATGGTTGTAGAGTCAGAATGCACAAATGAATTATCTTTTAAAGATCTTGATATATCCTGCTGCTTTCTAATGGGATCTTCAAAACTGGCTATAATGTGGGTGATACCACTAATGTTTTCCCTGGGGGCAGAACGCCTTTGATAAATGTCCTACAGTTAAGGTTGATGCACCAAAAGGCTGTACCTCCCTGCCACTGAACACTGGCTGGGGCAATATGAAAAGCCTGGTAGCAAAGGCAGGCTGTAGAGAAATTCCTCGTCCAGGTTTGGGGTCCAGGCAACCCCGAAGGTTTTCTTTCCAGACTCTGAGATCCAGATATGCAGTGATGTGTGGGGAAAAACAACAACAAAGTCATGGAAATAATAGTAGTATTGTTTAATGGGACCTTCAGGCAGTAGGGTTATAATAAGAAATGAAACTTGAACTCTTTGAACTGAATTTTTCAGGAAAGCACTTTCAAACTCTTGAAAGGGAAACATCAAAGTTTGAAGGGCAGATATGAAAAGGGCTCCCCCTCTTACGCCAAAGTGACATAAATTCAACCCGACACTCATTTCTGGTGAGTTTGGGGCACCAACGAAGATCAAAGGGGGAGAGACATGTGCTTGTCCTCCAGGAACTTATTCCGGCGATCTCTCTGGGCTGATTGAGACCTTTGTTTCTGAGTTATTGTTCCCTTCTGTCCGCTGCTCACTCCCAGAGGGACGTGGCGGGACTGGATGTTTGAAGGCGCTCGTGTGAGATGCTCGGCCTCTTTCAAGATAATAGGAAACACAAATTGTAACTATTATGAGAAAACATCTTTTTCTCCTTTCAGTTTGACAAAAGACCAAGAAGTACAGAAACAGAACAGGCTGGTAAGAATACGGAGTAGAGCCTTCTGGCGCCCGTGGAAAAAGGTAGGACCTTTCTAGAAAGCAACTGTGTATACTTACCCAAAGTTTCCATGAATACTGGTACACAAGTGGATCCTGCCTCTGTCTCACCTTCGCCTCCTCGGGCCCGCTGGGAGTACAGGCCCTTTTCCTGGGGTTTTGGCATCCCCCCACCCAGGCAGTGTTTGGTGCCCATTCAGTGTTTGGATGCCCCACTGCTTTCCGCCACTCACGCTGTGTCCCCTGACCCTGCACTGGGTCCATGTCCCATCCACAGGCATCCCTGACTGCCCCTGACCTTGGCTGTTTATCATCTTCCTTCTCCTATTGCTGCTGTGAGCCCATTGCTGTGTTATAGGACACTTCCGCCACAGCACTTTTCAACAGCTTTATTGAGATAGAATGGAGATGCGAATACACTATATGTGTTTAATGTGCACAATTGGACGCGTGTGGGCATATACACACACCTGTGGTACTATCACCACAATCCAGGTAATGAACACATCCATCCCTCCAAGGGCTTTCGTATTTCCCTTTTCATCACAAGGACCTTCAACAGGAGATCTACCCCCTTAACACAATCCCGTGCTCACTATAGGAGCTTACTCTTCCTGTGGAATTTATACTCTCCTGTTTTCTAAGCCCACAGCTCATGGCATTTTGTAATGGCAGACCGTGCTGGTAAGACACAGCCCAGAGTGGACCACGGAGCCAGCTTCTTATTTTACACGGTGACCCAAGGGGACACAGAGCAGAGTAGGGATCAAAACCCAGCTAGTCCCCTGAGCTCCAGGCCACAGCTCTCACAAGTGCAACAAGCTTGCCAAATATTGCAGAATGAAAGAAAAGGCTCAAAGCAGTAAGTATATTATTCTTAAACGTGTCCATACCTTTAAACTCTTTTCATCATAGCTTTGAAATAACAAACTCAGCGGTCCAAGGGGACCTCCAGCAAGATCTGTAATTGAGAATTTGGCTTAAAAGGCTGCCAGGGACGAGGAGAGAAAGGGAGAGGCCTACCCACTTGGTTATACCAATATCATAATTACAGAGTTGTGAATTATGCGAAGGAAGACAGAGGGCAGGATTGCAGCCTCGTGAGACTTCTTGCACCTGTGCACAAACCTGCATGTATTGAGCCCTGGCTGGCATCTCCACTGGTTAGAGTATTGGCCTGACATGCCAAGGTTGTGGGTTTGATCCTCCAGTTAAGGCACATGCAAGAATCAACCAATGCATGCACCAATAAATAGAAAAACACATTGATGTTTCTCTCTCATCAATAAATAATTTTTTAAAAAATACTGCATGGACTAAAGCATTTCAGAACTTTGCTTTAAAATCTGTTCCACCAGTGTAATGTTTACCCTTCACAACGGGCTTCCACATACATGGTCCTATGGACTCTGTGCCACAGCCAGCTCACGAATTAGCATCTCTGTGGAGCCCCTTCCTTACGCCGTAGATTCCGTAAGTGACCCAATCAAAGTCACACAGTTGCTGTGCATTGGAGCTGTGACTTGAATGTGTGTGTGTGTGAGAGAGAGAGAGAGACAGAGAGAGAGAGAGAGAGAGAGAGACAGAGAGAGAGAGAGAGAGAGAGCGCGAATGTGTCAGGGTGGGGTTGATCTCTTGTTTGGGCATAGAGTTTTGGTTTTGCAAGATGAAAAGAGCTCTAGAGATAGGATGTATAACCATGTGAATGTACTTAACAATATTGAACTGTACATTTTAAATGGTTGAGATTTTACATTTTATGCCATGTGTATTTTACCATAATTAAAGCTTTTACAAGTATAATTTTTAAGTTTGGAAATTGCATGGCTTTATGTAATATAAATCTAATTTTTGGTCCAATTGAATAGGACATGGCTGGATTCTCACGTCTGCTCCTACATCCGATCTGTTGCAATATGCTGTGCTGATTGAAGAATATGAAGAGCATCAGGTGTCGCAGTTCGGTGGTTAGACAAGGGCAGAGCCTTTTGATAACTTTAGATGCCGCACCAAAACTCAACAAGTGATCGTTTCT
Organism: Pipistrellus hanaki; assembly: GCF_964339955.1. Lineage (NCBI taxonomy): Eukaryota > Metazoa > Chordata > Mammalia > Chiroptera > Vespertilionidae > Pipistrellus > Pipistrellus hanaki. The sequence continues at coordinate 5,693,202 of NC_140512.1, forward strand.
GACAGGTTAGTTCTAATGTGGAATCAACCTTTATACAAATTAACCTTTGATACTTGGTTATATTGCAGTCTATTTTCTATTTTGCATTTTTAGTAAATCTTTTACCCATGCATGATTTTTTTTTAACATCAAGCATTGATTACGGGGGAAATATTGGTTCATTAAGTTATATACTGTTCATAAAAAAAAGAAAATTGCATGTAACTATAGCCTCTGATGTCATCAGGAAAATCTTTAAATATTCCAAAACGATTGAGCTCATGATGGTGAATATAAGTTTTCTATCTACATATAACTAAATAATGAGTCACGTATAGAAAGAGGTCATTGCAGCCGAAACCGGTTTGGCTCAGTGGTAGAGCGTCGGTCTGTGGACTGAAAGGTTCGATTCTGGTCAGGGACATGTACGTTGGTTGCGGGCACATCCCCAGTAGGGGGTGTGCAAGAGGCAGCTGGTCGATGTTTCTCTCTCATCGACGTTTCTAGCTCTCTATCTCTTTCCCTTCCTCTCTGTAAAGAAATCAAAGAAATCAATAAAATATATTTTTTTTAAAAAAGAAAGAGGTCATTGCAGACAGTTTTCTCTTGAAAGCTCATATTTACCACCAGCCATCCATGCTATCAGTGATTCCCCCGGCACAATAAGCCTACTTTGTTTATTCTTGTAAAAATACCTACTAAATGAGCCCAGTCTAAATAGCCACAGCATGCCTGTAGTGCTCTCCATGAAAAGACATGACTGTTCAGATAGCAGCTCAGGAGCTTCTCGTCAGTACAGCCATGTGTATGCAGAAGGGCCCTGTGCACATGTGCCAGTTAGCCACACAGACACTGAAAAGATATGTAATTAAACATCAAGGTTTAATAAAACTAATGATTTTTTTTTCCCCCCTCCAGTAAGGACATTTTTTAGTGGAACTGGCTCGTCTTCCCCTGAGAGCACGTGGCGGTGAAGAACATGATGATCACAGGTACAGTTTGATACACGCTTTTGCCAAAACAAAAATGTCTCATCTGAGAAACGTGATGGTTATCACCCTGTAGTAGCATTTATTGGGCATTGCAGAGGGGCAGCACTTTGCAAAGGCGCACTCTTGCAAAGGAGCCAGCTCACCTGTCATTGCTTTTGCACCTCACTGTAAATGTCAGTGCGCAAAGAAGGCAAATAGTACCAGACGGCTAGTATTTTGACCTTGTTGGTCCTCAGAAAGTGGTCTGTGAACCACCCTTTGAGAAGATGGCTCTAGAGGCATATTTCCTGGGATTGTGTCCTGACTTTGTCATTAGCTGTGTGGTGTTGGGAATGTTCCTAAACTTGAGTGAGTTTCAGGCTCTTCATCTCTAAATGGGAATGATTGTACTACCAACCTCCGAAGGGCGTTGGAGAAAGAAAGAGCAAATCAGGTAACTTGTTTACCTCTATGCCTGGGCTGTTGTATGCGATCAATGTTAGCTTTTCAGGCCATCTATTGTTATTAATGCTGTTTTACCTTCTGCTCCTTTGCAAAATGCTACACATAATCACTGCCCAATAAATGCTACTAGAAGAGTAATGGCCTTCTCATTTCTCACATGATAAATTTTTATTTTGCTAAAAGAAAGCTCTAATTTAACAACAAATCAGCCTTAATAAATGCTTATTAACTGAATAATGAGTCATGTATAGAAAGAGGTCAGTGCAGATATATCTTTATTTTTAGATATTACACCATAAATGCTTCAGCTCCTTAAGTATAAATAAAGATTATAAAAATAAAGACCAGAAATTATTTCCCCAATAACCAATAATTATGTTAATGCTTGAACATAATTATTGTGAGATTCTAGACTGAAGACAACCCTAGCATCATACATGAAATAACTAAAGAAAAATTAACCCTAGCTGGTTTGGCTCAGTGGATAGAGTGTCAGCCCATAGACTGAAGAATCCCGGGTTTGATTCCAGTCAAGGGCATGTACCTCTGTTGCAGACTCAATCTGGTCAGGATGCATATGGGAGGCAACCAATTGGTGTCTTTCTCACATTGATGTCTCTCTCTCTCTCTCTCTCTCTCTCTCTCTCTCTTTCTCTCTTTCTCTTCCCCCCCTCCTCCCACCCCCCACCCCCCCCCGTATTGTCAAAAATCAATGAAAAAAATCCTTGGGTAAGGATTTTAAAAAGAGAGAAATTAAAGAAGGTGTTATATCAACCATAGAACAATGAAACAAAAATTATCCAAGCATACAGGGCATTTTCTAAGACAGGTTTGTGGATTTTAAATGTTTCATTTTTTTTTTTTAAAGAATGGTATTTTTCTGTCAGGAAAATTTAATCTAAAGGAGGGAATCCCAGGTTCTTATTCATGTCATTTTTTAATTTGGGCAAAAGTCACAGCCTTCACAAGCAATGACATCAGAAACTTTTATTAAAACAACACACTTTTCAAACTCAAAACCTATAAGGACTGTTGGATTTCAAGAAATAAAATCATTGGAAAGTTATTGCATTTGTCATATTTCAGGCCGATTGTGTAAATAATAAAAGTCGAACTCGGCAAACAAGGCTGATAAATCCATGGTGACCGGCCACACTCCCATTCCCATCATTTATTCACATGTTGGTGGACTTCCCCAGGAAGCCTGGGAAAATAACAGAAGTAACTCAACTTCCCCCAGGAGAAAAGGCTTCATTTTTCCTTGGCAGATTCATTCCTAATCACATCGCAGGGAACCATTATTAACATCTGGATATTCAAAAGGAGCCACTGAATTATTATAAAAATGTTTCAAATCATCAGCCTAAGACTCAAATGATCTACAATGTGTACAATGTTTTTTTCTCCCTTTAGTCAAGAAGATAAATGGAGAAATTCTTTATATTTCAACTTCCATTACACATTTGTTTTTAATCTGGGTAGATTCATGTCTGCCTACTGTAACTCCATATCAAAGACGGATATGTCAGCGTTAGCTTCTGCTCCTCTCACCATGGCTTTCTTTTAAGAATATAATTTTTGAGCAGCGAGATTCAAAGCAGTCATAAGTCAAGACACCAATACCGAGTTCCATTCTCTTTGAGGGTCGTTTTGTGCTACTAGATTGAACAGATCTAATGTCTTTATGTTTAACTAGCTCCTTCCCCCTTTGATCAATTTCTAGCAATTAATTAACTAGGTCTGTTGGGCTTATATACTTCAAGACTCTAGAAGAGAATCCCCTTATAACCAGACTTCACATTGAGGCAGAAGTCAGTGAAGTGAATGTCAAGAGGTCTCTCACAGGGGGAGAAACCTGTACAATCTGCTGTGTGTAAGGGAGAGAGCGTGAAGAAGCTGAGGATTTCCAGGTTGATTTGTGGAGACAGGGGGGCAGGCCCTCCCCTAACGGTGGCGTGGGCTGGTTCAACAGTGCAGATGGAGGCCCCAAAACTACTGGTCTAAATATTTATAAGCTTTAAATCAACCTAATGAACAGTCAAATGAAATATCTTCTATCCTCCTCTCTTGAAAAATATGCCTTCAAAGTAAATGGAAGTTCGGGTCATCAAACAGTGAAATATAGAGACTTTCATCAAGTTCCGTTTTCTGCACCAAAATTACCCACATTTTGAAATTCTTTAGGAGAAAATGATTCCTTCCTTTATCCTTTAAACTCACACACACAGTTTCTAACTATCCATTAGGAAAGAATTGTCTTTAAAAAAAAAATACTAAGATTTGTAAACCATCATGTGTACAATGCAAGTCCCTGCCTACAGAGGAAGTGCTGCCCTCACTTACGTGTCTTTCCCCCTTTCCTGTGTATCCCAAGAAAAAGTCATGGTATGTTTCTTCTTTGTACATTTTCCAACTCTGTAGTTCATCCTTAGTGTCTCTCCGAAGAGTGAAGGGTCTTCAAGTCTCAGCCAGCTCCTGGCACTGCCCTGTTCTGCAATTACAAAGAGCATGTTGCAGGTTATCATGGGGGGAGGAGGTCCTGACACGTGAAGGAGGACATCTCCAACAAGGGACACAGGCGTACTTCGCTTTACATGGCATGTGATCAGGACGCGCTGTATTCCGATGGCTGCCATCTTCCTTTCATCTCACATTGCCAGTGCAGAGACCGGTCATCTTCGTTTCTGGCAGTGACTTCAACCAGGGTCTTTAATTCCACCCTTTCTCATCTTGCCTGTCAAGTAATTGCCATAATCTTTCTTCAAATACTCTGCAAGGAACTTCAATATGTGATTTATAATTAAATATGAAAGGACCCATGAATCCCTTTGAAAAGTGAAACAACCTGTTGTAACCTGAACATAGATGATCATACGGTTCTTGCCTCGTACGGTTTTGATTTTTCTGGAGGTGATACGACCATTGCCCAGACGAGGGATTGCCCGGGTTTCTATTGGCTTACCTGGTATTGCACTTCCTAGGCTTTTCTGTGAAGATCAAAACATCCTCAGAAGATGAACTTGGGATGATCAGCTGTTCCCACGGTGTGGCTGACAGTAGTGATCGAGGCATGCGTTATTGTTTTGAGTGTCAATTTGCCTCGTCCCAACAGGATCCCCGGTCCTCCTTTCCCCTTTGCCATTTTCCTCCCAACTTTTTCTAAAGGGGTTTTTCCAGCTGGAAGTTGCTGCACCGCCAGTAGTAGTGGAGGGAGGAAGGATACACTTCCAAGGTGCAATGTATTAAACACAGACGTACTTTTTCAGCTTCTCCTCTCGGCCCCGCCTCCTACAGGACTAATACCTAACGATGCCAGGAAGTGAAAGCAATTAAATTTCACTTGGTGTAAAGTTGAAGAAATTGTCCCAGGTGAAAAGACTGTTTCTTTGCCACATTCCATCGGTGGCAATAAACAGGCAAATTTCACCGGTTTTTGATAGGGCAGTAGGAGCTTTCACAGGGCTCGGGCCGATTTCATTTCAAAAAGTTGAATTTATGGGACGGGGGACTGGAAGGTTCGTACTGACATGTTTAAAACCCTCTTTTACAAAGTGGCACATTGCATCATTCCATTTAAGTGTTCACACCGCAGGCTGAAACATAATCTGTTTACTGAAAAAACAACGTTTTATGGCCCTGTGAATAATTTCCCATTGAAGGGAGAAAAACACACAATGTACAGTATTTTCATCATGCTTTGTGAAACATCTGGAAATTTTTCTTCAGTTGCTCACGCTATTAGGAATTTGCATCCCCAGGCAAACGACTAATTTTTAAAGTTAATGCAGAGCAACTTCAAACTTACCGTGGAACAAATCCAGAAGCGAAGGCTGCCAGAGGCTTGCCGAGGGCACCCCCCGGACCGAGCACACACCCTCCGCCAGGCTCGTCGGGTTCCACAGGGCGCCATCAGGGAGGCTTTGCTGCTTTGTCCTCCCTCCTCTGAGCGTGGTGGAAAGTGGGCGTATTGGTTAAGCCTACACCAGCTGCTATAACAAATAAGCCCCAAAGCTCAGTGGCTTAACAGAGAGGAAGGTATTTTCTTGCTCACCTGCTAGTCCAACGTGGGCATCCGGAGTAGGCAGGCAGCTTTCCTGTGGAGGTGTGGGAACTCGAACTGCTTCCACCCTGGACTCTGCATTTCAACAGAAAGTTTTGTTGCAGGCGAAAGAGCGTAGCCACTAGAAGTGGTGGCCCTTAAACCCGGCTACGTCCCATGGGCTAGGCCGCAATCATGTGATCAATCTAACCACGAGGGGGCCGAGAATGGCAGTCCAGTCCCAGGAAGGAAAAGCAAAGGGCTTGGTCCACTGCTAGCCAGCCTGTAGGCCCCCGTCAGCACACTACAGGATTACAGTGTATTTCCCCAATTCCAACGTGTTCAGTGCCGACCATCGGCTTATCCAGCCCCTGCTGTGGAGTCTACAAACACCAGCCCACAGCAGGTCCTGAGGCATTTCTGAGGTGACTTACGGAAAGCCCTTGGACTTGAGACGCTCTTGCCTGAGGTCAGCTCCAAAGTCTGCATCTTTCTTTGTAAAAGTTGTGAAATGGGACCAATTATGGAGACTGGACAGCCCATGAACCAATCCAAGCTCTGGAAAAGAGTGCTGGTTTTGAAGGTGAAACTCCTCTCTGCCTTTCATTCTATTTTCCTTTTCTCCCAAGACTGCTATTTCTCCAGCAGGGACCTTCATGCAAATGTCAGACTTAGGTTCTCTACAGAAAAGTCTTCCCACTGTTGCCTAAGCACTGATGTGCAGGCAAGATACTCAGACCTAAAGGAGATGCAGTGATACGAGCCAGTTTCCTCAAGAACATGTCCACTTAGAAAAGATAAATTAAAATGTAAATATCTGGGCATCGCCCATGGATTCTCCCTTCCCCACACTGAACCTCCTTCTTCTAACTAGCTCTGAGGGTAGGCAGCTCTTCTCTGTGCTGCCACCAGATACACTCCTACTTCATTACCTTATTATAACTGAATATTTACTTACCTGCCAGCAGGTAAATGGAGGCATTAGACTCTAAACTCCACCAGGAGAGGGCCCTTCTATAGCTTGTTTATCCCCTGAACACACCACAATCTCTGGCTCCTAAGAGGTGCTTGCTAAATATCTGTGGAATGGGATTGAATTGAATGCAAGTTAGAAAAAGATAAGTTCCATAAGACAGTTAAAAAAAAAAAATCAAAGAGCTGCTCCTGTTCAAAAGAGAGAACCACGCATCTGGCTCAAGGGGCATAGGGAGAGGGGGGAAGCTTTCCTGGAGCATTTGATGTGGACTTTAAAGGGAGGGTAGAGTTTCAGTAAGCAGGAATTCCGCGATGGCCTCGCAGGCCGGGGAACAGCATCTGTAAATGCTCAGAGGTGGAAAAGCAGAGATGCATTGGAGGAGTACCTCGTATTATTCTTATCTTGTGCTTAGAGTGTGAAGGGAGGGGTAAGACACAGGAAAGGAAAGGGAGGTTGTCGTGATTCTGGAAAGGGCTTTGATTCTCAGACTGGGACGTTTTAATTTAATTCTGTGGGAAACAGGGAGCTAGGGGAGGTCTGGGTACCAGGAAGATCAATCTGCCAAGAAGGGAGGGGATGGAAAGTGCGTGGGTGAGAGCCAGAAAGAGGAGAGACCTCTAGCAAGGCCTGATATCAATGCAGGTGAATGGCCACAGGGTCTTAACTGAGGCAGCCTATGTGAGGAGGGACAGGCCAGGAGGAGATGAGGATATTGGACCCACAGCTCCTGCTAACTGGTCAGATTTGGAGGAACGATGGCCAGAGAGGAGTGCAAGGGGAGAGACAATATGTCGCTGCCGTTCACAGCAAGAGGGACTTTCGGAGGAAGCATTGGTTTGGTGATTGAGGGGAAGGTGAAAAAAAATGAGTTTGAGGAATTTTGAGCTAAAAGTACTTGAAAGAGGCAGGGCCAGGGGTTGGGAAGATGGGAAGGGCTACTGGGCCCTGGCCTTGCATTCATGAAATTTCTCAAATTGAGACTCTTAACAATGCCTCTAAATGAGTTTACATAGAAGGTTCTTGAATTTATGTTGAAAATTTGTTAAACTTGCAAAATGCACCACAATTTTGCAGCCCTGTTGAGGATATTTATTGACAGTCCTAATATACATGGAGACCTTTTAAAGAAATAGAGCATTTTAGATCCAGAGGCATGGAAGGATGCAACAGACTAACAAATCTCAGAGGGAAGAGGCGGGGGCAGAGTGGAGGGGGAAATTAACCAAAGACCTTGTGTGCATGTGCATAACCCATGGAAATAGACAACAGTGTGGTGAAGTCCTGGAGAGTGGGGTCTAGGAGGCCAAAGAGGGGGAAATAGGAGACAGCTGTAATACTTTCAATAATAAAGATGAAAAAAGTAGAAGCATCTTTCAATAGCTCTTACTAGGGGTCCCCTCATCTTCTGGATTTACCTTCAATGGTGTCTGTGCCTGCCTCCCCCCATCCCCCCACTGCCTAAGGGATGGAGTGGGATTGGAACCCCAGTAGCTAGCCTGACCCTGGCAGAGGGAAGGCAACTCAGTAAATAAACGTTTGGGAAGGGATGGTGAGGAAAAAGGAAGTCGGCTCTATTGAAGCAATAACCACAGACATCAAAGTGAAGAAAGACTATAGGAGGCAGAAAAGGGTCTTCCTTTCACAAAGGGCAGCCAAAACCACACAGCATTTCTTAGCTCACCCAACACATGGCAGCTCTCCACTGTGAGCCAGGCGCCATCTTCTGTGTGAAGCTTCCTACGTCATCACAGACGTCCCATCCAACTCCTCGTCATCGGGAGGCGGGGCAACAAGATGGGCAAGATCAGAGCTGCCACCCCAGGTCTTCTCAACACCTTGAACCCCCTTTTTGAGCTCCTGCTCCCAAGAAGCTCTCTGGCCACCTCTTCGATTCCTCTCGCCTTTGGCTCCTGAGTGAGACAGATGAAAAGAGATGGAGTCAAGATGTGGGAGATGGAAGCAGATTTGAAGATGAGGGGGGAAAAGTGACCCTGGCTTTTCTTCCTCCCCATTAAACTCTGCACAGACCGCTTCAAGAAGAAAAAAAAATAACGCATAGCCCAATTATTATAAGAATGTGCTTCTGTTTTACTTTCCAAAACCGACTTTGATGACCTTAATTTTACCTGTGCTAGGGCATAAATTTTCACTGAGATCTTTATCTCACCCTGACACCAATTAGCACGTGAGCTTCAGCAGAAGAATCTGCGGCAATTGACTGCACACCTTCCAAGAATAGGAAGCGCTAATCGCAATGAAGACTGCCTCCGAACCAATTGAACAGGTGTGCATTTCCATAAAGCCTGCACAGCGGGGCCACACTGTGGTGCTGGCTCCTTTTGCTTGGGAACTGAATTAGTAATCTTCACGTGCCCTGTCCCAGTGATTGAAATAAATTACTCTGTTAAATTGCGGAGCAGGTTGACCCATCTGTTGGCCCATGAATGTTCAGATTCTCAGAGGGTTTATTATTCCAAATAATGACTGCCATATGCAGCGGTAAACAGTTCCTTTAAAACTGACTGAAGGATTTGGTGTGACTTTTGAAAGCAATTTATAAAGCTATTCGTGTTCCCCCTAAAGGATCTGCCCTTCAACTAACTTCCAGAAAAGTTGTCTTGATCGGTTAATCCTGGCCGAGAAGCCTTGTTCTCTTTGGAGAGGAAAGAGGAAGGGGAGAGCAGAAACATGTGTTCCTGGAGGACCTACTGTGTGCCAGGAGCTGGCACGTATGTCAGTTAGCATGGCTCCCTGGAACCTCACACCAGCCCTGAGTGGTGGATATCAATATCCCAGAGGAAATGGGGGGTCGGAGAGGGTAAGCGATCCATCCAAAGACAAATGCAAAGTTGGGGACTGGCACTTAAGCCCAGCCCACTCGCTTCAAGACACAGAGTGCTATTTCCACCAGGTCTGAGCATCGGATGGGAAGTGTGTGCACGGGGCAGAGCGGTGAGGGCGCACTCACAAATCAGACCCCAGGGAGAAAGAAAGTAAAAGCCTATTCATGCCACGGTTCTGATTCTGCAGACAGCGCCGTTCTGACAATGCTTGTCCCCTCGCCTCTTTCTGACCTCCTGTGGGGGGGAAAGGGCAGGGCTCTAAACTCCCATTGGCAAGGATTGAAAAGACGAAAACCTGTGGGTCCTCTTCCCATGCGTGGCCTCCTTCCTTCGGATCATCCTCGTTTCCAAATCCGGGGGTGGGGGTAGGGGGGGTGGAGCATGCATGCTAGGCGCACACAAGGCCCATAAACTGCCCCGACCACAGACCGGCCATGATTTGTTCATGATGTTACCGTTGACTCGCTGTGGCTAGATTACAGATGTGAAATTGCTGATGGATGGCCCGAAGCCAGCACATGGCCGGCTCTCCTGGTATTCAACTGCAGTATTAATCATGTGCGGAAAGGTATTTTCCCCCCTCCGTGAAAAATGAAATGGCTAATATACAGCGTGGAATGAGTGCCTTGGAACAGTTCCTTTCTTAACGGGAAAAGAATAAAGCTATTAAAAGAATAAACTCCTGTATTTGCCATGATGACAGTGGGGTTTTTTTTTCTGACGCGCTAAATGAATAAGCTCAGTCTCCTTTGATTTATGCCCGTGTGAAGAGCCGTTCAAAGCTTCAAAAGGCAAAGAGAGAGCATTTGGAGATGCCGAGACGGTCTCCGCTCCCTTTGTTTGAAGAGAGTGAGATGCTGAGATTGGCCAAAGGCAAGTGTTTGACAGGCAGAGACCTGAAGAGGCGGCACCGAAGGGCTCGGCAACTGAGGGGACAAGGGGTACCTCAGAGAGGCTGCCAAAACCTTTGGATGAGGAGGTTTGCCCTCCTTTCAACACCCCCCAGGCACCTCTACCTGGGCCACAGCCCAGCGGGGACTCTGTTGTTGGTCTCCTCCCAAGAGCTGCGGGAAGCAAACCTGTTCTTTGCTGTCGGCTTCAGTCCTGGGAGTGGGCTGGACATTAGGCTTGTTCTTCACCTCCACCGAAGATGGGACTAGAGAAAACAAAGCCCACAGTAAGGCTTACTATATAAAAATTAATTATTGATGGGGAGTATATTTTACATCAGAAAAGATCACCCAGGTAATGTCCATTGGGGGAGGGGGATTTGTTTGGATTATGCATTTTTATTTTGATCACCAGCAATGTGCATGCAATCAGAAAAGCATAAAACATCAGACAAAGCTCAGATCCAGAAAAACCCAGACCCAGACATATCCTACGAAAAAACCAGCCAGGACTCTTCAAAAGTCTTGAAAGACAAAGGCGGACTGAGGAAGGGCCGCAGGCTGGGGGCAGTGACAAGAGATGATAAATGGCACCTGCAGGGTGAGGTTGTAGATCGCCTGGACCAGACCGAAGGGCATTGGCACAACAGAAATGGAAGTTAATTAATAGTGGTTTATAGTTCATCTGCAAATGGTTAATAATGTTCTATCCGTGTCAATGGCCTGGTTTTAGATTATCTTACTAAAGTTATGTAAGGTGATTTGGAGAAATCTTTGTACTGTTTTTGCAAGTTTAGGGGAAAGTTTTTCAAAAGGCCTGCAATTAAAAGCAGCTCTTGGCCGCCTGTTCCTCCACTCCAGGCCTGTTCCCCAGGAGCAAGCACTTTCAGCTCTTTCAGCTGTTTCTTCAAGTAGTTACCCATGTAGCACTCAAACTATGCTCACAATAATGCGCCTCGATTAACTCATTTTAGACACTAACTACCAAGTTCCTGCCACGAGAATCTAGTTCACTCTCAGCCCCCACTGCTCCTCTTTATTTTTTTTTAACATTTTCATTTTTAAAATTATTTTAGACTTTGAAAAAGTTGAAAGTACCATATAAATTCTCATACACCATCCAGTTTCCTTTTTTCTTTAGAAGCACATTACTAAATCCAGATTACATTCAAAGGGAGAAGAATTAAACCTGATTCCTAGAAAAAGGCATATCAGAGCATTTGCAGACACATTTTAAAACCACCTCAGAAATGAACATTTTGAGGAAGATACTGGAGGCGAGGCAGGTATCTCTTTCAAGTTTTGCCCATTTTCTCCAGCATTCCTCCGTGGGTCTGCCTGCTGCAATTACTACTGTGGTGTTCTAATGGTGATTTTTTTTTTCATTCCCCTTATTGCTGCTATGTGTGTTGGTTGGAATTCCTCTCTGAGGAAGAGTTATCCCTTCCTCCTCATGTATTTATCAATTTAATTATGTATTTATATCAGTGTGAATTCGTGGATATTTATTTTATTTTTGGTCTATAAGTCAATAATATTATTTTGCTACTCCAATTTTCAGCTTCAGTCATTGAAAACTCTTTCAGGTTAGAGCTCATATTCTTTCTTTCTTTCTCCCTCTCTCCCTCCCTCCCTTTCTCCCTTCCTTCTTCCCTCCCTCCTTCTCTCTCTCTCTCTCTCTCTCTCTCTCTCTCTCTCTCTCTCTCTCTCTCTCTCCCCCCCTCCCTCCATCCCTCCCTCCCTCTTTCTTTCTTTCTTTCTCATTACTTTTCATTCTGGCACCGCTCCAGATGCTCCAGACTCCTTTTAGACTTTCACTGCTGCAGCTCTAGAATTAGCAATATTCCCCAGGACACCTGGCTCCTTTTCTTGGGGCGTGGTATTTAGAAACCACAATATGGAGCTAGATGTGTTCATTGCTGAAGGCTGTTGCTGTTCGAAGGCCCTCAGAGCTTGTATATGTATGTATGTACACTAAGCCATGTGTACATGCCTGTATATATTTATTTCTGTATCTGTTAGTCTGTGTACGTATAAAAAATAAAGTGACTTCCTATTGTTTGACTATAACTTCTTTCTTCCACAGGGAGAAATCTAGTTCTCATTATCTACAATCACTCCTTGCTGTTGTTGACCTCAATACTGAAGAACAAGAGCTGCAGTTACTTAAGCTCATTCTTTGTCAGGCATTCTACGTGCTTTATCTCATAAAAGCGTCCATGGCAGATACTGTAATATTCCCAATTTACAGAGGAAAAAAAGAAAGTTTGGAGAGGTTAAATAACGTGCCCCAAATCCTACATTTTGCATGTGGCAGAGCTGGGATCAAACCAGGATAGGCTGAGTTCAGAGCCCTCAGCCGGAATCACCACAGCACTTGGTGAAGTTGCCAGTCGAATTCCTTCCTCAAGGACTTTGCTCTTTCCTCCCCTGTATCTTTCCATGGCTGCCTCCTTATCATTCGAGTCTCTGCCCAGCGTCACTTCCTCAGAGACGCCTTCCTGACCACTCCCCACCAGCCATTCTCTATCCCTGATCCTAACAGAGAGCCCTCATGCATGAATCACACCCAACATCCTCCTCCTTATGATCTGATTATGGTCAAGCCCCACAGCCAGAACTGGAGCTTCCTGAGAGCAGGAACCTGCTGTGTCTTGTTGGTCACGGTGACCCTCTGGGCCCACATTGTCTGGTACTGAGCCTCCCTAAATACTTGCTGATTTCCTGAATGACTACTGCAGGCTGATAAACCCTGTATGTTAAAGAGCACAATCCCTGGAAGGCCAGTTTTTAGAGAAGTGCCTGGTTGTGACTGATGGGTATCTCCAGACCCTTTAAACTCAATTCCCATATCAGTGCATCTTTGCCATTTCAAGCAAGAAAATTGATTTATATCTGGGCTGATTGAGTCAATTTTTTCAGGCAAAGAGGAAGGCTCAGTGACTTAATGTTAGTAGTGGGCTTTGTAATCTCTCCAACAAAGATACTCTGTTGAATAAAAGTAACTTCCATCCCTCTCTGATTGGAGCCATACAGACTCAGCTTCTACTAGACCAAAATGTCAATTGCTTCTGGTTTAAAGAGTGTTTCTAAACAGACAGCCCTAAGCTTTATATATCACTCAGGATAAAATCCGAGGGAAAAAATTTATGGCAGAGAACACTCTCTCTGGCCTTGGTCCAACATTTGATGGAGAGTATTAACAATATTGCTTAGACTTAAGTCTCTGGGTTCCCCCTGACGCTTGTCTGAATGAGCTTGATGTATGTGACAAGCATCTTGTTTTCGACCCCTTATAAGTGAGCTTATTGTCAGCATACCTGTTTTCCAGGTCTCCAACCAGACTGAGACCTCACACATCGCTGCCATGTTTGTTTCTTCAGAAAGCTTGGCGGTTCCGACCACATCACTTCCTCTCCATCCTCTCCAACTTGGCACTTTCTGGACCAGTCCCTTGGAACGACTCAGAGCTCACTCAGTTGAGATGTTGTTCTCTCTGTTTGGATCCATCTCCCTCTGCCTGGGTCTTACTCTTCATTCTTTTGAAAGACTTGAGTCTGTTGTCCCATCATCCATTGCGTTCACGCCCTCACACTTCCCAGGTTAAGTTGGGTGCTCCTCCTCTTAATTCTAAAAGAACTTTTTTCAAATCTTTCATGTTATTACTTGGTATTATTTACTGGACCATGGGCTCCTGGATTGTCCACCTTATTCATCTTGTACCCCTACTATTGTAAATCACTCTGACTGGAACATGGTTTCAATTGACATTCTAGAAAATGTTCGACTGTGGAGACAGTGAAGCGATCAGGGACTGCCAGGGACAGGGGTGGGGAGGAGAGGAGTAGGCGGAGCACAGAGGACGTTTAGGGCAGTGAAAATGCTTGGTATGACATCATGATGATGGACATGTGTCATGATACATTTGTCCAAACCCACAGAGTGTACTACACCAAGAGTGAACCTTCACGTAAACTATGGACTTGGGTGATGATGATCCACTCTGGTGGGGGGTGTCAATAACAAGGGAGGCCACCCAGGAGTCAGGAAGGTAGGAAATCTCGGAATCTTCCTCCTAATTTGCTGTGAGCCTGAAACTGCTCTAATAATAAGGTCTAAGAAAATTAAATGTAAAGTTCCTCAGTCACCACAGTCACATTTCAGGTGCACAGTAACCACATGCAGCTCCTACAGGGTGGAACAGATAGATGGTAACACATCCATCATTGCAGAGAGCTCCAGCATATAGAGCTGACATAAACATCATTAATGTTATTGTCAGCTGAACGTTGACTTAGGGATCCATGGTGGCAAGCATTCTAGATCACCATATTAGCACAGATCAGTACAGGAGCTGACGCAGAAGCCTCATCATGTCGGGAGTTATGAAAACTCTTCCCACATCTCGATGTGAAGGACTCTTGCCCAGCGCTGTGCACTGTAAAGAAAGATTCAGAATGCCACCTCCCAAGAGCATCTGACCGCGAGAACATGTCAGGAGCATGTCTGGGCACCGAATGAGCACTCAGAAAAACACCGAGGAAAAAGAGGTGGAAACTGCCCCTTTGGTCTGCAGGAAACAGAGCTCTATCTGAGGGCAAAGCACAGGGGAAAAGTCCAGTGACTCTCACACAAACAAGGGGCTACAGTGTGGTGCCTTAGTAGAGCTCAGTGGTTATTGCTCACAGTCTAGCCTCTTGGAAAGAAAGCTGAAGTCTCTATACAGCAGTCCCTGCTTATCTGTGGGGGATACATTTCAAGGTCCCCTGTGGATGCCTGAAACTGTGGACAATCCTAAACCCTATATAGCACCATGTTTTTTCCCTATCCGGTACATACATACCTATGATAACGTTCAATTTCTAAATTAAGCACTGTAAGAGATTAACAATAGTAATAAAAGAGAACAATATACTGTAAAACGAGCTATGTGAATGTGGGCTTTCTCCCTCTTTCTCATAATCCAGATGGATACTAAGCAACCAGCGGGCAGGTAGCACACGCAGGGTGGAGACACTGGACAAAGAGATGATTCATGGCTGGTGTGGGGCGGGGGTGGAGGGGGTTCGGAACAGGACAGAATGAGATTACATCATGCTACTCAGAATGGTGCGCAGCTTAAAACATGAATTATTTATTTCTGGAATTTTCCATTTAATATTTTCAGACCGTGGTTGACCGCTAGTAACTAAAACCATGGAAAGCGAAATTAACCATGTAGCTAAGGTGGGGGCCACCGTACCAAAATGGAAAAACAAGTTCATTCTTCCCCCGTGGTTAATAAGAAAGGTTTTCCAGATTAAGCAAAGCACACACCAGAGTGCTGTTTTCTCACTGCTCCAAGGGCAGCAGTGTCCCGGAGACGCAGGAGGACGAGCTGAATGGGGGCAAACGTGTCTCAGGACAGCAGGCTTTCTTCCAGCAGCGAGCTGGGGGCGAGAGAAGGAGCTCCTGGGACAACTGTCAGCACGGTAGCAGCTCGGTGGTTTCCTTCTCCTCTTCTGGGAGCTATTTTCTTCGCAAAGTGACTGCCATTTTAATGGGCTGCCATTCGCTCACTGAAGTCATCTGGGAATTCAGTCAGTGAACGAACCACAAGATAGGACCCGGTATAGTGTTTAGCATTCTGTCATTTAATAAAACGTTTTATAAGCTCCGTGCGTACCTATTAACCAGCAGCAGCCCTTCCCGGGGCCCGGCGGCCTGCCCTGTGGTCCACAATGCACTGGCTGCCGGGGGTGAGTTATAGGGGGATCCTTGCCCAAGTTCCCATTTGTCTTTATTATGGCACTCACATAGCAGATGATGAGTGATCAGTCACTGTTCAATTCCATTCCTGGGACTCTGACCAGGCTTGGCTTCTTATCATTCAGAATCTTCCTATCTTTCCAAGTCTCCTGGAGGGCTGTCTCCCATGGGAAAGGGAGGCCCTGAGCTTCTGATCCCAGGGAGGGATTTATTACCTGCTGGAGAGCAGCCATGTGTATGTGTGTGTGTGTGTGTGCGCGCGCGCTCATTGACAGAGCAGCTCCTAAATGCTGGTCCATGAACTGGCTCCATCAGAATCTCCCAGTGTAAGAATGGCACCATATGTCTGACCAATAGGGTCAGACCAAGCTTGGATTCAGCAACCTCCATACTTGGGTTCTGGCTAGGAAAGAATTCAAAGTCCAGACCCAAACCGTAAGAGGACATTTATTTGGTAAATTACAGAGACAGAAGAAGTAAGTCCTAGAAGAAATGGACTTAGGAAACGAGTTACGGATATAAAGGAAGAGCCCTTGGAGCTTGAGAGTAAGGAAGGTAATAGTAATGGAGGGAGGGAGGGAAAGGAGGGCAGAGGAGGAAGGCCAGGAAAGGGACCTGTTCTCTGAAAGGAGAGTGCACCAGGTCCTCCATCTAAGGGTTTTAAGGGCGGAGGTTGTAGGGGAGGTGTGAGAAGATCTCAATAGAATATTCAGCAGTTCATCAGGTGTGTTAATTCAGGGCTGTGGTCTCTACTGATTAATGAGCCTGCACCAGGGCAGGGGGATCAGCCTGCACCAGGGCAGGGGGGTGGGAGGTTAGGGGTGCATTATTCAATGCAGCTGGTCCGGACATCAGCCGTGGCTGCTTTATTGCTTATCTGGGCCTGGAGCTGAAACTGAGGCATAGATGTCATGGAGGAAAGGTCAGGGGTTCCAACCACTTGACCAGCGATATGCTAGGAGAGGGAAAGTCACCCTAGGGTGAGATCCCACCCTACAATTGCTTGTCCATTGCTAGGTCCATGGGGCTTTCCATCCTGATGACCTTCTCTCCCTGGCCCATCATGCTTGCTCTGCTCATCTCTAACTACTCACAGTAGGATGGATAATAAAAAGGGGCCTTCTAGGCCCCAGACCAGATCCAGCAAGTCATCCCAATGTAAAGGTCCGAAATCCTTTGACAGCCACAGCCCTGACTTGTTCTGATACACAGCCAGGATGGGAGGCACTTGGAGAACAGAGCACTCACTGGATCGAAAGGTGTGCACTGTGTCCTGATAGCAGAGTGATTGGCTTTAAACAGGGAAACCAAAAATACAACCTAACGCGGAACGCATGCTGGAGCCTAACCACCGGTCTAAGAAGTGTTGATCACAAAGGTACAAAAGTGGAGGCTGCCACACGGCCTATTACCACACTCAGAGAATTCAAAACAAAAACAAAAACAAAAACAAAAACACCGCTGATCAACAAGCCTTGTTTTCTTGAATTGTGACACTGTTTTTGAGCACCTTTGCCTCATTTCATCTTCAGTTCCTACAACTGTGGGAGACGGACCTGGGTTCCAAATAGAGCATGACTCCGCCATGGGAGGAAATGGGCTGGCGGTGTCCAAAGCTCAGAAACCAGCCACATCAACTGTGTGCCGTCAAGCCTGGTCCTCCTTCACCTGCAGCAATCCCACGATCCACATGGCCTCCAGCTGCCTGCGTTCAGGCCTTGTGCTCAGTGTTTTGCCAGTGTTATCACATTTGTTCTTCACAAATGCCTCCTAAGCTGGGTATGAATATTATCCCCATTTTAATGATGGGGGAAATGAGGCTTGGGGGTGTTCAATCATTTGCCAGAGTTGTAGCCCCAACGTTTTAGTTATCCTGTGCTTCTCCATTCGGACAATACCATCTGGAGCCCTGTGGGCTGCCAAGAGCCCTTCCCTAGTAATGGGAGCAGCCAAGAAAGGAGAAAAGAACATCATCAGCAGCAAAAATCGTCTTCCCCCATAAACCAAAAACCCTCCAACAAAACCAAGCCAGCTTTGATGGTCAAAAATACAATAATACTTGTTTAGAACATGAAATGTGACAGCTGCTTAGCCCAGTAGATTTAGATGAGTTTTGCAGTCCTCCTATGACCTGCTCCAGCCCCCTTGACAGAAACAAGGTCAGAATAAATATGAAAATAAAAATATCTTTGCTTTTCCTTAATCAACAATCAGACTTTTTTTTTCCTAGAGGTTGTCTTCCCTGAAAGCTAAGCCCTCCCAGGGAACGTCGCACGGCTTGGCTCCCTTCACAAAAGGCCATTGATGATTGGGGTCCCAGCCCCCTGCATTCCTTGGGCGGCTTTTTCTGCAGGGAGTCCCACCCACACTTGAGCTCTCTCTCAAGTTCTCCCTCCTAGATCCCGTGTCTCAGAGAAGATCGACATTCAACAGGAGGCGAATTTGAGTCCATCGGGGTTTCTAAGAAGCCAGCTATGACCCAGTGGCACATCAAAGAGCCTGACATTTGCCCTGCACAGACCCTTCATGCCCTCCTCTAAAGAGCATCCGCCCACTTTCTATAATGATTAGTATTGATACCTAGTGAGCAGTGACAATGTGCCTCAAACAATGAGGAACACAAAAGCGCCTTTACCTTCCACCCCTCGCCCAGTGTCTTGCAGATAAAAGTAATGGCTGCCATTCACTGAGCCCTTACCATGGCCCAGATCCTGGCATTTAACCAACTGACATTCACTCTTCACAACAACTTGAATCGGTGGGAAGACACAGGTTTCCCCATTTTACTGACTGGAAAACTGATGCTCAGAACCTTACCCAGCTAGGAAATGGATGCCAGCAGATTCCAACCCCTAGCTCTTAACTAGCATACCACAGCCCCCACCCCACCCCCCACTTAGTAACTGTTGTTTTGAATGTCACACATTTTCTATTCGTTATCTCCCATCTTGTTTGAGCTGAATTAATAAATATTTTTTAAGAAGAGGCAACAAGAATTCTAAAGATTGTGCTGATAGAATATCGCTTGTTTTGCCTTTAGGCAGGCTTTGCAAACACTATAGAAAGGGAGACAGACAAGGCAGGGAGTGGCAGGAAATACCAACAAAAATGCAGGTCTCATCTTTCAAAGGCATAGTCATAACTATTCCAAAAAAGTGCAATGAAATAATTGGAAAGCATGCAGATTGGATTCTCGGGATTTTTATTTTCTTCTACTTATTGTCTACAATTGGCTTCCAACCCGACATATTCCCAGGTCTGGGTCAAAATGAGAAAAAGAAAAAATTGCAATGATTGTTACGCAGCAAATTTATTCACCTTAAGTGGCTATTCTTTGTTATGAGAATTGTTTCTCAATAGTTTTAGTATTATGATATCCTTTCTTCTAAGAAGTGATGTCGATAGAAAATGTTCATTTTCTTTCCCTCTTTTTTAAATTTGTCTTTATTTTACTAAATAAATAGTTGCTCACCTTATATCAGTTTTTTCAAAAGAAAGTTTTAATTTGACTCATACAAAAAAATCTTGAGATAATTATTTCTGAATTTTTCTGACTAGTATAAATTCTTTTGTAAAACCTAGCAAAAATTTATTTTGAAAGAAATACATAAGTTTTAGGAGAAACACATATACATACCTATCCTCCTTAGTATAATTTTATTTTTAAGTTTTTCTAATTCTTTTTTTTTTTAATTATTTCTAATTCTTTTTTTCACTTATCATCACTGAAGGAAGAGTGTAGAAAAGCAAGAAGGTTTCTTGGCAATGTTGAGAGATTTTAGTAACAAAGGAATAATTAGATGCATTAGTGAATAAAGTGAAATTTAACAAAATATTTTTAAATTGATTTTTATGAAGCCACAAGAAATCATTTTTTGTTGGACAACAAAAGGTATTTTTGTCTATTGCAGAAGGAAAACTTTCAAAAATTTCTCAAAGTTTAGGCTGCAGCAAATGTTGATAAATATCTGATCACAAAAAAAAAAAAAAAATTTTTTTGAGCAAATTATCTGACCTCATAGCATGATACTCAAGAAACAAAACCTCTACTGTGAAATAGACTCTGTTTCAAAAGCAGACTGAGGGGGGGTGGGGGATTGAAAATGCAGTTTAGGCTTAGACTAAATTTACATGCTAATAAGAACTTCCAAATAAAAGCTGCTTCACAATGGATACTAACCAGTTAGCAGATTAACAAGATTCAGACCAGAATAGGAATTAGACATGTGTGTCCTATGACCATATGTCTGGAGAGTTAGCCTGTCCTGGAGGTGTTGGGGGGACAATATAGTTAAGAATCCCGGATAAATCAAAATATTGCATAATCTAGCAGCCTTCATACAAGGAAAATGCAAAGTTTATGTGTAACTTCTTGCAACTCTTTTCAGTGCTGGAAAAATGTTGTATCTTTCAAAATGTTGTGTTCCTTCCCTCTCCTACAGTCTCCAGAATCTGAGACAAGGTGGCAAAGCAAAGAACACAGGTTTTAGAGCCACACAGTCTAATCTATAGACCCTAACCACAAGTAGTATTCCAACTTGAAATTCAGTTATATGAACCACATTTCAAGTGCTGGCTACCATGCTGAACAGCACAGACACAGAACATTTCCGTCTTTGAAGATGGGCCGGTTGGTCAGCTCTATTTTAGGGTCAAAGATCCCACTACCAAGAACTTGAGCTTCACTCAATTTCCTTATCTGCAAAATAATATCTATCTCATAGGAACATTAGGAGACTCCAATGCATTAAGAGATCTTTGTAACCTATAAAACAAATAAATATTAGCTATTTTGATGATGATGATGATGATGATGATGATGACGACGATGACGATAATGACAACAACAATGAATGACTTCTATACAGGAAAACTTCAGATAGTTAGAAATAATACAAAATCTCAGTCTTCACTCAGAGTGGACACATCCTAGTCATAAGGTGTTTCCTCCAATTGTATGCTCTCCCTTTTTTTCTCAAAAGTTTCTCCTTCTCTCCCTGACTGGGGACAAAGAACTAGACAACATATAAGTGAATTTGAAACCCATTTGAACTCTATATGCAACTATTACTAAGTCTTTTTAAAAACCACATCAGACAGAATTCATGTTTCATACCTAATTTAATGTTTCTCAAGCTAATGTCCCCAACATAAGGAGCCTTTCAAAATCTACAGGTAGGGAAGAGGGCAGATGGGGAGAGGGGCCCTTAGCAGGGGAGGTGGTGTTAGAATTATTGCCATTATTACAAAAGTCTTCCCAGAAGTTGTGTTTTCCCACCCAGGCGACATTTAAAGCATCGGTTTGGTCTGAAATTGTATTAGTTAAGTCTAATAATACTGTTTGGTATATGAAACTGCCATTTTTGTAGGTCAAAAATAAACACTGGCAATTGCTTACCTCAAATTGGCCTGTAGCATAGGGGCCAAGAGCTCAGGTTTTAGCTGACAGACTGGAGTTCAAATCTCACTCTGCCCCTTAGTAACTGTGTTTCTGGGAAATGAATAGAATAATGGGGAAAACAAATGCAACTTGCAGACCAAATCTTTCAAAAACACTGCATCCACGAGAAAAGAAAGTATTAAAGTGCTTTTGGGTGACAAAAAGGCTGAGAACCAGTAATCTATTCCTCAAGGTAGGGCTTTTAATTGACAATAATATACTACCCCCTTCAGGCAACATTCATCAAGTAGAAGAGAGAACAGAGTTCAGTAAGCCAAGGAGCTCTCCTAAAAAAAATAATAAAAATATAAATAAAAAGACCCCAGAAGCCCATGCCCTTCAGACCTTAGGTTTATGGTAACTAAGTCAATTGTGCATCAAAAGCTACCCTGAGCCGCCCCTCCCCCGCTCCCGGAAGTGCAGAGGCTGCACCCGGAAGTGAAGAGACCACTCCCGGAAGTTCCGGGGGGGGGGGGGGAAGGGTCTCCAGCCGCCCAGCCAGGATGCACCCTGGGAAAGCAGTGCCAGGCCCGCCAGGTCCGAGATGGCGGCCAGCAGGAGGCTGGTGAAGGAGCTGGAGGAGATCCGCAGGAGCGGGATGAAAACCTTCCGTAACATCCAGGTGGACGACGCCAACGTGCTGACCTGGCAGGGGCTCGTGGTGCCCGACAACCCTCCCTACGACCAGGGCGCCTTCCGCATCGAGATCAGCTTCCCCTCGGAGTACCCATTCAAGCCGCCCAAGGTCACGTTCAAAACCAAGATCTACCACCCCAACGTCGACGAGAAGGGCCAGGTCTGCCTGCCGGTCATCAGCGCCGAGCACTGGAAGCCCGCCACCAGCACCCACCAGGTGGTGCAGGCCCTCGTGGCGCTGGTGAACGACCCCCAGCCCGAGCACCCGCTCCGCGCCGACCTGGCCGAGGAGTTCTCGAAGGACCGCCAGAAATTCTGCGCCCACGCCGAGGAGTTCACCAGGAAGTATGGGGAGCAGCGGCCTGTGGACTGACACCTGCCGCGGGGGACCCCGCGAGGGTGACAGACACCCCAGCAGTGCAGACACCCCGCCAAGCAGGCCTCTGACCCGGGCCACCCCCTGGCGTTTGCTTGTGGCCGTTACGAACGTTCTACAGTTTTCTTAATCAAAAGTGATCTCAGGTAACCTGTAAAGAAAGGATTAAAAGTTAAAGATATTAAAAAAAAAAAAAAAAAAAAAAAAAAAAAAGCTACACTGATTGGGGGGGATGGAGGGGGAAAACACCAGCATTAACTGCAAACGCCAGAAACAGAGGTAAAAAAAACAGAATATGATAGAACTGTCAAGAGATTTTTGGTCTTGACCTTTTCAGTGGCCTGACAGCTTTGCCATATTACAGTAATGTTTAGTATCACCACTTGAGAAAACTAGAAACATGTAGTATCGTACGGTCAGGATATTTCTACTTAAAAAAAGAAAGAAAGAAAGAAAGAAATTATTGCACTCAAGCTGTGGTGCAGATAAAGGGCGGCCCAGTGCTCCAGGAACACCTGCCCATCGGAGCCACACAGAGACCCGGGAGCAGACACCAAGGACTGTCAGCACCAGAGAGGACCCAGACGCAGAGAACAGCAGCTAAGACGCAGAATCCAAACAATCGGAAGGAGAAGCTGGAGAAGCAAGAATCCTGAGAGCTGGTCAGAGGAGAGCAGACTGTCAGATGGGGGCTGATGGGGGCTGAAGATGAGTCCACAGACCTCAGCGAGCATGGTTACCTGCGGGCGAGCAGGACCCATTTAGAGTGACCAGAAAGGGGTGAACTTCTTTGTCCAGAAAACTCTCCCATATAGGATTCAGCAGGGGCCAGCGGTAACTGGGACAGTCTGATAGAAAGGACAGATCTGCGTTGTTCGGCTCAGCAGTAGCTTCGTGCCCAAGTGCAGGCACTGATTCCCTGAACTTTGGTTTCGTTATCTTTAAGACAAGAACATAATATGACTCTCGCAGTGTTGTGGTGAAGACCAGATGAGGACACACATACTGGAAAGTGCTGGGGTCAGTACCTGGTACTTAGTAGCTACTCAATAAAAGATCTGTCTCTTCTCTGTAGCGATGATGATTTATCTGGGTTTATTCTGTTACACTTGTACGTAATTGGTCATTCCCCTTTCCTATCTGCCAAACACATTCCTTCTTAGGAAGGCGGCTCTGTTTATTCTGCCAAAGCAACGGGAATAACAATCTCCACTTTGAGGATTCCTTAGAATGAATATCTGAGCCTTATTTGGGGTCTTAATGCTGTTAGTATCCTTCAGCAGAATGTCAACACTAGAAAGATTGCATTGTTAGCGGACAGTGCCCGTGGAAAAGGAATCCTCAGAGAGCAGGAGTCACCTCCCCCACACCTGCCAAGAA
Organism: Pipistrellus hanaki; assembly: GCF_964339955.1. Lineage (NCBI taxonomy): Eukaryota > Metazoa > Chordata > Mammalia > Chiroptera > Vespertilionidae > Pipistrellus > Pipistrellus hanaki. Next base: position 5,716,945 of record NC_140512.1, read on the forward strand.
ACAGAGAGCCCAAGCCCACAGCCTTCCAGCAGGAGCAGCTGTCCGGCCTCCACCCTCCAGCAGAGCCCGGATGGGTCCCCTCCCACCCCTGCTCTCTGGACTTATCAAGAGCAGACATCTGCAGCGAGGTCTTTGGGGGACCACCCAGAGGGCAGCCCGAGAACCCTGGGGCTCCCCGAGAATTTGCAGAAAGGTCAAGAGTCACTTGCTCTAACAGTTGACTGAAAGCATCTCGGAGAGACCCGAGGGAAAGGTCAGCTTAAGATAGTGACAGGGCACAGCTTGAGGGGGGAGAGGGGAGAGGACAGAATTTCTTTTTTTTAAGTAGCAAAAAGTACATCTGTTTCTGGCTCCGCGCAGGCTTTCGAGTCTGATTTTTATTTTGATGGCATTTCCTCGGCTTTTCCAATTCGCGTCTGAATCGCAGAATGTGTCCATTGTGCACTTCTGGGTGCGCGTCTCTGAGCCACGAAGCACAACGCTGCAAGTGCATTTTCTCACTTCATTAAGCATTACTTTAAAATGGCATCCAAATGTCCGCTCTCCCCGGCATGTCTGCAGGGGATCCTGTTACTTCTCCCCCCAGTGGGAACAGAAGGAGCGCCCGAGTCACAAGCTGTGATGTTTAATATTTTTCAATTTCGCATGTCTGCCTCTGCAGGCTGGTTACAGGGCCAGCCTGGCCCGTCGTGGCCATGTGTGAAAGGGTCCTCGGTGTCCCCAGGAGGTGCCCCCGGCCGTGCAGATCTGTCTAGGCTGCAGCCGCCCAAACTGGCCTGCACCCCGGGGAGCCCTTTGCACTTCGCTGGGCGAGGTGCTGACTCCACCTCCCACGGGCAGGCCAGGACGCATCCTGCTGACTTAAGAAGATGCCACGTAAATTAGAACTCATGTAACCATATGGTTCAAACCTGCGGGTCATATTTTATACACAAATGACTATGACAGGCGGTATTTTTGTGCTGACAAGTTGTATTTCATCCATGCTTACTTAGAATTCCATGCTATCATTAAAAGCTAAGCAGTAGAACTGTATCATATTTTTTATGCAAAAGTTTGATTGAGTTTCTTATTTAGGAAAAAAAAAAAAGGAAAAAGAAAAAGAAAAATTTACCCAGGCAGCTTTTGCTTCCTCCTTAACTCTTATTATCCAAGTGTTTGGTGCTTTGGTGGTTTCAGATATCCCAACAATAGGAGTTTGAAAAGACTTCTGGAACCCGTTTCCAGACTAACCCTCATTGAATGTGCTAAACAGCTATTTTATTGAAATCCCCAAAATAAAAAGTCTAATAGTTTACCTACCACCCAGTGCTGTGTGACCTCTGGATGTTCAAACACAGAACCTACTGACTCGACCTTCCTTGATTCCATGAGCTCATAGCAAACCAGGGCAATGGTGAGTAAGAGAGTCTCCAGTACAGTGATCAGTAATCTCCAAGGCCTCTAGGTTGAGAAAGAAAATAGTAAGATGCTGGCTGGAGCAGTCTTCAGCCTGCTTCTTAGAAAACAAACCTTGGAAAAATAGCTCTCAGGTTTACTAGAATTCTAATTAACCTCACAGCCAGCATCCTAGAGGCTCTGTGACTATATTAAGATTGCAAGAACTAAGAGACTTCAGCACAAATCTTGAACTGAAACGGAAATATATACTTGAGTGTATATTCAAAATGGTTCCTGTAAATATGTCTTCCCTCTTGGGAAAATGTCTTAGACCCCCAATTCATTCTCTGCTTTACCTTTGCAATCCAAAGTAGCCCTCTTTTCTGAATCAAAACTAGGCATGTGATTTGGGAGAGGATTTTTCTGATTTCTGCATGAATTGATAGAAAAATATTCTGACAAAGCTACCTATTATAGTCACATTTAGTTGCATATATAACAAATGCCCTTTCTTAAAAAGAATAAAATTTCTTTTAAGTCAGGACTACCTTGACCGCTCTGGGCACATGGTTGCCAAACCAGAACATCAGGAAGTGCCTCCCCCACAGTCTGAGGGGCATTTCTAGAAGCTCAGAGAAAGCAGATCACTTCTCTCCAGGCAGGTGGGTCCTGGGTTTGAATCCTGTCTTTGCCTCTTACTTTCTTTGAGCAAATCCATAATGCCTCCAAGTTCAAAGTACAGTGTCTAATGCACTTGTGAAATTGTCATGTCTTCATCCTACCCCCAACTGAAAGAACACCTGTGCCCCCCCGCCCCCCTGCTCCGAGACTGCCGGAGAGTAACTGTCTAGGAGTAGGAGAGTGTAATGGACCTGAAATTTGATTGTCTCCCTCCCACTCTCCCCCCTCTGTGCTTGTTTCTTAAGTCATCTTTGGCAATGGCTTAGGGACCAACTCATTCCAGGTACATTTTAATGAGAGACTCTGCAAAATCTTAAAGCCTTTACATTTTAAAAAGAATAATTTTCTTTTAATGAGCATGGGTCCTTCCATTTTAAAATAATCTGATTATTACAAAAAAAATGTAAAATGCATGAACAAACAAAGCAGAAGAACCACCCACCATCCTGGTACCCATGGCAAGCATCCTGAGGATGTGACCGCCGGTTGACGTTTGGGCTGGACATGGGCAATTGGAGGCTGCTCACCCCACCCCTGACCTTGGAATGTACAGTTCTGCCTGCCATCCCTGCAGCTGTTCCAGGGAGAAAGCCTAGAGAGAGGAAGGTGTTGCTGAGACCATCTGGATGATATGTGACGGAACCCAGTTAAGGCCTCTCTATAAACTTCTAAGATTCTGACGGGCAGGCGTGGAGATCTACTGGCATGTGGTTGCCCAAAACAAGCCTCGTTTATTCAAGTTCCCTCGTTTATTAAAACCGCCACCTACCAATCTGGGATGGCCTGCCTCTCTCTCAGGTCTTTCCTGGCCCGCCATGTAAGGGGGCCAACATTTCTTTTAGTCTTTTCTGTATGCCTGTTTATTGTGACCTTTATTGGTGTATGTATGCTTTTAAAAGGGATGATTAATTACATTGTTGTTTTTAATTTTACTTAGAACAGAATGCATGCACAAACTTTGTGTGTGTGTGTGTGTGTGTGTGTGTGTGTGTGTGTTTTCACTTAACATAACCCAGGGAACATATTTCACATTATTATAGGCTTCTCAAAAACAGTCGTTTTTAATGGCTGCAAAATAAGGGATACATTTTTAAATGTATAATTTCCAACTCTCTTAGGAGCTGTGGGGGATAAATGTATTATATAAAACCAAAACTAAATATAGGTTCTCTAAGAGGAAGGGGTTGGGGTCTCTTCACTCCCTGCAGTAACTGTGGTACCTGCCTTAGTGCCTGGCCCCTGAGAGGGGCTCTTTAATGAGTAAGAATAAGAACGGTGAGAATGTGGAGCCCTAGATGCCTCTGAGGCTGCCTCCCTGACCAGCACTGCCCCTGGCTAGCTATGAGCTCATTCTTCATGATGATTGACAAGCAACTCACTCTCTCCAGGCTTTGCTTTCTTCTGTGATCCGTTGCTAAGACACAAGTAAGAGCAAATACAAGATTTATAAAAATAGCAACAGGTTTTTTTTTTAAAGCACCTGTTTTCCATTTAACACCCTCATGCGCATGTTTTAAAACCTACAGCCGAATTGTTTATTAGAGTTTTTCAGAAATCAGAAAAAAAGCAAGTTATAAGAAAGCCATCTCTGTGATCCTCTGATCCCCAGGTATCTAACTATGTTGGAAACTTCACACAAATGAATAAGAAACAGATGCAAAAACAAATTGTAAACGGTACGTTGCTCTATTTAGCCAACATATTGGATGCCCAGGAGAAACAAATCAAGATTTTTTCCTGCCCTAAAGTATTTGTGTGAAATGCTGGCAAATGTGGTACCTACTTAGGTCCCAGGGTCTCATCACCAAGAGTGAGGGCAAGATCAGTCAGTGGCTCTACCCAAGGGCCAGAAACTAATTCTCAGAAATTTTTCAAATAACTGAGCAGAGTACAAAAAAAACCACAAACTTATTTTTGCCCCTCTAAAACCTAAAGATGCATGACCCTATAAATGTCCACAGACCTACTGTCTGAGCACAATTTGACTTTGGAAACAAATCTAATGTGGGCAAGAAAAATGTTAAAAGTTAAAAACACTGTCAATACCATTTAGCTTCGTGGATTAGGTCTAGCTCTGCCAGCCCAAGGGGAAAGGGAAGGACAAGAATGGCCACATTCTCTTTTCTCTCCTAGCCCACAGCTGGGCCTCAGACAAGGGGAAGATTGTGAGGCCAGGCAAAGGTGGGTAAGAGGTTGGGAGGGGGAGCCGAGGAGGGAAAACTGGAATAAGTGGGGAGATACCATGTGATAAAAGAGAGGCAGAAAAGACTTTTTGGATTCAAAATTTTAATCTTTAATTACGTGAAAGGATGTTTATGCAAGAGGGTGACCTCTTTTTTCCAATCTCTTCTGGGGCAGGTCAAGCGAAAATGGACTTAAGCTGTAGCCGAGTGGGTTTAGGTAAGACAGAGAAAGGAATTTCCTGAATGTGGAGGTCGTTAAACACTGGAATGAGTTACTAAGGGAGTCTGTGGACACTCTTCCTCTGGGGAACATTTAAAAATAAGATAAATTTTCATCTGTCAGGGAGGGTTTAGGAGTAATCCAACCAGAAGGCTTCTCAAAGCATTTTCCAGCCCTATAACCTGAAGGCCAAATTCCCTCCCGTTTTATTTCTACAGTTAACTAGATGTGAGATGGATGCCGGGAGCAGAATTCGGGGTTTCGGATACAGTAACCAGAGGCGATGGCTTTCTGTTCTATAATAAGATACCACTTTGCAAGAAAGATGAAAGTCAGATTCCTTTCTGGGAGCCACATCAGGAAAAACATTCACAACTGGGCAAGTTAACTACCGCCCAGACCCCTTCCCTCTCATCCGGGAAAGACAGAGTGCCCTGCCCTCCTCTGGGCTGTTCTGTTCCCTCAGGTCTTCGGAGCGCACCTTTCCAGTTTTTAAGTTTATCTTTCCAGACCACCATCCCAAGTATTCCATTTTACAACTAACTAGTCAGTTTCAACAAACAGTCTTTTGAAACCTAATCAAATGTTTCCCGGCAATTATTTGGCTCCCTTTCCAGCTCGGATATACAGTAGTAAAATACAAGCTTGCATTTTGAAAAATTGTCAGGCGCGTTCCATTGGCTTGATTTTTCTCCTGAGTTTTAAGCAAATCAGTCTCTGGATTCGCACAGGCCTTGGGAGGGCAGGATAGTCTGACCCACCCTGTGGGCGCTCCCATCCCACTTTGTAGTTTACTAGCTTTGTGTGCAGGCCATGGTAAGCCTTTCTTTTAAATGCTCCAAGTCTCCTTTGTGTCGGGCCAAAGCGGGAATCTTAAAGGAAATGGATCCTCAAACCCGCCTCCATGATCATGGGGCCTCCTCCTCTTCATTCTCAGCCTAACTCTCCTTTTTCCCTTTCACTTCTCCCACCTCATTCTCACTCCCTCAAGTCAAGACGTTTGTCAAAAGTTTCCTCTGAGTTCTCCAACCCCTTTGTCCAGCATGAACTCTTTGAATTCAAGCGTAAAGAAAAGGAATTTGATTTAAGTAAGAAAAGGGAAGGCTGGATAGGAAAAGAGGCTAGAGCTGCTCCCAGCAATGGGCTAGATCAGTGTTTCCCAAACTTCTCTCATGATGAGAATCACCTGGTGGAGTTGTTAAAACACAGATTCCTGAATCCCAACTAAGAAGTGCTAACCTAGAATTTTTGGGAACATATAAGTAAAATTGCTTACAGAGCACTAAGTTAAATATACAATTTACCTATATAAGTAAAATTGCTTACAGAGCACTAAGTTAAATATACAATTTACCTATATGTTCCCAAAAATTCTAGTTTAGCACTTCTTAGTTGGGATTCAGGAATCTGTATTTTAACAACTCCACCAGGTGATTCTCATCATGAGAGAAGTTTGGGAAACACTGGGCTAGATGCTTCATAACAGAGATCTCTGGAGCAAAGAGAGAAAGTACTCTGGGAACTTTCTTAGTCATATGACAGGAACTTTCTGGTACATATGGCAGGATTTGGGGCAAAACGTCCTAGGGAGACAGCACAAATTTATTCATCTTTGTGAATTAAAGTAGATCATTTAACTTACCCTTTTCTTGAAACCATCAAGTATTTATGGTTCTAAATTAAGGCAAGCACATTATAAGAATCCAAATAAAAGAAAATCATTATGTTTCCTTCTGTGGAAGCTCCCTCGAGAACTTCTAGTCTTGATGGGGCTCCGGTGAGGAGGGGGATTTCCTTAATCTTTCATAAGGGAAGTAAAAGAGGCGTATTCTCATCTTGTAGGAGGTGGGGAGACCAGGAACGGAGTGATGACATAATTCACCCATTGTGGCCAAAACAATCATGAGAGCCTAAGCATTCATATGTATATATTCTTTACCAATACGCCCTGTTAGAATGAAATTTATTTATGCAGTTTTAAATAGGTAGTAAGGTGTTTTTTAATGTGTGCATAAAAACATATTAAATTGAGCTTATGAGTAACATCCTTCAAATAACAAAGTGCCTCATTAATATTTAACACACTGAGAGAAGCTGATCAACAGCAGTCAGTCTTCTTGGCAAGAACAGGTTTCATCAGCCTCTCCAGGTCTGCAACCCCAAGGCTCTAACCAGGTTTACCTAGAGAGCTAACCCCTGCCCCAGTTCATTCCAGGCCACTCAGAACTCAACTTCCCGGTGGGAAGGAGGGGAGGGAAGAGAAGAGAGAGACATAACAAAAGATCCTTTGCATTGGTTCCATCTCTGGGGACCTACGTTCTCCTGGACATCCGCTTTACTGGTTATAGCCTGCACTGAGGAATTGTATGTTGGATGGTTAAACCAACTGTTAATTGGTAGTCCAGTCCTTCATGAAACAAACCTTGGACCTACAGGGTTTTTGTCCCCGGAAACAGAGAGATCAACATGAGCATAGTTCTTCCCTTTCAACTCACCACATCCTTACCCCCATTCATCCAACCTCCACGCTCAAGCTCATTAGCAGATGAGAATATTTTCCCACATGGTCTGAGCCTTCAACCTTAAACCCTTTGCCTTGGGACAGCCAGCTGGTTCTGTCTGGGTCCCTCTCCCCCACCTCAGACAGGCAGAACCCACATTGCCTGCTCACAGAAGCATGTAGCCCAGCCCTGGAGACTTGGCCAAAGCTCGGGGTCCCGCAGAGCGTCGGGTCCTCGGCTAAAACTTCTGCAGACACAGCTGGTTCCACTACAGCCAAACAAATCACTCCTTTGAACAAAAAGCTTCAAAACTTGGAAGAGATGAAAGCTGCAGATCTCTGTAAATTATATATTATCCACGACTAGAATGCCCAGAGGGGTCATGAATTTAGAGACCTCCACAAAAACAACATCAACAAAAAGCCAATATCTGACACCTTATGTTCCTGAAACTCATTACAGCTCTGGGAATGAAAGTATAGAGAGAAAGAAACAAGCCGGGAATAAATTATTTAAAAGAGAAAAGGCTTTCATCATTTTCTTGCATTGTTCTTGAGCTTTTCCCAATTGTTTCAAAACCGCTGGGAAGAGAGGTGCTGTCTCCTCAATTATCCCTTGATTTCAAATTATCTCAGGTCTGGGCTGAAAACTACAGACGCCTCCAATCTTTAACCCTTTCTTCCCTTTCTAAAATGTCACCAGGAAAGCCAATAAGGAGATTTAAATGACATGTCATCTGAAAGACAGGTCTTTTTTTTTTTTTAATCAGCCTCTCAAATTAATAAAAATTTAAAAAAAATAAAATAAAAACTCTATCCCTTCGTTGAAGCGGGAAAATCCCTTGGGAGAAAGGTGCCAATTCTTCCCCGACACCTGAGATGTGACTATGTACTCTCACCCTTTATTCAGAGCACTTTTCCCCCACAATGCTTTGCTCTCCGGACCATGGGACATTGCCCTTGTGCTGGTGCACAGAGCTGGAGCTGGACAAATTCGAGGTGTACAGTGGATGTGGGCTGTAACTCCTCAGGATGCCTTGCTCACCTCCACACCCACAGGATCACGCTCCCAGTAAGGACTCAATGAAGCCTGGTTGACTCGATGAACAAATGAATGAGCGATCGACTCTAAATCTCTAGGATACCCCCTCCACCCCCCATCAATCTTTCCTAAGAATCACTCCTCGCCCGTTTCCTTCCTCTAAGACACTTCACTAATCAAAGGGATGCACCATATTCTGAGAGTCTTACACATTCTGTTTCTTATTTCATCTGAGAAAGAATGTACTGAGGAGTCCTCCCCACCGCATGTGGATTGAATTTCCATCTCCTCTCCCCATTTCCACCTTTCTTTTATTTCTGTCTCCATCAGAGCCCAGCACTCAATGCTCTGCAGAAATAATTTTCTGCTGAATGAGGTTTGGCCATAAGTCAAGGGCAGATTTATTAAGGCCCCTGCACAGTCTGTTCCCCAGCTTACTGTCGACATGACAGTTTAAATCTTTGATCACCCTTACACGTAACCCCTTCCCTGCTGCACAGGCCGGACCTGCGGGGTGAGCGCCTCCTGGCACACAAGCTGCTCTGAGAATGGTCTGAGCTCCCATGGACAGGACACCTTCTCTGGGACCCAGGGTGCCCAGCACTTCCATCCATGATCCAGGTATCCCCCACCCTGCTCTTTTCCACCTGCTCTGCTTCCGAAGGTGCAGCCCCTGTCATCCACTTCTTCCTTAGGGAGCGGGAAAAGGCCACTGCATTTTGTCACCAGGTAGCCGTCTTATTGAGTGGGTTAGCTGGGTGTTCTGGGAAAGACTGTTGTTGTTTCTGTTTGGTTTCAGTGTCTTTTTAATGGTTTTACTTTTTCTGGGACAGTGCACCCAACACCTGGTACCACCTCAGCTAGTCCTTTCAAAACCCTTGAGTCAGTTGGGTGGTGAGGTGACCCAGGATGTGATGATGATGATGACTTCTCCATGTAGTTGGGTGTCACTGCATATTCCATTTGGGCACTTTGGTTTCACACACACTTATCCTCCACAAAACAATGCTCAAAGCTGCTTGCACCACCGTGAAGGCTCCCAAAGGGTCACTCCATTCACACCAACAAAACACAAGATATCGTGTGTTTTAAGACACCGGTGGGCACACGCCCTTGTTTCAGATGGCTTGATTTACAGCAGCCCCATTCGTTCCTTCCAAACCAGCAATTGCTGTGGCTATTCCTCCTCTGTGGGTAGCACTTGGTGTAAATGGACATTTTCTCCCTACGCCATCTCATTAGATTCTCATTATATTCTCGCCATGTTTCCTACAAGGGGCAGGTACTGTCAGGGACACACTCATACGGGCAGCACACTAAGGTTTTACACTTGGGTCTTCTTTGGAGGCATGCTCCTTACAGATGACCCCTTAAAAAACCAAACCGATGCTGAATAGCTCATGGAGATGGTTGTTAATAAAATATTTTTAAAGTATAAACACAAATTTGAACTATGTAGAAAGGTATAAAAAAAAAATACAAAAAATGAACCAAACCTCCCTAAGATAACCAGGCTCTACCATTTGGGTACATATCCTTCCAGGCTTTTTTCTATGATACGTTATTATTTTAAGGTCAGGTAATGACCCATTGTATTCAGATCCTCTCACAAATCTCCTTAAGCACTTACTCATGGGGAGGAGGGATTAGACTCTGATGAATTGAAATTGTGTTGCCAAAGAGAACGAATCAGCCAATATGTTGATTTCTTTAAAAAGTCCTTTCATTAACTTAGTCTAGAAATAACCTTCAAAATTTTCTCACTTTTAAATGTTAAAGTCAGAGCTTGGCAAATTCGTTTTGAGTGATTCAGGAATGTTTGGAAGCAAAATATAAGATGTAGACTAGACTATAGGTTACCTTTTTTTTTTTTTTAAGGTAAATGACAGATGATGGAAAGATTTGGGCAGGAGAAATATCCCTCGACATTATGACGGGGAAGAATATGCCATCCAAATCAGTAAAGGGAGCCCTAATCTCCCACGTAGACAAATAAAGAGCGGTAGGCATGGGGAGGGGGGCAGGCAGGGAGAAGAGAGAGGAACTAGGGGAACTTTCCAGGAATGGGGAGATCTTTTCACAAAGAGAAGCAGAAAGCCATGTACAAACAAAACCAACACAACCCCAAACACTCACTGACCACAGTATCAACTGCAGGGTATATTTCTGTAAAGTTGCAATTAGTTCCAGAAAAAGAGGCGATTCTCAGAAAGCAGCCGCCGAGTGGCATCATTAGAAAAGGGTTGGCCAGAAGGGCTGGGAGAGGTCGGACATCTGCTGCTTTTGTTTAGACACACACAAGCTCCTGCCCACACCCAGTGGCTGCCAGAGACACTTGAAGAGAAATACGAGTGCATTTTTCTTTCGACCGAAGAATCACTGCATCTGCTGACTGGAGTGTTGGTGTGGTCCTCGGGGCCTCACAGACCCGCTCTGAGGAAGGAAAAGGAAGCAATGCAGACGGTGCCCAAGGAGCTGAAGAGAGCGGGTTCTGCAGACCTGGCTCAGTGCTGTCGGGTGCTTGCGAAAGACCCTAAGTGTTCGGGGTGAGCCACAGAGGGCCATGGGCTGCCACTGGGACCTCAGGTCTGCCCTGCAGAAACAGCCCAAGCCCTGGACTCTCCGCATTCGGAAATTTTGGTTTGTCAAAGGGTTGCATTTTTCTCCAGGCAAGCCCTCCCTTTTCTCTTTCTTTCTTTTTAAAAATATATTTTATTGATTTTTTTACAGAGAGGAAAGGAGAGGGATAGAGAGTTAGAAACATCAATGAGAAACATTGATCAGCTGCCTCCTGCACACCCCCTACTGGGGATGTGCCTGCAACCAAGGTACATGCCCTTGACCGGAATCGAACCTGGGACTCTTAAGTCTGCAGGCCTACGCTCTATCCACTGAGCTAAACCGGTCAGGGCAAGTCCTCCATTTTCACTCACACCTGTCAGTGTACAAGGTCACCCACCAGCTTGCTTCTGGGATATTCTCATTAGCTGCTAAGTAAGTGGGGGGAGCACTCACTCACCGAGGAATATATGTTCCCTCCCCGGACACATCCATCTCCTTGAAACATTTCACTGGGGCCCAGCAATGTTTTCAGGAAAGCATTTATCTCAGGGTTTAAGGGATATTTGGCCATCTCTGCCAAAACTACAAACATTTTCTTTTAAAAAAAAAAACAACAACTCCATATTCTTTCATGAGCAGTTATAATAACAGAGGTATGCCATTTCTTAAATGTTTTCATGTTTAAACGCTTCAAAACCATTTTTGTCATTGAATTTGGTCTCATGAATTCTTATTCATTAAAAAAAAAAAAGTTGGCTATCAATGATATGCTTGAAAAGCCACTTTCTCAACATTTCCCCCCAAAAAACACTGTAAAAGCCACAGAGCATGGCAGACTCGTTGGGACAATGGGGGTAACTGACAGGTTTTGTGGATGTGTAGTCTCCCCCCGTGGCCCCAAGTTTCTGAGCCTTTGGGAGCCCCCGGGGACAATGGCTCTGGTTTAATAACTGTGAAATGCTATTGAACCAGCAATCAAAACATATTCCCCACCGCAGAACAATATGATGCGGCAGGCAGCGTTCCTGCCAATCACAGGGCATTCAGGAAAAGGAGGCTTGAGTTCCTTTAGCAACAGGAATGCCCCTTTGGAAACTGTGTGTGGACAAGCATGAGGGTTTGGCAGCACCAGACAGCTATGCAGCCGCACACCGCAGTCTGGATTGCGCGGCCCTGCTGAATTTATGTGCACCTAGAAGCAAAACATCTCTCCTGTTTGCGAACGATAAATCAGACTTGCGTGCTAGGGACCTCGGCCTTTACCGCATGCATTTGCCCTCTTCACAGGCATCATACATACATTAGATCCCTTACTCTTTAGGTCCACATTTCCAAGGTTCCTTACGTGGCAGAGGAAGGCTAACCAAATGGCCACTCAAAGAAGGTTAGCAACCGTGCTCTCAGTGGGCAATTCTCTTTCTCCATGAGATCAGTGGCCAGCCTGATTAGGCAAATGACAAGGGTCTGGCTCTGCTTTTCAGCACACACATGTGTGGGAGAATTGGTGGGCACACACGCTGCAATGGACATGGTTAGAATCAATCATCACAGCAGATGGCTGCACCGCGTCGAGAAATCAAAATAACAAAAATGTGGGCAGAAGAAGCACAAAAGTTCAACCCCAATGTCACTTAGTGGAAGAACCCAGTTACCTCCAGCTTGAAAACCATGTCCCGTTATCATTCTTCAGCCTCAGCTCGGTGTGAATTAGGGATCTGAGGCAGCACAGCTAAGATGTGAAGTTGGGTTCCCAGACAAAAGGGACAAAAGGAAGCCATTCTCATGAGGACAGCGTGAATCAGCACAGAGATGATTGAAAAGGCATATTGTGTTCCATATTTTCCTTGGTCCTTGATGCTTTGGGGTCATTGTGTGAGTCCCAAAAGGGCTTGAAGAGAGGGGGCTGCAACAAGGAGGGGCTCCAGGAAGTGCAGTGACAGGACCCTCCTTTGAATTTGACACCATCTAGAGCCTTCTTAGATTGCACAAGTCACATTTCACTGGTAAAGATGACATCTTTGGGGGGAGAAAAACAACCTAGTCTTTTCATCAGCTTATAGAAGGGGGCCAATAGGATAATAGCAATGGTCTCTTAGTAAGTCCCTCTCCAGGCTGTGGTCTCCCTGAGAGACCTTATATTCTCCATCTTTCATTCCTTCACAGCATCTAACACAAGGCCTGCACATAGTAGGTTCCCCAAAAATTCTTTTTTTTTTTTTTAAATAAGTTTTTATTGTTCATATTATTACAAATGTTCCTTTCCCCCCCCCCACCGTTGCTCTCCTCCACCAGGTCCCCAAAAATTCTTGACAACTCAAGTCTACTCTCTCAGTAGCTAAAAATTGTATTCATGAAATCACATGAAACTACATCTTTTGCAGGTCAACAATTTCATATTATTAAACCCACTACATTTATTATTACTATCAGCTCCTTTATTTATTCCACAAACACTTGCTAAGAGTTATTGTATGCCCACCACTGTCACTAGACCTAACTCCACTTACAAGTGCGAAGAAAGATGTGTATATTAGTTAAGAGTTTGCCACAACGTTAGTTGAACAATAGCTAAATCTTGTGTATTAGTCCCTATACCTTGTATGTTAGTCAGCCACCTTTCCATTGTCACAATCATAAGGCAGAAAAGTGAATTCAGTGGCTCATAAACTAGAAAGTTAAAAGGTAGATTTTTTTTTTCAGGGACAGGGATTCAAATAATAGCAATATTTTCTCCTCAGTTCCCACCCTGCTCCCTCCTTCCCTCCATATCTTTGTTCTCCTTGTCTATATGATGGCTTCATACTCTCTGATCATAGGGCTTTCCCCACATTTTCCCCATATATAAAAGCACCCCTAAATCTGTCCTAGTGCCCACATACAGGTTCTCATGGAAGGATGTGATTGGCCTTACTTTGGCCACATGCCCAAGCTTTGGCCCAATCCCTGTGGAGAGGAAGACTGGATGTGGCCAGGCCTGGGTCATAGGCCTACTCCCTCACAAGCACCAGTATTATGGACTGGATATTTGTGTTTCCCCCCCAAAAAAATTTCTGTGGTGAAACCTTACCCCCCAACATGACAATATTCAGAGGTAAGGGCTTTTGGAAGGTCAATAGGATAAGAAAAGGTCATGAGGGTGGAGCCCACATGAAGGGGATTAGTGCCCTGATTAAAGTCACGAGAGAGCTTGCTTGCTTTCTCTGTTCTCCACCAGGTGAGAATACAAGGAAAAGTGAGCAGTCTGCAACCCAGAAGAAGGCCCTCACCAGAACTGGACCATGCTGGCACCCTGATCTTGGACTTTCAGCCCCCAGAACTCTGAGAAACAAACCTGTGTTGTTCATAAGCTATTTCCAGTCTATGGTACTTCATTGTAGTAGCTCAAATGGACTAAGAGAGCCAGGGAATGAGGCTCCATTATTAACAACACATCAGATCCACCCAGGACAGAGAAGCAGCGATTTCCCAATGGAAAAACAGGGGGCAGCCGAAACCGGTTTGGCTCAGTGGTAGAGCGTCGGTCTGCGGACTGAAAGGTCCTGGGTTCGATTCCGGTCAAGGGCATGTACCTTGGTTGTGGGCACGTCCCCGGTAGGGGGTGTGCAAGAGGCAGCTGGTAGATGTTTCTCTCTCATCGACGTTTCTAGCTCTCTATCCCCTTCTCTTCCTCTCTGTAAAAAATCAATAAAATATATTTTAAAAAAAACAAAAAAAACAGGGGGCAGACTCTGAAGATGGTGCCACCCTCCTGCCTCAGAGCCCCCAAATACTTTATTTGCTGATTTATGCACTATGTCCTCTTTACAAAACTGGTATCCATGAGACTGATAGGCCAAATCACTGCTACCTCTAACTTGGACCACTCTCCCTCGCCCCCAACAACAAGATGTCTTCATGGCTCGCTTCCCGTTCGGGGAAGGAGTTACTGGAGTTGGTACACCTTTGCTGTGCCTAAAGGATGCGGTCTTCCTGAGAGCCAGGGAGTTCTGAGCTGTATCACACCTTAGACTACACTGGGGCCACCTCAGCCCTAGTCCAAGTTCAAAATCAGATGCCCCTTATTTCACCGGAAAATAGACAAAGGGGCAAGGCATCAGTGCAAACCCACCACCCATGGGCAGCCCTGCCAGTGGGAAGAGCTGCATTTCCAGAATGAGGCCCAAAATCACAGGCATTTCTGAATTAATTTGGGGAGGGCCAAGGACATCAGGAAAGGACACCGAAATAGTTTGATTCTGCACATTTTCTTGTTTCAAGGTAATATGTACCCTTGGTTTATGTGTGAGAAATAAAATGGATGATTAAAAACATAGATGTGTTTGATGAATATTTGTTGAATGAAACTGGATTACATGAAGGGCTGCTCAACCTTTTAATTAAGTAGCCAAGCATGCCGGGACTGGTACACTGAGCTGTCATCCTGCAAGGTAAGTGGCAAACCTGGTAGCAATTAGGAAGCCGTGGGCACGGCACCCTGGCAGAAGTCACTGTGGTTAAGGCAGAGGGTTCACTGTATGCGGTGGCCTGACATCACCCTGGGGCGGGCCCGGGGGGGTGTCTTGGTTTTCCAGGACACTCTCGCTCAGCCAGCCTGCCCCGCGGTGTGCCCGGTCAGAGGTCTTCTCTGGTTTCAGGACCCTTTTCCTCACGAAGGTGCCACCGCAATATCCTGCCCTGGCCTTCCCGCTGCAGAGCGAGAGCGGCCTGGGGAGAGCCAAGGCCGCGTTAATGAAACGAGGGTCACACATCTTGAAAGAATATGGTCGGTCCTGGGTCCGGGGGCAGCCCCGCACTTCAGAGGCTCCACAGCAAGAAGGCACAGGAGCCCCGAGAATCAGTGCCACCCTGTGGCTCCTCAGGCACCGGCGGCCTCCCCCAGAGCACTGAGCTTCATGGGGATGAAGCCAGCGTTAGCCGCTCCCAGAGTGAACCCACTGGCTCACCAGACTCCTCTCCTGCCTGCCTTGGCCATTGTATGCACCCACAGAGCATCGACTGGGGAGTGAATGGTGGTGGAGGCAAGGCCCGGTGCTTATTGCTACTGACACAGAACGCTGTCCCGCACTGGTCGAAACCACCCCTTGAATTATGAAGTAGGCCGCACGCAGTGGAACAAAATAATAATAATACTCCTATAGCATTTACAACGTACCAGGCACAGTGCTGAGGGCTTTCCATCTGTGAACTCATTTCATTACACAGTGATGTGCACACGGTGGTCGCCCCTATTTTACAGATGATGCTCACGCACTGGAAGGGGCAGGCCCAGCCTTTGAAAGCAGGCAGTTCAGCCCAAAAGGCCAAACTCTTAGCAGCGGTAAGCACTGCTCCAAACAGGGGTTTTGTCTTCTAAATAAGATGACGTATATAGAATGTGTGTGGAATGCACTTAGCACACATTATTATCATTATTATTATTATTATTTAATGCCTAATCAATATATTACATCTAATTAATACTTATATTTCTAGGATTATGATTTTAACTAATTAATGGTAAAGATGATCTGATTTGACTAAAACCACATGAGAACTAACGACAAAGGCACTGGGCCAGGAGGTGGCCAAGACTCAGCCTGTTTCCCTTCCCCAGTGGCTGACCTCCTGCTTCACAAACTTGCATCTACTTCCCCAGCTCTGCCTGCGGAGGGGCTGGCTTTTTGCTAATCTGGTCTGAGATCTTCAAATGCCACTCCAAGAGTGCATTAGTGCCGAATTGGCACTGAAGTTGCCGTATATTTAAACAGTACCACTTTTTGAAAGGAATTTTGAACCCAAATCAGTTCCCCCCCCCCCACCCCCCGAAATGGAGTGAATTTCGCTTCATTGCATTATGGCCAATATGCAAATGTTACGTCCACCGCCACCAAACCACAGGACAGACAGACTGCACTTGGGACTGAGTGGGCAGGAGGAGCTGGCCACACGCGGGTGCAGCAAACCCACTACCCCTCCCCCTGCCCCTCTGCGCCCCCCATCCCCACCCCCGGCAGAGGAGAGGGCACAGGGAGAATGAAAAACTGTCTGTCCCTAACTGTGCCTGCAGTGACTGAATTCGGGGACTGCCAGAGCCTCCAGCAGGACGGGGTTTATTTTTGTTTTCCAGTTTGTGTGTTTATTTGCTTGCAAACCAGAGCAACTAACTGAGTGCCAGCTACGGAGAATTTGGAGGACTAAGGTTCTTCATCCAGAGTTGTTGTCCCCCACCCCCACCCCCGACTAGAATAGACGTTGCTGCTTTAAGGACTTTTCTGTCAGCTGCAAACAGGCCTCTGCCTGCACTTCTTCGTGGAGCCATTAATGTTAAAAACAGAGCCATTCCCAGTTGCAGGCCTGGAGAAGGCCCTGCGTCCCGGGGCCCGGAGTGTGTTTGTTTTAGGCCGAGGGCAGGGCGGGCGGCGGAGGCACGGCTCCTGCTCGAAGGGGGCAGACCGTTAATAACCAGTGAAGGATGCCCTCAGGAAGCCCCGGAGCCCATGTTTCTGGGCCGGGGTCGGAAGGCTTCATTAATGTTCCGGAGGCACATCGTTCCCATGAAGTTTCCTGGGCCCACAGGGGGCCCCCCAGCAGCCCCGGGACCAGCTGGGGCGGGAGGGCGGTGCGATGGCTCCCAGACGCTGGTATCAGCGGAGGGAAAGCGGAGACGCACACTGGGCTGCTTGGCTGCAGGGAAGCAGCTCGGGTTTGCTCCGTTTGGACGCTCTCATCTCGGAGCTGGTGGCCAAACGCTGGCCTCCATTTCTCCGGGGAGTGCCTGGCCTCGAGCCGCGGAGCGCGCCGTATTTACTTTAGCCATGTTTAGAGTTTCAGCTTGACAGGGCTGGCCAGCCCGTGCCAGCGGCCTTCCACAGCTCCGTTTAGCGTTTCTAAAACCGGCTTTTCCCCAGAGACCGAGCACATGGAGAGAACAAGACCCAGTGTCTGCATTCTGGCTGAAGAGGGAGGGGAGAGAGGAGCATCGCTTTTGTTCGCCCACGGTACCCATCGGGGTGCATGACACTACGTATCACCAGTGATCCCAGGAAGAGCCGGGAGCCAGACACCCCAATATTCTGATTGGGAAAGGGGGAAAGGGGAGGAAAAACAGGGGAGGAAGGATTTTTGCTAACTCTGCTTGTCTTGGGAACCAGATGTTGGGAGGTGAATGGCAGCATGGCAAAGAAATGAAACTGGGGTGGGGGAAGAAGTTCCTTTTGTTTTATGCAAAATCGCCCAAGGAAAAAAGAGCAAGCAGGCAGTCACCAACTGGCCCAAGTTTACCCTGCACCCAGGGGCCCGCTCCTACCCACCCCCTGCAGCCAAGGACCCGCTCCTGCCCGCCCCGTGGCCACCAGCAAGCCCCTGGCCGGGGCCGGAGGGTGGCTTTCCTCCCTGCACTCCGCACTCAGAGAGAACAAGCCCTATTTGTTTCCATATCAGGGTCCCCACTCCCCCCGCCCATTTCCACTCCGCCTCACCCTCCCCCGTTCATGTTCTGGTGCGAGAGAGCCCCTCCAGGAACTGTCCCCGGGGCGTGAGGAACAGACCAGACCGCGCGTGTCTCTCACGGGGGACAGTGTTTCATGGAAAGCTCCAAATCCACAGCGAACAAAAGCAACTGTTCAGAACCCTCCAAAAAAAAAAAAAGAAAAAAAAATTGCCGGGCAATTTTAAGCTAATGGGCAAGATTAATGGATTGTCATGTAATGGGAAGGGGAAAGGAATAGGGGAGAAAACAACCCGAGCGCAGCTCCACAAAATTGTTCTGGGATCGGAGTCTACCTGAAGGCCCTGCCGCCGGAGGATTACTGTCTGCGGCGCGTGTGTTAATCTGAAGGCCATGCCTTGTCCCAGTCCCCGGCACTTAGCGGTTGGTTTTATGTTAAAAACGCTTAGCGTGAGGCCTGCGCTGAAAGTCTGCCCAAACATCTCAGAGCTGATGGCAAAGCCGAGTGCCTGGGGGCGCTGGCCCGCGCCTCAAGAATGCCGCTGATGGGGTGACAGCTTGGCTCCACACCTGGGTTCCTGACGGCCTCTCAGCGGCTGCTGGGAATGTGCCCGCCCGGGCCCTCGCCCCCCACCGCCCCTCTGACAGATGAAAACACAACAGGGTCTGTTGCCTGACTGACACATTCCTCTCCTGTCTGCTCCTGAAAGGACTTTATTTAACAGCCCTGGAGTCGGGCTTTTGACTGACAGATTGTGAAGGGTAAAAGTCATTCAGTCCCATTAAGCCCTGTAACTGCTCTGGAACAAAACACCTTTAAAAAAAAAAAAGAAGTGTTGGGGGGGGGGGTTGGGGGGGGGAATAGAGCTGTGGAGAGTTGGGGCATGAGCTTTAGGGAGAAAAAAAGGGGACTCTTTTCAGGTTCAAAAACAATCCTTCTCTTTGCCTTCTGTCTATCAATGAGGGCGGCGTTCCCAGAGGGGATACGGGCCGGGCCTCATTGGTGTCATTCAGCTGCCAATCTCCTGACAGAGACACCGAGGGCCCTCATGTAGCGCTGCAGAAACTGTCTGTCAGGCCATCGGCAGCTGCTATGACACCATCACCTCTGCTTTTCCAGGGCTGCTGCAGAGAAAGGGGGTGCAGGGGCTCACCCCACAGCGTCTGAGAGTCTCGGCTCCAGATCTCTGTTCCTATTTTCCTGGGACCGCTGTCCCTGTCTTCCCTGAGTGGGTCTCTTCACAAGAACAAGCCCGAGATGTCCCTGACTGGCTGGGCCACCGGGTAAATAACTCGCCAGCCAAAGACACGGGCCTGGGTGTCAGAAGGGGGCTCTGTTTCTGGGGAAATGGAGGTCCTGACTGAACACATTCAGGGACTCCGGTTCACAGGGGTGCAGGGCAGGGAGATGTGTGGTGAGAGTGGGCTCGCCGGGCCAAGAGGCCTGCACAGGCAGAGCTGTGTGAGACGCAGCGTGGCCCCACGCGCGGCCGCCTGCCAAGCCCCGGCCTTGTTTGGGTTCCTGTGGGTTTCATTCCACCCCCCTGAGTTTTGCTTGGAGCCTGAAGGCTCAAACAGAGCTCTCAACTCGAAGCCAAACTCAGCACCGAGCAACCACTTCCCACTTCTCTGTTTGCCCGCCGCCCTCTCGGCTCTCCTGGGGGCCAGACTCACACCAGCGAAGCTGGGTCTGCCCCAAAGACTCCTGGGCCTCAGCCATCACGTGGAAGACCTGAGACTACGGAGGAGGGGGCGCTCACCTGCTGGGGAAATTCCCCTACACCTTCCCACCCTGTCCTCTCTGGGCTCCCCTGAGGTGCGGGAGGTAGACCAGAGCCTGCCCCTCCTGGGGGGGGGGGGGGGAGGGGGGAACCTGCGAAGGTCCAGGCTGCCCTCCCTGCCCCGATGGCTGCTGTTGTGATTGCTGGCGTTCCCCAGTCGTCTTTTCACATTACAGGGCGCTCCCTCCAAACGGTCATGATAGGGCTTTGTACCAAACTGAGCGCTGGAGAGTGCGGTTGCCAAGTCCCAGGGTGGGCCATCCTGTTGCAATTCTCCACTTCAGGAGGGATGAGGGGAAGGGGCGGATTCGAGGGCTTCACGCGTTCCCCAGGAACCGACAACATATTTAGCCAAATCCCACAAGAACATGCACACAGAGCCGTCTGCGTGCGACCAGGCCGTGATGCCTGCCTTGTTCCTGTCACGGCTTTCTTCCTTCCTTCTGCAAGCCCCCCGGGCCCCACCCCTTCCTGAGCACCAGCTCCGCCTGGGGTGGCTGCCACACCGCCATGCACTGGTCTCGGCACCCAGTCACCGGGTCCAGGTCACGGACCCCCTGCAGGAAGGTGACGCCTGGGGAACTAAGTGCGGAATCAGCCAGGTGTGTGGCACTGGGGGTGTGTGCAGAGGAGCAAACAGGCAGGGTGATTAGAGAGAGGTGAACTTGGCTGTCATCTCCCTGCCCCTCAGCCTCAGGAGGACACGCTCAGGAGCCAGGCCTGTGCCTCCTGCACCGTCAGGAATGGATGCAGCAGTCGTGGGAGGCGCTAGTGAGTGAGCATTTCCGAATGGCTTTGGTGCCTTTTGTGGTGGTGACTCCTGCCCAGAGGAGAGGGACGTGGGAGGCAGGGACACAGTCACAAAGAGCTCCACGTCCTAGAGGCACCCCCCAGAGGGGCTTCAGCCACTGGCTCACATGATGTCAGGAGCATGAGCTAGGGATGGGTTATCTCGCAAGCACCACCTGGAGTGGCCCCAAATGAGCAGGCGCTGGGCGCTCCTGGACGCTGATCTGGGACACGGATCGCCCTCCTGGGTCCCAGGCACCGCCCGGAGTTCTGCAGGACCTGCTCTCAGTGGTTTATTCTCACAGTATTTCCTCTCCACTGCTTGTGAATAACCTCACTAATAAACCAAAACCCGGTGCAGTGTAATTTCCATGGAGTCCATAGTGACTACTATTTAGTCTTTACCTATAAGTTTAGACAATTCACCCTCGCTTACGTAAGTGGATTCCCCACTGTGGATTAGCCTACTCCTCTTACGGACGGACTGAAAAGAGCAATAAAATCCACCATAAACACCACTCTTCCGTCTTTCGTTTTCACTCGCATGCGAACTGTGAGGCACAGTCAGAGGCACAGTCAGAGGCACGTGGCATAAAATGTGTAACAGCTTCCCCACCTCCCAACCCAGAAACATTCTGAGCCAGACATGTAACGGTACAGCATGTGCCCCGTGCCAATGGGCACATCCCCCGTCTCTCTCCAGAACGGGGCAGGGACGAGGGGCGTGAGCGGCCATCTGTAATCCCCAGGGAGACAGATCCTGTGAGGAGGGCGCCAGCGTGTTCCTTGAAATATTGCAATGTTCTAAAACATCACATATGCCCATATTCAAAGGTATATGAAATTCATTATTATTAAAATTATTCACCATTTCCTAGCCACGCATGCAGCTGTCCTGGTAAAACAGAAATATGTTGGAAGGAATTGGGATACAGAAAGTGTCAGGATAACCAAAAATAATTGATGGGGGGGGGGGGGGGGAGAGAGAGAACAATCCATCTGCCTTAAATAACAAAATTGCAATATGATAAATATATTTTTGGCACTTCACGAAAGCATTTTGGAAAAGCTCATTTGAAAAGATGAATGGAACTGATCTATTAAAAGTACAAAGACAGCTGTCAGATCCCAAAACAGTAAGGAGGCTACATTTTTCCAAGTTAAGACCTTGATCCTCAGCAATGATCTTAGACCATGCATTAAAGATACAGGGACATTAATCTTTGCTTTGCTTTCCTAGACCCTATGGGTGATGACATCATGACTTTACTAGAATAATCATTAGTATGTAGGAGAAACTGACTTTTTAAAAAGGAACTTAGCTAAGAAAATGTCCATCTCTGGGTAAAGTTAACCCTGGCTGAGAGTACTGAGTATTGAGTATCACGTGCCCTCTTT
Source organism: Pipistrellus hanaki (assembly GCF_964339955.1). Classification (NCBI taxonomy): domain Eukaryota; kingdom Metazoa; phylum Chordata; class Mammalia; order Chiroptera; family Vespertilionidae; genus Pipistrellus; species Pipistrellus hanaki. The sequence continues at coordinate 5,738,907 of NC_140512.1, forward strand.
TTTAAAAAATATATTTTTATTGATTTCAGAGAGGAAGGGAGAGGGAGGGATTGAAACATCAATGATGAGAGGGAATCACTGATTGGCTGCCTCCTGCATGCCCCCAACTAGGGATCAAACCCACAACCCAGGCATATGCCCTTGACCGAATCGAACCTGGAACACTTCAGTCTGCACGCCGACGTTCTATCCACTGAGCCAAACTGGCTAGGGGCATCAAGTGCCCTCCTTTTTCTTTCTTTTTTTCTTTCTTTCTTTTTTTTTTTTTTAATATATTTTATTGGGTTTTTTTACAGAGAGGAAGAGAGAGGGATAGAGCGTTAGAAACATTGATGGGAGGGGAACATTGGTCAGCGGCTTCCTGCACACCTCCTACTGGGGATGTGCCTGAAATCAAGGTCCATGCCCTTGACCAGAATCAAACCTGGGACCCTTCAGTCTGCAGGCCGACGCTCTATCCACTGAGCCAAACAGGTCAGGGCTCAAGTGCCTTCTTAATAGCAGTGGACAATAACTGCTCCTGCATCTTATCCAGTCACCTCCTCCAGAACCACCTCTGGGACCAGACAACACACCATTTGGTTTTTTTCTACCTGAACTCCTTATTGCCAAACAACCATGAGCTCAGCTACCAAATTCGTCAGAATTATTCCACCCAGGTGGAGGCTGCAGTCACCCGCCCGGCCAACCTGCAGCTGCGGGCCTCCCACACCTACCTCTCTCCGGGCTCCTACGTTGACAGGGAGGATGTGGCTCTCGAGGGCCTGGGCCACCTCTCCTGATAGTTGGCGGAGAAGAAGCACGAGGGCGCTGAGTGTCTCTTAAAGTTGCAAAACAAGCGCGGTGGCCGCATTCTCTTCCAGGACATGCTGAAGCTGCCCCAGGACGAGTGGGAAAAACTCAGGACGCCATGGAGGCCGCCCTGGCCTTGGAACCAGATCCTATGGGAGCTGCAGGCCCCGGGTTCCACCTCACAGAGCTCAGCTCTGTAACTTCCGGGGGAACCACTTCCGGGGCAAGCAGGTGAAACTCATGAAGATGGGCAACAGCTGACTCCCCTCTGCAGGCTGCCGCCCCCAGGCTGGGCAGGGAGAGGATCTACTCCAAAGGCTCACCCCCGGACAGCTAGGAGCCTGTGAGCCCAGCGGCTTTTGGGGGACCCTCTGCATTCCCTCGTCTCTGCTTCCCCCTGAGCCTCTCCCTGAAACAACTAGCTACTCTTTTCACCACCCCGTCGCCTTCTCCCATGCCTTGGATCAAAGAATGCTGCACCCTTCCACTGTAAAATCTTTGTTTGGTTAATGCCTAAGCTAACCAGTCAGGGAAAGTTCGATCTTGTTCCAAAATGAAGTTGGGTAGCATAGTGCTTCATTGCCTGAAGGACGTAATTATCCACCAAATTCTGTCCCATAAGCTTTTTTTTTTTTCCCCTAATTTTTATTGCCTTTTTTTGTTGTTGTTACTCCTCACCTGAGGATATTTTCCCCATTGCTTTTTTTAGAGAGAGTGGAAGGGGAAGATGGAAAGGGAAAGAGAGAGGGGGAGGTGGGAGAGAGAGAAAAAGATATATTGGATGCATCCCATGCTGGCCCCAGGAATGTAGAAACGGCGCCATACCAACTGTGGCCTGGGATCGAGCCTACAGGCCAGGTACATGCTCTTGACCAGGAATTGAACCCACAATCCTTTGGAGTATGGACAAATATTCTAACCACTGAGCAACACTTGCCAGGGCAATCTTATGCTTTTAGAAACTGAAGCTGCCTGTATGAAGATGCTGTTTCACCTTTTGTGAAAAAGCAAGTTTTCCCAAAGCCCCGTGCCTTCTGCTGCCCTAGGAAAGTATGCCTTTCATTGGAACCAAAAGCCCAGCATGCTATGTTAAAAATGAATGCATTTCATTGAGTTTCGTGGTATTTTTATTCTGACGTTAAAGGGAGTGGAACCTGAAGAATCTTTGGCAGGAGATCTTTGTTTTAAAATGTTGTTCCAGGTCCAAGCTCAGTTTTCTTGACCCTCACCATTTGTTTCTCCAACTGGTGGTGTTGACAAGTCCACAATGCTAAACGGCCAATTCTTATTCCTTTCTGGGACCTCTTTATCTTCCCTGGGAATGGAGAGCTTTTTAAAAAAATACATATTTTTTTTATTTCAGAGAGAAAGGGGGAGGGGGAGGGAGAGACAGAAACATCAGTGACCGACCTCCTCCTGCACGCCCCACACTGGGGATCGAGCCTGCAATCCAGGCATGTGACCTGACCTGGAATCGAATTGTGACCTCCTGGCCCGTAGGTCAATGTTCAACCACTGAGCCATAGCCGGCCAGGCCGGGGAGCTTTTTAAAAATCTCTAAGCTTCTTCTAAGACTCTGAAGATGAAAGAGTCAGATGAGAAGAACCTGGCTCACCTTGCTTTTTATTTGTTCCATATACTTGACCAGAACATTTTAAATGCCCAATTTGCCATAAAAATTGGTCAACACCTGACCAAGTTTCTACTCGTTTCATAGGTGAATATATAAACGTGGAACTCAACCATAAGGTTGACAAGTGAGGATGGTTGAAGCCATAAACCAACTCACGATGCTAACAGATGTGACTCCTGCTCTTTCTTACAGTCTCTCACACCAGACAACATGGTTAAGCCTCAGTCCCTCTCTCACCCCCAACTGCACAACGTGGGCAGTATTGCACACCACTCTTGCCGTGACGGGATATGTGTGGCCTTTCTTTGAGTCCCTGGTTAAAAAAACAAACAAAAATCTTCCATGAAGTTTTGCTTTTTCTCTGTTCTGTGACCTAAGCCACAGGAAAAATAAAAACCCAAGCCGGACCCCATCCAGAACCCCCAACCAACTTCTCCACCTGAAGTGTTTATAAAGACCAACCAAAGTGCAACAGCTCCTCAGTTCTTTCACATGCATGTTTCATGTAAAACAGTTTTTTCTACTTTCAATACTTGAAATGTTTATATAATGGGCTGATTTCTAGACTTTTAAATCGGTGTCAGAAAACTCCATGGTGCTTGTCAATGGGTTTGGCATTTGCGACTCGGGCAGCTAGTGTGCAGAAGGGGCTTTCATGCTAGGTTGATTCAGCACCGTTTCCAGATGAATGCACACAGGGACACCTGACAATAGTGACAGGAAGCACCTGTATGTGGAACATCAGTTTAGCAGTGATGCTTAAAAAATGTCTAAAAGTGCCCCAGCCAGTTTGGCTGAGTGGCTAGTGTGTCGGCCTGTGGACTGAAGGGTCCCGGGTTCAATGCTGATCAAGGGCACATGCCCAGGTTGCGAGCTTGATCCCCAGTAGGGGGTGTGCAGGAGGCAAGAGTGGTGTGGAATACTGTGCAGTTGGGGGTGAGAGAGGGACTGAGGCTTAACCATGCTGTCTTTGGTGTGAGAGACTGTTAGAAAGAGCAGGAGTCACATCTGTTAGCATCATGAGTTGGTTTATGGCTTCAACCATCCTCACTTGTCAACCTTATGGTTGAGTTCCACGTTTATATATTCACCTATGAAACAAGTAGAAACTTGGATCAATGATTCTCAGCATTGATGTTTCTCTCTCTCTCCCTCTCCCTTCCTTTCTGAAATCAATAAAAAATATATTTAAAAATAAAGTAAAAATGTCTAAAAGAGCAGGATCCTCAATATAACACAATTATTAATTTAATAAATATTTATAGAAAACAGAGCAATTCAAGCTCCCTTACCCCTCACTCTCCCCGTGCCTACCACCTCCCCCCACCCCCACCCTCCCACCCTGACTGCAGATATAAGCCACCATACAGGTAGAGGCCAGAAACGATAATGTTTTCCTTTTAGGATTGGATGGGAACTTATCCCATCACCAGAACTTTCTTTGTAATAGATTCTTCTTTATTACTGGTTTCGGTAAGCATCTGAGTATAATTTCAATTCTTTTTTTATAAAACTTGCTTTAAAACAAACATAAAGCAATGACAAGGACTCGTTTTGAAATCAGTATGAAACCAGAGCACAGACTCTCCACTTACTGACTAACCACACCTTCAGGTTGGTCGTATGCCTCTGGGCAAATCCGAAATGTTTTATTTACAATTATGACATTTCCCCTCCTGTCAGAAGCCTGTTATCTTTACTGGAGCTTTATTTTCATCTCCATTAGTTAAAAAGCAAAGGAATTTGGCCCATAATGCAAAATATTTCAAGAAATAGAATCCACCGCTTGAAAACTCAAACCCACCACCACCGGTAGCACTTATAATTACATAATAACCAGATTCGGGTAACATGGCTCTGGCTGTTCGCAGAGGCCCCATGTGAAGTGGAGACACTGAGCTCAGTTATGCAGCTATTTTAGGTTTGGGTGCCTGGCTTGAATGATTGGGATAATGGTCCCAATTATTCTCCGCTCTTTGTGTGTGCAGATCCAGACTTACCTTGCGGGTTGGTGCAGACCATTCCTTGGGAAGACAGGAGTCCGGGTTCTGTGCTTAAATGGGTCAGTGAGTAAGCCTGTCACGTTGAACAGGTTGCATCCACGGTGTGTCTCAGTTTATCCATCTCATAAATGGGATGATAGAAATCTCACTTCATTAGAGTCAATGGTGATTACTGAACTTAAAAGCCCTTTCAGCAGCTTTAAGGAAAACGTCCGCTGAAAACAAAACAACGCGATAGGCCAGGTCTCCTAGAAAACAGAGCCCGCAGCGGGAATGAAGTCCAGGTGTTTGCATTGGGAGAGGAAGGCCAGGCTGATGAAAATGAGAGGGAAGAGGAGGAGGCGGAGAAGGATAACAAACAATGCAAAGTGATGCGTTAGTATGCTGGCCATCGCTTCAGAGTCCACAGAGGGAACACGGAGAGGAAATTTATTCACCTCGTTTCTACCATCGGTCACCCCCACACATCCAGCTTGCACCACCAGGCCCCTGTGGCACAGCCCATGCCCTGTGGAGTGGCATTCTACCAGACCTGGGACACGGTGGGAAGACCTGGAGGCGTGGGAAGATGACTGGTTGGCGTCAGGCTGTGGATGGGTGCTGGCCTCAAAGAGTGGCAGCCACAGCAGGGACTGACCAGAGCGAGCAGTGAGAGCCGGAGGCAAGCTGAGAGAAGCTGAGGAAGCTCGTGAGATGTGTCTAGGTTACCGAGAGCTACCAAATTGCCAATCAAATTGCCAAAACTCACTGGCTGAAATCTCGACTATTGACATTTTTTACTTTGAACAGTTGGAATACTTTGCTTGGATAAAAGGGACAAAATGCTGAGAACATGGCAGACTTTAAACCTTTCCAGAGGCCATCGTGTCAGCAATGGGAAATCACATGGGAGTGAGACCCTGCACTCGGAGTTAGGCCCAGGCCTTCCTGTAACTAGCAAATCGCTCCCATCAGCATGTGTATGTCACTACTGAGCCTGTCATGGCCCTGGGAAGTAAGACATGCGAAGTCCAGAGGCCCTGCCTCTCCATTGGAGAGCTCAAGGTCTAGTCGGGAAGCGAGGAAGCTGGGCTTCTTGTCTGTTGCTTTGTTCTGCATGCCCAGTGTCCATTCCTCCTCTTTCTAACAATGGTGTCCCACTTGCTGTTGGAGCACCAACTCTCCCCCTAGTCTCAGTCCCTGCAGTTCAGGTATGGCTGTCTCCACACACAGCTCCAGGGGCACATGCCCCAGGCCCAGCCAGCCAGAGCCATGTGATTTGTCCAGCTGTTATTCAGAGCCCAGCCAGTGTGGCTCAGTGGTTGAGCCAGGTCATGATTTGATTCCAGGTCAGGGTACATGCCCAGGCTGCGGGTTCCATCTCCTGTGGGGGACGTGCAGGAGGCAGATGATCAGTGATTCTCTCTCATCATTGGTGTTTCTCTCTCTTTCCCTTCCTCTCTGAAATAATTTTTTTTTAAAAGTCATTCAGAGCCAATATGAGCCAATGTCCTTCTTTTTCCTCTGGATTTGGCACCTGGCAGTCTACTTCCGGGACTGCAGGCAGCTGTGTGTCCTCACGGGGCAAGCATGCCGGAGTCACAGAGCCGGCACAGGGGTGGCAGGACTCAGAAATGGAGAGACACTGGGTCCCAGGAGTGCTGTTAGAGCCTCTGGATCCAGCTGAACTCCTTGGTTACCAGGCCAATAAAGTCCCCCTTTTTCCTGAATGTAGTTTGAGTTGCATTTTCTGTTACTTGCGGCTGAAAGAGTCTGAGTAGAGCTAGGAAGATAGATATGTAAGTAAGGGGAGAGAAAAACTAAATGCTCGGGAAGCTCTGGACGGACAGCATTGCTGCATAGATAACTCTTAAAGTGCCCCTCCAGACCTCCCCTGACCCCCGTGGCTCAGGCACACGTGGCTCGCGAGGGCCTGGTTTCTGGCGTCCAGGACTGTACGAGGGCGTAGACACACACACAGCCATTGCTGACTTGTGAAGGGCGTCCTTTTCTCTGCCTCCTCGGAGATTCCTTCGGATGATTAACACGGTGGGTCACAGTTTGGAAATGCGAACCCATAGCCAATTAATGGGAAAGGAGGTGCGCCTGCCAATTGATAATCACCGCACCACCTGAGACCCTTCCAAAACTTACCTCATGGCATTCCTGGGTCCTTAGGTAAATCCTGAGACTTCAGGCTTCGGAAAATGAATCACATATGTGCCTCTCTCCACGATGCGATCTGCATCGGTCTGCGTGAAGCACCATAGCTGTTCTGTGTAAACAGGAAAAGCATTTGAATACATGGGATGATGGGTATCGTAGGACGGATAATAAAAATCAGAGAAAATTCCAGGAGTTGTCTTTCTCACCGTGGACTGCATTCTCAGTTCTTTTCCCATAGTGCCTACAATTAGGTTATTATAAACTAGAGGCCCGGTGCACAAAATTTATGCACTCAGCGGGATTCCTCAGCCCAGCCGGAGCCCTCTCATAGTCTGAGAGCCCACAGGGGATGTCCAAGAGTGGGCCTAAGCTGGGAGTTGGACATCCTCCGTGCTGCCCTGGAGATGGTAGAGGCTCCTAGCTATAGGAATGTCTTTCACGACCTGCGTGGAGAGTTCCAATTCAGGGTTCGGGTTCTGGAGAAGAGCCGCACACAAATGAAGAGACTTGAGACTTGAAGAAATTCAACTTGGCAATACAGGGGGCCAGGCGGTAGTCCAACTCTAGTGGGAGAACTGCTCCTGCTCTGGCCCTGCCATCCCTTTATTGAGGCTTTGGGGAAAACATCTTAGGCAACATAAACAGAAATTTACATGTAGCCCTTAGGCAGGAAATAACAGAAACTTACATGGGACAAACAAGGTGGAGGCTGCTTCAGCTAACAATGTCTCAACTAAAGGGTGAGTGGTTAGAGCAATTAAGGTTGTTGACCAGCCTTCCTGGCTTCTTGTCAACATCTCTTTTTAGTGAAACTGATTTGTTTTCCAGCACCTAGCACCGCTGTTCTGCTCGCCAGCTGCCCCTGTGGGAACACACTGACCACTAGGGGGCAGCTCCTGCATTGAGCATCTGCCCTCTGGTGGTCAGTGAGCATCATAGCGACCAGTCATTCCGCTGTTCAGTAGACTTGCATATTAGCCTTTTATTATATAGGATGGGCCCAGAATGAATCCGGAAAATGACTTAGTTTCCTTCCGTCACAGGAGACTAAGGAGATTCCTTCAGATGATTAACATGGTGGGTCACAGTTTGGAAATGCGAACCCATAGCCAATTAATGGGAAAGGAGGTGCGCCTGCCAATTGATAATCACCGTACCACCTGAGACCCTTCCAAAACTTACACCACAGATCCTTCAGCCAGAGACAGGGCGAGGGTGGTCCTTTAACAAACTGGGGGTCATCTAGACCAGTGTTTCCCAAACTTCTCTCATGATGAGAATCACCTGGTGGAGTTGTTAAAATACAGATTCCTGAATCCCAACTAAGAAGTGCTAAACTAGAATTTTTGGGAACACATAGCTAAAATTGTATACTTAACTTAGTGCTCTGCCTTAGTATCTGGGAAAGATACTCCAAACAGAGGCAGGACAAAGCAAATTCTCTGAATGTGCTGTTAGCTAAATCCTTTGCCAGTATGGTGGAAGAACTGAAAGTATAGGAAGGTTTTGAAGAAAGTAGCATTTTAATTAAGCTTTGAAGACTGAAAAGAATGTTGGCAAGTGAAAAAAAGGGAATTAAAAATTTTCAGGAAACACTAAGTGTCAACATGAAGGCAGATTTTTATCAAATGAAATAGTCCAATGTGTTTGGTAGGTTAGACACTAGAGAGAAGTCTTAGGAGGAGCTGTTCAGATAGGAAGGGCCAAGCCATAGAGGCCTTTCTAGAGGACTTGTGGTTTTTGTCTGCCCACCGCCATACTGCCTTTAGACAACCGCTCCTCCTCTGCCGTTTGTGGTCCCAGTGGGGCTGTCACCACTGGGTCCAAGCACCCACGGCCAGGGGTGTGGGCACACAGGGCTCAGGAGCAGCTAACCAGAGCTAGAATTAATGACTAGCCCAGGGTGGACCTAAGATCCACACAGGGTCCATCAGGGCTTCCCTGGATTTATGGCAAGATATCAGAAGGAATGCCTCTTTCCTCTGAGGTTGGAAGAATACTGATTTTGGACATAGGCAGCCATCTTCCCCGTTATCTGGAAAGAGCCTGTCTGCAGAATGAAACAATGAGAACGAGGGACCTGGAGCCAGGAGAAGGCAAGAGAAAGGCAGAGGCCAGAGGGCATCGATAGAGCCCCGGGGTCCACCTATGTCTGAAGCTCCAGATCCATCCCTGGACTTCTCGGTCACATGAGTCATGATCTTCTTGAGCTAGTTTAAGCTAGGAGTCCTGACTAGGACAATGATGTATGTCATGCTAAGGAGTTTAGGCTTATTGATGGAGGACTGGATACCTCTAAAATACTTCTGATCTTAAGTGCTTGCAGAACAGATACTTATACCACAGGCAGAAAAGTCATGAAGAGATTAAGGAACCTTTCAGGGTTTGGGGGCCATACTCTACAGAACTTTCTCATTTATTCTGAGGGAGAGAAGTTAAGCCAATACCATAACTATAATAAAATGACATCGTCTGCTACTCAAGATCCACACTGAATGATCACTATGTGTGTACACCACGTGACTCCCAGTATTATTAGCAAAGTCTGGAGGATAGATGTCTCGCCCCACAGGGTGACAATATCTCACAAGGAACAGGTGACTCATAAGGTCAAGGAACAAGGACTAAAACAGCAATACTATAGCAAATGCGAAGCGTCTGGTTACCTTCCTGTTTGAAACCCAAGATGTTTGAAAGAAAAGAGGTGCTGAAATAGTGGCCGTTGGTAGTGAAACCTAAGATCCCGGGTGACCACCCCCTCACCATGTACCGGGGCAGGGATCACGCCTTTTGCTGCAAACAGCTTTGAACAGTCTGCTCACCTCCAGCCCTTCCTTCTCTCCTGGAGGAAGAAGAAAGCCCAGGCCTAGAGCATCAGGTTACCTGTGGCTTTGGCAGGTCCATATCCTAAGACGAAGCAAATAAATCGGAGCTGCTCAGGGCCAGGGAAACAGTCAAGTGAGCACTTGATCTCCCAGTGCCTCTGGGCAGGAGAACAGATGAGCCCGGCATGTGTGTCCTCCGAACTGGAAGGGTCTGCCTCTGGGACGACTCCTTACCATGCTGACTTAACAGAGCAACCGGGGACTGAGCGGGCGGCATTGCCAAGTCAAAACAGAAAGCCTCCCAGGCGCCCTTAGCCTCTGCCAGCCTCTACTTAGCCTCTGCCAGCTCCTCCTCCTGCTGCTCCTGCAGGACACAAAGCACAGGGAGAAGAAGGAGGCCAGCTGGTTGCAGCTCAGTGTAGGGGCCTGTGAGGACCATTAAGATTTAGCTCAGCTAGGTGGGGGTGAGGTGGATTCCTGTGTCCAGTAAACAAAAGACATGATATATAGAGCTGGGTACAGAGCAGGGTGCTCAGTGAGGGTCCTGGAGGGGAAATAGAAACGAATAGCAGTTTCTCTAGAGGAAGTTAGGACAGGCCTGGCTGGAAGAGGGAGCTTATAGTGTAGAAAGAGAGCGTTCCAAGGGCAGGTTGTAATGTTCCTTGAAAACAAGATTTAAAGGTGTTTGGATCTTAACCTGTAAATAACGAGGAGCCACTGGAAGATTTTGAGCAGGAGAACTGGTGGTGGGAGTGGGTTTTAGACAGGTGGTCTGCCACAGGTCAGTGAAGAACCCAGAGGAAATAGCCGGAAAACAAGGGGAGAGGATCAGCGAGACAGAGTCTCTACCTAAGGTGGATCTGGAGATGGAGCTAGTCGACTGTTCAGCCCTCAGGGACAATTGATAGTGTTTAGGCGGTCAGTGGACACACAAGTAGAAATGTCCAATGGTAGTACTCAGGAGAAAAATACAAACTATATAAATTGATACAAGTAGACAAAGTTTTCCACATTGATTAAAAAATTTGTACAGCTAGTTTGATGTATGTATAGATAATAGATAGATGATAGATAGATAGATAGATAGATAGATATGGATGGACAAACAGAGATACATATGTTTGTCATTTGTCATTTGTGCTTCTTATTCTCTCTCTCTCCACCACTATTCCCTCCCCCCCCCCCCCCCCCCGCTTTTCCTCTTTTCTCTAGAGTCTAGCACCTTACCTCATTGAGATAAGTTCTGACACTAAGTTTTTCAAATAATGACCAGGTGCCATTCTAGCAACCGAAAAGACGCCAACATTGCCTTATTTCAAAGATGTGAGAATACTAAAGACAGAAATACCTGTTGAAACCATTCATTCATTCATTCATTCATTCATTCGACAAACACTGGCTGAGTGCTAGCATGATGCTTGGTGCTGGAGAAGCAGCAGGGACTAGGACGGTCTTCATCCAGTCACTCAGCAAATGCTTGAACACATTCTACGGCCACAGCTCGGCGCCAAGAGCTGTGTGCATGGTGGTTCCTGACTTCAAAGGATCACAGCCTCGCAAGAAAGAAAATAAACCCCGACTGGCAATATCAATATACATGAAGTCATCGCCTCGCAGGGAGTACATTCACGACTCCAGCCTCAAATAAAGTGCTCCACTCCGCACACCCGGGGGGGACAGCGGTCTGGGGCGGAAATGAAACCTTTCTAACTGTCCAGAGCACGCGGAATTAACAAGTGCTCTTGTAAAAGCAAATGCCAGCCGCCGCGCTGCCCATTGGCCAGCCGCCGCCTCCGAGGCATTTACGTTTATTTATTTATTTGTTTATTTATTGGCTAGATTTATCACATTCGCAGGCTGTGCCATTTGGCCTCGGGGTCAAATAAATCTCTCTTAAAACTCTAACAATCTTTCTGAAGCCGTGCGCCCGCCCCTGCATGCCCCCGACAGACGTTTCCAAAGGCTTTGCAAGCACAGAATTAAATCCATTTTACAAATAAACACGCTGGGGATGGCAGAGTTTAAATGCACCACAGAAGAAAAATAAATACATTCCAGGAAGAACCCGGAGGTCGGATGAAAGAATTCTACAGTCCCCTTCTGAGTCCTCAGAAAGCCTCAGAAGTAACAGAAAGGTAGACGTGGAATGCTGCCCTCCGCCTCCTGGCACAGGCCCCTCCACAGAAGGCATCTGCTCCATGAGGACTGGTCCTGAGATGCAGGAAGACAGCCAAGGACCACAGCAACATGCGTAATGGAATGGACTAGAAATACAGTTTTTAAGAAAGCTGACCTTGTCATTTGCAAATTCAGCCAAAGCAGATTCCCTCCTCTCCCGAGGCCCGGGGCTGTCTCTGGGAGAAGTTAAACGTGTGGAAAGCAGAGCTGACTCTTCGGGACTCAGACTTAGGATAGTATTTTATGAACAGAACTACCGGTAACCTTGTGTTATTTTAATCTCTTCATTCATTCATCCAGCATTTATCCAGCACTACATAGCCAATGCAGGGTTCGTGGCCATGAAATTTCCTGGTTTTAAGGAATATTTGTGCAAATTAAAAATTACTGGATAACAAATCCTATGAAGTTTGCTATCGTAGCCCGAGGAGCTTAATGTTAGCAGGTGGCTGTCTCAGTGTCATATTGCCTCAGCCTAGCATTTTCTCTCTCTTTGGTTTTTTCCTGTGCCTTCTGGAAATGGCAAGATATATTTATTCTACTGGTAGAGGCCTGGTGCATGAAATTCATGTACTCATGGGGGTGGGGGCGCATCCCTCAGCCTGGCCTGTGCCCTCTCAGAGTCTGGGAGCCCTTGGGGGATGTCTCAGTTGGCGGTCAGACATCCTTGATGCTACCATGGAGGCAGGGCAGGCTCCCACCACCGCCGCTGCATTGCCAGCTGGGAGCCCAGTTCAAGACTTCTGGCTGAGCAGCACTCCCCTTGTGGGAGCTCACTGACCACCAAGAGGCAGCTCCTGCATTGAGCATCTGCCCCCTGGTGGTCTGTGCACATCATAGCAACCAGTTGTTCCCTGTTTGGTCAATTTACATATGAGCCTTTTATTATATAGGATAAAACAAGTTTCTTTTTTACTCTCTTTTTCAAAGGCAATGACTTATTTTGGCTAAATTGGCTTACTTAGAAAGACATTGTGATATTTGATATTTAAGACATTTTATATTTTTTGTTCTGATTATTATTTCCTTCAACCATGATTTTGGAGCCCCAACTGCATTAGATCAAGGAACTCCTACTCTACAATTTCTATTACTACATTAATCAATAAAGATCAGAAACCACTCCTTAAATATCTTTGATTCTCTGCCCACCCATCCCTAAAGCCAGGAATGGTTATTATTAGTTCAATAAAAATTTAATAGTTTAGACAAATTGTTGCAAGATCCTGTTATCTCATAACTCTCTTCCCTTCCAAAATCAAATCTAATGAAAATGTGACAAAATTTCTATGCAATTGTCATTATAAGGGTAACTCTACTTCATTACTCATTTATATTGTAAATTTATTTTTTAAATTAAAATAAAAAGTTTTGACAAAGGTTGCGTGTTCTTGGACTAGCCAGCTGGACTCTGAATTGTAATTTCCTCACCCGCACTGGCCTCACAAAATGGTTTTGAGGCTCCAATGAGATAATGTACCCAAAGGTAATCATAAACTATCATGGGCAATTGACTAGGTCCAATGAGGCTGATACATGTTTTGGATAAATAAGAAGTTTAAACTTACTATTCAGGGTTAGTATTTCCCTATTTTTCCCCAAACAAAAACTATTAGCATTGGAATTACATTATTTGTTTAATAAATCTTAGGTACTATTCAGCTACATTTCGGGTTAACTAAGTTTTGAAGGACTTAACAATTATATTGTTATTTCTATGAAATTACCCAATCTGTAGTCTAAACAACTGACTTAAAAAATGAATGTTTAGGGCATGACCCATTTACAAGTCAGGGCTGTGCAGCAAATAGGATTCTGAAGCTGCTTTAAACACACACACACACACACACACATAAATAAATAAATAAATACCCCTAAGGGAATAAAATGGCGCCATCTGCCAAAGGAGAAAACCACATACTTCACAGACATACCAAATTGTAACCGTGATTTAACCATTTTGCAGGTTTGGGGATAACAAACTGCAGACTTTTGCTCTCTGATCCTCACACAGAGTCCTGTTCATCAGAATGGCAAGCTCCCCGTGGGTGAGGGTGGGGATTGGGATCACCAGAGCAGCCACCAGGGGCAGATCCAACCCCAAGACGTGAATATTTAGCTGGGAAATGAGCTTTCTCCAAAAGCACTTGAAGTCCTCTCTCCAAGGAAAACCTAGACAAGAATTGCTGAGTTTTGTAAAGCTTGGGGAAGCCCACATTTAATGGGACCATCTTGTCTCCCAGATCGGACAGTCCTGTTCACTGCCCGCCTCCAGCGACCTTGCAGATGCATCCCTCACCACCCACCCTGCAAAGCTTTGGTCGTTCCCTGGTAAATGCCCGCCGATCCCTGGACACACTGAGCCTTGCAACACCTGCTTTTGGGCAAGCTCTTCCTGAGTCCTGGCATGCCCCCTCCCCTTCCCATCCATACTGCCTCCTCTTTGTCTTTCAAGGTCCAAGTTCGCCTCCTCTATAAAGCCTTCCCCACATCTTTCGGAGGCGATGGCTTCTTTCTTGGGACCACTGACCACTCGTGCGAGCATTCTCTTCTGTTTGCATGTCTACAGACTCTACGACTTGGGGGGCAGAAATCTTGCCCTAATGATTCCTTATCTCCAGCTCTCTGCATAGTGCCTGGGACATAGCCGCCCTCCAGGATAATAGCAAACACTTAAGTAATGTGCCCCAGGTACTCCTTGAAATGCTTTTTTTTTTTTTTTAATGCTTTCTCTCTGTGTGTGTGTGTGTGTGTGTGTGTGTTTTATAGATTTTTTACACAGAGGTAGAGAGAGGGATAGAGAGATAGAAACATCAATGAGAGAGAATCATTGATCAGCTGCCCCTTGCACACTCCCTACTGTGGATGTGCCCGTAACCAAGGTACATGTCCTTGACCGGAATTGAACCTGGGACCTTTCAGTCTGCAGGCTTACGCTCTATCCACTGAGCCAAACTGGTTCGGCTTGAAATGCTTCAATATATATTAACTAAGTTACTACTCATAAGCATCCTATGACTGTGACCGCTACGTTGCATTATCCCCCAGTTTACAGATGGGGAAACTGAGGCTCAGAAAGGGTAAGTAACTTGCTCGAGGTCACACACCTATAAAGGGCACGGCTAAGATTTGAACACAAGCGAGCACGTCCCAAGGTCCATGCTCTTTTTTCTCTATGCTATTCTCACTCACGATCGTTTTACAGAAAACAGAAAGCGGAGGTCGGGAAGCGGCCTGAAATCTGTCCGGACTGTTTTCCTTCGGGCAGAAGACCGCAGTCAGAGGCCGCGGGCATTTCCTTGGGCTCAGCCTGTCTCCAGAAGTGCTTCAGACGGAAGGGGCAGGAACATTCTCATTTTGTGGTTAATTGGATTAGTGCCTCCCTCTCGGACATAATGAAATTCAAAGCCATTTCATGAGTCCTCGTGGGACTCTCTTTAAAAATCCGCCCTCTGCTGTATTAGATTAGCCCCACCGAGATGCCCTGTATCAAATAAGGTCAGGCTCTCTCGGGTTCTTCCTTTGTTGCCGCTCTCAACACCAGGGCACAGGGAGGTCACTGTGCTCAGTCTTCCATTTCCTCCCCTAAGACCCCAAAGGCTATCAGAGTAGCCCCTAAACACCACAGCCATACTACCCTCTGTCCACCACCTGCTCTCAGTGGCGAGGACTGGGTGCTTCTGGATGTCATTGAAACCATCACCTCACCATCAGGGTGACAGAGGTGGCCTGTTTTCAAGAAAATGGCCTTTGTCCCTGGCCAGCACCGCTCCATCCATATACACAGCCTTTGGAAAGCTTTGGCTGTGCCCCAAAAGGCACCATGGGGTCCCCTTTATCGAGTGTGCAACTCAGGATAGAAAGTCAAAGCTTCCTTCCTCCGATTGACTTGGCCACACGTCCTCAGGCTGGTCAGAGCATCAAGGAGGGGCACTTCATGACTGCACATTGGCCTTTCCAAATAATAACCCTAATGACAGCTACTGCTGATGGAATGCTTACTGTACGCGCCTGGCGCTGTGCTGCGCACTGCCCACCCAGGGAGGGCATATTGAAGGTTGACTCTCAGGTAGCTCAGTAACGATGTGGGCTCCAGGACCAGACTGTGTGGCTTTGAACCTAGCTTTACCACCACCACTTGCTGTGTGACACTGTCTAAGTTACTTAACTTCTCTGCCACGGTTTTCTCATGTGGAAAATGGGTTTAATAAAGGTGCCCAACTCCTACGATGGGTATGAAGGTTGCATGTGTTGATATATGTGAAGCTCTTGATGCCTGGCACTTGGTAAACTTCATAGAATTGTTTGTGTTTGTCTTTGTTTCTCCCCAACATCTATTTCTCCCTCAGAATGCCCCAGTTAAAGGAACGGCCCAGCCTCAGCCATTCACCCTGATTAGCCCGGGCTAATGTTCCTCAGCTTATTTTTCATGAACTAAGTTCACAAAATGGGTTTTCTATCACAACAAAACATATGTAAAAATACATATAACATGTAAACAAAAGTCTCATGAAACATTATTTACCGTTAGCACATGTGACATACTCTAGGATCCTCTCTTCACTGCTGTTCTATTTTGTGGTTTTCAAGATAGCCGCAGTCCACTAAGTTTATTTTATCACTTGCCAATAGGTTGCTATCGACAGTCTGAAAAAAAGCACGGATCTAAGGTGACCGTAATTCACTAAATTTTAACATCTCCCCTATGAGGTGGGCACTGTCATAAAATCCACATGACGAATTAGGAGACTTAGGTTACACAGCTTTCCAGCAAGTCACACAGGAACTCAATGACTGTTCCTGGTTCAGAGGCAGGCACTGGCCTACATTAGCCCAACTGAAGTGGAAATGAATGAGCCATGTGGACACTGACATCCATGCTATAAACATGAATGGAGTGGGTCTGGGGAAGCTGCCACTGTGGATGGCAGAACAGGGTTTGAAAAGGCTTCGTCCTGGATGATGGTTTGACCCGGAAGCCACTCCTCTCTCAAGCTAGTGAATTCCCTGTCTTGGCCAGGTTGGGTTGGGTTTTCTGTTACTTGTAGACAAAAGTATCTGCATCTCTTAACTAATATATTGCCTTGTGGTACCCCAATAACAAGTACACGAGCTAATTAATATCATCACCATTTTGTAGAAAATGAAGCTCTGAAAATTACCTGAGGAATCCTATCTCCTAAAAGGTGGAGCCAAGATTCAAACCAAGGTCTCTTTGAACTTGAAGACACTATATCAAACAGCCCACAGTAGATAGTGCACTAAATTATTATAAAGGAGGTTGACATAGGCTGTCATTCTCCAAAGAAAAGCCAGCATTATCCTCGGTACACACCCCCAAGCACACTATCTGCACTCTCTCAAACGCTCTAACCCTTTACACTTCCTCTGACACTTATTGGTATTCACATTTATGACTCAGGTTCTGTTCCGGACTCTAAGCTCTTAGAGGACAGGGACCATGGGATGCTGCGTTCCAGCTCCGTACCTTGCACATTGAAGGCACAAAAGAAATGCACGAGGAGCTGACTGTCCTGGAATACCTCTTTGTCCCATTTAGAAGTAACATGGAAGGGGAGAAAATGCTGAAGCATTTAGTGGCTAGATTCATAAAAAGTTCACCCAACATGGTTCATCTGGGTTGTGGACTGGTGCTCTTCACTGCTGCTTGTATCAGGCAGGCAAACAGGCAAGGCAAGATGGGTGGGATCACTTTAAATACAGATAAAATACTGGCACTGCCTGTGCTGCAGGGATCAGACTGGCTAAATCTGGCCCCTTTGAGTTTTCAAGTCTGATCTAATCTTCATTCTGAAAGCCAAACTCAAATCCTACTTTGGACGGGGGCCTGGCTCTGAGTTCATTTGAAATCCCAGCACCGATGGCTTTGCCAGTATTTTTGTGTGTGTGTTCCCTGGGTAACTTCGGGAGAGCCACTGCGTTTGAGAAGCAAGCAGAGTGGCCCGTGGTGTTCAGCACTTACAGTCCCCGGTGGCTTCCTTGCCTGCCAGATTCGGTGCCATTTCTTAGCAGGCATAGGAGGTATTGCACAAGATGTTTTCAGTCTTAACTTATAACATTGGCCAGCTGGCCTCGTCACCGTTGCCTCCGACATGCCCTACACTGTCCTGTTCCCGGCCCTGTCTGGGTCATGCTCCTGCTGGAGTCTCTGCTCTCATGCCTTTGCAGTCACTCCCCCTGTTGTGATCACATCCATTCTGGAATCTCCAGCTCCAAGACCATCTCTGTCTCAATGCCTTTACCCCTCCCAGAGGGATTCTCTCCCCATTCTGAACCCTCAGAGCAGCCTGCTTAAGCCTCCTTTAGAATATATTATTACAAATATTTGGGGAATAATTAAAATGATGAAAATGTAATGTTAATTACTATTATCACTAACATTTACTGAGGTCTCCAAGTGTCAGGTGTTGTGCTACCTGCTGTATATGTGTTAACGCATTTAACCCTCACTTTATCCTAAGCAGGAGTAAAAATGGAGCTAATAGGAACCTACCTTATTAGGTTATTATGGGGACCGAATAAAGAATACGTGAAAAGCTCTTACAACTGTGTTCCTGGGGAGCCCGGCACCTGGTAAGTGCTACATGGTGGTTAGCGCCATAAGCATTACCATTATCAGATCCATGTTACTGACAAGGAAGCTGGGCCTTAAAATAGCTTGCATATAGCTGCACCACCAGCAAAACATGTGCTAACCGATACAGCATTTCACTACAAGTCCCTGTGGGGCTGACATTAGATGGACACATCTTTATACCCATTCCGTCTTCAGCACAGAGCCTGACCCAGAGGCAGCCTATAAGTATCCGATGAAATGAATGAATACATCTGAAACCATCAAGAACTTCACAGTCCTGCCGAAACCGGTTTGGCTCAGTGGATAGAGCATCGACCTGTGGACTGAAAGGTCCCAGGTTCGATTCCAGTCAAGGGCATGTACCTTGGTTGCGGGCACATCCCCAGTGGGGGGTGTGCAAGAGGCAGCTGGTCGATGTTTCTCTCTCATCGATGTTTCTAACTCTCTATTCCTCTCAATTCCTCTCTGTGTAAAATCAATAAAATATATATATTAAAATTTTTTTTAAAATTAAAAAAAAAAGAACTTCACAGTCTTGCAGGTGGTTTCCACTGCTGGCCATTGAATAAGTTATTTTCCTGGTGAGGCAAAAATTTACACGCCTGGTATATAGGCCTTTCTAAATATAAACTTGTTTCCTATTCTTTAAGTTAGGGGTGTCGAACTCAATCAGAGAAGGGGCCAAAATCTAAAATCCAGCCTAAATTGCGGGCCGAATGGTTTACTGAACAGTCATAAACTGACAATGTCATAAACTGACAGCGGAGTGCAGTGATGACAGCGCGGTGCGGGCCACATTGCAAGGCCTGGCGGGCTGGATTTGGCCCGCGGGCCTTGTGTTTGACATATGTGCTTTAAGCCTTTCCAAAGAAGCACTTTCCTTCAGCTATTAAAACGCCGCCTTACAAGGCAGGATGTACACAAATCCAGCCATTCTCACAGTTGTAATGTGAGCAAAGCATGCTGTCAAATGGCCCCAGCCCAATGCCAAAGCCATCTTGCCCAGACTCAGGCGACAGGTTGTTGACCGCATTCTCCACGCCCAGGCTTCTCTCCCATTGCCCGTAGCTTTGTAGTTTCAGTCCGGGCTGCTCAGGTTTGTTTATGTTGCCATAAATTTAGGGACACGCTTTGTACATGTCCTGGGTCCATTCCACCCGGGATGACAGAGTAAGGGAAACGTGGTTTCCCATGACCCTCTCGAATGTCCCGGTACGAAATCACCTCAAGGAGCGTGCCTCCCGTACCTGAAAGGGAGCCTGGCCACCTGCAAGTGACCGCCGGCACCAGCAAGCTGCCCTGAGCCGGGGGATCACTTTCACTGGGGCATGCGCTGAAGGCTGTCACCCCAGGTGACAGGGTGCATCTCAGCTAACCGTGGAAATCACTTCCACGTGTCTCCTGGTCTCTCCCACTGCTCCATTTGACCACAATATTTCAATTTGTTTCACCAACATTTGCGAAGTGACCTATGACTTCATCCCAAGTCCCAGCTAGCCCACCTGTGCAGAGCCCACAACCCGAGACCCCAAGTCAACCACAATTGCTGAATCTTGAATAGCCACGGTACCACCCATCCTGACTTTCCCCCCCCCCCCCCGCACCCCCTGCTTTGTGGAAACCAGGCCAGATCCAGGGATTTTGCCACACGAGGCATACTGCGAAGACTGAGCTGCCCCCCAGTGAGGAGAGGCCAGAGGTTAACATCTCAGGCTGAAAAGGAGCCCCGACCTACTTACAGAGCCCTGTATTTTGTTCAATATGGTGATTATAAATACAAGCAACAGGCATACAACACACATTCACTCCCACCTAATAACAAGGAAACTGTGCACTTTGCATATCTCCTTTCATTGGTGTCTCGTCATCTTTGCAACAATCTGATGGCCCTGTTGTCATAAGCTCCACTTTGTAGAGAAGACCGCTGAGCCTCTGACGTTTAAGAGTTATGTGTCTAAGGTTTTCAGCCAGTTGATGGCAAGGTCAAGACTCTAATGACAGTGATGTGAGTGACTATTTTGTCTGAGGGGAATAGGGCAGCTCTGGCAGTAGACCTCAACACGAGATACTTGAGAATCACCCAGAGATCTTTTAAAAATAACACTGCCTGGGCCCACCCCAGGCTGACTGCATCTGAACGATAGGAGAACAGGGCTAGTCCACCTGTGCAGAGCCCAGCTATGGTTGTTGTATTACTCATGGTTCTCCAGAGAAACCAAACCAATAAGACTTATATATATAAAAACAGAGATTTATTTCAAGGAACTTGTTCGCGTGATTATGGAGGCTGGCAGGGTGGGCCAGCAGGCTGGAGAGCCAGGAGAGGCCAATGTCGCAGTTGAAGTTCAAAGACTACATGCCGACTGAATCCCCTCTTCCTCACTATTCAGGCCTTCACCTGATTTAACGAGGCCCATTCACATTATGGAGAGCAATCTGCTTTAGCAATTTAAATGTCAAATTCATCCAGAAACACCTTCACAGAAACATGCAGAATAATGTTCAGCCAAGTATTTGGGCACTATTGGCATGTAGCCTAGGCAAGTTGGCACATAAAATTAACCATCACAGGTCATTTTAAAGCCTCACAGTTGCTTCTACCAGTAGCCAGGATGGATAATTACTAATCTGTCACACACTCACAAATACCTACCATCTCTTCAAATCCAGAAACTGCCAAGCCATTAACAAATTGCCCAGAGACAGATGAGATACTTGTCTAAACTAGGTACTGCGTCTTTTAGGGGAAGTAGCAGAGCAGTTTCTGTAGGTACAGATGCTGGTGTAGCCAAGAGGCACATTCACAGGTTTTCCAGAAAGTAGGTGGAGCAATCACATTTTGGCCTCAGGTTCCAAATGGCTTCCAGCGAATGGCAAATATTTATTCTATTTATCCTCTTCCCAAGCCCTCTCAACGCAGAACTCCCTATCTTAAAGGGAAGGGATAATTTTTAAAACTTGGGAAAAGGTAGAATAAAATGGTTCAGTAACCAGACGGATGGCTTGACAAGCAGTACTGGAGGCTTGTGTTGAGAGACAATAAATCTCGCCAATATGGCAGGAAAACTGGTAGCCAGAGCTGACAAAGCATTTTCTATGTGAGTAAACTCAGAAAAGCTGATAATACATTTGTAAATTTTAGAAGACCTTCCCCCTCTGCGTGTTGACTGAGAGGATCTGAAAAGACAAAACATTATGCAGCTGAGGCATCAGGAGGCAGCATGCTTTAACTATCAAAGCTTTGGCATTTTTTGTGGTGTGTTGTTTTGAAATTTATTTGGAAGCATTTAATAATGTGTTTCATTAACAAACTCAGGAATAGGTGAGTGCTTACCTGTTTGCTAGAGGATGGGATTACAGGACGAGGTCCCCTGGGAATATATGAATGCCTCCTGGGAACCTGAGCCTGCATTCTAAAAGCCACACTCCTCCCAGCTGGCCCCCAGGAATGCAGTGCTGCCACTAAGTCCAGGGTCAGGGGTAACTGCTGAGTGGGCAGAGGTGATCTTTGAGCCCTTGCCTTCCTGCAGATTTCCTTCTCTTCCAATCCCTGCTCCTGGTCTAGTCTTCTTTTTGCTTACTTCGGTTTTCATCAAAGCTGATCTTGGTTGGACTGTCTCAAGAGGCTACTGTTAGCTGCTGGTTGATCAGTTTCCTCTGCCAATAATAATGGTTTTCTTGCTCATCCTCTCAGATCACCCTAATCTTATCTGGAGTTTCTGTTGTCCCATCTCAACTGAGCCAGAATAATAAGGTCAATTATTATTATTATTATTATTATTATTATTATTAATCCAATACTTATTCGTTCAAAGTCACAGGTAAAGAGCAGAGCCCCTTAAACCCAGGTTAGTGTACGCAAACTCAGTTGTACTCTCTATCTCCCTTACACACACACACATACACACACACACACAGTAATGACTTCCGTAAAGTCCTCAACACCATAAATATTATTGAGAAAAAGGAAAGTAGGTGCTACCCTACGTCACAGGTGACAACTTGCCCGAGTAACCCAGGTTGAAACATCACCTAGGAATTGTAGAGCTGGAAGGTTCTCTTTGGAGCTTGAATTTTGAGGTTGGGTTTAAGAGATATCATTGCTGCCCATCTGAAATAAGGCTCCTAAATACTTTGTGGTAGTTTGTGCTTCAAAGTACTAAGGCTCAGAGTTACCACCGAGGAGCCACTGTGTGAGGTCCATGCATTTGATGGAGTTCAAGGATAGAAAATGCCATTGTCTCCATTTCACATGTGCTGCCTTATGTCGGGGTCCAAACTTCAGCTCTGCAGTGAACTGGATGACATTAGCCAAGACTAACAATGATACTGCCCATGTGAAATTGTGTGCTAATGCATCATGCCATTTTGCACACAAATCCAGGATAAGGTTAACATAATATTCTTTTCTTTAAGTCTACAAAAGAAAGCACTTTCAATACAAAAACTTCAAGTGGCATAACATTTTACACTTCTCAGAATGCTCTCGCCTCATTTGATACAAGCTGAGCACTGTTAGCTCTATTTTACAGATAAGAATGTCAGTGGTTGGAAAGCATCAGCTGAGCTATGCAGTCATATAGCCTGTCAATATTCCTGGACTAGAATTCAGAACAAGTGTTGCCAAATCTACTCAGATAAACCATTAAATGAGTTTTATTCACTCGTATTGTTTTGTTAGAGTATCCTGATTAACCAACTAAATTATTTGAAACTCAGATGTTTTCTAAAGAGAACAGTTGCCTACAGTAGGTAGGGTCACTCAGCTGACTTAGCCAATAAAGGGGCCCGAGCTGCAGAAATGAAAAAGAAAACATACTCATTCACATTTTTTGGATATTCCTCCTCACTGAGAGCCTCATGACCAGGAGTGCTCTGAACCCTATCAGCTGGCCCAATGCCAGCTAGAGCCCAGGATCAGGAGGGCTCTGTTGGCAATGGCAACTCCAGAATTCTATATAGAAGGAGCTTTATTAGGGATGGCCTCCAGTTAAAAGGTGTTTGTGTTGTAGATGCAGGTTTTCCTTCAATTTTATGTTACATATTTTAATTTTTTTTTCTAAAGCAGCTTTCAATTGCCTTTGCATAAAATTGAGAAAACTTCCATTGTACATATAACAGAGGACATTAGAAAGGACACTAATGATAGTGGTGATCATTGCAATGTATAATAAGTGTAGCAAGGTGACTAATTCAACCCCGTATGCCTGGGACTCTCCCAGCTTTAAAAGTGAAAGCCCCATGTCCCAGGGTTTCCCCTCAACCCATCCCAGGCCAATTGAGTCCATTGGTCATGCTAAGTAATAGAATCATTATTATTATAAGAAATGGCTAGAGAGGAATCTGATCGGATCAGTGTTGCCACTGACCACCTGAAGTAGGTTATGCATTGCCAAGGTGTTGGCATGCAATAAAGCTGGTCCTTAAAGTTGCTTACCATCTCTAATAACCAGGTTCCTTGTCCCCATCCCTCTGGTATCAATCTGCTCAGGTGACCCCCAAGCATTACCCCTAACCGACTGCAAGGCACACTTGGGTCTGGTTTTCTCTCAGTAACATCCGGTCCCCTCAGAGTAACAGAAACTTTTAGTACAGTCCAGGCCATTTCTACTCTGGGTTCTTGATTCTTCTCTGGGGTTCTGTCCTCTCAGATCACCCTAATCTTATCTGGAGTTTCTGTTGTCCCCAAAAGAGTGAGGGAGGCAGTAAACACTGCCTGTGCTAGGAAGAGGAAAGCAGTGTGGGCTGGGAGCTCTGAAGGGGGTGAGACTGAAGACATAGCTAAAGTAGGGAAAGAGCTGAAACCGGTTTGGCTCAGTGGATAGAGCATCAGTCAGCCTGCGGACTGAAAGGTCCCTGGTTCGATTCCGGTCAAAGGCATGTACCTTGGTTGCAGGCATGTCCCCAGTAGGGGGCGTGCAAGAGGCAGCTGATCGAGTTTCTCTCTCATAGATGTTTCTAACTCTCTATCCCTCTCTCTTCCTCTCTATGAAAAATCAATAAAATATATTTTAAAATTTTTAAAAATAGTAGGGGAGGAGTCATATGAACACAAGCACACACCAAGAAGGGAGGGTGGCATTTTAAGGGGGAAGGCACATGAGCAAAAGGCAATAATGAGCAAAATATGTAGCATGAGGGCTGGGAGACAAAGGGTCCTCAAGGAGAGTGAGGGAGGTGGGGACCGAGCCTCTGGCAGTGGAGAAGCAAGATCTATATCCTTTATTGATAGACTGGTAGTTCTCTGCCAGGAGAAGTTTTGCCCCCCAGGGAATAACATTTGAAAATGTCTGGAGACAACTTTTATTACCACAACTGAGAGTGGGTAGAGGCCAGACATGCTGTCAGACACCCTACAATGCCCAGGATAGCTCCCACAACTAGAATTATCCAGCCCCAATATCAAGCATGCCAAGGCTGAGGAAGTTTGCAGTAGGCAAAGGAGAGACACTGGAGGGAGGTTTCTGAGCAGAGAAGTGGCAAAGAATGTTGGTGCTGATAGCCTCAGGAAGTCAGCCAGCGGAAGACTCGTTTTATGCAACAAAGAGATTCCTAAAAAGCTTCTTGGCAATCAACATTTTAGAAATTAAAGCCTTCTTTAAATGTCCTGGGGCCCTACTACATAAATCCAGAGGTGAATACTCTTACAGAGTGAAGAATCTTTTCTCAATGCAAGCACCATTCCTACCTAGAATCTACTCCAATAAATACAAATAGCTGTGCTTTCGAGTCTTTTAATGTGGGGTACACCTGATTTTCTCTTCCAGACGCAGGAGGGCCATGCCGCTCTCCTCCCCACCCACCCCCGCCCCAGGAGTGGAAGAAGCCAGATTCTCTGACTCCCACCCACTGTCTGACCCCAGGGCAGCTCCATATTAGGTCACTGATTGGTTCCAGGAACATGGTCTCTTTTTCTCCATGATTCATTGACTCTTAAATGCAACTATTTCTTCACCCTGTCACTGTGGGACACTTAATCCCAAATTATATTGAAATCAAGAGATATTTTCCTTGCCTTTACGTTGGGAACAGAATATAATTCCTTTGAAAACTTCAAAAGTTAATTTTTTTTTTTTTTTGGGGGGGGGGGTTCTTGGTGACGGCTCTCAAGTCTTCAAACAATAAAATAAAGGATTTCATTTTCCTCTGGGTAAAGCTTGTTTTTACCCGGTCTTGGGTTTCTTTCCTTTCCTTAAAAACCCTCAACACATCGACGTACACTAAATATTTATGAATGTAATTTATGAGCCCTGGTTGTTTACTCCTTTCCAAAACTAAAAAGCATGTCTGTGTGTGGCCTGAAAAATCCCAACTATGACAAAACCAAGACCGAGAAATGAGCAGCTACTTCACATTTAAAGGGGAGAAGGGGTGTATAAAATAGGTCAAATTTCGAAAACTCCAGAAATTATTCATTCAACATAGCATCCTCACTGCACCAAGGAAAATAAACAGTCTTCTCCAAGGGCCTACGCCGTTTGTCCTGGCTCAGATGGTCATCGGTAAACATTTACTGAGAGCGTCAGGAAGCAAAACAGGCCAGGCATCTGAACGTTGGAGGACGGTCACTTGCTCGGCAGATGGGGCTAAAGGTGCCGCCTGCCTTGACCTGTCCCCCAAAACCCTTCCCAGCTGCCTGCCTTGAACTCTGACTGTGCAGAGAGCAAAATCAGCAAATCTCTAATGAGTTCCTGATCCGGCTCCAATCCCTCGCTTCCTTGCACACATTGCTTCGGAGAATCAAAACCCAACATCTGGAATTTGACTTTTCACTGTCACAGGATGTCTCCAATGCTGGCTGTTGTTTCTAAAGTTACAAAATTTCTCCGAAGGAGTTGTTTTTTTTTTTTTCTCTCCCTCCTTCTCACTTCAAAAAGAAAGTGAGAAAGATTGCAGAGGAAATGCCTATGATATTAAAAAGTCATAAGTACTCATCCGTGATAACAACAAAAAAGCAATGGCCTTGGACGTACATAGGGTCTGATGGCTCATGGGAAGTTGTGGGAACGGGGCCTGGTGGGACCAGCCATAAGCGAACAGAAACGAAGCATGTGAGGAAAAGGGGCAAATGCCTTGTGATGTGCAAACATTGTGTTGATGATTTAAAGGTCTCGGGGAGGAATTAAAGAACTGGTGGCTCAGACATCTCTCACCCAGATAATCTTACCAACGTTCAACCGATGGTTGGCTCCAAGTCTTTAAGCCTCGCCTCGGGATGCCTCCGTCCTGCTGCAGAAGGGCCACCTTGGAAGCCAAGCACACACGGAGCTGTTCAAGGAAGAATCTTGAGGAGCTGCAGGGGCCTGTCTGCAGCAGCCAGACCCCGGGCTGGCCCACGGGATTCACTGCGCAGGCGCTGACTCTTCGCCCGAAATTCCACTGGCGCTTCGGAGTGGAAATGAGCTTTGAAACCACCGCTTGGCCTCTCCAAAGAGGCCATTGACCTCATGGCTGATTACTTTCTAGACATGGCTCATTTAACTGGATTTCTACTCTCTCTGTGATAGGAGAGTGGGGATCAACACAGTCCAAGAATCCTTATAAGCAAGACGTTTACCACAGCGCTTAAGAGTCCAGGAAAAATTAGAACCATCCTTAAATTCTCAAATGTTTCATCTCAAAGGGTAGGTAAGTTCTCTGCCCAACCCAGGAATGAGAGCTGAGAACCATGTGTGTGCGTGTTCCTGAGTGGTGGCATTGTCCTCAGCAGAGTGGGCGACCACTGAGTACTTTGTTCTCTTCAAGGAGAACAGGAGGAACATGTTGGGTTAAATTCCTCTGGAATGTCAAGGCCTCTCTCCATTCAGGGTGCTTAAAAATAAAGTGTCTAAAGTTGTCATAAAGTTATGCCTATTGGTGAAATAGGCAATTAAAGTTCAGGGGAATTGGTGTCCCCAATGGAAAGTTCACAGCTCTCTGAAAACATATGTGAGGCTCACCTCACTCCAATCTGGGAGGTCAAGGAAGGCATCCTGGAAGAAATGACATCGAAGGTGAGATCAGAACAGCACGGTAAGAGGTAGCAGAGAGAACTGATAGAACATCAAGGGAGAGGGAACCTCATTTGCAAAGCACTAGAAATTTAATTACAAGGCACTTGGCTGAAATGTGAGTGATGAGAGTGAAACTAAAACAGATTCCGTACACCAGGGATCAGCAAACTTTTCTGTGAAGGACGGATACTAAATATTTTAGGCTGTGTTGTCCATGTAGTCTTTGTCAAAACTATTCAAAACTCTTGCCACTGTAAAGAGAAAACACCTGCAGACAATTTGTCAGTGAGTGCATTCCAATAATACTTTATTTACAAGAAACGGGATCAGGCCAGATATGGCTCATGGCCTTTACTTTGCTAGCACCTGAGCTCTTTCTGTTCTAGATGTGGTCCCCACGCCAGTAACCTCAGCATCACCTGGCAGCTTGTTCAAAATGTAGAATCTCAGTATCCACCTATGACCGACTAACCTAAAACCTACATTTTACACTGGAGCGCTTCCCCGGGGGTGGTGGGGAGAGGGAGGTTGTAGGCATTGCTCTAAGGCTGGTTAAGGCCTCTGGACCCATCCTTGGGGCCCCATTTTTGCATGTTTTGAAGATTCTTCTGGCTGTCCCACAGCATGCAAGAACCGAAGAATGAATCGCCTGCTTAAAGTTTGCATCCTAAGAGCCTCGCTTGCCTTTCTGTAGTCCTGGCCCCAGGGATGAAAGGGAACAATATACAGCCGGACTGTGAAACAGCTCCTCTTTCTCCCAGCCTGGGCAAACCACATCGCCCCACCTCCCACCAAGACAAAAGCTGACTTTCAAAAGCTGGTGTGTGCTCATCTTCCTTAAGCCTCCTAAAGGCTAGCCCCTTTGGTGTATTTCCACGTCTCAGTTGAAGGCATTTTTCTAAGGACCTTTGCTCCAGACCAGAGCTTTTGTATCATGTTTCTCTGCTGTCCTTGGTCATTTGTTCCCGTGTAGATTCCATGACACTTCGGGGTTCAGTCTTCTACGCCCCCTCCACCTCGTATGGCATTTCTGACCACGTGAGTTCGGTGTCAGCTTCTAGGCCAGCACACAGGCAGCAACCCCAAGCTGAGCAGAATAAAGCCCCTTAATTAGGCAAGAGACGCACGCTGGACCAGCTGTGCAGGCTCTGAAGGAAGACATCCATCAAAGAATGCATGCCCTCGCCTACCTTTTATTTATGCTTTAGAAAATCCAATTAGCAGAGCCCGGCACTCTCTTAATTTTTCAGCCACTAATACATACAATAGCGTTGCCGGCTATGAATTTAAACACTCAGGCATGCACACAAATAAATACACAGACACATCCTGTGTCTTCCCTGCCTTCTTCAAGGACTTATGGACTTGGGGGTGTGCCTATGGGTACTGTAGCCAAAGGGATGATGGGAAAGGTGGTCAGAAAATGTCATCCAGCTGGCTTTGTTGATTTTTTTTTTTTTTTTTGGTCTTTTCCTCTGCCTCTGGCGATTATATTTTATCCACACGCCTTTCCTGCTCATGTTAGCTTGTCCTTGGAGATGGTTCACTCAGATTATGCTGATGTGAGCAAACGCTGTGAATAATTTTGCCTTGCTGTTTCTTTCACTGGTTTAAGGTTAGACTGATACTTTGTAGTCCAACCTCCCCTTTCTTAGCAAAGCCTTGCTAATGTCGGCCCCAGGAAAGACACCCATGGAAATCACTGCTATGATTTGGCTTGAGCCTGGGCATTTCCTGGTGCCATGCTTACTGAGCTACTCAGGTCTGTAAATGCCAGATATTGTGTATCGGTTTCCTATCGTTTCAAATCCACTTGTTTAGGACAAAAAAGATAAGTTTTTTAAAGAGTGATTCTGTTTTCTTATAGTTGCCAGTGGGGAGGAAGGTTGGGGATGGATGGGGGGAAATTGTAAGATTTAAGAAGTACAAATTGGTAGTTACAAAATAGTCGCAGGAATATAAAGTGCAGCATAGGGGATATAGTCAATAATATTGTATAACTATGTACAGTGCCAGTGTAATAACTATGTACAGTAGGTACTGGATTATCAGGGGTTATGGCACATGCTCGAAATGATCCAATCAGAGTCTTCCCTGAGATATGAGTGGATCCTGGGGAGGAAACAAAGAGTTTCTCTTCCCCTGGAATTAAGAGTTGCATGAACAACACAAGCTAGAAATACGAGGTGGCTGCCTTGAACACCTTTGGAAACTGAAAGAAACTTCAGGTTGACATTTCAGAGCTAAGATATAGCAAGAGAAAGAAAAAAATCTAAGTTTTATGAGCCTCTGGATCATGGCATAACTGGAGACAACTCAATCTCTAGACTTGTTGTGAGCCAATAAAATGTCTCCTTGCTTAAGCCAGTTTAAGCTATCTTTCTTTCACTTGCAAACAGAGGAACCCTGACTGAAACACTTTTACCTGTATGAGCCATGTGTCCATTAAAGCAGGTCCAACCAAGAGCGAAGCGTTCACTTCCAATTAGCTGGTATTACATGAAACTAATAAAAGTTATTTTATTTTCTTATGTTTTTTAATCTTACTCTCACAGTTTAGACAGGCTCCTATCTGCTTACACCCCTTGTCCTCCATCACTCCAGGTCCACCCGGATACCTCCTCAGAGCTGTGAGAGCTCCCAGAACTTCCAACACAGGCCCTTAGAGTGAGGGCAACACTCCTGACTCACTCTCCACCAGCCCGAGCCAAAGCTTCCATTTCTGCCGGAGTCCCTGCTGAGCCAAAACTACCAGCCTTCCTCAGTCCGTGGCAATAACATGTTCCTACGGTGTGCCTGGCTGCAAATCTCAGACAGCGATGAGTGCTAACAGATCCTGGTCCTGTGCGAAAGGAAAACGTTAGGATCCTACGTGGGTCAGCTTCTGATGTGTGAGGGGCTTGTCTACGTTCAGACAGACGCGGAAGTGCCAGTCATGTCTTTCCTACTGGCTGACAGTTCTCCTGGGGTGCGTACGTACATCGGTGTGAACTGAGGGCGATGGGCAGGGTCTCGTGAACAAGGATTCATTCATTTTTGTGAGAGAGAAACTTTGCTGTTGTTCTATAGGTCCTGGACCTGTGAACCCCCAACCCTCCCTCTGCCCAGCCTCTCCCAGTGCGTGGCTCCTCAGCCAACTCCATAACTCACTCTCCAACACTAAGCCCACAAATAGGATCACTTAATTCTTTTTGTTTACTTTTCATTTTAAAATTTTTTCAATTATAGTTCTCATACAATAGTATATTAGTTTCAGGTGTACAATATAGTGATTAGGCATTTATATAACTTACACTGTGATTTCCTTGATAAGTCTAGGACCCGTCTGACATCCTAGATGGTTATTACAATATTATTGACCGTATTCCCTATGCTGTACTTTACATCCCCGTGACTGTTTTTATAACGGGCAATTTGTATATCTTAATCCCTTCTCCTTTTTCACCCATCTCCCCAACCCCCTTCCATCTGGCAACCATCAAAATGTTCTCTGTGTCTGTAAGTTTGCTTCTTTCGCTTCAGAGAGTGGGGAAGGAGGAGGAGGAACTAGCATGGCTGGTTGTCTCTAGAGCCAGGCAGAGTGCTAGGAGCTTCCTATTATCCTAACTGTAAATCCTATGAATCGGCTTTTACAGATGAAATCACTGAGGCTGGGAGAGGTTGTGATTTTGCCCTTGCCACATAGCTAGAAAGTGCGAGAATAGGAATTGATTCTATGTCTTTCTGAGTTTAAAACAAACAAACAAAAGTCTTTGTTCTTCCTGCACCCAATAATGCAAAAAAGTCTGTGTTCACCGGTTAAGCTCTCACCAGTGCCAAACCCAGAGCCATAGACAATTTGGAGTCAGCACTTGTGACCTTCTGGAAAAGGTTCTCCACTTAGAAATGGCTTTGGGTCATGTTTGAGGCCAGGCCTCAAACAGTAGCAGGCTGGACTTCCAATTTGATATTTGGAGACAGATACTTTTACCAATGAGATGGTAAAACAACAACAAAACAGTCAGAACTGTTTGGTGATGGGTGCAAGACATTCAACTAACAATAACTCAAACAAAATAAAGGAGGTAACCAGGAGGTCCTGGGGTGGTCCACAGAGCTCACCTGGGCATCCCAGTGGGAAGCATGGCACCAGAATTCTTTCTGTTCATCTCATCTCTCTGTGACTGTATCTGTTGGTGCCATTTTCTCTACTGTGCACAGGAGCATGGTCCTAGGCAGCTCTGGTTTGTGTTTTCCTGTTTAGACCTGACAGTAAAGATACCCTCACTATCAGAACCACCTCCTACCACTCTGAGCAAGGCCTCTGAGTCACCTGGTTGGCGCTATGTCACCGTCCTGCCCCAGTTGCTATGGCTCATGGAGCAGACAAAGCCATAACTGTCTACAGAGGTGAGTTCTGAAAGCTTTCACAGTCTCATGCAGCTTTAACACCCCATTTATTCACTTCTCCAGACATGATCATGTCATCTTGTTCGATTTCTATAAGGTGTCAGTTTTCCATTTTTCATTCTCTGCCTCTGAGACCTTCCCCACAACCTGTCAACACTCTCAGCCAGTCCTGGGCCCTGAGCTGCAGCGGTGTATACACAGGAAGGCTCAGAACAATTGAAAAGATTGACACGAGAAAAGACCATGTAAAACACTTTGAATCTGGAAAACGAGTAGTTTACAAACACTTCAGATTTCTTATATTCTGATTCACTTTAACATCCATAAATCCCATTGATCAGATCTCTAGGCACACATACTTACACATGTATTCACCTCTTCCACCAAGCAGAACCATCACAACTTCAAGAATGAAGATCCCCAGGGAGTAGCTGAGGAAAGCTGTCTGGGTGAGGAACTATGGCACCTGAGAGGCAAGACTAAAGGATGCTAGCCTCACCAACTGGCTGAATGATTTTGAGTGATTGGCTTCGTCACACTGAGTCCATTAACCCATCAGAAAAATAAGAAAGTAGGACCAGATCAGAGGTCAGCAAACTGTGGCCCACAAGCCAAATTCAGAGCACTGCCCTTGTTTATAAATAAAGTTTTATTGGAACACAGCCTTGTCTACCCTTTTAGGTATTTCCTATATCTGCCTTTGTGCTACAAAGCAGAGTTGAATGATTGCACCAGAGTTCGTATTGTCTGCGGAGTATAAAATATTTCCTATCTGACCCTTTACAAAAAGGTGGCCAGACCCTGATCTAAATAAGCTCCCACAAAGCCATTTTTCCTTGAAACACTTTCAAGTAAATGGTTTTAGACCTGAATTAACCAAATAATTGCTACTTCTTTGCCAGTGCCAATGCTGTTGACCTAAGCCCCCTGGCCGTATGTCTGCACCGGCAGAGACTGGCAGGAAACCTATCCGTCAATGGCATTCATTCAAAATAAGAAGCCAACCACATTACTCATATTTTCCCTCCAACAACTGCGACCTGAATGTGAGCTATCCAAACACTTTTCTCATCTCTCTCCTTTCATTTCTCTCTGGTCATAGAAATAAACAAGAGAAAGTTTAAGACAATTTGATGTCTCTTTGGGTCAAAATAAAGTGAAATCACATATGCCAGGAGATTTATTTATATTCAGTGAACATTGCTGAATTCCATGTAGATGGCAATAGCTGATGAAACAGACAAGGAAATCTATTCGGGGGTTTGAATTTTCTATTTTGCCTGTCAAATAACCAAGTGGTGGCTGAAATGCCATTGGATTTTATATTGGGTATTATAGCAAGAGAAGGCAAAGGTTGCACTAATAAAGCATATTTTTCGGTTTTCTTCTCGGTAATGCATTAAGTTGGGAAAACACTATGCAACCTGTGAAACCAATACCTCTCAAAAAAACTTTCTGTGCAATATCATGCTGACATATTGGGAAAAGCCAGAAGGGAGTGAGCAGGAGGTTCCTCAACACACACACACACACACACACACACACACACACACACCTCTGTCAAAAAAAAAAAAAGAATCCAAAAGCAATAACCAATCCCAAAATGCCAGGAAGCCGGGTTGTAAATTTAACGCAAACAGCTCCCTCTTCAAATTTTCAGCCCGTTTATCAAATTTTAAAAACGAAATGACAAGTTAAGATTATTAGTCAAAATATATAAATAAATCACCTTCCACATGTGATTTGCCAGGCCTGCGAATGATTTTACAGTGGTTAGCTGCAATAAGTGAATACACAGGCAACCTGGGCTCGGGAGCGGGGCTGGGCCAGGTAAGGCTGGAAGGCGGCCAATCCCCGGCCCCGGAGTGAGCTCAGAGGGCAGGCTTGGGCTGCAGCGGGGGCCTTGGAGGAGTCACGTGGGGGAATTCCTCCCACAAAGCAGCCCTGACGTCTCGCCCATGGCTTGGTCTACCGTCCCCTCTATGCAATACCGTTGTTTACAGAAGGAACTTATTTTAGACATCTCTAAAAAAGCAAGGATCAAGTCAACTTATCATAAATTCCTCCCGCTCAGAGGCCGGCTAATGGAAAACTTCTTTAAAATATGGTTTGTCAAATGCTCGGGGGTTTTAACGAAACGCCGAGTCCTGGGAGTCATAAATTATCTGGCGGAACAGGAGAATGAGGAATGCTGCAGTCCTGGGTTCAAGATGAATTGCTGGAAAATGCTCTGCCTTAAACATTGGCCCTTACCTGCGCAGAGCTAGACAAATCCGGCATGAACGGCCCCTGTGTGGCTGCCGAAGGCTGTAATATAAACAGAGGAACAAGACAAAAAGGTCTTTGAGCAGATTCCCCTCCACTGGCCCTGAGCCAGGTCTGCCAAGCGGGACACCCCTGTCCCCCGGCATCGCTCTGTCTCTGCTATTAATAGTTTTATTGGTGTTGGAACGAGGCCAGCTGCCTTCCTTCTCAAACCAATTTGTCTGCTGGCGTGGACTGTTGTGTTAGGTGATCTGTCACCTCCCGAAAGGACCAATCTTTAAGGTCCTTCCTACACTTACCGCTCTCAGCGTCAGAAGGCATGTTGGTGGCACCATCCATGCCTGGCTTGTTTATCTCAGAATAAGCGGCCTCGGTTGACACTCACTGGGCATTTTCTTGAGGATATTTTATTTATTTGTTTTTAAGTATGTTTTCTGTTGATTTCAGAGAGGAAGGAAGAGGGAGAGAGAGACAGAAACATCAATGATGAGAGTGAATCATGGATGAGCTGTCTCCTGCACACCCCACACTGGGGATGGAGCCCACAACCTGGGCATGTGCCCTGACTGGGAATCAGACTGTGACCTCCTGGTTCATAGGTCCATGCACAACCACTGAGCCACACCGCCAGGCAGAGAGTATTTTAAAGTGTAGGGAAGCGTTACTGTGGTTAGAAATGTTACTCAACACAAAGACTCTCTTTGGAAATGGTGTCCCCAGAGAGCCTCTCTCTGTCTTTCAGCTGGGCCGTAGCCCTGAGTGCTCAGAGCCCATTACAAACTCTGTGCCCTTCTCTCCGGCATCCCTTATCCACAGCAAGCGGCAGGAATTCCTGCTCTTGCTTTTCTAGATCACGGTTTTTAGAGGAAGGCTGTGGCTTGTGCAGAGCTTATTTTTGCAAACACATCATACTTTCTACAAAAGCATTTATTATTCATAGTGTATTGTAGACACAACCTCGACTTTTAAAACATTTATCTACCCCTGAAATATTACCATTCTCAGCTGAGTGTATCATTGCATGAATTCCTGAGATAAAGTCATTTCCGTGCTGTTTGCCCTGGGAGTTTCCTTGTTTTGAAAGAGGTTTTCTTCTCATGCCCCTATCCTCCCAAACCCTCAACATGAGCGTTTCCTCAAGTTCAAGTACTCCTTCAGAGGCACATTAAACATTGTTTTTATTCCTTTGCAATGCAACTCCTCATTTTCCAGATCACTCATGAGAAGGTCTCTTTCCAGAAGATTCTATACCTTATGCACAAACCATTTCTGTTTTCAAATAACCAACCAAACCAAATATTTCCATGATTAAAACACACACACACAATTTGGTAACATTACTTAATTACTATCTTGGGACTGAAGGCACAAGGTGATTTTTGGTAGTTGCAATTTTTTTTCTTCTTGCTGGTTCTACTTTGAGCACTATAAAAAAACACCTCCACTTTATTGCAAGTATTATTACAAGGCCAGCATTGAATTGACAAATGAAAACGAAGTGTTAGCTTAAAAATGTAACTTTGTCCATTAAGATAGCTTATAGAGCAAAACGGGCCTGCGGGCTGCAATCTTGGGGTACGCTGCCAAGTCTGTGGTGGGGAAAGGCTCCACCACTTAGCTCTGGTTAATGATTCTTGTCCGTGTGCGTCTAAGACACACATAAAACACACTCGGTTAGGGCCGGTTCCACCCCCTTTGAAGCTAAAAACACACAAGTTGGCAATTCTTGGTCTACCACCAGGGCAGTTTAATGTGTCCCATACTTTGCCACAGCAGCAGAAGTGGGGGCCCCCGGAGCTATGGTGCCCCATAATGAAGGTGATATTGGAAGGAGGGGAGAGAGCACACTTTCACCAAACTGCATGGGGTCCTGGTCACCAGGCGGATCCGGTATTACTAATCCTAAAACCTCTTTCAAAAACAAAGTCTCACAACGCTAAAGCAGAACAGCTCTTACAGCCACAAAAACTTCCTCTCTCCCAGTCCCGCCCCTTGAAACGCACACTCTCCGGGACTCCGGTGAGTGGCTGCCCTGTCTAAAGAGTGTCCCGTAGGAACAGCCTACTTCTATGCTTTACAAAAATTTATGAGGTGACCACCAAAGAAGATTTTGGAGAAAATACCCTTTGTTGTAAGAATGTCATCCTTCATTAAAAGTTTTGTGGGGAGTAAAAGGAGAGAGTCACAATGAGGCACACATTATAGATATAAAATGCAGAAATACCCAAGAGAAAGGCCCCCACATTGCCATTCTGGGAAGGAAGCTTGGCTTCTAGAGATGCTCCCCAGGGTGATGCTGGAACCTCGGTGCTGTTACCAGCACCGCCTCTGGCAGGACAGTAGGTGCTGGGACTTGCCTTACACCCTCCTGAAAGCTCAGCGTTGTTATGTGTACAAACCAGGCACACGCAGTCTGCGCAGGGCAGCGCTAACTTTGTGCCAAGATGGCATCGACGCCTGTTTGATCTGTGGCAATGCCAGGCACAATTTGGACACCTTGCTCTGGCTAGCAAACTGCAAGAATATATCCCAATGAATTTCTGTAGGAAGCTCCACAGAGGGTGGGTATGGAAATGCTCACGTGGAAAGATGTTATGGAAACATGTCGGGAAGACCATGTCCCTGGAGGCCTTACAGACGGTGTGGCCAAGTCATTGGTCCAACCAGCAATAAGCACTGATGAGCTGTCAGGTTCACCAGACTGGGAGAGAGAGAGAAGGTCCCTCAGCCCATCTCATGCTTCCGTAAGTGGGATGTTAAGAGAGTTGGTACCTTTTTTTTGTTTTTTAACATCATCTATTACTTGTTTTGGACTGTAGGTAGGTTAGTTGCTTTGCTTTATTTTGTTTTTAATCTCCTTCGCATTTGCTTTCCGCCTTCTTGCTTGAAATTTGTAAGCGATAAAGCACCATAAGTATAGCTCCTCAATGCTGTCTATCCCAGGAAGGAGCC
Source organism: Pipistrellus hanaki (assembly GCF_964339955.1). Classification (NCBI taxonomy): domain Eukaryota; kingdom Metazoa; phylum Chordata; class Mammalia; order Chiroptera; family Vespertilionidae; genus Pipistrellus; species Pipistrellus hanaki. The sequence goes on from NC_140512.1 coordinate 5,775,680, forward strand.
CTAATGAGACTTCATAGCTTCCTTTAAAATAATTACTGGGAGCCCTAGTTGGTTTGGCTCAATGGATAGAGCGCCAGCCTGCGGACTGAAGGGTCCCAGGTTCATTTCCAGCCAAGGGCACATGCCTAGGTTGCAGGTTCAAGCCCCAGTAGGGGGAAAGCAGGAGGCATCCAATCAATGACTCTCTCTTTCTATCTCTCTCTCCCTCTCCCTTCCTTTCTAAAAAATCAATAAAAAATATTTTTTAAAAAAAAAATAATTACTGGGACCTGATGTACATATGATGATGTTCTTGTGAGGCAACAGAGCCTTGTAGAAAAGGCATGAAGTTGGGAGTTAGAAGTGGGCTTGATTCTGAATCTGCTCGTCATTCAGAGTTGCAGCCACTAAATTCCCCTTTCCAGAACCCACCTCATTTCTTCTCTATCCCATCACACTGGCAGGTCTGTATGGTTGCCACTTACAGCATCACTGTGCTTAAGAATGCATTGCTCTTGTGACCCGCAAACTGTAAGTGCAGGAAAGAGCATTTGCTGGGCTTTACCTATCAGGGCCAAGGGCCATTGGATATTTATAGCATCATTCTCGGGCCATACAAAATTATCGACTTAAAAATTAGCCTGCTATACTTTGTCAGACATTTAATTAACTTATCGTGATGCCTTTGCAGGGCCAGACCAAATGATTTTGCAGGCCTTATCCATCCTGCGGGCCAGACATTCCCCACCCCTGCTTAGGGTCTGTCAGGTACGACAATTAGCTATAAGTCAATAACAGAAAAATCCATTCATTGAAAACTAACTTGCTGGAAATCAACTGCCAAATAATTCATCTATCTAAACGCCCAACTCACTGAATTTTCCAGATTTACTGATTTATTAAAAATTAGTGTCTTTCAGTGATTTGTAAAGTTTACAGAAATTTATGTTGGGAAGAATGGTTTTTAACAGCTATGGAAATAAGATTTCTTCAAAGTTATAGTTAAGTGTGTTCTGTTTTTATAAAAATCTATCAAGCAATATTCCATTGGTCAAAAGGGAAGAATGATAAGGTAATTTGGTCTTCTTATTAAGAAAATATATTTCACTGTTTTACAAGTAATATTTTGGTTTATACGATGTCTTTCTTGTATCCTTTTATGTAATTCTCTGTCTTGTTCTGAGTTCAAGACAAGGCTCTGACACTTAGTGTCTGGGCAGCCCTGGCCAAGTTGCTTCATCTCTCTGTGCTTTATTTCCCTCATATGGATGATGGGAATTATAATAGCCTCTACTTCATAGAGATGTTGGGAGGATTAATCTACTTTACTAATATATGTAAAGTGCTTAGACCAGCAATTGGTAAGGCTCAAATAAATGTAAACTATTAGTACAGCTTTTTAAAAAATATTATATGAACACATGTCTTTCAACATTTGGGTCACCTTCAATGGATGTTGAAAAGGCCTTGCTATAATTCACTCTCTAACCACCCTCCCCCCCACACATACACACACCCAGGAAATGTCCCTTCTTGCCTCTTCTGCCCTGTGATAGCCTCTTGAACAGGCCTATGAAAGCATGTTCATGCCCACATACATCCCCACTACACTGAACAGAGGCCAGCATGGTGCTCCGTGCTTGGAGCTTGGTGAGTTTCCCAGAAACCTTTGCCAAACGAATAGGTAAATGATGCAAATAGACCTAGCACAACTTGGGATGGTTCAAATGACCAGGGTCTGGGCTCATCCCTTTTGTGTTGGCTCTTGCTGGCTCTGTTTCAAAGGGTGGCCTTTGTGTGAACTCCTGCCCTCCTTCTGGAGCACGCTATCTTATAAGCACACAGTTCCCATCTCCGCTTAGCACCAGCCTCCTTCCCTAGGAGCCAAGGAGCAGTATTGCATTACCAGGTGTTCTCATTCTCAGAGGTGCCTTCCTGGGATGAGGTGTAAATTAATGCCAGCCTGGCCACTCTGGGTCATTAAAGACCAGATGGTGATTTTTGCAAGAGGAGCAACTGAACCCTACTGGCCTGGCCCAAGTCCAGCCTGGATAATTGCCTCCTGCCTACACAATACCCCACCCCCCACCCCCCACCCCTTCTTATTTCAGACACAGAAATGGTTTTTACTTAGTCCTCTGAAAGCTAACCGGACAGGGCTGCACTGGCTCTGCCCCGAGTGCTGGTGCACGGATGCTGGGTATTCCCCTGGGGAATCTGCAAAGTGCTCTGGGGCGAGGGGAGGGGGCGGCATAAATCTAATTGTTGTCATAGTACTAGTATATCTGGGGAAATAAGACTTAGTCATCTTAAGAAAACACTTAATCTCCCATTTTTTAAGCTCCAAGAGTGGTCAGAAATTTATTATGCCTAAAAATCTTAACTTGGACATGAATTCTCTTTTATTAGAATCATAGAGATATATGGATTAACCCCTGGGCTGGGTCCACTTCTGACACCTAAGCTACATAAAGCAGTCATGGTGGGTTTTTGCTGGCGTAGTTCCCATTTCATTTCTTACATTATAGGGGGAAGCTGAGGGGCATAGCAAGAACCTCGGGTGCTTGCTCAGCAGGTTACCGCCTACACAGGGAAAGACTTGATTGGCAGGACGGATGGAACAGATCAGTCTGAACATAAAACATCCAGGGCCAAGCACCAAGGTCAAGAGTGCCCGAAGTTGACTGATTGGCACAAAGATAAATAGACGGAGCATGCGGCATAAGTGAGCAACGGCTCGTTAGGAGCATCCTTCCCAGTGTGCCTGCAGGTCCTGACCCTTTAGCATGAGTTTATCCAGAGTACGCTGGATTCACTTGAAGGGGGAGAAACGTTCCTGAAGTGGTTTATGGTTATACGTTGGCTGGCCACTCTCGGAAAATCTTGAGGCTCAGAACCCTCCCCACCTCCCTTTGTGTGCTGGCCAGAGGTATGGTTTGCCTGGAATGGGCTAAAGCATATTTTCTCCACCCAGAAAAATATCCCCAGGCCTCAGAGGACCACTGCATAGCTTACTGCAGGGCCGTAGGGGAGCCCTGACTTGCCCACAAACACATTCTCCTCAGCCGTGGCCTCGACTCAGGCCTGGCTTGGAGAAGCTGTGTCTTGAGTCAAGCTCATACTTAGTAATAAAGCTTCCTGGGAAAGCAGCCCTGCCAGAGTTTAAGTGGTGGGATTTTATGACCAGAATTATGGTCCATTAAGGGACAGGGATGAAAACACCAGCTCGTTTCATTTTGATCTCTTGTCTAGGCTGGACCACAATTCCATTTCCAATTAAAGTTCCGCAAGAAAAATGCTGATGTTTCTCCTCCAGAAACAACCTTCCTGGCCCTTTCCCAAAAAAACCCACCGCGAGCTGAGGCCACACGCTCCCAACATTGACATTCCGTGGCTTTGTTTTCTTAGAGAGGCTAAACGGCCCATAAATAAAATGGGTTTTCAACGAAGATTTTTTTTTTTTTATTATTTGAAAGGGGAGCATATGAGATATGTTCAGTGTGGAACAGGATGTGGGAGCAGTACACCGTTTGGATAGTAGGAAATAGGGGCTCTTCCCAATGGTGAGCTCCATAGCTTTGTGTTGTATGAAGAGGCACACGGACAACCACTTCTCGCAGTGAAGCCACTGTGACCATGAAATATAACTCAGTTACTACCTTTCATGGCTCAAGCTGGTCCCCCCATCCTTCTCACAAGAGCAAATGCCAACAGTGATGCTATGCATGGCAAAGGAACGTTTCCCTCCTTCCAGATGTGGTGCGGTCCTTCTGGGGGCAAGGTGCGCAGGCATCGTAAAGGGATTGTAGACAAATCCTAGTGGGTATGAAGACGGACTAGGAGATAATTAGGGCTTTCCACTGAACAACTTGTCATTGTAGTAAGCTACGGTATTCTTTGAATTTTCCCAATAACAAGTAAAAAGGGCTTTTGTATCATGTACCAAAATAAATTTCAATCTAACTGAAGAGATCTCACAGCAACACAAGGAACCTCTAAAAGCAATTGGAAATGAAGTCAATAAAAGAACCAGTAAACTTTTTACACAAAATATTGAAGGACCATGTCAAGAAAGAACACAAGTAGATTGTAAAGTCATCTTTAGGAAACACGAGAAGGCCAACTTTTCCCAAGAAAGTTAAGCAATTCCTTCCTGAGAATATGTCTGTCAAGCGATGAGTTTTCCAATAAGTTCAAATTAAAGACAAAACAAATCAACATCACCGATTTTTTGCATGCCCAGCTATGTCAACACATTCACCTATTTTTAAGCAGACAGAAGAAAAATATTCTTTCTGGACAACCAGAACTAAATGTTTTTAATAAAAAAATAGGGACAAATAAAAATCCTTATAACAACTATGGCTTGAATCAAAAATTCTTTGTCTTCCTCCTTCTCTTCCTACGGCCCACTCCATAATACTCTTATCCAAAATGATTGCTTGGCTTATATCTAGATGAGAGGGAGTGTGAGAAAAGAATATTTCCATGAGGAAGATTTTCTTTGTTTCTTTACCCAAGCTCTAGGGGTTTGTTTTTTGTTTTGTTTTGTTTTGTTTGGGGGTGGGGGGGGGGGCGGGAGGACAGATGTCTGCGGGCTGTGGCTTGGGTTCTCCCCTGGATGAGCATTTTGGGAGGAAATCCTCCTGAGTCAGATCTCCTGCTTCTAGAGGTGCTCAGAGGAGGCAGAGGTGGTGCCCAGGATACACTGAACCTGGAAGGTTGATGCTAGTGAGATTTGAACTTGGAATCTGTTTCCATGTAATTGCATATGGAAAAATAAATTACAAATGACCACACCCCCCTCCCCCAAAAATCAAGCTACTATACCCTAAAGATAACTAAATAAACTAATGAAATATTCAGGGCCATCAGAGGACCCCAGGTCTACTGTCCACCTGCTCCCATAATGCCCTGCTCTCTTTCTCCCTGGAGCCACTCTGAGCTAGAAATACCCAAAATTTGCGGTAAGAACCCATGAAATCCCCTACCCTACCACTCCACAAGAGACGAATAAAAGAGAGATAATAAGTATTTGGTTAGGAGCATGAAGTCCAGTGAGTATAAATAGAAGTGTAAATTGAGGGTCCAAAATGGGTTGGTTTCTAAACAAAACACAAAATCAGATGTTACAGAAAATGTAGCCGCTTCTCTCACCAGTGTGTGAAGAAAACACAAAAGTACACTCAGGCATTATCCCAAGTAAAGATAACAGATGCAGGCCATTTTCAAACTGAAACTATTATGCCTTGTTATTAAGAACATTCATAGAAATGTTCCCTGAATGTTTATAAGGTGTTCACTCAGTTTCTATCCTGAAAATCAGGACATCTTGGTACTGAAAATATTCCATGCCCAACAGTTCGGCAAAACCACTATTTCTTCGGTTTATGGCCTCTCTTAATCTCTTTGTGGAAATCTCCAGACCTCAACTCCATTCCTGGAAATTTTACAGGGCACAAGAGGAACAGAAATCAGCTCAAAATGAATATGTGTATTCAGAATGCTTGAGACTGTTCCAACTTTTCAAGGACCTCGTTCAGATTAATCTTCTTAAGGGCTCTCGCGGTCTCTGGATCACTGCTGCTGCGTCTCCCCGCCTCTCGGCACCCCAACGGCATTCTCCTGAAGGAGAAACTGCCCATCGTTAGGGAAGAAAAGGTTTGAGTCCGATCTGGGAGGGCGAGCACAAGGTCAGGAGCAGGCACCACCCATTTTACACAATCTTTGCATCTGCAGCAGTTTGACTTAACGCCATAGTGGAATTTATTGGGGATATCGCATTATAAAAAGTGGCTAATACAGGCAGTCCTTGGGTTATGTCAGACTTCACGTATTTCGTCTCGTGGATATGTTGCCATCTTCCATTTATTTATTTATTTATTTTAATATATCTTATTGATTTATTTTTATTTTTTATTTTTTTTACAGAGAGAAAGGGAGAGAGACAGAGAATTAGAAACATCAATGAGAAAGAAACATCGATCAGCTGACTCCTACACACTCCTTACTGGGGATGTGCCCGCAACCAAGGTACATGCCCTTGACCAGAATCGATCCTAGAACTCTTCAGTCCAGAGGCTGATGCTCTCTCCACTGAGCCAAACTGGTTAGGGCCCATTTATTTATTTATTTATTTTTAAAGTTTCATCACCGAAACCAGTCTGGCTCAGTGGATAGAGCATCGGTCTGCGGACTGAAAGGTCCCAGGTTCAATTCTGGTCCAGGGCATGTACCTTGGTTGTGGACACATACCCAGTAGGGAGTGTGCAGGAGGCAGCTGGTGATGTTTCTACCTATCTCTCTCCCTTCCTCCCTGTAAAAATTCAATAAAATATTTTTTTAAGAAGTGGCTATGAGTTGGTAATGTTTATACCAGGAAGATGGGTAAAAGGGGGATTAGTACACTTTTCTTTCTACATTGGTATATGTTTAAAGTTTCCCATTGAAAAGGTATTTAGATATTATTATGAGGAAGTAGTGTGAGTTTGGGTTCGGTTTTGGTCTGGCTTGCATGTAGCTCTGGTTGGTGGTAGCAGGGTGGCCCTTTGCAAACAGAGTCAGGGTACCGACGCTTCGTTGTTTTATTGTGAGCAGATGCTGCTACTGACGCAGGGGCCAGAGCCAACGCTAAGTCCTATAAAACCCACGCCGTGGGGTTCCCGCTGGGGCAGAACTCCAGCCATTGTGCAGGGAGGGCTGTGGAGAGAGCCCTAGGCTCCTCCAACCCCGTGCCTGCAAAGGACCACTCACAGGGGATTAGCTGGTGGAGGAGGAGAGAATGCTCCAGTCCATGGACGGGAGGGGAGGGGAGGGAGAGAGAGGAAGTGGCCCGAGGGATGCCCAGGAGAACTCTTCTGAAAAGTGAAGTCCCTCCTGGGGGTCTGTCACCAGCCTGGCCAACAACGAGCTCCAAAGTCTCTCTCTTAACAGGTAAGTCAGTACATGACAGAACCACTGGTCTAGAGTCAACACTCACCCCCAATTCTTTCTTATATTGCCTCACTAGCACGCTTGATGTGTGGGCATGTGAAAGGGCAATCCCGATTTCACCATCAGTACTAATGACAGAAACGCTTCGTTCTCCCAAACAACTATCTGCCAGCCCCTCTTCTAGCATGCTGGGTGTCTGCCTGTCTCCTTAGGAAACCCATACTTGCTGATTGCCCAGGGTTCCATGCCAGGGAAATGAGCAAGCCATACTCTCAGAACCAAGGTGCTCCTAGGAAGCCCCTTGCTCCTAGTCATCCTTTTACTTATTGATTCAATAAATATCCTATGACTGCCTGCCATGGGCCTGGCACAGGGACATACAATAGTGAGGAAGACAGGCATGGCCTTATCAGATGTCAGAGTCCAGTTGTCAGAGAGAGATGCTGCCTCAAGTACTTTCTAGAAGTGACAATCAACGACTGCATGACCTTTGGCAAACTATTCCACTCCACCACACTCAAGTTTGTTGGCTCAGAAGCTGGGTTTTCTGATCTGCTGATAACTGTAGGATTTTAGAGCTGAAAGGCCCTTACAGTACAGCTCCCCCATCGTGCTGATGAGGAAATGAGGACCCAGAGGGGACATCTTTGCTCACTGACCCAGAACCAGCCAAACACATGCCTTCGAGAAACCCCATTTCACCCTAATAAAGCTAACCATGGCCTATTCTGTAGTAAGAATTGAGAGGCCTTCAAAGGAGGTGCTTTCATTTCTGAACTTTTCAGAGAGATGGTTGTGCAAAATGCTCAACCACGTGAAAAGAGCCAAATGTGAAAAGCTAATGAGAAAAGAACCAAAGTCACTTGTGGATCTCACCGAAGGGTTTCCAACAATACAGAGGCCCGGGGATGAGAACAGCAGGGGCCCAGCTACCAGGAACATTCCCCTCAAGCCTCCTAATAAATGCCCTTTTTCCTTTTTTGAAGTTTAAGTGCTCTCTAAGAAATGGCCCTCTGGTCGCCAGGATCCCCTCTGTTCCCAGGGCCTGGGTCCTCGGCGTGTGTTTGGTGGGTTGGTTATTTGCTTGATTGACCGGATGGATGAATGGGTGGTTTTTCCCTCCTTCGTGCTCTTAAAATCCCAGCCAGCAGGCTAGGAGCTCCTGGTTCAGCTTCCCCAAAACCCAGCCGTTTCCCTTAAAGTCTATCCCATTAAACAGAAATCCACAGAACACACACCGAGCTACTTCTTCTCTCCCCTAATAAATCAGGGAAATCACCCCCTTTGTGTTTAGGACCATTTCAAGTTCACTTTTAAGATTCTTTGTTAAGGTTTTATTTATGTTGTGACTTAATAGAGATTTAATCCACTTTTCAGCACACAATCGTATCACCATACCCCTGAATTGTTCGCTCGTATTATTAACGTTGAGGAGAAAGGCAGTTTTCCTCAGACGCAGCCCTGATCATTTCCAGACTGCGTGTGTCTGCCTGGCATCTGAGCCCACCTGGGTTTATAAGGCCCATTAAAATAAATAACAGTTTGGTCTGCGAAGGATTGGCCTGTGTTAATATATGCATAAGAAGATCAATGTTTATCTCTACTTTCTAGAAACCTAAGAGTCTTCCACAAATATGTTTAGACACAGCAGAAACCATGTGAATCTCCTGGTAAATGTTTGCCTTCCTGCTCCTGGGATATGTTGGACACCAGATGGCTTGGTCAAAACAAAATCACACACACATATACACATACACACACACACACACACACACACACACACACACACACACGCAAATACAAACACACATATACACACAAACACACACACAAGTTTGCACACTGTGCCTCCCCATTTTCTTTCGGATATTTTTTTCCTCCTTTCATGCATGAGAAAGAATGTAGAAATACTTAGAATAATGGCCAGTATGTTCTATGTTTACTGCTGCGCTGCCTCACTAGAGATTAATTCATAAAACTTTACTCCAAATTAAACAAACTCAGGCACTCCTTGCAGCCAGTCAAAAGCTGCTACTTAGACTGAAAGAAATCTGGACTTGAACCCTGAGAAGTTCAGCGGCCCCTCTATGGGAAGACACCAGGGTCTCTCTTTTCCTGCACTCTGCCTGTCCGGGAGGTGCCACAGTTCTCACCTGGACCCTGGCACCCACGCCTCTTCACCTGGAATTAGCATGGAAGCTACAGGAATTGCAGAAAAGCTGCATTTTCAAAAACTCACATCTCTCCTGCTGTTTTTTAAAAAATGATCCGATTGATACAATGACACTTATTTAGAAAACCAGACAATGAAGGATTTTACCAACAGGCGGGCAAGGAAGCACCGCTGACTGTGGCAGGAAGCTTCCAGAGAAAACCATGTCTAAAACCAGCCTAGGAACTCCCTCGCCATCCTGTCTCTTCAGCCACCTCTTCTCTGGGGATCATTAGATGTTGTCTTTGAAGCATCCAAACAAGAGACTGCGTATAAAATCAAACCATCCAGGTCTGTGCCTCGCGCAGGGTAAATTCTCAGTGGCTATGAATTCCGTTGGAATCCCAGACGTGAGACTGTAATCGAAAGAGGCATGTAAGAGACCCTGAGAAAGAAAACAATCCCGAGGTCATGTCATGCTGGCCCTGACCTCGGCAGCCTATTTGTCTTCCTCTCCAGAGCGCTTGGGTTTCACAGTCTCCAGCCCCCCAGACGACATTTTTACCTGGAAGATGCTGGGGGTGGGGGTGGGGTGGGGGAGGGCATTAAATGGAGAGGGGCATTTACAAAGATCATTTGATGCAAGTCCCTGCTTCCTACACCTCAAGGGTCTGCTTCTTTTCAAGCGTGCCCGCCTGGAGCCATGGGTGTGTGTTTGTGTGGTCCGGTTCCCGTTTTATGGCTTGTTGCTGTTCTCTGGAATCCCTGGAATACTTCAATTACAAAAATTACCATGCCCTGCGTCCTTTCGGGCTGACAACACTGCTTTTCTTTCTGCCTAAGCTGGGCTGTGTTTGTTTACGTAGGAAATGTACTCTTTCTGAACATTCAGGCTGTTTCAACATCCACTTAGATGGCCCCATTAAATTAGGTTAAAAAAATTAAGAAGGGAGGCAGGAGGAGGACAAAGAAAATGCCTCTTGAGATTCTAACTGAGGATTTGGTTCAGGACACGCTCAGGGATTCAGACGCTGTTTTTCTTTTCGGCGTCGAAAGACAAAGCTCTGCCTGTTCCCGGCAGGCACGGGCCCTGCCCCGTTCGGATCCGCGGTCACGTCGTGCGAAGTGATTTTCCTGTTTAAACTCTCTGCTTTCTTCAATGTTATCTTTTCAAAGGAGAATTAGATAACTCTGTGTCCCCAGACTATATCCTATTTGTTTGACTAGGAAATGCTAATATTTTTCTACATGCTTGGTGTGGGTGTCGGTGGTAACGCGGCGAGCTGGTTAAGACAGGTCCCCTTTAAGCTTGGGAATCGCATTGGCTGACTCCCAGGAGCCAGGAGGTTCGCGGTAATTTTGAGTAATGACCTCCACAGCTATGTGCGTTATCTGTGTTATTCAGCAAGTGGGAAAGAAGTTAGAGTTACCTTTTCTATATGTAATCCGGGTCGTTTTAAATGTTTCCTTTCATGAGGGTTTTTCTTCTTCCTTTCTCTCCTTTACCTCCACTCCCATGTTCTTGCACTCCTTCCATCCAGCCCACTGCCAAACCAAGTTTCCAGACTCCCCTCGACCTCTATTTAAAGACCCTGGTTTCATTCATCATTAACCCTAATGATCTTTGCCTGGTTCATCTGTCTCTACATTCTCATTGGTCTAAGGCAGTGATCGGCAAACTCATTAGTCCACAGAGCCAAATATCAACAGCACAACGATTGAAATTTCTTTTGAGGGCCAAATTTCTTAAACTTGAACTTCTTCTAACGCCACTTCTTCAAAATAGACTCGCCCAGGCCGTGGTATTGTGTGGAAGAGCCACACACAAGGGGCCAAAGAGGCGCATGTGGCTGGCGAGCTGCAGTTTGCCGACCATGGGTCTAAGGTAATGTCTGTCACATCACAGCCCCAGATTTTCCCTAGTTGTGATCAGGACCCTGTATCCAACAGAGAAGGAAGCAGGAACAGCAGCAGAAACGTTTCTAAAACAATAGATTTCCATGCCAACAAGCTCTCCTGGGACACCACTTGGTCCTCCACAGACAGCGTTGGCCCAACCAAAATGTCTAAGTGTGAAGCGTGTCATTAGGAGCCCAAAGTCCATTTTTCAGTACCTTGTCTTCAAACACACTGGGATGGTGCCCCATGCCATCTTGCTTCCCTCTATGAAAAACTACCTTTAGAAAATCTAGAACTGGGCATTTATATCTTTCATTTTATATTTCAATTACAGTTGACATTCAATATTATTTTGTCTTCGTTTCAGGTGCACAGCACAGTGGCTAGATAATCATATTCACAAAGTGTTCCCCCTGACATTTCCAGTACCGACCTGGCACCATACCTAGTCATTACAATATTATTGACTATATTCCCTATGCTGGACTTTACCTCCCCATGACTATTTTGTAACTACCAATGTGTACTTAATAGCTTCGCCTTTTTTCCCAGCTCTCCAACCCCCTGTCTCCAGGCAACCATCAGTCTGTTGTCTGTATCTATGAGTCTATTCCAGCTTTGTTTGTTCTTTTATTTTGTTCTTTAGATTCTACGTATAAGTTAAACCCTCTAGGCCCATTGATGCTGTCACAAATGGTAAGATTTCATTCTTTTTTACAGCCAAGGAATGTAAAGTATGACAGCTTTTTTATCCACTCATCTACAGATGGACACTTGGGCTGCTTCCAAATCTTGGTTATTGTAAATAAACACATATATTCTTTCAAATTAGGATTTCTTCGGATATATACCAGAAGTGGACTCATTGGGACATAAGGCAGTTCCATTTTAACTTTTCGAACTTCCATATTGTTTACCATGTAAACTCTAATTGGTATGTTCCCTCTCCCAGGAGAACTCAGATCCTAGCCCCACATCTAACCGAAGAATGAAGATCTGGCCCCTCTCACTCACATTTCAGCCATCAGTGCCCAGAAGGCAGAGGTCATGCGCAAGGCAACAAGGCACATTCGTTGTCACCAAAACGCACCACAGAAGTGGCTTGCTGCTCCTTAAACCTCACATGTCTGCTTAAACCCAACACGTTAAAGCTGAGAATCTTTGGTGCTAAATGAGAACATTCCTTTCCTGCTGCTCCTGAAACGAGTGGCATTAGCAAATACCCACACACACAAGTGAGTAACATGCTTGCTCCCTATTAGCAAAGGACAAAAAAGAACAATGAGCAGACGCAGGCTCACCATACCGTCCGGAAGCCCAGGACTCAGGCCCTTCACTGCACGAGCCCTTCCAAGGCCCACGGAGAGGGCCTACCCTGTTGGTATTCATAATTTTACAGTATTTTAAAAAAGGGCCCACAAATTACATAAGCGTCAGGCCCCACAAAACCTAGATCCATCCTTTCATGGATTGAATTGTATTCCCACAGAATTCATGTCTTGGAGCCCGGATCCCCAATGGGACTGGATTTGGAAATAGGGCCTTTAAAGAAGTCATTAAGGTTAAATGAGGTCCTAAAGCTGGGCCCTAAGCCTACATGACTGGTGTCCTTACTGAGAAGGGAGAGGCAGCCGATGCTCTCACACAGAGGAAAGGCCACATCAGGACACAAGGGAGAAGACTGCCATCTGCAAGTTCCGGCGAGAGGTCTCAGGAGCATGCCCATGACTTGACCTTGGACTCCTAGCTACCAGAACTGTAAGAAAATGAAGTTTGGTTGTTGAAGCCACCCACTCTGCGGTATTCTGGTATGGGATCCCTAGAACACTAATAAACACCCCCGAGAAATTAAGAACCATTCTTTAACCTTTTATTAGCAAATTTTGTTAATGATAGCATTCAGGGCTAACGGAAGTGCAGTAAAGCAGGTAATCACATACATAATCATAATACTGCTGACAGCACATAATTCATAAAAATGCTCAATTCTCATTGCCTTGGTTAATCCCTCTTCTGGGAATCTATCATAACCAAATAACCCAAAATATGTTTAACTACACACAAAGAAGCTTATTAAAGTATTATTTACAATTCTCGCCCATAACTCCCCTTTCCCATGAATCACAAGTTGTGTAGCCCATAGATTTCTGGGAGAATCTACCAGACTTGTGCAGATTGCCAAAATTGAACCATGTATCTTCATATGAAATTGCATTAGTTTATTTGCAAACAGTAATTTTTTTCCACTCCAAGATGCTTGCCCCCTTGCAATGTGATATCGTTTCTCTACCCATCAAGAGGTAACATTTATTCACCTACCTTTTGCTCTGAGCTTGGCCACTTGGCTCACCTATGAAACATTAGCAAATACAATACAAGTTTAAGACTGAGAAGTGCTTGCATGTGGATTTTGCTTTCTCTTTCTAGAGTTGAAACCATGAGATTCCACCATGAACTCAATCGCGCCTGCTGGAAAGGTCATGCATTGAAAAACCAAGACAATCTGGTCAACAGCCTGCCAACCCCCCAATACATGATTGAATCCATCTGGGTCACCCAGCCCCACCCAGAATCCTCCCAGCCCTCTGGAGAACCAGGTCACCATGAGCTAAATAATACCTGTAAGTGTTGGTTGTTTGAAGCCTATAAATTTTTGGTGGTTTGTTAGGCAGCAAAAACTAATGTAATAATCTCTCTTATGAAATGCATAATGGGGTAAATAGAAAATAGACAAACTAAGTTAATATCCCAATATTGGAATATTAGTTTATGGCCTGGCTGGCAAGCTCCTGGATTCCAATGTTATTATTCCAATTCTTTCCAATGCTTTAATAAAATTATGAATTATCGTATGCTCTGGGCCTTTGGAATTTCTTGGGAATAGCTGAAATCTTGAATGATAAATCTGCAAATGTCCCTGGTCTAGTTTACTTTAAACCTGGACATAAGGTAAATGCTTTACATTATATGCTTTCCCTCAATTAAGCCACTTAAAATTATGGCTATGAAGACAATACAGAAACATAGGAAATATTTAATGCAATAATAAATGAAAGGAATAAGATACAAAGGTGTGCTTAAGTTATGATGGTAAATACTTAAAAGAAAAGTAGATAACTGGTTATGCTGAAGGAAAAGACTATAAAAAAAATTAGGCCTAGAAAAGAATGAAAGAAAATTTACAAAGTGATATAAAGCAAGGGACTGAATCCAAGAATACTCTATCCAGCATGGCTATCACTCAAAATTGAAGGGGAAATAAGGAGCCTCACAGACAAAAAAAAAAAAAAAAAAAGGCTAAGAGAGCTTATCACTACCAAGCCAGCAATGTAAGAAATGATAAAGGCACTGGTGTAAAAAGAAGAAATAAAAAGGGAAAAGGAACACATGCACAAAAAATAAAAATGGCTACAAACAAGTACCTATCAATAATAACTTTAAATGTAAACCGACTAAATGCTCCAATTAAAAGGCATCGAGTGGTGAATGGATAAAAAAAAAAACATGACCCATACATATGCTGTCTACAAGAGACCCACCTCAGAACAAGGGATTCACACAAACTGAAAGTGAAGGAATGGAGAAATATATTTCAGGCAAATGGAAATGAACAAAAAAGCTGGGGTAGCAATACTTATATCAGAAAAAATAGACCTCAAAGTGAAGGCCATAACAAGAGATAAGGAAGGCCACTTCATAATACTAAAGGGATTGATACAACAAGAGGATATAACCTGATAAATATATATGTACCCAAATCAGGAGCACCCAAGTACATAAAAAAAAAAAAAAAAAAAAACCTCCTGGAAGATATCAAGGGACAGATCAACAATATAATCATAGTAGGGACTTTAATACCCCACTGACATCACTGGATAAATCCTCTAGATAAAAAAAATCAGCAAAGAAACAGCAATCCTAAATGACTCACTAGAACAGATGGACTTAATTGACATCTTCAGAACATTTCACCCCAAAGCCATGGAATATACATTCTCCTCAAGTGCACATGGGACATTTTCAAAGATAGACCACATATTGGGTCACAGGGAAAGTCTCTCCAAATTCAAGAAGATTGAAATCATATCAAGAATCTTCTCAGACCACAATGGCATAATATTAGAAATAAACTACAATAAAAACAATAAAAAAAATTCAAACACTTGGAAGCTGAATAGCATGCTATTAAACAATGACTGGGTTACCAAAGAGATCAAAGAAGAAATTAAAAACATCCTGGAAATGAATGACAATGAAAACACAACAATCCACAATCTATGGGACAGAGTGGAAGCAGTCCTGAGAGGGAAGTTTATGGCTCTAAAGGCCTACCTCAAAAAACAAGAAAAAAAAAAGGTAGTAAATCATTTAACTCTACAATTTAAAGAATTAGAAAGAGAGCAATAAGAAAAGCCCAGAGTGAGCAGAAGGAAGGACATAATAAAGATCAGAGCAGAAATAAATGACATAGAGACAAAAAATAATACAAAAGATCAATGAAACCAAGAGCTGGTTCTTTGAAAGGATAAATTGATAAACCTCTAGTCAGGCTCACCAAGAAGCAAAGAGAGAGGATCCAAATAAACAAAATCAGAAATGAAAAAGGTGAAATAACAACAGATCCCACAGAAATACAAAGGATTGTTAAAAAATACTATGAACAACTCAACTCTATCCCAATAAACTAAATAACTAGGATGAAATGGACATATTCCTAGAAAAATACAACCTTTCAAAACTCAATCAGAAAGAATCTAAACATCTCAATAGGCTGATAACTATGGAAGAAATTGAAGCAGTCATCAAAAAGCTTCCAGCCACTGTAGAGAACAGTATGGAGTTTCCTCAAAAAACTAAAAATGGAACTGCCAATTGACCCAGTGATCTCACCTCTAGGTTTATATCCCAAGAAACTTGAAACACCAATTAGAAAAGATATATGCACCCCTATGTTCATAGCAGCACAATTTACAATAGCTAAGATTTGGAAGCAGCCTAAGCACCAGATTAAAAACTTTGCTACAGCCCTGGCTGGTTTGGCTCACTGGATAGAACATCAGTCTGGGGACTGAAGGGTCCCGGGTTCGATTCTGGTCAGGGGCGTGTACCAGTAGGGGATGTGCAGGAGGCAACTGATCGGTTTCCCTCTCATTGATGTTTCTACCTCTTTATTCCTCTCCCTTCCTCTCTGTAAAAAAAAATCAATAAAATATATTTTAAAAAACTTTGCTACATCTACACAATGGAATACTATGCTAAGGTAAAAAAGAAGGAATTCTTACCATTTGCAACAGCATGGATGGGCCTGGAGAGTATTATGCTAAGTGAAATCAGCCAGTCAGAGAAAGATAAATATCACATGATCTCACTCATTTGTGGAATTTAATGAACAACATAAAGTGATGGACAAAAACAGATCCAGAGACAGAGAAGCATCGATCAGACCGTCCAACCTCAGAGGGAAGGCAGGGGAGAGTGGGGGTAAGAGGGAGAGATCATCCAAAGGACTTATATGCATGCATATAAGCCTAACCAATGGACACAGACACCAGGAGGGGAGGGGAAGGGGGGCAATGGGGGAATAAGAGCATATATGTAATACCTTAATCAATAAAGAAAAAAATATATAAAAATATTAGGCCTAAATACATTAGGAGCTGCTTTAGGGTGTGGGATTATGAGTAAACTTCTTTCTTTTCTATAATTATATTACCTTCATAAATTTATATTTTAGCCGAAACCGGTTTGGCTCAGTGGTAGAGCGTCGGTCTGCGGACTGAAAGGTCCCAGGTTCGATTCTGGTCAAAGGCATGAACCTTGGTTGCGGGCACATCCCCAGTAGGGGGTGTGCAAGAGGCAGCTGATCGATGTTTCTCTCTCATCGATGTTTCTGGCTCTCTATCTCTCTCCCTTCCTCTCTGTAAAAATTCAATAAAATATATATTTTTTTAAATTTATATTTTAATATATAATCATTTTTTTCAATTGACCCCCTGTTTGCTTTATCATTTCTAACCTTGGTAACATATAAATGCTTTCTGCTAGTTTAAAATCGTAATATCCCAGAAGGTGAAAATAACTATTATTTTCTGATTTATTTGGATATTGCTAATATTGCTCTAGAGTTTTACCTAAATCTGTTTAAACCCAATTTAAACCACTGTTTGGGACAGGGTAAGTCTAACCTCACTTAGACTAGAAATTATTAAAATCTCCTGGCTGAGATCCAGTTTGATTCAGATCTAAGCTGCATAGAGGCAAATATCACGTTGCCACCTTTTTAGGCCATAGCTGCCCTGAAAAATGGCTCCAGGCCCAGTTATTTAGAGCAGAATGAGTAGACCTCAGCTATTTTCCAGAGAAAACATAAGCCTAAAGCTTCTGCTAACTCTCTTCTACCTTCCCCCACTGCCTCGATGCTCAAATTGCCCCAGATTTGGCCTGTGGGAACCCTTGTGAGCTGGTTCCAGTATTCTTTTGACATATCTCTATCATTTTTGTGAGCGCTTCCTTCCTCTCTGGAACAATAAAATCATTCAACTTTATATTTACTTCCCCTGCCCCAGCCCTGGAGTCAGCCATTTTTCCAAGGAGCTCTGTCTCCCTTTCGTTGGGGATGACGTTTAGAAATCAAAACTGGGATGCCAGTATGCTCATGGCTAACTGGAGTGTCCTTCCTTTTAGAATTCAAAACATTTTTTAAAATTTTTAATGATATCGTGGATTGATATTGACACTTCTAATCCCAATCCAACCCCAAAGGTTTTTCCTTGCCTTCCCCATTCCATTTCTGACTTTTTCTCTCTACATTTATTTTTTTTAAATACATTTATTGATTTTTTAGAGAGAGGAAGAGAGAGTAATAGTTAGAAACATCGATGAGAGAGAATCGTTGATCAGCTGCCTCCTGCACACCCCCTACTGGGGATGTGCCCATAACCAAGATACATGTCCTTGACCGGAATCGAACCTGGTACCTTGCAGTCCACAGGCTGATGCTCTATCCACTGAGCCAAACCGGTTTTGGCTTTCCCTCTACATTTAGAACCCTTACTCCCAGCAACACCAACCCATTCACTCATTTGATTAATCCTATAATGCATTTAGTTTCCATTGAATATATTCTCCCTTGGGCATTTTGTAGTTCCTGTCATGGTTTTATCTTGTTTTGTTTGTTTGTTTTTCTGTCCTTAGTAAAATAAATTCTTATTACATGTCTTCCTGTTTCTTGTCCATTGTTATGCTTAGTTTTTTAATATATGTGTTGATATGTTCATTTGAAAATACTTGATTCAATTTGTAGTATTGTCATAGGTATCTTCTGCTGCACAGTGGGTTTTGGGGAAGTTTGTATTCACTGAAATATTTTGTTCTTACAGCAGTATTATACATAGCTGGTTGGATTTTTTTCCATTCCTAGGCATTTTGTGGGCAAGTTTTCTCTATCAAAAACACCGATTTCTATTACTATAATGAAATACAGTATCTTTAATAGCTAATATTGGTGACGATGGTGGTAGGGCGGACTGGGAGTGGTTAAGATGTCTTATTTTTGTTTCTGCAGGTTTCTTATTATTACTTTCTTACCTCTTTCCTGTCCTTCTTTGGTACATCTCCTCTATTTTTTTATTTTGGTCCCATAAACAGTGATTCTTCAAAGCTGACACCTCTGCCTATTCTAGGTGCTTCATGTAAGTGGAATCATAGAATCTTTCTTTTATTGTGTCTGCTTACTTCTCTTAGCATAATGTTTTCACAGTTCACCCATGTTGTCACATGCATCAGAATTTCAAGCATTTTTATGGCTGAATAACATTCCATCGTATGTATATAGCACATTTTGTTTATCCAGCCATCTGTTGATGGACACTTGGTTTGTTTCCACGGTGGCTGGGAACACTGCTGCTATGAACATTGGTGTGCAAGCTAACCCCTTCCTGGAAGGTTCCAGTCCAGCTCCGTAGCCTTAAAGTCCGGACACAGAGCTGGGTAGAGGGACAGTTCCTGGCAAATAGAAACGAACAACTGGCAGCAGCAAGCAAATGGTTAAAGCTTTGGCTTGGAATTTTATAAGCTTCGTTTCCCTCCCTTTATTTTCCCAGGGCAGACCTCCTTTTGGAATCAAGTTCAGCTCTTAGAATGCCCCCATGGGCGGCTGGTGAACAAAGCAGTACAGCTGACCCAGTCCTGCTCCTTTCCACATCAATGGGGCCATTGGCTGTTAAGGGATTGAAAGCCTTACAACTGAGTGGCAGTTGCTCAATATTCTAATTACATAAACTTCTGTGTTATGGTTTTGCCATTTGACATATCGGGTTTCCTAATGTGATTGAGTTTGTATGTTGGAAATATGTTTATTAATGGAGACTGACACGGTTCTAGTACGGATTTAGGTTAAGCTGACTGAGTTCTGTGGGAAATCCACAGTGATGGTTGGGGGAGGCCAGAGCAGAAACCGACCAGAGTCTTTTCTGTTTACGTCTCACAAGAAACTTCCTTGGAGATGAAACTCACGTTTTCACTTATTTGGACACAGTCTGCCATGATTGGATGTGAGGTGAGGAAAGACTGGCTCAAAACAGGAGCTTGCTGAGGCCAAAAGTCAACAGAATTGCTCTGTAAAGAGGTTATACAAGCATGGGATGGGCGGGGGTAGGGGGAGAGCACAGAAAAGCACTTAAATAATCTGGTTGTTGTTTTTTTAATGGTGATGGGAGGAGACTTGGAGTGTGAACACATAATACAACATACAGATGAGGTATTACAGAATTGTACGCCTGAAACCTACCTCATTTTATTAGCCAATGACACTCCAATAAATTCAATAAGAAAAGAAAGAACAAAACAAACCCACAAGTGGATTATAATCCTTTTAATAAAATAGGAATCAAATGAGTGATGAATAAAACAGAGAGAAAAGGAAGAGAAGGGAAGACGCTTCCTTACAGTAGAAAGCAGGCTAATAAAGGGTCACGCCTCCCTCACACCCTTTATCCCGGTGAGTGACCTGGCCCAGCTCACAGTCTGCACAACTA
Source organism: Pipistrellus hanaki (assembly GCF_964339955.1). Taxonomy (NCBI): domain Eukaryota; kingdom Metazoa; phylum Chordata; class Mammalia; order Chiroptera; family Vespertilionidae; genus Pipistrellus; species Pipistrellus hanaki. Next base: position 5,795,678 of record NC_140512.1, read on the forward strand.
CAGTGACCCTAGGGAGCAGAAGGAAGCACCCTCAGTGAACGGAAGGGTCTAAAAGACAGACTCCTCAAGAGAAGTCATTAAAATCAATAATAATAAATATAGAAAGCGGGGGCAGAGAGGAAAGGAAGTGAAGTAACTAGAGGGACCAGAATATGAGGTGCCAATAAGTCCCAGCGACGGGAACATCGAGTCTCAGACCTTCTGACAACAAAGAAACAAGACTGCTCTGTCAGTCAGAGTCCTTGAAGCCACAGAGCAAGAGTAAGAATGATGTAGCATGAGCCATCACTCCCCCTCTTGAATCATCACAGACATCACAGATCATGATGCTCTTCCTCTGGCAGCTGGATGCATCCTCTGAATCTTTCTCAACACAACAGCCCACTGGCTTTTAATCCAAACCAAAGGACGTCTTCTCTACATGTGTGAAAGTTGTCTGAGGAAGAAAACAGGAAGGTGACCCTCTAGTGCTGGGTCTCATGTTGTGACAAACCTACATCAGATACTTCATACTAAGAGCAGAGCTTGTGTGTGTGTGTGTGTGTGTGTACATATTTAGAGTAGAGTAAATTTTAGAAAGCTTTCAACCCAAATAACTACTAGAATTCTAATAATTATTGCAATCTGGCACTGTAAAAATTAATTCCTTCCAAGCTATAAAGAGTTACTTCTCTAAGCAGTCCAGAAAGTTTGCATTGAACTATGGAATGCCAGAACAAGCATGCCCTAGGTTCTACTAAATCTACCTGGGACACTGGAAATTTTTATAGCCCTCTAAACCAAAACCAATCAAAAGCTTGTGTTGAACTTTTATGCCCCCCATTAAGAAATCAGCAGTGTGGGCCATGGGGGTTCCCAGGTACACAGATTCCACCCATTTCCCATGTTCCCTGAAGTCATGGGAGGCTGGGCCTGTTAGCTACAAGCACGAGTATCCTTGGGAGGTGGAATCGGAGCATGCAAAGGAGTGTTAATGGTCTCATACGAAGGCTAGTTGGGGCCACATTTCTCTCAGACCCCGTTTTCTAGGCCTCGAAGCCCCCAGTTAGATGCACTCCTTCTCTGAGAACCTCCCACTGAAAGCCGAACCCGGTGACTTCCCACGAAAATCGTCTTTGGGCCACAGGTGATGGAGCGGGAGTCAGCAAGCTTCCTGCAAAGGGCTGGGCAGGAGACAAATTCCACTTTGCAGGGTCTGTGGTCTCTGTCACAACCACCCAGCTGTGTCCTTGCAGAGCAGAAGCGCCATACACAAGGAGTAAACAAATGGGTGTGGCAGGGTTCCAGTCACTTACGTGTTGTGGGCACTGGGCTGGGTTGGACCCAAAGCCACAGTTTGCTGAGCCCTCGTGGCAGCCAGCGATCATGGAGTCCAGATGAATTGCAACACAGGCCCACCCCTCGTAGGAGAGCTTTCCATGCGGGAGTTCCTAAGGCACCTCTGTGTGAGTCTTCCTAAGGGTGGCCCTGTGGTATCAGAAACATCACTGCCTCCTGGTTTCTTGTCTGTGAAATGTTACGGGGCCCGCTGAGAGTGAGCTGACCAGCGTCCTCTCTGCACCAGCAGCACCTGCGGGCTCCCCAGGAAAGCCTCCTGGCGTGCAGTGTAAATGCCGGCCCTGGGGATACACGTCCACCCCCGGAGCTGGAGTTTGCTGCTGGAAAACCCACGTTTGCCTCTCGATTCCTCACCCCGTCTTCCGATGGCTTCGGGCCTTCAGCATGGGCCACGTTTAAATTGTCGGGAGATGTCAGCAAGCTGTGCGGGGGCCGCCTTCCGCTGACAGTCATTACCAGAGGGCAGAGATCAATGGTTTGTTAGCATCGCAGGATCGCCATGGACTCAGGAAGGAAGTGTCCGGGTGGTGTAGGCTGCAGCTGAAATGGACAAGCCATCTCACCCTGGCTGCTCACCAGCCACAAGCCTCCACTTACTCCATTCATTATCCCTGCCCCAGGAGACAGGGTTGTCACCGTCCACCATCTGCAGTCCACCGAGACGAGGGGGCGGCCAGGCACACAGAGGTTCTATTTACGGTGCCAGGAAATGCATCCTTTCTGCTTTCCCAGAAAGCGATTGCCTTGTTCCACTGGGATTCCTTCTGTCAGCAGGTGAGGGCCACCCGACAGCCACTTGGAAAGGGAGGACTTTGAAAGGTGGGTCCTGTTTTTCAACTCCAGGTATCATATTTATCTGGCGGCGCAATGACCTGACCAATTATTCTAGCCTTCTCTAATCCATAACACCAGCATTGACTTGCTCTTTTTCCTGGGCATGTTTGCTTTCTACACTTCCTTGCTTTGAAGTCACATGACTTGTACAAAAGAATCTCAGGTTAGAAGTTGGAAGGTCCATTCTGAACATCATCAACCCTAATTCCCAGAAAGAATAAAGTATCTAGAATTCCTTCAAGGAACATGAAGTCAAAATTGCATCCCCACTCTCTATCATCTTTTCTGGGTCTGCCCACAGGACTCGCCTCGTCCAATACCGCCTCTTCGGGGAAGCCCTGCTCCGTCTACAAGCTAGACACACTCTCTCTTGACTCTGATTTTCCTGGGAATTCTGCTGCATTCCTCACTACTGCAGGTCCAGGCTCACCTTCTGCTTTGACATACACACGTCTCATCCGCCCCGCTTTGTCTACATCCTTGAGAGTTGGGTCCAGGTCCCATCCGGTCTCCACAGCACCCGGAACAGTGTCTCACATCCAGTAGGGGCTGGGAAACTGCAACAGGCATGAGCAAAACGGCTCCCGCCTCCGTCTCTGGGACCCAGGAGACCCCCATAAGCACAAACATTCGGCACCAGAAGTCAGGTTGTTATTGCATGGACTGCCCTCCGATTAAGGTTAGAAGAACACGGAAGACCTTTGCTCCTTTGAAAAATGTGGCCCTGACTGGGTGGCTCAGTTGGTAGGAGCGTCGTCCTAAGCACCAAAAGGTTTTGGGTTTGATTCCAGATCAGAGCACACACCTGAGTTGAGAGTTCCATCCCACACTGGGGCAAGAACGGGAGGCAACTGATCCAGGTTTCTCTCTCCCATCGATGTTTCTCCCTCTCCCTTCCTCTCTCTCTCAAGTCAATAAACAGATCCTCGGTTGAGAATTAAAAAAAGAAAGAAAGACAAATTCAGACCGCATCACTGTCAGACTTTTCTCTGGGGCCCATGAAGGGCTGTGGGAACAAGGACGGCTTGGTGAACAGAACTTCTGAGAGGAACAGGGTACCTGCAAACAGGAGAACAGAATGCCCCTTGCAAAACAACCCTGAATTGGCTTCTCGCTTATGCACAGCGGAGTCCCGCACTCAGAGCAAGGCGGGGCTCCATCGGGGAAGCCGGAGTCAGTTGTCTACACAGAGAACCCCCTGGGCTCCCTGGCAGCTCCCACAGAGGCCCCTCCGCACACCGGGCCAGCTTCTCACCCCCTAGAACACATGTGTCAAACACAAGGCCCTCGGGCCAAATCCAGCCCGCCAGGCCTTGCAATGTGGCCCGCACCGCGCTGTCATCACTGCACTCCGCTGTCAGTTTATGACATTGTCAGTTTATGACTGTTCAGTAAACCATTCGGCCCGCGATTTAGGCTGGATTTTAGATTTTGGCCCCTTCTCTGATTGAGTTCGACACCCCTACCCTAGAACATTCTTCTCGGAGGAGCACTCCTGCCACATCCCATAGGATGGAGGCTGGCAGGCCGCCCGGAGATGAGAGCAGATAGTGAGGAGGGAGTGAGGCCGGGCCCGGGCCTTTCATGGAGGAAGCTGGCTCTGTGCTCTGACACTCTCCCCGGATCGCCGGGCAGTGCTGTCCACAGGGGCCCGCAGACATGGAAAGCACAGCCAGCCGGGGGGATGTTTCTCATTTGGAAATTGGCTTTGTGGAGAGGCAATTATGTCCTAAGGTAAACGTTCACTATAAGGAAGGACAGCCATCTCCACGCACGAAACTGCGCCATTTAACTTTATAACCGTATCTTTCCTCAAGCTGTTAAGTTAATGTGGAGATGAAGGGCCTCACTGTCCGTTTTTACGACGTGGCACTTGGTATTCTGTTCCTCTCACAGCTCCGGGCCGCCCCGGGAGCAGTCACGGAGACTGCCAGGCCTGGAGGCTCGCCGCCGGCCGTAGCTGCGGGGTCTGCAGATTTATGACGGGGGAGCGCCTCCTCCCCAGCCAGGTCCGTGAACGGTGTCCTGGGGCCCCTGCGCGTCGGAAGTCCCCTTTGCCATGTTTTCCTTGGCTCCGGGGTTTGGCATAACCTGGACTGAAAGTAACTATTTCTGACTCCGTGTATATATGAAAAATGGGCCCTGCTCTGGCTCAGCGTGCAACCCTGCAAAGTAGAAACGGTTTTTCTTGCGATCTAAGTAAATGTTGCTAAGTTTACAGCTGGCTTTTTTATTTTAATCATTGCAAAGGGAAACTAAATGATTTTAAAAATGTAGTATTATTGTTGCCAAGACACCTCAAGAAAGACATGGGAAACAGGATTTGTTTGTGTACAAAAGAGAGCTAGATCCGCTGGCCTTTATTCAGAGAATAAACGGGAGAGTAAGGGGGGAAATTTTTTTTAACTAATAGAAGGTGGAAGAAAAACAGTAGTGACATAAAACCTTGGCCGAGTCTTCCTGCTTCGTGGGGACCATAGGAATTTCCCGCGATTGCTCACAAATCCCATGTCTTCATCCTCCATTGCTGACAAAGTGAGTTTGACTCGGTAAAGGTTTATTCTCCAGTGGCGATATCAAAGACAGAGGTTCTTACCCTGTTAGGTCCAAAGATTCCTCTGAAAAACTGGTAAAAACCTATGGCTTTCATATTTTTTTTAAAATACGTTCTTGTTGATTTCAGAAAGATGAAGGGAGAAAGAGAGAGAGAGAGAGAGAGAGAGAGAGAGAGAGAGAGAGAGAGAGAAGAGAGAGAGAGAGAGAGAGAGAGACATCTATCGGCTGCCTCCTGCATCCCCCCCTTCCCCCCCCCCCCCCACTCCCGACCAGGGATAGAGCCTTGACCAGGATCGAACAGGTGACCTCCCGGTACATAGGCCAACACTCAACCAACTGAGCCACATTGGCTCGGTGGTGGCTCTTATAATATATTCATTTAAAACACACATAGGCACATCATAACAACAGTAATTATAACAAAAGCATCTAATATTTAGAGAACACTTTGGGGCTAGGTATGGTCTTAAAGTGCTTTCAATGCATTTTCTCATTTCATCCTCACACTAACCCAATGAGACAGACACTATCTCCCCCATCTTACAGATGACTAAGACAGCTTAGAGTAGTTGAGTAACTCAGTCCCCATGCAAAAATGTACTTATGGTGTTAGGGCTTCCCAAACGTTGCTGGGACCCAGGGACCACTGAGCGTGCACACAGATTGGGAACCTCCGCCCACACACAGAGCAGGGGCAAACAGGCCTCTTCACGATATCACAGAGGATGTCCTAGAACCAGAGCTCATTCTAAACACATCAGAAAACACCAACACAGCCCTGGCTGGGTGGCACAGTCGGTTGGAGCATCATCCTGTACACCAAAGCTTGTGGGTTTGATTCCTGGTCAGGGCACACACCTGGTTGTAGGTTTGATCCCCAGTTGGGGGCATACAGGAGGCAACCTATCCATATTTCTCTCTCACATCAATGTTTCTTTCTCTGTCTCTCCCTTTCTCTCTCTCTCTAAAAAATAATAAAATCGTAACCCCAGATGAGGATTTAAAAAACACAAACAGCCCTAGCTTGTTTGGCTCAGTGAGTAGAGCATCTGCCTGTGGACTGAAGGGTCCTGGATTCAATTCTGGTCAAGGGCACATGCCCAGGTTTTGGGCTTAATCCCCAGTAAGAAGCATGCAGGAGGCAGCTGATCAATGATTCTCTCTCATCATGGATGTTTTCATCTCTCCTTCTCCCTTCCTCTCTGAAATCAATCCATAATAATAAAAGCATAATACGCTCATTAGACCAGATGTCCTTCCGGATGAAGCCGGGCTGCGAGGGAAGCCCGGGTCCCGGGTGCCGGAGGGAAGTCAGAGCCGGCAGCCGGGGAAGGAAGGCCTATGCTTGCACGAATTTTATGCACCGGGCCTCTATTAAAATATATTTAAAAAAGAAAGAAGCTGCTGGCGACCAGGGTGTGTATTTCCCTCTTCCTTCCCATCAGGAGACATTGAAGTCCAGGTAGGAAGCTAAGGACCCTCTCTGGTGATCAGAAGTCCTCTGAGACCAGCCACTCCTCCCACTGCGGGAGTCAGCCACGAGCCAGCGACAGCCCTAAGAGATGAGTCCTCCAGCCAACGCAGAGCCATCTCCAGTCACCCAGGTGTACCAGTCCCTTCCCCACGTGTCACAGCCTGACGTCCAGCCAAGGGAAAAAGCGAATGGAAGGAAAATTCGATCAGAAAACATCAGAGAGGTGCGAGCTCACGGGGTTTCTTTCTTTCTTTTTTAATATACTTTATTGATTTTACACAGAGAGGAATTGAGAGGGACAGAGAGTTAGAGAGTTAGAAAAGTCGATGAGAGAGAAACATCGACCAACTGACTCTTGCACACCCTCCACTGGGGATGTGCCCACAACCAAGATACATTCCCTTGACCGGAATCGAACCCGGGACCTTTTGGTCCGCAGGCCGACGCTCTATTCACTGAGCCAAACCGGTTTCGGCCTCACGGGGTTTCTTAAACGACGGCGAGGGGAAGGGGTTTGGGTGTCGGCCACTTCATCCAGCAGGAGAAAGGAAATACCCGTCCTGAGGTTACTCACCACTCTCCCACTTTCCCAACGAGTCGCTTGTTGACTTGTTTATTCGTTACAGAACCAGACACACGGGGCTGCTGAAAGCCGTCTGACAGTGAGTGTGTGTGCTGGGGGGCCAGGCGGGGGGAGCGGGCTGGGAGGGGAAGGAGAATTCAGAAGTAAATCCATCTGAAGGGTAGCACACCCGGCAGTGAGGCTCGGGCCCAGCGCACACCTTCCTCTCTCCCGATTCCCGCCGAACAGCTTTTGTTTTCTTTTCCAGAAAGAATGCTGCCAATCGCCGGAGGCAGACATGTTTATCAAGCTGTGCATCTTGAAGGCTGACATAAAATCCGTGGCCTTTGGTACAGCTGAAAAACACTCTGTCAACACCGCCGAGAGAGCGAGCCCGCGGCCCTGGCCCCGGCCCAAGGCGTGCAGGGAACGGACAAAAACTTGACGCCGGGCCAAACGCTACAACACGGGGGGAAGGCAAACCCGAGGCGAGCAGACCCTTCCCATCGAGCCTGCTTAACATCTCGCACCAGCGTCCAAACCACAAATCGGTCAGTGCCGAGGTGAAAAGACAGGTTTTTCTCCCTTTTGGAAAGCTCTCTCGCTTAAGCTCCTATGAATACATCAATTATATTGGCCCTGAAAGTGTCTGTCAGGGCGATGTTAAAAGGTCCACTCTTTTACAGACTGCCCACTTTAGAAACAAAACACCCTTCAAACCCCCGCCCCGGCCGCTCAGCCGGAGAGAGCCGCGGAGGGAAAATAAGTGTTGACCCTGCTGGACGGGGAGGGAGAGAAGCTGTGATTTTAAGCAAACGCGGGTTGGTCTTTGCTTAAATAAAATCCTCCCGGCACTTGCGTGCCTTCAAAGTCTTCAGCACGTCAGGGAAAGGGCTCTTTGGTGGCAGGAAGTAGGAGGCCAAAGAGAAAGGTGTCCGGGGACCTCCACTCCCTCCAGCCCAGCTGCGCCTGGACGTCTGAGCAGAGACACGCTGCGCAGGAGAATAGATTTGCCACAGAGAGTCTCTGTCCCGGGCTTTTCCTTCAGGGCAGGACTCTGGTTTCCGGGATAAGAAACCTACAATATCCAGACGCCATGGTGAATCAGGAATTGTGTCTGGAGAAGCCAGCCGCGGTGGGAGACAGCCCGCAGGCCTATGCAGGGAGATAGAACATAATAACGCTGACAGGTCCGAACTGTGCGGCTTCCACGGGCCCCGTGATCACCGGCCCATCACCGTCACCCTGGCTACCCCTCCAGAAGTGCGGCCACCTCCGAGCTGTCACTTTCATACATCCTGTGTTCCCTGCCGAGCCCCCCCCCCTCCCCCCCGCCTCCTCTGGCGGTGTCTGTCCCCGATCTCCGCCACCCCCTGTTGCTTACGTTGGCCAACCCGCCTGAAATGGGAGAGTCTGATCCTTCATGCTCCGAGCATAGCCAACATTCCACACGATTGATGTCACGAAGGCCTGCGAAAATGACAAATGGTGGGAACGAGGGCCAGAGGGGGAAGCAAACACACAAGTCCAACGATGATTTAACCAACGGTGGCCCAAGGCCGTCCCTCGGGGGTCCTGGGACATCTTGGGGGGGGCGGGGGGAGGCATGAATTCAACAAGAAGAGAAAGAAAATGCTATGGGAGTTTCTTTACAACCTTCTTGTTTTCAACTCAAATATGTCTTGGAAACTTTTGCGTTTTGCCCTTAAGTCATAATCCACATGTGTCAAAGCAGCAACCAAGCATCTAGATTGATTGGGTGGACGGCTGGGCATGGGAAGGGCGGTACTTTTCTAGCGTGTTTACATCTGTTCTCCAAAAATGAGCGTACGTGTGGAAGGGAGTCTGGTTGCTGGGGTGACTACAGACACGGAAGCTAAGCCACTCACCACTGCCACCGCCTGAGGGGTGAGGACGGCCACCTGCAGGGCAGCTTTCCCATAAGGTAGTGCTTTGGGTCCCACTCACCAGTTAATGAGCACACTCGAACCTTCATCCTATAGAAGTCACCAACTTCAGTAAACTGTGACCCACCCATTGGATTGAAACCACATCCTGACACCAAAAACGATCCTTATGAAGAGCTTTTAACAACATATAGAGATGCGTCTAATATAACATTAGATAAATAAAAGTAAGACAACCTCATTTACAGCATAATTTCAACTACAGAACTGTAGACATATAAGGACAAAACTTTGAGTGGTGCTTATCTGTAGGTGGTAAGATGACAGATGCTTTTTTATCCTTTTCCATACTTTCTTTATTGTCTAGTTGTGCGAGAACAAGTAGGGGTTCATTTTATAATTTAAAATATTTTTTAAACAAAATCTCTAAAAGGCATCACCTACTTCTTTTAGATGTGAATTAAGATTTTTCTAGGACTCTCCTTTTCAAAACTAAAATGACAGTGTAAAAAAAATTTCCATTTTAGAACCTATTTTCCACAGTATTTGTTCTGATACTCAAGTTCTGTTGACCTTAACAGAAATGTGGGAGGAAGTCTATTGGTTTGGAGCACATATGTCAAACACAAGGCCCGTGGGGCCAAATCCAGCCTGCCAGGCCTTGCAATGTGGCCCGCACCACGCTGTCATCACTGCACTCCGCTGTCAGTTTATGACATTGTCAGTTTATGACTGTTCAGTAAACCATTCGGCCCGCGATTTAGGCTGGATTTTAGATTTTGGCACCTTCTCTGATTGAGTTCGACACCCCTAGTTTGGAACATGCATCTAGATTATCTAGCGCTGGAACTCTCCAGAACTGCCTTGTCCAATGTGGCAGCCACTGGCCAAGATGGCTCCGGGCACATGATACGTGACCTGGGATGTGCTGTGAGTGTAAAGTGCCCATGAAGCGTGAAGATGTGGCAGGGGAGAAAGTGTAAAATGTCTCACTAATAACTTTATACTGATTACACACTGAAAGGTTATTTTGGAGATATCAGATTAAGTGTAAAATATTAAAATAATTCCATCTGTTTCTTTTTTTTAAATCCTCACCCACATATATTTCTATTGATTTGAGAGAGAGAGAGAGGCGGGAGCGGGCGTGCGGGAAAAGAGAGAGAGGTGAGAGAGAAACATCGACCTTTTCCCTCCTACACTCACTGCAGCCCAGGACTGAACCCCAGCCTGGGTATGTGCCTGACCCGGATGGAACCCCAAACCTCCTGGTGGACAAGACGATGACGTTCCAACCAATGGCGCCACCCAGAGCCAGGCCTCGCCTGTGTCTGCCCACCTGCTTAAAGGTGGCAACTAGGAAATGCAAAAGCACCAAGCTCACATCACATTTCCATTGGGTGGAAATGAGCTAGAAAAGGGAAATCCTTGAGAAATGTGATTGGATCCCCTATATCCTTTGGAAAAATACAGGACCCACATATGCAGAGCCTGCTTGCCCAGGCCATACCTCAGTCCCGGTAAAATGGGTTCCCCTGCCGCTCTCAGTGGCATGACACCTTCAGGGGTCGGGTAACGTCAGTTATTTCCGAGTACGGATGAACGGAGGCCGGTTCAAGGGCGACAGCACCCACCGCTGCACCTGCAGGTAACCTCTCCCCAGACTGACCGGCCCACACAGCCAGCATTGTCCCCCCCCCCCCCCCCAGCATCTGCAGTGGACGGCCCCTGCCCCAGGGCCCCGCTCACACATGTGTGTGCCACTCCATTCAGAGGGGCAGGCCCGTTGGCGACAGCCTCAATGCTGCAGGGACCATCTCTCTGTGTCCCCGGGGCGGACACCGGCCACGGGGGCTCCTCGGAAGGGCTGGGAGAACGTGAGAGGAAGGACTACGTGGACCCCAACTGCCAAACCAAACTGAGCAGCAGGTCCTCCCGCGGTGACTCAGACCCACATGATGTTTTCCAGGGCGGTTTTCACGGGAGGGGGGTGTGTCCGGGCTCTCTGGCCAAAGGTTACCGTGACTGTTACAGCCGCCCGCCCCACGGCCAACCTGTACCGGCCCCTCTCCTCCCGCTCAGAGCCGCACTCCGGCTCTGCCACGGTGGGAAGAAATAAAACCTTGATAAGCAACAGGAGCAGAGGACATACTACCCTGTTTCCCCGAAAATAAGACAGTGTCTTATATTAATTTTTTCTCCCAAAGTTGTGGTAGGTCTTATTTTCGGGAGATGTCTTATCTTTCCATGCGCTAGGTCTTATTTTTGGAGGATGTCTTATTTTTGGGGAAATACGGTGGCTTTGCAATGCAGGGGAAAAGGGCAGGGCAGGGAAGGGCAGGGAAGGGAAGAGAATGGAAGGGCAGGGAAGGGAAAGGAAGAGAAGGGAAGGGAAGGGAAGAGTCAGAGCCTGCGGGTGCACAGGCCCAGAGGCAGTAAGTTAGTGAGGTGTTCTCTGAAAAGGCAAACCTGGGCCTCATTCCCCTCCAGGACAGAAGGAAAGAACTTCACTGTACAGGTCCCGCTCGTGAAGGCCTCCTCCCTCCGTGTTTACTGGTGCTGGGAAGAAAGGAAAGGAAGACAGGAGAGCAACCGAGTTAGTAATTCCTGATTATTCCCTCAGAGAGGTCAGACGCACAGCCCTGGCCTAGCAGGACTCATGTTTTAAAATGGTTTTCACTGGTTTCCTTCGAATCAGCCTCAGCAGATTCAATGTCACCGAGCCGAAGTCTCTCCCGTTCCAGAGGAGTGGCTTCCATTCAAAGGCTCCTCCCGAGATGAGAAGCCAAAACCCTCGCTCTCTCCGGAGCTGCTTCATGTTTCCCTCTGAAACCTTTATGGCCCAGCTTACACTTTAAAATGTTAAAGAAAATAAAACTATAAACCTAGAGAGGACAATAGAGATCAGGATTTGTTTAACTTTGACACGCTGACTGTTGAGACACAATTTTGGAAGGAAAAAAGTACATTTAATTACTTTAAAATATACCCCCCAAATCTCCACAATATAACATTAAAGAACATTATAAAGGGTGACACTGTGAGAACATTTAATTGACATGATGGGGGGGGAGGGGTCCTGGGGGCAGCACATGAGAAAGAATCGAGTTTGAAAGAGAATTTGTTAATTTTAAAATGTCACCCAAGTAATTACAGTCATACCTCCCCACGTGCGGCGAGTCAGTGAAAATCCCCAGCCCTCCTGCAAACCCCCCACACACACACACACACATACACGGCTCACACACACATATGTGCGCGCGCGCGCACACACACACACGCACAGTGAAACCAGACGTCAGACTCTGCCTCCTGCCTGCCCAGGTTGCCCCTGGAGCAAATATTTACTGCAGGGATGCGAGTTTTCCTCCAGGAGGACCGAAATGGAAGCGTTTACAAACGCCGCCAGTTCTTCAGACGCGCAGGGCCCATGAGAAAGATAGGGTTTAATAAAAACATTTATGGACTCTGAAAGCAAACACGGTCCGAGAGGCGTGCACATGTGGGGAAAGATGATATTTCAGCCCAACACGCTTTCCTCTTGAAGATCCTCTCGCTGTTTGCAGCGAACAAGCCCGGTTTCCTCCCGGGCCTCGCTAATCCGCATTGTAAAACATTCGCAGGAAACACATAAAAGGAGCCCGGCGCTGCCCTCGGAGACGGGCCGGGATGGGGCTCTTGTCTGGCACCCGCAGACGGAGACTTTGCAGGGTGTAGGGGTTCTCTAACCCAAACCATCCCGGCCTGCCCCCCACCCCGAGAAGGTCCCCCTCTGGCTGCTTCCTTCCACCCCATCCAGACCCCCTCCATTTACGGTCCCGGGATGAATGCAATATTTGCAATATGATAGGAAAAACACACCAGGGCGCCTCTCCACTCCTCCAATGCTGCGGCCCTTGTCTCCCCTGCTGCCCCCCGGCCTGGGCCCACTGTGTGTGTCTGGTCCCAGCGCCCAGGTTTGCATTGTCAGCTGGCACTGTGCACGTCTGCCCCGTGCTGCTCGGCTGCTGGGTCTGGGGGGGAAAAGGGGGTGCCAGCTCTCTTAGCGCTTTCGCCCTTCATTCCCCCTGAACCCCACTCAGACTCTCCCCGTCTCCCTCCCTCAGCGTGGGGGCTCAGGGGTCACCAGTCCCACCCGCAGGAACAGGAGGGAGCTGCGCTCCACAAACTTGCAGAGACGTGCGGCGGCGCGGCTCCAGCCTTGGGCTCTCCCGCCCCCTGGTGGCGGCTCCGAGACAAAGCAGGCCGGGCTCAGCGCCTCCAAAGTGCAAGGGTCCTCCCTCCCCCCCTCCCTCCCTCCTGCCTTCGGGACTCGGCGGCCCTGGGGCGCCCGGTGCCAGCTGGGGTGCGGGCTGGGGTGCGGGGATGCGGGCATGGGGCCTGGAGGAGGGTAAACGTGGAGAGGGAAAGGGAACCTCCGGGAACCAACCTGGCAAAGGGGTTCCAGGCTTCTCTCCCCAAACAAAGGGACCACAGATGCAGGATCCCAAGGCTTCCAGAGGGAGGAAGGGAGAGACTGAGGCCCAGGGAGACTGAGGTCCGGCCCGGCCCCGGGGGGCGGCTGGCCTTCTCCGGGGGGAACCCGGGGGCGCCGCGCTCCCCGGACCCGGAGCGGCTCCCAGGCCCGGGGCCGGGTCCGAGGGGGACGGGCAGACACGGAGCGGGCCCCGCGGCGCTGGGCTCCGGGGAGCCGGGCTGATGGGTGGGTTCACGGCGGCTCACCCCGCGGCGCGCCGGGGGCGGCGGGTCCAGCTGCGCCCGGGCCTCGGGTCCGCCCCGCGCCCCCCGCGCCCCCCGCGCCCGCTCCGGAGCCCCGGCAGGGGCGGGAGATTGACAGCCGCGCCGGCCCGGCCTGCCCGGAGCTCTCCGACCAGGGAGGCCGCTCCCCGCTCCGCCAGACGGAGGCCCTGCGCGGGGACAGGCCGGGCCGGGGGCGCCAGCCTCCACTTCCCGCTGCGCTGCGCTCCGGAGGGGCGGCCGCGGCGTCCCCACCCGCACTCCACTCTGTGCACCCCACTCTGCACTCCCACTCTGTGCACCCCACTCTGTGCACCCCACTCTGCACCCCCATTCTGTGCACCCCACCCTGTGCACCCCACTCTGTGCACCCCACTCTGTGCACATGTTCGCGGGGAACTGAGTTCACGGGGGACTGTGGTCCGCCGCTCGCCCCCCCCCCCGCCTTGCTGTCCCTCCCGCCCGGACTCCCGCGCGGGGGGTGCCCAGCCCTCACCCTCGGGGTGGGGTGAGCACAGTAGACTCAGAAGCCGAGGTTGCCGAGGCCCGGGCCTCTCTGTTCAAACACAGTTTCCCCCGGTGTTTGCGGCGCAGAAAGCGAACATCAGGAGCCGGAGGTCCCTGGACGCAGCCTGAGGGGTTAGGGCGCTGGGTGAGGTCTCCGCCGGGCGCCCCGCGCTCCCCACTCCCCCAGAGCGATCAGCTCTCCCCGCTTTTTTATGTGCTTATTTCTTTATCTTTGGCTTATCTCTAGCCTCTGTAGGGTGGTGCTCGCTGATCATAATTTTGCTACGGAGCAAGACAACCCGTGAAGATGGTGAAATAAAATAAGGAACGCATGGTTCAACTTGAACCAACAAATGCGAGATGGTAGTTCTAAAGTAAAAACAAACAAACAAACAAAAACAACAGAGTGGGAGGGGTTTTCCTACCTACAGTTTGTGAAGTTGGCCACGGAACTGTGCAGATTTTTGCTCTGCAGACACGAGGGATAATAAGGTCAGACAACTGCCCACAGTCAGAATATGGGGGAGAGACAGGCGTTCGCCGAGCACCCCAACCTCACTTTCCAGCCACACAGAAGGCCACAATGCCACGCACAGAGGACAAGGGCCAGGAGTCCGCCTAGTGGAGGGAGAGGGCCGCCTGCTGACCTGACAGGCTGGGGAAGGCCTGCCTGGGGGCCTGCAAACTCAGACCTGAAGGGACCGCAGAGCCCGGTCTGAAATTAAAAGCAGGTGATGGTGGATAATCACGTCCTAGGCCGATATCTCCCTGACAAAGACCAGCTTTGGTCTTAGCTCAGCCACTGTCTTCAGGTAGCCATGGTCAGGTACCTGGGAAACGTCAGGGTAACTAGTAACTTCCCTTTGTCCGGACCCCTCCGGGCACAACCAGTGCCCGGGGGCGGAGACCACCGTTCCCTGATGGTCATTGTGATCGTGTTAATTGTTGACTGTTAACCGCCCTGTACCACCTGCGGGAAAGAAGCGTGTGTCCACCCTTCTATATTTTATCCGATCCCAGAGGCTCCCCACTGCCGCCGTTCTGCTTTCTCCTGCCTCCCCACTCTATCACCAGCGGATTTCATGTAACCCGACTAACATCTCCTCCTTTGATTGCCATTTATGAAACCAGGTGAAAAACCGCCCTTCTCCGGGGCATTATCTCTTACGCGGAGAGTCTGCTTCCTGGCAATTGCTGACAGTTTGGCTCAAATAAACTCACAAAAATTCTTTACAGGCCTGAGTGCTTCTTATGTGAACAGCCTTTTTGTAAAAAGAAGGCTTAATAGCTACTTTCAGAAAGATTTTTTTTTAAATGGTATGTCCACTGCAGATCTGCTTTTAACTGCTGGCGGCAATTTTTAAAATGCATAATTACAGGGCCGAGGGATCGAAAAGTGAACGTACAATTATTCCGCTGGTACCTGCCAGTGGGCTTGCTACTTGGTGTGTTTTCTTATTTCCTCCCTTCTCTCTGCAAATGCCATTAGCAGCTCTGAGTCTGGCCTTCAGGAGGGGCAGCCCAAAACCCACTCTTCCGGATAAAACCCAAACAGAAAAAAAACAGACCTATTCCTAAAGAGGACAGCAGATGAGAGCAGAGGTCCCACTTCCCGTGGTCCCCCACCCCAAACAAAGGCGCCGCTGATTGCGACTGGAGCAACTTGGGAAGAGAAAGTCTTCCCTGTCTTTGATCGGGACCCCAAAATGAACCCCCGAAAAAGCCATGCTGCTCTCACAGCAGCTCCGTCCAACCGCGGCCCCTGTGGTCCCCGCCAAACTCAGCTCCCGGGGAGACCGCTGGCCGGTAGCTTCACCCTCCCTCCACTCTCATTTTCATCCCTAAAAAGCCCTGCAGCGGACATTCTCACAAACAGAGCCGCTTCTTGCCCTCCCCTTTTTAACTCTCCGGACTGTGCTTATAGTGCACACTTCCTTGCTTTTAAGGAAACGGTTTTTGTTTTTGTTTTTGTTCTGCAAACACTTTCACGGAGTATTTTACTCGCAAACTTTCCTGGGCAAATCTCAAGAGGAAGTTTCCTATAAAGCAACCATCAGCAAAGCTTATTTTCGTAATATGTAGCTCCTTAGCAGTGCGAGTACGTTCTCACTTCGTTTAGCTATAAACTAGAAAGGTGTTTGGTTTTCAATTTTCCTAAATTACTGCAGGGGTGCAGGGGGTGTGTGGAGAGTGGAAGGCGATCCTTGTGCCATCTGGCGGTGCCTTGCAGAATTTCGCCGAAGAAGCCAAATCGACCGACCCTCTATGCCTAGAGCGGGTTTCTCCAGGGAAAGGCTTTGCAAATCGTGTCCTTTGGAAATCAAGGGGGTGGCGAACAGCCTTCTTCACCGAGGATTCATTTAAAGACACGTCCGCTATGCTGGTGGGAATGAAGAGGGGGATTCTGTACGTTGGAAGCGCACCGTTACATTTACAGAGGTTTCTAGGCTTACCCATCGTATATATCCACAACATGACTCTTGTCTTCTTAAATTAAAAAATTAAAATCACTTATATTCCAGTGGCACCGAAGTTTGGGAAAGGCCAGAGCGAATTATAGAGTTGAACGTTTTTTGCCTCATTTACTCAGAAAACCAAACAGGCGTCTGTGCAATATCCTCCATTGAACACGAGAGGGCGTGCTCAAGTCTCTCGGGTCCCCGGTAATGTGACTCCTTCCTTTATTTGCATGAACTGCCTTGATTGGATGCTAGGCTTTTAAAACGTCAATTTTACGTCAAATCGTTGTCAACCAACCAGCATCCTACTCCAACGTGATTGGTTTCTACTGTCAGTGTCAATCATCTGAAATTTGCATACTAGTCCTCGGTGGCTAGAAGCTTGTCAGTAGGTTCTGGCAGCTGGAAGGGGAAGAATCGGACGGAGAAGAACGAAAATTCACTTTGTTCTAGCAAAGCAAAATAAAAGTATCACTTTTCTCGTTATTTTAAAATAAAAATAAGTGTGCATTAACCTAATAAAATAAAGGCATTCTATTAAACAAAAAAAGCAACTAGCAAACCATGTTTACTAATTTTATTTAAGGTTTGTTGTTTCAAAATGTTAATAAGTAGTCACAGGCATAATAAAACGCAAATATGAATGCTAATAATTTAGTGTAAATTATAATTTAATTTCAAAAATTAAAGGTGAACGTGAGCTTCAAAATAAAATTACGGCGATAGAATAAAAACACAGCTTTCAATATTTGGGCTGAAAGGGCTGTGCTTCAAAAGAAAAAAAATGCACCAAGGGTGGGAATAAAAAGAACATTATTTTGCTTTTAATAGTCACATATTTGCATCATTCTGCTTTTTTTTTTAACTTACTGTGCACTCACAAGCAGAATTGTATTTGAATGGAGCATCTGTAATACTTGTATTTGTACATGTCTATCTCGCCCCCGCACATACACACACACACCCCAAAATAAAAGCAAAATGCGAAGAAAAAAAAAAACTCTCAGGGCCTGTGGAAAGGTAATTGCCAGTTTTAAATGTCAGGATTCCTACAACTGAAAGCTTTAATGTGCCTGCTACAAAAATCTTCCAGGGCTGCTATCCTTTAAAATATATTCAGAGCTGCAAGACGTTTATTATCTCCCTAAAATATGTGCACATACGAACCAACGACCTAACACCTTAAAACGCAGAAACACCCTCGGCCTTCCTCTGCCAGGTCCTGACACTGAAGAGAAACTTGTGCGAAGCGAGAATTTGGATGCAACAGGGCAAGGGAGCAGCCCTCCGCGCTGGCCGGCCTCGCCTCTGAAGAATTTTGTACCAGGCGTTACCGCCGCCGCTGCGGGCCGAGCCGCCTCTGCGGCAGGCGCCGGGCTGGGAAACTAACTCCCAACTTCGCATGGGATAGCCCATAGGTATTTCCTCCGCTGTTTTATTACCTTTGCCACCATTGTTTTGCTGGCTGCCACATATTTCTAGTTTTCTTTTTATTTCCTTTCTCTTTTTTTTTCTTCCTTTTTTTTATTATTTTCTTTTTAAAAAAAATAAATTAAAAAAAAATACTTTCCCCCTTTGCTTCCAGGTAAGGATGATCCCAGAGCCGGGTGCCTGGTGTGCAGGCCCCCGGGGGCTGAGATGCGCGTGTACCTGTGACTCGGGGGAACCAAGCGGGGTGCGGGGGAGGCGGGGAGAGGAGTGTGCGGCGCCCGGGAAGGCTGGGCTGATACTCGGCGTGCTTTACTAGAAACGGCGGTGAAAATTAAGCCTCTTCCTTAGGGCTTTAAGTATCTCTTTCACACCCAGTCAAGGAATGCCTCCCCACTTAGCCCGATGCTGGGACGGCCTGCGGGGCCGGGCGGCGCGCTGCCCGGGACTCTCAGCGGGACGTGCCCGCGCCCAGGACCGCAGCCCCGGAGCCGGCAGAAGCGGCTTCCAATCCGAGCACTCATCGCCGCCATCACCCCTACCGCCGCACACGCACACACTCACACACTCACACACGCACACACACACTAACACACACAGGAACCCACTCGCGCACGCGCGCACGGCTCCCCCGGCTGTCAATCACCCGCCCACGCCACGGGGCGCATGCGCACGGATGCATTCCGGCCGAACCCTGCGCCACGCCCCCTGCTGCGTCACCCCGCCCAACGGACCAATCAGAGTGCGTGTGTGGGGGCCGGGCTAGCAGGGAGCAGCCAATGAGAACGCGCTTGGGAGCCGAGGCTCGGAGGGAGTAAATCCTTCCGTGGTCCGCGTTCGGCCGCCCCCGCGATGATTTACGCGGCCCTTTTATTATTTGTAACACTTTGGGAAGTTATTAAAAGGAAGATCTACCGCTTCCTCTTTTTTTTTTGGGGGGGGGGGGTGAAGCTGGGATGGCCGCGTTTGTCCGTGGCCCTTAGGAGGGGGGAGCGAGGCCCCTGGAAGGCGGCTGGAGGCCGGGTGTGTGCGGGTCCTGCGTTTCATTACAAGACGGATTATCCTTCCCGTTACAAGCTGCAGACAGCGCCCGCTCCGAAGGCCTTCGTGGCCGAGTGATCTTCCATCACTCAGGGCGCTGAAACCTGATGCCTTCCGACCTGCCCGTCTGCACTCTTGGCGTTGGAAGGAGTCTCTCGGGGAGGTGTTACCACCTTTGGTGGCCGGAGAAAGAAATAAGCAAACTCCTCCTCGACCTTCCTCACCTCCCTCCACCCCCCACCACCCCCACCCTCACCCCCGCCCCCAACACAGAGTAAACCTCGGCCTTTTCCGCTTGGATGCTCATTAAGAGTTGGTTGACTTTGCAGCGGATGCAATAAAACTTGGATGGCTTCAGGCCCCAAACAATCCTGGTTTCTGTTTTCCTCTCGCCCCCAGCCACACCCCCGAGGAAATTGCCTTTTCAGCAGGCGCCTGCGGGAAAGAACCGCAAGAGACAAGATCCGCCTTGGAGGCCTGCAGTGTGGGAGCGGGGGAAGGGGCGTCTGGGGGGTATGAAAATAAAGGCGGCGAAGGAGGCCTTCGTGTTTGGGTTTGAATGTTCTGGCCTTCGAGGGAGGGATCCGCAAACCTCGCAGTACCTGAAGGACACTGAGCTGATGTCACCCACAGAAATGCTGGATGACACCCCAATCCTGGCTGCGCGTCTGCACTTCGGGGGGAACACTAATCCTCTGGGCACAATGAACGGGAAAGAAACAAAAATAATAAAAAAATAAAATAAAAGAACGGATACAAATTTGCTACTCGCGACTTCCAAATATAAAGAGCAGCTTCAAACGTAAAACAAAGATTCCAAGAAGTCCGGGGACGTGGGCAGTACGCTGCCTCTGTTCTCTGGGTCACGGTGGGGAACGTCACCCCTAATCTGGCGGTTATTATTTGAAATTATGCAAATCCATGCCGGCAGGGTCGCTGGGAGATAGAAATGGGGTGAAAACAGAGAGGAGGAAGAGGAGGCGGGTAGAAAGAACCGAGAACTGTTTGATCGGAAGGGAGGATTGAGTTGAAGGAAAACAAAACCGTGAACTTCAAAGCTCCAGCCTAATCCCCCTCAGGTTAATTTCTGTTTCCTAAAAAACTGATGGGGCCATACATCACCCGGCCCGCCCCGCGGCCCTGCTCTTTCCAGATGCTCTCACCGCGTCCGCCCGCCGCGGGGGCGCGGGGTGACCCTCCGCTCCAGGCCGTCTGTGGCCTCCGGGGCCGCGGGGCCCCAGGGGCTGGGTGGACGCTCGGATCCGCGGGGATCGGGTTGCCGGAGGAGGTGAGGGTCTGGGGAGCACGCCGGGAGGGGAGCGGGCCGGGCGAGGAGGGGTCCTGCAGACGCACGTTACCTCCCTCGGGCCCTCACGCAAAACCCAGCCCCAAGCGTATCTGGAGCAACTGTGCGAAGAAGGTTACAGCGTGTTTAGAGATTTGCAAAGCTCTGGCGGGCAGTAAACATTAGAAAGGCCTGCCTGAGACTTGTCAAATGGCTTCCGGTAGCGGAGCGCCCCTGAACGCCCGGCGCGCCCTGCAGCCTCTGATCCTGGCTGGGCCAGGCCTGCAGCCCCGGCCGGACAGCGCTGCAGCCGCACCTCTGCGGGGGGGGCTTTGGGGGCGGGGGAGGGGGGCAGTGAAGGGTCCGCTTCCAGTCCGGAGGGGGCCTACTTAGGTGCGGGGTGAAAGTCTAGGCGAGGCTTCCCCACCGGCTTTTCCCCGCGGAAAGCCCCAGGCGTGGTCCAAGCGCCTTGCAGTTGACGGTGAGATTGGGGGTAACTGTCACCTGAACTCCCTAAATGAAGGCCATCGCGGAGGCAGGACCTACCTAAGTCGCAGCAGCAACTATGACTAAACAAAAAAATTTAAATAAAGCCAAACACCATTTTGTCAAAAGCTCTGAGACAGTGTCCCTGGCTTGCAGTCTGGGACGTTCAGGGGGCTGCAGCTCGTAGGATGTCCCAGCTTTTCCGGATCAATCCCCAGGCAGACATGGATG
This sequence comes from Pipistrellus hanaki, assembly GCF_964339955.1. Classification (NCBI taxonomy): domain Eukaryota; kingdom Metazoa; phylum Chordata; class Mammalia; order Chiroptera; family Vespertilionidae; genus Pipistrellus; species Pipistrellus hanaki. The sequence continues at coordinate 5,816,523 of NC_140512.1, forward strand.
AGGGACTCCTTTCCTCTGAGATGACAGCTTGCTCCCCCGCACGCACCAGACCTGCGCAGGACCCCTCTGGGGCACACCAACACACTGAGCTGGTTACATAAAATTAACGTGGGCTCACCAGGCTAAGATAAATAACTGATGGGGACTGTTGACCAAGGGGGAAAAAAAGGAGAGAAAGAAGAAGGGACTCTGTTGCTGCACGTCAGTCAGGTCCCTCCATTACACCCCACTGATTTTTTTAATGTTGTTACTGTTCCTCATAGTCGATGCAAAGAAGCATATCTGAACATGTACAATCAGCTCTGATAGATTTCGTTACCCCACACGAATAGTTTACGTAGATTCATCCATGCAAATGCTCTTTTTCCTTGGAAGGGAAACGAGCATGGTTTTTCTATCACACACTCACCAGGACTATATTACACTTTTTTTTTAAAGCATAAAACACCTCTAAAGTTGATCAGTGATGGGATACATTTCTAACGGATTACATATTGTATTATCCACGAGTAAAAGCAGGATTAAGTTCCAGGAAATAAAGGATTGAAGATTTGATCACTTCCCCCATTTAGGGGGAAACATCTCCCAAAATACAGTTGTACAATTGCTAAAAATAGGGGGCCACAAGGGCCTCAGGGGAAAGTAAACTAGGAAAATAAACGGCTGTGGGGTGCACTGAGACACACAAGCCAGGCGCCAAAGTAACGACATTCAAGGGGAAATTAAAGAAGGCCATGAGGGTTTATCTGAGGGGCCGTCGCTGCCCTAGGGGGATGCCGCATCTGCGCCAGATGTCAGCCTTCCCTGCCACTTGCTCCTCGCGTTTCCCCTCCGGTTCCTGAGCAGCCAGCGGGCGCGGGGAGGGCTCCGTCCGCGGCTCCCGCAGGCCGGCGGGCCGCTCCCGGTGCGCGGGTGCTGAGCTCAGGGAGCTGAGCTCAGGACTCAGTGCCCCCTTCCCCAAACCGCAAGCGGCGGGCTTTTTCTCTCTCAGCAACCCCAGCACCGTGGCCGAGGGAAAGCAAATCCCCTCGACAGCTTCGGAATGAACAGGATTTGCTAAAACCATGGCTCGCCCTTTCCGGGGGCCCAGCCTGTCTAAACGCGTGGTATTTACATTCCGGGAGGCCCGGGGAGGAACTGGAAGAGGGGCTGGTACCCCCAGCGCGTAGAGAACCCGGCCTCCTCGGGGCCCAGGGCTAAACATTTTCAAGGCCTGCCCCCCACCTGTGCACGGGACGGAGGGCAGTCATCAAGTCTGCAAGGCATGTATTCATCGCGGTGGTGCTGAGCTTTCCAAACGAGTGGGAGCCCATTATGGATATCCGCTCCTTGCACGGATATTTATTATCTGTAGGAATATTTAAGGGTCTGTATTTGGCCGGCCCCCTTTGACAGGCGCCGTCAGCTCACACTCCCGGGTAATAGACCACACTGCGGCTGCACTGAATTTATTGGGGTGAGCCGATCCTGCGGGAGGTTTCCCTTCGCGGGCCTTACCGCGCAGAGAGGCCAAGACCCAGCCCGGTAAAGATTATGTTTTTGTCCAGGAAAGAACACAACTCAAACACAACCCAAAAATACGGAAAACCTTTAAGGCATGGATTATTAACTAGGGTCCACGGGTGCTTTTAAGGGTCTGTGAAATGCCCTTACAACTCCCTGAAATATTTAGCTAAATTTTGGGCGGGTGATTTTGGGGGGTGGGATAATAGTTTTAAAATAAAATTATTTTTAAAGTTTGTGACCACCACCCACAGATAAAGAAATAAATTACTGAGGAGCCATAAATTGAAAGTCAGGCCAAGTGCTCCGAAGCTTTGCATTGGGACTGAAGAGGCGACATCTGAGAAGTCAGTATAATTAGCAGCGAAGTAGGCACGATTTTTCGCTTGCCTTAAGGTAATAGATCAAAACAAGCAACACTGAAATCCGTTAATAGCCATGCCATTGTGATAAATTCAAGAGAGCTTAGGGAACAGGCAAGCGGCTACCTGGTGTTAATATTAATGAGTTTTTAAACCAGAATGTTTCTATGACTCCGTTTTCCTTCTAAACTTCAAGGCAACCCACGATCTCCTAATATTGTCATTACCCCACGGCCGACAGAGGGAACCCGATCCGATGTGGTTCTAAAACAAAATGGGATATTAACCGTGTTTGTTTTTACTTTGATCCATAGGAAATAGGTCCTGCGCCCTGTGACCCATTAAACTAATAAGATTATACACATCAGCAGAGCGGAGGTTCTAATTGTTTCCATCTGTCCCAGATCTTTGCATTTAAAAAAAAAAAACTGATGAAAATGAGGCTTGAGTTACAAAAGAGAAAATATATTGAGAGCGAAAGAGTGACAAAGCCAAACTGGGGTAGGACCACACATGAAATCAATTACCAAGAAAAAAAATTTTTGGTGTATATGGTGTGGCGTTTGAGAAGGCAGATTCTGCAGGAAACAATCCTTTAATGGATCTGTGCGCGCAGGTTTCTTCCAGGTAACACTTCGCTGGGGAAAACCACCCAATCAGCAGCGTTTCCGGGAGACACCCCACACCTCCCCACCTCTTAATGAATATTTAAACAGCTAAGATTTCGCTCTTAAATATTCAAGAGACTACGCCCCACGGGCTCGACTTTCATTGGGTGGCTCACACCCAGGTGGGGCCAGTGGGAGGAGGTGCGTCGGCGCCTTCATTTGCTTAGACCGCCCGCCCCTTCACGTCATCGTACAGCTAAGCCAATCCGCGAAGCTCATTTTGACACGTCTCTCCGCCCCTCGCTACTTCGCGGGGGGTCCAGCCTCAGCCAATAGGAGGGCCGCATGCTAATAATGAAACGCGGGCGTTCCTCGCCCCGCCTCTTTCCCCGCCTCTTCCCGGGGCGGGGCGAACCCCGGGGGCGGGGCCAACCGAGCCGGTGGGCGGGACCGATTGTGGGTCGGGGAAGAGGCGGGGAGGACGGAACACGTGGGACGGGGATTACCTCCCCGCTTCCTCCGGCCCCCTCTGATTATACTGACCTGCCGTGCGGTCATTGGCTGAGTTAATGAGGGCAGGGCGGGTTCATTTGCATAAGGAGGGGGCGGGGTCCGGTCCGCTTTGTAACTCTAGAGCCGCGCCCGCCCTCTCCGGGGGCGGGGTGTGGGCGGGGCGGGGCGGGGTGGGTCCTCGCTGCCCCGCCTGCCGCGCCCAGCTTTCCCCGGGGGCTTACAGGAAAATGGCTTTTGGGAAAGATTCGTTTGATTGAAAGGGAATGCTATATTTCTAACTAGATCTCTCCCTTCGTTAATTTTCACAAGTCATCCAGGCTGTAGCGTGCAATAAGTGGGAATTGCTTAACGCATCCACAAAGAAGAGTAATTTCCTTTTCATCTGCGTAAGCGCCCCTGCTCCCGCGGGCCTTTGGTGATGCGGAAATGTTTTTATTATTATGCATAATAAAGTACTCTTTACTGTGATTCATTTTTTTATTTTTTATTTTTTTGTCTTTCCTATGAATCCCTGTCTCCCTAATTTCCTTCCCGCGGAGCTGCAGGGAGCCCGCCGGGAAGGGTGGGGTTCCTGCGGGCTCAGCGGGGATGGATGGAGATTTGCTCCGGAATAAAATAAATGCAAGTGTTAACGTTGTTTCCAACAGTAACACGCCTCGGGGACACTCGGGCGCCGTTTTCCAAAATGCAAGAGTTAGTATTCTTGTGGTTTGTGTGTGCTTTTGTTTTCTTTACAAAACAATTTCCTTCCGATTTACGTGCAACTGAACGCAGGCTTACCTTTTCGCGGTTTGTCCGAGATGCCAGGTGGCACAGAGCTGGGAAGTGAGAAGACGGATCCAGGAACCGGAGTTTTACAATACCATCAGGGCTTTGGTATTGGAGAATATTTCTACAGCTTCTAGAAAAAAAAAAATAAATTATCGTGACTTGTTTGCTCCAAACTAAAATGTGGAAGTGGTTGATATTTTAATTTAGATGACTCTTTAAAATCTGAATCGTCGACAAAACCCTCAGACGAAATAAAGCTGGAAGAAAGCGCTGATTTCTTTGGGAGGGTTTGCGGGACTTTATTTAAACAGAAAAGTTAAAATTCATAGCAAACACGAATATACACAGATCCTCCCCCGCCTCCCCCAATTGTCTTTATCTCCTTCCTAGAAGACAAATGATACCTTTCAGATCCTCTAATTCCTAATCTTCCAACTAATAAAGAAGTTTCCAAATAATTTCTATATTAGTAAAAACCTGGGCCTTCTCTCAGCTGAGAATAATGGTTCCAGGAAAGTTAAGATCAAGGGGTAGGGAAAAGATTTTTGATAGTTTAATGAGCTCTAACTTTTTTCTTTGAAACACTTTCTGATGTGTAATAAAGGTAGAAAAATCTGCTTAATTACTGCCTTCCTATTAATATGTTGATTGCATTTAATTCATGTTTACTTTTGTAGTCTTAAAACTAAATGGCTTGAAACATTATTTTATGCCTCCTCCTCATGAAATTATATTCAGAAATATTATTCTACTACTAACAGGCAATTTAATGTTAAAAATACATGTTGATACCTATGACATTCCAAGCAATTAAATTAATGCAAATCCATCTGTCAGCCAAGAATCATTAAGTCAGTTGGTAATTTGTCAAAAGTTATATTTAAAATTAAACTGTAGGTAAGATCGATTCATAAAACATAACTTTTAATACCCTTGATTCTTAGTAATTATCAGTGTTAATTTTACAACCTAATGGCAAAAAATTATACGTTCAGGAAAATCACTTTTAGGAGTTAGCTCTCTAGGATTTGTTAATTCTGTTTCAATAAATTCTAGGATGAAGAATACAATACTGATTGAAGAAATCTAAGTAAAAAATTATGTAATACAAACTATCACATTGTTGTTGTTTTTGTAAATAAGACTTTTCTAGTTTTGAAGAAATATATGTTCTTGGAAAAAAAAACAACCCTGAGAAATATTAAATGGCATGGGGGGGGCGGGGAGACAATACATACCTAATCTCACAATCAAAAATTAAATCTATTATTTCCCTTTCCTTTCTTCTTCCTTTCTCCATGTATGACTGCGGAGGTTGTTCTTTTATTTTGTTTTGCTACAAAATTCGGATCGGGCTTTATCTTAAGGAAATAAGAGCAATTTAAAATGGAACTTTGAAAAGCGAGTTCTTAAGAATAGAACCAATCTGAATTTTGTAAGAAAATAAACAAAACTTCCTTTTATTACAAAGAAATACATGTTCATAAAATAGTTATTTGAAACTACCAAAAATAGGAGTAAAATATAATGACCTGTTCATAAATAAATTCCACTGTGACTTGTTTTCTTTTTAAACAACAACAACAGTGCCGTATTATCATTTTAAAACATAAGTATTGGGACCTTTGGTTTGAAACTGAAACAATACACCCTCCAATAATTTACCTTTTTTTTTTTGCATATGTTTCTAAATAATTTGTTAAAAGTCACATTTTTATATTCTAATGTAGCTAAGGCGGATTTGAGTTTTCTTCATGCTTATCTTCTGCAGCACATGCCATCAATCCCAGCATTGTTCATGCAAACAGTTTTTATGAGTTTTACAAAAATCCTCCTTTCCTTTCTTTTCTACTCCTCGTAAGATGCGTTTGTTGATTATTCCTGTTTCTAATCCTGCAAGAAGCCATAATCACAGCAAACCAACACATTAAAGACATTGGTCTGTTTTCAAATTGCAATTTTTTTCCTTTAGTCCAATTATGTTTTACTAACAGCATCTGCTTCCAATCTATTTGCACTTTTAGGAATACTGATTTTTATTAATAGCACCTGAAAGTACCAGCAAGCCACAAAGGACATGTAATTAAGAATATTATCAAGCAAGTAGTTAACCAAATGCATGATTGGCTATGTTTGTGGCCGCTACAAAATTAAGCAAAAGTACATATCTCACCCTTTCATTTCAGTCTCTGATGGTATGGACTTCTTCCCCAGCTTGCTATTCCGGTTCCAGTAACAAAGCAAACAGCCCTGTTAATCATTAAATCACAAACTCATAGCAGTACTGTCTTTATAATATATCACATAGCATGTACATTTCAAAGCCGAACGATTTCATTGTGGTGGCAGATGGCCTTGGAATGAAATCTGTTCTTACACATTGGTTTCCTTTAGCTTACGGTCATGTCCAACTCTAATATATTCAAACAAGTGTTCAAACGATAGAAATGAACCTTATTCCAAACGGCTGCGCGTGAGAAAGTCTAAATCTGTGTTCCCTGCTATCTTGTTTTATTTAAATGTATGGATTACGGGAAATGGATCATTCCATCCACTTTCCCAGGGTGGTTTTATAAGAAAAAGACATGGAAATTGATATGCTCCCTAGAAGAGCAACCGGTCAGGCCCCGCTTTTTAAGGGTGTAAGAATTCCGTAAGAATATACAGTGGCACTTCAAGATCTCTCTGAATGAGAACTGATTGACCAATTACATACTCACAGCTGGAAGGTGCAGGCTCTGTATGCATGTTAAAAGGCTGCCTTTGTCTTTGTGGGTAAACACCACGCACAAGAAAGGAAATTAAGAATGTGGTGGGAGTGTTAGTTTTGTTTCAGGTGTCTTTCATCGTGAGTGTTGCTTGAAAATTTAACGGCACTAACTCACCGTTGGAAATGGAGATAGAAAGATATCGCTAACATTTATACATGTGATTTTTCCCCCCTGGGGAACAAGAAGTGTTTTGTGACCAGACTGCCATAATTGAGTCATGAAAACACTCTTGAAAAGAAAACGAGTGGCTTTACTAATAGTTATCGTACTTAAGCTGTTTCTATAAGGTGGTGAAGCAGCTATGAAATACTTCCATTTTCATTTGCTATAAAAAGGCAGAATAGAGAATAAAAACAAAATAGCGTCAGAATACTAACGCTCCATGCAAAGATGAAATGTATTGGAAGTCTACCTCCAGGGTGTAAAGTGAACAACGTTTTTCTTCCTTTAAGCTTGGGTTATGTTGAAAATTGCCTTGATTTTCTTGCTTTACATCATGGATATGCAAGTACAAGTGAGGTTTCAAAGTAATACCAGCTCCCCAAACTAAGAAATCTTATTATTTAAACTTGATTGTAAAATGAGTTTTGTATGGAAAAGAAAATCTAGCGTGCCAGTTGTATCAACTTCTCCATCAGTGTTATTTGCACGTTCTCATGATAGTGAACAACAATATGCCAGGAGAAATTCCATTTCTTTTCAAACTTCTGGTAATGGTATATCACTTTGGGGGAGGAAGGATCACTCTTGGGACAGTAAAGGAATTTCATCACTATAGTCTTTCCCCTCCCTTTTTAGTTTAGCCCCTGCAACATGTGCAAAATGCCAGTGTTATTGTAAGAATTTTTTGGGGAAAAAAGAATATTTGAGGGATATGTGAGGTAAATGAATGGCAGCCTGATGACCAAATTAAAGTGTGAAGTTGGCAGAAATTTAATACATCTGGGATCAGCCTGTCCTGATTTTAAAGAGTCATCGATCATTGAAAATTACCATTATAAGATAATAATGCACTCTCAAAATCACATGTATTTTTCAACCAAAATAACATAGGTGCATTGTAGAAAAATGAAAGACACAAAAAAGGAAGCCAAACTCGCCCCCACACAGAGAATACTGCTGTTCAGATTTATTATATGTATATATATATTACATATTACATATATATATATATATCCTTGAATTTTTTGTGTGTGAATATATTTGCATTTCAAAAAAGTAAGAATGGCAATGCTGTTTTGTAAACTGTTGAGTTTTTATTAGTCTTAAGAGATCATGGAAATCTTTCTATGGTCCAGGGTTCTTCCACACGTTATCAGAATTGAGCGATGGGTCTCCTTTCGATGATCATGCTGGATTTACCTGGCACATTCCATGTCATGAGCCATTCAGATTGTGCCCAATTTTGTGGCATAAACTGTGCCTCAGCACCCAGGGCATTACATCTTCGTCAGCTGCTACTAGTTTTCTAGGGTAAATCCTGTGAGAGCCATGGCATATTTTCAAAGCTTTCTGTTCAGTTTTCACATTTTTTCTTTTTTTTCTTTATTTTTACCTTTTCTTCCCCTCCCCCTTTGTGTGTGTGTGTGTGTGTGTGTGTGTGTGTGTGTGTGTGTGTTTGTTGCTTTGTTTTTTGTTTTCAGGTCGATAGCTTGTTTTTCAATTAAAAAGTCATCTATATGTATTCTTTCCTTGCTTTTAAACAGCAAAACCTTAAAAAATCAAAAAGGCAAAAGTTCCCAGTTTGGTGTGTGGTTTTTTTTTAACCATTTCTCTATGCATTTAAATAACATATATGTACACATAGAAAATGTACTTACTGCACAGTCTTAAATACTATTAGAATAATTCAACATGTATTCATTCTCAGTGATAATTATACATCACTCAAGAGAAGATAGAGAAGGTGGGAGGTTAGGAGAGAGGATGGAAATTAAAGAAATGGTAATCAGGCCCTAGCGGGTTTGACTCAGTGGATAGAGCATCAGCCTGAAGACTGAGGGTTCCAGGTTTGATTCAGGTCAAGGGCATGTACCTTGGTTGCAGGCACATCTATAGTAGGGGGTGTGCAGGAAGCAGCTGATAGATGCTTTTCTCTCTCTCTCTCTCTCTCTCTCTCTCTCTCTCTCTCTCTCTCTCTCTCTCATATCGATTTTTCTAACTATCCCTCTCCCTTCCTCTCTGTAAAAAAATCAATAATATATATATATTTTAAAAAGAAACGGTAATCGGGTAAAATGAAGATATACCCTCAGCTAACCACAACTCCAGAAGGCTGCTTAGAGTTTCCTGCCGCTTTCTTAAAATAGTGATCCTCTCTTTACCTGGTGCGAAGTCAGCCCCCAGGTTACTCGATCCACAGAGGAGAGGAGGAGGCCCCCTGGACAGCCAAGCAGAGCCTCCCCCTCCCAGCGTCAATCCCTGCTAGTCCGGCTGTGCAGTTGTCAATACGGTTAGGAAAGGTCCCGAAGGTTTGTAGAAGATCAACAGCAAGCATAGACGTTTTAGGTTTTAAGAAGCAATTTTAGAATTAAGTAGAACAGAATTCCCTCTGCTGGTACCAACATGCTCAAAGAGTAGGAGTGACAGAAGTGAATTTTTACTCTTCTCTCTTTTTCATAGTTTCAGGGATGTGGGGCGGGGGGGCTTTCGGCAGAATGAAAGGGGGGGTTGTTGCCCGCTCAGTGAAGCAGATGCCTTGCATTGAAGGGCTCTGGGAAGAGGGCTTAGCACGTGGCATTGCCTCTTGCAGGTATGACGGGATCTCCCGAGCAATGCCTTCCCCCAGCTTCTCCCCCCTCCACCCCAACTCACTCCGGACGCCTCCGCTGGCGGCAGGCTGGTCATGAGGACAGCAGAGGATACAGCTGTCATCCTCTTTCCTCCTGACCTTCCCACAGAGATGAGTCCCTAACTTCCTTCCTTCCATTGTGAGGCTCCCCATTATGTGCCCCCCCAGTGGGGTCACTCTTTCCTAATATCAAGGAGGATTCGGTGGGGGCAAGGGGAGGGCAATGGAGAATTGAAAAGAGGGGCGGATGAGAAGCAATGTAAATAAGAGTCATCTATACCACCACTCATTTCTGTTTCTCCTGGAATTCTCTCCCAGCATATAAATTAACAAAACCGAACCGACTTAAGCACAGTGGAACTTGGAAATTGACCAATTACTCCTTTCTCCTTTCTGAGCGTCAAACTGATGCTAAAACGCCGTGAAAACAAACTTCCTGTCAGTAAAGGCACAGGCTTAGAGCTCATGGAAAATACTTTGGAGGCAAACTACACATCAAATAACTGCTCCAAACATTCTGCTCCATCCAGCCTGGAAGGATCAGAAACAGATGGCTCACTTCCTCCCAGCTTTTCACACAAACTCCAAAACCAAAGAAGAGTCTGGGGGGAAAAAAAAGAAAAAAGAAAAAGAAAGAAAAGAAAAGAAAGAAAGCTTTTCCATTTGCTCATCCCGATGTTTGAAAATTTTGAAAACACCCAACTCATTGCAATTATACAGTTTTATTGCACCGGGAAATTAATTATTATTACTGCCTTCGAGGTGCTGAAAAACATTTGATCTTTCCAAAACGCCTGGGTCTTCTTTATGCAATCTCTGTCTCAGAGGCACCAAGTGCTATGAAAAAATCCCACAGAACCTCTAGGTTCCGTCATCAGAGTTGATGCCATATTGTCTACAAGCAAACCAACTCTTTGCACGTGCATCCTTCTTGAAGTCCACCTCCGTGGCACAGGCGGGGAGGTCTCATCTTTCTAGTGGATATGGACCACAGTACAGTATTTCTAATCAGAGGAACCCTCCGAAACAAAACCACCTGGATTTCCCCCCAATCTTATGCATTAGCTCTCTTCCAACCTCCCCTTGTATTTGACCTGTGGAAGCTCTATCTCCACCGATGGCTGTCTAATATGGGAGTGCTCAGGGTGGGACAGTTGTCCCTACTTCCATCTGCAGAGATGGGAACATTCTAGACCTGGTAGACTGCATTTGTGAGAAATATTCTTAAAGGTCTCACCCAATCCTTGTCTGTTGCTCTCTTTAATTGGTGGTTCTGTTCTTTTATTTTTTTTTCTGGTAAAAATCCATCAAGAGTTAGGATCAAAGATGGAGACCCAAAACTAAACCAGCTCTTTTCCTTCATCTTCTGTTTATTAAATCAAGAGTTAAGACCGGGTGAATTCAATTACTCCTTTGAAGACCACATCTTTGTTTTGAAAGGCAGATCCCTCAAAGCAGCATAACTCGAGCATCTGTTCGTGTGAACAGCCCAGAAACGTGCCCAGATTGTGCCAGCTTCCAGTATCAAACACAGTCTGGAGGGTAGACCCTGGAGCCAGGATGCCTGGTCTACTGGCTCGGCCGCTGGCCACCTGTGTGACCCTGCACCAGTTTTGGAACGTTTCTGTGTCTCTATTTTCCTCATGGGTGCAGTGGGAATAATTACAGTATCCACAACCTCATGGGGTGGGGGTGAAAATTCTATTAATGTTCATAAAGCTCTGAGTGCCTGACTCAGCAAGCAATCAAAAGATTCTTTTAACTGAATAACTAGATATTCCCTTTGCCTAGGAACAGGATATTTAGGCATTTCATACAAAGGCAATTTGACCCATATATTGTTGTTATATTGATGTCTCCATAGGGGCATTCCTATCCACTATTGCCACGCTTTTAGTTTGCTTTCTTTTCTTCCTTCCTTTCTCTTTCTTCCTTCCTTTCTTAGTTTCTTCCTTCCTTCCTTCCTTCCTTCCTTCCTTCCTTCCTTCCTTCCTTCCTTCTTTCCTTCCTTCCTTCTTTCTTTACTTCCTTCTTACCTTCCTTCTTTCTTTCCTTCCTTTCTTTTTTTTCTTCTTCTTCTTTTCTTTCTTTCTTCCTTTCTCCTTGTCTTTCTTTTTTGGGTGGTGTTATAGAATTAGTGCCAAGTTTATAACAGGTACCAAATAAAACTTGTTGGAATGAATGAATGGGTACAGCGTGACTGTGACTTCATTTCTCAATAATGGAGGGCTGGAGGCAGGGAGTGTATGTGAAGACCTGAGGCTTACACGCCTCCCTGCACACCTGCCGGAAATTGAGATCATCACCAAGGACAGAAACTGCTTCTAAGCCCAGTGACCAAGGAAAAAGGTTCTAACGACAGGGCCAGTGGCAGCTGACAGAAGCAGAGACAGCTATCTGTAACGGGAACAATGCCTGTGAGTCAGGCAAACTCTTCTGAAGTTCCAGCTCTTTCATTACTGGTGTAACATCTGCAAGGCTTTGTCCCTCCTCTGAGACAGCAGGGAGAACAGTAGGACTTTCCTCGCAGGGTCTTAGCCCCACTATCTTCTAGGCTGGGCAAGTCTTGCGCCACCTGAAGCTCAGTGACCGCATCCAGCACCATGTTTCTCCAACTACAGAGGCCCAAGAGGATAAATCACTTGCTGAAGGTCACGTGGCCTCCAGATGCATCACAGGAACCGAGAATTTGCTCCTGGAGCTCCAGTTCTTCATCACCTACATCATCGTTGGGGTTCCAACTCCACAAAGCATTCTTTACTTACTTCCTAAATGAGAACAAGAATGCTGCTTTCAAAAGCTGAACACTTAACCATGCATTTTGATTTTTTACTTAAGCTCAATGATAAAAATCTCCAAGTATTTTTTTTCATCCTAAACGATGCTTTGAAAAACCTTCAATCATGATCTTTGCAAAACCATTCGCTATTTATTTCCTGGTGCTTTCTGTAGTTGACCAAAGAGTTAACCCAGATAGGGGTGATGGTGAAAAGAAAGTTACCATGACATTTTGCTTTGCTGTTAGTGAAGGACTTATTTTCATGTCCTTTTTATTAACTCTTTTATTAACTGTGAAAAGATTATTGCTTCTGACAATCCTTAAGACAGCCTGTCTCCAGTAAGCTAGTTACATCATTCCCCCAACACCACTCAACAGATAAAGTTTACTGGTGATAAAAGTGATTATCCTTCTCATTTCCTGCTCTGCTTCTCCTTTTTCTCTCCTGGCTACCTCCCAGGCTACTGAAAAAAAGCTGGTCCCTGAAAGCCACATTGTTTGCTATGATGGGAATGTTCTAGATAGGCACTGTCCAACATGATGGTCATGGAGCACTTGAAATGTGGTTATTGGGACTCGTGAACTATCATTTAAACTTCATTTTATTAATTAAAGTAAAATTTACACAGTCACATGTGGTTAGGGGCTATCAGATTGAACAGTACAGCTACAGAGCGTGTCCATTACAGAATATTTTATGAGACAACATAGATCTAAAGCATTTACCCCTGAGCAAGAGCTCCGAGACTCTGCCCCCTGTCTGGCCCAGAGCCGGGCTTCATCTTTTGGGCCGGGCTGAGAGATGGGCTTGGTGAGGGATTCCTGGGACATCGGATGAAAGGAGTTAGGGGAAGGGTGGAATCACCTCATTGGTCTCATACAATAAAACCCAAGAATACAAAACAGAGAAGAGACATTGGAAACCCCGGGTCCCTGTCCCTCTTTACAGATGAGAAAACTGAGTGGCAGTGAATGAATGACTTGGCAAAAGGTAACACAACCAGTTAATAACGAGTCAGTCTCCTGACTCCCAAGCCAGTCCTCTTCTCTGGTGGAGCACAGACCAGTCCTGAGACGCTGGGGCAAGTCATTCTTCCTCCCATTCTTCAGCATGTCCAGGTGTGTTTCTTCGGGACAGGGTTCTGTGTGCAGGATGAAGAGGGCGGGAGATGTGAGTTGGTGCTCTTGGTGGGGGAGGCAGGGAAGTGGATAGGATGACCTATTCATCAGTTCCTCTCAGAAGGCTGCACAGAGGAGTGGATGGGGTGACCTCACATCTCAGTTGGCTGAACCAGTGTGAGTATTGAATGTCCCACATCCCCAGAAGCACCTCTGTCCAGGGCAAATCAGGATAGTTGTTTGCCCTACAACTGATAACGACATCACTGATCGTTCAGAATCCAGATGAAGCAGAGAACCAAGGCAAGGACTACACACTTGTGTGAGTGGCTAAGGCCTCTGCTTTACACATTCGCAGTTTCCTGGGTAATATCCTGGTATTTTCCCCTTCATCTGTATCCAATTGTTCTTCTCCACCAGCAACCCCCAGGCAGCCCTGCTTTTAAATGGACCATGCCTCCTTGCAGAACAGTACATCTTAAAACATACGTTTAAAACACCATAACATGATTTTAAAGCAGAGATATGGAGTGATTAATCCACAATGTAGAACTCTGTTCTGGAGCCTGAGACCGGCTGTTACAAGGTGAAAGCATTTATACAGTCGACAGTCATCTGCGTTAGTGGAGATCTGGGGATTTCTAATGGCCTCTTTAAGAATGTCCTGTTTCCACTTGACTCAGTTCTAGACAGAAGCATTATTGAAGGCCTACCTATGGCATCCATTGTCCAAAGCCCCAGGATGAGGGAAACAGCAGAACATATCAGAAAAAGACCAGGGTAAGGGGATAAGAGTCTAGGGTCTATTTAAAAAAATTATATATATATATATATATATATATATATATATATATATATATATATATATATTATTGATTTATTACAGAGAGGAAGAGAGGGGGATAGAGAGTTAGAAACATTGATCAGCTGCCTCTTGCACACCCCCTACTGGGGATGTGCCTACAACCAAGTACATGCCCTTGACCGGAATCAAACCCGGGACCCTTCAGTCCGCAGGCCGACACTCTATCCACTGAGCCAAACCAGTTCGGCTAGAGTCTATTTTTACTTTTGCTATAAAATGGGCTGTGTGAGCTTTAAAAAGTCACTTGAAGCCTCTGAGCCTCAGTTTACCTCATTTGCCTTCCCCAACTGCTCTCATGGGGTGAGTGTAACGATGTGAAGGGCTTTGAAAAGTACAAGACATCACACAAGGTCAGAGCCATAGTGCGGGGCCTCCGGTAGGTGAAGCTGACCTGGGAAACACGTAATGTGAGTGGAGAGCAAGCACCAAGGTGAACCTTCACGTAAATCGACCACCTCCCTGAAGGACGAGAAAGGAGAAGCGTGAAGACGGGAAAGGAACAGCACAAACAAGCACTGGTCCAGAGAGGACTCATCAAAGGTTGAGGGAAGTCAGAAAAGCCACATTTCTCATTCTGGCATGTTCTTCTGTGACAAAAACATGACCACAAAGTGGGTCATTTAAAGCAAAAACAAAACACCAGAACAATGGCAAGATCCCAACAAGACAGAAGTCTGCGTAGGACACTTAATTCTATTCATGTGTCTGTGTGTATGGAGTCTCTAGCTTGGAAAGTATGTGAAGGTCTTTCTTTCTGGCTAATTCTGTTTGCACACAGGACATCACGGCAATTAGACTGTCCTCATCTGAAGCCAAATCGAGGTCCTTTTTCTAGAACTTTTTTTTTTTTTTTTTTTTTTTTTTTTTTTTTTTTTTTTTTACCATGGACCCGTATTATTTGTCATAATAATATTGCATAACAAACAACCACCAAAGCTCAGTGTCACACCTAATGAATATTTATTTTTCCCCCTCATGATTCTAAGGGCAGTCCTGCCGATCTTGGTTGGGCCCACGCTTGCACCTGTGATCAGCCATGGGCTGGGCAGACAGATCTGAGATCTTGGCTATGCTCTCATGTCTGTTTATTAGAATCATCTGTGAATCTCCTCAGATGCGTTAACAGACGAAATACAGGACACCAAGTTCAATTAGAATTTCAGATAAGCAAAAAATACTTTTTTTAGTATTAGTGTCAAAGTATACTACTATACAGTATATTTTATATAGTTTATGTATTAACTAGAGGCCCAGTGCAGAGTGGGGTCCCTCAGCCTGGCAGACAATCAGGACTGACTGAGGCCATCTCGCCCAGTCCCTATTTGGGGCAATTGGGGCCAGCTGGCCTGGGGGGCAGTCGGGTGGGGTGGGGGAGGGACTGTGGGAGGTTGGCATGCCAGGGAAGGTTGGCTATGGGAACACACTGACCACCAGGGGGCAGCTACTGTGTTGAGCATCTTCCCCCTAGTGGTCAAAGTGTGTCATAGTGACTGGTCATTGGGTCATAACAGTTGCTTAGGCTTTTATATATATAGATTGTATATGTAAATTAAAACATATACATAATACATCAACTACTTAGCAATTTTTATAATGAAATCCAAATGTTTGCTAAATCTGGCAACCCTACCCATTCTAGCAGGAGAGGCTTGGCATGTTCCCACAATGGCAACCAGAGAAACAGCAGCAGAAGCATGTGCAGTTCCTTGGGATATGGGCTCAGGTTGGCATGTCTTGCATGCTATTGCCAAAGCAAGTCACCAGCCCAGACCAGATTCAAGGACTGTAGAGTCATATTAAGAAAACCATGGTTACCAGGAAGGTGAGAGATCAGGGCCATTTTGACAATCAATCTATCACAATCCCCAATGGCAAAAATCACTACCAAAAGTCATCAGCGTAAAACCCGACAAGAAAATGTACTCGACCCTCACTTGCCCGTTCAACTCAAATGCAGAAGAGGGGTGGCTTGGTGAAGTGCTTAGGGGAGAGGGCCCATTCTCCTCTGAGTTGGCAACTCCCTTCCTTTGTTTTCTGAGGCCAACCACTTCTACTCCAAGGCTCCGTCTCTTCATCCGTAAGAAGAAAATGGTAAGTGTGCACTCTTGGGGCCTTGCAGCTCTAAGGTTCTGTATTCTGGAATATTTTAACTCGAGCCACTTGCCTTCCTCCATCATTTCCCTGCAGCAAAGTCTTCCAACCTAATCGACTTTATGACTGTATTAGCAATGCTCTAACTTAAAACCGCCCATTATGGCCCTCATTGACTGCTCCTGTATTCAAAGCAAATTCAATCACCATTACATATCCGATAAAAAAAAAAAAAAATGAAAATCTCCAGGCCAAGGGGACATCAGCTCCTGGCATGGAAAAAGGCTCTTGAATAAATAAATCTGCTTTGCCCAATATTTCCCCCTCTTGATTTGAAGAGGGATAGTAACCCTTTTTCAGTCATTGAATTAATTTGCTAGAAGTGGCTGTAATTTCTGTATAAATCCTGAGATTGTTTCTAATTTACATGCTGTATATGAATGTTTATGCATGTGGTGCCGGCCTAATGTTCTCCAGGGATCTTCTTGGAAACTGTATGAATCATGTAAACAAAATTAGACTGAAATAAAAAGAATGTATGATATTTTCTTCACAAGTACTAATTTTTTTCTAAGTTTGGTTTTCTCCATAATGGCCTTCCTGCTGACTTTAATTATATTTATGGCACAATTATCCTGCGCTGGGCACAGCCTCCCGTACCCACTGCTCATTTGGCGTCTGTCTGGTTTTGGGCGGGGGTTCGGGGGGGTGCCCTGCAGACAGAGAGGTGGTGTGGCTCATTTGCTATTTGTTCTCTTTGGGGCTGGTGAGGAAGGCGGGGGACAGGAGGTATTATGGTGGCATCTATGTGGCTTTTTCGCTCTGCCCTGTGCCACCTCCCTGCTTTTTTCACGAGGATGAATTCAGGTCATGGGCCAAACTAAAACCAGGTTCCGGATCCTCTCTTCCTGCGGCATCCCCTGAGTGCCGTTTGAAGACCATGGCTGCCGTTAATTAATGCTTTGCCAGCTGTCTGAACTAATTTTATCGCGCTTATGCATGCGCATGCATTGTCCTTCAGTCCATTTCGCAGACTAAACCGAACACGACAAATGTGAACTAAGCATGGACGTCCCTGGTCTCTGCTTTGGGCAGGAGGCCTGCGTACACTGAGATGCCTCAAATGTGCAGAATCCCAGGCGGGCGATGCCCACCTCGCTGGTTGGCAGGGACGTGGCCTTCGGAATCTCTGCCTCCCTGGGCCGTCCCTTCAGGACCGGTGTCACAAAGACAGCGGGCAGCCGCTCCTATTCGGGGTCAGTATCAGCTCAATATTCTGGGTGGAAATGTCACAGCTCTGTTTAGAAAACTCAGGTTTCTCCCATTGTTGTCAGAAATAGGTGTCGCCATCTCCCTGGGACCCCTTCTGTGTCTTAATCTCATTTCTCTAAGCAGTGGAGACTATATTTTTGAGTGTTTTGGTCTCATTACTGGGACTGACCTGTCACGGTGCCTCTGAGAAACCATAGTACGTGGGACATGAGAAGTTTGGTTTGGCTCATCTTCCAAGTCCACTGCACCTGGGGTTGAGCACTATGGAGTGTTTTGTCATGAGTCGCTTGCTTTCTATCACTTTAGTCCTTTTCCAGGTTAACCTGCTCCACACCCGGTCATCCCCGTGAAGCCTTTGACCATCCCCTTCCCAAAAAAAACAAGGAAAAGTATCACCTGCCTAGGATAACGCAGCACACAACATAGTGGCTTGGTTTTTGCTTAACGTTTCAGCAACAACCACACACAAAAACACTGTGTTTTCCACTGGGACGTGGAGAGAGAGAGAGAGAGAGAGAGAGAGAGAGAGAGAGAGAGAGAGAGAGAGAGATGAGACATGGTCCTTAGGAAGAAGGGAGGGGCCACCAACAGCACAAACAGGAGCCAGGCCTTGTGCTGTGCCCTCTTTAGTCTTCACAACTCTGCAAATAGGATCCTTCTGCAGGTGATGAATCTGGACTCGAAGGAATTAAGTTATCTCCAGGGGAGAAGAAACGATCGAAGGGGACACACCATTACTAAGTGCCACCCAGGCTGTCCCTGCCAGAAATGCAACAGAGGCTGGGGAGAAAGACAGGCACACGCAGAAGCAGATCGTCAGGGGAGCACGAGGGAGGCTTCGGTCCGAGCTGG
This sequence comes from Pipistrellus hanaki, assembly GCF_964339955.1. Classification (NCBI taxonomy): domain Eukaryota; kingdom Metazoa; phylum Chordata; class Mammalia; order Chiroptera; family Vespertilionidae; genus Pipistrellus; species Pipistrellus hanaki. Next base: position 5,834,820 of record NC_140512.1, read on the forward strand.
GCAGCTGTTCGCCCCGTAAATGAGCGTGGCGAGGGATGGACCAAACATGCTCCCAAGGGCGCCGAGGGTCCCCGCCTGCTTGAAGGCCCAGGTTGGCGTGGGAGCAAGCTGGTGGGCTCGAGAGTTCGCACTCCAGCCCGCGTTTAAAGGGGAAGTTGGCCACACACCTGAGCTGTTGCAAGGGGTCAGAGAAGGAAGCAGCGGCCCACAGGGACACACGGTCACACAGGTCCTTCCGCCTCTAGGGTGGGGCCCTGGGCCTCACCAGGGTCCTTTCTAGACACATCGGAGCGACTGAAGTCAGCACTTGGATGTGCGTGGAAACATGGCTGCTCCCCAAGCAAGTAGGAAAGTGAGTGCCCGCAGAGGGAGGGGAAAGCTGGGGGCTCGAGAGGAAGCATATTGACGAAGGCACGAAACCCGTCTCCCACCAGCACTGCCTTCCGGGCCGCCCTCGTTCCCAGGCCTCTGTAGCACATTGCAGTTAGTCCTCACGTGTTTGCGGTCTAGTTCAAAGGCCCACGCGTGCTACCCTGTTTACTCATCTGCCTTTCGGACCATGAGGGTGTGGGGAAAGAAGCAAAGTCATTTGGGGGGAGATCGTAAGGCAGAAATGCCTTTTTATTTTTTATTTTTAAAGTTTTCCTTTTCAATATTGAATCCATTCGCGAAGGATGCCATGTCCAAGGTCACAACGAGGCCACATAGCCTGACTTCCTTACACCCACGGCTTAATAACCTAAAAATGAAAATCCATTCTTGTCTGGGAGTTGTGAAGAGCTCATAATAGCTTTAGAGTGAAGCTCAGAATGACCGAGCCTTCTCCGCCTTCCATTTCTTAGAGACAAGAATGTCGTTTGTCAAGTCCGAGGCACTGTCGGCAGGAGATTGCCTGGTAACCAAAGTAGAAAAATCTCTGTTTGAGATTAAATAATTCTCATCATTATGCTCTTTAGGCAGAGATGAGGCCCCTTCTGGAATGCCGCCTATGAAAATGGCAGAGAACTAATACGAACCAATTGTGGGTTGGAGATGTTTTCCCTTAAAAAACAAATTGGTTTACGGTCGTTTTTCTTTCCGCTGTCACGGCAGTGTTTTGAATCAAGAACTTGCTTTGGTTTTTATAGGAAACGAGTTGCCCCTCTCGCAGCTACTGAATTTTTCTTTCTCTTTAATCTCAAGATCAGATGGGCTCGGAGCTTCATCACGGCACAGGCTTCAGCTGTGAGCCCGGCTGGGTGGAATTTCTGATCTGTTTGCTTTAGTAGATTGTGTGCCATTCACTAAGACCTTGGACTTCTGGAACGCTAATGTGTTTTCCACCGTAGCCACCCGTCCATTTGCATATGTGGGTATTTGTAATAGGGATGGCTCTTCGTTTTTATTAGTCAGCCTTCCAACCAGCTTTAAAAAAGCCAATTCCTGGAATTTTCATGAAATTTTAAAGTACCTATCAAGAGTCTCTTAACTGTAAAGATCAGCCTTAAGATGGAAATGAAAGAGTCCATTAAAATCTCATTATAGGAAGAGCAATTCTCTGCCACTTTTCTTTCTTAATTCCACCCCACAGGAATGCGACTGCCCTCCCGCCCTGCCTGTGCCTATGGGACCCCCTGACAATCCGGGGCTGGTGTGGGCGGTGTCCGGGACACATGGGCACACACATGCTGAGGCCCGCGGCTCCCCATCCTCACCCGCCACCCCAACCCTCCTCATCCGTCCTCCACCCCCCTAACCCCCACCCGAACAGAGGGCTCCACAGCCTTGGAGAAACGGAACATTCATCCCGACTCTCCCAAACCCCTATTTTTAATAAAAATTTAGACATTTCCACAACCCGACTTCTTTTAGACCCAGCCAACTCGCTTTTGAGCCCGGCCTGCTCCGTGAGGCCGGCTAATTAGCCTGCCTGTAGCGGAGGTGCTCCGTTTTATTACCTTCCGAAAACAAAGCCAGGCTTGAGGAAGTGTTGGATGTAAGCTGTCTCCAAAACCTCAGGGAGGGAACCCCCACCTTCCACGCCCCCCCCTCCTCCCCGGGAAGATTTGTGGTCTGGTTAGAAGAACCATTTAGATGATGAAAGGAACCAGCGGACAGCCCCTGATTTATAACCAGTGTGATTTTTTTTAATATCCACCAAATTAATATTTTTATGTCTGTTCCCCCATCAAGTTGCTTCGGTTTGAATTTCAACGAGGGGGAGCCTGCCAAGATCGTGTAGTAAAACGCGGACCGGATCGTAAATCCCAGCAGGGGTGGGGGAACGTAAGACAGATTGCCAACACCTTTAAAAAAAAACACACACACAACATTTAAACAAAAAAAACAAAAAAAAGGCAGGCATTGGCTTTAAAGGACAACAGGCCCAGAAGGGACGCGAGAGACACACATGGGGAGCTGGTTGTTTGAATTGCCCGGTAGCCCCTCTCGGAGGACTCCAACCCAGCCGGGCAGGGAAACAGGTCAGCTGGCTTTCCCGCCCCGCAGGCCTGGTGTCCGGATGTGTGCTGGAGATAAGGCAGGGATGCTCTCCCAGGAGCACCTTCCCCAGCCGAGTCTTCCCGCATCCCGCCCTGTCGAGTGGCCACTTACACAGCTCATCAAGCTCCCCTTTCATTAGGTGCCAGGCCAGGGAAATAGAAGCAGCTGGCAAGACGGGGTTTGAAGCTGAGAGAAGAAAGCCATGTGTTTCCTTCCGAAGACTCAAATCACTTCCCTACGAGGCACACGGAGCCGTTACAGACGCTCTGGGTGGATAGGGCGTTCAGGGAACAAGTTGATTGCTCTCCCCCACATCGCCCCCCGCCCCAAACTGGGTACCAGAGGGAGAAACAGAAGCCCTCATTTGCTTGGTTTTATAACAGGTTTACTACATGTGAGCGTCCATGGAAAAGTAAACACCCTCCTAACCCAGCTTATTAATGCACCCATTTGGATAAACCGCAGGTCACATCCCATCAGCTGCAACATAACCGCTGCCCCCAGGGGAGGCCGATATAACTCAGCTGATAGCCTATAAAACAGACGCCAGTCCTATCTGTCAACACGGGCATTATAAAGGTGTTTCCCTAATCCTCCTCGGAGGACGGCACTAAATCCTGGCGCGATGGTGTCTTTTCTCCTGTCACCAGCCTATCTCTGGTCTTAGGGCACACAGTTCGATCCCGGGAGCAAGGACCGACACTTAGCAGCTCTAAGGAGCGACATCTCCAGCGACACAGCGGCACTGGAGCGGAGTTCCACAGGATCCCGTCTTCAGGCCAAACTGCCCCTTCTCCCAACACCTTGCCCCGAAAGCCCTTTGTGCTGTGGTGTTACCCACTCCGGGCTCAGAGCCCAGTTGTTGCTGAGACTTTTGGGAGCCTCTGAGGGGGCAAAGGCGCAGCTCCCTCGGGAGGCGGAGGTGACATTGGGCGGAGCAGCGGGCAGAACCCGATCTGGTTCTGGTTTGGACTTCAAGAATATGAAGATTTTCAGTCATGGAAATTTAATTGCAGCCATAGAAGGGGAATATATATATATATATATATATATATATATATATATATATATATGGTATTTAGTATTTTATTATATAGTATATCTTATTATATAGTAATATATTATATATATTGTATTAGTATTTTAGCTTTGTAGCCTAACCCTTTAGCAAACTCACACAAGTCCCCACAAGGGAGATACATGTTTCACACAAATGCAAAATAAGTTAAAAAAAAATTTTTTTCTTAAACAATAAATTGTAAGAACAATTACCAAACTTTGAATGTGGTTTATAAAGTTAGATACTAGTACTGTGGAGATGTTGATTTCCTGGGTTTAATAATTGCACTGTGGTTATGAAAATGAATTTGTGAAATGCACACTGAGGTTTTCAAGAATAAAGGGGTGGCAGGAATACAACTTGCTCCCAAACCATTCAGAACAGTGTTCACACACACACACACACACACACACACGCACACACAATAATGAAGCAAACATGGTGCAATATTAACAATTGAAGAATCTGAATGAAGAGTCCACAGGAATTCTTGACACTTTTTTTTTGCAACTTTAATGTGAATCTGAAATTACTTCAAAATTAAAAGTTTGTTGTTGTTTTTTTTAAATAGTCTTTCTATTTAGGCCTCCAGAGATGCTGTTTTTTCTTTTTAAATTTTCATTCATTTTTTAATTGACGTATAAAAGACTCACAGCCTTATTTTGGTTTCAGGTGTACAACATAATTCAATGTTTGTGTATATTATAAAACAATCACCACACTAAGTCTACTTAATATCCACCACTATATATAGTTACAAATTATTTTCTTGTGATGAGAACTTTTAAGATCTACTCTTAGCAACTTTCAAATAGGCAATGCAGCATTCACCACAGTCACCATGCTTCCCTGTGACTTATTTATTTTACAGCTGGAAGCTTATACCTTTGACTCTTTTATCCATTTCACCCCCCCATGCGCGCCCCCCCCCATACATACACCTCTGTCTTATTTAAAATAGAAACCTAAGCGAGTGTATTTGCAAGTCCTTTATTTGCTTCCCCACATGAAACTAAAAAGGGATTTACCAATTTAAATATAATTTTGAACCCTTCATCTTTTTAAATTTCATTTTTTAGTTACAATTTCCATTCAATATTATTTTGTATTAGTTTCAGATGTACTGCATAGTGGTTAGAAAATCATACCCTTTATAAAATGACCCCTCCTATATTTCCATTACACACCTGGCACCAAATATAATTATTACAATATTATTGACTATGCCCTAACTGGTTTGGCTCAGTGGATTAGAGCGTTGGCCTGCGGACTCAAGGGTCCCAGGTTTGATTCTGGTCTAGGGCACATCCCCAGAGGGGGGTGTGCGGGAGGCAGCTGATCGATGTTTCTCTCTCATAGATGTTTCTAACTCTCTATCCCTCTCCCTTCCTCTCTGTAAAAAATCAATAAGATATATTTTTAAAATATATGTATATTATTGACTATATTATTTTGTAACTACCAATGTGTACTTGTGGATCCCTTCACTTTTTAGAACCCTTAATCTTGAAGAAAAACAGAGGGTAGGGGAGCCAGCGACAAGACTGGCATGACACAAGCTGCTACCAGTTAAGCACATGCCTGAGAGAGAGGCCTTCTGGAAGCAGAGGACCTGACATCTCTAGGCGCAGAGAGCTCCGAACGAGGGGACAGGACCCCCGTGGCCCTCGGTCTCCTCACCTTTAAAATGGGCATAACGGTAGGGCTGTGGAGAGGATCAGCGCTCCCACTCCTCCCCCAGCCGGGAGTCTCCTCTGGAGCAATGGGGAGGCGCCCATGCCGTGTGGCAGGGGTCCAGCGGACCCCCCACTCCCCAGTGTCAGTGAAAGCCGCCGGGGAAAGCAGAGCTCAGGCGCCGGGGTCTGTCCTCACCCCCCTCAGAGGAGCCTGTCCCTGCGCCTCTCTCTTCGGTAATGGAAACATCGCCGCCGCCCCGCTTCCTGCTCTAATGAAATCCCTCTCGGGCTGAAGGCCTGCTGACATCGATCAGCCCGAACCTGCTTTTCAAAGATTTCCACTCACTTTGAGTTAAACATGTGGGCCCCAGCCCTGGACTGAGAGGGAGACAGGGCTTTCTTCTCTCTCCTTCTGACCAGAAACACCGCGGTGCAGCCACTGGCAACGGATGTAGCTGAGTCCAAGCATCTGTGTGTTCCCTGCACCCTGTGACGCCCAGGCTCCACGCACACGTAGGCGCATGCAAGACAACCACACGCTGCGTGTCCAAAGCCCACCCCCCCGCAGGCCCGGCCTCTATTCTGGAACTCCTGGGACGTGGACAGCCTCCGGTCACGGAGCATGCGTGCAGCTTGGCCCGGAGATAAATTGAGGCGCTAATCCGGATGCGTGGCAGCACCTCCCATCACAGGGCAGCGGTCCCTGCAGACGGCGCACAGATAAATCACATTTATTTTCATAGCACATTTAAATAACGTGTGGACCCCGGGGATTTTTCGCCAAGTAATGAAGCATCGCCCAATGAGAGCCTGCCACGTGGCTCGGGCCCGAGAAGCCCCTCAGGAGAGGAGGAAGGCCTGTGATTTATATGGGCGTCATGGCTGGCGCAGGGGGCTTCCTTCCCTCTGCACGAGGCACTGCTTTGCATTGGATTAGAGGTGAGATTTATCTGCAAAATAAACAAAGAGCTGGCCTCCTGTTTTCTCCCCTGATCACACCAGATGAGCTATATCACACACACACACACACACACACACACACACACACACACACAGGTTTATTATGTGAGAGGAGAGAGAACAATCTTGATAAAAGGTGATCATTTGTCCACCGATGAATATTTGTGTTATCAACGGTTCCTTTGCAAGAGGCGTCTGGTGTGGGCTTCGGCTGTCCCTCTGCCGTGCTGTCTGCCCACGTCAACACGGGTGCCTGAGACCAAACACATGTGGAGGAAAATCCAATCTCCTCCACGCATCGCCAGGTGGGGGCGCTTCCTATTCACCTGCGTGCTCTATCTTCCTGTTTGGAGGGGAGATGTGGCTGTGGGTGGCTGTCCCTGGTCCCTCAGGATGAACAGCAAACTGTTCTGCTGAAGCCATCGTGAGTTCTTATTCCGTTTTCCCCTCCTTCCCTTCCTACTTTGTTTCCTTCTTCTCTTCCTTCCTTCCCTTCTTTCCTTGGCAGCCACAGAGTCTCTAGAACTCGCCAGAACTCTGTATGTCTTAACTTGAGGCTACTCCCAAGCTTGCTAAGTGTCAGTCGGGAAATATGTAGGTAAACGATATTTCAGTGGAGCATGACCAGAAGGGAAAACCTGATTTAGAGTGCACAGATTTGGATATGCTACAGTTCATCCTACAACCGCCAGAATACCTCAACTCCGTCCGGAAAACACTGAATTACTGAATTATGAATAATAACTCCTGTGGTTATGGTGCTTTACAGTTTGCAAAATATGTTCGTATATTATGTATTATCAGGTCTTCATATGCGCTTCTGTGACAGGTAGGGCAGTGGGCAGGGCATATTCTTGGCTGTATCCTTGTGCTTGGAGAAATCACTATTGCTTCAAGGACCCAGAAGTACTTTACCCTCAGGTTCATGTGTCTCAGAATCACTAGAGAAACCCAAAGCATGAAGGCTCAAACGTTCCTTGACTAGTCAAGAGTGGATAACGGATGGCTGGTGGCCTCCTGACGGCAGGGATACCAAACAGCCGGTTCCACTTGAATCAACCTGGGCAGGATCTCAGATGCTACCTGGATATTTCTAAATGAGGGCTATCTTCTGGAAAAACACATTCTCGTGTTTAATGATGTGCACTCCATTTCCAAGCCAAAGGGTGAACTTTTCATTCGCTCAAATCTGACGTCTGTGGACAGGAGCGACATGAGGGTATTACTCTGTGCAGTTTCCAATACCTAAGGAAGATGATAAATAATGTTTTCACATTCTGGTCTACTGTAGATTCCAACTTCGGAGTAAAAAAATGCCAGCCCGGTTATCCCTTCTCTTTTCTCTGCAGAGTCAGATCAAAGTAAGTCCCAAGCAATAGCAAATGCCTGAAAGTAAATATACTCTTCGCTTCTTGTCCTTTTAATGTCTCAAAATTGTCCTGAAGTTGCAGGATAGCCATCCATACAGCAAAGAAATTTTTGATTTATAGGGATGATTGCCCCAAATTAACCTTGTATAGGAAAGCAGCATTGCCTAGCCAGACTAACTCATGACTGTCGGAGAGGGGTGGACTGACCCTAAAAAATAGGGTCACCCCCGTGTTGCCTGGAGCAGTTCTGGCTTATGTTATTGCCCCAGCTAAATTATTAATAGCCTCTCACTCTCACAATCGTCCCAGTTGCGATGCTACATTATATAGTCATCCTCCCTACGCGCTGTAGGAAAGGGCAGTGGAAATAGGTCATATTTTTAAGGACATTGAGAACAACCTGCAAATGAAACTGGAAAAGTAAAAAAGAAAAAGATGTGCAGTCAGCTCCATGGTTCAGGCACAGAGCACTCGCTGAGATTGAATCTGTGTTGCTCCTATAATTCTAATTACGAACCAATAATGTGGACTAGGACTAATTTTATTATAACCACTAGTCTGCAATAAAGCGGATGCAGAAAATCATTTGTTGAGTCATGAGGCCCAGATGTAGATGAACGCCGGGGCTCACGTGGTGGCGAGAGAGAGGCCCATCACTTCACATCTCATCTCCTGTGGGCGGGGGTGGCAGGTGGGAGGGCGCCTGCCGGCCAAGCGGGGCTGGGGAATTGCAAGCAGATGGAGATGCCATCTTAATTAGATCCCGGACCGCATGGAAGGCGGGCTCCCGGGATGAGCCCGCAACGGACCCAGCACGCCTCCCCACCTGGACTGCGCCTGGCACGCCCGGAGGTCGGGGGGCATGACTCATGTGCCCCCCGCCGGGTAAACCCTGGCCTCAGCAAAGGCCTGGTGACGTTTCTAATGCTGGGAGGTGGGTTTCCCTCCAGAAGAAACGAGGCTGTGCCTTGTTCCTCCTCTGGCTTCCGATGCCCTGGCGAGGCCCCAGGGCTTTAGCCAATGCCCGTCGTCACCACCCCGGTGCCACACGTGCAGCCGGCATTTCACACGGAATGTGCTTAGTCCCGGGCGGGCCCTTGCTCTAGCCGGCATGATGCGAACCCCCTTCCCCATCTTTCCCCCCAGCGGGGGCTCTTCCCCACAGCCCCTTTTATAACACCGTCCCTTTCTCTCCAGAAATGAAATTCCCACTCAAACACTTTGGTTCCACACCACCACCACGTCAGTGCAATGCTGCCTCTGTCATGTGTGCTAAGATATAGCGTGTCCCACCCAAACACGGATGCACACTCGAACAGCTGATAACTCGATGGATGTGTCTTTCTTTTCAGATTTCACCCATCGGAATGAGTACGTATTCAAAGTGTGTATTCATGTTTTGGGGGACACCTGGATGGGCAGGCAACATGTCAGTGTTCCAGTGCAGTCTGAGGCGTGGACCCAGAGGGACACACGGTGTGGGGTACACGTGGTGTGAGGGACGCGGACGCCGGGGACAGCGCTCGGCCCGTGCAGCCAGGAAAACTCAGTGAGGCTCAGAGCGCAGCCGAGACCCACCTCCCCGTCATTTCCATGGTGGGGAGCTCTGAGCGCCACAGGAACACATTGCAAAGGTAAACCGTCTGTTCACATATGAAACGAGGCTCTGGCCATTACAGATGGTTCCCCACCGAGCCAGGCTGTCTGCTGGGACCGGACCCTGTGCAGCAGGGCTGCCCTCGGCCGTGGGCCACAGGCTCGGGCCCCCCAGCAGCTCTGCTTCTGCCGATGGAGTATTTTCTTGGCAAACAAGCCCTTGGCTTGGAGAGCCGCTGGGTCCTCCTCCAGGCTGGTGCCCCTGCCCACTGCACAGCTTTGCTGAGAAGCTGGACCCTCTTGCCCATCTGGCTGACCTCTGCTTCCCAGGCCGTGTCCTCCCGGGAGCTTCCCGGACTCCTCCGTCCTCGGAGGCTCATCCTGCACGCCCGCCCCTGGCCCAGGTTCCCACCCGGGCGCTGGGAGTGGCTGGTGTTGTCAGGGAGTCTGCCTCCAGGGCCGGGGGCTCCTGAAGGGCAGAGACCCCACAATGCCATGGCCAAAGACAGCCCCTGCATGAGGAGCCACCCAGGAAACACCTGCAAACTGGATTAAACGGGCTTCATAACCTTCTGAGTCCCATTTCCTATCACATTTCACCACTTTGGCTGCAGCACTTAGAGTTCATGTATCAATAGTAACAACCTAAAACTCCTGACAATCACCTATCTCCATTTTCACTCGCCAATTACGTGTAATTTAACTCGTTTTCCATTCCTGGAAATGTAATTATCCTCATTGGAATAAATCGAAACAACATTTTTAATGAAAAAAAAAAAGAAAGAAATTCTGCCTTTTACAGTATTTTTATTTTGTCCACAATCTTCACTCTCAATTTTGTAGACGAGCTCTGTGTCTTTTATTTAAATGAATAGGTCTCAAAAAAAATTTTTTTAAATAAATGAAAGAATGGCTCAATGATTGCATGTGATAATTGATCTCTGAAATTAAAAAACCGTCCTCTGCCTGACTGATTTACAAAGAACCTCTTCATGGGGAAGAGGAACTGCTTAACAGTCTGCCTTCTGGAACAAAAGCCAGTCCTGGTTTGGAGGTGGGAGAGCTTTTTTCCAAGGTAACACACGGCTTCGGTTTTTAAACCTTCTACCCGGGTTCCTGTACTGACTCTTTGGACATTGTGGTGGCACCCCATTGGAAAGGGGTCTGAAAGAAAAGACCTTCATCCTCTCCTCCCTCTCGGAGTAAGCCTGCCCCCAGACTCATGAATAAATCAGATTCATGCTAATGAGCAGAGCCCGGCGTCATTTCAGGCTTTGGCCATTCCAAGGACGAGGCACCAGGGGGCACTACAGGACCACGTTTGTGATTCCAGGCGCCATTTTAGCCTTGGATTTGGGGGAAAGAATTTCTTGAAAAAAACTGTTAACCTTCTGAGTCCCGGACGTGGTTTTATTTATTGCTTTCAACCTGCTCTCACCACTCCTCTTAGCTGGCCATGCAGGGAAGGTTATGTTAAAGGACAATGCTCTGAACAGGGAGACACAACCAGGCTGCTCTTCCTGTTCCCTCCCAGCAATAATGCTGCTCTGGGGTGTAAGGGTATGGTGTGTGTGTGTGTGTGTGTGTGTGTGTGTGTGTGTGTGCTATTGTTAGCTTTACAATTGAAGAAACCATTCAGGGAAGCCTTAACTAAAATGCAGAGGTTTCTCATCAAAAAGAAAAAAAATCTTATTGTCTCAGGCAAAAGGATGTTTTCATCATTATTACCTCCGTAACAATCTCTGTTCACTTATTAAGTCAATTTCAGCAAATTCTGATGGCCGCCTCCATGTGCCGGCCCCAGATGAGCCGTGAGGCGGGGCCACTGTGGGAAGGAGGTTCCTTCCACTCCTGAGCCAGGTTTCCTCTTACAGCATCAGCACCCGCGTGTGGCAGGTGACACGTCTGTTTAGATTAGCTCCCTTCCCCCAGCTCTCCAGAAATACACACTTTCCCACAGAAAAACAGTAAAACTCGCCACTTTCTTGATGTGAACAGCCTCAGGCTGAGCACAAAGGCTGAGCGCCCTCTTGCTGGAACAGTGTGCTAAGAGACTGGGTTTTTATTCATCACATAAAGCAGATGCTTGTGGGGGGTTGGTGTTTGTTTTTTTCCCTTTCAAAGTCCTATGCTGATTAGAATTTAGCAAGAGGCGGAGGAGCACGCCACCCCTCTGGCATCCAATGGGACGTTTTCCCCGGAACTCAGCTGGCCCTGCTGAGCAGGCCTGGCACTCAGGGCTGGTCAAACCGGGATACACACAGTAGGTGGGTTTCCATCACTCCACACCCCTCCATCTAGTCCCGATGGCTTGTAATAATGAGGTGAGGCTGTACTGTGACATAGTTATTTCACATCCATTATCTCATTCAATGTTCACAGGGACCCCCACCCCAAGCCATCCCCATTCCAAGCTGAGCAAGCTGAGGCTAGAAGAGGTTAATTCCCTGCCCAAGGTCACACAACCAGTATCCAAACCCAGGTTTGCAAAAATCATGTGCCCTCTGCGACTGAGTACAGGGGGTGGGCAAAAGGTAGGTTAACAATCATAATAAATAATACAATCGTTAATAAATAATAATACAAGGATGATCTGTGTTTCATGTGCTCACAACCATAAACCTATATCTGTCCCACCCTGTATAAAATTCCCAAAGACTGAAAATGACTGCTGTGTGCTTGCCTAAACCCATCCATTTTCTTCTTGGGCACATAGCTGGACTACATTTCCCAGCCTTCCTTGCAGTGAGGTGTGGCCTTTTGAGGAGCTTCCTGCCAGTGGAATGTGAATAAAAGTCAGATAACCCACTTCCACAATCTTCCACTTCCCCTCTCTGCCTGTCTTAGTCCAACAACTGACCTCGAGAGCTTGGGGGATGGAAAAGCCACAGGACGAAAGACTCTGTGTCCCTGAATTACTGCAGGAAGGTGCCTGACCAATACTGACATTTAATGCTTCCGTGAGCAAGATGTAACTTCTGTGTGTTAAGCCACTGTGACTTGGAGTGTTTAGTAAATACTTAGCCTTCAACAAATAATACACAAGAGAAGATTACGGCATCCATGAAGGCTTCTGCCCGCCCACCAGGGGCCCTGGGGTCTTGCTCTAATTCTGCAATAGTGAACTTGCCCCAATCTTCCTGGTCGAGAGGAGAGCATTGAACCAAGTGACCTTGATCGGAAGAAGTTCTGCAATTCTGTGGTAGCCCTCTCTCCCCCGCTGCAGCCCCTCCCCACAGCTCAGAGTTAGAGGTGGGAGCAAAACTGCCTGGACCCGGAAGGACTCGGCCCAAACTCTTACCTACCCAGTTTTCCTTTTCACAAACACCTTTCCTCTCCTCTGCTGGGCAGCTACCGACAGAGCACCCCTCTCAGCGGCATTAAGGGGAGATAGAAGGCACACCATCAGAAGGACGGTGTCTCCGAATGGCTCTGCCCTGGCAGGTCATCACTTCCCTGTCCTCTCTGCCTCCTCCCCGGTCTGCCAGTGGGATGAGAATAAAAGTCAGATACCCCACCGGGCATATAAGCATCTTCCACCAAGAGTAGTGCTGACGAGAGACCAAGACCTTAAAGCTGTTGGGCATCAGAAGAATTAATAGCAGGACTTCTGCTCTTTGAAAGCACTGATCCTTCTAATGATGTCCCTTTGACAACCATAAAACATTACTCTTCAGAGACTAGGAATAGCCTGAGTAGTTCAGGTGATACCATTTTCTGCCCCTGAACAAGATGTGCTCCAAATGAAGATAATGTCAATATAGACAAAGGAGGGACTGAGAATTTCAATTGCACAGGCTCCTGGCCAAATCAAGAAAGAAGCATGTCATTTGCAGCCTTGGTGATTCCAGCTGGGTCTCCTATGCGGGAACTAACCCCGCCCTCTTCTGGTCTACCAGGGCACTTCCCACTTTCGGGGAAGAGATGTGCACGCTGCACACGTCCCTCCTGTCGCTGCCTGCCTTGTGTGGGGAGTCCTGCGCCTGAGCTTCTGCCCCTCCGTAAACTCCCTTAGGGCAAGGAACTGGGCGCTTCCATCCCCATGGCTTCCCTGTGCCCATGGCAGAGGTTTGCTGCATAAAAACCATTGGGGTTTCTAGGAAAACCGGCGAGACTTGAGAGCTGTGTTTTTGAGAGTTGTGACAAATTGAGGGTCAAAATCCAGGGCTCAGCTGCAGCTGATGGCAGTATGTGGCCCTCTGGCAAAGAAAGGGCAGAGAAGGGGCATAATACGTGCTCTTCATATTCATATTACAATGCATTTGATTATTATGGCAGGCACTGCCTGGGGGCTGGGCACTGATAGTCTCCTTCCCCTCTTGTCTGTAACCAATGACTCCCTGTCTGACCTCAGGAGGAGGATCTGGGGTGGGGGTGGGAGGTTGCTGACCGACCCCAGCTTGGCCATCCCTCACAATTGTTGGCCAAATAAAATCAGAACCTGCACTAGGACTGTTTAAAAGCATCAGCACCCGACTCAACCCACATTACAAATTACCATAATCACCACGGGTAAAGTCCAAGGTTAATGATGAAACAAATTAATGCATACTTAAAATATAGAAACGTGTTCTGTAACTATCCAAGATGAAATAAGGTTAATTAAAGTAATTTTTAAAATATTAACCAGAACCAGAGTTCCAGGGAGTACAGGAATATTATCAGTACATTTGAATCATTAAAGGATTTAAGCAATTTATAGAGGCACGGATAGAGCTCGTGTATTTAGGAAGGTCAAGAAAAAATACACTAGCTTTCTTTTGTGTGCAGGAGCCAATTTTGTTTTTACATGCTGTGGCATTTTGACATATAAGATTTAAGCTGATGCAATGTTATTTGTAGATTTCCATTTACGAAAGAGGTTATCTTGCTTATTGAACAAATAATTGATCCTGTTTAACCATTCACACGTGGACAGCTGCGTGTAGGTCCTTACACGTGAAGACCTACTACCCAAGCCGGTGGTTCGTCACGGCTGGTGCTCCTCCGGCTGTCTGGGCCAGCACAGCTGAGGGGAAAGCCGATTCGGCTGTGATCGATAAGGGGAAGGTACGGCTACCATTTTTAATTTATAAAATGCAAGATTATCGTGGAGTAAATTAACCTAACCACACAGCACAAGTAAATTAATGTCAGTTCATTACCTAAGAGCAAAAATAATATTAACCTAGAGAATCTAAATCCACGTCTGACACAAATTCAATTTTTATAGGGTTGCCTTGACAGTCTCTCCTGGATTATATGTGGTGCTTCCCGGCATTCGCTCCCCTGCTAATTGGAAACATGGGGAGGAAAGACATGAAGGTTCCAGAGGTGCTGAAGAACTGATCCAGTCCCATTACAGGGTGACACTCCCTCACGACAGCTCCGTCGTCGGGGGCCGTGCACAGCAAGCCTGCTGTCAATTCCTCCAAAGGAAAGGCCTTGCCCGGCCGGTGTGGCTCAGTGGTTGAGCATCCACCTATGAACCAGGAGGTCAAGGTTCAATCCCAGTCAGGGCATGTGCCTGGGTTGCAGGCTCCATCCCCAGTTGTTGGGCGTGCAGGAGGCAGCCAACCAATGATTCTCTCTCATCATTGGTGTTTCTATCTCTTTCTCTCCCTCTCCCTTCCTCTTTGAAATCAATAAAAATAAACACAAAGAAAAGGTCTCTGGGCTTTGTCTCTCATGGCATTAAGGGGGCTTTTGCCAAAGCAGCCCAGCAGCTCTCATGTGGAGGATTTGGGTTTTCTGGCTCTTGCCCCTCCCCCTGCACCCCTGTCTCCTGCAGCCCCCCAAGGGGCCAGGCCTGTGACGGGGCTGTGTGGGGGTTACGGAGACTGGAGGAAAGGCCCTGAACTCCTGAAATGTCTCCACGGCCCCGCACAGCTTGGGAAGTTGGGAAACGCATGTTGCAACCTTGAGAAAGGCCGCGTCAACAGAGAGCGAGCCAGCTGTTTGTTTTCCTGTCGATGAAGGCTCCAAGTTTGGCCTGGACCCCCTCCAAGGACTGAAGTCGCCTTGAAAAGCAACATGTTAACCCTGAAGCCTTCAGCTGCTTTCCCCGCCAGCTCTGGGCTTCTCTCTTCCCCCCTAGAAAGTTCCAAGCTGAGTGTTTGCCTGTGTGTCTGCGGCCCTCTGATGAGCCGGTTCCTCTTGGCAAAGCAGAGCACACCAGGGCCAAAGACAGTGAGGGAAGCAGCCAAATAGCACCTGGTGGAGACGCTTTTGAGAACTTCTGTAGCAAGCCTTACTGGAGCCCAGCTCCGACGTGGTTACTAAAACTCGCTCAGATCATGGAAGTGAGTCACCTAATGAGAGCCAAACTTTTCTAGCATTTGTCACACATGCTATTGCAATTGTGCTTTTCAAGTTATATCATAAATCCTTAACCTTCTCTTTGGAAACATAACTTAGCATTACATTTATTTGTTTGTTTTCTGAACACAAGACATCGCCTTTATAATAAAAGGCCAGTGACCATTTGGCATAATGACCGGAACGAACAATAGAACTGTTGCTATGAGATGCATTGACCACCTCTCGGTCCCCCCCCCCCCCCCCCGGCCCACAGACTCCAATCACTGGATGGCAAACGGGGAACCACGGGGGACCAGGGTGGGTGGTGGCAGGCCTGAATAGGGGACTGGCAAGGAGGAGGAAGGCAGACCTCTTGGTCCCTCCCCCTGGCCCATAGGCTCCAATCATGGTGAACAGGGAACCACAGGGAACTGGGGTGGGTGGCAGAGGGGCAAGACAGGAGACTGGCGAGTGGGCGGAAGGCAGACCTCTTGATCCCTGACCCCAGTCTGCAGGTTCTGATCCCTGGATGGTGAACAGGGAACCACGGGGAACTGGGGTGAGTGATGGCGGGGCAGGACTGGGGACTGGTGAGTGGGTGGAAGGTGGCCCTGATCTCACAGACTAGACCTAGGGACCCTACCTGTGCATGATTCTGTGCACTAGGCCTCTAGTAGTAGATAATAAACAAGTCTGGGTAAAAGATGATTTGAAATGCCTTTTTTATTGATTTTTTACAGAGAGGAAGGGAGAGAGATAGAGAGTTAGAAACATCAATGAGAGAGAAACGTTGATCAGCTGCCTCCTACACAACTCCTACTGAGGATGTGCCTGCAACCAAGGTACATGCCCTTGTCCGGAATCGAACCTGGGACTTTTCAGTCCACAGGCCGACGCTCTATCCACTGAGCCAAACCAGTTAGGGCCCATTTAAAATTTTTTTAATATGAATCTTTTTCTACTTATAAAGTCATTACATTCTCTTTATAGGAAACACAGGAAATGAATATAAATAAAAATATTATTTGTAATCTCATCACCCATAGTTAAGATTGTTAACATTTTGGTATATTTTTCTTTTCTGCTAGCTGTACTGTCTGGATGCTGACTTCTTTTCATTTGACCTTATATCATAAATATCTTCTCAATATTTATTTATTATGACTAGTCTTCAAAAATGAGATTTTTAATGACTTCAAGAATGTCTGTAATGTTCTTAATCAATCTCCTATTGTTGATATTAAAGGTATCATTCCAGTAAACATACTTCATGTAAGCCTTTGGTCAGATCTCTCATTAATTACCCAGGGTAGATTCCTAGAAGTGGAATTATTGAGTCAAAGTGTAGGAACAGTGTTACAATTAATATATTTTCCCAGACAGCATTTTCCTAAGGATGCTTATCAATTTATGGTCCCACCAGCAGTGGCCAAGATACCCGTTACATACAGGAGAAAAAACACAGGAGTGTATTTTAGTCTTGGCCAATACAATAGATACTTCTACTGTGGAAATAAGTGGTATGGCCCAGCGGTGGGGAAGGCTGAAGACTGGGAGTCAAGGGACCTGGGCTTAAATTTGGACTGCCATTGCTCAATCCTGTGACTTTGCAGAAAACCCTTAGTGACAAAGATGAGGATTTGGCACAGTATTGACTGCCCAAATGAAACAGTGAAAATGCTTTGTAAGTGTAAAATGTAAGGTGTTCTTACCACTGCAAGGTGCCTACACATTGTGACTAGCACCCAAGAAAAATTAGGAATCTTGATTATTCAAATGATTCAAAACAAATGAAATGTTATAGAAACATTTTTTTAAGATTTTCTTTAAAAATAGTTGATTTGCCCTAATTGGTTTGGCTCAGTGGATAGAGCATCAGCCTGCAGATTGAAGGGTCCCACGTTCGATTCTGGTCAAGGACATGTACCTTGGTTGCGGGCACATCCCCAGTAGAAGGTGTGCAGGAGGCAGCTGATCGATGTTTCTCTCTCGTCGATGTTTATAACTCTCTATCCTCTCCCTTCCTCTCAGTAAAAAAAAAGAAATCGATGAAATATAGATTTTTAAAAATAAATAAAAATAAAAATAGGTGATTTTCTTATTAGCATATTTCTTCACATCTCTTTCTGAAATAAAGTTGAATATTGTCTTGGATTAAGCAGACTAACCCAATAGTTAATATCTCCATGGGAGTTAGATTTGGGTGTAATTGAGATTTAGATGGAAGTGGCATCAACTCATGAAATCTTTCCATTTTAACCACCATAACCCAACACAAAGCTTTCCCTCCAGTCGGGCAGCTCCATTCCAGTCATTTCAACACAGGATCCTCCATCCATATTCTTTCCCTCTTCTCCTCATTGCAGCTGTATCTCCTTCAAGGTTTGCCTGGATTACTTTCTTCTGAAGTCTCTCCCAGCGACCCGAAAGGAGAGCAGCGGGCTCTCCTTTCCCGGGATTCTCACCTGTGAACCCACAGGCCCGCTCTGAGCACCCTGCGCTGCAAGGCCCTTTGGTCACTTCTAAGGCACAACTATCTCCTCCCCATCCACACTGTAAACAGGGAGAGAGATTCTTCCTCCCCATTGGCAGCTCTGTGCACCTCCTTGGCGCTAAATTAACTTGCCCCTGAGGCTGAAAAAGAGAAAGTTTTACCCCAGGCCAAGGAGTCACTTTCCCAGTTCTCCCACTGAGGAGACTTTCTCCAGACCTCGTCCCCCTTGGTGTGAGGGGGGCAGATCGGTGCCTCCAGCCACAATTCTTCTGGGGACTCTTTTCCCTCATTAATTCGTGCTGACGGGATAAGAATAGCTCACAACCCAGAGGCAAAGGCTAATATGGGCAGTTGTGTTCTTTCCTCGTTTTTCCCTCACCCTCCACCCTTCTTGCTAAATATATACCCCTTTTCTGATTGAATGTCACTGGTTTGTTTTTTTAATTTTAGAAACAAGCCCCAAAGAAGCAGCTGTGTTTTGGTATAATCATTATGATTCCTCAAGAAATATTAGTGTTCTGAGGTCATCGATGTCATATTCACATTTTGAGAGGTGAATCTTGATTATGTGGGGTTTTTTTGTTTGTTTGGGGGTTTTTTAGTGCCAACTCTAGATTCATTCCAATTTCCAGAGGCTCAGGTAGGACATATGTGATTGCAAGAAATCAAAAGCTACCCAAATTATTTATGTCAAAGGACAGAGTAGAGGTTAAGGAGCAGCATGAGCCTTTGACAGCACATGGAGATGGAGCTCTGTGTTCTATAAAGGAAACGCTGGTTTCAAAAGCAGAGCTTTCTATAAAAGAGAAAGACCTTCTGTGCTGGACTAAGGAATCGCTATGATAATCTATACTAATAAAAGGGTAATATGCTAATTAGACCAGGTCAACCAGCCATCTTCCAGATGTCTAGTTTCCTTCTTGACAAAGCCATGGTGGTGGGAATTAAGGCAGAGGCAGTTAGGGGCAATCAGGCCAGCAGGGGAGAGTAGGTAGGGGTGAAATCAGGCTGGCAGGGGTTAGGAGTGATCAGGCCAGCAGGGAAGGGCAGTTGGGGGCAACCAGGCCAGCAGGGGAGGGCAGTTGGAGGCATTAGGAAGGTAGGTGAGTGGTTAGGAGCCAGTGGTCCTGGATTGCGAGAGGGATGTCTGACTGCCGGTTCAGGCCTAAACCAGCAGTGGGACATCATCCCCCGAGGGGTCCCAGATTGGAGATGGTGCAGACCGGGCTGAGGGACACGCCCCCAATGCTCCCATGCATGAATTTCGTGCACTGGGCCTCTAGTCTATAATAATAAAAAGCATAATATGCTAATTAGACTGGATATCCTTCCTTCCAGACAAAGCTGAAGCAGGAGGGGGCCACAGCAGAGGTGGCAGAGGCCCTTGGCCAAGGCCGTGGCGGGCAGGGGCGGAGGCCAAGGCCCTTGCACGAATTTCATGCATCGGGCCTCTAGTAAAGAAATAAAATTCTTTACGTCTCCTCAGGCAACTGGTAGGGTTCAGGGAACCCCATGGACCGGTTTCTGAAGAAGGCCACTAATGAATCTGTGTATGGGTTTGTCGCCCAGGACTCTGACTTAGCCACTAGGTCCTCAACCGATGCTGACCACTTTGACCTAATTTTCGGAGGCAATTCTAGTTTGGGTTGTGGCACTCTTTCTCAGAACTTCTCGGGACAGCTGCCAAGTGCTCTTTCTGTAATTGTGTTGTAAAGTCTGAGGAAAGTTGTCTTGGGTCAGGGCCCAGGACCTAATGCCCCAATTGTAGACATACATGGCTGCAGTCTATGTACTCCATCAGAGCTGACACCAGGCCTAGGCCCCCTTCTCCCACTACAAAGTGGGTGCTCTCGGTAGCTAGAAAGGTTCCCTGAAGCCTACCAGTTGCCTGAGGAGAAATGAAAAAGAATTTTATTTCTTTACTAGAGGCCCGATGCATGACATTTGTGCAAAGGCCTTGGCCCTGGCCCCCGCCCACCGTGGCCTTGGCTGGGAGTTCTGACACCTCTGCCGTGGCCCCCACCTGCTGCAGCTTTGTCCGGAAGAAAGGACATCTGGTCCAATTAGCACATTACGCTTTTATTATTATAGACTAGAGGCCCATGTTTCAAGACATTACATTAGGAGCCAAAGCTGAAATCTGAGTTTGCCACCACCGAAGCAAATCACTCCACCATCCAGAACTTTCAGCTACTCCTGTTTTCCCAACCCATTTTACATTTCATTTTTATTTTAGTGGCCATTTTAATTTTAGAATCATCTCAGCTTTTTTTTAATATATATATATAACCACTGAAACAAAGATCCCAGATAAGGCTGTGCACAGCTCCCAAAACCGGGCTTTCCACAGTTTGGGGAGCAAAATAGCTCTGCCCTGGCTCCCAGACTCAGTCCACACTCCCATTCTACCCACGTTCTTCAAATCTGCCCTCCGACCTTCTCAGGTTCCACAAACACACACAGGAGGAAGCCAAGTCTATTGCTGACATCACTGATACTGAACAAAAGACGAAGTAGCAGCCTACCGAGATTTCGCTCCAGTCGTGAAATAAATACTGCTCCTGACTGTGACCCTGGGTGACAGACCAGCCCCAGGGGTTGTGCTAACAGGATAAACCCTCCCCAAGCTGTAGACCTGGCTTCCCAGGTATCACAGCTGTTGAACCTGAGAAAATGGGAAGGAAATACAGCAGTCCCCTTGTCTACCAGACATTCTCATTCTGCTGCAATCAAGTGAGATGAAATCTGTGAAAGGACTTTGAAAATAATAAAGCGTAAGGGAGGCCATACAAGAGGGATTACAAGGGGTATCATGTCACCTATTTCAATTAAGAGTTGGATACATGCTTTCACTAGTTTAAAAGAGACAATTAAAATCAAGCCCAAACCAGCCTACGGAAGAGGCAGTGGCGCGCTCCGAAAGGCCCACACGCTCACCAACATTTCCAGCCTCCATTGCAGTTAGTCCGGAGCCAACGACGATGAATGAGCAGGAGGGCTGATGGGCTGGGCATCACTCTGGTTCAGAGTACTTAACAACGGGAAAGTGTCCCCACTTGCCTACCTCCTTCTTCAGTTACCTTGGAAACCTGGACCCCTGAGTCACTAGATGGAGGAGGGCCTTCCAACACGAAATGCAAAACTCAGTATGAGGGCTAAGTCAGAGAGCCTCCAGTGTTTACTTATTATCTTCGCATAACCAAGACTATCTTTGAAAATACACCGACTTTTAAAAATGTATCAGGACGCAATAAAAGGAAGTGATTGCAAATGGTGTGGTTCTTGTACTGGGTCTACACCATCAATGACCTAGGTATTAAAGCAAAAAGAGTCAACCCCACGTCAGCTAACCCCTAAGACAGTGCATAAACTTCAAACCTAGTGGGTCAGTGGGCCAGTGGGTTAAATAAAACAGCTGACTTGGGCACTCAAAGGTCTCATTCTGATCCAGTTGCTTATTCTTTCTAAGACCCTACATAATTGAACCTCTTCTCTCTGCTTTGGTTTTAAGATGTAGGGAAGGAAGGACCTGCCTCAGAGGGTTTCGGTGAGCAATAAAAATAACCGTAAAGCACTTTCCTGGCACAAAGTGCTGCATAAATGCTTAATGATTTCCTTTAATGATATCATAGGCAGGGAGGGGCGCTGTACGTTTAGGTGAAATGTTTTCATTGGAGTTATAGCACAGAATACTCTAGATGGCAAGGCCTGATGGAAGGCTGAAATAAGGATCTTTTGGGTTTTTTGGAGTGTGGATGATTTAATCCTTCTTCCTTCATCTCCAAAAGTTGCATCTCATTAAACACGTGCAAGACTCAGACCTCACAGAGGAAGCTGATGATGGCCTGCATAGGGAGAGCAGACCGCCCAATGCCAAGAATGAAGGCCATCAGCTTTGTTCGTGAATCCTGCTTTGGACACAAAGTACTCAGGAAAAGTGAAAGAAATGTTGAGCTTTCTTTTCCCTTTCTCCCTCCTCTTTTTTATTATTTAAAAAAAAAAAAAACAACTTACTTGGATTTAGAAAACATAGGCTTATATTATACTGAGCCCAGGTCAGAATCTCAAGGGAAAGTCATTTATTTTCTAATGCAGGTAGTCACATTGTTCTCTATAGCAGGAAAGAGAGCATTCAGTCAAGCATACCCACCCATGATGGTATACTTGACTGAATATAGATCAGTCAGAGCACAGGCCACATTCTTGTCTGCAATTATTATAGCCAAAGAGTAAAAAGTGAGAGGGAAAAGGCAGGACATCCTATATAAATGCAATTATAGAAATTATATGTTATTTTCTATATCTGTCACGAGTTTGAGAAAATCTACCCTCATGTTTGTTTGCAAACATCGAAAACTGTGTTCACATAGATGCTCCCTCCTCTGAGTCATTCTAATTCTCAAACGCCAGGCGTGCCCCTCGCCTTCCCATGAGTCCTCTCACAGGGGCTAGCCTGTACTGAATGCTTACTTTGGGCCAGATTTGGCACTGTGCAATGAAGCCGACCTCATAGACTCCGTGCGGTAATCCTATAGGCAGGAAGTATTTATCCCATTTCACAGAAGACGAAGGGATGCTCAGCAAATGCAAATAACTGACCCCCAAGTCATGAGGCTGTCAGGAGCAGATCTTGGATCTAAACCCAGTCTAGCTGCTCCCACAGGGGAGTTTGGAGTTTGGACAGAAAGTGGGGCAGACTGCAATTGTAAATAGGGTTGCCAGAGCAGGCCTCAGGGTGAATATTTGAGCTTCTTTGAAGGCAAGGCAGTTCGCCTTGTGAATGGCTGAGGGAGAGCATTCCAGCAGAGGGAACAGTCCGTACCAGGCCACGAGACAGGGGCCGTAAGCCGGCCTGTGTTGCGGAAGCAGAGGGAGCAAGAGGGAAAGGGGAAGGAAAGAGGTCAGCGAGATAAGGAGTGGAGGCCATGGATCATGCAATCCACTCTAAGGGCCTGGCTTCACTCTAAGTGAAACGGGGCGTCCCTGGGGGGTTGTAGGTGGAGGAGGGAGATGATGAGATTTAGGCTTTAAAGGAACCACTGGTGGCTGTGTTCAGAACAGACACAGCGGCAGGAAGACCCACCAGGAAATATTAAAGTATCTAGTAGTGATGCTGTGATTAAAAAAAAGAAAGAAAGAAATATATATTTGGTCTTCAACTTCTTGCTGGCACAGAGTTCCTAAAACCCCTAATATTTCCTAAATCATGACAGGGACTAAAGATTTGTCACGTTACTGAGGTGACCTTTGGGATGCCCTCAGATCACCTGAGGATGGGACTCTAGAGGAACCAACCGGTGGTTAAAGGCGTGGAACTTCCTGTCTGACTCCCCTAACCAGCCCCCTCCACCCCAGCTCTGGGGAGGGGAGAGGGTTGGAGGTTGAATGCATCACAATAGTCAATGATTTAATTAATCATGATGAAGCCTCCGTAAAAATCTAAAAGGAGGGGTTGGGAGAGCTTCTAGGTTGGCGCATGGGAGCTCGCCCCTTCTCATGCCTCACTTAGGCATCTCTTCCATCTGGCCGTCCCTGAGGTACGTCCTTTTAGGATAAACTAGTGACCAGGTGAGGAAGGAGTTTCCCTGAGTTCTGTGAGCCGCTCTCGCAAATTAACCTTCCCAGGGAGGAGGGGGGTCTCTGGAACCCCAGATCCATGGGTCAGTCAGAGCACAGGGGACCACCTGGCCTCCAAGCTTGGGGAAGGACTGAGCCCTTCCCCTGTGGAATCTGATGCCATCTCCAGGTAGAACTGAGTTGAATTGTGTGGACAAAGGAAGGGGCCACATTCTAAACCTGACAAGGTCAGGAAAGGCTCGCGTGGTGGGTCTTACAAACCAGTTACCACACAGGGAGGTCTGACTGTAGAAAGTCCTAGCCAGAAGTGGGTCGTGGCAGGGAGTCATGTGCTAGGCACGTAGCTTTCTCGTATAAATGTCTTTGTGCATCTAAGATAACGTACCTTTGAAATGTCAGAGTAATCTCCTTTCCCAGACCCCTCAGGGCCACAACCGCAGGCACCAGCGCACTAGACCACACTGTTATCTCGCTCCCGACATCCCATCGTGCCATCTCTATGCACTGTGATGCTTAGTAACTATCTTGTACCCATCAATGCAAGAGATGTATGTGCTCCCATTCCACTTTTTTTTTTAGTAATGTTTATATATTTTTTTATTTTTATTTTTTAAATTTAACTTTTGTATGCATTCTTTTAAATATATTTTATTGATTTTTTACAGAGAGGAGGAGAGAGGGATAGAGAGCTAGAAACGTCGATGAGAGAGAAACATCGACCAGCTGCCTCTTGCACACCCCCTACCGGGGATGTGCCCGCAACCAATGTACATGCCCTTGAGCGGAATCGAACCTGGGACCTTTCAGTCCGCAGACCTACGCTCTACCACTGAGCCAAACCGGTTTCGGCTCCATTCCACTTTTTATCCAACCTCAGAGATTTTCCCGCTTTGCTTTCTCCTGCCCCCTTCACCGGCCACCAATGGATTTGACGTAACCCTCTTTACATCTCCTCCTTTGATTCTAACATGTAAAATTAGCTGCAAAACTGCCATTTTCTGGAGCATTTCCTCAATCTGTTGACATTTTGCTTCCCCACTGTTGTCATCAATTTGGCTCAAATAAACCCCTATAACACTTTTTTCTTAGGCGGGGCATTCATCAGCAATTGTGAAGCTCTCAGCTGGTCGAACAGTTGCTTGTTGGATATATGGGGAAACCTTCCTGCTCCCCCGCCAGACACATACACATTGCAACTGAGTCCAGAATCTTCACTCACTGAAGTAATCCAGGTGACAGGTAAAGGTGACACAGACCGGAGCGGTAGCAGAGAAATGGTCCTGGCAGACTGGATGGTGTGGGGAGGGGATGAAGAAAAGGGAAGAGTCCAGGATGATGACAAGGTGTTTTGCCCGAGCAGCTAGAGGGCTGAGGTCGCCATTTCCCGGGCTGGGGCAACTGTGGGTGGCGCTGATGTGCAGGAGCGAATTCAAGAGTTGAGGGGTGGTCATGCTAGAGATGCGAACCTGACTTGGGAAGAAGGTCAGGGATAGAGACGTGGATATGGGAGGCAGCTGATATGAAAGCCATGAGACCGGCCACTGAAGCCACTAAGAGGCTTGAGCTGTCTGGTCAAAGTTGGTGAGAATTACCCGCCCATTCAACTGGAGAGTTTCATTTCCCCAAATTGGTAAGAACAGGGAGGAATGACTAAGAGCAAAAGGGTTGCTTGAAAATTAGGGGAGCAAATTTAATTTTTACATTTACTTTTTCTCAATTATGGTAATTGAGCTTTTGGCCCAGGTCCCCAGGCCTTTGTACAGAATATTCACAGATGTGCAGGCAAGGAGCAAGCCTGGCACTTCTTGTGTGCATAAAAATGTTGGCACCAGACAGACCCAGAAAGTGCAGTTGGCTTCCAGAGGCCACACTCTTTAATTAGTGTCACCAGGAGACCAAGGTTCATGTCTGCAGAGCTGGCCTAGCATCTGACAGCCCTGACACAGGAGAGAGGGGACAGATCCTCAGCAAGAGACACCTAACTAAGTCACATGAAACCTCTATTACACTGGCAGATAGTTATATTGAAATGTCTACCCCTTGGGCATCAGCCATCACTACCATCATGAATGGGAGGTGGAGGACTTCCCACTACACTAGCACTTCAGAACGGTAGGGTGGTGAAGGTCGCAGGGCCGATCATTCATTACTTCATTGGCTTACTGCGCAGCCTCGGAGAGCCATTTCAGCTCCACCCCTGCGCAAGGGAGAAGGGAGCCCTCCCTGTAAGAGGCAGCTGGTACCTGTCCCAGGAAGCTCCTGAAACCCTTCTCAGCCAAAGAGCCACCTTTTCTCAGTCAGTTTCCCACTGACCTCACCTCTGCATCCTATTATCTCATGCTGTCGACACAACCAACTGAAATTTTAATATATAATAAAATATTATATATATATATATATATATATATATATATATATATATATATATATATATAAATTGATTTCAAAGAGGAAGGAAAAGCGAGAGAAAGATAGAAGCATCAATAATGAGAGAGTATCATTGATTGGCCACTACTGGGATTTGAGCCCACAACCCAGAAATGTGCCCTGACTGGGAATTGAACCATGACCTCCTGGTTCATAGGTTGATGCTCAACCATGGAGCCACGCCAGCTGTGCCAACTGAAACTTTTTAGCAAGGAACCCAACACTATTCGATTTGCCCTCTTAAAGCAAACATGCTGTCAGGAACTTGCTCCATTGCTGCCGTGGTTCAGAGGCCCTGGATGGATCAAGCAGTGAAGTGTGCAGGGTTCCATTTGGTACAGCCATGCATCCAGATTCCAGCAAGCTTTGGCTCTGCACCCTCCCAGTGAGCACTTGGGTTTTTCCTTCCTTCTCCGGGGCTCCAATTGCTACGTATCAAAATCTTCCTCTCCTTCCCTCTTTCTCTATCTCCCTCTGGTCAAATGACTCAAGGCGAGGTCTACGATTGCCTGGTCACCCAGATGTTGTGTGAGCGAACCTGACTCTCCTTGCTTTGTAACTTCGCATCCCCCGTGAGCTATAGATGGGAACCCTCCGTGCCTGCTTCCGTAGGCCAGTCCTCTGGTGCCAAGCAGTTCTCCAAGGAAATTCTCATTCCGCTGGCATCCATGCGGCTGCTGTAATTGCTCATAAAGCCATCCTTGGGACTTTGCGGCAGGCGCCTTTACTAAGCTCTGTAATTAATTCTTGGAAAGCCATAGAAGGAGCTTGTTCAGAGCACATTTAAATCAAAAGCAGGCTTCCTGTTGGCCCAGATGGAGCCCCGAGAGTTTAAAACAGATAATGAAGCAGGCTGAGGAAATCTCCTCACAGCCATTCATTCCTCCAGCCGTGGAATCCACACGCCACCCAAGACATACATAGCGTGCCCGGGCCACATGCTGTGGCAGAGATCACTGTTCTGCTCCCCTCCCCCCATAAAATAGCATGAATTTTAACTATTGACCAGACGCTTCCTTGACTCACATTATTTCCTTTAACTCGCTTGTTTGCTTATTTGTTTGATCACAGACACAACTGAGGTTGTTTTGATAAAAAAAAAAACATTTCATAAAGATGTAGGGGTATGGCGTGTATCATGAGCTGAAGAGGGAGACCAGTCAAGCTGGTTAATGGGCCCTTCTCTCTAGGCATGAGCTCAGTGTGTGTAATGATAATAGTAAAAGCTACAATCTATTGAGC
This sequence comes from Pipistrellus hanaki, assembly GCF_964339955.1. NCBI lineage: Eukaryota > Metazoa > Chordata > Mammalia > Chiroptera > Vespertilionidae > Pipistrellus > Pipistrellus hanaki. Next base: position 5,861,982 of record NC_140512.1, read on the forward strand.
GACACCTCTGCCCCAGCAGTCTTTGCCTCATATGCACACATCCTCCTAAGACCTCCAATGAGTGTCTCCAAAATACAGATTGGAGCCTGGTACTGTGTCAGCATGTTCCACAGATGGCTTCATGAGGATAGGCTCTGTCACTTCTCCATGCGCACAGAAAACCGCTCTGGGAAAGCACAGTGCCTGGTAGGCATTGAAGACTCAGTGCCTATGCTTACCGACTCAGTAAAACTCACAGTCAGTCACTAGTTTTAAAGGGGAACTTGCCATTTCTCTAGAGTGCTGTCTCTCAACTGAGGCTGATTTTGTGCCGGAGGGGACATCTGGCAATGTCTGGATATGTTTCAATCGTCACAACTGAGAGGAGGGCTTTGCTGCTGTCATCTGGTAGGTAGAGGTCAAGGATGCTCCAAACATTCTCCAATGCCCAGGCAGCAACACCCCACAACAAGCAAAATTATCGGGCTCAAATGTTAATAGTGTTGAATTGGAAAGACCTTAATCTATAGCCAAGGCCAACCAATATTTATTAATTAATCTTGAAATTATAAAATTTCAAACCCAGAAACCAAAATGGTCAATCCAGAGGCTAAGCCATTAGCCTGCATACTAGAACTGGCCAAAGACGTGTCCTTTACATTGCAAAATCCAGACAAGTATCTAGCACAAATATTAATACTACACACCTTGGTTGGGAGATATCTGAGAACAACTGGGATGCCAAGTCCAATCACGCGTGTGGGCATTCATTGTGAGCTGTCACATGAACTGAACATCCAGCCCATTTGCCAGCATAAAAACTAGCTGCCCCTCAGGCCTGTACCAAGTCAGAAGAAAATATCAATACATTCCAAAGAACCAATAAATAGAGGCTATGTGGTAGATCCACGATAATAGAAAAACTACAAACCAAAAATGAGACCAAAAATCTTAAAAACTATATTTTTGGAGAAGGAAAAATACACATCTAAATAGTTCTTATATTAAGGACTCACACTTTTTCCATTGCTTTTGTCACTTAATAATTGATCATAACCATTTCTCTCATACCTTTACTAGTAAAATTCGTTCTAAAATATGATTTTTTAGGGCAGCATATGGATGGCATCTGATTTCTTTAACCAATTCTTATTTACACACATTTACAGAAGTCTCAAATTTTAGCTATTATAAATAATGCTATAACGGACATGAAACATTAATATTTTTACCTCATTGTTCCCAAGTGTGTTGTTCACCACTGAGTTCTTCTTATGTTTCTTAATTAGAATGTTTCCAGCTGGAGAATAGTTTTACCACAACTTCATCTGAAGGAAGAATATGGAAATTACCCTGAGGAGAGGCCACTAAAACAACAACAACAACAAAGAAAACTCCTGTATTTTAAATCTTTCCAAAAATATCATATTGCTCAGGAAAATATCGAGTCAGGAGAAAATGGTTTGTGTCACCATTTCAGAAGGAATAAGGAAAGGGGCAGTACTGATATTGCATGATCAGATGCCGCCATTATAACTTCCGGGTGTCACACATCAATATGTAAATAACATGGGAGTTACTTCCTCCGCAGGCTGCCAGCAAATTGAAGGAACAACTGCATTACTGAAGCTAAGCCAGCTAGAACAGCAAGAATGATCAATCCAACAATGATATGGGTTTCATTTAACACTGAGAAAACAAGCATTTCTAGATACCTACATATCATGTAAGACCATTCTGGAGAAAGGAAATAAATGGGAAGGCAAATCTAAGAGGAAGAAAACTGGATGAAATTCATCAGACTGGAAATATTGGCAGTTCCAGGGCAGGGGCATTCACTGAGTGATCAGGTGAGATGCATGTGAGTATTGACACAGTTCACACTGCCTAAAACTCTGAAAGGATCGCAATGCAACATACTGCCTTGGCTCAAGCTTGACTGTAGACTTGGGTGGCCTTGGCCAAGTTCACCACGCCTCAGTTTCTATATGTCTAATGGGACTGTAATAACATCTTCTACCTCAAGGGATGCTACAAGAATAAAATGCAAAAGAACCCAAATAGAGGAAGGGTTGAGGGGAGTGTCCAGCACATTTGTGTGTGTCCAATAAGTATAAGTGATTATTACATAAACTTCGAAAGATTAAGAAAAGCCAGATGGCCAGCTGGGAAACACCAACAGGAACTAGATGCTATTACTATGGCCCTGTGATTAACTCTGTAGTTCATTTTGACACAAGGATATAAATTTGCTTCTACAACCACTTTTAAAACATCCTAAATTTAAAGTGCCATGAAATTTATGTGCACGTTTCCAGTATAGAGTCTAGTCACTTAAGTAGATATTCAATGGATCATGGCAAGCCGAGTTGTGGAACTGAGACCAGAAGGCATAGGTGCAGGTAGACCAGCGACTTTAAGGAAAGTGAGATCAGGTCACCTGGGCCACCTGGAATGGGCAGCCTCTGATTGGGGGCTGGCTGCATTCTTTCAAGTGGTGAGGATACAGACCCACTCTCCATGACTTGGCGAAAAATAATAACATTGATTTACATTTGCCAAATGCATTCCCTTGATGATGGCCGGGTGCCAAGACCTTGTTTTCTGAGGATTTTTGTTTTGTGTTAAGAGTTTGGCTTTGAAATATGGAAATTACCCCGAGGAGAGGCCACTCAGGAAGAACTGACGATCTCGCAGCATTATCGCCTACGGAGATTCCTTTCCACCAAGCCCACAGAACCCTTCCAGTTGGAGACGGCTTTAGTTTCCTTCCCATCAGAATTCAGTCTACAGTGGACCTTTTTTTTGTTTTGTTTTCATCCTCACCCGGGGATATTTTCCCACTGATTTTTAGAGAGAATGGAAGAGGGAGGGAAAGACAGAGAGAAATATGGATGTGAGAGAAACACATTGATTGGTTGCCTCCTGCAGGAGCCCTGACCTGGGTTCGGGCCAGGGAGGAGCCTGCCACTGAGGTACGTACCCTTGACAGGAATCGAACCCTTTGGTCTGCAGGCTGACGCTCCATTCACTGAGCCAAACCGGCTAAGGCTACAATGGACCTTTTTTTTTTTTTTTTTTTTTACTTTATTATTTTCCTAGTGAGTATTTTAAAGCATCTTACTCATTTACACAATTAACCAACTGGTAAATCATCTTTCCCTTTCTGAAAGCAAGTCTGATCTCTTTGTTCTCAAACCCAAAATATTATAACCCTAGAAATTATGCATGAACAAGACATATTTTCCAGAGGTTTTTTTAAGTTAAAAAAATTGCTGCTTATGGAATGACTGTCCTCCCATGAATGGAGACAGCTTTCTGCCCAGAGAAGCGAAGGGGAAGTGAAATGGTTGACTGGGGTTTGATCTTTGCCCCTCGCCTCCCCCGCAGTGTGACTTAGTCTGTTTTGCACCTCAGGTTAGCAGCTGGATCCTTTGCCTTGGCAGAGAAATGTATTGTCTATTTTATTGCTGACCTGTAACGTTTTATTCACAATTTTAAATCTTTTATCGCCTGTGGCTCCTCTGAGCCTTTCCCTGTTGTTAACATTTATTTTTTTCTGATTGGTATCGATTCTCTATTTTACCCAACAGTTAGGAACCTACTGCCCAGTTGGCATGATTGCAAAGAATTTGACTGCTGTTTTCCTCCCACAAAAGAAGTATCTATAGCCATTTAATTATATAGTTTATTTTTAAAGCAAGAATGAAAGGATCACCTTTCACTTAAATTCAGCTTAGCGTGTTCTCAGAATGTGAAACATTCTCGGTCCCTTTGGATACTGGAATGGGAGGCCTCATCTGAAAGACAATCAGTGCTTTGGGTTTTACCCAGGGTAACGTCACAAGCTTTTATTATATCCTGTTTTCTTTCTCCTGGCAGAAATAGAGTGCATAACCTCACATACTGTCAAACAGAAATAAATATGCTCTGTGGGAAAAATAACTCTCAGGCTTTCTAGTTGCTGAACAAATCTCTCACCTCCCATCAGACACAGACTGCATATCATGGTGACTCCAAACTACCTTAAATGCCCAAACTGAAGCTGTTCCTGCATCTTATATCCAGAAGGTAACAAGGTGTTCTCTGACAGTTGAAGTGAAAAATAATAAAAGAATGTTATACACAGGTAAGATCCATAGAGGATAAGCAGGAAGAGATGTAAACATTTATGTTGTCCAAGGACAAAATGGATGTACCCAGAGAGAGTTGACCATTTAGATTAGAGAGAAGTGTTTCTTCAATGGGCAATGGCCTGTTCTGGGCCATCTGTTCCCCAACTTCAGACACAGCCCTTACCAATGGGCTTGGTTTTCCAGGAGTCTCCACCTTCCAGAAGCTCTGAAGCTCCAGGTGACCGCATGATGCTGTGGCAATTGCAAAGGCTTTGTAGGCGGATGAGTCACAGGGGGGAAACTTGATGACAAGAGGCTGAATCCTGTTGATGGAGAGGAGACTCCACTGCACACCTGGAAAGGAAGTTGCCAGTCTGGTGCTTTCTGAGCTCTTGTCCACCCCAAGGAACAGACTCGGGTCTTGGGCTCTCTGGAAATGGTGAAAGATTCACAGGGTGGCCTGCAGCGCCCAGTCCTTCTGGATCTCCTTCAAAACTCACCCATACCCTGTACTCTCCAAAGAGAGTTGATACCTATGTTGGCACCAGGACAGGGAGCTGACTCAGATGCCTGCTGCACATCTCCTGCTCTGGGCAGCAGAAAACACCAATACACTCCCATTTGGGGGTAATTTCAACAGCTCTGCCAGGTGACCCTTCCTTCAAGGGGAAAGGGCGATTCCCTGGATGTCTAGTGGAGAGAGAGAGAGAGAAAGACAGATCTGGGCAAAACTAGGAAAATAAGCAAGAATGTCTTTACTCATGTCATCTAGACAGATGTGGCTCCACATGCATCAAGTGAAGCCACAAAGGTGCTGGTGGAGACAAACTGAGTGATGCTTTTCTGTTACTTTGAAAATTTTTGTGATGGTGATTTAACCATCCTCAAGTCTTACCAGCTTAACTGTAGTTAACATGTACACCACGCCCAGTAACCCTATTAGGACTCGCCTGTCCAACTGAAGGAGAAAGGAGCCTTGGCTATTTGCTCTCTGCCACCATTTTGGGCACCACCATTGCTCCTTAGTCTAAGAACCTACACTTGAGCTAGCTCTTGAAGAGTTAGTAGACTTTGCCAAGTGACATAGATGAGGATGGCATTCTCAGAAGTAGAAAGAGCCGAAACCGGTTTGGCTCAATGGATAGAGCGTCAGCCTGTGGACTCCAGGGTCCCGGGTTCAATTCCGGTCAAGGGCATGTACCTGAGTTTCGGGCATGTCCCGGGTAGGGGGTGTGCAAGAGGCAGCTGATCGATATTACTCTCTCATCGATGTTTCTGGCTTTCTATCCCTCTCCCTTCCTCTCTGTAAAAAATCAATAAAATATATTGAAGAAGAAGAAGAAGAAGAAGAAGAAGAAGAAGAAGAAGAAGAAGAAGAAGAAGGAGAAAGAAGAAGAAGAAGAAGAAGAAGAAGAAGAAGAAGAAGAAGAAGAAGAAGAAGAAGAAAGAGCATGTGACAAGGTAGATGGTTGTGAAAGGGCAGAGCCCATCCTGGGAAATGGGAGCCATCTGCACTGAATGGGCCCAGAGGTAATTTATTCCTTTGCTGTTCTGGACGCGTGATTGCTTCGGCAGCAGCCACTGGGAGTAAGGACGAAGGAAAGCATCAGGACCCACTCAGGACTCTAACCCACTCTGTGACACTCAAGGAGAGGATTTCTCCCCTTTTACGTGAAAGGAAATCTTAGTCACAACCACAGAGGTATGTGATATGAATTCTAAATAACATACTTTGCTAGAAGCCAATTCCAGTATGCCAGCAGGGTTGAATCATCTGGAAGTGGCTGAGGGCACTTCCCCAAACCTGAAAGGATGCATCAATGATTGCTTGCTGCCAGACAGCAAAGGGCATCTTAATCTACATGTTATTGCCTCCTACTGGCCAAACACCTGAACAACTGAAGGCAGTTCCTCCAATCTGACAATGGATTCTGTATACCAAACCTTACCCTTTGATATGTATACCTACTTTGCTTTAGGACAATTTGTGTTAATAAAAAGCAAGGGGTCCAGAGAGACAGAAGAACTAGGTTTCTGTAGCTAAGTCTTCTCTCGCCCCCCAAAATGCCTTCCAAAATTATATTTCATCTCTGGACTCTTTATTAATTTATACACAGAACTTTCTCCAGATTCCCAAACCCTTCTAGATGCTGGATTAAGACCTCCGGGATTAATAGTTTTCTTAATTACAAGCTCCCAACTCCAATAACTATTTGATTTCTTTTTAAGCATGTAATTTGTGATGGCATCAGGAAGAATAAGGAGAAAAGTTTCTTTTGAGTGTAAACATTCCTGGCTGGAAACTTCCCAATCCAGGATCAAGTGAAAAAGAAGTGTTGGGAGAGAAATGTCTGCTTGAACAGAAGAACTTGGAAAGCAGGTGTGTGCAAGGATGTGGTTATCTTGCCTATTATCATATCAAACATCTAAGGATCCAAGAGTGAAAAGAAATTGAAATTATGTTAACTCTCAAAGTAAAGATCATTAAACACACACACACATCAATGTCACGACCCACAAACTCATTCACACATTCAGATATTTACGGAATGGCCATGCTATGCCAGGGACCGTAGGAGGTGTTGGGATATATCAAAAAAATCAGGCACAAATGGCCCCCACCCTCCTGGAGCTTATCACAGAAGCCAATGTGGCAAATATTCTAAGTATTGTGCTACAATTTCTGTTCCATAAGTCATAATCCAGAAACAAAAAGAAACCTCATAATTTGCATTGGAGAAGAAGAAATAATACAAGAGAGTAAACGTGTCCTGCTCTTTCCTGTTTTTCTATTTGGAGTCAGGTTTTCAAGGTAAATTATCCAAAACTGATTACACAGTGAAGTGCCTAAAAGAACTTCAAATTCACTATTGGGAAGCTAGAAAGACGAACTGAATTCAACGTTCAGTTTTCACAGGGTACAGATAAATCCTGACTAACTGTTAACATCAGCTGGTTTAACAGCCAGTGTGGGTCTTACTTAACCATCCTCTTCCTTTTCTCCAACCCCCAGACACGACGTCATGACACCCTATCAAACCGATGCTCAGTGACCCTTCAAGGGCTGCGTCCGTTCTCTCCTCCCCCTGGAGCAGGCGTGCACATCCTCTCAGTTAGGAAGGCTGGGAAAAGTGAAGGCGTGTTTTCCATAGCACTTCAGCGCATGGCAATCACTTGGCTGCAAATGTTGACTCACAGGGAAAGAGTAGCCAACTGGAATTGTAGCCGAAGACATGAACTGCAAAGCAAGCGCTTATCTGCAGGTGCCCGTTCTTTTTCTGTGCTGTGACGGGGTTCCTTCTCACCACTGGCATGGAGCACACCTTGTGGACAGCACGCAGCACAATCAGAAAAACAACTCAAGAGGTTCTCTCGTCAATGGGGACATTTCCACCAGTGAAGACGAACCCAGGTCCAGCCCTAGAAGTTGTGACAGACACGAGTCCCCTCCCACATGGGTGAATGAGAATGTCTGCAGTTGTCACACCCTTTCTGATAGATGCCCTCGGCCAAGCAGGGGGCTTGTGCAAGAAGCTGCCAGCAGAGACACCCGATGATTTCAGCCTGATGAGGAGCTCTTGAAGATAATTGTCTCTTCCTGTTTCGTCCCCTAGCAAGATTTCCCCTTCTTTAATTTGGTCTCAAAGTGGTTTCCTTTTAAAAGGACTATTCGTCTTTTGTAAAACCCACAAGAAGCAGCAGAGAATGTTCAGACGCCACAGAAAACGGGTGCCCAACTGCTAATAAATGTCACCGCCCTCTCGTCTCCGGTCCTTCCACCACCAAACAAATCAAGTTCATCTGACATCTAAAATTCTACTGTCCTCTGAAACCAAACAGCTCTTGTTCAGAAAGGGAGAAGGGCAGGTGGGAAGGCCAGAGGAGGGGTTAACCACTCAGTCCTCCCCAGCCCCTAAAACAAAAGGTCGTTTACAGTTTAAACACCAAGAAACACAAGCCGCGGCATGGGACCCGGCTCAGACTCCCCGCCTGCCTCTTCCTGAGACGGAAGCTTTACTTCACTTGTCAAACCTAAGTTCTATGTAGAAAGCGGTGGGAGGACAATGTCCAGAGTTTCCTTAGTGCTTGGTCAATGTTGGCAGAAATGCTTTTCATAGCAATCACTACAATAATGGGTAACGTTATGAACGTTTTACCGTGTACCAGACGCTAAGAAGATCAATCTGCTCAACAGCTCTGTGAAGTACATACTATCATCACCATCGGTTTTAATGACTAGACCACTCGAAGGAACAGAGATTAATAACTTGCTCAAAGTCACATACCTACACAGAGACTGAGTGTACATTTGAACTTAACGCAGCCAGACCGAGAGGGGTACAGTCCCACAGACCTTCCTGCAATGATTGTGATGTCCTGTAATCTAAGCTGTTCAGCACGTGCAGCTGCCGTGTGTGGACATGAGAACTCAAAATATGATAGTAATAAAATAAAAACACGTGGCTGCATGCAGGAAGGAAATATTACCTCATTACTAGCAATATACTACTGCCATAGTAATATTCTATCTCCCTCTCCCATGGAACAAACTTAATCTCTTAAAATCACAAATGTATTATATTGTGCTAAAAACTCAAACAACAAAAGTATACAACTTATTAAGTGTAAGTTGTCTACCACCACCACCCATCCTAATCCCCTTCAGACCAGAACATACACTCTATGTCTATTTTGATTACTGTTCTACATTTTCTTTACTGAAACTATATTTCATCCATCCCTGTTGATTACATACATATCTAGCTCACTCCTTAATCATAACTATTTTTTTATACGGCTGCACCATGATTTATTTATCAGGTCCTCTATCAATAGACTTTTTGGCTAAGTCTAAAACTTTGCCTTTAAAAATAATACTGTGATGAGTGTACAATCACCGTTGAGTTGCAGCTTTGTAAGACTGCTCCTAAACGTGGTTCAGCAGACATGTTCCTTCATCTGCTCAAAAGACACTCTCTCCCCATGTCTTCTTTGCTAACAGACTTTATTTGGTTCAGGGCCCACCTCCACTCCTCACGAGTCAGAACGAAGTCCTGATTGGTTCAGGCCAGACACAAGGTCCCATTCTCATTGGCAGTCATTGGTTCACGGCTGGGCTGCCCAATGGAAAACAGCAGAAAGCGGACGGGACCTTGAAAAAACAAGGGCTTCGGGGACATTCTCCTATCACACCTAGAGTTGTGCAGCCTTCACAAAGCCATGAGAGGACTGAGTGGGAGAACAAGGCAAAGGAGCTAAGGATGGCAGAGGGGAAAGATGGAAAGACCCGGATCCTTAATGCCCTGGTGAACTGCCAAACTGGCCAGCCCTGGAGCCTCCCTTTCTCTGAGCTTCTTGTAAAGTGAAATACGTTTGTTTTCCTTGCAGCCAGTTGAGTTTGGGTTTACATTACCTAGAGCCAAAGCTATCTTAACCTAATGCAAATGGAATTACTGGTTGAAAGGGTACGCATGCATTTTACTCCGATAAGCATTCCAAAGTCATTTCTGTTTAACCTTTGAATAGCATGGTGCGGAAAGGAACTCAATGGCTGGGATCTGTTTCCATGTTTTGAACCAAGAGCTTTGCTGCTTCATTAGTCCAAGGGTCTCCCATCAGTAGCCCCTGCTTTCCGATGCTCACAGAGGCTGCTGTGATAAGCATGGAATAAGAAATATGGCAAAAGGTGAGAATCTCCCAACGTTGTGCTTCCCAGCCCTTCATACATGACACATGTTAGGGCACATGGGATAAACGGACAGTGCTACACCACGCAGATGGTTTTCAGCCTAAGGGTTTCCACTGCCTTGGCTCCTGTCTGGCCTCCCTGAGGGCAGAGGAGAACAATACATTGACCCATCTGAAACCCATCTATGGAACCTGATTGTGATTTGCTACACCTGGGAGATTCATCTTTTTTTTTTTTTTTAATGAGTTCTAAGCAACATATTTTTCCACATTTAATGTCTCCGAAATTAGGATGCATCTCACAGCTGATGCACACCTTACGGTGCTGTCAAACAGACAGTAGCCATCGCCTCATTGGCATTTTCTCCCTTTGCACCAGTTCAATCTGGAAATCCTGTTGGTTCCTCTGGGAAGCTCAAGACAGCCCCAGCATCAGGTGGAGTTCTTTTTTTTAAATTGATTTCAAAGAGGAAGGGAGAGGGAGAGGTAGAAGCATCAGTGATGACCGAGAATCATTCGTCAGTTGCCTCCTGTATGCCCTACACAGGGGATCAAACTCATAACCTGGGCGTATGCCCTGACTAGGAATAGAACTGTGACCTCCTGGTTCATAGGTCTACGCTCAACCACTGAGCCACACTGGCTGGGCTGAGGTGGAGTTCTTGTTTAATGGGCTCAGAGTTTCTTGTTGAGATGCTGGGAAAGTTCTAGAAGATACTAGTAGATGGTGGCTGTGGCTGTACAACAGTGGGCATGTATTTGACGCCACTGAAGTGTACACTTATAAATGATTAAAATTGTAAATGTCATGTTATATATATATTTTTTACTACATTTTTTTAAAGGCTCAGCATCAACCTTGCAGAAAGAGGTTCAGTGGCTTAGACACAGAGACAGCAGTGGGGCACCCTTCTCGGGAACTCTGCTTTTTGACTTGTGTTCCTTTATAAAAAATAAAAATAAAAAATAATTCTTTTTTTTTTTTTATTGATTTCAGAGAGAAAGGGAGAGGGAGCGGAAGAGAGAGACAAACAGCAGTGATGAGAGAGAATCATTGATCGGCTGCCTCTTGCACACCCCACACTGTGGATCAAGCCCACAACCCAGGCATGTCCCTGGCTGGAGCTTCCTGGTTCATAGGTCAACACTCAACCACTGAGCCACACCTGCCGGACTTGATTCTCATTCTTGATGGCACAGAGGAGAGACCACATGAAATGGGTAGACCTTGGAGAACTGTGCATATGAAGGAGTTCTGGGACTACTTCAAGCAACTTATTTCTCTGACAGCTTGCCCACGGATGGGACACAAGACAGAAAACTCTGGTCGGGCAACTTTTGACAGTAGTTGACCCTCCAGATGCACCTCCCGCCTTCCCTGCTCCCTGGAGACTGCTCTCTGTGAACCGTATTGGTCGGGCTCCTTGCTCTGGCTTCTGAAGATGGGTTCAGCCAACAGGAGGCAATGGCAGGAGCCTGGAGAGCAGGAGGAGAGGTCCAGGCTGTGGTCAAGGGCATGAGGAGAGGTCAAGACCTCCTCCCAAGGCCACAGCCCCTGCCAGGCAGCTCTGCTCTGAGGCCTGGGCTCCCCCCAGGATCTGTGCTTCCCGCTTGGTGGCCCGGGAGTGGTCCCTGCTCCCACAGCTGCCAGCCCGGGCACCTCATGCCTCCGGGCTGGTTTCCCTCCACCCCACCCACACCCTTTGTCAACAGCCTTTTCCTCGAGCCCTCTTCCGTGCCCCCAGCTCGGAGGGTGCTCTTTGCTTCTTGCTGGGGTTCTGATTGATTTTTTAAAAAATAGCCGGGACCGGTTTGGCTCAATGGATAGAGCGTCGGCTCAGGGACTGAAGGGTCCTGGGTTCGATTCCGGTCAAGGGCATGTGCCTTGGTTGCGGGCACATCCACAGTGGGGGGGTGGGGGCGGTGCAAGAGGCAGCTGATCGATGACTCTCTCTCATCGATGTTTCTAACTATCTCTCTCCCTTCCTCTCTGTACAAAATCAATAAAATATATATTTTTTAAAAAATACACCATTAAAAAAAAAAGAATTTTAAGAGGAAGAACTATAAAAAAATCTATACCTACATAAATCTAAAAGAGACCTTCTTAAAAATGGATACCTAAGCGCCGTGTCATAGTTTAATTAACAGCACTGCTTCTTTCTCAGCGGTGCCTCTTAACATCACTGCCGTCGGATCTGATGAGCGAGGGCAAAATCCCCAGCATGCCGCAAAGGGTTAAAGGAATGTTTCCAATATTACACTTCCAGAATTAGCCCGGGATTACAGCCAAGCAAGTTTAATATGTCGAAATATCATACACAATGCAGTTTATCGCCAATTTCATTCCCCGGGTGAATACCAGCAGCAAAATGTATGTGAGGGCCTCCAGAGCTGGCTCTCTGGAAAGTTCTTCCCCAGGCCCCCCCCAACCCCCACGCCCCGCCCAGGCACCCCACTGTACATCACCCTAATAGCTTCCTAACTGGCTAGTCCACTCCAAACCCCTCCCCCCTCCCTGTGCTGCCAGATGTACTGGCTAAAAAAGCAGACCGGTCAGGCCATTTCCCCGCTTCAGATCGCTTCGCTGCTTCCCGTGGCTCCCAGGTGAAGTCCACGGTCTCTCACGTGCCACACAGGGCCTGTCGGGGTCTCCGTGGCCTCATTTCCTGTCGCTCACGTCCACGTGACGTGGACGCCTGCCACACCGAAGGACTCGCTGACTCCCAAACACACCATATGGCTGCGCATTTCCATACGTCTGTACTGGCTGCTTCTCTGAACTAGAATGCCTTTCCCGCCCTTCATCCCCCTCCTCCCCGGCCCTCTGTCTTCAGCTCGGTGACCGCTTCCTCGGGGAAGCCTTCCTGGATGGTCCAGGTTGACTTATGGGCAGCTGGCAGCACGCTGTGCACGCACGTGCCCCGGCCTGAAACTGCCTCCATCCATTCTGCCCCATGACCAACGTGGCCAGCAGACTCAGGACCACCAAAGCCACGCTGCCACGGGCCCAGGAAAGGAACCTCACACGCCACGGGCAGGCTAAAGGTCTGCCCTGAGCTAAGACCTGGACTCTGACCCAGGCTGCCTGGGTCTGTACCTCACTTCTGCCCCTGACCAGCGATGTACCTCGGGCGAGTTAGTATGCCTGTTTCCTCACCTGCTCGATGGGAATGATAGGTGCAGTCCCGACCAGAGGAAACGATTTCATGTGGTGTGAATGCTTACAGCTGAGCACTGTTTTAACGACCAGCTCTCCCCCACCCTCTATTACAGGGGTTTTCAAACTACGGCCCGCGGGCCACATGCGGCCCGCAGAGGAGTCTGATCCGGCCCGCCAGGTTTTTTGGACAGTGAGCGCAGCCGAGGTGTTACAGTAGGAATTAGTTCATATAGTCTGGCCCTCCAGCTCTCTGAGGGACCGTGATCTGGCCCCCACTTTAAAAAGTTTGAGGACCCCTGCTCTATTACATGGAAAGAGGCAGACCTGAGGCACAGAGCAGAGAAATGGTTTCTGTCAGCTGTGCTACTGCCCATGTAATGAAGTCCCAGATCGGAATCCTGTGTCTAACATCTCGGGGTTCGCTGACGGGGCGCCTGGTTCTTCTGAGGCTGCCGAAGGGCACACATTTTTATTCCTTCCGGGTCACATAGAGTGCGTGAGCAGTGAGCTCTGCTTTGTCCTTTCCCTGCCCGCAGCTTCTGTTTTTATGATTTCTGCATCTGGAGTGGTTATCCATGAAATCTCCCTGTGCGGACAGCCACACGATTTAAGAAAAAATTAGCAAAAATATAAAAGTAGTTCCTGAGGTTACAGGTCTCCCCTGTCTCCTGGGGATCCCAAGAGATACGTGTCCAACCCCCACCCCACTGTCCCGAGAATGTCTGAGAGCACTCGGCAGTGCTCTGGGACCAACACTCTCAGAAATGCAAGGGTACCTACAATCTCGCTGCCGAAGATGGGATTACATATGGCACACAGGTGAGGAACCAGCAGTGTGGCTCCGAGCCCAGTGACCGTCAAACCACAGCCCGCAAGCAGCTCTTTGGCCCCTTGAGTGTGGCTCTTCCACAAAAAACCACGTGCAGGCACACACGTCCAATGCGACTGAAACTTCGTGGCCCACGCGCGGAAGTCGAGGCTATTTCGAAGAAGTCGTTCTAACGCCGAGCCACACTCAATGGGCCAAAGAGCCAGATGTGGCTCACGAGCCGCGGTTTGCCGACCACGGCCCTAGCCCCTCATGGAAGGTTTTCTAGTACCACCCCCCTTTTCAACCTTTGCAATTGAAATTAAACATGCTTTTAAGTGTGTGTGAGGAAGGGGGGTGTCTACAAATGCTTTGTGATAGTTTTTGTTGCACCCATTATTTGATTCGTTTGAAATGCTAGAGATAAAGGGAGGGCCTGAGCCACACAAAGCAGGCTGCTGGTGAAGGTGTCCTTCGGCCTGGAGCGGCCTCTCACAGCACTCTGCCTTCCCGCGCTCCCTGCTCTCCTTCCCCAGCTTCCATCCCTCCGGGTTAGATTTTTACTGGCTGCCTCTGGCGGTATGACCGAGGACCGAAATGCTTGGCTTATTTTGCTCACTGCTGCATCCTTAGCACCTAGATAACACCTGATGCCCAGGGAGGTGACAATACACAGGTTGCTGAGTGACTGAGCTCTGAGATAATGCAAGGTTTACAGCAAGCACCCCGGACTGCCCATGTTCCTACCTCCTACTCCCTCCTCTCTGCACCAGTCAGTCACAGCCCTCCATCTGGTGAGTCTTGTTCACCAGTGGTCACCGCAGGAGACAAAGCGAAGGATCTCTTAGCAAATCACATGAGCATACGTCAAACCAGATAGAACCATGGCAGGGACTCCAGACCTTACCCTTCTTTGGAGACTCGGGGGCTCATCTCTGCTTGGATGACTGTTCTCCTGGCCAACTGCTCCATCCAGACCCTCAAAGAGCCATGTGGACCCTCTCACACGTGCATTCTCTCACACGCAAAGGTGCTTGGAGATTTGTTGGAGGTCCCCATTTCCAGAGTATCTCGTGGACATTTAGACACAAAAAACAGGGAAAAGATTCCTTTTTTTTTTTTTAACCAGTAAGCACATCTTACATCTCAAATGAATACAAGGACATGAGTTTGAGTCACTTTATTGTACGGCACAGATATAATCCAGCTACCTTCTGGGTAAAGGACTGAGAAAAGGAGGCAAAACAGTCCCTGAGGCGAGGTGAGAGGATGGGCAACAGCTGCGATAAGGGAACACAGGTGGGTCCTTTCCCGTTATCACCCCTCTCCCAAAAGCCAACTGGAAATGAAGCGAGTAGAAAGATGGTGACTTGTTAAAAAGCAAGAACAGGCACCCTTCAAGCTTAAGGTGACCAGACGTCCCGATTTTTAACAATTTGTCCTGCAGCGTTTTAAAAAAAAGTCCCGATTTTTGGAAAAAGTCGGGACTTTTTTAAAACGCCGTAGGACGCGGAACAAATTGTTAAAAATCGGGACTGTCCCGCTAAAGCGGGACGTCTGGTCACCTTATTCAAGCTTCGAAACATCCCACAAATCATGTCAGGAGCGAGCCCCTCCCTTCACCAGGAGCATGGCCCTGCAGCCACTTCCTCCTTGGTCGCCACCTGTGCCTGGCACCCGGCAGGCGCTCCATGAACGTATGTTGGATGAATGCCCTTGGTTAATCAGGAGTTTTTGTCATTCCTTGGATCCACCAGCTCTCCACCGAAAGCTCGTAAAATCAAAATAGGTCCATGTGGGTGGAACAGGACTAGAATTCTGGGCCAGTCGCTGACCCTTCGCACTGAGCGGTGGGTCTACTGCTAGGATCGCCCCGCCAAAAGCCACATCCCGGAGGGCAGGGCGGAGCGGTCTCCGGGCACAGTGTCTCCACCGCCCCAACCTGTATGGAACCCCCCACCCACCCTCTAAGAAAACCATAAACAAACACTCAAAGTGAATTGGACCTACATGACAAACAGAGCTGAAGAGATGGCCAAACTCAACCCTTGCAGGATCTCCTTTACCTTTTCCTCCAAACCCCCCCCCCCAAAAAAAAACCCACAAAAAACCCATTATCCGTGGCTTTGCACATACACTGCCTCCACACCCACAGCCCGTTCACCCACCCGGAGCTCCCCGCCCTCAGTGAGGCCGGGCTTTGGAGTGCCTTTTAAGTCATCTTGAAAAGCCCAAAGGTTTGTTGTTGTTGTTGTTGTTGTTTTAAAACAGCAACAAAAAAAATTCTGCAGTCAGGAGTCCACCGAGGTAAGATGACGTGAGGGGGGAGGACCTGAGGAGGGGGAGAGTTTGTTCCCATTTTCATGGTTTAACCCGAGGGCCTCAAAGGAGTGGGCCAAGCCCTCCCCCCCAAAACCCCCAGCACCATTGGGACCCCTTCTGCCCCCCCCCTTCCCCAGGGAGAGGCGCAGCGGCCAGGACCCAGGCTGTCCGTCCGGCGGCGGCGGCCCCCGGGGACAAAGTTCTGTAGTGCACTGACTGCTATCATACTCAGAGTCGGAGTGTCTCAGAACTTTGCCTCCAAAGACCAAACAGACCGTCTTCCTCCGGGGCTCCTTCCTGCAGGTGTGCGCCCTGCCCCGCGGAGACAAAGAAGGACGCGGCCTCCGGAGCGTTCGGCCGGGATGCGGGGGCCGGGATAACGGATGGACGGGCGTCAGTGATGGGAGTTCCCGCCGCTCGGCGGCGCGAACCCCGCAGAACGGCTTCCACAGCCCGTTCCACCGGGGGTGGTCCGCCGCGGGTCCCAGCCAACGGGCCGCGGAGTCACCCTCTCTCCCCTCCCCTCCGCACCCCTCCCTCCCCTCCCTCCCGCGGAGCGCCCACCCGCCCGCACCCACCTCCCCGCCCGCACCCACCTCCCCGCCATCCCGCCGTTCAAACTCTGGCAGCGGCGAGCTCCCCAACTTGTGGCAACTTTTGCCTTCCCGTGCCGAGACGGTGGGGGAGGGCGCCGGGCCGGTTCCCGGGGCCCGAGGAGTTTGCAAAAAGGGGGCGAGGACGGGCCGCGCGATGCCCGCAGCGGGGACGGGGCGGGGCGGCCCCCGGAAAGCAGGCTCTGCGGCGCCTCCGCGCGTCCCCCCTTCCTCTTCTCCCGCCGCCGATTCCCGGTCCCCCCGCCCGCAGCCCGCGGCCCGCGCCCCGAACTCCGACCCGTGCACCGTCCCCTCCGCGCACCGCCCACCCCGCGAGGTGCTCCCGGCCCCATCGGACCGGCAGCTCCCCGGGGACCCCCGTCCGCACCCACCGTCCCTCCCGCGGGGCCCCGGCCCGGCGCCTCCGCTCCCGGCCCCCGCCCACCCCCCGCCCCGCGGCCGCAGCGACCACCCTCCCCGGCGCCCCCTCCGCTACCTACCGCCCAGCGGCTGTGCACCGCGCAACAGGTCCGCTGTCCTCTCGCCCCGCTCCCCGCGCCCCCGAGCCCGGCCCGCGGCGGAGTGCGGCGCCCGGGCTGCGGGCGGGGGGCGCTCCGGACCCTCCGCCCCGGCCGCCCGGCGCCTCCGCCGCGGGCCCGCCTGCGCCCCCTCCGGCGCCGGCCCAGGCAGCCCCGCCGCGGCTCCCCCCGCCGCGCTCCCTTCCATCTTGACTTTTGCCGACGTGGAAATTTTGGGTTTGGAGACGACCTGCGCTCTTATTGGCTGCCGGCGGGCGGGGTCGGAGGTCACGGCTGCTCCCGCGGCTCCGCGCCCGCCCGGGGGCCCCGCGGCGGCTCGTGTCAAGTCAGCAGGTTCCCCGCCCCCCGGGGTCACGTGCGCCCCGGGCGGCCCGGGCCACCGCCTCCCGCACCCGGAGCACCGCCTCCCGCACCCGGAGCACCGCCTCCCGCACCCGGAGCGCCGCCTCCCGCACCCCGAGCGCCGCCTCCCGCACCGGAGCGCCGCCTCCCGCACCCCGAGCGCCGCCTTCCGCACCCCGAGCGCCGCCTCCCGCACCCGGAGCGCCGCCTCCCGCACCCGTGCCGCCTCCCGCACCCCGAGCGCCGCCTCCCGCACCCCGAGCGCCGCCTCCCGCACCCGAGCGCCGCCTCCCGCACCCCGAGCGCCGCCTCCCGCACCCCGAGCGCCGCCTCCCGCACCCGGAGCGCCGCCTCCCGCACCCGAGCGCCGCCTCCCGCACCCGGAGCGCCGCCTCCCGCACCCCGAGCGCCGCCTCCCGCACCCCGAGCGCCGCCTCCCGCACCCGGAGCGCCGCCTCCCGCACCCCGAGCGCCGCCTCCCGCACCCGGGCCGCCGCCTCCCGCACCGGAGCGCCGCCTCCCGCACCCCGAGCGCCGCCTCCCGCACCCCGAGCGCCGCCTCCCGCACCCCGAGCGCCGCGGGGCGGGGCGGGCGGGAGGGGGCGCGGCCGGCGGGGGCGGCGCCGGGAGGCGGGGCGCGCCAGGTGGCCACCTGGCCGGGCGGCCGGCCCCGCCCTCCGGCCCACCCCGTGGGCCACCCGACCCCTCCAGCTCCGGCGACAGTCCGGCCGCGGGGCCCGGGGAGCCCGCGCTTGGCCAGGTGCCTCTCGGCGCCCACTCCCGCCGGAGCCCTGCCCGCCGGGGCCGCGGAGGGCGCGGGTCTCCCCTCCCGGCTGGGGAAGAGGAAGCAGCCGCGCAGCCTGCAGGGCTGAGTGCGAAACGGAAACCTCGGGGCAGGCAGGCCGTTTCCTCCGTGGCGGGGAGCTGGGAGAACTCATAGCGAGATCCCCGATAAGAGGATTCTAGGACAAAGCAAAAAAAATCAAGAATTCATCTGGGTTAGAAAGTATTGGCTTTTAATGAACTGCCTACCCATTCCCCAACCCCCCAATAAAGAGGCCAGATGCAACTGAAAGTGTCAGTTTTGATTTAAATATATATATATATATATATATATATATATATATATATATATATATATATATATATCCAGGAGGACTGTGCAAAGGCCGGTTCGCCTGCCCCCGACCTCCGCGGGGGAGCGGAGCAGGTCTGGGCGGAGGCGGGGCTCCGGAGGTCGGAATCCCCGAGGACTCGGACTCGGACTCAGGGCAGGTGAGAGGAATCCGTTCTCAGCGGGTTCCCCAAGCTCGTCCCAGAAGGTGCTGGTCGGAGAGGCAGCGAATGGACGAGTGGCCACATGACCAGGATGTCTTCCTCCCCCCTCTCCGCAGCCACCCCGGCCCAGGAGAAGACAGGAACAGCCTGGCGGAGACAGAGCCCGATGACAGGTGCTGCCTCCTGGATGGTATTGTAAGGTCTGCCAGCTTCTGGTCACCCAGGAAAGAAAAAAAAGGAAAAGGAAAGGGGCTGCATTTTAAAAGATATAGCTTTCAGAATTGGCCTGGTTATTCCCCCCTTCGTGTAATAATATCTGTATCATCTTTACATTTTCCCCACCATCAGTCTGACCGAATGGTACAGAAAAGCAAAAGGCGTTTCCCTGGGAAGAGTCTTACCTGTACATTCTCCCCAGGCTCTCTTCTTAATTTACTCTCTCCTCCTCTCCCCCACTTCCCATTTATCTATGGAAAGATAAATCCGTGCTCCTTCCAACTGTCCGATCCTCCACTCTGCTGTCTCTGCCCTCTCCACACTGGGCTGTTTATGCGGCCCTCCCCGGGTGTGCAGGGGCCTCTTCGCAGGCATTGTCTCCTGCGCCCCCCACCCCTCCTGGCACGGGCAGTGCTGGCTAGGCCTCCGAGCGGGTCCGGCTCCGCCGCCGGTGTGTTGTGTGCACTGGAATATTGATTTTTCAGTGTGTGCGCGCCGGCTCCGTAAAAATCAATATTTCAGGAGCTCGAGCACAGCGCGGGGCAGTGTAATGGAGCCGGCCCGCTGGTGTGCCCTGCGTGCGGGGTCCACCCTCCGCGATTGAGGTCAGTCAGAAGACGGCAGAGCGTTTTCCTATTTCACTGTTGGCTTCAGAGAGAGGCAAGGAGTTTGCACACTGTGGCGACATCAGATTCCAGCACAGAGTCGCTTGAGTGCTGTTGGGTAACACCGAAACCAAGTTAGAAACTGATACAGGCAAAACAGGTGATGATGGAAAACCCAATTACCCGCTCCGAGAACTGCCACATAAAACATTATGTGGGGTGGGGAGAAATTATTGTCTTCCATCGGTTCTACCAAATTTCATTCACAATGAGAAAATTAAATAGTCTCACTCTAGGAAAGGGCTAACGTTTATTAATAATGAACCTATGAATCACCAGCTTTTAAAAATCTTTTTATTGATTTCAGAGAGAGATAGAAGCATTAATGATGAGAGAGCATCATTGATCAGCTGACTCCTGCACATCCCACACTGGGGATGGGGAGCCCACAACCCAGGGATATGCCCTGACCCGGAAATGAACTGTGACCTCCTGGTTCATAGGTCGGTGCTCAACCACTAAGCCAGCTGCCTGCGCTGGGTCTCCATGAATTTACAGCTCCTCCAATGTGCTTCTGATTCATGAGGTTTCTGGCATGATTTGAAGACAAAACAATCCATAGTGGTACCAACTTGGGGACTAGCCTCATGACATCTGCAGCTGGTGTGGAGGGATGCTGGAGTCGGAGTCAGGCCAGCAGGTTCTGTCCAGACTAGTCTGCTGACCCCTCTGGTCCACAGGGGCTTTTCCTATAAGCCAAAGGGTCAGACTGAAAGACCTCTAAGTACTCTCTAACACCAACCCCATTGACGCAACAGAAGGGATAACGTTTAAAACCCTCAAAAATACAGCTAAGTCGAGTTTATACGATAGGTATACAAAGACATAGATCAATGCCAGAACTGTTGCAGAAATAGAAGGTAGACATGTACCTGCCATAGTTGTGTGTTTTATTTTCTTTAAATTATATTCCAGTGCAATCTTAGGATTTCTAAGAGTTTTCCTAAAGAAAGTATTAATATCACTAGAAAGGTGTTTTTATCACTGTCATTTTAAAAATATTGAAACATGAGAAACAACCGAAGTGTTCAATAATAGGGAATTTATTAATAGTATATTAAGTCAGTGGAACACAATTATGGTGGTACTGAATGCATATTAAAATAGTGTGAAAGATTTGCATTTATTGAAATGTATGCATCACTTAAATCTCTACCAGCCAATCTATATCGCATAGTAGTGAAGATATGGGTTCCGGAACCGGGTGCTTGAGTTCACACCGCTCTCTACCACTAGCTCTACGGCTTTGGTCAGCTTTAAATGAGGCGTATTCATTTCCCATTTCTGCTCTGACCAATTACCTACCACAAACAATGGCTTAAAAAGGAACACGAATTTATTATCTTATACTTATGGTGGTCAGAAACCCAAAAATGAGTTTCATAGTGCCAAAATAAAGGTGTGGACAGGGTCATGTTCCCTACAGAGGTTAAAGGGAGAATCTGTTCATTTACCTTGTCTGGGGCCGCCTGCATTCCTTGGCAGTCTCTTTTCTTTTTTTCTTTAATATATTCTTATTGATTTTTCACAGAGAGGAAGGGAGAGGGATAGAGAGATAGAAACATGGATGAGAGAGAAACATCGACCAGCTGCCTCCTGCACACCCCCCACCGGGGATGTGCCCACAACCAAGGCACATGCTCTTGACCGGAATTGAACCTGGGACCCTTCATTCCGCAGACCGACGCTCTACCCACTGAGCCAAACTGGTTTCGACGGCTTATGGTCTCTTCCTTCATCTTCAAAGCACAGCACTCCAGTCTCTGCTTTTGCTGTCACGTCTCTCTGACGCTTACACCCCCTCAACCCCCCACCCCCGCCTCCTTTTTAAAAGATGTGATTACATTGGGCTCACCTGGAGAGTCCTGGATGCTCTCAGCACCTCAAGATTCTTAATGACATCGGCAAAGTTCCTTTTGCCATGTAAGGTAACATATTCAGAGCTTCCAGAGATTAGAAAATGGACATTTTTAGGAGCTGTTCTATCTGTCACGTTGGGCTAACATCAATCACGGTGTCGGCAGAGTTGTGATCCTTGCTGGAGACTCTAGGAGAGAACACGTATTCTTGGCTTTTCCATCACCTAGAACCTGCCTGCATTTCTTGGTTCCTGGTCCCTTCCTTCCATAGCAAATCCAGCAATGGCTGATGGAACCTTTCTCAGATTCTGTCACCTCCACACAATCCTTCTGTCTCCTTCTTCCACGCTGAGGAACTCTTGTATTTGGGCTCACCTGGATAATCTCCTTATTGAAAGACCAGCTCATCAGCAGCCTTCATTCCATCGGCTGCTTCAGTTCTCCTTGGCCGTGGAATATAACCTCATCCCAGGCTCCTGGGGTCAGCACAGGGACGGCTTTGCCAGGCTACCATTCTGCCTGCCAAATGGGTGACAATGGTGACCATCTGCGCCATAAAGATGTGGAGAAGAGCAGACAAGTGAAGGCATGTAACGTGTTCAGAACAGTGCCTGGCCCGTGGTAAGCTAAGCCCTCCATACTAATTAGCTCACAGTAAGCGCTCCACAATAATTACCTCTTACAGTTACTCTCTGGAAATAAAATGCTGACCATAAACCATCATTGCATTGGGAGGTGGGATTAAAGCTGATTTTGACGAACTTCGTTTTGCTCATGTTTGTTTTTCCTCTTTCTGCCATGAACGTGTATTACTTGGGAACCTAAAACCTTTTTAAAAAAATAAAACCAAGACAAACCAATAAAGGTGGTTATCAGAGTGTCATGGGAAAATAATGTGATTTGGGGTTAAGAAGTTCAGGTGTTCACTCTTCTCAGCGCCGCTGCCGCTGCTGCTGACACAGATCCTGATGTCAGGCAGGTTGCTGTAGCCTCTGCATTTCAGTTTTTCTCACCTGTAATAGGAGAGGGAGAAGTGTGTATTCTACCAGTTCTAAGTACATTCGACATTTTTAAGCCACCTTCTTTTTTTTTTTAATATATATTTTATTGATTTTTTTTTACAGAGAGGAGGGGAGAGGGGTAGAGAGCTAGAAACATCGATGGGAGAGAAACATCGACTAGCTGCCTCCTGCACACTCCCTACTGGGGATGTGCCCGCAACCAATGTACATGCCCTTGACAGGAATCGAACCCGGGACCCTTCAGTCCGCAGACCGACACTCTATCCACTGAGCCAAACCAGTTTCGGCTTAAGCCACCTTCTAATTCTAAATGCCATACACCTAAAGTTTTAAAGACTGACAAACTGATCAATGGTAAAGAACACAGCTTAGTGTATGATGTGTATATCCCACAGAATCCATTAGGAAGACGCCAGCCCTGTAAGGAAAAACAGCGGGCATTAGGCAGAAGCAGGCATTTCCCAGGCAAAGAAAAACAAATGGCACATAAGCATAGGTAAAGAGGGTAAGCCTCATTAGTAACCAGGAAATGCAATTCAAGACTTCAGTGAGATATCATTTTATACCCACTGGGTTGGCAAAAACTCAGAAGTCTGACAGCATAAACAATTGGAGATGATGTAAATGCATGGGAATGCTTACCCAGGGCTGCTGGGAGTATACACTGGAGCGGCTGCTTTAGGAAATAATTTGACATTCGCCCGGTTTGTTTATCGTGTAAAGCTGAGCGTTCACATACGCAGCGCCCAGTGCTTCTCCCCGAGGAGCTGCTGCACATGGACGCCAGATGTGCGTGAGAGCGGGCAGGGACGTCGGAGGGCCGAGAACAGCCGCTGCAGAACGGATCGACTGTGGTCTCTTCACAGGATGGATGGTTATACAGCCACGAAAATTGCCGGGACCGGTTTGGCTCAGTGGATAGAGCGTCGGCCTGCGGACTGAAAGGTCCCGGGTTCGATTCCGGTCAAGGGCATGTGGGGGGGGGGGGGGTGCAAGAGGCAGCTGGTCGGTGTTTCTCTCTCATCGACGTTTCTAACTCACTATCCCTCTCAATTCCTCTCTGTGTAAAATCAATAAAATTAAAAAAAATTAAAAAATGAACCGCAGCTCCCCCCATGGTTATGAGTGATATTAAGTGTGTGTGCGTGTGTGTGTGTGTGGGGGGGGTTCAATAGAGTACAAATATCACGATGCCATTTTTATAAAGTCAAAACACCAGCTTAAGGATTCATGATAAGTGATAAAAATCAAGGAAAACAGAACACAGAAAATGTAGGATAGTGGCCATTGGCGGGGGCGGAAGGGATGTTTGTGGCGATGTCCTAGTCCTTAAATCGGACGGTAGGCTCAAGCGTGCCCGTGTTATTATGCTTCATAACTTGCATACATGTGAGATACATGTTTTTGTATGTATAAACATTGCTTAAGATGATTTTTTTTTTTAAAAAAGAAGACTATGTAGGTGCCTCTGTATCCTGATGCAGGATGCTGGACTTCCTGTGGTTGATGCTAATCTCTTAGATTTCTGTCAGACTCCTAAAAAGAGTCAGTTCTTCGTTACCTGTTTGCAGTTCTGCTAGTCAGCCTTCGTCACAGCCACCGACACCTGGCTTGTGCAGCAGTTGTGTTCTGTTTGCCTCCAAAAGAACCTCATACTCCCTCACAGCCACACACACACACCCCGCCCAGGGGCAGAAGCAGTCCCTCCGAACGTCTCTCCCCCTTGTCCCCTGTGTCCCTGGAGCCAGCCCTCATGTTGGCACCTTCCACAGTAGGAGCTGAGTACACGGTTCATAACTATCCCATCCAACTCAGGTGAATTATTAACTCACGACTAGTCTTATTTTGTTTGTGCTCCCCATCAGTCCTCCCAGGATTATTTTGAAGCAAATCTCCAATATCACGGGGTGCAGGTGTTGTGAATAGATCAGCACGTTAAGCAACCTCAAAGACCACAAGAGCATTATCAATGGCAATATTGAGCACAGTACCTCTCTGCAATATTACAAGCTATTTATTTTAATCAGTTAAGTAAATGAGAGGCCAAAGTTCTTTACACTTACCAGGTGTATCGGTTAATAATGCAGATTTTGGCCCAAACCGGTTTGGCTCAGTGGATAGAGCGTCAGCCTGCGGACTGAAGGGTCCCGGGTTCGATTCCAGTCAAGGGCATGTACCTTGGTTGTGGGCACATCCCCAGTAGGGGGCCTGCAAGAGGCAGCTGATCGAAGAATCTCTCTCATCGATGTTTGTAACTCTATCTCCCTTCCTCTCTGTAAAAAACCAATAAAATATATATTTTTTTAAAATAATGCAGATTTTGTAACCAAAGAAAACATGATAATTTCAAGAGAAACATCAAAAGGGCTTTATTCAAAGTAATGTCCATCGCTAGCTACACATTTCCCCCTCTTTCAGGGAATTTGTGGATATCGCCTCAATAGAACTTTTCTAGTTTTGAGGCAAACTATTCAGAGACCCAATTTCCCACTTCTTCGTACTTGAAGTGCTGCTCAGAACGTGTGTGTGCCATCGAACAAGTGGTAATCTGAAGGAGCAAGGTCTGATGAATATGGCAGGTAGATTAATACTTCCCAGGCAAGATCTTTTAACGTGTCTTTAATGGGTTTTGAAGTGTATGATGGTGTGTTATCATGAAGCAAAATTATTTTGTCATGTCTTCTGGCCCATTCTTGTCATTTTATGATCAAAGTGTGGTTCAAATTAACCTGGACATTCTTTGTCTTTCACATAGAAATCATCACTTTTAAAGAGTTTACATCAGTGTTCACAAGTATCTTGAGATGGAGCCTCTTCACCATAAGCTTCCTGAAGTATATGATAACTTTCAGCTGCACTTTTCTTCAAAATAATGAATTAAAGCTTCCCTCAAATGCTCTTTATTTTGGCATAAAATTCAACATTTTTTAAGTGTAAAAGTATCTATGATGTTAACACCTTCAGAAAATTTGACATATGAAGTTTTGAAGGTTGTTCTCAATACAACAAAATAGCATACATATCAAATCGCATATATATCAACATATGTGTAACTCCATCTATTGAAAAAAATCTGCATTATTAACCGGTACACCTGGTAACATCAAGTCTATTACAATAGTCTTAACTGGTCTCTATACTCCATCCTACACTAACATAACTTCCTAAAGCCCATATTGGCCTATTCCTTTAATAAACGTGACAGCCTGTTACGCCTAAAACTAGACACCGGAGGGGATTCAAGGATGAATCAGACAGGGAGGCTGTTGTGTAATAAAGAACCTGTTGGGTCTTTGTCCTGGGTTCCTGGGAGGGAGTTTCCAAACCCTTGGAATTTTCCAACTGATAAGAATGTCTTTGCTCCGAACGGCGGACCCCTGGACCACATCAAGTTTGTGATAACGAGATGCCTGGATTTATGATAACGAGATGCCTGGCGGTGGAAAGACTACCATGCAATCAGCGGGTCGGGGCTTTGATCCAGGTGACACTAACCTGACCTCCAGCGAAGGGAGAGGGACAGTAGATAGAGTCTGACCACATGATTAATTCTTCGCTCAATCAAGCCTGCAGAATGAGACCCCTATCAAAACTCCTGACTAGACACCCAAAGCAGGGGTGAGCTTCCTGGTTGGTGAGCACCTCCATGTGCCTAGACTAGGATGATAAATTCCAAGTGCAAACTGAGGGGACAGGGACACTGGGCACTTGAGACCCTTGCTCTGGCTGTCTCTTCACTTAGCTGATTTATATCCTTTATAAGAAAACTGTAATCATAACCATAGTGTCTTCCTGAGTTCAATGAGTCCTTCTAGCAAATTATCAAACCTGAGGAGGTGGTGGGGACCTGTGAGTTTGTAGCTCGTTGGTCAGAAGTGCAGGTGGCCTGGGACCCTCCCGCAGTGCACGGTGTCTGACCTGACATGCGGGCAGCTTCACCCAGGACCACGCCCTTCACCTGGCGAGTCTGCCCCAGGCCTGCTCTCAGCTGTGGGCAGAGTCAGGGATTGTACGGACAGTAACATCACAGGGTGATCTGATCATACATTCCTATCTGGACAGGTCATGGCGGGGAGTCACGTCCCAGGCACCCAACTTCTTTACTGGCAGGCTAATCTTTGCCTGGAGCAAATTCTGTCCATTGTTGCTGCGTCTCTATGTTAACACGCCTTTGACACGGGGGTTTCCAGCCCCTCCTTCTAAAGTGCACAAGAGGTAACCCGACCTTTGCCTTGCTTCCTCACATCGTCCTGTCGTCTTCCTGGTGTTCCCTCCTCAGCCTCAGGAAACTGAAACTGTCCTTCTCAGAAGCATCTTCTGTTTGGCTCACGTAAATTTTTATAAAATTTCTCTACAGGTTTGGACGTCTTCACGTCGGCATAGTAGCAGACATAGATGCTGATGAAAACTCAAAGTGTCATGTGACAGTCACAGATGTGCTGTGGGAAGGAGAGGCCGGAAGGAGAACTGCCAGTGGGGACACAGGAGGCGGCGTTGGGGGGGAGGTGGCCCTGGCCTGGAGCCCGGAGAGAGGCGTGAGGTTTGGACACGCAGGTGAAGGAATAATCAGCAACATGTACTGTGCGCGTCCTCCGCTCTGCACCAGGCTTCGCTCTCCATACCACAGTTTCTTCAGTATGCACAGTCCCGGGTGGGTGCCCTAACACTGCCCCTGAGAGCACACGGAGAGCTGACTGGCAGGGGTTGCCCACCTGCTAAGTGGAGAACTGGGATTTGAACCCAGACTGTATGAGCCTAGCACCCACACCTTTACCCATCACACCTGCCCACCTTTCCAGGAAGAGGGAAAGCAGAGGCAGCAACCTAAGAA
This sequence comes from Pipistrellus hanaki, assembly GCF_964339955.1. Taxonomy (NCBI): domain Eukaryota; kingdom Metazoa; phylum Chordata; class Mammalia; order Chiroptera; family Vespertilionidae; genus Pipistrellus; species Pipistrellus hanaki. The sequence continues at coordinate 5,889,402 of NC_140512.1, forward strand.
AAAAGGAATCGTGCCGGGAGAAACACCACATGATCTCACTCATTTATGGATAATAAGGAACATTATAAACTGATGAACCAAAAGATAGATACAGAGACAGTAAAGCAACAAGCAGACTGGCAAATTACAGCGGGGAGGGTAGGGAGATATGGGGGGAGATAAGAGATCAACCCAAGGACTTGTGTGCATGCATATAAGCATAACCAATGGACGCAAAACTCCGGGGAGGGAGGGCATGTATGGGAGTGGGGGGGGCAATGGTAAGATATGTACACATATAATACCTTAATAAAAAAAAAAATAAGAATGGTGCCGGGTCAGCACTTGGAATGCAGCCTAAGTGCTCCACCCTGGGCTCCGGAGGTACTGGGAAGCCAAGGGCGCTCGGGGTGGAGCCCTGTGTGGGGCTCCTGGTCCCTCGAGGCCCTGCAGCTGTGTGCAGCATCACCTGGGACGCCCGGCTCCCCCTCCACGCCAGGGCGCTGCCCTTCCCCTCCTAAAGGATGGATCCCCTTCCGCCTGTGCCCTCGCTGTGGGCACACACCGGGGGCTCCAAGGAGGAAGGACGTCCTTCTAATCTTTCATCTCCACAGCAATCGGCCTAAAGCGCGCTGTAGGCACAGGAGTACTTACGGGATGGCTGGATATTGTACTCTGGTGTACCGTGTCAGCTGCCAATATCGGACCCTTTTGACCTACAAAAATAGCAATTTTTTATCTTTTCAACCTATTAAGACACTGTATTACATTATGCTCAGTGAGAGACGAGTATTAAAATTCAAGCATATTATTAAAGGCATTAAAATAGGCATTAGAAACTTTATAAGACATTATTGTTTGGTTAGAAACAATGTTCAGAAATTAAATTAGTATATATTAGAATATGCAGTATATTGTACATAATACATATGTACATATGCTAGTATCTAATATAGATTGTATGTGTATAAATAAATATATGTATGTGTATGCATAAATATGTATATGTATAAATAAATATATGTGTGTGTGTGTGTGTGTGTGTGTGTGTGTGGGTGTGTGCACGCGCGCGTGCATGCAATTTGATCCTGATGTCAAATCAGAAGCTCAAATTCCATTCAAATCAGGTTTATAAACTTGAGTTAAAGCTCAGCCCATTAGATCAAAACTGAAGGAGGAAAAACAAAAAGATTAGATCAACTTCATTCAATAGTTGACACTAGATATAGTCTTTCACGGAGGAGTCTTTCTCAGTGGGTAAGAGGTCCCTTTTATCCGCCTTCCACCAAGAAGTTAGGAAACTTTAAATGGTAGGCATATGTCACATCACAGGTGATGCCATCACTCACAGGAAGAAGGCCAGCTGATGTGCGTGTCCATACGGCAAAAGAGACCTGCCCATCCGGGAACCTCTTGCTGAGCTAATGGCTGGTTTCACAGAAGGTCGAGTGTCAATGCTAAACCCCAGGGTGGCATCATCTGTGCAGCTAAACCAACAGAAGTCATTGATGACCCAGACAGCATAAACCACCCAGGGAGCATGCAGCCCAGACTCGCAACCACCCCCAAACTTCCAGCAAGGAGTTTACATGGATACAAGAATCAAGTTCAACGAGGGGTTTGGAGTAGATTGAAATCCAACTCGAAATTATTCCCAGCGAGTCTGTCTAGATTGAGTGTGTTTGTTTCGTTTACTTGTACAGGAGAGTGTCAGAAACGATTTATTTTTGAAAGCAGTTCAGACCTGCTTGTTGCTTGCTGACTCTCCTAAAGCAGACCTACTAATAGGACGGATTTTTCCTAAAGATTCTTTTCAAAATCAAGTGCTCTAAACTAAATAAATAGAGATCATTGCTTCTAAGCTAGAGGAAGTAGAGACCCTGGACTAGCCATGTAAATCCTGTGACTTTGTCTTTGCACACGAAGGTTGCTCACACACAAGGTCTGAAGAAGGTAAGACCCAATCAAAATGCAAAAGGATCCCCTTAAATTAAAACTAGTACCGATCGAAGGACATCAGGTATATCTTACATTTACAAACCGTTGGGAAATTCTATCTCTCTCTCTCTCTCTCTCTCAGTCTCTCAAGTTTGTGTCCCGTGGAATTAACAGTGTATTCCTAAGAGAACTGCTCTTTCACACTGGCTCTCAGGAGTGACCTGTGGAGGGGAGGTTATCTTTAGGAGGGAAGAGAGATTCCGGGGCTCAGGTGTCCCAGCTGATGTCTTTCAGGGGCTTCTCTCCAGCTGCTTGCAATCTGACAAAACATGGAGCCCCCCGCCCATCCCCAGTCGCTTACTCTTGTTGTGCTCCCTTCCCTCCCTCTGTTCCTCCTGCTCTACCAGGAGGAAGAGCCTCTTTCCCAGAAGCCTCTCTTGCCTGAAGACATCGGAAACCCCAAGGACCCAGGAAGGCTGAGCACAGAGCTCCACCGAGGCCAAGACTGAGCTCTTAGGACCCTCCCCTGGCTTTCCGTCTAACTGGTGCCTCACTTCCTGTTTAGATTTCCACCGGGGCTAAGAGGTCTGGACACGGGCCTGTTTCTTGGTCTTTATAAGCTTTCTCCCTCCTTGTTTCTCTCCGCTCCAGAGAGCTTGCTCTTCTTCTTTAGCGATAGAATAATGGGAGAGCCACCATTCGGAACTACATGAAGTAACACCCCAAACCTCACCCCCTCCTTCTGACCATCTACATGGGGTATGTTTACTCAATGTTTTCTCCACACTCTCCCCACCCCAAAATGGTAAGCTCCCTGAGGCAGGGCCTTCGGTTTTCACTGCTGTGTCCCCAGAGGCCAGCACACACACATCCTAGGCATTCTATAAATATTTGCTCAATGAATGACTAAATGTACCTAGATTGGGATGGCATAAACAAACTTGCAGAAAACAACTTTCCGAATACTTTAAAAATTACCCAACGGGTGTTAAAACTGCCAGGGACTTGCTGAGGCCCTCAACATAATAGGGGGGGAAATACCTTTGCTTTCAGATACACCGTAGCCTGAAATTCCTTGTGGAATTTCCTTTTAAAGAAAATCTGTTAGACAGATATGTGCACCCTTTTTATTTTTTTTATTTTTTACAGAGAGGAAGGGAGAGAGAGAGCTATAAACGTCGATGAGAGAGGAACACCGACCAGCTGCCTCCTACACACCCCCTACCAGGGATGTGCCCGCAACCAACGTACATGCACCTGACCGGAATCGAACCTGGGACCTTTCAGTCCACAGACCGAAGCTCTACCACTGAGCCAAACCGGTTTCGGCAGATATGTGCATCCTTTTCATTTAAAGAGTATAAAATACAGAGTCATAGCATCAAATTCAATTGGGTTTTTTTTTCTTTATATGCCTCAACCATCAATAACCTGATATGCCACAAAAAGTAATTTGATTTGTTTTTGGAGAAAAGTCACCTTCACCAAAAATCTTATGATTAGCACATATGCCTTCTTTTTAAAAATATATATTTTATTGATTTTTTTTTTTTTTTTTTTTTTTTTTTTTTTTTTACAGAGAGGAAGGGAGAGGGAGAGAGAGTTAGAAACATTGATGAGGGAGAAATATCCATCAGCTGCCTCCTGTACACCTCCCACTGGGGATGTGCCCACAACCAAGGTACATGCCCTTGACCGGAATCTAACCTGAGACCCTTCAGTCCGCAGGCCGATGCTCTGTCCACTGAGCCAAACCGGTCAGGGCAGCACTTATGCCTTCTTGAGTAAAATCCTTTAAAATATTGACTACATAATCACCTGGCACTTTCTAAAAGGTTCTGAAGAGTCAGAACATTTGTTTCTTCTAAAAAATGAAAGAAGCCTGGCTGGTGAGGCTCAGTGGTTGAGCATCGACCTATGAACCAGGAGGTCAGGGTTCGATTCCCGGTGGGGCACAGGCCTGGGTTGTGGGCTCGATCCCCGGAGTGAGGTGTGCAGGAGGCAGCCGATTGGTGATTCTCTCTCATCTTTGATGTTTCTGTCTCTCTCTTCTTCTCCCTTCCTCTCTGAAATCAATAAAAATATATTTAAAATATAAAAAATGCAAGAAGAGGAAAAAAGGGAGGAGAATGCATTATCACCTCACTTAATCTTCCAGAATGATTCACTTTTTATAATATTATTTCTCCATGCATTGTCAATGTCACAGTAAAGTGTTTGATTTAGCAACCTATAGGGCGGGGTAACTCTGCTCTGGATGCAGTCTTGCTTATTAAGTATGAGTGGCACTATGAGAGTTGGTACTGATGCTCGGGCTCATTCCTGCTCACTGATGGGATTTTGATGGCACCAGTCAATGACGACAGCCCTCCGACCAGCAGCGGGAGCTTTTTGCAGGATGCTGAGCTCCAGACAGTCCAGTGTTCTGGTCCTCCCACCTGGAATCCCAGGTTTCTTTCGGTTTAATGGGCACCATTCAGTGGCTTTCTCCTTGGTGCTACAGTAACAGTTTCAACGAATCTCATGATAGCACCCATCAGAGTTTTTCAATAGATAATTTACACCCAGGACCGTGGCTCGCCCACATGGCACTTTTGTGCAAATGGGGGAGGGGAGGAAGCCCCTTCATCTAGGGGAGTCAGAGAAAGGCAGGGTAATACCAGCGGTATTTTCATAAAGTTTAGGGAGAACGTTAGGGCAGGGGAGGAAACCCGCCTTCCCTCCTCCTCAGGCCACACCTCCACCCTGAAACAAGAGAGGGATTTTTCAACAATCACATTTTTTCGCTATTTAGCTCAAGTGCAAGATATAGCTTGCTAATAATAGTGAGTTTTCCTGGAAAGACCAAATCTCTTCCAGAATAACTGGAACCAGACCAACGTTTTGTGTGAGAAAGACGCTTTTAGAGACCAGGCACTTGATTTTGAAGTGTTGTTGGCCATCCAGTGACCTCTCACTTTTTTAGAGTCGGCCTTATATCCTGGGTTTGTAATGAGAAACGAAAACTGCACTGGTGCTTTCTTCTTGATTTCTCCCGCCCGCATGCCCTCTGCGGAAGGAGGGAGACAGCGAAGGGGAAAGGGAAGGAACTGGGTTATGAGAAGGAGGAGAGGTAGCTGCTCCTGGAATATCAACAATATCTTGGCGAACAGAGTCCGGATGAATAGAGCACTGGATGCCTTTCTCCCTGGTTCTTTGCCAACAGTGGTGATGGGGTATGCACTCCCTCTCTCTCTGAAGAGTCCCTTTTCCTGGAGGCTGAAGGCACTGCCTGACCAGGAGAGCTACACATGCTTTTCCACCCCCATTTCTCAACAATGATCAAAGCCAGCGGTGGGGAACCTCTGGCCCGCGGGCCACATAGAGCCCTGGAAATCACTTGGTCTGGCCCTACCAAGGCATTAGGGGTGAATTAAGTAAATAATTGCTTGACCAAATATAGCAGGCTAATTTTTAAATTGATAATTTTGTATGGCCCGAGATTGATGTTATAAATATCCATATGGCCCTCGGCAGACAAAAGGTTCCCCAGTCTTGCTCTGAGCACTCTGGTGATGCACACTGGTGTCCATTTTAGGTGGCGAGGAGAGCCTGTTTCAGGCAGTCTTCGGTTTTAACTCTAGAGACAATCTCTTTCAGCGTCTGCCAACTTCCTTGCCTTCACCTCATAGTTAGAAAAACAATTCACATTGCAACCCTGTACTCACATACCTACATAAACACAGGCTTCACTGAAACAAGAGTTTTTGGAAACAACATCTAATCATATAACACGTAACGAATTCTAATATTTTCTTCTTCTTTTTTTACAACTAAATTGATTTCACTAATAAGCCAGGGCCTACTGCTTGAGGACCACTGATCTATTTTAATTCCTTTATATTATAAAATAGGAAACTGAAGTCAAGAAAGGTTAAGTGACAAGATTACATACACAGCTACCGCCGGGTGGCAGACCCAGGACTGAAACCCAGGTAGCAAAATCATCTAACTTAACTGATGACTAATAATAATAGCTCTTCTTGCAAAACAATGAGCAGGTGCCGTGCCAGCACTGGGGAGGGTGTATGCTATCACCCAAACAGAGGTTCCTTTCTTTAACGGGGGAAAGTAAATCGCTCAGAAAAGAACGGTCTGGAATGCTGTCCCCCGGATTCTCACACATATGTCATTTTCAGCTGCAAACTCCAGTGCAGAGAGCCAAGTGTTTCTATATATTGTTTATATAACTCTATATGTGTTGTTTGTTTTACGAATGTTTTCAATTACATCTGCAACTTGGCTTCCTTTGGCTGGTTCATGTAAACTTCCTGCCTCTGACATCTATAATGCAAGAGGAAGGGAAAAAAACAAAAAAACACCAGTCCATCCAGAAGTCTTCAGCTAAGCCTGCCGGGTCAAAGAGGGCTGGTGGGCATCTGTGACCAAAGCGGGAGGCGGGGCTCTCGGTTTCACTAGGGGATGCTGTGAGGTCTGAACAAGAGGGTGGGTTGCAACTGAGAGGCACAGCCATGTAGCTACAGTGCGAGTCTAGAACAGGCTCAGCGAAGCCAGACAGCCTCACAGCCATCCTTCTTAGATGGGTCACCCCGGAACGCTGCCCACACAGTCACCGCCATTGACTCGGACCTCGATACCGCTCCAAAGGCAGTATTCCCATTAAGATAAGTTAGTCTTTAAAAACGGAGTCCGAAATTTCAGTCACCAGTAGGTTTTCTTTCGATAAAGGCACGCGTGTCTTCCTGTTCCACCTATTTGTCTCCTATTTTTTTAAAAAAGAGTCTTCTACGGCCAAAGCAAACACCTTTTTTCTTCCCAGCAGCAGGCCTGGCCTCTGACCTGCCAGGAGCCGGAACTGAGGATGCCACTCGTGTTGCCCACGGCTTTTCTTTTTTTTTTTTTCCTTCATTGATATGGTGCCGTTCACCGGTTCACGTGTCTACTGATGAAAGTAATGATGACCTTTTCCAACAATTGGCCTCTGTCTGTACGCTCCTTTCTGCACTCGACTGGGAGCCTTGAAGATCACATTAAGGGCAACTTTCAACCTATTCCTGTGAAATGGCAACAGAGCAGAAAGTGACACGGAAGTCAACGGACATGTGTGGGGTCGCGGTTAGCTGGGGAGGGTGACAAGGTCGCAGCTCGTTTCTGAGCGCGTTCCAGCGGGAGGCAGGCATGCCTTGGGATAAACATGTGGGCCGCATGCACAGAAGCCCTGAAAAGTAGGTAGGAATGTTACACATGCAAAAGCACCGCAGACATTCCTGCTACGGTCATGACGCAATTACCTCGGAGTGTGGGATTCTGGCTCCCTTTCCAAGCTATGCAATTCCTTCCATAAAACCCCCCTGCGGCCTTCTCCCTGCCCCTTGGTCTGCGTTACCTCAGCCTAGCACAGTGAGTGCTTTGTCTCTCCCGAGCCTGACTGCTGGGGCAGCTTTGTAAGGAGCGATTCCTTCGGGGGAGATGGGAAGACTAGATCAGAGGGTTTGATTATACCTTTAAGAATCAATTTTTTAAAATTGGTATGTTTCTGTCTTCAGTCATGCCTAGCTATGTTTTGGCAAACACATCAGAATGACTTTTGCAATGGGCAGGCTTCCATACCCCTATTGATGGCAATTATGTCAGAATGTAATCCATCGCACTGTCTATGAAGAGATCAACAATTGCAAGTTATCATTTCCTTCTCATTACATCGCTTTGCTTCTTTTCAGAGACTGACATAGAAATTGCCATGGGATGGAGAATAATCAATCCTCGGGAGAAAATGAAACAGCAACTCTATAGCTGAGCAGAAGGGTGGTGTCTGTAATGTTTCATTTCTCATCTTGCCTTTGGTTGGTGCAATGCAACACGACAGACTCAGTATTACCAAGGAGGAGGCATTTCATAAAGATGACTACTGGTGTGGCAGGGAAGGGGTGCCATGAGCTGGACTTGCTTCTAGTGACACTCGTAATTCAATGACATTAAAAAAAAATGAGTACCATTTCCAAAAGGGGTAAGTACCTTTGAAGAAATAATATTGCCTTTTGTTTGACTTTCATGGTCCAGTTCATTCCCAACACAGAGGTGCAGCAAAGAACTGCATCCGTAATATGAACAATAACTTCCTTCAACATCAGTCCCCGGTAAAATGAAGCCAGCCAGGAAGAGCACGACGATCTCTCTGATTTGAATAGTTTGCAGTTCTTCACAAAAACAGACTTGTGATTGTAGTTATTCCAGCAAGTCGGCCATTTATGTATGGTCTTTGTCCATTTTTTTTACTTGTATATTTGGAATATAGAGTTTCAAGTATAGGTGCCCACATAGGCAATATAAAAATGATAGGTTCCCAGCCCAGCCCACAGACATCTATTTCATCATATGCTGCTCATGGTGTTGAGAGAGACAAAGAAGCATGCAGGACTCAGAGAGCAGGATGCAAAAATAGTGTCTTTATAATTTCTACCACTTCCAGGAAGGGAGGGAGGGAACGAGAGAGGGAGGAAAGAAGGGAGGGAGGGAGGAAAGGAGGGAGGGAGGAAAAAGGAGGGAGGGAGGGTCAAATCAGCCATGGTCTCCAACCAGAACACAGACAAAGCTGAGTTGGTGAGGCATTAGCAGCAGCAGAAAGTTACTACCACCTGGAGTGGAGGGTCAAACGGAGAAAGTGTTAATAGAATCTGGAAGCCAGATCGCCCTGTGGAAGCTGGAAGCACAGTAGGCCTGTTCAGTGGGGTCTGGGGCCATGGAGGAGCTGCCATAGGACAGGAGGGAGAGAATCTATGGATCCAGAGAATAACAAGAAGAAATACATGGATTCTCTCTTCTTCCCACCATCTAGTCACCATTGGTGCCTTCATTGACTTAACCCAGCCAGAAGCCAGCTGACACAGGATCCTAGGAAACAGCCTTTGGGATCAGCTTCCTACAACACAGAGTAAGGCAGGGAAGGGCAAGGAATGAATCTGAGGGCTTACAGGCCAGGTCTGACACACTAGCCAACCAAACAGAAAGAGCGATGTGTGTGTGTGTGGGGGGGGGGGGGAGGAGGGGGCGAGATCTAATCTTAGTCCTCATAGATTCAACAGGAAGGGGTTGCTTCTTAGGTCTCAGAACAAGGAACTCGTATGATCTACATGAAAAGTCAAATTATGAAACAACAAAGATAACACTACCAGAAGTCAATATGAAAGATGCCATAACATAAACTATGTCACTTGACAAATGAATTACTGTGAGATGGGGAGAGACCACGTGGGCCTGGGATTGACTGGGTTCTAGTTCAGACAGAAGGAAGACAGGGATGAAATCAGGGCTTCTGGGTCAGAGCAGGCACCAACGGAGATAAGCAGGTGTTTTACTGAGTCAAACACTACCCACTCACAGTGAAACCTGAGGTAAGGTATTGGTCTGCTTGGTGGGGGCGGGGAGCGGGCAAATAACCCGTGAGCCTGCCACAGATGGCCCTCGCCTAGGCTAGAGGCAGGTGCGGTAGCGTTGTAAACTTTGACGATAAACGGAAAGACAAAAAGGAGCTTGCAGGGCGGCAGGTTTCGGCAAAGGATCTGGTTTGAAAACAGAGAAAAGAGATACTAGAAATTAAGAAATGGTGATGGTTGTATGGCAATGGGAATGTACATAATACCACTGAGCTTGTTCTCAAAGAAATGGTTAAGATGTCAAATTTTATGTCATGTGTATTTCATCACAATAAAAAATGTTTATGTTTTTTTTTTTTTTAAAGAAGAAACTACCACAATGGCCAAAAGCCTGCATGAGGTAAATCCCCCACCAGTCTTCCCCTGCAGCCCTCAAGCTTCTCAGAGAGATATCTGCACCTCGTTTGTCTTAGAACTTCCAGGGTCTTGAACAGCCTCTGCCGCTTAGTGGGATCTCAGGGCACAGCTGTTGAATGAATGAATGAATGGGCTGGGCTGGGCTGAAACTGCACTGAACCGGTGAGAAGCCGCACCATGTAGGACACCTGGAAGATGCTCTGATGTGAGGTGGCAGTGTGGAGGCTGCTGGAAACCCCCAGGGGCACCAGACCTGTGTGGGCAGCTGCCTCAGAAAATGAGATGGTGCTTTTTGAGCAAATATGCAGAGTCATAAATAGCACGGGCCTATGCAAATGGCCACAGCTGCACACTCAACACATCCCTGCCCCCCCCCCATTCCTCCCAGCTGTCCCTCCGCTCACAGTGGGCAGGGGCTGCCCCCCAGAGTGGGAAGCCACTGGGTGGGGACGAGATCATCGCCGCTGCATTCAGGCTTTTCAGGCTGTTTGTGAGGGCGTGGCCCCAAAGAGCCCGGGCTTCCAGCAGGACCTGCCTATGGAGTGTCCCAGCCACTGAGCTGGTTATAAAAAGACGCTGAGAAATGACCTCGGTGTCAAGTTGTGAGGGAACATACAGCATGTTTCCTGTGGGAGTGTTTCATGTGATCCTCTGTTTCTAGGTGTACCTGGCCTTCTCCGTTAGAGAGCAAGGATTAAAACCAGCAATACACCCTCGTTTTCTGATCTGTATGGCCCCCTTCCAACCCCTCACGGGGGCCAGGAGGAGGGTGAAGCCTTGAACAAAACCAACGAGAAGGCAGTGCAGCTTACTAGTCTTTTGAGAGAAAGTACCACACCCTGATCATATTTGTCTCAAGTTCCCTTTCCTATAGGCAAGAATTTAGCCCAGTGCCTGCCTGACTCAGATTCAAATGTTTATTGAATGAAATAATCCAGAACAATTCTCTGAATTAAGTTTTGAAAGAAACTGAAAGCCACCAATACAGTTATTACACTAATACCACCATCACCAACAACAATTTAGATGTATTGAAGGCCAATTGAGGTCCAGGAATCATGCTAAGTTATAACACAGGTGACACACGACCTGCACACTCTGACAAGTCACAATTCACACTTAGGAACCTGCGCTGAATGTAACCAAAGCCTCAATCTATTTTCTTATTCTTATTTATTTATTCTCTACCTTTCTCCTTAGAAGATTTGAAGTGACTGCCCTAGCTGCTTTGGCTCAGTGGATAGAGCGTCGGCCTGTGGACTGATGCATCCCAGGCTTGATTCTTGCCAACGGCACATGCCCGGGTTGTGGGCTCGATCCCCAGTAGGAGACATGCAGGAGGGAGCCAACTGATGATTCTCATCATTGATGCTTCTATCTTTCCCTCTCCCTTTAATATTTGAGGTGATTTACAAGAATACATGCATCAAAAGAAGACTTTAAGAGTGCTCTAGTTTCCTGGCATTGCCATAACCAAGTTCCACATGTTGAGTTGAGAGGGATTTGTTTCTCAGGTCCTGAGGCCAGAAGTCGAAGTCAGGTGTTGGCAGGGTTGGTTCCCTCTAAAGAATCCAGGGAAGGCTCTGCTCCAGGCCCCTCTCCTTATTTCTGCTCCTTCCTTGGCTTTTGACAGCATAACTCCAATCTTCACATGGCATCCTCCCTGTGTGCATGTCTGTGTCCAAACTCCCCCGTTTCATAAGGACGCAGGTCATATTGGATTAGTGTCCCACCCTACTCCAGCATGACCTCATCTTAACCTGCCCGTACAATTCCCAAGGAAGTCCACATTCTGAAGTACTGGGAGTTAGGACTTCAGCGTATGAATTTTGAGGGGACACAATTCAACCCACAACAACTGAGAATAAAGAAATTGGGGGATTCCCAAACATACAAAATACACACTTTTGTCTATTTACCTTCCTAAAACCTCACTAAATTAATGAAGAAATGATAAAAGTTATTAATCCACATACAGAAAGAGGTTCCTGGGAAGACAACAGCAGATAGGAGATGGAGAGTAGATATAGCAGAGAGAGTAGAGGTAACTGACCTGGCAGAAAAGAATGAAGTTACAGCCCCAGGCCAATCAACTGTGCTGCATTTTATTACCCAGAACTCCAGAGACTGGGAGACGCCACAGGCCAGGAGAGGCAGGGGTCAGGCAAGAAGCTCAGGACAGACATTGATTTATGAGTTTGGATTCAGAGACATGGGGCATCTTCCCCACCCCACACATCCAGATGACCATGCTTCCCAAGCAGCTTCCTAACAGAATTGGGAGATTTCTTCTTGGAGAGATTGAGTGGAAATGGCCAATCCAGAGGACACCAGGCTCAGAAGAGACTGGAGCAGGGGACAGGCATAGCGCTAAAATCAGGGATATTGAGTGAAAACCCACATACCTATGGAACTCTCAATCTTAGACTAAGTGCAACTAGAAATGTGAAGACAAAGAAAGGAGGATGGAGGATTCTACACCGGAGACACAAAAAACCCTGGAGGAATCTTGTGACAATGATATTTCTTTATTTATCAGGTTCCCCAACAAAGAGCTGGCTCTCCACCTGGTTCCTATGGTGATTTCTGTCAATCAACAATTCTTGTCCATGTTTATAGAAATTCAAGTGAGCTTTTAGGGTCTCACTCTTTTTTATTATTATTATTATCATTGTTATTATTATTATTATTATTGATTTTAGAGAGGAAGGAAAGGGAGAAAGAGATAGAAACATCAATGATGAGAGAGAATCATTGATTTCCTGCCTTCTGAACAACGCCCACTGAGAACCGAGCCTGCAACCCAGGCATGTGCCCTAACTAGGAATTGAATGGTGACCTCCATTCAATAGGTCGATGCTCAACCACTGAGCAACACCGGCTGGGCTAGGGTTTCACTTTTAAACACAGCAGGACAACCGGACGCTAGGAGACAGCTAGAAAGCCAGACATGAAGTAAACAAAGGCACCAGGAGGAACCAGGGGGGAGGGGGGAATCAAGGAACCAAAGGACATTTTTTAAAATTAATAATTAATAGGTAAGGAAGAACAGAATACTGATTTTAAAAAAAAGAACAATTAGAGAATAAGAAAGGCTGATTGGCAATTAAAAAATAGGATAAGTTAAAAATCATTCAGAACATTAAAAGATGAAAACAAGAAAATCATTCGGAAAGTAGAACAAAATGTCCAAGAGGTAGAACATAGAAGAGATAAGAAAATAAGGAGATAAGAAAAGAAAAGGAACAATTTGAGAAGTCCAACATTTGAATAACAGGAATTTGCCAAGAGAGATAAGGGAAATGGAGGGAAGAAAGTGATTAAATAATAATAGTAAGAAAAGCAAATTTTCTGGGACTGCAGGAAACATGTTTCCAGATGATAACGGTCCAGTGGGAATCCAGCACGATGAATGAATGAATACTCACAACCAAGTTTCATCACTGTGAACATTGAAAGCACCAGGACTAAAAGGAAGACCTAAGTGCTCCCAGGGAGACAATGCAGATCACAGAGAAAGCAATGCAGGTAAAACAGGGTCGTAGTTAAGAGCATGGACTCTGGAGCCAACTACCTGGGCTTGTAACCCAACTTGCTAATTGCATGACTTTGGGAAGTCACTTAACCTCACCTGTTTCTCCTGTGACACTGCTAGCTGCAAGGGAGCCTGTGCAATTCGGTTTCTCGGTTGGGCACTGTTGCTGCCCTGAATGCAATTAAAGGTATAGACCAAGTACCTGGCAATGTCTGCCCCATGAGTGTATCAAAGACTAAAAGAATGTACACCAAACAGTTAACGGGGTGTGTTTCTGGGGACAGTACTCTAAGAGATCCATAATCTTCTCCTTTATGTTCTTCTATATTAATTGGAGTTCTATTATTCTGTATTATTATAAATCCAGAACCTCAGGACCCAACCCGGACCTACTGAAACCCAAAACTCTCAGACTAGTAACCTACTACTAGGTTTACTATGTCTCAAGTTGATTCTGAAGTGCAGGAAGATTGAGAAAGGGTGTACTATATCACTTTAAAAAGTCAGCAAAAAGGAAAAGGTATTTGCATTTTGAGAGAGAGAAATTGCAACAAGGATCTCTCTCAAGCTCACAAGTGTTTTTCAAGTAGAGCTACCCATACAACCTAATTAATGAGTGTGTCAAGTATTTCTTCCTTCTTTTGAATCACTAATATTTATTCTGGCCTTGAGCAGTCAGTTTTTCAAAGCTGACATTCAGAAAAAGGGGGGGAAAATCAACCTTGTGTTTTGATTAATTTCTCTAGATTTTTCTTGTGTCTCATCTCTCAAGTTCATAAAAACTCAATTAGGTTTATGCAGACATTTTAAAGTAAAAAAAAGGGGGCGGGGATATATGGAGTGGAAATGGGGGAAGAGAGAAACAGGTTTCAGGGCCACACAAATGTGGATTATTAAAGAAAATGGCAGCTGAAACTGGAAACTACCATCTTTCTCTTCTAAATGATGGAGAGAGGAGGAGGAATGATGGCAATACCATTTTGACTGGGAGATGAGGCAACAATTATATTTGTTTTCAGGGGTTGCCAAAGGCCTGATGATAACACCTATGTCAAAAAGCCTCAAGAAGCAGCTTTTTGACATCACACAAACATATCTCATTTTCTTCTTTTTCGTAAATATATCTAGCTCCATTTTAATTGCCAGGGGACGTATAAATGATGATGTAAACTTGTAGCACCTGACATGACACGTCATCAGATTGAAATTAGTCACCATTTAGAGAAAAACTTTTGTTTCTTGTAAAAGTTTCACATCCTTAATCAGCTCTTGAATTATATCACTGAAATCACAATCTGCAAGACAAACCCCGTACTCACATTTTATCAATCAGAAAATGTCACTCATTTTCGGTATGTGAGTGACTGTCAAAGACTAGAGCTCCACATGGAATTTTAACGATGGAATCCTTCCGTTGTGAGATTTCACACTAAGCACTAGGAGCTGAGTGAAAGCACAGATTCAGGGGGACGTGCAGGGCCTGGGAGATGCCAGCCGGCTCAGAGGTGCTCCTTCTGCTGCTCAGCATGCCGTTTACCTTTTGGGTGTCGATGTACCTTCAATCACCTGCACGGTCACCACGTTCGCCTCACGAATATAAGCTCTCTCAAAAAATCCTAGCATCACAATCTTCCTTGTGGAAATGAAGACTCCCAATTCCTGCTTCTTGCCTTCATTTTTCTAAAATAAAACATTCTTATCCATTCGCAGACATGTAGGCTACTGAGTGGTAGGGCTGACAGCACTCTTAAATATTGTCAAATCTGAGCAGATGGACGCAAAACAAGCGAGAAGTATTGAGGTTGGTTAAAGTTAAAACTAAAGACGTCTCCCTGTACAGAACCATTTGACTCTCTCCAATGCCAGCTAAGAAATACCTAGTCACGCCGGGACCGATTTGGCTCAATGGATAGAGCGTCAGCTTGGGGACTGAAGGGTCCCGGGTTCGATTCCAGTCAAGGGCATGTACCTTGGTTGCGGGCATATCCCCAGTAGGGGGTGTGCAAGAGGCAGTTGATCGATGACTCTCTCTCATCGATGTTTCTAACTCTCTATCTCTCTCCCTTCCTCTCTGTATAAAATCAATAAAATATATTTAAAAAAAAAGAAAGAAAGAAAAGAAATGGTGATGAGTTGAATTTAAAAAAAAAAAGAAAAAGAAAAGAAATACCTAGTCACAAACAAGTCCCTTTTGCCTTGTACATTGTTTATATCTTTTTCTACAGTTTGATGGAATGGATGATCATCAGAAAGAATAAATCAGTCATAAGAAAAGATTGGGAAAAAGAATCACAGAGGCAAATGCTGGTGGTATTCACATTAACCATTTGAGAAGCACCATTCCAGGGACAGCCAGGCAGACGTAACAGTTAAGTTCGTTTGATCCCCAATGACTGCTTTGCCATCCAGCAGTCATTTGGGATCAGATATTTGAACCTCATGTCTACTAGCTTCTACTTGCATTGTAACTTTAGGACATTGCATCAGCCCCTCTGTGCCTCAGTGTTACTATCTATAAAATGGAAATAATTATAATTTCCATCTCCTAAGTGAGTTGTGGGGATGAAATGAGATACCATATGCTAAGCTGTGTTAGAACAGTGTTTGGTACATGGTCAGCCATCAATAGGGTATTATCATGTCTGTGTTATTATGTCTATATAGATATTTCAATATTAAGAATTGCTATTTATTAAGTGTGACTTAGCCCAGTAAGTAGGCTCAGTGATTGAGCTTCGACCCATGAACCAGGAGATCACAGTTTGATTCCAGGTTGGGGCACATTCCTGGGTTGTGAGCTTGATCCCAAGTAGGGAGTGTGCAGGAGGCAGCCAATTGATGACTCTCTCTCATAATTAATGTTTCTATCTCTCTATAGCTTTCCCTTCATTTCTTTTAAATCAATAAAAACATATTTAAAAAAAATAAATGCAATTTAAATGTGTCATTTAAATACTTAATACAATATAATATTAAATTAAAATCCATTTAATTAAAGTTGAATTTTCCAAATTGTACTTTCCTTGGGGCCCACTGAAGTGTCTTGAAAATGACTCCTCTCCCCACTCCTTAGCAGATATCACAAAATCTGAGAGACTGAAACAGAGCAAGCTCCTACGGACATGTTGGGGGAGACAAGAAGAAATCCTAGCACACCTACTATGGCAGACATACCTTAAGGTGACCCCAACGAGTCAGGTCCCTGTGAATCCCCTCCTCTTGAGGGTGGGAGGAACCTGTGACTTGCTTCTGACCAGTAGGATGTCTCTCCCATGACTGGAGAGAGGAGAGTGAGAAAGAGCATAAGAGAGTGAGTACTCCATCTAGAGCCACACAGACTCTTCCTTGCCAGTGAGCCTTGAAGAAGCAAACTTCCACCTTGTGCCCTGCCTACAGAGAGGACCACGTGGCAGAGAAGAGAACCGCAGGCAGCCTCCAGCTGACAGCCGATAGAAAGCCAGGGTGCTCAGACCTGCAGCCACAAGGGCGTGAGTGGTGCCAGCAGCCTGAAGCAGATTCTTTCCCAGAGCCTCCAAGCGAGAAGGCATTCCTGCCCACACCTCGCTGTGAGAGTGAGCAGGGGCCCGGCTAAGCCCAGCCTGGACTCCTGGCTCCAACAAAGAGATAACAGAGTGTATTGTTTTAAGTCGCTAAACGCGTGGTAATTTGTTACACAGCAATAGAAAATAAATACACCTGCTTTCAACTGTGGGTCAACTGTGGGTTAAATTGTGTCCCCCAACAGATGTTGAAGTTGTAACCTGTGCATGTGACCTTATTTGGAAATAGAGTGGAACCTCAGATCTCGAACTTAACCCATCCAGAAGGCTGTTCGAGATGTGTTTGCAAACTGAACCACTGTTTCCCATTAGAAATAATGTCAATTGAACTCATTGGTTACACACACACACACACACACACACACACACACATCCAGTGATGAAGGCATAGAAGAGCAGGGCAATCCAAGAAGTGCCCGGCACTCCCCTGGTGGAAGTGGTGAGGACTTGTGGGAATGAGGCCCCGGGGGCTAATATGTGCTGGGCTAAAGGGTCTGAACTGTGTCCTCACAGCTCAAGAGGCACTAAGAAACCTTACAGAAGCAGTTGATGTGATCCGATTAAGGTGGGATGGTGATAGAGGATCTGGAATGACGGTCATGGCAGAGGGAATGGAGAGGAGAAGCCATGTTTGAGAGATATTTAGGAGGCAGAATTGGCAGAACTTGGTGAGTTGTGTTGGTGGAATGAGGAGGAAAGAGGAGTTTAGAATGATTCCATGTTTCTGTTGGTGACTACGTAGGTCAGTGGTTCTCAACCTTTCTAATGCCACGACCCTTTAACACAGTTCCTCATATTGTGGTGACCCCCAACCATAAAATTATTTTCGTTGCTACTTCATAACTGTAATTTTGCTACTGTTAATGAATCATAATGTAAATATCTGTTTTCTGATGGCCTTAGGCGACCCTGCTAGTGGTTCTCAACCTGTGGGTCGAGAAAACAGAGATATTTACATTACAATTCATTAACAGCAGCAAAATTACAGTTATGAAGTAGCAACGGAAATAATGTTATGGTTGGGGGTCACCACAACATGAGGAGCTGTGTTAAAGGGTCCTGGCATTGGAAAGGTTGTGAACCACTGATGTAAGTGGTAGCACCTATGGGAAGACATGCAGGTTGGAGAGAAGATGAGGTGAGTTGCAACCTGGTGGCCTCTTCCCCTCATTGCTAAGACAATCCCAGTCTTGTTCACCCTCCTCGAAGGGACCATGACTTCATAACGAGTTACTCTCGTTAGATCTAGATCTGTGCTGTCCACTATAGCAGCCCCTGGCTGTACAAAGCTATTGCTTAGTCAAAGGGAAGCTAATCCAAACTGAGATGTGCTGTGAATGTAAAATGTATACCAGATTTCAAAACTTAGTATAAAGAAAGACGGTAAAATATATTAATAACTTATTATATTGATTATGCTGAAATAACTTCTGACATGGATGGTGTCATCGCCATTTGATGTCTGGAACAATGGCAGCCATTTGAGGACCTTGAGGACAGCTGGAGGAAGAACACAAGCCAGGCTGGCTGGCATGGCTCAGTGGTTGAGCATCGACCTATGGACCAGGAGGTTGTGCCCAGTTTGCGGGTTCGATTCACAGTGTGGGGCATACAGGAGGCAGTCAATCAGTGGCTCCCTCTCATCATTGATGTTTCTGTCCCTCTCTCCCCTCCTCTCTGAAATCCATAAAAACATATTTAAAAAGAAAACAAACCAGAGTAGAAAGATAGAAAAAAACTATATCTTAGATAAAAGAACTGAGCCTCTGAATCCATGGAATTTTGATGTTAACACATATACGGCCAACACCCGATTTCAGTGGGTTTCCTGGAACTTGCAGACAAAAGCATCCTAATGGGTCCGTCATGGCAGCAGCCTCAGAAAGCTGTTATTTCTCTGTGTGTTATCCCCCCACTTCATTTATATTCATGTCTTCCTCTGAAAAATAGGGGGGAAATGGAGAAACAGTTGGGTAATTCTGTTGTGATCCACTCCAAATTGCCATCATCTTTTGTGTCGGGGGGGATGGGGGGCGGGGGGAATCCCTAGTGGCTGGAATGGCCTCAGAAGGACAACCCTTTTCCTGATGAATACTCCTCTTCTTTCCAGTATGTAAATAAGGAGTAGGCCTGGGCCGGGCACTAGAGGATGGATTCATTTCTGCAGCCACACACATGCAGTTGCCCTGAGTCTGTGAGTGGCAGGAGGGGCCCCCTCCCGGGCCAGCTGCCAGCCTCCCGGCCAGCAGAACATGGCCGTCATTGTCTCTGAAAGCAGCTCCACGTGGCCAAGGAGGCTCGATGCTATAATCTCAGCCCGCTGCATCGGGGGACCCGTTTTAACAATCTAGATCACACGACGCTCTTCTCTGGTCTGGGTTACATACTAATATGAAGATTTTAGGGTCCACGAAGCTGACCCACCATCAACTGCTCTATTCATCGGTCCGCCCCAGGTTCCATGGTAATAAGCAGCCAACAGACACGAGCAACGGCGGAGAACTCTGGTCGAGGAGAGGAGAGGGGTGTTTTTACAGCAGTGTTGGCTGCAGAGACGTGTGTGAGCTCGAAGCAGGAGAGAGAAAATAGGAAAGGTGTGGAACGTAGGGCTGCGGCTGAAAGGGACCTTTGAGCTCATGCAGGCCAGCCCCTTCCCTGAAACATGAGGTCATGGGGCCCAGAGAGGAGCTCTTGGCTCCTTCCTCCTTTTCTTCTACGCGAGCTGCATGCCGGCGTGGACCGGCTACCAGGCCCAGGGCTGAGGGGGTGGGGGGCACAGCAGCCAGGCCCGCCCGGGGCTCTCAGCTCCAGCTGTGAGGGTCAGGAACAACCCTAGGTTAGGGTGATTTATCTTTGTTCTTATTTTTATTTGTTTTTTCCTAAGTCACCACCTCCCCCGCCTCCCTCTGTCCCAGATATGAATCAGTACTGGTTCTCAGGCTAGTTCTGTTTTATGTCTGTGCTGGCGGGGGGGGGGGGGGGGGGGGTTGGGGGGGGGGGGTTGGTTACCATTATATTAAGAAAACAAAGCTGTAAATTTTTGTTCAGATATTATTTTGGGGAAGCTTGCTTGATCTGTCTGTATCTGTATCTCTATCTTTATCTCTATATCTCTATCTCTATCTCTATCTCTATCTCTATCTCTATCTCTATCTCTATCTCTCTCTCCAGCTAACCTTTCCTTCCTTCCTTCTTCCTTCCTTCCTTCCTTCCTTCCTTCCTTCCTTCCTTCCTTTCCTCCTTCTTTCTTTCCCTCCCTCCCTCCTTCAGATAAACAGCAAATGCATGCAATACTAAAATAGTATATGTCCCAACTATTGCACACATTCATTGCTTATCTGAAAGTGGAATGTAATTGGGTGTCCTGTATCACATCTGGGCTTGTGTGAACTGAACACGGCCCAGGGGACCCTCTCCATCCATGCTGTGTAGATCCCTGTGGATTGGAATAGACAGGAACAATGCACAGAGCTATTTTGTTCTTTTTTTTCTTCTGGAATGTGAGTGCTATTTAGCTTATAGGAAGGCTTCTGTTAATGGATTTACCACTGACTCCTTGCATCCTAAAAGGTACAGATCAGAATATGGGACAGTGAACAATAGATCTAGGAAGCAGATACAGCCATAGGAAGGCGTGGCTTATTTCAGATTGACACAACACCCCAGCAGACCTTCTGCTAACAGAAGGCTGTTCTTTCTTTTCTCACAAAGGAAAGGAGTCCTAAATATGATTTTGGGGGGCAAAAATGGGATAATTAAATAAATTAAACTTTTTCTTGGACTTTGTGAATAAAAGAAAACTCATGTTTCTCACAACACCACACTCAGTTTTTTCAGTCTCACAAAATACCAAACTTCATGAAGAAAGCAAATTACATTCTACTTTCAGATAAACATTTCAGTATGATCCTCTCATGTCTACTACATGGTTTCAGAAGTGTAAAGAGCATTTAAAATGTTGCATATATTTCAATTTTTTCCAAAAGTTCCAGACAAAAGCAGACAAGTCTCCCATAACCGAAAATACCTTTAACTGACGCAAAACAGAATATTGCTAAGTATGCACCGTGAGTGTCTTGATTTGGTTTTGAGGCCAACAGGGCTGCTCATTAACAACAGCGGTTGCTCCTTTGTCCGATGCAGTCATTTCCAAGGACCTTCGGGCCATGTCACACATATTATCTCATTTTCTTCACAATAACTTTGGCTTTGGGTATTGACATTCCCTCCTTGAAATCTGATGGAGGGGGCAGGAGCCTGAAAGGACTAGTGATCTACAGTAAGTTAGAAGCCAAGAGCCTCCTATCGCCCTGTTAGGTGGAAAGCAACTCAAAACTTTAATTCAACTGGGAACTAAGGAAACTACAACCACATTCTATTTACCTCTCAGCATAGCCAACACCTGCCCTTTCCCCATCAATAGCATCGTTATACACTTTACACTGAGTGGCCAGATTATTATGATCTCTGAATATATATATATATATATATATATATATATATATATGCACTGGGCCTCTAATAGATAGATAGATAGATAGATAGATAGATAGATGATTTTTTTTTTTAGAGGCCCAGTGCATGAATTCGTGCACAGAGGGGACATAGGTGGTTGGCCGGCCTGCTTGCTGGTCAAATTCCTGGTCAAGGGAACAATTTTCATATTAGCCTTTTATTATATAGGATATACACTGAGTGGCCAGATCATTATGCGTTCAGAGATCATAATAATCTGGCCACTCAGTGTATATTCATTTTTATTTATGTACCTCATTCAAAACAGAATCTATGATGCTATTAGAACACACAAAGAAGAAAAATATATATTAAAAAGCATCTAATACTCTTTTGTTCTTGCATCTAAGAGCATAGAATTTTCTAAAGCAGCAGCTTAGTGATGGGTCTCCCTACAAAATACCAATTAGCATACTGCCCAGTATTGAGATGAAGGACCTCAAAAACTGAGGCTGCACATGCTGGCTGCATGAACAATGAATACAAGCATAGAATGAACATGTCCCTAAAAACAAGGCTTTACGGACACATGCAGACACGTACTATTTCTGCATCGCAAGGACACTCAGAGCATCTGCCTGGCGCCCGCACAGAGAACGGAGCTGGCGTTTTTGCCCTGGAATTCCCGGTAACACTCAGCCTCTTACCACTGACTCATCTCAGGTTCCTCGTAACGTCTAGCATTTTCCCCACGAAGCTAAGATCCTACTTCTGGCCAGCTGCCCTGGAGAGAGGTGTAAGAATCCCACGGTGCTAAAAAACATTCCTGGGGAAATTATTCAGCCACTCAAAGGTTGTGACTTGAACGGTGTTTTAACTGACTGTGTCCAGTGTAACAAGGAAGAAGGGTTTGGCAGGGAGCCTCCTGTCTAAAGAAGCCCCTTCAGTGACGTCGTGCACTTTACATTTTCTTTGGTGTTAATGTTTCTTAATTGTATAAGTAATGCACACTTGGGATAAACCAAAGAATATTTCGGTACAAACAAAAGCTGGTAACCTTCCCACCCACCCCTGGTTCATCCCTGGTGATTAATATCGACAGTTTGATATGACCCTTCCACGCTCTTCTCAAAAAATAGAGGCCCAGGACCCTTCAGTCCGCAAGCCAATGCTTTATCCACTGAGCCAAACCAGATTTAAAGAGATCTCCCTTTAAAATGTGTGTGTGTGGCTGAAACCGGTTTAGCTCAGTGGTAGAGCATCAGTCTGCAGACTGAAAGGTCCCAGGTTCGATTCCGGTCAAGGGCATGTACATTGGCTGCGGGCATATCCCCAGTAGGGGGTGTGCAAGAGGCAGCTGGTCGATATTTCTCTCTCATTGACGTTTCTAGCTCTATATCTCTCTCCCTTCCTCTCTGTAAAAAAATCAATAAATATATATTTTTTAAAATGTGTGTGTGTGTGTGTGTGTGTGTGTGTGTGTGTTTACAGCAATAGAGCTGAGCTCCAAGAACTGCAAGCCAGCTCTCTGTCCGCTTCCTGCAAAGCTCTGGCCACCCGGGCCCTTGCACACGGAACATGTTCCCCTCTCCCGGCTCTGCAGCCAGTCTGTGAACTTCCACTCTTCTGGAAGCTTCACAGGGATTCATGCGAGTCTGAACATTCAGCCTCAGAGCCGCACCAGGAGCGGAGTCCTCCATAAAACACAACCTCCGAATTCCGCGGGGGTTGTGTATTCACTGCGTGCAAGCACGTTGCATGTCAGGGTATCAGTGGCTCCAACATCTGGTTTGGAACCTTTACCGCCCCAGAGAATGATCCTATTTCTCCCTACTCTGGCTGTGGTAGGAGAGTTGTAAGACTTAGGAAATAAAAACACAAGATGCCCAATTAAATTTGAATTTCCACAAATCATTTTTTGTTATTTTACTATGTCATATGTATATATTTTACTATGTTGTATGCAACATATATTTTATTATTATATTGCATGGGACATACACTTTATTCATAGGTTATCTAAAATTCAAATTAAATGGATTTGTATTTTACTTGGAACCCTATATAACAGAAGAAATTTGCTCCCTGTCCCTATAGTATAGTATAGTATAGTATAGTATAGTATAGTATAGTATATGATAGTATAGTATATTTTCTCCCTTAGGTAAAATAAAGAAATATATATGTGTATATACATTCTATTTCTACACTGTTGGTCAAATACATACATATGTGTGTGGTGTCTCTGTGTATGTTATTTACAGTCCTTTAGCCTCATTGCCAGGAGGGCAGGTCCTGGTCATTAGAAAGTGACTTGTTTGCTAAAGGCATGAGCAGGTGCCTGACCAGCGTGGCTCAGTGATTGGGCATTTGCCTATGAACCAGGAGGTCACAGTTCGATTCCAGGTCAAGGCACATACCCTAGTTGTGGGCTCCATCCTCAGTGGCGGTGTGCAAGCAGCAGCCAATCAATGATTCTATCTCATCATTTATGTTTCTATCTCTTTCTCCTTCTCCCTTCCTTTCTGAAATCAATAAAAAATATATTTAATTAATAAATAAAGACATGAGGAGGTGAGAGTGCTGAGCAGGAGAGGAGAAACTGGTGAGGGGGAGGTTGGGGTGGTTTCTCCAGCAGAGCTGATGGGACAGAAGGCTGATGGGCTAAGAGAGGAGGAGGAGCTGGGGAGAGGAGTCCCGCCCAATGAGATGACTTTCAGAGCGCCGTGCCATGAGCCCTCACCACCAGCAAAAGCAATCGTCTTCATAAAAGCATTTATTTCTGCCTGGTGCCTTATGCTTTTACTTGGGGAACTTTTTTAAAAAGCCAAATTCCTTCTCCATGGTGGGCACAGGCCAAGAACTCAACCTGCCCCTGAGGCCTGGGACCACCTGGGTTACAGGAAGAGAAGAAGGCAACGGGCGGGTACCTGCTGCCAATTGACAGTATGTGCCAGGCAGCGGGCCTCAGGCACGGACACCTGGTGGCTGAGACACACTTCTTCCCTTGAGGACCTCACAGTCCGCCAGAGGACAGACCGGTGAACAAATAATTACAATAGAGTGCTGCCCCATGGCCATCAGCAGGGACATGGTAGATAGAGGTGGGTATAAGATGCCTTCAAAACGTAGACAAAGATACCGTCTAGCATGTGACAGATGAAAAGTATTGGGACTAAAGGAGCAAATGCTAGAATTTAAAAAGAAGGGCCATTCTCCAGCTAACAGGAGAATCTGAAGCACCCACGGTGCAAACAGCTTCTTCATCAAACCCAGCGCTAATGTCCAGGTTGGACCGGAGCCCTCCAGCCAGTGAGACATTCCATTCCCCTGGCTCTCCCACACCGGCGGGCAGAGCCACGTCAGATACTGCCTGGCCTCTCGAGGGGAACAAGGCCACAAGAATGGAAGAACGCTGTCCTTACAGCCTCGGATCTTTGCTGTTCCTAAGAGACCCAGAAAGTAAGGTTTAAAAAATAGCATTAAATTAGGTGATCTGGCTAATAGCCTGTGTCTGGGCTACATCTATCGCTTTGGTTTATCTGGGTACTCAGCCCTCACACAAACTCTGACCTGATCCTTCTCTTCACGCTTCTCTGTGTTGCAAGGCTTACGTGTCTGGTCTCCAGCGTGTTTACTGCTGCTGTGCAGCCATTGTCTCATCAGATGAACTAACAAATGACCCTGCAGCGACAGGAACCAGAAAAGCTGGTACCCGCTGAGGTCGAAAGGCACCCCCACCCCCGCACTCTGGGGCACAGTCGGGCCTCGGGCTGCAGTGGATATGGGCTGACAGTGTCCCACAAGGTAACGGTCTGTCCCCCAGCTCAGGCTGGAGAATGGCCACCAGTGGGCACCACAGCCTGAAGCCCACAGCTGAATTGTTAGGACTAACCATTCTGGACCAGGAAGATAAGGCCTTAAACCAGCCAGTCCTCCAGCACCGATTCATCTGAACTACAGATTGCTCACCCAGCCATCTCCTCAGGACAATCAGGCTGTTCCTCTGGGCAAACGGTCCACTTCTCGGGACTGTGGGTCACTCCGCTGGGCAAATCAGCTTGCCTATCCAGCGACTATTCATCCAGTCTCATTTAAAAACTCTCTCCTCTTTGTCGTGTCCACCAGCCCTAAGCAGTTTCACCATGAACCTTGCCCAATTCTCATTCCATTGCTGGACTTCAAGACCCACCTTAAACTAGTTGAAGTCAGACCTCAAAACTCTATGCATCTCCTTCTTTGAGACACTAGTAAGACCGCACCAAAGTGACGCCTTCCTTTAGGACAGCACATAACACACTCGGCTGGGTTTGGTCAATCGGTGAGCCTGGTATTCTTTGAGGAGAGTCAGCACAGATTAAAAGTATTAGGACTAAAGGAGCAAATACTAGAATGCTGCAGAGGGCGCAAATGAAGAGAACTCAAGGAAGGGACTCCTTACAGAAGTGAGCACAGGATTATGAGAACAAGCAAGGGATGCTAAGGCATCAGGGACCAGCAAAAGTGGAAAGCCCTCATCGCCCCTGTGGCTGAAGGGACAAGGGAGGAAATGGTGCCCCTGGAGCCCAGGGGGAGTGAGAAACGTAGGATATTGGGCCACCCTGCGAACACTGCAGTGTTGGGGGCACACATTAGGTAAGCACACATTGGGGGCACACATTAGGTAAGAAACCAGGGGCACAGGAGGGAAGCAGCGAGCAAACTTCACCACGGCTTGTTTCTCTTATCCTCAAGTTGCCTGCTGCTTCCTCAGACTGACTAAACCAATGAAAGCCATCAAGCCAGGGGCCCGGATATGCAAAAGTCCACCTTTTGGGGGACAGAGCAGGGCAGAGAGGGGGAAATGGTTCTGTGAGAATGTGGGGCTGAGGAAGTGGGATGAACAAAGAGAGACCAGCCAGCACATAGCACAGCAAATATTTGTTGAATGAGTAAATGAATACCCGCTAGGTTCCAGCAAGGTGCATGGTAATTATTGTTCGTTTATAAATGAGGGAATGGGTTATTCTGACTATAAATTCCTTCTTAGGCTTTTGGGCTTGTGTCAGTGTTGTTCCTTTGCTTGTAACTTCATCTAAAGCCAAGATCAATAAGGAACGCAAAGAATAAGAGAAACTAGACATGCTTTAGAGATGTCATAGATAGTGTCTGTGGTATAATTTGGCTTTAAGCCTGGACTTAGGAGCTGATGGCACAAATAATTCTTCACCCCGCTCCCTAAAACGTCAACAAACCGAGGCTGTGTGTGTAGGGAGCTTACCATAATTGCAAAAGCTGCCCAGATCACATTTTGGAAGGAGCTGAAAAGGTTAGCAACTTTGGAAAAACCACCAACTAAGTTGCCAAAACAATCTTTTTGTAACAATCTGTTTCGAATTATATAGCCTAAAAGAATGTGATCTGATGAGGACTGAGGCCAAGGAAGCACATTCGTGGGGCCATCTTCCAGTGATGGATACCTCCCATTACAACCACGAAAAAGCTCTGGTTCCGAAGTCAGATAGACCTGGTTTTAAGTCTCACACTATGTGACTTTGATCAAGTCACTGACTCCTGACCTCAGTTTCCTCATCTATAAAATGGGAACAACATCCCACATTTCTTTTGACCACCAGCATTCATCCTGACCCCTCTCAATGCTCTTCCCTGTTTTCCAGGACAGGTCCCAGAGTCCATTTCTTTCCTGGTTCTTGATAAGAAACACATTCTGACGACGTGCATGGCCTCGTGCAGGATTTGGGAGTTCAGGCTTTAGCAGATGGGAAGTTTCGAAGCAACTTCCAAGTTTTCTCTTTGTAGTTACCAGCCTGGGTGCTGCGGGGCAGCTAGTGGTCTGTCAGTGGTCGGCCGTAATGTTCCCGATGTGGGTCGACAGCAACTTCTTTTGCAACATCAGCCTTTTCCACTTTTTAAAGTAAGCCTCTGATTCCCTCTGTGAAATCCATGACTAACTTGGTTTCTGTTTTTCTAAAGAAG
Source organism: Pipistrellus hanaki (assembly GCF_964339955.1). Lineage (NCBI taxonomy): Eukaryota > Metazoa > Chordata > Mammalia > Chiroptera > Vespertilionidae > Pipistrellus > Pipistrellus hanaki. The sequence goes on from NC_140512.1 coordinate 5,916,635, forward strand.
CCCGAGTGAGATCTACCAGCGTCAAGTTTCATCCGAAGAGTGCCTCTTGCAGAAACAAGCCTGGGACTCGCCGCTCCAGGGCCGTCCTGCGGCTGAGAACTGTGTCCGGGAGCACAGGAGGCTTAGATTCTCCCCCCAATGAAGGCAAGTTAGCATGTTCGTCCGCCATCCTGTTGCCACTTCAATTAAAATCGTTTATTTGATTTAATCAATCATTAATATGGCCATTTCTAACACCTTGATTATAGACTATCATATAAAATATAGGCCAAACTAGGTTTCTTGGTAATAAAAGTACAATTTATAAAATGCAAACGTATATTTAAAAACATACATTTAAACATAATGTTCAAAACATATATTTAAAAATGAATGCAATTTTCATTTAGCAAGAGCCACTAGTAGCCACTCCTTAAGACAGAACCCTGTCCTTCAAATGATTAGGCTGCTCAGGAGAAATATTAATACTCTGCATGTTTGTTTGTTATTCCCCTATCGAGTGTGACCTGTTGTACTTAAAGTAACAGAAATTTACTACTAATTTTTGTATTGTCATTAAAGACAAAAGAGAGTCTGACAATTTGATACAAGCACAGCCCCTCTCTGCCAATTCTGCTAAAACGTGGTGGAAGGGGGTCTCCCTCGTACCTTATCCCTCCTTCCCAACCCAGCACTTCCCACATGTGCTAGTTAGTGTATCGTTGAACATATTCCAAACTACAGGGAGGCCCCCAAAAACGTACACGCCCTTTAACAGCTGATAGCTCCATGTTGAAAGTGAGTGTATTTTAGTAAACATGGCCTTTATGATCATCCAAGGTGTGGGACTGCATTCAGGGGGGCACCCCGTGTGGTAATGCAGCGCCCCTCCCCATCCTGGGTGAGCTGAGCGCTTCCTGAGGCGGATTTGTCCCTCCGGGAAGCTGGGGCTCGGTCTTCCAGTCCTCACAGCGTCACTAAGGCGGCCACACCCCGCAGGTTTGCAGGAAGAGCCACCAGCTGAGCCTCTGGCGCCGCTTCCTTTAGTGCTTCGTTTTTTCAAAGCCAAGTCCCGTCCCCGCTGGCCTCAAAAACCTAATTAATCTTATCTGTGAACTAATAAACTGGTTACCCGGCGCTGTGTAAATAGCCACGGTGCTCCCCGAAAGGTAAGCAGCAGCCACGGTCAAGATCAAAGCCTCCGGCGTGGGCGCTGCCCTTATGGTTCGAGGGTCAGGCCCGTGTGGGAAGAACAATAAACACGGCCGCTTTGATCGTGTCCCTCCCAGCTCAGGGCCCCTGGCGGCTTCCCGCTGCCTCCCTAAGCCCACTCTGCGTGGTGGGCTCGCCGCCCACACCCCTGCCATCTGGTCCCAGCTCACTCCCAGCCCTCCTTCCCCCCGCTCGTCGCTCCCAGGGACTAAGTCTCCAAGTGCACTGCGCACAGCTCACCCCTGTTCTCCCGTCTCCTTCCTCTGCCTCTCGCCCTCCTGTCCCTTCTGCATCACCCAGCTCGGTCCCTCCTCTCCTCTGACCATGGCGTAATGACCCCCTCCTCTGTGCAGTAAGAGCAAATAGCAGAGGGCGCTTCGTGTACCCTCACTAAGCATGTCACGTGTATTATCTCACTTAGTTCCCAAAACAACGCCAGAGGTGGGATTATTCCCTCCTTCTTGTGGGTGGGGAATCTGAGGCAATGCTGTAGTGTTTTCAGACTGCGTGATTGAACTCCCACACAGTATTTATAGCTCCCTTACGCCCCAGAAGAAACCCTGGCTAATTTTCTTGTAAAACAGCTGGAGGACATCTGTAAGATTTCTTGAACAAAGTAGTCAGTGCTTTCATAATTCAATAGAGTAATCTCTAAGTTGCAATAGCATATACGATATAAAATATTTTCTAGCCAACAGGCACATGAAAAGATCCTCCACATCACTAATCATTGGGGAACTGCAAATCAAAACCACTTCAGACTCATTAAAATGGCTATTATATTAAAGCATGTACACACAGAAAATAACGAGTGCTGGTGAGAATGAAGACACTGAGATCCTTTCACATTGCTGGTGGGAATGTGAAATGCTGCAGCTACTTCCCCCCAAATAAACCATATGATCCAGCAATTTCACCCAAAATATTGAAAGGAAAGACTCATTCATAGCAGCATTATTCACAAAAGCCAAAAGATAGAAACAACCTAAATGTCCATCAACTGATACATGGATAAACAAAATATGGTATATACATACAATGGAATATTATTCAGCCTTGTAAAGGAACTAGAGTCCCGATGTATGAAAATTGATGCAAGAGTAGGCCTTCCTTCGGTTTTTGTTGTTGTTGTTGTTGTTGTTAAGTTCTCCAGATAATTCTAATAGCTGTCAGGGTTAGGAACCATTGACCTAAGATGAAATAACAACCCCAAATTTAAGATATCGAATAAATAACATTAATCTCCATTCTTGGTTGAGATTACCAGGTATCAGAAGCAAAAATCTGGTATATTTTATTTGCTAACTGCAAATGCAAATGAAATACTTCAGACACTTTACTGGGTCTAAATTTACTTCAGGAGCAAACTTTATGCAAAATAATGCAAGATTGTATGTTCCTGGCAACACGAAAGTTAATTTTAGCACCCTGGACTCCCAATCAGACCCACCGGTCTATTTAAAATCATGGTTGGACTTACTGACTTAAGTCAAATCCATAGCTATTTTACCTCCCCTGCTGTGATAAAACTTGCCACAATAGCCACATTCATAGTATTCTTCTTGTTGATTTATCATAATTCATATTCAGCCATAATTTGGATATTGCCAACAAACATTTCCAGCCAAGGAAACTTCAGGATAATGCATATAAATTGTGCCTTATTGATCACAGGACATCAGCTGGCACTTAAGTATGTTGACATATAAACATGAACACAAACTTTCAAATTTGCATTTATGATTTTCATAAAATCATAATTTACAATAAAATGAACACTGTTATGCTTTTTTATCACCTTCATAAAGACAAAGTGATATAAGCAGGAGTTCTAATTAACAAAAACTATGAGATGAATGTAAAATCCTGAAGTTTATTTTAAATGATTTATGGAAAAAAACACACATTATTTTTCTTTTACCCGTGATACCATTTAATTGCATTTTGCCACTTTATGCTGAAAGCAGAATTTGCCAAATCATAATTACTGAAATAAGAAATTATAATGTAATGAAAGAGTGTGTTCTCAAGGTGTGTGTGTGTGTGTGTGTTCCTTTTTTTAGATTTCAGGAGTCCACAGTAAAGATTAGTGCAATTGATTTCTCGGGGCATGAGCTGAGGAGAGCATGCTTGTTAAATAAAACACATGGCCAAAGTCTCAACCCTTGTCACGAGGTGACTGTTGTTAAAACTCTTTTAAGAGTAAAAGCTGCCGTTTTTCCCACGGAAAACCAGATAAAGCGGGCAAACCGGGTGCAGGTGTTGACCTGCCCTAGAGCTGCTCAAAGTCTAGGAACGAGCCAGGTGACCTCATCGGAGGGCACCCTTCCGGGCCGGGGAAGTGCTGACTGAGTTTCCAGGAGAAACCCAGCAACAACTCGCTCCCAGACACGCACTGAGCCGCTTCCTGCATCACTTCCTTTGCCCCGTTCCCACAGCAAGGGCGCTGACGGCCTGGGACCACGCAGGAAGGTCTAGAGAACTATATGCCACGTGTGGTCTGTACCAAGAATCATATTTTGAAAATATTAATGGTGTGTTTTTTATTCCACTCCCACAGTCACATTCCTACAGACATTCTGTCCACAGCCCTGGAAAGAGGCAGAGAAATGCCCTCTGGGAAGGACAAGAATACCACCCAGGGGTGGATGTGCCAGACAGGACGGGAAGTCAAAGCAAGCCCTCCATTCAGAAAGAAAGCTGATGGGGCAGAAGTCAGGGGACCAAACTGTCAGACCCCTGGGTCCTGCTCCCTTGCCCCACTCTGGACCGAAATCCTGGCAGGGGGTGGAGCCTGGCTTTAGATAGAGTTGGTATAATCTTACCATGTCGTTCTTCTGGGGAATTCCAGGAAGCAACCCCCATTATGGGTGTCCCTGAGCCTGGCACTGCAGTAACAATGGGGGCCCAGCGAAGCCAGGCAGAAAAGTGTCCCAAGTCAGTGTCCCTGCACCTCCCCGGCCTGCCAGCAAGCTGAGGAGCTAAGGGTGAGGCAACTCCACCAGAGAGGCCAATGAGAGCGCAAAATGGAGAGTCAGAGAGGTCTGCTGGCCCAGCGAGAGCCAAGGTGGAGGTCTCAGGAGACAGCAGGCTGGGCGGAAAGGCCTGGAGACGCAGCGCTGGCCCTACGCCTGTGTCATGAGATCTCATCCCGTTTGCACCAGACCAGGTGCAAACTGGGTGAGATCCAGTTTGCTACTCAACCTCGGCACCATGACCCTTGGGCAGATAACTCTTCGCGGAGGGAGGCTGTGCTGTGCATTGTAGGATATGGAGCAGCACCCCCAGCCCCTACCCATGATATGCTATAGCTTCAATTTGACCTTAAGTTTGACATATGCACACAAGCAATTACCTTTGCATTAGATCATGTGACCTCACCACTGCGAGGCTAACGGACAAGAACGTGAGAAGTGAGTTCCCGAGAATTTGGCTTGACTGCATTCACTTGGACTGCAAATATCATAGCAGGGACTTGGGCCCTGGAGTTTGGGTTCCTCGTTCAATGCTTTCACCCCACTATCCTTTAAAAACCAGCATGAACATCTCACTAAGATTAAGAACTATCTGACCTTGTAGTCCCCTACTCCATTTGTAACAATAAAAAATGTCTGCCGACATTGACGAATGTCCCCTGAGACACAAAGTCACTGCAGATTAAGAACCACTGCACTGGTCCTACCTGTTTGGCTTAGTAGAGAAAGGGTTGGCCCTCAGACCAAAGGTTCCCAGGTTCGATTCCAGTCAAGGGCATGTACCTCGGTTGCAGGCTTGATCCCTGGTCCTGGTTGGGGCACATGTGGGAGGCAACCAATCGATGTGTCTCTCTCACATCAATGTTTCTCTCTCTGTGTCTCTCCCCCTCCCTTCCATTCTCTCTAAAAATCAGTGGGAAAATATTCTCACTAGACCTAAAGGCCGCCTTCCAGTGGAGGACAGGATGAGACCAGAGACCTGAGCATCAAACCCAGAGTCAGCTATTTCCAGCTGAGTCCTGACGCCGGAAACTAAGATGCCATCACTGGCATCCCACTCACCCACCCCTGAACTACCCAGCAGGGGGGAAGCCCAAGAGCAATAGGAAATAAAGGAAAATGGAAAATATCAACTCTGGAAAGTGTAGGTTATTACTCCATTTTATAGATAAGGAAACTGAGTCTCTAGGAGGTGAAGTGACCTGTCCAGTGTCGCACAGCCAGTTAGTGCGAAGCTGGTATTCAAACCCCAGTGAGGCCAGCTCCAAAGCCATGGTCATCCTGATAAGCCAGTCCCCATTACAACTTAGTCTACATTTCAGCAGCATCTCCAGCAGAGGTGAGCCCCTGTGGGGAAGAAATGATATAGGTCTGGTTTCAGACCAAGCATTTAGTTTGCTCTCCATAAATATTTGTTAAATCAATGAACGAATGAATGAATGAAAGAATGAATGAATGAAAGCCTCTCTTCTACCTTGGGGCTAAGTTGGGCTATTTTCCAAGGCTAGGCTGCACCTGGGAAAACAAGAATGGAGATAAAGGCTCCGCAAAAGTTGACACTTGCAGGACGAATGTTCTTTCTCAAAAGGTCCTTGAAAGAGACAAGAAAGTGTACGGCTGGCTTCCAGTCAGCAGCACCCACGTGTGTGCAGAGATAAGCCCCACAACCCCACAGGAAAGGGAGCGGTGGGAGGGAGGGGGATGATGGAGCCTGAGCATGGATTTGGGTTCAATGTGGAAGGACTGACAGAATGAATAAAGAAGAAAATCTTAGGGTTGAGTTGGTCCAAGAAGTAAGAACAAAGAAGAAAGGGTGAGAATGAGTAAACCAAGGAGAGTCCAGGCCAAGAGAAGGGATGAGTGTGGCACAGTGAAGAGCTGATCCTGAGAAATAAGATTGGTTATTAATTCTTTTTTGCCATGTGGCAGTAATCAGGCAAGAAACCAAGAGACAGCTGAGACTAGGATGGGTAGCAATGGAGGAATTAGGGAATGTCATCAAGCACAAAGATATGGCCCTGCCTGCATGGCTCGGTGGTTGAGCATCGACCTATGAACCAGGAGAGGTGGCCAGTTTGATTGCTGGTCAGGGCACATGCCTAGATTGCAGGATTGATCCCTAGCGGAGGGGTCGGGGAGAGAGGGAGGGAAGGCATGTGGGAGGCAACCAACCCATGTTTCTTTCTCACCCATGTTTCTATCTCTCTATCCCTTTCCATTCTTCTCTCTCTAAAACCAATGAAAACATATGTTATGTTGTTTTAAAAAAAAGCGAAGAGAGACCAAGGCTAAGATCATCCACATCCTTAAATTCCAAACTACATGCAGGCTGTTGGGTATGCATGCAGAAGTTGAACAGTGAAAAATCTGATAAGAAAATAATCAATTCACTTGAAATGTGGTGTTGGAGGAGAATTCTACAGATACCCTGGGCCACTGGAAAGATAAACAAGCCTGAAACATTGCTGGAGGCAGAAATGACAAAACTGAAGCTGCTCTACCTTCAGGCACATCCTGAGAAGGGAAGGTTCTTTGAAAAAGACAATATTCCTGGGAGAACAGACGTCAGCAGGAAAAGAAGGAGACCAAATATGAGATGGTTGATTCCATAAAAGGAGCCATAGGCATGAGTCTACAGGAGCTGAGCAGGGCTACTGAGGAGGGACATGGTACACATCCTCAGTCAAAGGGCTGCCAGGAGCCGGAGCAACCCAACGGCCACGTAACACCGTTAGCAGCACCTGTGGCTGCTTGATGGTTGGTGTGGGCACAACATGAGGCTAATTTTAACACATGAAACACCCATGATCCTCCACTGACCAGATCTGCTCTTCCTTCGCCCAACAGTACCAGCCTCAGTGGCAGGTGAGGTGTAGATGTCTGAACAGACAGCAGGGGCCACATATAGAACAGGCAGGATGCTGTCATTGCTACCGCTGTTGTTTTGAATTGAGCTTGTGTTGTAAGGTGGGACGCCCCTGGTTCTTGGAGCCCCACCTTCCAGCAGCTTCCACATTCCCTTTCTTTTTTTTCTTTTCTTTCTTTTTTTAATGTATTTTATTGATTTTTTACAGAGAGGAAGGGAGAGGGACAGAGAGTTAGAAACATTGATAAGAGAGAAACATCGATCAGCTGCCTCTTGCACATCTCCTACTGGGGATATGCCCGCAACCAAGGTTCATGCCCTTGACCGGAATCGAACCTGGCACCTTTCAGTCCACAGGTCGATGCTCTATCCACTGAGCCACACCGGTCAGGGCCACATTCCCTTTCATGCCTGGCTCTGAGGACTTCGGAAGTCTGGCTCCTCCTCACTTCACTGAACACCCAGGTGTGCCCATTTCTCAGAAACCTCCGAAGGTCAGATTGTAACACAATCAGGATTCCTCTAAAGTCCCACCACTATGGCCGCAAAGGAGGACTGCTTGCCTACCTCTTTGGCTTGCAGCGAAGGCACTGGTTGGATTGTAAACGCAGGTGACATTTGGACTGTGGCGGTAACATTCCAAGAAGGGGAGACTTCTCACCTACCCAGGTGGTTTGCAGTCGACCTCAAATCCGGGGAGTGACTTTTCTCCAGCCGTGGAGAAGAGGCCATTCTTCTTGCTCATTCTCCTGGAGACACGGGCTGATGTCCTGCCAATGCGGCAGGATGCTTCCCTGCTCCGGATGGGCAGGGAGCCATGCCATGCGGTATGTGTTTGTCGGGGCACGGGGAGTTAAGGAAAAGCCCTGAAGCAAATGTGCGGTTTCTATCTCTCAAGTGCCCGCTGGCCATCCAGAGCCTCTGATTTCTTAGCAACAGGACAAACCTGAGGCAAAATTCAGTTCAACGCAAGAACCTGCTTTTCCAACTCTATAGAGTCCCTACTAAGCCTCAGGCTAATTCCTCAACTAATGTCCTGGGTCCTCAGCACAGCAGCCTTTCCTTGGGCTGTCCCGTATCCCCTCTCCTGCTTGTGGCCCTGGGAAAGCCAAGTGTATTTTTTCAACACATTTTTATTGATGTCAGAGAGGAAGGGAGAAGGAGAGAAACATCAATGAAGAGAGAGAATCATTGATCAGCTGCCTCCTGCATGCCCCCTACTGGGGATCAAGCCACAACCTGGGCATGTGCCCTGACCTGGAATTGAACCATGACCTCCTGGTTCGTAGGTCGACGCTCAACCACTGAGCCACACTGGCAGGGCCCAATTGGTTTTTAACTTCATCTTATGTCAATCTTACGCTGGAGGGAAAATCCGCTGCTACCAACAACACAACAGGAACGTCTCTTGATTACTTCCCAAGCCAAACAGAAAGAACATCCGCACCATCAGGGGCCTCTCCTGTGCGAGCCCACACACAAACGCACACATGGTCTTGTTCATAAAACCAGACTTCGGTGAGTCCACTGGAGCGCCGCTTGTGAATTCAGACTGCAGTCAGCGATGGTTTTTCCTTCGAGCCGCTGGGCCTGAACTGGATAGAGGGGATGACTCATGACATAGGTTTTATTTAAGGGGTCTGGGTCTTGATTTTAAATGCATGCTTATGAGTATGGGAACGCTGTGGGGGAGGCGGGAGGGGAAACCATACAATCAGGGATGAACACTCCGATTAGAAATCCAGAAAGCATTCCAACTGTCGGACTCTTGCTGTTGTTGGCCGGCGCTGTTCTGGGGGCGGGGGAAGTCCTGCAGTCTGTCCAAACTAGCCCCTGCAACCAGCTTCCCACAGGGCTGGCTTTTTTAACATAACAGCAAATGCTCAGGCATTTAGAAGCAAGCCTTAAACACTGAGTCTTTATCTCGGTTAGCCAGGCAGAGGCTTGCCCCCGCCTTTGTCAGCTCTGGCCTTCTAACCTCACCAGCAGGGAGAGTGGGAGAGAAACCCTTCACTTTTGCCTGGAACCTTCATAACTTACCTCCAGTTCAGCAACTGTCAAGGGTATCTCCTGACTGATGCACCGGCACTTTCCCTGCCCCGCCCCGCCCCCGGGACACACGGGCCTGGCTGGCTGACAGTGGTCAGCCTGGTGGAAAAATCAGTTAAAAACCCACATAGAGTGTCCGGTTCCGAGGAAGCCACCGGGCAGGGAGCATGTTTAAGGCCACCTTAGACCTCAGCATCTGGATGGAAACTCAGAGCTGCCCCCCTCTGCAGACATCCTGGCTCCCATGGTATTCCCCTCAACACCACCTTCTGACCGGCCACACCTCCACTCCAGGCACTGAGGACGAGCCAATGTGAGAGGGACTGGGGCATTGGAAGGAGGTTTCCTGGGCTCTCTCTCCTCCTATTCCCCTGATTTGAGACTTTAGCTCTGGGTCCTCACTTGAATGCAGGCGAATGAGACCATCTTTCATGTTCCTTCCAATTCCAAATTTTCATTCCCTTTTATAGACTCATAAGTCTCAGAGGCCACGCAGGAGAATAATAATAACTATGTTCAGGGGTCAGGAGCCCTGGGAAGGAGGTCTGGAGGCCTAAGGGTGCAATTGCCATGGAAGATACAGAAATGTGATTCTTCTTCTATAAAGTTATAATTTGGGAAGATGATTGTCTAGAGAGGTGCTGTGCTCATTAAATAACATACAAGTATAGATAGTGTAACACCCCATATATAATAGATTTTCAATGACAGAGGATTGAAATAATGAATATGTGAATGAAACTTGGAGGGAAGCAACTTACCCCAGGGCCTCCCAGTTAGCAAGGGGCAGAGCCAGGCTGTTGGCCCTCCACGCTCTGGTTTCATGTCTAGTGATCATTCCACTGATCATCACATCTACCGATATGTCCCCAAAGTGGGTTGCCTGCTAGTTCATCGTGGTTCTTCCCAAGCAGAAGTTCTGCTTAGACGTTCATTCCAAATGATCTGATTCAGAGTGAGGCATTTCATCTTAATGCTGCCATGACTCAGGCAGTTGGCAAGACTTTATAATGCCCAAACTGTGCCCGAGCCACTTGCACTTTCCTCCTGGATCACACCCGCATTCATACCTTCACTTCTGCCCATTAAGCATTTATCGAGCGCTTCCTTTGAGGACAACACCATGCTTACAGGTATTAAATGTTGCATGAAGGTTCATTAAAGAAATGCGGAGTCCATAGGCACCTAGGGAGATGAGGCAGGCATCTGAGCATTAAGGAGCATTGCAAACATTACGTGCAGGGCCAAAGAGAATTCTACAAACCAGTGCCGCGGTATGGAATACCAGGAAGAGGGGGCTCCGCTGGGATGAAGAGACGGGCTACAACTCTATCTTGGAGGACTTTACCGGAGGAGAGAAGGACACTGTGAGATGGGGAGAAGCTATATCAAAAGTAGAATTCTCTGCTCACCAAAATGGTGCTGATACTTGGAGTTTTTGAACATTATCAATATCTTCTTACACAGTGGATCTCAATGTATAGCCACCTGTATCAGAATCACCTGGTTGGGGTGGGGGGGAAGGTGTGATATAATAAATAATATATTTGGTCTCTGCCCCTGGTCCTTGGGACAGAGCTCCTAGAAAACTCTTAGAATTTCCTGAGTAATAGGAGCATCTTTCTTATTCATAACGAAATAGCAAACCCCTTTTGAACCATAGCTGAGCTTGTGCTAGCAAAGCAACTCTTGGTGGTCCCTAAATTTTAAGGGAAGTGCTGGCCACAAAAGAAAGACCACGCCTGTAATTAGAGGATTAGAACTTGCGGCCCCACCCCCAGACCTCCAGGGACAAGGAAAGGAGGAGATGCAGATTGAGTCCAATCTCAAATGGCCAATGATTGCATCAAACATGCCTACTAATGCCGCCTGGATAACAGCTCTTAAATGATAAGGTGTTTTTTGTGTGTGTTTTTTATGGGGGAGGGAGGAGTAGAAGGAGCTCCCAGGTGTATGAACACATTCACATGCTGGGAGAGTAGTACATCAGAGCAGGCCCGGAAGCTTAGCGCCCCTCCTTCACCTTACCCCATAGATCTCTTCTATGTTGTTTCTGAGTTAGTCCTTTATAATAAAGCATCCTATATAATAAAAGCCTAATATGCTAAGTGTTTGGGCATCCAGTTGTCCGTTCAACCAATCAAAGCATAATATACTAATGGTCTGCTAAGACTACTCAACCTCTCGCTATGACGTGTACTGACCACCAACTTGGTCACTCGGGACTGAGCAAGATGGGTCAGACATGCCCTAGAGCCCTCATGTGGTCCTGCCCTGGCTGACCAACCTCCCTTATCCCTCCCCAGCCCCAATTGTGCACTGGTGGGGTCCCTCAGCTCGGCCTGCACCCTCTTGCAATCCAGGACCCCTCAAGGGATGTCAGAAAGCCAGTTTTGGCCAATTCCACAGGCCAGGCCAAGGGACCTCACTGGTGCACGAATTCATGCACCCGGCCTCTAGTTAATGATAAGTATAGGGCTTTCCGGAGTTCTGTGAGTCATTTTAGCAAATTATTGAAACTGGGGTGGGAATTGGGGATGGGGAGTTGGAACATTTGACTCTGTAGCCAAGGGGGATAGAAGCGTGGATAGCATGGGGGCCTTGAACTTATAACTGGCATCTGAAGTGAGAGCAGTCTTGTGGGACTAGGCCCTTCCACCGGTGGTGTCTGACACTAACTGCAGGTAGTTAGTACAGAATAGGAGGATCAGTCAGAGAACTGGTGCCGAACAACAGCAGAGGGGCCTTTATTAAAATCCTGGTTGCTGGGCCTGTGGTGTGAATGGCTGAGTCGGGCGGTGGCAGGGCCAGGGAAGCGCCCCCCGTGCATCTGAGTGAGGCCAGCTTCTGAGAACCACTGTCACAGCTATTGCTTTGTCAGCCTTCGTGTCAACCCCGGAGCTCATCCTGCCAAAGGCCCTGGGCTCCATGCTGGCAGATACCCAGCTTGCCCACTGTGCTGCCTACCTGGAGTCAGAGAGGCTGACAGCAGACACTCTGGAGGGGGGGGGCCTGTGGTTTCAGGGGTCACCTTGGGCAGCCCAGCTCACAGGACCCCCTTCTACACAACTCCGTGGGGAATCCTGTGAGGCCCGCAGGGAGAGGAATGGAGCCCTCAATTCAGTCCCTGCCCGAATCCTCCTGGGGTTGGGAAGACCCTGGCCAGCCCTGATACCACAGAACTGCTATGTCTTTAAAGTAAGGGCTTGTGTCTGGAGCCTTAAAGTGGCCACCCCTCCCCAGGCTGAACCGGCTGTGAGGGAGCCCATGAACACAGACCCCCTGATGGCAGGAGAAGGTTTCCAGGCCCAGAGAGCAGGGCCACACGAGGTTCCTGTCCTCCTTCAATGTCATCTACCTGGGAGCATGTTCTTAGAAAATAAGAGCGGCCGAAACCGGTTTGGCTCAATGGATAGAGCGTTGGCTTGGGGACTGAAGCGACCCAGGTTCGATTCCGGTCAAGGGCATGTACCTTGTTTGCGGGCATATCCCCAATAGGGGGTGTGCAAGAGGCAGCTGATCGATGACTCTCATCGATGTTTCTAACTCTCTATCTCTCTCCCTTCCTCTCTGTACAAAATCAATAAAATATATTTTAAAAAAAGAAAAAGAAAAAAGAAAAGAAGAGCAAAAGGCACAGCACAATCATCCACAATCCCACCACGAGAGGCTGATACTGTGTTCCTGTTTCCTTCCCGTCCTCCTGTACACACGGCAGAAACATGGTCCCTATGGTTTCCTCACATAAGAACATGCCATGCTCCGCCCGGCTGGTGTGGCTCAGTGGTTGAGCATCGACTTAGGAACCAAGAGGTCACGGTTCAATTCTGTGGTCAGGACACATGCCCAGGTTGTGGGCTCAATCATTGGTGTTCTCTCATCACTGGTGTTTCTATGTCTCTCTCCCTCTCCTTTTCTCTCTGAAATCAACAAAAATACATTTTTAAATAATAAGCAAAAAATAAAAATTTTTTAAAAAGAGCACACTGTGCTCAGTGTCCAGTAGCTTTTGCTCCTTCTGTGGTGGAAAGCTTACTCTCAAGAAAAGCCATTTTAGTTTTTGCCTCTTACTCTCTTTATTGCCAAAGTCAGACCTATTCATTTAAAAAGACCCAAACAATATAAAATGTGTAAAGTCTCGCCCCATTACGTGCGTGGGGCATGTAGTTCTAGACTCTTTCCATACAAACACATATATGACCTAGACCCACATTGTTATTCCTCTACAAAAATGGAGTCAGAATGTGGATTCTGACTTGGTGTTTTAACCACCACCATGTTGTGGATACCATCGATGTTTTCAGTGAGGAAAAGAGAAAGCAGAAATAAAAACTGGGCTGGAAAGCGAAAACAGCTTCTTTAATCTGGATGCCAGGAAGAAAGTATGTATTGGGTTCGCTATGCTAATTGAAACCACAACCCAAGACCATTATATACTTTGTCCTAAGTATAGGATTGAGAAATGTGGCCACGTGGGCTGCCATTTCTTAAAGCGCCCGGAGCGAATAAGAAATGTATGGGAAAGAGACCGGAGGAAAGGTTTTACATCGTCTTAATCATGTATCGTGCTTCAATCTGGCATCAGACATTTTACTTTCTTTTTTTGCTCAGCAGACCACACTGCTAGAAAACTGTGAACTGCCAAAGATACAGATTTATCTTCTCCTTTAAAGAAATACAAAAGCAATCAGTCAGTTCTAAAAGCATCATGTTCCACATCAGAGCCCTTCTCAGTGTTTTCCCTATTTAAGCAAAGCCTTCTACCTTTGCATGGCTCATCCTCTGATCCAAAGTAAACGCTGTGGACTTGACATCCACCAGCTATCAGAATAACACTCATTTGTAAGCAAAACTTCACAAGCTATGAGAAGGTTCATGTTGCATTTTTGTCTTCTTCTATATGTTTATACTTAATATTCTGTTTTTTAAATATATTTTTATTGATTTCAGAGAGAACGGAAGAGGGGGAAAGAGATAGAAACATCAATGATGAGAGAGAATCATTGATCAGCTGCCTCCTGCACACCCCCTACTGGGGATTGAGTCCACAACTCAAGCATGTGCTCTGACCGGGAATCGAACCATGACCTCCTGGTTCATAGGTTGACGCTCAACCAGTGAGCCACACCCGCTGGGCTATATTCTATTTTTAAGTGAAGCCTTTCAAAGGTTCATTTGTCCTATAACTTGCTCATATCTTTTCATGACTTAATGAAAAATAAATCATTTCTGCCCTGGCTGGTTTTGCTCAGTGGGTAGAGCGTTGGCGTTCGGACTGAAGGGTCCCAGGTTCGCTTCTGGTCAAGGGCACATGCCTGGGTTTCAGGCTCGATCCCCAGTAGGGGGCATGCGAGAGGCAGCCGATCTGTGATTCTCTATCATCATGGATGCTTTTCTCTTCCTCTCTGAAATCAATAAGAATATATATTTTTAAAAATCATGTCTAATATACAAGGTGACTTCTCTGAATTTAAGAGAATGGTATAAAAAAAATCTCTTCTGTGATTTTACGATGATGCTAACGAGGAAGTAAATTCAGATATTGATGACTCAATGAGCTATAGGGCAACTGAGTTCAGAAAACGTCTCTGAGCGCCTCCTGCTGGTGCTGGGACAGGTTTGCAGGGTGCAGAGGTAAGCAGGACATGCCCCAGTTTGGGGAGAAAGGGCAGAGAAGTAAATGCACACAGACACACACAAGCAGGGGGCATTGAGTGTAAATACAAGTTGTGGTGGGCCCAGAGGAAGAAACAACTCATTTTGTTTTGTTGTTATGAATTCTCACCCAAGCATATTTTTTTTCCATTGATTTTTTTTTTTTAGAGAGAGTGGAAGAGAGGGAGAGAGAGAGAAACATCGATATGAGAGAGACACATGGATTGGTTGCCTCCTGCACACCCACGACTGGGACTGGGGATCAAACCTGCAACCAGGGTACATGTCCTTGACTGGGAATCAAACCCATGACCCTTCGGTGCCCGGGCCGACACTCTAACCACTGAGAAACACTGGCCATGGCAGAAATAATTCATTTCTAACTGAGATATCCCGGTGTGTTACATATTGGAGATAATATTTACACTAAGTCTGGACATACAAGAATGGGAGGAGCATGTGCCAGGCGGTGAGGACACCTTGAGCGAAGACCACGAGGCTTGAAAATAAATTGCTTAAGGATGACCAGTGGTCTGCACAGAGAGTAAGTGAAAGGATGTGGTTGGGAAACGGGCATAAGAAGTACCAGATACATGGACCACCGTCTCCCGGTCCATGGCCCTTCTTAGCTAATGTGTGGGCTGGCCAGCAACCAGTCATGTGCTTCGCCTCATGTTCTTAAATTAAGAGACCCAGAGGCTGCAGCCTGGAGATGCTGGCGGTGGCCTTGAATTGAAATGTAATGAGAAAGACAATGAAAGGAAGAAAAACAGAAATGGACCTGAAAGATGCCAGAGTGAGCCACAACGAGCAGCTGTCTGACAGTTTTAATGTCTGGGAGGCCCAGGTGTTTTCCCTACAATTAGGTTTGATGAGATTGTCCTATACTTTTTAAATAAACCATCTTTCACCTGAGATCATTGAAATGGGCTTCGGCCCCTTGCCACCAGCTAATCCTTAAGATGGGATTATAAGGCACAGGGGTCAGAGGAGAGGCATTGAATGCTGTGCTTCAAAGGAAAGATTTTGTTTCTGTAAAAGTCTCCCCATATCCCTTCACAGTAGACGTCAGGGTGCCACCTCCCAACCATCCTTTGCCCAAGGCCTCCCCAGGACTGTCCTTGCCCTGTCTCTCACAATAAGAGCTGTAATTGGAGAAACTATGTCACTAAGCTGAGCAGCTCATCTATTGGTGCCTTGGGACCAATCGATTTTCTCCCAACATGAGGTCAGCATGGTTGGCCCATATGGGCATTAACAACTCACGTATGTTCATGGTGGCCACGATCCTACTACATCGCTTCACCTTGTAATAGCATAAGCCCTCCCCTTCCATGTCCCACATCACATCCCTGCCCAGTGTCTTCTCTATCTAAGCAAAGCCTTCTACCTTTGCATGACTTATCCTCTGATCCAAAGTAAACGCTTGTGGACTTGATATCCACCAGCTATCAGAATAAAACTCATTTGTAAGCAAAACTTGACAAGCTATGAGAAGGTTCATGTTGCATTTTTATCTTCTTCTATATGTTTATATTTAATATTCTATTTTTTAAATATATTTTTATTGATTTCAGAGAGAACGGAAGAGGGGGAAAGAGATAGAAACATCAATGATGAGAGAGAATCATTGATCAGCTGCCTCCTGCACACCCCCTACTGGGGATTGAACTCACAACTCAAGCATGTGCTCTGACTGGGAATCGAACCGTGACCTCCTGGTTCATAGGTTGACACTCAACCAGTGAACCACACCCGCTGGGCTATATTCTATTTTTAAGTGAAACCTTTTCAGGGTTCATTTGTCCTATAACACCTTCATTGAAACAAATCAATCAACACAAAAATAGATTTCTTTCTAGTTCTGCTCCCACCACAACCACAAGAGAAAACCAGAGTTGAAACCTGGTATGTATCCTTCGATCTGTTTACTTGGTCACACAAATATATATTCACATATGTGGGATCTGCCCCTTTAAAAATGACAGGACGTATCAAACAAAGGACTCTGACAACTTTTTTTTTTCATTGTAGCAACATCATGAACATCTTCCCAGGCAATATATATATATATATATATATATATATATATATAATTTTCTTAATAGTTTCATAACATTCTATTGCATAATTTATTCAGTTGTTCTTTATCAATAAACATTGGTATTTTGTTTTTGTATTTTTAACACATCTATCCTTATTTGCTGGGACATTTTTTCCCTGTAGAATAGATTCATAGTAATATGCTCTTTAAACAAAAATATGTTGCCACTAAAGATTTATGATCACTACCCAGTAAATTACTCATTCTATCTTCCAGAGATAACCTCATCACATTGCTATTCCATTTCTATGTCGGGAAGTGGGTAGCGAGGAGCAGCTCATTTTTGAAAAGAGAAATGAGTCTCTCAGGCACTCGCCTTTCCCACTGAGCCCTCGCTGCGGCTCTGGGCCCCGTACTGTGGCGGAATCTGCGTGGCAGGAGCAGACGTGCTGGAAAAAGATGTAGGTGTCCCTGGGACAGTTTCTCTCTGCTGGGGATAAAGCTGGGCTCCTCCACAGCATGACGGGATTTTAATGAGAGGTCCCAAACTCAGGCCACATGCTGAAGAGGGTTCTTTAAGAGTTCTCTAACTGCCTTATGGCCCAGAAATTCACTTTGAGGTATGTCCGAAGAAATCCAAAACACTCTTTAATCTGGATGCCAGGAAGAAAGTATGTACTGGGTCCGCTATGCTAATTGAAACCATAATTCAAAAGAACATGCACTCCCCTATGTTCATGGCAGCATATTCATCATAGCCAAGATACGGAAGCAACCCAAGTGCCCCAAAACAGACGAGTGGATAAACAAGTGGCGGTACATATATTCAACGGAATATCACCTGGCCATAGGAAATAATCAAATTTTACCATTTGCAACAGCATGGATGGACCGAGAGGGCAATAGGCTAGTGAAATAAATTGGACAGAGAACGACAAATACCATATGACTTCTCTGTGGATCTAGAGAACAAACAAAATGGAAGCAGACTGATGGTTGGCAGGGGGGAGGGAGGTTGGAGGGCTGGGTGAAAACGACAAAGGAGTTAGAAGTACAAACTGATGCTAGATCACAGCATAGGGAATATAGTCAATAAGGTAATGACTATGGATGGTGTCCAATGGGATCACTTTGTAACTAATAAATAAATAAATAATTTTAAAAAAACACACACACAATTTCCACCTGATGTACAGGGCGCAGTGACAGGAAGCACAGGGGCCCCACCTCACAGGGGAAGGTGCAGCAAAGGCTTCTGGGTAGTTGGCACTTTGCCTTCCCTTCGGGATGTTTTCTGATCAACAGGGTCAGTCATTGAGACCACAGCTGTGTAACATTCAAAACACATACTATTTCTTTGTAGAGATACATCCTATATAATAAAAGGCTAATATGCAAATCGACCCAACAGCAGAACAACCAGTTGCTATGATGCCCATTGACCACCAGGGGGCAGACTCTCAGTGCAGGAGCTCCCCTTGGTGGTCAGTGCGCTCCCACAGGGGGAGCCCTGCTCAGCCAGAAGCCCAGAAGCGCAGACGTGGCTGGAGCCTCTTGTGCCTCCATGGCAGACGAAGGATGTCAGTGGGACATGCCCTGAGAGAGAGCACTCGCCGGGCTGAGGGATCCCCCGACCCCAAGTGTACGAATCCCGTGCACCAGGCCTCTAGTATTGAAATATTTACAAATGAAATGACCTAATCTATGGAATTTGTTTCAAAATGACTGGCGGGTTGGGTAGGTAGGGGAGAGCTGAAACAAACAGGCAGCTTATTTTAAAAATTGGTGAAACTGGGCAGCAGGTTCTTTGTTCGAGTCCCTCTTACTTTTATTTGTGCCTCAGACTTTCCGTCGTCGTTTAATTACACGGCCATTGGTTAGAGGACAAGCGGAGGGCGCCTCGTTCCAAACCACACTGATGTCACCTCACGTCTTATTGAAGCAGCTATTGCTCTGGTTTCACTTCCCGCCCTGACCTCAGGCCTCAGCTGCGGGGCCCTTTTCTGCTGACTGGCTCTCCTCCGCAGCTGCCCCCTCTCTGTAGCTCCTCCCTGTAGCCGCTCCCCCTCCTGCTTCCTCCAGGAGCAAAGAGCCCTTTGGATGCCCCCTGACAGCTTCTGCCTAGATTCTCTCTCAGGTCTGCCTGTGGCTACCACCTACCCGGACAAAAGCGGCTCTAAAACGCCCGCACCGGCCCCAAGGTTCAAGAGCAGGCAACTTCCTGTTTCGGAAAGCAAAGAGGGGGCCCCAGACGCCACGAACGCTATGTCTTCTTCCACGTAGACAGAGGCCTGATTCATCCGTGTGGCCTTGCCGCCCGGCCCGCACAGAGCCTGCCACACGCAGGATCCTGCCAAGGAGGGCCTGGCTGGGAGGTGTGCGGTCCCCTCAATGCGCTGCTTCCTCCAGACGCCCCAGAGCAGGAGGCGCTCACAGGGGGCCTGCTTCTCGCCGTGACCACACTGGTGGGCTCACACACGTCTAGATCCTCAGCTGCTGGGACACGGAGTCCCCATGCAGCCCTCTCTCCTGTCGCATCCCCACGTGGCCGAAATGACGCTCCCCATTGTCTCAGCTTTTTTACTCCACCAAAGCGCTTCTCTCCTTTCTCAAGTCGTGATCTTAACATCTTACTATTTCAGAAACCGTCTGTTTTTATAAATAGCCAGGCGTCAGCCTCCTGGTCCTCAGGAACCCCGGCACACACTCAGATGGCCATAAGCAAGTCCAGCGGGACGGGCAGGGCCTCGTGGCCTGGCCCCCCGGGAACTGCAGGAGAACGGGCGGAGCAGCACAGCCGGGCCCAGCAGCTGGGAAAGTCAGCGGTGGTGGATCCGAGCAAACCCTGTGCTCCCCAGCTGGAGGCCACTGCTTCCGGAGGAGGATGGGGGTCTCTGTGACAGGGGCAGTGAGAGCAGCGACCTCATGGGCCTGTGCGATCAGAGCCTTCGGGGAACGCGGTGCTCAGCGCACGGAGGAGCTGGCTCCGGTGGAGAGTTACCCAAGAGCCTTCGGTGTGTTTGACTGAGTTTGATTCCCAAAGAACAGTTTCATTGGTTATTATTGGCCTTATTTTGAATCTGCCTCTTTCATCCAGCTCTTCACCACGTCTCCACTGGGCCAGCCCCAGAGGATCTTGGAGAGAAAGCCAGTGACGTCCTCCAGGAACTCCGAGCTGAGTGCCGAAAGCAACACCTGCCCCCGAGGGAGGGCTCCGTGTGTATCGACGATCGTGCCCTCAACACGGGAGCTGGAGACATCCTCCGCTCGCCCCAGAGGACGAGGCCCGGGTGCTAGTTGTGTTATTTCACAATAACGCTCCCAAGCAAGCCAAGCTTTTTAGGAATCCCTGTAGGTAGGAACTCCATACATTATAAAAAACCCTAATACAATTAAGCAATCATTGCTGGACTAAAGAGACTAAACCAGAAATGCTATATAAACCAGAAATGTTATATAAAATTAGTAGTTGTTTGTTGTTTTTTTAAACAAGGCAGACAGCAATTGTCTATTTGAAAGAGACTTGCTTTGTCTGCAAATGAAGAAATTATGGCAGCCCTGGGCAAAATGACATTTCTGTGATTTGTTTTTTCTTGCCTTTTCTTTCACACCCTTCTTCCTCTTCCTCCTGGGGATACCCAGAAAACTCAGCCTGTATGCTCAAAGGGGTTTAGTTTTTGTATTATCCCTTTTTAAACAGCACCTTTCAAATAGCTGTTACAAAACAGACGTAAATTCATACTAAAGTGAGAGTGACTAACAACACACAATGAGCTATTACTTTGGGGCATATTTGCATTTTAACGAAGACAGATCGGTCCATTAAACATTTACGAAGGGTCTCCTATGTCCAAGCATCATGTCACTGCTAAACTCTCCCTGCGAGAGCCCTGCACCTAGAACCTGTGACATAAAGTTAGACGAGCTCCAGACCCATAGCCTGCTTGATCCTGCTGACCTAAACACAATTATTCTATTTTGCCCTAACCAGTTTGGCTCAGTGGATAGAGAGTCGGCCTGCGGACTGAAAGGCCCCAGGTTCAATTCTGGTGAAGGGCATGTACCTCGGTTGCGGGCACATCCCCAGTAGGGGGTGTGCAGGAGGCAGCTGATTGATGTTTCTCTCTCATTGATGTTTCTAACTCACTATCCCTCTCCCTTCCTCTCTGTAAAAAAAAAATCAGTAAAAAAATATTTTAAAAAATATTCTATTTTATTTTCCCACCACCAGTTCCTCCCCTCGCACCTTGGTAAGTAACAGCCAGAAGCCATTCAGGCACTCCAGCCCAAGACCCAGGTGGCATTCATGATTCTTCTCCTGACGCACCCTCTACGTCGAACCCGTTAGTAAGCCTGTCTCCTCTGCCTCCAAAATATGTCCCGAACCCACACACTTCTCTCCACCTCCTTGTCCAAGCCGTTACCACCTCACACCTGGCCTCTCCGCGGGTCCCTGGTTCCCTGCTTACCCTCCTGCAATCTGCTCTCTATACGGCAGCCAGAGCGGCCTCTCAAACACAGGCACGCTCCTCGGACAACTCCCCATTGCCCTGGGTGAAGACCCTGACCTTCTCAGTGTGGCCTCAAGGCCCCAGGAGATCTGGTCCACCACCGCTCTGATCTCCTCTCCTGTCTCTCTTGCCCTTTCTGCTCCAGCCACGCTGTTTTCCTTTCCGTTCTCCGAATAGACCAAACCTGTCCCGCCTCCGGGCCTGTGCACCTGTTGTTCCCTTTGGCTGGTGAGGCCTCGCCTGGGCTTGCCACACGCTGGCTTCTTCCTGTTATTTCAGTGTCAGCCCGAAGTCACCTCCTCAGAGGGACCGCTCCGGATATAAAGTCACCCTCCCCGTCATGTGCTGCCTCAGCCCCGTCTTCATACATTCATCGTGCTTCGCACCATCCAGACCTCCTTGCTTGCTATTCCATCACCCCGCACACCCCACTTTCCATAGACACCCCTGCAATGCAAGCTCTGCACAAGCCTCATGTCCACCTTGGTTTTACTACATTTCAGTGGATAGTAAGCACCTAGGACGTGCTTAATACGAAATCATTGACTAACTGAAGATGCAAGATAGAAGGTTTGAGGGCAAAATTCTTCCCAGCACCTTTTAAATCCCACATATCACGGTAGTCTGTTTTCTCAGCGGGCAACTCAGCCAGTGCTCCGTGGAAGAGAGATCTCAACGATAGCTTCCAAGTACAGGGCGGTTGAGAAACTACCAGAAAAGAAAACACACTAGACAGAGTTCCAGGTAACCAGCAGGAAGGTGTGCAGGAAGGACAGTGTAAAAGGTGATCCGAGTCCCTTTCCGGGTACGGACGAAAGAAAAACTCACACAGACCTCACTCTGTTCCAGTGAAACAGCAGGAACATCCAGATTTTTTTTATTTGCTAGAGGCCCGGTGCACAAAATCTGTGCGGGGGGGGGGGGGGGGGAGGGTCCCTCAGCCCAACCTGCACCCTCTCCCATCCGGAAGGCCCGACAGCTTAGGCCCTCTCCCTGTGGTTGTCTGCTCTCTGCTGGGCATGGCCATTCCACGCCCGCTGCCCAGAGGCCCTCCACGGCCGGGACGGAACGCTCACGCTGCCCGTTCTCAGCAGCTGCCCACCCAGGACTGGGGGACTCCGGTGGGGCTGAAGGAACTGAGCGCCGCCATCTTGTGGCTATGGGCACCACCATCTTTGTGGCGGAGTGATGGTTAATTTGCATATCACCCTTTTATTAGATAGAGTTGTTTGTTTGTTTGTTTGTTTGTTTGTTTTTGGTGCTCCGAAAGAAGAGCTGGGAAGAGTACTCCTCAGGCAGTTTGGGGTTTGGACGTTACCTGGGAAGAAGCCTAGGAAGGAGAGTGGTGACGATAATCAAGGCCAGAGCCCCAGTTCGGAGACCATTCACCACTCATCTGACTGGAGCCGCATTAGGGTGCTACGGTGGGAGTGGGGAGCAAATTGGAATTTGCCCAAAGGAAGTAAGAAAAAGTGTCCCCTTCCCGAAACAGGCCATGAGTTATGTCCGCTGCAGGCTTCCACGTCCTGCCGATGCCAGCAGCCTGCCCGGCGACAGGTGGAACTATGCACATTGCTGAGGAGGCCAGCCCAGTGCCGCACAGCACGGGACCATCCTGCGAACTAGCCATCCGCCCCCCCTGCCATGAGGACATGTGAGCCTTCCCGATACATTCTGGAAAGGAAAGGGGACGAGGAGCTTTGAAAGGAGAGAGCCATCTCCGATAGGAAATGGATTCTTGAACTGGACTGATTAAAGACCAAGCCAACTGGGCACAACTTGAGGACTTAGGTTTCGTTGGCAAGTTTCAGTAACCCCTCCTCCCCGATGCACAAACCAAACCCCTCAGCTGGTCGGGGCCTTGGCACTGAGATGAGTGTACTTAGAGGAAATAATAGAAAGCTACTTTTTCCTTTTCTGCACATTTGAGAGCTACAATATGCAATTCTACTCCGCGTCAGCGCTATTATTGCCATGGTCCTAATTGTGCATGGGGAACCCACGCATGCAAAAATAGATTACAATGCTACCTCATACAGGAATAGAGCCACGTTCTATAGCCAGAGTCCGTAGCAGAGGGGGAAGTTGGCTGAATATACTTGTTTCCCACGGTTATGCAACAATATTCCCACAATCTAAGCAGCTTCAAGCAATATACATGTATGACCTCACCGTGTCTGCAGGTCAGGGGTCGGGGCATGGCGTAGTGGTCCTGTGTAAGGTATTGACCAGGGGTGGGCCCTCATCCGAAGGCCCAGCTGAGGAAGGATCCACGTCTACGCTTACGTGGTTGTTGGCAGCACCCAGTTTCTTGTTGGGTATTGGACAGAGGGCCTCCATTTCTTGCTGGCTGCTAGCCAGTGGCCACCCTCAGCTCCTGGCCACATGTGCCTCCCCAACATGGCTGCTTGCTTCCTCAGAGCCAACGTGACAGAGACAAGACAGACATCACAATCTCCCGTCACCTGACCGTGGAGTGACATCCCAACACTTTTGCCGTATTATATTAGTAAATCTGGTCACGGGTTCTTCCCCCTCAAGGCGAGGGAACTGCACATGGACAAGCATAGCAGCAGACGGGCTCATGGGAGCTCCCTGGGCATCCATGCACCACACTGCATCAGGCAGGTGGGTGGCAGCAAACACACATGCCAGGCAGGCCAGCGGGCGGGATCAAACATGCCAGGTGCAGCTTCTCACAGGAGACATCACCTGAGCTGGCTTTTGCAAAAGGTGAAGGACCCAGAAATTGCCTGGCTGTCCCGGAGCCTAGCACCGTGTCCAGCACCACGGGAGGCAACAATAAATGTGTGCGAATGGATTCTGACATCGGGAGCCAAGTGTGGTCACCCCGACACAGAAGAAGACAGCGTTCTCCAGAGGAGGAAAACGAGAAAAATAACTGTCAGCTCTCATCCCGACAGCAATAGGTAACATCGCAGATCTCCCCTTGGTATCAAAACAGGAGAGGCCACTGCATCAACGTCTCAGCCAGACTCACCGGGAAAGTGCGATGAACACCAAGGGCACTCAGAGGGCGGGAGATGGCCGAATGCAGGCAGCTCCCAAACTCTGTATTTATACAGATGATCAATGGGTTTCAAGAAAGGAGAAACCAACTAACGCTGATGACTAGGCAAATAAATAACATTAGAGCTTCACACTGCAGTAGCATTTCATCTGGGATCCTAAAAAGTTTTAAGAATAATTATGATTGGGTGCTGCATAAAAGCAAATTTAAAAATAAAAATAAAAATATGGATGTTTTGCTCTTCAGAAGAAGTAGCACATAATGTTATCACCGATAACAAGTGCAACCTGGATTTCTTCTTTAAAATAATGTTTTGTAATTGTTTCCAAGGCTCTAAATACATAATTGGTTGAGTGTAAGGAAATGCTGGCAGCAGGTGTAGCCCCAGTGGCGTGTGGAGGGGCTGAAGGTTACAAACAATCCTGATGGAAAACTGCTGTGGGGAACAGGAGGCCCTGCTGGGCCAGAGAACTGATGGAGACCAAGACGGGACTTCAGCAAAGGTCCGCAGACGTAGGAGTTCCAGGACCATCCCATGAACACGTGGTGCAAAAACAGAAAGCACCATGACTACCCATCAGAGCTACGCCACGTCTGTAAAAAGCCCATCATCTTGTGAGCTTGAGCAACAACTGTCCTTGCGTATAAGGAGGAGGATGCAAGAGAATTGGGAAAATAGACACCGTTTGTTCACTCATTCCCAGGAGAAGAAGTGGCTTTTGAGTGAGTGAAGAAAAATATCCTGGGGAAATGCCACTGCAGGGTAGACAGGGAGGGTGATGCATCGGGGAAGATACTGAGTGGAGTTTCAACCAAGCCCCATGTGTGAGTCATCCATCTGGAGTTCTGGCTGTGCATCTAATACATAAAGACAGGGAACCGAAACTCCAGAACCAAATGCTTATCTGGACTCAGCCCTAGGGCCATGCCTGTCTCCAAAGTGTCCAAGTCCTGTTTGTTCTGCAAGATCCACCTGCCACTGACTCCTGCCCCGGGCTCCTCGTCTGTGAGCGGCCCCCTTCCCCTAACTCCCTGAGCATGTCACCTGTACCTCCCACAAGGCGCTCGTCTCTGTGTCCATTCTACTTCAGCAATGTGTGTCCCTGTCCTATCCCCTTTCCAATCGTAAGCAACTGGAGGCCCCTAGCACTGTGTCTAGCGCAAAGTAGATGCTCAATAAACACCTTGGAACGAACGAGTGAACTGCCATTCAGTACTTATTAAAATTCACTAACCTGCCACTCCAACCGCCTCCAGATCTGACTTTGTGATATGACACCGTTGTGCCCAGGAGAGCTATGACATCGCTAAAAACGTTGGGATACACTGTGATGTTCTCCCTGGAGATATACCCAAACTTCAGCGTAATTTGTTTTAAACTATGGGACCAAGACCACACTTGCTGGAAATAGATGGGTCTGGCTCACAGTCGTTAGTATCATGCTTTGTAATGCTCTTTGTAATGACCTTAAGCCTCTTTCTAGTGTGCCTCTTCGGTATGTATGGTTTACTAAGCTCTCCACGGAAGGACTGCGTCTCTTTCACTGATGTAATTGCTGCCCACACTCACGGACTGCCTGGTAAGAATCTCCACCCACTCTGGGCAAGCATTATCAATTGTCAAAACATGTGATTTTCTTTTAACACAGATAAGAAGCACTCCATTCCAAGGAATTCCTTTAAACCATGG
This sequence comes from Pipistrellus hanaki, assembly GCF_964339955.1. NCBI lineage: Eukaryota > Metazoa > Chordata > Mammalia > Chiroptera > Vespertilionidae > Pipistrellus > Pipistrellus hanaki. The sequence continues at coordinate 5,942,647 of NC_140512.1, forward strand.
CTGCTGAGTTAGGTCATCAGACGCAACACACACCTTTACCTGAGTCCTCAGTCCATGGGTCCATTTCTACCTGCCTCGAGTCGGCAGTTTCAAGCATTTTCCCCAGAAATAAAATTATATATGCATTATATATAGTATAGTGTATATATGGTGTATATGTAAATTTATTATGTATTTTATTTTATATGTATACTAGAGGCCTGATGCACAAAATTCGTGCAAGAGTAGGCCTTCACAGCCGCAGCTGCCTGGATCCTTCCATCGCAGCTGTGGCAGCTGCCTCAATCCCACGGCTGCAGCCCCAGCTTCATCCCAGAAAGAGGTCAGGAAGGACCTCTTGTCTAATTAGCATATTATGCTTTTATTATTATATATATTTTATATATATTATATATGTAATATATAATATATATTAAATATATTATATATATGTAATATATAATATATTAAATATTATATATATATATATATATATATATATATATATGCATGCTGAATTCAGTTTGAAGTTTGGAAACTGATGATTTCAACAAGGGGTTGTTTGTTAAAAATACCCTGGTAGGTAGCCGTCTCCATCGAGGTACACAGTGCATTCCCAGCAGTTCTTTCTCCTTCCTTCACAAGAATCCATTTACTCCGGTTCGTTTACAGAAGCTTACTGTGGTTTTTCCAGGAAACGGCTGCCTGACGAGGGAGGTGAATTTTCTTGTGAACAACATTTAGGATCGCTGGTACAGAAACAGACGTGCGTAATAGGACGTTAGCCACATTAATATGCTACGGGGCCGGGGCCTTCACAGCAGCGGCTACGTGCTGCCAAGCTGGCTTTCCCTGCGCTGGCAGGGAACAGGCCATCATATAGAGTCCTCTGGGTCTTGGCAGCGAGGCGGGCGCTCCTGCCAGCATCTGAAGGAAACGGACAAGAGACAATGAGCCCATTCAAGCGCATGAGCAATGTCGCCCAGTGGGGGGGGTTTTCCATTTTCAAATTGATACAAACTTTAAAACCACCCTATGCTAAGTAAGCGGAAGACCGCTTTTCCCAAAGCAGACGTTATATTTCCCAAAAGAGTTCCGACCTCTGTTCTCAACGAGACACACGCTATTGCCAGGTTCCTGGCAAGAAGACGGTCAGAAAAACACAGGGACAGAGGGTCTCCCCGACAGAGGCCGCGTATACCGAGCGTGATGGCCTGGCCACGTGCAGCCAGCTGAGTAATTTGTGGGGCTTGAGCACTTACATAAATTTACATTACTGCTGGGCTATCGTTCCACACCTTGTGTTTATGACGACAATGTGTCTTTGCAAGTGAATAAAAAAAGAGGCATTTCTAGCAGCAAACCTTACACCCTTCAAAAACCAAAACCAAAAAAAAAAAAAAATCCTTGAAGAACCACCTATGAAAAGTAAAACCTGTTTGCTAACATAAAGTTCAATATTTGCCTGGGTTGGCAAAATCCTCCTTGGAAGGGGAGGAGGGGGAGTGGTATTTCTGGTTTCCTGGGACTGGAATTTCAGGTGAACTGCTCAGAAGGTAGCGCTTGTCCACTGTTCGGAATTCTAGAGAGAGTGGAAGAGCCCCCTGCTGGCTGCAGAGGGAAGGCCATCCAGGGCCCAGGCAGTCATTTTGAGATTCCCCCTCATCTTTTATTCGCACAACAAATACTTGTTGAGGCTTGCTATGTGCCAGGCACTGTGCTAGGCTCTGGGGATAACGTGTTAAACAAGGCAAAGGGTGCCTTCTTGGAACCCTTACATTGTAAAAGGGGAGACAGAAAGTAAACAAACATGAAATATAATGTCAAATAGTGATCAATACAATAGGGGGTGGGGGGATAGAGAATGATGGGAAGAGGATGCTACTTTATCTTTTTTTAAATGTATTTTATTGATTTTCCACAGAGAGGAAGGGAGAGGGAGAGAGAGCTAGAAACGTCAATGAGAGAGAAACATCGTCCAGCTGCCTCCTGCACACCCACCACCGGGGATGTGCCCGCAACCAAGGTGCATGCCCTTGACGGGAATCAAACCCGGGGCCTTTTAGTCCGCAGACCGACGCTCTATCCACTGAGCCAAACCAGATTCGACAAGAGGATGCTACTTTAGACAGAAGACTGAGCTGAATGAAGTGAGGGAGATGTTATCATTTTTATGAGGAGCATTCCAGGCAGGGCACAAAGCAAGCACGCTGGCTCAGAGGTGGCTGCACTGGGCACGGTGGCAGAACAGCCAGGAGGCCAGGTGCCTAGAGTGAGGGAGGCAGAGAGGGCTAGAAGATGGGGCTGAAAGGAGCCCAATGATGCAGAATCTTGCACGGTAGGAATTTTGGACTTTACAGAAACCCACCAGAGTTTGAACAGAGTTAAGTAAATACGGTTTCCCTTTGAAATGGGTCACCCTGTACAACAGGGAGAATTAGCTGCATGTGTGAAATCTGAGAGGCCCATCAGGAGGCTACTGACATGGTATTGCAAATAATCTAATCAATGAACTTTACCAAGTTCTTGCTGTTTACAATGAGATTCAAAGAATAAATGTGACCTCTGCCCTCGGAAAGCTTTCAGTTAACCGGAGAACATGGAGAGATACACTTCAAATCAAACCTACAAGAGACAGGAGTGAGTGATCGCTAAACAGAGTGGGCCAGAAAGAGGATGATGCAGATGTCCCCAGCAGACAAGCACCAGCTTGAGGCAGTTTCGCTTAATGGTTAAGAGCACAAGCTGTCAAACCCAGCTGCCGTTTACCTGTTGTGTGATCTCAGGTATGTTGTGTGATCCCTCTTTTCCTCAGTTTTCTCATCTGTAGAATGGACCTAAAGACAGTACCACCTCACAGAGAGTATGAGGAATGTGTCAATGTTATATGTCACGTGCCTAGACCAGTGTCAAGCGCTTATCAATACTACATAAGGGAAGGAATTTCTCAAAGTAACCCTGTTATTGTCTTTATTACTGCTGCAGCCCAAACAGGATGTGATAATAACTTGAACTAGCAACAGTTGTGACAATGGGATGAAAAAGACAGTTATTTCTGACCATGGAACTTCCAAGGTTTGGTGACAATAAGATGACACACGAGGTAGGCATATGAAGAGGTTCCAACATGAATGTGAGATCCCAAGCATAACAACTAGGAAAACAGTCTAACGGGGAGAAAAAGGGAAGTCAGGAAGGCCAATTGGTTTGAGAAACAAGGCAAGCAGGACTTGAGGCATCTGAGTTTGAAGCGGACAGGCACTTAGGGATGCTCGGCTGGAGCTTGGAAGGGAGCGGAGGGCACCCCTCTGGATTTGGAACCCCTTCCTGTGAGGACTGTCCTTGAAGCCACGGAGATGCCTGAGAAAACCAAGGGAGAAGATGCTGAGAGAAGAGCTCTGAGAATAAAGCTCGGGAGACGTGAGCTTTGTTGTGGATTAGGAAAGAGGCCAGTGAAACAGAGGGAACAATAAGGTTAGAGCAGAAGCAAATTCTTGAGAAAGAGGGAGATGCTACTGGCAGATGCTCCGAAGAGAGAAGGGATGACTGGCTTTGGGTGAGGTCATAATAAAGTCATTGATGGAGTCACGGAAGTTTCAAAAGTGTAGGCTGTCCTGAAGGCCTCTGCTAAGTGTTGGTCCTGAATGCTGGACTGTGCCGCCCCGATTCCCCTCCAGGACCCACGGTCCATTCCCCAGGGAGAGTGCGAGGCTGGAAGTTCCCAGTTGCCTCAGCTGAGCCACCTTGTCTGAGGTCATGACCCTCCCTGGGGCAGCTTGCGTCAATGACTGGTGGACCTGGCAGTACAAAGACACAGTCCTTCCACCCACATAGGGGCAACTCAGAGGGGTCATCCCAGCTTCTGAGCTCACCATGGAATCAGCCGAGAGAAGCCAACCTCCCCCATCAGTCCTGCTTCCTTCCCTCCCTTTGTGAGTGTCCACGCCGAGAGCCCTCCCAGTCAACGCCCCACACACCAATCTCCGTGTCACAGTCCGCTTTCCCTGGGACCCAAAAGCACGCTGTACTGTGAAAGTCCATAAAAATGATAACATCGGGGAAGCGTTTGACACAAGGTCAATATATGAATGGTATTTAACAGATCTATGAGAAGAGCTTCTCATAAACAGAAATTCTGAAATGTAAAGGAATTAAGTCTAAGCAAAGTTAGCAGGAACGGACTTCTCTCCAGAACCCCAAACTCATCGGACTTGCAAAAGCCAGATGATGCCATTTGCCTTCTCCAGAACCCCAAACTCATCGGACTTGCAAAAGCCAGATGATGCCATTTGCCTTCGGTGAGAATAGAGCGCTGGGTCGCATGACCCGATTGATGGTGCTGTCACCCGTACAACCTCACAATCTCTTTTAATCTCCGCATCCTGTCACTTTGCTGCCATCTGGAGAGAGGATTAATTTCATTTGTCCCCCAAGGAGATTAATGTATCCACCAGATTCCAGCACACAGAGGGACTCGGCTCTAACCCATCAGCACTAATCTGGCCTCGGCAGCTGCTTCAAGGCTCCGGTGCCCTTCATCCACCACCAGGACTCAGCGGTCTCCAAAGCCACTGCCTTTTCCTCGCAGCTGGGGGCATGGGCGGGTGCAACATTCCCTCCACCGGCTCCCAGGAAAGAAAACCCTCTGAGGATCAGGAGACCCACCAAGCTCCCTTTCCTATTGGGCTGTCTCATGAGAGATCACTCTGTAAGCCAGTGGGTCATCCTGTAAGCCAGTAGGGTGGGGGGAGGAGGGGCAGGGAATGTCTCTTCTTATGCAAGAGAATGTTCTTTTGTGCAACCGGTTATGCTACCCAGCCTCTCAGATGCTGGGAAAGGCAGGAATGGTGCCTGCTTGCTCACCACTGTACCCCCAGTGAAATGCTTAATACACCTGGGTGTTGATTGTGGAGTGGGTGGCTGAAAAAAAAAATGGTGCAAGGTGGATTACTAATGAAGTAAATAAAATAATGAGCAAATATAGATTAAGGAGATTAAGGACAGTTGGATGTTAGCCTGATGACTAACTAGGACTCCCTTTCCCATCATACACCTCACCTATGACTCCCTCAGCAATCCAGTTGCCCATGGTAGACACTCAGTAAAAACTCTTTGGGCTGAGCTAAATGACAATAAAAAAAAAATACTTAGGCTTTTATAAAAAGACATATTCATCGGTGCTAATACCTCAGAAGAAGGGGAATTGTTCAGCTCAGAGGATATGGGACTTACAGGGAAAGACAGGAACATTTTCTAACAATGACAAGAAAGAACTCCAAAGGGTAAGATTTTCAGAAAAATCGTCAGTGTCCCACCTTCATGGAACTAGTCTGCTTAAAGCTTTAAGAGTTTGGCTTGCAGGACCTCCAGGAGATTTGCTCACAATTAATCGTCATGAAGTGAAAACAGTACCTGTTAGTGGTTCGCGCCATTCTGCGGACTTTACATGTTTTCTCATTTAATTTTCTCTATAACCCCGTGCATTAGGTTTACTAGTATCGCCGTTCCCATGCTTCAGATGAAGAAACTGAGACGGAGAGAAGTTCAGTGACGTGCCCAAGGTGACAGAGCTGGCCAGGAGTGCCACGGATATTTGAACCCACACAGTTGGACCCCAAGGTCCATGCTCTTCACCTCTGCACGGTACTGCCTCCTAGGAGGACAGCAACACACCTCTGTTCCCTTTTAACCCACAGGTACATCCACGTGTCATCTGGCTTTTTCACTCTTTAAAAAAAAATGCTCTTGGCCAACAACCATATCGCATTTTTTAAATCCAGTTGGTACCTAAGACTGCACATCAGCATTGAGGCTCTAAGGAACAGTATCTTTCAACATCGTGGGTGTTTTAAACAAAACAACAAACAGAAGTGGACTGTATTTGTGGGACATGCGGTTTCTGTCTGTTTTGTTCACAGCTAAACCAAGAGCCTAGAATATGTGACTGCTGGTGGGCATTCAAAAACATTTGTTGAATCGTGTGGTTGAGAGGCACAATTAAGGTCCCGCCTGTGGGTTCTGGAAGAACCTAAATTGCCAAAGTCCTGCTTGCTATTGGCCTTGTAGTTTATATCTGAGTCATCCTGTGACAGGGTTAAGGCAGCTGTATGATGGCTAAGGCATTTCTCCAACGTTGCACAACTCGCTAAGGTGGAGGAAATAAGAACTAAAACATGGGTTTTCTCAACGGGCCCAGCAACGATGCAGGCATAGATGTTTTCTTCGCCTCCTGAGCCCAGGTCCAAGAGCTGCTTCGTTAGGTAATCATTTGATGACTTTTTGTTAGTGCATTGAGGTAGGATTATCTCATGGTAAAGAGGCATGAGCTGAATGACCAGGCAGGTTTCTTATCACCTCTGGGCCTTAGTTTCCTCATATGAAGACTTAGTTTCCTCATGTGGGTACCATCGCGCATACCTCTATCTGTCAGGTTACAGACAGGAGAGAGAATCACTCCAGACATTTCAAAGAGGGGCCACTTAACATGGAGAACCGGCTGTCTGGGTGATTGAAAGGCCAAATACCACCAGAGTCTAGCGGCATCAAGAAGCTACGACCACCCCTGGTTGGTGTCACAGCAGGTAGCGATGCCAGCCCAGGAGCCAGGGGTAGTGGAGCTGGATCTATGAAGGAGACCCAGCTGCTCCCACAGCCAACACCTGCGTCAGACCAAGAAAGGAGACATATGCTCACTTCCTCCCCGTGCCTGCCCACCAGCCTTTGCCATTGCCTCGACCTGCCTAGGAGCCCGGGCAAGGTGACACAGAACAGAGCAGGAAAGGGCAGAGAATGGATTCAGAAGCAGATAGGCCATCAACCAGCTCAGGACCTCTGGAGCTGCAGTGAGTTTTAAAGGAGACGTATGGATCGTTCTCCGCACTGTGCCTGGTAGGGAACAGTGCTCAATGGGAGGTACCATTGCTGCTATATACAGCAGGCCCTCAACGGGGCATGGGGCATGAAAAAGACATGGACTCTGCCCCCAAGAGCAAGCAGTCTGGTCATTGTAGCCCATTTATTAGCTAGGACGCATTCTGTGGGCTGGAGTGAAATCTCCTAGGGCCGTGGTCGGCAAGCTGCGGCTCGCGAGCCACATGCGGCTCTTTGGCCCCTTGAGTGTGGCTCTTCCACAAAATACCATGGCCTGGGCGAGTCTATTTTGAAGAAGTGGCATTAGAAGAAGTTTAGGTTTAAATAATGTGGCTCTCAAAAGAAATTTCAAGCGTTGTACTGTTGATATTTGGCTCTGTTGACTAATGAGTTTGCCGACCACTGCCCTAAGGGCATCATCCCACCACACTGGTTCAGGTGACCAGCCTGTGAGCCTGAAAATCATCCCATCGGGGGCATCAATGATTACAGAGAAAACCAGGCCACCCATGTGTACGCTCCTCAAATAAGACGGAGCAATAAAATGTGAAGTATTGCTTTCTTTTCAGCTCTAAGCCCGGGTGTCTGCTTTTGAAACGGGCAACTTTATGAAGCCTGGGAAGGTGGTGCTGGTCCTGGCCGGACGCTACTCCGGACACAAAGCCGTCATCGTAAAGAACATTTATGATGGCACCTCAGACCGCCCCTACAGCCATGCTCTGGGGGCTGGAATTGACCGCTACCCCCGAAAAGTGACAGCTGCCGTGGGCAAGAAGAAAATTGCCAAGAGGTCAAAGATCCAATCTTTTGTAAAAGTTTATAACTACAATCACCTCATGCCCACAAGGTACTCTGTGGACATTCCCTTGGACAAAACTGTTGTCAACAAGGATATTTTCAGAGACCCTGCTCTAAAACGCAAAGCCTGACGGGAGGCCAAAGTCAAGTTTTAAGAGAGGTACAAGACTGGCAAGAACAAATGGTTCTTCCAGAAGCTGCGGTTTTAGATTTTTTTTTTTTGTTTCTGTCATTAAAAATCCATAAAATAAATAAATAAACAAATAAATAAATAAAAATGTGAAGTATTTTTATGTGAGGCATAAAGTGATCTCTCGCTAAAAGAAGCGCCGGCTCCATCGCCGTCCCTGATAGGAGAGTGACACCGGGAATGCTTCGTGCATGCGGCTAACTACATGTCCGGCTGGAAAGTATTTGACTCCGTCCTTAAAATTTAAAGGTCGTGGCTTTGCCACCAGAAGTGCGTTTTCAGAAAGGGTTTTCTCAAAAAGCGCATGCTGCTGATGTGAACCTTGGCTGAGGGGATCACGGCCCAGGTATGGAGACGAGCCCATGGACGCTGCTCAGTAGGGGCCAAGCATTCTTGTCTCTCCATCTCTGCTTCGTTAACCCGGGCCTCGGAGTCACGGAATATTAGTGCTGGAACCCAGAAAACACACACGTGTGAGTCACTATGATGCAGGAACTATGCCAAAAAGACCAGTGACAAACACTGCCATGGTCATCGTTAGTAGAAAGATGGGGTAGATTGACTTAGTGACTTGACCATGGCCATGGAGCCAACCACACCAGGGAAGCATCCCATACTCCCTGCCTCCCCCGCTGCCGCCTCCTACGCGGGAACGTGTAGAAAACTGGCCGAGGGCAAGATTTATACTCTTCATTTTTGAAGTAATAATTCGATCTTAAATATCAGGCATCCGGCAGCATTTTAACTAGGTAGGAAGGTACCAGGAGGCATAATCATTGCACAGGGTGACTAAATGAAATAGCCAGGAGCTCTACACTCATCTTCGGAGAACATGAATGGAAATAATATTTCATTCAGAGAGAGAAAGGGGAAAGGCGGGCTGAGGGCCCACAATTACAGATAAAGTAGAACTGGATGCAAAACCTCTTCCCTATGCAAAAGGAATCAGCTGGACACGCCGGGGACTCAGAACTTAAACTCCCCGTAGGATGAAGACAACGGGGTGGCTTTGCCTTCTCTCCATGCTGATCAAAAACCTTTCAGAAAGGACAGTCCTTGGACACAACAAGTTTCATTCTGATATTGTTCCCTTTCTGTCTTCGGGGCCCCTGGTATAAATTATACCCTCGCTCCCATTAGCTAGGCTTGAGGGATGGCCAGCCCATAATTAAAAATGCCTCCCAGCTTGGAGCCCAAGCATCCCGTGACAGAGCTGTCAGGCGGTTTCATCTCCAAATTGTAATGGCACCGTTTGCTTTCTTTAGGCTTGGGCGATTCAGGATGGATGCCCTTCTGGAAAAGCATGTGCATTTAAGATGGCAGAGCAAGGATGATTTATACGGGGAATAACTCCTCAGTCTGTCAAAGACCTGGCAGAGTGTTTCTGGGAAAACTGATGGCAGCCAGTTCCTTCCACCGCGCGGAGATGAACTATCGGCATCGCCGCCAACCCTCACAAGACGCAATCTGCAGCCGCGAGAGAGGGAGCGGGCGCCTGTCCTCGGCGGTCAGACCTGCCTGATAATGAGGAGTCCTTATAAGCCAGTTATTGGGATTTGCACGTCCTTTTCAGAAACATTCCCCATTTCCCTTCTTTGATCACTATGTCACATGACCTTGATGTGCCGTTTAGGATGCACACAGAGCCGAAACCGGTTTGGCTCAGTGGATAGAGCCTCGGCCTGCAGAACGAAAGGTCCCGGGTTTGATTCCGGTCAAGGGCATGTACCTTGGTTGTGGGCACATCTCCAGTGGGGGGTGTGCAGGAGGCAGCTGATCTATGTTTCTCTCTCACTGATGTTTCTATCTCTCTATCCCTCTCCCTGCCTCTCTGTAAAAAATTGATAAAATATATATTTTTTAAAAATTTTCTGTCCTTATTCCACAGCCATGCTAATGTAAGCGTGTGAGTGTCAGGTCAGGAAGGCTGTTTTTTTGTTTGTTTGTTTTTGTTTTTTACTGAAATTTTCATTTTTTTTATTAAGGTATTATATGTGTACATACCTTACCAATCCCCCACCCCCACTTCCATACATGCCCTCCCTCTTCAGAGTTTTGCGTCCATTGGTTGTACTTATATGCATGCATACAAGTCCTTCGATTGATCTCTTATCTCCCCCAGATCTGGAGACATTAGGGGCTGTCACAGCTGGGGGCAGGGAGCGGTGCTGGCATCTGGCGAGCAGGGAGACCGGGGAAGCTGCTAAACCTGTTACTGTGCACGGCACAGGCTCCCACAACAGAGTTGTCCAACCCAGAGTGTTCACAGAGCCGCGGCCGGACAGCCCTGACCCAGAAAGGAATCGAGGTGTGCAAACAGGACGTCCCTTCGATCGGCACGAACTCCCCAACGGGAGTGACGCCCCGGCAGCCGCTCCACGGAGGGCCACCCGTCCACCTGATTCAGCAGATCGCGCTTTGATAATGTAATTCAATTCTTCCTCATCTTTTTAATGTTATTTAGGCCCTTTAATACAATTTGGCAAGCCATTATAGTTGTTACAGCTGTGAGTTTTGCCCTCCATCCTGATTCCACTTATGACCTCAGCCGGAATAAGATTTAAAGTTTGAGATGATGTAAGTGAATAAGGATTATTAGATTTATTCGTGTGGCAATTTAAATAAGAAACTGCCTGGCCTAGAATAAGTGGTAAATGAAAAATGCCGGTGATTTATAGACCTGTCCGTTTCCGAGATTTATACGATGTGTGGGGATGATTAAGTAAGAGACAGGCCTGATTATATGAAATATGTAATTTTTGTAAATGCCATATCGGAGGCAACCTGCTAAACAGTGCCGCGGAGCGACTCCCGGCGAAGCGATTCTTATTCTGCGATTGTTGCAACTGGTAGGCAGCGTGGGGGGCAGAGTACAGGTGGAGGCCTGGCTCTCTCTCTCTCTAGCCGGATGGGCGTGCGGGCCTGGGAGACACATCCACCTTCAGCCTCCAAACAGCAGCCTCATCGGTGCCCCACAGGCAGGGCAGGCTGGGGGGTTCAGCCCTGACTCGGGACTGTGGGCCTGAGCTGTCCTCTCTTTGGTAAAGCGCTCAGCCGCTCTGTTGGGGTCCCGGGTCCCAGGCTTATGAGATGGAGATTTTCCATTGGTCACATCCGGTGGCACACTTTGGGGGAAATACACAGTGGTGTCCTGTGCTTTCCCTGTTATGTGTCCTACTCTCACCCAGAGCCGGAGCACCGAGGGCTCCGAGGCCAGCCCGCCGGTCTCAGGATGCCTCCCTCTCCAGGAGCCTCAGGGTGCCGGGGGAGGGAGGCCCACGCCTCCCCGAGGTGTCCGGCCTGGCGCCAGAGTCAGCGGAGGCCTGCTGTGGGGGAACGAGCAATGTCTGATTCTTCTCCCTTAGGAATGGGAATATGTAATTACAATTCCTCCCGTGTTTCCCCGAAAATAAGACATCCTCCGAAAATAAGACCTACTTACAGGTTTCCTTCTGAGTGAAATATAAGGCATCCCCCCAAAATTAAGGCCTCCCTAGGCTCTGTCTCAGAATGCTATTGCTAAACACGAGAGATTTGGTCCACTGATTCTGAAAGAAATGGAGTCACAAGAAATTCACCAGGAAATTCAGGAATTGGATTGTTATGATGATGTTCCAGAAGATGATGACACGATTGTCATTGAATAAATGAGTAAATTCTTGATACTGTAGGATTCACAGTTTGTCTGGTTTGTGTTGACAACTACCGTACTACCGTACCGTATACAGGTAATAAATTTCCTTTATTTTCATTTAACAATAAATGTGTACTGTATTCTTCTTCATGGAAAAATAAGACATCCCCTGAAAATAAGACCTAGCACATCTTTGGGAGCAAAAATTAATATAAGACACTGTCTTATTTTCGGGGAAACAGGGTATTTAAATTACCTTGACAGCTGCTTGTTACCATGGTTAAATTGTCCATTTCCATAACTTAGGCTAGAGCATATATATATATATATATATATATATATATTTTTTTTTTTTTTTAATTTATTTCCTAGAGGAAGGCAGAGGGAAAGACAGAAACATGATGAAAGAGAATCGTTGGTTGGCTGCCTATTGCACACCCCTTACTAGGGATCAGGACTGTAACCCTGGCATGTGCCCGACCAGGAATCAAACCTTGATCTCCTAGTTTATAGGTTGATGCTCAACCACTGAGCCATGCCGGACAGGGGTTGCGGGTGGGAGGTGGTAGCAAAGTAAAAAACTTCACAGAGGAGAAAACACTTAAACAAGCTCTTGTAGAATGCAGCGGAGTCAGAGAAAGGAGCCTAGTCCATCCAGGTGTCTGACCAAGCTGGCGCCGAGGTCACTGTGCGGAGGCGAAGGACATCACCAACATTCATTGGTCTGAGAGCAGGAACCAGGGACACACGTACACTGAGTGGCCAGGTTATCAGGATCTCTGAACGCATAATAATCTGGCCACTCAGTATATAGTCAAGCTTTGTGGGGGAGAGTGACTCAATGTCCTGCAGACCTAGACACTTCCAAAGCTGGCGGGGATCAGAAACTCTTACCTAAACCTCATAATGAAATTTAATATCCTTCATAAAAGAGGTGGAATTTTTAATAAATTATAATGATTAGCCTCACACCATTCTTTTCTCAGATATCATGCTTGTAGTACCACTCACTGATCAAATGTAATCCTTTTTAATTTTTAATGTTGCCATGGATTTTTAATAACTCATCAGAATTCCCCAATATAATGGTTTTTATAAGGTGGTGGGGGTTGTTTTTGTTTGTTTGTTTGTTTTTTCATTTAAATAGTAAATGTTTAGTCTAGAGTTCTTGTAAACTGATTATTATTTCTGAAAGACTCCTGCTGCCCATCTTGATTAAATGTGAGGCTTAAAGAAAGACAGAAACTTATTTATGCCAAATGAATTGACTTTTTAAAAATTGAAAAAAAAAAAAAAAAAATATATATATATATATATATATATATATATATATATATATATATATATATATATATATATCTGATCTGAATTTCTTTTAATAACCTTGAAATCTTTACCCTGAGTACCCAAGCAGAAGAAAATAACAATAAAAGGAATCCAGGCTGTCAAATTATGACCCTCCTCACCCAGAAAAGAGAAATAATTTAGTTGCTAACTAGAAACATCACCATGGAGCAAAAAGTATAGGTCAAGGGAGAGAAGAGCAAATTAAATAATAAGATGCATTTGTTTGTTGGAACTTTATCACCCTTTTTAAAAGCCTACTTATCCAGCAGAGGTAGGCGTTAGAGTTTTCGATTTATTTCCTAATTACTACAATAACAGATCCCCTGGCATCTTCCTGATCAGTTTTATAAATTGATTAATAAGGCAATCATGGTTTGGGAAAGCTTTTATATACCACCTGATATTGATGCCATCTATAAAAAGACAACCAAGTGAGCACCTGATATCCAGTAAAGGCCGGTTCAAAATTGCAGCCTTAGAAAGATAATGGAGTGAGCATGACCTTGAGTAGTTTGAGCCAAATAGCAACTGTCAACTCCCGATAGCAGTATTTGACCTCAGAGGCAGCTGACAGAAACCAACCTGAAGAGCCATTTTCTCAAAATCTGATAAAGATAATAGACCATGTTGGGTACAGTCACCCACTTGAGTGAGGAAGCCTCTTGTAATCAATGACCCGATGATTTGGGTAGAAAATATGAGGTGCTGAGGGATTCTGGGAGTTCATAGCTTCAGATAGAGTGCCCACTAGATTTTGGCAGGGTTTTTTGTTTTGGTTGGAGGTGGTTGTTTTACTTTCTTTTGATTCATTTTTAGTTCTTCTCAAGGAAGATTTCAACATACATAAAAGTAGAGAGAACTCTATAATATAGCCCCATCTACCAACACGGAGCTACAATAATTACCAACTCAGGCTACTCTTGTTTTATCTGTATGTGGACATCATATCATTTTATCCACAAATTTAAAAAAAATAGTGAAGTGCATATTTTCAAGATGAACTTTAAAAAAAAATACCAAAAACATTATCACCACAAAAAAATTAATAATTCCTTAATTTCATCAAATGTATACTCAGTGTTACCAATTGTTTCCTAAATGCTTTTTAAAATATATTTTTATTGACTTTTAGAGAGAGAGAAATGTCAATGTGAGAGCGAAACATTGATTGGCTGCCTCCTGCAGGCCCCTCACCAGGGATGGAGCCCACAACCCAGTATATGCCCTGACCGGGATTCCAATGGCAACCTTCCAGTTCACAGAGTGAGGCAGCCATGCTAGCTAGGGCCTGAAGACTTTTCACAGTTTGTTCCAAAGTCAGATAAGGTCTCTAGGCCCCCTCCCCACTCGTTGAAGATGTAGAGTCATTTGTCCTAGAGGTTCTCACATTCTGGGTTTTGCCCTCCATGCCCTGTTATTTTCCGAGAAGTGCTAAATAGATAGAGGCCTGGTTAGATTCCAGTTTGATTTTTCTGACAAGACCACTTTACTAAAGGTGTCATGTACTTCCACCAAAAGCATCATGGGGTCTGGCTGTCTCTTTCTGTGGCGTTAGCAGCCACTGATGACCAATGGATCCTGTTAATATAGGCTGTTTACAGAAAAGCATTGAACCAAAACATTCACAAAGTTTTGTTTTCTAAAAGAATGACTAAAGATAACTTCACTCTCTGCCAGGCACTGTTTTACCGCGCACAGCGCCACGTGTGACCATTGGAGCAGCCTTACGGAGCGGTGCTGGGGGAAGATTTGAGCCCAACCAGCCTTCCTCCAGAGCCGTTCTCTTGGCTAACACAGACATGCCGCCGTGAGTGTCCATGGCTACAAAAGGAGAACCTCGAAACTTAGGTAGCGTGCACAATTAAAAGAGGTGGAGGCGAAACCATAGCCAAAAAATGGCTGGCTATGGTTTACACACACACACACACACACACACACACTATAGCACACACTTATTCTCTTAAAGATAAATCAAAGCACCAAATAACTACCAAGCAAAATCACTGAAGGGGTCTATCATCTGAAAATGGATGGGGGTCAACTCTAGTCACACTGTCTTTTTGGTTCAGACACCAAAGAGGTGGAGGGGGTTCGGGGCAGCCTGCATTGCCTGGGGCCGCAAAGGCACCACGAAGGTCACCGAAGTGAGTGACTAGAAGCTGTGATGACCGGTTTAAAGTCGTCTTCACCCTTTGCATAAATCAGCACAGAGTCACGTTACTCGCTCTCAGTGTGCAAGAGTTGCCAGAAGTGGAGTCATTTCATTCATCTCCCGCGCCAGGGAGAGGTGGCGATATATCACTCCAAGTGACACTGACAGCAAGACAATGACACTGCACTCCCACAGTGCGTCAAATAGCACGTCCCTCCACTCATTTGCTATCAGAGTCTTTATAAAAATGTCTTATAACTAAAATATGTCTCTCTGTCTTTCAGACATCAATGAGACTTGCTTCAAGATAAACATCTTATTTTTTAGCATAAAGGAAGAAGAGTATGGAAGCTTCACATCAAATTACATTTCTAAACAAATGTAAAAAAAATAACATATTTTTAAAAGTTTGTTTCATTCACACCAGGGAACGGTGCCTTGTGATTAAGAGGAGAAAGGAGAGAAGAAAGGAAGAGAGGGAGGAAGGGATGGAGGAAGGAAAAAAGGAGGGGAGGAAAGGAAGGAGGAAGGGTAGGCTTAAACTTGTATTTCAGATGATAGCTTTTATTACAATATTTAGGACATTTAAATGGGTCAAAACAATACTAGGCAACCAGATAGAAAATGATGGCTTTATTATTTAAATGTATTTTAAAAAATAAAATGACCAAGCAAATTCAAAATTCCTCTTCTCCCTGTATCTTCATCTCACAACTCACTTTAAATTACTGTGCTTTTGTTTAGGATTCTAACTGCAATTTATAAGCTCTAGTGGAGTACCCCCCACTTCCCCAACAGCATTTATTACCGAGAAACTACGTCATGGCAGATTTCTGTAAAGTATCCTCTGAGATAGCATTCCTTCCTAATTACTTAAAGTCAATCGTGTCTGATAGAAAAAGAGGGATGATTTTTAATGGAGTAAAGCATTATTAAACATAGAAGTGGAATCTTAAAGAATGCATTGAAAATAAAATTTTAAAGAAGAGAAAGAAGCAGAGGCAGAAGCAGAGGTAGGGGGCTTGTTACCACAGCCCAGATGTCTTTGCATTGGGTTCTTTCATCTCACATAACTTTTCATGTTCCGGGTGTTTCTATAACAATTTCTTAAATGTTCTCCTTGCAAACAGGTCTGCTGCTCTGTTATCCAGCTTCTTTTTTAAAAATATATTTTATTGATTTTTTACAGAGAGGAAGGGAGAGGGACAGAGAGAAACATTGATAAGAGAGAATCATCAATCAGCTGTCTCCTGCACACCACAACCCTCTACTGGGGATGCGCCTGCAACCAAGGCACATGTCCTTGACCAGAATGGAACCCAGGACCCTTGAGTCCTCAGGCCGACGCCCCATCCACTGAGCCAAACCGGCCAGGGCTCTTTTTTCTTTTTTCTTTTTCTTAGTCCCATGAACCATTTCATGTCATAAACATCCCTGCAAAGATCTCTTAACTGTGCATTGAAGAAACCATTCAGGGAGTAAAAATCTTGAAACCAAAACGACAGACAGGAAAACGAAGAGGAAATGGTTCAGACCAGACTTTGCAGACCACTCACTGCAGACAAAGGAGAACCCAGGCTCCCACACCCCACCTTCCGCTCCCAGCTGCCCACCCAACCTCGCGCATGCTCAGTATGAGCGGGCTGGGGCGGGTGGGGGGGGGGGCGGGTGGGCGCGCAGGGTGAAAATGCTGCTCTGCTGCTCACCAGCCGTGTAGTTTGGGGCGGGCGTCATAACCTCCCCCAGCCTCAGTTTCCCAGTGTGCAAAGTGAAGATGACACCCTTGTAGAGTTATTGCAAGGACCAGAGAGGTATCACTTTGGCTGAAACTGGTTTGGCTCAGTGGATAGAGCATCGGCCTGCGGACTGAAAGGTCCCAGGTTCAATTCTGGTCAAGGGCATGTACCTTGGTTGCGGGCACATCCCCAGTAGGGGGTGTACAAGAGGCAGCTGATTGATGATTCTCTCTCATCGATGTTTCTAACTCTCTATCCCTCTCTCTTCCTCTCTGTGAAAATCAATAATATATATATATATATATATATATATATATATATATATATATATATATATATATAATTTTTTATTTTTTTTAAAGAGACATCACTTTGTATAGCTTCTTACCGTATGGTAGAATCTCAAAAACTCGTATTCTTTATCATATACCATCAGCGCTCAGATCATAGTCCCAAACATGTAATGGACATCACCATAGCAATAGCACTGTCCTCAGACTGAGAACATAGAAAACTAAATTGAAACACACATTTGGATCCTGCCCTTCTGTCTCCTAGATTTTAGAATTCAGGCTGTCTTCAAGTGCCTGTGTGCTCACCGCTCCCTTCCTCCGCTCAGGCAAGAAGTGTCATCCTTCGTTAGAAACCAACGTGGTGTGAACGCCACCAAGGGGGTCTGCATAGAATTCCGAACTCGGGACCCCCAAACTTTCCTTATCAGCCTTCACATCCCGAATGAATCAACCCACCCATCCTAAAGCCACGCCCCTGAGGCAGACAAAGAAGCCAACCATAGTGCTTCCCACACACGCTGCAGTCTGGATTGCTGTTCAAATATTGATGAGTTTCCAGAGCAGCGTGTCAATAGAAAGATATGGCAGGCCACCTTGGAGAGACCATCTTGACAGAAGTTTGGCAGGGGGTGAGGGGGATGGGGGGAGGGGGAGGGTCAAAGACAGATGCTCACTGTCCACATTTCCTTTCTGAAGCTATGTGGGAATATTGAAGTCTAGCTGATCCGAGGACAGTAAAAATAAACAACATAAGGATCCAGCAGTGCATTCCACCGCTTTTCCCAGATCCAAGAAAAATAACACACATCCCACACATACACACTTAGCTGACAGGAAATCAAAATAAAATAGCCTATTGACAAAAAAAAAAGAGAGAGAGAGAGAGATTTCCCTAGAACAATTCTACCCCTGTGCAGATAATGGTCAGGCATTCTTCCTATCTTGCTCTTCCTTAAACACCTGCCAGGTATTTCCCTTCTCCGCTTGCAGTCACCACGGGAACAGCACAGACAGGCTCCGGGGGCCACGGGGTCCCAGCTGGGTCCCCAGGAAAAGGTCGCCTCCCGCCTTCCCAGGAGGCTTTTGACGAGGACCTTTGTGTGTTCCTGTGAGCTGGGCAAGGTAAAAAGAGAAAACATCTACCAGCAGGTGAGTCTGCGAGGCTCAGAAACACATTTGTAATGAACACACGGTGTGGCCAGCAGGTATTGAGCAAGTGTACAGGACTGGGAGGGTGTTAGGCACTTAGGGCGTGGTGTTAAGGAGCACATAAATGAGTTGTGTGTGCATGTGTGTGTGCGCATGTGTGTGATTAGATTAAGGAATGGCAGAAAGCAGGGGAATAGGACGAGGGAGGTGACAGATGAAATATAGTCCCTTCCTGGCCTATATGCTTTGGGGAACAATGTCAAATTTCCTCTCTTCACCTTGAATTTAAAGGGGCAGTGATGTTAGTGAGGTCAGGGAGTGCCTCAGAGGCCCTTTCTTAAATAGCAGCAGGTAAAATGACTGACAGAGGACACTAAAGGTCACATAGTATGTCAGGTCAGGACAGGGGATCACAGATCCAGGCCTCGTTTGACAGCAGAGGAACAAAAGGTCACATAGGGCGAATTATTTGCTCAAGGCCACAAGAATGGAGCCAAGACTTGAATTCAAAGCCTCTTTGATGAATAGATTTGACCTATCCTGTTTATTCCGGATGTGAAATATGATTTGCCACATAGCAAAAAAATAAACAAAGCTAAGACCAGCATCTACAGTACAGTTTGTACCTGGAACATGGCAGGCACTCAATAAATATTTGTCAAATGAATTAATGTCCTGCTTAAAAGATACACGATGTTGGGTCAGAGGGCTGGGAAGGGCCCACATCTAGTGCTTGACGGCTTCTTTATAAAACATCACTGACAAACAATCTGTATTGACCCCTTATACTAATAGCTAACACGTATGCACACTTGCTAAGTGCTAGGCACTTGCTTTATAAACATTAACTAAACCTTTATAACAATCCAATGAAGCAGGAACTATCGTTATCACCATTTTACAAAAGAGGAAACTGAGGCACAAAGAGGTGAATTAACACCGGCCCTATTTCACAGAACTTATTAGAAAAATTCAAGAGCAAGTAAATTCTAACTCAGTGATTCCCAAAGTGGTCTATATCGACCCCCAGGGGTCTATGACAACCTGCAAGGGGTCTACATCAGCGAAAAAAAAATTTGGGGGTCCATGAAATGAAAATGGGGGTCCACGATAGTGGATCTCAACATACACTGATAGTACCTATTTACTTACATCATATTATCTTATAATATAAAAACATATAAATTATTTATAAAAGTACCTATGAAGTAAAAAATTTATTATATATGTTTATAAAATTGTGTAAGTTGTAGGATAAAAACCTGCACATAATGATATACCAGTATCATCTTGTTACAAGCATACGCGCAGTAAACATTCTTGCCAATTTTTGTCTCAAAGCTTCGCGAACTTGCACCGACTTGTTCAATTCGTCACTCTATAAATATGAATGTGAGAAAAATACGTTCATTCGTTTCCTGAATCTTGAATAGGAAAGTGCTGAGAAAATATTTTAAAAAATATAAACTGGTAGTTTATCATACAAATTATAGTGAATCAGTGTTATTTTGTTTGAGAATGCCGGAGAAAAGTAGGTACATTATTTTTTATTAAATTTTAACACTAAACTTCACTACAGTTAGAAATTTACAAAAAAAATCAATATCAGGTAAGTAGGGGGTCTACCCAAAACCGAAAAACATGGCAAGGGGTCTACGGCACAAACAAGTTTGGGAACCTCTGTTCTAACTCATAGCTGTTGGATGGGATTTTTTTTTTTTTCTTCAAAAAGAATTTAGGACTGTTAGGGCAATATGCATTATTCCCACGGGAAAAGTCATTGTAGGCTGTCGAATGAGAGGTGGGATGTGAGCTACATGGTAAATAGAGGCCAGAAGGAGAGGTGGGAGCGGGACACAGCACAAACGAAGGCCTGGAGGCCGGGATGAAGAGGATGCGCTCAGGGCCTTCCTGCCTGGAATGGAGACCGTGAGTCCGGGATTTGTGAGAAGTAAGTTTGGATAACAGGAGGCACGGCCAGGTCATTCAGGACCGAGACCCAGGGGAGGGAGTTTGGCTGATTATTTAAGAAGCCTGTCTAGTCTCTTGACTAGGAAATAGCCCAACAAGGACTACGCATAAAGGACATTCCGTTAGCAACCACCTATGAGCAAAAAGGGAGAGAGCAGCAGCGTGAAGGCCCAGGGACTTGCATTAATCGGGCCTGGAGGAAAGAAGACCCATCTGTGAGACGGTGTATTACAGAAGAAGGAGCCCTGCTGGGTCCTCCCGCAGGCCGGGCCCGTGCCGAGAGCCTGGGAGCTCATCTTGATGATCTTGTTGCATTGTCACAGCAACTCTGGGAGGGAGTGTAACTGTCCCCATTCTAAAGAAAACAAACAAAACAAAACCTGAAAATGGAACTCCCATTTGACCCAGTGATCCCACTTCTAGGAATATATCCCAAGAAACTAGAAGCACCAATCAGAAAGGATACATGCACTCCTA
Source organism: Pipistrellus hanaki (assembly GCF_964339955.1). NCBI lineage: Eukaryota > Metazoa > Chordata > Mammalia > Chiroptera > Vespertilionidae > Pipistrellus > Pipistrellus hanaki. The sequence goes on from NC_140512.1 coordinate 5,963,243, forward strand.
TACCCATAGCAGCACAATTCACCATAGCTAAGATTTGGAAACAGCCTAAGTGCCCATCAGCAGATGAGTGGATTAAAAAACTATGGTACATCTACACAATGGAGTAAAAAAGAAGGAGCTCTTACCATTTGCACAGCATGGATAAAGCTGGAGAGCATTATGCTAAGTGAAGTAAGCCAGGCAGAGAAAGATAAATATCACATGATCTCATTTGTGGAATATAATGAGCAACATAAACTGATGAACAAAAATAGACCCAGACACAGAGAAACATCGATCAAACCATCAAACCTCAGGGAAGGTAGGGGACAGTGGGGGTAAGAGGGAGAGATCAACCAAAGGACTTGTATGCATGCATATAAGCCTAACCAATGGACACAGACAACGGGGCATGGGGGCATGAATGGGAAGTAGGGGGTAATGGGGGAATAAGGAACATATGTAATACCTTAATCAATAAAGAAATTTCAAAAATAAAAAATAAAGAAGAGAAAACAGCTCTAGTTGGTTTGGCTCAGTAGATAGAGCAAAGGGAGTGAAGGGTCCCAGATTCGATTCCGTTCCTCGGTTGCAGGCTCAATCCCCGGCACTGGTCAGGGTGTGTGCAGAGGCAACCAATCAATGTGTCTCTCTCACATTGATGTTTCTCTCTCGGTCTCTTCCCCTCCCTCCACTCTATCTAAAAATGGATGGAAACATCTTTGGATGAGGATTAACATCAACAACCAAAAAGATGAGAACTGTGGCTAGAAGGTCCTGGGAGCCTTTCTCGCCCACGGGTGACCTTTGCCTCAAAACAACTCATTGAATCCACTTAACAGTCCTAGAAGCAGACACTGCGCAGCCCTTTGAGAGGTAACCCACTGCGAGAAGCTGCGTTAGACCCCGGCCACACACTTCCTGCTAACAACTGACAGACTAGGCACCGGCCCCTTTTCCCAGCACTGCCCCCGGTGGGCCATTCACTGCAGGTGCGGGTTCTAAGGAGTCTGAGCACAGAGAACAAAGCCATGCCTTTGGTGGAAGACTCCTGGCTTTCCGGTCCAGGTGAAGTCAGGAGAAAGTCTTACCAAAGCATCAGAGCTCAGTACACTCAATGTGTACCTTTTCTTCCCCTGGAGTGAACGTTTTTCGTCCAAGAGTACACAACTGCTCTTTTTAAAAGGAGACATCGTAAACTGTGACAGCGCTGACCCGGGCTTGCAAATACTCCCCCTTCAGGGTCCTGAGGCGCCGGGAGGAGTAAATCCTCCAGCCGACCAGCAGGTGTCTCTGTTTTTCCTAAATGAATTGCGCTCCGTGTTCTCGGCCAATACGTTTCAGACCCAATTAAAGAAAACCTTTCCCAACTTGTCCCCAGAGACCCCAAAAACACTTGTGTCTGAAAGCAAAGAGTTCCCTTCCTCCTTAATTTTTAAGAGGAAAAATAGAATGGGATTGCTTCTATCTCTACCAAAAAAGAAAAATAGCGTTCAAGTCTATTGTACCTACTTCTAGTAAATCTTATGAAACTAAGACTCTACTGAAGAAGATACCACTTCAGCCTTAGTCCTTCCTGGGAGTCCTGCTCATTGGCAGATTTTGCTACAACTGGCAGAAGCAGCCAAAGATAAAAGTTCCAATTCTGGGCACTTAGACGTTAAAACTGAATGGACTTCCTCTTGTTAATAATAAAACAAGCCCATCTTAAAGCCCCTGTGATAGAAAAGATGCTAAGCTCTAGCCGGTTGGTTTAGCTCAGTGGATAGAGCCGTCAGCCTTTGGACTGAAAGGTCCCAGGTTCAACTCCGGTCAAGGGCATGTACCTTGGTTTCAGGCACCTCCCCAGTAGGGGGTGTGCAGGAGGCAGCTCATTGATGTTTCTAACTATCCCTCTCTCTTTCTCTCTTTAAAAAATCAATATATATATATATATATATATATATATATATATATATATATATATATTTTTTTTTTTTTTTTTTTTTAAGAGAGATGCTGGAAAGAGTTTAACCAAACACAACAGAAAGGTGGTTTCCAGAGGGGAAGAGGGATGGAGGAGAATGAAGAGGGTAAAGGGGTTCAAATTTATGGTGATAGAGGGAGACTGGACTTCGGGTGGCGAGCACAGAATGCAATACACAGGTGCCAGATTGTAGAATTGTACAGCAGAAACTTATAGAATGTGATTAGCCAATGTCATCCCAATAAACTTAATGTAAACATTTAGAAGCAGAAAACATTTCTAAGAGTTTTTGTTACCACTGTAATAATTCACATAGTCCAAAGCAATTCTATTCTCTGGGGCAAATGAGAAAAGTATTTTTTTTAAATATATTTTATTGATTTTTTTACAGAGAGGAATAGAGAGTTAGAAACATCGATGAGAGAGAAACATCAATCAGCCGCCTCCTGCACACCCTGGACTAGGGATGTGCCCACAACCAAGGTACATGCCCTTGATTGAAATTGAACCTGGGACCCTTCGGTCCGCAGGCCGACGCTCTGTCCACTGAACCAAATCGGTTAGGGGCCAAAGTATTTTTTTGAGAGTCTGTGTTTGTTCCCCTTCAAGGAACAACTAGTGACAGCTGTGCTGATCCTACGATCTCCGCTAGACCCACCTTCTCCCATGACCCCTTCTTCCTCTGCAGAACTTCTCCCACCCCTTCGTCTCACTCCTCAGCCCACAGCACCCAGGCTGCTTTCTTCTGCGGAACGTGGTAGTCATTCAGCTAAAGAAAGAACCCAGGGCCTGCAAGGAAGAGGAGCAAGGTGTGTGTGTGTGTGTGTGTGTGTGTGTGTGTGTGTGTGTGTGAGATTATCAAGGCTTCCCAAACATCAGCAGGTAAAGACAAAATGATTACTTATGAGCACTGATTTCTGGGTTACATATAGCAGGAACCCAGAAAATTTTTAATCATCAGCAGTTAAATTGAGCTTAATACACATATTTGCATAAATAAATCTGACGCTCAGAACCTCTTTCCACTTCTGTCAATGAATTTATCCTCAAACTGCCGAAACCGGTTTGGCTCAGTGGTGGAGTGTCGGTCTGCGGACTGAAAGGTCCCAGGTTCGATTCCGGTCAAGGGCATGTGCATTGGCTGCGGGCGCATCCCTGGTAGGGGATGTACAGGAGGCGGCTGGTCGATGTTTCTCTCTCATCGACGTTTCTGGCTCTCTATCTCTCTCCCTTCCTCTCTGTGAAAAATCAATAAAATATATTTTTTTTAAAAAATTTATCCTCAAACTCTTTTGCCTGAACTTTGAAGGTCACGAAAGTTTCATTCCGCACCCCAGCTTACCCCCAACTTTTGCTGATGCCATATGGCTCACCGTGGCAGATCCCAAATCTTGTCTATTGCTTATAATGCTCTTCAAGATACTTAAACTTCCTGGGCCCAGGATGGCCACACGCTCAGGATTTTCCACCACAACCCTCACGTTGAATCTCTCTTCCATCAGTTCTGTAAATTCACATTTTTTTCACACAATTGTACCCCAAAGTTTGGTTCTGAAGACATGGCCCGTATTCCTTTCTGTTCCCATTCCCAGAGGCCAGAGCCATTTGTCCATATCTTGCCTACAAAGAGGAGGGGAGTGTTTGGGGGAAAATTCCAGAACCTCACCCCAGTCCCTTCCTGTTCCTAGAGGGCATGTTTAGAAGCCCACTTTGTGAACGCAGCTGGTCCAAAGCCCAACCCGAGAAGCCAGAGGATTTACTCTCTAATCTGTGACCTGGGGTGGAATGAGTTCCTTGGTGCTCTGCAGTTGAGACAGACAGAGCCAGACTCCGAAGGCGGGCACCTGCCCTCCGTGCTGGCTCCTCTGGAAGCAATGAAATCCTGCCCTGCCTCTCGGTTCCTCCCCATCAAATGGGCTCACAAGGGTGTGCGGAGACATAATTGCTGTTTATAGAGGGCCGGGCCCGAGGAGATGAAAGGTGCGAAGCTTGTCCAAGGAGAGTTAGCGCTTTGATGAGCGGAGCCCACAGAGGAAAAATACACCCCGTGTCATCTGAGACTTCTCCTGCTGAAGGAGGAGCCAGGTTTCACTTCACAGGGGCCTTGTGGGATTGGCTTGTTCTCACAGTCCTTGAATTTCACTTCAGGCCTGAGGTTAGAGGAAGTTCTCAAACCCAGGGAAAGCCAGCTCATCAGAACCACAGGGCACCGAGTCATTCCTTTCCAGTGGCCACGCCGACGGCGTGCGCAGTGAGTGTTTACACTGTGCCTCAGTGCATTACTTAACGTCTTCAAATCTGTCCTAATGTCCACGAAACGGGTCCCAAGAACCAGGCTGGCCTAACAACTTCAAATCACAAAATGATGGACGTGTCCCATGAAATCACAAGGCATGATCGTTATGAGCTGTAGGGAATGTCCATGCTCCATGAAGAATAGTTGAGAGAGCCACATGTGCATCCCCTCGGGCTGAGGGCTGAGCTTGCACACAACAGCACGTGATACATGGTGCTGGCCATTTGCATTATTTGGGTCCAGAGACAGAGAGAGACCCTACAGTAATCTGACAGACTTTTCAACGGTCGCATCAAAACTCACACACGCTCATGAGTGCACACCCGAGGCGGCTGCGGATTCCAGCAATGACACCACTGCTCAAAGCATTTGAAAATTTCTCCCTTTAGACAGAGCCTGGGGCCTGTATTTTTTTTATATCTGTTACAGTAGCAAATGTTCATATTTGGAGGGTAAATCTGGCTCATTTTGACAGCTAACAAGGCATCAGAAAAGATGGACGATGAGGATTCTAGGGTACACACCGAAAAGGAGAATGTGATGATGGTGTGATGAGAATTAATTTTCTCACGCGGCTGATAAGCTGGCCCTGAAAGCAAGGCCCAAGGAGCGGTTCCAGAAATGGTTTCTGAGGGCTCCTCCTGCTGCCGGAGAAAGAACAACACCAGCCTGGAGGACACGCCGCCAGCGTCGCCGCACTGCACACTCGGGTGAGGGCTCACTGGTGCCCGCGCTTCAGCCCGGACCCCCGGGATGTGCTGGGCGGCCAGCCTCAGGAAGGGAGAGCATCAGGAGCTGAGCACTGGCCACCATCTTTTTTGTTGTTGTTGATCCTCCCCTGAGGATATTTTTTGCGTTGATTTTTAGAGAGAGTGGAAGGGAAACAGGGATGGAAGAGAGAGAGAAACATTGATGTGAGAGAGACATATCAACCACATGCACCCCCAAAGGGGTGGGGATCAAGCCTGCAACCCAGGTACGTGCCCTGGACCAGGAATCAAACACAAGATCCCTCCATCTGAGGGCTGACGGTCTAAGCACTGAGCCCCAGCCAGGGTCTAGACCAGTGTTTCCCAAACTTCTCTCATGATGAGAATCACCTGGTGGAGTTGTTAAAACACAGATTCCTGAATCCCAACTAAGAAGTGCTAAACTAGAATTTTTGGGAACATATAGGTAAAATTGCATACCTAACTTAGTGCTCTGTATATAACATCTGTCTTAGAGCACTAGTTAAGTATACAATTTTACCTATATGTTCCCAAAAATTCTAGTTTAGCACTTCTTAGTTGGAATTCAGGAATCTGTGGTTTAACAACTCCACCAGGTGATTCTCATCATGAGAGAAGTTTGGGAAACACTGGTCTAGACACTCTCTTTTCTGCAGATTATACTTTTTATTGTCCTTAAAACTAGGCATAGCTCAGCCGGTGTTGCTCAGTGGTTAAGCGTCAACCTCTGAACAAGGTCATGGTTCGATTCTCGCTTAGGGCACATGCCCAGGTTTCGGGCTCAACCCCCAGTGTGTGTGTGCAGGAGGCAGCTGATTGCAGATTCTCTCCCATCATTGATGTTTCCATCTCTCCTTCCCTCTCCCTTCCTCTCTGAAATCAATAAGAATATTTTTTAAAAAACAACCAGGTATAAATGAAGCAACTTCCAAGTCAAACCAAATCTGCAATACCAGCGCCCCAGTTCCTCGTGGCATCTCAGCATTCATCACTAGACCTCCGGATTCCCAAGCGAGGACCCAGCCCGGGTCTCCCAGCAGCCCCCTCCCGCCCCGCCGGGACGGTGCGTCTTTGGGGCACCCGTTGGCTGAGGCTGGGAAGGGGAACAGAACCCTGCACCCCACAGGACCAGCACGGCTTCTTCATTAGCAGGGCTCAGAGCAGGCGAGGTCCCCAGACTCCAGTGACCCCCGCAGCGTCCGGAAGCCCCGGAGGAACAAAGAGCCCAATCCCAGCACAGGGGAGCGATTCAGGCGCCCGGGGCGTAAAACTGGGGCACCCGCGGGAGGCTTCGTTACAGGAAAAAGATAGCAGCTGCCGAATGTGGGGCGCACCGCGAGGGGAGGGCTGGAGGCAGGGGAACAATGGCCTCTCTTGCAGAGACCCAGCCACCGAGCCCCGAGCGGGGTAGGGAATCAAGGAAGATCATCTGGCTGTTCCGTTAATGAACTCGGCTTAGTGAGCCGCTCCGGGCCCGCTGTCCCTCCGAGGAAAAGGGGGATCCGTGTGTCAGAGAGGGCCACAGCCCCCCCGCTCAGGAGGGGGCTCCTTAGAAGGCAGACACCCCTGGGAAGACAGAATCCCGAGCAGGGGAGCCGGGCCCAGGAAGCTGTCCGCTCTGTGGCTGGGGACCACTCTGGGGACCATCCATCCCGGTCGAACGGGAAACGGTTGCGTATTGGCTTCTATTGGCCCTGAACTTCAGGTAAAGGCGGTTTTTCTTTTTCTCTCCAGCTGAACAAACTGGGGGCGTTGACAGTATCCGCAGAAGCAAGTCTGGGGGTGAAGGGGGAGGAAGCCGCACCTCTGATGGAGGCGGAAGCCCTGAGGGGGAGCTCTCGAGCACCCAGCGCTCCTCCCCATCCACAGGACCCACAGGAAGAGGCGAGATGAGATTTATTTTGATGAGGGAGGACTTTTTTTCCATAGGAATTTCACCTCCTGCTTTGAAGAGAAGGAAGTTCCCTCCGCGCCCAGCATCAAGGCACTAACGGCCGCTGGTAGCCAACCAGACACTCACCACAACCTCCAGCGCTGGCTCTCCTCCCGCTAACTTCTGTTCAAAACACCCCTCCCCGGTTTCCTCCCGAAACCGAAGGAAAGCTCGCCCTCCCCTGTTCTCTGGACTGGCCTCCGGTTTGCCCCAAACTGCCGCTCTCTGCTGCTCCCGAATGAGCGGAGTTACCGGGCTGGCTGTTCTGTGGGAGGGGACAGGGCTCGGGGCGATGTGTCCGGGGTGGAGGTTCCCAGCTGCTGCCTGCGCCCGGGACAGGTTTTCCTGGACTGTTTTCCTCGCAGGCCCAGCTGCAGGGCTGGGCAGCCCCAGTTTCTGCTGCCATCCCACGGGCAGGATCCCAGCCCCACCCTGGCCGGACCGGGCTGAGAACTGGGTCATCCTCTCCAGCCCTCAGCCCGGCTCCTCGCGGTTCCCCGAAGGTGCCCAGGGCCCGAGGGCCAGAGGGGAGCCAGGGGCCCACAGATCTCTGTCCCAGCATCTCACCTGCCCTTGCCGGACTGACCCAGACCACAGGAAGGGCTGCTGCCTTCCTATCCACCCCTTACTAGTTTCTCTCCACTCAGACACATTGTTGGAGCACCCATTGTATACCAAGCACTCAACAAACAAAAGGGAGAGGGGTCTTCAAGTCTCTACAAGAGTGCTGGCTGTTGTTATTAATTTTCTGTTTTCCTTTTGGTGATAATAAAATAAAATAAAAACCCTGATATTCTGCCATATAATTCAGAGTTTATATTTGTAAATACATTCTTACCAAGTAAAGGCCTAATGATATCGGGTTGTGATAAACAATGAAGAGCCCAAAATAAGTGGAATAACGAAAGTAGTTAGGCGGCCAAGTGTTTTGGATGCCACGCGCAAAGAAACCATGTAGGGATCCGAAGCACATTCTCACTCTGTCCATCAACCCTGTCCTGTACCTACCAGCGTGTAAAAGCCCATTTATTGCGAACGTAGCAGTAAGTGAACAAGAAAGAACTTCCCTGTTTCTAGTTCCGGCGATAATGCAATTAGACACTCACTTCATGCAGATTTCCAGACGTAGCAACGCTAACCTCACTTCTGAAGGAGCGAGACAGTTCCGCAGAGCTATCAAGTGGCGTGTCATTGAAACAGGCATCTCAGGAATGCTCAAGGGCAGAGTTGTAATCAGCTGGGATGATTCTGGGCTAGCAAACAAGGCCGGGCCAGCAGGCCTTCCCTGCATTGGCAATGAACCCGAACGCCAAAGCAAAGCAGAGCTGGCCCGAGACAGCACGGCCCGTTAGTTTCAGACAACAGCATCACCTGCCATCTTACATTAACGCGGCTCACCTGGACAGCACTGGCACCGCAGGCGTGCGTGCTCCCTTCCTGCATTGGCGGTGTTTTTATGAAAATGTAATAGCTTGTGCGGACTGAGAGTTTACGACATGCCGGGCACAATGCTAAGCACTTTACGTGGATTAGCTCACTTAATCGTCACAACAACTCTGTGAGATCGGTACTGCCCTGTTTCCCTGAAAATAAGACAGTGTCTTATATTAATTTTTGCTCCCAAAGATGCGCTAGGTCTTATTTCCAGGGGATGTCTTATTTTTCCATGAAGAAGAATACGGTACACATTTATTGTTAAATGAAAATAAAGGAAATTTATTACCTGTATAAGGTACGGTAGTACAGTAGTTGTCAACACAAACCAGACAAACTGTGAATCCTACAGTATCAAGAATTTACTCATTTACTCAATGACAATCATGTCATCATCTTCTGGAACATCATCATAACAATCCAATTCCTGAATTTCCTGGTGAGTTTCTTGTGATTCCATTTCTTTCAGAATCGGTGGACCAAATCTCTCATGTTTAGCCTAGGGGGGGCTTATTTTCGGGGGGATGCCTTATATTTCACTCAGAAGGAAACTGTAAGTAGGTCCTATTTTCAGAGGATGTCTTATTTTCGGGGAAACACGGTATTATCTGCATTTTACCAGTAAGTAAACCGAGGCACAGAGAGATGGACTTACCTAAGGATACATATAAGTAAGTGGTGGCTCTAGGACTTGAAACCAAACAGGTCCAGCTCCAAAACCTGTGTTTTTAACTATAGCACTGTACTGCTTTATAATTATGTCTTTTTACATATACATATCTATAATAATAAAAGCATAATATGCTAATTAGACCAGATAGCCAAACAACCTTCTGGATGAAGCCGGAGCTGTAAGGGCTGAGCCCCTTGCATGAATTTTGTGCATTGGGCCTCTAGTCTATATATATATAAAAGCCTAGCGACTGTTATGGCACAACAACCGGAACGACCAGAACAACCGGTCACTATGATGCACACTGACCACCGGAGGGCAGACACTCAATGCAGGAGCTGCTGGTCAATGTGCTCCCAGAGCGGACTCATGGCTGGAGCCTCTCCTACCTCCATGGCAGCACGAAGGAGCGGTGAACCAAGCAGTAAGGAGCAACAGGCAGGTGGTACGGAGAGAGCAGGCAGGCAGTAAGGAGCGAGGGTCCTGGATCGTGAGAGGGATGTCCCAGATTGTGAGAGGGTGCAGGCTGGGCTGAGGGATACCCCCCCCAATGCATGAATTTCATGCATTGGGCCTCTAGTATATATATAAAATGGGACTGGCATGTCATGGAATATATATTCCATATATATATATATATATATATATATATATATCCCATATATATATATATATATATATATGGAAATTTGAAATTATGCAAATACTATTGCAAAAAAAATTTTTACATAACTGTAATTTTGCATACTTAAGTAGTTACAGTAAAAACCGTTTAATCCAATATTCAGCTTGTGAGAATTGATTTTCTTTTCTTAAAAAAAAAAAAGGTTTAACTGTGATATTATATTGGTTTTAGTTTTATAACATAATCTATAATAATAAAAGGGTGATATGCTAATTAAGCTGGATGTCCTTCCAGATGAAGCCGGGGCCAGAGCAAGCCCGGGGCCTGGTGCTGGAGGGAGGCCTGTGCCAGCGGCCGCGGGAAGGAAGGCCTGCTCTCGCATGAATTTCGTGCATCGGGCCTCTAGTGATTTAATAGTTGCATATAATCACCACAGTGAGTCTAATTTAGACAGAATTGCTTTCCTGATTAAACAAAAAGGTCTATAGTCTATTCAAGAGAAAAATGCTGCTTTAGTGGTTCCTGCTCCAGGTCAGCCGGCTCCGCTCAGCTCTGCAAGCCCTCCGGGTCCTCACAGCTCCCTCTCCGCACAGGCCCCCACCCCGCCACACTAGGGAGGTCTGTCCTGCTGTGTGGACAACCCTGAACTCATCCCCTCTGATTCAGTGGAAGACGGTACATGTCACTACTGCCAAGGTCTCCAGTTCACCAGCAGGATTCCAAAAGCGAATTAAGCTTTCAAAACTGCATTTCAAGGGAGTCAGGATGAAGCAAGTAACAACGGCTGCTGTTTAGCTGCGGGGCCCAGGGAATACCATCTTCCTCTTGGCAATCGCAGACATGAAGCATAATTACAAGTTAATTGAATGAAGCATAATTACAAGAAGCTGAATTTCGCGTGTGACCTGGGAATGACGAAATCACAGAGCTGGAAGGGTCCTCGGGTCATTCCGTTCGAAGTTGCACCACCTGTTTACAACGGCAAACACTTTTACTAGCAGCCGTTGTTCCACCCTTAAAATCCGACCCTCGGTGATCCTGATGGTCTTCTCCTGATAAAGTCCCGCCCTCCGTCCAGTCTCCACCTTCCCGAGGGACGAAAGGTGGCCACCGTGGCAGCCAAGTGCCTTCCTGGTTCCCGGGTCGCAGCCGTGGCCCCCTGTTCTTGGCGCCGGCTGTCCCTGGGATGTTCGACTTTCCTGATGGTGGCGGGAGAGGCCGCTCCCCTGGCAGGCCCGTGTGGAAGTGTGTTCCAGAAGCCGCAGCCTGGGGCCCGCTTCTCTAGCCTTTCATGGGTGTTCGTATTCCTGATTCCATGACTCCAACTCCTCTTCTGCTTCAAATACTCGGAGTGGTTCCTGTGTCCTGAAAAGAGCTCTGCTCAATTCACGTGACGCGAACAATCCTACGAGGAAGAACTGTGACCCCTTCCTTACAATCTGAGGAAACCGAGTCACGGGGAGGTCCATCAGCTTGCCCAAGGCCGCATTTAGAACGTGTGTTTCAAAGACTATCTCTACAGCTCATAGTCTCCAGGCTACACACAGCCTCCTCAGAATGCTCTTTTAAGTGGTAGGAATTGATGGTGCCTCTCTGGACCTGAATCATTTTTTTCTTACCTGATGTTATTCTATTCGTGATTAAAATTCCCAGAAGAGTCTGATTGGCCTGGCTTGGGTCTCAAATCCCGCCTCTCCCCCTTGATGGACAGCTTCATCAAGACTGCAATGGAGTAGGGTAGTTCTCCCAGGGCAGGGAAAGGGATGCTGGTCAGACCAAAACAACAGATGTCCACGGCAAGTACCAAACTGATCCAAGTCTAATCACTGCTCAAAAGGATTGTGCCATGGGGAAAAAAACAAAACAAAAACAGACCATTGAAAAATGCCCGGATGCTACATGGAAACGGCCCTGGTTCTGTCATGTGGCTTTCGGCTTTTGGCTCGGAGGAGGCTCAGGTGCAACTTTCCTCGGTCCTCCAGAGGGAATCCAGTTCGCCTGGCAGCAGCCCCCACCACCATGCCGCCGCATTTGGGCCCCAGCGAGATTAAAGGGCGTCCCTGGGGTGTACTGGGGGGAAGTCGGTGCCATGTCTGCCCTGGTCCCCGAGATTGGCCCCTGGATCTCTCCCAAAAAGGTTGATGACAACATCACCAAAGCAACTGGAGACGGGGAGTGTGAGGGTGACAGTGGAACTGACCATTCAGAATGGACAGGCCCAGATTGAGGGCGTGCCTTCGGCCTCGCCCCAACCTCCGAAGCCCTCACAGGACCGCAGGAGGCAGAAAGAAGCAAAAACCAGGAGGCGCAGTGGGAACAGCACTTTACGAAATTGTCAGCATCGCCCCAAGGCACTCGGCTGCTCTTACAAAGGTTTTCCCATCCTTCCCTGAGATTCCCCCACTGATTGCTCTCCACAGCTATCCCCTGCTTTCCGTGGAATGTTGATTATGTGACTAAGAGTTGGATGCAAAAACGTGTCCCCAAATAGCATATTTCCCCAAACCCTGCCTGTTCAAACTCCATGTTTTTACTTTTCCCTACAATATAAGGAATTTCCCAGCAGTCAATTCATAAAATCTCAGTGGTAGAGCGTGGCTCACCATCTGGTCATTCCCTGAACTGACCAAAGTAGAAAGGTCTCATGCCATTTAAAAAAAAAAAAAAAAAATTGTTTTTGTATTGATTTCAGAGAGGAAGGGAGAGGGAGAGATAGAACCATCAATGATGAGAATCATTGGTTGGCTACCTCCTGCACGCCCCCTACTGGGGGTGGAGCCCACATCCGAGGCATGTACCCTGAGCAGGAATCAAACGGTGACCTCCTGGTTCAAGGTCGACACTCAACCACTAAGCCACGCCAGCGGGGCAGGTCTCATGCCATTTGATGAAACTACATTTCCTAGTGATCAGACTCAAGAACCAGTGTGGAGAGGGGAAGAGGGCTGATTCCAGGCGAGGCCCGCCTCCTGCAGCAGTCAGCAAAGCAGCAGAGCGTTTATCCCTGACCAGACACGCGCTCCTGCTGTATCTGCCAGTGTAGATACAGTCGTCCCCGGGAAGGAGGCGGAAATATAGGAACCCCTGGGCATTCTTTCTGCTGTGACAGTAGGAGAAAGGAGTTCAGGTCTTGCCTGATATGCTGGTGATTAATGAGGGGAGGTCAGTGCTGTTTACCACATTATCGGAGAGGGAGAATGTGCCGGGGAACAAAAGGAGGCAAATATTGTTCCTGACAAGGTGACCCGTCAGCTCTCGGAGAGCCATAGCTCTCCGGACATCGAGGGAGCATTTCTAAAGCTTCCGCTAAGTTGTTAAACAATCAGCTCCCCGCAACAGACAATTTCCATCAGCCCAGAGAGCAGCAGCGCCCGCACCCAGACGGGAAATGATAAATGAGCATCGGGACCAGCCGTGCGGATAGAAACTGTAACCAGGGTAGCGGCCGTCCATCGGGAGACTCCAGAGCGGGATCCCTCCTTAGTGGGGCTCTGCGCTCAGAGCTGGGCCCAGCCTCGCCCTGCTGAGAACAGCCGTCTCCCCTGAAGGGTGGTGCTGCGTTTCCTGGCGGCGACCTTGAACCTGAGCACTTCCCTTCTCCACGGAGGATCTGAAAAGGGAACAAGAAAACACGTTTCCTCTTTTTCATACCAGGAGCTCAAACACAATTTTTAAATAAAAGACACCGGTGTGATGCCAACAGTAAGAAGATAATTTGGGGGAAACCCATCTCTCTACCAAGCCACGCTACTAAAGCTCCCTCCTCCAACCCCCACCCCTTTTATTTGTGCAAAATTAAGGCCATTGTGTGTATATGATCTGTTCCTTTCAGGGATCGTCAGGGCAAGTCTTTTCCCCGTTTCACGTTTCCTAACCATAATTTTTTTAAAAATATATTTTATTGATTTTTCACAGAGAGGAAGAGAGAGGGATAGAGAGTTAGAAACATCGATGAGAGAGAATCATCGATCAGCTGCCTCTTGCACACCCCCTACTGGAGATGCGCCCGCAACCAAGGCACATGCCCTTGACCGGAATCGAACCCGGGACCTTTCAGTCTGCAGGCCGACGCTCTATCCACTGAGCCAAACCGGTCCCGGCCCTAACCATAATTTTTAACGGACGCTCAGGTCCTCCTATTGTGGGCCCTGGGTTAGTCAATCATTTCCCTACTGCCCAGCGGGCTGGAAGAGAACCAATCAGCAGGAGGCCACAGAGGCTTCTGTTTGCTCTCAGACTGGAGCCTGGAACTCTGTGGGAGCACATTTGCTAACAAAAGGTCTACATTGACTCACCCAGATGCAAGCGTGAGGCCAGCTCAAGTGGATGAGCTCCCGCTGCAGAGGGCGCAGGGGCTGGTGGAAAATTCCAGACGCTGGAGCTCCCGGTAGAACAGAGAGCAGGATGAGAGGAGTGAGGCGCAAAAACAAACAGAAAGCCTCTCCATGAAAAAATCTGACCCATAATTAGCGACGTTTAATACTGCTCGTCTTTCACCTTTTGGTGACTAGCATTTAATCCTTTAACACAACAAAATCTTCTTTTAAAATAACACTTTTTGCTCATTCTTTTTACAGTGAAAAAAGGAATACATGCATGTCTTTTTTTTTTTTTTTTAATAAATCCAAACACAAAGTAGATTCTCTCTGTTCCCAGGCCTCCATCCTTCATTGAGAAGCAAACGTTGCCAATCGTTTCTTCTGTGTCCTTCCGGAGTTTCTCTTTGTATCTACACACATGTTTACATGTGGCACCCCCCCCCCCTTTTCATGTTAGCGCGGACGAGGCACACACTACATGCACTTGCTGTTTTCACTGGGCCTCAGGCCTAAGGTCTGGGCATAAACAATCTACTTCATCATTTTTTAAAGAGCTGAATAGTTTCCCACTGAATGAAAGTGCTGTCATTTCTTTAACCACTTCCCTATTGAGAGGCATTATGACAGTTTCTAGATTTTTGGTTTATTATACAACACATATAAAAAAACAGTTCCGCTCCCAGCCTCCTCTGCCTCCGGTGTCTCACCGGCAGCCCACCATAACCTTTTCTGATGGAATCAGGGAAACCACAAGTTTCAGATTTCCTGAGACATCTTAATTCAATATAATTAACCATTATAATAAAATAATGTGTATAGGTTCCAGAAAGGCATGTTATAAAACTTACCATTTTTTTTTTTTAATTCTCAGCAAAGAAAAAGTTTTTTGAATTTTCATCCTTAATAAGGAAATAATAGAAGCTTTCTCATTGGAGTCAAGAAAAAGACAAAGACGCACAATCCCTGCTAGTTAGCTCCAGAATTACATGCAAATAAATAAATAAATAAATAAATAAATAAACAGGTATTAAAATTAGAAGAAGGTAAAATTATCTTTATCTGCAATGATGTATTGTGTGACTGGAAAAGCACACAAACAGAAAATCAACAGAAGAACTGTTAGAAACAATCAGAGCATCCGGTAAAATGACTCTCCTGTATTCTTGGTGACTGATAAACTGGTACAACTCCTGGGGAACAGGGTACAATTTGGACCATCTATCAGAACGAAGTGTGCACATTCTCACTAAGCCTGTTAGTCCTACTTTCAGAAGATATCTTTCAAATATTCCAACCATGGGCTCAGAGACTCGTGGCCGAGATATGTAGATAGGGTAGGGCAAAAGTAGGTTTACAATTGTTTGCATGGAAAATAGTACAGCAGTTACTAAATAATAATACAAGAATAAATTCTGTGTTTCACATACTCACAACTGTACACCTACTTTTTTTAAAAAAATACATTTTATTGATTCTTTTACAGAGAGGAAGGGAGAGGGATAGAGAGTTAGAAACATTGATGAGAGAGAAACATCGACCAGCTGCCTCCTGCACACCTCCTACTGGGGATGTGCCTGCAACCAATGTACATGCTCTTGACTAGAATTGAACCTGGGACCTTTCAGTCCACAGACCGACACTCCAGCCACTGCGCCAAACCGGTTTCGGCATGTACACCTACGTACTTTTGCTCCACCCCCTGTGTGTGTATAGATACAGACATGTCCATTAAGGCATATCCTATACAAACAAAAGGGCTGGAAACAACTTGTTTTTTAAAAGGCTGCCTAGCCCTGGCCGGTATGGCTCAGTGGATCCTATGCACCAAAAGGTTCCCAGTTTGATTCCCAGTCAGACTGGCACATGCTGGGGTTGGGGGCTCAATCCCTGGTAGGGAGCATGCAGGAGGCGGCCGATCAATGTTTTGCTCTCATCGATGTTTCTCTCTCCCTTCCCCTTCCTCTCTCTAAAACCCAATAAAAATCTTTAAACAAATAAACAAAAGGCTGCCTATGCTAATGTATGAGGTGGTATTATACAACATAAGCATAAAATGTTTTTCAAAGAAGAGTCAAGAAACCTGTCTTAGTATGTGTCCCTGAGGAGCAAGATCTGCACAGGATGAGGAGCTTGTTTGCCATCGTCTACCTTTTGCGCAGGTAAAATGTGCCCTGTGCCCCCTAATGCATGCCTCCCAATGTGATTTACCTTTCTGTACCACACGCAAGGCCTTTCTAATAGACCAATGTATCTTCATGAGATCCCTGATCACACCGGGAGACTGATATTTAGTTCAAATGGATGGATGGCCTTTGTTCAGTCAACAAAAGCCCATTCGTGGACAGGACTGGGAGGGGAACAACACCTCAGTGTTCCTGGTGTGCTGTTATCCATGTTGCAGTTGCACTTGCTGTGTTTCCATCTTGATAGCCCTGACGTGGGATGACTGTGTCTCCACTCCTCGGCTGACCTGACGGGTCCGTACGCTTCAAGGCCTGTGGCCAATCCCTGTCATCGAACAGGGGGAAGCCTGCTGGCACGTAACCCAGAGCGACCTGGTTTTCCTGAGTGTCATCAGGGGCCCAGACAAATGGATGAGCAGGAGGGAGAGAGGAACTTCACCAAGTGGCCAGGCTTTCGCTGGCTCCTCCCTTCACGGTGACTACATCAGGGACAACACAGTTCCGCTCCCAGCCTCCTTTGCCTCAGGTGTCCTCGCCTGAAGCCCAACTCTAACGTATGGAGGGATGCTTGGGCGATGCTAGTGGGCGGGAGGATGCAAAGAAATCAGGACAGGCGGTGTAAGCAACAGAAAAGTCTACGTTTAATAACAATAGCATTTTACCTTAACGTTACCCAAGACTAAACCACTTTGACCAGCTCCCAAATCCTAGTCCGAGAAGGTCTAGGGTTCTGCTGCCCTGGGGTCTGGGATGGGACCTGGGAATCTGCATTTTAAAACACTCCCCAGGTAGTTCTGATGGGCAGCCAGGCTTGGCAAACACAGGTATAAATTATTCAGTTACACCAAGATTATTGTGAGCCACATAACAGTCTAATAAATTTGGATGTGTCCCTTTGAGAAGGAAAGAAGTTCTCAGGAAAAATTGCTATCACAAAGGAATTAAATTAATCCTCAAGAGTGAGTCAATGAATCCCAGTAAACACATCATCATCACCACATTAAGTAAAAACTGTCTAATCAATAATGAAATAAGCAGAGATAGGACACTTTAAAGCCTGCAAGAGATATTATTCACACACTAAGCCTAGATCTGATAAATATTTTATAGGCCATCCATTTTATTTCATTCTGCTTTTGAAATGAGTAAGGGCCCACGTTCCTATTTAGCAACACCAGGTTTCTTTCATTGAGTTGGGAGGAAACGGTTAGTGACCGAGTGACCTTCTCTCTCAAGGTAAGTATTATCAACCTCATGGCTAAAAGCCACCAGGCTGTTCTCTCTCCTCAAGGCAGGCCAGGTCACGTGGTCGTGGGCTCTGGCTCTGAACTGCAGCTGCAAGCCATCTGCGCCGAGCAACGGGCCTGGGAGACGGCCCTGCTCTGCAGAAAGGCCAAGTCTGCGGATGCCCAGTTCTGGGGGACACGGTTCTATACACACTAACACCTGAGAACTTGAGTGGTAATTGTTCCAGGAAACCCCCAATCACCTCAATGGCCCTTCTTGCAAATACAATGCCACATCTACACTAAATGAGCAACAGCATCTTGTAAAAATGCACCACTTACATCTTAGAAAAACATTGAATTACTTAACTCTCTTTTCTCTGAGCACGGTGTGTTTTTGAGCTTTGGATCGCCACACAGGAAGTCAATCCTAAACTCTTCCTGAGCAGCACGAACACCGGAAGGACTTCACTGTAATCCCGCTCATCTGAGCCATGATCACATTCCTTATACGTCCGTCATCACCAAGGAACTGATCAGTGGCACGGAGAGTAATCTTCCACACTGAGCAAAGATCGGGGTTCACTGAGCCACAAGGCACGTTTGGGGACCACAGGCACCATTCGGTCTCCTCCTGCCTGTCCCCTGGGAAAGGTGGGCAGGAGAAATCCCTCCAAAGCCTCGTGAAGCGAGGGGTGCCCAGACCCTTGCCCCTGACCTTGTGAAAAACTTCCACATCGTCACGCCTTTTCCTTGAAAGTTCAGTGTGCCTGGAATGACCTTCCCTGCCTGCCACACCCAAAACCTCCTATTTGTCCTTCAAGTTCCAGCTCATAAGTAGCAACGCAAAAAATAATCATAAAGCAGGATTCCCTCTTCTGTTCTGTCCTAGCATGCTATAATTTCCCTTGGTAGCACTCATCAAAGTCTCTACTAATATATTTATGTGATTATTTTATCACAGAAAGCTATATGAGGATAGAGACCATCTGCTTTGCTCACATTTGTATTTATTGCCTATTACCATGTCCGGCACATAGTAAATACTCAATATTATGAAGTGAAAGAATTAACGGGTTTACATTTTTTTAATATACTAGAGGCCCAGTGCATGAATTCATGCACGGTTGGGGTCCAGCCAGCCTGCCGTGATCAGGGTTGAGGGGGGCCAATCGGAGGTGGGGTAGGCCTGGGGGAGGGGTTGTGGGCAGTTGGCCAGCCAGCCTGCCCTCTGGTCGAACTCCCTGTCAAACTCTGGGTCCAGAGGACAATTTGCATATTAGCCTTTTATTATATGAGATATTTTTTATTTATTTCAGAGAGAAAGGGAGAGGGAGCAAGAGAGAGAAACATCAATGATGAGAATCATTGATCAGCTGCCTCCTGCACGCCCCACAATGAAGATCAAGCCTGAAACTCAGGCATGTGCCCTGACTGGGAATTGAACTGTGATCTCATGGTTCATAGGTCAATGTTCAACCACTGAGCCACACCTGTTGGGTGGTTTACATTTATTGAATACTTCCATTGTGTTCCCTCAGACTGGGCTGAGTGTTCCTGATACATGGTCTTTGTTGTTGTTGTTGTTGTTGTTGTTGTTGTTTTAATATATTTTATTGATTTTTTACAGAGAGGAAGGGAGAGGAATAGAGAGTTAGAAACATCAGTGAGAGAGAGACATCGATCAGCTGCCTCCTGCACACCCCCTACTGAGGATGTGCCCGCAACCAAGGCACATGCCCTTGACCAGAATTGAACCTGGGACCCTTCAGTCTGTAGGCTGACGCTCTATCCACTGAGCCAAACCAGTTAGGGCAATGGTCAGTTTTTAATCTTCCCAACAACCCCCTGAGGTAGATATTATTATTATTACCTCTAATGAATAAGGAACTTGAGGCTTATGAGGTTTCAAGAATTTGTCAAGGTCACACAGCTAAATGTGGTTCAAATATGAGTTTATCAACCTCTACACCTCAGCTCTCAATCACTATACTATACACTTCCTATTCAAAACAGGCAACCTCCTTGGCTGTGACCTTCTTGAACACTTTCATATTAGAATTAGTTATTTCCTTCATTGTTTTTTTCTTTTTTATTATTATTCATTGTTTTTTTTCTTATCTTCCAAGGTCAACTATTCTCCTATTGCCACACATCACATTGCATCATCAGGATTAAATATGTATCTGTGAGCACCATGAGTACATGGACCATACCTAACCCAACCAGCAGGCCAAGTCTAACCACCTCGTCCATACCCAGGTGCACTTAGCATACTGGACAAAGGTGCCCAATTAACCCCACACCAGTCTCTCTCAGTGCATCACTGTCACTTCATTAAAAAAAAACAGATGCCACTAACGTGGGTGGACTATTAACCAAGTGAGCAAATAGAGAGCTCAGAGGCAGACCAACCACTTGTGGAAACTTGACATGTAAGATTGGTGGCAATGAGAAAAGGACGGAGCCAACATGCACAGTTATTCATGTAAAAAGGAAGTAAATTAGGCTCATGCCATCCACCATACACAAAAATTAATTCTTACTAGGTTAAAAAAGAGAACTTTCAAACACATAAAATGATGAGCAATTGCAATGCTAATCAGGGAAATAAAAACTAAGTCTATGATAAGATAATCATTTTAAACCACAGAATTGGCAAAAGTTAAGAAACCTGATTATACTGTTGTCAAATATGTGGATCCCTAGGAACTCTGGTAGGTATATATCTTACAAACCATTTTACAGAAAAGTTTGGGAGTATCTAATAAGCTGTTACAGTTATACTACAGCATGTTATATGCAGTTAAAAAAGTGAATAAACTGGTACAGCCTCTGTGGAAAACAATATAATTCCTCAAAACATGGAATTGCCATACGACCCAGCAATCCCATTTCTGGGTATACACACAAAGAAGTGAAACCAAGAACTTAAGCAAATCTATACACCCATGTTCATAGCACCCTTATTCACAAGAGCCAAAGATGGAAGCCATCCAAGCATCCCTCAATAGATGAATGGAGAAACAAAATGTGGGAGAGATATATAATATATATGTATACTTTAGGTATTATACTCAATATCATTCAGCTTTAAAAAGAAAATTCTGCTATATGCTACAACATGGATGAACTTTGAAAACATTAAGCTAAATAAAACAAGCCAGTCACAAAAGAACAATCCTACTTATATGAGGTGACTAGAACAGCCAAATTCACGGAGACAGAAAGTAAGAATAGAAGTTGTCAGGGGCCAAGGAGGAAATGGAACTGGGTCGGTAGTGTCCAATGGGTACAGTCTCAGCTGGGGACGATGAAAAGGGAAGCTGGATGGTGGTGATGGTATGAACGCACTTTGTGCCACAAACTATAGACTTAAAAATGGTTTAAATGGTACGTTTTATGTTATGTGTACTTTATGACAATTTTTAAAAATGAATGAGCAGCCGAAACCGGTTTGGCTCAGTGGATAGAGCGTCGGTCTGCAGACTGAAAGGTTCGATTCTGGTCAAGGGCATGTACCTTGGTTGCCGGCACATCCCCGGTGGGGGGTGTGCAGGAGGCAGCTGGTCTATGATTCTCTCTCATCGATGTTTCTAGCTATCTATCCCTCTCCCTTCCTCTCTGTGAAAAATCAATAAAATATATTATATATAAAAAAAGACACACAGCTCCCATTTAAAAAAAAATGAATGAGCAATGTATTTCTAGTATTGTTTGTTCACTGATTTGTTCTTGTCTCTGTGGTACACAATGCTACCATGAACATTCTTTTCCATGTCTGATGGCACATACATGCAAGAGACACTATAGCATATATACCTAAAAATGGAATTGCTAGGTCAACTGTACCATGCCAAATTACTCTTCAAAATGGTTGAACTATTTTATATAAATTATACTATAAAATGATAATTTATAAGAAGATGTTCAGGAAATGTTAAATTATAGCCAAAAAGAGGTAGTTGAATTTCTCACACTTACCCAACCATCTAGAAGTATACTGCCCAGAAAACGGGGCTCCATCCAGACAATAGCTGCCACATTTCATTCCTTTGCTGAGCATCCCACTGCAGAACATTGGCTAACTGATGTCAGCAAGTGGTGGACCTCCAGATTGGCGAAACTCTGAGGGAGAAAAGGCTGAATGAGATGGAGTACTGTGCTCATGGGCTCTTTGGAGAGTCTAGTTCATAAGCACAAACACTGCTCTTTGCTTGGCTAAAGGTTGTTCTCCTCTCTCTGGGAAGTTCATGGTCTTTGATTAAGTGAGAACCTTGAAAGGATCCAGACCCACAGAGTCAGCCTCAGAGAGGAAAACAGCAAGTTAGTGACCATGAGTGACCCAGCTTCAACTATTAGAAAACCTGTCTTATAGAAGTAGATTCACCCTAAGACATTCCATGGAGCAAGCCAAAGGGTTAGAGGTCAAAGGGGAACTTCATGAACTTCAATCTGGGCAAGCACCCACGAGATAGGCTGCCTGTGAGGTCCTGGGCATATTCTGCTACCTAGACTGTCAGAGTCCAGGACTGGAGGCTGGGGAAGCTAGAGGAGATGACAGCAAAGGCCAGTCTGTGCTGAGGACTCAACTGCATCCAACTGGTTGACATCTGAGTTGGGTTTTCTGTCTCATTAGTCTATAACCCATTCTCATCTTACCACAACCCATATTACCCCTTTTAACAAAAGTGTGGTCCCTAGAGAATGAAAACTCCAGCCAAGGCTTAGGTTTGACTATTCATGAAGTAAGCTATGCAGTCCACTAATAAAACGCTACTTCAAGCAGATGACTACATTCCCAGCACCCCCCCCCCCCCCCCGCCTCCGCTCCCCCTATATTCCAGACAGGTCATACTTGGCGGCCATCTTTTCAAGATTCCCTCCCACAAGTACTATAAAATGCTTTCATATTCTGCAAACATAAATTCTTCCATTACGTTTTTAAAAATAATTGCTATTAAATTTATTGGGGGTGACATCCTATATAATAAAAGGCTAATATGCAAATGACCGAATGGTATAATGACCGGCCACTATGATGCACACTGAGCACCAGGGGGCAGACACTCAACACAGGAGTTGCCCGCGGGGTCAGTGTGCTCAGCCGGAAGCAGGGCTCACAGCTGGCGAACACAGCAGCAGCGGTGGGGAGCTCTCCACCCTCCGTGGCGATGCTAAGGAAGTCCAACTGACAGCTTAGGCCGACTAAGCCGTCAGTCAGACAACCCCCCAGGGCTCCCGAACTGCGAGAGGGCGCAGGCCAGGCTGAGGGAGCCCCCACCCACCCTCCCTGCCAAGTGCATGGGCCTCTAGTTGGTTAATAAAATTATATAGGTTTCAGGTGCACAATCCTATAATACCTCACCTGTATATGGCATTGTGTGTTCACCACCCCAAATCAAGTCTCCATCACCCTCTATCCCCCCCCCCCCCCCCCCCCCGGTACCCTCTAGTGAAAGCTCACGGGTACTGAACTGAAAGATTTATATAAACAGCCACAGGCAGATCTTTTTCAATACTGCCCAACATGTCACAGAGAAGGGGCCAGCTAAGCAGATGTCACTTTAAAACCACTGGATGTAGACTAAAGGCTGCTGAAATCAATACGGAGGAAAACAAAACCCCACGGATACACTTTTAAAATCCACAACTGGCCATGTTTTAAATGTCAGGGCCACGGCATTGTATTCGGCAAGCTACACCAGGGACGCCCGACGCCAGCCCACGTCCTGCCTGACGGTAGGAGAGAGGCCTCAAAGGTCCTCCCCCGAGGAGGCGCTGCCATCTGGGCGGTGTCTCTGTGCAAGTGCCTGCTCCTGCCGCTGGCCTGGCGTCACGTCTCATCTGGGTTCTGAGTCAGAACCGGGGCAGGAATTAGGTAACCGCTCTGTACCCACATTTGAATATTTCAGCTCCCGAGCAAGTTGGCTCAGGTGTGCTTCCTGCTTTCCACTGCCATTCACCTTCCAGCCGGCTCGGCCAGCGGCCCGGCGTGACCTGGGCGGGTGGCCTCATCGCTGCCATCGGACGAGCTGCAGACCGTGTGTTTGAAGCTGTCCTTTCATTGTCACGAGGCAGCTTCTTTCTGTTGTGGAATCACTTCTCCCCTAGAAGACAGGTGTGGGACCCTCCCCTGCACCCCTGTGTGCAGTGTCAGCAAAGGGAGCGGTCCTGTGTTTGGCCATGGAAGCATCTCACCGCCTTTCTCCTCGCCCCGAGTGTGAGGCACAGGGGAGCAGCGCAGGCACCCTGAGACACTGAGCACGGAAACTGCTGTGTGCTCTGCACTGTACACAACACACACGCCACCACTCTCCCCCTCTTCATCCCTTCTCCTCCTCCTCCTCCTCCTCCTCCTTCTCCTCCTCCTCCCCCCTTCCTCCTTCTCTCCCCCTTCCCATCCTCTCCCCCTCTTCCTCCTCCTCCTCTTCCTCTTTCTCCTCTCTCTCTTCTCTCCTTCTCCTTCTCCTCCTCCTCCCCCCTTCCTCCTTCTCTCCCCCTTCCCATCCTCTCCCCCTCTTCCTCCTCCTCCTCCTCCTCCTCCTCTTCCTCTTTCTCTTCTCTCCTCCTCCTCCTCCTTCTCCTTCTCCTCCTCCTCCTCCTTCTTCTTCATTCTCCTCCTCCTCCTCCTCCTCCTCCTCCTTCTCCTCCCTCCTCCTCCTCCTCCTCCTCCTCCTCCCTCCTCCTCCTCCTCCTCCTCCTCCTCCTCCTCCTCCTCCTCCTTCTTCTCTCTCTCTCTCTCTCTCTCTCTCTCTCTCTCTCTCTCTCTCTCTCTCTCTCCCCCCCCCCATTTATTGCCCCCTGACAAATTATTTGTCTGTTTCCCCCAAGTGCATTGCAAACTCCATTAGACCTGGGCTTTGTTTTATCCACAGAAAAACATTCTCCGAACAACGTCCGACACATAATAGATGCTCGTTAAATCCTTAATGAATGCCTGAGTGGCTGTAGTCCACCCCAAGCACCTTTAGGTAAGCGTGCCCATGTATGTGTGGGGGCTGGCATATGTGTTTCCGTAGCGGTCAAACACTCCTGCACTAGCTGGGTCTCGTTAAACTAGGCTGGGACGTCTGCCCGCAGCCCAGTGCCTTGTGATGAGAGGATGTGCAGGCTGGTCCGGTCCAGCTGGAGGACAGCTGGAGGAGCTGCCTGGAGCCCGCGGAGGCTGGGATGACTGTTCTTTTCCCGAGAAGAGCGAGATCAGATAAAGGTCCACATGAGTGGTGGTGGCATCTGCTGTAAATAAACTTGGAAGAAATAATATAGGTGGATGGAGTGAATTGGGGTCACAAGACTGATGTAGACTTGCCGAAACCAGTTTGGCTCAGTGGATCGAGCGTCGGCCTGCGGACTGAAGGTCCCAGGTTTGATTCCGGTCAAGGACATGTACCTTGGTTGCAGGCACATCCCCCGTAGATGTGGAGGAGGCAGCTAATCAGTGTTTCTAACTCTCCCTTTCCCTTCCTCTCTGTAAAAAATCAATAAGATATATTTTTTTAAAATGATGTGGACTCAGATGCTACAGATGGTTCAAGACTCCCAAATGAACATGTTTTTATTTATTTTTTTAAATTTTTTTATTGATTTCAGAGAGGCAGGGAGAGGGAGAGAGATAGAAATCCATGATGAGAGAGAATCATTGATTGTCCGCCTCCTGTACACCCCACACTGGAGACTAAGCCCGCAACCTGGCCATGTCCCCTGGCCGGGATCCAACCAAGACCTCCTGGTTCATAGTTCAACCCTAACCACTGAGCCACACAGGCCAGGCTATTTTTATTTTTTCCAATGACTATGGCTTCAGGGAGAGCTGGACTCACACAGATGGATTAGACACTGAGTGGCAAATGTCCCACAGGCCAACACTCCCCAGGAAGGGAGCTGGGCCCTGAAAGCTGCCCGGTGAGTTTGAAAGAATTCCACTCCTACCCAGGATGGCCTGTTGAATTCCTCTTTGGGCTGCTGTCCAGAGAGACCTGGGTTCCCCACAGGAAGCCAGGTAGCTAAGACCCCTCTTTAGAACTCCGTTTAGGCAACTGACCATAAGTCAGAAGCTGGGCTTTGCGTGTGAGATCTCAAACTGCAACAGAACTGAGCTTTCATATGTAATCGAAGGGCGTTTATTTGCTTAAGAAACAGCATAGTATAATGGAACTGAAATAATGAACCATACAAGGGGAACTGTATCTCATTTTATCAGCTGCTCACTTCCTAAAAGCCTGAGCAACACAATAAGTTACTAATAACCTGCCGAAACCGGTTTGGCTCAGTGGATGGAGCGTCGGCCTGCTAACTGAGGAGTCCCGGGTTCGATTCTGGTCAGGGGCATGTGCCTTGGCTGCAGGCACATCCCCAGTGCGGGGTGTGCAGGAGGCAGCTGATCGATGTTTCTAACTCTCTATCCCTCCCTCTTCCTCTCTGTAAAAAAATCAATAAAATATATTTTTTTAAAAAGTTACTAATAATCTGACTATTTAAATAGGCGATTCCGCTGATTCAAAGATTCCTATGAGAGCCCAGCCCGTGTGGCTCAGTGGACAGAGCATCAGCCTGCAGCCTGAAGGGCGCTGGGTTTGATTCCTGCCAAGGGCACAGGCCCAGGTTGCTGGCTCCATCCCCAGGAGGGGGCATGCAGGAGGCAGCCCATCAATGATTCTCTCTCATCATTGTTGTTTCTCTCCCTCTCTGAAATCAATAAAAACGTATTTTAAAAAATATGTTCCTATGAGAAACACTTTGAATAAGTAAACAATCCTTTAGCCTAGCAGTTTCAAAAGCGAAACACGTTTCTATACTTCCAGTTTTCCCATAGCCAAGTATCTCTTTCAATCAGCCAGTTCCTGGCCTGGAAGCCACCCTGCCCAACTTCTGTGTCAGTTATGCCAAGCAATCTCCTGGCCGTGAGACACTCCGGCAGGCTCCCACAGACAGGGACAGATGGCATGCCAGGGAGGGCACGCCCTGCCTCTCTGTTGTAGGAAATATTGACATTTTTACAGGAAGCAGATCCAGGTTTGCTCTCTTCCCAGCCCCTCGTGGCAGTCATGGAGGTCTGGAGGGCTGTGGGCCCACAGAACTGAGAAACGGCACTTGCCCCTGAATTTACAGAGATCTGTGTCAAGGAGAGTAATGTTCCTGTCTGAAGGATGCTTGTAAACGGCACAAAACAGCACACGATACACGGTGATCACAAAGTACTTCCAAGCAGAAATGAGATAGGACAGGAAGGCAGAGAGGAGATAGCTGAAGAAAAAGGCTCTCTGAGGAAATTTAAAGTATTTTATAAGCTCTTTTAAAAATCCTTTCTAATCTACAAGTTAGCAACAGCAAGGTTATATTAGTTTTACTCAGAAAATCAGACAATTTACTAAAATTCAAAATTTGGGTATACTATTCAAACACACACACACACACACACACACACACACACACACACACACAAAGCAAAACAAACAAACAAAAAAAAAAAACTTGCCCTGGCCGGTTTGGCTCAGTGCATAGAGCATCGGCCAGCTAACTGAAGGGTCCCAGGTTTAATTCCAGTCAAGGTCACACGCCCGGATTGTGAACTCCATCCCCAGTGGGGGACTTGCAGGAGGCAGCCGATCCATGATTCTCTCTCATCATTGATGTTTCCCTCCCTCTCTCCCTCTTCCTTCCTCTCTGAAATCAATAATAATACATTGGGGAGGGGGGGACACTTAGAGCCCTAGCTAGGTTGGCTCAGTGGATGGAGTGCCGGCCTGTGGACTGAAAGGTTCCAGGTTTGATTCCAGTCAAGGGCAGGTGCCTCAGCTGCAGGCTCATCCCTGGCCCTGCTTAGGGCGCTTACAGAAGGCAGCCAACATCATATTTCTCTCCCGCTGTCTCTCCCCCTCCTTTCCATTCTCTCTAAAAATCAATGGGAGAATGTCCTTGGGTGTTGATCAAAAAAGAAAAACATACAAAAAAAAAAAAAAAAACTACTTAAACTCATCGATGTTTCTAACTCTCTATCCCTCTCCCTTCCTCTCTGTAAAAAAAAAAAAAAATCAATATATATATATATATATATATATATATATATATATATATATATATAATTTTTTTTTAAGACTAGACTAGAGGGTATTACTTTTTGCTTCCTTTTCTTTTCATTTTTTTTTAAGTGAATGGAGTATTTTATTTTTCTTTGTTTCCTTTCCCAAAACTATCTATGTGGTGGTGCTTTTAGGACTGATGACCTGGAAGATATAAGCAAAAGGCCTGTCTTCTCAAAAGACCTCAAAGAGCTGACTCCCTGATCCCAAGCCCTTTTTGAACTGTGAAATGAGAAGTAAAAGAAGCTTTCTTTGGGCTCAGCCACTGAAATGTGGAGGCTGTTTATGACGGTGGTCAGTCACCTGATGAGGTCCGTGTGGGAGATCAAACAGAGCCAGGTCAGAGCAGTGCAGGATCCAGCGCTCCGATGGGACAGACAACGGCAGTTCCCCTCTGCTCCCACATGTGTCTCTGCTGCGAACCCGGAGACTTCTCATTCCCGCTGCTCAGTCTCTGACCAGTGTCCCCTAGACCTCTGTGCCTCGCTTCTAAG
Source organism: Pipistrellus hanaki (assembly GCF_964339955.1). Taxonomy (NCBI): domain Eukaryota; kingdom Metazoa; phylum Chordata; class Mammalia; order Chiroptera; family Vespertilionidae; genus Pipistrellus; species Pipistrellus hanaki. The sequence goes on from NC_140512.1 coordinate 5,991,184, forward strand.
TGCCTTTCTGCCCTCTGCAACGCCCTGCACATACACACACACACACTCATATACACACACACACACACACACACACACACTCACACACACACTCATACACACTCATACACACACACACACTCACACACACACTCATACACACATACAACACACACACACACTCATACACACACACACACTCTCACACACACTCACACACACACACACAGACACACACACAGCAACTGCAAAATCTGGAACCATGGCCTGAACACTCAGTTCACACTCCAGAGAGGAGGTGGGAGGCAGCAAAGCTGCTTATCTTGTGCGATCCCTGGCACCGGTCTGGCCTTACACAAACCGGTTCCTCCCGGGAGGAGCCTGCGGCTCCCAAACCAGTGGCACGCATTTCAACCCGGGCACATCCTGCTTCCCTCCTCAGACTGCACTTCTGTCTGGAAAGTCTTGTGTCCCAGCGACGGCCACCACCCGGTGCTTAATGTGTGTCCCTGGGGGAAACGAGGCAGGCGCAGATCAACGGGAATCGGAGCTGTGCAGGGATCCCCAAAGGGCCAGGCCTGAGAGGCTCCCAAAGGCACCGTTGGTGATTCTGGGGAACAGGTCAAGAAGGAGGAGCATCGCACGGAGGGACAAACGCCATGCCCTGTTTCCCCTGGAACTCTGCCGAGAAGACAGGGTGCTAGCAGACCTTACACTTTCAAAAGCTGCGGGAAGAACACATTACCGAAAAGGGCATTTTCCTCCTGCAGGAGGAGGAGGAGGAGGAGGAGGAGGAGGAGGAGGAGGAGGAGGAGGAGGAGGAGGAGGAGGAAGAAGAGGAGGAGTCGGAGTCGTGAATCAACAAGCCAAAAGCACAGCGGAGGAGACTGCCCTGCGAAGTGGAGAGACTGCGGGTTTGGACGACTCTGCCATTTGCCAAGGGCACGTCCTTGGGCACAGGGTGTCCTGTGCCTGAGCCTCAGGGTCCGAATCCAGACAATATAAAATAGCGGTGATGCCTCCTTCCTAGAGCTGCTGCTGTGAGGAGTGAGTGAGGTTATGCCTGGAACGGGCCCAGCACAGAGCCGGGCTCCAGCTTCTCCTGTAAATGCTCCGTGTGAGCAGATAGATGGTGAGCACCGTCACCATACCGCCCAAACCACGTCAGACTCTCCTAAGATCTCAGACTAACAAGAGAGAGAGGATAACTCCTCCTCTTGATTCAGTTCATTCGTCAGAGGGGACGAGAGAGCGAAGTAGGCCATTCATAAGTCTGTTCCTCGGAAGCCTTTGGCAAAGTGTCTCAACTGCAGGGTCATTTACATTCTGGAGGCTGTGCCAATTCCATCTTCACATTGTCTTTCTCCCTAGATGAGACGCCTTTTAGATTAACTGATGACTTCGGTTTTTAATAGGCTCTTTGGCTTAATCCTGGAATTTCCATCACAAATTTTAATTTCCTGTGGCTGGTCTTAGCGGGAACTTTCTAATAGAAGGATGCCAAGACTCAGATCTGCTTTCTTTCTTGCCGAGTTTGGAGTATAGATAATTGTAAGAAACTGCCATGGAGGAAAGCACGTGTGCTCACCTCCCAACCAGCTGACTGGTGGCTGTGTTTTAGCGGTAACTATGTTTCATGCCAAATTCACACAAATAATGGGTGGCACTCAGAACTTCCTTCCTACCAAGTGCTGTGATTGGTGCTTGAGCTGCATCTCATTTGGGGGCTCACAAAAGGTCTGCTGAGAAGGTGCTATTATTAGTCCCATTTTACAGTCAGCAAACTGAGGCACACAAAGCATGAGCAGTTTGTCCAAGGTCCAGGCTGGTAGGTGGTGAAGAGGGTATGCGAACTCATACAGGGTAACTCTAGAGCGGATGCTCTTAACCCTCGCTTCAGGAGCCAAGGAGACCACGAGGGAAGGCCTGACGTGGTGAGGGGTCTGTGAGGCGGTAGCACTGGGGAAGGGCGGTGCTCTTTAAACGCAATGGCAGCTGTGGAATACATATACCAAACACTGAACTTTATATATAATATTTCCTCTGACCTCATAACGTCTCTCTTTGACAAGTACTATTCTCCCCATTTTACAGATAAGAAAACTGAGGCACAGAGAAGTTAAGTCACTTACTCAAAGCCATTCACCAGCAAGCATCCGAATCCAGGGATCAGCCTCCCGGTGCCACTGCGGGAGCCCAGTGTTCTCAGGCGGGTGGCAGCTGCCTGCGCCTAGACTTCCCCCCAAGTCTACACTAAGGTGACCAGACATCCCGCTTTTGGCGGGACAGTCCCGATTTTTAACAATATGTCCCGCATCCCGCGGTGTTTTAAAAAAGTCCAGATTTTTGGAAAGAATGCACGACAAGCTAGGGAATGGCGGGAGAACGGGAAGGGAATGTATGGTTTTCGGCGGCCATGTGGCCATTTAGCCAGGATATGAGTTTTATATTATTTTTGCTAATTTTATAATGTTAAACTTTAATAATAACAAATAGTTGTTGAGAACTGATTATCGAGAACTGCTTATCAACGTTCGCATTGTTGATCAGTTGTTAGAATTCGACCACCATTATTTGGACTTAATGAACAATGGCATTTTTTGGGATTGGCAACGACGAAAACATTTTGTAACTGTCTCTCAACGATACACATCGTACTGTGTGCTCGTAAGCTAGTGAAACAAGTGATGCCATTACAAATCAGCTATTCGGATAATTTAGGTAATTTATTTATTTCATAAATACATACATTTTCTTGAATTTAGCAGACAGTACTCATATTATTTATATTTTATAGTGGCGGCAAAAAGTCTATCGCGGGCCTTGAAAGTGACCCTTAATTTTTTAATACATAATTATTTATTTATTATATTTGTAAATTGTACTTGTTATTTTTTTTAAATATAGTACAATACTATTTTTGCGTTCTATGAAAATTTTTGTTGCTCCATATAGAGCAAATTTTTAATCAAGACCCCCCTCCCTTGCAGTGGTGTCCCGCTTTACCAATGTTAAAATCCGGTCACCTCAGTCTACACTTCCTGTCCCTGCTCCTGACCCCGCACCCCACCCCGGCCTCCAGCCTCCACCGGCCAGCCCGCCGGCACGAGGTGGGGAGCCCCTCGGCGCCCACAACGCCGCTCCCAGGGAGCTTTGCGCTCCCGGGAATAAAGAGCCTTTGAGCTGGGAGCCCCGCCCCGCCCGCCTCAGGCCCCGCCCACAGGCCCGCCCCGCCCACAGGCCCGGCCCCGGCGGCGGCGGCGGGCGTGTCCCGGGGCGGCGCCCGGGGCCGGGGGCGGGGCCTGGCGGAGCTGCGGGCGGCGGGGCGCGGGCGGCGGGGCCGGCGCGCAGGTGGCTCCTCCTCCGGCTCCCGGAGCTCGGCCCGGGCGGACCTGCGAGGGAGCGAGCGCCTTTGTGCGGGGCTCAGGGACCCGCGACGCCGCTCCCGTCCGGGCCCATTGTTCCGCTTCTGTCTCTTCCGGGCGAGTGTCGCCGTGCGCGGGCCGCACGTGTCCCCGCGGCCGCTGGAGCTGGGACCGCGGGCGCCGGCGGGGTCCGGGCTGCGCGGGAGATGAAGTTCCTGAAGCCGTGGTGGTCCGACGGCGGCGGCCTCCTGCACCTCACCGTCCTGCTGGGCTTGGCGGGGCTCCACCGGGACCCGGACCGGGACCGGGACCTGGACCGGGACCTCTACCTGCTGCTCCCGCCGCGCGCCCCGCTGCGGGATGAGCTGCTGCTCTGGGGCCGGCCGAGCCCCGCCTCCGCGCTCAGCCCCTTCCCGGCCCCCGGGGGCTGGGGGCGCGCGGAGCCCCCGCACCCCAAAGGGCGGGGGCCCGAGCCCGCGGGCCGGCTGCTGCGGGCGGTGCGCGCGCTGGGCGCCCCGTTCATCCCCCGCACCCGCGTGCACGCCTGGCTGGTGCACAGCGTGGCGGCCGGCGACCCCGACGGGGCGCACGGGCTGCTGGGCGCCGCCGCGGCCTCGGCGGCCGGAGGAGGGGGCGCCGGCGCGGACGGCGGCAGCCAGGCTGCGCTGGGGGGCGGCGGGGACCCCCGCGCGGCCCCGAGCAGCCCCCTGGCCGCCGGGGAGGAGGAGGAGGCGCCCGCGGAGCCCACGGCGCGGGTGCCGGACGCCAGCGGACGCGCCAGCCAGGTGAGCGGGGGGCGCTGGCCGGGCGCCCGGGAGGGGAGGAGGGCCCTGGGGGTGAGGACCCCGCTGGCCTCCCACCCTCCGCCCCTGGGGGGCTGTAGGGTCGCGGACGACTCTGCCCCTCTCCTTTTTGTGGCTCTGAGTGTGGCTTTTAGGTGTTGGAGAAAGAAGTGGGTGAAATCCCCGTTTCCGTTGTAGGGGACCCGTAGGTGGGATGGCCAGGTAGGGCGGCTCGGGGCCGGGCGGGGTGCCGGTAAGATGCTTGCCTTCCGCCGCCTCTGAGCGCCCCGTGTGCCCTGAACGGTCTGTTCCCTCCAGGGGAGCCCGTGCCGGGCGCAGAGGGTCGGAAGGAGGACTTGGCCCCGCGCAGGTTTCCCTTTGGGAACCGCGCTCCCGGCCCAGCGCGATGGCCCCGCCCGGGTTTGAACCCCGTTGGGGTCGCGTTTGCTGCTTCCCGGGCGGAAGGGGCGGTGGACGGTGTCCAGGCGGAGGACAGTGTCTGTCCAGGCGGAGGCGGGCTGGCCCCCCGCCGCCTGTGACCCCTCCGCCCCCCGCGTGCGAGCCCTGCGCCTCCCTCTCCCCGCGGGGACCGCCCGTTGGCGTAAGCAGGAGCCCGGCCATCACCCGGCGCCTAACGATTCCCTTTGGAATATGGGTTCCAGCCCTTCGGCTTCGCTTTCTTTTGGAACCGCGTCCACCGAGGTCCGCTCATGGACGTGTCTGGGCCGCTCCTCACTCCCTGCCCCCTCCGGCCCCGGACACCTGGGCGCCCCTTTCCATGAAGCGCCCTGTCCACAGGCCTTCCGAGGGGCCTCTTCCTGCTTTCTCCGCCCAACCGTGGTGTTAACAATGGGTATCGATCAGCCAGTGTTCCTCGGACGGGTGTGTGTGTGTGTGTGTGTGTGTGTGTGTGTGGAGTGCAATCTTATGCAAAACGGGACCGGGGCTAGACTGGTTTGTTGGCTGCGCTTGGAACTGCCCTGTGTGTAGGCAGTTGTCAGACGAGCTCCTCCACCCTCCGGAGGGGTCACTGTGCCAGGCGCTGGGTGATTCACTGTCACCCAGATCCCAGTCCTCCCCTCCCCCCCCCTCCCCCCCCCCCCCCCCCCCCGTCCTCCAGAGGGGTCACTGTGCCAGGCGCTGGGTGATTCGCTGTCACCCAGATCCCAGTCCCCCCCCCCTTCCCGGAGGGGTCACTGTCACCCAGATCCCAGTCCTCCCCCCCCCCCACACCCTCCCGGAGGGGTCACTGTGCCCGGCGCTGGGTGATTCACTGTCACCCAGATCCCAGCCCCCCTCTCCCCCCGCCCCCCAGCGGACAAATGGGAGCTGGTGGGAGCCTTGGTGGGCTCCTATCTGTCCCCAACCTGGAAGGTTCTTCCCACCCACTCATCCAATCCGGCCCCACGCTGCCCTCACCCTCCTCCCCTGAGGTGCGTGACAGAACCACCCACAGGGTGAAGGTGAAACCCAGGGCTGGATGCGGGGCCAGATGGCACCCGCCCCCTCACCGCTGAGTGCCAGCGGGCCGGCCGAGTGCACAGGGCCCGGAGGGAGTGAGGTAGTGCTCCCTGCAGGACTTCCCTCCCTTCCTTCCCATCACCTGGCTGATGCCTGTTTGGACAGGCCAGCCTGAGGCGGGGGAAGCGGGGAGGAGGAGGGAAGGGGGGACAGGGAGTTCCAGAGGCCGGGCCCAGCCAGACCTTGGAGTCCTTGAGCCCCACGTTCCCGGGGAAGAGGGTGAAGTCCAGGAAGCCATCCCGGTGGGGCCTCCCCGTGGCGGGCGCTGAAGCTGGCAGGTGCGGGGATGGCCTGGTTGTATGGGTTTCAGCCAAGGTCAGCTGGGGAGCACCGGAGTGCTCACGGCAGTTCACCCTCCTCGGCCACACCTTTTCCACATCAACCCGCCAGGCTGCCTTGTCTCCATCGTGAACAAGAAAAGGGGGGCCCAGGGAGATTGGGGCGCTCGGTGAAAGCCACACAGTTTTAGTGTAAGGTGACCAGACGTCCCGCTTTTGGCAGGACAGTTCCTATTTTTAACAATTTGTCCCTCGCCGAATCCGGTTTGGCTCAGTGGATAGAGCGTCGGCCTGTGGGCTGAAAGGTCCCAGGTTCGATTCTGGTCAAGGGCATGTCCCTGGTTGCGGGCACACCCCCAGTGGGCGGGGTGTGCAAGAGGCAGCTGATCGATGTTTCTAATTTTCTATCCCTCTCTCTTCCTCTCTGTAAAAAAAATCAATGAAATATATTTTTAAAAAAAAAACAAAACAAAACAATTTGTCCCGCGTCCTGCGGCATTTTAAAAAACGCGGCAGGACGTGGGCCAAGTTGTTAAAAATCGGGACGTCTGGTCACCTTATTCCAGTGCCAGACGTGGAGCTAGAACCTGAGCTTCCGGACTCCCAAACGGGCACCTGCACTGGGCACCTGCCCTGCACTCAGGCTCTGCGGACGGGCGTGCGGCCCAGTGGGTGCTGCCCTCACGCCTGCCCCGTGCCCACGGCTCCCCAAAGCTGGGTGGACTAAAGAGCAGGCCACAGGCCCATGGCGCCCAGGCTGTCACTGGGAGCCAGGGCTGGGGAGGACGGGGCTGGGAAAGGACAGCGGTGTTTGCACTACGCGGCCCGGGTGTGGGGCGTCCCTTCCTAAGGCGCCCTCACAGGTCCCTCTGGGAGCGCAGGGCTTCCCTCGGGGCGTGGCTGTGCCAGTTACACGGGAATCGCCTGTGACGTGCCAGCCCAGCGCCGGGAATGTGATTGTTGACGCTCTCTCGTTCCGCCTGCATCCTCAGCCCCCTTTATTCCCTTCTATCCGTCCGCCTGGCTGGCGTGGCTGTGTGTCTGTCCGGGGGGTGGGGGGTGTATTGGCGCCAGGCGGCCTGGCGTTGAAGCCCAGCTCTCCCACCGGCTCTGTGGCGGGCCCGTGTCTCGCCCTCTCTGTGCCGCCGTGTCCTCAGCTGCACCTCGGGCATCGTGGGGGCGCCTCCCGCCCCGCAGAGGGCGGCTCTGAGACGCCGCTCGTCCCGCACGGCCGGCCCAGGACCGGGCCTCAGGGCTTACTGACAGTCAGGGACCGGGAACTTCAAAGAGGGGGCGTGCTTTGCCCCAGAGACCATCCTAGGTTGGTTGTTTTTATTTATTTATTTTTTAAAATATATTTTATTGATGTTTTACAGAGAGGAAGGGAGAGGGAGAGTTAGAAACGTCGATGAGAGAGAATCATCGACCAGCTGCCTCCTGCACACCTCCTACCGGGGATGTGCCTGCAGCCGAGGTACAGGCCCCTGACCGGAATGGAACCCGGGACCCTTCAGTCCGCAGACCGACGCTCTGTCCGCTGAGCCACACGGCTTTGGGCTTGTTATGTCTTTAAACAGATCGCGCTGGTGGCTCCCCGTGGCGTGGCAGGAGGCGCCGGCTGTCCGTGCAGTTCCTCCTCCGTCTGGCCCTGTGCGGGGGGAGGCTGCAGCGGGGGTTTTCCAAGTGTCAGAGGCAGGGCTGCTGCGGTTTCGCTTCTGAGTGGGGCCCCGCGCCGTCTGAGCACCCTGCCCGGAATTCCCCGGGGCAGCCCGCTGGCCGCCGACCACGGCCATCGCTGTTCTTCGGGGAAATGCTCGGGCGAAACAAAGACGCCGACGGTTTCCGCGCACCTGAACCTGAGCCTGTCTGAGGGCGGTGACTGCTCACCGCGGCTCCTGTGCTTCGGGGAGCGGCTGCCGCGTGGAGACAGAGGGCCTGTCCTCCTGATGGGGTTCCCGCCCCGGGATGGGCACCCCCTGCCCGGAGAGGGCCCGGCAGGACCTCTTGGTCTCCTGAGGGCAGTGGGCTGTGTTCTTTCGGGTCTGGGGAAAAGCTGGCACCATCAATACTTGCCTCTAAGAGGAAGGGGAAGAGAAGGGTGCTGGATTGGTAAAGTGAAAATTGTTTGTCCTGCCCTAACCGGTGTGGCTCAGTGGATAGAGCATCGGCCTGCGGACTGAAAGGTCCCAGGTTCGATTCTGGTCAAGGGCATGTACCTGGGTTGCAGGCACATCCCCAGTAGAGGGTGTGCAGGAGGCAGCTGGTCGATGTTTCTCTCTCATCAATGTTTCTAATTCTCTATCCCTCTCCCTTCCTCTCTGTAAAAAAAAAAAAAAAACAACAATAAAATATATATATATTTTAAAATTGTTTGTCCTTTCAAAATCAAAGAGAGTCCCCGGTGCCGAGGGAGCTGCAGGTAGATGGGATCTCACACCCTTGCCGTCTTTAGTGCACAGCGAGGATCAGGGGCTGCCCGGTGACCACATCCTTGGCCGCACCACCAGCTTCCCGCAGGCTCTGCCTGCTTGCTGGAGCCTCTGGTCTCCCGGAGGACAGGAGGGCACAGGGCACAGTGTCCGTGTCCCGGTGCTGCCGCCTGCGCGGCCTGAGGAATAGGACCCACCGTCCCGCAGCTCTGGAGAGGAGGGAGTTGGCGGGGCCGCCCTCTGGCCCTCGGCTGGCAGCCCTGGCCCGCTCTCTGCCTCCGTCTCCCGGCGGCGTTCTCCTGGTGCGTGTCAGTGTCCGAGTCTCCTTTTCGGGGGCCGCCGGGGTCCTGTTGGATTGGGGTCCCTCCCTACTCACCTTTGCTAATCACAGCCACAGGCTTCAGGCTCCAGATAAGGTCACCGGGCAACTTCCTTCCACGTGCGGCCTCGAGGGTTACGGTTCGTTTTGTTACAGAGTCACCAGCTCCCTTTCCTGGCAGCCGCGGGCCTTCAGCTCGCTCGGCAGCAGGCTCCGCCTGTGGGAAAGGAAGCTGTCTGTGGAAGCAGGGTCACGGCAGCAGGGTGTGGTGTAAGCGCGTGAGCAGATCTGGGGGCCGGGAAGGGGGTTACTACCTTGATGTGAAGCAACCCCGAGGAGCCTTCTTTCCAGGTTTCTCCGGCCAGTCCCTCCCCGCGTTGTTAGGCCACAGGCCTGCCACCTCCGCAGTGTTCCTCCGGTCATTCTTCTCCCCGCTCTGCCCGTGTCTCCGCTCGTCTGAGATCATCAGAGTGCGGGCTGGCCTAGTGGCCCCGTGCTCCGGACTGGAGTCAGACGGGCTGCAGGGGCCGTCGGATCTGTTTCCGCCGTCTGACGCCAGGGGCAGGTTTCTGAGCTTCCATTCGAGAGCCTCCACGGGTGCCTCATTACCTGCCCGTTGGGTATTTTGTCATCACGGCTCTTCACGTGGCAGCGTGACCCAGCTCCCTAACTGGCCTCGCTGAGCTCCTCCCCCATGATCCTCCGCCGTAGTCCTCCTTCCCGCTGAAACTTTCTCCCTCTTTTCTCAGACAGCCTCCTGCTCTCCTGCCTCTTAATCTGCTACCTTTGTTTGCCCAGACTCACGTCAATGATCACCTCTTCTACAAGCATTTTATTTTTATTTTTTTTAATGTATTTCATTGATTTTTTTTACAGAGAGGAAGAGAGAGGGATAGAGAGTTAGAAACATCAATGAGACAGAATCATCGATCAGCTGCCTCCTGCACGCCCCCCACTGGGGATGTGCCCGCAACCAAGGTACATGCCCTTGACCGGAATCGAACCTGGGACCTTTCAGTCCGCAGGCCGACGCTCTATCAAACCGGTTTCGGTTTCTCATTCATTTTAAATTGTCCTTTTGTGCCTTGAAGAGCCAGCCCTATACTGAGGACGGCCCTCCTACACCATGAGGGAGGTTGGGACAGAGGGAGCACAGGGGAGCAGAGCGCGCGCAGGCCGGGGCCAGGGGCACGCTCTGTCTTGCACGGTGGTGTCTTCAGTGTGGAAACTGCGTCTTCGCTTTAACCCCAGGTGGCACCAGGACGGGGTGAGGAGCGCAGGCGGGTTCGAAAAGCGTCTGCTGAGCAATCCTCATCCCGCCCTCCGTGCTGGCCTGACACCATGAACTTGACTGTGTCGTGGGTCCTTCATGGCCCGAGTCCAGCTAGAAAGTAGGTCAGATCCAAGTCCTGATGGGCCATCTGGCCACTCCGTGCCAATCTGAGAGGACGGGGGCAGCAGACTTTCAGGTTGGCATTGTAATTAGTCCAGTGTTGAAATAGGATTGCCCGAAGTTACACAGCAGGTTAGCGACCTTGCCCAGAATAGAACAGGTTACTGCTCGTAAGCACTGGGCTAACCCTACCTCCCACCCACTGCAGAGCGACGCGCTGTAAAAACAGGCTTCTCCCGTCCATGGCGGCTTCCGACCGGAACAGTCTGTTCTCAGAATCTGGCCAAGGATCCGTGTTGTTATTTGGATACACGTGTGGCAGCCGAGGCTGCGGAGGCTCGGGCGCACAGCGGGTTGTTCTGGGTTAAGCTGCAGGTGATGGTGGGCAGAGTATTAGCAGTGGCAGAGAGGCCTGACCTGTGGCCACAGGGGTGCGGCCTTTGAGGTTGGGTATGACTATCAACAAGGGCTCTCCAAGGAACAGAAGCAGTAAAATATGAATAATATAGATTATACCAGCCGAAACCGGTTTGGCTCAGTGGATAGAGCGTCGGCTTGCGGACTGAAAGGTCCCAGGTTCGACTCCGGTCAAGGGCATGTACCTTGGTTGCGGGCACATCCCCAGTAGGGGGTGTGCAAGAGGCAGCTGATTGATGATTCTCTCTCATCGGTGTTTCTAACTCTCTATCCCTCTCTCTCTTCCACCCTGTAAAAAAATCAGTAAAATATTTTTTTACAATAGACTCTCCAATGTTTATTTAAATTAAATATATATATATGTGTGTGTGTGTGTGTGTGTATGTATTATACCAATATAACATGAAGATATGATACACACACACACAAAAACACAAATATATATATATATATATATATATATATATATATATATATGATTGAATTCAAGGCATTGGCTGCCATGGTTGTAACGGTTGACAAGTCCAAACTCTAGGGCAGCTGGGAATTCAGCAGGCTGGAGGCAGGACTTCCTCTCCCTCAGTTTTGCTTCCAAGGCCTTTCACCTGATCGGATGCAGCTCACTCCGATTATCGAAAATGATCTTGTTAAAGCCACCTGTTGACTATAGCTGTCAACCACAGCCACCAGATACCTCCAGCACCTGGGCTGGTGTTTGAGTGAGCAATTGTGGTCTCCGATACAGCCTCCCCGCACGCCATGTCAACATGTAGAACTGATGGTCACACCCTCCCCGCTCCTTCCTCCCTGGCGCCTTTGTGAGCGAGACCTTCCGGAAGAGCCCTGGTGGGGGTTAGCAGCTGTGCGCTAAGGGCTGGTACATGTGAGTCCAGGTTATAGCTCCTGGCATGTTACAGTTCAACAGGCGATTTGCCCTTATTGCCCAGAGCTGGGGGTTGAATCTCCAGGAACTCCTGTCCCGCTGGGTCGTTCTGGAACTTGCTTGGGTGTGCCAGGAACCCTTCAGCCCCCAGGGTGGGAAATCCTTCGGGAAACGACTGACCAGAATGGGGATGTTCCAGTCGGGGATGATCAGACTGAAGAGGGAACAAAGTCACCAGCTCAGAATATCTGAAGAGCTGTGATGGGAAGGAGGTCTCAGGCTCCGGAGGAGCAGAGCCCTTCCGGAAGTATCTCAGTAGACATTCCTGAACTATAAGGACTCTTTTTAAAAAATAAAATATATATTTTATTGGTTTTTCACAGAGAGGAAGAGAGAGAGATAGTTAGAAACATCGATGATAGAGAAATATTAATCAGCTTGCTTCCTGCACACCCCCCACCGGGAATGTGCCCCCAACCAGTGCACATGCCTGGGCCGGAATCGAACCTGGGACCTTTCAGTCCACAGGCCGACGCTCTATCCACTGAGCCAAACTGGTTTCGGCTATAAGGACTCTTGTAGTATAACCATAATGCCACTAGTACATCTAGAAAATTGGTAATTCTTGCCCTGGTTGGTTTGGCTCAGTGGATAGAGAGAGTGTTGGCCTGTGGACTGAGGGGTCAAGGGCATATGCCTGGGTTGTGAGCTCGATCCCCAGTTGGGGGGGTGTGTATGCAGGAGGCAGCCAATCAATGACTCTCACCATTGGTGTTTCTATCTCCCTCTCCCTCTCTGAAATAATTTTTTTTTTAAATCAATAATTGTTGGTATTATTAAGCATGCAGTCCGTATTCAGATTCCCGGTTATGGCATGAGCAGCTTTCCACAGGTGGTTTGTTGGTCTCACGATCCAAACAGACTCATTCCTTGCGTGTGGCCAGCTGTTCTGCATGGTAACGGGATCTTCCCAGCACCGCTGGTCTCGTGTGTGGTGTGTGTGTGTGGTGGTGGTGTGTGTGTGTGGGTGTGTGTGTGTGGGGGGGGGGGACGCAGTGTGGAGCAGGCGGGAGTCAGTGTGGGCAGTGCTGGTTCCGACGGGACGCAGCATTCATAGATGGCTCCCTGGAGGGACTCCATGCCTGGCTCCTTGCAGGAGCGGACAGGGATGGGGGGCCCAGAGGCCAGCAGGCAGGAGTGCAAAGAGGGGAGCTGAGTGAGGTGAGGGGGTGATCTGCCCCCCTCCCATGGGTGAACCCGCCCGAAGCCAGCCAGCACAGGAGCCCCCGTTCTCAGGGGTCAGCTTCCAGGGGACACCCCAGGCTCTAGAGGTGCAAACAAAGAGCAAGACAGCGCCCGAGAAATGGCTCTGAAGCAGAAGCGCCTGCAACCGGCAACCAAATCCCGGTTCTCTCACGTGCCCGCTGTGTGACTTCCGGGCAAGCGGCTGGAGCTCCCTGTGCCTCAGTTTCCCCCTGAAGAAGGATGCTGAGCAACTTCATGGAGAACATGTGTGTGGTGCGTGGCCCACAGCAAGCGCCCCATAAACCCGAGCTGTAATCATTACAAACCGCCCTTAAAACCACCCAGGCCAAACAGGGCACTCTCCATCCGGCTGCCCGTGGTGACTCCGGCTTGCCGCCAGCCTGAGCCCCTGGCCTTCACCCTCTCCCTCTGCAGTCCTCTCTCTCATGGGCACCACTCCACTCTGTCTTCCAAGGTTCCTCCGACCGGAGGCCAGAGCAGGGCCAGCCCTCCTGCCCCCGGAGGAGTAAGGGGCAGGCCCAGTGAAGGCCTTTCCCCACCAGCCCGCCGTCACCCTCCTCAGGGCCCAGCGCAGACTCGGGAGCCAGGCTACAGGTAGCAGAGCTTGGGGGGCAGCAGAGCTTGGGGGATAGCAGAGCTTGGGGGGCAGCAGAGTTTGGGGGGTGGCAGAGCTTGGGGGGCGGCAGAGCTTGGGGGGTAGCAGAGCTTGGGGGGCAGCAGAGCTTGGGGACTCAGAGCTTGGGGGGCGGCAGAGCTTGGGGGCTCAGAGCTTGGGGGGCGGCAGAGCTTGGGGGCTCAGAGCTTGGGGGGCGGCAGAGCTTGGGGGCTCAGAGCTTGGGGGGCAGCAGAGCTTGGGGGTAGCAGAGCTTGGGGGCTCAGAGCTTGGGGGGCGGAGCAGGGAGAGGAGAGGCGGCTCCTCTCTCCCGCTTCCCCCCCTCACCGCCTCGGCAAGCCTCCCTGGGCCTGTGTGGGGCAGTGGCTACGGGACTGAACAGCCGAGGACAGTCATACCTTCCCAGCCCAGTGGGAAAGAAACGACCCAAACAGCTGCCATTTCAGACAGAAGACAGTAAGTGCCGAGGGAAAACCTGCGGCCATGGGAGCAGACCCAGGAGAGCGGCTCCAGGGGCCGCACGGAGAAGGGGGTCCGAGCGGAGGGGAGACGGTGTCCTCCCGGCAGAGCGCCGTGGGGGGGGGGCCTTCCCAGCAGGCCAGGTCAGGACACGGCACTGGGTTCTCGCTGTGATCAGACCCCCGGCCAGGGGTTTACGATGGCTTCCTGTGGCAAGCTTGGAAACTCACTTTCTTTTTTTTTTCTTTTTTTTTTTGAGTCACAGCCTCACAAGAGTATCACCTGCGTACACATAAAAAGTAGCTTAATGACGGGTTTCGCATCCCCAGGCTGTAAATTAAAAGCATGGGCCACAGCTCGGCCGGGTACTTGTAAAAACACATGCACTCTGTGTCTCGCCCCATGTCGTCGAGGGGAGGGAATCGGGGAGAGAGAACAGTAACCACGGGCCACGGGCGGCTGGCAGCCTTCCTCCCGCCGTTCTGACCGAGCGGCCAGCGTTGGGCATCAATGGCAACGCCTGAGAACCAAGCAGTAGCTGGAAGGAGTAGTGATGTCTGGTCAGCATCTTAAAGCGTAAAGAGTGCCTTTCCTCAACTGATTTCTTAAAATGTGAAACAGGAACTATCTTCTCACAGACCAGTACACTGAGGGCCCACGTGGCCAGGAGTCACACAGCTGGCAAGAGTAGGACGAGCCTTGTTAACGGCAGTTTTGGGGCCTTCGCCCTCCTAGCCACAAGGCGTGGATGGGGTTTGCAGACTCTGCCAATTACCCTGAGTGGCCAGATTATTGTGATCTCTGAACGCATAATAATCTGGCCACTCAGAGTGCATCCTCCTATATAATAAAAGGCTAATATGCAAATTGTCCCCTCGACCAGGAGTTCGACCAGCAGGCAGGCTGGCCAATCGCCATGTCCCCTCCCCCTGGCAAGGCTGGCCGGACCCCACCCATGCACGAATTCACGCACTGGGCCTCTAATATATATAATACACACACACACACACACACACACACTGAGTGGCCAGATTACTATACGTTCAGAGATCATAATCTGGCCACTCAGTGTGTATCACAGGCCTGACAGTCCTTTTCCCTTTCTAAGTGGACATAGTGTTGAACCCTCCACCCTCCTGCCCTGAGGTTCCGGACTCTCCTCTCCCCCCGCTGCTGTAAACGGGGAGGGGAATGCCGAGACTGAGTGGAGGGGCAGAGCGTTTATAAGGAAGTAACCAGGCAGCTGCCGCTGTGGCGGGAGGAAGGAGACGGGACTGACCCGAAGCAGAAGCCAAGCTGTGAAGCAGGCCGTGAAACCAGGAGCGTTGGGGCTGAAGTGGCCCACATCACGACGGTCCCACCCTGAGCCGGTGGCCAGCCTCCGTGCCCTCCCGGTCCCGTTGAGGGAGGGGTATGCGTGCCCAGGAAGGGCGTGAGCTCAGGTGAAGTCGCCCTCAGCAGTGGCGGCCTCTGTGACGGCTCAGCTGGAAGGGGTCCCCTCGCAGGCCCCCAGCAGCTGCCGCTCGCTCCCTCCCCCGGGCCCTTCCTGCCTGTGCTCTCCTGGAATCCCATTGGTCCCCTGTGTGCGGGGGTCGATGCATCCCCCATTTATACCTTCAGTTCAAACCTTTGCTGCAAATTCACCTAACTTGATGGAATATGGATTTCTGCTTAGAACACTTTCTGGGTATTTTTATAGGAGAACGAGGCGTTAAGAGCTACAGGTCACAGTTCTCAGCAAGGCGTGTCAGCCCAGGATAACTCACTGCAGCAGCAGGATGAAGATGAAGCTGAAACAGCAGACGCCCCTGAGTGGGAGGCGGAAAAGACCACCGAATCCAGGAATGAGGTGAGCGTGGCCGAGTTTCCCAGCCTGACCACTTCGGCCGGCAGGTGGATTTTCTAAGGCTTTGTCAGTATGTGTTGAGAACAAGTTTTGTATATACATATGACCTACTACTCTAAGCAAATCTGATACATGGAAAACACTTGGTTTTTGTTGTTTATTGTCGGAGTGGTTATTTGGTTTACAAAGGAATCAGCCCGTAGAATCAGTTATCTCTATTTAAACTCAAGACAGTGTATGTGCCCTCATGCATACCCCTCCAGGTGCTTGCTAGTAGGTTTTATTAGTTGCATTTGCCGTGGCAAGGGATCAAGGGATGGCTGATGTCCTGCATCCAGGAATCCTCACCCAGCCCCCTGCAGGCAAAGCACCCTCCGTGCCAGCTGGGGCTGAGGCTCAAGACCTCACCCAGTGTCCCTCCCGCTGGGCCAAGCTCCAGGGGCGTTTGCCCATATCGTACCTCTCGGCCCAGAGTGAAGGCCAGGCCCCGGGGGGACAGCCGCCTTAGCTCCTGTGTCTAACCACACTCATGGCGGCGAGAAGAGGAACAGGATGGTGACCACCGGGAGCCAGGCTGATGGGGTGCCTCCTCCCTGCAGCCTGTGCTGCCCCTTCTTCCCCGTGGGCCAGCCTCCGGTTTCTCCTGGGCCCGGCTGAGGCCCTAGCCCACAAGCCTGGCAAACAGGCGCTCCAAAGGCGGGCATGGAGGCTCCACTTGCCACTCAGCTAAAAGGCGGCTTTCTCAGCGCTGACCGCCCCGGCGGCGTTTGGTGCTGTGCTTGGGCCAGCCTTGGAGGATGCGAGGTACCATTCCTTTGCTCCTTCACAGCTTTTCAGAGTCCATCACTACCTCCTTGACCATGTGACATTACACCGAACATTACATGATGGATGGAGTGAAATCAGAAAACAGCTTTGCTCTTTGCCCACCCTGCCAGCCTGTCCTGTCCTGTCCTGTGAGTGTTCTTCCCTACACCCGGAGTGAAGTTAGGGCAGTCCCCATGACGTACAGACAAGTCTCCCTGATCATCCCACGGCAGCAATTGGTCAATAATATAATCCAGTGTCATTCTTAAAACAACAGAAATTCAGTTTCTCCCCTCATCCGCTGCAGCCTGAGCCTGTCCGAGGAGGAAAGCGTGTGTGTGTGTGTGTGTGTGTGTGTGTGTGTGTGTGTGTGTGTGTGTGTGTACGTACCTCATGTGGCCTATTCGTCCTTTTCCCCAGTCCTTCCTCCCTCGCACACTAAGCTGCCTTCTCTGGGGGTGGTGGGATAAGGCTCAGGAAAGGTGTTTGACTGGCACTGTTTAGACACTGGTTTCTCCGGACCATAGGGTGTGTTTAAAGTTTGTTGTTGCTGTTGGGTGGGTACTTTCATGCCATAGGCTCTTGGGAGACCCCCACCACTGGAGTCCTTCTCTTGCCCGTCTTGTGACAAGGACAACCTCTCCGCCTCCGGGTGACCCTCTCCAGCGGCTGGTCCTGGAAACATGCTGCTCACCCGTCCGTCCGTCCATCCTCCCCTAAGCACAGCCCTTGCTCAGCCTCTTGCGTTTCTCCAACTGCAGGGGATGCACTCGCCACATTGCTGAGTGGTCTCCTAGGGTCCCTTTTGTCCCCCTTAAGGAGAGAGGGGTGTGCAGTGCACGCCAAGGAGCCCTCCCAGGTAAATGCAGACCCCGTTCTGGCTTGCATTTCCTTTGCAGAGGGAACTGCTCCTCCCTGTGCTTCTACCCACGCATTCTCCCCGGCCTGTATTTCACATAATGTATGTGCCCTTGGTGTGGCACTCCCCACCCACCGCCACCCAGTTATTGTCACATCAACCCTAATGAACTTTTATATTAACAAAATGCTGAAAGGCGTCTTTTCAAAAGGAGACATTTCAGCCTACTTCCCACTTGACTCCTGAATGCCCCAGTTATCTTTTCTGAGGGAGATGATTTATCAGTTTTATTTTGTGGCTTTGTGCGGTCGCTTCATTTCTCTCTTGGGCGTGCCTGTCTGTCTTTGCTCCCTCACAGCTTCCCAGCAGAGCGGGCGCTGTTGGCTGCCTCTGAGTTACCCGAGTGACTGCTAGATACCGACAGGGCATTCTTTACAGGCTAACGAAGGGGTCCGAGGAGCTTCCTTAGAGAACTGGAAATACAATTTCAATTAGGGAAAATGTCCATTTGGACAGAACTTTCCAGAAACACATAAATCACTCAACGCAAGGCATGTGTGCCTCAGTCCTCCAGTTCAGGCTCGGCTCCTCACTGTGCACCTCCATGTTCTTGCTGGGTAGGCCTTGTTTAGTTACCTCAGTAAAGATTCTTTACTGAGGTGTTACTGACTAGGTACTCTGACAGTCTGTTACAATAGTATTTATTTCCTTCCACGCGACAGTCCTGGGTGATAACTAGGACAAATGACTTGATTTGCTACTTAACAGTGACCTCTTTCTAGCCCCACTGTAGGCCCAGGCTGAGAATGCTGGCTATTAATGAAGAATACACACACTAAATGTAGGTTAACTGGTCTGAAGAGATTTTCTTCTCACTAAAGACAAGTTTGAAGTTTACAGTAATGTTTCATCCTTTAAGAGATATGTCTTACAAAGTTAAATGTGTCCACCGTATTCTTTAAATACTCATGATCTGTTCCAAATGTATTTTTGACCCAAAACATAACCGTATGTTTGTATTTTATGTTAAGATTTCTAAGAGCCTGTCTTAGAAGACTGACCATTCCCTGGCAAGCTCACTCAAATTTAATGCCATATGTCTTTTGGATTAGTTGTAAGAATAGCTGAGTGTCCCATTTTTGTGCAAGATCTGTACCCACCTGAACAGAAAAAAACTCAGCAATTAGATTAACCAAGTTCTATGAAAACGAAGGTTTCAGAAATTGTTTGTATCACTTGTTAGGTGTGATAGAACTCTGTTGCTCAGTGACTTCTAACAGAACGATGTTCACAGTTGAGGTTCTCAAAAGAAGGCACACGCCCATGAGATTCTGAAGTGAGTGAGGGGATTGTGTTGTTTTTGTAAAACAGGTGAGGGCAGGTTTTAAGGGAAACACTGAGGTAACAGGGACTTGCAACAACATGAAGCCATTACTGCCATTACCACCATCAGGACAAAGCTCAGTGAGAGCTGGGCTTGATCAGCAGAAGCTATTGTCTCTAAAGTACTCTGTCTCCTGTGGGCCCAACCAGAGGGCTGGTCAGTAGTGGTGAACCCCTTGGCCCTCCATCTCCAGGGGCACTGAAGAAAAGGGAACAGGCAAAATGTTGAATGAAACACATTTTGACTAGCCTGAAGGGGTCAGTCCATAATTCATTTTAAGCGGAATGATTCTCATAACCTTATAATGTTACTTACCCACCACTAAGGATTATTTTTGCAGCAATCCAGATGTCTGCTGATGTTATCTATTCTCAGACACTTGTACCATCAGCAAATATTGGTCAACATTTGGCCAGGACTAAGCAAATCTGAGGTCCTTAACAGAAGTATAGAATACTTCTAAAATTTCTCCAGAAATTAGGAATCATTTCAAATAATAATTCAATTGGTGAAGAAGTCCGCTACCAGTAAGAGTGTATATAAATGGCCAGTTAAAAAGCAAGAAATCTTACCTAGCAATTTAGCTTAAATATCCCTACAGCATCCACACAAAGCCTTGTATTTATTCCTAGTATTACAATGAAATAGCTTGAAAACATGGCTTGATAGAACCAAGATGTTTGGTGGAAAACGAAAACAGGTATTTGCACACACATACACCGCAGTCCAACTGGTGTGAATCTTCAAAGCTGGAAACCCTGAAGTGAAATGGTGGGGGTAGAAGTGGTGCACAGCACAAGACAGGATTGGGAACTTACTGACCTGTAATGACAATTGCCATGGCACACCGAAAGCGGTAATCCTGGATAAAATAGAACGGGCAACATTTTTAGTGCACAGCGGAACTCAAAAGCAAGAAAGCAAAAGTCTACAGATATAAGAAACAAAGAAGGGACTCAACCCTACAATTAAAATAATTGGGCACCAAACTGAGGAACCTCATGGAGGAATTGGATCCAGATGTCTGAGTGGGGTTGAATGAATTGGAAATATCTCCAGCCTGTGCATGGGGCACTGAGGTTCCCTGCTTATGAGCTCTTTGGTTCAGGAAACAGGGACTAGGATAATTCTAGGACCAGATAGGAGTCCGAGCAAGGAAACTGTCTATCCCTTAGAAAACAGAACTCCAAATGGGCCCCAAGCCAGCTATATAGTCTGATCCACACCATTTGAACCAAGAAAGCAGAGTTGAGAAAATGATACAAAGACTCGTCCTTGCAGAGAAAAAACTGTTTTATAAGTTGGTAGCCCCTGAGATATTCAATTCCCACAGAAATAGCACTCAACAAAGCTGAGCTCTCTGGTAGTCCTAGGAGAGATTAGAAAGCATGAAAGGGAAGCAGTTTTGAAGATCCAGCAAAATATTTCCAAAATTAAAATGATCTTGATGCAGATTGATGGAATATAGTCCCAAGACGACTAAATACAAAATTCCAAACATATCAAAGTGAAATGGTAGGACAACAAAGAATTAAGAAAAAATAATTAAAATTAGCTGAGGAAAAAATATTGGCTATAAAATGACAGATGCAAGCAAATCAATAGTAATAATATGCCATGGGACTAAAGTACTGAGGGAAAATCTTAAACCTGATTGTCTCACCAAATAGAAGGCAAAATAACTCCAGGTTATAAAAACTAGGACTTACTACTACCTGATGCTATCAAAGGAGCTATTTCATAAAGGCAGGAGATGACACAATAGTGAGTAAATGAGTTGTCATTTTGGTACATCTAAATACATATTTGACTGTAAAGTCACATAATTCTGTAGCAAATTTGGAGTCAGCTGTGGAAGGGCAAAATAAGTTGGAACAATGCCAGCCAAAAATTATATGAAGATGGTTAGGGCAGGAATAGGGGAGGAGTTAGGAGTTGAAGGTTCTTATTTAAAGATATGAGACTATTGATACCTAAAGGAGGGGTGTAAAAACCACAAGATTGGGCAAAAAATAGAGATTAAGATCTAGTTGTCCTTCCAAGATAAAACCTTAGAGCTCTAAGCAACCACACTTCAGTCTTTTAATGACTGATGCACCTTTTGTGTTTTTCTAGAGATATCTAAACGGGACTGACACCTCTCTGTCGCTGGAAGACTTACTTCAGTTGCTTTCATCACAGCCTGAAAATTCACTGGAGGTAACTGGAAGATTGTCTTTTATCCTTGCAGGAATATATCTGCACTGACCTCTCAATAAATTGAACCTGGATGACATAGTTTTAAATATAAACTAATACATTACTATTTGAGCATACAGACTTATGATTATGTAAACACTTCAACTTCAGAGAATTAGCCAAATATGTAAATACTATTCCTCCAAGTAATCACAAAGATCTAATCAAATTTGCATAATTCCTATTGAATCAAATTTATGTAATTCATATAGAATCAAAGTGGCAGTCAACATTTGACAATCTACCGTTTCCCCAAAAGTAAGACAGTGTCTTATATTAATTTTTGCTCCCAAAGATGTGCTAGGTCTTATTTTCAGATGTCTTATTTTTCCATGCGCTACGTCTTTTTTTCGGGGAAACACGGTAAGGCATAGCTTTATATTTTTGGTACCATTTGTGTCATCATACTTTATTGATCTGATCTACTTTATTTTTAAATATATTTTATTGGCTTTTTACAGAGAGAAAGGGAGAGGGATAGTTAGGAATATTGATGAGAGAGAACCATTGATCAGCTGCCTCCTGCACACCGCTTACTGGGGATGTGCCTGCACCAAGATACATGCACCAAGATACATGCCTTGCCAACGCTCTGTCTACTGAGCCAAACCAGTTAGGGCTGATCCACTTTTTTAAAGACACACATACACATACACAACACTACTTCACTACTGTTATTATCCATGATCCTCCACAGTGTGCATTTAGATTGCTAACAGCTAGGATGAGAATGGCATCTTATACAGTAGTAAAATGTACAGTAAGACTAGAACATTAGAATGTTATAACTAATCTAATTAAGCTTTATAAATCGCCATATTAGAACCATTGTACCCCCAAATATAGCATATCCTGACTTGGATTCACTTGATGTATTCAGTTGCCCATATTTAACTGGGTAAAGTTGCTATAGCCAACAGCATCTCTCTACTTACATAGCAGATAAAACGGAGGAAAGAAAATGGTGTATTGGGTACAAGAACTATTGAAATTGAACTGTGTGTTAAAGTGCTCTTTTCCCCTTTTCAGGGCATCTCCCTAGGCGATATTCCCCTTCTCCCAGGAAGTATCAATGACGGGCAGAATTCCTCAGCCTATTACGGTGTGAATTTTAGCCAGGCTATAAGTCACGATGTCAACCTCCATGAGGCCATGTTGCTGTGTCCCGACAATGCGTTTACAAGAGACCCGGCGGGAAGGACTTCACAGTCACAGGAACCGTTTCTCCAGTTACATTCTCACACCACCAATCCTCCACAGCTCCTCCCTGGAACTAATGTGACAGCATTTCTTCCACCTGTTGACCATCAGACAAGGAGTGTAACAAGCCATGACCTTCTCTGTGACCTTGATATAAATATATTTGATGAGATAAATTCAATGTCTTTGGTGACAGAAGATTTTAATCCAATGGAAGTTTCTCCCCTTTTTGGAGAGCCCGATTCTGATTCTGGGCTTTCCTTAAATTCAAGCCATAACAGCACCTCTGTCACCAACTCTAATTCCTGTGTGTGTGACAGTGCCATAGGTTCTAGCAGTGACCTTGAATCTCTTTCCCACCATGCTTTAGAAGGGGCTGTAGGCGGCTACTACCCAGAGCCCAGTAAGATTTGTCACATTGACCTTAGTAGTGTTTCTTTCCATGGGGACCTAGCATTTCAACACATATTCCATAACCACACTTACCACTTACAGTCAAGTGTACCAGAAGCCATTTCTGAGTCTTTTTCATGGCCTGGGAAGCCACAGAAAATAAAAAGTAGGTACCTGAATGACACAGACAGAAACTTAAGCCGTGATGAACGCCGTGCTCAAGCTCTGCACATCCCTTTTTCTGTAGATGAAATTGTCCACATGCCTGTTGATTCTTTCAATAGTATGCTAAGCAGGTACTACCTGACAGATCTACAAGTGTCACTCATCCGTGATATTAGACGAAGAGGGAAAAATAAAGTTGCCGCTCAGAACTGTCGAAAGCGCAAACTGGATATAATTTTGAATCTAGAAGATGATGTATGTAACTTGCAAGCTAAGAAGGAAACCCTCAAGAGTGAGCGAGCCCAGTGTAACAAAGCCATTAACATCATGAAAAAGAAACTGCACGACCTTTATCGTGATATTCTTAGCAGGTTAAGAGATGATGAAGGTCGGCCTGTCAATCCAAACCAGTATGCTCTTCAATGCAGCCAGGATGGAAGTGTTTTGGTTGTGCCCAAGGAACTGGTGACCTCAAACTACAAAAAGGAAGCTCAAAAGGGAAAGAGAAAAAGTGAAAGAAATTGAAAATAGACCGATTCCACTAATATGTGTAAAGTAGTAATAATGCTGATGACATATGATCACGAACCATTGAAACTGCTTCAAGGTTTGCTCAAACATCTTTTAAGCACTGTTACTTGAATCATTTAAGGCTATATTTTGAAGCTTATATGGACAAGTTTAAGACTTCAAAGAGACATGTGGGAAATCTGGGGAAAGCTTCCTTCTGTGAAGTCGTCCTATATTAATATGCACAATTCATAAGTATGGACAGAGTAAGGTGACAAAAAACTTGATAGAACTATCGACTCACTTTGGAAGCCGTTTTCTTATAAGATGGTCACTTCAAACATAACACTGAGTGTAATTATTTTAAAACGTATCTTAGTTTTTAACTTGAAATGCAACGTAGCCTTAACATTCTCATTTAGTTAGCACTGAGCTTTTCAAAAGCTATTTTATTAATCCTTAAATTATAACTTTCTCTGTGGAAATGAATTTTATACTTGAATTTATTTAAAAAGTTAACTTCTCCCTTACATAGAGACATTCTAAGCAAATTTACCTTAGCTATTATTTCCTCCAAACGCCCATTCAGGAATATAGGTAAATATCTAGCAGAATAGGACAACATGGTAAGACTTGATCCAAGTTGAACTCAACCTAGTTTGTTAAACTAATAAGGGAAATCCCCATTAGGATTTAACAATACTATGTGAAATAAGGGCTATAAATGGCCAAATTATAAACCATACTGTCCAAAAAACTGCAGGCTTTAATGGCTGAGAACAAAGACCTCTACAGTCACAGATTTTAGAGATAAGCAAGGCTACCTATGTATAGCTCATCACTCCCAGGCAAGTAAGGCAGCCTATAGGGATGACCTCACATCCATAACACTGATGTCTCACCACACAAAACTCAGATTCATGGGAAAACGTTAGAGACCATACATGAACATATACACCAAGAGCAGGGGAAGAGGCGATGAGCATACACTCTACAACCAAAGAACTGGAAATACTGAAACCACAATAAATGGCAGTAAGAAAAAAAAAAAAGAAAAAAAATGGACTTGAACAGAAAAGTCACTCATCCTATAAATAATGAAACTGAAATACAAATTAACATAAACAATGTTCGATTTCAAAATAAGGTGGTCAGATATAATTTGGCTAACAAAGGTCAAAGTATTATCGTGGTTTGCAAAAATGCCGTTTTGTAAGAGTGGATTTTTTATAATAAACTTTCTCCACTTTTAACTTGGCCTAGCCATTTCTTTCAAACCCTAGATCAGTGGTTGGCAAACTGCGGCTCAAGAGCCACATTCAGCTCAAGAGCTGCGGTTTTTGCTGCTGTTGACTAATTTGAGTTTGCCCTAGAATCTAGGGCCTAGATTATGCCACAATAATGCTCCTAGATATAAACATCACCCTTCAGTTTTGTGCAATCACATTGAACGTTGATAGGCTGGCACTGCAAAGGAGTACTCTCTAGATGTCCTAATGTTGTTTAAACTACAACTTTAGGGCATTTTATGACAAACTGGTTAAGCCTACAATGTTAAGATTCTATAATACTTATGTGAAGACTTCAAAACTGTTGTTAGTCCTATTACTCAAGTATTGTTCTGTAAGACTCCCCAAATCCCAGGACCAACCAAGACAATAAAATACAGGTGAACATCAAATTGGCCAAAAAAAAGGCATGTAGTGTAGCAAGTTTTAGTAACAAAACTGTCCCTCTGGAAGTTACTTTGACCCATTGTAACTTTAGGTCATGTCAAACTTCCCTTAACCCACACAACCAGATTCAAGGGGGGAAAATTGAAGCTGTTTACTCAACTATCATCGATAATCCAGTGTTGGCAATGGAAATCTCCAAGATTTTAGTTTGTATTCTCTATTTAGATTAAGGAACATGATACACCATGGTTAACAACTATTTTTACTAGTTCAGTAGTCTCAAATTATTCTGGAATTCAGGGTAGTTATCAGAAAAAGGAATCCGTCCAATCTATACAGCTTCAGACATCAGGAACTGATCATTTCAAAAGGCCAATTTACAATTCAAATTTTATGCATTTACAGGGTAAAACTACTGACCCATTCTTTAATGGCTAAACCAGACAAGTTAACATGAGTAGGCAGTTAAGACTTTGAACTGAGAAACAATCCCTTCAAAAAGATTTGTACAAAATGTGTTCCCAATTTGGTATGAGGTTTAAAAACAAACCTTAAGTGGTCCATAAGATCTAGACCTTAAAATGAGCAACTGTGCAGTTAGCCCTTGGCTTTCTTAAAGCAGCTTTCTCAACTTAATTGACCCAAACCAAAATTCCATTTTAAATTCTAACATAAAAATATTGCTTCCTTTAAAAATAGTATTCCTGAAATTATCCATCATAAAACTCCTGTTTATAAGTGAAATCAGGCATACTATTCCAGCTGGGCATCTCCTTTCCTTCCTACACCCATCAAAAGGTGGTTCTGATCAACAGATAAAAATCTTGGGGCAAGCTTATATATAAATTCAGAAAATGTTGAGCTCAACAAGAACCTCTAGTTCTGGTGTTATCTCTGGAAAGACACCCACTCTTGAGCTGTTACTAAGGAACTTTCTTTTGAAACCTCCCTAAATTACTGAATTTAAACATCAAATTATACATTTAGTACTAGTTGTTAAAGCATTCCTAAACCAAATTGTTATTGGGTATCTCACATTAAATTCCAGTTCTCAAGACCTGTGTGGGAATCAGCCTGTAATCATGCTTAAAAACTTTATACTATCCAATCATCAGAATAGAAGATGGTGTGACTTAGTAACATTGGTCCTATTTTGATATTTCTTGTTCTTGAGATTGCTATGGGGGGGAAATAGCCAAAAACAGCTTGCCAGCCCTGTCATGCCATTGGAACGAAACTTTCCAGTTGTCCCTGCAATTTTGGCCTTCAACTAGGATCAGGTAAATTGCTTCCAAATCGGTAACATGTAAATACTGAGGTCACAAGTTTATTGGGCTTATGCAGTATTGTTTATTTTTTGTCCTATCAGCAATACTTTTGGTATGTGGCAACAAGCTTGAAAGTACTGCCCCGTTACCTTCTTTTAGTAATTTTGATAGAAAAACTACCATAAGTTCTAAGGGGAGATTGTTTCGATAGCCACTTCATTTAGTTTATTAGGTACTAACACTTTAAATCCTCACCAGGTTATTTTTCCAGTTGATTTTTAGAGTGGGAGGGAATAGTAATTCGTTGCCTCCTGTAATGCGCCCCTGGTTGGGGCTGGGATCAGGCCTGCAGCCCAAGTTACATGCCCTTGACCGGAATTGAACCTGTGACCCTTTAGTCTGTGGGCTGATGCTCTACTCTCTAAGCCAAAAGCAGTGCATATCCGTTGGTTAAGGATTGGGTGTTTTAAGGTTTCTGACTTCATTTACCTCAAGGTCCAACTTAGTTGTCAAGCTAGACACTTTGGAAACTTTCCAAGTTATTTTCCTAATTTGAAGCTGAGTATTAAGACAGTGTACTTGAATAGTTATTTGAAACAAAAACAGCTTTTCTTGTTAGCCATCATTAGTTTGACTTACCTGATACTTTATATTATCAAAACTAAAGAAAATGAGACAGCCTTGGCATTTCATGTTTTTATGCTTTTTGTTATTTTAGGTAAATATCAAAGAAGGTCACCGTTACTAAATTTTATCCACCATACTTCTTAAACCCTTTAAAGACAGCTACCCAGTACTCAGTGAAAAATGCAACCACTTTAAGAAACTAGAGTCACAAATTTCGTGTCTTGGTGCTTTGCATAACCACTGAATTTGTACCACCGTTTAAAAGCCTGTAATAAATTTTAAAACGCCACCAGGGAGGTTGAACACACATGGTAAAGCCAGAAAACTATAGCAGCATTCCAACGCTGAATATAGTGTATAAAAGAATGGCATTTTATTAGGGACAGCCAGTAATGTCCACAATGTGTTTTTCATGTCTATTAAAATGGAAAAAAGGGAAATATGTACAGTTTTGTGAAACTGCTTTAAAAATCTAAGGATGGCAATTCTTTAGACAACTGAATGCTTATAGAACAAGATTCACACATTTTATGTGTAAACATTACACCAAGTATTTGGATACAAAAGTATTTATTTTTATAAACTTTATATTTAAAATAAAACTTTAATCTGTCTACTCACAAAACCTAATTTAAAACATGATACATTTATCTCTCTAGCTGATTTGATGCTATTTTTACAAACAATACTCAACTTGTAATGGTTTTATATTAAGAACCTATACTAAATGAAGTTTGTATAAAACAATTCCCTTTGATCTTAGAGTGCTTTTTAAAATGAAGGCACCAACAACTACTTTCAGATGGTACAGAATTTCTTATTTCTTGAAGACTCTGTGGTTGACCACTTCTTCATTAGTTACCTGCAGCAAGACACCTTCCTGCCAAAGGAAAAAAAAAGTATCTGAAGAAGTTTATCATGTTTGTCCAAAGAACCTAAATAACTTCTGTGGTGTTCTTAGGATCAAAGACGACTCACTGGTGCATAGAGCAGAATATGCCCTGATTATCACTTCCTGAAAAGGCAATAAAGCCAGGCAATCAAACTCTGATGATGACATTTAAGGAATGAATTTCAGCAGCGAACCTATATCTTTCCTATAAGATAGGGAATCGGGAAAGAATTAACCACATTCACACCCCAGTATTTAGTACTAAATACATACAGGATTTATAATGTAGACAGACACTGTAAATATGCTATTATCTGAAATCTGATTCAGCCATTTAGCCCTATCTCCTTAGGGTAATCCTGATAAGCATGTAAAACTAGAACCATAAAGTAAAATGTATTTTTAATAAAAACCCCAGTTCTCAAAATGCTTGATCCAAGAAATGTGAATACACATGGGTGTTAATGATGGGAAATTTCATGGTTTATTGAGCTTGCAGCCTAACTTTTACCTACCATTTTACTACCAACACCACTGAAGGAACCAAGAAAAGCTTTATTAATCACTTGGCTTGCCTCAGCTGTTGAAATGAAGCACTTTACAGTCTTTGTGGCAGCAGAATATACTTGTCCATGGTTCATATCAATGCTAAAATTCCAGCAGGGAAAAAAATGATATGTTAAGCACCTGAATCTTCATAGAGGGAGAGGGGGATGGGAAAGAAAGAAAGGGGAAAGGGGGGGGAGGGAACACAACCAAAATAATTTAAGTAACTGACAGACTGGAAGACAGGGTTTATGAAATTATTCTCTTGAGTTTATAAATTGTTAAACTCAATTTATAACTATGTTAAACTACTAAGAACCACTATACTGAAAGACCATTGAAGAGAATTAGTTTATCTTTTGGGGAGGAAAATTAAGAAAGGAAAAGTAAATAAGATCTTACCTAAAGAAGTTTAACTGAAGCTTAGAACTATTTGCTCTACACCCTCAGCTTTCGTTGGCATCCTTATAAACTACTGTAGTTAAAAGCTTTGTAGAAACAGCACAATTTTTTAAGACTGGCTGAACTTAGTAGCCGCCAAGAGTTTTCTTGTACTAGACCTGTATCCCTGAAGAGTACCTCGCTGGGGTTATTTCCTTTCCTTGCATTGAAGAAGCAGCATCTAAAAGATCTAAAAAGGTGTTTCTCCTTGCAGAGATATCCCTTAAGTTATCTAGATAATCCTGATGAATTGCAGACAACACACTTATATCTGACCAGCATTTATCTTACACAAATATAACAACAGCTTTGCAATGGACCTTAGTTATACTACCCACTCCTTAACTTATTTAAAATAAAAAGTCTAGTATTACACAATTTCCTTTAGAATTATTTTATTAAATCATAAATGTACAACAGCTTCTTAACTCTACACACGCACTTAAATTTTTTTTAAAGGAAAAAACGTTATGTCTTATTACACCATGATCCTGGCTAATAGCTTTTCAAAACTTTTGAGAAAAATCTTAAAAAAGGTTTCACATGTCACCTGAAACTTACAAATTTAACATTATCAAAGAAGGAATGCTTCTACACTCTTACAAAGACCACTAGAAATAAACAACAATTAAAAAGCTAAGAAACTGTCTCAAAGGCATTTTTTTTTTACAATCCTTCCTCCACAGTAAGGTAATGTTATTAAATAATCCAATCCATTCACAAAATGGCTCTCTGCATCTGCTCTGGTGTCTTCTGCCATATCACTGCATACTTATGCATGACTGAGATAAGAGTTTCCTTAACATTGTTATTCGATAACCTGAAGCTGTTCTGTTACCTCTGGGCTCTCATCCTCTCCTATTTATACAGTGAAGCCTGTTTCAACAGAAGTAAAGAGTAAAAAAAAAATAGGTTATGAAATTATCCATCTAACCAGGTTTTAAGGAAAGATAACATGATCCTAAAAAGCTTTTACTCCTGACAGCTAGGTCTCCCCAAGACAGTAATAATGTAAAACTCAAAAGCTACTTACCCATGGCAAATAGGAAGAAGCTCAATATCGGCTTCTCCCTCCATAGCCCCCACTTCCTCCACTTCCTCCAGGACCATAGTTTCCTAGAACAGGACGAAAGCAAGCTTACTTAATTTCCCACAATCACTATAATAATTATTAATCCTACCTACCTAGCTATCATTTGGAGCCAGTAAGGAAGGTATATTTAAAAAAAAAATACTAAGAGGCATGAAGAAATCTATTTGGTCCTACTACATAAAAATTTGAATAAAGATTTGTGATTAATATTTAAAGAGACAACTCATACAAATGTGTAACACTTTGCTATGTATTTGGCCATTTTATTTGGCTCTCATATAATCAGTCAAGGGGGGAAAAACCCCATGCAAAATATCTAACCTCCTTTCCCAAATTGTAAATACAGGGTGGGGTACAGTAGGGTTACAGTTGTGAGTACATTAAAGTCTTTATTCTTGCATTACTTCCCCCTATGAATTGTAAATCTTTTTGCCCCACCCTGTATTTTACACCACTTAACATCCTAACCATCCATCACACCAAATCCAAGCTGAAGTTATACTAATTGAATTATTTCTGAGAAGTTCGGTGACCTTTTAAAACCAGGGGTGGGAAACTCTCAACACTCAAAATCATTTGGTCTGCAAGGGAGTAAACTAAATACTAGATCAAATATATTGGGCTACTTTTTAAGTAGATAATTTTGCATTGCCCTTCAAACATAAATATCCTGACTCTTGGCAGAAAAAAGGTTCCCCAACCCTGCTATAAACTATGAGCATGTTATCATGTCAAAAACTAATCTTTTCCTTTAACCCCACGAAATGACTTAAAGAATGTAATAAATTACCTCCACCATATGGTCCCCCCATGTTCCTGCTACCACCAAAATTTCCACTCTTCATTGGACCATAGTTAGATGGTTGCTGGTTATAATTTCCAAAATCATTGTAATTTCCACTTCCGTAATTTCCTGTAAAAATAAAAGTTTAAATTCAAGTTTTGCATAATGACCCTCAGATTTAACAAACATTAAACAGTAATACATGCCAAGTATTTACAACAAATCTCCCAAAAAAGCAAATCAGAATAAATGCAAAACACCTATCTACAATTCTACAATTTTAAGGCAACTACTGACAACATTGAATTGAAAGAAATGTCATTAAAAGTCATTAATTCCACTCCAAATTCCCACATAAAGGTTGCAGGTGAATTTATTACCTCCTCCATAGTTGTCATAACCACCTCCGTAGCCCCCACCCTGGTTGCCATATCCAGGTCCTCCACCACCATATCCTCCTCTTCCTCCTCCATAACCAGGGCTACCTCCAAAATTGCCACCTATTATAAAATAAGCCTTTAAGTAATTACTTAATATTTTCAATGCCATTTGAACTGTCTTATCAAACCCATTTCTAGATTTCCAAAACATATTTTTTATATTTGTTCTATGCAATCTCTTCTAGAATAGCCTCAAGGGCAGAACAAAGTATCCCTGATAAAATGAGGGAATTGGGAGTACAAACCCACAATCAACTAGATAAAACCATTAGAGACAAATACCTATCAGTGTCTCTGCTCTTCCCTGAAATTAAAGGTATTAATGGTTCTTTTAAGACACCTTGTATTTTGTATTGTTTCTGAGGGTAGATGAGGTGTAAGCTAACAAAACAAGAGCCACCCCATCACCTTAAGTGGTCCAAAAGACCCCAACTTCCCAACTCAGATTTGTTTCCTAATAATATGCTCACTACACCCTTAACCTAAGTAGAAATGGGGTGTCAGAAATTAGCAAACTGATGGGCAATTAATTTGGATTTCAAAGCAATGTTGGAAATATTTAGGTGTAACTTAGTTATGTGTAATTTGTGACAAAATCAGTCTTTTGCTAACTCATGTTGAAATGTCTTTACTAGGAATTTGCCAGCAGGTATCAATCATTTCTGTACTCCAACAAAACATCTAATATTATCACTTGATATGTAACAGTGGCTCATAACCTTAGCTGGACCCAAGAGTACCCTTGTGTACTTTAGAAATGTTCCTTTGATTACATTTGGGAAGTTATCCTCGGGGATTAATCATAATTAAGGATTAAAACCTAATGGTCCTATCTAATGCCTTATACTTTTTCAGGGAAACTATACATAAAGTATCACATCTATGTTCAATCCTTTTGCTTGAGAAAGAGTATGGCATCTTTAAATTCTCATTTAAAATTCACCCAAATGATCTTTAATCCTATACCACAACTATTCCCTTTTCTAAGGTGTGAATTATAAAGGAAAAGCCAAGTGACTAAAACAACTATCACTCAAAAGCTCTTCATCAAAGGTAAAATGTAGACACAGAAAAAGCTCATGTATGTACTAAACTAGACAAACATAAGCAGGATTCAATCTTTAAAGCCCCATAAATCAAAGAAACTGACCTCCAGGTCCTCCTCCATACCCATTATAGCCATCCCCAAATCCACGACCACTTCCATAGCCATCTGTTGGGGGGGAAAAAAATTATGTTAAATATACCCTATTCAGTTTCTTATCTTCCTTTCCTCCATATTCTCTATTACTACCTATGGATGATTAGGAACTAAAGTATTAGTACTTTATCCTTCAAAATAAACACAAAGTATAATTCATTAAAACTCACTGTCAAGAAAACTGCCTAATTTACGGGCTTGGACTTGGCAAACTTAGTCCATATATTTACTTAAGAATGACGTTAATTATTCAGATAAATACTTGGAAGCTTAATAAGATTTAACAGCAGGGACCGGTTTGGCTCAGAGGATAGAACACATGTGTCAAACACAAGGCCCGCGGGCCAAATCCAGCCCGCCAGGCCAGGCCTTGCAATGTGGCCCGCACCGCGCTGTCATCACTGCACTCCGCTGTCAGTTTATGACATTGTCAGTTTATGACTGTTCAGTAAACCATTCGGCCCGCGATTTAGGCTGGATTTTAGATTTTGGCCCCTTCTCTGATTGAGTTCGACACCCCTAGGATAGAGCCTGCGGACTGAAAGGTCCAGGTTCGATTCCAGCTGAGGGCATGTACCTTGGTTTCGGGCACATCCCCAGTAGGGGGTGTGCCAGAGGCAGCTGATTGATGACTATTTTCACTCACTATTCAGGATTACTTGGTAGTTTTAAAGCCATTTTAAATGTTCTTAAAGACCACAAAAAAGATTTCTGTAATTGTCTTTTTTTAAAAACATATATTTTTTTATTGATTTCAGAGAAAGGGAGACGGGGAGAGAAACATCAATGATGAGAATTGATTGGCTGCCTCCTGCACACCTCCTACTGGGGATCAAGACCACAATATAGGCAAGTGCCCTTGACCAGAATGGAACCTGGAACGACCATTCAGCCCTCAGGCCAATGCTCTATCCACTGAGCCAAACCAGCTAGGGCTGATTGTCCTTTATTAGCTTTAAGATTTAACTCTTATCTTTCCTAGCCAAATCAGAATATCCCATCTACTTATAAAAAATTACCATCTTAAAATTAAACTGATTTCATGATTCTAATCATAGTTTTCCAATCAAGCATATTCATCCTTCAATATATAGAACTTAAAACTTACCAGATCCTCCTCTAAAGTTACTTCCTGGTCCAGGCCCAAAATTTCCACCACCACCTCGAGAATCTCCAAAACCAAAGTTGCCTACAATAAGTGCCCTAATTAGTAAAAAGCATTTACACACACACACACAAAAAAAAAACATTTAAAAGGAAAAAGGAAATAGAATTAAAAGGTACCTCCTCTTCCACTTCTAGAACTTTGAACTTCCTGCATTTCTTGTCTAGACAAAGCCTTTCTTACTTCTGCATTATGACCATTGATGGTATGATATTTCTGCACTGGAAGGGAAAATTCAGACTTCAATAAATCAGCATTCTATAAATTGTAACTTATAAATTATTTTAAAGTTTGCCTTTTAATAAAGATGTAGGTATTACCATAACAAAACTAAATCTATGAAAGGGGCATACATCTAGTTCTTATATACTTACACACAATCTTGTCCACAGGATCATGGTCATCAAAAGTAACAAATCCAAAGCCTCTCTTCTTCCCAGACTGCCTATCAGTAATTATCTCAATGGTATCAATTTTCCCATATTCTTCAAAGTAATCTCTAAGGTGATGTTCCTCAGTATCTTCTTTAATTCCACCAACAAACAGCTTCTTCACAGTTACATGAGCCCCTGGTTTTCCAGATTCCTGTAGTAGTAAGTAGGAGGGAAGTAGGGGGGGTGTCAAATCATGACCATAGAAACCAAATTCGATTGAAAGCATCTCTGGGCACCATAAATTGTTCCTATCCTATGGTAAAATACCAGGTAATGCAACAGCTTATGAATAAGAAACTCGTCTTTGGGAAACCACCATAGCTTAAATCGAGCTAATTAAAAAGAAGTTCTTTCAAAATTTATATTTTATCTTTATTGCACGAAGTTATGCTATGCTCACCTCTCTTGCAACAGCACGTTTTGGCTCAACCACTCGTCCATCAATTGAATGAGGTCTTGCAGCCATGGCAGCATCAACCTCAGCCATGGACGAAAAGGTTACAAAACCAAATCCTCTTGATCTTTTGCTTGCAGGATCTCTCATTACCTTTAAAATCAAAGGAAAAGTAGCATTTGATCTAGTTATTCTTCAATTAATAACATTTTTAAATTAAGGACCTAGATTTGTCATTTTCTCCAGGATTCACTCAGTATTTTAAACAAATCAGTCCAACAGTTGAAGGACTGGTATGTAAAGGCACTTTTATGTATTTAACGTACCACACAGTCTGTAAGTTTCCCCCATTGCTCATAGTAGTTCCTCAAACTTTCTTCTGTGGTTTCAAAGCTCAAGCCACCAATAAAGAGTTTACGGAACTGTTCCTTTTCTCTCTGCAAAGGAAAACACCATTTCAATTTTTATTTATATTTTCTCTTTGTATGCAGGAATTTAAATTCTTAAATATAAGGTGACCTGCTGGCAGAGTACCTTTTTCCTCTCCAAAGGAACAGTTTCTAAAGTTTTCTGGAGGGAAAAAAAAAACTTACATCAAATTTTAACCATATGTTAAACTGTATATTAGTTGTGTTACACCAAAAAATTTCGTCAGCTGTACTATACGTTTCAAAGTCATATGCTTCATTCAAACTTACTTGACATTAATTCATATAAATTCAGTATCACTTAGCTTAAAAAAATACTTTCTGAAGTGAAAGGAGCAAATCTATTCCCTGGTAACTGAAGAGTTAATCAATTCTCATTAGAATTTGCATTCAACCCTATATCCTAGAACAAAACTGAACACTAAATACTCGGTTTAGATATAAAAATAATTGGTTCTTTACAACCCATAGTTTACCATTTAGGATTTAGATACAAGTGTCTGATTTGTTTCCTTTCATTTGCTCCCTCTGGTGGAAACTCTAATGTATCACAGTAAGAAAAAAATCCTTTCCCCACTTACCAACTACTTTTGGTTGGGGTAAAAATTTAAATGTTCAATATATATAGCAAAATGTCCTTAAAATTCACTCTCTGACAAACTAAAGATTGTTTATATCTTAAAAAGTAATAACCACGATTTCCTGGGCACTCCAATTTCTGGTACTTAAATTGACAATTCATAAGCAAGCTGAATGCATATAGGGCTAACCACCCGTGAGTCAGTAAAACACTGTAATCATTTCACTGTTCAAAAATTTCAATGAGCACTGTGACTACTACCACTGGGGGAAATACAGAAAGCTCAAGTGTACTGAAATTATTGGACATCTGACAAGCTACACAACATACGCTTTCCTAATTTTACAAGCAAAAAGGATAAAAGCCTAGGCTGAAATCTTAATCCCCACAAACCAGCAAGCAAATATTGCTGCTTTATCAGTCTTGAATTTAGAACTAACAAGTATGGATTGGAAATCATTTGGTTTTCAGGTAAATTTTTAAAAAAAAAATTAGAATAGGTCTGCTGCCCATGACCAACTGCCATGAATGTGCCATATAAACTAAAAGATTAAATTAATGTGACTTTCGACACATCAGGAGAGTTTATTCCCAAATAGCATAACTCTCAACCCAGTAATATGCAGGCTTTTGCCCTGGGAGCATGATATTCTGCCATTAACAAAAAATACACTGATAAATCAAGCCAGACAATTTTTTACTCAGTTAACTGCTTTCAAGAATGGGGGGGTGGGGGTGGGGAGGTAAAGATTAACAAATTATCAAACTAGCTCCTAATACATTTAAATGTCAATATGTTAAAGCGATTACTTTGAATATGGATATATTAACTAATTTCACTTACTGTATTGTCAGAATAGGTGTTTAAACCCCAAGTAAATAACCGAGATTTAAAAAGTGCATATACAACAATTTTTTCAAATCACTAGACAAAAGCAAAAGCTTGTTACTTACCTAAGTTTTCTCCAAACTTACCCGATGTCCACTATCGATTAAATTTATTTTACAAGGGAGCACAGGGTCAAAGAAAATGCCCAGATAGACCCCCCCCCCATTCGCTTTAGACCTTATACTTATCAATGTAATGATCAACCATGATTGCAAACATAAATGGAAACAAGTGACAAAGTTCAAATACATAACGGCCCAGCCAAAAACCTATCTACAGCAATACACACAGGCATTGAAGGACTGAGCCGTGCTTCGTTTCTATTTCACTTCCTCTTATAAGAATGCATGGTCTTTACGAGTAAAGCATAAATTTACAGGCAAAAAATATTTTTTAGAGTACGAGAAATACAGCTCAGAGGGAGTCCTTCAGGAAAATCGTTTTTCAAAAATGAAGACGCCCCCAACTATATAACCTTCCCCACACCTACCCATAATGGGCACTAATCTGATTGGGTCCCAATTCTGGTCTTATTTCTAATTGTAAAGTTGAATGCAAAACTGGCTTTTTTGGTCACCGCAAACCAGGAGGAAAAAAAAAACCGTTACCCAGAGGAATCAGCACTGCAAAACAAATGTTCCCTCTGTGCTTTGGGTCGCCTGAAAGCGGGGGCAGCGCTTCCCCGCGGGCCCTCCGCGCTGCCACCAGCGCCCCCCCGCCCTTCGCCGCGGCCGAGCGCAATGGCGCCATTTCATCGAGGAAGGAGCGCGCCGCCAGCGAGGTGCGCAGGACCCGAGCTGGCCCCCGCGCCCCGCACACCCGGCACCCGCCTCCGAACCGCGGGGACCCGGCGCGGGGGGGGGATAAAACAGCTGCCCGCTTCTAATTTTGGATTAAAAGGGCCCCAGCAGGAGGATTCAGACGGTTAAAGAGAAAAACGCGGCGACGACGGAGAGGAATGAAAATGGCGGCCGCCAAATCCGGATCCCAGGAGGGGGGGAGGGGAGGCGCCGCAGTCTCGCTCCGGCGGCGCCGGGCCCGCCAGGCGCTCGCTCGCGGGGCCGCCGGGGCCGCACGCCGGCCTGTGGTGACCGGGCAGGGGCGACCCCCGCCCCCGCGCCCCGCTTTGGACTGAAGCGCGGCCGCGGCCGCCATGAGGGAGGGATCCCCTCCCCCACCCCCAGCGGAGGGAAATGGCGCCGGCAGGCTGCAGGGTGGGGAGAGCGCTGCACACACAGGCCTCCCTCCGCGGAGGCGCCCCCTCCGCGACCGTCTCCGGGGACCCACCGCTCCTGAGGCGGCCCGGCTCCGCGGCCGCTCTCCCCGGCGGGCCGGGTGGGGGCCGGCCTTCCACAATGGCGCCAACGGCCTGGCCATGCCCTTTTCCAACAACTCATTGATTTCAAACCCGTTACCTCCATCGCGGACTCAGTCGCTTCAGCCCGATTTCCCGCAGCCGAGCGAGATGAGAGAGATCTCCGCGGTCGCACGCGAGCCGGACTCGTCCTGGCGCTGTAGTGAGAACTGCCGCCGCTGGAGAAACAACAGGGCCGGAGGCACGTCCGCACGCTCAGCCGGCGCCGCCGCGAATGCCGCTCCGGCCGCGGCCGCCGCTTTTCTAGAACCTTCCCCTCCCACCAACGCGTCCTGACGTCAGGGCGTTGCGTAAACGCCCTAACTGCCGCCCATGGCGGGAACCCGCCACGCCCTCCTTTACGCCGAACGCGTACCCCGCCCTCCCCGCCGCCCGGGGGAGCGCCGGACGTCGCCTGCGTAGAGCGGCTCCGTGAATTGGCGGAAGGCTCGCGCAGGCGCGGTCCGCTCTCTGGAACTGCGTTCCAGCCCCCCGCCGCCTGAGCGCAGGGCAGGTGAGAAACGGTCGCGCCATTGGAAATACTAATCCTAAAAGCTGTCGGGTGGAGCTTACTCCCCAGCCCAGAAGGTCCGCTCCGTCAGCAAGGCCTTGGCTAGTGCTCCCATCTGGCCTTCTGCCCCCCCCACCCCCGGGAAAAAAATCTGTGCAGCCTCCCCGCAGCCCTTCTCCCCCCCCCCCCCCCCGTCCCTTTCCCCGGAGCCCAGGGCTGGCTCGGCCCCTTCCGGGTCCATCCAAAGCCTCTTCTAGTCAACAAGCTGCAAGCGCGCTCCGCCAGCCTAGCGCGGGTCAGTGTCCTTGGGGTCCCATTCCCCGACCCCGCCCCAGCTCCGTTTTCCTCGCCACCCACCTCCCAGCCCCGGGAGATACCCACCCCCGGAGCGAGGAAGTGGGCGGAGTCCGGTTTTGGCGCCAGCGCTGCGGCCGGCGAAGCCGAAACGTCCCCGCCCTGAAGACCTTGGTCCTCGCCCTCGCCCTCGCCCCTCCTTCCCTCTCCCGCCCCTCCGGGGACCACCTGGCGCCACCCCGCGAACGGTAAGTTGCCGCGGTGGCCTGCACCCTCCCCCTGGGTCTGGGCTCTGGCTCCCGGCAGGCCCCGCGCGGCCCCGCCCCCTCTCCGGCGCGCGCACGCACGCCCCGCCCCGCCCCTCGCTGTCGCCGGCGTGGGCGGCGCCAATCCCGCTTGCGGCGCAGCCCCGCGCGCGCCTCCCGGCCCCCTCCCCCTCGCTAGCGGCTGGAGCTGAAGGCGCGCTGGGCCGAGCCGCCGCCGGAGGAGCCGGAGCCTCGGGACGCGGAGCTGCACGGAGGCGGTGAAGTCGGTGTTTCTCTCTTGCAACGGAGGTGGTGCTTACGATGCGTCTTGGGGACCCCCCCCCCGCACCCCTCACCCAGTCCCCGGCTCCCACCCGACCCCGAGGCGCGGTGTGGGACTGGGCGCGGAGGCGAGGGGAGACCCCCGCCCGCCGCCGCGGGCCTGGCGCGGGGCCGGCGTCGGTAATGGGGGTGAGGCTCCGTGAGGGGGCAGAGGCGGGCGGCAGCCGCCTCACTGAGACAAAGCGCGGTTATTCCTCCCCTCCCCCGCCCCCGTCGACATGGAGCCCCCTCCCCCTCCCCCTCCCCCTCCCCCGCGGCCGCGGCGGGGCCTCTTTCGGGCGGGCGGCGCCGGGCCCTCCGCTGCTGCGCGCCCGCCGCCCTGGGCTGCGGCGGCGGCGCTCCGTTACGTGGCCGCCGCGGGCGGGCGGGCGGGCGGCGGGCTGGCCCCGTGGCGCAGCGCCCGGAGCCCCCCGCCGCGGCCTTTGTTTCTCCCCGCGGGCGCGCTGACCACGAGGCCCGGGCTCCCGAGTGGGGGCGGGGCGGGGGGCCTCGGCGGGGGAGGCCCTGGGTCTCGGGGGGCGGGTGGAGGTGCCCGGGAGGTGGTTTGTTTTTAAGCGGAACCGCATGGTACTGGAGCATCTTGCTGTGTTTTTTTTTTTTTTTTTTTTTTTTTTTTTTTTTTTTTTAACGAGGGGCTGGAAGGAGGGAAGGTTT
The DNA here is from genome assembly GCF_964339955.1 of Pipistrellus hanaki. Taxonomy (NCBI): domain Eukaryota; kingdom Metazoa; phylum Chordata; class Mammalia; order Chiroptera; family Vespertilionidae; genus Pipistrellus; species Pipistrellus hanaki. The sequence goes on from NC_140512.1 coordinate 6,030,548, forward strand.
CACCTAGGCGACTCTTAGAACTCTTAGGAGGCCTGCAGGGAAAATTCACGGTACTCGGTCATTTTGATCGGGTGATTGCGTCTGGTTTTTGAACCCAACTATTAGGCCATTTTTAAATGAATAGTGAGTGTGATGTAAATGAGGTGGGGGGGGGGGTGTCTGCAGTTTTTTGCCCTGTTAAGCTGTCTTCGTACCGATGGGCCCCATAAGGTTTCCAGACCCACTTGGTTGGAATCCTGATAGACTCTCAGGAATATATTACTAATCACTTACACAGCAGTTCATGTGGATTTGTATACATGGGGAGGGGCGGTGGGAATCCAAAAGACACTGTGGTTAGCTACCTGTTTGTGTCATGTAAACTTCCTTTTAACTGCCATGCATTTTTCTAGTAACAGCTCTTCGAGTCTGCAATAAAAAATGGCCTCCAATAAAACTACATTGGTAAGTTAATGAAAAACTAAAAGGGTCTAACTCAAGTTTTTCCTCTGAAAATTATAACTTTGCATTTCGGTGATTGAGAAATTTGCATCCATTTATATTCCCCAGTGCCCTCTGCCCCCAGTGTTATGGGAAGAATTAGCTGCAAAAACAAACGCATTACATGGAGATGATTATTGATTTGGCCTAATAATTTTGATTAGGTTAAGGGATAATATACAAAATGAACCAAACTGCACATCTATCCAGTAAGGAGAGAAGAATGGAGCATATGAGCAGATAACTTTTTTTCTCTTCAGTTTCTTAAACTCAAAGTTTTACTCTTAGTTTCATTTAAAGTTCTACAAATGTGTCAAGACATTGTATGTTCAGTTAAGTTATAAATTTGAAAAAAACACAAGTATTCACATGAGAATCATGAAATTCAAAGTTATGATTTCCACAGTGTTTAATTCAGACACTGCATTAATAATAATCTTACGTATGCAAAGGTATTGACATCTAAATAAAACAAAACATGTGGACTTGGTTTGTACATTTTCCCCTTGAAGTTTACACTGAAGGGCAAGTTGGTGATTTATAATTTGTGTCATCATTAGAGTGCACATGTAAATTAAATGTCCTGGGAAATATGAAATATAAAGCCTGTCTGGTGGACCTATGGTGTAAATGATTCTCATCAAAGCCATCAGTGGAAAAAGCACAAAGCATCTTCTGTGCCCCTTCAGGATTGAATTTCAAATTTCATAATCAGTGAACCAAAGTAAGTGATTGAATTGGCTTTATGGTCACCTATGTCCGAGTATTGGATGGGAAAGGAGCTATTGCTTGGTTCTTTGGGGGTGAATATATATATACAGAAAGCAAGTAGATGCTTATATTAAAACCAGAGGCCTGGTGCACAAAATTCTTGCAGGGATTGGGGAGGTGAGGTCCCTCAGCCCAGCCTGTGGACTCCCACAGTCTGGGAGCCCTCAGAGGATGTCCAGCTGATGACTTAGACCCCGGCCCCACCAAGCTGGCAGTCAGATATCCTTTGAGGCAAGAGGCGGGTCTCCCCCCCACTGGGGCACAGCCATGAGCCAGGCTTCTGCCTGAGCCGTCCCTCCCCCTGTGGGACGGTACTGACCACCAGGGGGCAGCTCCTGCATTAAGCATCTGTCCCCCTGGTGGTCAGTGCACATCATAGCGAATGGTCCTACCATTAGGTAGATTTATATACTTGGCCTTTTATTATATAGGATTAAATTGATTTTGTACAAAGTTTTTTAATCTTTATTAAGTGATTTTATCTAGTCTGAGGGTTTATCCTTTTCATTTTCTGTGCTTATTTTTGTCATCTTTATTCTGTTCATCTCTTATCCTCATGGACCTATTTTGTTTGTCATTTAGGATTAGTGTCTAATAAGCTTACGTTTGCACCCAATTTTTCTTCATTCGTCCCACTACCATGCTTACCTTCCTTTTACTGCACAGAAGCAGAAAATTATATGATTGGGTGCAGTGCCCAAGTAATTAATGTGTGTGTGTGCCTCTAAATAACTACATAGCTTAAATGTTCTTTTGCAATCTCTGGTATTCTGTTGTCTTTTTCTGCTCTTTTATTTTTTTAATATATATTTATTTCCAAGAGGAAGAAAGTAGGGGGGAGAGAAAGAAACATCAGTGATAGAGACCTAGAAACATCGGCTGCCTCCTGCATGCCCTGCATGAGGAAATCGAGTCCAAAACCTGGGCATGTGCCCTGACGGGGAATGGAACTGTGACCTCCCTAGTTCATAGGTCACCCTCAACCACTGAGCCACAACGGCCGGGCTAGTTATGTGGGGTTTTAAAGTTTACTCATTTTCAGTCTTCTCATAACAAATCTGTTTGAATTATTAGGAAAAGGTGATTTGGGCTTGGTTTCCTGCTTCTCTTAAATAGTGTTAATCTTTGAAAAAAGAAAACTAAGCTAAAAGTGAATTTTGTTGGCTACTAATTTAGACCTTTTTTTTCCCCTTTAATCCCACAGGGATATGTTTTTATTGGTTTTAAAGAGAAACATTGATTGGTTGCCTCCTTTTCTTGCCCCGGCCCCTATTGAACCTGAAACCTTCTGGTGTATGGTGCAACACACCGACCAACTGGGCCACCTGGCCATGGCCCAATTTAGACTTGAGTAACCAAGAAGGATTTTTTTTTTTATAAGTAAACTGATCCAGCGGTTTGACATCTTGAAATGACAGCATTTATAGTTTTGTTTCAGTTGTTCAGTAACATATATTATCAATAGAGATTATGGAAAAATAATCTTGTTCTTTTTAATCTAGTCATGGTCTCCTTAGTTGATCCTGTGACTGATACTAGGATTTTGAACCACGTTATCATTCTTGCAGTTAACCTTTTTTCTATATTGCTGAGCCTTTTAACATTGGTGTTTGAATTGGCAAAGGGGGTCTTAGCGAGTGGGGGCTATGATTTCACTGGCCTGCGTTTCACTTAACTAAGATCTGTCACTGCTTCTTCCCTCACCTCTGTCTAATCTCCTAATACCATCTAGCTGTGGCTGGGTTGTTAAACTGAGTGAAAACTAGTAAACACATTTCTTGTAGATGACACAGAAATAGACCAGGAAAAGATAAGTCTTTTCCACACAGTGGGTGTTTTGTTTTTAATATATTTTATTGATTTTTTACAGAGAAGAAGGGAGAGGGATAGAGAGTTAGAAACATCGATCACCCCCTACCTCCTGCACACCCCCTACTGGGGATGTGCCCTTGACTGGAATCGAACCTGGGACCCCCTCAGTCCGCAGGCTGACACTATCCACTGAGCCAAATGTTCTACATAGCTTAAATGTTCTTTTGCAATCTCTGTGTGGTTTCAGCCGCACAGTGTTTGGTTTTTTTGTGGTTTTTTGTTTTTGTTTTTTTAAGCAAGTATACCCCCCCCCCTTTTTTTTTTAAATATATTTTATTGCTTTTTTACAGAGAGGAAGGGAGAGGAATAGAGAGGTAGAAACATTGATCAGCTGCCTCCTGCACACCCTCTATTGGGGATGTGCCCACAACCAAGGTACATGCCCTTGACCAGAATCGAACCTGGGACCTTTCGGTCCACAGGCCGAAGCTCTATGGGCCAAACCGGTTTCGGCAACCACACAGTGTTTTTTAGTGTATTGTTTAATTGAAAGGTGGTGAGTAATAGGTTTAAGCTAAATCAACTTAATTACATATTTCTTTATTGTTAGTATCTGTTGGCTCTCCCCCCCCCCCCCCCCCCCCCAGAAGTGTCTATCTTAGGATATAGAAGTAAAAATTTAGGTGTCAAATTCAACAATAATATAAGCAATAAATTTAGCCTTTAAAATGTACCCCCCAAAAAACAAGATATTTTTATAATTCTTTTTTTGTTTATTTGTTTTTGTTTTAGCAAAAAATGGGAAAGAAACAGAATGGAAAGAGTAAAAAAGTTGAAGAGGCAGAGCCTGAAGAATTTGTAGTGGAAAAAGTATTGGACCGACGTGTAGTGAATGGGAAGGTGGAGTATTTCCTGAAGTGGAAAGGATTCACAGAGTGAGTGAATCCCTTCTGTGTTTAAGGGCACTTAAGCGGCATTTAAAACTTGTTTTCAACCTGAGGTTTTTTATTAGTTTTTCCATGGGTTTCTTTTTCAAAGTTTTATATAGTATATATTTTGTTGATTTTGTACAGAGAGGAAGGGAGAGAGATAGAGAGTTAGAAACATCGATGAGAGAGAGTCATCGATCAGCTGCCTCTTGCACACCCCCTACTGGGGATATGCCCTCAACCAAGGTACATGCCCTTAACCAGAATCGAACCCGGGACCTTTCAGTCCCCAAGCCGATGCTCTATCCACTGGGCCAAACCGGTTTCGGCCAGGGGTTTCTTTAAGTTTATAGAATTCATTTAATTCAGGGTATCTTGTTCGAGTTCTGTTTAAAAGGAACCAAGTTCTTAGCCTACATGTTAGCCAAGCAAATTTGATACTAGTTGCTTACCTTGGAGCGTCAAATTTATAGAATTATTGAAGTGCTGTATTTTTTAAGTTGATTTCTGAGAGGAAAGGAGAGGGAGTGCACTATCAGAGCAGGCCCTTGATCAGCTGCCTCCGGCACGCCCCCTCTGCTTTCCGGCAACCTTCCAGTGCATGGAACGATGCCCAACCATTGGGCCACCTGGGCCAGGGCCCTGGGACGCATTTCAGTGTAGCTATTGTACTAATTAACTAGAATACCTAATCTACCTCACTTCCTTACACGAGGAGGGCACTAACATGGAGGTTCTATAGTGTAGACCAGTGGGTATTGAACAGAAGTGCTTGTTATGATCCAGTTCTTACTGTATCCTAGATCTCTGTGAGAAGTAGAGTCTGGGCCTTTTTTTTTAGCTTCCTGGTTCCTCATGATCCTTGTTACTAGTGGCTCTCGTAACTGCTTGTATTAGCTGTCTTGTGGATAACTTGCATGCAGAAATTACATTCTTAATGTTTATCATGTACAAATATGCTTAGATTCTCTTCTGTCTCAACCACAAAAACAGTGAGGCTCTATGGGCAACAATTATTAATAATGGATAGGTAGAAACCTACAAAGAGTTTTCTGAGCGTGATGGAGATGAGTATGATAGTCAGATCATTAGGCTTCAGCTACCTGGAATCCACCTCCACCATTCTCATTTTAAAGCAATCTCCTTAGCCGTTTGGGAAGAGTGAATTGAATGGAAGGTTCCGGTTTTCCTGTTAGCTTCTCAGTACCCTTAGTTGAGTTCAGGTATTTATCATAAGTTCATAATGTACCTCTAAAAAATTTTCCTAGCTGAACCAAGCAAATAAGCCTGAATTATTTTTGAATGAGATTTAACCAGTTTGATTTAACCAAAATTGATAACCTTCATATGGTAGAGAGTTGGTTTTTGTTGGTTTGTTTTTTAACCTTCTGGCATATTAAAAACTCTATGTCCTACCCATGAAATGTTAGGAAACTGACTCTTCCCTTTCTCCCCAAACTGAAGGCTACTCGTGCGATTGAGAGCCTACTATGTGTTAGGTGATATAGGAGGCTGTAATGAAAGTAACTACAGAACGGAGGCTCCACTTCAGCTCTCGTCCTCCTTCACCCTCTAATTTAGGTTTGCCAGTTTTGAAGTCTGAATCAACAAACCACGTTGAAACCAGAGGTTAATAGCACCTTTCCCTGCATCTCTAAAATGATTAGTTTCATTCTATTTGTGTAAAGGCTTTTTTGGATCAGAGCACACAAAGTTTGCAAGCCTATCACTGTTGAAGGATGATCATACTTTCACATTTGGCAATTGATACTTGTTTTCTTTCCAGCCCTTGTTTATGGGCCCTGAAATTCGAATTTTATAATTTTCATTTTGAAATATTTTTCCAACCAATTAAGAATGTAAAAAACAGAAGGCTGGATTTAACTTTCTTTCTGTTGCTAATTCCCCCTTTATATAATTTCCCAATTTGAGCACTCAGCAGAAATTGGAAGTACTACCGTGTTTCCCCGAAAATTAGACATCCTCCGAAAATAAGACCTAGCGCATGGAAAGATAAGACATCCCCTGAAAATAAGACCTAGCGCAACTTTGGGAGAAAAATTAATATAAGACACTGTCTTATTTTCGGGGAAACAGGGTATCTCATGTTTGAGAATACCTCAATTATTTTAAACCACAGTATTGGAGGCCCTAACTCTATGTATCTTCTGATTAATCTATTAAAATAATTTACAGTGGGAATTAGGAATTCACATTTTTAAATGGGTTGTTCCATAATTTGGAAAAATATTAGCTTGTTAATATGGTGGAATCAGGTTTTGTTAACCTGGAGGTAATATAGCAGATTGATCCCTTGGATAGGAATTGTGAAAGAAGACATAAGGGAAATATGATCATGTGTTAAAAGAATGTGAGGCATAGGGAACAAGTGGTTAGCGCAGAGGACTTTTCACATATATATTAAGTGAATCTGAATGACGGTAATAAACCATGTTTAATCGAATGAACTTTTTTTTAACTGAATGCAGTGCTGACAATACTTGGGAGCCTGAAGAAAATTTAGATTGTCCAGAGTTAATTGAAGCATTTCTTAATTCTCAAAAAGCTGGTAAAGAAAAAGATGGTACAAAAAGAAAGTCTTTATCTGACAGTGAATCTGATGATAGCAAATCAAAGAAGAAAAGAGATGCTGTAAGTATAAAATATTGCCCACCAAACTAGCTTTTTGTAAAAGATTGATGGCTTGATGTTTAAAATACTTTTAAGACTTTAATGCTTTTAAAATATCATTTAAACACCTTTTAAAAAGGCTTGCTTTAAATTGTGCTAGTGTTATTTTGGGTAGATTCGTGGATATGGTTCCTATGATCCAAGACTAGCAATCCTTGAAAACAATCCACATAGCTCATCCTGACTGTTGACCATTTAACAGCTTTGACCACAAGAAAGTACTTTGGTATGTGATATTTCCATTATCAAAGTAATGCCAATGATACTTTGATTTTGACATAATCTTTGATAACATTTTTTGTTTTATTGGCGTGAATTGAGGCAGTTGGTTTAGTACTCACTACATGTTCAAATCTTTGCCTACTGGTGTCTGTGGCTTGAGGCAAACCACAACTCTGCTTGCTTTCAGCTTCAAAAAACAAATTATATTTGCCCTTTGTTCTGGGAATGGTAATTTGGGAAAGGGTCTTCTTAATTGGCATTTAGGCTTGGGGACTAAACATACACTACAGATTTCTTGATAAGATCTTTATATTTTAAATTTGATCATTTGAACTAGATGCCATATACTTTACAGATAATCCATTAAATGTTCATGACATCTCTATTAAGATTATAGGTATTATCTCCATTTTACAGAGGAGAAACAGAGGTTGGCTATAGATTTGGTTTGGATACTTTAACAGTCAAAACAAAAAAATAACAATGTTAAGAATCAGTATATTTTAGTCCCCTTATATCTAAGGTTTCAGTTACCTATGGTCAACTGATTCCAAAAATACTAAATTTCCCCAACCAACATTTTCTGCTCCTGACATCCAACCATCAACATCGTCATGGCTCAATGATCCAGGATCACCTGGAGCCAGATGATCCTCCTTCTGACATAACATCAGAAGGTCATTCATTTACTAACTTAATGCTACATCACAATGCCTACGTCATTCATCTCATCGCGTAGGCATTTTACCATCTCACATCATCACTAGAAGGGTGAGTACAGTACAATAAGACATTTTGAGAGACTACATTTATATATAACTTTTACAATATTTTAATTGTTTTATTTTATTACTAGTTTATCTCTTACTGTGCCTAATTTATAAATAAAACTAGATAAGTATGTGTAGGGGAAAACGTGTGTAGGATTTAGTACTATCCACTGGGTCTTGAACATATTTTTGAGTGAATAAATGGGGACTACTGTATGTAATTCAAAAGTCAACCACGTGCTCTACAGAAGCACTGTTTAATTACAATAGTTAATTTTCATGCATTTAGCCCTTACATTGTGCCAAACAATCTTCTAGATTACTTAATTTGCATGTCATATACATGAAAAGTCTGTGAGATAGCTGATAATATTCTTCCTATTTTGGGGGGTAGTCTAAACCACAAAGAGGTTAACTTGCCCAGAGCTACGCAGCTAGTAGAGGTTAGAACCATTATTCTAAGTAACCTAGGCATCTGACTTCAGAGTCTGGGATACTGATGTGAAAGTCTGGGTACAATGAAAGGATTTATTGATCTAAATAGCTCTTAAACTTTGGTCTCCAAAAAATTACCGAGGATCCCAAAGAACTTTTGTATATATGGGTTATACCTATAAGTGACTATAGCAAGAATTAAAATAGAAATTTTCAAAAGTATTTATATATTTATTTAAGAATGACAAAATCTATTGCATGTTCATAACTATTCATGAAAAGCAACTTTAAATGTGAAGCATGTCATTTTTTACATTTTTGCAAATTGTTTTAATGTGTGGCTTAAGAGTAGATAGTTCTGTATTTGATTTGCTGTGTTATGATTGGAGGAGGCATGTGAAGACTATGAAGTTACATGAAAAGAGGGGACCTTGTGGATAAATGCACACCCCAAAGGTCTCAGGGATTCCCAAGAACCCTCAGAGGACACTTTGAGAATCACTAGCTTATAGGACGTATTTTAGAAGATTTCTTACTATTCAGATTGATTACAATACTGATTAATCTTGTTTTAAGGATTTTACAGAATTGATTCTATTTTTGTATGTGCTTTATAAGTATAGGTAATTTAGGCAATTTCCTGGGAGTGATTTGAAATACTATCTTTAAGGATTTATAATTATTAAATTATTAAAGTTATCAGAAATAAAGGTATTAGTTTGTCTGTTTTAATTTATGGTTCAGAATACTTTTAGATATCCAGGTTTTTTTCTGTTTGTAAAGAGTTATATGTCACAAAAACAAATTGGAAGTTAACATTATTAATTTGCTGTGTGGAAACATATATGCAAATAATCATTTAACTTCTTAAACAGGCTGATAAACCAAGAGGCTTTGCCAGAGGTCTTGATCCTGAACGAATAATTGGTGCCACAGACAGCAGTGGGGAGTTAATGTTCCTCATGAAGTGGTAAGTGTGTGGGTGATTACTGGTATATTCTAAGTACAAGTAGATGGACTTTATTTTTTTATTTTATTTATTTATTTATTTATTTTTGACATAATGAGGAGTGGTGGGAGAGATGGGCATTGATTTGTTGTTCCACTTATTTATACATTTATTGGTTGATTCTTAATTGGTGCCCTGACAGGGGGATCGGACCTGCAACCTTAACAAATTGGAACCATGCTCTACCAGTGTTTCCCAACCTTCTCTCATGATGAGAATCACCTGGTGGAGTTGTTAAAACACAGATTCCTGAATCCCAACTAAGAAGTGCTAAACTAGAATTTTTGAGAACATATAGGTAAAATTGTATACTTAACTTAGCGCTCTGTATATAACATCTGTGTTAGAGCACTAGTTAAGTATACAATTTTACCTATATGTTCTCAAAAATTCTAGTTTAGCACTTCTTAGTTGGGATTCAGGAATCTGTTTTAACAACTCCACCAGGTGATTCTCATCATGAGAGAAGGTTGGGAAACACTGCAAGTCTAACCAAATGAGCTACCCAGCCCGAGCAATGGGCTTTCCCCCCCCCTTCTGTGAGGCTTTATGTAGAAAGGGTTTTATAGTTTCCATCATTAGATAATAATTATCTGCTGAAGGGATGATTCTACTTTTACTAATGATATTTCAAAGCAAATATTAGCAAACAGGCCTGTTTTATAAAATGAAATTTTATTGGAACCCTACCACAAGTACCTCATAATCCTCTTGAATTGTTAAATAATCTGATTAAGTTATAATGTGTTGAGCCATTCTCCTTTGACAAAAAAGGTATAGATTTTTAACTGAATTTTTTTTTCCCCTCGCCCCACAACAGGAAAGATTCCGACGAGGCAGATTTGGTGCTGGCAAAAGAGGCAAATATGAAGTGTCCTCAAATTGTAATTGCTTTCTATGAAGAAAGACTAACTTGGCATTCTTGTCCAGAAGATGAAGCCCAATAATTGTTTGCATTGTTTTTTATATATATTTATACATATATATAAAATCTGGGTCTTGGTTCTTTTGATTTATTAGTGTGAAGAAAGAACTACATTATAATGAAAATCAAGTTTGATATGTTTGTTTTGAAGTAGTGCTGGGGAGTTGTTTGGGGGGTTGCATCTGTAGCACTGGTTACTTTGAACAAAAGCTTTCTGTAGTTGCTTCCTTTGTCAGAAAAGAACGTTTGATATCATGTTGTTGTATTTTTTCCTCTGCGTTAGAGAAGTCTCTCTAAATGTTGGGGGAAATCTGCATAGTCATTACTCAGTCAGAATTTGTATGTGCCTAAGGATCATTGTGGGGTTTTTGTTTATTGGAGGGAGAGGGAGGGAAGGTGTGTATACATATGTAAATGGTTTTCTTTATTCTTTTTGTTTTGTTTTTTTACCAAAACACCATTTCACAACCATAGATAAGTTCATGTTTCTGAGCTGCCATCATTTTCAGCAACCTAAGAAAAAAATTATTTGAAGTTAAATTAAAATTTTTCCTGAAGCTTTTAACCTTTGAAATTAGATAATTTGTGATTAATTGGGAGTTATATATATAAGGTAAGCAGTTTAAATTGGACAATTTAAAGTAGACATATCAGAATCCATATATACAATCAAATACAAGTTTATTTGCAAAACCCCTAAGAGGAAAATTTTATCACTGCCAATAACCTCACCCAAATGAGAAAACTAGGCAAACCCTGATGTGTTCTAATTAAGTAAGCAACACTTATTTAAAGGTTTTACCTCGTAAAATATTCCTTTACAAGAAGTTGAAATCCCTGTGCTAGATTGCTAAAAGTTAAGGTCATGGAAAGTGTAAGACTATTCATGGATACCTAATCAGACTGTTAGAGACCTTGGCAGTTTAGGGCCTGCTGGAATAAATGGGTGAACAAACTTTTTGTAATCTAAACTATTGGTCTGCATGTTTTCTCTTTACTCCAACTCAGTCTTTACATGTAGGCTTGGTCTCAGTATTGGGGGTACTGGTTCAACAAAAACCAGGAAAAACAATAGCTTTGTAGTAAACAGAATGTTACCAACCAACTGTATATTGTTTACTTTATTGTAAATACTGGTAAACAGTGGTTAATAAATAGTTTTATATTCCTTTGTGATTAGACTTTTTCTTAATCTGATGGCCTTTATCCTGAAGGTAGAAACACCCACAGACATGTGGTTCCACAAAATGTGTGTTTTTTGTGTGGGAGGATGAAAATTAGTTTCGTGTGAAATTTTAATACTTAGGATATAGTTTGTTAAAATTACATCTGAAAAACAAGTTTTCCAATAGGAGTGAGCTGGTTATGTTAGATCTATGTTTACTCATGTCCAAATCCACAGAGAGAATGAAGTCATTTTGCAACACATACACAAACATTGGACTACGATGTTGTATAGCTGAAACAATATCAATTACACATCAATTTTTTATAAGAACATTTATAAAATCACAGAGGTAGGAGAATCAGTTTGTTAAAGAGATGGGCTTAGGAACAAGTTAAAGAGTTTGGGAGAAGAAGGAATGGTAACTCACCAGAGGGAAGGAAGGCGAGGGTGTGCTCTGGGGAGGGAGGGCACCTATACAGGCAGTCCACAGGTTACGTCGGACGACGCATATACATGAGTGCTTTAAATTCTTATTACTGTTGTGTACGTGCTTCAGTGAGTGACGTAGGTGCTTATACTTAGGACGAAAATGGCAGTATGTTGCACCGTATATTTACTTGTTTTTGTTTCTAGAGGCCGTCTATATTCATTGGTTTCTGGCCCTTTCCATCTTCAAAAGCAGCAGTGTAGCACAGTCTCTTCACCTCTCTATGCCTCGTTCTTCATCTATAAGTTGTGGGTTTTTATAAAAATGAAATGTGTACATGTGAGGCACTTAGAACAGTGTAATATTTAGCAATCAAAAGGTTTTGTTTTTTACAAGCAAATGTTTATTTAGGAAGTTACAGAGGTAGAAGTGAGCCAACTGGCCTGCCTGGGCTCAGGAAACAAGTTACAAAGGCTGAAAAGAGCTGTCAGAACTTAGGAAAAGGGGGGGACAGGTGTGCACGGGGCAGCTGGGTGCTATTTAAATAGATAGCCAAAATAGATAGCCAAACCGGTCAGGGCTATCACAACCTTTTTTAAAAAATAATTTCAGCCGAAACCGGTTTGGCTCAGTGGTAGAGCGTGGGTCTGCAGACTGAAAGGTCCCAGGTTCAATTCCGATCAAGGACATGTACCTTGGTTTCAGGCACATACCCAGTGGGGAGTGTTCAGGAGGCAGCTGATCAATGTTTCTCTCATTGATATTTCTAGCGCTCTATCCTCCTTTCCTCTCTATAAAAAAAATAAAATATATTTTAAAAATAATTTCAGGATCTACTGCAAGGATCAAACTTAGTGGTATCCATCAACTTTTACCTATTTCCCTGGTGCATTTATTGGATATTGATGACACCCTAATTTAATATTCTGAATTGGTCATTCTGGAACAGTAAACTATTATTTTTATTATTTTGTTAATTGTAGTTTTTATTGTGGTAAAAAGAAAAGACATAGCACAAGATGTCATTCTTAACAAAGTTCCAAGTGTAAGCACGGTACTGTTGAACTATTACGCTAATATTTTCAGAGCTCCAAAGCCACTTTGCTGAGCAGTAGGAGAGAGTCAAGGGAGAAGAGAAATGGGCAGATCTCCAGGGGAAAAGCCTAGATGAGAATGTGCATTGGAGAAGGTAGATCTTCCATTCAGGAGCCACGCCACTGCTTCCCAAGGCCTTTTGGGTACTCCAGTAACCGAATGCCTCTCACCAGATCCCAAGGTGGACTGGCTTTAAAGTGAATTCCTCTTTCTAGCAAACAGTGTCACAGTGAGCTTCCTGTTGTGCCCTCTCATGCCTCCAGCCTCTTTGTGTAGCTTTCGTGGACACCTGATTCCTCTGCGCCAGGAGAACTCTGAGCAATGGAAACCTACCTGTGATGCGCTGAAGAAGATAGCAGTCCGGGCGCTGGGCAGAGGGGATGCTGTCGCTTTTCTTGCCGTTTGTTACCCAGCTCACGGGAAGCCGAGCTCAGCACCTTCCAGCAGCAAAGCATTACGTCTCTTAGGGCCGACTCTTAAATCGCACCTCTCTCTTGTACTATCATAAATAAATAGCAGACTGATCTCTAGACATGGTTATGCGAATGAGGGCAGAGAGGACCCAAGCTTTCTCTTCTATATAGAATGTAAGCGCAGGGGAGCCAGTTTCTGACTTCTTCACTGCTGTATCCTTCACTCAGAGAAGAGAACCTGGTGTAAATGTGAGGAAGGGAGGGCCCTGGGCTTAAATTGGGGCTTAAAACAGATAGCATTCCTACCATCCAAAAACTCAAAAAGGATCTGCCAGAGGAAGAGTCAGGAAGAATCAACCCCTAAAGTAAAGGAAGCTCAATATATAGATCACATAAAGGTTGGAAATTTCAAGAGGGGCAATTTGGCTGAGCCAAGTGCCTGAATTAATAAAATAAACCTGGGAATATACACACACTTTCCCCCCCCCCCCAAAAAAAAAAAAATATCCTGAAATCTACTTTAAATTTAGCCCACACAGTGCTCGCTTCGGCAGCACATTCACTAAAATTGGAACGATGCAAAGGTTAGCACGGCACCTGCACAGGAATGACACACAAATTCATAAAGCGTTCCGTATTAAAATGATGATGATAATTTAGCACACAACCTGCAATAGTCTCCCTTGTGCTTATCATTGTTGTCTGAACTGTTGATAATTCCTCCTGTTACTCCTCACTTGTCTAAAAAGGTAAGTATTTGTGGTAGCACATATGCATTCCCCATTTAGTGTATATATTCCAAGAAAAGTGGTCTGGATTGGTCCTATTTTGCCCTTTTTTAAAATTGATTTTTAGAGAGAAAGGGAGAGGGAGAGAGAGAAACAATGATGTGAGAGCGAAATATCGACTAGCTGCCTCCTGTATACCCCCGACCTGGGATCAAGCCAGCAACCTAGTCATGAGCCCTGCCCAGGAACTAAGCCAGCAGCCGCCTGTGCCACACGGCCAGAATGGAAGAGCCGTGAAAAGACAGAAATTATGAGGACATGTTCATTTTCAGGGAGGAATTAAATCCATGGTGGAATTGCTATCATTCCTTCCAACAAACAGGTTCAAATTAAAAAATGGTACAATCGCCAAAACCGGTGTGCTCAGTGGATAGAGCATCGGCCTGCAGACTGAAAGGTCCCAGATTCGATTCTGGTCAAGGGTATGTACTTTGGTTGTGGGCACATCCCCAGTAGGGTGTGTGCAAGAGGCAGCTGATCAATGATTTTCTCTCATTGATGTTTCTAACTCTCTACCCCTCTCCCTTCCTCTCTGTAAAAATCAATTATATATATATATATATATATATATATATATATATATATATATAGTACAATTATTATGAAAGAAGTACTGCCCATTTGCTGTTCCTGCTTGGTACTGTCCTAGGTGTTGGACCCAGGTCTATTTCAGACAGACATATTTTTCTTCCTGGGTTCCCCCCCCCACCCCCAACCATTTGAAAATGTAAAAACCATTCTTTGCTTTTGGGACCCAGAAAGACAGGCAGATCCGGCCAGAAAGGCTGTAATTTGCAATCCCTGGCCTACGGGGGTAAGTGGTACAGATAAGCCTTCTCTAAATAAGTGGCTAAGAGCCTTTACCTTAGACTCACACACAAAACCTCACTGTCCAGCCTCAGGCGTGCCCTGCCATCCTGCAATCTCTCCCTTCACTCACTGACCTGCTCCCCTTCTTACTGTCAGCGCAAGGAATATCCAAACCTGCTGATACTTTCTATAAGAGTTTTTTTGAGCCCAAATTGACCACATCTGACAGGGAACAAGATCTCAAATGCTCCCGACAGGAACCATTTTGCATTTGAAACTAAGGAGCAAAGGAGTACAGGGAGGTGGGAGAGAGCAAGGCAGGGATTAGATTGCAGGAGAGTTAACGAGAGTACGTGCTCACTGGAGAGTGGTTTGGGTTTATTTAAAAGTCTTGCTAATCTAGAAGGACAGAATGTGCTTCAGGCAAAGATAAACCTTTCATTACAAAGTTAGATGCCTGGGGAGTGACCTGCCCAGTCAGGAATTTATGGTCAGGTCACTTTGTGAGATGACTTTCCATAGAAACCCACATTTCCTCCACATTACCTACTCCTGCCTCCAGTGACCCGCTACCTACTGATCTACATTTCCTCCAAAGAATGAATGTATGAGTTAGGCTCCCTGCCATGGACCTCCTGACTCTACCCCAGTACACCTCCCCTCACAGTGTCCTAACAGCGACTTCACCTGCCCATCTTCCTCCGACAAGCTCCTAGGGAACAGGGTCTGTGTCTTTTTAAAAATATATATATTTCTTTATTGATTTCAGAGAGGAAGGGAGAAGGAGAGGGAGATAGAAACATCAATGATGAAAGAGAATCATTGATTGGATGCCTCCTGCACACCAACCCACTTGGGATCAAACCCAAAACCCAGGCTTATGCCCCTGGCCGAAATCGAACCGGGGACCCTTCAGTCCGCAGGCTGACACTCTATCCACTGAGCCAAGCCGGCTATGGCAGGGTCTATGTCTTGTTCACTTTTTGACCTTGAACGGATGCCTGAACAGGCAACTGGCTGAGATTTTATTCCTATCTCTGTGCACAGGAATGGCAAACTGCTTGAATCTACATCCACGTGCTTGCAAAGCTTAAGACTATTTTCACCTAAACTTATAGGTTCCTTCTTTCCAATGTCCTTTCCGGCCACTGACCAAAACTCACTTCACAAAGCAGGCATTTCTAGCCCTAGACAGATGTGGTTCATGTATGTACATTATTCCAAATAAAACCTCTAGTGTACCAGTACATCTGGATCACATAGTGTTACTGTTCCTGGAAAGGGGGTCTGGCCCCGAGCAGGTGTGGGTTCTTGGTGTAGGAGAAAGTTCACAACACGAGTCCAGGTGAATTGTAGGAGATGTTTATTAGAGCTGGGGACAGTGAGACAAGGAAGGGCCTAGGATAACGGGAGAGGGACGAGGTGGGGAAAGGAGCCTACGCCAGGCTGCTTTGGCTCACTAAGAAGTCAGAGAGAAGGGGGCCGTGGGGACAGGTTCAGGGGTTAGCCCTGTGTGACCTATTGGGTTAGGGGCTGGGACCTTGGTTCTTCTCATCCATGCAGAAAAGATTTTAAGGCCAACAAAAATGAAATGAAAGTTAAGTGGGACTTATTGAAGATCCACTCCAAGGAAGGAGCAGGCCAGTCCAGAGAGACAACGGCCCTTAACTCCTGGGTTAGAGCGTTTAAATGAGGGGTTGTCTGCGCGAAAACTTGCATTAGCATTCAGGGATGATTGACAGAAAACGGTTATATAACTGTATTTCTTCTACATATACCCTTACCCATAATGCGTACAGAAAAACCCATTGGTGTGTGTGTGTGTGTGTGTGTGTGTGTGTGTGTGTAAAAACCGCAATGCAAATTTTATTATAATTAGTCCAGGGCCCTAATAAGGTTACACTGAGGTTTTCCTCTGAGCCTGCCTGCTGGCAGTCTGCTGGCTTCAGACCGTAAAGAGGTGGTCTGAAGGCAATGTTGGTCAAACCCTGTTCATGACCCCACCCCAGCTGCTCCTGTCTAACTTCCTACCTGACACCAGGAGGAGCTGCCGCTGCCCATTGCTGCCTGGATGAAAGCCTTATGGGGTCCCTTTTTGTTTATTATTAAATACAATATATTATATTGATTTTTTTACAGAGAGGAAGGGAGAGGGATAGAGAGCGAGAAACATCGATGAGGGAGAATCATCTCTCAGCTGCCTCCTGCACACCCCCTACTGGGAATGTGGCCGCAACCAAGGTACATGCCCTTGACCGGAATCGAACCTGGGACCCTTCAGTCTGCAGGCTGACGCTCTATCCATTGAGCCAAACCGTTTTTGCCTGGGGCCTTCCTTTTGAGGGGCTTTAAAGGGAGGGGGTGAGGGGGAGGTCTTGGTGGAGGATCTCAATCAAGTAAGCATCAGTTTTACGTTGATGTGCCAAAATGAGATTTATTTCCTTAACTTAATCTGTCCGTGGGTGAGGTTGGCCGCTGGAGCTAATTGGGTTTCTGCTGCCTCCCTGAGGAGGGTGATTTAAGCTATTTGCCCAATGGTTGGGCAGGAGAAGTGTAAGCCATTTACTCTTGTTTTGTTATTTGTTTTTAATCTTTATTGTTGACAGTATTCCATGTGGCCCGTTTTCCCCCCATTGACCTCTCCCACCCCGGTGTAAGTCATTTAGGTGTCCTTGCTTTAGAGAAGATAGGATCTTCATCTAGATGCTGCAAAGGGCTTGGCGTTGAGATTCACTAGATGGCTGCATACGGCTGGTTAAGTGATCTCAGTTTCCCTATTCCGCTCCTCCTGGCTTACTAGCCTGTCTCATTACTGTATCATAGCAACAAAGAAAACTCTAGTGTGATTACTTCTTGACTCCATATCAATAATTCATAGCCCATTTGTTCCTACATACAGAGCACCATTGTCCAGGAAGACTCATCATCTGTAAGTGTGGGGTGGACGCCCAACAAGATATAAAGAAATCCACTCTTCACAAACAACACATTGGGAGGAAGAATGACAAATTGCTTTAATTTGCTGTTTTAAAATTGTAGGTTCACTAAGAGAAGCTTTTATGTAGGCATCGGCAAATTTAAGAGCACGTTGTATAGCCACATTCTTATATGCATTCAAATGCCCACGATGGTATGTATGTTTCTTCTCTAATACACTCTGGAGTGTGTACCCACAGTAACACAAAGACTCTAAGAACAGATGTCATAATTTTTAAAATAAAGTTGGAAACCTTCAAGGGGGAAACATTTAATGTGAACACACGAACCAGTAATCTCATAAGTAGAGAATTGGTAGAATTTATATATGGTTAGTTACTTCAATGAGGAAATGGAGAGCTGTCATGAAGTAACTAATACCAACAGTGCCTGTATACAATGTCTAGATGACAGATAAGCACAATAGGACGTGTGGCAAAAGGCCAATTAAATACCACCAAGAGAACAAGAAAACTTACACACACACACACACCCTAGCCATATATGCCTCTACAAACCACAGAGGGCTTGGCGAACCATGGGTAAGTTTACAGTTCCCAGAGTGACCGAGGAGATAGTCATTGCTTACATATGGAATTGTGTCCCCCTGATCCCACTGATCTTCGGGAGGGAAGCTGGTTGTAGAGGCAGGAAGTGTTCAGATGCTGTGGCAGTCAACCAAGAGGGCCCCCACCCAAGGACTGCCTCCTGGTCTTCATGCCCTTAGGTGGTTCTCACCCAACTGCATGAGCCTTGGTCTGTGTGTCCAAAACCACACAGCAGAAAAGGTGGTAGGCCCCCTCCAAGACAGGTTAAAAAAGATTGCCACCAAAACCGGTGTGGCTCAGTGGATAGAGCGCCGGCCTGTGGACTGAAAGGTCCCAGGTTCGATTCAGGTCAGGGGCATGTACCTTGGTTGCGGGCACATCCCCAGTAGGGGGTGTGCAGGAGGCAGCTTATCGATGTTTCTCTCTCATTGATGTTTCTAACTCTCTATCCCTCTCCCTTCCTCTCTGTAAAAAAATAAAAAGAGAGAGAGAGAAAAAAAAAAAAAAGATTGCCGTCTGCCTAGGTGTTCTACATCCCCAACCCCGACCGCAGGTCGCTCGCTCTGGGATTAGCAATGTGCCATGCGGCGAGCAGTCCCATGGAGAGGCCTGCCTGGTGAGGAACTGAAGTCTCCAGCCAACAGCCACAGAGGAACCGAGAGGGCTGCCGGCAGCCGCACGGGGTAGATCCTCTGGCCTCAGTGGAGCCTGGAGATGATTGCAGCTCCAGCCAACAGCTTTACGGCAATGTCGTGAGAGACTCTAGGAACCAATGGTGAGCCACTCCCGGATGCCTGACTCTCAGAAACTGAGAGATGATAAGTTCTTCTTGTTTTAAGCTGCTAGTTTTACAGTAATTGGTTATGTAGCAATAGATACCAATGCAGATGCCTTTCTTGTCTTGCACACAGAATGTTCTTAGAAAGCTGAGTGAAACTGCCCTGGCTAGTATGGCTCAGTCAGTCAGTTGGGCATGGTCCCAGGCACTGAGAGGTTGCCAGTTCGATTCCAGGTCAGGGATTGGTGCTTTGTTCTCACATCGAAGTTTCTCGCTCTTTCTCCCTCTCCCTTTTTCCTATCTAAAAGTCAGTTTTAAAAAAATTAAAAAATAAAACACTGGATGAAACTAACCTAAGTTTTGCTAACCTAAATCTAATTTTGCTCATATAAATAGTAGCCTTCTGTATTATCTTCTCTTTTGTGTGTGTGTGTGTGTGTGTGTGTGTGTTTTCATTGAGTATATCTTGAAGATCTTTCAACATTAATATACTTAGACTTCCTTCATTCTTTTTTTAAAAAATATATTTTATTGATATTTTACAAAGAGGAAGGGGGAGGGATAGAGAGCTAAAAACATCGATAAGAGAGAATGATTCATCAGCTGCCTCCTGCACACCCCCCACCGGGGATGTGCCCACAAATAAGGTACATGCCCTTGACTGAAATCAAACCTGGGACCATTCAGTCCACAGGCCAACGCTCTACCCACTGAGCCAAACCGGTTTCGGCTCATGTCTTTTTAATGACTTTTGAGTTAAAGGCAGGGGATAGAGGTAGCTTTCTTTAACATGTCTAAGAGCACTTAACTTGGAGACGGATGATTAGAAAAGAGGATCAAGGTATAAGTTATAATAACAAAGTTATAATCATAAAAGAAATCTGTCAGGCTCTTACTATGCACTCAGCACAGTGCCAAGCGCTTCACCTGAGTGATTTCACTTAATCCCCACAACAACCCTGTGCGGCTGGTGCTGTTACTATCGCCCTCCTTTTCTCAGGGAGGAAAATGAGGCCCAGGGAGTTTGTTATTTGCCCGGGATCATACAGCGTGAGAGGCGGTGAAGCTTGGGTTTGAACCCAGTACATGTAGAAGTCACACTGAGGCAGGATTTGGAAAGGTAAAATAATTCCTTGCCCAGCTGGCATGGCTCAGTGGTGGACCTATGAACCAGGAGGGCATGGCTGGATTCCCAGTCAGGACATATGCCTGGGTTTCAGGGTCAATCCCCAGTGCGGGGCATGCAGGAGGCATCTGATCAATGATTCTCTCTCATCATTGATGTCTCTCTCTCTCTCCCCCCTCCCTCCATCCTCTCTGAAATCAATAAAAATATATTTAAAAATAATTTCTTAAGGGCAATTTTATGGTGATTTCATTAACAAACTAGGATTTCTTTTTTTTAAAAAATATACCTATCAATAATCACTTCATTTTTTATTTTATTTTTAAATATATTTTATTGATTTTTTTACAGAGAGGAAGGGAGAGAGAGAGCTAGAAAAATTGATGAGAGAAACATCGATCAGCTGCCTCCTGCACACCTCCTACTTGTGATGTGCCCGCAATCAAGGTACATGCCCTTGACAGGAATCGAACCTGGGACCCTTCAGTCCACAGGCCGACGCTCTGAGCCAAACCGGTTTCAGCACAAACTAGTATTTCTTAAGTGTCAGACAGTCCCAGTTTACTTGCTTACTGATGGTGTAACAAAAAGTCTCAACCTAAAAAAGGTAGCAGTAGCCAGCTCAGGTGACTGGATTCAGGTTCAATTACAATTGTTAAGCCAGGAACACTACCCACCCAGCTGCTACACTAATGGGATGGGTTTAAACAATCCGTCATGGCTTCATTCTCTTTTGAATTCTCTTCATATTCTTCCTCTCCTTAGGGCCTTAATTCTGACATATTTAAACGACCTCTGATGGACTTGCCAAAGGTTTTTGCTACTCTGTCCACATTGTAGGGTAGTGTTCTTGACAAAATAAATTCAAAAAGATTTAAATTTTGCAAAATCTCTTCGGACCTTAGACACATGCTGCATTTTTGTTTTCCAGTCAAAATGCTTTTCTTTGTGGAGCACAGAACAGAGACTAGAATTTGAAAAACAGACTTTAATTTTATTTTCAAAGGGGAGTATGTTTACATTCACTTGTGTGTTATGACTTGGGTGCAATTTGAGGAAAATAAGTACCTGGTTCGTATTTCAGCGATGCAAGTTCAGGATCTGAGAGCCTAAGACATAATATTGCAGATTTTGGAGTTTTGTTATGCAAAATCCATTTCAGTGTGGAGGACAGCCAGGTACATTTTCAGTTGGGCCTGGGATGGCCCTGAATGATAATCGCCAGCCAGCTATATTTTAAGGAGAAAATTCGTGCTTGAACAATGAAACATTCGGCTATGTTTATTATTGTGCCACGTCGTCACCAACTAGCAATTTCAGTGATTACAGTCATCAGTTGCTTTGAAGCATAGTAACCTCCATCTTAGGTAAAAACTGCTGTTTAAAAATTTAACCCTGCTATTCTGGCTTCTGTAAACACTTGCTTAAATAATAGGGAAAAATAAGACTGCTCCCATTCCAGAGAGGCCATAAACTATGGCCCAGACAGAGTTGTCAGCACTGGCGCCAGGCCAGGCCTTGAGATACGGTCTCACGGCCTGTCCCAGCACCCAGGACGTTTTCTTAGAAGGTCCGAAAGTCTCATTCCAAATTTGGAAAACAAAGAGCTGAAAAACATATAAATAAGGGAGACTTCTACCTGTGGAGCCCCAGAATTTGAGAAGTAAGATTTTCCTCTGGGCCCACAACTGCTAGCAAACATAACTCCAAGTAAAATTTGGCTTATTGATTAAGGCGTCTTCTAATTTACAATATAAGAGCTTAACGATGAAAATGTATTCTGATAAACGTGTCATTATGTGATTTCATCCTTGTGCAAATGTCATCGTGTGCAAACCTAGATGATATAACCTACCACACATCTGGGCTGTATGATGTATCCTGTTGCTCCAAGGTTGCAAGCCTGTATTGCAGGTTACTGTACAAAACTACAGGAGATAAAATCAAACACAAGAGAAAATGATGCAATCAGATGTATGAGGCTGCTGCAGGCAACACAGCATAGTTTACAACAAAAATTTTAAAAAATATATTTTATTGATTTTTCACAGAGAGGAAGGGAGGGGAAAAGAGAGCTAGAGACATTGATGAGAGAGTCATCAATCAGCTGCCTCCTGCATACCCCCCACTGGGGATGCGCCCACAACCAAGGTACATGCCCCTAAACGGAATCGAACCCCGGACCCTTGAGTCCGCAGGCTGACGCTCTATCCACTGAGCCAAACTGGTCAGGGCTTTACAGCAAACTTTAAAAAAATAAATAAATAAAATTATATATATATATATATATATATATATATATATATATATATATACACACACACACACACACACACACACATGCACACACACACACACACATATATATTCATTGATTTCAGAGAGGAATGTAGTCGAAGAGAGATAGAAACAACAGTGATGAGAGAGAATCATTGATCGCTGTCTCCTGCACACTCCACACTGGGGACTACTAGCCAGTAACCCCCAGCATGTGCCCTGACCAGTTGAACCGGTGACCTCCTGATTCATGGTGAACACTCAACCACTGAGCCACTGAGCCACGCCAGCCCGGCAGCAAACTTTAAAAAAAAATATATTTCATTGATTTTTTACAGAGAGGAAGGGAGAGGGATAGAGAGTTAGAAACATCGATGAGAGAGAATAATGGATCAGCTGCCTCCTGCACCTCCCCCCCCCCCCCCCCTTACTGGGGATGTGCCCGCAACCAAGGTACATGCCCTTGACCGGAATCGAACTTGGGACCTTTTAGTCCGAAGGTCGACGCTCTATCCACTGAGCCAAACCGGTTTCGGCTTTTTTTTTTTTTTAATAAGTAGAAAGAGCACATTCTAAAACAACGATAAAGGGTATGTATAGTAAATACATAAACTAGTAACAGTTACTTATTTTCCATGCAAACAAGTGGTCAGATACAGCCCAAGGTACCGTTTGGGAAATGATTTACTGGTTCAGGCCCCTTGACAGATCTCCTTATTTCCCCCAAAAGGTTTATTATTAGAGATTTTAAACATACGGAAAAGTTGACAGACTATGGCACACATCCGTATGCCCTCCACCTGGATTCCAGGTTAGCGTTCTATGCTTTTTGTGTATCCATCACCTCCCATCCCTCTCCCCGTCCATCAGTCCTGCCCCCAAGGAAGGGCCGAGGCTAGCCAGCTGCGGCGATGCCTCCTGCACACGCTCATCCTGGCCCCTCGGCTGGTGAGCATTTCCTCCCCCCGCCACCCGGAGGCAGAACCGGCCCCGGCGCGCCGGCGCCCCCCCGCGGCCGCACCGCTCGCCGCACCCAGCGGCCCGGCCCGTCTCGGCGGCGGGCGGAGGCGGGGCGCAGCGCGGAGCGGAGCGGAGCCGCACCTGCCGGGCCTGGCGGCGGGGCCGGGCCGGGCCGGACAGCGGGGGCCGGGGCCGGGGCCGGGGCTGCGGCGGGCGCGGGGAGCGGGGAGCGGGGCGCGGGGAGCGGGGCCGGCGGCGGGGAGCGGGGAGCACGGGGAGCGGGGCCGCGCGGGGCGCTCCCGGGCATTGGCCACCGCCGCGCCTTGGAGTCAGCAAACCCCGCCGCCTCCCGCCACCGCCCGGAGCCGCCCGGTGAGTGACGGGGACCTGCGGTGTGTGTGTGGGGGGGTGGGGGTGGGGGTAGAGCACAGCCGGGACCTGCGTTGTGTGTATGTATGTGTGAGTGTGTGTGTGTGTGTGTGTGTGTCTGTGTGTCTGTCTGTGTGTCTGTGGGGGTAGAGCACAGCCGGGGGCCAGTGTCCTCCCGCCTGTCCAGAGGCTCACTGCGGGCCGGGAGGGCTGGGGTCTCCGGGTTTGGAGCCGGAGCAGCTGTGCGGGGGCAGGGGAGGAGGAGGGGAGGAGATGGGAGATGGGGGTGGTGGTGAGGGGGGAGTAACGGGGAGGAGATGGGGAGTGGAGGGGGAGGGGTGGGGGAGGAAGACCTGGTGGATCGCAGGGGCGGGCTCGGGAGGCAGGGGCGGGCTCGGGAGGCACTGATCCCGGGCTTCTCCGCTACCGGGGAGGGTGGGGCAGGGCTGCGAGCCTGGATGCCCGATGAAGTGCCTGGCACCTGGCACCAGGCCGGCAGGTGGGTGTTATTTTCATTCAGGAAGGGCAGCTTTGGGGTTGGACATTGGGAAGGGTAGCAGGTTTGGGGTTTGCCCCCCCCCCCCCCCCCATGGGGTATAGGATGGAGAGAAAGTCCACGTTGTTGACGGAGCACCAGGTTTGGTGCCTCCGCAAAGCAACAGCCTGGCTTTGGGGCTGAGGCCTCACCCTCAGGGGAGGAGGAGGTGCAGGGTCCGGAGGGGAGTGGGCACAGGGCTTAGAGCAGCTTGGGGCTGGAAGATCATTTAAAAAAAAAAAAAAAAAAAAACTCAGCTGGGTGCATTCACAGATGCTGACTTTACCCAGTGATTCGTGAGTCGGGCAGGTAGCAGCTGGCAGGGAGCTCCCGGAGCCTACAGGATGGAAGGCCTTCCCGGGCACGGGGGCCTGGAGTTAGGCCCGCAGGCCTCAGGTGGGCCGGGGAGGTCACCTCCTCCGGGGAGGCAGGGGTCTGTCCGGCAGTGACCTCCCAGGCACGGACCAGGGAGATCCAGATGGGCTGAGTTAAGATTCTACCCCTGGAAGAGGCGGGAACGGTAATTAAGTTAGGAATTGTCTTGGTTTGGTGATGCGGAGCTTAGCATAAGTGCCTCCATTTGGGGCTTGTCTTTTATATTTTATTTTATTTTATTTTATTTTATTTTATTTTATTTTAACAAAACGTAGGGCTTTTATTTGGGCAAGACATGCTTACACGTAAGACTCGTGGAATCAGGATTGAGAGCAGGCAGGAGACTTGCATGTGATTTCCTTCTAACCTTGCTTTTGAGGGAGGGGCTAGGAAGGCCCTGGGAGGGCAGCCATTCAGCCAGATCCGAGGGGAACAGGCATAGGTCCCCATGGGCTGCTGACTCCTGCGGCAGGTGCTCCCCACTCTGGGTGTATACACTCCCGTTATCCCCCGGGGTCAGAGGGGGTGGTGTGGGTGCCACGAGTGAGGACTGACTTCTCCAGCCATTGACCAGTCTGTGCTGGGTCTCCTCCGTCTGAGGATAGAGGTGAGGTGAGGTGCTCCTGCTACTTCTGCCACTACTTCCAACGACGCCCGTTCCTAAGGCTTTTATTATTATTATTATTATTATTATTTTTTAAAGGCATGGGCTGTTTTGAATAAAGGAGTAAATATAGGAAGATGTGAAGTCACATGGTTAGCACTGGCCTGTATTGTACCAGATTATGCTGTTTCTCCTGCCCATCTATTTCATCCTCATTTTCATGGTAACTGTCTCACGGAGTGAGGAAAGGGGTGCGGGAAGAGTGAAGCCTGGTTCAGGTGACGCTGCTCCTCACCAGGCTCCCCACCCCCCCAATTCTTATTGAATGTATTGGGGTGCAGCCAGGCTCTCTGGACTGACACTCTCCGCTTCTCTCCCCACCGCGATGGGCTGTGGGGAGAACTTCCTCTTGTTTGAGAGCCGTGGCCGGCAAACCGCGGCTCTTTGGCCCCTTGCGTGTGGCTCTTCCACAAAATACCACGGCCTGGGCGAGTCTGTTTTGAAGAAGTGGCGTTAGAAGGAGTTGAAGCTTAAAAAATGTGGCTCTCCAAAGAAATCCCAGTCGTTGTCCTGTGGATGTTTGGCTCTGGGGACTAAAGCGTTTGCTGACCACTGTGTGGCCTCCGGGAGCTTTCATTCTTCTTCCCAACAGAAGCGTGTGAATCGAGACGGACAGTTGTGCTCTGTGGCAGCGGTGAGACAGGACTGTGGGGCACTCTTGGTATCTTTCCTCAGTCTTAAGGTTTCTACTTTCGTTTTTGAAGGGTTCACTTGGTTAAGAAGCTATTTTGGGAAAGGCTTTGTTTTTTTTGTTTTTTTTTTTTTTTGGCTGTGGTTTAACAACCTTTTGTGAAGGGCTTAGAACTGACTGAGAGCAAGGTCCAACATTGCAATCTTTCATTTCCTTCCTATCTATTTATTTAAAAATGTTTTTATTGATTTCAGAGAGGAAGGGAGAGGGAGAGGAAGAGAGAGATGTCAATGATGAGAGAGAGTCATTGATCGGCTGCCTTCTGCGTGCCCACCACTGGGATGGAGCTGGAAAGCCAGGCATGCCCCTCCCGGGGAATGGAACTTTGACCTCCTGGGTCACAGGTCCAAGCTCAGCCACTGAGCCATGCTGGTCCAGCATCTTTTTAAAAAAAAAAATTGAGAGAGAGAGAGAGAGAGAGAGAGAGAGAGAGAAGCATCATTTTGTTGTTCCACTTATTTATGCATTCATTGGTTGTTTTTGTGTGTGTGTCCTGATCTGCAATTGAACCTGCAACCTTGGCCTATCGGGATGATGCGTTCACCAGCTGAGCTGCCTGGCCCAGGACACAGCCTGCCATTTCTAAGAATGGCAAAGAAAGGCTTTGGCTCAAAGTCATGGTGGCCCTCCAAAGTTTGAACTGTTATCACCATCTCTTTCTCTTAGTAATCCGGTAGGCCAGTGGTTGGCAAACTGCGGCTCTTTGGCCCCTTGACTGTGGCTCTTCCACAAAATACCACAGCCTGGGCGAGTCTATTTTGAACAAGTGGCGTTAGAAGACATTTAAGTTTAAAAAATTTGGCTCTCAAAAGACATTTCAATCGTTGTACTGTTGATATTTGGCTCTGGTGACTAATGAGTTTGCCGACCACTGCAGTAGATAATATTCACCTTTATTTGCTCTCTAAGCTCTGTTCAAACAAGAGGCTGTTCATGGTAGTGGTTACAACTTCTGGTTTCAGAATCAGAGGACAAGGTAGTAAAGCCAATAGTTGCAATACTGGTAGGTATAATAGGAATCAATAGAAAAAAATTCCAATAGAAATACAGGCCAAGGCCATTAATAGGTCATTCACATATGAATATTAAAATGTTAAACCTGCCCTAACTGGTTTGGCTCAGTGGATAGAGCGTTGGCCTGTGGACTGAAAGGTCCCAGGTTCGATTCTGGATGTTTCTGACTCTCTATCTCTCTCCCTTCCTCTCTGTAAAAAAAATTCAATAAAATATATTTTTTAAAAAGTTAAACCTGGTTAGTAATCAGGTAAGTTTGCTTAGGTTGGTAACAGCCCGTGTTGGTGAGGGTGAGGGAAGATAGGTTGTCACCATATACCTTTGTGGGGAGTCTAAATTGGTATGGCCTTTGGGAAAGGCGCTTTGACAGTGTGTAGGACATTAAAAACTTCGCATTCTTTCCGATGCATCAGTTCCATGTCTAGGACTTTATCCCTCAGAAACGCTTGCCTGCTTGAGCACAGGAGGACGCTGCTATAAATGGGCTGACATGGAGGCTATCCGTTATATATTTAAGTGATGCAAGCAATGTGCAGAACAGGCGGTAGAGTATGATCTCATTTTTTGAAAGCAATAATGTCTGGAAGGATATAGTCCCAGCTGTAGAGAGTTGTTGCCGTTTGGAGCGTGGAATTAGAAAGGGAATGGTAGTATGGAAGCCTATTTCTTTTAAACTTTTAAATTTTGAAATAAGTTTAAACTTACAGAAAAAGTACCAACATAATAAACCTCTTATTTAAAAAAAAAAAAAAAAAAAAAAAATATATATATATATATATATATATTACAGGGAGGAAGGGAGAAGGATAGAGAGTTAGAAACATCGATGAGAGAGAATCATCGACCAGCTGCCTCCTGCACACCCCCCACTGGGGATGTGCCCGCAACCAAGGTACATGCCCTCGACCGGATTCGAACCTGGAACCTCCCAGTCTGCAGGCCTATGCTCTATCCACTGAGCCAAACCGGTTTCAGCAAACCTCCTATTTTCAAGAATTATAAGTATATATTACTAAAAATAATAATAATAATAAAAAAAAATAATAATAATAATAAAAATGGTGCCCTGGCTGGTCATTCAGTGGTTTGAGCATTGGCCTGTGTACTGAAGTGTTTCAATTTCAAGTCCCAGTAAAAGGGCACAAAAAACCCCCCAAAAAAACGCAATACTGAAGCATGCCTGTGATAAAAAATGCCATAGTGATCTTCCACTGTCTCCTGGGTCTCTGCCACTCAGCCCTCCTCCCAGAGGCTCCTGGGTCTTCCCCCTCGTGGGTGTGGGTATCCCAGTTCCTCTTTCAAATTGACAGCCCGAGGGTCCAAAGTGCAGAGCGGAGCTAGAGGCTTTGTGCGTAGGGAACTCATACGCTCCTCAGAAATGAGAGACAAACACACACAGAGTTTGCTATTGCCGATGCTCACCTTTTCTTTTCTCACCGACACAGCGGCTCGTCTCACTGTGCAGTGGCCTTGGGAAGGGCTGGGAGAGGCGGGGGTAGGAGAGTGTCCCCACAGCTCTGGGTTCCCGCGTTAGAAAGCTCGGAGCCCTTTCACCGCTATCTGTGGATGCCCAGAACCTGGGATCGCGGCGTCTTCCGCCCAAGCACACATGAAAATCCAGGAAATCGAAGTGACGATTTATATACAAGGTACAGAGCGGATGCTGGCTTTCCCTCGTCAGCTCATCCTCCTGCTGGCGGAGGCGCGCTGGAAAACCACGGCCTGTTTTGGGAGGGCGTTGCCAAACGGTCCGCAGATAGCACGTGTCAGACGCCTTGGATGACAGCAGTGCTGCAGGCGAGCGGCCTCAGGAAGAATAACGTGGGCAGGCTGCCTCCTTTTGAAAGGACTTTCTTCTGGGGCCAAGGCCGGGCCACGGACGTCCGTGGGTAAATGATTGGCTGCGGGGAAAAGGCTAGGGTGTGTTTCTGATGCCTGGGCTGAGTTTCAGAGCGTCAAGGTTTAAAATGCCCTGCTTCTGGAAATACTGCAATCCCACCTAACAAACAGATACTTGAAGAGAATTTTTATTTTATTTTTCATTTTTTAATTAAGGTATTATATATGTACATATCTTACCAATCCCCCCCCCCCCCCCCCGAGAGTTTTTTTTTTTTTAAAGGAATAAGTGTGAGATCAACCAAAGGAATTATATGCATGCATATAAGCCTAACCAATGGACACAGACATCAGGGGGTGAGGGCGTGAATGGGGAGGTTTGGGGGCAGGGTAATGGGGGAACAAGGACACATGTAATACCTTCATTAAGAAAGAAATTAAAAAAGTAAAGGAATAAATGCTCAGTGATCCTAAGGAAGAGACCTTAGCAGCTTTCCCCTCTGGGGTTTGGAAAAGTCTAGAAGGGGTGATAGATGGTAGCAATAGCTGACAGTGAGCTCCAGGCACACACCGGCCTCTCTGCTCAGTGGATCTCTACCGCAGATCCATGAAGAGGGAGACCCCCCCTTTTTATGCACGGGCCAGCTGAGGCACAGAGCAGCTGACTCCCCTTGCCGAAGGGCAGAGTGAGAATTCACAGGGAGGCCGGTCAGCGAGGGACGAATGCACCGCCTTTCCCAGTCATAGTGTCCTTCCTGCTCCTTCCAAACACTGAAAGTCTTACTCAAAACCGAGCTCTCCCCGGCGCTCGCTCCGCCGATTGCTTGCCAGTTCCCGTATCTGGTCTGACTGTCACTCGGGAGACCTGAGCTTGACCCGTGGTGTACAGCTCCTGCTGTGCTGTCCTCACAGAAACCAAAATCACCCCTCCGGCCCCAGCTCTTTGTGACAAAGGCTGCGCCTGGGGACTCCGGGAGACCGTTATTTCCAGGGTGTCACAACGCTCTTCCCTTTTGAAACAGAATTTACCACTCAGTGCAAAAGGGGAACAGTTAATGCTGACTTTTGTCTCGAATTTGCATACCTGTACCCTTTTTATTCTTTTAAATCCCACCCAGGACATGCTTAGAGAGAAGGAAAAGAGAGAGAGGGGGGGAGAGAGAGAAACATCTGTGAGAGAGAAATACCATGTGAGGGAGAGACAAACAACCATGGGCTGCCCTCCCTACGCACACCAACCAGGGATCTAACCCGCAGTCCAGGCATGTGCCTTGACCGGGAATCAAACCGGCCGCCTTGGGGTGCACAGGGGGATGCTGAACTGATTGAACCACTCCGGCCTGGCACCGGCACCCTTGTCTTATCTCAGCCCCAGACTGCCGTCCACATGCCTGAAGACTGTTCTGTGTGGATGTCCAACACCATCCCGCCATGTTCCCAACTGAGCTCCCTCTTTCCTTCTTTCCTCTAAAAACATCCCCCTCTCCACTTCCTCCTCTGCCAGTGACTCCATTCTTCTTCCAGTCACCCGTTGGTGAGTCATCCTTGGCTCCCTTTTCACCCTGTGTCCAAGTTCCTCTGTGCTCTGTGTCCAAGGTGTCTCTCTCTCTCTCTCTCTCTCTCTCTCTCTCTCTCTCTCTCTCTCTATATATATATATATATATATATATATATATATATATATAATATTTAAATAGACTTGAGCAGTTTTATTATTTTATTTTTTTAATATATTTTATTGATTTTTTACAGAGAGGAAGGGAGAGGAGAGAGATAGAGAGCTAGAAACATCGATGGAAGAGAGACATCGACCAGCTGCTTCTTGCACACCTGACACCAGGGATGTGCCCGCAAACAATGTACATGCCCTTGACCGGAATCGAACCTGGGACCTTCCAGTTCGCAGACCAACTGAGCCAAACCGGTTTTGGTGACTTGAGCAGTTTTAGGTTCACAGCAAAATTAAGGGAAAGTACAGGGAGGCGGGATCTTACCTGTGTCCCTCCCCCGCTATCCCCTCAGCATTAGAGGGGTACATGTATTATTACAGCCAGTGGACCTCCATTGACATCATCCTCCGAAGCCCACACTGCGCATCACAATAGGTTCGCTGGTTGTGTTGTACACTCTGGGATTTGACTGATGTATGACACTTGTCCACCGTTACAATACCGTGCGGCGTAGTTTCACTGTCCCCCAGGTTACCTGCCTGCAGTGTTACTTCCCTGCAATGGTCTGCCAGCACAGCCCTCTCCTCCTGGAGGCTTGGGCCCCTCGATCGCCTGAAAGTGGCATTGCTTCCTAATGACCCCAGGCTTGTCCTAACACAGTGGTCGGCAAACTCATAAGTCAATAGAGCCAAATATCAGCAGTACAAGGACTGAAATTTCTTTTGAGAGCCGAAAACCGACTTCTGTGCACAAAGTTTCAATCACACTGTACGTGCGCGCCCACACGTGGTTTTTGTGGAAGAGCCACACTCAAGGGGCCAAAGTGCCCATCACTGGGTGAGAGCATTGTGCCAATACATCATGGCTTCGGGTTTGATCCCCTGACAGGGCACATAACAGGAATCAACCAATGAGTACATGGATAGTTAGAACAAGTCAACACCTCCTCTCTCTCTCTCTCTCTCTCTCTCTCTCTCTCTCTCTCTCTCTCTCTCTCTCTCCTCCCTCCCTCCCTCCCTCCCTCCCTCCCTCCCTCCCTCCCTCCCTCCCTCTCTCTCTCTCTCTCTCTCTCTCTCTCTCTCTCTCTCTCTCTCTCATAAATGGGGGTGGGGGGAGGAAGGAGGGAGGGCTTTCCTGAGTTCAGATCCTGGCTCCCTCACTTACCAGCTGCGTGACCGTGGGCACTGTTTCTGTGTTTGTAAAACTGGGACAATAAGACGAGGCTTGTGGGGCTTTCTTGGGGATTAGATGAGACTATTCATATTACAAGCTTCACACAGTGTCTGCGCGTAGTTGGCAGTCAGTTATTTGTGGTGTGATTGCTATTTTTGATGACTAATGGTGCAATTTTAACACTATCCCCCAGCCTCATCCTCCACAATGCAGTGGGGTTAGGTCGGGAGAAAAGAGAGAAAAACAGTAGAGAAAGATATGTGGCCTTCAGCACATTTCACTCTGGGTTCCTCCTGGCTGAAGGCGTTCTTTTCCTTCACAGGCAAGTGGTTGACCGTGACGGGAGGAGGTGGGCTGGCAGGGCCGCCGGTGTTAGGCTCATGCCCATCCTCCCAGCCCACGTGGCTTGGCTGCTTGGAAACTTGATGGTGATGCAGAAATGGAGAAAGTTGGCTGGGGTTAATCCCGTCAAATTTAATGGACCCGGTATTTACTGAACACCTGCTGTCTGCCAGGCACTCTGCTAAGTGCTAGAGTTATAAAGAATAATGAGTTGGACGAGATCCCTGCCCTCATAGGACTTTTGAGAAGACAGACAACCAACAAGAGAATAGATGGACAAAAGAATAAAGGTGCCCTGGCCTGTTTTTCTCAGGGGTTAGAGCTTTGAAGCTCTAAGTATGGTGCCAACCCTAGAAGCCATAAGGAGAAGACTGATCCAGTTCATTACCCACGGAATGAAGGGCATTGGGTTTGATTCCCAGTCAAGGGCACGTACCTCAGTTGCAGGTTTATCCTCTCCCCGCCTTGCCACCCCCTCCTCCATCAGGATGTGCAGGGGGCGACCAATCGATGCGTCCCTCCCACGTCATGTTTCACACCCCCTTCTACCTCCTCGCCACTTTCTCTCTAAAAAAAAAAATCAACAGGGAAAATATCCTCAGGTGAGGAAACAAACAAAGAAACAGAACTGTGATCAAGTCTAAGGAGAAAATAAAAGGTAGCTAGAGCCGTTCTGGGGGAGTTTGCTCCAGTGGGTGGTCAGGGAAGGCCCCGCTGGGGAGGTGGCATGTAAGGATGGGAAGGAGCCACCGGTGGGTGGGGTGGGGGAGGTGGAACAGAGGCCTGTGGTGGGCATTGTGGCGCTAACCTAGTTAGAGTGGCTGGACACTGAGTGGGCAGAAGAGCTGAGACAAAGGGTTGGTTGGAGGGCAGAGGAGTGTGGTGCGTAGGGGTTGTGCAAATACAGACCCTGGAACAATGGTTTTCATACCTTCTATCATTAGTACACCTGACGGGGCATGCGATACACGCTTGGATGGGAACTGCTGGGGTGCGGCCGATGGGGAAGACATGGGTGTGTGTGATCATCTGAAATGAGCCCTCCTGATTTAGACATATCTCACCTCCCCCTCCCCACATTGACAAGTACTACTTTTCGTGATCCAGCCACTGACCCAGTCTTGAGATCTGGGGACATTATATCTCTTTTCTTCCTTTTAAAAATAAATAAATAAATAAATAAATAAATAAATAAATAAATAAATAAATAAGAGAAACATCAATGATGAGAGAGAAGAATTGATTGGCTGCCTCCTGCGTGCCCTCTACTAGAGATCCACCCACAACTCGGGCATGTGCGCCTGACCAGAATCGAACCTTGGACCCTTCAGACCGTTGCTCTAGCCACTGAGCCAAATCAGCTACGTCTCTCTTATTTTTCAATGACAGTTGGTATTCAGTTTTGTTTTGTATTAGTTTCGGGTGGATAGCATAATGACTAGACAATCATCTACTTTCCAAAGTGGTCCCCCTACTACTTTAAGCACCCACCTGGCACTGTACATAGTTATTATAATATTATTGGCTGTATTCCATATGCTGTCCTTTATGCATCTCTTTGCAGTTACATTTTTTTTTTTTTAATATATTTTATTGATTTTCCACAGAGAGGAAGGGAGAGAGATAGAGAGTTAGAAACATCGATGAGAGAGAATCATCGATCAGCCGCCTCCTGCACACCCCCTACTGGGGATGTGCCCGCAACCAAGGTACATGCCCCCGACCGGAATCGAACCCGGGACCCTTCAGTCCGCAGGCCGACGCTCCATCCACCGAGCCAAACCGGTTTCGGCTGCAGTTACATTTTGCAGGGTGCTGTAGGCAGACGTAGGAACACGGACTTCTGTCAGGGGGTGAGGACATTGGCGCGGCGTTGGGGTTGAGTCACTGACTCATTGGACCACTGTGTGACCCACTTAAGTAAAGACTGTGCTATTGTTTTTTAATAGAAACGTATTGTTCACATTCTCTTGGAGTTATTTAGAGATGACTTTGGAGACGTCCTTTAAGATCTTCATGCATGTGGGTGTCACCCTGTTGTTAAGAGCAGGATAAAGAGACCTTGGTTCTTGTCTTCTTGAAGGAAAGATTTCAATCAAAGAGACAAAGTGCAGCAAAGCAACACGAATGTATTGGCTGCAATAAGAATACACTCAGGACAGGGAAACCAGGAAGGGTTTGGCATAGAAGAAGCAACAGGAGAGCCCAGGCCGGGCTGCTTTGGCTCCCTGGGAAGTCAGAGACAGGTTCAGAGGAGACAGGTTCAGAGGCTTCGCCTGGGATGAGCTGCTGCTGCCCACGCTCCCCTGGTTGCACGTCTCCTGGGGTCCCTCAGAGAGGAGACTAGGGGGAAGGCAATGGCATGGGCGTGCTCCGCGGAGGGAGCGTGCACCCTGGGCCCGGGGCACTGAGGGCGTTCCTCTCTCTTGCACGTGGAAATCTTACGGAAAGGTCTCAGCAGAGGGTCTCAGTAGACTATTCATCAGCTTTCCAGAGTCATGGTCTCCGCTGATTGGTCAGCACCAGGCCGGTGAGGGATGGGGGTGTCATTAGTCCATGCCGCTGGTCCTGAGGCAGCCACAGTGTCACTCGTCTGGTTTTGCTGCTTTTCTGGGCCTGGAGCTGAAATACAACTGAGGTCTAGATGGTGTCCTTAGGGGGTCTAAACCGCATGCCCAGCAATATGCTGGAGGCGAGGTTCTTGTTTTCCCTTGCTGGGCACCCAGGGTTTTCTGCCCTGGTGGCCTTCTGTACCTGCCTGGTCCTTGCTCTGCTCATGTCTGACTGCCTATGATGGCTTGATTGAGGTGTAACTGGCAAAATGTACAACTTGAAGAGAAGAGAAATATCTACTGGTGGCCTGTTTTAAGCACCCCCACCAGGAATGAACCCACAATCTAGGTATGTGCCCTGGTTGGGAGTTGAACCCACAGCCTTTTGGTTTATGGGATGATTCTCCAACCAACTGAGCCACACAGGCCAGGACTTATTTAGATCTTTAATTTCTTTTAAAAAAATATATATTTTATTGATTTATATTATGTAGAGGAAGGAAGAGGGATAGAGAGTTAGAAACATCGATGAGAGAGAAACATGGATCAGCTGCCTCCTGCACATCCCCCACTAGGGATGTGCTTGCAACCAAGGCACATGCCCCTGAGCAGAATCGAACCCAGGACCCTTCAGTCCAGAGGCTGATGCTCTATCCACTGAGCCAAACTGGTTAGGGCTAGATCTTTAATTTCTTTCAACAATGTTTTGTAGTTTTCAGAGTATATTTTTGCACTTCTTTTGTTAAATTTAATTCTAGGTATTTTATTCATTGCATGCCATTCTGCAGGTGGCATTTTGATGGGAAGTTATGGTAGTACTTCTGCAAAGCCCTCTTACCAGGCAAAGGGGTAGAGTGAGTGGGAAGTTGAAAAACATCTCCAGTTGTTGACAGGGGAGGGAGATCAGGGCATCTTCTGTGACTGGGCACGGAGGGGTACCTCAGCCTGCCAAGAATGCTGGACACTCAAGTATCAATGATTTCCCCTCTTTCCCATTCTAATCAAAACTCCAGGTTGAGAGGGCTTGGGGGAGGGGAGTGAGTAGTTGAAGGTAGATAGCCCTGGATTAATAGGAATGCAATTTGATGGGATAATTCACATTAATATTTAAATTAGTAATACCCACCCCCACCCCCAACTTCTGAGATTTATCTGCTTTTCTCAAAGAGGAAAACGGAGAGCTCACATCAGTGGTCGGCAAACTCATTAGTCAGCAGAGCCAAATATCAACTGTACAACAGTTGAAGTTTCTTTGGAGAGCCACATTTTTTAAACTTAAACTTCTTCTAATGCCACTTCTTCAACATAGACTCGCCCAGGCCGTGGTATTTTGTGGAAGCGCCACACTCAAGGGGCCAAAGAGCCCCATGTGGCTCGTGAGCCGCAGTTTGCCGACCACGGGGCCCAGATGAATCACTAATCAGGAGAACCTTAATAGCTCAGAGAAGGAAGGAGACCATTGGGAACGGGAGAAGATATTTTTTAGATTTGATCTGGGAGTTGGATTGTTTTGAGGAGAGGATGCCTCAGCACACGTGAGAAAGTCAATCTTACCTGCCTGGCTGGTCTGGTGGCTAGCTCCTCTCTCCCTCCTCTGCTTTTTCATGGCTCATTTCCTTCAGTTCTGTGTACTCTATCGTGTTTGACACCAGCTTTCAAGCCTGCCTCCACCTTAAGCTCTTGGAACCTGGTCACACCTTCGGAAGCGGGAGGAATATTTTGTTCTAGAGTTGACTACTCCTTCTGACACAGCAAAGAAAAGATACACAGATTATCTCCTTATAAAATACCCTTCTCTCTCCTCTCTCTGAGAAAGGCCCCGTCTTTCCGGAGGCTGGTTATGAATCCGCCTGCCTTGTCTTCTAGGGGCACATGCGATTTCTCTTGGCTTCTGTGTTGGAAACACAGAAGAACATGCCTCATTGGCTTATGAAATTACATATTGCAGTGGGTCAGTAGCTGCAGACTTCTGCTAAAACCAGTTTCACTCTGATTAGGATGCCCTCGTGGCTTCGATGTCTATGCAAATCGCATTTCACGATTATCATGCTTGTTGGGCCCATCAGCCTTTGTCATGAGATGGTAGGAAAACCCAACCCTATGCTACTGAACACCTCGCCTTTATTTTCATGTTAAAGAATGACATAAACCGTACTTGTCATTC
Organism: Pipistrellus hanaki; assembly: GCF_964339955.1. Classification (NCBI taxonomy): domain Eukaryota; kingdom Metazoa; phylum Chordata; class Mammalia; order Chiroptera; family Vespertilionidae; genus Pipistrellus; species Pipistrellus hanaki. The sequence continues at coordinate 6,067,346 of NC_140512.1, forward strand.
CTTATTTCACCACTGGAAATGTGTGTAGTCCTTTCTCTCTCCCTCACACAGTGAGTCTTCACACACTGCCAGTACGGTGCTTCTCAGAGAGGAGGGCGCCCATGATATCCAGACCAAGGTCAGCCCTCACAGGGCTTTTTCCTGTTGACCTAAGAAAGGGCTCTGCATAGAGAATTGAAAGCACAGTATTTCCTGTTCCATCGGTAGGGCCTTGCAAACTCCTACCACCTGTTTTTGTAGATAAAGCCTTACGGGAACACAGCCCTGATCATATGATTACTCCTCCTCTGTGGCGTCTTCTCACTGTCAACCACGGACCTGAGTGGTTTCAAGAGAGACCGTGTGCCCTGCCAGGCCTCAACTACTGGCCGTCTGGCCCTTTATATTATAAAATACAATTGCAGATCCTGCTCCATAGAATGTTAACTTGGTTTCGCAGACATCCTGTATTTTATAGAAGAGGTATTTCAAGGTGGACATGGAGGTGGTTTTTGGTTTTGGCAAATTACACTCTCAGGGCGGTCATGGGGGTGTGAAGACACACACTGAGTCTCTCGGGGGAGTTTCTGTAGCTGCCATGTTTCCCGTTGCTCGCACACCTGGCCTGTGGGTACCCAGCTGAACAGGTTGGAGAAATCGTCCCCATCGACTGGAATGGTGTGAGGTGTATGAGTCCTTGGAGAAGAGGAATTGGGAAGGAGGGTGGATTGCAGGGGTGACCGTCCAGGCGTGCGTGGCTCCCCGGGGGTGGGGGCGATAAAAAGCTCCAGGGACAGCCTTTGGATGGGCACCCAGAGGCAGGTTTCCATGCTCACCGGCCTAAAAGCCTCCCAGCGAGGCAAGAACTCTTCCAGACACACGGGCTGGCAAATCGGAACAAATCCAACATTTCACAGCCCACCGGGGAGGATATTGTGTCGGCGGGCAGTTTCTGGTGAGCAGCTTTGGTTTGCCAAGTTACACCAGTTGACCTTTTATCTCAACCCACCACTGTTGTGCTTTCGCCTAATTTCCTGACCCCACCAGGAGTTGCCACAGCAACGCCCAGTACCCAACAACATTGTATGCTCTCTTCATGCGTCTGACTGCTTTTTATTTCACATGAAGTAAAAATCTTTCATGATTTATGTTAGAGTCACTATTTCTTCTGAGAGAACTGTGGTGGTTAATTTATCCTCTATAAGTTCTAGGAGAGGATTATTTATTTATTTTCAAAATGTATTTTATTGATTTTTTACAGAGAGGAAGGGAGAGGGACAGAGAGCCAGAAACATCGATGAGAGAGAAACATCCATCCGCTGCCTCCTGCACACCCCCCCACTGGGGATGTGCCCACAACCAAGGTACATGCCCTTGATCGGAATCGAACCTGGGACCCTTCAGTCTGCAGGTCGATGCTCTATCCACTGAGCCAAACCAGTTTCGGCCGGAGTGCATGTTCTTCATATTTCTCACAGCGCCAGGGACAGTAGTGGAGACGGAAATATTTGTGGATGACACTGATGGTCTGGACAATGGAGTCAGACTAAGTCTGAGCGAAATAAAGGCCAGTAGTGACTAGGCAGCCATAGCCACCTTTCGGATGTAAGAATATAGACTATGCATTTGGGCAGGGGATTTAATATATATATTTTTGGCAGGGAGCAGATGCTAGCTCCAGCGGCCTTTGGTAGTACATGGGGGTTTACAGAACAATAGGCAGACCCAGGCCGTGCAGGGCCTGGGACCAGCTGGTAGGCTGGCTCTGACCGGAAGGTTGGGATCAAGGTCCTGACCTTGGTCTCCCCGGAGGCCACACCATCTGCTCTCTGAGCCTCGGAGCCCTTCCAACGTCTCAGAACGACCTGTTCCTTGAAAGCGTGGGCTGCTGGCACAGCTGTCAGGGCTGCTCTCGGATGTGGGTCCCTCCGGACTTCTGTTCCCTTCTCTCCCTCTCCCTGCCAGTCAGCTCCCCCTGTCCCTCAGGGCCCTCTGCACCCCACCTCCAGCCCCCTCAGGGCCCTCTGCACCCCACCTCCAGCCCCCTCAGGGCCCTCTGCACCCCATGCCTCCAGTCTCCCCAGAGTCACCGCGACTCCAGCCCGCCTCTGCCTGGCCGTCCAGTTGAGGGCCTGTCACCCTCCAGCTGCCATGGGCCTGCCATGTCCCAAACCCCCACCCCCAGTGCGGCCCCCTGTCCTGGCCGGTGGCCGGCGGGTGGGGGTTAGGGTTGGGGGGGAGCGGCAGAGGTGTCCCCTCCAGAGCTGCGCTGGGAGTCTGGGGGACTGGGGAGGCGGCTGTGAGGGGCTTCTCTGCTCCAGGTTCCCCGTCACCGAGTGCTGGCGTCTTGTTTTTCAGATCCGCCCTGCCCTGAGCTGAAGATGCTTCCAGAAGAACAGAAGGAGGTAGGTCCCCACCAACCCCAAAACGAATAAGTCGTGCGTGCTGTGTCACTGCAGGGAGGCGCTGCCCGCTCACAGGCTGTGTGTGGAGGGTCAGGGGCACAGGGAGGGCTAAGGCCGGAGCACAGCCCCCCCCGCCCCGCCCTGCCAGCAGAGGTGCGTCCCCGGCCCTCATTCTGGGTCCAGTGACCCAGTGTTCCTGCTCTCCACCTCCCCGCACGCTTCGTTATGTCTTTTCCGTGACTCACCACTCCCCCACTGCCTCCCCCTTGGCCGGAACAGCTCCCCAGCCTGCTCCCTGGCTTTTCTCCTCTTGCCTCATCCCCGAATTTCCCCGCCTCTGGGAGAGCCCGGGGCCAGGCCTGCCATCGCTTTCCGTTTGCCCCGCTGGCCGCCTCTCGGCTCTTGGCGCGGTGCCTCCTGAGCAGGGCACTGTCCCTCCCCACCCGGCCCGCCTCCCCGCTCTGCCCAGCCTCCGAGCTGCCCCTCACCCGGAGCAGGCAGGACCCCGCACACCGCCCTGTGCCCGTGGCGTCCCTCAGCGGCCTGTTTGTCCTGCCTGCCTCCTGTGGCACCGCACACAGCACTAGGTGAGCCTAACGAAATGGAAAAGCTGCACACACACACACACACACACACACACACACCAACACACACACCTACTCAGACACACATGCACACAGACCCAGTCACACACACATACAAACACACACACCCACACCAACCCACACACACACACCAACACACCTGGGTGCACACCATCACACACACACAAACACACACACCTACACAGACACACATGCACATAGACTCAGTCACACACTTGCATGCAGACACCCCACCCCATAGTCACACACCTGCACACAGTCACACACACGCACACAGACCTCCCCCCACAGTCACACAGCCACACAACCACATGGTCCTTAGTTCCCTTGTCCAAATTGAAAGCACCAAACTAGCCACTTCAGGGAACCCGTCCACACACTTCTTTGCTACATCTCACATCAGCCCTCCCCTTGGGCTCAGCTTCTCCTCAGTAGTCCAGCCCACTTCACCCTTAAAAAAAAAATATATATATATATATATATATGATTGATTTCTTACAGAGAGAGAGAGAGGGATAGACAGAAACATTGATGAGAGAGAAGCATTGATCAACTGCCTCCTGCACACACCCTTCTGGGGGTGGAGCCTGCCACCTGGGAATGTGTCCTGACCTAGAACTGAACTGCTGACCTCTGGGTGCATGTGTTGGTTTTAGCACTTGCTTTTTATTATGAACTCAGTTCAATGAATAGAAATGAGACACAAATTTTAACCAATTACAGAAAGCATTTTATTGACCTTGTAAAAGTCCTTTATTATAAATAACTGTGTATCATTCATATATATAAATATAAATATAAATATAAATATAAATATAAATATAAATATAAATATAAATATAAATATAAATATAAATATAAATATAAATGGCTAAGTGACCAACTATCTGACCGTCCGACCAGCTGGTACATATGACATGCACTGGCAATTTAAAAATAAACATTGAATCGTGCATGCGTGATATATATAAAGCTCTCTCTGGTGCCAGTCTAGACAGAGTAGGATATTCCTACCTGAACCTGTTTTCAGACATGGCCAGTTATATGTTGCTTTCTCTTGAGTTCGAGTGAAAGTTGTAAATACTTCATCACAAGGGAAATTAGTCAAGCACTCTGAAAGTGTTTTTATTCTTAATGTGGTATAAAGGGATGTATTGGTAAAAGTTTAATTGATTTATCAGTCATTGTTTTTTATCAGTGTTGTTTTTATATCATGTTTTTATTGTTTTTTATATTATGTCTTTGTTATATCATGTTATTGTTTATTAATCAATTCATATATTATTTTCATATGCATTTTACTACTTTTATTTAATCTCTGACACTTCTATTATAAAGAAAGGGCAAATGGCAATATTAAAATATTTCTTCTAATTAATTTCCTTTCAACGTGCATGAATCCGTGCACCGGGCCACTAGTGATATTATAACATTAAGGAATTTTAAACTGGAGAGCCCTTCAGCTGAAAAGGAAAAAAGTAGTACTGTAGTCCGGCCAGCGTGGCTCAGTGGTTGAGCCTCTACTTATGAACCAGGAGGTCACAGTTTGATTCAGAGCATATACCTCGGTGGCAGGCTCAATTCCCAGTAGTGGGTATGCAGGAGGCAGTCAATGATTCTCTCTCATCATTGCTGTTTCTATCTTTGTCCCTCCCCCTTCCTCTCTGAAATCAATAAAAACATATTTTTTAAAAAGAAAAAATACTATGGGGAGAAAGAGGTATAATACTTAGAAATTTACTTGAGTCCCTCTTCAAAAAATAACCCCACAAGACTAGATTCTGGATGTACTGTAATATATGTTCATCACTTATTAATCCATAGAAAATGGATTTTACATGTGGCCAGAATGATCTGGCTCCTAATGCGTCACTCTTAGAGCAAAGTCCAACCTCCTAAATGAGGCTGCTAAGGTCTTTTGTGATCTGACCCTGCTTCCTTCTCCAGGCTCATCTTCTGCCCCTCCCCCACCCCTTCACATTTCTCTTCAGTTGGAGCTTGTTGGGTGTTGCCTGCTCTGCACCCTGGGCCCTTTGCCTCCCCCCCCCCCCCACCCTTTCCACCAGCTTGTCTGACTGAGCTTAGATGTCAAGAAGAGGCATTCTGAAAGCCTCCATTATAAAGTTATTTTTATCTCACCGCCTACCCAGCAGCGCCCTGTCCTCCTTACCAGTTAGAAGTGGAGGAGGTTTTGGCTGAGCCTCTGGAATATCCTTGTGGCTGGTGGGTTGCTCAGTGGAAAATAACTCAGGTCCCACCTCACTGCATATGGAAGGGCTGACTGCAATGCCACCAGTGGCTCTTGAATCTCCACCGAGGGGCTGTGTGTGTGTGTGTGTGTGTGTGTGTGTGTGTGTGAGCTCACAGTACCCACAGCTGACTGTACCAATGAATCACGAGGTGGGCTCGTGAATTGAGAGCTAGGTACCATCCTCGTTCAAGATTCAAACAGCCCGGAGTGACACCGCTCTTCTGCCTAACCGGCAATGCCCGCCTAGAAGTTTGGTAATTTTTTGTTTTAAAGGTTGGGGTGGGGGGTGGGAAACCAAACGCAGTCTCTCATGATGAAACAGCTTTATTGCTGCAATCAATCCAGAGAGAGGAACCTCCCCTGTTGGTTGAAGGCGCTCCGCATGCACATGGGCTTGCATTCCCAGGAGAGCAGTATCCGGGCTGATGGATCTCCCCCATAAAAACGGCCTTGGCGTGGGGCCATTGTGAAATGAAAATGAATTCAGATCCGCTCAGGCGTGCAACTTTAATTTACAATTAAAATATTATGGTTACATATTTTAATAAGAATAATTAGATGGACCCAACCGAATCAGCCCTCCTGTTTAATGAGACAGAGCCCAGAATCCTGATGAAAAGGCAGGGGGCTGTGACAGGGAACACGTCCCCGGCAGGGTCTTTTGTGGAGTCAGGCGTTTTGTGCCGTGTACAGTCTGATGTCCAGCGGGAGCATTGGGTTTTCCTGCGTGACTGGGGCCCGAGCCCCTGGGAGGGGGGCATGAGACCCTCCTGCTGCCCCGTCTGTGTCACCGTGTCTGACGTGCTGGCCCTCCGAGGCAGGGCATTCATCCCTCTGCCCTGGGCTCACTCGGTGTTAATGGGATGTACAGTGAGAAAAATCTTATAAATATCTCTTTGACCACATACCTGCTTTATTTATTTAACAATGAAAGAATTCTTGCCCAGCTCACCTGGATCAGTGGTTGAGTGTCAACCTATGAACCAGGAGGTCAGGGTTTGATTCCCGGTTAGGGCATACGTGTGCCTGCATTGTGGGCTCCATCCCCAGGAGGGGGCGTGCAGGAGGCAGCCGATCCATGGTTCTCTCTCACCAGTGATGTTTCTCTCTCTCTCCCCCCTCCCTTCCTCTCTGCAACCAATAAAAATGTGTGTTAAAAAAAAAGAAGAAATCAATAAAAACATTTTTAAAAATCTTGTTTTTAAAGGCAGTTCTACCTCCGTGCAGTGCTCCTTCCTTTGTGAGCGGATCTTTGCTCTCCCAGATGGTGACGGCTGAAGGCCACCTTCAGAGACTCACACTGTTAGGAAAGGGTGTGTGCTCTCCTTTCCGAAGGGTATACACTTCATTCCGAACACAGTGGCCGTTACCAGCTATTGACACCCTAGTGGCAGTAAGTCCGCCAGCTCTGAGGTAGCGGGTCCCTGAGTGGAGCAGACCCAGGTGGCCCGTGGCCGGGAGGGTTCCAGGCACAGGAGGACCCTGTCTCCAGGGAGGGGCCAGGCCCTGGGGGACAGCGGGGAGGGGACCGGTGGGAGGGGAAAGGTAGGAGGGACAGGGGGAGGGGACCAGTGGGAGGCATATGCTTCTGTGTTGGGTGTGTTGGCTCTAAGCTTGACCGCACATCCCCAAGGTGCATGATGCTGAGGGACGGTGACCTCTGAGGCAGGCTCTAGGAAGGCATGGCTTTGGCATTGGGAAACTGGTTAGAAAATGACGGAGCTACCACCAGGGAGTGTCATTAAAGAACAGCCCACAGCAGGCTCCCGCCTGGTGTCCTGTGATGCCGAGGACTTTGAAGGGAAGTGACAAGACAAAACACTCCCCCACTCTCTAAGATGGAACTTGTTGTGCTCCCTCCCTCCTCCCCCCGCTGCCTCTCAGATGTGATAGTCACAGGGGAGCTGGGAGTGGGGTGTGTGCGAATCCTCTGCTATCGTCACAGCTTTTCTGCTTCTAAACCGTTCCGGAGTAAACTGCTTCAGGACAAATAACATCTTATTATCTGTGTTCAAATAGGAAGAATTCTAAAGGGTTGTGCAGTGACAATATTTAGAGCATATTCCAGTTGTGTTAAAATGCTATTTATATTATATATTGAATTTATATTTTTATATATATATATATCTATTTAAATTGAATTTATATTATATATATAACTGATATAAAATATATAAAAATATAAAATATATAAAAAGCTTGAGTAGGTGCATAAGAAACTGAAGGCCCAGTAGGATGACTTCATTTTCTCTTCTTTCTTTTAAAAAAGCTTTTTTTTTAAAATTGATTTCAGAGAAGAAGGGAGAGGGAGAGAGAGAGATAAACATCAATGATGAGAGAGAATCATTGATTGACTGCCTCCTGCACGCCCCCTACTGGGGATTGAGTCCACAACCTTGGCATCTGCCCTTGGCAGGAATCGAACCTGGGACCCTTCAGTCTGGAGGCCAACGCTCTATCCATTGAGCCAAACCGGCTAGGGCAGGACTTCATTTTCATGCTGTACTCATCTGTATTTGACATGTTATGCATGAATACAAATATATCTTTAACCATTTACATATTTAATGAAAAAATATTTTTACAGGTCAATAAATATTAGGATATCATTATGGGAACGTGTCAATACACGTTACACAAATGGTTAACATTTTCAGATCCATGTTTCTGACTTACTTTCACTTTCAAGTACCACTTCTGTTCCTTCTTCCAAAGCAATCTGCTGGGGCCCCCTCCCTTCCTCCCTCTCTCCCTTCCTCTCTCTCTTCCTTCCTCCTTTCCTCCTTCCCTCCCTCTGACCTTTCCTCCATTTCTCCTTCCTCCTTTCTTTTAAATTTTCTGGTTTTAACTTTTCATTGTAAAATTCTAAACCTACACAAAGTAGAGAAAATGAGCCCTTATGTACCTAAGGTTTCCATAATCGACACATTATTAATTCATGACCCAGCTACCCCCCCCCCCCCCCCACGTTTCCTCCGGCCACCATACAGTGAGTTATTTGGAAACAAAGTCCAGACATTCTGGAATTTCATCTGCAAACATTTCAACAAAGGGCCCTTCTTACAAACAAACCACAAGATCACACCTTAAATAATGAACATTCGTTTCTTCATACCATCAAATATTGCAGCCAGTGTTCAAGATTTCCTGATTACATTGGGAAAAAATGTATTTGCTGGTGCTAATCGGGACCCAAATTAGGACCACACCGTATCTGGTTAATGAACTGCTGGAAGTCCATTATTCTGCCTTTCCCACCTTTTGCAATTTCTTTGTTAAAGGAGCTGCATCTTTTGTCCCGTGGAGGTTCCCATACTCAGGGTTTTGCTGTCCATTGGGTCCTCGTGGAGCAGTTTCACACAGGCTGGCACTTTTTTCAACCTGTGAAAGACGCATTTTCCCACTGCACTTCTCCTAATGAAATTCCTTAATTTTGGACAGAAAGGTAATTCCTTAATTTTGGACATGACTCGTGTAAAGAAACTTGGAATATCATGAACTATTCTAAGCTCTGTAAAAGGCAGGTCTAGCTGAACCTTACCCCCAGTTTATCCTGAAATAGTAAAAGCTTTCTTAAAAATCATCCTTCAACCCTGCAAGGCCATGGCACTAAATGCACTCCACGCTGCAAAGTGGCAATAGCACCCCTTTGGCAGGTGTTTTAGGCTGTCAGAAGTATTGTTGGGAAATAAAGGAAGCTTACTGATACAGTCCTTCTGTCTTTCCAGCCTGCTATTTGTAAAGAATGTAGTATGTAAAATGGCTAAGTATTCATCTTTGTTTTTCTTTTAAATGATTACTTGTAATATATTATTTACCTACTAGAGACCCAGTGCATGAAATTTGTACACTTTGGGGGAGGGTCCTTTAGCCAGGTCTGTGCCCTCTCGCAGACTGGGAGCCCTGAGGTTGATTGGGTAGCCTGGGCCTCCCTTTACAGGGTGACTGTGGAGCAATGGCACCCCCCCCCTCCACCCCAACCAATTGCATCGCACCTGCCTTGGTGGTGACAGTAGTGCTGGGTCGCCATGGCGCCCGTGGCCGAGAGATCAGTTCAGTCTGCTGGCCAGTCCCCACCCACCTGAGCCTGCTGGGTGCAGCCTGGCTCTCGGTTGTCCATTTGGCCGTTTTGGATGTTACGGACCCTGGCTCTTTATAGATTAGGATTTATTTATTTATTAAAATATATTTTATTGATTTTTTACAGAGAGGAAGGGAGAGAGATAGAGAGCTAGAAACGTCGATGAGAGAGAAACATCGACCAGCTGCCTCCTGCACACCACCTACCGGGGATGTGCCCGCTACCAATGTATATGCCCTTGACCGGAATCGAACCTGGGACCATTCAGTCCGCAGACCGAGGCTCTACCGCTGAGCCAAACCAGTTTCGGCAGGATTTATTTATTTGAGAGAGAGAGAGAGAGAGAGAGAGAGAGAGAGAGAGAGAGAAACATTGATGTGAGAGCAAAACATCAATTGGCTGCCTCCTGCATGCTCTACGGGGCTCAAGCCTGAAGCTTGGGCACGAGCCCCGACCAGGAAACAAACGGCAGCCTCGGGCATAGGATGCCGCCCGACCAGCTGAGCCCCGCCGGCCAGGGCGCTAACCTTTAGTTCTGAGATCGTTGTGTGGAAGTTCTGAATAGAATCCTGGTGAATGAGACATTGATTATGCTCCATAAGCATTAGCTGTGTAGCACAGAGGTGGTCCCAGGTTCGATTCTGGCCAAGGGGACATGCCCAGGTTACAGGCTCGATCCCCAGTGGGGGGTGTGCAGGAGGCAGCCGATCAATGATTCTCTCTCATTATTGATGTTTCTATCTCTCTCCTTCTCCCTTCCTCTCTGAAATCAATAAAGAAACATATTAAAAAAAAAATCTTCCTGAGATTTTTACAGAACTTGCATTAAAGCTATAGTCTGGTTCGGGGAGAATTTGTCTATTATGTTGAATCTTTTAATACATGAACACCGCAGAGACGTGACACATATAAACAGAGAAGTATATGCTTCTTTGATTTCTTTCAGTAGCATCTTAGAATTTTCAGCAAAGAAGAACCTGTACCTTCTTTGTTTTTGAATCTTTGTTGTCATCTAATCCTCAAACATTTCATGTGCACTAACTATGTGCTAACACTGTACTTGGTGCTAGAAATACAAAAATGAAATACGCTGAGTCTCAGAAGAGCCTAGTGGCCATTTGACTCGGGGCCGGTTGCTTAAGCTTTAGAAGCCTCATTTTTCTTATCTGTAAAATGGGATGCTAATGGTACCATCTTTAGAAGATTGTTGTAAAGAGGAAAGCAAAACACGTGTACAACAGTTCTCACGGGGCCTGGCACTTGGCAGTGCCCTGTACAAGACTGCTCTTTTTATTGTTACTCCACCTCAGTATCAGAGCTAAGGGGAAAAGAGGACAAGGTAGGTGGATGAAGGAACAAAGGTGGAACTGGGGGTGGGGACGGGGGGAGAGGGGATATTAAACTCAAAGGCTGATTATGGAAAGGGAACATGGGGGTTAGACGTCCAAGGAGTGTGGCATCTTCTGTGTTCCCATGGAGAGCAGTGGGGATCGGTTGGTTTAAATTTTTAATTCTCTGCCTGGCTTCTCCCTTCCCACCAGATATCGTCATTAGGCCCAAAGAGTCATTAACGTGTTTAATAAGGTTATTAAGTTGAATAACTGCTGCCGCCGAGGCAATTTTCATAGGAAATCCATAAGACGGAGGTGCGGGCGGGAGCCGTGCTCTGTGGCTGGCGGGCTGTCAGCCTCCCGTGAGGGATGGGGCCGCGCCTGAGGGATGCGGCTCATTAGGGATCGTAGGTGAGCCCGGCTCCGGGGTGCGAGGCGTGGGGGCGTCACTGATTCCTTCTAATTGCCGGCGGGGGAGGGGGGCTCCTCGGAAGGACGGAATATTTTAAAGTAAGTGTACTTTTATGGCTTCCAAGTCCATATTTTAGCTCCAACGAAGCAAACAAATTGTCGTCTGGTACACGTCTTCGGGGACCCCAGTTATTGGAGCTTCCGGGATGATTTTCGATTATTTCTGTGTAAATAGGTGCTGCTGGAGCACTTCAGGGCGCCGGGGGGCAGTTGGCTGGCATAGATCTTAGGCCTGGCTCCTGTAGCGCCCGCTGTTAATTGGCACACCCGTACCGGAAGGGGTCTGTTCAATGAAGATAAACTTTGGACCAGCGGCTAAGTACCTTATCACTCTTCTCGACCTCCAGGAGCCCAAGTGGGTGAGGTTTTTATTTCAACCAAAGTTTGATCTCATTCACACCCCCCCGCCCCCCACTTCCAGGCCATTCATTCATTCATTCATTCATGGCTGCAGGCATTTATTCTTTTATTTTTTATTTATTTTTAACATATATTTTATTGATTTTTTACAGAGAGGAAGGGAGAGGGAGAGAGAGTTAGAAATATCGACGAGAGAATCATCGATCAGCTGCCTCCTGCACCTGGTGACGTGCCCGAAACCAAGGTACATGCCCTTGACCAGAATCGGACCTGGGACCCTTCAGTCTGCAGGCCGACGCTCTATCCACTGAGCCAAACCGGTTAGGGCACTGTAGGCATTTATTTATTCACTAAGTGATATTAATAGAATCACTTGAATGCCAGGTGTTCAAGTCCTACAAGACAGCCTACGCTACCCAAAAGGAGCTTAGCGTCTGGTGGAGGAGGCCTCCGGGGGAATTACCGTGGTGAGGGGAACGGTGCCCGAGGTCTGCCCAGAGGCGGGGTGGTGGTGGTGGTGTGTGTGCTCAGAGAGGATGGCGTCTGTAAACCAGAGTGGATGAATCGGTGGGTTTCTAGAGACTGAGTTGCGTTTGGAACAACGAATTGGAGTTAGCAGAAAATAAAAGCAGACATGAAGAAGGAAGAAAAGCAGAAAGTGGGGTGGGGACAGCTGGCCAGAGGCAGGCAGGTGTGCAGTGGCATGCTGTGGATGGGTACCTGTGCCTCGCCTCGGAGATAAGCGGATGGTCCTGAAAGGCTCTGCTGGGCTAACCAAGGGGTTTGAACTTGACCTTGAAGGTCACCGGGCGGTTATTGAAGGATGTTCGTTAGGGAAATGACATCATGGGATGTGTGCTCTGGAGCCGTTCTTGCCTTGGGGTGGGGAGTGGATTGGATTCAGGCCCAGAGATCAGTTAGCAGCCCTCGCAGTCCTGTGGGGCCAGCGACACTTGACCCGAAGGCGTGGCAGAAGGGAGCAGGGTGTGGGATCCAAGGAGGTGGGTGTGGAGGACGTGGTCAGTGTGGACTGGGGCGGTGATTCACAGAGAGAAGTCTGGGGTCACGGGGCTTTTGGCTGGACTTGCTGGGGATGAGGTGGGGAACAGGGTGGTGTGGGAAGGGTGGGACGTGGAAGTAGAGCCGTGTAGGCGAGAGGCTGGGTACATGGCGAGAGGCCAGGGCCGGGCTGGAGGTAGAATCATCAGCTCCTGCTGCGGTTTGAACCGTGTTGGGTTGAGGTCACCCTGGAATTGCATCCGGGTGTGCAGAGGAGCAGCCTGGATGGTTCTTGGGGCCACAGAGGCATTTAAGAGGACAGGGAGGAAGGAAGTTCGCCGTCCACAGAAGGAAGAGTGACATCTAGCACTCTGATCAGGTTAGAGAGCTTTAGGGTGCGAAAGAGGGTTGGGGTCTGAGCACCGTGCTTACATGTGAGTGTGCATCTAACTGCATCGAGGTGTTTGTAGACGTCACCCCCCCCCCCCCAGAATGGCTTTACAGTATGCATCCAACACACCCTTCTCCCCAAAGATTAACCGTCAGACTTAATGCGTAGTCACAAGGGTAAAATCTGGGAATTCCAACCCACTGAGATGAGAGAGGGGATTCTTTACGAGTTTGTGCCTTCCATTCCTGTTACAGATAAGGAAGGGCTTGCTCTGAGTAAGTACTAGGCCATTTTTAGGTCACTCCGCAGTTTGCTGAAAAATTACAGTGTTAGAGTGTTTTCTATTGGGGTCTTAATCATTTTTACTTAAAAAACACACAAAAACAACCAAACAAAACACACCCATATACAGTTGGTTAACCTTTTCTTATTGCTGATGTTTGTATGAAGACCTCAGTGCTTTGGGTTTATAAGCATTTCCCTTTCTTCTCTCTCTCTCTCTCTCTCTCTCTCTCTTTTTTATTTTTATTTTTTTATTGTTGATGCTATTTACCGATGTTTTCCCCTCTATGTAATAATACTTTACACAGAAAAGTGTTACTACTACTTTCTATTCATGTAGCACCTAATGAAAAATTTCCCAGTGTTTTCACCAGTACTTTATAATCTGATTCTCCTGGTAGACAGCTGAGGTAGGATGGACAGCCATTATTCCCATTTTCCAGATGTGGAAACAGAGGCTCGGCGAATACGCTCATCCTTTAGGAAGTGGGTGACAGAATTTCCCCCGAGGCTTGTGACCATAATTTCAGGGCTCTCTCCATGACGGGGGACATGCGACTCAGTGCTTATATGGTAACAACTGGAAGTAGCAAACCAGTAGGGAAAATGAGCCCTGATTTTTTCCAGAACGCTTTGTCATCTTTCATCATGCACTACTATGTCGAGTGGTCCGAGGTATGAGATGATGTGGGTTTTACAGCTTAAGTTCGGAAACATTTTTAAAAATATTTTTTAATTTTTTTACAGAGAGGAAGGGAGAGGGATAGAGAGGTAGAAACATCGATGAGAGAGAAACATCAATCAGCTGCCTCCTGCACACCTCCTACTGGGGATGTGCCTGCAACCAAGGTACATGCCCTTGACCGGAATCGAACCTGGGACCCTTCAGTCTGCAGGCCGATGCTCTACCACTGAGCCAAACCGGTTAGGGCAGAAACCTTTTTTTAAATCACAATTTTGTAGCCAATTGATGAGTGTGTTTTCCTAGTTTTTGTTTTTGTTTAATCAACTTAAGGGCCATTGGTTCAGCGGCAGGTGCCCGGCTCCTGTTCACGTGGAACATGGAGCTGTTGGAAACAGTTGGGTCTATTTAAGGACGTCTGCCTCTCCGTGGAAAAACAGCGGCCAGCACCCTGAGAGGGAGCGTGGCTCCCCTGTGACCTGATGACTAGGATCCTCCGGTTCAAAGCTGGGTCATCCCCTTGTCAGCTGTGGGCAGCCTCCTTTCCCAATCCTCCCGCCCCCACCCCACCTCGGGCCCACAGTGCTTTTCAGAGCCCATAGAAATGGTCTAACTTTATTTTTTTATCACTTAAAAATACACATTTTATTGACTTCAGAGAAGAAGGGAGAGGGAGAGAGAGAGAAACATCAGTGATGAAAGAGAACCATTGATCGGCTGCCTCCTGCATGCCTCACACTGGGGATTGAGCCTGCAACCTGGGCATCCCAGCTGGGAATTGAACCGTGACCTCCTGGTTCCTAGATTGAAGCTCGACCTCGGGGTCATGCTGGCTGGGCTGTTTAAAAAAAAAATTTTTTTTTTTTTTAAATCAGTAAGATAAAATGAACTTTGAGGTCCAAGGAAAGGTTTTTTATATAGAATAGTAACATATTCATCTTTATGCCAGTAAGGTCATACAGTCTGGTTTTGAACATGTGTTTTTTTTTGAGAAGGGCCCATGGATGTCAGAATGCAGCCCTGAGTGTGTGGAGTGTCCGGAGGGCTTCTGTTCCTGGCCTGTTTGTCCTGTGTTCGTCGACTTACTGGTGATTGATTCATTCCTCTAAGGCTGTGGATGTGTGAAAAGTACTCCAGGAAAATGAGTCAGTCTCTCCTCCCCATATCTCTCCGCCAACGCACATACAGACACACACACACACACACACACACACACACACGTGAAATGTGGACAGACGGAGGGCTGGCTCCCTGGGTTTTGTTTCCGTTCCCATCTCGGGGCAGGCGGTCCTTTATCTTGACCCGATCACGCAGTATGTGGGATCCCTTAACACGACCTGCGTGGTTCAGGGCCCACTTAAGGTCCTGTTTCTAGAGGAGGCCGCACACTAAAATGAAGAGAGAAACTGGAAAAGAGTTAATTTGGGAAAATGGGGGGCCAGGTGAGAGTCAACCTCTAGTGGGAAGACTACCACCAGGCTCTGGCCTTGCTGTCCCTTTTATTGAGGCTATGGGCTACACCGAGTACCCTTAAGCAGGTTTGGAGACACCCATAGCCCTTAGGAAGGTAATAATCGGATTATCATATCAGTAAGGATTTACATGATTACAAGATGGGGAAGTTGCCTCAGTTACCATTGTCTCAATTAGATAGGGAGTGGTTGGCTCTGATCTTTCAGAGCTTCAAGGTTGACCAGCCTTTTACATCTTTCTAGTAGTGAGACTATGATTGGTTTCTGGCACTCACGGGTCTACGGAATGGGGGCGGTTGCTTACCAGTTGTTGCTGTCGTGCCCCTAACATTTAGAAAGTGCTTTTGAGAAATAATAGCCAACACATTTAGAGCATCACTATATTGTGACCTTGTTTTTTGATTTCCTCTCTGCCTTTGAATGACATGAAAAATACACGAAAACCTGTTAGAATAAGACTTTTTGGCACATTAACTCAGGGTCCTTACCTACTGAGGACGCTGGGCGGGAGGCCTCAGATGCAGGGACCAAGGGTGCGTTGTCTGAGAAGGGGAAGCCCGGGAGGTGACGGAGGTTGTTTTCAGGGAATGTGGACTGTTTCTCTCCTTTCTAGAACCCTCTTTGTGGAGATTCTCGTTTTGGTATCTGCAAAATAGGGTGGAGGTGCTCTGTCCAGAAAACCCCATAATCTTTCTTCCGCTTCTGCCTGCCCCTCCGACGTGCCGAAGCAAAGCAGCAAGAAATGGCATACGTTTCCGCCTTGGCGGCCCCCTTTTCCAACCCGAAAGTTAAAATACTGAAAATTAAATTCCACAGACACATTTATAATCGCCAAGTGAATAAATGACACTTTAAAAAAGTTATCATGTTTTCCATTATATATATATTTAAAATATATTTTTACTCATTTCAGAGAGGAAGGGAGAGGAAGAGAGAGCTAGAAACATCAATGATGAGAGAGAAACATGGATTGGCGGCCCCCTGCACGCCCCACACTGGGGATGGAGCCCACCACCCGGGCCTGTGCCCTGACTGGGAATGGAACTGTGACCTCCTGGTTCATAGTCTGATGCTCTACCACTGAGCCACGCTGGCTGAGCAAAAGTATCATATTTTAAAATGAAGCTTCTCCCCATGAAGCTGCGGTGCACACACAGACTCATTGTCAGCTCTCCCTGCTTGCTTTTCACATGAACTTTGCTGCTCTTTCTGAGCTGTGTTCTGGGAAGTGATGGGTCCGGCAGGGCCTGTACTTTTGAGAGAGACGAAGGAAGGAGGACACCAGAGAAACACTTGAGCCTGCTTTGCATAATTTAAAATGAAGACCCCATTTGAAGGTAGACTTTTTTTTTTTTTTTTTTTAAATATATTTTATTGATTTTTGTACAGAGAGGAAGGGAGAGAGATAGAGAGTTAGAAACATTGATGAGAGAGTCATCGATCAGCTGCCTCTTGCACACCCCCTACTGGGGATATGCTCACAACCAAGGTACATGCCCTTGACCGGAATGGAACCCGGGACCCTTCAGTCCCCAAGCCGACGCTTTATCTATTGAGCCAAACCGGTCCCGGCAAAGGTAGACTTTCTTGATGGTCTTCACCTAACCTTTGGGACTGCAGCAGCGCACCCAGCTTGGTATGGCATTCTTTTAAAAATTACGTTCTGCGGCAAGAGTTCTGTTTTTGGGAGCTTCTGTGGTGCCTGATTCATTCACTTCTCGTTTTTTTAGAATCACAACCACGTTGGTCAGAGCTCATTTCCGCTCCGTCCTCGCACAGTCACTCCTCTCCTCTCTCCCTGTCCTCCTCGCGGACCTGAAACTCTTTGTCTATGATGCCCTTACAGGAGTTTGTGAGCGTCTGGGTTCGAGACCCTAGGATTCAGAAGGAGGACTTCTGGCATTCCTACATCGACTATGAAATCTGTATTCACGTGAGTACGCAGTCACTAGCCATTTTCGGTAGCATATGTTTGGTGGGATGCTTTGATATACTTACAAAGGGAAGCTTTCTGAGTTCAAAGAACTGAAATTTCATGATCACAACTAATGCTTGTACCTTAAGGGAAGTGATAAGATGGTTCCTAAAGTTGAAAAATTTCTTACTTGAGTTCCTCATTATACCTTTGTTAATATTAATACTTCATGAAGATGTGAATATTTCTAAAATTCACAGTTAAAGAATATTTATACCTCGTTAATGGTATTTATGATCGGGGGTAGCCCATTTCCAGGTAGTAAGCATAGCGCTTGATTAATCTGTTGTGAGAGGCTGTAGGGCTCTCTGGAGAGGAGATGTGCCGTGGTTCGTATGTGGAGTAAGAAAGTCGGAACTGGATATTTGCAATTGCGGACTAGATTCCGAGTAATCAACGCAGTAGCCAGCAGGGATGTTCTTTATTTGGAAACAGTGCTCTGTCACAATCTCTTGAGCAATGTCATGGCGATTTCTTGCCTGGCATGTGTGTGGCTCAGTTGGTTGGGAGTTCCCTGTGAAGGGCAGGCAGAACACGTGTTCAGCTCCGAGGGCCCCGCCGTCCCTCTCGACACTCCTCGGCTCTGCTCTTGGAGGAAAGCAGCCTAAACAAGGCACGGATGGATGCATGAGTGCGGCTGCGTTCCAGTGACACGCGGTGTGTGAAGATCAGCGGCAGGCCAGGTGTTAGAGCTGTATGGCCCTGATCAGGAATGAGTCACTTTCCCCACCTGGTTTAGTCTGGGCTTTTCTCAGGAGCGTAGCACAGGCCCAGGTGGTGTCTCTGTGATGGCACAGCACAAGTGAAGTAACATTTGACCGCCTTCACCCTTCCCATGACAAGTAGCTAAATTGGTTTGCAGTATTGGACATGCAGTCACTAGTCATACACATTCCTTCCTCCCTTTTCCCCCAAGTTTTCCCAACTTAGAAAAACAATGTAAAAACTCAGAACTGCTTATTTTATTTTACTTATTTTTGTTTAATCCTCATCCAAGCTTATTTCCCCCCATTGATTTCCGAAGAGAGTGGAAGAAAGGGAGAGAGAAAGAGAAAGAGGAACATGGACGTGAGAGAGACACATGGGTTGGTTGCCTCCTGCACACCCCTGGGAAACCTGCACCTGCCACCTATGTACATGCCCTTGGCCGGGAATCAAACCTGCGGCCCTTTGGCTCACAGGCCGATGCTCTAATCACTGAGGAAAACCAGCCAGGGCCAGACTGCTTTTCTGACGATTGTGCTGAAGGCCATTGCTGGGTTATACTTTGTATTTTGATGTTGTTTTGGTTTTGCTCATTAAGTCTCACCAGATGTAAATTCTGTGTGGGAAATTACAATTAAGCCTTTGAAAATGAAGTGAAATCCTTGCCCTGGCATGTGTGTGGCTCAGTTGGTTGGGTGTCATCCTGTGCACCAAAAGGTTGCCAATTTGATTCCAGTCTCAGGGCACATGCCTGGGGTATGGGCTTCATCCCTGGTCGGGATGTGTGCAGGAGGCATCCGGTTGATGTTCCACTGTCACATCGATGTTTCTCTCCCTCTCCCTTAAAAAAAAAGAAAACGGAATTAAATTCTTCAGTTGCCTTTTAGCTTCCTCTAAAACATTTATGGGTCCTTGTTACATGCTTCATGGTAGGTGTGAAATTTGATTCTCTTCAGGGAGTTAATGATGTGAATTCAGAAATGTCCACCTCGAGCCAGAAATGGTGCGTGCCGCAAATATTGGGTGGTGTTCTGGTGTTTCTCTGAAATGCTACTGCATTGACAATGAAGAAATCGTGGCTTGGTAGATAGCTGACACAAGCAAATCGATTTAGAGGAACTTGGTGAACTAGTGACCTCGGTGCCATCTGATTCTGTTGTACAATCCAGAGTCGATGGGGGACGGGAGGTCCTAGTCAGCCTCCCTCGATGGGGTACCAGAGAGCTTCGCAGGTAGAGAAGCCAGCCTTGAGCTCATTTAAATCAATCGTAAGGGAAATTATATCCGGCGACTCTGAAATCTGAGCATTTACTTGACATTTTGTTTATTTATACTTTATATTTTTTTTACTTAGCATTTTAAACAAGTGGATTACAGAGGTGGGTAGTCTATGGTATACATTCTCCTGAACTTGTTCTGCAATCGAAGGACTTCGAGGTAGACAGAGCTTTGGTGCAGGCTCCTGCTGGATCTCAGTGGTTGGCATCCACCATGCATCTGAGCGGAGAAAAGGAAGGGAGTTGAAACGGAGTCCCTCAGTGGTTGATCCCTGCCCAGGCTCCTCGGGGCTCATTCTGCTGCAAACGCCCGCTTCCTTCCTCCCCGCGGATCACTCAGCCGAGGCCCTGGTGTGCTGTGAAATGCACACACGGAATGTTCTGGTGCCACAGACTCCAGCACGTGTGGCTGCCCTGGTGTCAAAGATGAAGGGATTTAGACCAATCTTTCTTTTGGGGGCAGGTCTCTGAATATAACCTCTCTGCAGCCAAGGTTTTCTGAGGAATACGAGGGACGCTCTTAGATCCTTCCTTTCTGGGGGCAGTTTAAGAAGGAATGAAGAAGAAGAAGGAGAAGGAGAAGGAGAAGGAGAAGGAGAAGGAGAAGGAGAAGGAGAAGGAGAAGGAGAAGGAGAAGGAGAAGGAGAAGGAGAAGGAGAAGAAGAAGAAGAAGAAGAAGAAGAAGAAGAAGAAGAAGAAGAAGAAGAAAAAGAAGGAGGAGGAGGAGGAGGAGGAGGAGGAGGAGAAGAGGAGGAGGAGGAGGAGAAGAAGAAGAAGAAGAAGAAGAAGAAGAAGAAGAAGAAGAAGAAGAAGAAGAAGAAGAAGAAGAAGAAGGAGGAGAAGGAGAAGGGGAAGAAGAAGGGGAAGAAGAAGAAAAAGAGAAAAGATAAGAAAAGAAGGAATGCACATAATCTCATTTCCCAAGTTAAACAACTGCTGGGTCTTTTTTAAAAGATGCAATAGTACTTTTTGAAATAATATAAATCTTAGAGGCAAAACATTTCTCATTTGGTAACATAAAGATTTTGAAACAGAAATTTGAAATAAATATAGAGAACAGAGATCTTCTGACAAAATCAACAGACAAATGTGCCGGTCTCCTGGTACCCAAAGGAGAAGTGCTGCCATTTTTTGAGGACGGGGACTCTGGAGGTGGCTTTTTCCGCATGTGCCTTAGGGTAGCTGGAAGCGAGCAGCACCCAGTAACGCATACTAAGGTTAATGGGTGACATTTGCCAAGTGCCTGTTACCCGTCCTCACAGCCCCCCTGGGAAATAGGCCTGCACGGTTCACCCCAGTGTTATCACCCAGGGAACTGGGTGGCAGTGACTTGCCCTCTGGCAGTGCCAGGACTGGCATTTGGTCACCCGTGAGGATGCCTGTCCCTGTGCCTCACACCCCGTTCTAACTCGGACCAGGCTCCCTTGCACCTGCCAGAGAAGGGAAATGCTGTTCTCTTGTTTAAAAGTGACTCCAGGCCCCGGCCAGTGTGGCTCAGTTGGTTGATCGAATGTCCCTTCTACCAGAAGGTCGCTGGTTTGATTACGGCCTGGCCCCATACCCTGGTTGTGGGCTCCATCCCCAGTAGGGGGCGTGCAGGAGGCAGTTGATCAATGATTCTCTCTCATTATTGATGTGTCTATCTCTCTTCCTCTCCCGTCCTCTCTCTGAAATCAATGAAAACGTATCTAAAGAAAGTAGAAGTGATTTCGGGATTCCTGGTGACCTGTGTGATCTGTAGTGCAGGCCGTGTCAAGGTCATGACGGCTTCTGTGATGTCATGTCAGGGACCAGGAGAAGGTGTCCCTAGTCCCCAAGGGCTTCCCCAGACTGATGGCAGGTGTTAAAAAGCAGTGGATGACCCTCAGTTCTTTTTTTTTTTAAACATATATTTTATTGATTGTTTACAGAGAGGAAGGGAGAGGGATAGAGAGCTAGAAACATTGACCAGCTGCCTCTTGCACACCTCCTACTGTGGATGTGCCCGCAACCAAGGTACATGTCCTTGACTGGAATTGAACCTGGGACCTTTCAGTCTGAAGACTGATGCTCTATCCACTGAGCCAAACCGGTTTTGGCTGACCCTAAGTTCTTACTGGTCATTTGTGCTTCAGGATTCGATTTTTTATGATTCTTTTTTTTTTAAAGCAGTGCTAATAGGTGGGCAGGAGGCTACTTCAGCACTCAGGGCGTGAATGGCTCACCCCAGACAACATTTATGTCAGCCCAGCTGTCTTCGGGGCTGCCATATTGATGTGGGATGTATAAGATTTGAATCTGGTCTAAATGCACGTGTATTTTTGGGTTTAAAAATCCCATTTAAATAAATTCGGGGTACATACTAATAGTGAATTATAGAGGTAAAAAAGGCATTTTTTCCTCAAGTAAGGCTTATACTTTTCTCTTCTCTGAACAGACCAATAGCATGTGTTTTACAATGAAGACGTCCTGTGTGCGGAGAAGATTCAGAGAATTTGTGTGGCTGAGGCAGAGACTGCAGAGCAATGCATTGCTGGTGTAAGTGACTTAACGAGTGCACCGAGGACACTTTATTGTTGTATTCAGTCTTTAGAACTTTGATTTGCATGAGATGTAAAGTATGAGGGATTTCACAGGCATTCTTGATTGTAGTGATGGCTTTAGTTTTGTGGCTACGGCATCCAAATTCAACATTTATCACTTGAATTCCACCAGTTTTCATGGTGATCATGAAATGCTCAACAACGTTTAAAAATGGGGTTTTCCTCAGGTTAATATTCTCTTATTCTCATTATATAACGACCTGTGTAATATACAGTCACCGTGCGGTGATGACTGTGCAGTAATTTGCTTTCACGGAGGGATTTCTGTCACTAAGCCACCCTGATGGGATGATTGCAAACATGCTTGTTTCTTTCTCATTAGACAACTGCCAGAACTCCCGTCTAAAAACCTCTTTTTCAACATGAACAACCGCCAGCATGTGGACCAGCGGCGCCAGGGCCTGGAAGATTTCCTCAGAAAGTAAGTGGGCAGGAAGGGGCTTTGCAAGAGCCGGGCGCCCTGTGATCAGGGAGGGAGCACAGCACCGTCTCTGAAATCCTCACCATGGGCTCCAGAGCCAACCTCAGCCGTTCATTTCCTGTACCGGAGCGCCACCTCGTGGCTCACCTCTGATGGTGCATGTCAGGGACCACATCTATTGATAGAAAGAAAACAATGAACGAATTGAGTCTGGTGATAAATACAGGGTCCCTTAAGCTGTAACGCAGAGCCAAATTACTTGGGAGTGTAGCTGACAAAAGCAAAAAATTCCAGGACACAGATGTGCCTTATTAAAAAGGCACTTCTTAAACATGGTCTTTATTTACAGCAGTTGGGTTGATGGACAAAGACCCACTTTCCGGTGGGCTGCTGATGCCCTCTGGGTTCCTCTACTAATGAATGAGTGGTTTACGCCACTCTTTGGAGGGACTGTATGTAAGGGGGTGTCAGATAGTCTCGGGGGCTATTGACTCCAGGTTACGTGGTGATGGTGGTGACGGGAGATACTGTAGCGAAGCGACTTAAATTCACACTACCGTAATTTCTTTCCCCCTCTCCCCGCTCCCTTTCTCCCCCGCTTCCCCACCACGGGGAAACCGGAATTCCCATCCCATGGGACAGCACACTGGTTTGCACACAGACTCTGAGGCCAGCCTGCCGGGGTTCAGATCCTGGCTGTGTCGCCTATGAGCTGGGAGCTTGGGCCCGTCTTCCCTCCTCTCTGCCTGCGTTTTCCCGTCTGTGAAATGGAGTCCGTGAGAGCGCCTGCTTGACAAGATCGCTGAGAGGATTAAGTGAACTAATGAATGTAAGGCGCTCACAGCGGTCTGGCATATGACGCGTGGTGTCTGTGTATTGGCCGTTGTTTGTTGATGCACGTAGAAGTGAGACAGCTTTGAGCTAATTCTGCTAGCTTCTTACTTGATAGATAAGGAAATAGGCTGAGCCACATGCCTACTGGTTAGGGGGCAGAGCCCAGTCACCTGGACTCTTTTTCTACTCCATTCAGGATCTGAAACAATCTCGTTTGGAGGTCACTGCATGGCACCTCAGAGCTAGCCCGAGATAACATCCCGCCTTCTCTCCATGTGGCCATTCATAACCGGTGTGGTGTTACGTATGCCCATGAATATTAATACTGATTTCTATTAGGTTGGTGGGGGGAAGGGGTGGGGCGTGGGAGAGTGGTGGGAGTGGCCAGTGTGGCTCAGTGGTCGAGTGCCGAATGAATTAGGAGGTCAAGGTTCAATTTCTGGTCAGGGCACATGTCTGGGTTTCGGACTCGATCCCCAGTGTGGGGCATGCAGGAGGCAGCCCATCAATGATTCTCTCTCATTATTGATGTTTCTCTCTTAATCTCTCTCTCTCCCTCTCTCACTTCCTCTCAGAAGTCAATAAAAATAAGAATAAATTATTAAAGGGGGAGCCGGAAAAGAAAAAGAAGCTAGAAGGATGACATGGGATCAGAAGCCCTAGTCCTGAGCGGGGGCCTGGGAACATGTTGGCCATCGCAGGCCTGAGAGGACAAAGAGCTGGCCTCCCCTGGGGGGACAGCTCCGACGTTAATGGCTGTCTGTCTGAGACCCAGGTGGCTGATGGCCGCTCCCTTACGATGGGGCCCCTGCAGCCCACGGTGGCAGAGCGGCCTGCCACTCCGCATGCTGCTCAGGGACCAGTCCTTGTGAGGCCCGGGCAGGGCCAGCGGATCCCGCCGCCAGCCCTGGGGAGCTGCGTGTCTCCTGTGAGGGGGCGCCTTTGTGAGGTCACCGGCAGCACGGGGCTCCGTGTGGGTGCTGCTGGCTGATCGCAGGGCGTGCGTCTCTGACCGGGAGTCACTTCATTGTTCTGAGCACGACCTGTTCTTCCTCAGTTGATTTTTACCAAAGCAGCGAGCGACACTAGTGAGTGTCATGCGGCTGCAGTGGGATGAGGCTTGCACTGGGTTATTTTTGTGAATTATGTCGTTTGGCTGCTTGTTGACTGATTTTTTTTTTCTTTTTTTAAAAAAAATATATTTTAATTGATTTCAGAGGGGAAGGGAGAGGGAGAGAGAGAGAGAGAAACATCAGCGAGGAAAGCGAGTCATTGGTCAGCTGCCTCCTCACACGCCCACCCTGGGGATCGAGCCCACAACCGGGGCATGTTCCCTGGCCGGGAGCCTGGTTCGCAGGTTGACACTTAACCACTGAGCCTTGCTGGCAGCCGGGCCTGTTGACGGAATTTGACGCGGACTTCACAGCACAGAGGGTCTGGGGTCCGGAGCTCGGTGAGCTGGGCTCTGGGTCTCTCTCGAGTTTTGGCTCCTGGTTGTTTTCTGGCTGTGTGACCGCGGGAGTCACCTCAGTCCTCTGAGCCTTGGTTTGCTATAGTGTTACCGCGCACTGTCCTCCTCACCGGAGGCTGTGTCCTTCCGATGATGCATCCGAGGAACATCTGCTTAGGTGACTGCTTTGGGCCGGGCTGGCCCTGGGGATACCGGACCGTGAAATGGACACAGTCCTGGTCCTTTCGGGGAAGCACTGGGTGTGCATCGGGGGATGGCTGATTCTTTAAAACTGCATCCTCAGCCAGAAGTGGAATCACAGAGCGGCACCGAGGTCTCATGCGATGCCATTTGCTCCACAGCCTCCCGGCTGACGGGGCTTCTGTGTGGTTTGGACCTGAGAAAAGCAAGGAGTCTGGCCCCACATGGTGGCTTCCGGCCTGTATTTCCCCCCCCCCCCCCCCCACTTCTGTGTTCCTCGGATTCTCTCCTGCTCTTCGCCCGGTGTGTGTAGGGGACAACAGTCTGTTTGTGCCCGGGGTGTCCCTCAGCTCCAGCCGCTTCTGGAAACTGGGTTTGACGTGCCCCTTGGCCGCTTGGCACCGTGTCCGTCCCCAGCTCGGTCCCGTTACTCACGGCCCCCTCGGTGGCGGCAGCCCGTTGTTTGTAGGACACGTTAGGGAGCCGGAGGGAAGACGCCCCAGCATTAACCAGGGAACATGCCCGTGTGGTCGGTTTTCAGCCGGCGTTTAAAACTCTGGCTTTTATGGATGCTTTGAAGTGATGCGCCAAGGGCACGTAACGTGTTCAGACCATTCAGAACCCGAGCGTCTTTGGGCGCGCGCGCGCGCGTGTGTGTGTGTGTGTGTGTGTGCACGCGTGTATGTGTGTGTATGTGTGTATATATGTGTGTGTATATGTGTGTATGTGTGTATGTGTGTGTGTGAGTGTGTGTATGTGTGTGTATGTGTGTGTGTGTTTGTGTGCGTGTGTGCGTGTGTGTACTGTAGCAGTGTTTTCCACTAACGGTCACTGGAGAAACAATGCCTTTTAACAGCAAACTACACCCCCCGGTCCGCCTTCCTGGGGGAATTAGTGAGTTGTCTCTTTCACCACGCGCCGAAAAAAGAATTTATACCGTTTATTGAACATTTGCTGTGTGTATAGCTTTCACGTTTTTATCTCAGTGACGACAATAATGTAATTTCTGTGTCTCGATGTTACAGACAAGGAGATTACAGGAAAGGTGGAGGCACTCTGGTTCAGTTAGTAGAATTCTTAAAGGCTAAATTTGGTCAGTATGATTGTGAGATTTTTCATATATATTTAAATTTACTTTTCCTTAATCTTGGCTATAATCTCCCTTTGGACTCCTCTTCCCGCCCCCCCCTCCCCGATATTTATAAATTGTAAGTCATTTCTACAATAGTTATGGCAAAAATAGGCTAAAATGACAAATTCTGTTGGTAAGACTCCACCTGTGACAGCTTTTCCGTTTGATTGATGTTATGAACGGGAGCAGCCCACCTGTACTGCATTCACCCCCTTCGTCCAAATACAACGGAGGCTTTTGTATTGCAGTTTTGTATTTCTTTAAAATTAAAGGAATATTACAGGTGTTTTTTTTTTTTTTTTTTTTTTACCAAAGGATACCATGGAAACACTGTTAGTTACACACACACACACACACACACACACACACACTTATTATGTCTCTGTGTTCAACAGAGGGCACCATAGCACAGTTCATGAATGCCTTCCGTGAAGATTTGTGGGCTTTTTCTCATGGTGAGAGGTAAACAGGCTGAATTAAAAACATTTTCCCCTACATCCAGCTGCTCGCGTTCCCCGGGCGATACAGAGGGGTGGTGTGTCAGTGCGCTGGGCACAGCAGCCGAGGGCGCCCTGAGGTGGGGGCAGCGTTTGTGTATTGTTCTCTGCTGGAGCGATACAGAACACACCTGGTGGAGTCCTGGGGAGGAAAACCAGGTTTTTCAATGCATCCAGTTGGAGGGAAGAACAGTTTTGCTTTGTGTAGTTCAGTGTTCTGTGGGGAAAGGAATGACGGTCCACTCATGTTGTAAATAGCTTTTCACAAATTCCTGCTACATCCCGGAGGCCATTTCTTCTTCCTTTTGTAAAGGCCTGAGCAGTGCATACATGTATTTTTTTGGAGGCTTACAACGATGACATGTTATTGACTGTTTTACAAAGTACCCTTTGTATTAAGTGTGAAGTTGATTTACTGCGATTCGATTTGTTTGTGGAGAATGCGGCGCAAATATGACTAAGGTGAGAATAGGATTTTATATCGCGGTGATGGCAGTCACAACGCTCGCTGATACATACTAAGCCAGATGTATCGTTAAATGCACTAGTAGTGCTCTCCGAACCGGGGAGAGAGGGGTGGGGAGGGGGGCAGCAGGAGGACACTCTCCACTGTTTGTGTTTTTAATTTTGGAAGGAAATATATGACTAACGGTAAAAATCATAAATATATTAACATTTATTTTTTGCATGTTTAAAACTCATCCCCGAGCAGCACAGTGGCAGACGGTTAGCCAGCCAGGCCGAGGGGATGAAAAGACCCAGAGGTGGTAGCAGATGTACCGATGTTGGGGTTCCCTCCCCAGCCACAGGCTTCTCTCTCCCTTTCAGAACGGAGAGCTGGGCGTGCCCGCTCCCTCTCGCCGTTCCCGGCGTGTCCTCCAGATGGCAGCCTCCCGCAGGAAACGCGGAGGAGTGATGAGTCTAATGTACAGTAAAATTGGAAATTGAATTATAGCTCAAGGAAGAAAGACAGTAGCCTTGAGGTCCCGACGAACCCGGGCCCTGCTCCCTTTGGTTCGCTGCGCCCACGTGTCAGGTTACCGGCGAGTTAATAACCGCGCCGGCGCCGGTCAGGGCTCAG
Source organism: Pipistrellus hanaki (assembly GCF_964339955.1). Lineage (NCBI taxonomy): Eukaryota > Metazoa > Chordata > Mammalia > Chiroptera > Vespertilionidae > Pipistrellus > Pipistrellus hanaki. The sequence goes on from NC_140512.1 coordinate 6,094,810, forward strand.
CAGAATTGCTCTGGACATGAATAAAGCTAAAATGAATTTGTGTCCAATATCATCGGCATTAGTGCTCATTACTTCTGCGGGGTAATGCCGCGAACCACCCAAAACCAATTGTAGAGATTACCTCTTATTTTATAAAGAAAATAAAACACATTTCCACCAGAAACAGAGCAGTCCGTGTAACCCCACGAGCGGTTCCCGGTGCCAGGCCGGCAGGAGGCGCTCGGTTCGGACCTCCCAGGGGTTCAGGCTCCTGCCGGGGGCCCGGCCATCCACCTCGCCTCCGGCCGCAGCGTTTAAGACAAGAGGGCAAACCTCTCAAAGGTGGGAACCCTCCAGGAACAGGAAGAGGCGTTTGCCACCTTCCTGCCTGTCCTTGGCAAATGAATCTTCCTCTTGCGGTATGGAGGGAGAGGCGGGGTTAGCTGCTTCCTGCCCGAGGTTTTGCCTTTTAAAAATCGCAGCTGTGCCGAAACCGGTGTGGCTCAGTGGATAGAGCGTCGGTCTGCGGACTGGAGGGTCCCAGGTTCGATTCCGGTCAAGGGCATGTACCTTGGTTATGGTACATCCCCAGTGGGGGGGTGTGCAGGAGGCGGCTGGTCGATGTTTCTCTCTCATCGATGTTTCTAGTTCTCTCTCCCTCTCTCTTCCTCTCTGTAAAAAATCAATAAAATATATTAAAAAAATAAAAAATAAAATAAAATAAAAATCGCAGCTGTTTTACCTTTTCTTCCTCCCCTCAGTAAAGAGGATTTCCTTAAGCTGCACTGGTAAGCCTGCTGCAGCCCTTTGCCTTTCTAGATGTTGGCCTTCTTGCAAAAAAGAATTGTTTCCTTTTGCAGGAAAGGAAATAGTCTAATGTTCTTGGACTTTAAATGAAAGGCGCATGACCAAGAGAGATGTGCTTTTTCTAGAAACTTGTTAAAAAAAGGCATGTATGAACAGTCCCTTCTTGGCCAAAACATTACTCGGGGTTTAGTGTTTTACTTTCGGCTGCTACCACTGGTGTTAATATCGCCTCATGATGCCGTCCCTGAACTGGGAACAGAGACAAAGTTATACTTAAAAGTCTGTGCTAAAAAGTTAAAAAACAGTTTTCATTGACACGCGAGGGTGTCCTTCGGCAGAGAAAACGCGTTCACGATGATGTGAACTGGGCGTGCGTAGATTGGGCCTCGGGCAGGTGTGTGCCCCCCTCTGCCGTTCTGAGGGACGAGTTGAAATCTGTACCCTCTTTGTGTCACTGAAGACTTTGGAGACATTTCTAGTCACCTTAGGTATTTAAAAAAAAAAAAAAAAAGCCAGCTCTCCACCGAGCCCTTGTAAACTTGCACAGAAGCAAAGCTGTGTTTTTCCAACAAAGGGATGACTTTTTAATAGAACGTTTAATGGCAGTTGAAAGTTTTGATGTGTCCTGACAGCCTCGCCCATAAAGATCACAGGATGGACACGCCGGCTGGCAGTAAAAAAAAAGAAACCAAAAACGATTTCAAGCGGAGTACATTTCTATGACTCCATAAGCAAAATATTTCCGTAATTAATCCACATGGCCGTAACAGATGGTTACAGGGAAGACGTGTCCTTGAACTTATTCTTTCAACAGATGTTCCTCACCATCGGCCTCGTGCTTTTACTCACCTAAATTCCCAAATAATTGGATCGAAGGTAACATATGCTTCCCTCCCTTTCATGGGCAGAGAGCATCGCGGATGCCACGTTTGCCACGTCGAGGGCTGACTTCGGTGGCTGCTCTCTCTCCCGCCCTGTGGCGGGGCAGGCCCGGTCGCCGGTGACCTCTCCCTCTCCTCTGACACAGGGTCCTCCACAACGCGCTCCTGCTGTCCGACAGCAGCCTGCACCTCTTCCTGCAGAGCCGCCTGCGCGCCGAGGACATCGAGGCATGCGTCTCGGGGCAGACCAAGTACACGGTGGAGGAGGCCATCCACAAGTTCGCCCTGATGTACAGGCGCTTCCCCGAGGAGAACGAAGACGGAGAACAAGAGAACAGCACAGGTTATGGCTCAGAAAGGTACTTCCTCGCGTCCCCACACGACACCCCACGCATTCACAGAACACGCAGCGCGCACAGGCATGTGCAGGGGTGTCGACGCCCACTTGCCTTCTTCTTTGTTGATGCAATCCTCAGATAATGAAAAAATTAATTGACTGAGATTTTATTGAATTGTGACAGCTCATCATCGGAGTCCTCACACACACCTCCACGCCGAATTAATGGATGCAGGAGAAATTCAATTATCTGCATTCTGATTATGTGACTTTCATTTAGTCAGACTTGAATTATTCGCGTTTAAATTATCTAGCTAAAAAAATATCCAACTGCACTCCAAATGGCTAATTAAAAGTCCAAATTTCCTGTCTCTCTTTGTGACTGGAGATAATTAAAGTTCTCCTCTGTTACTCAGGCTTTGAGTGTGTTGTGAAAACCAATTTCCTCTTTTTATTATTCCCCCCCTCCCTCTCTTCTTTTCCAGTTCGTCCTCCGGGTTTGGACACAGCAGCGAAGACAGCGGCTCACATGGGTGTAAAAGGAGCACAGCCCCGCAGGATTCCTGAAAAAAAAGAATTCTACCGTGACCATCTTAGGAACAGCAAACGATGTCCAGTCCCGGAGGAGAAAGCAGCGGATATATCTTTTACCTAAAGCTCCCTGTCACGAAATGAGGCACTTACCTTCTCCAAGACGCTGGGTTGTTTATCCATGCTGTTTTCCTGTTGTCTTATTTCGGCTACGCTTCCGTAAAACGCTGGAGGCCTGTAATTACAACAACACTCTCCTTTGTAGGCCAACGTTATTGCTAACACAAGATCCTGCCCTCCAAGGAGTTGTATAGGTTTAAAAAAAAACACACAACACAAAAAGACCTGGTTGGTTTTACTGAATTTGAAAAGATAGGTAAATAGTTGGCATTTCAAATCCAGACAGAGGGTTCCTTTTTGCATCAGCGGGGCAGTGTTATCGTCAACACAGCATGGATGAGCTTCGCCACTCTGCAGACTGACAGCCGAGACCAGACGGCCTCCGCTCAGACATGTGGCTGATATTTTGCGGGTCCCTCCCCCGCCCCGGGAAGGCTTTTGGGTGTTTGAAACCCTGTGAGAGAGTTTAGCCTTCCCGGTATTCTCTCTCACACGGAGACGGGGAAGGTATCTTAGGAACAGAGACACGCTAAAATAATGTTTACATCCCAGACAAAACAGAAACACAGCCAGTGGCTTTGCTGATACCTGCCATATGTAGATTAAGAAATACAGTTTCATTGTCCAAAAGTCAGCTTTCACACATGGTTTCTGGAGACAGAGCATTTGTTTTCATTATCATCGTGCAATTAGAATTACAGGTTAATGATTTATTTTCTGACTAAATAGGCAGTTTCCTATCGCTAGATAACGTTCTCAGTGCTGGTGACTTGTTACTTATCTTTAGGCTCTTGTACAAATAAGTTTAATGTTATCAGTAAGTATTCCCACAATTTAAAAAAGGATATAAACTTAATTATTCATTTATTTAAAAGCCCTTTCTTTTTAGGTAGCTTCCAGAGAATTGGTATAACTTAAAATAATTCAATAAAATATTTTTAAAAATGACCCAAAGAGAAAACGTCTTAAACTACATTGAACTTCAAATTTCAGACGAGACAGCATTTTCTTGAGACAATTACCCAAGCGTCTTCCCTGCTGAATGGTACGAAATATCTCCGAAACTAACAGGAAGATATTTTTACATAACTGGGATAACTTGTTGCTTTAATTAAATGTGACCTCACCTCATTTTAACTAGGAGTTTAAAAGTTACTGTATCATTAAAAAGTCTTTGAAATGCTTGTAACTAAGAAGCAATAGAAAAAAATTAAATTTAGAATAAGAATGATTCCATACTTTCTCCTTTTTTGTTTTTGTTTGGTCTAAAACATTATTGAACGTATATAAACATTCTGATTTACTGGATTGGGTCTTATTAATTTACCAGCCAGGACTCATTATTTTAATACAGAAAAAAAGAGGGTTAGCAGTTTCTTTTTACCTTGCCAACGTGTAAGGTTTACCATCCCGTCATTTAAGAGCGGGTCCCAGCTCCTCGGCGATATGTATTTGAATCACATTATTTCTGTTTTTTCAGCTATTTGGAAAAGGATGTATATAGGCTACCAATCGTCCTATTATTTTTAGATGATGTAAACAGCCATCAAAATGGATATTAAGTAGTGCCTGAGACTGTGGCATGCAAAACTTCACGAGATCACCGTTTTCACATTAAACATGAAAAAAAAAAATCAACTTCATTGTGCTGGCTCACTTGTTTCATAACAGAATGCATTTCTCCTGACTTGGACCTAAATTCCGTGTGTTTTTGAATGACCGCTACATTTTTTAATGAAGAAGTTGGGTAAAGTTTGCTTTCACATTCACTCTCGTTGTATGCATTTGAGCTTTGGTTTGTTAGTTGTTTTGGTATCTAAGCACCATTAACGCTGATCCTCAGCAGCTGAAATATTTAGGTAACTTCAGCTACCAATGGCTTGCTGGCTTAGTTGGAATCTCTTCTTTTCCTCTGGCATATTTTTATACAGCTTTCTTTCAGAAAAGAAAATGATTACTTAAGTAACTAAACTAAATAGATGTTTATTTAAAACTATTTCTAATGTAACTTAAATTTAAAAAATTCTAATCCTGGGTGATTTATGATGTATATACATTAACACTGTATTCCCCTGCCTCATTCTGCAAGTGTAAGCTGTTGACCTGTAAAGCCGGTGTATGTGTTTTGTTTGGGGACTGGTTTTTCACGTCACCCAGAGGGGTCAGCATGAAAGCCAACACCTGTTACTCACGGCTTCTTTTAAAGACGCACTTGGAAGAAAGTGATTTAAATTTCAGTTCACATTTCAAGTTTTAAAAATTACCGAGGAAAGACAGAGATGTTTCAGTAGTGATATTAAATATCGTGCAGGAGCTTTTCAAGCCTCGTTCACATTTTATTGAATAATTAAATACAAACAAGTGATATGCAATAACCTTAAAATCTCTTTTATGGCCATTAAGAATTTAAACAAATTCATTTAGCCTGGCCACAATTACTGTTATATCCAACAGTAAATGGAATGTTGTTTTGAACTCAATTTATGTTTTATTTTTGGAGCCTTAAGGGGTCATCATCAGTGAGCTACTGTGGTAGGAATAAGGGGTTCAGTACTTCAGCTTTCAAGGAACAATGCCTTTCACAAAAGGCCTCTAAAGTCTTAAGACAAAAATAATAAAACAAAAGCTTATTCTGTTTCAAAATAGTTTTCCTCTCAATGTTTACATTCCTTAGTTGGTACCCTATGAAATACAAGGCTGCATCTTCTTAATGGAGGGAACAATCCAAAACAATTTTCTGCTTTTGTTCGGAACACAGACCGTCCGTTACTTTATTATATACAGAAACACATTTTCAATGCCAAAATGCTTCCTGAGGTTCGTTATTGCAACTTGACATTCAAAGCACAGATACAATTTCCTTTGCAAAGAAAGGTCATAAGAAACGAACACGTTTTAGCAGAGAGGAGCCCAGGCATTTTAGAAGGATGTAAAGGAGCAACAGTCTCTTGAATGTTTGAAATATATTTACAGAGGACGCTGGCTCTGTTCGCTGCCGTATGCATCTCACAAAACGAGTCACCCTTGTCCCTTTAAGTCAGACACAACTGCTCTTCAGTCTGGCTGGAAACTTTCTAGATCCTCGTTAGGAGCGGTGCACTGGCCACACGTTTTATTTTAGCTGCGAAAACTCTAGGGTAGCTCAGGACGCTTTTCTTTTGCTCCAAAATTCCAAAGACTTCTTTTGAAAGGATATACAGTATAGAAGAAAAGAGGCGGTGGGGGGGGGGGGGGGAATCAAGCTACAGTTTCCGCTGGATCTAAGGACACTATGCAAATGACTGATGCTAAAGAGGAAAATACCCTTTAGATCCCTCCAAACCCCCTCCCCGCTCCTCTTTGCTGCCGGAGGCACAGCTCGGGCATCACTTACGGCGGCGTTTTTGCAAGTTTCTTACCTCCGGGCCTTCTTTCTGGCTCGGCCCCCGCCCGCCCGGAGCGCTCCCGCCGCTGCCCCGCCGCCGTTGGCTGCGCCCCGCGCCGCCCCGCACACGCGCGCTCCCGCCGCCTCTCCCTCCCTCCCGGCGGCTCCGCCGGCGGCCTCGGCCCGGTAACCCATGGCAACCGCCCTGGTAACCCATAGCAACTGCGCTGCCGAAAGAAAGGGGGAAAAACACAAACCCCGGGTGGAGGGGGAGGCGGGCGGGGAGTGGGAACGACAACCGCAGAGGCGGCGGTTTGCAGCGCAGCCCGCAGCGCCCCCGCCCTCCCGCCTGCTGCCCGCGGGTCCCTCCCGCGGAGGACAGCCCGGCGGCGGACAGAGCGGAAAGAATGCACCGGGGGCGGGGGCGGGTGCGGGGTGCGGAGCTGGGGGCAGCCTGTGTTGGCGATGGCCCCGGGCGGCCGGAGCGCGGTCCCCGGGCCCGGCGGGTTACTGCGCGCAGGGCCGCCCGGACGGATGGGTTTGGGCTCCGGGGGGAGCGGGCGATGGCGGAGGGAAGAGGGAGGTGGTCCCGGGCTGGCCCCAGTCTTTGTTCTGCAGATGCCAGCGGGCCCGGCCCCGCCGCCCGGCCCCGAGGTGTGGGTGTGGGTGTGGGTGCGGCTGAGGCCGCAGGGTCCCCGCAGGGCCCCGGGGTGGCGGCGGGGCCGGACGGAACCCACAGGTGTTCTATGCGCAGCGCCATCCCCTCAGTTACCCGGCTCTCCGGTGGTCCCGGGACCCTCAGCCTGTGGGCGGACCTGCCGCCGCTTTACCCCGCTCCCCCGGGAGACCCGCGCCCCAGCCCACCAAGCCCGGGCTTCAGCTGGGATGGACCCCCGGAGAGCAGAGACGCGGCCGCGGCGGAGGGTGCAAGGCGGCGGCAGGACAGAGGAGGGCGCTGCGGGCCGGCTGCTCCTGTCTGCGCGGGGCAGGCTTCCGGCTCCCAGCAGAAAGGACGCCCCTTAGATCTGCCTTTGCGCTCGCGGGCATCACCTGCTGGCTGTGTGTTCTCATCTGCTGGCTGTGTGTTCTCATCTGCTGGCTGTGTGTCCGCAGAAGCCCAGCCTGCAGTGAGAGGACGGCCACACGCCGGCCCTGGTCCCAGGCCACACAGGGACCTAAGAACATAAGCCACCCACAAGGCAGTGCACCGCGGTGAGGAGAGGCTGCCCCGGGGACCTGGGACCTGTGGTGACAGGTCCCCCCTGGCTCTCACTGGCTGTGACTTCCAAGCGCACCGTGACGTTTTAAAAAGGAAAAGGTTTGGCCTGGGTGGTTATGAAGACCTTGGAGATCATAATCCTCCACTCTTCTCCTGTAGGTGGGCACCAGTCACCAATGCACATAGCAGCGCCTCCTTTTTGAAGGCAAAGGCCTGCGCAAGCATCACACACACACACACACACACACACACACACACACACCCCTGAGCAATCCATGTTCCTGAAAACGGGGTTAGAACAACAGTGCCTGATCCGTATCCTAATGCTTTTCTGCTGAGGGAAGCTGGCTATGTAAAGAATCCCATTTTAACCCCTTTGCAAAGAAACAAACCTTCTGAATATACACCAAGTGGCCAGATTATCATGATCTCTGAACACATAATAATCTGGCCACTCAGTGTATATCCTATAGAATAAAAGGCTAATATGCAAATTGTCCCCTCGACCAGGAGTTGGACCAGCAGGCAGGTTGGCCAACCGCCCGTGTCCCCTCCTCCTGGCCAGGCTGGCCAGACCCCCACCCATGCACACATTCATGCATCGGGCCTCTAATATATATATAGGTACACACACACACACACACACACACACACTCACACACTGAGTGGCCAGATTATTATATGTTCAGAGATCATAATAATCCGGCCACTCAGTGTGTGTGTGTGAGTGTGTGTGTGTGTGTGTGTGTATCTGCTGGGAAGGGAAACTTGGTTTATTTTCACAAACGCGCACCTTCTGGGTTCTGCCGCTTATCAGACACAGGTGCAGAGGGGACTGTGCAAACTGTTGGAGATTAAAGATGGGGACTTGCCTGCGCTGGGATCCGCTCAGAACAATTTCTGCCCTTTTCAGAGTGGTGTACTGGGAGCCCTGTGCTTTAATTTAAAAAAATTTTTTTTCAACAAAAGCAATTACGGAAAAGTGCAAATTTAACGTGTGACATTTAACATTTCGCCGTGGCAGGCAGCTCCGCTTAAATGGGGCCTTTCTGTGGAACAACAGGAGCCGAAGGCCGGTGTCACGGGGTAATGTAAGACACAATCTGGGCTGCGGACGCACAATGAATCGGGAAGGATTTATGTAATTAATTGACCAGTCTTAACCTGTTATCGTGATGTAAGGAATTTGGAACTCATTAATTTGGGCTCTGACAGATTTCATATTAGAGCTGGCAAATATGGATTGAGCCTCTTATTCTTGTAGCAGCTGGAATGTCCGTGACAGTGAGGGTTAGTGAAGAAGGCCTATTGCTGGAGTCCGACCGCCTCTTTGTAATCAGCAGCCCTGCTCTGCATTAAAGGCATAATGAGAAAAAAAAAAAAGGAAAGAAAAGAAAAAGGAAGAGGCACAGTACCTGAAGCATCGGAAGGGGCTTGTGCTCACTCTGCTGGTAGGTGCATTGAGCACAAGCGTTTGTAGTTGAATGAAAACATTAACCCCAGTCCTGAGCGAGGTGCTCTGTCCAGCACCTTGAGAGGCTGAGAAGGTTGGGGTGTCGGGGTCAGGTGTGGTGTTGTTGTCAGCGTAAAAAGGGATGAAAAGACGGCGCCTTTGAATTTCCTCTTTGTGAACACAGAGATTGCACGAAGGAGGACATTAGAAGTCTTACGAGGGGCAAGTGGCATTTCTTGTCATGTCACAGCCACAAACGAGCGCTTCAGAGCCGCGAAGGAGGAACCACCTCCTGTCACCTGGGCAGAGGTCCCCTGCGGACCCCGAATTCCAGCGCTCCCACCATGGCGTTTCAGCAGCACTCTAAGCTGCGTCCTCCTTGCAGTATCTGATGTTCAGTGAACCGCCCAGGGGGAAATGTCTCGTTTCTTAGAGATTAAAAAAACAACAGCACCCTAGTCAGAATCTCACGTTCACTGCCCCCGCTTGGCAATCAGAAAATTGCTGGGTTGAAAAAAAGGTTCCAAGACGAAATGAAATGCTTTTTCCTTTTCTTCCTCTTACAATAGGTCCTCCCTCTTGCCGCGCCATGTGATAAGGTTAATATAGCAGCTGCCACGGGGATCATTAATACAGGCAGATAAGCAAAGTTGCGCGTTTAAAACACTTTCAGGGGATCATTTGCCTCTCCGGCTGATAAGGAAGGCCTGGTAACAAATGCGGGGTGCGGGCCGAGCGTTTACCTCCTCAGGCAGGAAGCACGCTGACCTCTCCTGATACGCGATTACTCCCAAGTACTCTTCAAAGCTGGGGACTGGCCGCTCTTGAGATATGTTTTCCATCGTGTACATCACCTCTAACCAATTTCCACTCAGGCATAGCTTCAATCTTAATATAACAAATACTGTTCCAGCACAAATCTTTGCAAAAACAAAAAAGGATTTCCAACTCTCTGGGCGGAAGATCGGAAATTTCCACGCCCCCCTTTTGGGTGAAATTTCCATGCCCCGCCTCCTCCCTTTTTGTTGTCTCCACTCCAGTCAAATTCCAAAGTAAAGAATTTTTATTTTACTTTTTAATGAGTGACAATGGAATTTGATCTAAAAATGAAGGACTTGGTACAAAGGTTTGTTTTGTGGTTATCTTGTGAACAAGTGATTTCTTCAGCTTAGATTCCATTGGAATGAATGTATAAAGATAAACACTAGAAATTGCATTGGTATATTAATGTTATCCTTCACATGGAGAGCAAAAAGAGTGCTAGTCGTTGATATTAGTATTCGTATGTTAGTGGGAAGGAGGGCTGTGAAGATAAACAATTGATATCAGCAAGGCCCGGGTAACTAGTATAAACCATGACAAGGGCGATTAATAGTGTGTATAAACACACTTCAAATTTGTGTACACGATCTCAGCTCTCACCTAGGGGTTTCTTTGTATTTTTTAAAAGGGCAATTTTTAAGTTGGCAATTACAAGGTTATCAACTCATGTGCTGTGTGTGCTGTTTATACATCAGCGTTATGGATGGACATATTGGAGCGTGATTTCCTGGAGAGAGTGTTGACGGGAAGGAAGTCTGTGCATTGGTTCTGGCTCTGGGCCCAGCACCAGCCCAAAGGTGGCTCCCTCCTCCCTGGACTGCCGCTTCCTCATCAGAGCAGTAAGAAGCTTGAATGCAGAATATCTTTAAAATATATATATATATATATATATATATATATATATATATATATATATATATATTATTGATTTTCACAGAGAGAAAGGGAGAGGGATAGAGAGCTAGAAACATCGATGAGAGAGAAACATAAACCAGCTGCCTCCTGCACACCCCCTACCAGGGATGTGCCTGCAACCAAGGCACATGCCCTTGACCGGAATCGAACCTGGGACCTTTCAGTCCGCAGACGGACGCTCTATCCACTGAGTCAAACCAGTTTCAGCCAGAATATCTTTAAAGGTATTGATAAATGTTACTAAGAAAAAGGGGAGGCCGCATAGCGGCTTTCATGGTCAATAGCATTTCAGATACATTGGATTAAACGAAGTTTAGCACTAATTTTCTGCAGGACTTCTCAGTACCTTTCACTTAGAACCCTTCAGTATGTGTGTGGGGATACTGTGCGCAGTTTTCTTAAACTGATTCAAAGAAGAGAATCTAAAATTCTATAGATCTTTTGAATCTATCAGACTTTGGATTCTTTCCCAGAATAATTAAGGGACACTCAGGATTCTTGAGGCCAGGGTTCAAGGAAAGTGTGGACATCACCGAGAGAGAGGGACTCCCCCTCAGAGACTCCCCCTCAGGCTCTGTAAGAGGCAGGGAGGATGTGCTAAGGGTAAATGTATTTCACTGCTTACAAGATGAGTGGCCTGGCGTGCGCCACTTCACCTGCTGGAGTTTGTGTCTTCACTCACACTGCGTGCTTCCTTTGCTTTTCCTCCCCCCTTCCCAATGCCCTTTTTGTTGTTGTTGTTAATCCTTACCCAAGGATATTTTCCCATTGATTTTTAGAGAGGGTGGAATGGAGGGAGAGAGACAGAGAGAGAAACATCGATGTGGGAGAGACACATCAATTGGTTGCCTTCCTGCATGTGCTTTCAACGGGGCCTGAGATGGAGCCTGCCACTGAGGTTGCCCTTGAACAGAATCACCGGACCCTTCAGTCTAGGGGCCAGTACCCTATCCACTGAGCCAAACTGGCTGGGGTGCAGTGCTTTAAAATATAATAATGCACAATAATCTGGCCACTCTGTGTGTGTGTGTGTGTGTGTGTGTGTGTGTGTTTGTATTAGAGGCCCGGTGCATGAATTTGTGCATGGGTGGGCTCTGGCCAGCCTGGCCAGGGGGAGAGGACATGGGCAGTTGGCTGGCCTGCCTGCTGCTCAAACTCCTGATTGAGGGGACAATTTGCATATCAGCCTTTTATTATATAGGATATACACTGAGTGCCATATTATTATGGGTTCAGAGATCATAATAATCTGGCCACTCAGTGTATATTTTCATTGATTTTAGAGAGGGAGAGGGAGATAGAAACATCAATTGATGCCACTCCAACCACACCCACCACAGGTCAGGTGCCCTTTCCAGTGTTTCTGGAGCAGGACGCACCCAGGTGCCCACGTGCCTTCTGCCAGCACTCCTCCCCCTGCCTGGTTGGTCACCCGTCTGTCTGTCCCTCTCTGCAGGCAGTTGGTCCTGGAGAGTTAGGGCTGTATTTCATCTCTGACTGCCCCTGCCCAGCTCCAGCCCCCAGTTTAACATGGGGCACATTTGAGAGCCAATGATGAGTTACTGTCGTAAGGTAGACAAAAGGCCTGCAAAGCCTTCTGAAAGTCCCTTTCCTGTGGCACCGCCAGCAAAGTAGCAGAAGAGCTTAGGGAATCATAGTAGGCAATTGAGAGAAGTGGCAGGACAGCTTAGAGAACGGTGAGAGGCAATCAGGGATTTTTCCTTGAACTGGGGACCTTTGGTTGTCCTGAGGATGAACGGGAGTGTCGTGCCAGTACCTCATTCCCCTTTCTCTTGGGCCTTGAAATGGTAATATACCGGTTCATTCATGAAGTCTGCATGGCAGTCAGAAATCTATGCTCAAGATTACTCTTCTCATTGACCCAGGAGGCCATTCAGTGAAATATTTTGATGCATTTTCTTTTGGACAACTTGTTTCTGATAAGACCCTGTGCCTGGCACAGTGTGTATTTAGTAGAGTGACATTCAATAAAGGGTGGGTGATTAAGTTGAAATAATTGACTACATAAATAGGTGAACATTTTCTCCAAATGAATGCTGCTATGTCATAGAACCCCATACCAAACTGAAGCCCAGTCTGATTTTAAAAGTGATGAAAGAGTAATTTAAAGCTTTACTAAAGTCTCCTAAAAACCCAAACAGTCTAATTTTACCACCCACAACTTTCTTAGGGTTCTTTTCTGAATCAAGTTTGCCCATCACTATGTTAAACAAACTCCAAGGGGACAGTTTTGTGAGGCTTTTGGCTGAGACATTTAAGCTTGTCTTGGTACCGGCTAGTTCTTTGTGTAGCCTGTGGTTCAGCCTGACTCTAGAGGAACAAAAACGAAACCATACTAAACGTTTGTTGAGTTCTAACACCAGCACCGGGAAAAAGGAAGGAATGGTGTAAGTAGGCGAGATAATATGTCTGTTAGCATAAAGGAGACAGTTTATGACCTACTGTAAGCAAGTAAGGAGTCGGAATTATCTGGAGAACACTGACTGTAACAAAGAGTCCCCAATACCCAATGGCAGCTTCAGATGAGTAAGAAATCAACTTGTCTTTCAGGAACTCTCAAAGGCAGGTGGACAGCCCTGCTCCAGGAAGTCACTCAGGGACCCAGGCTGTTTGAGCGGCTCTGCCATCCTTCAAAGGTACTTTCCAGATTGTACCTATTTCCAGCCAATAAGAAGAAAGGAGAAAACACAACTGGGGTGAGTACCATTTAATTTGTTTTTCAATAGAAATTTTCAAACACATACGAATGTAGGGATAATATAACGCATCCCTATGTGCCCATCACTCAGCTTAAAGTTAACTTCCTCCAGTCAAACATGTATCATTTCTATCCCCCGGTTTAAGGCCCCCCTTATTTTAAATCAAATTTCAGACCTCTTTAAGAAGGTTATCTGGAAGTTGCACACGTTGCTACATCACTTGGTAGGTACTTAGTCACGTGGCCACATCTAGCTGCAAGCAAGGCTGGGCGAAATCTCTGGGCCGGGTGGCTGTGTGTTCAGGAGGGAGGAGAGAATCTGAGATGATAGGATTTGAAGGGGGAGAAGAGCCATAGAAATGGAAATTGAATCATTCAGGGAAAGATTAAAGACATTTCTACACTGTGGTGAAATCCAGTGGTGACAACTGCATAATACCTTATGAAAGGCTACAGTGAGTCTTATGCACTTGAATTTTCAGCAAATGCAACATCTGCTGAACAAAACAGAACAGCAAAATGAAGTGCTTGGAAGGACAACATAGGGTTATGCTCTTTTCCTCACCTGTGTAAAATTAGCTGAGAGGATGGCTTTAGAGGAGAGTCAATGTACGCATATATCATGGAGATAGTTTATCGCTTCTGCTTTTGGATTCTGTCTCTTAAGGCATGAAAAGGTGTGTGTTTGAGACTTTGTGTATTTTCATGTGACAAAAAGAGACCAAATATCACAGAACTTAAAATGAGCAAAAGAAGAACTCAGTTAAACGAGTTCATTAAATGGATTTATGTGAAGAAACATTCACTGAGCACATACTGAATTCAGAGGCTGGTCCTGGCTTCTCCAGGGGGTACAGTGATAACGAACATACAGTCCTTTATCTCAGGGGTTCTCACGCCGAGAACAGCTACACATGAAAACAACTAACCGTGACACAAGACAACGAATTAGGCACCATGGCTGAGGGTAGTGGACATCCATTGCTTTATCCTCCGGTGGTCCATTCTGTTCCTGCAGATCACTTGATTTTCCCTGAGGGCCAGCCCTCCTCATTCTCTGCGAAGCTGATTCAATCCGTGTGCCCAGATGGGGCTATCACCCAAGCCTAGCCAGTCAGAGCAACGGTATTTTCCTGGCCCTGGTGATAGGTTTGGCGTGGGCACATGACTTTATGAGAACCAATGACTTTTGTGCAGTTGTTGAGAACAGAAACTAGATTGCTAGGGTGGCTGGGATAGGATGCAAGGCAGAGCCTGAGAATGAGGGACATCTTTTTTTTTTAATTTTTATTTTTTATGTATTTTTATTGATTTTTTACAGAGAGGAAGGGAGATAGATAGAGAGCTAGAAACGTCAATGAGAGAGAAACATCGACCAGCTGCCTCTTGCACACGCCCCACCGGAGATGTGCCCGCAACCAATGTACATGCCCCTGACCGGAATCGAACCTGGGATCCTTCAGTCCGCAGACCGACGCTCTACCACTGAGCCAAACCGGCTTTGGCTTGGTGACATCTTTTAAGTCCGTTAGAACCTCCCAGGTCAAGCACTGCAGTAGACACACCATGCATTTATTCATTTGTTCGCTCAGTGGCTCACGTGACTGGGGTTGTGCCTTTAATCCCTAGAACGTTCATAGGAGGTGGGTGACAGTATCCCCCATTGTGTGGATGAGCCTACTGTTAATTAACGGAAGAGCTGGAATTGAACACAGGCCTGTTTCCAAATCCTTAGTAATTCCCCTGCACCAGGGGTCGGCAAACTCATTAGTCAACAGAGCCAAGTATCAGCAGTACAACGATTGAAATTTCTTTTGAGAGCCAAAATTTTTTTAAACTTAAAACTATATAGGTAGGTACACTGTTATTAACTTAATTAGGGTACTCCTTCAATCGCACTGCATGTGCGCACCCGCATGTGGTATTTTGTGGAAGAGCCACACTCAAGGGGCCAAAGAGCCGCACATGGCTCGCAAGCCGCGGTTTGCCCACCACTGCCCTAGACACAGCTTTTAAGGAGAAAATGTCTCTTAGCTCCCTGCATTTTCTTAACTCCCAGAACGGTGCGTTTGGTTGGAAGATGCTCCTTAAGGGTTCATTGACTGAGTGCATGTTTGTGACATGAAGGGTGGAGTGCTGGTCACCAGGGCACAGGAAGAGGACTGGGAGGAGGGGAGGAGAGGGTGAGTTCACGTGTGGCAGTGGTGACTTTGGGGTGTAGATACAGGAAGAGATAATAAGCTTAGAGGTGCCAATGCGGGGTTGGAATTGGGACTGCAGTCCAAGATACACATTTGGAAATCCTCTGAGAGGGAAACTGACAGTGGTCATTTCTGCACAAATGTCATGTCCGTGAGGGTTTTCTTGACTCAAAATTGCAATCTCCTCTCAACTCCCTCTCCCCTACCCCCCTTCCCCCTTTTTTATATTCTCCATATCACTTACCACGGATATTTATTTTACCTGTTTGTTCTCATCTGTCTCTTCTGCACCGTATAAGCCCCACTAGTGCAGAGAGAGCATTGTTTTTCATGTGGAATACAGTGGGCCTGGGCCACCGGCTGTCCATGGAAGGTGCTAGAAGGTGTTTGCTGAGTGGGTAAATGAAGGCCTAGCAATGGATGAGATTGCTCGCTGATGGCTTTGCGATGAATGATAGACTAGGGTGGACAGAAGGCCAGAGAAGAGGAGATCCTGGAGGAAACCGATAATGTTTTAGAAACAGAAGGCAAATCAATAAAGAGCAATCCCCAAGAATAAAAACAAAGATGGCAGAGGGATTCAAGAAGGCAGCTGTGGGCAGCGCGGTCACATGCTGCTGAGAGGTCAAACATTGTCAAGAACGTTACACGTGGAGCCAGTTCTCTTTGGTAATGTTGTTCAGCAGCATGGCACCTGGAACTCAGTCTGTTAGGAGAGTCTGAGTTTCAGTCCTGCCGATCATTAGTGATGTAAATTTGGGTAACTCTTTGAACATCTGAGCCTTGGTTTCTTTACCTGTAAAATGGGTGTAATACTGAACTCTACCTCAAAG
Organism: Pipistrellus hanaki; assembly: GCF_964339955.1. Lineage (NCBI taxonomy): Eukaryota > Metazoa > Chordata > Mammalia > Chiroptera > Vespertilionidae > Pipistrellus > Pipistrellus hanaki. The sequence continues at coordinate 6,110,991 of NC_140512.1, forward strand.
CGTATTTTTGAAGATAAACTGAATTACTGTATGAGAAAGGCAATAGGTATCGGTGAATTATTGCCATTCTTACTGATGTGCAGGGAGTGAAATAAATTTAGAGAGTAAATATGCAAGAATAAAGGAAGTCATGAAAATTTCCATAAGCATTATTATTTGGGAAAAATGGATTTCAAGACAAAACAAAATGCATGATGATCCTTGCTGTTCTTTTCAAACTCTGTGCATATTCGCTTGAAAGTGAGCACTCTGTGTTGATGAACTTGAATTTGGGGCATTTTCTTCATCATGCCTATTTCCGGTTTCGCAGGCCCCTTCCTGCCCAGTTATTTATGTGAATGCACAACCCTGAAACCAAGAGGTGACTCACATCTCTGGCCTCTGACAATTGGGCTCCAGCGCTGCTTGTAACCATTCCCTCCCCCCACCTTCCCCCTCTCCTCTCCTCCTCCCTCTCCTTGTCATCTCCCTCCCCCTCCCAGAGCGTCTTGTTTTCCACCCTCTGTAGCCAGGAGGTTGCATGGCTCATGTCTTCCTAGAAACATCACTGATTATATTTATGCATTCGTAGCAGGTTTTGAGTTAGATTGAGTCTCGGTGGCTGAAGGTTCCAACATTTGCTGAATATTTTCCTTCCGAACCGCAACCGTAGTTGGCAGCCGAGGAGCGGAGGCATGAATAGGCTTCCGTGTTGCTTGGTTATAGATAGGGAGAGGCGGGCGGAAATTTGCAAGCATTTGCATATATACCATTGTCTGCCTGGTGTCTGCTTCCCGCGGCCCTCCTCCTCTGCCCCCCGCTGTCTGTGTGCAGAGAATCACTAATACAAACGCAGATAATGAAATTTCCCGACCCCAGCCCGCGGGCCGCGCACTTGGGAAGGCATCTGGGGGCACTGGAGGGGCTCCCTCGGTCTTGCTGCTTTACCCGCACAAGGAAATGAAGAGGAGAAAGCAATTACAGGGGCTTGTCTGGGAAGGTAGCATGAGTGGCACTGACAGGATTTCTTTTCAGAGGATCGTGTAGAGATGCTCTTTTCTTGTTCGTACCAATAGGCATTTGCCTGGAAATGGAGTTTCCTTATTAAAATGTGTGGGCGGCAGATGGAGTGCGGCCCACGGGAGGCGGGGCACAGACAGAGTGGGTCTAGGGCAGGTGAAATGTGCCCCCAGGATTGAGGCATGGGGAAGGGGGAGAGGAGGGAGCCGAGAGAGGGCACATCCGAGAGGCAGGAGGATGGGGAACCTGCCCCCAAGCTCCCCTGCTCCTGCAAACTCCGGAGCCACCCGCTTCTTAAAGCAGAGGTGCCAGTTGGCTGGGCGCCTGGAGGGGGTGGCTCGGGGGCCCTGGTTAGTGACCGTGACCTCAGTCCTGCTCAGCTTCCCCGGCTCCAGAACACGTGCCCATTAGCGGTTAGAAAGTTCCCTGGAGAAAAGAGTTGAAAATCAACTTCACCTGGACACTTTTTAGGGCGGCAAACAACGTTTTCCTCTGCCGATCCCTGCCAGGGACCAAGCGTTACCACTCTGGTAAGCTGGTACCTAAAGTTAGGCCCGGGGTTTCTTCACCAAACACTCAGATGAGTAAGCAATGACGTCCTCATTCACCTTGGGTCTCCAAAATGCATGCCTATTATTTACTTCCCTTTTTTTTTTTTTTTTAAAGTGGATTAAAAAACAACAACATGGATTTATTTATTTATTTATTTATTTATTTATTTATTTTATTTATTTTATTTTGAGAGAGAGAGAGAGAGAGAGAAGGGAGAGGGAGAGTGAAACCTCCACGAGAGAGAACCATTGACTGGCTGTCTCCTGCATGTCCCCTACTGGGGGGTCAAACCCCCAACCGGGACTCAGATCCGTGACCTCTTGTGCATGGGACAACACTCCGCCAACTGAGCCTTCACTTCCCCTTAAATAATCTTTGATTTTTACCTCTTGTTGATCTCTTATCATCTGTCACATAGCCAATGCCAATTCTGTGTGTCTGAACAGGTCTCTGAACAACCTTAGTCTGTGTTGACAGCTTGCATGAAAAGAACAAATATTTGCTTTTTATTTCATGTAAATATGTGCATGCTGTCAGAGGAGTCTGGCTTTAAGAGGCTAAGAGTTTGTCTTCCGTCGCTCACGCAGGGACAGCTAATCTATAGCAGAGATCGTTCTAGATGTGGAAGCGCGAGGTGGAAAACACAGACATCCCACTGGTGGCAATGAGATTAGTAGAAAAAAAGATTACGAAATGTTTGTTCTGTCATGCCGCCTAAAATACAGGGGGAATGGAACATAACAGAGAGAAATGGTTTAGAAGATCATTCTAACAGCTATCACTCTATTGAAAGTTAGTTTAGAGATACTCTATCACTTTAAATAGACAATGTGAAATAACCTTCCGTTAGAACCACGTTAAGTAAATACAGTGATAGCCTTGCTTTAGATACAGTGGCTTCATTTTTTTGAAACTACTGGTATTAAGGAACTCAGTGGGCAATCACTGGGTTTTTGGCTTTTTATCAGTTCTTTCGTGAAATAGCCTTTGGGGCCCATAACGAGGTAGGCAGAGGTGCACTGTTATGGCTGCAGCTTTGGGGCAGAGAGTGAGGGACGGAATATCCCTCTTAAAAATGAAAACAGCCAAAAACGGTTTAGCTCAGTGGATAGAGCGTTGGCCTGCAGACTGAAGGGTCCCGGGTTCGATTCCGGTCAAGGACATGTACCTTGGTTACGGGCACATCCCTGGTGGAGGGTGTGCAAGAGGCAGCTGCTCGATGCTACTCTCTCATCGATGTTTCTGGCTCTCTGTCTCTCTCCTTTCCTCTCTGTAAAAAAAAAAAAAATCAATAAAATATATTTAAAAAAAATGAAAACAGCGCCATCCTCAGGGAGCTGCCGGACTGCACACTGTGGACGGTTAAGCTAGTGCGGGAAGTTCCCTTGCAGGTGTAATGGCTACCGACCTGAATATGAAATAGTCATTACCCACCATATTGCTGTGTGTGTGTGTGTGTGTGTGTGTGTGTGTGTGTGTGTGTGTGTGTTTGTTTTAAAAATATATTTTTATTGATTTCAGAGAGGAAGGGAGAGGGAGAGAGAGGTAGAAACATCAATGATAAGGGAGAATCATTGATTAGCTGCTTTCTGCATGCCCCCACTGGGAATTGAGCCTGTATCCTGGGCATATGCCCTGACCGGGAATTGAACTGGTGACCTCTTGGTTCCTGGGTTGATGCTCAACCGCTGAGCCACCCCGGGCTGGGCATATCGCTGTGCGGGGACACATGCTGCAGGCCAGTCAGTGGGACTGGCCCGACTTGCCCTCTGACCTGCTTCTTCTCTCAGGACGCCTGCCTGGGATGTGTCAGCCCCGGGGCCAGCTCCCGGGCCTGCCTGTGGTCCCCCTCTCCCTGACCCAGCAAAGGATTCATGGTCCGTGCACCGCCATCTGCCTCCTGCAGCACACGCTGTGACACAGAGGAGGGGAATGTACAATAAGACCTCCGCAGGGGCTGCTGCCAGCGGCAGAGGGAGGGTTCCTGCAGGGAAACCCCCCGAAGAAAGCTGCTGAACACACGCCCCTGCGCCAGGCACCCTGTCACCCCATCTCATGTCTATCTGTCACCACGCCCGCGCCCGATCCCGGCAGGCTGCCTTCCCTCCTGGAGTCAGTGCTGCTTCCTGTCATTTTCCTGGTGCGACGCCTTCATCTCTGACTTGTTACAAACCATTAACTAGTTTCCAGCGCCCAATGTCCTGGCTACTTCTGACTAGTGAGCCATTTGGCATAACAAGGTTTCCCTTGATCTCCTTGCGGAGAAAATCTATCTGTGAAATGATGGGTCTCCCTGTGTGTGTGAATCCCAGCAGAGAGGAGTGGCTGTCAGCCGAGGCGAGGCGTGTGTGCGGAGAGCCGAGTCCAGCTCACGTGGCAGGAAATGACAGACTGTGGCTGACCATTAGGCTTCCAGGCTTCCAGTCACCCAGCTGGAAAGCACAGTATTTTACAAGGGTACTTGCTTGGTTTCCAATAAGCTCACACAGTTTTTAATTAGACTTCCTGGCTGCAATGTGTTCAAACATAAATTTTAAAAATATATATATATTTTGAAAAGCGTGAAGCGGTTTAACAGTTGTCAGTCTCTATAAACACACGTTGAAGGGCTGGTTATTTGTAGCATTGTCAAAATGAAGACTGGCTGCTTTGGACTTTGATGTTAAAAATAATATATTCAGATGTTCGGCTTGATGGCATAGAGAAAACCAGCAGAAGCAGCTTAGACATCAGTTTGCTTTTGCATAAAGTGGCTCACACGTGAAATGAATGTAAGCAAAACTTGACTAATCTTTTCCTAGATTGCTCTATAGCATTCAGGTTTTAACAGTATACTTTAAAAATGCACTTAAATGTTATGAGCAAATCTATTAATGAAATATTATACTGTTTAAATCCTTAATGGGAATATTTATCGATTCCTGCCTAATTAATGGATTAAGGAGATTTAAAAAATCAGTTACTGACCTTGCAATTCTACCTCTAGGACTATCTTGGAAAAATCTGTCTTAGTGACATAGATGAGCAGGTGCATGCATTGTTTTTTAATTGTGAAGAATCTGACATGCCGTAGCAATCATTAATGATGAAATGGATAAATGGGCCATGGTACCTCTCTATAAAAAGGACGACTATATTGTTTTTTGAAAAGTGAGCTACAAATGTATGTGCTGAGATGGGGAATGTCTTTGACATATTGTTGAGTGAAAAAAAGCAACCAGTAGCACAGTATGTAGAGCGCTCTACTGTTTTTGAGGATAGAGGGAACTCTCTCCCCACCTCCTCTGTCTTTGTGTAAGCATAGAACATTCTGGAACAGTACACACCAGACAACCTCTGGGTGTGCAAGAATGGGGGAAATAAGAAGAAAGATTTAATTGTTTGCTCCATATTATTTGAATTTAGATTCTCTGATGTTTATAGACAGTAAGAGTTCCCTTGACAATATGATTAAATAATTTAAAAAGGAAATCTGATGGCATGGAAAGTTTAGGATAAGAAGAGGTAAAGGGCCCCGCTGGTGTGGCTCCGTGGTTGAGTATTGACCCCTGAACCAGGAGGTTGCGGACCGATTTCTGGTCGGGGCACATACCCGGGTTGTGGGCTCCACCTCCAGTGTGGGGTATTGCAGGAGGCGGCCGATCAAAGATTCTCTCTCATCTATCCCTCTCTCCCTCTCCCTTCCTCTCTGTACTCAGTATGTATGTATATATAAATTTTTTTTTTTTAAAGAGGTAAGTGTGGCTAGTTGAAGGCACAGAGAGGCTGGCTTCCTTCCACTCCGCCGGCTCTGACACTCGGAGCATGAGCGTCCCTCTAGGATTTTAAAGGCAGTACCTCAGAGTCTGGGTGCACCTGCTGTCGAGCCTGAGGCCATGCCGTTCCCGGCAGCGACAGTGGTCCGAGGTTGGTCTCTTGGTGCTGTGTTTCCAGTCATCTCATAAATTATTAATAGTACACGTGTAGGTCAGAGACACACTCACCCTGACAATCATTCCATAATATTCTCTCTTTAGCATTAGAAGAGAAGAGAAGGGAGTGATCAATATGCAACGTCAGAGGTCCGTCTCCCATAGATATGGGATATGCACTTAGGAAAAAAAGAGTCAGGTCTTTACAAAAACCTGTCAGCCTGGCATTAATCTTGTGTTATGAATAATGCGGCTATCTATGAATCTTTAATATTTTTTTAAATGATGAAATTGTATGGCATGCTCTCCCAAAGCAAATTTGATACAATGTGGGAATAGTTTGATCAATGAAGATGTTGACATACATGAATAAAAAAAAATTTAAGCCTAGCTCATTAAAACAGAAAAAAGAACAGCCACTCTTTGACCTCAGGGTACATTTTCAGCCCCAGTAAATCTAATTCTAGCACGATCCAGAATGCCTAGAAATGATTCTGTGAGGTATTAAATGGTTGTTTGGTTGAAGCCATCATCCCACAAGACAAGAGGCTCTGGTAATACACCACTAACAACCAATATAGTGGTGGCTCCTAGCTTATACTCAAAGCCATGTTTAACAAACACATAGGTTAATGCTTCCTATATAACACATGTGTCAAACACAAGGCCCACGGGCCAAATCCAGCCCGCCAGGCCTTGCAATGTGGCCCACACCGCGCTGTCATCACTGCACTCCGCTGTCAGTTTATGACATTGTCAGTTTATGACTGTTCAGTAAACCATTCGGCCCGCGATTTAGGCTGGATTTTAGATTTTGGCCCCTTCTCTGATTGAGTTCGACACCCCTACTATATAAGATACAGCAGTGCTTGAGAAAGATTGCAAAAACCAATGGCTTGTTGGAAAGAATGTTATGTTATATTCATCCCCTCTCTCTCCCTCCCCCACAATGCAGTAATCTGGGAATAATTTGTTCCAGATTTTAATTTTCAGTGAAAGTGAGAAAAGTAGACCAAGAACTTTGCTTAGGAAATTTGCCTAATGAAGAAATTTTAATGAGTGCTTATTGAACTGAAGATAAAAATATAGTTTGTTTCTACAGATTCGAGGAGAATTAACATGTATCTGATTGTTAATATTTGATTCTTATTTAATTATTTATGATATCAAGGAATGAATCTGTCAAGTAAATAATGAAATGCGTACATGCAGCATATGTAATTAGGTTAGGTGCATAAATCCAAAATGTTCACTTTCTAGTTGTCAGTGTAAAATTTATTAATAATGAGAAATAGTAAGGGAAGAAAATTCTTAACACAGTCTACCTCATTAGTGTGGATTATAGTGATTGTTGGCCAGAGAAGAAGAGGAAGAGGAGGAAGAGGAAGAAAAGAGGAGGATGTACAATAGAAGGGACATTAGGCTTCGTTTTTCTTAGTTGTGCTTTCATTGTTTAAGAATATTACTGAATTGGAGCACATTTTCCGTTCTCTGTACAGAAAGGTATGATTTGAACAATGAGCTATGGGTTTGAGTGAATGCTTCAAGTGGAATAATTCCATGTTAAACATATACAAGTCCCAGGGATTGTAAACCTAAACCATTATTTAGTGGGGATGATTCAACCAATGTTTAGAAAGGAAAAACCTACTTTTAAGATTGAACTGTCAGATTCTAATCTTAAATTTGGCTTCAGATTCACCAATGGTGAACAGATTGCAGTCAAGGCGCTATCCACTGAACTCTTCCATTTTCCCTGTGTTCACTAGCTGGGTGGGAGGTCAGGAGAGAAGCTCTTTGTCAAGCACATTCCCAGGGCTGCTGGGAAATGTCATGAAGTGGATCTGAGGAGAACACACCTGTGAGTGGGGCTTGATGGTCTGTACTGCTAATGCGATCTCTGGATATGATGGCTGGAGCTTAGAGGACAGGCTCTCTGCCCCTGAGGATATACATGGTATGAAACCTGCCTCTGCAGGAACTTGGCTGAGTGGATGCCACCAACTCCGAAGTCAGGAATCTGACTGATAGCCTGGTTAGATTTAGTTCTGTCCTTAATGTTAATCATTAAAGCATTGTGTGGCATAAAGGGCAATCAACCAGAAAACAAGATAATGAGATCCCACACATCCACTAACTAGCTTGGAAACTTCCAGAAAGTTCTCTAAATTCAAGGGCCTCAGTTTCTTCTCTTATCAAACTAGAGGGCTGTAATTCTGGCTTTTATGGTCTACGATCCACAGATATGGTATTGAAATATATCAGATTTTGGGCAGCCAAGTTCATGAACTTCTTGAAAAAGGTGGGGAGAGAGGTAGTATTATGCGAACATTCATCATCTGACTAGGATTGTTACAGAGGCAGTTATACATTTATTAGAAGATAGAAAATATAATCACAAAAGGAATTCCATGTTAGTAAATGATATGAATCTAACTATAGCTACCACTTAAGAATTTTCTGCCTCACATATATAAAAGTTAAAAGAGAACGAGAAGCCTTATCTATACTTAGGATAAGGCATTGACATTACAAAACATAAAGTGTATGTTGCAATTTCCCTACCTGGCTTGATTAAAAGAGGGAAATGGTTATTTAATCATTTTATCTTCAACAGCTTCTGTGATTTACAGGTTTTCAAAAAGAATAATATGCTGATGGTGAATGATCCAGTTATCAGATTATTTGCTAAATCAAAGGAATGATTTTCTATTCTGACCTTAATTCCCAGATTTCTACAAACTAAAGAATTTAGGCCAAACACGGCTGAATTCAGTCAAGCATTAATATTGTTAAAGGAGACCCCCCAGGTGGAACCCATGCTATGGCTAGTTATTTAGGGGACAAAGCAAACATTTTACCACCCAGTAAGAAAATTACTAGTTGAATTTAGACAATCAATTTGGTATTTAATAAAGCCATATATGTAATTTTTAAAAACATATTTTTGTAGAAAGAACCAATAGAAGAATAATCTAGATGTGGCATTTTGACTTCCAAATGATAACTCATCTTATGCTGCAGAGAGAGAGTGTAGTTTCGAATCACTCCCTTTCCCCTCAAGTCCAGATTCTTGAGGAAAATAAATTATTTTTTTAATCTAGTTACTTTTGGGGTGATTTGTATGCTGAAACCAATGACCTGACCTAAAACTCAGCTTTTGTTTTGCTATTTATAACCTGTTCTAGCCCATCTTCCCGCCCACGCCCCAGTATAACTCAAGGTAAATCCTGACTTAATGATATCATCATCTCATCTCCGTTGCCAGTAAAAACGTAGTGATAGGCATGCGACCCAGTTCTGGCCAGTGAAACATGAGAAAAGATCTTTGAATGGGTCTTTTGGTATCATTCCCCCCCTCTTAAGAAGAAATTTAAGGTGAGAACGGTCCAGCTTTTTTGGCTGGGCTTTCCATGTCTTCAAGTGATGCCAGGAGCAATGGCAGCCATTTAGAGCCTTGAGAACTAACTGAGGACAAGGTCGACAATCTGAGGATGGGAAGATGAGGAGAACCTGGGCCTTGACAACATTAAACAGTATTGAGCCATTCATTAAGCAACCTCAGCGCCTGCTGTCTTGAGATATCATAAGATACTACATTTTCCTTGAGTAAGCAAGTAGGGACACGTTTTCTATTGTTTACATTTAAGTTATCTTAACAAAAACAGGGTGTAAGCAGCTCTATTTGACCACATCTAACAGAACAGCTCATCCTTCAATTGGGAGTGAGGTGTATACATTCTGCTGATATTTATCACTCATTTTACTTGTTTTCATGAAAACATTTGAATCCTCTGCTGTTTGGACATGTGCATTATTTTCAGAATACTGGGTGTAATATTAATATCACCAAGACCAAATACTAGGTAGCTCAACATTGGGAAAGGCTTCTTGGAAGAGTGGTATTTAATCTGAATCTGGAGGGATCAGGGGTATTTGAACAGTTGGAGATGGGGTTCAAGGGCATTCCATAGAGTCTGAAATGTACCAGTGTGTTGTGGGGTATATAATGGTAGATGGATAGGGCTGGAGCTGGTTAGACAGATTTCGAGTGTCCTGAACGTCTTGCTGAGCAGTTTGGGCATCCTTTCTGAGAAACAATAGAGATATTTGAGCAGGTCACCACTTACTGATTCTGGATGAATTGTTAAAGCATATACTATGCATTTTATAGACATTTTTGCGTATTTTAATGAAAAAATGTGCATGATTTTAATGACACAATAAAAATCCAATTTCCATTCTAATTTGGATTTAAAGTGATTGGTTAAATAGCCATTGTTTTCCAAAACATTCAAAACCAAATGCAGGTTCTCTGCAGAAACTACTTGGAGACCAGAAAATCACATAGGGCAGGCAGTCAAGCTCAGACACCTGGGTGGCGCCGGGCACGGCATTTGTGTGTGTGTGTGTGTGTGTGTGTGTGTGTGTGTCAGTGTGTGAGGGAAGGGGTACCTGGCCTGTGTGTTGGCAAAGAGATGTCTCCATGGCAAAGCGAGTTGAGGAAAAGCTGCTGAGAGCCTTGAGACAGAGTGAGGTTGGAGGTGAGTGTCCAGAAAGAAGCTGGAAGAGTGAGGTTCCATTTTACGTGCCCGGTAGCTGACCCTCTCCAGTCATTTTACTGATGAAGAAAGGGAAGCAGAACAGGGACGAGATATGACCCTGTTTCTGGAATTCACCTGAACCATCACCCTGAATAAACACCATGACTTCCCTGCTGGTGGAGGTGGGCTGGAAGGAGGCTTGCCTGGACCTCTCTCTCAGTAAGAGGACTGAGTCCTGCGGTTCTAGTTGCTCACGTCGTAGCCCTGCTGGCTGGCTGCTCCGTGGTTCCCAGGGGGAACACTGTCACTCCACACATAGTGCCCGCCATCCTGCACGAGTGGGAATACTTCTCTGGGTCTTTGTTTTTTTGTTTTTGTTTTTGTTTTTGTTTTTAAAGCGAAGAAGCACTTCCCAGAACCCCCAGCAGATGTCCCCTCCTGGTGCTGACCCCACTGGTCACATGCTCTTTTGGACAAAAGAAGGGGCTGGTCACACCCATGTAGGCTCCTTAGGATTCACCCTTGGCCAAAGGGAGAGGAGGGAGTGGGGTGGGAGGCGAAGGAAAAGGGTGTGAGGAGTCCATAGTGTTGGCTGCCAGAGGCCCGGAAGAGGAGGGTGCAGAGTGGGTGAGGGCACAGGCTCCGGAGGGAGGCGGGCCAGCGCCCCCCTGCCTGGCTGGGTCGCCCCGAGTCCTTGCCAGGCTTCCCAGCACCTGTGCTCCCAGGACGGCACAGGGGTTGAGGTGACAAGAGTAATATATGTGAAGCAGTTGGCATAATGCTTTGTGCGTGAAAAGCCCTCGGTAGAGGTCCTGTTATTGTTGCTGCTGCTCCTGTTGTTATTAATAAAAGCGACCTAGATCCTGCCCTCAATGCAAGTGCTCCACAAGGCAGGGGGGAGCTCCGTCTGCCCATCTCTATGCCAAGGGAGGGAGAGAGGCTCCGGAAGGACTGGCCTGTTCCCACGTGGACCGCTCAGCTGGGGCAGGGGTCTGGCTCTGGGGGGCAGCTGGACTGAAGGCCTGGGGAGCAGCGGCAGCACCCCACCTCTGCTCCACGGGGTGAGGGGCGCGCGAGGGATGATGCTTTCGCCCAGACTGGTCCCCATGGGCGCGGTGGTCGGGGACTGGTGGGCGCCAGCATCTCCATCAGGTTCGAGGGGACGGCTCCTCCCCATGAGGTGCTCCGGTTTCCCGGCGGCGCCTGCACACATTCACCAGACGACAGCTCAGAGGCTGGGCGTTTGCTTAACGGTCACAAGCACATCTTGGTAGACCCGCCTTCCTCACCCGCCTCTCCCTGCATTTCTTTTCCCAAATCGGGATGCACTCGGCCCCTCGGAGCCAGGGCGGGCCGGCGGGGTCCCTCCGAGGGGCACAGGAGCGAGGGAGGGGGAGTCGCGGGCCCAGGCGGGGAGGCAGCGCCCGGGCGGGCGGGCCATTTGCATCCGAGGCGGGAATGGAGCTGTCAGCGGTGCCCCGAGGGTGGCAGAGCTGGTCCTCCAATGGTGCCGCCAGCTTGTACGCCCTATCATCCCCCTCTCCATCCCCCTTCCCCCCCGCGCGTCCTGAGTCCCCACCAGAGCGTGACGCCCCGGTTCCTCCTGGCGGCCAAGGGCGCTTTGTCAGCTCGGCGCCTCGCCCTGCACCTGCACCAGCACCCGCTCCCGCTCCCGCTCCCTGCCAGCCCCCTCGCCCTCTTCCCTTTCTTCCTGAACATTTGTCTGCCTCCCCTCCTCGCACCCCTCCAGCTTGGTGTGGATGGAAAGACTCAGCCCCAGACACCGCCCCCCCCCCCCCCAGGCTGATTGCCCTGACCGCACCCCCCAGACTGCACCTCCATCGGGAGAGTCAGAGGCAGAGAGGCTGTCCTCCCACGGCCCATCCAGCCTCTTCCCTTGCCCAGCCGTCCCCCCACCCCCCTTTACGCCCCTCTCCCGGAGGCAGGGCCTGAGACAGACGCCGTCCCTTGGACCTGAAATGTTTTCTCTCCCCTCTCGGAAGGCCTATTTGTGGTCGCTTTGCTGACAAAACCCAAACACATGTGCCCCCTGGGAGGGCTGAGGACAGGCTGCGGGCAGGCTCACGTGGTCAGGGGAGCCGTGACAGTGCCATCCACCTGCTCAGAGGGCGGTGAGGGGGACAGCCAGCTCTGAGGCTGCAGGTCAAGCACATGATGAAAGAAAGGGTGTAGCTGTCTCATTAATTATTTAAAAATGTTGATTGGCTATTGATGTGATCATATTTTGGATATATGGGGGAAAATAAAATATGTTATTGAAATCTATGAACTATGATTCTCTTCACCTTTAAAACCGAGGCCACAAAGCACAGGTGCATTGGCATATGTGTCTCCCGGGATCGTTCTCTGGGATGCCAGAACTTCTCTCCAACCCTCTTGCCTTGCTCTGCGGGTGCTTTGGGCCAGGGCAGGGGGAGGGGGGAGGTTCTTGGATGGATGTCACACAGCAAACGCCCCAGGAAATAAGTAGGACATAGTCGGGGTTATATTGAAAACCTCGATGACACTCGGTAGAAGTGGCCTGGATCGCATGCACTGGCTGGGCCTCTCCTTCTGTTTTCTGAGAGGGAGACCCACACTCTCGCCACAGGCGTGTCATCATTGCACAGACCGCCCGTCTGTGGGTGAAGTCGGACCTTTAGGAGCGTTTTGTGCCTTTTAGGGGTTATGGGTCGCACACTCAGCTTGCCGACATGCCATTGAGAAGAGTGAGTACTGAGTGTGCGCTGTAGCCATGCTGAGGATGAAGGGTGTACATGTTCCTGAGCATGTATGTGCAGGCGGTGGGGGCAGGGCTCCGGAGTGTGCATCCACACGTGGCGCTGCAAACGCCCGGGCACGGGGCGTCCCCGGTGAGCACTGACTCCGCATGCGGCCACCGCTCCTGCAGGGCCTAATGGCGGAGCTCGCCAACGATCCGTGCCTTAAAGGCTCCCTGAGCACACATTGACACGATAGACGGAGCTGTTCGGGCCCATCGTGGCAGTGATCCGGGGATAACGGCGTGTCCTGTGACTTTCACTGGATTGGAATGCTCCCGGTCCTGAGGGCAGAACCGGAACTGCCCCCGTTACGCTCCACTGTGACTCCCGAGCAGAGTGCAGGGGTCTTTGACCTCCTGCCTACGACGATGTGGCCTTGCCAATGTTTACTGAGGTTTTAAACGATGCAATGGAGTTAGCCAGCCCCCCTCAAAATGAACTTTTTGTAATCCAATACCTGGATTGCGGGGGTGGGTTCATGTTTAATGGGTTAATAATAAGCTCAAGACCTTGGGAAGGTCATATTTACGGTAAAGTAAAAAAGTCATTTGGACAGAATAAATTTAGAAGATGTGTATGAGTTTGAGAGAGAATTAATAAGGAATACTAAGCTCAGTGCTGAGAAAATCTAGTTGACTAAATTGAAATAGAAACTGAACACTGCAGAAGTGTATGAAATTAAAAAAGTAAAATTCTCATCCTGGCTGGCTGGCTTAGTGGATAGAGCATTGGCCCGAGGTCTCTCTCAGGTTCAGTTCCTGGTCAAGGGCACATCAAGGGCACATACCTAGGTTGCAGGTTTAGTCACAGTCTGGTCCGGGTGCATGTGGGAGGCAGCTAATCATGTGTCTCTCTCCTAGTGATGTTTCTCTCTCTCTCTCTGCCTACCTTCCACTCACCCTAAAAAGGAAATCAATGAAAAAATATCCTTGGATGAGGATTAACAAAAAAACCCCCCAAAAATAAAAAATAAAATTCTCCCATCTATTCTTTTCTTCTTTGCCATCCACTATTATAATCTCTGTTAATATTTTTGTACATCCTTCCAGTAATTTTTATACATATACAAATACTAGTATATGTATTTCTTTTTTGTTCACATAGATGGTTAATACCAAACATCACTCCTCAATGCCTTGGATTTTGAGTTAATGATTTATTGAACTGTTTCTTTTCAGAACATTTAGATCTGTTGCATCTTTTGTAATGATTGCATGGAACTCCACAGTATGGATGTGACAGTTTTTAAACTTATGCCATTTCAACCATCACCACAACAAATATCCTTATTAGATTTGCAGATTTGTGTCCCTATATTTATAGGATATATTTGTTAGCAATGGGAATGTTGGGACAAAGGGATGCACATTTAAAATAATGAGACATATTGCCAAGTTGTTAACTAGAATGATTGTGCAACCTTAAACTCCAACTAACTGTACATTCTGTTCCCACTCCGGCCAGCACAGCGTTCTAGCATGGAGGACCCGTCTCACGTGTGAGTGAATTTTCCCACCAGGTCCTCTGCTCAGCTTTCTGGTGAGAGCCCAGCACCGGGGGCTGTGATAAATGCAGTGAAGTGTGGAAGTCAGACTACCCAGTAGGAAGTCCTGCCAGTCCTGATAAGAAATGATTGCTCCACCGCACACACTGAGACCAGTTGAATTTTGGTAATAGCCTCTCCATATGGTAGAACTGGAATTAGAGCATGGTAATTCATCGCTCAACAAATATCTGTCGGAAGTTAGAGATGGCTTCTCCACTGGATTGTCCAAGCTCCTTGACAGCCAAAGCTTTGTCTGTTTCTCATTGTGACTTTCAGTAACTATGGACTGGAGCGTGGTCTAATGACCTCCTGTCCTTTCATTCCTTTCTTTGTTCTTTCTTTTTACGGTTGTTTATTTGCTTTTTAAAATTTGGCCATTTACTGCCCACCATATACTTGGCTATACCTGGAGCTGGGGATTCTGACATTTAATCCTTGCTCCCAGCAGCTGCAGGTGGGAGAGAGGGAGAGCTGTAAGCCACTTTGAAAATTCATGTAGTATGGCAAAGTGAACGATGAACAACTAACTGTGATGGAGTAATGGTTTCCCCAAAGTTTGACATTTGGGCTGGGTCTTGGAAGATGTCTAGGGAATGGTTTCCAGACCAGCAAGGAAGGACTGCCAGTCAGAGGAAACGACAATAGAAGGGACAGAGCTGAGTGGGATGGTGGTGTGACTCGCTCACGCGGGGTGTGTCCAGAGAAAGGGGTCACCACCTACTTATAAGGAGGCCTTGGCCAGGAGTCCTGGAGCACAAAGGAAGTGAGGTAGAAGGAAGGAGTGGGCTTCTCACTCAGGCTCTATGTCTGACTCGTAGAGGGGCATTGGGAAGCCATGGAAATCCGGTAGCTGTAAAGTACCTCATTTGTAAAGTAGGATGTTTATTTAGGCCAGATCATTTCTAATATTTTTTTGTCAGTTCTAAAATTACATGGCCTTGAGCCGCAGGACTTGAACTTGCCTGTAAGAGCTTCATATTTTGTTCTGTGTGCCAAGGAGCAATGGGGATATTTTGGGTGTTCCTTTAAGACATAGTAAATGGCAGTTAAAATTTGTTGGACCTAACTCCTCTGGCCACTTACTGTAATTTTAAAAACTGCATATATATATATATATATATATATATATATATATATATATATGAGAATCAAGAAGAAAACACAACAGCAGACAATATAAATCTTTTGATAATTACTCTTCATAAGCAGCTACATCCTATCTTCACGGAAAGTTGCAGACACTGCTTAAATGGTTTCACTGAAGCTTGGCAGAGTTGGATGTCAAGTGTCGTGTTTCTGGGGACTCATACACTGAATGAATTCTGTTGGATTTGATAAGCATGCCATCCATGTCCTCATCTGTGGCCGAGGGAAACATTCTGACTGAGGCAATGTCTAAAGAGACAGAGAACCCTGTGGCCTATTGATTAGAGACCTCCCTCCAAGCTGACACCAATACTCGTTGAGAATTATTACCTAGCCCATCTGGCCCAAAAGAATGAGGAACTCAGATTAAGTCTGTGCTGACTTCCAGCTGAACTTTGTGTAATTCCCCCAGTTTTTAGGCTCAGGGTTTTCCAAGTTGTACTTGGGGCTATCTGAAAGCAAATAAAACAAACACAAGCAGCCTTCCCATAGGACCAAACACATGTCACAATAACATATTTTGTGTCTGTAACTTGCCTAAGATCAGGGAGTTTGGTGAAATTACTGAGCTATTAAAGAAAGGCTTATTGGTCGCTGTCCAGAGTCTTGCATTTTACAAGTAAAAGCAGGTCTGAGAGGTTCTGCTGAGACCTCACAGAGTCAGGCCATCTGCCCCACATGCCAATATTGGGGATTTCCCAAACAGCTTCCTATGAGATTTTTCTCATATGTGGGATCCCCTGGGTAATAATTCTCAAAGAGTATTGGTGTCAGCTTGGAGGGAGGTCTCAAATCAATAGGCCACCCCTAAGGAAACCACCTCTGAGAGGAGCTCCTGCTGGAACAAACTTTGATATTGTCATTGACATGGAGCAAGGCCTGAGCACTGGGAATAAATTTCTAATTTTCTCAGAAATCGAACGGCAACACAAGGCTGTTGAGAATCTGAAGAGTGAGAATTCTTACAGTTGGGTGGGTAGGTGGCAGTCCAGAATCATTGTTAGGATTCGGGGGATATGCAATCCTTGTTCAGACAGCAGTCTTTCATCAATGATCCACTCCCAGATTCCAGGAGGAGAGTAAAGGATTTTGGGAAGAACGGTCATTGTGAAAGAAAGAGTCCTTGTATGTCCCTTAGCTGGTCTGAGGTGGAGCCATTGTCAGAGCATGTCATACAACCATCGGGTGTCAGGAGGCTTAGGAATTTCTACCCACTGAAGACTGGGAGGCCAAGACGTACTCACCTGGGGACCATGAGCAACAGATGAAAGTAATGTCAGTTATTAGTCCCTAACTGGTAAGAAATCATCCTAAAATGTTCTCCTGGACATTTACCAAGATTAGTGAGACTAACTTCACAAAACTTATATAGTTGATAGTTCTGGAACCATATTGTGACTGTGAAGTTTGACTCCTTCTTGGAGAAGCTCAGGAAAGAACAAAATTATATCACTTAGAACTAATGTCCAAAAATTCTTATTCTCTCACAAAGTAAGTAGACCCTATGTATTATAGGTGCTCAGTCGGTATTGATCAAATAATGAATGAAGAAGAAAGGAAGGAATGTCCTATGGTTAAGACAAATTATAAAAAGGTAATAATTATTATTTTTAAAAACTTAGTACAGAACACATATGTATGAAAAGAGAAATGACTGAAAGCCTAAACATGTAGGTGGAAGAACCTAAGAACTTATCCTAAAAGTTGAAAAAAGAAAAATAAACACGATTAGAAAAATGGATCAATTTTTAAGGTGTTCAACATCCTTTGAAAGCCCCAATTATAGGAAGATCTCTCAAAGTAGACTACATGTCATCAATTAACTTGAACTTTGAGCTTTTAATCCAACAAGAAGGCTTTGAAAAAGTCACACATACCTAGTGAACTGTACTAGTGTCTCCATACTCAAAGCCTGTGACGCTCCTAATACAAGTGGAAACTGAGGAAACGAAGAGCCCATTGAATCTTGCAAAGGCCATTCCAAGTTTGTGAGAAAATCAGATCGTCAGGATGAAGCAGAAAAGTTCCAGTAGGGAATCAGAACTTTTTTTTTTTCACCTTAGAAAACATGTGGCATCTTCAGTAAATGAAATTCAGAATGCACACAGATTGAATTCCAGTAAGAGTCATTTAGCTGCAGAAGATAGAGTCCTCATACTTCACATCAAGAGGCTGCAGAGAATTCAGTGTCGTACCCGGAACTGTTTCCCTGGCATAAAATGTAAGAGAGCTTGAGGATAAAACCTAGATAATAAGTTTCCTTTGGCACCGACCTTTTCACATCAGATCTTAAGGGGTCACCAAAGCTGTGAGACAAGGAAAGCAATTCTTCTGTGGTTAATGCGGCTGCTTTAAGGAGCACTGGGTATTTCTGCATCTCCTGGTAAATTCAGAGATACTCCCAGTGTACCTTTTTTTTGCAGGTTAAAATGTTCTGTAATTGGATATGCTACTACAGTAGTTTTCAAAGTGAGGTTAGCAGGGGAGACACATCAAGATGCTTGTTAAATTTTAAAGGCAAATTCCTTTACCCTGAAATCAGCAATAAAACTCCTCGGGTGATTCTTAAGTGCATCCAACTCTGAGAACCCCTGTGGTTAGGGTTGCAATAATGTGGTCTAAAGTGATCGGTTGATGCCTTGAAATATTGGAAGGTTTAGGCTAGAAACACAGGCCTAGTGAAACAAATGCTTATTTTTAAAAGTAAAAAACAGCTTTATTAATTTTCGCAGCAGGAAAAAATGGTATTTGCTCATTGTAAAAAAAAAAAAAATCAAGCAGTGTTGGAGAATATAAAGAAGAAACTATTTTATCTACTCCTTTTAGATTAGTAATGTTAACTCTTTAAAAAGAATAGTTGTTGCAAATATTTTTCGATTTGTCGTTTGCCTTTTTAAAAATGACTGGGGTTTTAGATTTTTTAATAAGATAAAATTGATCAGGTTTTCTCCTTTATATTTATGACTTTGATTCATGCTAAGAAAGATGGCCATTTTCCCTGGATAATAAAGATCTTCATCTCTTACCCCCCACCCTCCCCTCCCCCGTTACTTTTATAGTCCCAGTTTTTACATTTAAATTGTTGATCTCTCTGGAGTTTACTCAGTATAAAGAATGAGGCTGGGATCCAGCTCTATTTATTCTTTCCAAATGGCTAGCTCGTTTTTTCAAGACCATTTCTTTAATAATGTATCTTTTCCCACTGATATAAAATGCTATATCTATAATGTCCACATATACTTTCTACCACAACCATTTGATCTCTCTGCATTTCTGTGCCAGGACCACACATTTTAATATCTCATTATTGCTCAGTTTTTAGAAATTCCCTGGATATTCTTAAATATTTATTCTTCCAGATGAACTTTAGAATCATTTTTCAAAGTTTCAAAGATCTTGTTGAGATTTCTGTCAGAATTGCATTTAACTTATAGATTAGATTTTTTTTCTTCTTTTGAGGGGGAGGGTAGGATAAAAATAGGCTTCTTTGCCATTCTAAATCTTGTGTGAGAATGAGACACGATTTTCCAGCTTTTCCAGCCTCTGTTTAATGTCCCTCTGCGTGTGCGTCTCACAAATAGATCTTGCCCATTTCTTATAAAGTTTGTTCTGGGTATTTTATAGGGTTTTGATGGCTTTCTAGTTAACCAAATGTTCGTAGGTGTGGGCTTATATAAACTACCCTCTGGCATAGATTGTAAGCGTGGTGGTGGGTTGCTGTATGTTAGGCAGTCAGTGTGCAACAGAAGCCTGTGTTTTGAAGACAAGCCCACGCGGACCTTTGCTGTAACTTCCAGGTCACTATGAAGCTTAGGGCAGATCTCCAAGCGTCTTTCCCATCTGTAAGGCGGAAAACCTGGCAGCGCTTTGCAAGGATCAGCGACTTGAATCCCCTCATGTGGGGGTTCGCATTTAGTGAGTCCTCAGATACTGAGCTTTGTGGGCCAGGCTAAGGAGTTCATTTCAAAATTCATTTCAAAAGTTGAGATTTTTTGAGGCTTCCAAAAATGTATTTGTATTCGGAAGATTTTGTAAAAAGAGCTCTAATAGAGCACTGTTCTGATAGCCTTCTCTCAGAGAGTATTTGATGTGAATAGAGTTCTCATCCGAGGAGTGTCTGGTTCTGAGCACCCGCATTGCTGACAGGTGTAGCCCCCGCCGCATCCCCTTGGGAGGCCTGGGTCTTTCTTCTCACATGGCTCATGATTGGTCGGTTGGAGAATTGGGGGAGGGGCTTTCATGGTGAATGGCTAGAGAAATGTATCTGGGGTCCTCGCGCCATTGGGAGGAACCAGTTAAGAATGATTTGCGGGCGTACAGGAAGCTCAAGGAAGGCTTTCCCAAGCACGGCATCCAGCTCCATCAATAGTGAGCCCCACATGCTTAATGGTATAATCACCAACAGAACCCATTCAGCATAATGGTCTTTTAATCCTGGAACAATTACTTTGGGTAATAAAATAACACTTTTCATTTGCCTGACACCGAATTCGACCTGTGTGGGTCATTGGGTGGGGAGGTGAGGGGAAGGGGCGTTTGTGGAGTTCTCACTGAATTATAAAGTGATCACACATAATGTACTTCAGGCCTGAGATTCGTGAAATGGCTTATTGGAAAAAATAAAACTATTATCGGAATATGCAGTTGCTTTGGAGTTTCCCAAATCCTTCATAACTTACGTATTGATTTCCTCAGGAAGAAATAATTAAACCTTGATGCACTCTCATTAAATTTGCTCGTTTTGAACACCTAATGGGAGAAGTGCATTTGGGAGATACAGTCAGTCAGCAAGTTTTTGTTGAGTAAAAAATTACGCTGTGTCCTGGAAGGAAAATGTAAATAAAATTCGTTGTCCCGCTACAACAGTATCTTTATAGCTATCACTTGGACATTGTAAACTGTTTTTATCCTCTTTTTTAAAAGTTGAATTGTTTAAATTTTCATCGGTTTTTTAAAATTCTTTTGAGAAGTAGGTAAGTTTAAATTCTAAATAATTCAAAGGCCTTCCCATACATTCCTTCTCAGTGGGTAACCAAGGCAGCCTTCTCTGGTCTCAGGGTTTGCTGGTGGAGTGAAGGACTCTTGTTTTTTCATTTGGAAGGAGGAGGGCTTGGACCAAGCTTGTGAGCACGTGACACTTAATATCGGGGACTCCATCAGCTTCATCTGTTTGCTGATTTCAAAGTATTATTTCTATTGAAATCTGACAATTAATTCCTTTTAGCTAACGATGTATCCCATTAAAGGGCAAATGCTCCCTAGGAAATATTAGGTGCTATTAGTCATTTACACCTTAGTGAGAATGAATCTGTAACAGCTTTCTTAAAATAAGTTAAGGAGATGTTAATTAGTATGCTAAGGA
Organism: Pipistrellus hanaki; assembly: GCF_964339955.1. Lineage (NCBI taxonomy): Eukaryota > Metazoa > Chordata > Mammalia > Chiroptera > Vespertilionidae > Pipistrellus > Pipistrellus hanaki. The sequence continues at coordinate 6,131,834 of NC_140512.1, forward strand.
AAAAAATTGATGCTAGCCACTAGCTAAAATGATCTACCAAATTAAAAGGACAAGATAGTTTATAAAGTCCTTTCTCGATAGCAGATTTTGATGTGTAAGAAGTCAGATAAGACCGTTTGTATCATTTTATGTCAGTCTGGTTTTCTGTTTACCACCATGTCTATCTCCAATGGCTGTGCACTATTCCAATGCCTGGTTTACCAGAATTATTTTTCTGTTCTTCTATTAGTCTATAATTGCATCTCAGTGGTTTATAATATAAAAGATGCTCTTAGGCCTATGAACTACATTTTTATTAATGTCTTTGTTTCCATTTTTTTTCCTTTTCCTTTTGGATTTTTAAGTGGTGGGCTTTCCTTCTCTGAGATGTACCTGTGAGTACAAAATACCCACCATTGTTAAATGCTCTCTTGTCTTTTTGGGATCAGGGGCTGCAGGTTGAGTGTCCTAGATCAGAGCTGGATGAAGTGTGCTCTGTGGACAGGTGCCTGCCCGAACTGTCTGCAGAGGGTCTACAGGGAGGCACATGGAGAAACTGAGAGGTCTTTAGAACTCAGACCTCCACAGTGACTGGACATTGCTGCAGCCTCTGAGCACTGGGCAGATGATGGTGGCAGACGATCCTGAGTGGGTTGGGTTATGAATCTGTGTGGTGGGACCCTGCAGGTGGATTAGAACTCTATCAATCCATGGCAGGCTGGACGAAACACACAAATAAGCAAGCAAACCCGTTCTCCATTCTGGATCGGCTGAAAAGCACTGTCCTAGATCAGAATGGAGGATGCAAGCACCCAGGGTCTTCAAGCTCCATAAACCCTCAGAGAGGGGAGCAGTAATTGAAAGACAGACTTGGCTCAAATCCCAGATCTGCCCCTTATTTGTTCTGAGGCCTTTGGAGAATCACTAACATGCTCTGTGCTTTCGTTTTCTTATCTGTAAAAACAAGAATAGCAGTAGAATCCACTTCATAATAAGATCCTACCGAGAAAGGATGTAGCCCACGTACCAAATGCTCAATAAATGGAAACCATCTTCATTATGCCACTAAGTGGCTCCCAAGTAGCAGTTTCTGAGAGGATTCCTTTATGCTCTGTTATTGCAAATCACACAGCTCTCCTCCCTTCCCTTCCAACATCCATTTCTGTCACCCTATCTGTGACCCAGGCGCTGCTATTGTTTATGTCCTACAGAGGGTGGGGGCACATCCCTTGCCGGGCAGCCTGGCTCAGAGCTGATGGGCCAGGAAATGACAGACCCTTCAGAGCACCCATCTCCGCTCCTTCCTGCGCTGCCACCGACTCATCGAGGGCTCTGAGTTTATCTCACAGGGGCCAGATGTCCATCTGGCTGGGATTGTCCTGACGTTTACTGCCCTGTCCTGTTTACGGCCCTCCCGGGGCTCACAATGGCTCTTTGTTGGTGAGAGACCAGGTGGGAGACTTGTATCCATGACGTGTCCGCATGCCGGGATGCCAGGATCGGTGGGCCTCGCTCTGCTGCGACTGTGGACCCCCTCACTGCCCTGCAGACTCCATGTGTCAGGAGAGCAGAAAGAGTGTCGGAGTTGGTGTTGAAGAACCGGAATCTTATCCTGGCTCTGCCATTTATGATCTCTGAGTCCCTCTGTCCTTATCTGTAAAATGGGGCCATCATACTAACATCACCATGTAGCTCTGATGACTGAAGGAAACAGTCTTTGAAAGGATTTGGTGCAAATAAAGGCAGCTTTCCCTTGAGCCTTCCGGCACTGGATGCCTCTCTCTTCCCCTGTTGTGTGTCGCTAAGTGTATAGAGTATTGCACAAAGTGAATTCCCTACGAGAACGCATGCTCATGAAGGCAGGGACGCGTCTGTTTTATTTATTGCTCTGTCCCCGTTCTAGAACAATGCCTGGGGATAGGGATGCTCATTAATACATGCTGAACAAATTAATTAAAGTGAATTGTACGATCACTTTTCAGTTCTGAAAACAGAAACCCCTGACGCAACTTGCTAAGCCAGTGATGACGTTGATGCTTTCCTACCGCTAGGGGTTTGGAAGCAGAGAGGTTCTGGGTTTATTTAATGGCTCAGTGACATCAAGCCGGGCCCAGGTTCTTCTCGTTCTTCTGCTCCGTCATTTTCAGGCTAGCTGGTCTCATAGTCCTAAGTGGTTGCTGCAGTTCCAGACATCACATCTCAACATAATCACATCCAACTGAATTGGAAAGAGCTTCTCTCTTCCTTGTATACCTTTCTAGACAGACACCCTGAAATCCTCCCGTGGACTTTTCTGGAAACCCTTAGCTGACATCTGTTCACTTGCACACACCCAAACCAATTACTGGCATGGCTCCATTAGGATGAATCCTGAGTTGTGTGTGGGAGGGTAGTTATCTGAACAGATTCTCCCCTTTGCCAAAAGGAAGAACAGAGGGCAGTCCACTATGCTGGATATACTAACTCTTTGGAGTCTTAGGGGGAAAAAAAGAATATGAAACAAAAATTAATTAAGTGCATGAACAAGTAAGTGTTTATGTCACATGTGAATCAAGGGAAGAGGGAATTGCTTTTTGAGAGTTGGAGGAATGTATCCTACCACCTGCCTATTGAAGTAGTCAAGTATAAATATGTTTAGGATTGCCACCTGGTTATGTCAAAGAGGCTGCTTAAATGCAAGATCAAGTAGAATAAGATGCATTTGCAGTGTTGCAATGTCTCATGGACTAGTTAGAGATTCAGACCCATCACTATGCAATATAACCTCAATGCATCCTCTGTTTATACAAAGCGTGCCCTGCTTCACCTGGCTGAGCTAGTATTTCTCCTTATATTTTCAAGGGAGAAATGATTTGCAAAGGAACGAATAGCCCAAGAAGGAGTATAAGGGATGTGTTAAAAATTGTTTTTAAATATTCTGCCATATTAAGTAGTAATAGTTCATTTAAGCAGTCCCCTGGAACCTATATTTGACACACGTAGTAGCTTGTGGTTGAAGGCACTTTATGCATTTGGATTTAACCAAACCAGTACATGCTAAAGTACTTTGTAATGCAAATTCCCTCAATTCAGCCATTGCCTCCCTGCAATTAGGTTGGATTTGTGAGGTGTTCTTGTGTCCTCAAACCTCAAGTAGTTAGTGACAATCAGACCACAGGAAGCCAGCTCTTGTTTCCAGTGCTCCTACTGAGATGTTGTGGAGGGTCAGCTGCAGGGCAATGGCTAGTGGAGGTCCAATAAGACACAGAAGCCAAGCATGCAAGCCTGGTCAGCCAGACTTCCTGAGTTCACAGAAAACCAAAGAAAACCAAGGACGCGTCAAAGAAGAGGAGGGACACTGTTTAATACATGGGCGGACTCAGGGAACAGCCTCCAAATTGGATGAAGGAACATGCATGGGGCTTTCCTTTATATCTCCCTGTGGTCTTTGTGCCGCAAACATGGATTATGCTTCCGGTCCTTTTTGTGGGCCTTGCAAGAAGACACCCAGGTGTTGGGGGTCTCCAGGCCATATCTGATGGTCTGGCCTGGCGCCAGCGTTAATAACCCTCCCTCGGGGGCAGTGCCCTGTTCACAGTAACTGGTTCTGCAAGACCAGTATCTGGGAAGGAGGTAGTGACTTAATTATAGGTTATCAAGAATGTACACTGAGCTTGCTGGCATGGATTCAGATCACTATCCCCCAAATATCAGGGTTACATTGGAATTAGCCCTTTTTAGCCTTCTCACCCAGAAGGAACCTGCATCCTGGGTACGTGTCCTGACTGAGAATCGAACCCCAAACCTCTTGGTGAATGGGATGATGCTCCAACCAACAGAGCCACCTGTCCAGGGAGCAACCGAATTTAATGAAGTTAACTTCTCGGTTCCCTCTCAAGTAGTTTGTGAAGGTTGTATTTCATTGCATACCAATAAATATTCTCACTTTGGCCTCCCACTGAGTTAAACATAGCAGACATGTCATCTGCACTTTCCAGCAGTGAACTAAGATGAAAATTCTTGTTTAGGCTTGAACCTAGTTGGCTTACTTTTGTTATCTGTTTAGAAATCCTCATTACTTTTCCATGAGAGCCAGAAAAAAAAAATTCATTGAGTAGCAATTCCTTTAAGCCTGTTTAAGGGTTAAACTCCTCTGCATGAGTTATCCCAACCGAGGTGGTAGGATGTGTCTGAATTTTCCAGTAGATCGAGACATCTTCTATTCGTGTTCATGGATCTGGGACTTCAACACTCTGCCAAGGTTGCTGACCTAACGTGGGCCTGTGAGTTAGACCCTGAGTTGTTGTCAATGTAGTTCTGAGTGGCCTGAAGCTTGTGGGCATTAGAAAGATGCCTTATCGCCTCTGTTGAAGCTTGGAGTGAAGGGAAAGCACTGACTTCTTGTCAGTTCCTGGAATTCTTTCTACCCATCCAAGCAGCAGAGCATTGTCTCATTTAGGTGCCGTTAGTCTGTAAGAGGAAATCAGTCACACACACAGAGCACCATTTATGATGCTCCCAACTGAACTTCCTGGGAAAAGGTAGGATCTTAAAGTCTTTTGAAGATATTGGGACAAAGGCTTATTTCCAGCTCAACATGGCTCTCTCTGACTCAACCCTTAACGTGACCATTTTCAGGGTGAATTTGAAAGCATTCCCCTCCAACCCTGCCCTCAAGCTCAGTGCCCCAGATCTGAGTCCGTATTCCTATCGGCTGAAGACCTTCCATGTTTGCCTAGGGTGCTTATCACAAGCTGAGCTGTCCTGTGTGTTTCTTTTCCTGAATGTTTGCAGGAAGGTCGGATCTCTCTTGTCATATATGAGCAGCCCAGAGGAAAAATCTGTTGTTTTAAGAGCTACCCAGGAATTCCTTTCAGGGAGGAGACTGTCTGCCACTGTAATGGAAGCATTTGGCTGTGAAGATAAAGCCCTCGGCCTGGGGCTAGACCACGAGACGGAAAATTGCTCTGTGGAAGAAGTTTACAGGAATGTGGGAGTGGGGAGGGCAGAGGAGAAAGAAGGAAGGAGAGGGATGACATGACGTAAGGGAGAAGCAAGATGGACTTGACGAGAGACTTTTAAGGAGATAGAGCCTGCTCAACGTGAATACTTGTTTTTGAGTTGTTTTTTTTTTTTTTTTTGGCAGAAATCAAATTGAAGTACTTAGCTTCAAAATCTAGAGTTGGCATGGGACAGCTATAGGAGATGAGAGACAGTGAGATCAAGAATCTAGTCCAGCCGAATCTGGTTTGGCTCAGTGGATAGAGCGTTGGCCTGCGGACTGAAGGGTCCCAGGTTCGATTCTGGTCAAGGGCATGCACCTTGGTGGCGGGAGCATCCCCAGTAGGGGGTGTGCAAGAGGCAGCTGATCGATGATTCTCTCTCACCAATGTTTCTAACTCTCTATCCCTCTCTCTTCCTCTCTGTGAAAAATCAATAAAGTATATGTAAAAAAAAAAAGAAAAAGAAAAAGAAAAAGCATCTAGTCAAAGAAGCTGGGGTGAGGGGTGGGGGGAGAGCAGGGAAAGAGAGAGAGAGAGAACTATGAAAATATACAATCTAAGAAATTCTCAGATCTACTGGAGAACACTGGAGTTCCCACAGAATGTGGGATAGACACTTGAGCCAGTTTTTATTTAAATTCAAAAGAGGGAAAGACCTTAGTTGATAGCCTGTTCCAGCTGTAGCAGAGACAAAAAGTTTCTGAATTAAAGAATTTTTTGAATCCTTCTATAAAGATGAATGAGACCTTAAAGTGAATAGTATGACTTATGGGTTTCATAAAAAGAAAAGCATATCAATAGCAGTTTTAAAAGTTATTTTAAAGGATTTCTTTATTCTAATGGATAGAGATTGTCTTTGGATAATGGAAGTATTCCAAAGATTTAATGAAGTAATCTGAAGCCTCGTAGACATTAATTAGAGTTCTATAATTAGAATTATAGTTATAGAAGCTTCCTGCTGCAAAATAGAGGGCAATATTTCAACATTTCAGGTTTACTGTGCTGTTAGAACACAGTACCTGATGCATTTTCATATACCATGGCTGTCATAATTCTTTCTAAATAACCATTTTGATAGATATTTAATAGTTTTTAAATGAATGTGGGAGTAAAACCATTTATATCCGCGCTCATCCCAGTCCTTCCTTTCTCACAAGTCTGTCTGCTTCCCAGGCAAGAGCCACCCAAACCAACAATGACACAGGATCCAATCAGAAAAGCAGCATAAAGATGAAAGGTCTTGCCAATGAGAAGTGAACTTGCTAAAGCACACCTTTCAATGAATTTGGACAAAACTGAAAAATGTTGTTGATATCAGATCCTTAGGCTGATTACTGAAGCGTTCGATTGTTCAGTATGTCAATTCATCACTGTCCACCTGGTTATATTTAACACTTTCTCCTGTTTCCAGCAGGTCTGCTGAGATAGGCAATCGTTGTCACATGATATCTGCCTCTCAGGAAGGTCAGCAGACCATTTGAGAGGCCGTGGTTTCTGTCCCCCACTGCCTCGAGTCTTTCTCAGGCCTTGCTGACAGCAGATGGAGCCTCCATGTCTTGCAGGATGTAAAATATTAATTAGATTAGGGCTTTTATCCTTCAAACAGGTTAGCCTTTCCTTTCAGAGGCTCTGCAAAATGTCGAATCTGTTAATTTATACCACTGGCCCTCCAGGAGGACCTGCCACTGCTCACAGCCACCGAAACACCACTCTGGACTGGGTGCTTCCTTTCACTCTGTGGAAGTGCTGGTTCTTGTTTTTTGTTCTTTAAATCTTTATTGTTGAGATTATTACAGATGTCCCTCTTTTTCCCCTTCATATGCAAAAGCCAGTGCACACAGCCTGGGTGGGGTTATAAATTGGATGAGGCAGGGTCTTAGGGAATCACCAGGGAGGAGCAAACAGAAATGGCTGCCAGTCAGTTGTGCAACTGGGGAGGTCCCAGCATGGGAACAATGGTCCCTGTGAGCACCTCTGTCTGGGAGAAAGCCACCTTGAGTTCTTTCTTCGAAGCCAGACAATCCAGTTCCTCCTCATATGTGTCTGTTACCTAAAGCCTCACCTTGGTGCTGGAGCTCAGAGGAAGCAGGATCTTGTAAGTTCAGTTAGTGGTGTGGGCCTTTTAAGAGAAACAGCTGGGCTGAAACCGGTTTGGCTCAGTGAATAGAGCGTCGGCCTACGGACTGAAGGGTCCATGGTTTGATTCCGGTCATGGGCATGTACCTTGGTTGCAGGCACATCCCCAGTGGGGGGTGTGCAGGAGGCAGCTGATGGATGTTTCTCTCTCATCGATGTTTCTGACTTAATCCCTCTCCCTTCCTCTCTGTAAAAAACCAACTCTCTCTCTCTCTCTCTCTCTCTCTCTCTCTCTCTCTCTCTCTATATATATATATATATATATATATATATATATATATATATATATATATATGAAACAGCTGGGTCTCCAGTAGCCTCTGTGTCACTGAGCCCCAATCCCACTGGTTTACACAGCCCATAGTTCTTACTACCTGTAGGGACTTCTCTTCCCAGCTCTGGGACCCTGGGCTAGGGGTCTGGTGTGAGGCTGGAGCCCCTTGCTCCCCTGGTGGCCTCCGCAGAGACAATCTCTCTCCTGATTTAAAAAGCGGCACACCTGGATGCTGGATCAGCCCGTTCCGTACCTTCTAAGAGTCTCAGTGTGCTTTATTCTATATTTCTATACTTGTTGGCCTTCCATTCAGCCAGCTTTCAAGTGGTTCTAGATGACGCTGGTTCTGTATTTTAGTTGTAATTTTGATGTGGTTGTGGGAGGTGGCGAGTACAGGCGTTTACCTACACTGTCGCCATCTTCTGAGTGACCTTTTTTTTTTAAAAAAAATTATTTTAATTTAAATGCACATTTCCCCCCAGAGACAGTTGACATTCAATGTTACAGTTTCAGGTGCACAGAATAGTGGTCAGACATTTATAAAACTTCCGAAGTGGTCCCCCTGATAAGTCTAGTAGTCCACATTTTAAATCATTCTCATCTTCTGGAGACACGTGGGTGAGGCTAATTCCATTTTGAGATGGGAGGTCTTGGGGTGTGTTTTAATAAATATTTGATGGGAATGCTAGCCCTGGGAGGCATTCTTATTTACAGAAGTAGAGATGGTGCCTCTGAGGCCAGCTTCACTTTGTGGAGGAAGCAGTGTTTATAAATGTGCACAGCGCTCTCACGCAGGGTGTTCGTCTGCTCTCAGCACACAGTGCTTGTCCACAGCCGGCTCCATTTTTATTTATTTATTTATTTATTTATTTATTTATTATTTTTTTAAAATATATTTTATTGACTTTTCACAGAGAGGAGGAGAGAGGGATAGAGAGCCAGAAACGTCGATGAGAGAGAAACATCGACCAGCTGCCTCCTGCACACCCCCCACTGGGGATGTGCCCGCAACCAATGTACATGCCCTTGACCGGAATCGAACCTGGGACCTTTCAGTCCGCAGGCTGACGCTCTACCGCTGAGCCAAACCGGTTTCGGCCGGCTCCATTTTTAGAAGCGGTGATTACCCTGCAGAGCACTGCTGTGCGATACCAATTAAAATAACCGCTGTCGATTCAGGAGTCTTTTTGTGTTGTTAATCCTCACTCGATGATATTTTTCCATCGATCTTTTTCGAGAGAGTGGAAGAGAGAGGGAAAGACCGAGAGAAACATTGATGTGAGAGAATCACATTGATTGGTTGCCTCCTACACATGCCCTGACCAGGGCCCTGGCCAGGGAGGAGCCAGCTCTCGAGGTACATGCTCTTAATCGGAATAGAACCTGGCTCTATGCACTAGGCCAAACTAGCTAGGGCAAGAGTCTTTTTATTAATGGAAAGCAAAATTCACTTTTCTGCCTATATCCTTAAAAAAAAAAAAAAAAAAAAATATATATATATATATATATATATATATATATATATATATATATATATATATATATATATATAATTGGTGTGGGATTTAGATTGTCTGAAAGCAGTGATTGCATTAGTTTGGAGACCCCATTCCAGTTGGGCCCTGAGCATCGATTCTGTTAATTAAGAATGTGAGGCTCTGAAAACGTACAGCACAATTACAGTTTGCTTCCCATGGAAGAGCGCCTTCACCCCGTGTCACCATTAGCAGAATGTCCACCCTTGTTATTAGCTGACAATTTCAAAGGCAGATGGATCTTAGAGGAAGAATTGCCATTTCTTTTATTGTATTGAAAATTCTCATTGAATGTCAACTGTTTGTCAGCAGAATGCCACCATAAAGACTCTGACTTCAATCTTTTTTTTCTTCCTTCCTTCCTCTTTTTTTTTTTTTTTTTTTTTTTTTTTTTTTTTTTAAGAAAAAGCCAATTCATCATGTAGGAAAGGACTGCCTTTTGTAGTCTCAGGTCCTGCTAGAGACAAATGACTAAAAATTTAAAATCAATCATTAACAGATTAGCTGTTGGTCCAAAGTAAATAGCAATCAGCTTATTAGGCATCAGGCGGAGTGAGATAAAGGGGAAGAGTTATTGGAAATGAGGATGTTGTCTGGGGCTCTGCTTGGGGCGCAGGGCACGAGGAAGCTGTTTTCTTTGTGACTCTAATTGCAAATGGAAAACAAGGGAGCTGGCTGACGGAGTTGAGTTCCTGGTCATGCTAAACGGAGTCCTGTGGTTTTTCTGTTTTGTGTCACGGCTTTATTCACCCTGATTAGCATGGAAGTTGGTTGTGCTCCCTGCTTGTTCTCCTCTTTGCCTTCTAAGCAAGGTCTGTCAACTGCTGTTCAGTAGACTCTGCAAAGCAGCCTCGAAATTGTGGCTAAGACTCCTGCCTTTCAGGAACCGGGCCTTTCTTACCCCTTGGCACACTCATTCTGGGTGAGGCTGAGGCTGGGAAGCACGGGGGACGGTTCATTGGCTGCATCCCTCTAGTTTCAGGTGTGTGAGCTAACATTCACAGATGCCGCGGTCAGCATGGTTACAAGCAAGGCCCGCTGGTGGGTGCTAAACTCGGCGGGTGAAGCTTTAAGGAGAAACAGGATATTTGTATAGTCTCAAAGTGTCTTTCTCAATATACTTATCCTATATAATAAAAGCCTAATATGCAAATTGTCCCCTTGGCAGTTGACTGGGAGGGAGTTCGAATAACTGGGAGTTCTACTGACTAGGAGTTCGAACGCTTGCTATGACGTGCGCTGACCATCAGGGGGCAGTGCAGAACATGGCAGGCGTTGGCATTGAGGTGTTGGCAGTGGGCGACAGTGGAGGCGCTGCCGGCCCTGATGGGCCCTGATGAGAGCAAGACCCTGGCAGGATGGTGGAGTAGGTGAGCAGGCAGCACCAGGCCAAGGCGGGTATGAGCAGGGGCCCGATTGCCCCACCAATTGCCCTGCAGATGGCGACCAGTGGTGGAGGCATGAGGTGGAGGCGCTGAGGGAGTTGGAAGGGGGGGGTGGTCCCAACCAATCGCCCTGCAAGTTGGTGGAAGTTGGTGGGTTGGTGGAGCAGGTGAGGGGGTGGCACCAGGCCAAGACAGGGTGCCAGGCAGGGCTGCAGGGCTATGAGTCTGGGGGCATGAGCTGGGGCCCTATCTCTGCGGGCCACCCCGAGGGACCCCACCGTGCACGAATTTGTGCACTGGCCTCTACTTCATTATAATGGGAAAATAGTAACTGTATGGTGGTGAAACCCACAAGTTCCCCCCTTAACCAAGTGGTCAAGGTTAACATCACCAGGAATAAGGCAGCCCCTCCGTTCCCTACCCCGTGAGCACCGAGGACACACTATTTTTGTGGTATTCTTACTGAAACTGCATAACATCACTCCAATCACGAAAAAACATCAGACAAACCCATTCTGAAAATTCTGACCTGTAATCTACAAAAGTGCCAAGGATGTGAATGGCAAGGAAGAGGAAGGAATTGTCATAGATCTGAAGAGGCTAAGAGACAACACCTGGTGGCATTCGGGGTTGGATGCTGGAACAGAAAAAGGACATGAGTGGAAAACTGGTGAGATCCAAATAAATGTTGGCATAGGGGAAGCTGGAGAAAGGGGCTGTGGGAATTGTCTGCACTATTTTTTTTATTTTTTTTTGCAACTTTTCTGTAAGTGTAAGCTTATTTCAAAATAAAAGATATGCCCTAGCTGGTTTGGTTCACTAGATAGAGCGTCAACCTGTGGACTGAAGGGTCCTGGGTTCAATTCTGGGCAAGGACATGCACTTCGGCTGCAGGCTTGATCCCTGGCCCTGGTCAGGGCGTGTGCAGGAGGCAATTGATTAATTTCTCTCTCACCTCACTTCCCACTCACTCCCTTCTACTCTATAAAAATCAATGGGGAAAAAAAAAATGTCCTCAGGTGAGGATTAGCAAAACAAAACAAAAAACAGGTTGAAAAAAAAATGAATGAAACACAGAAAGAAAAAGAAAAAGCGTGAGCTCCAGAAACTTCTGCTGCAGAACCCAGCTTACAGCCTGGCGTTATAGCCGATGACGTAATCACTTCCCGAGCAAGGAGCACCGGCACAGTGGGGGTGTGATGGGCAGAGTGCTTCCGGAGTCACAGGTGCGAATAAAGCGGCTGCCCTTCCCCAGCAAGGGCGGTGCTGGAGCCTCACCCCCCTGTACACCGGGATGCCTTTGGATGGCGATTTCTCACCCAGAGGACCTTCGAGTCCTCTGTCGCCCCGGGACCTGCCTGCCAGCCCTTTCTCCCCTCCTTCCCTTTACGTAACTTACCGTCCAGCGAAGTTGGAATTCCCTCCCCCTTTCCCCTGTCTCCCTGTGTTTGCACACCTCCTGGGACTTTCTAGTCTACGATCCAGCTCAAATGCCACCTCTTCCAGGAAGCCACCCTGCTCTCCCCACCGGAAGTGGCTCCCCAGCTGCCAAACCCCCAATTGCTTTCTCTCCCTGCACTTCCCCTACGGATGTTATTACAGTGACTGCGCTTGTTTCTCTCTCCGTTGTGACCGTAAAACCTAAAACGGAGGCTTATCAGACCCGAGCATACTGCCTGGCGTACATGCTGGTTGGAAAAAGGACTGAATGTACACACGCATGGATGTCTCACCCAGCCTGCCAGCTGGGGAATATTCTGTGCATCTTTGAGTCTCCGCGGTGTTGCAGTCAGCGCTTTGCATGTAGCAGGGCCCAGTGTGGCTGTGTTGGAAGGAAAAGAATGAAATGAAATGTGTGTATGAACAAAGGCGTAGAGAATGGATGAATAATAATATTAATAAAAAAGACCGAACAAGTATCTGGAATACTGAAGAGAAAATTGAGGTGAACACAAGTCTTATCAGACATCCAGGTTCCTGAAAAAGGATTAATAACATTTGAAATGAACGTGTAACGTTCTGGTTGTAGGAAGAAATCTTAGGAAATTCTACTCATTCAAAGTACGAGTAGAATTGTGAGTGCCCGTTTGCCGCTGGTGATGGAAACACTAAGATCAGCAAACCAGTATTCCATAATCAGTGCTATTTTTTTTAAAAAGTGAAACATGCCACTGTTTTTCAGTTTCCTACTGTATTATTTAAATACTAGAGGCCAGGTGCATAGATTCGTGCATGGGTGGGATCCCTCGGCCTGGCCTGTGGGGATGGGGTCGAAACCGGCTCTCTAACATCCCCCGAGGGGTCCTGGATTGTGAGAGGGCAGTTCGGGCTCCCTCCTCTTTGGCTCCTGATGTGTCACTCAAGAACTGCAACTGCCAAGTTACCAAAGCTCAGCAGCTCCTGCGCTGAGCATCAACCTTCTGGTGGTCAGTGCGCGTCACAGCTACTGGTCGGAGTGTCTGCCCCCTGGTGGTGATTGTGTGTCATAGCTGGCCGGCTGGTCAGCTGGCCACTTAGGCTTTTATATATATGACATTTTTTATATATATGACATTTTTTATATATATGACATTTAAAAAACGATGAAGTTGGAATCCTATATATCTTGAAGCATACCTGGTGAGTTTACACCCTCATTTCAGTTCCATCAGGCGCACGCCTGCCCCCTGCTGGAAGCCCTCTGAGGGCATCCTGTTATTTTGCTCCCACCTCCTGGGTTGGCAGTGAAGTGGGCATCTTCTGTGTCATTTGTAAACCCAGAGCCAGCCACACTGCCTGGCTCCTGACAGAAGTGGGGGCACAGGACACTGGAGGGCTCCACCTGGTCCTCTCAGGTGTAACAGACGGCGGGATGATAACCATCTCTCATATTCTCATAGAATGCTGGTGTCTGGAATTTATTCCACAAAATGGATTTTTTTTAATATTGAAAAATATATTTTTATTGATTTCAGAGAGGGAGAGAGATAGAGAAACATCAATGATGAGAGAGAATCATTGATCAGCTGCCTCCTGCGCCCTCCATGTCCCCTCTATGTGCTCCCCCCCACCAGTATTGAACCCGGGACCCTTCAGTCCACAGGCCAACACTCTATCCACTGAGCCAAACCAGCCAGGGTGATTTTGTAATATTGTAGTAACACTCTTATCTATACCAAAATTACTGGTTACAGCTTCTTTAATTCTCTATGAAGAGAATGAGTCCGCAGAGATTTTTATTTTACAAAGAACTGCCATTATGGGAAGATTTCTTTGTAAATTGCTGGCATCCGGATGAGATGGCTTCCACTGCACACTTCCTGGTGCCTCTCTGTTCTGCGGAGAGCGCCTTTTTGTGTGAGTTGCCGCTGCTAGCACTGCGGGGCGGGGAATGTTGGTCCTTACATTGTAACCGCCATCCCTGCCTGAACTTCACTGGAGCTCCCAAGGAAAATGACCTCACTCCTCAAGATTTTTTTTTTTTAAATCTGTAGCACATTGTTTAATGACAGGGAAATCATGTTCAAAGATCAGAGAACAAAACAAACAAACAAACAAACAAAACAAAACAAAAAAACAAAGATCAGACAACCGAGTTGGATACTGGTTACATTTATATTTCAGTGCCAATGATTTGGTGTTTTTTTGTTTGTTTAAATTTATTGATTAATGAATATTTTTGTTAATAAGGCCCACACAGGTAAGCAAGGGCTTGACATGAAAAAAATAAACCCACTGCATAAGAATCCCGAGAAGAGGTGAGGCTGGGAGAGAAGGCAGACTTTCTCTTTGCTTTTTGGAGGGGCGTGGGGAGGTACCTTAGAGGCTCTCTTAAAGCTTCATTCTCCTGCAGGAGGATGGACATTAGGAGGAAACCATTCTAAATGGAGTCTGGAACTCAGGGAAATCCTGTGTTGCACAGAAGAAACCGAAGCACAGATCAAGCACGAGTGTATGTAGGGCAGCCTTTCCAGTCTGTGCCGCCCCAGGCCCAGCGGCCTCATTGCCCTGCCCTCCTGCCCGATGCCACACACCCAGTGCAACCTGCCCCCCAGGCCCTTCACCAGGCACCCGCTACCGCCTCCAGGACAGCCTGGGGGCGGGGCGGGTAATTACCAGCACTGGATCCTCTTATTCTATCGGAGTTATTGATGATGGAAGGAAGCAGTTTGCAGGGGAGGGGCGTTAGGGAGTGTGCTGAGCCCCACCGCATTGATTCTACCCAGAGGAGAGGAGCAGACCTATTAAGAAAAATCACTTCCTTTTCTTCCCCTCTTTCCTCTCCCCCACACCTCCCCTAGGTCTTAGAAATAGATCGATAATGCAAAGAGAAGCTCTTGGCGCTGCGGAAGTGGGGGTGGGGAGGCAGGGCGGCCGGTGGCCGTGGCCTTGGCGGGCGTTGGTTCCTGGCATCGGAGGTGAGTGCTGGCCTGAGTGCTGGCTGGAGCTCCCAGAGGCCCTGTCCTCCCGCCCAGCTCCCCTCCTGCGCGTTGCTGCCTAATGAACGGCACGTATGGATTTAAATCCATTTGGAGGATGTGCGTGTGCAGTTACGGAACCTGTAATCAGGAGAATTGGGTTTTAATCCCAGAGGTGCCATTTCCTTATCGGTTTAAGAAAAATTTACGATTTATAGCTCTCCAACTTCCAAATGAGCACGTGGATGGTTTGCCCAGGCCGAGGTGAGGCAGGAGGGACCGTTGGGGGTAACACAGAGCAGAAGTGGCCGGAAGGAAGCTGAGTGGCTGTCACCGTGGGGGAGGGGGATTGTGGGTGATTTGTGCTTCCCCTTCTTCTTTGCAACATAGGATTTTCCCAAGTGGAAACATGGAACATACTTTATTCATATTCCCCACTGTTTGTCTTTCTGGTGTATGGATACTCAGACTTATATATCCATTTTCTTTTTTTATTTTATCTTATCGATTTTTTACAGAGAAGAAGGGAGAGAGAGAGTTAGAAACATCAACGAGAGAGAGTCATCGATCAGCTGCCTCTTGCACACCCCCTATGGGCATGTTCCCGCAACCAAAGTACATGCCCTCTACCAGAATCGAACCTGGGACCTTCAGTCCGCAGGCTGACGGTCTATCCCCTGTGCCAAACTGGTTTTGACTATATATCCATTTCTTACTCAGACTTTTATATCCATTTTCTTGTTGATCACCATCTGGAGGACTCTGTTTCTTTGTTGTTGTTATTACAAACGACGTTGCCAGTAATTCTAATCTCATCTGGTCTTTCTGTGCTCAGGTCTAAAGCTCTTCATTGGCTATGCCTGGGAGTGGCGCTGTTAGCTTCTAGAGAACCAGCATTTCGACTTTATTAGATCGTAGTGGTTGTCCAAGCTCCACTCCCAACAGCAATGTTTAAGAAGGAACTTAACAATTCGAATCACCTATGAGCTCTCAAATCCCCTACTTAAGAGGAAAGAGACTGCACGGTTAGGAGTCCACAGATGATGCTTAAGGCGGTGATGAGGCCAATAAACCCCGATAGAGTGCTTACTAGGACATGCCAAACATGTGGGCTCATTCCATCCTTACAATGAAGAGGTATGTACTCTTATCCTCAGGGATAGGTAAAGAAACTGAGGCAGAGAGAGGTTCAATAACTTGCCCGAGTTATGGCTGGTAAAGGTAGGATCTAGAATTCAAACCATTGCTCTGAAGCCCATGCCTCATTTTAGTCATTAACCTATGAGTTCTCTCTTAATGAGGCAGAAGTAAGCGCAGCGTGGTGATTGACGAGTGGTTGACTACCTTGCCATTCAGGGTAGGGGGAGGTGGGGGGACTTTCCAACAATACTCCTATGGCGCAACATCTCAGTTTCATCACAGAGAAGTTTGTATTTAGACTTCATCGGAATTTGATTGTTAAGAGGAGAAAAGCATTCTCTCTTGGGTAGTATGGAATTTGGAGGGCCTCTTTGGCTAATGTAAGAAAAGATATGAGAAGGGGACCTTGAATGAACACAGCCCAAATACTAACCTACCGTAGCCCACCTGAAGTCAGTGCTATGGTTATTGGCACTTGACGAGACAAAAAGAGAAATAATTGATCCCACTGGCCCATTGCAGGTAGCTTGATGATAGGCGCTGTAGTTTGCATGGCAAAGTGATGGGGAAGGATATTGACTATTTCAAAGGAGGCTCAAAATGGCTAAAATATGACATAATAATACTGTCATAAGGCATACAGGCATTGCTATTTTTTTGTCACAAAAACATCAGCAGAAATGATGAACCATACATAAATTCATACCTCAGGATCAATAAAGCTATATTTTTTGGTCCAAATTATTCAGATGAGTCTTTTACATGGTATCCTCCGTCCTTAACTTTCTACTTCCCTTTGCCTGCACACAGACATTTAAACAGGGTAGAAAAGTGGTGTCACTACAATTTAATACTTGGGATCTTTCTTTATAAGAAAACACATTTTCAAAGATGATTAATAGCATTATTCTCAAGATAGTAATTTCTTTTTGTTGTTGTTGTTTGTTCAAAATAGGGATGTTCATATGAAAACACAATGCAAAGACCAAATCATTAAGCTCTTGCTAAGTCAAAGTAGGCATTCATCATGGTGAAATATGTCATTTTAATGTTGAAAAATAGAAAAGGAAGTCTTTAAAGATTTGGCCTATGAAGTAAATTTCAAAATGGGAGACAGCACTGGTCCTGTACTGAGATGTAAATCACGCCACCGACATTTATCTTCTCTCGGTGAGCTCAGTCCCCTGTAGCAGCAGAGAGAGTAACAGAACACATTGGAACTGAGAGCAATCAAGTGAATCCAGCAGGCTCCACATGTATGAATGGTGATTCCTTCACAAAATGAGAATAACTGGCAGGCCTATGTAAGACATGGTCCCCATTTTGGAAAAGAGCCCAGACTTTTTGACCTTTATCAATGTGTTTACTGTCTTCAATCTCACCAGTGAGAGGATCATTGGGCTATGGAAAGACCCCTTTCCAAAGGCAAATAGCTTGGGGAGCGTTGAGAAGCAACAGGCCATTGACATGTGAGTATGAATTGGATCAATCAGAGATGTTTCCTTTTGACTGACAGCTGGGAGGGTCTATATTGAGGGGTTCAGAGTTCTGAATTGGGGGCTGAAATAATTGGGAAGAAGGATGAGTGAGGCACAGAGGTATAGAGCACCTGGGGAGAGATGTGAGCATTGTTGAGAAGGCGGGGAAGAAAGTGAGCTGGGAAGACAAATTTGGCTTCCTTAAAAAATGTGCCTGCGTCCTATGACTGCCTGAAGCTAGGCCACTGGTCTTACTCTTCTTAGCATTAGATCAGTTTTGGTGAGCTAATATGATAAACTACAATTTGAATTTTATTTTTATAAAAAATGCAGTGAGAACACAGCGGGTTGAATGGCTCCAATTCCTCACCCTCTTGCTTTAGCCTTCTGTGGGTAGACTGTATTTTCCTACTCTTTGATTTTGGGCTGGTCCTTGAAACTTGATTAGGCCAGCCTGATGGGCAAAAGTGTTCCAATTCTGACCCGAGGCCTTAAGAGGCTTTGTTTTCTGCTTGTCTCTTATGTCCTTTCGTGTTTCTCTTCTCTCTATGAAATGAGCTTTCCACGAACAGCTATAACCCGTTAGCTGACCTGCAACTGGAAGCAGAGCCATGGAACCGAGTAGCAGCTTCAATGAGTTGATCCTCAGCTGACCTGCAGCCATGAGAATAAATGAATGTTGTTTAAAGTCCCTGAGTTTTGGGATAGTTTGTTACACAGCATCTTTGTGGCATAGCTAACTGATTCACAGAGTTCTAAAGAGTCCTCTTACTAGTGAACTCTTAGAATATAACCCATTAGTAAGTTGGGATTTTCCCCATATTGCAATGAGACCATTATTCTCTTTTTAATGAGAATTTTGTTTACTTTTTATTTAGTTACAGCAAAGTGGTAGAACAGGAACACAGTTTGTTACCTGATAAGACAAACACTAACAGAGGAGGCTGGTACCTGTAGATGAGCCCCCATAGCTGCTGGGGATAGCAGTGGCTTTCAAACAACAAGTCAAGTCCGAGAGCCTCTTGTGAAGGCTGCTTTGTAGTGGTAGTTCCCTCTCCCACCTTCGCCTAGTTTCAGCTGCAGCAGAACACATTTTATTTGTTTTGCACACTGGGCCTCTTTGTTTTTTTAAAAAAATATATTTTATTGATTTTTTACAGAGAGGAAGAAAGAGGGATAGAGAGCTAGAAACATCGATGAGAGAGATACATCGACCAGCTGCACACCTCCCACGGGGGATGTGCCCCCAACCAAGGTACATGCCCTTGACAGGAATCGAACCTGGGATCTTTTCGTCCGCAGGCCGACGCTCTATCCACTGAGCCAAACCTGTTTTGGCCTTGGGGCTTCTTTGTAAGATTTTATCTAACTAACAGGCTAAAGTAAATTTCCACTCCTCCAGTAAGTTCCTCGAAACTCATGATTTTTACACCTGAACATGCTATTCCTTCTGTCCAGACTGCTCTGGGCATTCGGCTCCCTCTCTCTCTATTTCTCTGTAGAAAGCTTTGATTCATTCTTCATGGCGATTTAAAAATATGTCCATGAGTTCTCTGATACTTATCTCTTTAAAGGATGGGTGCACCTGGCTGGTGTGGCTCAGTGGTTGAGCACAACCTATGAACTAGGAGATCACAGTTCGATTCCTGGTGTATTAATCCACGCTCGGACCTCTCTGTCTCTTTGTCTCTGTCCCTCTCTCATTTTACTCATTCTCGAGAAAGCCAGCTGATGTTTCACGAGGACACTCCAACAGCCCCCAGGGGAAGCCGACTGAGGTGAACTGAGTGAGGCCTCCTTCCAACAGCCACATGAGTGACCTTGATTGTAACCTCAAGACGAACCTTAAGCTAGCTCTCAAATCCTTGACTTATGGAGAGAAAAAAAAGTTTTATTTTAAGCAGCTATTGATATGTTTTGGGGCATTTGGGTATGCAGTGATCTATAACTAATACAATCCCCCAGTTAAAAGATTCTTTTCTATGACACTCTCCTGAGATACCTGAGTGTTAACAACTTTCTTTTTTTTCATAGCCTTTAGAATATACCTCATTTGCAAAATTTATTTCTTCACATTATCTATTTTTGTATCTGTCTTCTGCATTAGGCTGTAAGGTATTAGTATTCTTAGGTGCCTGGCACAGTTCCCAGCATCTTACCAGGTATGTATTGGATAAGGGATTAAAAAATAGCTACAGCCCCAATCTGAAAAAAAAAAAAAAAATCAATCAGAGAAGAAAACAGAGGGTAAAAAACACCATTTCTATCTTTCCCACAGCAATTCTCAGATTTGGCCAGATAAATAAACAGACAATTCTCAAATGGAGTCAATATTGTACTTTTTCCAACATACGAGCATATAAAGCAGTTCTCTGTGTTCCTGTCTTAGCAAATGGTAGGCATTCCTGCTGAGGTGATGTGCCTAGACTCACAAGTTCTGTAAGTGACCAGGAACAGGGTTTTGAGTCATTTTATAGGTGAACAAGTTGGAAATCTATCACTGTTCAAAATAAGCCCTGGAATTATGGCTTTGACCAAAGAGTAAATAGGAGATATTTAATTTACCTCACTGTTTTTATTTATTGCCTTTTTTTTTTTTTTTTTTTTTTTTAGATGCCAGAGCTACATAGTCAAATACAAAATGGGAAAGGTGGCTTCTGGTTAATTCCATGTGGTCCCAGTGATTTGAAATCAGAGTCTTCTGGGTATGCAGACTACAGTGGCCCTGAACAATTAGGCATTTGAAACTGAGATTTAAAAATCACTTGAGGATATTTTTTCATTGATTTTTAGAGAGAGTGGAAGGGAAGGGGAGAGACAGAAAGAGAGAAACATCTATGTGAAAGACATGCATTGATTGGTTGCCTATCACAAGCACCCTGACCAGGGCTGGGGATCGAGCCTACAATCAAGGTATATGCCCTTGACCAGAATTGAATCTGGGACCCTTCAGTTCTCAGGCTGAAGCTCTATCCACTGATCAAAATCAGCTAAGGCTGTGTTTTTATTCTAATGATCATCTAAATAGGTATTAGTAAAAGAGTATTCTAGATCATCTGTTGGTCACGCTAATAACGTAGAGATGCCATGCAATTTCAAGTCCCAAGTTTATGAGTGAACATAGCTCAAATGGCTCCTCACGTGACAGGGCCTACCTTCTTTTTATGCACTGTTTCTCAACTGTCTGTGGGCTTGTAACTCAAGGACTCACCAATTTCTACACTTGGAAAACAGTGATAGAGACGATAAATGCTCCCCCTAAGGAGACATTATTGATTTTTTATCCGGATAGTCAAGGGAAGATTTTATGAGGGAGCTGGCATCTGAGCTGGCCCTCAAGGGCAGGCCCTGTATGCTCTCTCGTAACAAATGACACCAAGTGTCCTCCGTTTAAACTATCTGCTTGAGAAAATAGCCCACTTCCAGGGGCCATTCATTACTTCCCGTTATTCTTTAAGAGCCGCTGTGTGTTAGTTATGTTCAATGATGGTGTGGCCCCGAGAGAGGCTGGGATGGGACCGCTGTGTGGAGGGAGGAAGGGGAGATGGAAGGTGGGCTTGGGCAGGAAACAGGACACAGCTCAGGTTCACTGAAGTGCGGACAGATGCAGGCTATGGAGGGACGGATGGTCAGTGCTGGCAAAGCCCTTTGTGAAGGT
This sequence comes from Pipistrellus hanaki, assembly GCF_964339955.1. Lineage (NCBI taxonomy): Eukaryota > Metazoa > Chordata > Mammalia > Chiroptera > Vespertilionidae > Pipistrellus > Pipistrellus hanaki. The sequence continues at coordinate 6,152,798 of NC_140512.1, forward strand.
CAAGGCTTAAGAGTGGGCATTGTTTTCTGTAATTAGACAACGGAGGCGTTTGTGCAATACTTTTGCAGGGCTGTCATTTTATATTGCTGGGAAGGACTCTGATAATACTATAGCTAACGCAAAAATTTTTACATATATATATATATATATATATATATATATATATATATATATCAGAGAGGAAGGGAAAAGGAGATAGAAACATCAATGAGAGAATCATTGAAGGCTGCCTCTTGCACACCCCACACTGGGGATTGAGCCTGCAACCAACCATATACCCCAACCAGGAATTGAACCATGACCTCCTGGTTCATAGTTTCGCACTCAACCACCAAGCCATACTGACTAGGCTAATTTTTAATTTTTAAGTTACACTTTACTCTCAATATTACTTGTATTGGCTTAAGGTATACAGCATAGTGGTTAGATAATCTTATACTTTACAAAGTGTTCCTCCAAGGGGCAGTCCTATTTACATTACATAACCTTACCCAACCTTACCTCCACCTAGCTGGTTAAATCCAACGGGGCACCTGACTGTGGGCGAACCAATGCAGGGCCTGGGCTGAGCTAATTAGGCCGTCATATAGGGATTTGAAATTTGGACATTGAGAAACTGAGTTAATAAGATGAGAATGATGCCAGGACCAAAAGTGCCAAGCGAAGCACGTTGAAAGCAGAGGAAGCTAAGGGAGAGCGAGAGTGGAATCCTGGCAGAGATGAAATGCATGAAGAGAGAATGACCCTTATTTCTGTTTCCCAGTTCCAGTCCTCCAGTCCTCCTTTCTGTTTGGCTTGCATGCAATTTCTTTCCTATGTTTCCAACCCCTTTCAGCATTGCCTGTTGTATGTGAAGTAGAATTCTCGGCATGTAAGCTAATTTGAGTGGGTTCCTCTTTCTTGCATTTGCATATAACCCTTCTCAAATGAAGCCATAGGTTCTCCAGCGACCACCAGGCTGAAGCGAGTCATGTCAGCTCACCAGCTTACGCGCTGACCCAGCTTCCACGGTTTATTAGTGAGAACCCTGGGAAGCACGTTGGCAAGCGAACAGTGAGCACTGCTTGGTGAGATTCCTCCGCTCGATGTGGCCAAAGATGGACCAAAGACCTTAGCTGTCCCCATGCTCGACACTGACCAAAGCATTTTGACAGGAATCTGAGACCCACCACGGTGACAACATAGGATTTTTTTTTTTTTTAACCTGCAATTTTCCATTGTTCTTTGTGAGCAACAAAATCTCACAGCCGAAGGATAGTCATTGCCATTTTGTTCAAGTGTCTGATGAAATCTAAAGATCTCTTCATACTAAATGCAAGATTTAATCAGGAGTGGGTAATATGACTGTGTGTACTTTAATGAATCTACAGAGGTTGTCAGTAGCTGAATTCCTGGGCTATGCAACTTGTAATTGAAAATCTTTACATTTTAGTTCCACCTGTCATTTTTCTAATTCTATTCAAAGAATGTCTATTACAAGAATCCCTTTCCCTGTCTATCAAAAGTTATGCTGTAGCACAAATGTGTAGCATTAGAAACTATTAATTCCAACATGTTAGTAATTTGGAAAGCTTGATATTTTTCAGGGTTGTTGAAACTATACAAAGGACTTCCATCCCAATAAATAATACATGTACTAAATAAGTAGCAATGCAAAAGGTTATTTCAGTCCGTTTCCTTTAAGATGCTGAGACCTTTTTTTGGGGGGCACATATGGGAATACCAGGGAACTCACCCAGCAGGGGATGGACTCCCAGGGCCTCCTCTGTTCCCCTTTCCCTTGAGGATGCTTTGCTCCTCTGCTGGGATGCATCCCCACTGGTGGGAATTCTATCCTTCGTGTTTAGAGGTGAAGGGCAGCAGCATGAAGTTTTGCTCACTCTCTCTCTCTCTTGCTAGATTTCCTTGAGCATTGGAAATTTTACAAGGAACAACCAAACGGCACCACGAAATGATATTGATATTACGGGATCGCATCAATAGCATCGGCGGTTTCATTTCCATTCACTTATCAGACATATTTACTTCTCAGATATTTCCTTAACCGGAATTGACTGTACTATAATTGCCTATTTCTTTGGTCCATTGGCTGTTAACCTTGAAGTGACTGGGGTAGAGCTGGCGAGGCCTTCCCTGTCAGGCCTGACCTCTCACTATGCTGGAGAGAGCGCTGCCATGACAACGGCGACAGATGTCAGCTAAGCAATGTGCGCCCCAGAAAGACTCCTGTATTGAGAAAATCGATCTTGTAATGGTGCCACGGAGCACATTCGCGGAACTGCCAAGTGTTCTAGGCTTAATCATTTATTTCATCTCGCGGAGAGAAGAAAACATAAAAGAAATGAAATGAATTTGACCTCTGTCTTCCCGGTGACTCCAGTGCTACAATGAATTCCAGCAAGTGCCTCTTATGAATTTTAAAAAATTACATTAGGAATAACATTTTGAAGTGAAATGAGTCTTGTAATGCCAACCCTCCAGAAACATGTTATTTCAAATGTCAGACACATAATAGTCATTTGCTGTTTTCTGTGTACGTCCGGGGGTTGGCTCCGTCTTGGGTGTGTTTCAGGCAAATGATTATAAAGGAGCCGGGAACGAGGCCGGCCAGAGCACGCTGCTTTGGCTTTCTCCTTTCTTCCTTTGTGCGGATCACCACGGGGTTCGGTGAGCAGCATGAACAGTGCTTCGCATCGGCAGCTCCGGACCCCTCTCAGTTTTAGCGTCTTCCAATCGCACGTCCAGGCCTCTGCCTCCGGAGTGGGCGTTTGTCTCCCTGACAGTTAATCTGGGGACAGCCTTCCATCGTCTTGATGGGCCTGTCATTCATGCCTTGACAGCTCTCATTCATCTGAGCTTGGGCCTGCTGGATATGCAAATGATCAGAGGACTGGAAACCATCATCCCTCAGCTGTGATGGCCAGTATGTCAATGTCACTGTTCTGGGAAACGGCCGTTCTGTCCGGAGCCGAGGAGAGAGGAAGCAGGGGACCTGCAATGCCCTCCTGACCTTTCTCTGGCCCAGGTCACAACTCGATTCTTACACAAGCAAACACCCAAACACCCAAGACAAAGCCCGAGGCCTGAAGATTGCAGACAAATCTCACCGATAACCTTGCCCGTATCGATAAATACCGTTCAGAGTGATTATGGTGAAAGGGATCTCTTAACATTTTCAATGCGATACGTCTGTCTCTTGTGCTGTGGGATATTTTATTGCATTTTTGCCCTCAAGTGGAGCTGACGGGAGCCAAGCTTGTAATTTAAATCAATAAGAACCCTTTACCACGGCCATAAAATACTTGGCTAAACCTTTGAAGTGGCCACAGTTGAATGCACAGTGAACACAGTGTAAATGTTCCTTAAGATGGATTGTAGGAGACCACAACTAAAACAGCGTTCAAAGGCACCGGCCGTGAGCCTCTCTCGTGACTGATGGGAGAGGGTCCCCACTGCTTTTGGTCGTTTACATGCCCTGTTCGCATCGCCACCCCAAGTTGTTCCAAACGAACCCTCTTAATTGGCACAGCACCCTAGCCCGCAGCCCTCTGCTTTCTCCTCAGACCTTTTCCTGATCTTTGGCGGGTTTCTGGGATCTGGGCCCTCTCTGACACAAGTTGCCCCCACCAGCTAGGCTGTTGTGTGGGCTGTTTAATGTCGTTGGCATCCTAGTTGGGGAAAGCAAACAGAGGCTGGCTGTTTGCGTCCATCCAGCTAGCGCCCGGCTGCTGTTATTTCCGAAGCTCGAGGGCAGTGTCCTCTGCAGGAAACCAAAGCTGACGTGTTTGTGTTCGTTTCTTCTGCGGTGGCTAGGTTTGGGAGTGGAATTCTTAGAAAACTGTCAGGCCTGAGAAGATGGCATCCCCTCCACTCTGTTCTCCTCTCTGTCTCACCCCGGCTCTGGGCCTGTCCCCTTTTCTGGCTCCTTCTGGATGCCTTCGTGTCTCCTTTGTGTGGATGTGGGTAGATGGATGGTGATGGGTGCATCCTCACTCTTGTCCTCTGTGTCTCTGTTCCTTACTCGTGGTCTTTCCCTCTCCTTCTTTCTCTCTCAGACTCTAAAATCCTCCCTGATTCCACAGTCATATCTGAGTTTGGAATTTGGCCATGCGACCTTCTACCGTGTTTCCCCGAAAATAAGACATCCTCCAAAAATAAGACTACTTACAGGTTTCCTTCTGAGCGAAATATAAGGCATCCCCCGAAAATAAGGCCCCCCTAGGCTAAACATGAGAGATTTGGTCCACTGATTCTGAAAGAAATGGAGTCACAAGAAATTCACCAGGAAACTCAGGAATTGGATTGCTATGATGATGTTCCAGAAGATGATGACATGATTGTCATTGAATAAATGAGTAAATTCTTGATACTGTAGGATTCACAGTTTGTCTCGTTTGTGTTGACAACTACTGTACTACCGTACCATATAGAGGTAATAAATTTCCTTTATTTTCATTTAACAATAAATGTGTATCGTATTCTTCTTCTGAAAATAAGACCTAGCGCATCTTTGGGAGCAAAAATTAATATAAGACACTGTCTTATTTTTGGGGAAACAGGGTAGTTTCACTTGCTCAGCTGGTAGGTAGTGTTGCAATTGGGCCAAAGGCACAGGTTTAACACCCTCCCCTCTCTCCTCCGGGGTGTCAGTCATTCCCTCCCAGAACTCCGACTGAATACCTTTTCAGGTCGATGCCTCTAGGCCACTTATTTATTCTTGGCGAGAAGCCAAAGATAGGGGCCAGAGTCCCGGGCAGATTTCCACCTTATTGGATAGATAAACCCTCCCCACGGTCCCTGAGTCTCAGGATGGGACCGGCGGCTAAGGAGATGATACACTCTGTGGCCTCTCTTCTTCCGGTAGCCGCTTTCTGAAGGGCTTGTCTGAGTCTCAGATCTGACTTCCCTCATGGACCACATGTCATGTGTGTCTGGCATATGCAGTCTGGCCACACATGTTGCTGTCCGGCCTCTGCAAACCCAACACGATTAGGTGGCTGTCAGTAGGCAACACATGCCAAGCCAGGGAATCCCACTCTCTCCCTTGGCAACCATCAATTTTCATCTGCCTCTATGGATCAACCTATTCTGAATATTTTATATAAATGTAATCCTACACATGTGTCCTTTTGTGTCTGGCTTCTTCCACTCACCATAATGATCTTGGGGTTCATTCGTGTTGTGGCATGCATCAGAATTTTATTCTTTTTTTTTATGGCTAGTATTCCCTTGTTCGTACCTATCACATTTTGTTCATTAATTCATCCATGGATGGATATTTGGGTTTTCCCACCTTTTGGCTATTGTGAGTAATGCTGCTATGAACATTCATGAGCAAGTTTTTGTTGAGTACCTGCCTTCTTTTGGGTATATTCATAGGCATGGGATTGCTGGGTCACTTGATAACTGTATGTTTAACTTTTTGAGAAACTACCAAACTGTTATCCCCTTCCCATCTGTGATGCACAACAGTTCCAATTTCTCCCCAGCCGTGCCAACACACATTTCCTGGTTTTTTATTTAATTTATTTTTTATTCTAGTCCTCCTGGTGGGCATGAAGCCGTGTCTCCCTGTGGTTTTGATCAGCATTTCTGCTGTTTTTATTTTCTCAGTGCACAGCACTTGTTTGGCATTCCTGGCTTCTTTGACACCCCACCCATCCCCACTGGCTAATATGCTAAAGAGGATTCTATTGGCTCCTGTGCCTCGAGTTAGATTTTAAATGAGTCCAAACTCTGTGAAAGACCACTTGGCAGCACTCCGCATTGAAATTACAAATGCACGCGGCCTTTGACCCAGCAGTTCCAAGCCTAGGAATCTGTCCTATGGCTCTCCTTCCTCCCCTGTGAGCCACATGGCGTATGGATAAGGTTATTCACGGCAACATTATTTATAATAGCAACAGATGGGAGACAAGCCAAATGCCCTTGCTAGGGGACTGGTTGGCTAAACACATTTTGGCACCGCCATACAATGGGATACCGCAGAGCTGTGAAAAAGATGGGGCCACCTCTTTGTGTGCTGAAGTAAAGGAATTCCAAGACACATTGTCCAGTGTAAAACACATCAAGATGTAGAACGGAATATAGGCTGCCCATCATATGAAAGTGGGAGAAAAGAATGTGTATGTACATATATATGTGTGTATGTATTTTCTTGCATATTCATGAAATAACTCTGAAGATTGGAAATTGGTGAGGGGTGGTCAAGTGTGTGAAGGACAATTTTTACTGCCTGCCTTCTTGTGCCTTTAGAATTTCAAACCCTGTAAATATATATTTCCTGTTCAAAGAAGTCAATCAATTAAATGAAAATTAAGGCAATTCAAAAACACCCAAAGATCTCACTAATTTGAGCTCTGATATTTCTGGTTTTATGGTCATTTTGATAGGACCTGGGCTCTAATGGAAGATTCTCTATGTAAGTCCAGGCAAGGGGTGGGGATGTAAGAGAAATAACTTAAGTTCTCATTCTTCTCCCTGCTACTGCAGTCCTGGCTGCAGCCATAGCTTGCTGACTTGACCATAGCTTGAACTTGAGTCAGCCTGCTAGAGGCCATCCCTAGTAACCTCTTACAGCACCCCCTCTGTCTGGCTCCTAGGAGTCCTACCATCAGGGTAGCCCCCTGAGTGAGGCTCAGACTGAAACAGGTGGGACTGGGTGAGAAGAGGAGCAGATATGGCCCTGGGTCTCGCCCATTTCTTAGCAAGTCCATGGTTCTCTGAGGATAGGGGTCATGTGTGACTCATCTCTGTAGTCTCAGGGTCGGCTCAGTGCCGGGCTCATGGCAGATGGTCAGTAAATGCTTGTTAATGAATGAATGGATGCCTGAGAAGGAGGGAGGAGTGCTCGCTGGTAAAGACATGGGCAAATGTTTTCCGAAAAGAGTGATAAGTCATGAATGGTAAGTGGTACCCTCTATTTACTTGTCTCCTGATTTTCTTTTATTCTTTCTCTCGCACTGCTCCTCTCACACTCATTATTGTGGGGCATCCTTAGTTCTCTGGAAATACCTGTCATGCTGGGCTTGTGTGTTTGGGACATGGATACCCAGATAAATCCCATACCAGAACAGTCACTCGAGCTCTTTTGATTGAAAAATGAGAGCCCTCTAATGCAGATTTCTATTTTAAATTTCTTTGTTAAATATATTAGAAAATATTAGTTATAATGAAAATGAGAGTTAGAAAAAATATAATTCAGTATCTGACACAACGTTGTTTTCTACGGTCCATAAGCTAAATTTTTTTTTTTTCTGTTCAGAAACTGATGATACGTTCACTTTTTCCCTTAGGAAAATAGTTATGGATTTAGCAATCTTACTTTGAGCATAATTCTCCAATGATTCCACCTAAATGTTTCTTTTTTAATTTCATCCCAAGGCCAAGCTTTAGTGCTTGAAATGATTAGTTCACACTGCAACTAATTTAGAATTTGAGTTAACACAGACACAGTTTGCATGTGTATTCCCATAAGACTTGAAATAACCCTTTATCTCCAAGGTTCAGAATTTTGCTTACAAATGTGCAGGGTTTCATCCAAGGTTGTCACCAGTTTATAAACCAAGGGCTCAAGAAATCCAGGCCTCTGGGATCATCAGAGCCACCAACTGTTTTTAAAGACTTCAATGCTTGTGATGCATGAACATGTAATGCAGGCCCATCACACATTTCAATTTTTAGTCAATTGATCTCATTTACTTATTAAGAGTCATTTATAGAAAAATCAATTTGACTAAGTATCTGCAAATGGTCATCAGACAAAGACTTTGTAAATTAGTGAAAACTATGCAACTTTTAGGTACTATTAATGTCTGCAGGCAGTTAGCAAATACAAGACTGCGTTTTAAAAAGGTGTAAACAAACAACTGCCTATATTTGCCTACCATTTCTGCTACAAAGAAATCTTTATTATTTTTTCATATTAAGCTAAACAAAACCAGAGAAGGTATTTCTACTTTGCATATCCTTCTGTCTCCCCAGGAGAAACCATGAGGATAAAGCATGAGGATGCTGCGATTCAAAGCACGAGGAGCCCCTCCACTGGAGGTAAGTGACTTGGACTAACACCCATCACTGTCCCCATCCCCATGTGCTTCCTGATCATCTCCCTTCCAGAACAGATGGTTTGAAGGCTCTGTGTTTTATATATATATATTTCAGAGAGGAAGGGAAAAGGGGAGAGAGAGATAGAAACATCAGTGATGAGAGAGAACCATTGATTGGCTGCCTCCTGCACAACCCACACTGGGGATCAAGCCTGCAGTCCAGGCATGTGCCCTGACCAGGAATCAAATCATGACCTCCTCGTTCATAGGTTGACACTCAACCACTGAGACACCCTGAGCCACACTGCCGGGCTGCGCTCTGGAGTTTTGACGATGGCTGCTGGGTCTCAGAGGCCTAGTGATGTTTCATGATGGTGGGTGGCTTTGTTTGTTTGTTAAACTTTTAGGAGCTATGTTAGTTGGAAGTCATGATTTCCCTAAGGAGTTGTCCAGATAGCTTTAATTTTGGGGGAAAAATGACTTCCCCCTTTCAATAAACCTTTCTACTTAGGTCCTGGTATGTTTTTAAGCTCTACTATTTTTGAAGAAAGGCATTTAATAGTCATTCAGTTAATCTCTTACCTCTTCCCCAAGGTAGCATTTAAGAAGATATCAGGATTCAGGCCTGGTTTAAGCTCCAGAGCTTGGGGATTTGTGTGCAGAAAGTTGATTAGAGAATGTGCTGGAAAAAAATACCTGAGAGGGATGGGGGAAGGAGAATGGAGGAGAAGGAGGAGTTGAGTTGCAGTGAAGCTAGGATCTAAAACTAGGATGGCCCCTCACAGTGGTCTTACACTAAAGCAAGGCAGTAGGTTTTTGTACCCCATCCCCAACCATCAGTATGAGATGTGGCTGGAAGGGTATGGCCTCTGGTGTTGGCCAAGGGCAAGGCCTCAGGAGGATCTCAGTAGTGAGTTATCAGTAGCTGAAATGCTTGGCGGCTGGGAGAGTGAATATTGTGGTCTTGAAGGGAAGTCTGGGCAGAACTGCCCAGCAACCACTCCAGAGCTTTAACGTCAATTAGCACCTGAACAACACTCGCCTCATGCCAGCACTGTTTTGCCTACCTCGTTCCCCTGGCATGTAGTAGATCTCAGTAGATATTTGTTGAATGAGTGACTGAATGAAAGAACACGCATGATTCCTAATTTGTAAGGAATATACAAATTAGGATACTTTTAATAGTCTTTGTCAAAATTAAAGAACTTTATTTGACTATAACCTTCCAAAGCAGAAGCTGAAATCTTTATAGATATATTAAAACTTTGTGCATAAGCTCTGCCATTTCCTGAGTTTGGGCATGGGGGAGAAATATTGTGAATCTACTTGAGTAGCCAGTGAAGTGGCAGATGAGTTTTCTTCTAAGCCAGAATAAGTCAATGCATTCAGGGAAAACTATTTCTTACATTCAAAATCAGGACATATGGTGTGATGAGGTTTGATAGTAGGAGAAAATATTTAAAATTAGATCTTCTCTGGAAAATTCAGGAGGCATCTTTGCCAGACTCATAGGCTGAGGGTTGAGTTACTGGTTATGACTGAGTTTTTGAGACAGTGGAATTGAGTCATTGAGGCTGGTCCCTGACCAGCCTATGGACTGTGGCTGTGGCAAGGGCCACACTTGTGCCATGTGTTGACATCAACATTAGCAGGTTCAGTAGCTTTAGAGCCTGTATGTGGACAGCACTTTTCAGTCTATAAGACAAATTAAAACCAGCAATCTCGTTTGATTCTCAAGTATAGGAAGGGAGTAAAAGTATTTTCATTTTAACATTACACTAATAACATAGCCACAAAAGTCATTAACAAAATATTAGCAAATTGAGTCCAGCCATAAGTGGGATTTATTTCAAGAATGCAAGATTCTTTAAACATTTAAAAATCAATCATTGTAATTAGATATATTACAGGATATGGAAGGAAACCATGTGATGGTGTCAATGAACAGAGAAAACACATTTGACAAAAATTCTACACTCTCGGAAATAGAAGGGGACCTCTTCAACTTGATAGAGGACATTGATGAAAAACCTATAGGTAACAGTATATTTAGTGGTGAAATATTAAGTCTATTTCCCATAAGAATGGGAGTTAGGTTAAGATGCTCATGCACCACTTCAATTCAACATTGTATTGGAGGTCTTAGCCATTGTACAAAGACAAGGGGGAAAAAAAAGACAGATTGAAAAAGAAGAATTAAAGCTAAGATTATTTGTAGATGACATGATTATCTTCATGTTATTGCCACTGTAGAGATGAGGAAGCAGACTCGGGGAGGTTAAGTGACCTCTGTGAGTTCCAGCAGGTCGTAATGATGGAGCTGGCACTGAAACCTAGGTCTTCTGACTTCAAACGCTGGAATAATAAGAAGAAATATTTCATTGTCATAAAAAATATCCAAAGTAAAATTTACAAAAGATTCAGTGGCATTGGAAATTTTCCAGAGAAAATAAAATGAAAACGGGGATAGAGAAGCTTAGTAGTACAGGAGACTAACTGGCAAGGTCCTTTGGCCTGAGCACATTAAAATGTGGACAATCTGACTAGGGTGGACATGGATCCATTCAGCAGATCCTGAAATAAACGAAGGGAAACTGTCAACATTGGCCCAGGTAAGGTAAGGACTGATGAAAAATGCTTTTTCATGGTAAGTTCAATCTACTTATGAAACTCATTGTAAGAGGTGGTACAGGATGGAACAGGTTTGGAGAAAAAGATGTCAAGAGACCTGTAACTGAGGTTGATCATAGCATTCATCATCATAAGGGTGACTTTTATGAGCAAAAGGAGGTGCTATAAATAATGACTCCAAGTCAACAGGCATAAACCAGGACTGCTTTGGGCAAACTGGGACATTTATTCCCCAAACCTATAATAGGTATACCGGAAACTGGCATGTTGGAGAGAGGAGAGCAATAATAAAAGTTTTGTGAAGTTTGCTCAGACTCTGGTTTGGTCCCTCAGGCCAAGCAAGCACAGGTGAATGTTTTAGGGCCTGGAACTCCTTTTAGGAGGGCTAGGGTTTCCCCTGCTCTTGCTGCTAATTATAGTAAACAAGAACAATAGCTACTGTGCATTCAGTGCTTCCTGTAAAGCCAGGCCCTCTGAGAAGTGCTTTATGTGAACAATTTCATTCAACAGCCCTAGGAGTAGGGCACTATTGTCTCTCCATTTTACAGGTGAAAAAGGAACCACTCAGAGAGGTTGAATAACTTTCCCAAAGCCGCTAAGCTTGAAGGCATTGGAGCTGGGATTTGAATCCAGACTCCTAACTTAATGTTAACCAGCCCTTACTTTCTCCCTTTTGAGGCACAGGCCATTTTAAGGAGCCAGGAATAGGCTGAGTGTACAGTTAGATAAGTACCAGAGTAGAAATAGGGGACCTTGGTCATATCCCCAGCTTCTCTTAGGTCTGGGCCTATCCTGATTTCACACTAAGAGGCACAGAAGTACAAGGGCGGGTGTTGGCAGCTGCCCATGCAGGCATAGCCCAGGTTTTGAATTTGGGTCAGTGCCAGGCTCTTTGTTTATTATTTCAATGTGAGTCTGCAGACGGGAATCTTCTCCCTCCAGATTCTGCACATCATTCCTAGAACCACCAGGTCATCCTAGGGCCACACAGCCCACATTTAAATTTTTCTTGGGCTCTTTCCATCAGTCAATATGAGGGCCTCCTTAATTATTTTTATTGCTTTTCTCTGAACGCTTCAATTTTCGAGCATATTGCCTTTCGGGTAGTGAGATACCAGAAATGTTCAGAGAAGTTATAATCCGTGCATGATGTAATGCTTTGGCCTAAGAAGTTGAAAATCATAGTAGTCGTTTGAACTGCCATTGCTCTCATAACCTGCAATCAATTTGGTCATCTCCAATCAACTTGACTTTTTCCCCCCCCTTCAATTAAGGTGAATACGTGGTTCGATGTCTTTGTAACTAACTTCCATCTGGAATATTCCAAGGTGTGTGCATTAAAAGCAAAAACAGTGATGCAAATTCAGAAAGCAAAAAGAATTTCTTGGTATTCGCTCATTTACTGATCATCTACTATATACCACAGTTCAGATACCATTTTCAGAGGAATGAAATTCAAATTACCTTGGAATGCTTGAAATATTTTAAATATTTTGTTCATTAAAGATTATTCTTGTTTTCCAGGACACACTTTTTTATGTAAGAACTTTAAAAAATATATGTTTTTATTGATTTTAGAGGGAGAGGGATCAAGAGGGAGAGAGAATGCATTGTTGTGAGAGAAAAACATCCATGAGCTGCCTTCTGTACACCCTCCTCCTCATTGGGGATTGAGCCTACAACCCAGGGGCATGGGACAAGGCTCAGTCCACTGAGCCACACCAGCCAGGACTGCGACACCATTTTAATCATTACATTTTGGCTCTCCCATTTTTATTTGTAGATTGGTAGCTCTTAGTTTCTGGTGACAGTGATCCATTTGTGATTCAGGTTATAGGTACCAATCTTTGGTTTGGTTATTTTGAAGTGAAATATAGTTTGGGAAGAATAATTACAGCAATCAGGATACCAGGATATCACATGAATAGGTTAACCATATAATACTCTTTTTTCCTAAGAAAAAATAGACAACTAAGTGAAGTTGGAGTTAAAAAAAATAATTTAAACTCAAGTCCACAACTAGCCTTCCTTCCAATGTAAGCCATTCTGATTATTTTTTAAAAGTCTGGTTGTTGTTAGAGTAACTTTAGTTTTTTTCACTTTTTATTATTTGCCCAAAGATGTCTACATGAATAATATCTCCCAAATTATGGGCTTGTGTCCCCCCAAAATTAAAAAAAGTAAAAAGAAAGACATTGCTGATCCCAGCTGCGTCCGCAGCCCCAATAGCTACGTCCGTGATCTCAGGATGGCACAGATTTTGCTGAACCCCAGTTGGTCCCATTTGGAATTTAGGTCCATGAACCTCTCAAAAGGTTTCGTTCCTGGTGTAAGAATTCACCGTCTTCCAAGAATCTGCCTAGGTTTCAAAGTTGGCCTCATTTTCTGGAAGGTCAGCCTTTCCCGGGGGTGAGGAGAGGTGACAGAGGAAATGGATTTCTTTAGTCCATTTTGTTTGAAAATGAAAACACATCACATTCTTCAGTGCGTGTCTTTGGTTAAAAGCAGGAACACAATGCCACCGCCCAGGACCACCCTAAAAACTACCCAGCAAAGTCACGACAATACCTCTCTTGAACCTCTCCTGACTTTGTGTCTTTCTGCAATATACAGTCTAATTTATAAAAGTGTGAGCAACTGTGGAATTGTTCTCCTAATAGATTCTGAAGATTCCAATTTCCATTCTGCCACACAAGACTGAAAATCCACTTGTGCTCACTTATCTGTATCTGTACCTCATCCCCACGCTGCATCAAAAATCAGGTTCAGGTGCAGGTTAAGAGCACGCATTTACCTCCGGAATATGGGGCTTATTAAATATCTCTCCACAATTAACATCACCATATCAATAAGAATTATCATTAGGTCCTGTCAATCAGGTGCTGAATTTTGCTTCAGGGAAACAAAACAATTTAAATTATAGCAAGTGCTCCCCCACCTTTTTATTTTTTTTACATGCTCCTCTTTAAATTGGATAATTATGTGGCTTTTCATTAGATTCCTCTAAGCATAATAGATCACAATATTCACCCTTTGACCTTGGTGATGAATGTTTCTGGTGAAAACATGTGACAAGCAGTGTTCTGGTGAGAACAAAATAGGGAATAACTGGAAATTGTGTATAACCAGAGGCAAAAGCAGGGTGGACGCACAACAGCCTTGAAGGCGGATGCACAAAATGTATTCGTCATGGGGCGAGGATACGGGTTGGGGTGAAAAGAGGCTATTTTTGGTTGTGGATGGAGACACTGACTTTCTTCGGGAAAGCTGCACATCAGAAAATACCAGTCTCGGTTGAGTGGCCAGCACAGATGGAGGGAGGGGAGAGTCACGTGACTCGCTGGGCTAAGGGGAGAGTCACGTGACTTGCTGTGTCTCAGAACACCTGCAATGGGAATCTGAGGGTACCTCTCACTTGATTGCTCTTTATGGGCGTTCCAAATGTGAGGGCAGCTGAAAACGGAGGTGACTTGGTCTTGGTTGACCTATGATCTTATAGGGGATGTCGAGGAGAGACAGAGGAGCAAGTAGAGTTCTAAACTCTCCTCCCGCCTCCTTTTGGTCAGTGCCTGGGCAGTCTGCCCTGCTGGAGCTTGGGTACCTCCCGTATCTCCAAAGTCCTCCTTCTCTGATGGCTGAAGGGGGTTGGGGCGTCCCAAAGCTGGCCCATCCAATCTCATTATCCCATTTATGACGTAGGGAATGGCCCAACCATGACCCAGAATGACATGATAGAATGACATGGGAACTGGCCATAGGTTGGTGTAACTCCCAAGTCCGTGTTCTCTAGTTAAAGGCAGCACACAGCAGACTAGCATTGCATCTCCCAGGAACCATGCCTTTGCCATAAACTTGTCCCCAACTGACCTTTCCAGGTCTCGCACTCAGAATTGATTTGGGCCATTATGAACTTAATATTACTATCCATCTTGCTAGTTGTGCAATTTATTTTGCTTAACAGAATACATGCTAGAGAGGAAACATCTGCCTCCATAAATTGATTTCTTCCGGAGAATTCCACTTTGGGATAAGGATTTGCAGTGATTAATGTGTGTGCTTATAGAGGATTAAGAAAGTGACCAGGTTTGAAACCACCGTTCTCTTTGTTTACCTGTAGATCTGGTCTGCTTAAGGTCAAATTCACCCTGCACCCTTGCTCCTGACCTTCCCCAGGTGCAGTTGAGTGGAGACATCCTCCCTGCCAGCAGTCCTTTGCCTCTTTGCACAGAGCCTGTCAGGAAGAGAAATAGTTAACGTCCATTTTGAGCTCAGCCTGGTATTTACCTGTGATTTGTCATGGACATCGGGCAATTACTGGCACGCAGAGCTGAAGGAGAACTGAGCGAGGGAGGCTCTGCCTCTCCAGCAAAATCATTATCTCTGCATCAGTCACCGTTTGCGTTCCCACCTCAACTGTACACAAAAGAGATCTTTTACCTCTCCCTCGTCAGCCATGGGCCGAGATAAATGGAAAAGATGGGAACTAGTGGTTGTGGTAAGCACGTGGGGGCTCCAGGAGGTGTCCCTACGAGCTCCATAGGAGGGGCTGTCATCTTTCTCTGAGATTTAAACCTTAAACACAAATACATCAGTGTGGAGGTACTAGGAGTCATCTGAAGGAACTGAAATAGTCCCGCAAGCCTACACAACTCAAATACAACCCGTTTGAACATTTAAAAAAATATATTTTATTGATTTTTTTTACAGAGAGGAGGGGAGAAGGATAGAGAGTTAGAAACATGGATGAGAGAGAAACATCCATGAGCTGCCTCCGGCATACTCCCTACTGGGGATGTGCCCACAATCAAGGTACAATCCCTTGACCGGAATTGAACCTGGGACCCTTCAGTCTGCAGGCTGACGCTCTATCCACTGAGCCAAACCGATTCAGGCTGATTGAACATTTTATTAGACAATCTAAACAAAGAATGATTTGATCAGAAAGGGGGAAGATTGCTCAGCCAAGGAAGCAGGACAAAAAGAGAGAGAGTGGAAGTCAATCAATAGGTAATCTCTGAAACCTTTGGCAGTAGTGTCTCTAATGCAGTGATGGAAGCCACAGCCATTAGGCGTGTGTGTGTGACAGACTTCAAGAACATTCTATCCTATCATGGTGCCACTTACACATTTAGTTATCCTTGTCTTGATTCAGATTCAGTGTTCATCAAATAGTCTTCAGATTGTTGCTTCCCATGAACATTTGCCAACAGAAAGCAGACACAGTGATGACATTGACTTAGAATGTCCCTGACAGTGATTTCTCACTAGAAACGCTAATGATGTGTTTTGATCCTACGCATAGAATACTGTATTCCTGATGTGTGTCCAGAAAGAGTTGGGCCAGTCCTCTATGTGCTGACAAAGGCAGGGTCTTGAGCCTTCAAGACCTGGGGCAGAGGGAATTCACTAAGCTGGTGCCATGCTAAGAAGCCTCCTCCAGGAAAAGCTGCTGGCACTTCACCTTGGCACTTACCAGGACACAGCTGCATTCCTGGAAGCATTAACAACAACAACAACAACAAGAACAACAACAACAACAGCAACAACAATATTTTAACTATTTTTAAGTGCATTCACATCATCACTATCCATCTCCAGCGCTTTTTCATCACCCCTACCTGAAACTTGGTACCCATTAAACAATACACCCATTTCACCTCCTTACATCTTTTGGTAACCACTGTTCCCCTTTCTGTCTCTGTGAATGTGGCTGCGTTAGGTACTGTGACTAAGTGGAATCACACAATACTTGTCCTTTTGTGTTTTATGTGTTTCACGTAGCATAATGTCTTCAAGTTTCATCCAGGTTGTAACCAGTATTAGAATTTCTTTGACAGTGACACCAGAGGAATGGCAGCATAAGGACAAATCTTTTCCTCTCCCCCTGACACAAAGAAATCCCTGCTCAGCACAGATGCACACCTGAGGGACCCGAGCATGGAAACAACTGAAGGTGAGTATCCGAGAATTTCCTTCCTTTTTAAGCTGAATATTCATGTGTGCACCACATTTTGTTAAACCTGTCATCTCCTGATGGACATTTAGGTGGTTTCTACCTTTTGACTTGTGAATAATGCAGCTATAAATATGGATGTACAAATATCTGTTCAATCTATCTCTGCTTTTAATTCTTTTGGATATGAGAGAAAGCATCAAACATTTCCATATTAGCCATATCTGATCTTTCCACAGTGTTCTATATTTTACAAAGCATGTCAACATATTTTTTCTAATCCTATGAGTAGATAGGTAGGAAGATAGACAGGGCTATAACCTTCATTCTGTTTAAGGTAAACAGAGGTTCAAAAAGGTAAATGGAGGATCTTGGAGTCAAATGCTGACCTTCTAACTACAACCCTAGGGCTTTTTTATTTTTTTATTTTATTATTATTATTATTATTATTTTTTAATCATAAAAGCAATAACTGCAAGGACAACAGCAATCTCTACCTCCTTAACTCTGCATTCAATGTTCTAGCACAGGACTGGTCATAGAAGATGTTGGATTAATATTTCTTGAGTAAGTACTCTCGCCCTCCCTGTTCCAACGTGCCTCAATAGCCAACAACATGAGTGCTACATGGCCTTGGTTGAAGATCTGAAGTGGTCTTGAAGACAATGATGACAATTTTGAGGGAGACCAGCTAGTTTTCTGACTGATTGCTGGAGACCCCTTGGAGTAGAGGTGATGGCCACACCCGCTACTTCGACACCAATGGGTTTTACACTCCCTATTTCTGTGGCAAGTGTGTATGTGACTATGTTGAGGAGAGAAATGGACCTAACAATTTCCCCCAGAAGAAAGCCGGAACTCACGGAGGAACGAGAGCTTTAACAAGCATTCTCTTGCCCTATAGTTATCCTGAAGACAACCACAGATTCATCCCACTATGTTTTTCTGGCTAAATATTAATCATGGCCCAGAAGGGAAAATGACATCTCAGGAGTTTAATTAGTATTGTCACCATCTGACTTGGAAGAATTTGCCATGAATATTTGTTATGGGAGTGTTCAAAGGAAAGCACCATTGAAAGCGGGGAGAGATGCTAGGTCTTCAGAAGTATCTGGAGACTTTTCCCTCATTTCCAGATTCATTAATCATCAACACTACACAGCTTCTGGCACTCATTCACTTTGATAAAGTCTGTTGTTGAAAATGAACTTCAGGAAAACAATTTGTCCAACAAAAGCCACGTAACTCAGGCTGGATCAACTCTGCCAAATTGTGCGCTCATATATAGTTAAGTTTGTAGAAACCCGGCAACAACCACAATCAAATATACTTTGGGAGAATTGTATTTATCAGTTATGTTGAGTTATGAGCATAGAGCCCATTATTTATTTAACTTCTGAAGATGTCCGTGACCTGTGTGTCAAAGTCTTGGTTGCAGAGCAGGAATCACAGAACTTTAGTTAAGCTATTAGTGTAGATAGTGACTTGCCCAAGCTATCACAGCCAGTTAGGGTTTGCTTTGTATTTTTTAAAAATTTATCTCTATTATTGAAAGTATTACAATGTCCCTCTTTTCCCCCCCTCATTGACCCTCTTCTCCTACTCCCTTAGTATTTTAAAAATTTATTTTAGAGTTTTAACTTTAGAGGCAGAAGGCAGATGGTGGCATACTGAAGCCAACATCATGGAAAGTACATGTGTTTATAAGAATGTATTGGGTGAGGAGATGTAGATAAACAAGGACAAGGGCCATGGTACCTGGACAAGGCCCTCCCCCTGGGCACCCTCTTTCCCAACCTACTCCCACAAAGGTGTCCTAGGAAGCTCACTGGTATGCCGAAACCGGTTTGGCTCAGTGGTAGAGCATCGGTCTGCGGACTGAAGGGTCCCAGGTTCGATTCCAGTCAAGGGCATGTACATTGGTTGCGGGCACATCCCCAGTAGGGGGTGTGCAAGAGGCAGCTGGTCGACGTCTCTCTCTCATCGATGTTTCTAGCTTTCTATCTCTCTCCCTTCCTCTCTGTAAAATATCAATAAAATATATTTAAAAAAAAAAGTTCACTGGTATGAGACTGAATTAAACATTCTAGGAAGCCCTGGTATAGACAATTTGTAATTCATTGCATAATTACCAGAATTCATTGGATAATTACTAACTCTTTATGCCACCCTCCTCAGAGGATACCTGGCCTGAGTATTCTCCAACTCTGAACTTTTAGAGATGAACCCAAATCAATAACTTAGTCATGGTGAGTTAATGTCAGAGAGCATTCCAGTTAAAAAACTCATGCCAATGTCCATGGGGGTCGCTATTATAGCACCATGTGTACATTTAAAGAATTATACCAACGTGTTAGGTATAGGATATTGCACTCTGCATTTGCAATATCCTAACTCTAACATTTAAAGTTACTCCCAAAGTAAGTCATTTGGCTTTCCAACAAGGACATTCTTTCATTTGCAACATGCAATATGTTTGTAATGACTTGTCATTTTTCGGAATTCAGTTCACCACCCCTGCAGGACAGGGAAGGACTGCAAGAGGGATGCCAAGGGCAGCCTGTCCCTCTGCGGGCTTGTTGAAGGAGGAAGGGGAGGGGAAAAGGAGAAGGGAGAGAATGCCTAAACAGTGTACACAGCCCATGATAGTCTCCATCACCGCTGAGCCCTGGCCAGGCATCTCTGGAGGGCCATGGTCAAATATTGGGTCAGAAACGGTGATTTTGGAGTAATTCTAAACTCACTTTCTGGTGGGGTGAGAAAAGAAATCAACATTTAGTGAGCAAGTACTGCATGCCAACCATTATGCATGCTTCATTTCATAGGACCCCAAGATAATTCTAGAAGTTAGCTTTATTTTTCCCATTCAATTTTTAAGAAAACTGAGATTCAGGACATTAAAAAAGTTGGTGAAAATCACAGAGTAAGTAAGCGAAGGAGCTGAAACTTGATATCTTGGCCACTGCTCCCTCAGCTTAATGGAAGGAAACAGTGGGCTACCGTCAATTACTTCTGTGTTGGTGGGGCGCAACCAGGCAGCAGCTGGCATCGGCACCAGGAAACTTATTTCCTAGGCAAGGGAACAGAGGGCAGAAAGAAACTCCTTTTGGGAACCCTGAAGGGTGTGGGGATGGAGGAAAGGGAATGCCAGCAACACCATGTGTTCAAGATATTTTCTGTGGCATCCATGGGAGTTGTGAAGGCCCTGGATGTTGAGCCACCTGGCAAGGGATGGCTGGAGTAGAGAGAGTGTTGGTGTCTTTCTTGTAAAAGGCAGGTGCGTGAAAGATGGGTTCAAATAAATCTTGTTCCCTCAGGTACTTCTGGGCTCCTACGACACAGCAGGTGCTGATACAGGACTGAACACAACATAGATCTTGCCCCAAATGAGCTTATAGTCTAATGTATTGTAGATACAGTGAGTAAATAGCAAGTGAAATGCAGTTTAGCAGACGGTGATAAGCTGAATGGAGAGAAGCTGAGCAGAGCAGAGCACTAGGGGCCCAGGGTAACTGTTTTCTATGGGATGGTCAGGGAAGGCTTCCCTGATAAGGTGACATGCGCTGGAACTGAAGGAGGGAGCCATGTGACTATCTGGGAGAAACCCATTTCAGCCAGAGGAGCAGTAACACAAAGGTCAGGAGGCAGGAGTGAGTGCGTGTGTGTGTGTGTGTGTGTGTGTGTGTGTGTGTGTGTGTGTGTGTGTTTGAGAAGTAGCAAGGGGCCGGTGTGGTTGAGTGAGGGGAGAGGAGTGGAGGACAGATAGGGAAGTAGTTGGAGCCAAGAGTACAGGGCTTTTTAGACCACTGTAAAAATGTCAGAGTGATGTGGGAGGTCATTAGAAGGTTGTGAGCAGAGAAGTGATATGATTTGACTTTTACTTTAAAAGGGTCACCCTGGCTGCTGTGTTGGGCATGGCCCGTCCTGGGGCAAGGGTGGTGGAGGCAGGGAGAGCCGTTAGGAGGCCGTGCAGCTATCCTGGTGAGGGATGGTGGTCTGGAGCAGGGAGAAGGCAGTGGAAGTGGTGAGAAATGGTCAGAGTCTGGATATAGTTTGGAAATGGAGTCAAATTGGATTTGCTGATGGATTAGCATATGGGGTACACAAGGGGTCAAGGTTGACTAAGGTTTTGGTCCTGAGCAAAGGATAGGAGAGAGTTGACCTTAACTGAGAGGCTGCTGGAGAAGGAAGTTTTGATGCATGTGTGTGTTATGAGGGCGTGGGAAGTGGGGCAGGAAATAGAAGTTCATTTTTGGAAATATTAAATTTGAGATGGTTGTTGCTTGTCCAAGTAGAGATCTCTCTGGAGTTTGAAGTGGTCCAGACTGGGATATAAATTAGGGACTTGTTAGCATGTAGATGGCATTTTCAGCCAAGAAACTATATGAGATCAATTCGGGGTAATTTAGAGAGAGAAGAGATCCAAGGACTGAGCCCCAGGGTGCTATCATTTTTAGAGATGGGAAGAAACTAGAGGGAGATCGAGAAGGAGTTGTGTCTTGGGAGCCAAGCTGTTGAGAGTTCAAATAAGATGAGAATGAAGAGTAGGCCATTTAGCAGCACAGAGGTCAGTGGTAACCTTGACATACAGCAGGTCAAGCCTGATTGGAGCAGGTTTCAGAGAGAATGGGCGGAGAGGTGTACAGTGTGCCAGTGTAGACAGCTCTTTTGAGGAATTGTCCTGCTAGGCAGAGCAGAGAAATGGAATGGAAACCAAAATGTGAGGTCAAGAAAGAATTTGTTTTCCTTCTTTTCCTCTTTTCATCCCTTTTTTCCCTCCCTCCCTCCTTTCCTCTGTCTCTCCCTCCCTTGATGGAAATTGGAAATGCTGCAGGCTTGCATGCTGGTGGGAGCAGGAGGGAAGAAGCTGTGAGGAGTGTCCTGGAGGAGGGGCGGGAGGGGACCTGGAGCAGGTGGAAGGGAGGCCTCCAGGGGCACGGAGGCCCCCTCGCAGAAACAGAGGACAAAGAAAATACAAAATTCAAACTTTTTCTAAAACATGAAGCAAATTCAACGTAGAAAGCTCTAAATGCTTTAATCCTAGGATTCCTGTATTTTTCTGAAACCTAAAAGGATTCCCTTACAACCCAACATTAAGCCCAAACTCCACCCTGTGCCATTCTCTCTGTCCACCCATGCTTGCTGTCTACTAGTTCCAAGCTCAAAGCATGCCTCCCACCAAGAGCCTCCTGTCTGTGAGTTTCTGTTCATGCCGTTCCCTCTGCCTTTCCTTTACCTAAGCGGTGTGCCCACTGGAGTTCCCTGACCGCCCCAGCTCTCTTTCTTCTATATCTTCCTCAGGCTGTCGGCTGCAGCACACACTGGTTGTTTTCTGATTATTGTACCCAGGACAGCCTTGTTTCCTGCACAGATTGGATGTGCTTGAGGCTAAGAATAGCTCTCCTTCTAGCCCTGGACATCTAGAAATCTATAATAATAAAAGCATATGTTAATTAGACTGCATGTCCTTCCTTGTGGACAAAGCCACGGTGGGTGGGGGCCGGAACCCAGGCCCTTGCAGGAATTTCGTGCATCCGGCCTCTAGAATTTAACAAAATGATCCAGGTGAAAAAGAAGGCAGGGTCGGTTCCTGAGCTCCAGGCTGGACCCCCGACTTCCTTCCAAGGGACCCGTAGTACTCAGTTCCAGCACCTGTCACACACCTTGGCTAACTCCGTCCAGCAACCGTAAAAGTGGCACCAGGCCAGAAGGTACGCAATTGTCTCGGCCTCCCCCTCTTCGCTGCTGCACAAAGGCCGTGGGGTTCAGTGGAGCTGGGGGAGCTGCAGGCAGGCAGGTGTTTGTTTCCTGTTCCATCACTATCCGGGAACCAGGGGAACTTAGGCTCCCCAAGCCGGCAGAGGGTGACCTGTACTGAGGCCTCTCTACCCCCTGGGTGGCAGCCAATTGAGCACCATGCCGTTATCAGAGGGATAATAGGATTCATTTCAGCAAGGGCTGCCTGGCCGGGCTGGGCTTCTTTTAATTTCCAATGTTAATAAACTTGTGGCGATGGCTTTCTTCACACCGATGTGCCTCATACCTCATTGCGCCTGCCCATTAGGCAATCACCGGCAGCCCCTCTGCTCCCAGCGCCTCTTAAACACGCAGCAATTATGCTTATTTGGTGAAGGACGATGAAACTTGGAGGAGCTAACGCACTGGTGTAGAACCTCCTTCCCTTTCAAATGTGGGGCTCACCACAGGGCCTGAGTCTGTAATGAGAGCCGGAACTTGCATCTGCACTAACACTGGGGCAAGGTGGGTGTTAAAAAGTGTGGGAACCAGCCTTACATTCAAGAAGGACATCAGCCTAGACTTTAGATGTTCCCTTCCAAGGACTACCTCACCATGGAGGGAAAATGTTCACATGATCATTTCCTATATAGGACAAAGCTACTGGTAGAGCCTTATAGATGAATGTCTTCAAACAAATCATGTCAATATGAGTAGCACTATTGTATGGCACTCTATTTTCTGGTGTTCAGAGCTTTGGAGAGTTGAATGCTGACAATTTATTGTGACTTTAGATTTGTAATAGAGGGAGGCCTGTGTGGCTTCGGTTAGGTCACTGTGAGGAGGTTGACCCAGGACATGCCTGAATGGCAGTCCCATGAGGACCCTAAGTGGAGGCTATTCTAGAAAACTGAGTTCACATCTCTCTTCCTCAACTAAGGACAGGTAAAAACAGAGTCCATTCCTCATTATTGCTGACATTATTGCTATTGTGTGTGTAGAGTACAATTTATCCATTCACCTGCTGATGGATAATGGTTGTTTTAGTTTTCGGCTATTACAAATAAAGATGCTGGGAACATTTGTGACCAACATTTTATATAGATTTCAGGTTTCATTTATCTTGGGCCAATACCTAGAAGTGTAGGTAGGTTACGCTTAACTTTTTTAGAGACTGCCTAACTTTTTGACAACGTGACTATTAAGACTTTTGATATCCAGTTTAAAATAATGCAAGTGAGTTTGAGTTTGTTTTAATTGCCCTTAGACTAGGACAGTGGTCGGCAAACTCAGTCAACAGAGCTGCAGTTTGCCGACCACTGGACTAGGAGCCTGAGATCATAGAGGGACTTGATATCAGAACCCAGATGTTTGCTTTGCTAAAGAAGAATCCGGGATCCGGAAAGATGAAGTGGCTTTTCCAAAACCTTTTATCGCACAGGCTAGTCTCTTCACCCTTCTCCAAGGCCTTGCAATTTGGGAGAAATTGTTGTGACTTTCCAGCACGACCTTGTGTCATGGCCGCCCAAGGACACAAACGTCTTTCCACATTGGCCTCGCTTTGCATGTGTTACATAACTTTGAGCATGGAACAGCTTCTGGAATGGGAAACATTTTTCAGGAAGTGGGATGAAGAGCATCAAAAGGGTACTGAGAGCAATCTATAGGAAATCATATCTGACCACTCACAGTATCGACGGCAATTCAACAGCAGGTAAAATAAAGATGTGCTGTCATCACTAACACCTGGGACATGGAAGAGATCCGTTTAGTTTCTGAGCAAACTAGATGCACCCTGAGATTAAGACCGTTATAGAGCGGCCCCTTAGAAATGGAGAAAGCCACATGCCAATTGCCCAGCTCCGCTGGCCTACCTTTCCAGCTCTCACCTCTTATTACCGTATTCATAAGCGTTGTTTCTAATCAGTCTTCTGGAGTAAAGGTAACAAGTGTGTGTGCGCTTGCTGGAGATTGTTTTGCCGAGCCTAAGAAGCTGTCACGGGGCTGAGGAGGCTGCCGCTTTAACCAGATTTCATCTCTGCGTGTCACCGCTCATGTCAAAGGAAGAATGCGCTCAGACACGAGAGTTGTCCTGCTTTCATCAAGAGTGCCAGCCTGCCCGAGCCTCGTTCCACTTGGTTAAGCTTGTTATTTAAATTGTTAAAATTGAGACATCGGCAGTCAATTTCAGAGAAGATATAACAATTATTAGATACAAGCTGGGCTCTTGAGCTTGAGACTACACCGTGTCCTCCACCCACCAGCGGAACTGGGCACAGATAATTTACAGCGGTTTCTTTAAGAAGTGTGGCCTGTTGTACGTGAGTGACATTAAATCACAGCCCGTCCCCACCTGGATCGTATTTCCAAGTCTCAGATAGACTTGGTTCCGGTCAGCAGAGTGGCGGAGCACTCCAGGGGGCCGCCTTGAACGCCTCTGACTCTTGAATTGCTGAGGGAGGATTCCCAGAACTGCCGTCTGGCTGTGAGCTTTGTGTTGAGGTGACTTTGTACACGAGGCAGGGGAGCCACAATCCAGAACAATTGCCCCGGGAGGGTGAGGAGAAGGAAAAGCTGAGAGGCTCTCTGAGTGACCTTGGGCCACTCAGCAATCTCATGACAATCCTATGGGAACACTTGACCTTGAGGTGACTGTGCCCTGTGCCACCATCTCATTGTACTGAGGCAAAGGGTAAAGGAAAGAGATAGGTATGAATGAAGCTTGGAATCTTCAGAAGGGCCATCAGAGTCCATCCAGCCCTTCTTAGCCAGCCTCTCTCTGAGTGAAGGAACTCCAGTAAGAACATGCTTATCCAGCAGTTGATTCATTAGACTTTGGGGTCAACAGAAATCCCAGGGTTGGCTGCTGTTTTAT
This sequence comes from Pipistrellus hanaki, assembly GCF_964339955.1. Lineage (NCBI taxonomy): Eukaryota > Metazoa > Chordata > Mammalia > Chiroptera > Vespertilionidae > Pipistrellus > Pipistrellus hanaki. The sequence continues at coordinate 6,178,041 of NC_140512.1, forward strand.
TTTTTATTTTTTCTTATCACCATGTATTCCCCCCATACACTCTTCCATCTTTAACCCTCTTCTCCCCCTGCAATCTCTACATGCTATTGTTGTTTAATACAAATGACTCTCAACTCAAATCTCCCCTCATCTGTATTTGTAGACTTGATTATTTGGACCCAAATCTTGACTTGACATTTAGTTATGCTCGATATCATCATACTGATTTGGGTGCATTATTTCTGTTAAGAAAATATTTGAAAATTCTGATTTTGACATTTAATGTAAGAGAGCTGTGTAATCTTTAAATTTCTATTATTTGTCCACATTACAGAAAAGATCAGAATTTTAGAGCTGAGAGAAAGCTTAGACATCAACCCAAAGCTCTCATTTTAAAAACCAGTGAATCAAGAATTAAGAAGCTAAATAACTGTCGTAAAATCCTGCATCTAATGACATTAAACCACAGATCCTCTTTGAGTATACGTTGCCTTGTTGTTTGAAAATTTGCCCCACTGTACTGTAAGCACACATTTCCTCACCGTGTTCATAGGCCACTGTGGGTGGCTTTGTGAACAAACCCGTTTAGAATCAGAGCCTGTTCTTGGCATTTCCCATCCCGCGTTCATTTGCTCCTTAGGCATCACTTCACATCCTCTTGCCTAAACTAGTGGCCCTTGGTCACTTTATTTGCCCCAGGTTGCCATGGTGACTGTCTTTGATGGGCATAATCCAACATTACTCATGCCTGTCCATGAGCCACTCTTGGACACTGATGCATGAGACTACTCAGAACCCCAATTCGCACAAGCAGCTTGGGAATATAGGGGTTTGCTAGTGAGTGTGTGTAATGAATTGACTCACTTGATTGTGGAGGTTGGCTGAGTCCAAAATCTGCAGTGTGGGCCAACCCTAGATGGGCTCCAGACCCAGGAGAGCTGACGGTGCAGTTTAGTGTGAAGGCCAGCAGGCTGTCACTAATTTCAATGTTAATGTCATCCAAGGATGTCCTCCAAGTAGACACATAAAACAAAACTTAGGCCATTGAAGTATGGGAGTCAGTGGATGAATTATTCTTTCTGCCTTTCCCTGCCCCCCCCCCCCCCCCCCCCCCCCCCCCGCCACACACACACATTCTCCAGCAGATTGGCTGGAAGGCAGAATTTCACGTGGCCTCCCTGAAGACCATCTCCACACTGAGCCAGTAAACCCCTTCGCTAACCCGATTAAAGCCAGGAGCTCATTGTGCAAACCATGCCTCCCCCCACCCCAACTCTGTATTTTGTTCACATTTCAAGAATCTCTTACTGCAAAGTTTCAGCTGATTCCCTTTGACCAGTTAAAGACCTGTGGTAGATTATGTACCAAGCTTCAAGGGCAAGAAATATTATTACCACTTGTGTATAAAGTCTGCAGTGTAACGTTGTCAGCTTATAGCCCAAATCAATCCTGTCTGTCTAGACAAAGCAATTCAAGTTCTTGGTAATTTACCAATTACAGGGCATTTATTCATTGGAGACTTCATAAGTGCAGGACATGAAGGGCACGGAGAAGAAAAGATATGATTTCTGCTTCCAAATTATTTACAGTCTACTGAGCATTTTTTGCTTCTTGTCCTCTCATCAATTTGGGAATATAGTTATCAAGTTATACATGTGAAATATTTATGACATGTGCAGTCTTTTGACCAAGATGTTTCAAAATTCAAATAATTCTGTTGGGGCCATTGAGAATCTCAGTGACGATAAGCCATGAGGTGCAAAGCAGGCATGGAGATGCCTGAGGAAAAGATTCAGTAGCTCGTGCCAGTGAAGGACCATTAGTGGATCTAGGTGGCCTTTTGTTCTAGTTGCTTATGGACATTTTGAGAGGACTTGAATTGACCAGAACCACAGAAAAACAATCCATAGCTAGTGCTGGCTCTGAAATAAAACACCAAATAGATCTCTTTTTAGATTTATAGTCTGACTTAAAACTTAAGCCAATATTATGATACAATTGATTCTCTAAAGCAGATAGACTTGCAAGATGGAGGAGAAATCTGATGGCTAAAACTAAGCTGTGGACCATTCCAATATCCACCTGCTCTATCTACAGTAGAGGAACAGATAACCCAAGTTAATAGCATAACTGATAGTCGATGAGAAGTTTTTGTTTTCCTGTTATCCCACTTCAATTTTAGTTACATGTAATAATGTAACTTAATACTCTACTTAATAAAAGAGTAATATGCAAATTGACTGTCACTCCAAGACACAAGATGATTGCAGGGGAGAGCAGTTGGGGTGGGACCAGGCCTGCAGTGGAGGACAGTTGTGGGGGACCCAGGCCTGCAGTGGAGGACAGTTATGGGGGACTCAGGCCTACAGGGGAGGGCAATTTGGGGGGGACCAGGCCTGCAGGGGAGGGAAGTTAGGGGTGACTGGGCCAGCAGGGGAGGGCAGTTAGGGGCAATCAAGCTGGCCTGGGAGCAGTTAGGCATTGACCAGGCTGGCAGGGGAATGGTTAGAGGGTGATCAGGCTGGCAGGCAGAAACAACTTTGAGGGGACATGGCTCAGTTCAAGGCACTGTGTTGAGGAAAGAGCAGAAGTAAAGAGCCCTAGTCCCTGCCCTAACCAGTTTGGCTCAGTGGATAGAGCGTTGGCCTGCGAACTCAAGGGTCCCAAGTTCAAGTCTGGTCAAGGGCATGTTCTTTGATTGTGGGCACGTACCTAGTAGGGAGTGTGTAAGAGGCAGCTGATTGATGTTTCTCTCTCATTGAGGTTTCTAACTCTCTATCCCTCTCCCTTTATCTCTGTAAAAAATTAATAAAATATATTTAAAAATATATATATAATAGAAGCCCAGTGCACGAAATTCATGCACGGAGGCGTGGGGAGGAGGTATCCCTCAGCCCAGCCTGCATCCTCTCAAATGTGAGACCCCTTGAGGGATGTCCAATTGCCTGTTTAGGCCTGATATCACCAGGATAGGGCCTAAATGGGCAGCTGGACATTCTTCTCACAATCTAGGACTGCTGGCTCCCAACCGCTCACCTGCCTCTGCCTGATTGCCCCTAACTGCCCGGACCTGGAGTTCAGAGCAGTCGGGAACTTGTGTCTCCCTCCGGCTTGAAAAAGCCAGCTGCATATTCAGTTGCTAGCCCTCTCTGCGTGCACTCCTCCGTACCTCTGCCTTTACTTTCGCAGCTCCTCTGAGTCTCAGTGTGCTTTACTCTTTCCTTCTAGTTGTAGAATTTCCACTCAGCAAGTCTTCCTGAGGTTCTGGTTGATGTCAATTTTGTCTTTTAGTTGTAGTTTTTAAGTTGTTGTGCGAGGTGGCAAGTTCAGGTGTTTGCCTATACCACCATCTTGGTTTCTCCCCTACATGTATATTTTTTAATCCTCACCTGAGGATATGTTTTTATTGATTTTGAGAGAGAGAGAGAGAAAAAGAGAGAGAGAGAGAGAGAGAGAGAGAGATCGGTTGTCTCCCACATATGCTCCAACTGGGGATCAAACCTGAAACCTAGGTATGTGCCCTGACCATAAATTGAACCTAAAACCCTTTGGTGCACAGGATGACGTTCAAACTAACAGAGCAATCTGTCCATATCTTAACCATTTTATACTATTTGCTGTATTCTTGCATCTATCCAAGAAAATGTAAAAGATGCATATACTCTCTTGAAATAAGGGACTAGAGAGAAAACCTTTATGAACAACGTATTTCCTGTATTATAGAGGTGCTACCACAATGTATCCCTGAACTGTGAAAAAATTACTGTAAGTTCTAATCCCCTCTAAAGCATCCCTTGTTCTCTATGCCTTTCGATAATTGGTCTTGACCCTTACTCAGGCAAAACTCCCACTGACTTTCAATTGATTTTACTTAAATAAGGTCAGCTCCAAATGGCCCCCTTTCTACTCTGTATTCTCATCATGTGATGCAATGTGTCATAATGCGGCAATGATGTGTATTGGCAGTCTTATGCTGATGATTAATTGCCGGGAAAGTAATTTCTTTATAATTGCTCTCATATGCTTTTGGTGACCTGATATCATGGGGACTCAGGCAAGCTGGCCCAGAATGTCTCCAAGGTGGTGATTTAATACTCCCATCCCACCCAATACTCCCAAAGCGAACCCGAGTCTTTGGAAAGCATAGTAGCAGTCCACATTTCTCGAGCGCTGACTGGATGCCAGGCGCATGCTGCAGACGTTGCCTCATCTCCTGTGATCTACACAACAGCCCCATGAGGGAGGTGCTGCAAGAAGGCGTTGCATCCCGTTTGGAGACCATTGCACCGAGACCATTCCTGGCTCAGCGCCTTTGCGCACGGTGGTCCTTCTACCTGGCCTGCTCCTCCTGCTCACCATGTGGCTGGGTTCTTTCCACATCTTAGGTATCAGCTCACGTGTAGGGTAGGCCATCCCTGACCACTCCGTGTAAAGCAGGCCTTCTTGTCTGACTGGGTAGGCGTCAGTTACTATATCAACTCTCTTGCTTTTACAGCATTTGTCACAATCTATACTTACCTTGTTGGGACGGCATTGCGCTTCTTTATTGTCTCGCACTGCAATGCAAATTCCACGAGGAGAGCAGCTTTGTCTGAGTCATTTATCACTCTGGTCCAGCATCCAGGGGACCACCCCGTCACTGATGCTCAGCCAGGATCCGTTAATTGATCAAAGAGCCATGCTAGCAGGAGCCAGATCTTCCAACCTTCGGATGAAATAGCTGCGCCTGGTAACGTGAAGGCTGGGCAGGGTCCCCTGGCAGGAGAGAGGCGGGCGTGGGGCTTTGGAATGGAGACACGGTTCATGCACTGGGTCCTTTCCTGGTGCTTGCCTGCTGCCTTGTTCCCCTGTTTCCCTGCGGGCTTACTCCTGGCTCACCCCACACCTTTCAAGCTTTTTCTCGCCTTAGAGCAGCAATACTTCCTCCTGTGCCAGGGGGGATGTTGAAACCGGCTTTGGTTGCCTCATGACCGATGGGTACTGGCATTTGCTTTGCAGGATACCCACGACCACTGGGCAGTCCAGGACATCTAAGCAGACAGCTGACCAAAGGAACTTCAGCCTCTGGAAGGCTGGACCATGGTACGGGTGCACTTAACAGGGATGCCCACTGACCACACACCTCGAAAGGTGACACAGCTCATTGCCAGCCAGTTTTTTTTGTTGGTGAGAAGGGACCAGACCCAAATGTGCCAGTGTGAGCACACGGGCTTGAGATGACTGGCTGGGTCTGGCTGACTGTGGCAGCAGATATTAGACAAATTGCCTTTCTACCCCAGGGTGGGGGAGGGGGATGGAAAGGGCCTCTTGTATCTGCAGGGTCTGCATGCCCTGCACTCGTGCCAACCGGAGGGCTCCACTGGCACAGGGAGCTGGAGCACGCATATTGCATGCACGTCTTCCAGGTTCAGAACACGCCCCCGCACCCTGCAGAGCGCCTGACATCCTTTCAAGTGAGCAACTACGAGGCAAATGCAAACAGAGCGGGTTCCGGAGGCATCTCGCCACTCAGCCCTCAATCTGTCTGTTCTCCCAGACACCCCTTCTCCTGCCTGATTTATTTCATATTAAAGGGGCTGTCAATCTGTATCACAAGAACAGGTCGGGAAACGTGAGTGATGCTTGCCAAGTGGGGTTTTTGTTGTTGTTTGTTATTGTTAAACAGAATCGCCTCACTCTCTCCAGTCATACTCTTGCCTCGCCCCACACGGTCCTCCTTGTCCCTGCTCGCCTCTCTCTGCAGATAGCTACACATCGGAGGTTCGGACTGCACGTACCAGATGCATTTACATTAGACACGTGGTACCAGAAGGCCAGGGCAGACCCGTTTTTATGATCCGTCAGATATATCTCCTTCTACCATCAGATGGCTTGGCAACAGGACCGTTCTTCTTTTGAATAGAATAAATGTGCCTGCTCCATGGCAGCATGTTCAGCGTGGAAGAGGCTCTGCCCTGGCCAGGGTGGGCCGCATCCAGTGGGTTTTGTGACAACGGGATGCTAGGATGCACTCTGCAGTTCCCGGTGGGATTGCATGCTCTGGTGCCAGCTGCATTATCGCTCTATGTTGGGGTATTAATTACTGCCTTCTCCCGTCATGGAGGCCAGCTTCCCTCACTTTTCTCTGCTACTCTGGCCTCTGAATGGGATTACTCCATCATTCCATGCTATTCGTTTCTCATTGCTCTTGAAGGCGCCTGATTCTCTGAGAACCAATCAAAGCCATCTTCAGCTGCCATCCGAAAACTCCCAAATGACTAGTACCCAGAAGTCAGGTGGTCTCCGTGCAGGGGGTCCCAGTCAGTGGTTCCGTGTTGAGCATGCATGAGAGTTGCTGGGGGTGTTTGTTGAGAAGTAAACTCCTGAACTCCAACCCCAGAAATGCAGGCTTGGGTGGGGCCCAGGACTATGCATTTTAAATCATGGCTCTGGCTTGGGGTGGGTGGGGTGGGGTGAGGTAGGTGGGGAGTGATGTTGGGGGGTGACGGTGTGTGGCTCACGCCCAGACATCTGCTGTGAGGCAGCTGACTCGCCCCATCCCTCCCTTCCTCCAGGCTTCCTCCAGGCTCTACCGCCTTCAGCTCTGCTCTCCCGCATTGCAGAGAAGAACATAATCGCTTAGGACAGTGGTCGGCAAACTCATTAGTCAACAGAGCCAAATATCAACAGTACAACGATTGACATTTCTTTTGAGAGCCAATTTTTTTAAAACTTAAACTTCTTTTAACGCCACTTCTTCAAAATAGACTTGCTCAGGCCGTGGTATTTTGTGGAAGAGCCACACTCAAGGGGCCAAAGAGCCGCATGTGGCTCACGAGTTTAGGAGAAAGGCCCAAATCAGCAATGATATTAACGCTGCTCTTTCCTTTCAAAAAGAATTAGATACATAATAGAATTGTGAGGTGAAGAGGCAGGACGGAGAGGAGAGAAAGAAGAAAAATATTCTAGAATAAACACATATGCAAACTACCACTCCGTAACAAAGCCCTCCAGAGGCCCGAGGAGAATGCTGTGTTCAGGGAATTAATAGGCGCACTTCCTAGGGTGGGTCACTGAGAGGACCCCTCGAGGTGTCCAGGGAGGTCAGATGGGGAAGACGCTGGTGTGGGAGGGAGCGTTCGCTGGGAATGCAGCTCACCAAATCTGCTTTTGCTCTCAGGTAACACATGCTGAAAGTGGCCCCTGAAAAGGATGGGGTAGATCTGCAAGAACCTACTGGAATTTGGGAAGAAAACTCATGGAATAGGTACAATTAAATACATTTTATGCAAAACAAAGATAAATACTTAAAGTCACCAATTCCTCATTCTTTTACCGTATTTTATTATTATCTGTGCTCTTGAGGTTATTTCCATTGTCTCTATGGTTGACATACTAGACAATGGTGGGCTATTCTGTGTCTTATCCCAATTCTGTATTCAGTGACATCATCTTGGTAGCTTGAAATTGACCATGATAGGCATGTTTACACCACAGCAACCAGCAAATGGTGCAAACCAGCCCTTGATTTATTGTTTTGTTGATTATCTAGGCTTAAGAAAGTGATGGAGAAAATGTTAATAATGCAGATTAAACTTAAAAGTGTGTCACGTCTATGGCTGCTACATTGCGACGAGCACAAACATTTGAGGAAATAGTCTTTCAGTATTCGAAAACCATTATCTGATTAGGCAAAGAAGTCACTCATGTCATTGACGAACGAATATAGTTCTGACACATGTCTTCGTTTTTCACTTTTGTCCTACTCATTAATGTAAATGAAAATATCAACCACTATTCATGTGGGAACTACATTCATTCATCACTTGCAAACTGAGATGGGTATGGATACATGAGCTCATAAAAAATTGGCAAAAGCCTTCTATGTGGAATTGCAGTAAAGAGTTTTACTTATTTTTATTTATAAACTAGAGGCCCACTGCATGAAATTTGTGCACTTGGGGGAGAGGGTGGTCCCTCAGCCCAGCCTGTGCTCTCTTGCAGTCCCTGAGCCCTCAGGGGATGTCCGACCACTGCTACATCACCAGCCATGAGCCCGGCTTGTGGCTGAGCAACCCCCCCCCCCCCCACTGCTTCCGCCCCCCTGTGGGAGTGCAATGACCACCAGGGGGCAGCTCCAGCATTGAGCGTCTGCCCTTTGGTGATCAGTGCACATCATAGCAAGCAGTTGAGCAGCCATAGCATATCATTAGCATATTATGCTTTGATTGGTTGGACAGCTTACCAGGTGATGGAACACTTAGCATATTAGGCTTTTATTATATAGGATTATGTGCTATGCATCCTTCAAATCAGTAAAATTTATAATAAACCCATGTACACACATGTACAGGTATCTCCCCACTGTTCTTTCCCCAAACACTGTGAGCTGGTTGGTAAACATGCCAGCACTTCACTGCTGTAATCACCTTACAAATATAAACTAGTGGATGCTTCCTTGGGAACCCAAATAGGAAGCAGACTTACTCAGAGGCAGTGTTATCTCATCTTCTGGATTATGTATTTCTCCAGTAAAGAGCCCCTGTGTGATTCAATCCTTTATCTGCTCTTTTGCCTGGAACAAAGCTTGTATTCGGTAAGTGCTCAAAAATGTACAACACCTGGCCAGTGTGGCTAAGTGGTTGAGCATTGACCTATAAACCAGGAGGTCATGCCCAGGTTGTGGTTGATCAGCTGCCTCCAGTAGGGAGCGTGAAGGAGGCAGCTGATCAATAGTTCTCTCTCATCATTGATGTTTCTATCTCTCACTCCCTCTCCCTTCCTCTCTGAAATCAATTAAAAAATATTTTAAAAAAATGCTCAACAAATTGTATATCTCAATACAAACGTACCAGCTGATAGCTAGTTGTGAAATATACCCATGGCCAGAGTAAAACACAGGAAGACCAGAAAATGGAACAAAGAAATGTAGACTTCATGGTCCACTCTAATTGGGGGCCAGCAAAGGGGATGGCATGGCTGTTGCATTTGCAAGAAACTCTCTGATAGTTTATATTTGGGATGGTACCTGAGCTTGGCTCCCTCACCCCTCAACCATCTTCTCTGCTCATGGTGCAGTCTTTGAAAGCACCTTACTTTTGGTATCAGTACCCATGTGCTGGGGCAAGATGGAGACTGCAGCTGGGTGAAGAAGGAGAGGGAAGAAGACATGAGAAGATGAGGTTATACTAGATAAATTAGTTATACAGGTTATACTAGTGGGCATGAAGTCCTTGCTAGGTTCCAGGGACTGTATATATTCTACAAATAATCATTTATTTAAAATTCACCAACAGCCTTGTGAAGGATGTAATCAATCCATTTTACATTGAAGAAAATTGAGGCTCAGAGAGGTTAAACCGCTAACCAATTGGTAGCAGAGCTGGGATGCCCGCCTCACAGGCCCAGTTCAGGGGGCTGTGCCTGCCTCTGTCTCGCTGAATATGAGGGTTGGAAAAACGGGCTTTCCTTTCCCATGTCTCCCAGCGTCCTGGCCATGGGTGATGTTTGGGGTCATGTTTCGGTGTGTTTATGAGTCTGCCCCAAGAGCACGTTTGAGCTTTTTTTGTAGTTTTGTGATTCTCTCCATTGGGAACTTTTCTGAAGCCAGAGAGGCTGCTATGAGGCCCTGTGTCTCAGGAGACAACTTAACCGCTGGGAACTTCCCTGGCTTCTGTCACGGAGGTCAAGGCCTGGGGCGCGGGAGGAGAGGGGGATCATAGGAAGTCTATTGCGTGCCAAGCTTACACCACCCTAGGGAGGGACACTCCGGAACACTCCTCAAGTGGCTTGTTCCCGTTGAACAGTTTTTACTTCCAAGAATTTTGAGTTCACATCTGCCCTGCATTTCTCACCAGATCTGAGTTCAGTTCCCACAGCCAGGTGCCTGCTATCAGGAAGCTCACACAGCGGTATTGCTTGGGGATTTTGCAGATCTTAGGTTCTAGGAAGTTCTCACATGTGTTCCCTTAAAAGTGTCGTGTCCTCAGAGGACTGACTACACAAGCCACTTGGCACTAAAATTTCCCCTGCGCCAGGCCAGACAGTGTTGGTATGCCCACCGACTGAATGGGTGGCCGCTTCTTACCACACTGGCCTAATGGCAGGCATTTTCTGATTCTGCACTAATTCCTGTGGTATTTGCTGCAATGATGTGTCTCACAATAAGCTCATTTGGTATTAATGTGAGTGTAATGTGTCATTCCATAGGAATGCCATTGTAATTTAGCATTCGTTAGTGTCCACTTATTGTAAAGTGTCACAGAAAACACTTTATTGCCCACAAATTGCCAAAGCAATAGTTCCTGTGTGGGCATGTATGATGTGCGTGTCATTTAATGAAATCCATGTGAACTCGGGGACCCTACTGGTAAATATAAAAGTCCCAGGTCATAAATCAAGCAACTATTGCAAAGGACTTACCATCTAAAGGTCAACTGTGCTTGGCCCAATCAAAGGACTTTGCTCTTTTGCAGGGTCCAAGGTCATCCCTGCCCTGTCCCAATGGCCTCCCAGCAAGGCTCCCTTCAGCACGTGCTTTTCCTGATTTTCCCTGGGAATTCCCAGATTCCCTCAGTTGGCTATTGGTTGTGTTTGCATTCCCACAGCCCCTCCTGGGGCAGCCACATTCACGTCTCCTGTTCACAGGAACTGTCCCCTGTGACGCTTCTGGATGCTAAGTGAACCAGGGCTATATGAGGCCACCCCACTCAGAAGCTCAACTCCTGTTGCAATAGTCTCAGCTAGGTTTAAGACCCAAGGCAGAGGTAAAAAACAGGGTAGCAGTGCAAAGCATTCATCTCTTATGTCAGTTGTGTTCACTGTTGCTTTTTCAAAAAACACGTCCAGAGCTTGACATATTATTCATTTATGTGCAATAGGAAGAATTGACCGCGCTCGATGCCACACATTAACCAATGCATCACTGTGAGACGTCCTTTTTTATTTTTATTTTTAACAAAGGCCATCTCTCTGCTAAAAATAACCCCAGCCAAACCAGTGCGCCACCCCACCCCCTCGGTCTCCTTTACCCTTTGATACCCTTTCTCTGCATTGTAACTGAGTGATTTTGCAGCAGAAAGCTCCAAAAATTAAACCTGAACTTTCCAAATAGCTTCCTAATAACCGTTGCCCAAATCAATGGGGCTCCATGAATATTTTGACACAGTTTAAATGGGTTTGTATCCTCACCACTGAGATCTGGTGATTTAGCCTGTCAGGCTGCAAATGTGGAAATATCACCTCTCACTGAGCAAAGTCCAATATCTCATTAGAAATGAAAATAGAAGAGAAGGGAAGCACAAACGCTGTCAGTGGCGGTGAGGAAAGAAATTAAACCTCCGGAGGCCTGTATATCTTATACAAAAGATTATGCACTGCCAGGCTATATAAATCACGCCGGGGCTCTGGGGCTGCAATGGACTAGAAAATAAAAAACCATAAAAGTGTCATATTGAAATACAGTCGCTGAGAATTCTTTTATGATGAGTCTAAATTCGCCTGACATTCTCGCAAATCCAGGGGCCTGCTCGGATTGTTTATACCCGGCCTTTCTCTGTCAGTCACCAAGTCCCAGTTTCCACAGCAAATTATTCTAAACAGGGCTTATTATCAAGGCATAAAAAAGTGAAAACACAGATGGCTGGAGAGTTCCTGTTTAATTTGAATGCCCCGTGGCCCACATCAATGCGAGTCTGTCTCATCCCAGATTTACTATCAATAAATTGGCTGCACTTATTAGATGGCAGAGCCCTAAGATGTTGGTGGGGAGTATTTCAAACAGAATTAACACGAAGAGATGCAGAGCCGTATCCCATCGTCTGTAAAATATGGGGAGGACAAGCCATCCATAAACAGGTATGACCGCTCGTACCCGGGTCTGTGTGGGCCGGGGGCCTCCACCAGGAGGGAGAGGCAGTGTCCCTGTTACAGGAATTAATTATGGACACCGGCTTAATTTACCAGCTGCATTTCCTCCCTGGGTTAAAAAAAAAAAACACAAAACTTAAAAAAATCAGCTTTCTATAAGCAAAGGGTGACCCAGATTTTCAGAGCAAGTAAAGGAGGTTTGGGTCCAGAGAACCGTCAGGGCGCACAGAGCTTGATTGTGGAATGGCTCTGCCAGTTTGTGGAAATACGGGCCGGCTCTCCTTGGCTGATTTATCTCTCAGCCTGGCCCGGGCATCAGCCAGTCGTTGGCAGCATTCGCTGGCTGCTGCTGCTCAGGGCGCTGTGGTGGGTGATGGGAGGTGGCCGATAGGCTGAGAGGAAGCCTCAGTCCCGGAGCCCGGGCCTCTGGGCGGGCTGAGACGCTGGGCTCACCAGCAGTTGCCGGGAAATGCCCTTTCCCTGTGAAAGGACAACTGCAGGGTGGCCCCTGCGTGGCGATGGGGGAACTGGGGTTTCTTAGCGATCGGTGTAGATGGGCTGGCGCCAGACAGACCTGGGGTCAAGTCTTCACTTCGCCTTTTCTAGGGGTATGTCTGAGTCCGTGGCATGTTCCTTGCTTTCTCAAATTTTTGGTTTCTCTCAGATCTGCCCCAGAGGGGGCTGGTAAGAATTAGATGAGAGGATAAAAGGGGGACCCCGCATGGTGCCGGCTCATGGGGAGTGCTCAGTGAGTCTGGGACGAGCTGTACTGGCCCCTGCACTCTGAGCCCGGAGTCTGGAGAGCTTCCCTGACCCCTGAAATAACCAGGGACCCTCCAGGCAATGAGGGCTGCTCAGAGCCCGTGTCCTCAGAGCAGCATGGCGCGGGCCCTGTTGGAGGGCTGTGAGGAGCCCGCCCATCGGTTCCTAAATCCAACACTTCCCCCTCCCCCTCCACACAGGGTGATGTCCCCGCTGGGAGGGTCAGCACATCCAACAGAGAGGAGGTGGCTCGCTCTGGTCACGTGGCCTGACCTGCGGCCCTCACTGAAGGTTATCTTGTTGACCTTCTCTTGGACCCTCCTAGGACTTACGGTCCCATCGGGAGAAAGCTCAGGTAAACAGGCCTTATGGCAACTAACTTCAGTCAACCTTATTGAAGACAACGCGGGTTCTCAGTGCCGTTAATCCTGGGGCCAATGGGGACCGTCTCCTCACCATGCCCGACACTGAGTGTACACAATGGAGAGCAGAACACCATGCACCTGTGCCCAGGGCCAGCGAGGGCTCCAACTCTTCAGGGAAGAGCAAAGACCCTCCCGGTGCCAGCCCCGAGGCATAGAGGCCCAGTGCTTTTGCCCAGATCCTCCCCCAGGACTGAAGTCTCTTTCCCGCACTGCCCGGAGCGCTGCTTCTGCTGGCTTGTGGTTGGCTCCCTACCCAAGAATTGCATTTGGCCAACGAAGGCTGCCCTGCCTAAGATGATGACCCCTCCCTGAGGGCATCTCGCATGCCATCATTGGCTAGTGTGTAGGGTACAAAGGCCCAGCCCTCTTGCCTCAGTTGGTCCACTCTGAGGGCCATCCTAGTTCCTCTGGGCTGGCCAAGGTCTCTACTGTGACCATAACACATCCCTCCTGCTCAGTGCTGCTCCCCTGGGCCCACAGGGTGGTTCCCAGGCCCACTGGCCAATGAACCTTCTGCACACAATCTCTTCCCAGAGAGTCTGCTTCCCAAGAGGCCTGCTCTGTGAAACTCTCCCCAAGTCCCTAGGAGCAGCAGGGAAGGGAGGATTCTGGAATGTGAAAGGGACAACTGTCATCAGTGATACAGGTTCAACATTTAGATCCTATAGCAACTTCCACTCCTCTTTCCTAGTGAGTGTGGGGAGAATGTAGTTACACGTGGGGAGAATTATAATAAAGTGTATTCCTTGGAGGTATTTCATCCATATTTCTTTTTCTAGAATGTCATCGTAATCTGAAAAGACCTGTCCTATCCTGCTCTTTAGTTCATCTTGGGCAAATCTCCACATTTTGAGAAAATTTAAATATGAGCTTGTGGGAAGGCATGAGGTCTGGTGTACGAGTAGGTGGTTAGTAAATCATTTAATATATATGATTTGAATTAAATGGTATATTTTGCTTGCATTATGTCTAAAACTCCAACAGAGTTCTGATATTTGAGTTTTGGAGAGTTGATAGTATCTTATTAGTATGCAAAAAATAGGAGATTAATAAGCTTAGAGCAAGCTTATCAACTATTATCAGCTAGCTTAGAGCGAGGCAAGTACTTGGAGGGGAGTGGGGAATGTGGGTGTGTGGGACTCTAAGGTGAGCTGGGAGGGAACAAAGCCCAGCTGTATTTGCTTTCTAATTGCCTCCCTAGAGTGAACAGTGTTTCCCATATGGGTACCCGTACCCCTGGTGGGACCAAAGCAGATGCCCAATGGTACGCAGATAGAAAAATATTTATAATCTTCATTATTATAAACTTACGAGAGGCCTGGTGCACAAACTCTGTGCAAGGGGCCCAGCCTTTGCAGCCCCAGCTGCCTTGGCCGGCCTCACAGTGCCAGCTTCGTCCCCAAGGTCGTCTGGACGGTCTTTCTGCTGTTTGGTCTAATTAGTGTATTAACTCTTTATTATGTAGGATTGTTACAGTTAACCTTTATTTTTGGCATCTGTTTCTGGTCATCTGTTCATAGGTAGTGATATAAAGTCTTCTTTTAGAGTTACTTCAAATTAAACAGGAACCTATTTAAATAAAACATTTACTATCACAAGTGAGCTGTAAATATTGTTAGAAAAGTCATCCCAATTATGGTATGTGAATCATAAAAGTTTAGGTGTAAAATGGCTTGGTTCAAGGTGATAAAGAGAGAGGAAAGAAATTATTATTGCAGGAACTTCGGAAATGTTAAATAAATACCAAAGGACACCAGTTAGAAGTCATGTCAAACTGTTTAAAACTGCTTCAGTTTTTGCTGCTGCTTTTGATACGTTCCTAACTAAACCAATTCCCCCCTCCTTCCATTATCTATTGTGCAAAATTGTCTGGGTCTTTTAGTGTCTAGCACGTTTGCATGGTCTATGAGATTCGCTTATTTATCACACCCATGTTATCACTGCCCATTAATTACACACCCTTCACATATCAGGTATCATTACAGCCCATTAGTTAAACACAAAAGCTTAAGAGAATTAAATTAAATCCTGAAAGAGGATTTAAAGGGAATACGGAAAAAAAAATCTCTTAGTCTGGAATATTTTCAGACCAAATATAGAAATTTGAGACAACTAGTGGTTTTGAAACTTTTTCAGCCACAGACCATTCTGTCCAAATAAATCTTACCAGAAATGAGGAGAAATCTACGGAACTGCTCGGTGGTGGGGGTTCTGGGGAAGGGAGAGCCCTGAAGTGATGCTTGGACAAAGTCCCCTCTCCCCTCTGTGCTGTGTGTTCCCACCCCTCCCGCCCTCCTGCACCCCTGAGGCGCTCTGTTTGAAAACTTCTGACCTGGAACAATTACTTTCCCATTCTGTCCACACCTGTCACTTTGTGGCTGTGGCATAGTCAATGGGCTTTATTTTATTATGAGGCAGTTATTATACATTTCCTCTGAGAATACTACAGACATATCTTGTCCAAAAACCAAAAAAATGAAATAAAAATCTGGATTTAGAGAAGAAACAAACGAGTCCATAGCTCCACGCAGGGCCTCAAGCTCTGGCTTGTGTATGGCTGCTTCACCCCAGTACCTAGCAGGACTAATACTGGGGTGAACAAATGAAAGAGTGAATAGCAGAGGAAAGCTAGGCTCTGTGGCATTTTTGAGAAGTGGAATGAATGGGTCAAGGCATGTGCCCGTTTTCAAAACTTTCAGTAAATGAGTTAAAAAGAGTAGCTGGGGACAGGGGGGCAATCTACTGGTAGTGAGCCCTGGAGGTAATGGTGCCGGGAGAAGGTAGTGATTGTGAAATAGAAAAGAAAATGTGAATGTAAGACACCCAGAAAGGGAACAATGCTGGTGGGGTTTGGGGACCTGAAAACCTTGGGACAAGAGTGATTTTTGTTTCCATCATAAAGACACTGTGTAAAGCCTGGGAAATGTCACAATACATTCTCTGTAGAGCTAGACAGAAGTTCAGCTCATGGTGTAAGTCTGGATTTGCCTTAAGAGATGAAATTGAGCAGCCTGTGTGGCGGCCTTGGGTGTACAGCATGGGGGTTGGGGGTTGGGGGTTAGGGGTTGGGGGATGGGGGTGGGATGGAAGTAGAAACGCCCATACATGCAACAGTTGCCCTGCTGAGTTCCCAAATCAGAGCCAGTGACTGTCTCAGTCATTTGGGTTGAGAAGGACAGAAAACTCAGGTCTCATATCATAAGCTCTCCCCACACACCCCTGCTGCTCCTGCCTTCTCCCCTCCAAGCCGCCTCTTCCCCGTGATTTCCCAAACAGCCCTGCCCTCAGGAAGCTTCTCAGTCCCTGAACACTCCTAATCCTCAAAGCCGTTATATTTGACACCTATACATACTGCCCCGGGCCTCCCTGGATATGAGCATGGGTTGTCTCCCAACTGCATGAAAAGTGTGTGGAGGACAGGTCCTGTATTTCCTTTCACAGTCCACAGCACCTTTCTCCACAGCTCCGGGACAGGCCCTGCAGCCAGGCTGGCTGGTTGAATGACAATGATAAACTGTCTTCTGGAATGCTCTGTTTCCGGTCACTCCTGGTGCACGCCATTGCTTGGACTTTCCAACCATGAAGGTCCACAAACTGGACCATGAGACACGTTTCCCAGAAGACTGGAGGGGAACTTGATTTATTGGTCTTGGGGCCCCAAGGTAGGGTAATAGCAGGAGGAGCAGCATCTTCTTGTAGAAAAATCCCACCCAAAGGTGCCCCATGGTACATGCTGAGGCAACTGGTTCCACACGGTGATGCATTCGAAAGCTCTGCTGGCGTATCCCAGGTGGGTATTTCAGCGAGTCTGCCCTGAAGGGACACACTCACACATACGGTGACATGGTGCATGTGGAAGCTGGAAGGACTGGCCTTCTAGGCTGTTATGAATGCCACCTGGATGAAAAGGACTGCAAAGGGAATGATGGAGCGCTTTCAATGGCATTCTCCTTCATCTGAGAAATATCATCTGAAATGTTACTTCCGTGGGCCACCCCTTCCAGCAGATTCTCCTCAAGGACAGGTCCAGATGTGGAGAGGGGAGAGGAGAGTGGAACCTCAGTGGGCAGAACCTACAGGAATGAGGTTGCTCAGCTGGAAACAGGGATACGATGGCCTCGTCTGGGCCCCTAGAACCAGCTCCAGCCGGTTTCCATGTTAGTCACAGGTGAGAAATCACCAACCCAATGCTGCTCTCGGTTCCTTTCTGTTTTGGGATGAAACATCCGTGACCCGAGCTGTCTGGACACTCAGTGGATCTGCTCAGGGGCGCCCTTGCGCTGCTCCCACTAAAGCAGACGGAGCTGCACTCTGGAGTCTGAGCAGGCCGCTCCCACCAGAGTCGGAAGCTCTGAGCGGAGGGAGAAGCAGGAGGCTCCGTCTCTTGGAGCACAAAGCACAAACCCAAGAGCAAGAACCCTGGGGCTGGACTCCCCTTGAGACGTAATGACTAGAACTCGGGGCCAGAGCTCTACCAAGGGCGTTCGTCGCCTCGCCTGACAGCTGGATGTCCCTCCGTTCAGGGTGGCCGCTGAAGTGAGACCGACACTGCTTTTTCCGCCTGTCACATGGGAAGCTGGGGGCCCGCACACCTGCTCCACTTGGCTGCCTCTCCCTGCCTCTCTGCTCAAACTCTGTCTTCACTTGGCAGGGCGACAAGACAGAACGAAAACACACACTTCTCCCCAGACTCCCGTCTCCGTTCTTTTTCACGGGAGATCAAATGATTTCTTCCCCTGTCTTGTATGGCTATAAGGAAATTCTTACTGCCTTGTCTCAGCCCCCTGTACACCAGCCATGAGGAGAAAAAGAGTTACAGAGGAACTAAGATGCCACAATAAACTGCTTCCACAATAAACTCTTACCCCCATTTTACAGATCAGGAGAGTGATCATCACAACAGTGTCTATCAGGAGCCAAGCAAAGAGCTTCTTGGGACTCTGAATCCAGTGCTCTTTGCACTTCACCATGGATAGCTCAGGAGGATGCCCCTTAGCTTGAGTCATTCAACAAATATTTGCGGGTGTGTGTGTGTGTATGTGTGTGTGTGTCTCCAATATCCTGACACATTCTAAATGCAATGGCAAAACAACAACAAAAACTAGACACACCCCACCTCCAAAATCTGTTCCGTCATGGAGCTTACATTCTAATGTGGGGAGACGGACAATCACAAGAGTAAAGAAGTGGCATGTGCTGCGGAGAAGAATAAAGCAGAGGAGGTGAAAGCGCACTTAACGAGGGTTAGGTAAGGAAGTTATTTCCATGAAATTCCCGACACACTAAAAGGCAACACATTTTGGTACAGGCAAATATTTTTTTAGCAACTTCCTCCCCTCAAGTACTTCAGGAGCTGATGAAGCCCTCCTGTTTCTTCTTCTTATTATTTTTAAATTAACTAATAAATATTTAACTAGAACCTTCGATAGCTTACATCTTCCCAGAGCCCCCTCTGCCGGGCTCCTCCAAGGCTCTGAAAGAGGGAGGTCTGTGTCTTGGAAAGAAGTCAGGGCCCTAGGATGGAGTCTGGACCCCTGATGGAGGTCTGAGTCCTTCTTGGAACTGGGTCCTGCCATGGAGGTCTGGGTCCCAGATGGGGATGTAGGTTCTGGGGTTGAGGTCTGGGCTCTGGGATGGAGGTCTGGACCTCGGATGGAGGTTTGAGTTCTCCTATGGACATCTGAGTCCTGTCATGGAAATATGGATCCTGTCATGAAGGTCAGGGCCCCAGATGAAGGTCAGAGCTCTGTATGCAGGTCTGTGCCCCAGTTGGAGGTCTGAGTCCGTCCTTGGAAATATGTGTCCTGCCATGAAGGTGTACATTATGGATGGAGTTCTGGACCCCGGATGGAGTTCTGGGCCTTGGATGGAGCCCTGGGCCCTGGAAGGTGTTCTGGGCCCCGGATGTAGGTCAGTGCACTGTGCTGGAGGTTTGGGTCCCAGACAGAGGTCTGGGGTTTGGGTCCTTAGATGAGGTGTGAGTCCTGGGGTGGAGACCTGTTTCTTCTGTGTGAATTGATCATGTCCCACGCTGCACCCACTGTTTTGAGATTTCCCCCCATGAGTGAAAAGGAAACATCTGTTTGGCTCCTGATTCCAGTGAAGGCGCTAAGACAGAGCTAACTTTTGTGCATGTCTCCGGCTATATTTAAATTATGCCTCTTATTCTTTTTTTAAAAAAAGATGTGCCATAAAACCTTATCGATTTAGCTCAGCAGTTTGAAATTTATGATGCTTTAGATAGACTTTGGCTTGAGATTGCCTTGAGAGGTGGATATAAGCAAATTAAGAATAAAAATAAGATTGCTAAACATTGCAGTACTGAAGGGACTAAGTCGCCTTTTATTATTTTTTATATGTTGTCTTAAGCACATCAAAAGGACTATGTCATACTTGACTGATGTGCCCATTATTATAAACCAGAGGCCCGATGCATGAAAATGTGTGCCAGAGTAGGCCTTCCTTCCCTTGGCTGCTTCCCTCCTCTGGCCGCCTGCAGGCACCCGGGACCCAGGCTAGCTTCCCTCCAGCTCCAGCTTTGTCAGGAAGGATGTCCAGAAGAAGTCTGGTCTAATTAGCATGCAATCCTTTTATTGTTATAGATAATTCTTACCTGTGCCTCAAAGCAGGAGCCAACTGTATACTTGTCAAATTTACACTCACAATAGTGTGCTTCAAAGTCTATTTGGATTTGAGAGTAATAAAATGGTTCTTATTAAGCAAATATCCTAGAAGTCACACTTTACTAAATCAAAACACACCTTTTCCCCAGTTTTAGCTAGATTTTAATGTGTATCCCACACGTGGACCTGGGCTTTTCCTGTAGCCTATTTCAAAAGACATATTTGCTCAGGCTTATCAGTAAGACACTCAATCATGCTTCCCTTGTGTTAGGCACCTCAAGGGCAGGAGATAGCACAAATGTGCTTGGCTTTTAATAGTGGAAATATGTCTATGTAAGGTTGAATGTATTTACCCAATACCAGATAGCTGAAGGAAATGTGAAAAATTAAGGTAATCTTTGGTGTTCCCAAATCACTGACTATTGGAATCATATTTGCAAAACATAGATTATGCTGTCATGTCAGGTTTGGGCCACTTTCAGAGACTGAAAGTGGATGGAGATGGGTGGTGACCAATGCCAGCCTGGGTGGATGTGTGGATGGGTGCTCAGAGGTGGTTAGGTCACAGAATATATGTACTTTCATTCCTGAGCTACTAACTCCCTGGTTGATAGTCCAGATCTATTTCATCTTTTCTTTTTGTCATTTTTAGAAAATACAGAAAAATATATATCAAGAAAAAAAATCACCCTAAGTCCATTCATCAGAGATGGCTACTGTTATGATTTCAGTGTATTTCCGGTAAGTCTCTGTCTTTTAAAAAATTTATCCTTAATACAAACACATTATGAAAAATAAACTTTGGAATTATATGGTTTATACCATTTTATATGCTGCTTTTTCACATATTACAATTAGGGCATTTTTTTCATACTAATAAATATTTACTGAAAACATAAATATTTAGTAGTTACATCATAATTTATTCAACCTTTTTCTTGTTGTTGAACATTTAGGTTGTTTTCATTTTTTCTTGTTTATATCTAGTAAACATTCTTTAACATAAATACATGTTAATAATCTGACAAATTACTCCAAGTGCTTATTCTTAGTTATTCTCCTTCCCTTTAGAGAGGCTCCTGGAGACATAGCATGTGTCCAGGCGTTGGCCTGGGTATACCTAGCTTGTCTAGCATCACGAAGATGCTGAGTCACAGGCCAGAAGCCAGGCCAGGGTCTGGTCCCGAGCTCCCTCACTTGGTCCTCTCCCTACCCAAGCACAGGCAATTCTCATCATGTGTTAGTCAGGTGAGAGGATGTGTGCTGTGCAGGTTACAGAGCTGAACCTGGAGCCCGACTCTCTGGGTTCCTTGCCCAGCTCCACCACCTTCTCTCTCTGCCTCCACTGGCAAAGCACTTGACCTCTCTGAGCCTCCATGTCTCATCTGTCCAATGGGGACGATAATCCTCCCTGCTTCATGGGCTTATTGAGAGATTCCACTGAAGTAACGCACGGACAGCACCCTGGCACAAGCTATGAACTGGATTTCATGTTTTGTTTTAATTTTATTTCTTAGATTTTCATTGCGGTAAAGTAGATTCAAATACAATCTATCCTTCGAACCATTTAAAAATACAGCCGTACGCCACTTAACAACGGGGATAGCATTCTTAGGTACAGCCTACCACACACCTCGGCTACATGACTGCGTGGTATTGTGCAAAACAACCCAAGCACCAGAGAAAATGATGCAAAAGAGACGCTATAAACACGAGATGTACGAGGCTGGTGCCGGTGTAACATGGCTGCTGTTGCACAATAAAAACTTTTTTCTGAGTAGAAAGAGTGCACTCTGACATCATGATAAAGTATAGCCTACTAATACATAAGCCAGTGACATAATCATGTGTTACCATTATCAAATGTCATATACTGTGTTCATAATGGTATGTGCTGCCCTTTCATACAACTGGCAGTGCAGTAGGTGTGTTTACCAGGATCCCCACAACACGTGAATAATGCCTTGTGCTACAACTGATGAGACCACCATCCTATCTGCAGTCTTCATTGGTCAAAAGGTCATATGCAGTGCGTGACTGTATACAACTTAGTAGAAGTAAGTTCATGCTGTTTGTAACCATCACCCCCATCATTTCTAGAACATTTTTTTTTTTAAATCATTCTCAAGGAATCTCTGTGCCCACGAAATAATAACTCCCCACCTTCTCTTCCCTTCTACCTCTGGTAAATTCTGTTTTATTTACTGTCTCTATTTATTTGGCTATTCTAAATACCGCATATAAATGCAATGATACAATATTTGTTCTTTTAGGTCTGGCTTATTTCACTTAGCATAAAGTCTTTGAGATTCACCCATGTTGTAGCATGTGTCAGGACTCATTCCTTTTCAAAGCAGAATAACGTTACAGTGTATTTATAAACCACACTTTATTTATTCATGGCCTGTCAATGGACATCTGGGTTGTTTTCATCTTTTGGCTTTTGTGAATAATGCTGATATGAACATTGGTACACAAATACGTTTGAGTCTCTACCTTCGATTCCTCAGGGTATTTGCCTAGAAGTGGAATTGCTGGATCATATGGTAATTTTATGTGAATTTTTTGAGGAACCACTATATTGTTTTTCATAGCAGTGACACCATTTTACATTCCAATCTGTGTTTTCCAATGGTCTTAGGCTTTATAGCAGTGGTTGAGAACACAGATATTACATTATGATTCACAATATTAGCAAAATTACAGTTATGAAGCAGCAACAGAAATAATGTTATGGTCGGGGGTCACCACAACCTGAGGAACTGTATTAAAGGGTCGCGGCATTGGAAAGGTTGAGAACCACTGCTCTAAACAGATGTCTCTGAACTCCATTGCTTAGGGTACTTTTTTCTTACCTAAGACCTTACTAAGGGTACTTTTTCTTACTCTGCTTGGCACTTCTATGTTCCTGCCCAAATTGTAGGGCTATGCCTGCTGAGACTGGCTTTCCATTCACTTCCCTATCCCCTAGCATTATGTCCTGAATGTAGCAGAGGCTCAGACGATGTTTGTTGAGCTGCGTTCTCTGGCTTGTTGGATGTGGAGCTCTCCTGTTGACGGCTTGTTGACACTGCGGTGAAGGGAAGCCAATTAAGCCTGGAACTCCGCCCTCCCGAGGTCCCAGCCCAAGTAACGCTCCTGGCCCAGGACCTTTGGAAGTTTTCCCTGCACCGGATCTCATCAGTGGCAGGGAGGCCTTCCGGAGAGAAGCCCTGGGAGTAATTGAGCCATGATTGGCACTCCCTGTGCCGCTCCAAGCTGACAACAAGCGGGCATGGCAGCAGATGCCTCTGCCGAGCGGCACCTGATTTCTCGGAGGTGACTTTCTGTTGCGTTGCAGAGGCTGGCACGCTGCTGCAGGGCGCCTACTGGGAGTCGCACCTGAGTCTGGTGCCTGACTGCCGCCGACAGCTGCCTAGTTAAGGCGAATTTTACAGTTAAATTGTGTTCTGCTTGGGAATTGGAAACTTCTGCGAAAGGACAAATGCAAATGAGATCCCGGTGCCGTGCAGGAGCTCCTAAAGAGACAGCCGGCCGCGAAGCCCCCACTCTCTCAGGTGTGTCTTCAGCTATTGTTGTGGGAAAGCTAATGGGACTTTCCAAAGGGCTTTGGGAGGGAGGCGGCTCTGGTGTAGTCTGAAGGCTGTGAGCTGTGGGATGTGACAGGGCATTGTCATTACAAGCGCAGCCACAAGCGGTGTGGGTCCAATGCTAGCTCCACTTCTTGCAGGCTGGGTGACTTTGGGAAAGTTACTTTAGTCTCTGAGCCTCAGTTTCCTCCTCTGTAAACTATAAATAATAATAATATCTTGTTAGGCTTAAAAAACACACAGATATAAAAGCATTAGCCCAGCACTTGTCATAAAATAAGCCTGCAATCAGTGCTAGCCATGTCATCATTATTATCCTATATAATAAAGAGCTAATATGCTGATTAGACCAAATGCCAGAACGACCATCCGGACGAAGCCGGGGCTGTGAGGGCCGGGCCCCTTGCATGAATTTTGTGCACCGGGCCTCTAGTTACTTAATAATCGTGAGACACCGAGCAAGTCCCTGAACCTCACGTTGCCCTTTCGCCATCTCCTGAGGCGGTTGTGATGATTAAGTAGAAAAAAGGAGTATGAGGAGCATGGCTCAGGATGGGCACACCATGGAAGGTGGCCATGGTTATTAATATTATTCCAACTGGCCAGACATCAGGAAGCCTGTTCCACTTACCTTCGCTTAGGACAGTGGGCACCTGGGGAGCAGAATACCTTAAAAGAGCAGGAGACATAGTAATTGTCGGGGTTAAGTGGAAAGCTTTTCCAGTCAGATGGATCTGGCTCCACAAATAATGCCATGGCCTTTCTTAAACTCGCCTTCCTCCTCTGACAAAAGGGGCTTAGTGATGATAGAATGGCACTTACACAGAGCGGTGGTGAGGGGGATGGAGACGGGTGCATGTAGGATGCCAAGGAGGGGACTCTGGCTCCTTGTCAGTCTCCATAAAATACAGCACTTGTTGCTGAGAATGTGGGGACGTATGCAGGATTCTTGGGGAAGGGCTGCAGAGGGAGAGGAGGAGGAGGGAAAGGGGGAGGAGCGGGAGGAGAACCAGAGAGGGAGAGAGAATTTTAGTTACCACCACCTAGAAGATCCTAACTTGAGAGAGACAGACCCTGAGTAGACGAGGCTGTGTTTTATTCTCTTGATGTCCCTGCACGGATCACCCGCGGTGCCAAGCATGCCTGATACACAGAAAGTCGCCAACAGACATTTATGGGATTAGAGATCCCCCGGGGAGAGTTCAGCTAATTAGAAGTTACCCCGTGTTGGATCATTGCCTGGAGGTTCTGGAACGCAGGACTGCGGAGGGGCAGGGCTCTTCTTCGAAGTCTGGCTCTGGTGGCCCCTGGGATGCCAGCCATTCCTTCCCACCTGTGGCTGTGGCCTCGAGGGCCTGGGAAAGCCCCACGTGGTGGCCTGTTCTTCCCCAGAGAGGGCGGCTTCTTCCCCGGAAGGGGGTCTTCGGGGAGAGCAACACTCAACCTCACCCCACGTCCAGATGCAAGGGGTCCCCACAGCCCAGCGGGCTACAGCCACGCAGAGAAAGGAGACACAGAAAGAAGGAGCGAGGCTTACTCCGGGGGGCGCTGGCGAGGCCATTGCTCACAGTCCTGCTGCAAGGAGAGCCCACGGGCCCAGGACAGAGCTGGTCCCAGCGTCTGTACTGGGCCAAATGGGGAGGAAGAGCTGTTTGTTTCCCTCCCAGAGCAGGAATTCTCAGAAAATCGATTCCCCCTCATTGACAATGCACGCTAAGTGATTGAGAGGCCATTAAACCCATTAATGGGGGTGCTCTTTAAGTAAAATAAGTCCCTAAAAGGGATTTTAGACTTGGCAAAGCCAGTGATGCTGACAGGGGCCTGGGTCTGCACAGGGACCATAAATATAACAGAACAGATATTGGGGGCGGGGGGGGGGGGAGGGGAAGGGGAGAGCAGGATGAGAGAATCAGGAACAATGAAGAGCTTGGTGCATAAAGGACAAATGTTGGCAGACAAGCTTAATGGCTTTTATTTTATTTCTGACAGGATTTACAAAACGAGTAGATGAAGGGAAGTTTGCATCTTGATTTCAGTTAAACGTTTGGCACTGTATCCCACCAAATTTCATGCCCCAAATTAATTCAGATTGTCTTGGATGGCAGCGCGGTCACATGGGTTGAGAGTTGGCTGGAGCTTCGTGAACAGCAGGGAAAGGAAGGCGGCCCCCAGTGGCCAGCCTGGTGGCAAGGCCTCGCTCTAACTCCTGTCAGGAAGGGGGGCTCCTCCGTTGTGGCTCCCCCACGAATAATAATAATACAACAATAACAACAACTCAACTCACGTTAATTAATTACATCCAGTGTCCCAGACACTTAATCTAATTGAGACCCTTTGTTCTGTTAGCCCTTGATGTTTTTCTCTCTTTGTTCCCATCTTCCATTTCCAGCAGCCAGTCAGCTATGTCGGTCCCTTCAGGGAACAAATGTGCTAGTAGGGGATGCATGATCAAGAGAAAAATGTTTGGGAAAAGCAAAAGGAGAGAGGGACCAGTTTTCCTCAGAGGTGACGTGTGTGTGTGTGTGTGTGTGTGTGTGTGTGTGTGTGTACAGGGCTGGGGGTCTGTGCTTTCTGGCCCTGCGTCTGGTTTCCTGGACAGAGCTGCTGCCTGGGCCTCCCCTGGGGGCATCTCCCCAGGCCACTCACAGAGGCTGCTGCCACCCACTGGCTCAGAGGCAGAGAGGGGTAAGGTCCCATGGACCATTTGGGCGAGAATGTGGAATCTCAGCAGCAGCCTGCAGGGGCTGAGGGCCATGAGTCAGCCGCTGCTGTCTCTTCCTTCCTGGAAAAGTGAGCAGTCACAATCCCGCGGTGAGTGGGGTCCAGGGGAAATGTTTCCGGCCACTTAAGACTGTGGAAGCATTAGCTCATTGATGCCTCGTGCAATGCTATTAAATACACATCAGGAAACTGAGGCAGAGAGCAGATAGGAACTCAGATGGTAGCCCCCTCTACTGAGACTTGGCCTTCGCTGAAGGACGATAGAACCTTTTGGTTCTAGTCCAAGTTTCTGTTTCATGTAAGGAAAGAACCACCTGGCAGCTATGGGGAGGTCGAATAAATTTGGGGAAATAGATAACTCTTCTGGGGACAGCAGAAATATCCACAAAGCTCTGTTTTGTTTTAGGTTGCCACTGTAAATTCTCCCTCCCTCCCTCCTTCCCTTCCTTGTTTGTTCTAAGATTTTTATGGTTCCATGACTTATATTTAAGTCTTTTTCCATTTTGAGTTTATTCTCAAGTATGATGTAAGTTGGTGGTCTAGTTTTATTTTTATTTTTTTGCATGTACCTTGTCCAATTTTCCCAATACCTTTTAAATTGAAGAGACTGTCTTTACTCCATTGTATGTTCTTGCCTCCTTTGTCAAATATTAATTGAGCATGATGGCTTGAGTTAATTTCTGGATTCTCTGTTTTGTTCCATTGACATATGCCTGTTCTCATGCCAGTACCAGACTGTTTTGAGTACAGTGGCTTTGCACTATAACTTGATATTTGGAATTGTGATTCCTCCAACTTTGTTCTTCTTTTTCAAGATTGCTGCACCTATTTGGGGTCTTTTTTGGTTCCATATACATTTTTGGAGTATTTGTTCCAGATCTATGATTTTTACCGTTGGTATTTTAACAGGGATTGCATTGAATATGTAGATTGCCTAGGGTAGTATGTACATTTTAATGATGTTGATTCTACCAACTATGAACATAGTATATTCTTCCACTTGTTTATATCTTCTATCTCTTTTTCAACATCCTGTATCTTCCTGAGTACATGTCTTTTACCTCCTTGGTTAAGTATATTCCTAAGTATCTTAATTTTTTTTTGTTGCAATGATAAATGGGATTGTGTTTTTCATTTCTCTTTCTGAGAATTCATTATTGATGTATAAAAGTGCCATAGATTTCTGGGTGTTAATTTTGTATCCTGCTACATTGCCAAATTCATTTATTAAATCTAATAGTTTTTTTTATGGAGTCTTTAGGGCAGGTGTCGGCAACCTGCGGCTCCGGAGCCGCATGCGGCTCTTTTTGTTATGTGAAAAAATCCTTTTTCTGCACGATCCAGTATATAGCATTAAGGTAAGAAACAATATATGCAGTGTTATATTTGTTTTAAATGTCGCAATGGTTTTGCGGCTCCCAGGTTTTTTTTTTTCCTTCGAAAACAGGTCCAAGTGGCTCTTTATGTCTTAAAGGTTGCCGACCCCTGCTTTAGGGTATTCTATGCCATCTGGGAATAAATTTTACTTCCTCCTTTTCAATTTGGATGCCTTTTATTTTTTTCTTCTTGTCTGATTGCTGTGGCTAGGACTTCCAGTGCTATGTTGAACAAGAGTGGTGAAAGTAGACAACCCTGTCTTGTTCCTGTGCTTAGGAGAAATAGTTCTAGTTTTGCCTTTTGAGAATGATGTTGCTGTAAGTTTCTCATATATGATCAAGACAAGAACTATTGGTGCAATATCAAAATAACACAGATGAACCTCAAACACATGCTGAGAGAAAGGAGCCGGAAACGAAAGGCTACATAATGAATTATTTCATTTCTACTTCATCATAAAAAAGCAGAACTAATCTATAATGATAGAGAGCAGAGCAGTGGTTTTATAGGATTTAGGGGTGGAGGAAACTGCAAGAGTGTATAAGGAAAATTTTTGGGGTGTTGGGAATAGTTTGTTTCTTTATTGAGGTGATTGTCATATGATGGGTATATACATTTGTCAAAACTCATTAAACTATATATTTAAAGTAGAGGCATTCTATTGTATATAATTACACCTGAGTAAAATGAATTTAAAATGAAAAGTTAAACAAGTAAAACTAATCACAAGTGTTTGAATAATGGCATTTACTTTTTACCAAAGATTCAACATGTACAAACCAATTTCTTAACCAAATTTTCTCACACAATGAACTAGAGAAACATTACATATAAGAAAAATCCACATCTTGACCATGTTCTCACTGCAATCTAAGGCTCTAGAAAATGATGATGCAGTCATCATAGTCAGAAGGAAGAGGAGAGGAAGAGCTCCCTTCCAGTCCTCGAAGGAATCGTTCGTTCCTTATTTAATGAGTTTTTTTTGTTTGTTTGTTTGTTTGTTTTGTTTTGTTTTGTTCCTGCTCATATGTCCAGAAGTAGGAAACTGGCCATTTATCTACATAGCTCCACACATTCAAAATATCAAATTTGCTTCCTCCTTTCTTCTGCTAGGATTGCCACAGTTGTGTAGAATGTGGGATAGATTAGAGAGGGAAGAGCAAAATCCAACACTGTTTTAAGAATTAAAGTATTTGATGCAAATACAACCTTCTTTTATTGTCTGGTGAAATGGCAAAGAGATGGCCGCTGACATGGCCACTCCCACATGCTGACAGCGCTGGCCCCACTCGCACCCACTGACAGTGCAGAGCAATTGGGGCCGGTGCCAGCAGCAGGTTCAAGTGGGGCCGGCGCCATCAGCAGGTGGAAGTGCTACCCTGATAGCCCCTCAGGAGAAGACCTCAGGGGCGATTGAGGCTAGCAGCCACCACTCACATCCACTGAGCAGTCGGGGCCAGCGCCAGGTGCCAGCAGTGGGTGTGAGCACTGAGAGGGACCACAACATGTGGGAGCAAAAAAATTTTCAGTAACCACCAGTGGCCTGCCCTGATGACAGCGACTAGTGCCCCACCTTGCTCTGGTGCCCCTGCTCACCTGCTCCACCACCCCACCACGGCCAACGCCTGCCATGCTTCGTGCGTGCCCCCTGGTGGTCAGCACACGTCATAAGGACCAGTTGTTCAGTTGTTCCGCTGTTTGGTCTATTTGCAAATTAAGATTTCATTCATATATATATATATATATATATATATATATATATATATATATATATATATATATATATATATAGTTTGCCTTGGATGTTTCACTTAAGAGACATCTGGTCTCTCCAGGTCTATTTTAAGTGTCTTAAGAACAAATATGCTGCCACTTCCTTGGGATTCTGTGAAATTATCAGAGTAGCAGGTGCTATTAGGAAGAACAGATGATGGGTAGGTGTTGGAGGGGAGAGTGAAAGGTCTGCAGGGGCGGGCTCCTTTAAATGGAATGGAAGCTTTTGTCCCCCGTGTAAAGATAGCTCTACTCGTGCCTTGAGGTGAAGAGTGAGCAGATGATGATAGCTCCTTGCTGCTGGCCTGGGTGGGGTAGCATTGGGCCATTAATGTGTTGTTGGGCCCTTTCCATGGCCATTTCCCGGAAGTTGCTCTGCAGCATTTCTGAGGCCCTTGGCTTGCTCTTCGACTGTTTGCATACCCTTAGGGAAGAGCCCCCCTCTCTTCTTCCTCCCTCTCCCCCCTCTCTCCACCTGTTTATAAACAGGGTAATGTGAGTCAAATTGCCTTGGCCTAAGCCGGCAATCGCGCACCTTTAAAAGGTACCGGGAAATGTTTCTCTGTGGTCAGATTGGTCCATAATGCACATCTGTTCTCTTGACCGGACTCCAGCATTCTGTCCTGGCTGAGCGGCAAACTCCACAACCTGCTCCTGGCCGGTGGCCCGGGCCGACAGGAGTGTCTCCCTGTGGCCAGCCAGCGGGGTTTCCTGCTGCCAGAGGCACTGGAGGGTGACAATCAAAGGGATGAAAATGCGTGGGTCCGCACAGCTTTGGAGTGTCCCCGGGAAATTTACCAAGAGCTCAGGGGGGACGTAGAGAAAGGGAGGGGAAGAGGGTGTTTGCAGAGAAGGCATGCACACTGCTGTGGGAAGGGTGAGTGCAGAGAGTGCAACCAGAACCTGCTGGGGTTTCTCCTTGGAGAAGATGACCCACACAGGGGTTGAATTAGATTAAAAGCCAGACACATGTTTGTCTTTCCACCGGCGCCACCGAATTCTAGTCATGGATTCCACATTTAAAGTAAATCCCCGTGAATAACACACAGCCATGCCCAGTAACTGTGCAGAATTAAGCCCAATTGTCTTGAAGGAGAATTTCATTTCCAAAGATCTCC
This sequence comes from Pipistrellus hanaki, assembly GCF_964339955.1. Taxonomy (NCBI): domain Eukaryota; kingdom Metazoa; phylum Chordata; class Mammalia; order Chiroptera; family Vespertilionidae; genus Pipistrellus; species Pipistrellus hanaki. The sequence goes on from NC_140512.1 coordinate 6,208,256, forward strand.
AAAAGACACACCTAGCACCTTCCCCCTCCAACTTTTCACTACCCCATGACCTCCACTTCCTTCCCAGCTGCCCTCACTGCTCACCTGGATTATCGCACCTGGTCTCCTTGCTTCTGTCCTGGCCCCACCACAGCCTATTCTCAATGCAGGCACCAGAATTTGCCTCCTACAATAGGGCAAGATCACACTGCAGGAGCCCGTCATCAGTCACCTGGCCCGTGACAAAGAGTGGGCCCTGCATGTAGCATGAAGGATGGCTCCATGGCCCTGACAGTTCCTTCTGAGAAGCTGACGTAGGCCTTCCTGGGCTGGGCATGGCAGAGACTCACACGGTGTTCCCACGGTCCCAGTCTGTCAGTGTCTCTTTCTGTAACCCCGAACTGGTGTTCTGTTCTCAGTCACTCACCCTTTAAGGTGAGCATCACACCCTTCCGGCATCTTTACTTGAGATGTCACTGTCACCGGGAGGAGAGCAGTCATTATGGCATCAGCGTTGTTGAGAGAACCCCACCATCATCGCACCAAACACTGACGGAAAGTCTACGCTGTGCTGGGTTATGTGCTCTGAGAGCCTGTCAGACCCCTCCCTCCAAACAAGAAGGGAGACGTACGTGGGGGAAGGGGACTGTGACTGGGGGACTGGAGAGGAAGGTGTGGACGAGAGGGAGGCAGGATCTGATAATGACAGAGAGCACGGCTCTGCAGCTGGCAGAACTTGGGTTTGGATCCTAATTCAGCCACTAACTGGCTTCTTGATCTTGGGCCAATAATCTACCTTACGGGCCCTCAGTTTTCTTGTTTGTAAAAAAGCCACAATCCCAACTCCCACATATGGCTGTCATAAACAAAGGGGCTAGGATTGTAAAGGCTCTGGCGGTCCTCAGTGCATACGAAGTGCTCAGTGAGTGCCACTCCCACAAGACCCACGTGTAAAGGGAGGTGGAGAGACCCTGAGACCAGTCTCCATATTTCTGCAACTATAGATACACATATCTTGGCGATCTAACCCACCATGTAGTGATTATAGCCAACAATACTGTATTATAAACTTCAACGCTGCTAAGAGACTAAATCTTAATTATTCTCACAGCTGTGTGATATGATAGCAGTGTTAGCAAGTGCTCTGGTGGTAATCATTTTGCAATATATACATGTATCAAGTCAACATGCACACTTCAAACTTACCCAATGTTATATATGACAATTATATCTCAAAAAATCGCCAGTGACAAAAAAAATAAAATAAAAAAAATAAAATAAAAAAATGTGTTCAGGAGAATGGGTTTAGAAAGGTAAAAAAAAAAAAAAAAAAAAAAAAAAAAAAAAAAAAGTACTAGCCGAAACCGGTTTGGCTCAGTGGATAGAGCTTCAGTCTTCGGACTAAAAGGTCCCGGGTTCAATTCCGGTCAAGGGCACGTACCTTGGTTGCGGGCACATCCCCAGTGGGGGGTGTACAAGGGGCAGCTGGTTGATGTATCTCTCTCATTGACATTTCTAACTCTCTATCCCTCTCAATTCCTCTCTGTGTAAAATCAATAAAATATATTTAAAAAAATACTATATTGGTAGTAAGCGCCAGTGCCTTCAGTTCCAGACAGGCAGGACTGGAAGGGACTACATCAAGCTAGAGAATAGAGATTGGACACATTCTCTTATTATAAGCTGATAACATTAGACACGAATACACAAAAGGTGAATGAAAATATACTTAGGCATTATGCAATACACTCTTTAAACTTTTTAAATTATTATTTTTATTTTTCTGATACACTCTTTGTTTGGAATGTATTTCACCGTCAACATAGAAACAGAGGGGAAGGGGGTTGGGAGTTGGGTGAAAAAGGTGAAGGGATTAAGCAAAGAAAGAAAACTCAAATACTGTACGCTCTTACATAGCCCTTTGGTAAAAGAGAAAAGGAAAAGGTAAATTATAAAGTTTCTAAGAAGCAAGAGAAAGTAGGACACTTTCCGTGAACCTATGAAGTGGGGGGAAGGCTGTACTCAGAGGGAAAAGCATAGCCTTCGCTGGTTTTCAGGGGTCAGCAAACTTTTGCTTTAGGGCCAGAGCTTTGGGGGCATATGGTCTCTGACACAGATTCTTTTGTTTAAGCATTACTTTAAAAATGTAAGAGACTCTACTACTGAGTTAATAGCAATAAAATTGAAAACCTAAAAGAAACAACGTCCTAGCAAAAACCGACCCAAGAATAACGGAAACCTGAGTGGATTACCAGAGAGGAAAGGTGATTGAAGATTCACCATTGCAAAGGGCAGCAGAACCAGATGGGTTGACATACTCTTTGAAAAACAGGTAATTTTACTAGTTAAAAAAGAAAAATACTGGCCGTGCGAAAAGGTGGGACTTTTTCTGTAGACTCCTCTTCTTAAAGAGCTGAAAGTTCCAGAACAGGAGCGGCAAATCTATCTTATCTTGAGTGTCAACTCAGATCAGCAGGTGGTGCCTGCTTGGTGGCCCCCATGAAAGAGATTATGGGGCCCAATTGAAATCCAGTGGGGAAAATATGGGGTTTGATTTGCCACCCCTGGCTTAGCTTGGAATATGAAGTCAAATGGACCTTATGGGATAGTTTTCCACAGACAGAGCCAGGAATTACTCTATCACGTCTTATGGATTTCCGATCAATTTATTTGAGAAAACGTGCATTCCGTACAATTTATATTCCTCCACTGACCATTCAGGAGCGCCATAAAAATCGTCTCGATTAAGCTTCCAGTCCCAAATCTAACTTTTCATTAGGCATCACTGTTATGGGTATAGCAATGGATAAAAAAAAAAAAAACACCAGTAAGCTCATGGGATGCTTTTGAGTTTGGGGATCATCAAGAGCAGATCATCTTCCATGACTCTGGTGCCTTTGCTGATTTGTAGCCGAACAGAAATCTTCCCTTTCCAGCCATGAAATGCGACCTCAGGGCTTTCTCTTCCTCATCCACCAAATGCGAAAGCAGCTAGACCACAACCCATCCAATCCCAAGAGTCAACTCCTTCATGTGGCTCAGCTTGCCAGCCCTGTCTGGGCCCCTGCTAGCCTGCCGCAGCGCCCCCTGCAGGTGGGAAGAGGGGGCAGGGGGCCAGAATCCCTAGAGCGGAAAAAAGAGGAGCTGCCAGCGCAATGAGTAAATCTTCATTGTTATAAAAAGGGGAATCGCGGTGGCACTCTCCTCGTCTTTATGATGAAGTAAAATAAAACGGAAAAGGACGAGCGAGAGAAATGATTGCTTAGCAAACGACTCCAAGCCCAGCAAGTGTTTATGTAAGCGTCTCTGCGCGAACATAACCCTGGGTGTCCGTTAAATCAGCGGGCATGTCAGTGGCACTTTTGGTTACAGACCGTTTTACAGCCATGCATTACTCACAGCCGCCGAAGCACTGGCCCTCCGTCACCCAGCCAATCAGGACCCAGCCGGGAGGGAGCGGGCCAGGGCCTTGCAGTGCTCTCTGCACTCCTCGGAATGCCCAAGCAGCTGCTACAGAAAACCAACTCCCCTGGGTTCCTCAGAATCCCCCTTACCCCCACTCCCCACTGCAGAGCGAGATCTGACTTCAGGCTAATATTTACCTCTTTGCAAGCAACACCTTGTGACAGAGGGGCGGAAGGGCAGCAGGTGTCACACCTGCCCGGGCAGCACCTGTGCTCTGGGCCTCTCAGAGGATGGGGCGCTGCTCTCCAGCCTCTGCCATGCACTCCCGGCGCCTACGTGCAGCAGATTTGAAATGGATGTCAGTGTATAAGCCAGCCAGGGGATGACCTTGATCTGCCCTTGTTCCACTCTTGTGAGTGCACATGTTCTCACCCTCCGCCCCCTCACTATGATTTTGTTATTGCAACTGCATGCCTGCCAAACCCTGACGAACACCTTGGGCTTTGCAAGCCATGTGTCTTTGTGTTCTTCCCAGATGCTACCCTTGAAATGCCTCCCCCAATCGAGGGCCTTCTCTTTAGAGTTATCGTTTCTGAGCTCTTTCTTCATGCGCGTCTTCGATTATGCGTAAGGCTCAGTGGCAGTTGTCATAACCCCAGTGGCGCCAGGACAGCCCCGTCTGGGCGCCCACTCCATCTCGGTGTGGCTATTTCTCGTGTCTTCCAACCTCTCCAGTCCTAACAGGCTAGGATCAATTTTCCAGCGGCAGCTTGGCAATAGTAGTGTGAAATGTATGTTCGTACAGAAATATATTGTGAAGCTGTCCTTAAACAAACAAATGAGCCACTTTAAAATATTACCGCTATAAATGACCATGACAGTAGCACAGCACATATAATAAAAAATAACTGCTGAAGAGAAGCTGCTGAATTACTATAGTAATAAACCAGATGTGATTATTATCATTTAACACGGTCATTGGATACCATGAATCCCTGAAGCCATTAAAATATTTATGATTAAACATTTGCTATTCCTTATAACAGAACATATAGTTGGGCACTAAAAAACTGTTAAAGGGTTATTTCAGCTAATATATGCCCGTTCTGTAATGGAGGTCAACCAACATTGCCGGGACCCTTTAAAAGAGAGGTGAGCAGCTGCCTCTCCACAGCATGACATATTTCCGCATGTTTAGGCTCATGTTATATATTCTCCCGGTACGGGAGAGGGTGTATCAGCCACACGCTACTAAGGTAAAATATGTTCCTGTTCTGTACGCTCATGAACAGATGTGGGCCAGGGGTTGTTCTGGTCATTCTAGGAAGAAAGCAGATGTAGCAGATGTTGTCCAAGTCATCTCCCATCCCCTTGGCACTTGTCTTGAGCATCCTTCAACGAGCATCTCTCCCAGAGGGCCTGCCCTGGGCCAGCCGAAGCTGGAAGTGCCAGGGAATTAGTGCCCCTGGGACCAGCCCTCAGCCCCGGTGGATAGAAGTTGGAGAATAAATATCTTGGCCAAATTTATAGATATGCTTCTCTTTCAAAATCTATCAGTTGGCCATGCTCTTGATACATTACGTTGCTTCTCTGATGATTGGTTTCAGTTACAGCTTCTCTTACACATAAGGTGGGGTTGGTTGTGTTGGACAAAACTGTTAGTATCTTCTCAAATGTAACCAGAGACACTTGGTTCCCACAGGTCAATCTTCCAGGTCTTTGCTTCTCATCTCTCTGTCTCTCGGCAGTTCCAGCTCCATTGGTGAGTGGAGGTTGTTGACAGGAAGAGAACTCATTCATCCACGGGGCATCCTGGTGACAGGTGGAAAGAGGAGCATGAATGAGAATTCTTCACCACTGTCACTTAGGGCCTACCTTAATATTTTGATTATTCATCCTATTAGGACTGGCTATTTCTTTCTGGTTGGATATCAGCAGCAATCGCCTTTCCTTATATCTTTAGACACAAATATTTCCCCAAGAAACAAGATGCTTGAGTTATCTAAAACTTCTGGGTGACAAAGTGCTGAGAAACATACAGAAAGTTTGGAGAGAGGCCTGGGTTTGTGTCCCAGATCTGTTCCTTACCTGGCATATACACTGAGTGGCCAAATTATTATGATCTCTGAACGCATAATAATCTGGCCACTTAGCAATGTGTGTGTGTGTGTGTGTGTGTGTGTGTGTAATATAAATTAGAGGCCCAGTGCATGAATTCATGCATGGATGGGGTACGGCCAGCCTGGCCAGGAGGAAGGGACATTGGCAGTTGCTGCCTACCTACTAGTGGAACTCCTGGTCAAGGGGACAATTTACATATTAGCCTTTTATTATATAGGATATACACTGAGTGGCCAGATTATTATGCATTCAGAGATCATAATAATCTGGCCACTCAGTGTATATATTATTTATATACTAGAGGCCCGATGCATGAAATTTATGCAAGAGTAGGCCTTCCTTCCTCCGGCTGCCAGCACCGCTTCCCTCTGGCACCTGGGACCTGGGCTTCCCTCTGGTCGCCGGCAGGCACCTGGAACATGGGCTTCCCTCACAGCCCCGGCTTCATCTGGAAGGTTGTCTGGAAGAATGTCTGGTCTAATTAGCATATTATGCTTTTATTATCACCCTATATAATAAAGAGGGATTATGCAAATTGACCATCATAAAGATGACAGCACCCATAGCCACAAGATGGCAACGCCCAGTCCCCTTAGCCCCGCCGGCGTCCCCCAGTCCTCTCAGCCTGCCAAGGGGGAGAGTGGGTGGCAGCGCGCAGTGCGGCCAGAGCCACCCTCAGCCCCTCAGCCATCCAGGGCCAGCCTGAGGCACAGGCAAGCCTTGGATGGTGGCTGCCCAGCCGCTCAGGCCCACCTGAGGCTCAGTTAACCAGGGCCAGCCTGAGGCACAGGCAAGCCTTGGATGGTGGCTGCCCAGCCGCTCAGGCCCACCTGAGGCTCAGTTAACCGGGGCCAGCCTGAGGCACAGGCAAGCCTTGGATGGTGGCTGCCCAGCCGCTCAGGCCCACCTGAGGCTCAGTTAACCGGGGCCAGCCTGAGGCACAGGCAAGCCTTGGATGGTGGCTGCCCAGCCGCTCAGGCCCACCTGAGGCTCAGTTAACCGGGGCCAGCCGAGGCTTGTACTGCTGGCAGTGGCAGCAGCAGAGGTGTCATGGGGCATCGCCTTCCACTGATCACCAGGTCACCTCCCATCCCTGAGGGCTTCCAGACTATGAGAGAGGACAGGTTGGGCTGAGGGACCCCCCTCCAGTGCATTATATAACTCTAGTAGATTATATAATTCTCTTGAGCCTGATAACTAGCTAGTTGCTTGATTTCCTTATATGTGCAATGACCATAACATTTGTATAAATTGCTACAACATCTATAAAGCATTTACATATACTACCTTATGAGTCATAGGTATTTAATAAAAATTGGTTTATTAAATGATGGCCGAATGGTGAACTTACTCCCTCTGAGCTGTTCCCATACTATCACGGTGACGACTCGATTCTTGGCATAAGATCTTACCTGTTGGGAACCCATTTGGTCTCCAGCATGTTTCTCTCTCGCTTCCCATCATATGATTTTGGCAGTGTTATAAATCTCTGCCATGCGGGTTCTATATTTCTCCTTAGAGTTGTATAGGTCCATCCTGTTCTTGCTGTGGTTTCACATTTGTAAGTTTAATAACCTGGGCCCCGGTTTGATGTATGTACAGGAAAACTCACAAGCCTCAGAATGGAATAAAAAACATTTTCCAAGACCCCTGCTGGCTCAGTCAACCCTAATGAGCTATTAGGTCATTAGAGACTCTGCTATAAATTAGTCATTAAATCAGCAACCATTCATTGATGACAGGGTTCTCCTACTTAAAGGGACAATACTACTTAAAGAGATAGTATAAATGAGCCATAGCTGGTGTCTCTGAAATGCTAAAAAAGAATATCTCCACATGGTCAGTTATTCTAAAACCTGAAGTTCATCCAGTAGGAGGTGCTTACATTTCCAGATTACCTAGACTTAGTAAGAATTCCCGCTGAAAGAATGAAGGGCATGCTGTGTTTACATGTAGTATGTGGCCCAGGTGGGATAAAACCAGCTCTAATCCTCTTGCCCACATGCTGGATGGGAATGGTTGCCTTGCCCATGATTTCTGTGACTTTCTAGGGAATCACATTCTTGGGGGTCTTTTCCTCTAATATCTTGTTCCCGCTGACCTCTGGCTCTCACTTGGACCCCTCCCCCTCACCCCAAGGCTACTATTTCTTCTCTGTTCTGTGACCACCAAGACCCCCAGTTTCCTTGAGGGTCTCTCATAACTGCTCACACCATGCCATGTTCACAGACCTATGGTGACAGTTCCGTGTAGTGTCTGGGCAAACGTTACCTGGCGATCCAGCTTGGGAGATAACTAACTGCTAACTAAGAACGGGATGTTGAACATCATTTGGGGGAATTGTTCCTCAACCTGACCCACCTCAAAACCTCTTTACCAGCTTTCCTCTTCAACAGCTCCCACCAACCGCTCTGTCCTTCTCCCTCGAAAACCTCCTTGCCCCTCTCTCTGCTTCTCAGGCTGCTCCATCTGAACCTCAACATCTCTCCAATGATTTAAGCAGAGCAACCCCACTCTGTCTTGGACCCCATCCGAAGGCACGAAAATGGTGCGTCTAAGTAGTTGCTAAGATGAACAGCGCTGCAGCTAAACTAACAGAGTTTTCCTCTAATTCTTGTGACATTGGATCAGTAATCAAAGTCCATGTGCGTGAACACTTGATGACATTATTGTTTTCAGGACTTGTGTGGGAGAACTCCATTGCCCACACTGCGTCCATCAAGACAGCAACTCAGTGCCTGGCAGAGAGTAGGTGCCTAACAGGTATTTGCTGGACGGGTCTCCTAAGTGGGGTATGTCTGGGGATAGGTGGAGCCAAAGTTGCCTTTGTGGGAATGCATTTCTAAACTTATGACTTATATGATTTATTTAAAAATATTCACCTAGAAATGCTTCCCACTATCTTTAAATGAAAGTAAGTGCTATTGTACCTTTTAGAAACTGGTTGGCCCACTTTGCAGGAGCACTCGTCTGCTGGGTCCGTCCCTGGCTCAGGTGGGAAATGAATCCTCTTTTGAAGCGGGTAGAACGGACTCATCTGGCTCTTCCCACCCTAGAGAAGCCGGTGTTTGATAAAAAGTCATTTGCTAGAGATTTTTACTTGAAAGAGCCTCTTAGTTTGCATTCATTTATCTTCAAACTTACTTTAATGTTCTATAGACAACATTATTTAATCTTATTAAAAAGCACTGGAACCACAGGGTAAAGCGTGTGTCCTCTAAAAGGGGAAATGTGGTTCTCGAATACTGATTTCTTTGGAACCCTGGTTGGTACTTAGCAATAATGACAATACTTGCTTCCCAATTTTTTTTTTTATAAAAAATATATATTTTATTGATTTTTTACAGAGAGGGATAGAGAGAGTTAGAAACATCGATGAGAGAGGGTCATCAATCAGCTGCCTATTGCACACCCCCTACTGGGGATGTGCCCGCAACCAAGGTACATGCCCTTGACCGGAATCGAACCTGGGACCTTTTGGTCCGTAGGCCGACGCTCTATCCACTGAGCCAAACCGGTTTCGGCAGCTTCCCAATTTTTTTAAACTGCATTTTTACTTTTTGTGGGGATCAGTGCAAAGCCCCATTGTAAATGATCTTATGCTCATAGTGCCCCCGTGAGATGGGAGTTATGTTGCCTCCTATTTTACCTTGGAGGATACCAATCTCATGTCATCTACCTGTCACCTTTTTTCTGGGAGGCTTCCTTGGTTTTCCCTGTTATCATGCCTGCCCCATTTTACTGAGAATACTTGTCTGTCTGTTGGCCCCTCTGGATCAGTGAGGGCAGGAATCAGCTCTGTGTTGCTGCCTGTCACCTACTCTGCCTGACTCAGTGCCTGGCATACAGCAGGTGCCTAATAAGTATTAGCTGACTCACTGGCTGGGTCAATGGACCAGTGTAAAGAGGAGGAATAACTCACTCAAAACGAGCAGGTAGGATGTGGAACTGAGACCGGAACCCATGACTGCCGTACTTCAGCCCAAGGTCTCAAATATCCTGTAGGAATTTCCTCCACCCCATGCCCAGTGCCCACACCAAAGTGATACGTTGACGTGAACAGTAATATCCTTCCTGCTGCCGAAGCACACACCTTTAACCTGCGTGGAGAGGTAAGCTCAGTGGCAAAGCATTTTCGCCATTGGGGGAAGGCTGCCTCCCCCAGGGCTCTGCATGGGAGCTTTGTGCTGGGAGGAGGAGGGTGTTAAAGGAAGACAAGGGTAGAGCCTGTCTTCAAGGAGCTGGCCCTCTAAAGGCCTGCTTCCACCAAAACCGGTTTGGCTCAGTGGATAGAGCATCGGCCTGTGGACTGAAAGATCCCAAGTTCGATTCCCGTCAGGGGCATGTATCTTGGTTGCAGGCACATCCCCAGTGGGGGGCAGCTGGTCGATGATTCTCTCTCATCGATGTTTCTAGCTCTCTATCCCTCTCTCTTCCTCTCTGTAAAAAACCAATAAAATATGCATTTAAAAATAAATAAATAAAGGCCTGTCCTGGGAGTGTAAGGACCTGCCCTTAGTGAGCCTGGAAGCACCCCAGGCCCAGCCTCCTCCACACCAGGGTCCAAGCTCCCAGGTGATTGTTTAAAACCCCGAGGTCTGGCCTGGAGAGGATCTTAACGATCCGGACACAGAGGGGCGGGCAGGGAGAGACGGTGCGGAACCGAGGGCGGCCGGGGCTGTGCAGAATTTCTTTCCTTAAATGAAAAGCCCAAATAAAATAAATAAATGAAAACATAAATCACGGTGTCTTCTCCGGGCTCCTGGCTGGTGGAAAACAAATTAGAAAGGGCTTGAATGAAAGGAGTATTGAAGAAGCTTGACTGGAATTAAGTGGTTCTATATTTTAAAAGCACTTGGTCGGGCCCTGTAAAAACAGCAAATAAAAAGGTAGTAATGTCCCCGGGCTCCGCCAGGCACATGCCAGTAATAAAGTCAGCTGGGGGCGGGGGCCACTCGGGAGCACAAACTTCGGTGGAAGGGAAAAGGGAAGCGTGCGGTTCAGAAACACTTCCATTTCTCCCTTAATAATTGATGACGAGGTGCTGCGTTTTCCAATAGATATCGTGTGTCTTCCTAACAGCACTCACTTTCCTCTGAAAATGGCCCCCAATGAAATCTGAAGCCATAACCTGAATTTGTTTTTTCTTTTGACAGGCAGCCTAGAGGAGTTATTTCGGGGTGATCAAACAGTTATAATTTAGGGTCCATTCTACAATCCCTTCCTGCGTGGTCTGAGAAAACGCCACGGTGAACATGGCAGTGAGCATCTACCCCAGATGGCAGCAGTTTGTTTACAATGCCTTTCTGACCTGCTGTGCTGTTATTCATTTAAAAGTAAACATGAACAGGAGAGCTTCGGTGTTCTTACAAATATACAGAGGCTCGAGCAGCGGGTCTCACACCAATGGTTGTGGAGGAAGACGAGGTGGGGAAAGTCACCGGGAGGCGGCTAAACGAACTTGGTCCCGGTTCAGAAATATTTGGGCCCTTTTGTTTGTAACTGGCAGGTGGGTTTGCACAATTCCAATGTAATTTCAGAAAGCCATCTTCGGAATGTAATAAACATGTCTGCAATAATAGGATTCAGAAAATAGCAAAATGCATTCCAGACGCCCTTTGATTGTGCATACAGAACAGAGAATTTAGCTATAATTGGCTATAACATAGTTAGGGACAGAAAATGACTCACAGTGAAGGTGGGTGATGTAGCAGCTTGGATTAGGGATGGTATGTTGTAGCCCAATGCCAGAAATAAAAGAGTGAGTGTATGGTGAGCCCCTTCCTTCCTCCCTCCCTCCCTCCCTCCCTCCCTCCTCTTTTCCCCTCCTTTTGTCCCTGTCTCCTTTCCTCTTCCCCTCCCTCCTTTCCTTCCTTCCTTCCTTCCTTCCTTCCTTCCTTCCTTCCTTCCTTCCTTCCTTCCTTCCTTCTTCTCTCCCTCCTTCTATCCCTCCCTCTCTCCCCTTCTTCCTTTTTTTCTCACCTTTTTCCATTTCTGTTTAATTGAAGTATCATAACTTAGACTAGAAAGCTTAATCTATTATTTCTCAACAAATCAATTGTCAGCCAAGACTCCATTCTCTTTGGAGACTAACGATTGTATGGGAAGGGGAAGCAGGAGCCCACAGAGAACCGGCTTTTGGAGAACTAGATGTAATTCGAATCGAGAATTATGATAGGAAATAAACCATTACCATAAACAAGGAAGCATGTACACCATCACTTTCACGGTGTAATTTTAGTCACTCTAGTTGAGAAAATAAAGAGATAATACTGGCCGTAGCACCTGGGTATTTAATGCAAACTGTAAAATCTATTATATTAAACAAAGTCAAAAGCAATGTGAAGGATCTTGAATCTATTCAAAGCATGCACCTCATTACAGACTTAGCAAATTAAAACACAAATAGGATTAGAAGAGAATAATGTAACAATCTCCCACCACGGTCCCCAGAGCATTGAGTCATAAATTGGGTTTGTGTTAAATCGTGCCTGCAGCATTGAATCCAGGGAAGGAGCTGTGGGCCGGAGATAAACCGTGCTGGGCTACTCCCCAACTTTGGCAAAGCTCTGCTTGCGGAGACCTGTAGTCAATTTGTGAGGATATAGCAGGTCCACACACACACACACACACACACACACACACACAGATGAGCACTTCATATCTTAATTTTGGAAATGTTGGTGTCACGCCATATCTGGCCCGTGCAGGTATCGAGGCAGACGAAGATCCCATGTGGCACAGAGCCATGAGCCTACGGAAGGTGAAGGCCATTTCGCTAACTATCCTGCCTACTGCCAGGTGCAATTTCCTTCAAAACTCTCAACACAGAGTTTTTGATGAATTTTGTTTTGTTTTTAATTTTGTTTGTCTGAGTGATGGGTTTTGCAAAGGAAGGAAGAGAAAGGAGGAAGCCAGCCACCCTCTTCAGAGAATCCGTGGGCTTTTAGGATACCCAAAGGAATGTTCTCTCTCCACGTGAAGATTAGATCTTAACTCTTCTGGCTGATCAATAGAAAAACACGTAAGACATTTTGAAAAGCAAGTGGGTACATTTTAATCACTTTCTTTTAAAAACGATTCGGGCTTTGAGAAATGCTGCACACGAACAGCGTGTTTCCTCCAGAACAGGGTTCCTCTGTTCGGTCTGGTTCCCAATCCCCAGCACGAGGGAGGCTAGCTCAGATGAAAGGAGACGGTTCTGACTGCTGGACAGCACCCTCTGCTCACTCAGAGCTGCCGCCTCTGTGCAAAGGGCAGGCTCAATACAGAGAGCCAGCTGCTATTTGCAAATCCTCAAGGTCATTTTCAGGTGCACAGTTCAATGCATTTTCTCTTTCTCTGACTTCCTAAGACTATGATGAGAATTCAAGAAAATGCCAAAACCGGTTTGGCTCAGTGGATAGAGTGTCAGCCTGCAGACCAAAGGGTCCCAGGTTCGATTCCGGTCAAGGGCATGTACCTTGGTTGCGGGCACATCCCCAGTGTGTGTGTGGGGGGGGGGTGCTGGAGACAGCTGATTGATGTTTCTCTCTCATCAATGTTTATGGCTCTCTATCCCTCTCCCTTCCTCTCTGTAAAAAATCAATAAAATATATTAAAAAAGAAAAAAAAATCGATGTAAGGTGTCCAGGTGCCTCAAAACGCTACACTGAGTGGAGGCCAGTGTTTTCACCGCCACCAGCCTCTGCTCCCCCAGCGCAGCCCACCTCTCGTGCCCCGTGGGGTGCAGCACTTCGGGGTTCTGAGGGAACTATTCCAGACCTCCCAGCGGGGGCAGCCCAGGCATCCCCTTCAGTTTCCCCCTTCCTTATCTCCGGGCCCCCTCTCCCCCCCTCCCAGCCCTCGCAGCCACCCTGGCCTCCAGGCGAAGGGCTTCTCCATCACACTTAATAGCAGCCAGTCTGTTTGCAGTGGCATTGTCTGTTTTTAAGAGCGTATTTGAAAGTCTAAATGGCTCCCGTTTTGGCTTTAGTGAGACAAATATGGGCTACAACGCACAGGGCCCCTTAAGTGTGATGGATACCAGGACCCGCTGAAGTTCCCCGTCGCCAAAGTCCGCCTGGTCCTCGTGGCAATTTTTCCGCCACGTTATTTATGTGGTGGTTTTACTTCTAATTATGGCTCATGATGGCTGTTAGCGCTGAGCGGCGAGAGCAAACTGCATTGTCTGCCACTTAACTCGAGCCCATAAAACGGGCGATAAAGCTGAGGCTTCAAACCTACACCAAACCAAAAAGCCGCCACTTTCCGGTGCCGAGCTTGCGGTCGCTCCTGCCACTCGGAGGCTGCAAACTTCCAACGTGGAAGCATGTGAAGGCAGGTGACTTCTGAGGCCCAGAGCCTCCTTTCAACTCAGGCCCCGCCTTAAAGGAACCCTTCACTGCAGCCAAAACAACCCCAGGCCCCAGATGTAATTAACACGTGCCAGGTTTAATCAGAACCCAGAACTTGATTGTTTGGAAGCAAATGAAAGCAAATAGATGTTACTTAACACTGTCGATAATGAAGGATCCTTTGTTGTGCTCAATTCGGATCACTATGTTTTGATGCCCAGATGAATGTGTCTCGGTGTGTGCGTAAACAAGAAAGACGAATGGCCGGGATGGGAATGAGTTGTCCGTAATCTGATTGAAGCGACAGAGCTGGCTCCTAGGAGAACCGCAAGGGGCTTAACGATTGGGTTGTTGTTCTTAATACATCTAATGTCCACTCTTCAAGAAATCAAGAAAGATGTTAAGAGGTTACAGATATTTCACCTCGGCATTGGGCCACTGGAGCTTCTGGAAGGAAAAGCATGTTCTCCTCAGCCAGGTGGCTCGATTGGTTGGACCAGAAAAATTGTGGGTTCGATTCCCGATCAGGGCACATACCTAGATAGAATTCCAGTTCCATCCCCAGTTGGGGCATGTATAGGAGGCAGCCTCTCTCTCTCTCTCTCTCTCTCTCTCTCTCTCTCTCTCTCTCTCTCCCTGCCTCCCTCTCTCTCTCTCTCTCTCTCTCTCTCTCTCTCTCTCTCTCTCTCTCTCTCCAATAAATATATCCTTAGGTGAGGATTTAAAAAAAGAATTAAGTAAAAAGAACTTCCTCCGTGTGGCTGGAGCACAATGTTAATTTGCCCAGATGATATTAGAGGCCTTTGGCATTTAAAACCCAAATCTGCCCTGGTCCAGTCACTTGGTTGGCAGAACCAGCAGGGACAAGGGGAGGGTTCACTTGGTTTTGTTGAAGTTGTGATGAGATTAAGTAGCTGCGAAACACCACTTACCTTCTGTTTTCTTAGTTCCTTTTCTTTCTTGGCAGAACATTTCTGGGTTCAAGTAAAATATCTGCTAGTGTTTGGATAATAAATACGTCATCTAAGAGCTTGTGGCTACTCTAGCCTGTTGGGATATTAGGGGGGAAACTTACCCTCACTGTGGAGTCCTACAGGGCTCATGTTAGATGAATGTAATGATTTTCCCCTCCTTTCTTTCAGCGTGAGTTTCACGGTCCTGTGTGTGAGTGCACGGGTGTTCATACATTCATGCACACCATCACTTGTAAGTGAGTGGTCCTGCACATTCCAGTCTGTCTAGCAGAGGTCTAACTAAATGCATCGGGCATTGCCTCCAGGATACCAACATCATGGAGCTTGTTAGTCTCCTAGTAAATGTTAGGACTACCCCAATGACATTCAGCCAGTAAGATTTTGTTGCCCAATGATTCTCTCTCATCATTGATGTTTCTCTCTCTCCCTTCCTCTCTGAAATAAAAAATTATATACATATATATTTTAAAAGATAACAACCTTTTTTAAAAAAAAGAGAGATTTTATTGCCTTTGAAACTCCAAGCTGGACAATTGAATTCCAGATGCATAGGAATTGGGTTATTCTGCTTATTTTAAACCAAATGACTTTAAATACTCCAATTTAAACTCATTAAATATATACAGGAGTAAGGAAAAGTAGGTTAATAATAATAATAATAAGTAATACAAAAATTAGTAAATAATAATACAAGAATAACTGT
The DNA here is from genome assembly GCF_964339955.1 of Pipistrellus hanaki. Taxonomy (NCBI): domain Eukaryota; kingdom Metazoa; phylum Chordata; class Mammalia; order Chiroptera; family Vespertilionidae; genus Pipistrellus; species Pipistrellus hanaki. The sequence continues at coordinate 6,223,774 of NC_140512.1, forward strand.
TTTGCATACCGACAAACTGTAAACCTACTTTTGCCCCACCCTATATATATTGAGAGTCCACTGTGTTCTAGTGTTCCATTTTACGGGTGAGAGAGCTGAGGTTCAGAGGATCAATTACTTCCCCAAGACCTCTAGCCCAGTGGTTAGTCCCAACTTTGAACAAAATCCATCTGATTCTCAGGTCCCTGCTTCTACCACCCTCTGGTCTCAATCAACAGTCAGGCCTTCATGTTGCAACAGACATTAAATATCTGTGTCTGGTCTCTTTTTTTTTGACAGAGTCTACGAATCTGGTGGAAACGGGTGATTGATCTTCTCCCTCTCAAGGGGAAGCAGCAACTGATGTGGTTTCGAAGTTCTTTCCAGATCCCTGGTGTGTCTGCTTCCTCTTTTCTTTGTAGACCAGCCTTTGGCTCCAGCAACTTCCTAAGCCCAACAGACTGAGGTTGGATTCCCAGTGACATTGAAAGGACAGTGGAGTGGAAAGAAATTGAGAGAGAGAGAGAGAGAGAGAGAGAGAGAGAGAGAGAGAGAGAGAGAGAACTGATCCTACCTATATTTTCCAAGCTTTCCCCATCTCCTCTTGACCCAGTTTGAAGCCATGTTGTCATACATTGGCACCCCCTCCTAAGGGCAGGGAGAGGAAATAAAAAGAGATGAAACAAAGCCACAGCTGCGATGTTTATTAGGCCTCTGGTTAAAAAAATAAATGATGGAGAATGAGACTGGGACAAAGCTGCTTTCTCTTAGAAAATGCTGGCAGTAATTTTAGTGGCAGTAATTTTACTGAATAGATTGGCTCAATTATTTGAATATAATGAGTTTTGCAATGTGGTGGAGTGGAGAGAGCCCACCGCTAACGGACACGATCCAAGTGACCTTGGACAAGCTACGTCATCTTTCTGGACCTCAGTTTCCTTTTCTGCACCAGCCGACATCAAGTCAGACGATCCATGAGACTTCCTAGGGAAGCGGTGAGAAGCAGGGTAATCACTGGCTCTGGGCTCAGCTGACTGGTGTGAATCTTAGCTCTGTCCCTCAGTTGCTGCAGTAGCTGTGTGACATGGGATCAGTCATTTGAAATTAATATATTAATAATGGACCTCATGGCAACTGGTCAAGTGGTTGTTTGGGTCGTTACGCTTATAGTCGCTGGCCTTTTATTATATAGGATGATGTGTTCAACATGGTAAGTCTAGTAGCCCATCTATCACCATACAAGGTATTATAATGTTATTGAGCATATGGGTATATTCCCTGTGCTGTACATTACATCCCTGTGACTTATTTATTTTATAACTAGAAGTTTGTAGCTCTTATTCCTCTTCATCATTTTCGCTGCCCTCCCCCGTCCCCCACCTCACCTCTGGCAACCATCAAAAAATGGGGAATGGTTCACAAATCAGTACATCATCCTTGTGCAGCAGCCATGCTAATCTTCTCAGCTTTTGTTTCAGTTTTGTGTATGTGCTGCCAAAGCAAGCATTCTATAGAATCCTTAAAAATTCAAATCTTTCCCCAAAACAAACCTGAACTTTTTTAATAAATCAGTACAATAAAAAACCAGAACATAGAGGTAGAAAGTAGAATTCAATTACTAAAAAGGAGTAAAGGCATTAGATGTTACCAGACATCTGAGATGAGAGCATTTGAACAGCCAGGCATGGCTCGAGCTAAGGCAAAAAGGAAAATCTGGGGGGGGGACACAGTTCATATTATCTGACAAGGTAAAGCATACCCTTCTCTTTTTGCTGGGCCACTGCTTCTGGAACAAACTCAAAGAGACGTTTATTACCTGGCTTCTTGAATAAGTGCGTGATGGCACTTATTCAAGAAGCCAGGTCTTCAAATAGAGTTATGCAAAAAGTCAAGGAAAGTGAGGTGGGCCCTAGCTGGTTAGGTTCAGTGGATAAAGCATCGGCCTGTGGACTGAAGGGTCCTGAGTTTGATTCTGGTCAAGGGCAATGCCCGGGTTGTGGGCTCAATCTCCAGTGGAGGATGTGCAGGAGGCAGTCGATCAATGATTGTCTCTCAGCATTGATTTTTCTCTCTCTCTCTCTTTCTCCCTTCATCTCTGAAATCAATAAAAATATATTAAAAAAAGTAAAGTGAGGTGGAATGCTGCCCCTTTTTAAAAAGATGGGAGAATTCAGATTACAGAGGCAGACCCAGTATTTGGTTACCATGTTGGACTTAACACCATCTTTAAAAAATAATCACTTTAAAAATATTTTATCTTATATTAAAAGCAACACAGGCTCATTATAGGAAATTTGTAAAATGCAGATTTTCGAAAGAAGAGAAATTGGATAACATCACTCATTTAACCCTATTAACATTTTAGCATCATCCCATCATTTTGCCTATGCATAGATATGTATGTCTATTTTAAAAAAAAACAAGGTACTACTATGTATCGTGTTTTGTTAAGCATTTTTTTTTTATCTAATTATATACTATGGGCATTTCTCAATTTTACAATATCACTTTGAATGCTTTTAACACTGTGCTGATACTAATACTATAGAATATGTTGGAAAGACTATTACAATGTATTTAGCCAATCCCCCAGGGGCCAGATATTTGGGTTTCCAACATTTCATGTTTATGTATAATTCTGTGATGAACATCTTGTGCTAACTATGCTCAAAGTATCCTTCATGACTAGCTGTGTTTCGGAGGGCATGTCTAGTCCATTCAAGGCCAGGGTGCCTCGGAGGTCAATGGATTATTTGCTCAATGACTCCTGGGCATAATCTGTACTTTTTGCACTGGCCAGGCAGGAAAGAGGAAATAGTCCTGGGAACCCACAGTCTTGGTTTAAAGACCATTTCCTGGGCTGTTTAGTGAAGGCAGTAGAAATACAGACTTGTGGCCTTAGCGTAGGGAGGAAGCAGATATGATAGAGTATGGGGATCACTGCAGAGGCAAAGGGGAAGGGGTTCTAGGCAATGGATTAAAGGAAAGCCCACTGTGCTCTGAGGGGCTGGGCTCTCAGTGCTCTGAATGTGCTTCTCTTCGGAGGGCCTGCCTCAGGTCAGGAGCCCAGCGACCTGCACCTGCGTCCAATTGGATACTCTTCCACCAAGTTCTCCGGTGCAGAACAATCCCTAGTGAGCCTCGGGTGGACGAGAACCTATGTCTGAACGCCTAGCAGGAAGGGCTTCTTTGGGATGATGTGATATGTACACAACTACATGGTGCTCAGCCATGTTGTGTCCAAACATGTCTTTTGCATTCGCACGTGTCCAACAACTTCACTCTGAGTCCACGGAGGTGGACTTACATATGAAATCATTGCGAATCTGAACTTATTGTAACCCAATTCCCAGCACTGTTCTTTGCCCCTAAGTGGTTTTTTCTTTGTCTAGATTGTACTTCACCCCCAAGGGACATACTTTTGAGAAAATACTCCATTAAAGACATCGCTGGAGCAACTTTTATTATTCATTAGTGTGCTTTAAAGGGAACCGAAATAGAAATGCTTTTGCTAAAAATAAAAATGCATCCGTTTTTATGATCTAATTGGACAATTGGTTAGGAATTTTATCTATCAGTTCAGAGCAAAACTTGGTTTCAGCGAATTTGTTTTTAATAAAAGTGTGTTATCTATGATAAATATATTTCACTTTGTTCAAATGGATCTGATTGGGAAAACATATTGAGCAGAAGTACTGGCACAGCTTAATTTTATTACGTTGAGAAAATGTATTGAATGCTGGTTTGAATTAAATTCTATTTGTTTTAATAAAAGTGTATTGGCCTGAGTGTACATATATTTGTTTTAGTGGCAGTGCATTGGATCCAATAAAACTATATTGGCTTCACTGCTCATGTCTCCTTTTCAGTGAAAATGGATTGAATGGGAAAACGAAACAGTCATGGAGCAGCCAGCCCCAAGGTCTCTGCTCGGCGAGAGCACCCATATAACAGAGGGAGTGCGTCTCTACAGACTTTACATCAAAATATACTTTCCCATTAAATACTTGACTATCAAGAACTCAGATGTGAGACTGAATTGCCACCATAAAGAGTGCAATTTTCTGAAGCGGCCCTTTCCGTGGACAAATTATGGGCTGTCCGGGACACCACAGGAAGAAATTCTATGGAAGCCAAGAGCCAGTTTGTCAACATCCCTTAAGCTTCCTGTAGGCTTCATTGGTCCCAATAAGATAGTGCCTATCAGGCATCGCTAAACCCCTCAGATGGGCGGGAACAGATTGTGAGCACTCCCTGAGGGCGGTGTTGGCACATCAGCGCTGAAATGGGTTTGACTTTGAACTGATTAAAAGGGGGAAGAATTGAAACAAGTGTTACCCTGAGACACATAGCAGAATTACCAGGCATCTCATGGATTATAGACCCTCTGGGAGGAGGAAGCTCTCCAGCGGGAGTTGGCACTGGTGTGGTATCTAGGAAATGGCACCTCTGCAGAGTGCCATGGCCACGCTGTGCGGCTGTCTATGGCTCCCGGTGCCCAGGCCTACAGGTACTCCTTTGCACAGGTGCCCAGACCCAAAAGCTCGAGTTCAAATCATGAGGATTAATAATAATATTGGCTGTTATTCTTATGCGACTGTCCCACTGTTAGGAGAGTATGTGCTCTGAATTGTTTTTCCTCCCAGAAGATGAACTTGACCTAACTCTTATACCTAGTTTCATTTAGCCTTGAAGAGGAATAAATGCAAATACTACTTTCATTAGCACCGTTGTTCCAACTAAATGTGCTAACAAGCTCCAGGCTTCAACTTTCCCACTAATAATTGCTAATTCTCAACTAGTCTCATTACCAAGAAACCCTAAACTTACCTTGGTGTATAGTTGATCATTTAAAAATATTTTTATTGATTTCAGAGAGGAAAGAAGAGGGAGGTAGGTAGAAACATCAATGAGGAGAGAGAATCATTGATTGGCTGCTTCCTGCACACCCCATGGCTCATAAGATGATGCTCAACCACTGAGCCACATCGGCTGGGCATATAGTTGTTCATTTTTTGAATGCCTGCATGCTCAAATGACTCTACAAGGTTAAGAGAGTAAAAGTGATTCATGGATTTTTTTTTTTCCTCTGTGAAAGTATTCCCAATTATATACTGGAAGTCAAGAATAAAATGGGATTTGTGATAAAGAAATTTGCTGGGCTGTCCTCGGAGAGGGGATGTTGTCAGAGCAGTATTGATCCGCCACATTGTAGAAGTATGATGTGGGACTGAATGTACCAGTTCAGGAAGGAAATAGCATTGTGCAACTTAATTCACTGCCCCAATAATGGAGTTTTCAAAAGGAAATTCTAGGCTATTTCCAGGATCAAACAGCATGAATGCAGAGTGTATACCACCTGGGGAAGGAGCATTGCTGGGCCTTGAGGACAGAGAGAGCAAACATATGTGGGAACTGGACAATCTCATGAATAGATCTGCAGGGTGTCCCCGAGCACCTGCTTAAAAAAAGCACATCAAATGGGGAGACCAGTTAGAACAGGCTTCTCTCTGGAGAGGCCAACGAGAAAAGGCACTCTGCAGTCCTCTGGGAGATGATTCCAGGAAACCTCAGAAGGTGAGAGGGGAAGTGAGACAAGGAAAGGAGACAGCTAACAAAGGTTATTATTAAGCCAGTCATGTTGTGGTCCACTGGAGACTGGTGTTGCTGTAGAATCTGGGAGTTGATGTAGAAGTGTGTCTTAGAGTTGTTCCACCAAGGGGCCATGGCGTTGAGGTGTTTATATACCAGCAACAACGTATATACCAGCCCCCGTCCTCATTGGCTGAGAGCTCCTCTCCCAGAATATTAAGTCTCTGGTGCATCCATCCTGCCAGGTGTGCAGGCACAGTGGGCTCTGACCACCAGAAAAAGCTTTAAGGCAAAGAATGCAGTTGGAAGAGGTAAGGTTCAAGGTAAGGGCAGAGCATTCGCAAGATCTGCTGTCCCCATAAAGCCCATTATACAGATGAGTAAACTGAGATAATAGAGGTATGAAATTTTCCTGGTGACACACAGCTAATAAGCATCACCGGCAAAATGCAAATCTAGCCTCTGTTTCACTTGAAAGTCAATGACTTAACTTAGCCGCACCGGCTTGGCCATGCTGTCCAGCTGAAGATGTTGGCATGTCTCTAAGATGTAAAAACCGTGTTTTGATGGGGTTTATGCTGCTCCGGGGCTGGGTGGGGTGGTTGGGAGGGAGGTGGGTATTGCAGGTAGGAGAAGAGACCTAGAAGTGCTATATTACCTGAACTTCTGACTCCAGGAGTGGCCAATTAGTGATCAATTTTAGGCTGAATTGAATCTTAGTATCTAGGTGTTTGTTTATTAGATGCTAAACTCAACTTGTCCTAGGGTCTATCTTTGCCTAATAGTCAACTGCAAATAACCACATGGTCACGTGCTCTGGGCCATTTTCAGTGAGCCACGACTCCTAGCCATCTCCCAACTCCACCAGCGCCCGTCTCATTCCTCTGTCATGTTCATCCTTCTGCGATCAGCGTGTCCTTTTCAGGCGTGCTTGCTAGCTGCTTTGTACAGTAAGTTATGATGGCTTTGTATGACAAAATGCAACAGCCATCCTCACAGCTGTTTTGATCCCATCTAATGAAGGGGTGGTGACATCTGAATGCCACAGCCCCAGGGGCGGGTGGGTTGTTGTGGTTGCCGTGAGAGCTGCTTTGTAAAGTAAGTTACGATGACTTCGTGCGATAACACGAAACAGCCACCCTCCCAGCTGTTTTGATCCCATTTAATGAAATGGTGGTGACATCTGAATGCCACAACTACAGAGGTGGATGGGTTGTTGAGGTTGACGTGAGTAGTAACATCAGTATTATTCTCAGGCCAATATCTCAAACAACAATTCTGCAGTTAGCGTTGCTCTAGGTCAGTCCCTGGTTGCTGCTGTGTCCCTCTTACTAGGGAGAGACTTCAGGTATAGCAAAGACCTCTAGCTACTTTTTGTTACCTATACATACCATCGGACAGCCAGGGCGGAGAGAGCGTGAGCAATGTTGTGAAGATAAGGCAAGTATGTTAGTGGAAAGAAGCACTCAGTGAACAGTTCCTGCCATTCAAGAACTCAAAAAAAATATACCATCTCATCCCAGCTGGTGTGGTTCAGTGGTTGAGCATCAACCTATGAACCAGAAGTTCATGGTTTGATTTCTGGTCAGGGCACAAGGTTTTGGGCTCCATCCCCAATTGGGGGTATGCAGGAGGCAGCTGATCAATGATTCTCTCTCATCATTGATATTTCTATCTCTTTCTCCCTCTTCCTTCCACTCTGAAATCAATCAATAAATATTTTTTAAAGTATACTACCCCAGGAAAGCCAATAGTCTGTGTGTCATTCCATCAATAAGGGCCAGACCAATCTTTGATTTCTCCTTCTTCGTCACACATCTAGTGGTTTGAGCAGCGCTGGGAAGATATCAGACAACAGACAGAGAGTCCAGTCAAGGAGCCAGTCTCATCCTCAATCAATTATGCGAGGGTCTTATCAAATCAACGAATTCACAGCGTGAATGTTCGCGGCAGATGGACGAACACTTGTCGGCTGGCTATCGGAGCCGGCAGAGAGTCAGATTTATTTTCCAAGCTTGTTTGTCTCATTTCTCCTGCCTGGCGCTGGAAGGCAGAGCAGGCATCTGTGGTGTTTCAAATGCAGGGGATCGCCAACCATTCGAGGGCAGGAGAGATTGGGCTCTGCAAGCTGAACTCTCCTGGACTTCTGGCTTTTTTTCTCCTCAGAAGGCGGACAAAGGGGAGCAGGCTTAGCAAGGGGTCTCTGTTGGTGACGTTTGGTGCCCAGGAATAGCAGAACGAGGCTGGCCCACTCTGTGAACTGGCCTCCTGGAGCTGGTGTGATGGTGGGGTCTGCTCCACTCAGGCCTCAGGGATTGGCTCACAGGAAGCTTCTGCCTGAGGGGTAGTCAGGATGACAGCCCTCTCGCACCCGAAGGGGTTACCTGCAGTGGCCGGGCATGAGGCCTCTAACCACCTCGGGTTCTGGTGTTGTTAGTTGGCAAAGAACTAAAGATGAGCTCTTGCCTGAGCTGATCGAGAAGGTAGGGGGCATCTTTTGAATCTGAATTATAGCTTCACGGCATCTGCCATCCAACCTTACGAAGCATTTTTCAGTTCCTTCTTTGGGGAGGAACCATCCTTCTCATTTTTTAAATTGGGACAAACTGAAGCTCATTAGTGTTCTTGAAGTCAACCAGGGGGTCCATGAACATACTGGGTCTGAATTCACAGTCCACTGACCTAGGGCATGACCAAGAGGCCATGCTAGACAAATTCTAAGTACTCCAGGGCAGAGCGAGTCATAAATCTCCAGGGCTGGTGGGGTCAGCCAGAGTCTAAGGCTCTGTATCTTGTGTGTTCATCCATCCATCCATCCATCCATCCATCCATCCATCCATTGACCCATGCAATCAGTCAGTTAGCAAGCCTCAATGACAGAACTTCTCAATCCACCACTGACCAAATAAATCAGAATTTTGTTTGTGTCTCTTAACAAATAACTTCTGGCTTGAGCTTTTCTGCTGATGATGTTTGACAGTTCCTGCTGTCCCCCACCTTCCAGCTGAAAGCACAGTTCTTTGTAGGGTCAAGGACCCAGCTTCTGGGGTCAGAGAAATTTGGATGTAAATCCAAGCTCTGGCCCCAGCAAGCCGTGCAACCTTGAGACATGTACTTAACCTCTCTGTTTCTCAGATTACTCATCTGTGAAGTAGGATGACAATCACAGGTCCCTCGCAGGGTTATGCCACAAAACACATGTAAATGCCTGGGCATACATGTAAAGAGCCTGGCACAGGGAAAGCACTCAACATTGACAGAAGGAACCAAAGGGCACAAGACTGGAAAAATATAATGCGGAAAGGAAATGGGATGGTCCACTAAGGAACTGCTGTTTCTGTTTTATTCCACTCTGGCATCATCCAGAAAATCCTCCTTCTCTTCCTCCTTCTCTTCTTCCTCCTCCTCCTTCTTCTTAATAAAAAGGGAAAGAAACTCGTCATCATTGTGTGGATCAGCCATTCTAAGCAGTTGCAAAAGAACTGCATTAACCTGATGATTTTTGCACCAAACTCCTGAACCAAAACCCAACCTGCAGAATGACCCACGTCAGCTCCTGCGCCTCTCACTGCCCCGTGAAGCCGAGGGGGGCTGGGCTCCTTCCTCCCGGTGTCTACAGGGACCATGGGCCGCGGAGCTGAAGGATGTGCTGGCGCTCCCCGTCCCCTTTAATGTGCCATTAAATCAAACACTCTATTAGCAGAATTAGTCCATCCAGCGCAGGCTCGGAAACGTCCTGCAAATTGTGTGATGTCTCTTGCAAATGGCCCTGCACTCTGGGGTCTACTTCAGCAGTTTATATCCTGCGGAGGAGGACCGAGCTGCCCCAGGATCCGACTGCCTTCCTCCCTGTGAAATATGATGGCTTCCACAAAGGATAATTATTTCGATCATTTTGCCATGGGCAAACCTGGTGGATTCAAATGCTGTTGATTGGGCTCGGGCCCAGAGCCTGCTGTCCTCACACCTGCAGCCCGGGCCCGCCTTGGCCCTGACTTCCCATACCTTTGGCTTCTCTGCGCGGCCTAGGTCCACTCCAGACACGGGTGCCAAAATCTGTGCACTTGCTGAGAGTTAAAACGCGGACAAATCCTCTCCCCCAAAGAATCTGGGCAGGAACAAAGCGTGTCCCCACTTTTGTATCCTCTAGCAAGAGATGTGGGTTGAAATGCAGCGCCCACATTTCCATTCCCCGCTATTTGCATCCAGTAAACACGAAAGCAGGCGATGCCAGCTGCTGTGCCTCCGGCCTAATCATCTCGTGCTCTGAAGCTCAGGGAGGATCACTGTCACATTCAGCCCGGTGTGTGGAGCATGAGTGATGCTTTGTTCGCCAGGGCTCTGGGCTGCTGCGGAGGGCGTCCGGCTCTCCTCCTCTGTGTCCAGCTGCACTCAGCCAAGGTGCCTGTCATCTGTTGTGCTCTTTCTGAAGTAGCAAGTCAACGTGTCGGGGAAGTATTTGCTCCTGTTAGAGATAAACCTTAGAAGGGTATTCTGGCAATTGGTTAACCTTTTCCAGTGAGGGTGAGGGGAATCCTGGTGTATAATGTTTGCCAATTCCCAGGGTGTAAATACTGACACCGTGGCTGATTTCAAGCCACCATGTGACATGACTGAATGCAGAGTTGGGAAGAGATATTTGTAACACTTTGATTACATTTTCATAGAAATAATCTGAATAGCAGTACATAACAGTTAAATATGGTAAAATTATAAGGTCAGAAGGAGTTTTGAATATTTTTTAAAATTATAATGCATTTCATCGTTGGTTTTAAAAATTTGACTTTTTATAATCACCGTATTTAACAATTGATGTGCAAAATTTGTCGAAGTTTAATCATTGGTTTTACAGACTAGAATGTAGACATGTCACTGGGTTTAAGAGTACAATGTGACAATTCTCACTGAAACCTAGATCAGTGTGAAAACTTGGCAGTGGCTGTCCACATGGTGATCCGGGGACCCAGGTTCCCTCCATCTTGAATGTCTGTTACCTCTCCCCGGCCTCACGACCATGATCCCCCTCAGGGGTCTCAGAGCTTTTCCCTCCCAGCCAGCAGCTGGGGAAAGAGAACACGCAATCTCATGTGGGTAGTTTTCATGGGCCACACTTGGTACATTTCATGGTATGTGTCGCTTTGTCCATGTTTCACCGGCTGGAATTCTGTCACATGGTCATCCCCAACTTCAAGGGATGCTGGGAAATATAGTCTAGCTGAGTGAACAAGAAGGAAAGGAAATTGGGTGGTAACCCCCAGCAGCCGGCCTGCACAGGTAGGAAAAAGCAACTGGACGGCTGTCCCTAAGGCTGCCATTTGCAAAAGAGAGCTAGCCATGTATGAGAGAAGGAAAAATCACTTTATTTCAGTTTTTCAATTCTGAAAATAATGAGAGGACCAAAAGAATAAAGACAGAACCAGGTAGGAAGTTGGGGGACTGACCCCTTGCCCCAGCCTTTGAAATATAAACCAAAGCCCCTTCCTGCCTCTTCTCTGGCTCCTGGCCTGGGTGGCTCCTGGGCAAAGCTCGTGGCTTCACTGTGGTCACAGCAGTTGTGCCAGGTCATGAACGCACAGCCAGGAAGGCCCTGCCCCAAAGTAGATCAGCCGGGCTGGTAAGTGAGCGCCTCAGACCTCACGTCATGCCTAACAAATGGCTCTGGGGGAACCACAAAGCCCAGAGCAGAGCCTGCTGGGATGCTTGTGGGGAAGGACCCACAGCCCCACGCAAAAGGAATTGTTTATGAGGCCTCTGCGTGGTGCATGAGGTAGGAAAGCAAGACCGTGACATCAGACAGGCCATGATGGAATTCCAGTTCTGTATCCATCAGCTATTGGTCTGGGGACAAGTGATTTTACCCCTGAACCTGAGTTGCCCCCACATATACATGGGAACAGTGACGACCTTTCAGGGTAGTGAAGATTCCACAAGACAGCACCAGTACAGCACACGGCATGAGGGTGCGGCCAGTCTGCTCAGTAGAATGTGCACACGTATGAGGAATTACCAAGCATGCCCAGAGCCTTCCTGTACATTATCTAAGTTAATCCCTACCACCGGAGCAGGTGAGTCTATTGTTATTCTCACCTTACAGGTGACCAACGGGCTCATGGAGGTCAAGCCATGCCCAGGGTGACACAGCAGGGAGTAGACAGCTGGACTTGACCCCAGGCAGCGGGGGTCTAAGAAGTCCCAGAGGGAGTGGCTTCTCCACCATGGCAGAAGCAGCTGGCGAGGACACCTGGAAAAGGGGCGGAGCCTGCCGGCCTGCCTGCCTGCAGAGCCCTGGGGTGGGCGGCCACTCCTCAGCCAGTAGAACTGCCCGCAAATCAGGCTGCAAGTTTCCGGCAGCTTCGAGCTGTCCCTGCAGAGCGCAGCCCAGAGGTAAAGCGGGAGTATAAACGGTGCAAGGCTCCCATTAAACATTTACGGCCACCATCTAATTTTAGAGCCTTCATTTTTCAGTATGAAAACGCTACTGTACGTGCCACCAAACCGGGAAACAAATAGAGCAGCGCTGTCAGGAAGGACCCTCCTTCAGCACGAGGCCATAAAGATGTCCAGTGGGGAAAACCTTTGCTATTAAATTACCTCCCTACTTCCTTTCTTCTCATTTTAGAGCAGAGACTTTCCTGATTGGCATGCTGGGGGATTCTGCAGGTGGGCTGGGAGAACGCTATAGAACTCCAGTGAGGGCATTGGCTCGGGGCCTCTGGTATACTGGCAGCCAGAGGTGAGGGTGGTATACTGGCAGCCAGAGGTGAGCGTGGTATACTGGCAGCTAACCCCATTCAGTGAAGACCAGCAAGCAGCAAAGGCCGGCAAACCCACTGTGAAGAACCAGATTGGCAAATTCTCGCCATGGCGGTGACAAATTGCTACGCTGGCTGACCTAACAATTGTAATAATAATAACAGTTAACCTCTATGCAGCCTGTACGATGCTCCAGCAACATACTCTTTTTAAGGTCACAGTGTACCTTTATCATGGCACCGGCACCGTATATCTGTAGTTAATAACAGCAAAGCCAGCGAACATTGAATGAATAATTCCTGTGGCTGGTTTACTTCCATTGTTCCCATCAATCTTCAAAACTTCATAAGGATGCTTTTATGCTCTTATTACTCCCATCGCACAGTCCGTGAAACAGGTGTTGGTAGTTAGGACGTGGCCGAGTGGGATCGCAGACTCGGGAGTGTGGGAATCCAGGGCCGGAGGTCTCCCCGCTGCGGGCACTGCCTCTCAGGGAAGCTTAAGAGCAGCTTCCACTCTCCTTTAGTTTTTCTTAAGCACTTACCATTCTGCAAGCATGTCTTCCTGCATGTGTGTGTACACGTGTGCAGTGTACATGTGAGTGTTTGTTTTCTTTTCCTTTTTCAGACTCCAAGCCCATAACTGCTTATGTGCATGGTGTGTTGGTGTCAGTGGTGGGTCACATGTCTTCTCTGCACACCCAGCTTTGCTCAACGCCAGAAATTAGATAAACTAGACAGACATTGTTATGCGGTTCTCCTTTCAGTGTCTTAATGTCCTCATCTGTGAAATGGGGATAATGACAGTGCCTATCCCTTAGGGTTGTTGTAAGGACCAAATAAGTTAATGCTGTACTCAGCACACACCCAGTGAGTTCTCAACAAACGCCAGCGACTTGTCATTATACTTCTAGGAATACAGAATTCACAGGTATGTGAGTCTACACGAGGAACACACACATGAAGGCAATCAGGTGAATACAAACTGAAAGGACAACACCACCTTAAAAGCCCTTGCAGATATTGTCATCGCCAGAGCCGGCACAGATTTCTGCGTGGACTCAAAACACAGAGCCCCCATTTTAACCCCCCCACTTTCTGTCTCATGTGCTACCCCATTACTTCATTCTTTAAACTTTAGTCTCGCCGAAACCGGTTTGGCTCAGTGGATAGAGCATCAGCCTGTGGACTGAAGGGTCCTGGGTTTGATTCCGGTCAAGGGTATGTACATTGGTTGCGGGCACATCCCCAGTGGGGGCTGTGCAGGAGGCAGCTGATCGATGATTCTCTCTCATCAATATTTCTGGCTCTCTGTAAAAAAATCAATAAAATATATTTAAAAATAAATAAATAAACAAACTTCAGTCTTCCTCCCTCCAGGCTCTTTCCTTCTAAACACACTGCCCTCACAAGGCCAAGGCCACATGACCTCACACCCTACCATGATTTTCTCATGGGTTCTGCAGCCGGCAGTCAGTCAGGCCCTACACTACATTTGGAGCATGGAACTGCCACAGAAGGTTCCACAGAGGAACGCCATTTTTTTATTGTGATGACTTTCAACATCCTTGGTCAAGGTTATCTTCTAAGCCTAGCCTTCGACCAGTCTTCTCACTGCTCTCTGAACAGAGCTTCCATAATCCTGGCTCTGAGCCCACAGATTCCCGTTTCCGATGGGATGTGTGTTAGATGCTGGGTTAGGAGACCCTTCCAGCCCTGGAGCCCCTTTGTAGATGGTCTGCACCTCTATGACAAATAATTGCTTAGCACTTACTGTGTGCTAACAGCGTTAATTGCTTTTGGTTTACATTCATTAGCTCATTTAATTGTCCTGTTTGGGGAAGGAGGTCGTATGATCATCCTGTTTTACAGATGAGGAAGCTGTAAAGATAGATTATGGGCCCAAGGTTACCCAGTGCAGAGGTGGGTTTTCCGGTGTCCAGGCAGCGTCTTTCAGAGGGCTGCCTCTCCCGGCTTCCGTTAAACATTCCCGTGTCTAGCCCGCATCCTGCCCTCACCCCTACATTTTCTAAGACCTAAACAGATGGCAAATAAACTGTGAATGGGTCCTTCAGAGGGTTGGACCCCTGGTGCCAGGGAACCCGGAACCAGAATTTCTGAACACACGTGTTTGGGAAGGTGCTCCCAGTAACCCTGATAGACCTGGTTAGAGCTCTACCCAGACTTAACCCAGTGGAATCAGCCGTTTCTTATCTGGTCAGCATTACCTGGTTTTGTTGAACTGTACTTGGTCCTTTTGTTTTGCTAGAATTCTGAAAGTAGACAGACAGCTGCTTGCTCAAAGGACATTTTTCAGTATTTTGACAGCACATAAGAGCATCCGGAGGTTCTGGGGTCCAGTTACAACCGGACTTGCCTGCCTGAAACAAATGGAATGATGGCTTCCGGCTCTGCCACTTAACTCCAGCCCACGACTGACTTCCGGAGCCTACAGCAGGAGGGAGGAGGCAAAGGGAACCTTTCCATTTATGGTTAGCAGAGATCAGTTGTTATTTTCTGGCTCATTTAAAATGCCAGGCCCGCTTAAAACAATCGAATCTTGTATAGTTTTCTCTTAAAAGGCACTTCCATATATTCACCCAAATCCTAAAAAAACAAACAGATTTTTATATGTATTTTAATATACTCCAATTCCCACAGGAGATAAATATTTATAACATTTGCTTTGGATAGTGATGCTACAAGAATGTTAGAAGTATTGGCTTTATCACCGAGTGATTCCTTTCTCATTGTTTTAAAAATTAAGATCACCATAGGTTTGAGGCTACGGTAGTAAGAACACACCTCTGCTTTACACAAAGCTACCGTTCTCAGTAAGAGGAGTTAGTAGGGTGAAAAATCACATTAATTTCAGTTTCACTTAGCAATATCTGAAATGAAAAAAACAAAAATTACAACTCTCCCTTCCAGCTTTGTAGCTAGACCCCTGGACTGTTTATTTCCCCTCCAGAGAAAATAAGGGTGGGTGTTTCCTTTCAGCTACATACACATTTAATCAATGAATGCAAGGAAAGAGGTTCTGGCTGCATTTAAATCAGGCCCAGGCATGTAGGCTTTAAGAGAGCTGACCTTAAACATGAAGAAAATATTATTGTAACTACTCCACTTGCAGAAAAAAAACAAATGAAGTGGCATTTGGACTTAAGGCTTCTATCAGAAGCAGTTGAGTGTCTAATCAGTTCACACCTTTCCATTTTAATGGAGTTTGGGGTTTGAGCCATTGCATTTACAATTATCCAGGCTGACTTCATCCCTTTGAAATGACTTTAAAAGATTAGCATTCATGGATTATTTATTAGCTCCTCGTGAATGTATTTCCAAGAATGGAAACAACATATTGCATCAAAGTCTCATTTTCAAGTTTAACTCTTTTAATTAACAGCAGGATCGCGCGCTGTTGCAGAGGCATCTCTGAAGTCACAGGATGGTCTGCGATCTCGCTCCTCCACGTGCTGTTCAGGAGCAGGCTCTGCTCCTCGGAGGCTGGGAGACCCTGCTAGTCCCAGTCCCTGCGCCGCTGGCGATGCTCTGGGCCCTGGCTGCCTGGGGAGGCGGCTGGTCCCTGGCTGCGGCAGCGATCACTGTTAGGGAGTGCCTGTCCCCGGGTCAGCAGAGAGCTCAGTGACACGGTGACCCTGGCAGCTTAACCCAAACACGCTTTCTGCCTAGATAACAAAACTGTCACGTGTGATTCCCTGACAGCAGCCCCAGAGGAGCTCCAGGTTGGAGGCGGTGCTGGCGGCACAGGCAGACCCCCTGCCTGGAGGCCCGCACCCCACCTGGCTGTGCTCTGGCCTCCCGGCGGGGAAATGTCCAAACCCTGTGCTCCGGACTCTCCTGAGGCTGCAAAGGATCGCGCACCCTGCGGGAGCAGCCGCAAAAGCCACGCAAAAGCCACGCCAGGCCCGAGTTCAGGCTGAGAAGGCGCTGCAGGCCGCTCTGCAGAGGAGCCCCAGCTCTCCCAAGAGAAAGCAGAGTGAGAGGAATTCCCTGGGGCCCAGGGCCTGGGTCCTGCGAGAAACTTCTCTGGAAAAGCAGGGGAGGTGACCGTCCCTGCACACCTGGGGCTTGTCCTAGGAAATCCCGAGCGTCTGTGTGGTTTGATTTATTCAAGTGCCTCCTGCAGAAGCCGGGGATGTATTTGTGACTACCACCCGCCCCCAGACTTATGACAAACTGATAGACAACCTCATGCTTCACTTTTAGAAAACCGGAAATAGAAAATTTACAAACTGTGCAAACGGTGGCTGGGTACCACCTGATTGAGAACCTGCTAACATGTCCCTGTGGAACACTGGTACCGGGGACGCCCATATTGTAATGTGTGAAAAGTTTATTGACACAAAGCGGCATCTCCACAGACAAAATAGAGCCCACCTGTCACTTCCCCCCTAGAGAGCAGCTTGGAGACATAACATGGAGCAGGGTCATTTTATAACCCATGTGTCCTGTCTGGATATAAAACGGCTGCGTTCCACGCTAAAGCAAATTAGAGTGATGAAAACTGGCCTTTATTGAGGTAAAAATGGATTCATAGTCATATTTAAAAGATGGAACTGAGATGACGCAGTTACAAAATTTATAATTCTCATTATAATTCTTGCTAAGTGCAGGGAATAAAAATTGGCGTGATCAAAGAGAAGTCGTAAGGATCACTGTTTTGAATAAAATGAGAACCAACCCAGAACTCATAAGAAAAACGTTGCCCTGCTGTCGGATGTGCTCACAGAGAGATCAGCCATCATGCCATGTCATTCATTCATTCCCGTCCTCACTCAGTCCTCACTGTCATGCCTTCAGCCGCTGTCTCTCCAGCGGGCGCTGTGAGTACACACTGTGCTGGGAGTATACACAAATGCAGCAAACATGGCTCCGACCCTCAGGGAGTATATAATCCAATGAGAAGGAGAAAACAGGTCCACACAGAGTATTATACAAGGAAGGATGTGATAAATGCAAAGGAAGTGGCAGGGGGAGTTCCCTCCCACTTAACGGCCTGACTTTGGCCATTGGAGGTGGTGGTGGTGGTGAGGAAAGTTCCCAGAATGCTTTGCAGAGAAGGCCCAGCCAATCCCCTGTGAAACAGTCTGTGTCTACGGGAGCGGAGCATGAGAGGAGCCCTGTGTGTTTGCCGCCTCGCTGGGTGAGTCACTGACTTACTCTCCTGCTGGTTTTATCACTCACTCTTTCTGTGACTTGGACCTCTAGCCTTTGGGCCATTTTTATGAAATATAGTTACTATGAAAAATTAATCTGGACAGAATTCCAATATATCCTATCTAATAAAAGGGCAATATTCAAATTAACTGTCACTCCATCACAAAGATGGCAGCGCCCATGGTGGCCAGGGCGCGGGATGCTGGTGGCATTGCCCCGGCGATGGGCCCCAGCGTCCCACACACCCCAGCCCACGGAGAGAGGGAGCGTGGGTGGGTGAGCCTCTGGCCAGAGGCCTGCTGGGGTGTGGGACTCCCCTCTCCCCTCTCTACCCCCCCCATGCATGAATTTATCATAGAGAAAAATTCAAATATAGGTATGTAAGAAGAAAAAATAGAGAATATCACCCATAATTCTAACACTCACTGTTAACATTATGTGGAGTATTCCTTTAAACTTTTCTTCTAGACTTTTCTATTTATTTACACATCTATTCATATTTTTTTAGTGGTAAGAAGCCACATAACATTAAATGTACCATCCTAGCCATTTTAAGTGTACAGTTCAGTAGTGAGTAAGTATATTCACACAGACGTGCAGCAGATCTCTAGAAAATTTTCACCTTGCAAACTGAAATTCCATACCCACCAAAAACCAATTTCCACTCCTCAGCACTCCACCCCCCCCCCCCCCCCTTTATACTTTCTGTTTGAGTGATTTTGACTACTTTAGATACTTCAGATGAATGGAATTATATGGTAATTGTCCTTTTGTGACTGGCTTACTTCTTGCTAACACAGAGTCTTTGAGGTTGTCTATGTTGTAGCATGTGACAGGGTTTTCTTCTTTTTTAAGGCCGCACAATGTTCCATTGTACGTGTGCACTGCGTTTTCTTTATTCATTCACCTGTCAAAGATATTTGGGTTGTTTCCAGCTGTTGGCTATTGTGAATTATATCGCTGTGAACTGGCATGTACAAATATCTCTTTGAGATTCTGCTTTCAATTCTTTTAGATATAGGCCTAGAAGTAGGATTTCTGGACCATATGGTTCTTGTATTATTTGAGAAACTACTGTGCTCTTTTTCATAGAAGCTGTGCCATTTTACATTCCCACCAACAGTGCTCAGGTGTTTTAGTTTCTCCACACCCTCACCAAATACTTATTTTCTGTTTTGATTGAGGCCATCCTAAGAGGTGTGAGGTAGTATCTCATTATGGTTTTCATTTGCATTTCCCTAACTTAAAGTGAATCCTAGAGAGGAAGAGGAAGTACCTCTGCCAGAGAGAGCCAGACTCATGAGCCAAAATTCAGAAATTGAGTTTTAATCAGAGATTTGATGTTGGCTCAGAATGCCACACAGCCTCATCACCTTCTCACTTTTCTCAACATACAACAGAGGACTCTAATGCCCACCCTGCCTCTGTTTTCTGTGTTATCCCTAAGGAGCAGTAAGCTAAGCTTCAAAGAAAACAAAGCTAAAGACTCTGTTCCAAAGAGCCAGTCACTTATAAACACAAGGTGCTATGGGCAACTTGTCAAGATCTCTGAAAGGTTGGACCCTGAAGTCGCATCACCGTGAACAGCAGCAGCAGCTCACTCCAAATCCTTGGCTGAATCTACCTTAACATATAATCCACTCTGAACCCAGCACATCACTTTATCCGCACATTGAGTCCAAACATAAGTCTGCTATTTCCCCCTCAACGACTAAAAGCGAATCCAGAGTTTTGAGTTTCAACTGTTTGATTCTTGTAGCTATTAAGACAATAACAGATTAAATAGGATGAATCAAGCGGCCATACTTCTTGTAAAGTTATCCCCAGAGATAGATGTACGATGTTGTTTCGGAGGCTGTGGTGGTGTCTGCAGTGTAACTAAGGTTGACAGACTGCCTGCATGTGGGTGGCTGTCTCCTTTCCAGCTGTGACCAACTGAATTATATCACCTGTCCCACTTGATGTATTAGGATATGCCCAGGCTCAAGATACATGTTGCTGCAATAGGGAAATTAATGTCCACCACTGGAGGCAATTAATAATGATTAGGAGCAAAACAGCGGGGTTAAATCTATGCATTTAACAGAGTGTTCATACACTTTTATACTATATTTCAGTCTAGTTGCCCAAGGGGGGGGGGGAGAGAAACCCTCTTGGGGGACTAGGACCATCTTACCTTAATTAATGCGGAAACTGAGAGGAAATGTCAAAGTCACTTCAATGAGACATGTTTGTTCATTACTTACTTAATCCTCCCTTCCTGGGTTAGAGCAAAACATTGCCCAAAAAGTAGTAAACGGAGGAGAGAAATGTCCAGATTCAGTTGAGCAGCGAGGAGAACTCCTGAACTTTTTGAACTGCTGCCTTCGACTCATGGATTGGTGTGAGAAATTCTCGCCTCTTCATTTGGCAATTCTGCAGTCAATAGACTAAAAAGCAGCAACAAATGAGCACGCCATCAGTCTGTAAGGCTAGGCTCAGTGCAGCCCCATAAAAACCTGCATGCAAAATTCTCAGTGGTGGGTCAGGAACTTCTGTTTGGCCACTGACTTTTAGATATAAATTTGAATATTAGAAATTTAAACTGTACATGGGATTTTGCCCCTCTCCCCCCAGATGCAGAAAACATGGAAAGCACATCAGTTATAAATCTATAAGACAGAGGGGCCTAAACAGTATTGATGTGGGCCACACACATGCGCCCCTGACTAGGCATTTATGTCACCATGTGTTAGCATAAAGCACACACAGTACAAATATTCATTGATCAGATATTTATTACAAAATTTTTGTTAATCAGGTTAAAAGGCAACTGGCCACCAGTTGGACTTTATGCCCCTGAGAAGATTATATACCTGCCTTAAGTGATAAAGCAATTCTCATAAATAAAAAACGAGGAGGGAAAGGTCTTGGAAAACTTCAAAGCTCCATTTTATTATGGTGGAATCTAAACAGAGACTCTGAAATGGTCACTGGGAACCAGCGATGCCTGTGAAGACGCTGAAGTTCTGTTTGCAGCCTGAGATCCCGAGGCATCCAAGGCTGCCCATGGGGATGGCTCCTCCTCACACTCCCCCTTCACCGTGTCCTCAAGAATGGCTCAGGCTGCATCACCTCAAATAGACTCAATTAAAATGAGGCTTTCAGTACGTAATCAGCCATTTGGCTAACTTCATTCAGATATCCAGACATTTGGAGATAACTAAAATATTTGATTGAATTTTAACAGCAAATATACATTTTTCATGTGGGTATTTAGCATTCTGTGATTTAAGATTCGACAATTCATTTATTCATTCATTTGTTATTAAATGGTCTTTATTTATTTACCACTGTTTGTTTTTTTTGTTTGTTTTTTTTTTTTGTTGTTGTTTTTTTGTTTTTTTTTACCAATTTGCCTCCTAATCTCACTATGGCTGAGCATGGCTCAGTCAAGTTCCAGAGACAGAATTTAAGGCTGGTGTTTATCAGTGAGTTGCATTGCATTGGCTACATTATTTTTGTTGTTTTTAGGAATCTGTTCATTCAGTGGGTATCATTTGAGTACTAAATGTATGTGAAGCACTCTGCTGGATGATTACTCACAAAGATATAGAAAAACAAACATGAGGAGTCTGATCTCAAACTTACCAACATTGACTGAGTATTGACCTTGTGCTCGCACTTTCCCTTCATTTTCACAACTCCATGTGGTAGACATCATTCCCATTTACATCTGAGAATACTGAGCTGCAAGGAGATGACATTGACCTGCCCAAGTTCACACAGTGGCCATGGCAGAGTCAGGATTCCAACCTCCGCCTTCTGTTCTTAGGTTCCTGAGGTCTGGCTTCTCTTAAGGAGCTGGCTGACCCAATAGCAGATCAAGTAGTTGCATTCATGCCGCCCCTCTCTTGGAGCAACCTGAGGCAAGGTGATATTTCTGTCTTTCATTATCACTGGTTAAAAAAAAAAAATACTGCCCTACTGGTTTGGCCAAAGATTAGTTTCTCAGTTAACTCCTGGAAAGTCACAGATCGGTCCACTCCAATTGTCAGACAATGCTGGTGGTGCAGGTGCAGCTGCCCCAGCCTCTAGCTGACAAGTAGAAGACAGTGCTTGACCTTCACAATGGCCCTGACTTCTCCCCTGGACACACTGCTGTTGCTTCTCAGCTTCCCATTGGATTCCTGGTTCCTAGTCATGGCCTCTTTGGTGTTGGAAACAGGTTGGGCAATTCCTTTTCAGCTTGATGAACTCGAGGTGTTCCCTCAGCTCAAAGTTCTGCCTTCTCCCCTAGTTTTGGTGTCCCTGAAGGAATGGATAACAGTCATCGTCTACCAGCCCAGCATTGGAGAACATGGTGTCGCATGGGGGAATGGGGTTGCCAAACCAGTGGATTAAACTGATACCTGCTTGATTCAGAGTGGACTAAGGCATGGATAATCTAAGAAGATAATGTACTGGTCCTTAAACTTGAGGTACATTACAGTCTTCTGGGCACTTAATAAAAATGCAGATACCTGAACCCTTCTCTAAGCCTCCTGAGTCTATAGGAGTGTGTTTTAACCCATTTTTCAGGTGGTAAAGTTGCACACCAAGACCCAAGAGGTATAATGAAAGGGCGCAATCTGCAAGATCATACCTTCCTACACTGGAATACGAAACTTCATTAGGCTGGAATTTTCCACCTCAAGAGATGGAGAAAAGGAAATAGCTAATTTGCTAACTATTTCAGAGCATTATTAATCTTTCAAGGTATCTGTCACCACATAGACGCCAAGCATGGGCAGAGTCAGAAATTACAGCCCTTAGCTTTTAGCAATTAATAGAAGAAAATTATATTTCGATTTAGCAGAATTCCTTATTTCTTTACCTCCTGTGTATACTTTGAGATGCTCCCTATACATTATCTCACTTAATATTCAATTGCTATTAATCTGCACTACTGAGCAAGGACTTGGAGCTCCGAGAAGGGCGTCACTTAGATGGAGGTCACAAAGGAGGGGGGCTGGGATTGGAGCTCTCCCTGCACACCATGCCTGTGTGGGAATGTTTTTCGGATTGGTTGAGACTTACAAGTCAACAGAAAGAGCATCTCACCAGAATCAGGATTTTTGAATCATTCTTCCATAGGCGCTCTCTCTACAATATGGAAAGCAGTCCTCTTTTCAACACAAACCCAAGGCAAGGTGGTATTTCTGTCTTTCATTATCACTGGTTAAAAATAAATAAATAAATAAATACTGCCCTAGCTGGTTTGGCTCAGTGGATAGAGCATCAGCTTGCGGACTGAAAGGTCCTAGGTTCAATTACAGTCAAGGGCATGTACCTTGGTTGCGAGCACATCCCCAGTGGGGAGTGTGCAGGAGGCAGTTAATCCATGTTTTTCTCTTATCAATTATTCTAACTCTCTCTCTCTCCCTTCCTCTTTGTAAAAAATCAATAAAATCCATTAAAAAAAAATACTGCTGCTCTGGCCAGGTAGCTCAGTTGGTTGGAGCATGGTCCAATACACCAAAAGGTTGCGGATTTGATTTCCCATCGGGGCACATCCCTAGGTTGCAGGTTTGATCCCCAGTTGGGGCAGCTGATCAATGTAATTTTCTCACATGGATGTTTCTCTCTCTCTCTCTCTCTCTCTCTCTCTCTCTCTCTCTCTCTCTCAAAATCAATAGAAAACATCCTTGGGTGAGAATTATATATATATAAAAATACTACTAACAAGTTTTGAGGAAGTTTATATCCAAATCTAAAAGCAAAATGGTTGCTTTAAAACATTTCATTTAAAAGTTGATGGAGACGTGCATTCATTTCAATATCTTCATAATATCATCAGCTCTGTAGCTGGACAAATAAACAGATAGGTCTACAATATCCCCATTCAAATGATTAAAAAGAAATAAAGCAGTGCCAGATGTTTATCTGGAATAACCCACGGAACACATTGAAAACGATTCCTGTTTCTGCAACTTGAAATTGGAATTGATCATTACTGGGCATTAAATGTGCGTCTGTTTTCCTGAAGTTCCTAAATCTATTTAATTTCTACGTTGACAGAGATATTAGACAGCTGTTGGAAAATCTGTCTCTCTTTCCTGAGCGATGCAAAAGAACTCTTTATGCTAAACCACGCAATGTCAATGGGAACTCTTCAGGGTACTAATCAGCCTGGGAGGGGACTGCACGGCTGGCAGCCATAACCTGCACTGGTGCTCTCAACAGTCCTGACTGCTCCGTGCGCCCCCTGAGGCTATGGTTGTTGGGGCGACAGCACCCGGCTGCTCTGGCGATTAGAGTCAGATGTGAGTAAGGAGGAGGAGTGTCCTCTGTAAATGGCTTCAGCAGTGCCTCACCCTGCACCCCAGGGGGGCGATCCCAAACCCTCTGCCTTTGTTATCCTATTACCCATCTCAGCCCCACCCACCCACCTTCAATGGGTACCAGGGACAAGAAAACTTCATTCCCAGAGTCCTTCAAGGGCAGGCTGGCTAGCTTCCTAAATGATATCACTGGCAACCCTTAGTTTGGCGTGTGTGCGTGTGTGCGTGTGTGTGTGTGTGTGTGTGTGTGTGTGTGTGTTTTGGAAACATTTCCACAGATCAAGCAAAGAAAGAAGACACCTTTATACAAAAGTTTGTTCTTTTGTTCTTTTGTAGTTTATTTATAAAATTGGGGGGAGGGGAGATTAAGTCTAGATGTCTTAGAAAAGAAAATGGTTATGCAAAGTAGATGAAATTCATACAATGGATTCTAACAGACCCATAAAACATAGTTTACCCAAATCACAAGTTCACTAGCTTGGTGAACTTTTTTACAGTCTAAGTTTGGCCCTTACCGGTATTTTTTTTTAAGATAAGAAACCGGATTTTGCCTTCACACGGAGAGGGACCTATTTCTCAGGAGTGGGCACATGTTAGCTGCATTTATGAGACTGCATTAAAGCAGAATGATAATGTAGCATTTCATATTCAGAAATCTGTTGCATGGCCTGGACTATTTAGATGGGCATAATCAGCATGTTCAATCCCTAGAAATATACTAGACGGGCAGTATCTTCTACTCACCACATCCTTTTACTTGTGCCTCCGTCTGGTTTATGGTGTGCTGGGTCCTCTACAGGACCCAGCACACCTTGCTTAATGGGATCACGTTTGTAAAGCACTTAGCAATGCTTACTCCACACCCAACGTCCCATTTGTGTTAGCTGGTGCTATTCCTAATATCACTTACCCCCTCAACTCACCATGGTATCTAGGTGACATTATCTGCTTTTTGCAAACAAGAAAACGAAGACAAAGAACTCCAGTAACTGCCCAAGCCAATTGGTAAGTGGCAGAGTGACAATGAGAAATACAAGTGTCGGAAGAACTAGGTACCCTGCCCACCTCCACCATGTCTTCTCTTGCTTGGCAGAGCCCTGGGGAAGGTGGGGATCACAACAAAGGGAGTTAGAGGAATGAAATGTTTAACCAAAACACCCTGACATGTCCACCTCCTGGTAGGATGATCTTGCCTTTGTGGCCCATTGGTTAAGACTATCTCTCCACCAAATAAGAAAGAAGAAAAGCCAACATTTACTGAGAGTTTGTGTGACACGTTCTCATTCAATCTTCATGAGAACATCATGCAGTTGGTCATTAAGGAGCATTTCCCAGGATGCCACAGTTAATAGGTTGCAGAGTCTGGATTAAAACTCTAGACAGTTCAACTCCAAAGCCTGGTCTTTAAAAAAATTCAGAGAGGCAGGGATTACACAGAGACCAGAATTCTATAGCTCACAGGAGGCCTCCTCGTCTTGCTTTGCAGACCTGGTCGGGGCAGTCCTCATTCTCCTTAGCTTGCTGTGCAATGCTCACTGACAGGTAGGCCACCTCCGTTCCCATGGTGCGGGGAATACTCCTCAAAGTGAAAACCAGACGACCACTGACAGGTGAGTGCGTAAACAAAACGTGGCACATATACAAGGGAATGCTATTCAGCCATAAGAAGGAAATTCCGACACATGCTACAACATGGATGAACCTTGAAGACATTACGTTAAGTGAAAGAAGCCATTCACAAGAGAACAAATATTGTATGGCTCCACTTATATGAGGTTCCCGGAGTAGTCACATTCATTGAGGCAGAGACTGTAACAGAAGTTATAAGGGACAATTGGGAGGGGGCGATGAGGAGTCGGGGTTTAATGGGCACAGAGTTTTTGTTTGGGAAGATGAAAAAGTTCTGAAGGTGGATGATGGTGATGGTTGCACAACTGTGAATGTACTTCATGCTACTGAAGTACATAAAATTATATATAAAATATACACAACATAAAATTATATATTTTATGTTGTGTATATTTTACCACAATTTTAAAAAAACGTGGGCCCAAAACTAAAAATAACAACAACAACAACAGCATCAACAAAAATCAGAGGAGCATCCACATGTCCTAAGGAACTTTCTCCAATGAACCTGACATATAAGTGTCTCATTGACATGTTGTTCTGTGATATTCAATTACATTTCCTTCCCCAAAATGTGAGATTTGTCACCGTTTCTTAATCTATGAAGACTGAAACAAAGATATGAGGTAAGAGTAAGTATTTTTGGGATGGGTTGTGTTTTGTGTTTGAACACATAAAAGCATTTTTTTGTAGATGTTGATTGACTCTTCCAATATTTTAAGCCATTTACAGGTAGTGTTAAATACTTGGTAAGAATCTTTCTAATGAGCCTGGTAATCATTTTAGCTGTTAAAGCATAATGTGAGTTCAGACATACAGTTATACTCCAATCTCTCCCACTTGCCTACCTCTCACGCAGATTACGGAGGGAATGTGTTATAGACAATAAAATCTAAGGGGGGGGAAATTGTCATCCCGTTTCAGCGCTGCCATTAAACCCAATGACGGTGGCCATTGCCGTATAAAAGGAAAAACAACAAGTTTACAGTTCCTCATTTCCCTCGGTAAACAGATTGCTTATTTTAATTTTGAAAATAAAGCAACGGAGGCTATGTAGGTCTGTAAATAAGAGTGTGCATCTCAATTTTCTGCAAATGCTTAAGTGGTTTACATCTGTTTCCTCCCAGTTGTATTTCTCAAACATGAATTTCCATTTTAAAAAGAGTCGTAAAATCACTACTATTTCTCTGTGGATCTATTAGCAATAAAATAGCCTACAGAGGTTTGCACAGCCATGGAAAATGTACAGTGATAATGGGCTGTCCTGCTGTTACATGGCTTATGCAAACTTCACATTTATCACGGCAGAACCATCTATCCGCAGGGTTGTAGCACAGCAAACAACAGAGTAAGAGAGACTGAGAGAAGGAAGATGAGGCTGAAATCTCTGTGTACACATCATTAATCAGGCAAGATGAATCCTCAGACTTGGAAGAGTGTCTCCCCAAAGCCAACGGGGAGAAGGGGCAGGACGGAGAGACTGTGTCAGGATGGTCCCATCTGCAATGAGCGACCAGCCATAAAAATTATCCCCAACAAACAAAGCATGTGCTCCTTTTTTAAAAAATTGAATTCATCGGGGTAAAGGTTTCAAGTGTATAAACATTTGAACCTCTCGTTAGCATGTGTGTGGTTAACTACTCTTGTATTTATTAATACTATATTTTAGTCGATTTTAGAGAGAGAGGAAAGAAGAGGGAAAAACACCAATGAGAGAGAAACATGGATCAATTGTCTCTTGCACCCACTTCCACCAGAGATCCAGCTCAAAACATACCCTGGCCAGAACTGTGCCGGCAATCTTTTGGTGCACTCCCAACCAACTGAGCCACACTGGCCAGGGCAAATGGGGTATTTTTTTTTTTTTTACTGTTTTTTAAAAAGTGTTTTTGTTCTGTTTGATTAGTTTAACACGGAGAGAAGTTTGATAAATAATGCTTGAGCCTTTAAGAGGGAAGATGGAAAAGATACCTTTCGATGAATGCTCCAGTGAATGATGACTTATTACCCTCAGGCCTGGAAGGGCCACCACTCTGGGAACAGACCAAGACAGGACTGAATAAGAGGAAAGTAGATGAGGGTTTCAGCTTGCACAGCCAACAGCCCAATAGTTCCTGCCACTCAATGTTTTTTTTATTCAGGGTGGAACTTGTTCTTTTGAGTTAATTCGTATCACTCAGTTCTTTGGGGGGGGGAAGGGTGGTGCTTTTAGTTACATATTCCCAAATCATCAGACCACTTCAACCAACTGGGTAAAAAACAACCCAACTACCAACCTCCACCAGATCCGACCTTACCTGGATCAGGCAACCAGTTATTAAGACAAAGCCCTTTTCAGTCTTGCTTTGTAAGCATACACACACACCCCTAAGCACATCCTTGGGGGCGTGTTTATTTGCATTATAGACAGGATGTTCTTATTTTGAATTGCCCCTCGATTTCCCAGGAAGCAGCGAAGCACCCCCTGGCCGGAAGAACTCTGAATCCCACCCCCAGGCACTGACCCTCGTCTCTTCTCACCTTATCCGCCATCTTTCCCTGATGCTCGGTCTTGCCTCCTTTGTTGCCGACTCTGAAAACAGTGCTTCAGGTTGTGTCTGGGCTCCGTCTGCAAATCACTGATAACGGGCCCCAGGCCTAAGAATAGCCACAGTCACAGCAGTAGTAATATTGCCACAACCACTAGAGCTCTCTGTGTGCCCAGCGCCACACAGCAAGGCCTGGACAGCTCCCTGGCTCATCCAAAGCGCAGCGCCCAGGGCCGGGGCTGGGGTCTAAGTGCAGGCCCAGCTCCTCTCCCGGGCTGCACCGGTGTCTGCGGGGCAGAGAGGAGGCCTCTATGCTGCCAGCAGGAGTGTGGCTGTGGAGACCGGGGTGTGGGCACCCTGCCCAGCCCCTCTCCGGCACATTCTCCTGGCTCCTCAGTCTCCACGGCTCTCCTTCGCCACGCTTCCCAGCGACTATCCGTCTTCCACCCAGCGGGGGGAGACATGCCCACGCTCAGGACAGAAGCACCTGCCTTCCCGGTGGGGAACTCCTCGCCAGACATGGACCTGAGAGAGGAAGCGAACAGGGGGAGGCCGGGCAGAGTCGGGGCCTCCATTGCCGGAAGCCCCTTTGCACATGAAGCCTGGCCGGTGGGCTGCCTCCCAGGCCTGGGCACAGAGGAGGAAGGCTGTCCACCAGCTGGTCCTGGCATGAACGCAGCCCAGCGCCCAGGCATGCTCCCCCGGAGCCGTCCCCCAGGTGAGCACCAGGATCTGGAGTGGGTCTGACGCCTGCTCCCTGCCCCTCTCTGCCTCGGATCCTCAGCTCTCCCCATCCTCCCTCTGCCCTGGGGGGTGGTCCCCTCTCTCTGCAACAAGAGTGAACTCACACCCAGGCTTTCCCCAATGGTCTCCACACCCCGGGCCCGACAGAGCCTTCACCGGGGCCACCTGAGGGGAGGCAGGGGCTCTGTAGCTGAGGGTCAAAGGTCCCAGAACCTCCTTTTCCACTTCCATCCTCCGCTGCCCCTTCCTTGCCAGAGGTGAGCCCTGGGCTTGCTTCCCTCCGACTGGACCTGTCGGATGTGCCGCTGTCCACGTGCCTAGTGTGAAGTCTGCCCCTTTTGACCAAACCAAATTGTCAACATCTGCTCCCCCATGCGACACACTGGAGAGACGGATCCACTTAAGAGGAAACACTTAACGTGGGCGTTAAGTCCATGGGCTGGAAACACTCTCCTAGCCTTGGGTTAAGGGTAAGTCGCCGCTCTGATTCTCACACATGCGGAAGCGGGCATCCTCTTGGGGCACAGAGCACACGCCTGGTTCCCTGAAAACCACCTCACCACTGGCAGGAAAATAACCAGCACAGCCCGATGGCGCCCCCTTCCCTGTGACTCCCCCTCCTTCTCCGGAGGAAAGACTTATAGAGAAGTAACAGACATCGTCCGTACTAAGAGCACAGAGTCTTAGAGGGAAGCCATAGAAACCCACTCAAATAGAAACACGACATCTCGATGTTCAAGTATGGTGCCAAGCCCTTACTCCAAGCATGTCCCAAGCCCTGAGACCAAAAGGTGGTCCCCACCTCAGGCTCGGTCACGGGGAGAAATCCGGGAGAAAAAGAGCGATTCAGCCCAGGTGGACAAGACACATTTCCACCGTAAAATCACTGGAGCTTTTCCCTCTGACTCAAAGCAAACACATTTGTCAAACACACCATAAATATACATTTGCACTATTTATTACCTCTGCCTATAAAAGAAAATTGTATTAGGTGATTGTGCTGAAAATGTGTCAAAAATATAATTTGCATCTCTTTTATGTGGGTGTTTTTGTGGGTATTTGCTATATTTCAATTTGCTAATATACATATATATCTCTGCAGAGACATGTATAAATGCTGTTTAGTCCTTCTGATCTTTGTTTTTATTTTCGTGGCATAAACATTTCAATATAATTTGTGATTCTAAAACTATTGCTTTTGAAAAATACGGCATGGATCCTTCATTCCCTTTAATTCCCATAATCCAATACAATAAAACATTTATTAAAAATATATGAAAGAAAATGTCCTGGAGGATTGGCTTGTCTTTGACACCCTGTCACTGGAGGATTGTGCCCAATGTTTTCTGTGTTGTCCTGAATTTCACAGAATCCATGTCTCATCCGTTGGGCAAACACCCCCAAGCTCTCCCTTCACCGCTGATGGGAAAACTCCTTCTCCCTCTTAGCAATCCTCTAAACCAGTGGTCGGCAAACTCATTAGTCAACAGAGCCAAATAGCAACAGCACAACGATTGAAATTTCTTTTGAGAGCCGAAAACGGACGTCTGCACATGGGCCACGAAGTTTTAATCGCACTGTATGTGGGCGCCCACACATGGTTTTTGTGGAAGAGCCACACTCACGGGGCCAAAGAGCCGCGTGTTGCTCAGGAGCTGCAGTTTGCCAACCTATGCTCTAAACCAAGGGAATGGGGTATCAGAGATCGTGATTTCTCAGCAGATGGCATGAGTTTTGAAAAGAGGCACATTCTTCTGCATTATTGTTATTTACAGCGTCGAAAAGCATCTTGGTGGTTATAAAGAAGACTTTTGCAGTCATGCCTTCTGCTGGTTCCCTCAGCCACCGTAGGAAGCAGGTCGACAGCCCCCTGTGTGAGGGAGGGACAAAGCCCAAGGGCAGGTGACGTCACTTTAGGGCCACACAGAAAATCATTAGAAGGTTAAAACTCAGGCCTCTCGTCTCCGGTGTCCTGCTTTGCGGTTAGAAATGCCAGCCCAGCTTCTCGTTCTCACCTCCACGCCACGTGCCAAAGCACTCCTTCGCTTCCACTAA
Organism: Pipistrellus hanaki; assembly: GCF_964339955.1. Classification (NCBI taxonomy): domain Eukaryota; kingdom Metazoa; phylum Chordata; class Mammalia; order Chiroptera; family Vespertilionidae; genus Pipistrellus; species Pipistrellus hanaki. The sequence goes on from NC_140512.1 coordinate 6,254,533, forward strand.
CATGCTCTTCCCCCAAAGGATCCTTTTCTAACTTGGTCATTCTACAAGCATCGATTGAATGCCCACCCTGTGCCAGGCTGTCTTGGGTTTGGACAGGGATCTAAAGCGAGGTCCGTTGAAAGGGGCGGGAGAGGGGGACTTCGGCAGAAGGTGGGTTTCCACATTAGGGACTCACATTCAAAGGTACTGTGTTCATTCCAGGAGCCTAATCCTATCATCTCACTGGACTCGGTAGGAATTCTCCGTGGGGCTCTCAGCGTGGTCCCAACAGAACCCTAAACGGGCCCCTCTTCCCCTGAGATTAATGGGTAATGTTCAAGTAACGTTCAAGTGGCTTTTGCAAAGAGATGGTGGAGAAATGGGAACATATTGTCCGACCAGTGGATTTGCTTGTAACTCGCTCTAATTCCCTGCCATGAGAAACCGAGCATTTACTCTTTTGAGCACGTGACATTTTTACCCGAAATGATCATCCCTCAAAGAGCTGATGGGAGCTGGACTGGCAGGGGTGTCCTCGGCCGGGGAAAGGACAGTGACACGGTCACTTTTGTAAATGATGCCATGGGCATGTGTGAGAAGATCCCCAAGAACCTGACAGCTTCCAGCGACCTGACCCTTCTTCCCACAGGCCGTCTGCCCGCAGCACCAGGCGGGAGGGCAGGCTGTTCGCTCCTCATGGCTGGGTCCCCCAGGCCGCCAGGAGCTGCCCGTCCCTGCACGCTGGGGGTGGGGTGCACCCATGCTACCCCACAGGCCATGGGCCCAGGATGCACTGAGCCCAAGGCCGAGGGACAGCACTAGGAGCAGGGCGGTCAGGCTACATGGACTGAGCCCTAGAGGGTGGGAAGCTCAGCTCCTGCTGGTGACTGCAGACCCCAAAACCCTCTAAGGTGTGCCGAGTCCACGCTTCCTCTCAGTCCCAGCCATAGGGGTGAGGTGGGTAGAAAAGGGGTGAGGTGGGTCGAAAATCCTAGAGAGGCCTGACGTGGAGCTGAGATTCACACAGCGCAGGTGGTCTACTGTAGGCCAGTGGTCGGCAAACCAGGGCTCGTGAGCCACGTGTGGCTCTTTGGCCCCTTGAGTGTGGCCCTTCCACAAAAATACCACGACCTGGGCGAGTCTATTGTGAAGTGGCGTTAGAAGAAGTTTAAGCTTAAAAAATATGGCTCTCCAAAGAAATTCCAGTCGTTGTCCTGCTGATATTTAGCTCTGCTGACTGATGAGTTTGCCGACCACTGACATAGGCCATCGGGGCCCTCAGCTGGGAGCAGTAGGTGGGATGGGGTGGGGGTAACGAGAGAGGCTTGCACCCACAGGCCGTGAGAGTTAGCCAGGGGGCAGGACTGACTGGGCAGGAGGGCGGCTGCTCCCCTCCGGGGTTCCTGGCAGAGCTCCAAGGGGAACGTCAGTCTGGGTGACATCTGGCCGCCATGACTTCCCTGAAGCTGGCGGTGGTGGGCCCGGGGCCAGCAGCCCACCCACCTCTCCCTGGAAGGAGGCCACTCCGTCCGCCCGCTGGTGCCGCGCCAGCGCTCCGGCCTCGGGGAAGCGTCGCCTGCAGAAAACGTGCGCTCTGTGTGTCTCCGGGAGAAGCAAAAATGCTGCCATTGTCTCCAAACGGTGCCTTCCCCCCTAGAACATGGCTGCAGGGAGAGAAAGAGAGAGAGACACACACACATGAGACACCGAGTGCAGAATGATGTCAGTGTGCGAGGCGCCCCTCCATTCTTCACCTCGCTCCCTCTTTCCAATCGCTCCCGGGTGCCGGGGGAAAGGCGCAAGTTTAAAAAACAATTAGCGGGACATGTGGTGTTCATTCTTGGCTGGAGCGATGCAGCCTCATCTGCCGCAAACACTCTGCAGTCTTTCATGAAAAATGTTTGAGAACTAATGAGCTATATTTGCATTCCCCGTAGAATGGATTCGGAATTTTTCATCTACGCCGCCCCATGAAAAATGGATGTGTTGGCACAGAAGTCGTTTGCACATAAAGCCCAGACTCGGTGGAAAGACAACCTTCAGAAAAAACAAGGAAAAAAAAAAACTTTTTGAGTAACTTCGCTCATTCGCATTTGCTCCCACTGGGGAAGGTCAGGCTGGTGTGAGAGATGGAAATTTCCCGCACAAACCTTAGATGCTGATGAGATTTGTTTTTGTAGATAATCTGCAGCAGTGAAATTTTTCATAATGTCACTGCAAAATAAATTAAAATGTTCATCTTCATATGGCTGGTTCCATTGCATTAAAATAAATGTTGCAAGCTCATTTAATTAGTATAGTTAGGAATGTCTCGTCCCTGCTTCACTGACTCTCCAAATCACAAGTTAATTTGTCAAAATCAGACCATTGTTTTTCCTTCATTCTTCATTACTAGAGACAGCCCCATTTAAATAAATGTTTATGCTACAGAGAGCAGAGCACCGAACAACCCCAAATATTTTCCTAAGCCAGCACTGGAAAAGTTTAAAACCTGAGACATGAGGATGTGTTTCCCCTCCTTTGGTGGCTGTTGGATATGTGACTCGCTGGGAAGATCCAGGATGGAGCAGCCTGTGTAACTGATGCTGCTGCGGCCGCCATTGCTCGTGTCGCTGGGCTGCATCCCCTTGAAAATCATTTTCTTCCTCGATCTCCAAGACAAACGATGACAACAGATACCATCTCAATAAATTGCCCTCATCCAGTCACTCTCTTCTAGAACCTAATTGATTTGTTTAATCAATTAGTCAGTGTGAAGGGGGATGTTGAACTTGGAAGGGGCGGTTCTGGTTTTCACCACCCTTTGCTCAACCGTGATTGGCTGTGAGCAGCCAAGCCTTCCAGCTGAAAGTTAAGAGATAACCAAACTCCACTTCTTTTCTCCCTTACTTCCTGACCTTCCAAACCCCCAGGAAAATCAAAAGTACTTAGCAATGACCATGGATAAAGCAGGAGCACCTTGCAATAGCAGTGTGCTGGGTTTACCCAGGCACACCAGGGGAAGGGGTGGATGTGATTGGCTGAGGTGTTACATCTGTGGAGTCTTCCAAAAGGCACGCAGTGGGAAGGAAGGAGAGAGCTTAGCAGACCGTTATCAGCACCCCACACTAATGAGACGTGGCATTCTGGCACATTCTGGCACGTGGAGACTCCTAACCAGAAAATGCTGCACTGCTCAGCTCTAGATTCAGCCCCAACCAGAGGAAGGCCAGCTTTCCTCCCTGAAGCTTTGCTGTCACCATGATGGAATGACCAGCCTCTCTCCTCCGTGAAGAAGCAAAAAGATGGGTGAGCCTTTCTCTTCTTAGTGGGTAGAGTTTTCCTGTCCCATTACCCATCTTCGTCTGTCTCGCTCTCGCTCTCTCTCTCTCGCTCTCTCTCTCTCTTTTTTACAGAGAGGAAGGGAGAGAGATAGAGAATTAGAAACATCGATGAGAGTCATCAATCAGAGGCCTCTGGCACGCCCCCTACTGGGGATGTGCCAGCAACCCAACCAAGGTACATGCCCTTGACCAGAATCGAACCTGGGACCCTTCAGTCTGCAGGCTGACGCTCTATCCACGGAGCCAAACAGGTTTCGACTGCCTCTCTTTTTGATTTATTTTTCTCCCTTTGAGCAAGTGGATGCAAGCAAGCAGATGTGGGTCTTCAGGTTCCTTGCTATGTCTGCCTGGTGCTGCGCCAGCCGCTCCCGCCTGTGGCCCGGGAGGGGAGGGCTCCAGGGATGCTGCCCTTGACTGCAGAAAATGATGAGACTTACCATCATTGCTCTGACTTCCGATGAATGATGAGAAATGGATCAAGGAAAAGATCTAAAGACTCAATGTTTGTGTCTCCTCCAAAACTTCCATGTTGAAACATAATTCCCAATGGGATGGTGTTAGGAAGTGGGGCCTTTGGGAGGTGAGTACGTCTCAAGGGTGGAGCCTTATGGATGGGATTGCCCTTATAAAAGAGAATTTAGGAAGCTCCGCTGTCCCTTTACCGTGTGAGGACACAGCGGGAAGACCACTGTCTGTCTATGAACTAGGAAGCCGACCCTCATAGACACCAAATCTGTTCTTGAACTTTGATCTTGGACTTCCCAGACTCCAGAACTGCAAGAAATAAATGTTTGTTGACTAGAAGCCATCCGGTCTATGTCATTTTGGTTGTAACACCTGTAAAGAGTTTATAGCCCAGTGAAGGATGAACTTGTACTGGTTACGGCTGTGCACTAAGGAGAAGTATCCGGGGTCTGAAGAGGGGTCAGGCGACTGGTCTTCATGGAAAGACTGTTGAACAGCATTCCATATATTCAAGAATCATATATAATCTTCAAATTGGCATGTATATTTAGTGAATGACATTGTTAAAGTGTATAAGAAATGTATACAAAATCAGTAAAAGATGTGTGATTGTTATTGAAGACAAAGTAGCATATACTTTATTGCATTTAAAAATATGTTTTTATTGATTTTTAGAGCGAGAGGGAGGAAGACAGATTGAGAGATAGAAACATTGACGAGAGAGGAACAGCATCGATGGGCTGTCTCCTACACGGCCCCTACTATGGATTGAGCCCCAAACCTGAGCATGTGCCCTGACCAAGAATTGAACCGGCAAGCTCTTGGTTCCTGGGTCGACACTCAACCCCTAAGCTACACAGCCAGGCTATCATATTTTTAAAAAGATCTAACTTTCAGAAATATTCCAAATAGGAGAAATGCCTGGGGGATGAATGACATGGAAACTTTTGAACATATAGATGAAATTTTTTAAGTGAAAAATCTATCCATCAGATCAACAAAATGTGGTACTTTCATATAATGGGATATTATTCAGCCACAAAAAGGAATGAAGTATTTATACATGCTACAAAATGGATGAAGCTTGAAAACGTTATGCTAAATGAAAGTAAAATACAAAAGGCCATGTATTGTATGGTTCCAATTATATTAAATGTCCAGAATAGGCAAACGCATAGAGACAGGAAGTAGATCCGTGGTCTGCCAGGGGCGGGGGACGGAGGAATAGGGACTGTTGACAAGTGCAGGAAGTTTCTTTTGGGGGGGATGAAAATGTCCCGGAAGTAGAGAGTGGTGATGGTTACATTGTGAATATACTAAAACCACGGACTTGTATACACTTTAAACTGGCGAACTTTACAGTATATAAATTACATCTCATATAAAAAATATACATGACAATTCTCAAACATATAAATAAAAATTCTCAAATCATAAATGTTTTTAACTGAGAAATTCTCAACGCAATTTCACAGCACACCGAATAATCGGGAACAGAAAACATACCCGGAAAGAGGGGAAGCTATAGCGATCACAGTGGGGGAAGGGCTGCCACTTTTGTGGAAATATATCAGGGTCTGAAGCAAACTTCTCACGCAGGGCCGAAACCGGTTTGGCTCAGTGGATAGAGCGTCGGCCTTTGGACTGAAAGGTCCCAGGTTCGATTCCGGTCAAGGGCATGTACCTTGGTTACGAGCACATCCCCAGTGGAGGATGTGCAAGTGGCAGCTGATCTATGACTCTCTCTCATCGATGTTTCTAATTCTCTATCCCTCTCCCTTCCTCTCTGTAAAAAATCAATAAAATATATTTAAAAAGAAAACCTCACTCAGGGCTGCGGAGGGCCCCGGCCATGACCGCTGGGCCTGCATCTCTCCAGCTCATTCCAGAATCACCTCGCAACAGAAACCTCTCTGATAAGCAGCCCTTTCTCTGGCCCGGTGGTGGAAATTAGAGAACAATTAGTGCAAATCAGCATTTACAGGTGCGATGCGTTTTCTGCAAAGGAGAAGGGAAGGATTCGGAGCATCCAGGCAAAGGACTCGGCGTCAGAATCCAGGTAGCCCCCCTAATAAATACATTTATTGCTTGGACAGTAAAAAGTACCGGAGAGTTTAACATAAATTCAGAGTTATTTAAACTTAATTTATGGCCAGGAAAATAAACCCTCTCTTCCACCATTAATGTTTTTTATCTGGGCCATCAAACGTCACACGCTACTGATTTTGGATGTAAGGTCACTGGAAACAACATATCAGAGGTGTCAGCACCACAAATCAAGTGAAATTCCCTTAAAAATAAAAACGTCAGGAGTAAAATAATAGGCAATAGTTATTTCATGCTATGAGAGACTTGTCATATATCAAAGGGTTCACCTTTCTCTACCTTGATGATGTATCGCTTTGAACACTAAATACACTTCTGCTTAACGGATAAAGTAAAGAAAATGGGCGCCAGAGCTGATGATAGTAAGAGTAACGGCTTACAATAAAACTATTTGGAGGCGTGCACACACCAGAAGGCAGACTGCTGAATATATCAAGGCAAACAATGACCCAGCATGTAGGGAGATCTGCCGTCTAGCGTGTCAGTTATTTTAAGGGGTCATCTTAAAGGTCGCCTCCACTGGAGTCTTTGAAATCAGAATACAAATCAGATTGGATTCTGGTAAGGGGGAAAAAATGAATAAGTGAATGAATGAATGTCTTAGAGATTGCAAGCTAGTATAGTTTTACTTAGAAGTCGAAATCCTCTGGTCTTTATCCAAGGACTGTAACACACACACACACACACACACACACACACACACACAAATAACAGAAGCAAGCACCGAGGGGAGGGAGGAGAGACGAGATAAAGACTTGGAGCACACCGGCTCTTTAAGATCCTGACGCCCAGCAACTGACAGGCAGTGGACAGGCAGTGGCACTGGCCGGTGGGTTGGGTCGTTGCAAACGCATTAACTCCTGGCACCGGAAATTGGCCCAGGATTGCTCTTCATGCAGACACCTGACTAAAAGGGTTAGCACAGCCTGGGGTGCAAATGACTTTGTTTCATCCTTGTGACACATCTTACAGCCATTTCTAGGGCGAGGAAGGTAAAAAAAAAATCCCACTTCCTGATTTGGGAACTCATAATCCGGTGGACGGAATGGCTCTGGGGAAGGATAAAGGGATATGGAGCCGTTCATGGATAAGCACAAATTTCGCCCAAGATGGCAGTGAGCAGTTAGAGAGAAGCCATAATACTTTGGTCTAAGCCTCCCAAAGTCCTTCGATCATTGGGAGTGGGGGCGGGGGAGAGGAGGTCAGGTCTGCCCGTGGCAGGTAACCAGGGGTGGCTGCGGGGCCAGTGAATCTGGCTTTAGGCTGGGGACCTCTGATTGACCCCACAGTGGAGTATCCCTCTTGGCTGTGGGGCTATAGAATGGAACTCAAAAGGCTTGGTGATGTATCTCCCTTCCTATGACAGACAAGGAAGCGGGCCCTCGCCCAGGAGAGGAGTGCTGGGGATGGGGCCAGGGCGGGAGCCTCCGCTGTGCTCCTGGCTCCGGCCAGGTCACTTGTGTGGAAGTCAAGCCCCACGTGTTCCAATGGGGAGGCAGGCCCCCTCCAAATAATCTCCAATCTGCCCTTGTCTTAACATGTATATGATCCTAGTAAATCACTGAATTCTCTGCACCTCGGTTTCCCCATGAAGCTGTTTGATATCTGTGCCCATGCGCTTTTCAGAACACCTCTCTGATGCTAGTATTTTAGGAATTGCTCCCTGTGCCTGTAGAGGCTAGCTGCTAAAAAGCCAGATGTCTACATGAAGTCTGGCTCTGCCACGGGCCAGTGGTGGGACGCTGTATAAGATGCTAATCCTTTAATCCTCATACCTCGTCCACAAGATGGGGGTAGCAATAAAAAAGTCAGCTGTTGTGAGGACGCAATAAAAGACTCCCAGGATCACAAAGTGAGCATTTACACCACAGAGCACGAGGAGTCCCTTGAAGTAGAGAGTGCCTGGCCCGGGTCCTGGCCCTCCACTGCCCTGCGCCCTGCAGGCCGGGGACCGGAGCGGGCGGTGAGTGTGGGACGAACAGCATGATTTGGGGAATGCAAACCCCATAACAGCCCAGGGCTTCCTACTCCAGGCTGCTATCCATTGAACAACCTGCTCAAACCATGGATGGTTCCTTGGGTCAAGATGGGTTTGATCCGAGTCCCATCGTGGGAGACAAGAACCTCGGTGCCAGCCAGCACCCCATTTATTTGTGGATTTGGATTATTAAAGACAAATGACACGGAGGCAGTTCTATGAGCATCGGCTGAATTATTTATACATTCAATTAAGCTGTTTTATTGGAGAACTCGAACCTGTTTAACTCTTGAGTCTTCAGCCTGGTGTGTGGGAATTCTATTACCTTCTACTAATCACTTTCCAGATTTTGCTTTGGTTACCACCTTAAAGATTCATGCCTTAGGGCTACATGGCAAAGAGATATACATACTCAAGGCTTCATAAAGAAAAGAAAAAAATCAAAACCAAACTTAGGTTTGAGAGACCCATCAATTTCTACAAAATGTATATTGGGGAATCAGTTTTTGAATGGATTAGACCTTTGAAAATCGAGAGTGAAAGATATTTAAAATTTAATGTAATGATACAGCACTTTTATCCATTTCCCCCAACTTTAAAGGGAGATTTCTCTTCCTTCAGGCACGCAATTTCACTCAAAAGTAATTGCTAACCCGGCCTCATTCTATTACTTGTAAATTCAATATAATTAGAGACATATTCAGTTCATTACCAGCTTGAAGTGCTGCCCAGCTTTTTTTCTTCTTCAGACTATTGCCTTTTCAAAACACTTTATTAAAAACTTGTTTTAGTATCACATTCTTTAAAGGAACATAATAACTCCCAGTACATTTTATAGGAATCGCTCAAAAAATACAGGTCTCAATGCCAGAAACTAATAAACTCCAATCACAGCACTTCCATCAGGTCTGCCATAAAGCGCGCAGAGCAGCGTGGGCATGTCGGCCTGGGATTGAAACCGTGTGCTCTAATACACGGTTTCTGAGGGGTGCTCTCATATATATGTAGTTTCACTGCCGACACTGTCACTGGCCTTGCAATTTGAAAACCTTGTTCTTACCCCATTGACTGTAATGCAATTCAGCCCCTAAATATCCCTTTTTCTCTGAAGAACTCAGAACACTTTTCCAGTCTATTACCAGAAGTGTCAGCCTTGTGGGCTGGCATGCCTTAGTCCTGATTCATGGAGTGAGGTGCTTAGATGGCAACAGTTTGCAGGCTTACCCTTGGGATGAGGGGTTTGGGCCTGGCTGCTTCACAGAGACGCTCTAGGCCTGGGGAGAGGGGATTTCAAGGGGGGAGAGTGCCCTTGTGCATGGGAGAGCCCACATGGACACCTGAAATCCCGAGGTGAGTCCTTGGGTTTCATGGCCCAGGTATTCTGTGGCTGTGAGGTTGGGAGCTTGAGCAAATGGGCCTCTGAGAACATGTGAGACACAATGCCAGCTCTTCAGAGGGCGCTGACCCAGGGCAGGCAGGCCCTCCTGGAGCCAAGAGCCAGGCGGGGAGGCGGGCCTCACGAGGAAGCGCACTGATGCAGGAGGGAGAGCTGCTCCAGGCCACCGGGTCCCCTGGAGAGCTGCGCACCTGCCGGTGGAAAAGCACAGGTGGCATCACAGTTCGGCAGGGCCATTCCTGGGGACTCATTTCTTTTTAAAAAAAATATATATTTTATTGATTTTTTTTTTTTTTACAGAAAGAAAGAGAGGATAGAGAGTTAGAAAAATCAATGAGAGAGAATCATCAGTCGACTCATTTCTTAAATCTGTTATTTCAAAGGCTACGATCTGGAGGGGACTGCATGAAATAGCTTATTTTTTAAAATCTCCCCATGATGAATGGAAGCATGAAAATGGGCCTACTGGAATCTGGAAGGTATTTCTCTGATTGTTGTCTCATTATCCCTGGCCTACAGCATGTGGATTAGGGTGGTCTCAGCACATCGGCTTACTAGTTATAAGGATGGTGACTCTCAGTAGATAGGCTGAGGCTAAGTTTAGTGGCTGGAAGCTTTTTAAATTTCCAATTAACATAGCTGGCCATTCTCTTAATTTCAAATGAAATATAGAAATTTGAGCCACCTGCACAGACTAATTTCCTGTTCTAAGATCCACGCTTTTACTTGGCTGGGAAGGGAAGGGTCCACCACAGAGAAATAAGCATTTTCTCCTCCTTCTTCTGAATTTTATCAGTGAAAGGTCTGGGATACAGTACCCAGGGAAATGCTTGATCTGAACAATGTACTTAATTTTTGATAATAAATTAAAATTCTAATTCAACTTCTATTCACCTTTAGGGACCTCTGGCCTCATGTACATGCAAATAACCAAATGTAGAGTATAGTTGATAATTATTCTATATGAACAAGTTCATTAGTTATAAATGAAAAGAGCTGACAACTTGAGTACATCTCTATCTCTGCAAACCTATTTTGGCTTAATTTGCAAAACTAGGAGAAATAGCCAAGTTGTTTTAAAAAAAATAATAACAATGCAGTTCAACTTATTTTTTATAAAACTCATTTGGTTCACCTTAGCATAAAAAATCAAGTACTTAGGTATAAATGTATCAAAATATGTATAAGATCTGCATGAAGAAAACAAACAAACAAAAAAAAACTGATGAAAGAGGAAGTCTAAATAAATGGAGAAGTAGGCTGTGTTCATAGATTGGAAGACTCAGGGTGGTCCAGGTTTAAGTTCTTCCCAAGTTGATGTATATATCAAACTCAATTCTAATCTAAATCTCAACAAGTCATTTGTGGATAATGACAAACTGATGCTCAAGTTTAGATGATGGAGAGGCAACACACTATTGAAGACAAACAGAGTTGGAGGACTGACACTTCTCGACCTCAAGGCTTCCTATGAAGTTACAGTAATCCAGACAGTGTGGCATTGGCAAAAAGATAAATAGACAAATGGATCAATGTAACAGAGCCCAGAAATAGTCAACGATATAATACACAAATATAGGCAACTCATCTTTGACAAAGTAACAAAGGCACAAAGGCAATTAAACAGAGAAAAATCTTACCAACTAACAGTTGCAAAAAAAAAAAAAAAAAAAAAAAGGAATCTAAGAACTGACCTTATAATTTTCACAAAAATTAACTTTAAATGGATCGTAGGCCTAAATATAAAATGTAAAACTACAAAACTTTTAGAAGATAACATGGGGCGGGGAAGGGGGGGAGGGATTTAGGTGATCTTTGGTTGTAAGCTTTAGGATCAAAAACAAAACAAAACAACCAAACATCATCCCTGGGGGGAAAAACAAAGAGCACCACCTCATTAAAGTAAAAAATGTCTGCTCTGTAGAGACAATGCCAACACAAGCCACAGCCTGGGAGAAGAATCTCTGCCAAACACACACCTGATAAAGGACTTTATCAAAAAACATACAAGGAACTCTTAAAGCTCAGCAATAGAAGCTTCCTATTGGGCCTCAGCTCTCTGCTGGACATCCCTGCCCCCAGGGCCTGCCTGGCACCCATTTTCACCTGTGCCTGTGGTGCTGAGTGGGGAACTGGATAGCACGACAGCCCATGGAGATCATTCTCCGCCCCCAGGTGCCAGCTGGCGACGCTGCGGTGGCCACATGAAGGAGAAAGGGTGCGGGGCAGAAAGGGGGAGGAGAGGAGGACCAAGTCCCCGTGCCTGCTGAAAGATGAGAGGGCAGGAGGGATCGCACACAGGCTGGCTCAGTTCAAATCAACTAACACACGCTGAGTGACGCTGCTCTGTGCCCAGGGCCAGTGTTCAGCATTGCGCTGTGTCTGGGGTGTGTCTGAAGTATGTATGTGTGTACATACACGCATGAACCTGTACAGAAAAAAGCATATACATGTTTTAAAACAAAGACAGTGTTTCTGTGTTAAGAGAGGTTAAGCTTGACCATCTAAATAAGAGGTAAAAAAGCCAAAAAGTTTTATTTAGTTCAAACCATGTGAATATGAAAAGGCAGAAACAAAGTGCAAAGAACAGTCAATGCAGGTGGCGGGTATGAAAGAAGGAGTCCTGGTGGAGGTGGCACATGAGACAGAACCTTAAATGACAGGAAGGAGCACAACATTCGTATCTAACTCATTCAATACAAACTTACTGAGCAGCCACTATGTGTCGGGCACTGTGCTGGGCCTGGGGAGGCCATGGCAAAGAAACACAGACACAGCTCTGGGCTGGAGAGTGAAGAAGAACATTTAAGACAAAAGAAACGAGGAAAAAAAGGTACAGACAAGAAAATGCCAATTAGAGCATGGTCGCGAAGTTGGGGAAGCAGCGGCAGCTGGGGAGGCAGTTGGAGGCACTGCTGGGAGGGTTCAAATGCCGGACTGTGGGCTTGAACTTCATCAGGGACCATGTGGTTACAGAGGCGCCTGCAGAGATGCAGGGAAGTCAAGGAGGGGGTGCCTGGGGCAGAGCTGGGACTGAGCGTACCTGATGGGGGAGCACCAGCAGAAAAGGGTCAGAGCGGGGAGGGGAGACCCGGAGACAGAGCCAGAGCAGCACCAGACAAGTGCTCCTGAAGGAGGCTGGTGCCCGAGGGGCCTCGACATGGGAAGCCGGTGATTGCGTGGTCGCTGTCAGACACACCGGCCTGCCTTTCATAGGTTTCATAGGTTGTGGTAACTAGGCTGTTGCTTAACCTCTGAGTCTCTGTTTCTTCATCAGCAAAACCTACACCACCAGAGGAGTTTTGAGAAGTGAAAATAAACTGCAGGGAGGTCTAGGCACTGGATAAGTAGCGATCATTGGACATGCATGGCGGAATAAGTAGGACATCCATTCATTTAACTTTTCTCCACTTACTTGCACATGGCAGGTACCATCCCAGGTCCTGCAGACACAGAGGAGCTTGGCCTCACCCCCGGTGACTGGACTGAGCGGCTGAGGGGGCCGGCACGTCTTTACAAAGGGGCTGGGGCTGGGCGTTGCTGCTCAGTGGGTACTGGGTTTCAGTTGCAAGAGGAAGAGTTCTGAAGACGGATGCTAGTGATGGTTGGATAATCCTGTGAATGTATAGAACACACAGCACTGCGCACTTCATGGTAAGATGGTCACATTATCTTATACATGTATTTAACCACGATTAAAAATAAAATAATCAAAAAGCAGATTTAAGAGGAGATAACTTGTTTGAAAAGGAGAAAAAAGTCTTTACAGTTTCAAGTCTTTGTGAATCGTGCAAAAAATGGGACAGTCTACTAGAGCAGTGGTTGGCAAACTGGAGCTCGCAAGCCACATGTGGCTCTTTGGCCCCTTGAGTGTGGCTCTTCCACAAAATACCACGGCCTGGGCGAGTCTATTTTGAAGAAGTGGCATTAGAAGAAGTTTAAGTTTAAAAAATTCGGCTCTCCAAAGAAATTCCAATCGTATGTTGATATTTGGCTCTGCTGACTAATGAGTTTGCCGACCACTGTGCTAGAGGGTTCCACTTGGGGTAGATGGAGAGCTGGGCGGTTGGGACACTGTGTTGAAGGCGCCCCGCTAGCCAGAGGGATGTAAAGTTGGAGGGGGAGAGAGCCTGGAGAGGAAGACACACACAGCAGGTGGGCCGTGGGCGCTGAGTGGGTGACACGGAGGAAATGGATCTCAGAGAAGAGAGAGGGTGAAGGCAGGGGCTTTCCTGGTGACAGATAATGGGGACACCCAGGAAGAGTAAACAGGGCAGAGGCCACAGGAAAGCCAGGCCTCGTGGGGGAGGAGAGTGAGAAGGACGAGCATGAGGGGGAGGGAGGGGCCTTGGCCGCAGGCATCACCAGGGCCACACACCTGGCTGTGTGCAGCCCGTCCGGCTCTGGCTCCACCACCCACAGGGCCCAGCTCCCATGTATCCACCCGTCTCCTCGCCTGGCTCTGACTTCTTGCAAGCCCCCGGTCTCTGGAGCCACCCGAGTGGCAGCTGTTGGGGTTCATGTGTGGAAGAGAGGAAATGCACCCTGAGTACGTTTCACAGCAGATCCAGTGAGTACAGGCTTGGGAGCCTCATGGACCTGGTTTCGGATCCACTCTCTGCCCCCATGACCTTGGGCAAGGTGACTTTCCTTGCTGGGCCTCAGTCTCCTCCTCTCCGGCTCCGAGAAAAGAACTTGAGTCTCATTGACGGCGGTGAGGATGCCGGGAGAAGGTGGCTGAGCCCAGCCCAGGCGGGGGCGGGCGGTGAGCCGGAGTGCTCCCTCCCCTCCTCCCTGTTTTCAATCTGCTCTGTGCCGCAGGCAATTAAAAGTGTACGATGTTCTCAAACCGATTTTCCAATTTAGGAGCAATAAATTGTAAGTCGCTGCTATTTTCCCGAAATGACATTCTTTAGATTGGAGTCTGTTGGGTTTCCTTCCAATCGCATTACGTTCTATTCACTGCGATTCTAATAAGACACCAACCAGCGCCTCTGAGAAGATGGCGCCATGGCTGTGAAAGCTACCTACGGGAACAGCCCCACGCCGGACCCCCACCCGCTCCCTGTGCCCGGGCCTCAGGGTTAAGGCCTCTGGGTTTAGCATGGCTGCGCTCACTGAGTCCATGGCCCTGGCCTTGTGGACCCTCCCACAGACACGGGAACCGGGGGTGTTCAGGTGACATTGGGATGGGGGTACTGACATGCTTTGGGTGTTCCCGGCCAACCTGCCCATCTCCGAGGTGCCCTCTCTCTGAGCCCCTCTGTGACCACCTGCCGCCAGCCTCACCAAGGCCAATGGCATCATCCCTTAACCTCCAGTCCCGTCCTCAGAAAGGAGGGAGAAGGCAGCTCCAGGAGTTGTGGTGGGTTGGAATGTTTTCTTTGGATTGGCCCCGAGGAGCTGGCCCTGGGCTGGAGCCCGCCGGGTGAGGAAGAGCCCTGCCCAGGCCCCGCCCTCTGCCCTCTGGGTGCCTGAGCCCCGCTGATGACCCAGCCAAGCCCCAGGGCCGGCACTCTGAAAACGAGCTGCTGGGCAGAGCGTTGTTATCTGGTGAAGCTTTCTATTCAGGGTAAGTGCCAATGACTGCAGGGAAGGTAAACAATCCCCGAGCACCTGCTTAATTTAGATTCTTTTCCCAAACATTCACATTAAACCAGAGGAAGCCTGCTTTTCATAATGGACTTCTGCACACAGCGTCCCTCAAACCCTTCACCTGGCATCCCCTGTGCCCTCTTAGCGCGATCTCCCCCCACCCCTTGAAGGTCAGAGGGTGGGATGTTCAGTCCCATGCAACAGAGCAGCTCAGCACACCAACCCCGAGAAGAGAGAAAGAGAGAAAGAGAGAGAAAAAGAAAGAGAAAGAGAAAAAGAGAGAGAAAGAGAAACCCAGCTGGGCAACCTAGCAACATGCCCCAGGGTGCAAGGATGCAGGGACCCACGCCTCACCTGCAGTGTCTGGGTGGGTGGCGGGCATGGGGGCCAGTGGCCTGTGGTCTGATGGGCCATCTGACTGATAGACGGGGGACTTCCTGCAGACCAGGACCACGCCTTATCTATCTGTGCCTCCAGGCACTGCCCAGAGCCCGGGACGTCTGAGTGTCCATGCTCATTGGTTGGCTGGATGGATGTCCTGGTGTATGGAGTGCCAAGCAGGCCTTGCGGGGGCCACGGGATGCTGGGGAGGGAGTACTGCTGGAAGCCCAGGCTTTCACCCTTGATCCCTGTGATTATTGATAGCATCCAGGCTCTCCTCGAGGACACCCCTTTGTGGACTGTGTGCTTTGACCTTGTATCCTGAGCATTGCTCCATGCCTGGCAGAGACAGAAGGTGCCCTGGCAAGCTTGTCCTTGTGGCTGAGGTTTCCCTGCACGTTTTCTGGTTCCTAAACTGGGTGTGTCCTACCAGGCGGTGCCAGGCGGCAGGAAGCACACTGAGGAGGGGGCAGCTCCGTCTGAGGCGGCCACCTGCAGCCGAAGGCCTGGCAGGAGCTCTCGCTCCCCTCCCTCCGTACCAGTGTCTCCCAACCTCTTTTGGCAACGCCCCACATAAGCTTCTCTAAAATCCCGATGTTCCCCCCCCCCCCATGACATATAATTCGTATTATTCAAGAAGTGAACTCCTATTCATGTGGAGGAAGCCTAAAAGGCCATGAACTTGGTCTAAACAAGCTTCCAAAGAACATGGCATCCATGAAAGAGAAAAATACAAGAACAAAAGGGACAGCTGAAGTACTGAGAAAGAAACCACTAAGCAATTGTTAAAGAATATAATAATAATATGAAGTGATATGAAAAAATAGCAAATAAAGTTTCAAAACATATAACAGAGTACTGAAATGCTTAAATATGTCACTATATATTTATATACTGTATACTGGATACTGTATATGAGGCCCCTAGACCCATAAGAAATGCAAAAAAATTCACTGTAAATAACTCATTCTCCAATTGCCCCCCTTAAAAGTAAAATTTCCCCCCTGGGGGGCGTGCCCCATGTCGGGAATCACTGCTCTACATACAGCCATCCCAGGGCTGGGCCAGGCCGAGGGGAAAGGTCGGTCAGAAATACAATAGAAAGTGGGTGCCGAACAGATGAACTCGGGGGAGAGGAAACTCTGGGGTCTTGTATAAAAGTCGTGTTTGGTGTTGTCTATTTCTTCTGATAAATACCTGGAAGTGGAATTGCTGGTCATATGGCAGTTCCATATTCAATTTTTTGAGGAAACTCCAAACTGCTTTCCACAGTGGCTGCACCAGTCTGCATTCCCACCAACAGGGCACAAGGGTTCCCCTTTCTCCGCATCCTCGCCAGCACTTGTTTGCTGACTTGTTGATGGTAGCCATTCTGACAGGGTGAGGTGATGTCTGGTTGTGGTTTTAATTTGCATCTCTCAGATGATTAGTGACGATGACATCTTTTGATGGGTCTGTTGGCCACCTGTATGTCCTCTTTGGAGAAGTGTCCATTCAGGCCCTCTGCTCATTTTTCAATTGGATCGGATGGGTTTCTTTTATTCAGTAAGGTACTTGCTCCCCTATATTTGTTGCAGCGCTATTTACAGTGGACAAGGTATGGAAGCAACCTAAGTGTCCATCGCCAGACAAATGGGTGAAGATGTGGACCATATATACAATGGAATATTATCCATTACTCCTCACACAGAGAAAGACAAATGCCATATGATTTCACTTATGTGTGGAATATTAAAAACAAAACCAATGAATGAACAAAGCAGAAATAAATGTATTGATTGGGAGAACACACTGATGGTCGCCAGATGGGAGAGGGGTAACGGGGCTGGGTGAACAAGATGACAGGTATTGAGTACAAATTGCCGGTTATAAAGACAGTCGCAGGATGTAGAGGACAGCAGAGAGAGTGTAGTAAATGATATTGTAACAACTACGTACAGTGTCAGATGGACTTCTTGGGGGGATCACTTCATAAGGTATTGAAAGTCTAATCACTATGTTGTACCTCTGAAATTAACATAATATTGTACGCTAACTGTAACTGAAAAATAAATTGATATGTGTATATATCCTATCTAATAAAAGAGTAATATGAAATTAACCATCACTCCACAGCAAAATGGCAGCACCCATAGCCACAAGATGGCGGCACCCAGTCCTCTCAGCCCTGCTGGAGTCCCCCAGTCTCAGGGAGGCTGCCTCTGAGAGCCTGCAAAGTAAGCAGCCTGGCGGAATGCTACTCAGAGGCCCTCCTGACCCTTTATAAAAAACAAAAACCAATTCACTCCCCACGGCATGATCCCCTCCCAGCTGTGGCAGCCTGGCATCTCAACCTCTGAGTCACACCAGCCAGGAAGATATGGAGGAATCTTAAATGTTTCTTAAAAAAAAATATATATATATATATATATATATATATATATATATATATATATACATATATATATATATATACATACATATATAATTTATTTTTTATAGAGAGGAAGGGAAAGGGATAGAGAGCTAGAAACATCGATGAGAGAGAAACATCAATCAGTTGCCTCCTGCATAAGCCCCAGTGAGTATGTGCCCCCAACCAAGGTACGTGTCCTTGACCAGAATCGAACCTGGGACCCTTGAGTCTGCAGGCCAGTGCTCCATCCACCTAGCCAAACCAGTTAGGCTTTCCACTATGTTAAAGAAAAAATCCTATCTAATAAAGAGGGAATATGCAGGGGAGGGCATTTGGGGGTGACCGGGTTGTCAGGGGAGGGCAGTTGGGGACCATCGGGCTGGCAGGGGAGCAGTTAGGTGTCAGTCAGACTGGCAGGGGAGTGGCTAGGGGTTGATCAAGCTGGCAGGCAGAAGCGGTTAGGGGCAATCAGGCAGGCAGGCGAGCAGTTGGGAGCCAGCAGTCCTGGATTGTAAAAGGGATATCCGACTGCCTGTTTAGGCCTGGGCAGTCGGACTTCCCCCGAGGGGCCCAGATTGGAGAGGGTTCAGGCTGGACTGAGGGACAGCCTCCCGCTCCAATGCATGAATTTTGTGCACAGGCCTCTAGTATGTACATGTATCTTCATTGGGGAAAAAGGTGAAAATGAAGGAAGAGCCCAGGTGGGCACTGCTGGGGGTTGTCTGGTGTCCTGCAGGGTTCAGTTCTCTAAATAGCCTGACGGGCGGGTCCCATGAAGGGCGGAGGCAGGGCATTCTCAAAGGGCCCCAATGACGTTCACTGAATGGAGGTGCCCTTTCCCGAGAGGGTGACAGGTGTCCACGGGGACAGGTGTCCTGTCCAGAGCAGAGCGGCTCCAGGTGGCACAGTGTGGCTGGCGGTGGGACGTTGCTGGATGTCTGCCCGCGTGTCTGCGCAGGGTTCCCCGTGTGTGGGGACAGTTATGCAGAGCTCTCCCTTGTTCTTGGCAAGAATAAAGACATGCTTCAGAGTGATCTCCTAAGAGGAGGAAGGCTGGGGCGTGACTGTTTCATTCAGAGACCAGGAGGATTTCCAAAGACCACACTGAGTGAGGGAGCTGCCTGCGGGGGAGGCTGGCTGAGGGCGGGTGGTGGGATGGAAGAATGGGGCTCAGAGTCAGTCTGGGATCAAATCCCGACATCGCCCAGGAGGGGGTGAGCTTGGGCACACCACACCGTCCAACCTCTCTGGACCCCCCTACCGCTCAGCACCAGCGAGGTCTTAGCACCTCTTACCGTGAGACGGCCTCCCGGACTCGCCTGCACGCTGGCGTCACTCACCGGGGCCTCTTTAAAAAACGGGGTCCAGACATTCCCATCTTATGGGGCGGGGGGTGGCCTGGGGCAGAGAATGGGAGGGGACTGATAATTCTCAGGGGGAAAGGGGTGTCTGTGTGAGGGTACGGAAAGAGACTGGACAAAAATCATACAGCTATGGATGAGGACAGCGTGGGGGCGGGGGAGGTAAGGGCAGAGGGTGGAGTGGGGACCAGGTGGAGGGGAGCTTGGGGGGGGGGGGGGAGAAACAATTGTAATAATCTGAACAAGAAAGATTTATTTAAAAAAAAAAAAAAAAAAAAGAAGAAGTTTAAAGGCTCGCCCAGGTGATTCAAATGTGCAGCCAAGGCGGGGAGCCATGTGGTAGAAAGTATTAGGTGCTCAACAAAGACCTGTTCTCTCCAGAATTAGCTACGTCATTGGCGGGGGGGGGGGGGGGGGGGGGAGCTTACTGGAAAATTTTGTCATGATTTCAAAAGGACGGCGTTAGAGGATTAAAGTGAGCCCGGGGCCCTTCTAAGCGGGAACCGACCCTCGCTCTCTCCCTCCCTCTCCGTCGCAGGGGTCCTCAAACTTTTTAAAGTGGGGGCCAGATCACGGTCCCTCAGAGAGCTGGAGGGCCGGACTATATGAACTACTAATTCCTACTGTAACACCTCGGCTGCGCTCACTGCCCAAAAAACCTGGCGGGCCGGATCAGACTCCTCTGTGGGCCGCATGTGGCCCGCGAGCCGTAGTTTGAAGACCCCTGGTCCAGTGGAATGGCTGCCCGCAGCAGCTATGAAGGAAGAGGCACACAATGAGCAGCGGGACGGGAAGGAGATCCCCGGCCGCTGGTGGGGGCTACAGCCAGCGGGTGCGCAGCTCCTTTATCTGAGAGCCTGGGGCCCCGGCAGAAGAACGCTTGGGCTGTGAGGCTGAGGGTGGGTGCCAGGGGGCGTTCCACACAAGTAAATGCAGAACTCATGCCCAGCTCCCTCCCCCCTCCTTCAACTCAGGCCCGTGCCCATGTGGCAGGCGCACACTAAGGGCTCAGTGGCTGCCGCTCCCTCTGGGATCCCAGAGCATCGGGCCCTGCCTGGCTGGGGACCTGAGCCTGGCCCGAGGCGATCAATCACAGGGTTAGAGGAAACCATTGGGGAAGAACTGGTTTTAAAAAAAAAAAAAATCAGGGACCATGAAAATCTTGGGGATTCTTTCCTAGTTTCGGGATGGGAAGAGAAAAGTGCTTGGCTCTGAGGACACTCAGTGGGATTCTGCCCTCCGGGTTCAGCTTCAACCTCCCATCCCCCCTTCCCTCCTACCCCCCCCCCCCCCACACACACACACACTGTGCTCAGCCCTCCCTACCCGGAGGCCGCCTTTGTCAAAGGGGTAATCAGAGAGTCAGCTAAGGAATGGCAGGATGTGGTGCGCTTCCCTCAGCCTTCCTGGGGACAGGAGGAGAGAGCTCGGTTAGCATGAGCTCTTTAGGTATCATCCTCCAGAAACCCCGAGGCCAGGGCTCATCTCCCCGTCAGGAAATTAGAAAAGTATGACTTACAAGAGGTCCGATAACTTCAGTCAGTTAGTGGGACTTCCAACATCGGGTCGAGGTCCGCCCAGCCTCGGAGCACAGGTCTCCACCCCCGACTCTGACTTGCACCCTCGGCCCCACCTAATTCCAAGGTGAGTGTGTGCTTGATCTAAGGATCCTAGACGGCCAGGTGAGGAAGGAAGATGGACTAGGGAAAAGGAAGAGAACATCTCAAAGGGATCCTTTCACTGTTTGAAAAACAAAAACAAAAAAAGGGTAACTTTGCTCCTCTGGGGCGATGGCGGCCATGGGATGCGATGGCAGGGAGAGTGGCTCTGGGAGTCGGCACCTGTCGGGTTCCAGGGTGGGTGCTGGGCTGCCCGCACAGCGTTCCAGTCCCAGCCAAGGCGGGCCCAGATCCTGCCCTGGGCCCGGGGGTGGAACAGCAGACCAGCAGGAAGGCCTTGTGCAGGCTTCCCCGCTGGGCTCCACCCGCCGGGCCGGGAAGGAGAGAGGAGGGGACTTTCAAGGGCGAGCACCCAGCACCGCTCACTGCTAGCAGACAAGGCGTGGGCCGCCGCCGAGGCCGGGCCGCAGCACAGTGGCTCAGAGAATGATGGAGTGGCCCTTAATTGTTTATACTCCAAAGCCTGGGAGGTGTTGGCAATGAAACGGGAATAGAGAGGCTGCTGGCAGCCGCACGGCAGGCTGGAGAGAAAGCCTCCGCCCACCTAAACGCTTCACTGGCCGGTTTGCCAAGGCCACGGAGCGAAGTGCTACCTCACCGCGGGGCAGATTAAAATGTGCATTTTCTCCTAATTGAGCCTAGTGAAACCAGCCAGCGGTCCTGTCACACATGCAGGAATGAATTGTCACAGCACGAAGCACACGACTCCGCAGAGCCATCTATTATGCGGGAGAAAAGAGCCACATGACCTGCGGACTCGGTAGAATTTCCCCTCATCAGCTGTCCGGGGGCTCGGAGAAGGCCGTGCGAGACCTGCACCCAGTCACCCGTCTCTGGATCAGCAGCTCCTGCCCAATCACAGCCCAGCGTGTGGCAACGTCCGGTGTGGCAACCCAGCAAGAGAGCTAACGGCTTGGTGTACCGATTGGCCTTTGTTGTTCTGAATACATGTTTCATATACTTGTATGTTTAAATATATATCAGGGCACATGTATTGAAAACTAATCCTATTTTTCCACTGCTTTCCTTTTTTTAAAAAAAGATATATTTTATTGATTTTTTACAGAGAGGAAGGGAGAAGGATAGAGAGCTAGAAACGTCGATGAGAGAGATGTTTCATTGACCAGCTGCCTCCTGCACACCTCCTACTGGAGATGTGCTCACAACCAAGGTACATGCCCTTGACGAGAATCGAGCCTGGGACCTTTCAGTCCGCAGGCCAATGCTCTGTCCACTGAGCCAAACCGGTTACGGCTGCTTTCCATTTTTAAATTTCGAGTCTTATAAGAAAGCAGAAAATCCCACAGCAGAGTAGGTCCATCCTAGTCACGAATCTGGTGTAGTCTGGAGAGCCGTCCGGGGCAAAGGTGCGGGTCGCCTCAGCCTGCCCTGGACCGCTGGGGGTGCGGATGCAGCCTGGCAGGAAGGATGCTCATTTCTGTTCTGTTCCCTCTGCCACCACTGGATGGCGCTAGTTCTGAGACACCTTGTGCTGCTGACATCAACCCTCAGAAGAGACAGAATCTGCATTTTCCTTGACATTTCTGAGCACATCTGTAGTCCTTTGGGGTCGTTTCTTTTTCTGGTCCAGTGCTGCTCATTTCAGATTGTTTATGGTCATACCACCATCTTAATCCCCCAAAATTTCTCTCTTCAACGGAGGCATTCGTTTGAACCCGGCAAGGGCTCGTGGCCCCAAACTGCCTTTCGAAGTGAAGCAAACACCCGTGTGGTTGGCACACGCTGAGCCCACACCCGCCGAAACCCACAGGCCCCTTTCCCGTGAACGTCGTGCCCGCCTCTGCGTGTGGATTCCGTGCACCTGGATGCAGGACTTGGCGTTGATTTTTATTCGCTTCCTCCTTGTGGCGTCTGCCCATCAAGGACATTTGGAGTTCTGATTGTGGCCCCTACAAGGCAGCTGTCTCTCCCACTGGTGTACTCCACCTGTGAACTTGATGCGCACTTTTTCTTTGTGTTCAACCAATTCAAGGACAAAGACATTCACCTGAGCCACGCCAGAGCTCCGTGGGATAATCTAGAACAGCGGTTCTCAATCTTCCTAATTAGGCTCTCACTGCTGTAGAGCAGTGTTTCTCAAACTTCTCTCATGATGAGAATCACCTGGTGGAGTTGTTAAACTACAGATTCTTGAATCCCAACTTAGAAGTGCTAAACTAGAATTTTTGGGAACATATAGGTAAAATTGTATACTTAACTTAGTGCTCTGTCTTAGATGAATAAATGCAGAGGAGAGATCTGAGTTCTGTTTATCCTTTTATTAAGAAGGACAAGCATATGCTAGTGTACATAAGATTAGGCCTGCCTGCAGGTGACCGAATAAGAAATCCGTGTCTAGGACCCGGTAAAAGGCGGAACACAGAAAACATAGTCCAGGCCAACAGAGCTCCTTTCCCGGGGGCCACATGGGTTCCATATAATGACTCTCTGGCTCCAAGAAATGGTTGCGGATTAAAAAAAATAGAAGGCCAATTAGCGGTAATGAACACATTTTCCTATTAGTCTTCCCTGCTGGTGATAGAGCTGGTGCTCTGTTTGGTCACAACATGCACACCTTGTTCATGGAGTTAAAGTCATGGCCTCAAGCCCGGCTGGCATGGCTCAGTTCCTGAGCATCGACCTATGAACCAAGAAGGAGGTCACTAATGGATTCCCATTCAGGGCATAGGCCCGAGTTATGGGCTCGATCCCCAGAGGCGGGCATGCAGGAGGCAGCCTATCAATAATTCTCTCACATCATGGATGTTTCTATCTTTCTCTCCCTTCCTCTCTGAAGTCAATAAAAATATATCTTTTAAAATAAAAATAAATAAAGTCAGGGCCTCAAGAGTAGATGTGGGCAAAGAGCCCAGCATTGCCGATCCACCCGAGTCCTGGAGAAGCTGCTGCTGGCCCTACTGGTTCCTCTGCCATCCAGTTGTGAAGAGCTGGGCCCCTGGGTGGTCTGGCCAGCAGACTGGGGAGGGCAGCAGGCAGGGCCCTCAGCAGGCGCAGCCCTCAGCGTGGAGTCTTCTCGCCACTGCAACTCCAACCCTAACACTATTTGATTTCCAGCTACTTCTTCCTTGTCCAGTCCTGTCGTTAAGTTGCAGTAAATACCACAGTGGTACTGGCAGACCAGCTGCAATGACAATAACAATAGTAGCAATTGATAACAGCCAACATTTATTGGCTGTTTACAAAGTGCCTACACATGATCTCACTCAATCCTCACAAGAACCCGGACAATTCTGCCTCTCACAGCTGCCGCTCCTGCCTTATCATCTGCTCCTGGCGGCAGGCTCATTACAATACATTGCAATCCACTGGTGATTTCTGAGCTCCTATCACACGGAGGCGCTGTGGTTGATGTCATAGATATTTCTTGTCGGCAAAATTCCTAGCTGCCTGGATCTTATAGCTCAGGAGACTTCAGTTTTGCTGTGGCAACAACCTCAAAACCTCAATGACTTAAATTGTCCAAAGTTTGTTTGTCACTCATGTTACATGTCCTTTGCAGGCCAGCTGGGGTCTCTGCTCACCATGGTCACTCAAGGACCCAGGCTGACCCTGCAGCCACCACCTTGCACATTGAGGCTCTCTAAGGAGAGGGAATGGGGAGACATGAAGGGCGGGGGCTCACTCCAGCAGTTACATGCTCAACACAGAAGGGACACACATCGCTTCCACCCCCTGCACCTGTCCATGGCAAGCCATGGCCCCAACTGGCAGTGTAAGCCTACTAGGGTGGCACCACGTGGAGACTATGACAAGACTATGCCTCATGGGGCAGAATGTCACTGGATAATGAATCCAATGCATCAGTAAACATACTTTAATGTTTTTATGTTGTTGTCTTATAATTAGACCAGGAATTAGATAGCGGAGTAAGCAGGAGAATGCAGAGCCTGAGATCCATCAGCTTTTTCTGGGGATTGTTTTGCACATCATGGACAAGCATGTTGCTTCCATATCAAAGGGACGGGTCCGTGGAGCTTGAGTCACAGGTACCACATAAGGCCTTGCTACGTGGTGTGTGGTCCACGGGCCAGGGCCATCAGCAGGACTGGTGCTTGTTAGACACTAGGAGCCTCAGGACAGACCTGAGACCTGCAGACCCAGGGTCTGCATTTTAACAAGATTGAGCGGGTCAGTGGGGGTGGGGTGCACCCTTACGTCTGAGAAATACTGACATGAAGGACCCAACACAGGTAGTGGGCTGCAGGAAGTTAAATGACACGTGACCTGCAACCCTAACACTAATCCTAACTCTAACCCTAACCCAATGGCCCCTGAATTTTGGTTCCACTGAGTAGACAGAGGAGACCCCATGTATATATTTCATGTGCTTCTGGTAGGAAAAAACATCGCCTAGCCCAGTGGTCGGCAAACTCATTAGTCCACAGAGACAAATACCAACAGTACGATGATTGAAATTTCTTTTGAGAGCCAAATTTTTTAAAACTCAAACTTCTTCTAACACCACTTCTCCCAGGCCGTGGTATTTTGTGGAAGAGCCACACTCAAGGGGCCAAAGAGCCCCATGTGGCTCTCGAGCCACAGTTTGCCAACCACGAGCCTAGAATAATATCTTCCCTGGGACTGCACTGGATAATGGAGGCAGGGACAACTGCTTTTGTTTCCAAAACAAGCAGAAATGTGTGCAGGGATCCAGAGTGAACATAGAGTTTTTCTCCACAAAATCTTCTCTTCTGTTCTGGAAGCTCCTGAGGCCTGAGGTAAGAAGGTGAGGCGGGGACTCCCCACCCCACAGGGATGGGGGTACCCCAGGATCCTCTGCCTGTCCCATTCGACATCTCCCTTCCAGGAGAGACCCTCCGATCTGAACCCCACAGCACAGGAACAGATTAAGGGGCGGGGGGAGCGTGGGTTAGTGTGGCCCCCTGGGAGGACCAGCCCCCAGAACCGACCCCTTGGCCCCAGCTCACAGGAAGGGCTGACCCTGTCCCGCTGAAGGCCCGGGCACATTAACTGCCTGCGATGTTGACATGTCAGATGTTTAATAAGGAACACATTAGCACTTGGGTCTTTTTTTCCCCAGAGACAATCCAATTTCTATTCCAGGCACCAACTTCTATATTTCAAAATGCATTTCTGAAGGTTAATTAGAGAAGCAGCGAAGACAGCGTTTTCCAAGAGGGATTTTTCGGGTTCCTTCCAGGTCTGCGGATGACAGAAAAGATAACTTTCAGGCGCTGTAAATGGAGCCCGTGGAGCTGTGAGAATAAACCCATCTCATTAGTCACCGTGTCAATGACGGTACCTAAGGAACGATTCTGTAGCGATAGCATATTTATTTGATGCTGCCGAAGCTACCTAGGCCCGCTGTTGGGATGATATTGGTTCTTAATGCTCCGAGCACCTCTTTAACAAAATGGCACTCCATAAAAATTTAGTGTGTTCCTGCTGTAATTAAACGGCCACGGTCCTTTTTGCATTTATGATATAAACTATAATGGCTGTAAAACCCCGCAATTAACTTTCCTTGCACCAACATTTCATACTTGAGAAATTCTCATTACAAATTTCATTACGGATTCACTTATCTGTAATTTGTCCTGTGTAACCTGAAGAATATTAACAAATTTAGAGTCACTTTTGCTCTATTAAAAGCTAAGTATAAAAAGTCTTTGGCCTAGCCAGTCGATCTTGATATTTCAGAGGGCCCCGCGGTGGCTGAGTGCGGTGGGGCTGGTGGGAGGAGAAGAGACTGTGGGGTCGGAAAGCAAGGCGTGAACGTGGAGGACAACACGCGGGTGTCACCGGACTCCCCCGCCTGCTCGGGGCACAGCCCGCGGCCAGGTCCCGGGGCGGGGACAGCGCCTGGGGAAGCGACAGGGAGCATGAACCACGGGCCGGGGTCACACCCGGAGCCCGGGGCTCTCTTCTCTTCTGCTGTGGTCCCTTCCTCTCCTGGGGGCCAGGCTGGCAGGAGGGACCCCACGGGGTTATAGCTGGCTCTTCTGCTGGATTGCTGGCTAAGAAGTCCATGCTGTCACCAACGATGAGACGGACAAACCCGTCCTTCTACAGGACACGGCCGGCCGGCGAGAAGGTGCCATCTGAGGGACCCTGCATGTCAGTGTCCCACCTCTGAGGCACCGTGGGATGAAATTTGGAGAAACTTTCTGCCTTCTCAAAGGCCCCCCCCCCTTTTTTTTTTAAATATACTTTATTGTTTTTTTACAGAGAGGAAGAGAGAGGATAGAGAGCTAGAAACATCGATGAGAGAGAAACATCAACCAACTGCCTCCTGCACACCCCCTACTGGAATGTGCCCGCAATGTACAGCCCTTGACCGGAATCGAACCTGGGACCTTTCAATCCACAGGCCGACACTCTATCCACTGAGCCAAACCGGTTTCGGCCCGTCCCCCCTTTTTAAGGCAGAAACAAATGCATGGGACACAAACAGAACCGGAAGGTGACTGACCTGGTATCAGGAGACCCGCCTCCAGGCCTCCCTGTCAGCACCTGCTGGGAACCAGGGCAGGCCAGGTCGCCTTTCTGCCCCCAGTTCTGGGAAAGGAAGGGGCTCCCCTGGAAAGACCTGGGTCCCCTCTGTCCCTCCAGCACAGGCACTTCCCAGGAACGAAGCCCAGAGCGGCTGTCCTCCCACAGGCATCTGTGACCGTGACCTCCGCAGGAGCAGCCGCTTACATATCTCCCCCCCCCCCCCCACCCACCCACCAACATCCCATCTCAGTGTTCCACCGCCTTCCATAACTGCCTTCATTTTATTCTAATTTGTAATTAACTTTTACAGAATTAAACTGGAGATGGAAAATGACTGTCCCGACATAAATAAGCCTGCCGCTGGATGGGGCGGTGTTAGCACAATCTACAAGGCGATTCATAAGTGAAAGAAATGTTGTCCTACTTATTACTGCTGTGTGCTCCATCTTTTATAGAATATTACCGTGTAAATTGAAATTTTATATGATTTAATAAACCTCAAAAAGATATTATGGCCAAGTAACCACATAACTGTAACAAATCGCGCTCCTCCCTCATTACGGAGGGCTCCCCGCACGCGGGCGCAGCCTCATTATCAGAGCGGCGTCTCTGACAACCCAGAGCCCATTAAAAGCCCCATGAGGAAAGGGTACCCAGCACCCCACACCCTCACATCTATACCAGGCTGGGGGCCCGAGGACGGCCCTCTACATGAGAGGGTGGTTCCTTTCATTTCTCCTCCCAGGACTCAAGCAACAGACGGGCTATGTGGCACCACCCGCCACCGCTCCACGCCTCTGTGCGCCCACGCCCAGTCCTCATCACCACACCGAACTGGAGTCAAACCATCTCACTGGAGTCAAACCATCCCACGGCAGCCCCGGAGGGGGTTTATGGGTTCTTCCAACCCTTCAGCTGGTGTATAGGGTCACCGGTTTAGATAGCCAGTTTCTCTGTTTTCAGAGCACCAGAGCTCCTGTTTATCCATGGCTGCCATGTTACAAAGGTTGCTGGCTGCCCAGGAGTTCACTAGGGTGGCAGCAGAAAGAGCGGAGGATAGAATGGACGGGCAGTGAAACTGCACCCAGTTTTTGTCAGGGTCTCATGCCCCCCGTTTTCCCATTTGGCACAAGGAAGCTGGGATGCCAGTGCTCCCTCACCATCCGCAGGGTGTTCTCGGGGCTTGGGGTCATATCTGTAGCTTCCAGCAATGCGTGGGGTGCACTCGCATGGAGAATGTAATGACTTGTTTTATGCTGCTTGCTGTCAGCATTTATCTATCGTAACAGAGGAAAGGCAGCACCTCGATGCCCTTTCACACCTGCAAGCATCACACAGCAACTCCAGAGTCGGAAGTGGCACAGGCTCCACGGGCACACACAGAGATACAACAGGAACGGAAATAACCCGGCTCAGAGTGTGGAAACTTGATTTGTCTGAAGCAACCTGGAAAAAACAGCCAAAGAGATAGCAGTTGCTGTAGGTGAGAATGACGGATAAAAGCTATGGGAACCATCTTTTATCTGCGTGGCTTTCCTTGCATTGACAGGAGCACCTTGGAAGCATACGTCATAGAAAAGAAACACCCAGACAAGGCTATGAGACGCCACAGTGGCACCGTCCTCTTCCTGCCTTCGGTCCCCTCCCCCTTGGTGGTCACTTTTCTCACTTTCATTTTCCCTGCCAGGGAGCCTTCTCTGGCCCCCTTTGTCTCACACAAACATTTCCTGGTTTGCATCTCTTCAATCGCTTTTTAAAAGATGATCTTACTTCCTTGAGGTGAGGGTTTGTGCGATTGCTTGCTGACTGCCGGCCTTCCCAGCAGCGGAAGAGCCTCTTAAAAGGCAGAGACCCGGGGCGGGGTTCCTGGCTCACCCTCTTGTCTCCAGCACCGAGCCCAGGGCCGGGCATGCTGCGGGGGCTGCTTTCCATCAGCAGAGGGAATTGTCCATCCTAGGAGGTCATGACCTTGAAGCATAGTGGCTATTTCCATATCTGTATAGACTACTTCTTTCTAAGCCAACAGCTTTCAAAGGGTCATTTTAACATCTTAGTGTTGATGTTTTCCTCAAAGACCAGCATTTCCAAGGGTGAAAGGGTGTGAGGTCAGTTGGGTCAATCCTTCAGCTTAGAGAGGAGAGGGCTTAGTCCCAGGGCGATGAAGGTCTTTTGGTGATGCAGTGGCAAAAGCAGCCTCGGAGGCCTGGGCTTCTGGCAGCCTGCTGGCCCTGTCTAGCCAACAGCTTCTAGAACAGAATGACTTTCCTATTCTGGGCAGAAAATTTCTACTTCCTGTAATTCTACCATCTTTAGAAATTATGTTTATGAGACACCTGGGCAAGAGAATTAGTCCTCAATTCATAATAGATAAGGTTTACATTTTTAATAACGGAATTTGAACTTCAGAGAACTTTACAATGGCACCATTATCCCACCACTCTTAGTCCCCTATTCATCCACGATGACTCACCCAGTGACTCTACATGAGTTGGAAGAAGCACAAGACCTGGACATGGAGATGGCAAACAGAAGGCAGGTGCCCAGCGGGAGTCGGATCCAGGGCTCTCTGAAGGTGTGAGAGCCTGATGTTATGGGTGACTTCAGTGAAGCAGGACGGACACATGGCACATCCTCCTTATAAACACAACTTAAAGAGGAATGACTTTACTTTCATTTTAAGGCTTGGGAAGGCTCCTTGAGTTAAGCAAGGACACCCTGGAGAATGAGCAGCAAGACCGAGAAAGATATGGAAGAAGCTGAAATCCTTGTATATATCAATCAAGTAGAGAAGACCTTGTATATATCAATCCACATGCAGGCCTGACTGTTAGCATGACCTACAAAGTGAGCTGTGTCCCTACATAAACAGAAAGGATAGAGTTAGAAGGGGTCAGGGGGGTGAGAGTTATTCAGAAAACACTGGTGCAGCCCGCTGTTTACAGAAAACCAGGGAGACACAGGTCTGATTTTGTGCCATCCTCGGCGTTAGTACTCACAGTGAGCCAAACTGTCTACTCAATTAAGGTATGTTTTCTCCGAAAGCCAACTGCTTCCATATAGTTCTGAATAAAAGGCAAAGGTGAAGAAAAGCATGGCTCATAATACGGGGCAGAATCGTTGAAAAGGGGAGACATGGAAAGCTTTCAACATTAAATCAATATCCCATTTTCTTAGTGATTAATCCGAATGAGCATCCAGCTCTTAACGTTTTGACGGATGTATTATCTCGGTGTTTTATTTACTCTCCACACTTCCTCAGCAGGATAATTCTCATGGCAGTGATCATCTTATTGATATGCCCTGGATTGGCTCCTCGGAACAGGCACAGATGATAAGCAAAACAGGTTCAGGCATCTCGAAATCGGGAACCAGAAATATTGTCTTCCTTCTTTCCGGCTAACAAGCAGTGACAGGTAGTCACAGCCTCAAACTGTCAACACTGTGACTTCTGTCGTCTGCATCATAATCTGTTTCTTAGTAACACTTGGTCTGAGCAGCGGTAATAGAATTAATTATACTTCATTTTGCTGCCTTTAACAGTATTGACCAAATTTAAGAACAAATGAGAAGTGCTTATCAAGCTTGAAGAAAATAATCCATCAGTGGCACAATTTAAATTCTCTGCAGTT
Source organism: Pipistrellus hanaki (assembly GCF_964339955.1). Taxonomy (NCBI): domain Eukaryota; kingdom Metazoa; phylum Chordata; class Mammalia; order Chiroptera; family Vespertilionidae; genus Pipistrellus; species Pipistrellus hanaki. Next base: position 6,285,297 of record NC_140512.1, read on the forward strand.
CTCTTATTAATCAAAGTAACACTTACTATCCTATCTCCACTTCCCATTAACAGTCATTAAGCCCTGCTGCTGATTGAAGCAATTTCTTTAGGGACCTCAACCTCATTTTTAAGAGAACCTTCTTTAGTGGAAAACAATATCATATAAGCGCGACGACTTAAACAAGAGGAAGAGGTTCTTCAATCATGTTCTGACCTTGATATTTTTCAACGGTGTGAGCTCAGAAAAGTACACAACCATGAGGCTGGAAACTTCCAGAGCAGGTGAGCTGCCCTGGCCTCTGCATCTAAAGGGGGTGTGAGTCCAACAAGGCCTAGACGTGGGTCAACCATCTTACCAGCCTCTCTGACCCCTTGTGGCCCTCGTATTCTCTCAAGTACAGCAGGTGCATCTCAGAAACAGGGAACACACGGAGGAGGCATTACCAGGAACACCTGTGCTTGACTTGTGGCTCTGAGGAGGCACATGGTGGAGAGGGAAAAGGTCTGGTGTCGGAAGACTTGAGTTTGAGGTAACACCTCTCACTTCTAACTTGAGCAACTGGTCTAGTCTTTCTTGTCTCCATTTTCCTCTGAAGTGAAAACAATAGTACCATCTGCCAAGCTCACCTCTCCAAATTGTTGTGAAAAGCACAGGAAAAAAATGTATGTGAAGGTATTTGAATTTGTTAAACACCACAGTACAGATGTTCAAGCCCTAAAGGAGTGGTCGGCAAACTGCGGCTCCAGAGCCACATGCGGCTCTTTGGCCCCTTGAGGGTGGCTCTTGCACAAAATACCACGGCCTGGGCGAGTCTATTTTGAAGAAGTAGTGTTAGAAGAAGTTTAAGTTTAAAAAATTTGGCTCTCAAAAGAAATTTCCATCATTGTGCTGTTGATATTTGGCTCTGTTGACTAAAGAGTTTGCCAGCCATTGCTCTAGACAGAGGTTCTCTACAGCAGTGGTTCTCAACCTGTATCACCAGTGGCGCAACCCACAGGTTGAGAACCGCTAGCAGGGAAACACAGATATTTACATTACGATTCACTAACATTAGCAAAATTACAGTTATGAAGTAGCAACGAAAATAATTTTATGGTTGGGGGTCACCACAACATGAGGAACTGTATTAAAGGGTCGCGGCATTAGAAAGGTTGAGAACCACTGCCCTAGAACCACGGACAGTGTTTCACTCAACTCTATCCCCAGGCCCTTGCCCTGCGTTGAGACACAATAGGTGCCCAAGAAGCACTAAATCAATGCTAATGAAACCCTATTTCTAAAAAATGGGAATTAGGTGACCCACGTGATCAAATAGAATAATAGTCTTTCTAAGACACCTAGAATGCATGTGGAGTGGAAGGGGCCAAAGAACTGAGGAAAAACAAAACATTCCTAGGATCAAGGGAATTGGGAGGGCAAGGTCTGCGGAGCTAAAGAGCTCTGTGACTGAGGACGTGGTGATCTCAGGAGGAAAAGCCCAGAAAATGTTGGTGATTGGCGAGGTAAGGCCGCGCCACTGGCAGTTTGGTCATGTCAAGAGAGCTGGCGGTTTCCTCACCGGTGCCCACTGCCTTCTGCCGCTGGAAATCAATGCCAGTGTCACTGACAGCAGCTCCAGCAGACAGGTTGTTAATAGTCAAGTCACTGAGTTGAAGGCTAAGCAACCACATGTCAGGATGGGGCCGTGGACTTGGGATCTGGGCCCTGGGACTGGATCTTATCTGCATCACCCGTGTACTGGTTCAAGGCATCCAATTCTCTGGAATCTTGCCTCCTCCTCTGCACTAGTCCCTTGGAAACCAGTGTTTCCTCTGGTTATTGATTGTCATTCACATACTCCCACTATTTATGAAAGCCTGAAACAACATGGCACTGGTTATAAAATCTCAAGGTGTAAAACACTCCGGATTCACCCTGCTCAGTCTCACTCGTGAGGACACAGGCTGAGAGAGGGCCAGTGGCTTGCCTGAAGGCACCCTGCTGGGCACGGCTGGCCATCTTTACTCATCCAGATGTGACCTCGCTCCTCCGAGCAGCCGAACAGACTTTCTCTTTCCCCCTGGGAAGGCTGCACCCCTGAGGAGACCCAAAGAGCACCCACAGGAAGGACTTCTGCGTGCCCACCCCCTTCCTATTTCTCTGTGTTAAACACGAAACCCTTCGCTTTGGGTTTGGCTCCAAGATAAGGGTTTCAGACAGTAGACAGGTGAGACGGATCCATTCCTTCCCTTTAATGGCCCGAGTCCCAGGAGAGATCAATCAAGACCCGGCCCTGAATCTGCTTGGCCAGCATAGACCCGAAGACGCCTTTCAATAGGCGATTGGGCCTGATGCATAAAGACGATCACATAATCAATGAAGCGATGGAACTCCCTCGGATTCTGATGACCACGGATGTTTGCAGCTGCCAGCCGTGCCCTGCTCCCGAGGTGGCCCCCCTAGGCCAGGGGAGAGCAGGGCTCAGCGGGGAGCGGATTTTCTTCCCTTGAAGAGCTGAAGGGCGTCTCCCACCACTTAATTTCTGATAAGACATTAAACGCAGGCTTCTCGTCTCAGGCATGGAACGCCGAGATGAATTTTTGGATCAATGGAATACCTACTCCTGCTAAAGCACTTAAAAAGGCAAACATCTACAAAATGTCCCATTAGGCTGACACATTTATAACCCAATGAAGAGCGTGCCAGCAGCCTCCGAGCCGAACGAAGCGCTGTGTTTTCGAGAGTATGAATGGCTTTGAGTTTGGCAATATTTCATTCCCAGGAACAAGTGTAGAGATCACATCTCTTCCCAATATTTCCCACATTTACTCTGCACGAGGCAGCTGTACGCCGAGCCAGAATGCGGACATCATCTTCGAAAAGAAGTTGTAAAATGAATGATAGCAAATGGACTTTCACAGTGGGAAGACACGGAGATATATTCTCGTCCTGATGTGTGGGGCTGTACAGACATCAATGCCATTAGCATTAATGGTAATTATGTGCGTAAATCCCCATGCGCAGGCTGAGAACGTGCCCCTCGGTTTGCAAGTACAATGACGGGCTCATTTCTGAAACTAGAAACAGCTGAGACTTTTTTTTTTTTTTTGCCCTCTAACTGGGAGAGATCTACCGAGGAGCTCGGAGCATACAATCTGATCGCCCACTTTCACAAAACATGCAATACAAGCACTTTCAAACTCTTTTTCGCTCGGAAAAGATGAAGACGTAGGAAAAAGTCTCCGCACTCAGAGAATTCCGGCGACGTATGCTTTATCATTGATAGTTTCCTGTCACCTGCTAGGGAGGCCACACTCTGGGAACTGTGCACTCTCATAATGAACTCGTTTTATTGTGGTCCCATAGCCAGCGAGAATCATATTTTTCCAGTCAACCCAGAAAGGGCTGTTTAGCTACATTGAAAATTTGCAGCAAGTAGGCAAATTTAGCATCCTGTTTGCCAGAGCCAATATATCCCAATCTTATTAAAACAGGCAGGCAGCGGCCAGTGCCCGGGATCAGGGTCCCCTCTTTTTAACGCCTCAGTGAAGGAGGCGGGGGGACCTACATGTTTGGTTAGACCTCACCTTACAGTCGGAAAGCAAACCCCAAAACAAGTCCCCTTTGCCCCGAAGTCCGACATCACCACCAGCGAGGGCCGCCTGCTTTGTGACTTGACCAGCACTCCATCAGGGGCACGGTGGAGGCAGAGGCACAAGTAATTAAAACATCCTGGAAACACAGGCCGCCCTGGCTTTCAATTACAACGGAACGAAGAAGCAACCATATTATTTCTACAAACTATTTTCACTTAGCACAGTTCAGATGGAATTATTGCCGTGACCTTTTAAAAATGTGAAAGAGTGAATCAATACCCTTTCAGAGGCAAGATTGCAGGCGAGGAATTGGCCGAGCTGTAATGGTGTGTATTTCTGCATCAGGAGGCAGTTGAAACCTAATTATCATCAATCACATACGAGGTACCTCGGTGCTCTGATGAGCCCGGGCAGGCAGGAGCTGCACCGGAGGGTCCGTGCAAGTGGGTCTCTGAGAGGGGAGGAGCACGGGTGGTGAAGGGGCCGGTGACCCGGGAATCCCGGGGCCAGCCGAGGCTGCCGTGCAGGTGAGTTATAGGGACTGTCACTCATTTACCATAACCAACGCCGGCCTGCCGGACACGGCCACCTGTACGTGATGTATGAGTGGCTGGCAGCCTGCCATCCCCCCACAGACCTTGCAGCCAAGAATCACATTTTCTTGTCGAGGTCATCGGAATGCTCACTTGGATACATGCCATATATTATTAAAAACTAACAAACAGCCAATCAGTAGCATTTCTTAAGGCTCAAGGGCAAGCAGCCAACCTGCTTTTAGAAAATAGGAAACAAGCAGCGGAGATGTACTGGAGTGGGTGATTTTTAATTGCCTGGCTCCGATATAAAAGAGCAAATGCCATGGAGAGGCTGAGGTCGGTGAGGCCGTGTCCGATAGAGATTACATATGGATGTCTACTTTTTTAGAGCTGTTTGGTCCAAGATGGCAGCAAAAAACAAAACAAAACACACTTCTCTTCCTCCACAATGAGGGTCCCAACTGCTAGACCACACGCTGGTGAGCTCCCATGCAGCGGAAGCCTCAGGACCCAGCTGGCAAGGCAAGGCAATCAAGGTTTGGTTTTGCCATGCCATGCCATCTTTTTAGCATTTTCTGGAAAACACTAACATGATTCTATGCACCGTGACCAATTCTGGGGGGTGCAATCCATCTTTTTATAGACAACCAGAAGGCCGTATCATGTTTTTATTTTTATTCAGAAGCCTAAATGTGGTTAGAAGTTCCCACATTATTTCAACGTAAGAAACACAAGTTTATCCAATGTTATGGGTAGGAAGCCGTGAAGATGCGTTTGGATAACCCCTTGGAACTTTTATTGAAAACCAAACAGGTTCTTGTGTAACTACACAGCTTCAAATAGAGTGCCGTGCGGCTCCATGCTGACCCTCTCTGTGATAATCGGCGAGCACGGCCCTGCTCTGCCGGCTCGCTCCGAGATGAAGGGCTCTGTGGGTTCGTTAGCATTGCGTGGTCGTTGGATAAATCTTTTGTTCAATGCTCCTCATGTTCCTAGAATAAAAACATTAAAAATGCACTTTAAAAAACAACACCCAGAAATACTCATTACCCACAAGCTATAGTTTTTAATTTAGAAAAACAGTCTAATTGAAATTACATTTGGTATGCAGAGTCTACCAATAATTATTGTGGCTTTAACTATGCACATGCACAGACTCCTTTGGAATTGATGACTCTTTTCCAAAGTGGCTACCACTAGCTGAGTTCAGTGATCCAGGCACTGGGCTGGGAGAGCAGGTGGTCCCAGGGTTTACCAGATGGCCCTCCAGAGCTGCTGGAACACGTGCCGGTTCAGTGACTGAATGGAGGGCTCCCGGAGAGTCCCGCCCACGCAGAAAGTCTCAGGGCTGCTCCCAGCCATCCCACCTCAACCACAGAGTTCTTGAGTGAGGTCAACCTTCTCCTCGAAAGGCAGTCCCACCCCATCATTTTAGCCTCTGGTCTCCTATAACATCATCATCCAAACTGAGAGACCCAAGGGGCATCCGATGAAACTACAAAGCAAAGTTGTGATCCTGCCCTGGCTGTGAAGTCAGGGATTTTGAAAAATAGACCAGGATTGCTAAAAGCAGGGACTTCTGGGTAAGCGGGGACTCTTCCAGAATTCCATAACTCACTTCTTGGACTCAAACAGGGCATGCAGGAGCCTCTCTCTTAAATAGCTCCTGGCCAACGACCATTTTAACACGTCTTCTGTATGATATATCACGTTACTGCAATTTATGTGACACCGGTATCTACTGTACTGTAACCACTCCAAGACCTCTTAACAAGAGGGTCTCAACACGCTGAATTCTGATATCCCACAAGTGCTATAAAGTGACTGCTGTTGACCATTGTCTTGTTTTAATGTCCCCTAAATAATAATAAACTTTAATGCTTTAAAAAAAAAAAAAACACCCACTCTCATTCAGGAATATATCTTGTCTAAACCACCATGATGTAAAACAAATACATTTCCCTCTTGGTGACTTAATTTGTAGATAACAGAGGTTGTTTTCAGATCGGAGTCTCCCATTGAATTTGGAAATCTATGTGATTGTTTAATGTCATTAAGGGAATATTGTCTTGGTTACAATGGCCCAATAAAGTAACTGGTTTCCATGTGGTTCTATCAATCTGTTTCTGTAACACTGTACACTAGTTTTCCCCCTGGAGCCCTCCCTGTAATGCTGAGAAAGTGTCAGAAATAATGACTGTCTACCTATATCTGCAATAAAACGTAGAGCATGGATATTATAGTTGTAAGTATCAAAGATTTATTTCACGACTGCAGGTAATGATGAATCTTTTAGCACAACTAATGTCTGGAGGAAACCTCTCTTCTCCTCGGAGCTGTCACAGGGAGACTATTTATAGGGCCCTTAGTGCTGTGGGGCTTTAGCATAAAGAGGCAATGTGTCTACGGTGCCACCGGATGGAAATGCTAGTGAGGGCTTCCTCTCATTGAGGATCCTTTAGTAGATGGCATTGGATTCCCTCTTTGTGTGTTTACGTCCCCCCAAAGACAGGGGACAGATGTTTAACATCAGCGCATTAATCCCTCCGCCCAGGTTCCCGTGACAGCCAAACCCACCAGCACGAGCCCTTTGCCTCCGCTCGGTGTAAATGCCGCGTTTACCGCTGATTTACAGAACAGGGTCAGGCCATTAGGAGCTTGGCAGTCTTCGGTACAGCTGGAAAACAATATGCACGATAAGCTAAAACTCAATACCTTCTTGCACTAATTAAATGGGTTCCCACCAGGACAAAAACACAAATTACAACACAGGGCTTTTCTGCATCCCTCTGCATTTTTCTGCAGCTGCGACCAGCCTTCCTTTGTGGACTTCCCGGACATCAGGCTTTGATTCGCTCTCGCTTTCTGAAGGTGGTGTGCCCATCGCCGTCACTCCGAGACGTCCCGCTCTAACCCGGCCTGCACATTGGTTGACCGCTCGCCTTCCTTTGGTGCGGGCAGACAGAGGTGCACACCAAACGTCAGCCATGTCCCGGAGCCTTCCTGGTATTTCCCTCCCGCGGAGGAGCAGGTGGGAAACAGTTCTGCTCTTAAGCCAAGAGGCTCTTGAAAATAGTATAAAGAACTTGCTCTGGGACCAAGACAATCCCATCGCAGAGACTCTCTTTGACAGCAGCGTGCAAGGTAAAGGGTCAGGCAACTGGGTTGAGAAGGAACACTGCTTTTCCAAAGAGTGGAGCTTACAAAGATATTTCACACCGAGAGTGAACCCAGCGCGATAACTCATGTTTTCTGGTTTCCCCGACAAAATGCCCCCATCCCCAGCCCCACTGTAAGGAGCAAAGAAAGACCTTTCACAAGAGCAGGCACCTACATCCTCAGAAAGCTGGGCCGTGAGCTGCTTTCTGGGCGTCTGCCTGAATAGTGAATAATATTTAGATCGTCTGCGGGTTGCCTCCACATCCCCCGCTGTGAAGCCCAGGCGAGATCTTGAACAGCTGGAGGTTTAAGTAAGAAACAAAAATAGCTACAGGCTTTATCCTGGCTCCAAACGGGTATGAATAATAATCATCATCATAAAAAAAATACCTGGTAACTATAAATCTCATCAGCCGATGTAAGAAAACATTCTAAATCTATTAATATTTCCGAAGACATTATCTCCCTGCCGCCCCACTGCTTTGCGACTTGTTGTATCAGCGATATTATTTGCCTTAAAGCACCATCTTAAGTGTTTTTCTTCCCCTGCGAGGGGAATCTTCCAGAACCTCGGCCAGCCGCGGCCCGCTGCCCCCCTGCGGGAGGACCGGTGTCATTAACAACCAAAGACACTTTGGGCGCCGCTGGAACGCCGGTGTTCCCGAACCTTCCTGCCTCCCATCAAAATGCATCTCCTGTCACCGCGCCGGGCGCAGAAAGCTCCTCATTACAGCGTCGTTCTCCTCGTGCAGAAAAGCACTGATTGCTGCACCGGCGACTTTGGAAGGCAAAGATGTAATTTAGCAAAATAATGTACCATGCTGATTAATTTAATGTAGCCCATGACTAATTATGGTAATTCATTACATCTACAATTAGGCTAAGTAATTTATTGCACTGCAGTCTCATAAAGCCGAGGATTTATATCGAGTTTTGAATGTCACCCAAAGGACATTTCTGTACCTTGTCTTTACTGGAGCGGAATAAGGCTGCCAGCTGAGATGAGGAAGAAAAAAATAGAAGGAAAAAAAAGGAAAGAAAAAAAAAAAACACCACACACACACACACACACACACACACACACACAAAACCCCCAAACCCTGCCCCCTGGCACAGGCGCTCACACCGCACAGGGACACGCTCTCTGCCATCGGTGATGGTGATGGTGATGGTGATGGTGATGCTGGTGCATTGGAACTGAATTCAAGTGCAGGGAGCGTTTTCCTGGCCTCGCCCTCCTCCTCTGGCTGCGCCTTTGTGGCGAGGCGGGGGGTTTGCACATGTGTTTTGACTCTTGGTTGCTTTCTTGTCGGAGGGAACGGCAGACAGAAAGCCGCGGGTCTTCCCGCGTGTTGTGTGCGGGCGCTGGTGCGATCGGAGGACACGGGCCCTGGCCGCGCGGCTCCGGGGCGGGTCGTGCCCGCGGACCCCGCCCGCCGCCCGCGCCGGGAAGGCGCACACGGAGCATCATTTTGAAATACGGCCTCGCCCGTGCCCTGCAGCGGGTCTGCGCCGGCGACCGGGGACTTGGGAGACCAATTTGTTTAGCTGATCACTGTCTCTCTGACGCGGCTGCAAATGTTACCTTTCTTTTTCAATCAAAAACGCAGCAGGGGGTGCCATCTGTTTGGCACAGGCCCGCGCGCCCTTCCCCGGTGCCTTTTTGTGCGGATCATTTTGCGTGGCAATTTGCTAAAAATCTCTCCTTCCTTGCTCCTGCTAAATATAACGATCCAAAATGGGCCGTTTCCTCGGAATACCAGCAGCCCTCTCACAAATGGAGGCAGTTTGCCTGAGCAGCCAATATCAGATCCAACGGAGCCTTTTTCAGCCTTTTTTTTTTTTTTTAATGAACCCATACCTCAGTGTCATCTCCCTGTTTACTTAAAAGCGACATGTTTACTGAGGATGGCGAGCGCCCGTCCGCCCCAGCGCCCCCCCCCCCCCCTTTGGCTGCCCGGTGCAGGGTCGCCAGCATCAGCATCAGCATCAGCATCCTGTCGGAGGTCCTGGGAGAGGACAGGTAAAGCAAACGCCCATGCACAGCGACCCTATGCAAGAGCCCGCAGGAAACAACCGCTAGCAGGAAAGCTCAGACGCTGTGCAAAGCAGCTCCCCCCACCCCCTCACCCCCTCCCGGCCCCGGCCCCCCCCTCCCCCGCCCCCCAGGAGGAGCAGATGATCGCACCACGCGCTGGAGCCGCAGGGATGCGCGTGGATAGCGGAGCGCCTGCAGAATACCAATGAAGGATGCTCATTCTTCTCCAGGCGCAGCTCCCGGCCAGGCCTCATTAGCATTCCGTATCCCTCTGCTTTTCTAATGCTAATGGACCAGTTATAGAAGAAATACGGGGAGTGTGGGGGGGGGGGTGTGAGTCCACGATCGTGTTCAACATGATATCATAATTCTGAAAACTGGATGCAATCTTGGTTAAGGGAAATGGCTGCATCTTCCATTTTATCTCTTGCTTCGAATGTCACCTAAGTCCCCATTCTAAGGGCGAGGTTCTCGGAGGCCTTCATTCTTTGTGTCTGAAGCGGCAGTGACTGCGGCGGGTTTACAGTTACTCTCTTTTTTTTAATGCCGTGACTAAAGATCAGATTGTGGAGGCTCCGGGGCCATCTCTGTGCAGGGGACCCAGCCCCTTACATTTATCAACAACTGTGGGAGTTTTCTTCATCCGGGAATAACCCGGGGCACGGAGGCTCCCGGGCTTTTGTCCTGAGTGCAGCGAGCGGGGCGATGGGAACAAAACCATCCGCACGTATAAATACAATTTATGCCCTTTTGTCAAGCGAGGGGAAAAGTTGGTTCACGTTTGAAAAGGGAGCCGTAATGTAAATTTATTGACAATTTTGTTGTAATAATTAGGTGTTTACACAGCCTGGACATTGTGGCTAAATCACTGGGAGCGTGTTTATGTGCAGGGAGCGGAGTTGTGGCCAGGGCGGCAGGTTCATTAAGAAGACATACTGTATGAGGGTTCAGAGAAACACCCGCTCCGAGCTCTCCTCCTCCGCTTTCTGTTTACAAAAGAGCAACCATCTCAAAACAAACAAACGCAAAACCCCCGGCCCTACAAATACATAATGAAGTCAAATGCAGAATTCCCTTTGTAAGGAACACATCTTCCCTCAGGGCCCCAAATAGCTTGAAAATAAATCTTATAGTGAGTATCTTTATCCACAGCCTTAGAGAGACCACCTTTAATGAGAGACCGTAACTAGCTTTTAATACCCGGTGTGTAAGTGGCAAGCTGTTTTTGACTAAGAATAAATTCCAACACAGTATTAGGGAAGCTTTGGCTTCACCCTTTTCTTAAAAAGAAAAATCACAGCGGTATTTATTTTAGATGAGCGTGTTCTCTTCAGTGTATCTGGAAAGAGGAAAACCTCATGTAGAGAGAAATCTCTCTCTTAAGCAGTCTCAAACCAGATGAATGGGTCAAAATCGCACACTTGAATAATTTGCCTACATTTAAACTCTCTTCATGGCTCTCTTCCATTAATTTTTAGAGCTCCTATACTAATCTCTAATGTGCTGCTCTGACATGGTTTTCATATTTCCAAACTGAGCTAAAATGGAAATGACAGATTTCCAGTTATGCAAAAATAGCAACGAAGTGCCAGGGAAAATATCTTTTAGAAAAGATATGAAATGAGCACAGTTTTATAGCATGATATGGATCCAATCACAGAAGCATATTTGGGGCAATTGCATCAATTTTTAAAATTTAAAAACTGTTTAAAAATTAAGGCACTAAATGCTAAGCTATAATGAGTTTCTAGCCTTCGTATACTTCCATTAGACTTAAGCAGTAATCAATATAGAGTATTTATTGCTACAGCACCAGAGGAAGGAAACATTCTCTACTGCGATCGTGTGGGAAGAGGGGGAAAGTTTTAGGAATGGCCTGATTTTTACTTTAATCACCGTTACATGGTTTGTTGTATCCCAACTCCGGTCCTTTACCCAAAGAGCATAGTAATGAACATACATTGTGGAAGCAATAATTTGCCCATAGAGGTAAAGATGGTAAGAGAAGCTTTCATATAATTTTAGAAAGCAAATCAGAGGTACACACAATAACTATTTTTTAAAGTCGATGGAATTAATTAATGGCTCAAAATAGTCCAGGAGCCACATTACAAAGCATTATTTTAAAGTGCTGAAAGTTTACTCTACACTGTAATAACACTATCAAATATGTAACTGGAATTATATGCTGCATCACATTGTAGATTATACTTACTAGGCTAAAAAATGGAATCTTCAATGATGCTGTATGATAACAAATACATTTGATAATCTTAAATAAACTCCAACTTCCTTTGATAATCTACACTTCTCAGTTATTCAAGACATGAGAAATGAATTTAAAAAAATCAGATCATGAAAGCCATTATTATTTGAAGGAATATGCTCAATTTTTTAGATAATTTAAATTATTTAGGAGTCCTTTGCATTTTTTACTAGCTTTGCCCAAAGTTATAACATTAAAGCATTAAGGTTACATGTAATGATGTTCTGGTTCGCCCTTATTGCTAGGCCCACATTTTTACAAAACTACACACCGAGATTAGTGCTAAATTACAAGGCTCATTTGATCAAATAAAATTGTCTTAGTCCTGGATGTGCTGCTCAAGAAAATGTTCAACTACAAAGTCTGTCCTCACATGCAAACAATAACAGACACCCATGTGGAAGCAACACTTCCGAAGGGAGTAGCTTCTGGCCGAAGGGAATCTATACACCATTTCCCCATGGGGTATTCCTTCCAAGAAGAAATTTTCTGCGAAGTCCAACCAACGACAGACCACCTAGACCCAAAGCCTGTTATTCAGACTGATCTGAAGCATTTCAATATCAAAGGAAGTTTATTTTGAAATTTTACAGATAGATGTAATAACATCTGGTATTGAACTCTCCGCTAACGGAATGGCCATCGCTTGGAAACCAGATGGCATCGTTCAGAAATCTAAGATCACAGGAGAATGTAATCTCGAACTCCTCTAGGATAAGGCACATCGTCTCGTTATAAAATGACAAAACCAACAGCTCACTAGCGTCATTCCAAGCAGTTCTGCAGCTGGTACTGGGTGTTAGATTCCCTGCCTCGATTGCTTATGGTGGGAAGGAGAAATTTTCATCCTGACGCATGGTTTCACTTCAGTTCTCATACCTTCCGGTGCAGGAAAGCCATAGTTAGCCTTGTCACCGATTTTACCGGGCACCTCCACACACCATCTCACTGGAGCCTAACTATATACCCTGGGAGGTAGAGAGAACAGGTTTCGGGCTGGCAGGATGCAGTAGGGAGCTGCGACTAGAATTTGGGTTGACTGCAGGCCTTCCTCCCACCACTCTGGACTGACTACCCCTGGCTCAGCTCTGTCCGCAACTGAAAGAAAGAGCCTTAAGGTGGGGGTCAGCCTCGGCTTCCAGAACTGTGCTTTACCGTAATCGGCAGCAGCTCTGCAAAAGATTCCCATTATTCTCTCTCTCTCTCTCTCTCTCTCTCTCTCTCTCTCTCTCTCTCTCTCTCTCACACACACACACACACACACACACACACACACACAGCAATTGGGTTCCCCTGGCACTTAATTCAGTAGCTACAAGCATTTCACAAATTTCTCCCAAATCAATCCCTTCACCTGATCCATGGAAACCCTCTCTTCCCCTCTCTCTACCTTCAAACGCATAGAAGAAAGGACCCCGTCCCCAGTGTGTTTCCCAGCTAATCTGCTGGGTTCGGATGTAACAACATTCGAGAATCTTTCTGTTATGTCTTAGGACATGGCGAGTGATTAAACCTGCTAAGAACTGCACCAAGAGAAGCTCCGTGGGGCGCTCTGCTTCCCTGAGCTAATGTCCTGCCGGTTTTATTTAGACTGTGAGTCTGCTTCGGAGACACTGTGTCGAATTCTACGTTTGAAACGCCCCTAGCACACTGTTGGCACTTAAACGCAATTATTCAAAATGGAATCATTTAATTAGATGGGAAGAAAAACAGCAAGCCCTGCGAAGATAACAAAGAGTAAAGCAAACGTGCGGACCGACGGCGGGAAAGCACCGGCTGGACAGCGATGCACACGCCCAGGACAGCCGCTTGCAATTCCTCCCCCGGATCAGAGAGGGGTATCCACACCGTGTGACGTGCCTCGCTTTGCTGGGGCCACAGAAAGCAGAGAGAAGGCCTCATATTGATAACTCTGTAGAGTGGCATTCTATGACTTAGCTCCTTGGGGAAAGGAAATGGGAGCAGGGAGCGACAGACTCCACGGCCCTCAAGTGCTTGAGCCAGGATTGAGGAATGAGCCTCCCACTCTGGATGGGACAGGTCACTGTCCATCACCCACCAACCTCCAATCCCTGAGGAGGGGAAAGGATTTTTTTTAAAAAGATTTGTTAAACACACACACACACACACATACAAAACAAGACACACACAGAAGACTTGTTATGGAGCCCCGGACAAGGCATCATGTAGGTGCCCAAGGAATAAGACCCTGTAGTTAAATGCTGGATGTGCCAATAAAAGTTCTCCTTAAATGAATTCCTATCTCAACAAGTGTGAGTCTAACGTAAGACATTGCCATCGGCCGGTTACAAAATTTTACAAGTTTTATAATGAAGTTTGTTTGTCGATTGTAAGGTCCAAACAGTTAAATAATAATCTTTTAAACCGATAAAAATAACAACAACCCACCCAAACCCTGGTCAATTTAAACCCTCTGCCCCCTCTCACCCCTCAAAAAAGCAGCTACGTAATTGAAAACTATTCGAGACAGGCCGTTAGCTTGTAGGCGCTCTCCGGCCTTCCCCAGCAGGTGCTTGGATCTGACTCTGAGGAGGTGGAGCAGAGGAAAAGGTCCCTTTGGCCCGGTGACCGCCCTTGACTCTGCTGCCTTGATGGACTTCCTGTTTTCAGCCAGACTCGAAGTTCCCGGAGAGATAACTTCCTGCAGTGCAAGTCGCTCCTCCATGCCTGTTAGCAGCTGCTGTGGATCTGACAGTCACCGTGGTGTGCTTTCACTGCGAGGTGAGGCAAACCAGGCTGCCGACGGTCCATCCTTGAACGCTTCTTCTCACATGCTCCCAACCGTTTTATAAGGACGGCCAATAAGCCTTTATTGGAAAGACCAGAATTAAGTACTGGAATTTGTCACAGTACTGGGAAGCAGAATGGCGCTGAAACCAAGGGAGGGGCTGGGTGCCTTCTTACTCCTGGGCCTTGGGATAAATGACTAACTTCCCCTCAGCCCCCATTTCCTAATCAGGAAAATGGGAAGAAACAACCTTACCTCAGAGGGTTGCTATTAGATTAAATGAAAAGTGCACAGCAGGACAAGTAGTTAATAGTTAATGTTGGCCATTGCTATGACTGGTCTGATTTAAACTCTTATCCTCATTTTGACTGGCAGTTAAAGACACAGGGTTTCCTAGGTGGACTCCCAGGGGACCGGGAGGGGAGGCTGTATACAGGAACCTGTATAGTTGTTGGACCTCTCTCGTCCTCTGAAGCAGTCGGTCTTGATTGGCGTGCATTGGTGTCCTTACTTTCCTCCTTCCAGAGTCCCCAGGTGACCTTTTCCTCAGAGAGGCAAGCTGCCACATGGCACATGCTTTCACTCTAGCAGGAGTGGTATTTTTCTATCACAAAGTTGAGGCCAACCTTAACCAGTTTGGCTCAGTGGATAGAGCGTCGGCCTGCGAACAGAAAGGTCCCAGGTTTGATACTAGTCAAGGGCATGTACCTTGGTTGTGGGCACATCCCCAGTAGGAGGTGTGCAGGAGGCAGCTGATCGATGTTTCTCTCATCCATGTTTCTAACTCTCTATTCCTCTCCCTTCCTCTCTGTTAAATCAATTATATATATATTGATATATATATATATAAATTAAAACAGCCTGACCGGTTTGGCTCAGTGGATAGAGGTTGGCCTGCTCACTGAAGGGTCCCAGGTTCAATTCCGGTCAAGGGCATGTACCTTGGTTGCGGGCACATCCCTGGTGGGGGTGTGCAGGAGGCAGCTGATTGATGTTTCTCTCTCATCGATGTTTCTGACTCTCTACCCCTCTCCCTTCCTCTTTGTAAAAAAAAAATAAATAAATAAAGCAAAGTTGAGGCCAATATATAGACAACAGACCCGTGCTGTTCTGCATTACCTCTCCGAGGAATGGTGGATAAACAGCAAAGGCAGCTGCGGTGGGAGACGGAGGGACACTCTCCACGGTTCCCACGTCCAGGGGAGAGCCTGGGGGGAGGGCTCTCGGCGATGTTGCAGTCACACAGCCTCCAGCGCCTTCCCAGGCCCACAGACCTGAGCCGAGCACAGATGTGACTAAGGCTGCTTCTGGCCCTTAAGGTTCCTGCCATCGTGGGGACTCAGAGAGCTCGAGTTAACATAATCACACATCTTTAAGGAAATAGGCAGTAAAGGTTTAAAAAAAAAAAAAAAAGACAAAAGTTGGATTATGGTTGGATTTGGCAACTGGGAAACTTCCCACGTGGGGACGTTCCTTTTTGGTCCATCCCAGGGGACAGCTGGAGCGCTTCCAGGAGGGGAGGCACCTGCTGGCCCAGGCGGCAGGTGGGCCGCAGTGGCTGGGGAGTGCTGGGAAGGGAAGATGGTCAGGTCACTCGCCCCAGGCTGCCTGAGTGGCCTGTGCCTTCTTTGCAAGTGACAACACTAAACATCACACTCACTGCCACTTGGTTATGCACAATATCCCTCAACTCAGTCACCAACCATCCAAGCCAACCCACTTGTGGATGGCATTATGGGGACAATGGAGCTGCTTTGAAAGTCTCAGGAAAGGAATGGGTTTTTTTTGACGTAGAGAATGTTGTCAGAAAGCCAATGTAACAACCGATGAAGGCATTTTCCCTACTAGGCACAGAAGTCAGCTCTTCTTAAATCGCAGGGCTTGACATACTGGGGGGCAGGGCTGCACATCAGTTGATTAAAAATTATTCACTGGATACGCTCCATATAGTCTGAAGTACCCTGGTGGCTCTAAGTCATATATTTGTGACCAAGTAATGATAGAGCAGATTCTACCAGGGAAAGCCAGAAAAAGCCCCTTCTACACCTCCTTCCTTTACCACACGGATCGATTTTCAATCTTCTTGAATCTAGGGGGATCAGGAAAAGTATAGTTTGGGTCTGTATCTCCACTCAACAATTGAGATACAAACAATTGACTCACCTGAAGTGTAGAAGAACTTGGCTCACAATGCTTCACTCAGTCTCGCTGATGAAGTTCAAGCTTTTAAACAACACATATGTTAAGACCAGTTTTCCTATAGTGGCTGAATGGCTAATTTATAACTGGGTTCTCGGTTCTGTTTTTTAATTATGACCCTGCAAGGGACCAGACTCTCTGAAGTGGGTGGGAATCCATTAGACTGGAGAAAGCAGAGAAAACACAGAAATAGGCCTGGGAGAGTCTTGAATAGAAGCATTTCAGAAGCAACCCCTCCCCCACATATACCTATATTTCACCTACAGATGGGTGAAAAGTGATTATCTATGATCCTATAATACTTTATGTAATTACCTGTAATTAAATTAGTGCAAGGTAAAAATATTTGACTTAAAATAATATCAAGTATTGATAACAATTACTAGGCTAAATAACATTCTTTTTTTCTTTTTTTCATAAAAGGAAGTGACATATGCAACAAAATGGCAAAAACAGAATGGAGTGAGATGTGGTTAAGTGTAAGTCCTTATAGCAAGGAAAGTCATTTGTATTATCCTTACTTCTTTGAATAAATTCAGATGACAGCCCTATTTCATTTCTTCATTCACTTTGGAGGCCAGATGGCATTAGAATCATTTACTTCACCTTGTTGTGCTTAATTACTACAATCAACACACTATTTTCCAAATTAATCATAACAAAGTAATTTCATTAGTAACACAGCAGGCTGTTGAATTATTAGCATCATAACAGTTTGCAAACAATTAAACTTTATTTGAACCTTAAAAATTTGCAGAGTGGAACATTACTGTAAGATCTAATGGCAATAGAGTACAAATCCAGTACAGTGCAAATAATCAAGCAAAATGTTATATAAAATATGACTTACAATCACCTTTGGAAAAAAACAGCTCTCAGTCTAGCTGTTCGCAGAAAAACAAATAAAAGCTAAGCAAACATAATGAGAACATAGCAATTAGTACATTTTCTAACAAGCCATGTTGTTTAGAGTCACATTAATTATTATATTATTATGATCTGAAGAGGGTATGATATATTGTCGAGCGTGTAAAGAAAACTTTCTCCCTGGTAGTCTACACAAGATTTCACCAAATGGATATAAACTTGTCATGAGTGGAAAGCAATGATTCTTTTCCCTTCCACGCCACCCGTTTGAAATCTGGGTTTTCTTTCCTGTCTCCCACCTGGATTCCAGTTTAGAAAGAACAAAGGCCAGTGCTCAGGCCGAGGCCACACCAGATTTCTGTATCACCACGGCTCAGAGACCGTGTGGCTGGGAATGGCTGGTCATCCGTTGGCGAAGGACTCCCTCTCCTGGACTAACTGTAAAGGAGGCAGCGCTCTTTAGTCTGCAGGGGTCTGGGCCCGAGTGGGGGAGGGCTTCCCGGCGGCTGGGAATGCAATGAAAGACTGCTGCCACCTACTGGCCCAGGGCTACAGTCTTCACTGAAGCCAGAAGCAGGAAATCTGTGTCCACGCCACCAGCAAGTCCACGTTTATGCTCTACATATTAATTATAGGTAGAAACCGACCACTGCTTTTGCTTTTCAACCTCTCGGGCTTCGAAAACCAGCCCGGAAGCCTCATCTCCACTTGTCTTTCCCCAAGATGATCTCACTCTACCCCATGCCCTCGATCAGGACCAGATTAACAAGCGCACCAATTCGTGTCTGACAGCTGGAGCTCAACAGTCATATAATTTATATAAATTAGAGTTTACTTCCAGTCCCTGAAATGAATATTCTTTAACATCTGAGATAATATGATCATGGCATTATGTAAGTATACACTCTGAAATAGTGTCTGTAAACAGTTTTATGTAAATAATGAAGGTTTTTAAAAATATTACCAGCCTGCTTGCATGGTCAGAATCTTTATCTTCATAAAGCAAAGATCCGAAAAGTTCAACAAATGTACATGCTAATCAGTGATTCAATATGAGATTATAGCTACCCCAAATGATCCGTTCAGCAGTACCTTGCAGTGTAAGTTAAGGGCGTTTAAATACCTTTGGTTTCCAACATACATGAACAGGTGGTGACATCATCCTGCAAGTCTTGTTCAGGTAGCGGAGCGCATGCTCCACTGTCAGGCTGCTTCCCCGTGCCTGCTGTGTGTGTGTGCTGCCGTGGTCCCCCCATGCCTGCTGTGTGTGTGTGCTGCTGTGGTCCCCCCATGCCTGCTGGTGTGTGTGCTGCCGTGGTCCCCCCATGCCTGCTGGTGTGTGTGCTGCCGTGGTCCCCACCCTGCTCCCTCCTCTGCTCGGAGGAGCCGGGAAGCCTCTGGCTGGAGTCGCCCTCGGTGGGTTCCCTGCCACCGCCACCAGCAGGCAGGAGAAGAGGCTGGTCCACCCTCACTCTCAGGGCACATCGAGATGCCTCGTGCCCTTACCCTGGAGGAGAATGGGAGATGGGTCTTAGGAATTTTTATTTCATTAAATTTAAACAAAATGATGGTGGGAGATGCTGGCCAGCCCAGCATCTGAACAGGGTATCTGCTCTTGAAGCAGGACGTCACATGAACCATGGTTCCAGTCAGCGTGCCTTGTAGAAGGTGACAGCATACTACCATTCGCAATTCGATCCTGCTTCCTTCCTTGTGGGGAGAGTTCACATAAAGCAAACTCGCCCTTGGCGAAAATTCTTTCGGGAAAACGTGTCACTAACGTGTGGAAAATAAATACTGACTTAAAACATCTCTAAAGCTTTCATAATGCCTTATTCCTGAAGGCTTTACTAAAGTATCTACCCAAAACTTACATGATAATGCCTTTTACATTTCTGTGAAATTATACATTTGACAGAAATAACTGACGGCCAATATTGAGAGAGGTTGCAGCTCACACCAGAGGTAGCGGTGATGATGTGGAACATACAGAACAGTGCTGAGCAATTCACACAAATCAAATGAGTAAAAACTACAATCATTTCTTTGCAAAACAGCAACAGGTCTAAGTGTACAGCTTGTATCTGATTGGCAGGAATGTCCTTCATTTAGGCTCACGTCAGAGCAGAGCTGTGAAGACAGAACGCAGTGAGGACGCGGGATGCTAACAAACAAAGGAAGGGATGCGCTGCCGATCAGGCCTCCCGGCCGGTCTGATCCCACGGCCTCTGCAGAGAAGCAGGAGACCCTCTGCGGCTGTGGGCAGAAGGGAGAGTTGCATTATGATTTTTTCCTTCAACCGAAATGTTGATTTTTCCTGCTTTTTAGCCGAGGAAAAATGAATGTTTACGCAATCTTCTTTCTGTCTACCTGGCTCCTCAGAAAGGCCATAAGAAGTGGTATTTTACTGAAGAGGAGGAGGTTTGATTACCACAGATACTTTCTCTTAATAATCTATTTCCAAAGTAAATTCCACGAAATTATTTTTAAAATTGAACCAGACTCCTCTCTAGAAAGAAGAAGATTTGGAAGCATAATCTTCATGTTATCAGAAAACTACCAAGACTTAGAAAAAGGCAAAGACTCTTAATGCGGAGACCAAGAGAACATATGAGCTATTACGGAATATTGGATTAAAATGTACTTACCCAGGACTCTCAGATATCATACATCTCCATTATGTAGGCTTTCGGCACCAAGCCAATGGCTCCCTTCATTTCTCCTACCCACCAGCCGTATCTATTGTATTCCTAATTGAAAACAATATGCAATATTAACCTTTAGGCTGGTGGAAGTACAATGTCCTTTGTGTGCAACTTCGGAGAAATGTTATTTCTTTTTATAAAGTTACAAGAGCTTGAGCTGCAAATTGAAACATTTTCATCTTTTTTTGTTTCTGGACACTTTAAAAATGCTGCTAGGCAAAGATTTAAATTAAAGTATAAGACAAAGCCTGTTTATTACTGGGTGTAGAACACAGAAACAGTCACTTTTAAGAACCTAACGAGTGTATCAACCTCCCTCTCTCCTTCCCTCCTCCTTTCCCTCTCCCTCCTCTGCAGGGGCTCCAGCGTCACAGCCAGGATCCTGGGATACCACCTCTGCCTTCAAGAAGTTTACCATCTAACAAGGATAGAATTACTTTCACAATAAACTACTTAATTCCTACTTAACCTCTTATCACCAAAAATGATTTAGAATATAGAGGTATGCCTCTTCTTAAGGAAATCTTTTATAAGCACATAGACATTTTTTTTAAAAATATATTTTATTGATATTTTACAGAGAGGAAGGGAGAGGGATAGAGAGTTAGAAACATCGATGAGAGAGAAACCTCGACCAGCTGCCTCCTGCACACCCCCCACTGGGGATGTGCCCGCAACTAAGGTACATGCCCTTGACCGGAATCGAACCTGGGACCCTTCCGTCGGCAGGCTGACGCTCTATCCACTGAGCCAAACTGGCTAGGGCAAGCGCATAGACATTTTAAACAGATAAATTAGAGAAAACAAGGAAACACTATTAATACCCGCCCCCCAATCCTTTATAAAACCGTTCACAAAAAGATTCCTTTAAGAAAGCTTCCCTAAGGCATTTGTTGTCTTTTATTGATCATTAACTACAATTGATAAAGAATGGACAGAAGGACTTTAAAGATGGTGTTAGACTCTCCCTTATAGGAGGAGACCAATGGGAAATAAAGTATCCCAGGTTATAAAGGCGGCATACTAGCCAGCTGTGAGAGAGAGGGGGTGAAGGGCCACATCGCCTTCACTTGTCCTGGGAGATGAGCCTGCGCCTCCACTCCTCCCCTCTGCCTCCACGGCAGACACACCACTGCTCCAGGCATCGCGAGCTCTCTGTAGCCGGTCTCATGGCTCTGCCAGGTTGACTAATGCATTTTTATCTCAAACTTATTTATGTTTTGTGAGAAAAACAAAGTAAAATGAATTACAAGTTTCAAGAATAATATCTTTGCAAAGCAATACTCTGCAAAAGCATTGGAGGACCCAAATTTAATTTTTCCTAAAGATGAATTTTTAAAATCAATCCCCAAAGTAATTCAATAGGCTGTGACTTCCCAACATGCGAGTCCCAGACAAATGGTCGCACGTGGGAGGGAAGGTTAATCCGGGCAGAGACTTAGCATCTGCACCGATGAGTGTGCCACTGCCCACCGGAAAGGAAGTCACATCCTCCAATACAAAGGCGGCAGCAGCCAGTGCGTACTGACATGCAGTCTGTCGATCGAGATTGTGGGGCTAAGTCTACCTGTGCGTTTGAACTGTGACAGACCAGAACGAGGTTTACTCCAAGAACAGGGTGGAAGGAGAGGGACAAAGGCTTCTGATTCTAACGAGAGCACATCTGGCTCATGATTCTAAGTTTAAACGTTCTCTGGCAGTGTGGACTCAGTGGACAAAACTGCCTAAGAAACGACATAGTCTGATGCCCAGAACTCCGTGGTGATGACTATAACGTATGCAGGCTGTATTTACCAGAAGAAAATACCAGCTTACTGAAAGCTAAGATTAGCAGCCATTACACCCTAATAGGTACCTAATAAAACTGCCCTTTCCAATTTTTAAGGCAATGAGTACAATTAGAACCTAACGCTTAACAAAACAAACGGATTTAACCTCTCAGAGGCCAAAGTCGTACCTTGTAAAGTCTCAAGCTAGATGGATAACAGGGTAAACATAAGTGTGAGAGCTCTGACCCAACGCCGGTCTGTTTTTACAACTGATGATCTGGAAGGAGGAAAGACACGAAGGCCCGAAAGGACAGGCACAGAACACGTGCAGTGAGAGGCACGTGATGACCCAAACATGCTTTTACAGAAGAGCCCGCAATCTGGCTTCAACGTTTAGATTCCAATTACAAACCAGAAAGTTTATAACATTCTGCGGTGGTTCTAACCTGTGCTCTCCATTAAAGATATAGAATTGTTCTCAAGAAGCTGCCTCACACCCAAATTTGAGAAATGGATTTCCAGCAAATCACTCCAACCAAGGACCAATGGCACGCTTCCCACTGAGGGAGTCCTGCCTGACAGGAGCTGGTAGGATTCATGGAGTGGGAAACACAGCAGTAAACAGCGGGGTGGAGCTTATCCAGCTGGAAACAGGTCCCTTCAAAGAAACACTCCAGGAGAAAAAATAAAATAAAGTTCTAGGCTGAAATCCTCTTAAATGCTACACTTAATTAATTTAAAATGATTGAAAAACCACATGAAATACACACCTCATAAAAGTACTCTAACATATCACAGGCTTAAATCAGAAAAGGGTATAAATAAATAAAAAACAGAGTGTTTATTATGCTGCGTTCATAAAGGATTCCACGGAATGCTCCTGTGTGGAATGAGAGGTAAGATGAAATTCAGGGAGGTGAGAATCTAATAGGCAAATTTATGGGTTTACACCGCGGCCGCGAGTGCACGTCGACGAGACTGCAAACACAGAAGCTGCTCCTTTTATTGTTACCATCCCCTGGATGAGCCTCCTGAGCAACATGAATCCCAATTAAACGTTTGCAGCCTATAAAAGGGGAGGAAGATGCTCCTGGAGCACAGCATTCTCAGCCTCGGCCCGAAGACGCACTCTCACACAAGGCTGCCGGCCTCTCTGTGCCTTCCCCAAACAGATGTGATCAGGAAGGCTAGATTACTTACAGCGGAAAACAATACACCCCACGCAATCCTGCCTTGCAGTCCACATACCGAGCATAGACAGTGTTGGTCTAAAAGTCACAGGTGGGTCACTAAAAACCAGCAACGCTCAAGCCTGATCTTGTTCATAAACAAAAAATAAAGAGACCAAACCATAGCGGGCTGCCATCCGAATCTCTGAAAAGCTAGGAAGCGTCATGTCAGCTTACAGCTCGTGAGAGCTCAGGTACAAGGAGATCCGCCATCTGGTCTCTCTCACCCTCCTCGGCTCTTAACAGCAACTGAAACGCCAGCGCAGGCCGGTGACTGCACTTGAGCGGGACTGATAAAATAATGAAGAGTGCTTTAATCTACAGGAAACCATTCTAGTCAATTTACAAGAAATATTGCATCCCTTTGTAGGACGTGTAATTATTTTCTATTAATCATGTGCTATAAAGCTACATTATGCGGTTATTCTGTTATCGCTGGGAAGGGGCCTGCAGTCAGCTTCTGACAATGTTAGGTAATTACTGACACAGAGCTGCTTTCTCTTCCTGTGGCAATGCCTGCGCCATCCCGAGGTGCAGGGATGCTGACGGGCTGAAAGCAGCGCTCAGAGGGAATGCAATGTCTGCCACAGGGGTGGCTTCGAGGCACAATGCGATGCGGCAGTCAGAGCAAGAGCCACCGCCCTGCAATCCGCGGGAATCGTGGTGAAGCCGCCCTGAACGGTGGTGATCTGACTCCTGTTTTCAATTCTCAGACCGTCACAATCGCTTCCCTTAGTTTTATTGCGTAGTTAAAACGTTAGGCCTCCGTTAATAGGTATTAAGCAGTAGATTGAAGTGACTGAGTCACAAGGAAGGAAAGGACACTGGGTCTGACAGAGGGAGACGGGGGCCTGAGCTGGCACCTGCAAGGAACGTAAGTCCATGTTCACTCCCTGAGCCTCAGTCTGCGCCATGTGTTACTGTCCACGTACAGGAGGCCCAAGACTTACTATTAAACCCTCTGCAGCTCCATAACTCTCATTTTTCAAGCACGCTAGTCCACTTCCGGCTAACCATCTGGCAGAGGAAAGGTGCCTTAACAGCAACCCGGAACACTGATAAAGTGGTGTGACGTGCTGCTCCTTTCAGAAATTAGTCACCAATCTGAAAGCGACAGGTGTTTCTTCAAACATGTATCTCTCTTCCAACTATTCCCTGGGATATTTTCAATTTTCAAATTATTTATACACATGGTAATAGTATGAATATTAGATAACTATTTAAAACACGGAAATCCTTTCTTCAGGTTACCTCTTTCAAGAACTTCCGCCTGCTACCCACGTGTGGACTGCTGGCAGGGAGTGGGGGGAGGGATGGGGGGGGCGGTGAAGCAGCCACACGAGGAATCCGCAGTCAGTCCACTGAGGAGCTAGTGGAAGCTACTGAGCAGCAGAGTGAGCTGGCAAAGGCCGGTCCTGAGAGGGACAGAGAGGCAGGACTGATCAAGGGAGGTGAGGAGGCCTGCGCAAGCACGATGACAGCTGCATGGAAGGGGTGGGTGAGCCTGGGAGCAGTTACCAGAGTCGGTGTTGGTTGGTGAAATATACTGAATGCCAAGGCCACCTTCTACTGAGCTTGATTTGATCCTTCTTTGCCTGAAAGTACCTCTGAATCATCAAGGCAAGTCTCATTTCATCCCCATTTAGCGTATCAATAGATGCCTGCTGAAAAGGGATTCCATAAAATCCAGCACCTATTTATGGTAAAAACTCTCGGCAAAGTGGGAATAGAGGGACTATAAGAAATGCCATATGGCACAAACCCACAGCCAAAATCAGACTCAACTTGGCAAATCTGAAAGCATTATCCTTAAGATCGGGAACTAGACAGGGATGTGCACTTTTACCACTCTGTTCAACATAGCTCTGGAAGTGCTAGCCACAGCAATCAGACAAGAAGAAGAAATAAAAGGCATCCAAACTAGAAAGAAGTAAAACTCATTATCTGCAGATGACATGATACTGTATATAGAGAATCCCAAAGATTCCACCAAAACTACTAGAACTGATCATTGAATTCAATAAAGTAGCAGATTAAAAACAGTTGCATTTTTAATCACCAATAATGAACTACCAGAAAGGGAAACAAAGAAAATAATCCCATTTGTAACTGCATAAAAAACAAACTACCAACTCACCTAGAAATAAATTTAACCAAGGTGAAAGACTATGTTATAAGGTTCTGAAGACCATACAAATAAGTGGAAGCATATACTGTATTCATGGATAGGAAGAAATCACTAAACTATCTATAATACTTAAAGCAAGTTATAGATTCAATGCAATTCCTGTCAAGATACCAAGGGCATATTTCACAGAACTAAGAAGAACCTGAACAGCCACAGCAATCTTGAGAAAGAACAAAGTTGGAGGAATCATATCAAACTATACTACAAGGCCATAGTAATCAAAACAGCATGATACTGGCATAAAAGCAGGCACTCACTATAAATAATTCCTTGTCTAAGAGCTTAAATGCCACCAGCAGAAATAAATATATCTGCCTCCCGCAGATAATGCCAGTTCTTTGAAGAAATGAGTTCAGTTGAATTTACTGTGAGTACCAAGGAGGTTAAGACAGAGCCCTGCAATGGGAGAAAGTGTGGCGGGCGAAAGGGACAATCGACTGGGTTTTCAGTTCCTTCTCATTCCTGCGGTTATTTTCTCAGACGACCCAGAGTCTCATCCCAGCTCTTCCTAATGAGGATGTGAGGCAATCCCCAAGTCCTGACAGGATGACTTTTTGTTTTGTATCCCTCACTCAAGAAGTATACATATTTAATGTAAAGCAGTAAGTTCAACTATTATATATTTGGACCTCATAGAATGAAATCTGTTGTTACATTTACTACAAAATGTTTGCGTTGAGGGCATTACCTGCCACTGTTTTACTTACTATATAAAGTGGTTGAGGTCAGATAATCAGTGAACATTCTAGAAATTCATGATATATATATATATTTTTTTAAGTAGCCAGTACTGGGGGGGGGGGGGGGGGAATCTAGGTCTGTCCTTTATGATTAAGAGAAGTTATTAGTTCCCCGTCTCTCCTTTTTTTAGTTTGGTTTCCAAGAAGCTCAAGTGCACAAACTCCATTGTATCTTAAGGTCTCCATGGATGTTGTCCTTTTTTCTTTATCCCTTTATTTATTCCTCACCTCCCCCTCCATTATCTTGAGCCTCCAGATTTCCTCACCTCTACAGTGAAGGGCTAGCACTAAGATTCTGCTAATTCTTTCATTCTAATTCTTTTTAATATGTTCAGTATTATTTCCCATATTAACTGCATTTTCATTGCATATTAAACATCTATCTGCCATAGGTTAGGTATTGGAGATACAAAAACTTAGAACACACTGTCTACTTCGAGTTCAGAGCTGAGAGAGATGGACAGTCCCAGTCTGGCCCACGGAGGGATGGAGCAGACAGAGAAAGGCTTTTTGGGCCGCATCTGCGCAGATTCCAGGAGAAGTCACTTGTTAGCTGGTGTCCTCAGGCAATCTGCGTAGTGACCCTACGGAGCCTCAGTTTCCTCACCTGCACAACTGGACCACATGCTTCACAGGTTAGTTTATGAATCAGACAAGTGAGAGCACATGTGTGCCTGGAGCAGCATACTACGGGTATGCAACAGATCCCTTTCTTTTAAAACGTATTGTTGACAGCATTACAGATGCTGGAATAGTTTTAAGTAACCACTTCCCCCCTTTACCTCCCTCCACCCAAGCCCTATCCACCCCAGGCCTTCATCACATCACACTCTGTCCGATGGAATATGCATCAGTGTCCGTGGAATACGCATATATGCACGTAAATTCTTTGGTTAATCTCTTCCCATCCCCCCTCCTCCTCCCCTCCATGTATCCGTGTCTCTGGACCTATTTGGGTCATCTCTTCCCTCTCCCTCCCTATTAATCGCTGTAGCAAAAACCAGGGCACCAAAAACTAGAGGGTTTTGGAGAGCAATCTGAGGCAGTCTGCTTGCCATGAGCAGCTCTGTCCTGCGCAGCCAACGGGAATCTGACCTTTAAAGGAGTGAGCAGGGAGGCATCGCAAAGGAGTAACAATGAGCCGCGTATGCATGGAGGGGGTCCTAATTCTTTTGTTTCAGGAGGCTGGTGGAGGACAGAAGCAATCATGGATTTTTTAATTTAGGATTTTTAAAAAATGACCAGCAGAGTGTGTGTGTGCATTTTGGTGTTTTTGTTGTTGTTTTACTTCCGGCAAATGCTTGCTCGTTCCTTCTAGAATTCAATCACACAAGGCCCTGCACACAGCAGCTCGGCCTGGCCTCTCTGCGCCACCTCTCAGCCACTGCAGGGGCTGCATGCCAGCTGCCTGCGCTCACTGGCCCCTCTCACCTGTCGGCGCGGCCCTGGACCACGCCCTGCACTGTGTGCCGAGAAAACAGGACGTGCTCTCGCGTGCTGTTTGCTAGGAGATGAGAGGGGTTCCGGGGGGGAACCAGGCTGCCTGGCAGGGTGCTGTCTCCACAGATGGTGCATCTCTCCTTGGGAGAGGTGGTGGGAGCCAGCAGGTCTGCCTGGCCCCTGCCTCATTGGACCCCTATTGGCAGCAGAGGAACTAGATGCCACCACCCCAACCATGGCAGCTACCATGACTCTCCGTTCTCCTCCTCCTCCTCCCCCTCCCCCTCCCCCTCCCCCTCCCTCTCCTCCTCCTCCTCCTCCTCCTCCTCCTCCTCCTCCTCCTCCTCCTCCTCCTCCGAAAGGCTGCAAGGTGGGCCACATGCTGGGAAGCACCTGCAGCACATGTGCCCCACATGGCGATGGCCCGGTCACTCCCCAGCGGCTGCTGGGCTATCTATGGCCGGTGGGTCAGATGGTCACAAAGGGAAAACTCCGCCAGCCTCTCCTTGTATTTCTACTTTCCTGGCAGTTCAGAGCCAAGGAAAGCTCTAGCGACGGAATCGTTCCACTTTCACAACGAAAAGCAAAAAACCCCCATTGGCCAGGCCTTGGAAAAAGTCACCCACCAGCAGGAAAAGCATCAGTGCCTGGAACTCCAGCCAAGGCGCACAAAAATAATAACAATAACAAGAATTCTAAAAGCTCTTGTATATGAGTGAACAGTGTCAGCCGACACTGACTTAATAAAACATTTTTAAGAAGCTGTCCTTGACTGGATAAAATATCCCAGGATTCCTGACTCCCGTGCTTTCCTGCTAATGCCAGACGAAGTTCATGCCTCTTTCCTGCTGAAGCGGAGCCCGCCTGTCATTAGGTCTCTGAAGCTAATTTATGGCTTTAAAGTAAGAATAGGAATGCGGTTAGCAATTTACCGATGAGCACAGATTGAAAGATAAACTGAGAGAGGATGTGAAATCCAGAGCAGCAAGTAGAATAGCATACCAGAGCGGTGTGCAGGGCCAGGATGCCTACAGCTATCCAGCCTGGATCCTGCCACCAAAATCATAAAATCTCACAAACGCCGTTCTAGGGAAATACTATTATAGAATGAGAAGATGTCCACGCTTAAGGTGGTAATACAACTGAAGTGCAAACTGGTAAGAGGATTTAGCATGATTTTAAACAACCCAATTCTTTAAAAAAAATTATTTCCCCCATCAAATGAATCCGAAACCAGGCCTTGTTTCAGAATTCATTCACTAACAAGGCAGCTGTCATTAAAGTGACATATCCCGGTTTTATTCACCCCAGAGAAAGTGCTCCATTTGGGGGGTGTTTCTAAATCTCCACTGAACTATTGAAGTTTATAAAGTGTTTATTTTAATACATTAAAAAAAAACAAAAAAAAAAAACAGCAGCAACCCTTATGAAAAGAACTGTACCCAAAATGCTCCTCCCACCGGCTCGCTTTTTCAGGCAAGCAGAATTTCCATTTATTACCAGCGAGGTTCAAAGGTTAAAACGAAGAAAATGCGGGACTCTTGGTAGGAGGAGCTAGCCCCGCCAGGGTCATGTGACAGCTGCTATTGAAAAATGTGAAAAGGCACGGGGAGAACGGGGTATCTGCCCGCTCTTCTTCCTTTCTTGCAGCATTCGATTCTCACCAAAAATGTGAAAAGCAAGGCTGAGATGTGTCTGACTCTCAGAAGAGGCCCCAAACAAATAAATCAGCCCCGGGCTGACGGAGCACAGCTGACACCCATCTCGGCTTCCTCTCGAAGACAGAAGAAGGCTGCGTTTAAAAAC
The DNA here is from genome assembly GCF_964339955.1 of Pipistrellus hanaki. Lineage (NCBI taxonomy): Eukaryota > Metazoa > Chordata > Mammalia > Chiroptera > Vespertilionidae > Pipistrellus > Pipistrellus hanaki. The sequence goes on from NC_140512.1 coordinate 6,314,545, forward strand.
GAAATGGCATCTCTAGTGAATTTCAATGAAGACAGTCTAATCGCAAACCAGTGAGGTCTCTTTCTGTCACTGCACTTACAGAATTAAAACACTCTTCATTATAATGTGTGCCATTTTATTTCATGATTCGTTTAGATGTTTATTTATATGGAAAGAATACATTTTTCTTAAACTACCTCTTGCTGCCTTTTTTACAAAAGTATTTTCAGAACTCACAGCCTCCCAGAAGGCAAGGCAAACAGATAATTAAATGTTGCAAATTATAGATCAGTTAATTATTAAAAGCAAGCTATGTATCTTTAGAATCTTTTCTAATGACACCCTTTTAAAGGGTGTCATTAGAAAAGTTGTGGCATTAAGTTCTTTATAAAGTATACATTTTCTATGTCTCCATAAATATTGTGTTAGATTCCTTAAAATGTATTCTTCCTTATGTATACAATTTTTACATTTAATTCAGAATGGTGAAAAAAATTCATGATTAATGCTAATATTTTATTGACATGAGATACGAAAGTAATAACCCATGGCTGGATTTAAAGTTGGATTTATGGCATCATTTTGATTGTGCACATTAGCCACAATTACCTGCACCACTCATTCTGAGCCACTAGATGGTGTAACAAATGAATTAAAAACTGTAACATTTCATGCCATCATCACCACATCTAAATATAACTCTGACAAAGACTAAATAAATTTCTAGGCCTATAACAATGCTAGTGATTTCTATACTAATTCTACTTTTTAAAAAGTCTATCAATATATACGATTAGCTCTACTTTGATCTAGAAACAAGCCCCTTTGAGCATGTTTCACTCTCTTTACTAAGGGCCTTGAGTCCTGAATTTACAGTAATGCCAAGAATTTAAATTGCTGTCATCATTCATATATTAAGTGAACTTATGATATTAATTTATGGTCTATGCTTGCCAAGTTTTGATAAAAACTGGAAGGCCAAACCAAATAGAAATTTAGTCTCCAGAGATTCCAATCTGAACTTGCCCAAAGCCAAGTGGAAGAGTCAGTCTCCACAACCGACTGCGGGGACACCCATCATGGCGCAGAGTTAGTTCCCGTTCCTTCGAGGGAGAGGTCAGTGTCCTTTATTCTCCCCCTCCCCCCGCTGAGACCTCTCTGGTTGATTCCACTAGGGCCACAGCTGGGCAAATCTGACAGCCACTCAGCCAGTGGTAGTTTTGTGTGTTAGCCCCCAAGCTGGACCGCCACTAACCTGGGCTCTACGACCAGGCCTCACAGATAAAATTAGCATCCCCACAAAACAGTTCTGGGAGTGCTGGAATTACCTTCCCGGGAATCCTGGAAGTGCAGCACACATATGTGATTATCGTTTTAATTTCATATTAACAGGAAATGGTTTCGAAGGTAATGGGAGGACTGAGACCTGCCCATGGGGATGCTGCCCGCCTCACAGCCCCTCCAGGAGGCTGGTACTCCGAGGCTTTCAGCAACAAAGACAGCCTGGTTCGGAGAGAAGACTTTAAGAGCAGGCCCACCTGGGCTTCATGATTTCACATTTTACTGCCTATAATAATAAAAGCGTAATATGCTAATTAGACCGGACATCCTTCTGGACGAAGCCAACGCTGTGAGGGAAGCCTGGGTCCTAGGTGCCAGAGGGAAGCTGGTGCCAGCAGCCAGGGGCAGGAAGGCCTACTCTTGCACGAATTTCGTGCATCGAGCCTCTAGTGGGAATATAATGAGTATCTGCCATTTGCTCCTCTAATAGGAGATTCCAAGTGAAGGCTCGTCAATCTCTTAACTTTATACACAACTACAGCTAAATTGGTGAAAGAAGCTGTGAGCTAGGTAAATTTGAGGAGTGATGCCAAGGAAGTTTGTCAAGAGCTGAAACTAGCCTGGCCAGTGTGGCTCAGTGGTTGAGTGGCGACCTGTGAACCAGGAAGTCATGGTTCATTCCATACCCAGTCAGGGCACAGGCTCAGGTTGTGGGCTCGATCCCCAGTGTGGTGCATGAGGTGGTAGCCAATCAATGATTCTCTCTCATCATTGATGTTTCTATCTCTCTCTCCCTCTCTGAAATCAATAAAAAAATATATATATATATTTAAAAGGAACTGAAACTAATCATCTTGTTCCTATATTAAGTCATTAACTCAAAAACCTGTTGTTTTAACTCAGGCAATCAAGTTCTTAATAATAGGCCTAAGGTGAGAGTTATGATATGGCCATTTAGAGCTCCCAGAACTGAAAGTGTCTTTCAAAAATATATATTAAAAAATCCCACACTAATGAGCAGAGGACTGAGAAATAAAAGATAACCTTAGCTTTGGGCACCTCAACCAGCAATTATCACAGTTGGCTATATGCATTTACTTACCAAATATTTCCCCCAATAATCTACAAGTGGTTATATCGTATCTCTTTTGCATTCCTGGTGCTTAGAACGAGACCTGGCCCATTATAGGTACTTTATAATGGTTTCAAATTAAACACAAGGATGAAAAGAAGGGAGAGAAAGAGGAAGGGAGGAGGGAAAAGGAGAGAGGGATGGAAGAAGGAAGGAAGAGAAAAGCACAAGATGAAAACAGCAGAAGGCCCTGATCTGGAAGTCAAGATGCCTTGTGAAGCACAGGCTCGGGCACGCTCTTGACCCCTCACCTGTAAAAGCCACGGACACATAGACGATCCCTAAGATCCCTTGCTCAATCCGTCTATGACTCTCTGCTATGATTTTACACACCAGCCAACAAATGTTAGAATTCTCCTGTGTTTCTAACAATCACAGCATCTTTCTGAACAGCCCAAAATATTGATACTTCTCTAATCAAGAAACCACATCACATTCCTAGACACGATTTCTACAACATTTTCATAGTTTCCGTAATCACAGAAAAATTTTGAATAATCCAATATCTTAGAGACACAGACATGACTTTTCATATATAAAGATGAGTTCAGCCGAAACCGGTTTGGCTCAGTGGATAGAGTGTCAGCCTTCGGACTAAAAGGTCCCAGGTTCTATTCCGGTCAAAGGCATGTACATTGGTTGCAGGCACATCCCCCGAAGGGGGTGGGCAGGAGGCAGCTGGTCAATGTATCTCTCTCATCGATGTTTCTAGCTTTCTATCCCTTTCTCTTCCTCTCTGTAAAAAATCAATAAAATATATATATTTTTTAAAAAGATGAGTTTAAGCAACATACTTTGCTATCAGTTTACAAATACAATTATGTTAAACTTTTTTTAAAAAAATTACCTAGCCCTAGCTGGTTTGGCTCAGTGGATAGAGATCATCGGCCTGCAGACTGAAAAGTCCTGGGTTCGATTCTGGTCCAGGGTACATGCCTGGGTTGCGGGCTCAATCCCCAGTAGGGGATGTGCAGGAGGCAGCCAATCAATGATTCTCTCTCATCATTGATATTTCTATCTCTCTCTCCCTCTCCCTTCCTCTCTGAAATCAATAAAGAACTATTCAAAACGAAAGTAGGCACTTGAAAAAAATTGCCTGAACTTGTCTGAATAGAAAGGCATTGCTCTTAAATTGTCGGAACACCCCACGTATTTACATAAAGATGAAAAGCTTATTCTATAAACACGGTGTTTCCAGTAGTGAATGGCAGGCAAAATCAGAATAAGCACACAGAAGAATAAAAAGGAAGAGGAAAGAAAAACATAATAAATAACCTAATACCTTACAATGTTAACTTGCACATAAGTATATTGTTTCTGGAGAAGGCGGTGTGGATGGGAGCCAAAGGCTCAAGTGATAGATAAACACACTGCTAAGTTGAATCCTGTTATCTGATTGTGTTTAAATTTTGATTATATTTCACTTGACAAAATAATTAATTATTGTGAACTCCCGATTGTTCACAAGGACCTAGAAGAATTCCGATTGGCATTTTCCCCAGGGTTACCATCCAAATGCATAACAGCCTAGCAGTGTATTCACCCTTTGCAGCTGTCATTTTCGGGTGTCTTCTTACCTTGCTCAGAATGTAAATCACATCCCCGCGTTTAAATGACAACTCGTCAGAAACGGCACCCGTGCAGTCCCACAGACCCTGGTAAAAATTAGCGTAGTCGGTGCTTTTATCTCCTAGGAAGAAGAGAGAGAAGGCGTGAGTTAGAGGTCTCCGGCAGTGGGCCCTCACTTCAAAATGAACCAAGAGAAAGGAAGGTGGATGGGATTTCAATCCCACCCCAAACCACCAAAATGTTCTAAAAACTCACTCCTGATTCCAGGAAATGTTTATTAGCTCCGTACAAGAATCCCACTTCTACTATCACCTAAAGAAATGTGTGTTTTTTTCTCTTTCTCTCCTTTTGTTGTTCACCTAAAACCTGTAATTGCACCGTTTTCTCATCAAACCAGCACGTGAAAGTTACTTCCCACTCGTTTTACAGACGCACCTCAGCCCCTGGCAGCACGCTTTGAGGATGAGGCCCACACTGCATAGTGAGCAACGGCCACGAGGCGTGAGAAACACACTGTGTGCGAGGTGACCACACTGTGTGCGAAGTAACCGCCCTTACAGAACCCAGACACTCCATTCCAAGGACGATAACAAAGGAGCTAAGGCGCAAATCTAACCCAAACTAGGGAACACTTCTCTAAAAATTCTAAAACCGAAAGCTAGTTTCAGGGGGGGAAAAAAAAAGGAGAAAGTGGAAATAATACAAAGGGTAATTCCAGCTCTTATCTATGGGGACTTTTGGACCCAAAGCTTCCCAGAGTTATTTTACAAATATTTTAGCAACTTAAGAAATTGTCAGGGCTGAAGCTGCGTTTCTCAAGATTCCTGTCAGCCCGAGTTTAGGACATGAGGCTCTGAATAAACATGCAACATACACGGGAGTTATCAGCTCATCCTTCTAACGGCATAAGCACAATGGATGTGATGTGCTCAAGCTGCCATACAGACCATTAACTGATTGATTATTTAGCGCTCTCCGCTCTGTAATACCACAATAAACCGGGTAATAAATGCTTTGTCACTTGCACACTGCGGCTCTCCTCAGACACAGCACAGAGTTAAGTACACTGGCTGCTTTTGTTACCCAGAGAACGGCTTCCTGTTTTTAATTTCACGATAATTGAGGTTTGATGAGTTAACGCAAAAAGAATGCAAGCAGAGAGAACGCAAGTGGTAGCACTAAGAAGTCCGTGTAGTCGCTAACCAGGCAGAACATCCATGGGCTGACAACTTCCATCATGGAGTGTCATCTCTGAATTCGGAGGGGATGGCTGTGGAGACACACGCTGGAGCGGGGTTGTCATCCTAGTTTTGTGAGCTGGCTCTCACACAGCAGGCTGGCTGGCAATTCCAACGCAGCCCGTCACATCAGCATGTCATTAGGGCGCTCGTCTCGTGACACATGGTTTGTGACATGTACAAAGTGCCGTGTGCATTTGGAATTTTTAAAATTCTCTTCAATAGTGGAAACAGTTTTTAAAGCCAAGGAGAAAATCTGAACAGTAGGGAATCTGAATATTAGGAAGTAAGATGCTACTTTTCAATTATGCTTTTAAATAAACAAGGACTAGAATACACAACCTAGTAAAATCCTATTAGTTTTTTTTTTTCTCTCTCTCTTGTTTTCTAAGAATTAAAACAAAGAGAGGGAGGGGAGGAGGGAAATAGGAGGGGGAGGCGGCGAGGGAAGGAGGGAGGGTGGGAGGAAGGCAGAGAGAGACGAACCTTGTTGACCTCTCCGCTCTAGCATTTGAGCACCCATCACGGATACCACAGGGATGTGCACAAGCCCGGAATCCAACCAAGAACTAACAATGCTATGGCCTCCTTCATTACATATCCCCCCCCACCCCCCCCACCCCCCCCCACCCCCCCCACCCCCCCCACCCCCCCCCAGCCCCCCCCACCCCCCCCCCCCCGCAAGCCTATCTGAAGTAAATCCCATAAATGGACACTAGAGGGCACTCTGGCTGGACAGATCACGCCAAACATTGTCAATTTTTTTTTTTTTAGAAAAAAATTACTTAATAATAAAGTGACTGATTTCCTTTAAAAACCACTTATTTAGACAAATAGAGATTTAGAAGCTGAAACATCCTAGTCAGATTAAATCAATTGCTAAATGGGTCAAATGTTGCGCCCCGTGCAGTCCGTCAGTGTCAGTTTAAAAGTCCAGGAATTAGAGCAGAGAGAGGATGACATCATTTCGCATGCAGGGCCCTCCCCCACCGTCACTGGCCAGGAGGTTAAAGGATCTAAATAGTTGAGGCTCCTGTGTGTTCCCCATGCCGCTCAGCCTTAGTCCTGATACAAAAAAACTCGAACTTGGGCTAGAAACTAGACCAGAAGCGGTGGCGTGGCCAGGGCATCCCAGCAGCTCTCCCGGCTGTCTAGCCCGCTGCCTGCTCTTCCCCTTTCAGACTCTCTCCCAACAGTCTCTCATGCAAAAGATGTCCCAGAGGTGGGGGGAAGGAAGGAAGCAAAGGAAAAGTATATGATCATTTCTAATGCATAATAATCCGTATCACTTCGGGGTCTCTCTCCCCCTCGCCGCGCTCGGTGAGGCTCCATTATCACTAATGGGAGTTGCGGGAGCACAGGCGGGCCCCCGGACCCCCGCCGCGCGCACTAGATGTGCATCAGGGGCGTTTCATTAACTCTCAGGCCGGGGCGCAGGGCTGGGGCTGGCGGGCCGGAAGGCGCGTTCCCTCTGCGCTCTCTGTAACCTTGGTGATGACGTTACCCAAAGACCCACCTCCTTTCTGGGTCCCCTGTGTGAGCTCTGCGGAGGGTCATAAGCTGCTGGCGCCACGTGCTGCCCGGGCCTGCACGGTACCGCTCTCTCCATCGCCGCTGGAGAGGCCGGGCCGCGGGTGCTGCGGCCCTTTGTCTCCTCGGGAGGACTGCTCAGGTCCTGGGGGTCCACCCCAGACAGAAAATGAGGGGTCTTGTTCCCTGCTGCTCTGGCTTACTTTTTAAAATTTGTAATTGTGGCTGGACAGACACCAGGAAACTGTGCCCAGACGTGGTCCCAGAAGCACCTGGGCTCACGAAGTAACCCTGCCCAGCTCCACACCCAAAACGCACCCAGGGGAAGTGTGCTTTTTAAAACACAGCAGAGCGTGGGGGGACCATCGTGTCGTAGACCACAGCTAGGCGTGCATGCTGAACACAATCCGGTTAGCTGTCTTTACCACACCGATTGGTTTTTCTGTTCTAGCCACATCATGATCTCTGTTTTCAAAATTACCAAAAAAAATCATCTCATTATTTATGCTTCTTGTCCTGAGAGGCATGAATGGTTAAAAAAGAAGGGGAAAAATATCTAAATTAGCCAGCCTGTGACAGATTTAAACAATATACTTGCTCCTGCTTTTTTTAAAAAAATACAAAAACAGGCCATTGGGCATTAACCTGTTAACCGGGGAGTTCCCTTTTTAATTACGCAACGTACAACGGGCGCATACTCATTCACTAGGACGTGTCAGTACGTCACGCCCAGCGGACGTAATTTTATATTATTATTTTTTTTATTTATACTTAATTAAAATAAATGAAATATATATTTTTTCGTTTATTTATATATAAAGCACAAAGGAAAATGCAAAATTATAAACAAATAGAAAAGAATACCAACAAAAAAAATGGAAACATCGAATTAAAAAATTATAAATTTTACAAACAATTATAAAGATTATAAAAAATATATACCATCCCTCTCAGGGCGCAACATATATTTCAAGGACGTATTCATACGTCCTACCCATTCCCAATATTGTTTACGTTTGACGTATTTATAGGTCCCGCTCGGTTAACAGGTTAAGAGCAAAATTATTATGAAACTATAAACTAAACGCTGGAGATGGTTTTGCAAAAGATGAAAAGGTTTTAAAAAGGATGACAATGGAGGAAATATACAATAAAATAATGGAGAATCTCTCCCTGAATAGTGTCATACTTTAAAAACAACTTCAGAAAGGTAAGCATAGTGTTCAAAAAGTGGAATCTTCAGGCTATGTGTAATAATGTAAGCAAGATCTAGAAGCATGAACGTGAAAGAACTCGTAAGGAATCCATGATTCATTTTGTTTCGCTTACGTATTTTACACTAGTCTGATTCTTTTTCTTTTTTTAGCAAAATCAGCCCGTGTGAAAACGATAGAACATTCTTGAGGAAGGTTAGAAGTTCACGGGGTGCGATGCGCAGCCAGATAGCAATACCCCTGTCAGCGGCCGCCCTGCGCGCAAACAAACTTCTAGGGTTACCTCGGCCCCGGCCTCGGGGAGCAGAGGTCGCCGCGATGTGAGAGCAGGGGGACTATTGCTTGAAAAGAATTTCATGTCACCGGAGATGAGAATTATTGCCGTGCTAATTTATGGCTATTGGACCAGGAACTGGGCCCACTGAAGGCATTCCTCCGAGGAAAGCCGGATTTTCCCCCCTCTACTCAGAGGCAAACATTTGGGAGACAGTTACTATCAAAGGGTTTTGCAAAATACAGGTGCTTTCAGCCAAGATCCGTCTATGTGTGGGAAGAAGAGCTGTATGTGTTTGGAAAGGCAGGGACGTGCTTTCTTTCGGCGGAGGCTGTGACACGTAATAAAACTTCTCCTCTGAATGACTGCTGAGCGCGGCCTGCAGGCTTCCCCGCCCGGGTTTACGGCTGCGCCTCCCGGGCCTGAGTGCTCACAGCTCCTGACTCCGGCCTCACTTCCTTTCTGACAAAAGCAAACCCCAGCCTCCCGCAGCAACCTGCTCCAGCCTTCCTGCCCGGCCGGAAACCCGGCCCGTTTCCTTTCCACATGTCGCCGTCGGAAGGACTCTGGAAAGCGACTTCCTGAACACACACTGCTGTCCGCCCGGCCTCTGACAGCCGGAGAGAGTGATGGATGGACGACCAGAGGGGAAGGTGACCCCACCTCCCGCTCCCTCCGGACGTGGGGCGATGGGGCAGGCCTTGCCCCACTGACGTGTGGCCGTGGGGAGGCTGGAGTCCTGATAAGACGCCGTCCTTCTCGTCTGTCCTGTAAAATAATTGCTGGCTTATCAAAACTCACCCCGTGCCTGCGCCACAGATAGGGTTTATCTCCCGCTGTTTGGAAATAACAAACAGCAGAGAGCAGCTGCCCGTGTCATGTGGTTCTCTGCACTGCACGTGTGGCTCTTTCTCCAGCCTCGGGCATAATCAGTGCTTGGGGCGGCGTGGCAAGCAGGACTCGGATAAGGGGACCCTCCTTCCCAGACGTGTCGGCCACCCGTGTCCTTTTTCGGCTTTGAAGCCGCTGTCACTGGACCCTGGCATTTCCTAGCCCATCGGTTCGCTTTCCGTGTTAATCATATGCAATGAAGATACGCATGGCCAACATTTAAACAGGCTGCAGATCAATTAGCAGTCTTAAGTTTATCTGATTTTTATCAAAGAAGACAGAGCGGCGGGTCGATTGTCAGAGCCTGTGTCAAGTTGACCTTTTCAGAGATGTCTACATTGCCAGTCCCCTGGGCAACTTGTTGTCCCCCGTTAGTCTCTGAATGGCAGAAGTCTGTTCTGCTCAGGCACAAAGTATACACAGATGTCTATATTACATTCTTATGGGTTTGACAGCGACTGCATGTTGTATCTATAAGCTGTCCTTTAGTAGTGACACTTCCTCAATGATGATAAGCTAATTTATGCAACCAAATCTCCTTTGTGCAGAAATGAAAGCTAATTGAGTCATTACAAAGTAATTCAGGAAGGAATACCTTGTATAAATTGGCTTACTTTATAAATCCTTCTCAAGTGGTTTCCACGCATCCTAAATGGGGCTAAGCAGCTTCTCAGCCGTGAGACATCCAGAATGAAGGAGCCCCCTTTGGGGAGCTGCGTGAACGCCCTCGGAGCGGCGAGGAAGCGAGCCCGACCCACACAAGCGTCCCCAGAGGCTCCGGGCCAGTACCTGTGCTGTGATGGCCACTGTCCTGGCTCGTCTTCCTCTGCTCCTCCACTCTCCCCGGAGCGGCGTCCTCCTCCTCATCTGTGAATAGACAACATAAACGGCTCACTGCAGGGTTTCCCCGGGATTACAGTACAGGACTCACCCCCCCTGAAGAGCAAAATTAAACGTTTATAACAGAAAGATTCCTTTCGGAGAAGGAAACCACTCCACACTCACATGCCCTTTTCGATAACCTGAAGTTGAATAAATAGACCTCCAGCTACTTCCAAACATTAGCAACCTTACCAGTTGGCTTAATAGGAGAGATGTACCAGTGCTTTGTTGATTTAAATACTTACAGAGACTCATCTAGGATGACCTCAGACCCAGAAAAGCCCTGACATCCAGCAAAATGATACCTAGCATTACAAAGACCACATAAAGCGGCGGCAGGAGAGCTACAGATAAAACCATGGTCTCTAGAACATCTACGCAGCAGAGAGAAGTGTGTGATATAAAAGTCATTTGTTGAGTATCAGAGACTTCATAGGTTTTCTCACTTGATCTTCAGAGAAGAGCACTAGAAGGATCCTTACCCTACAGAGACCCCCCATTATACCGAGAACCTTCTCTGTGTCATACTCTACAGCACAGGTAAAGATGTCGTAGATAAATACTTCTTCAGTCCTCATTTTTCAGGTGACTAAGTTGAGACTGGAAAAGATAAAGCCATTTCTACCTTTTGTTATTCAAACTCAGGGTTGTGATCCTAAGGTCTCTGTCCCTTATCCGGCACATATCAAGTGCCTTACCTGTTTGCACACCCTCCCACCACGTTCCCTCTCCAGTTCCAGGAAGAAATATGGTCAGATGAAACGAGAACAGTTTTTTTAACAGAGTCAATAGACTATTTGATGCCTTTACATTACCATTTTCCTCACCTAAGGATTTATATACAACTTAGAAATATTTAAGGCAGGCATATGAATGAAATAGCATGCAAAAAAAAAAAAGTGGGTTCAAAAGGAATCATAATTTCACAGAAAAAAAGTCCAAAACTTTAAAGAAAAATATGCAAAATATAGAAATATAACTATTATGACTATTAAATAATTAAACCAATAACTCTTCATTGAGTATTCACTGCATGCAAGAGACAGACTCTGCCAGGTAGGCAAGGACATAGGGAGCATCTGCCTCGAGGAAGCTGGCAACCTCAAGGGTCAGAAGACAGCATCTAAAGGGATGGGATGGGGCATAAACTGGACCTGTGAGGCCCAGGCATGAAGGAGGCAGAGAAGAAAGCACCCAACAGGGGAATACCACGAAGGCTCTGAGAGAGGGAGAGGAACTGAAGGAGAGTCAGGAAGAAAAGAATTTCCAGACAGAGGGGCATAAACAAAAGAACAAGACGCCATCATATTCATTTTGGCCAAAGAACGCTGCACTCAGAGGGGAGGGTGGGATGGCACTCAGAGGAAGAGGGTCGGATGGGAGACTGCGGGGAGTTTGGGCCAATGGTTGAAGGGCCATGAACATTCTGCTGTGGACTTTCAACTTGTACTCGGTGGGCGATATGAGCCCCAGAAGATTTTTGAGCAAAGAAAGGACAGGGCTGAAGTTATGCCTGAGGAATGGCCATCTGATCCCACTGTGTTAGGTTCTGGAGGAGGGGGATGGGGGAGAGACCTCAGAGTCTGGCGAAGGGGAAGGAAATGCTGAACTGAAGGGCAGAGGAAATGGAGAGGAGATGGCTTGAGGGGTAAAGGAACTGGGATTGATAAACTTTGAGCCTGGCTGAAGGTGCAGAGCTAGGGGGGGAAGAGAGCAACGGAGGATGGCTGAGGTTTTGAGCTGAGTGAACTGAAAAATGGAACATCATTGCTAAAAAGAGAACAGCCGAGCTAAGCTATTTTGCTGAGGAAACGCAAGGAGCTGTGCTTCTGACATGAGAGATTGAAGAAGTCGGTGGGCGACCAGAGGAAATGGCCAGGGGCAACTGGAGAGGTGGGTCAGGGCGGCACGTGTGAGTCTAGAAGACTCATGCAAATTTTATTTTATTTTATTTTATTTTTTTGTGCAAATTTTAAAGTGGTGATTAATAACAATCAGCATTTAAGTCAAGCTTGGGGATTGCTGTGCTTATAAGACAACCCCAACTGTTTTGAATTTTTGTAACTTGGTTCAAACGAAATAATAAAAGCTCCAACATCAGGAACAGCTGAAAATATTTGGTACCTTATACATAGTCAGTTGAACCTAACATTGGCAATTTAATGTTGCTCAGTCAAGTAGTAATTAATACCTAAAAGACCTAATAAAAAGTCTTGATACTAAATCCTGGTCTCTTTTCTCTCCAAGGACAGTTCTGACTTGGTGCCAAACCTCGAGGACCAGCTACCACACTACCCCTTAGGATGTTGGGAAGGTTTTCACCAAATTTGAAGGACATTAGGGACATTTACAGTCATTCGGTCTAACCTCTCATTTCACAGGCAGTGAATGTTTCTGAAGGAAGAGCAAACTTCCCTTACTTTTCACACTTGCTCTTCCCCCCAGCATTCCTCTCTTCCAATTCGGTCACAAACGCAATAAGAAGTAAATTCAAAAACAGTTCAGGGCACATGTCCTCCATCAAAAGCCATAACCCCCTCGATATAGGAAGCAGCATCCTTGGCTCCTAAGGAGAAGCCATGGGATTCAGACTCACCACCCGAAGTCAGTGCTGAAATATCACAGAAAGTAATTATAATACATAAATAAAAGCTTGGCTGTTGGCAAGGTTAACAAGTTAGAATGTATTACTATGAATTGTATTCTTATCTTAGTAAAATTTAAGCGCCTATCATATGCACAGTGTATTTTTAAATTACCAGAATGATATTAAAAATATTTACTTAAATACCAACATTTACTATACGTATGTAAATCGAAATCCATGTGAGATGCTTAATAAGCAGTATTTTAGAGGATCAGATGCTCATTAAAAACACTTCATTTCCAACCTAGGACTGATATTTTTAGGTCAAAGCGTCTGTGTTTCATACAGTAATTTTTTTCTTAACAACGTTTAAACAACTTGTTTCGTCTTGATCTAACAATAAAACAGCTTCCATACAAGCAACAACAAAATAAAATCTGGTGTGTGTGTGTGGGGGGGAAGGTGTTAATCTTACGGATAAAAAACTCAGATTGAATCTTGAATAGAATATGGTACAAGGGAGATGCTCAATAAATACTGAGTGAGCAGATGGATTCAAAAATCATGAAAATAATTTCTACTATATATTTTATTTATTAACAAACAAGCCTCTCCACACCCCTCAAAAATACATATATAAGGACAAGTGACTAAAATTCTAGATAACAATCACCTTCACAATATATTAGAAATAGGAGCACATGCTTTATTTAGATTTATTATTAAACATGTTTTATTTTGGTGTTGAGGCAAGATGTCATTATACAATACTAATTAATACCTCAAATAGTCAACGTTTGTGAGTTAATATATTCCATTCAACACTTTAATAACAGTAAACAAAAACAGCTCAGCTATGCAGTAAAATCCATCAAACCACACAGATGGTTATAAGGTTTTCATTATGTGGTTTCCATAGCAATCATATTGCAAAGCTGGAAGCTTCTTGCAAATAAGCAGCTTGTATTTACATGCCTCTCAGCTGCAGCACAAACTCTTCAACATGTGAAGTTATTATTCCAATCACACATTGTTAGAGGGATCAGCAGGAGATTTTATCAGAGAAGATGAAAATAATAAAGTGAAATTGCAGAATATAATTCAAATATGGTTCTGCGTTTACTAAACTCATCAATGAGGATCAGAAATGTTCTGTCGTCACTGAAAGGCTTTAACATTAAACCCTGTCAAAAATATGGAACCTCCAGGGGCAAGCAGACCCAACAGGATCCAAAGCTTGAGCTCCACTCTCTCTCCTCCTTTTAATACACATGAGCCTTCGTTCTGAGTGCAGTAAAGAGAGGAAGAATAGCAGGGAAATGAGTTTTCCCAAATCTTTTTAGGACGATGACCATTTGAGAAAATGCTTACTACTGTGGGAAAAGTCAAGACCTTTTCTTCTCCTGCCACATGAATCAATTTAATTTACAAATCGATCCCGTTCCATAAGAGATGGATTATTACCCTAATAAGGATCCAAATCTGTCTAGCTATGCAAGTTTTACAAAATGGCTCTTTCTGGTTTACTAATATTCTTTTTGTAAGGATAAACAACAACACAAAACGAATGACCCATGTCACTGATAGAAAAAGGTAGAGGACAATTCTTTAGGGAAAGCTAGGGTGTGTGATGTTCACATCGGGGCTGGGGATTGACTTTTTAAAAAAACTTTTATTGAATTTATTGGGCTGACATTGGCCGGTGTACACATCTATAACACATCACCTGTACATTGTATTGTGTGTTCACCACCCCAAGTCAAGTCTCCTTCCATCACCATCCATCCCCCCTTTACCCTCATATCCCTCCCCCAACCCCTTTTCTCTCCGGTAATCACCATACCATAGTCTGTCTATGAGGTGTTTTGTTGTTGTTGTTTTGTTTTGATTAATCCCTTCACCTTTTTCACCCAGTCTCCCAACTCCCCTCCCCTCTGACAGCTGTCAGTCTGTTCTCTGTATCTATGAGTCTGTCTTTGTTTCATCATATCTTCCAGGAAGAAGAGGACGGCAACATAAGAAAACCTTTGACTCACATAATGATCACCTTTCACACTAATGCCTTTAGAAAAGAGCTCTACAGAATTACAATGTATTTTAAGACACACAAAACACAGAATCAAAAGTTATGCTCTGAAATAAAATTTGGGTTTGGATCTCAACCTGCCCAGCTTCATTTGATTATGTGACCATGTATTTGTCTCGAGAAGTTAATATTTATGACTTATAGGGTAATAACAGGTGCCTTGACCATCATTTTAAGGATGCAGAAATGAAATTTACAGAGCTTGTCTAACTTGTCCAGATTCTCCATGTCTCGTTAGAACAACAGCTGGGACTTGAACTGGGTCTCGTCCCTCGAAAGCCCCCCGCTCTTGATCACAGTGCCACTTCCTTGATTTCCATTAACATCTTCAGTTTATAGATGGGTTGGTTTCTAAAGTTTCATTTAAATACTGGCTGTCTATGAACTTGGAAAACATTTTCACAGAAGCACTGTGCCGGAAGTATATCTTGGGGCAAGTGATCCTTTTAGGGATGAGTTAGAAACAGAATTTCAAGTTGGGATGCCCCAAACCTGCACCTCCTCCTCTCTGTCCTCCTGGCTCTCCCTCCGCACGTCTAACGCTCCACCGGCTCCAACGCCCCAGAAGCCAGCACACAGTGTCTGAGGTTTTGGAAACGCCTCCAATGTAAGCTTGTAATGGAAAACGGATTTACATCTAGGCCAGCCAGCTTTTCTTTCCCACTTAATTTCAAGAAGGAAAACGTGGTTAAGTGTAGGCTTTCTACAAGCAAAGATCTGAAAGAAGTTGGCCTACGGCGCAGAGTCACAGGCTACTCTGCACATCCCATCGGGGGCTCGGGTATGGATGGGGCCTTGTGAGTGCGCTGTCCCTGAGTGGGAGAAGATGGCGCAGACGGATGGGGAACCAAAGACACCGCTGGCTAGTCCTACGGACACCATGGGAAAGAGGGGGGACTTACACAAATGGTTTCTCCCCTCTCCTCACTTTAGATCTGGGCAAGCTGTGAAGCTGCAGGAAGGGTTTGCAAAGTGCAAGAGGAGGTAAGGGGGTATGGACAAGGGAATTCAAATTCTGACAATGAGGAAAGGTAAGTTCCTTAAGAGCCTATATACCATGCACTACTGGTAATTCCAAATAGGACATTTCTAAAGCATCTCCATCTATGTAATAGATGGACATAACTTACAGCAATAATAAATATGCTTTTATAAAGACAAAGACATGTGCCTTTTAGGACTATTAAAACTTCATGGTTACGTTTCTGGAAACTAGGCAAGCAGGCCTGTTGTTCAAGTTCTAGTTACTCATGTGACATTGACACTGTCTCTAGTACTCAGTGTCATCTTTGTAGAGAGAATGTGGATCCCACGGCAAACCCTTTGCAAAAGGATTTGGGGAGGACAATGAGACAATCAGATTTCTCAGGAGAAAAAAGTGCACAATTAGCATGCAATATCAAGTTAATAATCTTAGGAGCAAGGTGTTTTGCAACCATATATTAATTTAGCAACCAAAAAAGTTAATGCGATATAAAAAGCAACAAAATAAGCAATCATTGTGCAATCATACAGTCTAATTTTCAACTTTGACATTTATTCTTGTAGGGTTTAACATTGCATTTCGAAAGCAAGAAAGAATGCCATTAGATTATAGTAAATTTCTGTACTGTGTTAAAATTAATACTTTGTACATGACTGAAAGTACAAAAATAATTTTTTTTACAGATTTTAAACTTATTAGCATCAGGAAAAACATCCAATTCAAGGGAGGACCTCATTTGACTGGCTCAGGGGAAGGACTTGGGAAAAATCTTAGATATAATCCCCTTCCCTCCTTCCTTAAAGGGGAAACGGACTGGGGGAGTTGAGTGACTGGATCAAGGTCATGCAACTTGCACCTGGCTCTCCTCTCCCTGAACTGCCTTCCATGCAACACCTGCGGCACACGTTTCTGAACAAGCCCACTGCTGCTCCTGAGGGACCTGCCTACTGAGCAGCTGTCTTACATGGACCTGACCTCCTACAGGCAATACGACAGGCAGAGAAAGCGGACGGGTTAAAGATTTTAATAGGCCAGCCTCTGTCAGAAGTAACTGTGAGTCAGAAATGAGCCTCCTTCTGCTGATCCTGGACAAGGGGCGGTTAGGGCGCATGGCGCCTTCTTGTCCCAGTGTATGAAGTTCACTATCTGCTACAGCACAAAATGCCCTGGCTATTTTTTAAAGCTCAAATTCTTAGGTTTTTAATGAAAACTTATAATGAATTCTGCAACATTAAAATTCTTTAACCCACGAAAGTTCAAATTAAATTACTCCTCAGAGTAACTGCTACCTGGCACAGGATTTCTGGTACGATTATAGTTTGCTATCTTTAAGTTCTTTTTTAAAAAAAATTAAATTAACCTTTTTATACTATTCTTGTTATGAAGAATCATATCTGTTCATTGCTGAAGGACAGGAAATAGAGATGAGCAAAAATAAAAATGTTTAAAAATCATCCAAGGCCCATCTATCCATGACCATGATGAACATCTTTCCAGAACCTTCATTCAGTTTCTGGGTTTTCTTTATTCTCAACTTAAATAAGAATATCCCGAATGTATATATATTCTTTTATAAACTGTTTTGAATCCCTTTTCAGAAGTAAATATTTCATCTCAACTTAGAGTTTGTTTTGTTTTAAAATTTAATCTGTAAAAAAAATGATGTTATTACATCCTAGGGTACAGTAGTTAAATATCTTAAACACGAGAGGCCCAGTGCACATTGAAAGAAAACTAATTAGAGGTGGCCAGTGGGATTTCTTAGGCTTTGCCTGCAGGGATTGCCCTCACTGCCCCCTCCCCCACCGCCAGCCTGACCACCCCTAACTGCCTCTGCCTCAGCCCCGCCACCATGGCTTTGTCCGGAAGGATGTCCAGAAGATCTCATGGTCTAATTAGCATATTACCCTTTTATTAGTATAGCTTGTTGATCCACAATCTTGAAGAAATGATATTCTGCTAACCCATAACACTGACAATTATTTTATATTCCCAAAGCACACCATCTCAGGAATGAATTACACTACATTGTTGACTCATATTGAGCTGTTCACCAAAATCCTTACATGTTTTTCCATTTGCTGAGCCAAGTCTTTCCTTTCTCATACGTGTGCAACCAGATTTTTGGAGCAAGTATGATATCCTATCATATTTCACCTTGTTAGCTTTGACCCATGATTTAGTCTATTGAGAGCATTTGCCTGTGTATCTTCATCCAAGGCATTGATTAATATGATATGACAATATTGAGAAGCCCTAAGGTATTCATAAGATCAATTAATCAACACCGTTCGCGCACAGTTGTATGATCAGTTATCCAATGGTCTTTATATCTATAAAGCTTTCAGGAGAATCCTGGCCAAATGATTTACTGAAGTCCAGTTACATGTCTGTTATTTCTCTGATGGTAGTTTCTAGTAATCATTACTTCTAGGTATTATAAAGGACTCTTCGATGCCTTATTTAGTAGCTTCTCTGGAGTTCATAGTCCCCAAATTCTGTCCAGAAATTGCCTGCACTTCTGTCTAGAAGGTGCAGACTACCCCTGCGGGGATAACTCGGTGCTCCTCCCCAGTGCCTCTTCAGGGCCCACAGCCATCCTTCAACTGGGGACTCAGACTGCTGCTGGCTCACGCTGCTGCTAGGAATTGCCCTTGGCAGCAGGACACTGCCATACTCAAGGTCACACCCCTCCCAGAGGACAGCCGCGAGCCAATGATTAGCTGGTGTGGAGATATGAGGACAGGCCCCTTTGCCTCAATTTGGCACAACCCTGAAAAGTCATCCCAATCCCGTGGTCCCTGAAGGCAAGTTCAGCTGAGGCCTCCGTCCCAGCTGCATTGTGGGCCAGCGCCTCCGGCTCAGTGCCTTCCTCACTTTATTCAATGGTGTCTTCCAAAATGACTCGCCAATGAATCTTCTACATACAACTGACTCAGAGTCGGATTCAAGGAACCCAACTTAAGATACTACAATTAGTTACCGTTTTGAAAAGTTCACAATTCAATTGCTAGACTCCATACTTGTAACATCCCTTTCCTCCTCCAGGTTCCCCTCAAAGTCAGAAGCGGCAGGTCAACGACTTCCTTCACAAGCTGTCTTGTGATGGAGGCTCCTCTGGGCCAGACGACAAACTTAATTCTCCTCATCTTTAAGGTCTGGCTCCAATGCCCCGCAATGTAGGATCTCTTCCCACACCCCTCCACACAGCTGGCCACGCTCGCCCTCCTGCTCCTGCACTTACAGCATGGGCCTCATTAGCGTTCCTCACAGAGGACTCCGACCCTGTTTACTCATCAGTCTCCTCCTCCCGGGGTGAGCTCCCCAGGGGACGCCTGCATTACACAGGCTAACACACCAGGAACAAATGAGTGTCTCCCAGGAGTGAAAACTAAACGGATTTGGCTAGCCAGGTATTCTATTAGAATCTCATGCCCATTCTGGGCTTCTATGACCTCTTATAATCTTATTAGTTGGAAGATAATTCTTGACAGAAAAGGAGCAAACAAACAAAACACCTGAATTGTTTTATTTAAATTACTGCCCCTAATGAATTTCAAAAAAACTAATAAAACCATATAGCAATCATACTATGCTGCACTTAGCACAATTTACAAATTTCAGCTATTTTCAATGCTCTTTGGTTATCTGGCCATTGTAATGGTTAATACAGGTCTCTTTAAAGCTACATTCATTGGACAGATTCTAGCTCAAGGACATTGATGTCTTTTCATTTATCTCCCTTTTTCCTTCATTGGGATCAGTTGAGATTAAATGGCATTTTTAAATACTTGTTTGTCTTTAATACCATGCATTTGCGCCCATTCTTTCTCTGAATTGGCTGAAATGTGCCTTCCTACAGTCTAGGCAAATGTGTCTGGCTGATGGGCAGTGCTTCCTCACTGGCTGTGATGGATTCTAAGATGACAACTGCTTTTGTCTAATTTTTTCCTACAATCAAATCTGGATAAAGTAACAGTTTCCCTATTTACTTCCTAGATCCTCCAGCCTCACTCACTTTTTAATATGCTACTTCCACACTTACACTGTATCTGAAGAGAAAAAAAGATGCAATGGTTATGACTGTTTATTGCTTTTCTTCCTCTCCATATTCTTGGCATCAGGTCCTCTTAGTTGAAGATTCTTAGTTGCTAAATACTAGAAAAACTAACCACCCTGATCCCAGGCTGTGTCCCAGCCATAGGAAGCTGAGCGTCGGGAGTGCGTCTTGGTGACTCAGTACCTTTACTCGCTTGGCTGTGCCTAAAGCAACACTCTGCCACCTGCTTAGAAGCCCTCAATCTAAGGAATGGAAGGGATCGAGCACACAGTATTGAATATTTACAGGGCGAGCTTCACTTGTATTTTTCTATTACCACCACACATTCCCTCTGCCATATACAACTTCCAGTTTGGGAAGAGGTATCATGAACCACATCAGTATCCCTGGCATAACCCCGGCTCCTGCTGTTTGCCTAACGTGGTGATGTTCAAACTTTAGCATCAGAATCACCGGGGGTGGAGGGGTGGGAGGTTGTTGGTTCAAACCCAGATTGCTGGGCCCCGCCCACAGAGTTTCTGACTCAGTGGACTCGGGATGGGCACAAGAAGGTGCATTTCTGACAAGTCCCCACCCACGATGCTGGTCCTGGGACAACACCCCAGAACGACTGACCTACAGCCGCACCTTCGGCGGGTTTCTTTTACATGGGTGTCGAATGGCTGCGTTCTGTCATTATTAGAATGTAAATTAATTAGAACATTGTATCTTCAAATGTCACTTGCCTTTAAGTGTCAAAATATAGGTGTACCTCCCTATATAATAGTAATGCAAAATTAATTATAATGAAATTAGTAAAGCAGAAATCAATCTCCTATTAACACCAAAAGATTCAATGGAGCTATAGAAATGCAAATAAAACTCGTGCTCCAGAAGTTCAGAGCCCTCCTTGACTACCTTTAGACAAACTCAGACAAGCTGAGTAGACGCTCTGAGCCTCAATTTCCAATCTGGAAGTCAGAAATACCAAATCTACTCTAGAGAGTTATTGTGAAGATGAAAAGAGGTGAAGTAGCCTATACAATGCCCTGTGCGTTGAAGATGGATGATAATAGGGATTATATAACAATCTGAAGATTTACTCTGAACCATGCTTGCCACAATGCTTGCCATGATGCACACAGATCTCATTCAACCCTCAAACCCCTATGAAGAAGGCATTGCTGTTGTTCCCATTTTACAGATGGAGAAACGGCGGCACAGAAATACTTGAGGAACTTGCTCAGCAGGACACAGCTGTAAGAAGTAGTGTCAGGACTCGAACCCAGGCAGTCTGCCTCCAGAGCCCAGGCCTGAAGCAGGACACCTCTCCTCCGATGGAAGCCTTGCATCGATTGCTTTCCCTGTATTGGCTCATTCATTAAACCACTTTCACCCACTGCCATCCACGTGAATGAGAAAGCTAGTCCTCATAATGTCACACTGACATATATTCTTATTTTCAACAATCTTCAATGACAAAATAACTTGGCTAACTGTGACAGTCTTAAAAAAAAAAACAGCTCCTTGAAAAACAGAGATCACTGCACAAAAGCAGAAGAGCCGTGCATGTAATGGCCACGGAAACTGAAAAGCCTGCCATCTGCCCCCTCCATTTTTCTTTCAGCAGGAAGGCAGCTTGCAAATGGAAAAATCACCTCCCGCACCTCCCTCTCGGAGATGGAGTTATGAGGAGAAAACAGAGGAGGGCCACGCCCTGAAGCCGGCAGAGTCCAGCGCAGCTCCCATCCCAGCCGGAAGCCCCAGAAGAAGAATGGATCCTGAAGAAGACAGCCAGAGCCCCTCACAGATCTGACTGCAGCAAGACATGAAGCATGCAGCAAATTAAAACACTTGATCCGCTGCAAAAGAATGCCACTCTCAAAATACAAATTTCCATGTACCTACGAGGCCCAGTGCCAAGACTTGCAGAATTATGATTTTAAGGCATTTCCAATTCTAAAGTAAGAGGTAGATTTTTTTTACATGCAGACAAATGTATGATAACATATGCTATAGTTGTAGGAAATGAGAGATGGAAATACGGCACAGAAAGTGAAAGATCTTGTAGAACTAGGGTGTGTCTGCAGAAAGGAGCTGGTGAAGAGAAGGTAAGACCTAAAGGGGGGAGAATGGGGCTAGACATCCACTGATGGAGGTCTTGATGTTCATTCCTGCAAAATAGCATTTGATGCTCTTCCAAGTACATAAGAATAAAAATGGGAGCTTAAAAAACAGCACCCTTGCTAGTTTTGGCCCCCTGCAGGGATAGGCTGAACTCTCATTTGCAAAGTGTCTCTCACTTGGAATCTAGAAAGAAAGCCAACATAAACAAAATGTCTGCTCTTGTGTACAAGAGCCAGGGGATTTCAGTGTATGTGGTGGGTAAGCCAGATCTAACTTCTGCAAGGTCTAACCCACAGAGTCCCAGGGTAGCAGATGGAGTATTCGTATTTGAGCTGCAAAGACAAAACCCGGCCACTCCAGGGTCCGTGAATCAAGGCAGAGGCAGGGCTCCAAGACTGACCCCTGGCCTGCTTTCCAGTAGGACAAAGTGTCCTTGTCTTCTCATCCTCAATCCACAACTGTTCACATGGTTTTAAGTTAAATATGGCCTTTTGTAAACTTTCCCTGGCATTTTTAGTTAACATAAATGCTATGCTATAATTGCATATATCAAAATGCAATTTTGGGTTTATTTCCACCTAATAAAATATTGCAATCACGTGTGTATATTAATGGCACACACACCTATAGCACTTCATTAAAGGGTCATTCAGTGTTTATTGTCCCTCCTTAGAGTAAATCATGGATTTAAAGAGAATATAAGAATGACATAAGAACTTCCCTGAACAGTCTAATTAGGAGAATAATGTTAATTACCTGAATGTAGTTTACTTAATTCATGACTATTTTCACCTACTCTAGCTAAATAAAAGTAATTCTCAACCCGCCATTACAGAATCCAGGTAGTTATAAACCATTTTATCATATGGTCCTCACCTAGCTTTGGAAAATAATTTCTGGATTAACATAACTCAAGAAGAAAAATCATCTCAATATAGTTCACGTTCGTGAGGAAATGTAATACGCTACTTGGCATGTGTCCACAGGAAAGTCTGGCTCCCAGATGCTTCTTGTCGGCCCGCAGTGGATTCAACAATGTTTAAACAACTGACAATATGCACTCACAGCACTGACGACACAGCGACCGAAACTTCAGCAGGAGCCCGTCTCCTGGGTATTTTCATATATTGAAAAGTCAGATCAAAACAAAACAAATCATAGACATGCTTCACAAGCCCAAAGATTCAGCGCTATTCAGTTGGGCTTTTTCAAAGCAAATGTCAACAAAATTACGTAAAAATTTACGAATAAGACTTGATATACCACTGCAAGAAAGACAAATATAACAATGTTCTTGAACATGAAAAATATAAACTCTAATTTGGTTTCTACGTTAAAAGTCCAACAATAATTCTTTTTCAGAAATGGACTGAACTACTTCCGTAGCTCGTTCATGATCATCATTCAACTTGTGTTAATATCCATGATTTCCTGAAAGCCATACTGTTGCTAACAACTGTTTCTATTACTTTGAAGCAAATAAAATTCCCAACACATTACCACGTTTGACCTCCAAAAACAGTAACTTTATAAGATTCAAGGGTAATGTGAAACTTCAACATTTTGACACCAAGGTGGCAGTCTAATTTTTTTTTTTTTTTTTTTAGATACATAATGTCTATGCTCTTCATAACTAGCCCTCAAGTGTACCATTTAACTGGAATGTTCCACTTTCTAACCAGGAAGGTTCTGAGGAAAATCTATATCCTACTGTAGCACATTCCAGCATAAAAAAAAAAAAAAAACACTGTTAATATTTAATATGAAATCAGCTGTCAACAGAGAAAAAGCCATGATGCAAATAAAATTACGTGGTGCGGGTTTTCCTGTTTCCAGATGACAAGTTTCTTGGAGATGATATTCTCTCTTAATAACCAACAACTTCTGTCACATACTGTTTATGTCATGTAAGTTTCACAAATGAATAGTGCAGAAACTGGTTTGACTTTCTGGGGGAGAAAATGACTGATTGGCACAGAAAAGAAAATGCATTATGTAAATTAGATGGACTTCATTTGATTGGAATGCCAACCCTATCTTTAAGATATAGTCTCAGGTAACCATATTAACCTCATTTGACATGACCTCAAATGCAAATATGTTTTATTCTTGGCTTATAAAGCCAAGATGTACATTTGGATCTGGATGGATCTCTATCTTGATATGACTTTTGAGTAATTCTTTGTATATTCAAAGAATTCTCTCCCCCCCTTCCCCCCAGATAGTAATAAGCAGCCATTTAGGACCATTTGCTTAATAAATTCAACACCCATTTAAGATCTCTTCCTTCATAAGTTCAACAAAAATCTCTTCTTGTCAAGAAGTAAATATTAAGAGTATAAAGCCAATTAGTACTCCAGGGAAGGGGATCTTAGACACCTAGCACAGGGCGTTGCCTATAGTAAGTACGCAAATTTTTGTTTTATTTGAACGAAAGTTTATAAATCAAGCACGTATAATTATGCTAAGTATTGTAGTGTTTTTGCAATAATTGATTAAGAAATTCAACCTCCAGCAATATGGTCAACCAAGCTGAAACAGAAATGTCTGCCCCCTGACTTAAGGGGGAATACCAACCATCTGCAGGCTGGGGTGGAGGCTGGAGTTTTCACTCTTCATGGGTCCAGAAGATAAGGCCCCGGCCAATGAGAAGAGAGAGCTGGACCTAAGACCCCCACCAGCCCATGGAAGTCACAAGAAAGCTTTGTATCTTCCAGGGCTCTGTCACGTGGTGGTCAGAGGGGGGAGGGAAAGGGTTTCCTGTGAGAAATCAAAACCCCAAGCCTGAACAATGTGAGATCCAAATTTATACTGTCTTCAAGTGTGGTTTTCCCAAGCCAAGGAATTTAACATGAAAACTGTGGGGCTCCTGGGGCTCTGGCAGAAGCCAGAGCAAAACCGCTGTGAGGAGCATTCCCAGAACCCAGGGCCCACAGCGCTCCCACAGGGCCGGGGGAAACCTGGTAAGCGCGGGCTGGGGGCTCGCAGAAGAGACACCCACGTAAACAGGCAATTCCTGCGAGGCCAGCTCAACAGAAGTCACCACGGGATGCTGTACCAGCACAGGGGAGAGCCAGGAACTTCAGGAAAAGCCCGAGGAAATGCGCATCTGTTTTCACAGCAATGCTAAGCTGGAGAGTCTAAACACAAACTGCGCTAGTCTGGTCCCTTTGCTTTCACCCAGTGAAGGATGGATCCCCACGTGAAACTGTCTGGGGCTTTAGACCATCTGGTTTTTAATGTGTCAGACAATAGGGTTTCTTCTGCCACTTCCTCTGGAAGGGCGTTGTTGTTGCTGTTGTTGTTGTTGGGAGGGGGAAAAGGTTTAAATATTCAGGGGACTTTGCAATTATTTTTAAATTGTCCCCTTTCTCGTTAACTCTGAAATCTTTTCATGAATATAAATTCCTCTCTTTTCCTAGGACAGTGATGGGCAAACTCATTAGTCAACAGAGCCAAATATCAACAGTACAATGATTGAAATTTCTTTTGAGAGCCAAAATTTTTTTAACTTAAACTACATAGGTAGGTACATTATTATTAACTTAATTAGGGTACTCCTAAGCTGGCCTCTGCTAAACACTCAAGGGGCCAAAGAGCCGCATGTGGCTCTCGAGCCGCAGTTTGCCGACCACTGGTCTAGGACATTAATATGCAATCATCTAGCTTCTAGTTTGGTAGCTATAAATATTTTTTAAGGGTCTTCCTTTAATGAACTCCCCAATCTTAATAATTTTTATTTTCATCTTCAGAGTGTACTTTAGGTGCTGTTCTGAGCCACATTCTGCTCGTGGGATATGAGCAGACTTCAGGTCTCCTCAGGTATTTCATTTCATCTGTTGGCATAAACTTAGTTTTGACCTTTGTTCCTCATCAGTCTCTGATAACTTTTTCAAAACTATTTCTTTTTAGGTATTTGTTATATTGTTTACTTCTGTTTAGCAATCTCTTGAGTTTTATTGGTCAACACCGCATTCCCTTGTGCCTCGCACAGTGCCTAACATGAGTAATTGATAATAACTTGTATGGAAAATGAAGCATTGAATTACTTATATAATGTGGGGCTTTTCTTTTTTCTCTTCTCATTTCATTTCCTTCATCCTTCCTTTTCAGTGCTTTTATTAGAACATTAGATGATCTCTTCAGAATACCTCTCAATTAGCGCTGGACTCTTAGAAAATATTAAAAAGCAACCAGGAAGTGTCTACACATGTATATTTACATACTTTGAAGTTGCTGACTCTTAGTTATGTCTTAAACAATATAGGGAGATATATTTTATTATGGGTGTGAATGACCTTTACCTTGACCCACACAATCAAGCGAGGTTTCCAGGAGGAACCGAGATGGAAGGTGATCTCAGAAAGGAAGCATGGGCGGACCAGGGAAGTGAGATGAGGGATGTGAGATCGGGAGCAGGACGTGTAACAGAGCGCAGAGAAAAGGAGCCTGCCTCCCGAAGGAAAGGGTGTGGAGTGGAGAAGGGAAATAGAGGGCTTAATGTAAGCCACGGCCGGCACCGGGAGTGAGCACGCTGAATCCTGACCACAACCTTCCTGTTTTCTAAACCCTCAGGGACTCCTCCGTGCCCACTGAATCGAAGTAGTGGCTTGAAGGGTGATTTCTCTCCCCCCCCCCCCCCCCCCGACACACACACACACACACCCCGCATCAACCTAATCACCGATTCTTAAACTCTGTTTTGCTACTCTTAAAGCTGCTTATGCAACCTTCCATATCTGAGTTTATTTTTAAACTTAAAGCTCATTTCCGTATTTCTTATAGTTACACTAGAGGCCTGGCCTGTGTGCTCTCGCAGTCCGGGAGCCCTCAGGAGAGCGGGCCTAAGCCGGCAGTCCATCCTTACCACTGCAGTGTGAGCAGGAGAGGCTCCCACCACCGCCACTGAGCTTGCTACACTCACCAGCCGTGAGCCCGGCTTCTAGCTGAGCACACTGACCACCAGGGGGCAGCTCCTGCCTTGAGAATCTGCCTCCTGGTGGTCAGTGCATGTCATAGCAACCAGTCGGTCCACCGTTTAGTTGATTTGCATATTAGCCTTTTATTATATGGGATTAGGTGCTCTGATTTTTGTCCTTGCACATGTCAGCTTTTAAAAATCATAGTTACGGTCCTGTGCTCTTTAGACCTACATTACATGTGGTCTTTTATAAATGAGTGGAAGTACAGGAGAATGCCATTTCCTGGAAAATGTCTTGCATGAGATGACTAACCTACCGTAGGGAACTGGTACCTCCAGTAGGCCTGCTGTTTGCAGATGATCTATCCATAATGGTATGAAAGATTGATGTACTAGAGCTTTTCATCACCCAATATAGTTTATTCATTTGAGACTATGCTAACTGGAATAGTAATGTTAGATTTTAACAAGGTTTGGGGAGATCAGCTATACTTCAATGTACCACCGATGGTATACTGTTTAGTACCTCATTCTTTTCTTTATTTACTTTTTAAAATATATTTTTATTGACTTCAGAGAGGAAGGGAGAAGGAGAGAGAGATAGAAACATCAATGATGAGAGAGAATCATTGATCCGCTGCCTCCTGCACGTCCCAAACTGGGGTGGAGCTCACAATCTGAGCATGTGCCCTGACTGGGAATTAAACTGTGACCCCCTAGTTTATAAGTCAA
Source organism: Pipistrellus hanaki (assembly GCF_964339955.1). Lineage (NCBI taxonomy): Eukaryota > Metazoa > Chordata > Mammalia > Chiroptera > Vespertilionidae > Pipistrellus > Pipistrellus hanaki. The sequence continues at coordinate 6,342,012 of NC_140512.1, forward strand.
TGCTCAACCACTGAGCCATGCTGGTGGGGCAGTATCCCACTCTTTTGGGATTCTGCAGTAATTGGTGCTATTTGGAAACAAATCATCATAAAGAAAGAATTTCTCCTAATTTAACTAACAGGCCCCTCTAACTACAGACTACTTATTACTCATTAACTTCTCATGAGGAAAGCGCTCATCTAAGTTCTCTAGGGGATGCCAAGACATACAAGGTTTGGTCCCTGTAAATGAGATAAGGATACGTTATAAAGACCCATCCATTTGCTTGTTTGCTGAATAATCACATGAAAGGTAAAATATTAATGTAAGATTTACAGAACAGTAGATAACAACATTGTGTTTCCTTTTCAAATTAATGGTGCTACAGAAGGTAGCATGGATGGTGCGGTAGAGGCAGAATCAGCAGCAACAGCCAACTGACTGGACTGGGGTGGGAAATCAAGGATAATTTTCAGTTTTGTTTTATCCTTTTCTTTATTTTTATTTTTGAAAATCTTTATTACATAGGTCCTCCTTCCCCCCACCCCTATTAACCTCTTCCAGCCCATTCCCTTTCATTCTCCCCACCTCAAGGCCCTCACCACCCTATCTCTGTCCACGCGTTATGCATATATGCATACAAGCTCACTGGTTGATCTCTTCCCTCCCAGCCTCCCTTGTTTTACATTTTTAGACACACGTGATGATTAATGCTGTTAACAGAAACAGAACAGAAAGGAGGAAGAGCTGTGTTAGTAAGGAGAATGCTACATTTGATCTTAGTGTGCCAGGATAGCCAAAAGTCACTTGAAATGTAAGGCCAAAGCTCAGAAGAGAGGCCCAATACAAAAATGTAGATGTATTATTCTTTTCGTGTTTTTTGTACGTGTATGCCAGTCAGCTAAGGACAAAGTGATTCCTACCACATTTCTGGCGAAGAGGCAGCTATTGGCTAAAAGTTTGAACTCTTGAGTCAGAATGCCTGCGTTCAAACCCCAACTCCACCAGGTCCTAGCTTGTGACCTAAACAAGTTACTGAGTCCTTGTGTGCCTCAGTTTCCTTGCCTGTAACATAGAGAAAGTAGCCGTACCTAAGCCATAAAATCCGTGTGCTTATTAAATGAGACATTACTTAGGAAAGTACCTACCTGGCACCAAGTGTTAACCATGGTTGTTATAGTTACCTTTATATCATCTTTTCAATGCTTTTGTTGAACTGGCTATTCAGTGAAGATGTTTTATTTTGTTACGTTGTTCTAACCACGTGCATGTAGCCATACCTGAAGGCATAAAGCTGCCCAGAGAGAGAGGAGAGAAAAAGCGCTCCAAGGCCCATTTTGTCATCACCCAGAACCATGAAGTGGCATTTGATGCCCATGGGCAACCCCATGTAATTATAGATGCCAGTCTCACTTTAGTAACTCAGCGCACATCTTCCGACAGTCCTTTATGCTCACAAGACTGTGTTAAAGGTCAGTTCTGTCCTCCAGAGGTCCTGTTTGGCCAGGTTCTGCCCATCTCTCCAGGCTCCCTCTGACCTCACTCCCTGTTGTCCTCCTGATCCCAAAACCCTCAGCATCCTCTGGCCTCAGGGCCTCCCTGGGCCTAGAAGGTACTTCCTTTGGTTTGTTGCTGGTTTGTTGTTTGCTGGTTTTATCTCAGAGGTTTCAGTTTACATGTTGCCTCCTCCTTGACCATGGAATATAAAACAGTTCCTCCTTTCACACCATCCTCTTATCTCTGTAGCACTTAGATAAGATAATCTGTCATTATCTTAATAGAGACCAACAAGCCTGCCTTTTTTTATGCCTAAACCTTCAATGAGCATTTCTTGAAGCAATTAATTAAATGCGTAATGATAAGAACGAATGATGAGAAGAAAAGACAGAGTAGAAACAAAAAGCTTCACTATCCTAGAGATAAAGGATAAATAGGAAAAACCACGTGAAACCATCAGCGAGCACCAGGAGAAGAGGAAATCTAGAGCAGTGCCAAGGGCCCTGGCCAGGTGGCTCTGCTGGTTGGGGCCTCATCCCGTACACTGGAATGTTGTGAGTCCAGTTCTCAGTCAGGACACGAACCCAGGTTGTGGGATTGATCCCTGGTTGAGATGAGTATGGGAGGCAACTGATTGATGTTTCTCTCTCTCTCTCTCTCCCTCCTGGTTAGGGTTTGAATGGGAGGCAACTGAAATAAATAAATTTTAAAATAAATAAAATAGTGCCAAGGTCTTTATTTATAAATATTAACTATAACAAGAGAACAAAATGGGAAAGGCCAAAGGAGGAGAGTTTCCAAAAGAAAGGGGTGGCCAGGAAAATAAAATTTCCAGAGATGAATTTGAGGACAGAGACCACTGCCTGGAAGACTGGTGACTTTGAGGAAGTGGCTTAGTTAAGGGATGAGGATAGAAAACGGAAGTGCCGGGGGGGGGGGGGGGGGTGGTGAGCAGGTGAAGAGACACCTTGAAGACAGGGACTGAACTAAGCACTCCCACCAATTTAATGCTAAAGAGAAACAGAACTGAGTTGTAGGATTATGGAAAGAGGCCCAGACAAGGGGGCAGAAGTAGGGTCGGGTTCCAAAGAGAGCCTGCAAATGCAGCTCTGCATCCGAGTCTCCTTGTTCACCTCCGAAAAAAATGCTCTGCCCCACTCACCTCCTATAATAAGGAACGAGGGGCTCGGCAAGCATGTCAAGCTCGCAGCCAACGGGCCGCATGCCTGAAGGAGCTGTTCTTTGTAAGAGTTCTAATGAGGTTCTAATAAGGAGGAGCAAATCTATAGAAAAAAATGTCTTATCTGAAACAAAATTAAAGTAAAATTTCACTTAAGCTTAATTAAGTTAGCCTGGCCCCCCCTGCCCTTCACTGAAGGCTTCGTACTTACTCAGCTATAGCCCTTGAGAGGCCAGATATGAAGAGCGTTTATATTTATCACTGACATTTTGTTGAACTTGTCCATTCTTATTAATCATGGCTTTCAAGTAAGCAGCTGAGTTCTCTTAGGAAGTTTGATATTCCCAGCAGACCTATCTGCAAAAACAGTGGAGCCTGCTGCTCTCCTGCAGTCTGAGCGTGCTCGTGGAGGGCGAGGGAGTGTGTGTGTGTGTGTGTGTGTGTGTGTGTGTGTGTGTTCTGGAAGCTAAAAAAAACCAACTACATTTTAGTGAAGCCACTACAGACTTTATCATATTCTGTCTTCTCAAAGCACGAAGGAATTGAAGACAAAAGCAGGCTCTGATTTGCTTATATTGTACATGGGATGCAAATCATATCTTCGGAATGAAGACTCCGGTTACAAAGTCTGATTCAGAGGTGATTGGAAGCAATGCCTTGAAACTAACTGTTGAGAGTACTGGGCTCACGGATAAGGGACTCAATTGGGTCCAGATACAAAACCTACAGGGAGAACAGCTGACCTGTGGCACCATTTTAGGATTCTACATCTAAGGTTCATAGAAAAATCTTAATATCCAGCCCTATTAGTGTAATTGTTCTTCTCGCTCTATACATGTTAGCATTTTAGTCTGATTAGAGTGGTAGGCATTTGCTTACCTTTTGGTTCAGAATTTTTAATATAATTCTAATGTGTACCCTGGGCAATGTAAACATGAATATGTGAGTCCCAAAATTTAGAATTTGGTGGCTAAATAATCCAAACATTCAATAATGTCTATGGTTCAATTTGGTTCTTTAAAAAGAAAAATCTGATCTTTTTTCATAGAGTCCTTTTCTCTTGTTGAAGTTTCTACTCCTCCTTTTGTTCTCTTTAATCATTTTAAACACACTTATTTTATAGTCTTTTTTTCTTTCTTTCTGGTTGTCCCCTCATCTCCTGTTCTTTAAGGATAATTCTCATATGTCTTATTCATCCCCATTTCCCTGGAACTATGGGTAAAGCACTGGGCCACCAGTTTTTATCTGCATTGTTTTCATCATCTCTCAGAACTGCATACTTTGTAATTTCCACTGTGATTTCCTCTTTAAACTCAAGAGGTCTATAGAAGATTATTCTTCAGCCTCCAAACATAGGGGGACTTGAGTAATTCTATCTTTTCAGTGTTGATTTCTAATTAAATTTCATTGCAATTAAAGAACATAGTGTGTATGATACAGATTCATTAAAATGTGTTGAGATTTCAATTGTGAACTTTTATACCATCAGTTTCCATGAGTATTCTATATGTACTAAAAAGTGCATCCTCATATATAGATAAATTAGATGAAATCGGCAACTCTATAATAACACTAAAACTACATTATACTCAACAAAGATAAAAATATAAACAATTAGATGTGTGCAGTGACCCTAATTTATAAACGTTTCCCTTATATTCTATAACTTCAGAAAACCCTCTCAGCAGAGTTCAGAGCTAAAACAATCCAAAAAATGGACTCTCATCTAGTTAATTACTTGTGAAAAAAAATTAGTCACACCATATATTATAACTTTATAATTCAGTACTATAGTTTAGAAAAAAGGAATGGCCAGCAGACTGTCTGAATTAACATATTAAAATGATGAATATATGTGGTTCCATGAAAGTCAACTGGGATCTTCTCATTGAATTCTAAAGAAGGAATAAAAAAAAATTCTTTGGTGAAACCAGGACTTACCATCACTTATAATGATGTTAATACCAGAGGCATATATTAACTTGGTAATATGACTGATCATCTTTCAGCAAGAAAACAGAGCTGGAATGTATTTTAGGGGTTTTAACTACTTATTGATGATGTTAGCATTTGTGTCCACTTGCTGAAGAGTACTCCAAATTTAAATACCTAAACTGTTCTTTTTTATGTATACATAAGAGTTTTACTGCAAAAAAAAAATTACCAGCTGCCTTTTGCTTCATATTCCACTTTCACTACAGATAGTTGGACTGAATAAATTTAAAATAAAATTGAATGATCAAAGGAGAAAAAACATCCTTTTCTGGCTCGGAATAGCTCAATCTGTCATTAAAATTTTTAAAAAGGAATGAATTAACGCTTTTAAAAAACAGGTTAATGGAATTGGAGATTTGTCTTCCTGCTTAATGTTGCTCCCTCCCCTTTAGTCCTCTTGCCAGAAGGATTTCAAATGCAATTCCCCTGAAAGCTACAGATTAATAGACTAATGAGTGGTTTCCATTCTTGTTCCTGGGCTAATTCTATTCAGTCCGTATCTAGAAAAATCTTTTTTGTTTGTTTGTTTGTTTCTGTTGCTTCTGCATAATTTCCTGACATAAAAAATAAAAAATCAAGTGACATGGTAACTAGAAAAGATGATCAAGTTGGGTTAATTTCTGCGGCAATTTCCCACGTACCCTTTTCTGCTTTCAAGATTCAAAACTCAAATAAAAATGCTCCTTCACATTTCTAATGGAAAAAAGTGAGCGATTATTCCTGAAATTCGTGCTAAGCCAAATGAACTCATTACTGTGTTATGGGACAGTTTAATGCCCTTTGATCAATACATTAGCTCTGCATACACAAACATGCTAGAGTCATATCACAATGTAAGCAAACCTGACTTGGCCTGTGCTAATAGGTCCTAAGACATAAAAGGTGTCAAAACAGTAGGGTATTTGAAGAAAAGGCACATACTTTTAATATTCCCCAGAAATCTGGCACTCTCAACTCTTCTCTACATATGGAAAATCCCCTAAATGCAAAGAAATCTTAAAAATGTATTCTTATTCTTTTATGGAGTTAGTTAAAAATTAATGAACAAGAAATTAAAGAGAAGCTGCTGTAATAAAGTTAGAATATTCTAACTGAAAAACAATTACAATGAAACTACTTATACTCCCATAGATCATAAACATTTTTCAAGGGATATTTTGCAATACAATTTTTTAAAACAGTATTTTCTTCTTCTTACTCTTGAGACTTAAACTCTGCAGGTTTATTTTACATTAAAATACATTAATTAGAATAAGAGCTGTACTTTCTCAGTACAACTCTGTGATTTAAAGTAATATATATTGAATGCTTAGATTTTTCTTCAAACATACTATAAGCTTTATCTTTCAACTAAGGGGATTAGTTTTCAACTAGATGTAACAGACAGAAAGTTGTGTTGAAATGGTCATATTTTTTAATTCTGGGAATGTAACCAGTCAGATTTCTGAGAAATGCAGTTCTTTGTACAGAACTGGAAAAACACCAACAGTTTGTAAATATGTTCACTGCTTTTCTACTGTTTTCACTTTCTCTCAGAATTATATTCCTATTTCACCTAAGTTCAATTAGCTTAATTTTTATCCTGGAGGCAGAATTTTTTTCTTTTTAAAGGAAAAAAAAATTGCCTTTCTAGGTTTAGATATTTAATTATTAAATTAAATTTAGATATGCAATTATTTAATGATTAAACAAAAGCTCTAACTCTACGAGACAACTTTAGGGCTTTCACTAAGAAAAACCCCTTCTGTAGCAAACGGGCTGAAACTTGACAAACTTGAACTGTGTGGATGTGACTCGGGTCTGGGTTCCACGGGGAGAAAGATCAGACATTCCTCAGCTGCCTGCACCAGCTTCCTCCCCGGGGCACAGCTGAAGGCCCTACGAGCTCAATCACTTTGTACGGCAACTGGGAGCCCAGGCGGGGGCCACGGGACCCCAGAGCGGCTTAGGTTCCTCCCCGTACCTCAGCAGGAAATAAGACTAAAGAGTAACCAGTTTTCTCCAACAATCATATGGCCCCGGGCCCCCAAAAAATGGGGGTGGGAGGGGAAGAACACCTGTAGTGAAAGAAAATACAAGATGCTTCATATTTTTAAGCTACTTCCAGGAGGTTTTCACTGGGCCTTTATTACAATGAATATTTGATCTTTATTCTTTACCAATATTTTATTTGGGAGGGTGAGGAGAGAATGATAAAGATGAAGAAACACAACTTAATTGACAGCTAATCAACAACTGTGATGTGACCGTCCATTGCAGGGTTTTAAAGGAGTGAAATGTACACGACGATAATATATTTAAAGGGATTATACTCTTCCATTTGATGTCAGTATACATGCTCACAAGCTCTTAAGAACATTTTTAAACTAAAATAATTGTATTGATGATATGGCATGATAAAAGCAAGCAGAGAATATTCTTCCCTATTTGAGGATGACTAATGCTATGGCAGATGTAATTTCCTTAGGATAAATCAGAAAGGTGGAGCTATAAACTCAGAGCTCATTAAAATTAACAAAAATATACAGGTTGTTATTTTCCAATAATTGTCTTCTTCTAGGGCAGTGAAAGACAATATGCAGACATATATTTTGAGTAGTTTTTATAATATCTTGAATGTATAATACCATTAAAATCACTAATTCTTGCCCGACTTGCATGGCTCAGTGGTTGATCATTGACCTATGAACCAGGAGGTCATGACTCGATTCTCAGTCTGAGCACATGCCCGGATTGGGGCTCAATCCCCAGTGTGGGGTGTGCAGAAGGCAGCTGATCAATGATTCTATCATCATTGATGTTTCTATCTCTCTCTCCCTCTCCCTTCTTCTCTGAAATCAATAAAAACATATTTTTTAAAATCACTAATTCTTGTTCAGAAAATTATTCTTCAACCTCATATAAGCCTTGGTAAGAATTTACCAGATACAATAATGAAAATAACAGTGATGTACAATTTAGTGTGGACTTTCTATAATTCAAGCATGGTGCTGAGAGCTTTAGATACGTTAGCTCCCCTTCCCCCGCCCTGCCATGATATTCTTCCCATTTATAAGTGAAAAAATTGACTTTTAAAGTAACTGGGCTAGATGGTACAGCCAGAATATAAACTTTCTGATTCTAAAGTCCATGTGCTAGTTACTATGCTTTACTGACTTCAATGAAATGACATTTGTACATTTGGAACATTTTAAGTATTTTTGAAATCAATTTTAAGGTTTACACTGTGTCATTAAATGGTTCTATTCAGAGAAAAATAGCCTCTCTAGATGATGTTCAAGGATTATACTGCTTATGATTCTTTTTATTCTCTGCAGATTTTTAATGGCCAGAAAAAGGCTAGCGTAATGCAATAATTGCCTGAATGTTTTCATATTCTAAGTATCCTAGGTTCTACATGCCTGTCTTTCTATTTTAGGTTGACCCTTAAAACTGTAAGTGATAGACAATTAATTTTATGTACAGATACCAAGGCATACAAACACTAAAGCGTGCTTAAAAACATCGAATAAGAAAACATTCATATCGATAAAATATGAAATAAGAAAACTCCGAGCTTTAAAGGGCCTTTGTTTATAGTTCAACAATATTCCTCTAAGACAATGCCAAACACTAGAGCGAGGAGGAAAGCGTGAGGCAGAAGTTGTTGACATATGGAGTGTGTGTAGAACTTCTGGTTAATGGAAGTTCAAGATGTATAAATAAAAAATGATGTGTGAGTTGGTGGAAAAAACTGTAAAGCAAGTCAATTTTTTAATTAAAAAATTATGTAGCATAAACAATGCTAATGAGCCAAAAGTCCCGTGAGATTAGGACTGTATCTGCTTCGCTTTAACATTCCGTTCACTTTTCGTAAGTGTACTTTCACTCACTTGAAATACCTCAAGCAGAACTCTTTTTGGAAAATAGAATTTTGAAGGTTCTCTTTGTCCTTGTTCTTAATAGCTCATCATTTTCTTCTTAAGTTGTCAACTTGATGATATTAAAAATAAATAAAAGTCCCCAAATCCTAAATGAATAACCAGACAATAAATACCTGGAAGTTCCTCATAAATTTCATCATCAATTGGCTGACTGCCGGCTGGTGAACTGCTGGATGGTAGAGGATGATCAACATCATCATATAATTCTCCTCCTTCTTCATCCTCCTCAGGGATAATATCAGATCCCATATCTATGACACAAGTTTTGGGAAGCAAACATCTTGAATGTATAATGCCATTAAGCTCATGAATTCTTACTTGTTTATGACTTATAAAAAACGCAGAAGAGATTTTCAAAACCCTATTTCCTAAATGAATGTAGCCCTACAAAATCACAATATCATTATATGCTATATCCTTAACTTAAAACATTTTTAAAAAATTGATTTGTGCATAAATATGGGAATTTCAAATTGCCAATTGGAACTTACAGAATACTTTTGTAAATCTGCGGTCAATGGTCTGTTATTAATACCAGTCATATTCCCTTGGTCATGCTCACAAATTCAATAAGCTTTTGACATACGTAAATCCAAATCCTTCAGGTACTCAGTGTTTAAAGGCTGCAATAACTGTTCAAATGCTTGCTCTTACCTTGTAATACAAATTTCAGCTGCTGTACCCATTCTTCGGCATCTTTGGGAGAAGTTGCGGTGAACTAATAAAAAAACAAACAGTAACAAGAAAAATCACCACAGCAGAAACGAAAGAATGTCCCATTCTTATCATTTCTTGAAGACCATTAGTAATTCTTTTCATGTCTAGTACTACTTTTCTTGCAAGGATGCTTCTTATAATGTACAGTTAATTTTGACAAATTTACGTAATTGAAGCAGAGGATGATGGATTTGAAACTCTGATCAGCAGCTGGCAGCTGTGCAGGAAAAAAACCTGCTTCTCTTCATCAATGTCAAAGACAGAACTGATGAACAAAATTTGCCCTTGACAATTAGAAGACACCCATGAATTTCTTTAGACTGCCGGGTACAGTTTTCTTAAAAATGTTCTTGTCAGATTCCAACACACTATCTGACAACTTAATTAACTGGCTTTCAACTGCAATCTCAGATATTTAAAACTTATTAAACATACATTCCATATTGATGCTCACTGATAGCTCCTGAATTGCAGAGCTGATCTGTGCCCTTCCCTTCATTTTCTCCCACAACCCCAACCCATGCAATCTGCATTAACACTCTGATAGTTTCCTCTTGATAATTTTACCCTTTCTGCTACGCAATTCTTTTAAGAAATCACATGGTTCTATTAAAAGAGACATAAAATGCAACATGTGAGGTAACTGATAAATCACATATTCGCTTGCTCTCTTTCAAGAAGATATCACTTGAGCCAATCTGAATTTTTTAAAATGTATTACCTCTTCTATGAATGTTCAATGTATAAAAACCAATATTTTTTATTATTAACATGTCAGGGAGAGTTGTTTCAACAAAATGTTAATGTCTTTATAAATGAAATCAGAACATTTTATCAACTTAATTTCAAAACAACCTAGAAACTCTAACCTGATAGACACGTTTATCAGGAGCAGCGATTTCAAAGCAGCAATCTTTCTTTGCATCCTTCCTAAGAGTGTTATTCATCCTGACGTGGTAGCCATCAATTGCAAATTCACCTTTCTGCTGTTTGTCTGTGGAAGATAAAGTGAAAGTCAAAATTTCATTTATTATAATTGAGTACAAATGGCCAATTATCTTTTATTTAGATTTTCTTTGTCAATTCTGAAAGTCATTTTTGGTAATATTGCTTTCGTAATATAATGCTTAAATAATGTTTCTAGATGTCACTTTTAATTCTAAAAGCACCTAAGTATTTGGGATGGTTGGCTTTAAAAAGGATATATTAGTGAACTGGAGAAAGAGGTCTGAAGATAGTGGTCTTATTCAGAAGCATCTATGGAAATAAAACACTTTTATGTACAAAAATTTCAAGAACTGGAGCTCCTGAATTCCCTCTCCAAGCCCGCGGATCTTCCAGACGTGGTAAGCCAGTGGGGAGCCTGACTACATGAAGATTGCTAGGCTTTATTTCCCACTATCTCTTCTCATACCATCCTCCTCACCACCACCCCAAAGCCTCTAAAATGGAAATTTTCTTTTAAAAATTTCCTAAATTCACATGAATTAAGCTCTAAATTTAAAAAAACAAAGCAGAATAGAACAAATTAATTATTAAAAGACGTGAGGGAAAAACAAAGTGTTTGGATGGAGAGGAGTGGGAAAGCAAGTAGAGAAGCACTAGTTACTAAAACAAACCAAAGAAAGTAGGCTTCTTAAGCAGTCAGTGAACAACTACACTAACAAAGCACGTTTGAATCTCATCTGATGAAGTGTCAAAAGGAAAGACCAGTTGAGCTTCAGTCAGATATTAAAGAAAAATAAAGCAGGAATACAACAATGGATTTGATACTCTGATCTAATAAAATTGGTTTTCCTATTTTACGCAGCTATGTCATTTTCATAGAAAAGCTGTTTATTTCCTAGATTATGCCCTAGTGTAAGTAGTAAGGACAGCTGTCTTCCTTACTGAGCTCAGGGCAAATGTAAAAATGCTTCCATATCCTGGGGTGATGGGCTCTCTCAGCTCAATGTATCAAATATCTTCTTTTCTTAAATATACAAATTTAATGCCAGAAGTAGCATACATTTTTTTTTAATTTTTTTAATTTTTAAAAAATTTCTTTATTGATTAAGGTATCACATATTTGTCCTCAACCCCTCATTCCAATCCCCCACTCCCTTAGCATACATTTTTAAAAGGTTATTGTGATTACATCTTGTTCAAAACATCGAATGGAAAAATCATCTGAGTTAGCAATTCCTGACTTAAATCTGGACATTCTAATCATATTTATTCATAATTTACGTCTCTTTGGTTGATTGAAGAAACAATTCAGATTCAAAAATTTGAAGTTTGCTTTGTGGAGACAGTGTACAATGAACTCAGAAAATTTCTAAAAATTGATGCAGCATTTACCAAAATATGTTTTATGGAATATGAAGAGGTTTCTGTGATCAAGTACGTTTGGGAAATTCTGAATTAAATAAACTTAAACAGGATTTGGTAGTGCAGGCCTTCTTGGGGTCCTTAATATATTCACATATTAGTTGACTTTCTAGGAGAAAGATTTAGAATGCAGCAGTTCCCAAAATTACTTGTCCATGGAACCCTTTTTCACAGAACATTTTATGGAATGGTACTCCCAGGACATGTTTTGTAAAGTACCTAGCGAGAACAATAATATTGGGGAACAACAACAACAACAACAACAATAACAATAATAATACATGGTTAAGCACAGTTGGTTCTTCTAATATTCTCAAAGAAGACTAAGTCATTCATCCACTTATTCAACAAATTTATACTGAACACTTAAAACAAGTGAGCTAGCATTATAGGTAAAATGAAACAGAAGCTAGTAATACCTTACCATACCTCTTCTGCTTTCTCACTGAAACACACACACACACACACACACACACACACACACACACACTCACTTAATACAAATTTAAGTGCTCGACCAACATTAATGACCCACTAGACTAGGGGTGTCGAACTCAATCAGAGAAGGGGCCAAAATCTAAAATCCAGCCTAAATCGCGGGCCGAATGGTTTACTGAACAGTCATAAACTGACAATGTCATAAACTGACAGCGGAGTGCAGTGATGACAGCGCGGTGCGGGCCACATTGCAAGGCCTGGCGGGCTGGATTTGGCCTGCGGGCCTTGTGTTTGACACATGGGCACTAGACTGTAAATGGATTAAATTTTCACTACAAGATATGGAAGTAGTCGAAGCAACTTATACCTAGACCTATTCAGTTGATCGTTGAGTATTAGAGAATAAATAATCATATAAACATCTAAGTGGGGGTAGGAGTATAGAACCAAAAAGACTGAAGAAAATGGAGGGACATTCATTACTCTTTCTCAAGAGCTTTTGCAAATCCATAACCATGAAGTAGCCATATTTCCAATTAGTCAGTGTGAGATAAGAAGCTCAAGACACGAAATGAGCAAAATATGGCTATGATAAGACCCTGGAATTCTTTCACATCAGCATCTCTTTGAGACAGAGACAAAGGAGAAACCTTAGCATCCAATGGCAATTCTTAATAATTTATAAATAGGTTAGCTCCCCAGAGCAGGGATAGTTTCAAGGTCACCTGTTGACTTGAGGCAAATTGTTAGAAATAGTAACACAAGAGAAATACGGTCATAGAAGTTCATCTACCCAGACTTTAAAAGATGCATAAAGTATTTCACTTCAGTGAACTTCCCAAATATCAGAAGGTTATTCCTTTAAGTGCCCAAGCTCTAAAATGTTAGTAATTATAATGGAAATCTTTCTGAAGTATGTATCTCCCCACTTCTCAAGCAATTCTTTTAAACATAATTTAACATTTCCTTGATGATTTAGTAGTATTAACTTGAAAGTTATTTTTTATATTGTTACAACTCATCAATGCCCTCAAGACTTTTTAGTTATTTGTCCCTCTATTAAATTTCCCTCTGCTTCTATCTTACACTTTAACCTTGCCTATATCATGCTGTTGGAATTTCATGTCTATAGAACCAAAGGCTGCCAGGAGAAACCTAGATAATGAAATCTATTAAATCAGTAACTTAATTTTACACAATTCTAATTCAGTAGGCTCAAGATAAAAAGCAGGTGGCTCTGATCTCTTACAAAACAAAATGCATGAGGTTGATGATAGTTATTTCCTTCTTCTTTTTTAGTTTTACAGCTGTGTACTGGGTTTTTCAAGTGTCAAAAAAGACAACAGACTTTTACTGAGCTCCTTCTGTATGCCAGGAATTTAATGGAGTCTATCTCCTATACAGCCCGGAATAATTCTGAGAGAGAGGAGGTCTTTATTATATCTCCAGCCCCGATGGGAAAACAAGCCTGCAAGTAACCAACTTGCTCACGGCCACACAACCCGGAAGTGGTAAAAGCCAGGCCCCTAACCTAAGTCTGATTCCAAAGCCTTGCTGGCACCCTGGCTCCTGGAACGGTGTTTCTCAGGACACAGGTCCAGTATGACCTACATGACAATCATCTTGGATGCCGGTTAAAAATGCAGGCATGGCTACCACTCTGCGCGTGCTATCTGGGCATCTCTAGAGGCGGTTCAAGGAAACCAAATTTTTGACAAGCACACCAGGTGCTTTTGATAGACATTTAAAGCTTGAAAAACGATTGTTCTAGAATCTAGACCAGGTAATTAGGAAGCCTCAGTAGAGAAGATAAACATTATCTTGCATTTCCTCTGCAACTTGGGTCTGACGTCCTCAGCTGCTTTATGGGCCCCTCTCCCGGCGCCCACCTCTTATGCAGCCATGAGGGTTAGGCTCTAAATCCCCGCCTTCCCCACTTCCCCACTTCCACTGGGCACAGCACCTCATCCCAAGGATTAAACTCCTATCAACGTGCTTGTGACTCGAAATCCCCATGTTAGCCCAGCTTCAGAGCTGCACATCCAAATCTTCACCTGCTCACTAGTTCGTAAAATGCCCTGTAGGCACAATGATATACTGTGCCCACAGTGGAGATCACCTTAAGAAAGAACTCTTGGGATCCTTCTTTTCTGTCCTCCTTCCAGTAAGTGGCACCTCCATTAACGGAGCCACCAAACCAGAAAACTAAACATCATTCTCATCCACTGTCCCCATGTTTCCTCTCTCCACCCACCTACCAAAATCCAATCAGTCCTCTATTTTTCTTGCAAATATATTTCCTTTTCTCTTCTTTATTGGCTCTCAGAAAATATGCTTAAAACACCAACTACTTTCCTACCATCTTACATACAGTATAAACATGATTAAGCCATGCCGAATCACACAGCATTCCTGTAAGTAGTGGGCATTCGCCACTTGCCGATCCCTGGAACCCTGGTAGCTTTCTCATGCTAGTCCTGGGACTGTCAGGGCCCAGCCAGCTTCCCCCCACAGATGCCGGAATGAGGTAGATTTTCCCTGATCCGATCAGCCAAGCTGATACTCCAGCCTGGGACCTACGCCTGGAGTGACAGAAGAATCCGAGGGTGCTCAGAATCCATCCTTAGGGCAGAGGCACTCACGACTGGAGCAGGTGCACAATGGCAGCATCACAGGCGGCCGTGTGTCCCGGCAATGTGTCTCCCAGAGGCCACGCCGGGGCTGAGGTCCTGGCCATCTTCCCTCCCTTAGTCCCTGCCTGCTTTCTCAGCCTGGTTGTTTAGCCTTCCCATCAATTCTGTCTGAGAGTTGATATTCTCCCGATAATCTCCTTTTCTATGTCGCTGAACAAAGTTAGTTTCTATTGTTTTTACCAAGAATGCTACCTTGGGACAAATGACTAGGGAACAGAAAGATATGCAATGTGTTCAGAAATTTTCGTTATCTGCTTTTTGTATTTGAGGCCTTTCCCCCTTATGGATAACTCATGCTATTTCCATAAGTATTAATGCTCATTTAATTATCAGGCAAGAGGAAAGTACATACCTTAATACTAAACCCTTCCAAAAAACTTTACCAAACTGATCAACAAGTTGTTCTAGGCCCTCAGTTAAAGACATAGGGACATTTTCCTTGTTGATACAGCTCGTAGACATACAGCTGCTCATGTTAATTCAGCAATATAGTTGTGGTGTTTTGAGTTATACTGTGAGGAAATATCAAATTATGTATGTTTTTTATTTAAAGGTCCCAAATGGCTCTGAATAATAAACACAGGTGATATTTATGGGCTCAAAGGGAAGCATGCTCGTTAGAATTGAGAGTTTGGCTCATATGATCTGGTAGAGGAAATTTTAGGAACTTCCCAAACATTTTTATTTCTTTAAAATAAAAATCAAGTGGTTGTTTTTTTAAAGAGCCACACATTTTCAACCACAGGCATAAACATGATTAATAACACGATAGTATGAAGCATCTGTAAATAAGAGGACAGATACATTATAGGCCTTTCTGTAGAACAGGAATGTAAAGCCCCATTTCTCCTTTTTTGACAATACCTATTGTTTTTCTCTACAACTGAAATTCAGGTAATAATTGTGATATGGTCTATTACAGTGGTCGGCAAACTCATTAGTCAACAGAGCCAAATATCAACAGTATGATTGAAATTTCTTTTGAGAGCCAAATTTTTTAAACTTAAACTCCTTCTAACACCACTTCTTCAAAATAGACTCGCCCAGGCTGTGGTGTTTTGTGGAAGAGCCACACTCAAGGGGCCAAAGAGCCGCATGTGGCTCGGGAGCTGCGGTTTGCCAACCACTGGTCTATTAGATGATCGCAGCACATAGCTATTGCTAAGATAAACATTACACAGAGAACATCTTCATATCCCACCTACAATAATGAGAGAACAAAGGGTCCGGCTGCTCCGTGTGCAAAGGGAGGGTAGCTAACACGTTTCAGATAACCTGCAGCTCCTTCATGCGTGTGAGCTGGTACAACCTCTCAGCCACTCTCAGCTTCAGAACACACCTTGCCTCAGTCTCACCTTCTCCTGGCACCTGACAATGTGAGCTTGCCAACACCCAATCAGAGTTTCTCATGCCACCTACTAACCTTCAATGCTTACAAACTTACTTCCCTTAGACAGGGAAGCCAGACTCCTGACATGTAACAACTGGACCCCATCCCTTCCTGGCTGAGAGCCTTCACTCACCTCTTGCCCCGTGAGCCAGCTTCTCCATATCCTACCGTTTTATGGGTCCTCTGTGCCCACTCCTCAGAGCCAATGTATCATGCCGCTTTGTATTAATATAATAACACCTGACACACAGATGTTCAAAGAAGGGCTACTGGACATTGTATCTATCTATCTCTATATATACACACAGATAGGTACAGCAACATCCATATATCTGTATCTCCATAATAGTTATAGCAGCGCACAGTTTGATTTAAAATGTATCTACTTTCAATCTCTATATATCTTCAACCTATATATGGAAGTAGATATATTTTAATTCAAACTGAATCCTGTTTATGCAAACCAACATGATTTGTCACCATCAGACCCTTCCTAAGACTTAATTTGTACCTGAATATCTCTTCATGTTGATAAAATCCTATTGAATATCAGGTGTACATTTTACAAGGCCTTAATTACATATAAAGGCAGAAATAAAGGCCTTTTATTTCACATTTTATTGTGATAAATTATAAAGTTAATATGTGCATATCAAAGGCCTCAAAGCCTATAAAATTGCAATAATTCTAGTAAAAAGTAGAATTAACTATTCCCCCATCTTAAAGAATAACAAAGGTATTATCCTGCTTTACACAAACAAAATTATTCTATAAATTTAAAAAATATGATTTCATATACACATTTTATACATATTTATCATATAATTATAACATGCTGGTGCCTTGACCCAGGAATTTGCCTCTATCAACTAAGTCAGGGGAAACGGTAAGCTGTTATGGCTATTACTAAAGTTGTCATTATAAAACAATAGAACTTCCAGTTTGTACATACACTCTGTCCTTTAACAATATTTTTAAATATTCAAAGAGAACTTTGGTGTTATTCCAACATCAAGACACTTTATAATTTTTGTCCAAACTGAACATATAGATATATGCTATTTTTCCTATCAATGGCGAGGTTGTGGCAGAAGAGAGAGAGCAGAGGTCAATTTCAATAAAAATTTTATTTCCTTGTCAACCTAAATGTTTTATTTTAAATTATTTGTATTAAGCCCAACTTTCTAATGACTTGTAGTCATTAGAAAAGACACAACACTGCAAAAAGTTACACCCACCCGGGGTAATAAATAACTTTTGAGATGCATTTAGGATGATTTGGTCGGACCAATGGCACGAAGAGTTTCTTTAATTTGGAGAGTGGAGGGCAGGGGCACCAAAAACCTCTTTAGTGGGAAGAAAAGAAAATATTACAAACTAACCACTCCCCTTTCAAAAGTGAGAAGAGACAAGTAATGCGGATCCAAGATCATATGGAGGTTAAAAAGAAAAAGGGAAAACCAAAATAAAACATGAGTTTGCAACAGGCTCCTGGATGAGCCATCCTTCACAGGCATGCTGAGGGACTGGTCATAACCAGGCTGTGGAAGAGCATGACTGTGGAGCCAGCGAGGTCTGCCTCTCAGCAGCCCCGGGATAACCTCTCCTGCCTCTCTTTCAGAATCCTTGGGCATGATCCCGTTGACTGGTTCTCTATCCATTCCAATCCACCCCACAATACTATTACAGTTGCTTCCTAAAAACTAAATCTGGCCATAAAGCCCCAGGCTTAATCAGATCCTGACCCGCTCTTTGAGCTGTCTGTGCCCCCGCCCCTCACTCACTCTGAGCTCTGCCTTGATTCCAGCTTTGATCTCTTTGATCTCACCCAAGGCTTTTTTTGCAACTCACAGTCTCTGCTGTTCCCCCGCCTGGAAGGCCCACTGTACCCTTCATCACCTGACAAACTCCTGCTCATTATTTAAGGCCAGTGTCCTCTCTACCAGAAAGTGTTCCCTCACTCCCCTCGGCAGTCAGCCTCCCCTCCTTTGTGATCCAAAGAGACTTTATTTAAATCACTTATTACTCCTGGCTGAAATGATCAGTTTATCCACCAGCCTCCATTTCTAATCACACAACTTCCGCTCTTCCTCTCTTAAACTGTGAGGACCTCTGAGGCAGGATTGTCTTAGGATTCCCAGTGCCTCGTATCCAATAGATGTTTATCAAATAAAGAAATGAATGAATGAGTGAATGAGTGACTACCCTGATGGAAGTCTCAACATGTAGGACCAAACAATTTTGATGAATGAGATTCAAATAATCAAAGGAAGAGGAAGGAGATGAAAGGATGGATGCCATTTTATGAAGTGATGAAATATGTACTCTCTCCCCCCCCCCCCTCTCTCTCTCTCTCTCTCTCTCTCTCTCTATATATATATATATATATATATATATATATGTATAAAATTACTCAAGGGCCCCAAATGGCCATGAATAATAAATACAGATAATATTTATGGATATAAAGGTAAGTGCATTTTTTTTACCCTAGAGACTGGAACTACACTTTCTAAGCCATTACTATCTTGATGGGTCAAAATGGTTTTTGGCGCACACAGTATGTTAGCAAATATGAACAATGTATCTGTCAAGCAGTAACCAAGTACAATTTAACCTAGTAAGTGTATCAACTCCTTCTGCACCTCTCTAATCCATTTATCTAAATCCTACTTAGTTGGACGATTATAGTTCTCATATATCTAAATAGCTCTTTCCACAGTTTAGGTAAATGGTTCGAACAAATGGTAAACAAGACTGTACAAATGGTTTACCCAATTTCACATGAGAAAAAAAAAATCATAGGACACATCCATTTTCCTGGAAAGAAAAAGAAAAGGAAGGACATTGGGATCATGACAAACAAGCAATTAAACTGTCTAAAGATAGATTCTCCCTCCCCCAAGTCCCTAAAAGGGAAAGAGCTGGCCAAGAATTCCAAGGGAAGCAGCCACAGAGAAAAGAACGACTAAAAGCAGATTTGAAATCTCCATGGAAACAGGAGGCTTCATAGGAACAGACAGGGAAGAATTTAAAGAAATATAAACCAGATCTTCAAGCATCCACATAAGAAAGGGTTGCTGGAATCATTTTTTAAAAGTCGTGCTGGTAGAGCTGGCTAAATTTATCACAAAGTAGTTAAAAACACAAATTACAAAGAATGTTGTTACCTAAAGGTTTCAACAAACAAGAGTAGACATGGGAATTTAACTAATACCCACCACCACCACTCAGAAAAGCCCTAGAATTTATTTAATGAACATTAGCCTTTGAAATAAGGATAAACATTCCTTGGGTTTTTGGGAAACTGGTGAATCCCTGCCCTAAGAGTTGGTATATACCAGTTAAGACTGGGGTGGAGGAAACGAACATTAGTATTCATTGATTGAGAAAGAAATTAGAAGTGAGAAGCCTAACTAAAGCAAACCATAAGGTTTTGCAACCTTTTTCCTCTGGTCTTATAAAATTGAGGGTATTTCTTTATAGAAAAGTAAGATTTAGATCTCAATTCATGATGCTGTAAAAAATTATAATAATAAAAATGTAATATGCTAATTAGACCGGATAGCTGAACAACCTTCCAGACAAAGCTGGGGCTGCAAGCCCCTTGCCCAAATTTCGTGTATTGGGCCTCCAGTATTTCTATAATAGTAATGCACGTAAGTGATGTGTGATAATCATAACTAAACTTGGGCTCTAAATTAAGGAAGGCTGCCTGTTAATAGTTATTTATAGTTTATATTCCATTGATGCCATTATTACATTTGAACATATTGTAAATTAGTGACAGAATGCAAACTATCAATTAAATTAATTCTTAATTTGTTAATTCTATAGTCAAAAGGTGAGATCAACTTCTAGAATCATGCATGTATTTCAAATTTACCTGAAATAGACTCATCATATCTGCCTAATCTATATATATAAAAGGCTACTATGCAAAGTGTCCCCTTGGGAGTTCGACTAGGAGAACAGGAGTTTGATCACTCCCTGTGACATGCGCTGACCACCAGAAAACAGCAGGGAATGAAGGCAGGCCCTGGCCGGTGGTAGGAAGGCCCTGATAGGATCTAATCGCCGGCCAAGCCTAGAGACCCTACTCTTGCAAGAACTTCAAGCACCAGGCCTCTAGTATTATAATAAGAAAAAAAACTAAAATATGCAAATAATGTCAAATAAAACATAAATTTCCAAACAACACAAGTGACAACACTGATAAGAATTACATGGGAAAGCTTATATTCAGTAACATTAAACTTTTATGTCTCTTTTCTCCTTAAGTGTCCTTTATGGAAATGAATGTTAACTATTTCTGTATGACCCTTATTCTATAATATTCAACTTCTGGCCTTTTTTTCCTAGGAAAAATAAAAACTTATACTGTTTAAATGTCAGTACTTTATGACTTTATTTGTTCAAATAATGAAGTTAAAATTATCTAAACTATGACTAAGAGATTTGTTAATTAGCAAATGAAGTTACAGTTATATCTTGTTTATAAATTAATATAGTGACAATAGTGGTTAATATACGGACTCTAACCATTATGCCCAAGTTCAAAGCCCAGATCTGCCATTTACCTGCTCTGTGACCATGAATAAGCTACTTAACCTCTCTGCTCTCAGTTTTTCAAACAGTAAAATAAATGGGACTAATAATAGTACCTTACCGCACAGACAAGTTAATATAGCTGAAGTGCTTAAACAGCTACACTCTCACAATCCTAATGGTCTTAACTTCTCCAGAGATTCTACAACTATAGCTTGGATGACAAATATTTCCCAAGGTGAAAGTCCACATAGAGAGTTATTTTACTCTCTTTGCTAATTCAATAAAATGTAATTGTATTAACTTTTAGAGCATCCTGGAATTTGGAGAATTTGTCAAATAATGAGATAGAATTATAAATCAGCCTTAGACTATAATTTTTAAGTTCTCAGTTATTCTATCTCCATCTGTTTTCAGTTTACTCTGTACCAAAAAAATAAAATAAGGGGGGGGGGGTCCCGCGGGAGAGAAGTGAAGCATAGCTCCCAAGCCCTCATGCAACAGAAGTTCAGATAACGGAACACCAGTACTACCTTTGTCACTTCCATAATAATAGAACACGCCTTTACTGAGAGCACACCAGCGTTTCTGCCATTCAAATCCCAGAAAGCTGTGATCTGCAATAAAGGGGGACAGGAAACAGTTTAGATAATATACACAACATATGTAAACGTAACCCCAGTTCTTCTTCTTTTTTAAAAAAATATATTTTATTGATTTTTTTTACAGAGAGGAAGAGAGTTAGAAACATTGATGAGAGAGAATCATCAATCAGCTGCCTCTTGCACACCCACTATTGGGGACCGGAATCGAACCTGGGACCTTTCAGTCCACAAGCCAACGCTCTATCCACTGAGTCAAACCGGTTTCTGCCACAGTTCTTTTTAAAAATGTATTTCTTTTGTTGGTTTCAAGAGGAAGGGAGAGGGAGAGAGATATAGAAACATCAATAATGAGAGAGAACTATCGATAGCCTCCTGCACGGCCCCTACTGGGGATTGAACTCACAACCTGGGCATGTGTCCTGACTGGGAATTGAACCCTGACCTCCTGGCTCATAGGTCAATGCTCAACCACTGAGCCACGCCAGCCAGGCAGTTCTATATTGTAAAAGTATATGTTAGTTAATATGATTTCTAAGGTTCCTGTTCAGCTCTAAAATTCTAGGACTAATTCATTTGTATCTTATCTCTTTCAAGAGATAAGAACAAAACTAAAAGGAGTAAAGTGAGGCAGGGCCGGGGCTGCCACGGTTATGGGGTCAACAGAACGTGAACAAACTTTCCTGCTGGGGACCGTCCACACAGCATCTGACTCTATAGCCTGCAGATAATGGATTCATCTGGGTCTCATTTTCTCATCTGTTATGAAAAGGAGGAGGAGGAGCTGGCCTCGCTTATTTCTATTATCTCTTTCAGCTTTCAAAGTCAGCTTAAAAAGCGAAGGAAAGCAAATGGAATATAAATAGAAAGGCCCAAAGGGAGTCCCTGAGAGATAAGCAGAATGGGAATGGAGAGACTTTCTGCTTTTCATTTCCCATATCATCACACCTCCTCCGTATTTCATTTCCATTATATATTGGTGTTGAAAGAGTGAGACCATATGGTCAACTCCCAATGATCATAGCCAGTGGAGAGGAACGCTGGATGAGGAATTGAAGATGGTGGAAAACAGGCCAGGCTGGCTGGACCGTTACAGGCACGCTGTGGGCCAGGTGAGGCGCAGGAGGACCTGCGGCTGGGTTGGGGACAGCGGGGAGAAAATCCCATCCCTGAGATTACAGTCACGGCCCGCGCCTTCCTCTGACAGGCAGGGGACAGCCCCTGAATCATTACAAATGACTGGGGTTGATAACTAAAAACCTAGCAAATGTTGGTTATAATCATTATTTAGAGCTAAAAGCTGTTCTTTTTGGTTTGGATAATGTCATCCAGATTTTCTCAGAGTCTTAAAACTCTTCAATCACCTAAGGAGAACACTGGCTCCATACGAACACGGCAAGCATCTTTTATTCAAGGATAAAACCATTTTTAGATTTTTCATCAGAATCTCAGTTTACCTTTTCTGCGTTTTTCAAGGTAGCCAGCCTTAAAAACACACGGCAGGTCCTGTGCTGCCACTGGAGGAAACTGGGTTCCTGTGGGAAGCAGAGGAGAAGAAAGGAGTGAGCAACCCATTTTAGAAAAACCAAGTACAGGTCTCAGTAGGTTCGGTGTACGTTTAATTACCCAAATACATTCAACCCATGTTTATGAGCTTTGTTTCAGACCTATTCCATAGCATAGTCCCTTCCCCCTCCTAAAAACAATACTTCTATACTCCTGTATCTTAATATATTATGCTCCCCCAAATACAGCAATATTATGTAACGGAACGATTTCTCAAGGGCAATGCTTTTTGACCCACAGTGAAAGGAAAGGACTAGGAAACCATTATAAATAAATGAAATGAAGTCCTGAAAGAGATTTCAAATAAATCATGTAAGCTTCTTTATATTTATGTTGGATTAACTCTTCAAGAATTTTGATACATGCCAAATCTTACGTGTATGTCCCTCTTCTTATCAAGCAAAACATAAAATAATTTTCTCCAAAAAGCAAATGCTAAAATTAGTTTATCTGAGCCCATAGCCAAATTCTCTCTTCCTGGTTGTACTCACAGAGAAGTACAAATACAGCTCCCCCAAATACAGCAATATTATGTAACGGAACGATTTCTCAAGGGCAATGCTTTTTGACCCACAGTGAAAGGAAAGGACTAGGAAACCATTATAAATAAATGAAATGAAGTCCTGAAAGAGATTTCAAATAAATCATGTAAGCTTCTTTATATTTATGTTGGATTAACTCTTCAAGAATTTTGATACATGCCAAATCTTACGTGTATGTCCCTCTTCTTATCAAGCAAAACATAAAATAATTTTCTCCAAAAAGCAAATGCTAAAATTAGTTTATCTGAGCCCATAGCCAAATTCTCTCTTCCTGGTTGTACTCACAGAGAAATTCATTTGTCTAAACCTTTTTTGCTATTTGTCCAATATCTAGGGTTTGTTTAATACACATGTAAACTAAAATAAAATAAAAAATAAAAAAAAAGTTTAGTAATAATCATCCCTTTAGATACTTTAGATTGGTTAAATTAAATTTAGTTGAGTTATTAATTGGTCAATACCATTAATAAGTTCCAGGTGTACAACTTTATAGTACATCATCTGTAAATTCCATTGTGTGCTCAACACCTAAGTCTGGTCTCCTTCCATCACCATAAACTTGACCCCCTTTACTCTCTTCACCCTGCCCCCAACCCCTTAGATTTTAAGTTCTTAAAAGACCCATTTGATTTGTATGGCACCATAAACATATAAACACTGAATACTTCTGATGGTAGAAATTGAAATTCTGTAGCAAGATATAAAAAATAGTAAATTCCCTTTAAAAAACATGAATTGTTGCATCATTTAGACTTCATATCACTATACGTACAATGATCAGTAGTATGCCACCATTTAAAAATATTCACAGTGACTCAGAGAATTAACTATACAGATGTAGGTTTAAGGACTCATGGAGGCTAATATAAACCTATCTGGCAGGTAACAAAAGACGAGCTGCCAAACACCACAATTACATTATCTCACCATGAGAAGCTACGCAGCACAGCCAATTATACAACATCCTAACAAATTCACAATTACATTGCCAGTTCCGTTTCACTATCAAAATTCACACCCTGGTCCTCGAAATAAATTTAGTTCTGAACTTTAATCCTTTGGCACATAGCAGACATTCAATCAAATGTTAGGTTTTATTGTTATAATTAAATATTATATGTTAGTGTAACTGTATCTATTAATTTGAATGAATAGATGCCACTGTAAATTTAAGACCAATGTTGCTTAGAGAATTTTAATGAGAAAGATGGGAAAAGGCATGATTTGGTAACTGCGCAAGTTAAACATGGTAGCTATTTTAAAAGCAGTTCAAAGATTTTCTTTTGGTGAGGTGAAAGCGGTTGACAGAGAAGTTATAACTAAGGGGAGAGAAAGAATTCACTCCCAGTGGAACAGACTGCTTCTGCTGCAGAGGATTACACATGGGCTTGCTTACGTGGCTACAAGCATTCAGCACCCTAAGGAAACCAGCACATTCTGACCAAGACTAGTTTCCTTTTTAGAACATGAGCGTGAACTGGTCCAATAATGGTCCTACTTTCTAAGGCATCTTACAAGAGCGGGCAAGAAATGGGTCTTCTTCCAACTTGCAACTTGGGAGTCTGAAACATGCACAATGGTAACAAGATCACAGCGAATTCAAATGAGATTCAAATAAGCAGGAATCAAGTGCCTACTATATTCCCAGCAACTCCGGGGCAGGGGTGGGGGTGGAGGTAAGGCTGGGGTGGGGGAGGAGACAACAGTGGAATCCAAATTTTCTTAGATTGGTATTTTGTTCACAAGGAACACTGTTTTTAAAAGATAACTCAGGAGTTCTGGAATCCCTTGAAACTTTTGTCTTAAAAACAAGCTGTGTATAGAGTGCATGTATCTCGCCAGCAAGTTAAAGAATAAATTGTAGAATCTGAAAATGAAGAGTTCCATTATTTCCAGTATTTCATGCATTATAATTTTGCATAAAGGTAGAAAAATTTATTTTTTGTTTTGTTTCCTATATATTTCAAGATCATGTCCACGATCCTGTAGACATTTCTGGCTGAAGGGCATATTGGTTCCTTAGCTTTAGAAAACAGTTTGTAAGTGAACTTCAGGTCCCAGAGCCACTCCTGACTCAGAACTCATTGTTCCACAAGTGCAATCTAATTACACGCCACTTCACATCTGCACACACAGACTGAGGTGTCACTTTCCCGGATTCAAAGGACTCTGTAGTAGATACAAAGACACAGAGTTGCTGACACTTATATTATTCTAAAAGGTTTTAACTGCAAAATTTCACTTGTATGCCTGCAGAACAGAGAAACTATGCCCTAACAAGGGAGAGGAACCCAAACTTAATGAGTACAAATATTAAGTAAAATGATTGCGTGACACAGCAGATACCTAGACTCTCAGTTTTACATTAATATTGATTGCAAGATGCATGGTCCAGGTCAGAGGTCTGTAATAAAACCCCAGTTCTACACACTCGTGACATTCAGCAGGTCACTGAGAGCCAGGTATCAGTTTGCTCATCTGAAACATGGGAAAGTGGGTTAGAGTATATCTAAGGCCCTCCTAATTCTAGAGTTCTATGAAATATATCCACAGTAATACTTTTTCTTGCACTTTCGTTAACAAACAGCCCCGATCCCCAGTGGGTTCGACTTTCAAAGATATCAAATGTAGAAACTGTTCACACTATAGTTTTTGTAAAGCAACTGATAACTTCCTTGAGATCTAGCATGGAGTTACTTGTTTTATGTCATTTTAAAAGTTTAATGAGATCTTGGTCTAGAAAATAAGTACATAAATTAAAATTTTTCATATTCTATTAATTCTCCCCTTCACATGAAAAACTTATAATTTCACATGTTTTTATCAGTTTTATTTAGTAGCAAAAAAGTAAGATTATTTTCAATGGACATATGAAACAGTCAGGAAGGCAGACAGGCGAGCAGTTGGGAGCCAGCAGTCCTAGATTGTGAAGGGGATGTCTGACTGCCCATTGAAATGGCAGTTTAACATCCCTTGAAGGGTCCCAGATTGGAGAGGGTTCAGGCTGGGCTGAGGGACACCCCCCACCCTGTACACGAATTTTGTGCACTCTAGTATGTATATAATTGTGGCTGCTACCATTTTCATGGAAGTCTACCAAAATATGTAAAATTCACATGGCAATAGTAGAATAATTAAGAGGATAATAGTAAGGATTAAGAAGAATCTGAAATCAAGTATGCTCATCAATATCCACTAAATAAAAGTAAAAAGCCATACATCAAAAGTATTAGCCATAGTTATATTTTTCTTCTCTTTCAATTAAAACTGCTTCTTTTACCTTAGAGTGTGCTTACGTGTCTGACCAGAATTTAAACTACCTATTTACATTTCTGAAGACTGCTTTTTAAGATAAATTTTTAATATAGGACTGCTATCCTTAGCTCATAAAATGTTCCTCTCTTTCTCTCCCTCTTCTTTTCTCTCTGAAATCAATAAAAAGATATTTTTGAAAAATTCATATACAATTATGAGCTGGGTTTCAATTTAATATTTTTCATTAACACAATAAAGGTATGCTGATCTGATTTTGCATCTTAAAATTGTGCCTAAACCCTGGGTTCAAATAGCAGCTTGACCACTACTATGACTTAGATCAGTTACTTGATCTCTAACTTTAGTTTTCAAATCTTTTAAAATGTATTTATTTATATATTTTTATTGATTTGAGAGAGAGAGAGAGAGAGAGAGAGAGAGAGAGAGAGAGAGAGAGAGAGAAAGAGAGAGAACAAACACCTATGTAGAAAAATATTCATTACTGTTAAAAAAAAAAATCTGAGTGAAGGATATAATGGAAATTCTTTGCGTTATTCTTGAACTTTTCTATAAAAGACATATTTCAAATGTAAAAATATATATAAGTAAAAAAAAAAATTAAAGGCAAGACTAGAAGTCAGGGTAGAACACAAAACAAGTTGAAATTACAGTCATTTACACGTAGCAAAGGGGGGCCAAGAATTCAGTTATAAGCTTTATAACAAACCAACATGAAGCAAAAAATAATAAATTGTGTGATTCATTGCCCATAAGATAAACAGAAATCATTGCTCAGGGAGGAACATACACCAGCCATTCCTGGTTCCTGGGACTGAAATGAGAAAGAAATTTCTCCCAGGTGTTCTCAATGTCCACAATAACATTTTTACAGTAAGTAAAATCAAAGTTTAGAGGGCTGCTCTGTCTAGCATCACTCATTCCCAGCCAACAGCAGAATGCCAAAGCAAACTTCAGCAAAAGCAACTCTAGAGAGTACAATGCCAGCCGCCACGTACTGTCCGGAGGTCCCAACTGCACTGTGAAACTCAAGGATAAGATCACAGATCACCTATAGGAACAGACACCCTACATATTTTTCAGGAAATCCTTCCAAAATACTCTTTGTCTTCATCAAACACTAATCTACCAAACAATGACTTTTTTCAGGGAGTGGATGTCAAAATAGACAATGAATTCCTGCCAATCAGTCAGAAAAAGATAAACAGCTTTGACAGAGAATCAGGTAGAGAATATGAACCAGGCAATTCATAGAGTAAGCACAAAAGCTAATGAACATGAGAAAAGATGAGTGTTTACTGCTTAACTGCCTTTCTCCCAGCTCTCCTCCCCTTGGCTACATAAGGAGACACAGGTCCCGTGGGCTTGGAGACCATGACTGTCTTGTCCAGATTAGTGCTGGGGGCACAGTTAGCACTCAGAAGTTTTGGTGCATTAATAAACAAACTTCACAAAAACTAAAGAAACAAGAAACTACTCTTTAACTAGAGTTAAAACTAAAAAAACTTTAAAAAAAAGTAATGATTACTTTAAAGCCTACATACATTTTTTCTTTTTCATTTAAAAATTCAATTATGTAAACTTTTAAATGTCATACATGCTTGTAACCAAGAAAAAAGTTGTTTTCTTCACCAAAAATAGCTCCCTAGAAGTTAACAGTTTCTGAATATATCCTTCCAGGCTTCTCCCTTCTGAATTGTGCAAATGTATTTGTGCTCGAAGAAATATGGAATCATTTATTTTTAAATGGGCTATGACTACATATCACCCTGCAATTCATGTTTTTCAACAAATATCATGAACATTTTTCTACATGAGTACATACCCTTCTACATTGATATACACAGATCCACATATGTATGTTCAAATAACACACATTATTTTCAATGGTTTCATAATGTCCCTCTTGCTGGGTATTTATTTTCTGCTGTCACAAATAGCAGTTAAGTGACTATTCTGGTTTGTGCACCATTGTGAACTTGTGCTTTGTTTACTTGTTTGTTTGTTTGTTTGTTTGTTTGTTTTTGTAGGGTAAATTCTTAGGAGCTGAATTCTTAGACTCAAGCTCTCATCCACAGAGCCGCAGGAAGTTGCACTCCGAGAAGCAGTGCCTGAAGGAACTGTCTCTTTATATCCTCCCTGCTATTTGATGTTATTACTTTTTTTTTTTTTTTTTAGTTTTTTTAGTTTTAACTAAATATTTTCTCTGATATAGATAATTCTTACTATTGATTTTTAGTGTTCTAAAAAGTCATTTAAGTTAAACAAAATAGTCACTGATTTTTAATTATCCAGATACTTCTACATTTTCTAAAGTTTTCTATCTAATTATAGCAACAACCAAAACCTTTAAGACAAACTGTTCTGGAAAAAATACTGATTGACTTTTTGAAATCTGCATGAATTAGACATGTTCTTGGTTGGAAAACAAGCACTGTTGATGAATTTGATTTTTTTTTTAATGAAATTAATCTAATTTTGGGGGATACTACAAAAATAATACAATAATGCATTTTTTTTTTTTTTTGGTTCTACTTCAAATTAAGTGCCTTCAGACTGATTCATGTAAAAATATGCCTAAAAATAATTGTGCCAGGCTATAACTGGTATTCCAAAATCCATTTGGGAAATGAATTTTATGGCTATAGTATAAACTTATAAAATCCTGAAGTTTTAATAGATATGCTGACACAACCTGGACCATACCAGTTTTAGCAACTTCTGCTACAATAAATCTGTCAGTTTCTATAATGCCTATGACAAATCCATTAATATGAATGATGTACACTTCCCATAGCATACTACACAGCAACTGCACAAGTTATGTCATCTCCATTCAGAGTAGCAAATCAGTAATCAATATTTGTAAAAGCAACAGCTAATCCTTTGTAGAATCACTGGTTCAGTGATTGAAGAGTTTGCTCAATCCACACAGTTAATCCCTCTTCATCTGCTTGAGCCCTCTATTTATCCCGGCCTCTTACAATGCTAGCTCTGGCAGATTAATGCATCTCCGCCCGTTAAACAGGACCTGACAATTGGCACAGGATATTGCTGACAGGATAAGCTCTACAAACACTGGCCTTTTAAAAAGGAAGCCTGAAATTAACATTCAGAATCCCAAAGTTTACAAACAGGCTCACAGCTCTCCCTTCCCAACTCCGAACTGGTACACTGAGCTCAAACTCCTCAGGAAAGGTAACCCTGTTTTTGGTTGGAAAAACCTTCTGGCTGATTCTAGAATGCTTATTCATAAAGCTTGTTTTGTTTCTGCATTTGTGAAGTCATGGTAAATATAAGTTTTCTGGCCCAAGAAAAGAGGCTTATCTATACAGTACCATTTAGAGGATTTCTTACATTCTTACCTATGTTGTAAAAAGCTTTTTCTCAGCTATTTCTACTTCTGAGTTCCATTAAAATGGGAGAAAGTGGCCCTCACTGATTTGGCTCCATGGATAGAGCATTGGCCTGAGGAATGAAGGGTCCTGGGTTCGATTCCGGTCAAGGGCACATGCACATGCCCAGGTTGTGGGCTCAAGGTGTGCAGGAGGCAACCGATCAATGATTCTCTCTCATCACTGATGTTTCTCTCCCTTTCTGAAATGAATAAAAACACTAAAAAAATGGGACAAAGTGGAATCAAGTAAAGATAATTGGTATTTCTAAAAACACAGTAGTGAATGGGGTGGGGAAGAGAGGAAACAATAGCCAGTTTACTTTCTAATTCAATATTTGTAGCAATATTCCCTTTTCCAGTTTAATATAACATCTAGTCTTCAAAATAACTAAAAGCTGTTACTGCAATTTTTAAAATCTGGTAATTTTAAACAGTATTTAGTAATAATACATTCATGTGTGATGTTAAAAATGAATAGTAGGTTCAAAATAATAACTAGCACTGAAAATTTAGAGTCACGTGTATGCAATACAAAAATGTCTTACATACTATATTGCATATTTTAAGATGATTTTAAAATATGATTGCTTTTTAGATATTAAGCAAAACAACTTGTTAGTTAGTTGAATTTGCTATAAGAAGAATTACACATATCACCATCACTGAATCTTACAAGACAACTGGATCTAATTAGCCTTACTGACAGAAGGTAATATATAGAGTGAATAAAAGACAGCAATGCTAATTTGATATTATGGATGATTTGTCCCTGTGCAGAATATGGCACAATAGAAAGTAGAAAAGTTTAAAATGAAACTTTTAAGAAACAGCTAAGAAAGATAAATTTCAAATCTCTTTCAAACCATAAAAATTACTTTAGAGGTCATAGTCACCAATGGACATACAATTATTTTAATGTTCTTGCTCATACAAACACATGTAGTGCTGCTTAGAAAATCCTGGAGAAGCTAATGTTTGACTTAGTTTTTAAATCATAGTGATGTTTATAAACAGCTTATATTTTTAATTACAGCTAAAACAATTTTCTAAGAAACAGTATTATCTTAAGAAGAGGTAATTGAATGTTTCAAAAGATGGCAATTAATAACTTCTTTCAAAAACCTTTCACACTCTTCAGCCCAGCTGTCCAGCATGGCTCAGTGGTTGAGTGTCGGCCTATGAACCAGGAGGTCACGGTTCAATTCCTGGTCAGGACACATGCCCAGGTTGCCAGGCTCTCTTCCCAGTGTGAGGCATGCAGGAGGCAGCCGATCAATAATTCTCTTTCATCATTGATGTTTCTATGTCTCCCTCTCCCTTCCCCTCTGAAATCAATAAAAATTTTTAAAAAATAAAAATTTCACTTTTTAGACACCCAAGTAACCACAAACAAACTTTCAAGCCACTGTGCCAATGTTATACGCACAGCCAGAGAACAAAATAACACCCATATAAGACTGAGCATGTAACACTGGCCTCCTTAACAATTCATTTTAAGTGAACTGACTTGCTAGTGAAGCATCAGTTTCTTCTTTAGGGAATACTGAGGAAGCAGCATTGCATGTCATTGGCCAATTGAAGTTATGTATTCTGAAGAAAATGTTATCTTCAAGTCTGAGACTTTAGATTTCTATAAATATTTTCATTTATTATTACCAAGTATTTACTTGGTAAGTATCATTTTTGTGATGTTAGTCATACTAATAAATCAAAGTATCAAGATTTTCCATATAAGAAAATCTCAAAGAAGGAAAATCAAGGATCTTACTGAAAGTGATCTAGTAACACCATACAATTCTTTGTAGATTCAGACCTAAAGATGTAAAGTCTGAATTTTTTATTCTAAGCAATCTCAAAATACAAAGGTAACACCATTTTTTTTCTCCAAATTTCACCCCATTATTATGGCACAGCACACTCTTATCAGGAGGCACATGATGCCAACTTACCCCATCACAAATGATGTTAATTTTCATACCTACCTATGGCGGTATCTGCCCATTTCTCTACTGTCCCATTACTATTTTACTCTTTAAAGTTAATAAGGATCTTATAGGAGAGTTTCTTTGAGATGATGTAAATATCTCGGTTCTTTTTCAAACTTTCTCCCACTAAGTTTTAGCATTCATTGATGGTTCTTGCCTTGAATTAATTATTACTACTATGATGTTTCCAATCTAAAAAATTAATAAATGAAGCGATCAATATTATTTATATGGAAAAGCTAAAAGCTAGACCAATGATGACAATTTGGGAATTGAATATATAGGAAAGAAAAACAGCTGATTCTTGCCCTGGTAGACTCTGCCAACATGACTTTGTGTGTGTACATATGTATGTGCATACATGTGTGTTTGTATTAACATTTTATAACTACACACAACCTGGTATAGCATCTCATAATGTATACATTGATAAAAATTGTGCAGTGATATGTAGAATCTAAAGAACAAAATTAACTGATGAACAAAATAGATCCAAAGACATAGAAGCATGGAACAGACTGCAGAATCTCAGAAGGAAGACAGGGCTGGGTGGAAAAAGATTAATCAAAGAACTTATATACATATGTGCACAACCCCTGGACACAGACAATAGGCTGGTGAAGGCCTGCAGCGGGGATGGGGTACAGGCCAGAAGGTGTAAATGGGGAGGTAGGGGACTCTGTAATACTTTCAACAATAAAGATTTTTTTAAAGAATATTTTTGTGCAATGATAAATAGCAATAGCATAATCATCCTTGATAGAAGAGAAAGAAGAGATTAGGAATCAAAAGATTACTCCTGTCAGACCCTAAACTTCATTGTGAGTACCCAGATGATTCCATCTTTCTATACTTCGTGTGTAAATTAGCAGACATCGACCAGAAAGTTTGTAAGCTTCCTTCCAACTCTAGTATTCTGCATTCTAATAACACTAAAATATGTTGATTTATGCAAAGATGATTCTTAAAATCTTATCTTTACCGCACACCATTTATATCCATCCGAAAAAGAAAAATAATACCAGAACTGGAGGAAGATACAATAACTGTTTAGGTAAGTCTACCCAATGATATTCCAAAGGAAATACAATCATAATTCCCCTCAGGAACCTTCTGGTTGTGATTTATAACACAGTAGTCATTATTCTATTGTTTACAGTAGATGGTATAAATTTCCTCCAACAAAGAGAAAGAAAGCATTGCTTCTGCAAGATAAGTGTTATAATTTGTTAATATGCCAACTTCCCCCTAGGTATAGCCAGTGATAATAAGGTTTGTAAATAACACTCGGGCTGGGACCTGAGGACGCAACCCAAAAGGTAAGCAAAAAGCCTGGTTTCCAGAGCTCTCTTCCCAGCCTCAACAGAGAAAACAAATCTGAAATCTTGCCCAAACTTGCCTTGATGGTTCAAAGGAAAGAAAGTCAACAAGTAGAGTTCAAGGATACAACAGACTACTAGTGGTACATCTAATGATAAGGTGATGATGTGTTGATACTCACAAAGCTATAGCAAACTTATAATATTAGGGAATCGGTACAAAACATAGGCTGAAGTCGATTGTGCATATGTATATTTTACATAAAATATACATGCTTATGTGTGTAATTAGTAGGAAAATGTACAAATATTTACAGAATATCTATATAAGTACTAAAATGTAATAAAAACTTACGTAGCCAGCTTTCTATATATTTGTGACTTAACGTTTACTTTCTTCACCTACAAAATGGGAATTAACAAAATGGTTGTCAATAAATGTACAAACCTCACAAAAGTAGACTTAGTAGATTCTGAAAACAATGAATAAGTACTGTGCATGAAGCAGATATTGATATTTTTATTAATTTAAATGATCAAAGTAAAAGCCGAAGCACCTTTACTCAGATCATTCTTTCAATATGCGGCTATAAGATGACACCAGGAAAGCAGCAAACAGGAAGTAATATTTGATAACAAAGTGGTTTGGGCATAAGTTACTTGAGGGTGAACCACTGGAGTTTTATTCATCTTCCTATTCCCAGTGCACAGTACTGGAACATAATCATTTCATAACTGCATGTTGAATAAATAAGAATTATTAAATAAAGATACGCATTATCAGGATATATCCTTTACACCAAAGGATTAGTTTTACTTTGTATGTGAAATTAGAGTAACTTTATTGTGAACCATAAAGTCATATAATGGCCTCTGAAGGAAATAAAACTCTCACTGAAGTCCATACGCACTCCGTAAATATAAAAAAAGAACTCAAGGCCTATTGGATTTTTTGTATGCAGCACTTTACAAAGCACTTGGCATACATTCAGCCAGCCAGAGGAAATTCCAAGTGAAACTCAATCCATGTGTGTGTTTGTTTTGTGGGAGAGCCAATTATTTTTATGGCATGTAACTTTAATTGGTGGCAGATATAAAATATCACTTTATAGCTATACTACATGTTCATTTAGCTCCGCTTAGGGTCCAGAATGTTTAATTAATAAACTTTGAACACTAATGGGAAAGTTTGCATTCTTAGGATAATGTTGGCCCAGAAATAACAGGAAGTGTGTCCTACGCCGCCTTGATGCAGTTTTATTCGCTCAAACCACTGATGGCCTTAACAACGCGATCTGTCATCTATAAGATGCGTCCCCATGTGGGATGAGAAAGATATTCTCTAGAAATACACTTTGTATGATTTAAAGTTTAGATATCATTTCAAATCCCCTCTCCTGCCTCCTGGACAAAGGGGGCTAATTCAGGCCTGTGATTCTGTAAACCCACAACTAGGATCCACACACATCACACCCTGCCCCCTAACTGTGGATGTTACCTGTGTTACTTGCAGATTGGCTGAGGGTGCCAGAAGAATGGAATGAGATGCCATCTTACATTATTCTCTTCCTGTCCCCTAAAGGTGAACCCTCCCTCCTTCGCCTCTCTCTCTCTTTCCATTTTGGGTTATATGAATTGAGATTTATTGCCCTCTTAGGATGAAGGCAAGATAATTTGTACTAAGTTAGCATTCTCCTTAGGTATGTCTTGGCATGGTACAGGCTTTCCTCGGTTACATTTGCTCTGCATCTTCCAGCTAATACATTTCCAAAAGAGCATAAACAAACACCTGGTTAATACTGTGATTCTGCAATTGGATAAGCAGGATAAAGTGCTGGGTACCTCCCAACAATTTCTCCCTTCTCCTTCTCCATCTAACCCACATGTGTCAAACACACGGCCCGCGGGCCAAATCCAGCCCGCCAGGCCTTGCAATGTGGCCCGCACCGCGCTGTCATCACTGCACTCCGCTGTCAGTTTATGACATTGTCAGTTTATGACTGTTCAGTAAACCATTTGGCCCGTGATTTAGGCTGGATTTTAGATTTTGGCCCCTTCTCTGATTGAGTTCGACACCCCTAATAACCCTTGTAATTTTCATTATAAACTTTATTTCAGAATAAAATATAACCTTTTTCACAGTCTCTCTCACATGTCAACAAGGTGTGACAATTATTATTCAAGGAGTAATAAACACTTATTATGAACCTGGGGAGACAATGACAAAGGCAGCACAGGTTCTGCCTCTAAGGGGCTCATATCTTACACTCGAAAATCAACAGCAGGTTGAACAATAAGTGTTACACAAGCTTAATATGTAAACTTCATCAAATGTAACCAAAACTGTAACACGTGGGATAAAGCTGGTGTGGGTATGCCTGTGAGGCCCAGTGCCATCGAGAGAAGCAGGGTTGGAAAACTATTGCCCAGTGTACTTCACTTTCTCCCACATGTCCATCATGTTTACAGGTAAAACTAATGTTAAAAGCACATCAAGGAGAACTTTGAAGAGAGATAGCCTTCAAAAAGAGCAACTTGCACTGTGAACGGCATAAAGGGGGAGGACTGCCAGAGTCTCTGTTTGCTGACATGTGTGCTGGAGGAAGGTCTAGGTCCGCTGTACATGTGCGTGCAGATGCCCGCTATGCTGCCAGCCAAAGGCTCTCTCCCAGGGAGGAGCCAATGCCTTAGCAGCTCAGAGCCCCTTCGTGCAGGGCGACCATCCTGAGTCACTCTTTCCCCTAATGAAGGTGAATCATGCCACTGCTTCTTCTGCCAAAGCCTAGAAAGCAAGCAATTCCATTCTAAAACTTTGGGTCTTAAGATATCCTATAAATAGTATAAAACATGCATATGGCACTGATTCAAATTATAGCTCAGAAAGAATAGGGATATTTGAAAATATTTTAAGTTAGATCAGATTGCAATTGTAATAATAATATTAATAATAATAATAATAATAATAATAATAAAGAGAAGGATGCTACTCACATAAGATTACAAACGCCTTGTTATTGCCTCTTGTGGATAAATGGTACCACATCACACATGCGGATTTGGAATAAAGAGTTGATAAGTTTTATTTTATTTTACTTTATTTTATTTTTAAATCTATTTTTATTGATTTCAGAGAGGGAGAGAGCAATAGAAACATTAATGATGAGAGAGTATCATTTATCGGCTGCCTTCTGCAGACACTGGGGATGGAGCCCTCAACTCAGGCATGTGCCCTTGACCAGAATTGGACCTAGGACCCTTTAGTCCGAAGGCCAACGCCCTATCCGCTGAGCCAAACTGGCCAGGGCAATAGGTTTTATTTTGAAGAGACCTTTTAAAAGTCAGAATACCCAAGTCTGTCACAGTCATTGATTAAAAAAAAATAATTTGCAATTTTTTATAAATCAGAGAGACAGGGATAGAGATGGGGGTAGAAGAGAGACACCACTAAGAGGGATCTCTTTCAGTTCCCCCCACCACACACACACACACACACACACACACACACACATTTGTATTCACATCACTCCTTTCATCTTCTTTCATTATTCTTGCTATGCCTTTTAGCACTGATAACTGATCAATCCATTTCATGACTGATCAATCTATTCCCCCAGGCAGTGTATTCTTCTGCTTACCCACCAGGCAGCAGTGTTTCAAAATAACATCACCAGTCACCACTGGGGGAACATCAGTGTCCACTGCAGAAGGCAGTTGGTCCTCTTGGGTCCACATGCCAACATAAGAATACTAGGGCAACAGGCTGTGATCAAAGTCCAGAGTGTGGTGTCAAGACTAACAAATAACAAAATACTTGTAATAAGAAAACATGTCAAAGAGACACATGAATGGTATTTTGAGTTAAAACCAGAAAAATAGACCCAGTTCCTGATAAAATATTATATATCCATTGCGTTACAACTCCACATCTATAAATGAGCTAATTTGCACATCTTCAATAAAATACTGGAAATATACAATTCTATGAGCTGTGCATCTTGACATTGCAATATCATTAACTACATTTCATAGAAGTCCTACGACAAGGAAAGGTAGCACAGAACCCTTTGGGTGACCCTGACTTTATTTCTGACCAATGAGACCGAGGCCAGACACTGCCATGCTGTAAGAATCGTAGAGACAAGTCTAAAAGTTGTTTGCTATAGGAGAATCATTACTGGGGAGTAAGAAAGCCCTTCCTTTATGAGCTGGGAAAAACATTTCAGGGGGGCAGGATTTAGAATACTTAAACACTTGGGAACATAAGTTATTTAACCTTTATTTAGCCAGGGTTTCCCCAGCTGCAGAAGTAAGTAATCAGAGCACAGATCTCATAGGATTGTCTTGAAGATTAAATGAAATAATTTATGTAAAGTACTTAGAACAATATTTGAGTTTTCCAGGCCCTTCTGCTTCCATATTCTGTGATTCTATACACATACTCAGCCCTTTCAGTTCATAAAAAGGACATGAAGAACATCTGAGAACGCTGAGCCAATGAGCACATCTCTATCATTGCAGTAATTGTTTTGCATTGTGTCCATCTGCATGTATGTGAAGGGCATAGGCTCAGGACCCAGACAGGGCTGGGTTTCCCAGTTCAAGTCCTTCTTCAATGGTTGGGTCACTTCAAGAAAGTTACTTTTCTGAGAGAGAAGGTAACACCTTATAATAAACACATACATTTCTTAATAGGTCTAAAAGGAATATATTTTGTGATTAAGTAAACATAATTCAAGTATTACATATACTATGGTATATATAAAATAAATGTAAAGCAAAAGTAAATTTCCTTTTCTTCAAATATTTGATACAACACACACACAAAAAGCAAATAAATGAATTTCAATGACCTGCCTTGTCAACATCAAAAGCAACTAAAAATATATATTTTTTCCAAATTGTATAATATCTGCTTAAATAACTGGGGCATTCTAAACTTAAGTTTAAAATTTCTAGGGACTCAGGAAGTTAAATCTGCTAACTGAAATGAACTAGAAGGCAATAAATCTGAATAAGTAAAAAATAAACCAAAACTAAATTTAAAAGAAAGCTTTTATAAAACAGTGATATTAAGTGTTCTTAATTTTATTGTGAATAGAAATTTGAATCTATCAACAATTCTAAATAAAGTTCTCGGGGCGGGGCTCTTGCTTTTAAAAACTTAGTAAAGATTACTATAGTGCTATCATTAAATACTATTTATAAAATATAAGAGTAACTCTAAGAAGATATTTTCTCTACAACCTTTTTTTTTTTTTTTTTTTTTTTTTTTTTTTTTTTTGCACAGTGGATAAACCTACTTTTTCTTATAGAGATAATACAACCTCCTGCCCTATTACCACAAATTCTGAATTAATGGAATGGAATTCCATTAAATTTATAAGCAGTTCTCTATATGCCATAGATCAGAAAAATCTGAAGCCTCGCTATACTCAATGAAATTTAATAAAGATAAAATGCAACTTTGTTCATTGATATCAAATATCCCAATTAATATCCAAGACATAAATGGTATCATTTTAATCTTTCTCTAATCCCAAAATTGACAACCATATGACAAAGCACCTCCATTCATATCATTCTCTATAATTTATTGTGCTAAAATTAGGATTAGCTTCTCATTAGATTCTGAGGCAAAACTTTCACGATGGATGTTCAATACCATGGTACAAACAAGATTTATATTGGAAAATCCATTCAAGAACATGATCAAGATCTAAGTTCTAAGTGTGAGTCGGCAAGAGCTTCAGTGGGAATTTACAGATGAAGGTTGGACTTATTGGAGGAGGCACAGAAGCTGGAGGGTGTTGGAAGATGGTACACATAAAGGCAAATACTGGTGGCTTGTGAAAGAGGCCAGCCTCCTGAAGGCCAAGGGTGTTGAGAAAGAGGAGAGGATTATGATTGTGGAGAGCCTTAAAGCACAAGCAAAGGAATCTGAACTTGACT
Organism: Pipistrellus hanaki; assembly: GCF_964339955.1. Classification (NCBI taxonomy): domain Eukaryota; kingdom Metazoa; phylum Chordata; class Mammalia; order Chiroptera; family Vespertilionidae; genus Pipistrellus; species Pipistrellus hanaki. The sequence goes on from NC_140512.1 coordinate 6,381,375, forward strand.
CAGGAGGCAATCTTGAACTGCTGTCGGATCTTGAGAAAGGGAATGGTTCTATCAAGACAGTATTTTATAAAATCAGTCAGGCAGGTTAGGATTGAGAGCATAAAAGAAATTTAAGAGGTCTTTTAGCTGAGGAGGCAGCCACAATAATTCTTTGCGATGAGGGCTCAGACTAAATGGTAGCACTGCAAGTAGACCTCCTTCATCCATTTCTTAACCGGAGAGCCTGTGAGATGTCCTGCAGTAAGCGTGGAGAGGACAGTGGTAAACAAGACTCAGGGCCCCTTCCTTTATGCAGGAGGTGGACAGAAAAACAAGTAACCAATAAACACAAACATTACAAATTGTGATAAATGCCATTAGGAAATAAACAGGGAGAAAGACTAACACAGGGGGGCAGAGGAGACTCAATATAGAGAGGATGCTCAAAGAGGCCTCTCTGAGGGAAGAGCTTCAAGCGCACACCTCAGCCTTGTTAAGAAACTGGAACTTGATTTTAAGTGCAAGGTGAAACCACTGAGAGATCGTGACCAGGGGAGTGACATAAAATATATGTGTGGGGTTTTGTTTTTTTTTAAGTAAAAAACAATTGATTGATCAGAAATTACATAGGAACAATGAGGAAAACACTGGAAGTCCATTTAAAAAAAACACACACAAAAAAAAACAAGACTGAAGAACTTGTTGCATTATAATGCAATCCAATGAAACCATCACTAAAAGCGGGTTGAATTGAAGTTAGATGAATTACAGTGAGTAAGATCTTGCTAGTACAAACATATTATAAGCCAGGAGTGCTTGCTCTAAGTGAGAACAAGCAATTGGCATCAAACAAGGAAAATACCCTTATTTCCACTTCCTACTCAAGAAACGCAATACCAATAGAAAGTACTCATAAGATACACACTTGGATAAATTTGAAAGACTGCTCAACTAGCCTGTTTTCAGCACTGACTTTGGACAATTTACTTAACCTCTCTATAAAATGAGGCAAACCAATCGTTTAGAGTTGTGTGAATTAAATGGGTCAAGGTATATAAAACACTTAAAAGAGTATTCCTCACAAAACAAACACCCAATAAACATTAGCTGCTGCTCTTATTGTTGTGGTAGAGATGTTTTGCTCTGCTTAGTGCAATGCATACTTGTGTCACCCCTCTTTCAAAATCATGCAGTTGGTTTTGTATGATCTAAATAATTTCCATTCTTGCATAGGGGAGATCCAGACCAGAGATGCATAGTAAATATTTTTTGTTCTTTTCAGGCCTACAGACTGTCACAACTACTCAATCTACCACTATAGCTCATACAACTGAGCACTGGAATTTAAATTTCATATTACTTCCTAAGTTACCAAATAGTCTTCCGATTTTTGTTCAATCATTTAAAAAAAATATAAAAGTCACTGGCAGGCCATAGTTTACCACCGAAATACTTTTAAATACATGACACTTTCAGTCATAAGTTCTCTCTATAAAACCAAAATGAATGTAACCAGCTTTCTGCACTTCTACATGTTCAGATAGCAAAATTTTCTTTCAAATAAGGAATATGGGCTCAATTTCCCCCTGCAATTTGCTCTAGTGAAACATACCACATAAGAAATCACGGCTAGCCCTAACTGGAGCGTCTGCCTGCAGATTGAAAGGTCCAGGGTTCGATTCCGGTCAAGGGCATGTACCTTGGTTGTGAGCACATTTCCCGTAGGAGGTGTGCAGGAGGAGGCAGTTGATCGATGTTTCTCTCTCATCGATGTTTCTAATTCTCTATCCTTCTCCCTTCCTCACTGTTAAAAATCAATAAAATATATTTTTTAAGAATCACAGCTAAAAATAATGTGAAAGTTTTTTGGGTTCTAAAGTTGTACTGCACTACACATATGGTTACACAACTGAACGCTTGTTTTGTTACAGGGATCATTATAACAAAAATTTCTAACTTTATTTACCAACGCTCACTTTACAAGGTAACCAGAGGTGTTGCCAGTCTGAACACAACAAAAGAAGATATTTATCCAGACTCACTAAACCCCTGCCAACAGACGTATGTTTAATAAAAGAGGAAGATGGAGGCTTATCCCTCAGCAATATACAATCAGTACAAATGCGATCCTCTTACAGCCTGAAAAACAGTGCCATACATAACATTAGGTCTGAAGAGATCAGGGGGCACTTGAAACCCAGTGGAAAAATAATGTTTTACGGGGATTTTTCTCTAGTAAAAAAAAAAGATAGGCTTTTAAAAAAAAAATTATATTTGCTCACTTTGCATAAAATTACAATTTATATCAGTAAAAATTCTATATACCTGTCCAAAGAAGATGAAACTGCAAATGCCAACCTGGATTTTATTGCTCCTGGCAGAGATATTTACATATTTACCTGCTACTGAAGTCATCAATGAATGGATTTTGCAACAAATTCTTAGTTGAAAAGGAGACATTATGGAGACCTTTTGAAAAGATGCTAGGAGTTATGCCTAGGCCTCGTGTAGCTGCCCCTCTTGTTTTTTTGGGTTTTTTTTCCTTTTTCATTTTAATACTGAATGAGTGACAACTCCTAAATTAAACAAAGATTTTAAATCAAAAGCCAAAACTCAACTTTTGATGCCTCCCTCTCTGCTCACCCATCACCAAGCTCATGGTTTGGATCTCCACCATTCTGTCCGGCCATCACCTCCGTCACCCCTCTCGATGGAGCACCTGTCCCCTCCGCCCCAGACTGTGGAAGCAGCCCCTGAATAGCACCCACTGCACCCACTCTCCTGCGCACTGTTCTTCCCACTGCGCCACCCCATGGCTGGGTCAGATCCCACTGTCAGCATCATACGGCACGTGAATTTGTAGGCAATACTGCTTTTATGTGTTTCTGTCCTCGCGTGATTAACATCGGTTTTCTCAAATGGGCATTAGGTTTTACAGGGGCAGCACTGATGGAATCCCAAATGCCTGGCACAATCCTGGCACATAACAGGAACTTGATGATTTTAACTGATGGCTATAAACTGTAGGCTATACGACATTAAGCCACTTGTCTACATGTTGAGGAATTTTTATCTTTAACTGATAGTTAATAAAAGGTAGTAGTAAGTCTCAATCAGTCATGAAGTCTGATTTACCAGAACAAAGTCAGATGAATATCACCATACGCTACATCAAATGATAATAAGTGAATATTATCTTTGGCATTTTCTGAAGAGGTTGGCTAAAGTCTGTCTTCATTTTTTTTTTTTAAAGTTAACTAAAAAGATTCTAATAAATAATGCATTTTAGAAACATGCACAAAAAGAACACTAGAATGTACCAAATTATGTTGCCTTCCCTGAAATGTATATATTATGCTCTCCTGAGCTCCAGACCCATACCTAACTGCCAATGTCCTTCATGCCCCCAGCTGTCTCAGATGAGCACAGAGGTTAGAATAAAGCCAACTTTCTCAGTTTCAGCTCAGAATTTTACTCTAATCCATAGCCATAAATAACTTTTAACCATCTCTTTTCAAACTCCCATCAACTCAGAAATTTATATTGGTCAAGAGACAACATGCGTGGATAGCTGACAGAATCACCACAGGCTCAAGGAACAACAGCAAAAACACAGTCTGAATATTTATAAAATACTATCCAAGATGTTTCATTCGATTTCACGAAAGCTGATTGGGACCATTTTGTATCGTTACAAAGAGTAAAGGAAGAGTAGACAGACTATTAGAAACAAGCTCTGCCTTCTTATAATAGCAATGTCCCTGGTTGAGATCTTAAATAAGCCACAGAAACTTTGTACCCCTTATCTTCCCAGAGCTTAGGAGAAAAAATAAATTTAAAAAAAATTTCTCCATATAGGAGAAATCAGAAAGCACTCAGAATTCTTAGGGGAAAAGGTAGTATATAAATCCAGGCAATAATTAGCATATCTTTCTTACACTACAAATTAAGAAATGTAAACATGTCATAAATTAAGTGGTTAACCCCAAACTGCCAGAATTTAAATTGGTCCCTCCTGTTTCTAACTATAAATTAAGGGGCATATAAATACCAAATAGCACATTAGTCCTATATCTCTTTTAATGATTTAGTAAGAAAAGACATGGGGGGGAGTGGGGAAGAAACTGACTTTTTTTTTTACCATGAATATAAAATGCAACTCTAATCGCGTGTAAGTTGGAAAATTAAAATTCTACTCATATCAATTTCTTGGAATTTCTTCCAAATACTAAACTCTTATATCCCCAAAAGCATATATGTGCTTAAATCCACACACACACACACACACACACACACACACACACACACACGCAGATCTGGTGGAAATAATTATAAAGTTACATGGTGTACACTACAGACCTTGACAACTTCCTGAGTGCAGCCTCGGGAGTACGTATGACTCAGAACATGGAGCATTGGGGTAAGAACAGTAAATGTACTGGGAACTAAATGCAATATGAACCATGATTAGTTAAGCATTATTATCAAAACCAAAGACGACAGCATCTATGTTCTATTATACTAGAGTGGACTTTATGAAGGAGCTGGGAGGCTGGGAAATCATCTTTTCCCCGCTATGCTGATATAACATAAGGGCGCTTAATTTAGATACCTAAATATTTCAAGTTAAAGGTTTCAGTTAAAGATTTGTTTAACTCCAACACTTTCACTATACATATAGTTAAGTTCTTAACAGTATTTGATGTCCTACAAACCTTCCATTCTAATAGGATTTATAAGTGCCACTAAAAGTAAGCAGAGGCCCAACATATAATACATCATAAAATAAGACCATATCATATTAAAGTAGCTCCCTGTAACCCAATTTTGTTTTAGCCAGCGTCTGCTTTAAGTAGCTGTACATGGTATTAGAAATAGGCATCCTTCACACAAAGATATTCAACTGTTTGTGTTACAGACATTTACAGAGTTGTCCCGCTGAACAGTCTAACATTCTGGTGTATTTTCAATGTGCATTTTGCATCATATCACCTAATCTTTGTGTTTGTTTTTTTTTAAGTAGCCACTGTTCACTTTCAAGCTTTTTCATTTTCTCAGCAAAATAATAACTCTTGGTCATCACAGGCAGCCAAATATCAGGTCTTAACCATCTGTCAACTGGCTTGCATTCAGCAAGCATGCTCCTGTAGTTTTAGTTCTAATTGTGTTTAATGCTGCACTAATTATTTCAATGGGGAATAATTTTGTACAGTCAAAGTTGACTCATTTTATAAACTGGAAGCTCCTCGGCTATAAATTGGCAGGTCTCATCCTTCATTCCTCCTAAGCGTTGTGCCAAAGGGGAATAAGTATATGGTCGCTCTGTGACCAAATGTCATGTGCTGGGCAGAAACATTGATCCTGGCTATTAATCACTCTGCAAGCCCTCCCAGTAATCAAAGGGCACAGCTGCAATGATATATGACCAGTGTCAGAGCAGAGAGCCCTTTACAAGACGGCATGCTTACCAGCTGATGGCCAGTATGTACTACTGCACGCACACTGGCCAGCCCAAAGTGCCCGGGCTAATTAATCACCACCTCTAACGGTGCCTTCTATCATTAAACACCTTTATTGGCTGAATTATCGGAGGATTCTTACTCCCCTCATTACTTAGGTCTGGAAGCAAAGAGCCTTCTCACCTGGAGACAAAAAGCTGCCTGTTACCTCTTCCGGGCCAGTTTGCCCTTTCATTCACTTCCCCATGAAAGTTTGCTGACCTAGCAGTGACCCAGAGACCAGGAGAAAATTGGATGTTGTTGCCGCTGATTTTGGTGAGGTTCACATCAAATGACTGATAGAAGAGCTACGTAACATGAAATCATCTAAATTTAATAAGGGAAACTTCTAGAAGTCTTACCTGTGAATTTTACAACATGCATTATGAAATATTTTGTTACAGAAACATATGAGGCACGGTTAAGAGCAAATCAGTTTTCAGGAGAAATACCAAAAGAAGGTTCTACCAGTTACTGATATGATTTAATAAGTTGTTCTATTTAGTGCTATCATCTCCCTCAAGAAGAGCCCTTATATATTAATTATTTTAAGAAAACATTTTGTATTTCATAATTGCTTTGATAGTAATATCCTAATACTTCTAAGTATAAAACAATTAATGTTGGTGGTAAAAACACACACAAAAAAAAAATACAAAAAAAAAACACAACTTAGGACAGCATTCACTCACCCTTAATTTTTATATAAAAACAGTGCTAATCCAAAAAGAAAAACAGAAATCACATAACAGGATTTTTAAAAAATTCTTTATTGTTTAAAGTATTACTACTAAATAGTCATACTACGTAAAAAGCCTTGAGCATAGCAACTTTCCATTATCTTAAGACATCAGATGACTCTAAAGTAGAAAACTATCAAGTTTTAATGATTACATATGGTAAAATGTATTCCTTAAAGAAATACATTTGAAAAGAACGGTATAGCTATTATCAACTTGAGACTTAAAAATTGTCTCAAGTTTTAAAAAATTTTAGCTTATTTACAGTTGCCAAGGAAATTCAATAATATATTTTTTAACAGAGAAAACCCTAAGAGATTAAGAGTCATGTGTTACTTCAACCAGCATTATCATGTCATATATTTAGGAACATGACCAATATATTTGAAAATAATGGCTTCATCCCTATAATAACAAAAGTGATTAGAATGTACTGAATTAAATGCAATTTTTAAAAATATTTTTATTGATTTCAGAGAGAGGAAGGGAGAGGGAGAAAGAGATAGAAACACCAATGATGAAAATCATTGATTGGCTGCCTCCTGCATGCCCCCTACTGGGGATCGAGTCTGCAACCTGGGCATGTGCCCTGATCAATAATTGAACCGTGACCTCCTGGTTCATTGGCCATAGCTCAACTACTGAGCCACACCAGCTGGACTCAATACAATTTTTTTAAAAAACTGGAATGATTATAATTCATCTTAGAATCATGCACCAAACCAATCTAATATATTTAAAACAGATTCAACTAATAAGCAGGGAAATATTATGACTTGGTTGTTTTCCAACTTGAAATTCTTAGGATTCAAGAATTAAAATAAAGAAAAGAAGGTAGCAGAGTTAAAAGATAGGAAAATCATTAGCACACCTACTTGAAGAACTAAAATGAAAAAAACAGACAATACCAAGTGCTGGTGAGGATTCAAAGCAACTGCTACTCTTATTGCTAGTGGGAATGCAAAATGGTATGGCAACTTTGGAAAACAGTTTGAGAGTTTCTTATAAACTTATCATATGACCTTCTGAATGAGGCAAACTATGGGGCAGAAATTAGATCAGTGGTTACCAGGAACTGGGAATGAAGGCAAGAGGTTTGGCTACAAAGGGGCATAAAGGAAGTCGTTGCAGTGATAAACCTGTTCTGTGTCTTGCCTGGCCGGAGTGCTCAGTTGGTTGAACATCATCCCATTCACCACGAGTTCTCTGACTGAATTCTCCATCAGGGCACAGGCCTGGGTTTGGGGCCCAATCCCCAGTACAGGGGATGCTGCTGATCAATGTTTCTCTCTCTCTCCTTTGTCCTTCTTCTCTCTTTCTAAATTCAATAAAAATATATTCTGTATCTTATCTCAATTTGATGGAGGTAGCAGTTACCCAGCTCCATACATATGTCAACATTCATCAAACTATACACTTAGAAAGAATGAATTTTATTGTATGCAAATTATAAAACATAAAAACAGTAAAAATGGGGAAAGATCTCAAGAACAAAATGGGTTGGCTCGTTTCTGTAGCAGTCACAAATATTTTGAAACCACTGACCTGTATGTATAACCCAATGCATTAATAATTTAGTCTGATAAACTATAACACTTTTTATCTGAAAATAAGACCTTAGTCCACATTTTAAGAACCATCAATTCTAACTCTGATATAAATGGAAAACTATGAAACACCAAAATACCTTAAAAGGGAGATTACTTTTCTTAACATTTTATCATTCATAGAGTTGAAAAAAATTATCTGATATAAATTATCTAATCTGAAGATAAGAGTGAATGAGCTGCTCCAAGATCTACAGAAATAAGGCACTTTAGTTCAATTAAATGATTTCCCTGCCGGCAATGTCTTTTCAATCTGAGCTAATGACATCATTTAAGGAGGATGGTCCATTTAACTAAAAGGATCTTTTACAAGGCAGACAGACAGAAGGCAATCTAAGAATATTTGCAAGAACTTTCCATATTTCAAAATCATAATGGTGAAATGCCTACATAAAATTCTTAAAGTTAGATATTAATCAATTTGTTGCAGAAATAATTTCATGAAAAAGAATGTAATAAAGCTCTTAAGAAGTTTTCCCCATTATTTTTCCCTTTTAAGAAACCAATTCTTTCCTAATGGCGATTAGGCTCCTCCAGACTAGCAGGGTCACGGAATTTGCTAGAAATTAGGGCCTTCTTTCTGAAATGCTAAGCCTCTTTACCTGCCAGCTGTCTCCAGCACAACCCTCCCCAGGTCCTACAGGCTTACTTTTACCTGACTTGAAACTCTTGCATGTGAAATAGGCAACAGCACAATTGCCAACTGTCCTCACCGAAACTAGGTTGACCAGAAATTAAACTGTTCGTTCTCCAAGAGGAGAAAAAGTTTCAGGGATCCTCCAGAGGGCTCTTTCCTTAGCCCATGGCCTAGAATAAAAAACGGCTACTGTCCTTACTTCAAAGTCCTCACAGCTCAGTATCCAAGCAAGAGAAGCCACTTCTCCTCCACAGCCTGGGGAGAAGTCACCACACAGGAACTGGAATCACCAAATTCTCTAGGAAAGGCTTCTTTCCTAATTCAGAGTATTGAAACTACTTCTTATTTGGCAATATAAACAGTGATTACCATTGCGTATGATCTGGCAAGGAAGTTAGACCAGGAAGGGAAAGAGTTAGAAGATCTTAGCCCCAAAAGAGAGACATAATCTAAATTATAGAAGTGTTTCTGCCACTCACAGGCTGTGTGACCTTGGTTGAGTCATGAACACAGTGGAACTTCAGTTTCCTCATCTGTAAAATGATCTCTGGGGCCAATTTCCAGTCTCGCAGGTGGTGTGTCTCTCTCATATCAGAATAAAAATAACTCATTTTTAACAGGAGATGAATGAAATATAGAGCTACTATTAAATGAGTCAGGTTTTATACTTGTTAATGCTAACAGACTTTGTAAAGCAGCAAGATCCAGGCTTTAAAAACAATTGAGTTGCCTGGCTGTCAGGAACTGAACCTGCCTTGGGAAATTAAAGTGCAAAAGAAACCAACACCAGAATAGGAGATTGGTTAAGTATCTATGAAGTATTTCATACATTAGTTGAAACTGCTTTATCAAATTCTTCTACTTGGAAATGGTCATAATAAGATACAAGCAAAGAAGGAAATTCCCTAAAGTCATCTGGTTCTATCAGCAATGGAGCTGCCATCTTCAGCAGGAGCCCATTTTTAAAAGTTGAATTCCTTTTTTTTGAAATGATATAATTTATGTCCTCTTATATTTTTAAATGCAGGGATTAGTAAAATTTGAATTTTCATTTATAGAAATTGCGAAGCCAATATACATCATCTAGAATGATTTGTCCCATATAATCCTTGTGGTAGGAAGAAATGGGTAAAGGATTTGTAGACACAACAAGCTATTTGATCACATACACAGAAAAAGTCCACAGAAATCCAATATTCCTCTTGGGGCACAGTATTTGCTTCAGTTTATATAAAGTCCCCATCTCTGGAACTCGGGCCCATTTTCTTATCATTTGTGATAGATACACTTTAGTAATTATATACAGCCAGAAAGGAAGAATGTAAAAGATTCCAATGTTGGTCCTTTGCAGTAAATAATTTATTCCTTTTGATGAATATCCTAATATTAAGTCATACCACTTTTTCCCACCAGAAAGCTCAAAGCTTTTTAATAAGGTTAAATTATCTAAGTATTAAATATTTTAACCTTATCTTAGATCATAGGATGAATAAACTCATAAGTAGATTTTTGAATTTTTCTTCTATTAGTACCTCATTTTGATAACTTTAAATGTAGTGTGAATTTATTCAATCAACATTTATTAACAAGGTACAGTTCTCAGAACTATAGGTGGAATAACAACATTTTAATTACTTCAAATCCATTTGGGAAGAGATGGCATAAAAAAATGGTGTGTCATTTAGGTCCCCGTGTTCCATTTAGAGTCACTGGACAACAAACAATTGCATAATCAAGATATGGTCGCATAAAGAGGTAAAAAAAAAGCTTAACTTAAAAAACAAAAACAAAAAGACAACAGCTGGGCTGGTGTGGCTCAGCACTGACCTATGAACCAAGAGGTCATGGATTCAATTCCTGGTCAAGGCACATGTCCAGGTTGCAGACTCGATCCTCAATAGGAGCATGCAGAAGGCAGCCAATCAATGATTCTCTATCATCATGGATGTTTCTCTATCTCTCTTCCTCTCCCTTCCTCTCTGAAATCAATAAAATATGTATTTTTAAAAAGAATCTATTAAATCTATATTGATATAAATAAATGAGTAGAGAAACTTTTTTCTTAGTGGAATGACAACTAATAAACATAATTAGAAAAGCATTAATGGATGCTGAATTAATGTGACCATGCGATGAGAAATGGGCTATTTAGATCAGTGGTCGCCAACCTTTCAGATCTCACGTACCACCAGTGGGTCTCGAATTTAAATAGTCTTAAAATATCCACTTATTTGCGTATTAATTACAAAGGGGGAGGGGAGAAACAGTAATTTAGAATGGAGAAACCTGGAAGATACTAGCTTAGCCAAGTGACCAACCTTAACGTCATCAATATGGCAACAAAGAGACTTCATCTGCCTCCTGATATAAAGGGTAAAAGCGGTGCTTTACTTCTGTTGTCTTCCTCCCTAATACCCCAAACCCTTGTCTAAGGCTGAGAAAAATACTAGGCAAACCCCAAAGGAGGGACATTCTACAAAAGAGCTGACTTGTACTGTTGGGGCCATTAAAAGCCTCTGGTAACCATAAACCTGATCTCTTTTTCAATGAGTTTGTTTTTTTGGTTTTTGTTTTGATCCCACATAAAAGTGAGATACAGTATTTGTTTTATTATGTCTGGCTTGTTTCACTTAGCATAACGCCCCCCAGGTCCATCCATGTTGTTGCAAATGGTAAGATTTTCTTCTTTCCTTATGAATTCATCTGTGGCTAGACACTTGGATTGTTTCCGTGTCTTGGCTATTGTAAATAATGCTGCATTGAACACAGGGGTGTAGATCTCTCTCTGACACAGTGATTTCATTTCCTTCAAATATATAGCCAGAGGTGGAATTGCTGGATCGTATCACGGTTCTATTTCTAATGTTTTGAGGGAACTCCCTATTTTCCACGGTGGCTGCACCACTTTACATTCCACCAACAGTGCCCAAGGATTCCCTCTGCTCCACATCTACACCAGGATGTTGTCTGTCATCTTTTTATATAGATACTGGAGGCCCGGTGCAGAGATTTGTGCACCGGTGGGGTCTCTCAGCCTGGCCTGTGCCCTGTCACAATCTGGGACCCCTTGGGGAGTGTCGGACTGCCAGTTTCAGCTCAATTCCCACAGGCCAGGGGATCTATATAGATATAAAGATTTTTTTAAAAAAATTTTAGAGAAAGAGGAATGGAACAGGAGAGAGAAACATTGATGTGAGAGCAAAACACCAATTAGCTGCCTCCAGATGCCTGCTAATGGGGATTGAGCTGGTAACTCAGGCATGTACCCTAAATGGGAGTCGAACTGGCAACCTTTTGGTGCACAGGATGATGCCCAGCCACTGAGCCACACTGGCCAGGGCATCTGTTGTCTTTTTCTATGCTAGCCAGTCTCACAGGCATGAAGTGATACCTCATTGTGGTTTAGACTTACATTTCCCTAACGATTAGTGATGTTGAGCACCTTTTCAGGTATATGTTGGCCATTTGAATAACTTTGGAAAAATGTCTATTTAGGTACTTTGCTCATTTTTAAATTGGATTAATTTATTTTTTGCTATTAAGTTGTATATTTTGAATAATAATCCCTTTTCAGATATATGATTTATAAATATAGTCTCCCATTCAATGGGTTGCCTTTTCATTTTGCCGATGGTTCCTTTGCTGTGCTTTTCAGTTTAATGTAATCTCACTTGTGTATTTGTTTATTGTGTTGCTTGAGAACAGTCCACTTTTCAATAAAATACTAGATCACCTTCCCTCATCCTCTCTTCCGCATGCAATCCAAACAGAGTCTAGAACTTGAAGTCATCTGCTGGTGACTGGCTAATCCACAGTGGAAGCACCTTATACCTCAAGCTCTATTGAACCCCTTAACTGCAGCCCCGTCATCCTCACGGATAACTGCACGCTGCTGCTCGTGCTGCTGTACCTCCATGCAAAGTTTGCTGGCACTGTGAGTTTTTATATCTTACAGTGTGTCCAGTCCTGATTATAAATACAAACATTTAAATTATGCTTTCAAGATAATATACACCAATTCCAGGTTAGACCCAACAGAGATCTTTTTAAAAAATGTATTTATATGGATTTATTGGTGTTATCACTTAAGAGTGCTATTGAAAAGAGACACTGGTTAATTGATTTCTGGTTAAACAAAGCCTCCTCCTCATGTATGTTCTAGTGTTTATTATATCACCATTCGCTTTTTTTGTAGTTTTTAATGTATATGACCACAGGTAAGGACCTTGTCTTACTTTGTGTTTTCCTAACAGGATAATAATTAATTCTTATTGTACCCTTATCTACTCTGACAGAATTTTCCTCAAACTATTCACATATTCTAGGTTTCTATATTTTCCTTAATTTATTTCAAAATTTTGTTACTTAATAATTACTATAAAATAAAAAAATCAAATATTTATTATAAAAGCACTATGTAAGCCCTGGCCGGTTTGGCTCAGTGGATAGTGTTGGCCTGCAGACTGGAGGGTCCCAGGTTTGATTCCGGTCAAGGGCATGTACCTTGGTTGCGGGCACATCCCCAGTAGGAGGTATGCAGGAGGCTGCTGATAGATGTTTCTCTCTCTTACCGATGTTTCTAACTCTCTATCCCTCTCCCTTCTTCTCTGTAAGAAATCAACAAACTATATTAGAAAAATAAAAGCACTATTTAATATAATTTATATAGTAGTCTATCCTTACTGAAACAAAATAAAACTCATTTATTGGAAGGCAGGTAGGTAATGTTAGACACCAGAAAAAGAAATTTAGTTATTGAAGTAACAAAAGAACATCCTTGGAAGGCAGTCCCATTGTAAAGGCTCCTAAAGATGCACTATGACAAGTTACCACACGATTATTTCTGAAGGAGAAATTATAATGCATTTTGGAAAAATAAATCAACCCACAATTAGGTGTTTCTTGTCTTAGCTATTTTAGAAATATTTTATACTGACCAGCCTCTCCCAGTGCACTGAATATCATGAAGGTGCTACCACCTATTCCCCAGGCATTTTGAATTTTGTGGTACAAACTAATTTCACTGTTAACCCAAGCAAAAATATATTAAGAAGATAAATCTCCCATGGGGAAAATAAAAATCATCTACTTCAAAAGCACATACCACTAGTTTTGGAATAGTTTACTATATAGATTACCACTACTTCCCTTCTTCAAGAAAAATAATAATTAGATGATGATAGCTTTAAAAGGAAATTTATTTTGCTAATACCTATGTCAATTAATATGTTTTCATACCTCTCCTTGCAAAAGAATTCCTCCTAAAAACCAACATGGGATTCCCATAATCTTGAATTCGCTCACATAACTGGAAAAAAAGAGATTCATTTTTTTAAAGCAGATGAACAAAAGACTACTTAAATGATTCAAATTTTACACTTTAACAAAATTATAGATGTTGTGTGAGGAGATCATGTTTCACTAATTAGAGGCAGGAGGCTGAGATTTGGGACCTGGTGTTCAAAGGAAGCAGATTAGATTATACTAGAAACACTATAGTTATACCGATTCTGGTTTGAATTCTGGCTTCCCACATCTTAGCAGTGTAATCATCCTAAATTTCAGTTTATCAACAAAATGAATATAATACTTGCTACATGAGAATGTAATGAGGGTTTGAAATAATACATTAAAATATCCAGCCTATGGCCCAACTGGTGTAGCTCAGTGGCTGAGCATCGACCTATGAACCAGGAGGTCAGGGCTCGACTCCAGTCAAGGGCACATGCCCAGGTTGCCGGCTTGATCCCCAGTGTGGGGCATGCAGGAGGCAGCTGGTTCATGATTCTCTCCCATCATGGATGTTTCCATCTCTCTCTTCCTCTTCCTTCCTCTCTGAAAAATAAAATAAAATAAAATATCCGGCCTATGCCTGGTACATACAAGTCCCATACCTGGTGCTAGTAGTGGTAGTGATGCCATTAATTATGATGACCTTGAAAAGTCACCTAACCCTTCTAAGTTTTATGTGTTCACCTGTATTTATATATTTTATTGAGTTTTTACAGAGAGGAGGGAGAAGGATAGTGAGAAACATCAATCAGCTGCCTCTTGCACACCCCCTACTGGGGATGTGCCTGCAACCAAGGTACATGCCCTTGACCAGAATCGAACCTGAGACCCTTCAGTCTGCAGGCCGATGCTCTATCCACTGAGCCAAACCGGTTTGGGCACTAGATGACTTCCCAAGGTCTTTTGAGAACTAAAAAGATTATGTAATTTCCATGATTAAAAATCAAGAAACATGAATTCAACTTATTCAAACCGTGCACCATTAAATTAGAAAAAGAATAATCCCTTACTATTAAAAACAAACAAACAAACAAACAAAAAAAACTAGAGGCCCAGTGCCCAAAATCTGTGCTCTTTGGGGGGGAGGGAGGGGGAGTCCCTCAGCCCGGTCTGTGCCCTCTCACAGTCTGGGACCCCTTGGGGGATGTCCGCCTGCTGGGTCAGGCCCAATCCCCAAGCCAGCAGGCGGACATCCCTCTCACAGTCGGGGGCTCTTGCAATTCAGGACCCCTCCCTCCTTACAGCCCACCTACTGTGGAATCAGGAGAGGTTACCAGCACCACCACTGCCCTCGCCAACTGTGAGCTCAGCTTCTGGCTGAGCGGGGCTCCCCGGTGGGAGCGCACTAACCACCAGGGGACAGCTCCTGCGTCGAGCATCTGCCCCCTGGTGGTCAGTGTGCATCATAGTAACCGGTCATTCTGCCTGTTGTTCAGCTATTCAGTCTATTTGCTTATTAGGATTTTATTATATAGGATACTGTGATATCCAAGAAAATTTGCATAGATTATCTCATTTGGGCCTCAACTAACCTCATGCAATAGATATTATTATCCTAATGCTAATCTAACTAGAAAATGAACTTTAACGAAGCCAGTTTGGTAGGTCCAAAGCTAGTATCAGAGATTTCATTTCCTGTTTGATATCAGCCAAAGCACATATTCCTAAACACTACAAGCCAACAGGACAGTTATTAGTGCTCTATGGGAGAAATAATATAGGCTTTGGAGGGGGGAAAGACCTAAACTTCCACCTCAGCTCCACCATTACTTGCTGTGTGGCTTAGGACAAATCACCTAATCTCTCTCGGCTGTAGCTTATTCAATGACAAAACAATCATTCATGATGCATGCCACTGAAATTTACTCTGACACATTTCTCTAGAGATTTTACCTTAAAACCTGAGGAAGTCACCTCAGCACTGAAATTTCTGATGAACGGAGAACAAAATTCCATCATCAACCTCACCAACTGGTTCCTTCCCTTCTTCTAGATCCTCCTGAACCAGAAGAAGAGGACCATAAAGCTCTACCAGCCCCTTTTTATCTTCTCCCCCTACAAAAAACTATGTGGAAAAACTGAAGACCAAAAGAACACCAATTAGTACATTACTTTGTATTTCTCATAGTTATTGTACAATGGGAAACGGAGGGAAGAGCCGAGTTAATAATAAAATAGGTCTCCCCGTCTATAGCTGACAATTATTATAAGGTCCCACGAAGAAAAGTGCCTTTTACTACATACCTCAAAATAGGAAAGCATTAGTAGGGGAGAGTACACTTAGCAACTAATGCCACCTAATGCTTGTCTAATAAATACAAGTAATTTTAATGTAGTAGACTAAGAATTTTTAAAATTCCATTTTTTAACATATCTGCAAGAAAGTTTAGTAATTTAAAGAGCATTTTCCTTATTAAGTCAAACCCATAATTTACCTTATAAATAAAATGTTTGCAAAAGCTGTTATTTTAATTTATACAATATCAAACTCATATCCTAACTTTGGCAATTTACTGGTAGGCAAGTTAATTTTTAAGCAATTTAAAACCGTTCTTAGAAGTGTTTTCCATTTCCTCCTAGAGCGCCAATTTGTTTTTAAAGGGATTGTTTCGAAGATGTTAACTGAAATGGCAAAGGGACAGCTGCTCGATACGATGGGGCATATTACCGCCTTGCAATATCAAATCACTCAGCCTCACTCCTTTTCCTGTCTCGAGCTCCAGGTTGCCACTAAAGTGGCTATTTATTAGTAAGTAAATACAGTGATGGTCATATTATGCACACTGATATGCCCTAAGGTCCTTTTATTGGGAAATGAGAGTATTTGCCCATATACATTTTATGTCTATGTTAATGCCTGCACTTGCTTTAACTTTCCCTAAATCCCAAAACACGTTTCAAGATTTGTTAACTGGAAAATTTCACACCAATGCACTTTTTTTGTTTTTGTTTTTCCTTTTAAACGGTGGAAACTCTCATATCTGTCATGAACCTTAGGAGATAAAAGTAGAAAAAAAAACAACAACCCCATCCCTTAAGTTGGAAAAAAGGGGGAATATGTTCTAAATATAACATCACAGAACATAGAAAATTTAACCTTAAATGAATCTTACACATAGAATTTCATTTTACCATGAATTATGTCAACAATTTATACAAAATAATGAATGTAAATTATGTATATCAAAATATATAGCCTCTTATAGTTTTTACATTAAGGTATAGAATTTTACTATGGTATAGAATGTGTGTTTTTTTTTTTTATTACCAAGCATAATGCAAGAGTAAAATTAACATCATCTCTGGTCATATCATTTTTAATATCATCTTCCCTAAAATCTTGAAACTCGATTCCTAACCATATATTTTGAGTGAGAAAAGCCATAAAACCATGTTAAAAAACAAACAAACAGAAAACCTGTTTTTTCGGTCCTGGCTTTCCAGGATCATAAAACTCAGACTGTCCTTCCCAAATGTATCTTTTCTCACTTGTTTCTTAACTGCTGGGTTATAAATACCTTTGTCTTCCATTGAAGACACATGTTTTCCTCTGCAGATTGACTCGTATGAGAAATACGTTCCAAATTCTATATCCACATTGTATAAGAATTTAAAATTTGACTTCTAATCTTATGTAAAGATTAGCTCTTAAATTTGACAAAACTATATTAAAATTCCACCAACATTAATTTTTCTTTCAACATTATTAGTTAAATTTTCTCTAGCATTAATTCTGGTTGGAAGGTATAGCCACAGCATGAATACCTGTACATAAATACACTTGGGCCAGAACTGATTTCCTATCATTGAACCTGTTGGGCAAAAAGGTAACAGTATGCAATCATCTTCATGCTGTACAAACCTCTTTGCTAATATGCATATTAAAATTCTAACACAGATTTTTTTCCCACACTTATTTACACTATCCACACATTTACTCTCTGTGTTTTCAAAAAATGTGTGGGTGAAAAATTTTAAAACCAACAACAACAAAAATGGTTATAAGCCTGCCTCGTATTAGAACTTCTTTTGTCTGTCAATCAACAATAAAGTATTATTCTACCATCACAAAAGGAAAACCTTTGGCGGCAGTAGAGGACTATGGGTTGTGCAAATGTGCAGTTGCTAAGAAGCAAATATGCCTCTCTTCTAATCAAATAGCCCAGCTCAGCAATGCTGCTGGCTTGGGGCAAGAAGCAAATTCCACCAGCCACAAACTTAGGAACAGTCTTGAATTATTTGTTGCTGACCGCTGGCTGAACTCTTCCTGATGAGCACCATCACCATTAGCCACTGCTCAGTGTGTTCCATCAGCCAATGGCAACAGCAGCACGCTGCAGCTCAGGCTACAAGAAATTGATCACACAGGGTAATGAGACTATTTCTTCACGGAGGTTATTTTAAATGAATATAAATATTTTCTTTCTACATAATTTGCCACAAAAAGGTCACTGAACTCTCTGTGATTCCAAAGAAAAATGCTCTACTGTCCCCTTTACATATTTGAGTTAAGATAAAGCCAACAAACAATTCAGGGCATTTTTTTGATATTAGGGGGAAATTCTAATGAGCTACCATCTGAGACAGCAGATGAAGTGCAATGTTTAGCTTCACGTTAAGTTAAAAACTGATCAAACGATGCTACTTTATAAAGATAAAACTAATCATGATTTACCAATTAAAAACATTTATAAGAGTACATTTTTGTTTAAGAAAAGCACAATTAATCTCTAATACAGGTGATTGGGAGAACATGAATCATATGTATGCCTTCTTAGCTAAAGTTATTAAAATTTGATATAATTGTTATAAATTATTTAGTGAAGAATTCATTTTTCTATAGCCCACCTCCTCTTGCTAGACAGTGGAATAAAATGCATGTTAACTATTCCAGTTAGCATATGCATCATTTCACTGACATCTGATTTAGCTCTTCTTACGGTGATATTTATTACTCCTTTTCCCTATATACTTTATACCAAAGCAATTATAAACAACTGGATAAAGCATCACAACATGACCAAATTGCAGCTGTTTAGCTGTATATTTGATCTAACACAAAATGAAAGTGTCCTGCAAAGTCCGGTTTTCAGTTAGTAGTAGTCTTCTAATGTGGTGGCATTAAAATAATCCCAGCTAAATCACTGTTTAATCACTCCCATATCAGCAACAATAAAGATTTGAAATAAATCTTTTTAGCAGTTCAGTATCCTGTCATTATAACTAACATTGATTACATCTACTTAGTTTATACTCAGGAAAAACACTTGTATAGGAATAACACCTCTAAAAACTTTCTAAGAGATATCTCTTGTTCCAATAAAATGAATGAAATCTAATATGACAAAGTAAATACAAGCCAAAATGAACTGCTTTATATGCAGATTCTGTAAGAGTTTAAGAAACCATTTATCTTTGTTCATGATCTTTTATTTTAGGTCAAGTAATTTTTTGCTTTCATCAAAAATGTGTAGTTTACTTTGTAATATGAAAAGACTGCTTAAGTGTGTAGAAACATGTGCCTAGAAAAAAATTTTAATTAATGAAATTCACATGTGCTTTTAATAACTATCCTTTCAAACTATTTATGGATATTATTAGACAGGACAGCAAAACCACCTCATCTACAAAATAAAACACAAAATATACACAAGTGGCCATTTTTAAGGGGATAAAGCATGTCTGGATGATAGGTTATCTGTGCCACTGACAGGATTTCTAAATATTCATTATTGGGAAATGACAGCAGTCATAACAGGATTTCTAAATACACATTCAAATAATTTTTAAACAGAGATACACGTTTCTGAATGAATCAGAAAGCCTCCACAATTCCTATTAAATTAATCTCTCTTAAAAGGGAGGGCTACTGCAAACGAGATAGATAATACAACACAGAGACGATACTCTCACAGCTGACACAGGATTTATTTAGGTGCATGCTCTTCTTTTCACAATAAAATTCTGCCATGTTCTCAGAAGTGGCAAATTTCTAGAGAAGATTCTCTAAATAAAAATCAATAATTAGTCAAAAGAAAATTAGGATCAAATAGCAAGAAGCATCCCATCAGCTGTCTAACAATATGATAAATTCAGCAGCAACCACAAAGAACCAATATAACTTCTGGTGCCAAGGAGCCAGATGGTACTGCTGGAAAAAATTAAGTCTACAGATTGGCAGCTCGACCCTGTGATTATTGCCCAAGGGAGGACAAAGTGGAAGAAGAGCGGGAGGTTCAGCATGATGGGGATAAATCAATTACACCACTCACTACATCCTCCTCGCATCCCCTAATAACGGATTCTAAATACCATACCAGCGAATTGTTCAAGGTTTAAAGAGTCCCAATGTTACTTGAGAATGATAAACTAAAATATGGTACAAAATAGAAGATAATCTCACCCTTTCAGCAAAGGCCTTAGCAAAGGACAAGGTCCACAATCAACAAAAAGTATTTTAGTTATAGCTTTGTTGTGAAAAATAAAGCTACATATATTTATAGTTCTTTTAATTTATATTCATTGAGGGAAATTGTTAAAATTTTGTAATTTCCAAAAAGAGAACTATGGACAGATAATAGTTACATATGATAGTCTCATGACTAAATAACTGATGTACATATTTTATTAAAACATTTTATTTATTTTCTTATTCACACACAAAAGAGCACTTCCCATTTTGTAATGTCTAAAGAATGCTAAAGTCACAATAACATCACAAGATATGTCCGAAGTCAAATTATGGTAGGGAAAGATGATGTGTGTTATGCAATTATGAGAAATTTAATATCTGTGTTAGTCATACCTTCAAAATGTAAGGTGGTTATACATTCAGAAGCAATTGGCAAAGCTTATGCTGAAGGAGATTGTTTTGTTTTTTTTATTACCACCTTTCCTTAGCCTGCCTTCACCTATGAATATTTATAACTGTTTTGTATTATTCTAGCTTAAGTAGGTTGGATAAGATAAGAAAATTAAGAATATTAAGATATTAGAGAGAAAAAATCAGACTTGATTTTCTAAATCCTAAGAACATATAATCGAACAATATAAATATGTGTTAGTCCACTTAATATATTAGCAATTATGTGGACAGATGGCCTTTGTATTTGGTCTCAAAAACCAATCAGTGACATACCAATTAGGTTTCATTAATAAATAAATTTAATAAGACAAAAGTTTTGGGTTAATTAGTTTATAAATGTAAAAGCAACTAAATTTATAAATGTTCTAAAAAAGGATTAATTGAATCACAGGTATACACTAATTGGTTCAATGCTCATTGAAACATTTTCTAACACATTTTCTAGCACAGTGCAGAAGGATAGGATATGAATTGCTAATATGAATTGCTCAGTGCACTATCTGAATCCATGTTGTGGGCACTGAGAACCACAGTGATAGAATATTAATCTCAGAGGATATGCTTTATCTATACCAGCAACTTTCAACTGGTGTACCACAGCACACTGGTGTGCCGCAAGAATTTTTAAAACATGCAATACCTGACTATCTCCTCAGGAGCACAGAACTCTTTTCTATTTGACTGACAAATTTTAAAAAATGACAATAGCTAACACAATAATAGCTGTCTGGTGAGAATAAATCAAAATTATACCTATTTTCTGGTTAGGTCGGCAAAAAATATATTTTTTTGTGTGCTACAGAATTTTAACAATTAGTGTATATGTGCCATGAAATGAAAAAAGTTGAAAATCACTGATCTAAACTATACCTAACTCACTTTTTCTTATTGAATTAAAAATATGTACGTATAATTCAAATAGCTTGCTTGAAACACTTTTATAACATTTATAATAGCCATCAACATTTCAACTTCTTAGGACACATTCCCTCACCATCATTTTGGGATAAGTAGCTGTTGACCCTCCATATTTCTGGACCAAATAACAGAGGAGCGATGTTTTTATGGTCTCAAAGGAATACAGTTATTTCACAGAAGTGTCTGCATTCACACAGGTCAATGGGCTCCTGGATCCATAAAGATCCATGGAAGGCATTAAATGTATTTTCATGTTGGATGGAAATCAGAACAGAAAGAGTAGAGGAGTTAAAATAATGTCAACAGAGAAGAAATAGCTCATGATAACAGACACCTTATTAAAGCTCAATGGGTAGTAAAACAGGGCAAGAAAAGATATATCGAGAACAATTTTAAACTAAAGGAGCTACTCCTATGTAAAATCCAAATGTTGGTCCAAATATAAAGAACAACATTAACATATATTTCATTTATTTTTATCATCCAACGGACAACTTTACAAAATTCCAGTTGATAAAATTCAAGCCAATATTAAACTTTAATTTTTATTTTTTAACTATGAAACATATAATTGCATGATACAGATTTACTTCTTTTAAAAAAAATCAAATGTTTAAATGCAGGGAATTTTAAAAACAGGGAATAGACCTCACTGGGTTGGCTCAGTGGATAGAGTGTCAGCCTGTGGACAGAAGGATCCAGGTTCAATTCCAGTTGGGAGCACATGGCCGGGTTGTGGGCTCGATCCCCAGTAGGGGGTGTGCAGGAGGCAGCTGATCAATGATTCTCTCATCACTGATGTTTCTCTCTCTCTCTCTCTCTCTCTCTCCTTTTCTCTCTGAAATCAATAAAAATATTTTAAAAGGAAAAAAAATAGGGAATAATTATCACAAAAATAACCCCTTCTTTTATAAAACAGGATCCACTAACAAGTTCTCTTAAAAGTTACCTCCTGGTTACATTTAAAATGTAACTTGGTTTATAAAATTTTGTCTTAATATAACTCTATAATGCCTATATACCTTGTTTTTTTTGTTTGTTTGTTTTTTGCTCAAGTATAAAATTCCCCAACCAAGGAATAGAGCCATTAGAATTTCACAATTATCCACATTTTTATTATATTCCCATTAGGAGCCCAGCGCACGCTGCCCACCCTCAAATTGATGGTCCAGCCCTGCCTCCCTCTCCAGCCCTTAAGCAGCCGGGGCCACTGCTGACCAGGCCCTCCCCAGCACAGGTGTGCAGAGGCCCCTGCAGCCCTGCCCCCGACACTGCACACGCAACTTCCTCCTGTCCAATGGACCCGTTACAACATCCCGGTTAATTAGCATATTTCTCTATTATATACTATATAGATCTTTCTGACAAAATAATCCAATTAATGGTTCTCTGGTATTTTAATCAAATTCATATGCTATTGTGTTTGTTGTTGTTGTTGTTTGCTTTCCTGTTTTCTAGCAGAGAGGGGGAGCTAAATACAATCCACCCAAATAAAAAAGAAACAGATCACTGGAATTTAACATAGGTGGTGACATTTGTGAACCACCTCATTAAACTGCTTGCCATATTTATAGTAAAAAGTTGAATATCAAATCATATGAGAGTTACCAATTCATCTTTCAGTTACTCACAATATGACATGATTAAATGAAATATCATCTAACACAACTTACACTACCTATGTTCAAACATGGGGTAAAATTCCAGAGAAAATACACACTAAAACTTAGTGTAAGTTAATCATCCAATCCCTTAGACATCTTATGACATCACAAGAGCCAAGAGCTAACAATGGACAAGTCCTATTCAGGCACTTTTTCTTACAACCATCCTATGAGATGCTACAATTATTACTATTTTTATAAATTAAGTAATTAACGTTTAGAGGGAAAATATTTTTTCCAAAGTCATAGTGTCAAACTAGTATTGAACCTAGGTATATGTCATACCATCATCTGTGCACTTAACCATGACAATAAAATTTGATGCTACAAGTATATATGATCTGCTTTGAAGATTGCTTAAGTTGTTTAAGTTGCTGGAACAAACACATGATATCTGAATTACAAGGAGGAAAATAATTAGATAATAAAACAAAGAACAAAGAAAATCCTAAGAACAAATCAGAATTCAAATGAATGTCAAAGAAAACTATCGAGATAAAATGTATCCCCATATCTATATAATCATCGTAAGGAATGAAAGTAATTAATGGCTCCTAAAATTGTATAAATTAGGATCATATGTTTAGAAGCAAAAGCAGCAATTCTGGTTTACCTGTGAGGAAAGTTGGGGCAGATGTCTCTACTCTGAACTACTCTGAACCTCCTAATCTATCTACTTCTACAATCTCTGGCAAGTCTTATCTTTCTCATGACATTCAACATGTTTAGGCAAATAAATCAATGGTTCTTTATATCTCTATTCCATATCTCAGACTCCCTCTTAAATATCTTTGAATTTCTCAATACATCTTTAAGTTCAAGAGACTTGATCTTTCTTATCCACATTCCCATTTTCTTCACAGATGGAGAAAAGAATCTAAGTGTCAGGGTTTACCTTGGGCATAATCATGGAGTCAAGTTGGTTCTCCCTCATGTTCCCTCTAGGTACCTATCCTCCCTGTCCCTACCCATTAAGGTGATCAATGAGCCTTTAGTCAGATCGTCTCAGACTTGTCCTCCCCGTCTCTCTTCACTTCCAGCTCCTCTTCCCCAATTAACTAAATTTCTACTTGGTAATGGTGCATTCCTGACAACTTTTAACTCTACTTGCTTAATCTGATAAACTAACATTTGTCAGGTATTTAATAATAATTAGTAATTAATCTGATACTTTCTTTGCTATCTCTGATCTTTATTTTTTATTTCTATGATGATAGCTTATTCATTATCACCTTTGATAAATATGACAACAGATTACTGAAATAATAAATACATGTCAATTGGTTTTCAACTACCCAACTGTCTCTATATTGAGACAGAACCAGAATTGTTTTCTGAGGAAAATTTGATCTGCCTCTGGGCCAAATTCCTTAGCTCACTTTCACATACAGGTGTGTTGGTCTTCTATGTTGGCACATACTCATGATAAGCTCCCCATCATCTTAAGATAACATCAACCCTACCTCCAATTATGCTGGCTAAAAAGATATGTCTATAAGTAGCAACAGAATGCTCCAAGTAGTAATCAAACAATGTAACCTAAAGTTCTCTGCTGTCCAATACCACTTCAAAAAAATTTTTGTACATAGCTGACGAATGTATAGCTTAGCTATTTTTCTAAATCATAGGCTAAAATCTAAATCTCTCCAGTCACCAAAAATAATATGTGAAGGAGACCAGGACTGGGAAGTAACAGTAGTATGGAATGCAAATTGGAAAGAGATGATGCATCTAAAAGGGAATAATAAATATAATGTGAACTAGCGTTGCCAGAGAACTTATAAATTTTAATTTTTCTGGATTGATGTAAATTTTCAAAAAATAAATACTGATTTGGCCAAAATACACCTATAAGCCAAATTTATAACTTGTGACCTCTACTCTCTGCACTTCGCATGCTATCTTAATTTTAACCCAATCCATCAGAGAGTTGTGTATCTAAACCAGGGGTTGGCAAACTTTTTCAGAAAAGGGTCAGATAGAAAACATTACAGGCATTGCAGGCAGGACATTTGTTCTCTATCACAACTATTTACTGTTGCTGTTGTAGGAAAAAAATATATATATATTATATATATATCCATAGACAATGTGTAGACAAATGGGTGTGGCTGTGTCCTGATAGTTTTTATAAAAACAACAGCATTGGTCTACGGAGTGTTATTTTGGCCCCACACTAAATGACTTGCTCTAAACTGTGTTTTGGCATGATGCTACATACCTATGTTGATGAATCTTTTAAGAAAGAACTCCAGCGCTGGGGTGTTGATCTGTGAGTGCCTTGTGTGGGGCCTGGATGAGGCTGGTTGACCTATTTGAAAATGTCTTTTGTGTGAAGTGTATCATTGGGCATGTGGAGGTATTATTGATATGAGAAAATGCTAAGTAACAGATTTACTATCTGAAAAGGGATTTACTATCGGGGAAAGGGAGGGAGGAAGAGACTGAACATAAACTGTGCACCTATGGATGAGGACAATGGGGGATGGGGAGGGGGCAGAGGGTGGGGTGGGAACCTGGTGGAGGGGGGAAGAAATGAGGAACCTTTGTAATGATATGAACAATAAAGATTGATTTAAAAAAAAAAAAAGAAAAAAAAAAAAAAAAAAAGAAAACAAACCAAGAGCAGCAGCAACAGCACCTGAACAGTCTCGAGTATAGAACCCAAACACAACTGATGTCAGTGTGAACCGAGATCAACTATGTAAACACTGCATGTACCATACGGTTTTCAATCAAGTAAATAAAGCATATGTAAGCTGTAAGAAAAACAAACAAACAAAAAAGAACACAAAGAGCCAGAGGACACTCCTCCACAGAAGCAAGAAGGCAAGAGAATCCAGAAAGTTGAAGATAGTGTAAGAAACCTCTGGGACAATTTCAAGCGAACCAACATCAGAATTATAGGGAGCCCAGAAGGAGAGAGAGAGCAAGATACCGAAACAATACTGGAAGAAATAGTGACAGAAAACTTCCCCCACCTGGTGAAAGAAATAGACTTACAAGTCCAGGAAGCATGCAGAACCCCAAACAAAAGGAATCCAAAGAGGACCACACCAAGACACATCATAATTAAAATTCCAAGAGCAAAAGACAAAGAATATTAAAAGCAGCAAGAGAAAAGCAGGTAGTTATCTATAAAGGAGCATCCATATGATTATTAGCTGATTTCTCAACAGAAACCATGCAGGCCAGATGGGAATGGCAAGAAATATTCAAGGTGATGAATAGCAAGAACCTACAGCCAAAAATACTCTACCCAGCAAAGCTATCACTCAGAATTGAAGGCCAGAAAAAGAGCTTAACAAATAAAAAAAAGCTAGAGGAGTTCATCACTGCCAAACCAGAATTATATGAATTGCTGAAGGAGGCTATTTAGGAAGAGGAAGAAGATAAAGATAAAAATTATGAACAACCAATATGTAACTATCAACAAGTGAAACTAAAAACCAAGGGAATTAAAAAATCTGATCAACAATAAAAAAAAAAAAAAAAAAAAAAAAAAAAAAAAAAAGAAAGAACTCCAAAGAGTTGTTGAATGTACTCTTGAGAGGATTTTATTTATCACATCACATGATATCCTACTCTGGACTTCCTAATCTATTTCCTTTGTTTAGCCTCCTTGAAATTCTCCTAGGCCTCACTACTACCAAGAGGTAAACTTCTTTGGAGTATTTCATTTATTTGATATCAAAGATACTACAAATCGTGCAGCTGATCAGTTTTCCCCTTTGCACTGGCTGGTAGAAAGCTCAGGCAAATTGGTGGTTGATCTCCAGCAAAAGTCTAGAATATTTTTGAGATACAAATATTAATACATTGCTTAAAAAAGAGAGAGATTAAAAAATAGGATAGCCAAACAACAAACAGGTTTTTAAAAATTAAAATTTCACTAACTGCAAAATCAGCCTTTAAGAAAGGTTTGGAGATTTTAAAAAAGTTAACAGTCTAGACTAGGGGTGTCGAACTCAATCAGAGAAGGGGCCAAAATCTAAAATCCAGCCTAAATCGCGGGCCGAATGGTTTACTGAACAGTCATAAACTGACAATGTCATAAACTGACAGCGGAGTGCAGTGATGACAGCGCGGTGCGGGCCACATTGCAAGGCCTGGCGGGCTGGATTTGGCCCGCGGGCCTTGTGTTTGACACATGTGGTCTAGACAGAGGCTTTGTAACAACATTTTTTTTTTTTTTTTTGACTCAAGGTCTTCTCTCTATAAATCAACTCAAAATTCAGCAAGCTAACTCATGATTTTAACTTCGCTATAATGACATTGCTCTCCTCTATTCAACCTAAAATACCCACTGTGATTATATCTGAAAATATTATCTCCCCCAGCCCTGAATTTTCCTCTCTCCCTATACATGCTTTTATAATGCCCAAGCTTAGCCATACTTTTATAATATACTACCTTGTAGTTTATGTCTGTTTTTACCTACCCTCAATTGTTTCTTTGTATCAGTAACAGTACACACCTATTTTCCTTTGGAGAATGACACCTCTCTCAATCTCAATGTGGTTCAGGTGGGACTGACCTCAAGCCCGACCCTTGTCCAACCCTTTTTGGGCATATGACCCAGGCCTGGCCAATTAGAACACCACTCCCAGCCCCCTAACCCGCTTTCTCTGCCCAGACCATAGTAAGTGATTCAGAATAAGTACATGACCACGTACTTATCAAGAGTCATCTTGATAAGTATACAACTATCAAGAGTCATCTTTCCATGGGGGTTGCTAAGTTGGTAGAAAATACCTAAGAAGCTGCTGGTGGCTGGTGGCCAGCCGCTGGTTGGTGGCCATCTTAAAGGAAGAAACACATAGGAAAGCAGGATGTGAGTGGGACTACTCTTTATAGTTTGAACACCCACTTGCATCCAGGTGGGCATGAAGGAAGAGTCCAACTCTCATAGCAAACCAGCAAATTCCCCTTCTGCTTTTCGCTTAAGGCCGTTGGAGCCGCGGTTCTTTTCTGTGCCATGCTCAGGCAGAGTCCTAACCTAAACATCCCCCTCCCAGCCTGTCCCAGAAATCTGAAATGCTGTGACCTCCACATTTCACCTATCAGCAGCCTTCTCTGTTCTCCTGGCTCAAATGCCACCTCCATTATCCAGACCGTCTAAATCACACTCACAATTACCATCTTCTCTCTCCCTTTATATGCCTTACAGTAGTGATTATACCAACCTGCTTTGAATTAGAGTTGCTATGTACATCTCTTTCCTCCACTACTCTTTAAGATCCTTAAAGACAGTGACATGTCTTATGAAATGTTTTGTTTCCCCAGTCTAAGTAAAATCTGTTGCAATAAACTTTTAATTCATCTAGCACTTTGCCTAAAACATCAACACTGCTACCCTTTCTCACTATATATTACACATATTTAAAAAAAATCAATTTTTTACCTCCTATAAGATACATGTTCTTTTAGGAAAGAAATCCCATTCTAAGCATATTAGAGGTTTATAGCATATATACATCCCAGGACACAGAGCCCAGGACACAAAGCCCAGGATACCAATACCAAAACAAGTCCCAGGCAATGAAAGAAACACCTGTGTATTTCTTTTTCCCCATGATAAGACACTACTATTTTTACATTAAAATAGTATTTTCATTAACCTCATTTGGTATGAAAGAAAGTGATGGGAATGTTCAAAATAGTAAAGCTTACAGGTGGCAAGGAGTTTTAGCAGTCATTTAAACATAATCACAGAAAAGCGTGTCTCGGAGATGAAATTACTTTTCTGATAGAGTTTTTTAAGTATAACGCGATCTGTTTCTGCTTTTTAGACACGAAAAAGAACTAGATGGCATTCAAATTATATTAACCTTTTCTCTAGGTCAGTGATTTTCAACCTTTTTCAAGCCATGGCACACATAAACTAATTACTAAAATCCTGTGGCACAACAAAAAAACGTAACTTTGCTGCTCTGACAAAAATGGGTCTAATTCTAATGGATTTACAAAAAATAGTAATAGTAATTATTTACCCTTTTTGCTTCAAAATAACTTTTTTAAAAATCAGGTGCTAATACTAGTGTATAAGAATTTCTGGTACCAATAATTAACCAGACACAACTTTATTATGTGACATGATCAATAAGATGCAACTCTATTTGATGACCTACATATTTAGGGTTCAAAGCAGGACATTTAGATGACTATTGTTATGTTGGCTGTTGTCATTTTTTCACTTGACAATCTAAGGGGAAAGTGGTCAGGTATCGTAAGTTTTAAAGATTCCTGCAGCACGCTGCTTGAAAATCACTGCTCTAGATAGTATTCTGAAGGAAAAGCTTTGAGGCTGCTCTATTGCTCCATAGCACCCAAACTCAGAGACTACTCTCAGAACCATCATATGAAAATATAATTAAATAGCTGATAATGACATTGGGACCTGAACGCAAATTTGACAAGAAATACGATTTAGAATCACTAAAATTTCTCCATATGCAAATGAACTTAATATTTAAATTAAAACATGACTAACATCACTATGACTGATGATACCCAGTAAAATACATACCCACTTCCCAAATCCTATCCATTCTTCCTCAGATGCACCCTTTCCTTTTCAGTTTTGTTTTCCCCATCCTGGTTGAGTCTCTGATCACTCCACATTTGGCGTAAGGAATGGTCACGTATCTCACAACTAAATGCTTCCACCCACTTCGATCCATCTGCATCACTCACCAGCTAAATATTTCTAACATACTTTTCATCACAACATTCTCTTGCTCAAAAGTCTAAAACGAATACACTTTTGCTTACTAAATCAACTCCTTATGACACGATTTAAAGTTTTCAATATTTAAATTCTACCTTGCTTAAAATAATGGAATTCTTTTTAAAACAGAAACCAGTCAATAAAGGCCGGAATAATTCCTTGTCAGAGTCATAACCTGAAGCTGGAGCTAGTGCTTTTTACATGCTACTCCTGGCAATCTTCACACACACACACACACACACACACACACACACACACACACCGGTCTTCTTCAATCTTCTCAAACTATGGCCATTTCCCCTTCCAGTTCCTTTGGTTCCCATTCCCTCAGTTTAGATAAAAAGCATTTTCCCCTCCACTCTTACGAATTAAAATTCTACCCATCCTTGTTAAGTTCTAGTTCAAACTGCAATTTCTTCCAGAAGACATTCACTAACAGAAGAGGTCCTTCCTTTTCTGACTTCTTAGAGTATTTCATGTTCATGGTACACATTTTGTATTTGATCAAAGTTTATAAGACTTCCTATTGTTAGGTATGCATATCTGTACCCGCAATAAAATCGTAATACTTTTGGGGTGAGGGATAGTTGTTTTCTATTGCTTACAGCATCTGGGTTCTTCTGGAAAGCTAGCACTCACCCTATAGCTAAGGCTTGATTAACATTCTTATTTGGACTCCTTTGACCTATAGCCAAGAAGAGAGCTATTCCCCAAAGGTGATTCCAACAGATAATTGGAATAGTTGTGAAATAGTTGTGAAAATGCTTTAGGATAAAGCATTCCCTTGGTGTCACTAAAAAAGGAACAGGGCCCTAGCTTGTGTTGCTCAGTAGTTAGAGCACCGGCCCCTTGAACCGAAGGGGCATGGGTTTGATTCCCAGTCCAGGGCACTTACCCCTCTCTCCCTTCCTCTCTCTCTAGAAATCAATGGGGGAAATATCCTTGAGTAAAAATTTTAAAAAGAAGAAACACAGCCTGAGTACCAACCTTTCTTCTTAAAAGTCCCTTGACATTTTTTTGGTTTGTTTTTAAAGAATAAAATCTTAACACTGGTAATCAAAAGAGAGTACCTCCAATGAGTCAAAAACTTTGAGTAATTCCTAGCAGCTGGATGGCAGATGAGACTGGAGTGACAAAGATAAAGCAGAGGATACAAAGCCCAGGCGAGTATGTGTTAGTTTCCCAAAAAGCCTGGGAAATGGGCAGCAGTTAGAGGACTGTGAGGAGGGGTCACATGGAAACACTGCCATCAGAGCAGCTGGAACGGCTGGGTCCGACCTGCAGAGCAGCGGGCAGTGAAGGCATTTGTGCTCGAACTGGCTCCCGAACTCCCCTCTCAATCAAGTGCACCAGCCATCTGAGGAGGGCTCCAGGTGGAGAAGCTAAGCAGAGTTTCAGATAGTTCTAGATTTCCCCCATCCCTACCCCACAAAGATGAAGGGGTTAAAAACCTGTGTTTAGGAATGAAACCCCTGAAAACCCTCCCACTTATTTTGACAACTGTGAGATTCCAGCCTTGGAGGCAGGCTACCTCCAAGCAAGCCTTGCCCACTGCTCTCACAATGCCCAATCAGACCTCCCATTCAAAGCAAAACCTTTCAGGATAATAGACATTCAAAAGCAAAGGAACCCCACACAAGCTACCTACATACACTATCCAACTGGGTCCTTCACTCATGAACACTGACAGCTGAGGCTCTTCAGACATTTGGGGAAAACCAATAAACATGAATGAAAAAAAAATCAATGTTTAAAATTCAACTTGTAGACAGAGCATAGTCAACTTACAGTTAGAGCACCCAATATAAGTATCATAGGCCTTAACAATGAAAACATCATTTGATGAAATAGGAACTGAGGAGAGGGAAGAGAGATGGAAGGAAGGCTAGGTGCACAAATTTGCACATATTTTATAACAGACTCATGGCCACTGTCTGAGGTTGGCACATTACAAAACAAGAAGGATATTATTTAAGCCCAAAGCGAACACACACACACACACACACACACACACACACACCAAAAAAAAAAAAAAAAAAAAAAAAAAACACTAAAAATAAAATAACCAAAAATTGGGAGGCAGAAGTGGGAGAGGAGGTATGAGGAACCATCCATCCATCATAGAGGAAGTCAACATACTATTCCAGGTTCGTGAGACAAGAACTAAAAGTGAAGTGGCTCCTGTTACTATGGTAACTAAGAAGACACTGTGACAAGTGGCTGCCTCTGGGAAGTAGACCTGGGGGTTGAGGTGGAGTGGAAAAGAGGCTTTTACTGTTTATTAAAAACTTTATATTCTTTTAACTTTTTAACCACATGCATGTCTCTTGTAGTTAGAAAGAGAGACGGCCTGAGTTTTAGTAGCATGGCACAGAGGACCAAAGGAGCTGCAGTCCGCTGCTGATGAGTTGGATATCTTAGTTAAGACACCAAAACGTTTCTGAAGAAGTTTCTACATCAAAATAGGGAAAATGTCTCCCTCCCAGAGTAGTTTTGAGCCAGTTAAAGAAAAACAATCTGACTCTGAAAGAATGTGGTTAGGAGCCAGACTTATTTCTCAATGAGTATTAATTAAAGATTGTTTTAATCCTGTAAAGATGCCACCGCCACCACCAGCACAGCCACCTTGTCTCAGGGGATGGAAGCTCTCCTTGGAATCCTGTGCCAGGCTAGCATGCCTTCCTCTATAATCAAATGAGTCTGTCCAGTGTCTTAAAGAACCTTTGCTTTTCAATTTTCAAGCTCTAAATTTGCACTTTGGTCAAACTGGATTGAGGTCACAAAGAGTAGACACTGCTGAAAACAGGAAGTTACACATTGCAATTTTTCCCAAGACTGCAGGCCAAATCCATACATATATTGAGAAAGATAAGCCTGTTATGTGTCTAAATCTTAAGAGATATGGTGCTCTGTGACAGCCAAAATCATTTTACCACTGGCCTGGTGCTGGTCCTAAAGATCTGCGGGGGGGGGCTTGAGCTCCCTTGGGTTAAGCAATAACTTATCAGAGCCTTTCCAATGTACTTGGCTCAGAGTTCGATTTGAGAGGGAAGAGGCTCTGAAAACGGGTTAAAAATGGAACTGGCCACAGAGAGCAGTCTCAGGAAGAGGCCCTGTGCAGCCGAGGAAGTCACAGTGGTAGGGTGCGGAGGGGCCACAGAAGAGGGTTGGAAGTGAAGGTAGGTGAACACATAGAAGGATATTTTTTACCTGCTTCACGGCCTGATGCCATGCCTGGTCACCCCTTTGCATATGCAGCCCAAATGCAGCAGCATGGTCTGGCTCACCCTTCTTTCTAGCTGCAAAGGTCAGTAGGATAGATACCGCTAGAACAGAGCTTCTCATGCTTTAATATGTACCTAGGGATCTTGTTAAAATGCTAATTCAGATTCAGTAGGTCTTGGGTGGGAACA
This sequence comes from Pipistrellus hanaki, assembly GCF_964339955.1. Classification (NCBI taxonomy): domain Eukaryota; kingdom Metazoa; phylum Chordata; class Mammalia; order Chiroptera; family Vespertilionidae; genus Pipistrellus; species Pipistrellus hanaki. Next base: position 6,414,718 of record NC_140512.1, read on the forward strand.
GAGACTCAGCGTTTCTAACAGGCTCCCGGCCACACTGGTGCTGGTGGTCTGCCAACACACTGGGGTGGAAGAGGACAGGCAAAGCTCTTCCTGTCCAATGCAACGTCCACCGCTCTGAACCCTGGCTCTCACACCCCTGAACCAAAGGCAACGGTATCCCCGCTCGGGAAGAGGCAGCATGTAATGGTTCCGAAAGCAGAGCGTGACCCTCAGAGTCAGATAAAATTCCAGTTCTGCCACTTAGTGGACAAATCATTTAAACTTCGCTATCCCTGAGATTCCCTAATTGTCAAATAGTGATAATATCTGCCTCACAGAAAGACTGCCAAGAATAAAAGTAAATAATGTAGCAGAGCACTTAGCTTGCTGCCTCCCTAGATGGTCTCTTTGCCTTAACTTGTTTAAACCACCAGGACAATCTCTCTCAAATTTGCATTCATCACATCAGTATATTGCTTCAGGAATAGTTTAGTGACTATGAAACAAAGGTCAACTCTTTAATTTCACTAGGTAGTCAGCTCCCACCGCCAATCACACCCTTCCCTCTCACTCCCCTTCTACTCCTTCCTGTTCAGCATCACTTCCCATTATTATCTTCTCCAGACAAATCACCTCTGTGCCACCATTAAATGTTCTAATTCTGAAAGGTGGTCACAAGCACCTAGAGTTCTAGTGAACTTCTAAGCAATCACCTGGTGCAAACTCTTCATTTCACAAAATAAAAATCCAGAGAGGTTAAGTGTCTCGGCCTTCACAACAAAATTATTGCCAATTAGTATGAAAATCTGGTTTCTGGATTTCCCTTCCAAATGTTTTTTCCTGTATCTTTTCTCACTTTCTCTCCAGCAAAACTCAGGAACCATGGAAAACTCAATTAAATAAAAGATCCCTCCAGTTCCAGCAGGTGTGGCTCAGTGATTGACCCATGACCCAGGAGGTCTCTGTTTGATTTCCAATGAGGGAACATGCCCAGTTGCAGGCTTGATCCCCAGTAGGAGAATGCAGGAGGCAGTTGGTCAATGATTCTCATCATTGGTATTTCTTTCTCTCCATCTCCCTTCCTCTCTCTGAAATCATTAAAAAAAATATTTAGAAAACAAATGGTCCTTCCTCCATAATTTACTCCATAACCTCTTAGAATGAAGCATAAAGTTTGTGCTTTGCAATCTACAATAGCCAGAATTTGGAAACAGCCTAAGTGTCCGTCAGCAGATGATTGGATCCAAAAACTTTGGTACATCTACACAATGGAATACTATGCGGCCATAAAAAATAAGGAATTCTCATCATTTGCAGCAAACTGGATGGAACTGGAGAACATCATGCTGAGTGAAATAAGCCAATCAATGAAAGAGAAACACCACATGACCTCACTCATTTGTGGATAACAAAGAGCATTATAAACTGATGAACCAAAAGATAGATATAGAGACAGTAAATCAACAAGTAGACTGTCAAATTACAGCGGGGAGGGGAGGAAGATCTGGGGGAGATAATAGATCAACCGAAGGACTTTTATACATGCATATAAGTATAACCAATAGACACAAAACTCTGGGGAGGGAGGGGATGTGTGGGAGGGAGGGTGGGGGGCAAAAAAAAAAATCAATAAAATATATTAAAAAAAAAAAAAACAATATAAAAAAAAAAAATAAAAAATAAAGTTTGTGCTTTGGTTTATTCAACATGTTGCCATAACATACAATTGACCGGGTGAACAAATTAAGGAAGAACATGAATGAAACCAATTATTTGCCTTGGTATAGATCAAATCAATTAAATACTATAGTACATACTAGTTACTGTTTTTGGAGTCTGCCTTACTAGAACTTAGATTGCTGATTATCTTATTTTAGGTGTCTGTCTTCTCTTTCTATCTAGATTACATGTCTCTTGAAAATAAGAACTTTGTCGTATTCATCTTTGAATTCCCCACTGCCCTATATTGCGCTATTCTTCATGTACTATGTAAATAACTGCTAATTTACTGTATTAAAGATGCATTATTTTTCATAATGTTGAGTTTTATTACCTTTGCAACATTTTTTATCTAACCCACTTTGTTACAGTCTTATTTGCATACATTGTTTAATTCAATGGCATAAAACTTAGAAAGATGATTCTCAATGGTTATGTGTTTTTATTTATTCATATATACCTTTGGATCATAAACACTTTTCACATCTGTGTACTTTGTACCTCCAATCACACAATATATATATCTTGAGTGTTAAAAACATGTCTTCTACTTTTATCATTTCCCCAAACTATAACCTGTCACTTTTACCAAAGTACTTGAAGCTGTGCTATCCACATTACGGAAGGGCTACAGCAGTCATTGTTCTTATACTGCTATCACACACAAGCTAGCAGTTGGCATTCTGAAATAACTAAAATAGATTTTTTTTAAAAAAACACACAAGTGCAACAGTAATATATGCCATATACTTTAAGATATGTACAAGTTGCAAACTAATCTAAATTATCAGAAAAAAAACATAAATATATGATTTTAATTATCAACAACCACATGATACTATACTAAAAGACACCCTAATTGGTAAGTTATTGAAAGAACCTTTTTTCCTGGTTTTAAAGATTGTTTCAAATTCTGCTGGAACCCAGAGAAAAGTAAAGCATATCCATCGTTTGGCTTTTACAAGAGGTGATTTGTGTTACATCTAATTTTATATATATAAAAAAAATCTTTCTCAAAAGCTTGATGTGTAAAGTGTAAAAATTTACATATTAAATTTATGTGTGGATGGGTTTACAGCTAAATTTGTTTTAGAGACATTAAGTGAGTTCATTATTTATAGGCATCCTGGAGATAATTCTTTCTAAAGCACTCCTTTGAAATAAGAGATTTATATGTTTTATAAATCAAAATTTCTATATACTGAATTTTCTTAAAGAAAAGTATGCCCAAAGGAGAAAAATCACTATTTACTCTTATAAATTATGATCAAAACACTTTTTTTCTTAAACTCCTAACTTTAAAAAATAGTTCCATCCCTAAACCAATATTTTTTCATATAAATCCATGTCCTTGAAATGCACAGTTTTCAGTAACCTATGTTACTATTTGGGAATTCTTAGTTAGGAAGATACCAGGACAATCAACGACTGTTTATCACCCCCAATAAATTCAATACAAATAAAAAATTAAAAAATAAATGACTGTTCTGTCTCCTTAGCTTCATTTTAGCCTTGCTGCATTCACACCCTAGAGGTTCCGGATTCTGATCCACAAAGTGATTATGGTCTAGCACAGAATCAGATTTGTAACCAATGTCCACTGGGATCCTTGAACCCATCATCGCCCGGCAGAGCAGATATGTCTTCTGGCTCACTAAGCCCATTCCCCTCACCTCAGGGACCTTCCTCGGTGCTATGTGGTTAGAAGCTTTCTTTCACAAATGATGGAAATGGATGAAAAATAATTTCAGAATAGAAAAAAAATGGATGCCCAAGTCATTATGTAGCATCTAATGGTTACCCTGCATCTACCACCTTAGTGCCCAAACACACATTCTAACATGTATACACTAAGGGATATTCTTCTGTCAGGTTTTAAGTTTCATTATCTTTAATTTTTATCTGTTTACTGATATGTACCATTTATATTAATATTTCAATATATCCAGACACACAATAGCATAAAACTTCTAGCGGTGATCTATAATAGTATAGAACCCATTATGATTTGTTTTAAATTTTCTAGAACAAATAAAGCACAAAGCTAATAAAATGACATTGCTAATAAGTATGATTTTAAATAAATGTTACCATATCAAAATGAAACTAACAGCAGTCATGCCATCATCGATAAATAAAATACAGACTCTTCCTCTTTTCTTAAAAGGTAATTTAGCATGTCATTTTCTCTCTCTCTCTGTTTTTTTTTTTGTTTGTTTTTTTTTCCTACTGGTCTTTAAAATGCATTTTTCCTCAAAAAAATATAAATAAAAAGCATGTCCAAAGAGAGAGAAGAAAAAATTGCAAAACAGAATATTTTTTAAGCTTGTACCTGTACAAATCTGTCACCATCTATGTTACAATTCTAGTCATCAATAAGGTACTTTTTTCAATGCACCGCTCAAAAATCAATTATATCAACTCTTTTGTATAGAGAAGCAGCACACCTTTCAGGCAACTAGTATTAATGAGTAGACATGACTATAGAATCTCCATCTATTTCTCTGACAAAGCCGTGGCTACTCTAGTCTCTCATTGAAATTCCATTAATCTGGTGTACCAAGGTCCAATGCGAAAATCAAAACTCCATCTAACCCTTTATCAGCTCACAATAACCTACAAGTGAACTCTGCCTGTTAGCATGCAGCAAGTTATGATTTTGCTATCAATCAGGCAGTGGGCCAATAAAAAAAAAAAAAAGCAGGCTGGAAACAACATGTCTGGCTGGGTAGGAAGACTTTGTTTTTGTTTTCTGTGTTCATCCCCTTTCAATTTCTATAGGGTGTCTGGACCTTGTGAGATTATGCATTATCCTCCTTGGCTGTGATTTAATTGCTACCAGCAATCAAGTCGAAGCATCACTGAAGTGTGCTTGAATTTCATTAGAAGATATAACTTATGCTACTTTCCTACAGTACCTAATAAACCATAAAGAAACCAAAACACATATGGCTTGAGGGAATAACTGGAAAATTAGGTAGCCATTTGGGAACTGAGTGAACTTTTGAACCAGAGAAACGGAGAAAAAGAAATATTAAAGGAAAAGACAGACTTAGAATGCACACAGAGATGTGCAGGTTTGACCTTTCGGTGCCTTGAAAATTACATTAGCATTATGAAAAATACATATCATGTTTAGAGTTTATCATCCATCAGAGTTCAGATATTTTGTTAGTGCCTACCATAAGGTAAAAGTCAAAAGGACAAAACAACAATATGATTTGACAAAGGGCCTTTTGGTGACCTGTGCTAATTTAGTTATACTTATTGTTAAATGCATTATCTTTTCATAATTAATATATCATTAGGCTGAGATCACATAATGAAGGAAAATTTATTCAGCAAAGGAAAGAGAACACATACACATCCAAGTTGCAGAGAGAAAAACTGATATGACTAGATGATATTTTAGAATGGAAATAAAAGTGCAAGTGGTAGTTTTAAATTTAATTTATATTAGTCTCAGAAGAAAATGTAAAATATCAAAAGGTATTATTTATATACAAAAAATGAATAATACTAAAAGTTAAATTTTAATTCTGCTTAAGACTAGCTTACATAAATAATGAAAATGCACCAATATTTAATAAGAAAGTTAGTGTTATAAATGTTATTAAATAATATTCAAATATTGGTAAAGTAACCTTTTAACAAAAAAGTTTTATATTATCAATGTATTTCCTGTTTATTTGGTTATGAAATAAACATGATAACTTACTCATAAAAAAGAAAACACAATAATTATGTAAATGCTCTATAATAAGGAAATTAATAAAAATTTACTTTTTCTAACAAAAGCACTGGCTCTCATAGATATTTATTTGTTGGATTTCTTAGATTTTTAAGAATATTTTTAAGAATGCATATAAGTTCCCCTTACACATCAAAATATTTATACTGTTTTGAGAAATCCTGAGTGTATATATTCTATGAATATTCCATGTGTGCATGTATATACATATATATATGTACATGTTTATGTGTGTATATATATATATTCTCATGAGTAAAAATATTCTGCCTTTGTATATGTATACATACACACAGACACACATCACATACTCATTTCTATCCATATTTTACAGAGAAGCAAAACAAATCATTGTAATGTGCCTGGAAAATAGTTCAACTCAAACAATAATTCATAATTTTGCCTGAAAGTATTATTTTATCAATTATAAAACATTTTCTAGTAGAAATGCCTTTGAAAATCAGGTTAGAAAGGGTGATGCTCTCTTTCGGATAGCAAGTGTGACCGAAGGGCAGGGAGCGTCTTTTTAAAAAGCAGATAGAAAATAAAAAGGGGGAGGAATCCCTTTCAAAATAGAAATTAAATGTTTACCAAAATGTAAAATTCAACATAAACCGGATATGATTATTATTGCTACACACTGTACAAAGTTCTGAATCTAAAGAAAAGCTTGTGCTGTTCTGAATCAGTGGTTAGAATGTTTATCACTTATGCATGTACTTGACTTATCCCTGTTCTGCAATAGACATAATTTTATACCTCATAAAAGCAATTTATGTTTCCAAAGGGAATAATCTGGATACCATAAAATGTGGAGTGCTCTGTTGCAGGAAGCATATTTTCATTCAGCAATTGTATTTAGAGATGGAACTGCACAGTTTGATCATCATAGAGTGGCAGAAGGCATTACTCATTTCTATGTCTCTGTGAAACTTTGAGTGCCACAAATTAATATGCATGGCTAATTTATCGATACACATTCTTAATTTATAACTACATATCACCCTGGCGAGAGCTCTTTAATACAAATGCACTCAACTGGCTATAACAGAGAAAGCACACACTACATGAAAAACAAGTTTCATAACTTTGGCAAGTTTTTAAAAATTACTAAGAGATAAACACTCAATTTTATCGCTAACCCAATTAATACAAAGCACTATAATATTACCGCATAGTGTGGGGCAGTTTTAGGTGACAATCAGAAAAAATGAAAATGTGTATTAAAAGAAGCATTTGATGAAAACCTGTCTCAATGTGAGAAGGCAATGCAGGGATAATTAATTTAATATTTTATGAACTAATTATATATGACGTTTTCAGGGGGAAAAAGGAGATCAAAAACCTTTTTCATTATTTATAAAATAAATAATACATCAAGCCATTAGCAGCATACTAAAATTAAGCAAGCATCTTATAATATTAAATTAACCAACTAGCTTACTAATAATATTCATATGATGATGCAAGCACTCTTCTCAAGATTCCAGTAAAGAAAATTTCCTAGGAAATGAAGGAACCACATACTTGGGAAAACCACTAGAGAGAGCTCTCTGTTCCTTAAAAGGTTCCGGGAGAGATAACTGAAGCCTGCGCATCTATCTGCTTTCTGACAAGACCACCATCTCTACACGTGCATTATTTGGTGTTAGTGTCAAGAGGTATATTCTGTGGGAAAATATCACATACCGTCCGAGGGAGCTTCGTCATCTTTCTCGTACCTCTCTGAGGCTAATGAAATGGTGTCTGCAGCCCCAGAGAAAGGATCATCATATTCGTCCCCATCTTCCGCATCACCTGGAGAAGGATCAGAGAAAACCCTTTTACAATTCCGCCATTTAAAAACGTTACTTGTCAGAAGAGGTAACATTTTCCTATTAAATGCAGCCACTGTCATAAAGGAAAAACTAAAAAAACTTTTGAACTGTAAGAACAGGTCCTATTTTAATGTAGATCCACTGTAATTTAGATAGTTAAGAGTTTCTGAAGGTCAGCATACATGTGTTTATTTCCGGTACAAAAGGATTCAAGTTTTAAAATTATGATGGTCTCTGCAAAGATGAATAAAAAAGTAAGAAGCAGGGTAAAACAGAGTGTGTGTCCAAAACAATGCTAACAATGACGAAACACGGGAAGCACACAAAAATTATCGAACTTACCATTTACCTATATATATTTTATTAACTAATATCACCCTAAATATTTGAAAAATTTATAATTCAGAGCCATATGAACATTTTTTTTGTTTTCATTAAAAAAAACCACAGGATAACATTAGAATAAATTTTAAAATGGTGAGCTATCACTGAATGAAAATAGAAGTTATCTACCCTGTTTCCCCGAAAATAAGACAGTGTCTTATATTAATTTTTGCTCCCAAAGATACGCTAGGTCTTATTTTCAGGGGATGTCTTATTTTTCCATGAAGAAGAATACGGTACACATTTATTGTTAAATGAAAATAAAGGAAATTTATTACCTGTATACGGTACGGTAGTACGGTAGCTGTCAACACAAACCAGACAAACTGAATCCTACAGTATCAAGAATTTACTCATTTATTCAATGATAATCATGTCATCATCTTCTGGAACATCATCATAACAATCCAATTCCTGAATTTCCTGGTGAATTTCTTGTGACTCCATTTCTTTCAGAATCAGTGGACCAAATCTCTCGTGTTTAGCATAGGGGGGGGCTTATTTTCGGGGGGATGCCTTATATTTCACTCAGAAGGAAACCTGTAAGTAGGTCTTATTTTCAGACGATGTCTTATTTTCAGGGAAACACGGTAGTTTGTAAATAAACTTGTTTAAATTTAAAAGATTTATATGAATTTTAAAGCAGCTTTTCCCATATGGAATTCCTGCTCTTGAAAATGCAATTATTTTTTATCTGCTGTAAAATGTTCTAGCCAGTCTTAATGGTCTAGCCAGTTTTCTACAGGATTTCCAAATCCTAGGTTGGTTGGTTTGCTGGTTGGCTATTTTGAAGCCATTTAATTCCCACAATTAAATCTTGTGGGGATTTTTCCCACATACTCATTAGAATGATTTTTTAAAAAGAGGGTTTCAGATAATATTTGCTACCCCAGTTATATATAATCACTCATTTTGTACCCACATCCAACAAGAAAAATACATTCTTAATACGATACCAATTATGTTACCAATTCTGGTTCTCTGTTAACAATTCAAGAGAAAACCAGCTACCTTAGGGGTTAGCCAAAAAGCCTGGTGGAAATCTCTCGGGGAACCCTAAAGCACCTACAGAACTCCTTTTAGACCGTGGTTGCTGAAAGATCCAGATTAAAGCTACCAGTCGCTCCAAGGGGTATCTGTATTCTCTGACATCCATTTGTTAGGTAGCAATCTATTTGTCAACATAGTTTTAGTATGGAACATAACCTCTTTCAAGACAAAACCACCAAAGTAACTTAAAAAATCAATATTCATCTCTATTTCCTTATCATGTTGATATTTCATCAGCATTTGTCATCCTAATCCTGAAAGAAAAGGCAGGATCTCCCATCAGGACACTAAGAGCAGAATATAGAGAAGACTACTTCTTGCCTTCGGTGATTCACTAAGTGCACATGCATGGGATGTCTCCTCCTCAGTTAAAATGGCAAGGAGCACATACAGATACTACTCATTCTTCAAACCTTAACTTCTCTTTCTTATAAAATGTTCCATGTATTTTTTTCCCTGAACATCAGTGATCCCTTACAATATTTCTACTTGTGGAAAGAAAGTGCTCTGATTTAAAACATGAGGTCAGAAAAAAAACTCATAAAGTGCTAGTAAAAATATGTGTGAACATGGAATGACAGCTTATGGAATATGTGGTAGTAAAGATCACAAAATTCTCAATTGCTCTTAGTTGCTAGAGTACCCTTATATTTTTAATAAAGTGGGGATTTTTATAAGGTGAATTTTCAAAGGATATTTCATATCATTAACTATAAAATAAATCTTGCTGTGGGAAAAATAAAAGTGTTAGGATACTTCAAATACATCACCAGAGCTTGCACTCAGCATATTACAAATATAAAAATACAACACTGGGATTAATGAATATGTGGAAAGGATTCTGAAAAATATTTATATGCTTGGGCTTAAGTCTATTAAGCTCTATGTGGAAATAAGCTGAAAAAATAAAACTTTAAAAGTTTTGAAAATCAGGGGGAGGGAAGGTAAAAGAATGTAAGGGTGATGGAAGGAGACTTGAGTTGGGTGGTGAACACACAATACAACATACAGATGGTGAATTATAGAGCTGTATATGTGAAACCCATTTATTTCATTAACCAATATCATCCCAATAAATTCAATTTAAAAGAAAGAAAATCAGAATTAATTTATCCTTAAGTAACATACTTTATATATTTTGTGTATGTCCATACACATATACATACATACACACATGCACACACACATCATAAAGATCATTATTAGAGCTATAAATTCAATAATATTAAATATAAGTTATGAATATTCTACACAAAATTGGTCAATGGCATATTAAAGACCTTTGTGGTTTTTGTTTTATTAAAAAAACAATTTTGGCTTATATATATTAATGTGTGTGTGTGAGAGAGAGGGAGAAATTGTCTTAAACATACCCTTTCTGCAGCTCATCTAAAATGTAACTGTTTTTTTAAATGTGAATTAAGTGTTGCTACTGGACTCATTTTCCCCTCCCCTTTTTTTAAGCTTTCCTTGAAGTAGCTCAGAAAGGAAAGAATAAGGATTTTTGTGGGATCTATACAGGGTTATCCTCTTTTTAGCCTGCATTAATTGAAAGGCCACATCATTTTTCAATATAGTCTTCTTCATTTTACTGTTGTTCTGGTGATGATCTATTCCTTTCCCCCTCCCTAATTATTTTTTCAACCCAATAAAGACCTGTTGCATTATAAGGAGCTTCAATTGAACGCAGGGGTCGCTGTTGAGTAGTGCAAGGTGTTTTCCCCCATGGGCTGAGTGTTTGCAGCTATCCCCGTAAAGGAAAATGTTCAACTTGAGTTTATGTAATAGAAAACTGAACTCCAAAGTAACGAAGGGCATCAGGTAAACGGATCCAATACAATTTACAGACATAATTGAAAGCATTACAGACTAATCAGACATCTAAAAGAAAAGCATCCTCAAATGAAATGTCTCCAGAATCATTAGTTGGCAGCCATGCTATTACAATCACAATGTCAGTGGTGCCTTGAGCCTGTGCCAGTGACAACAGCATAAATTTTGCATCTCATTTCAGTGGCCATAAAATTAATGATCAGTTTAAAAATACTTCTTTGTAAAAGTTATTGCACAAAGAAAAGACATGAATGTGTCCCTGTTATGTACTCACAAGGATAATTATGGGGTTGTTGCTCATTAATACTGCTTCTTGTTTCCCTAGAAAAGCATTTGATTTATCCCACAACTTTCAAAAGTTTAATTAATGATACAAAGTTAACAGTCTAAAAAACAATGATCCGGGACTTCCCTTCCCATATTCAGTGGCAACTAAAATATCACAGCAAAACCAAGGCTTAATCGTACCATAGCAACATATTTCTCAGAAAAACATTTTAAATTTATAATAGTTGTGTTCAAATGACTATTATGCCTCCTGTTTTATCCAGCTCACCATCAATTAGCATTTCCCTAAAGGCCTCGATATAACACCCAACAGTAGTAACTAATCAGTCATGATCTCTATCACCATTGAGGTTGATTTAACCAATGTACTGCTTATTTTGTCCTATACAGTTTTATTTTAAACACAATCAGGTAAACCTTAAACTAAATAATATACCTAAAACTTACACAGCATGAAAGATAAATGTGGGGGCAGTGGAGAATTACTTGAGTGAAAACAAATTAATTTCTAATTCTCTACTCAGTTCATTTGTCCAAAGTAATTTCAGAAGTAATAAAATACAGCTAAATAGATGAAACTACACGTTTAACTTGTCATTTCTTAAGGGAATCTATAGTTTAATTCTAAAATCTTGGAAAGATTTAGGTCACCACAAATAAGAAGATTCTCTTCATAACTCTTCTACCATAGGAGCGCTAATTTATAGTGTGCAAATGGGAGGCAGAGTTTTCAAATAAGAACAGCATTTCTCAAGCACTGCCTCTGCCACATACTCCTCCTTCAGTCCCCAACTCAAACATGCTTACCACATTTGTGCAAAGCCAGAGATGCAGGCGTGGGGGAGGGCTGCAAGTTATCTGCTCAGATTTCACTGAGGAGCTAACTTTCAACAGAACTTACACCAAGTCAGGGAAGGGACAAGAAAAGAAATTAAAGGTCACCCAAACTTCTGACTTTTGTGCCTTCTTAAGGATCCCATCAGAACAAACTGAAATGGATCCTTTCTTCCCTATCAACCCTGCTATTTGAAAAAGCAGCTTATTCCATTAATTAACTTAATAAAACCAATGAGGCCAATGAAAATGGCTTTCTAAGTAAATCTATACATATTTAACAATATCAATGGACAAAATTAATTTTTTAATCAGAGGGAAATATTTTAAAGGAGAATAGCTATGGCACCTAAAGGAACTGAAAACAATCCGTGTTTTCTAAAGTCACTAAAATAACTTACGAATATGAAAAATCGTCTCTTGAAGTATTTCTCATGTGACTATTATGCCCTTCTTTTAGTAACTTAAAGTTTCCTTGCCAGCCGGTGTGGCTCAGTGGATAGAGCGTCAGCCTGCGGACTGAAGGGTCCCGGGTTCGATTCCAGTCAAGGGCCCATGCCTGGGATGCAGGCTCGATCCCCAGTGTGAGGCCTGTAGGAGGCAGCCGATCAATGATTCTCTCTCATCATTGATGTTTCCCTCTCTCCCTTCCCCTTCCTCTCTGTAATCAATAAAAATATATTTTTAAAAAATTTCCTCAAAAACTATTTGAAAACTGAATTATAAATTAAGATTGACTTAAATCCTCTTGATAAATAAAGTTGGATCTGAGAATATAATATTTACTGGACACCTGCTATGTGTCATGCATAGGTATCTTCACGTTATCTTAATCATTCTATACAGAAAATAATCACACCTAAGTCATCATGGGAGTAGAACAAGACTCATGAGGGCAAGATACAACTATAAGTAAAGTTTTTTGTCACCTAATATATATTAGAAAATTATACTTAATGCTCAGTCAATAACAGTCTTTACTCAATTATTTCAAGTTATATTTATGAGACCTATGACTTTGTTATGTGATTCTAAAATAATCATAATTCTAGTCTAAAATAATTCTAAAATGAACATATTCCTAGTACATAAAATCTATATTCAGATATACTTTATACTACTGGTCTATATGGCAACTGAAAATAGGAAACCAGGGTTAGCCCATAATTCTGTAATGTTCAATATTTGAAGGACACAAGAAGAGCTCTATTCTGGGTAGAAGAGGCAATATTTCAAATGAGTGACAGGGACTAGACCAGTGGTCGGCACACCGCGGCTTGCAAGCCACATGCAGCTCTTTGGCCCCTTGAGTGTGGCTCTTCCACAAAATACCATGGACTGAGTGAGTCTATTTTGAAGAAGTGGCTTTAGAAAAAGTTTAAGCTTAAAAAATTTGGCTCTCAAAGGAAATTTCAATTATTGTACTGTGATATTTGACTCTGCTGACTAATGAGTTTGCCAACCACTGGACTAGACTAAGCAAGATAAGTCCTCGTTGCTTAGATTCAAATCTTTCTCATTTACAAGCAAAAGTAAGGAATTTAAAAAACCAACTGATCGTTTATTCTAAAGTCACAATTTGTCAGACCTCCTCAAGGGAGAATCTAGACTTCAGGATATGAAAAGATAAAAATGAGGACCTTAAGGAAGTAAAGAAATGAAAAGGGAGTGTCAAGACCACAGCTTGCTATGGAAATGGATATAAACAGCAAGTAAAAACTTAACTTAATGGACAAGTTTCTTATAATACAAACTATTCTCCTCCAAAAAAAAAATTGGAATTAAAAACAAATCTTACTCTGAGACCTATGCAGCTTAATGTGTCAATTCAAACGGTTTTAAGAACTTAACTACTGATAACAGTCAAGTCTGTACTGTTCCGTCTCCCAAGAGGGGGTAGCATCTACAGAGGAGGGAGGAGGGATGTGAAGGGCGGTCAGGAAGGGCATTAAACCGCTGTGTACCTTGGAGACACTAATAGCTCACTTAGTAGAAATGAAAAAACCTGGATGAATTCATGCTACTTCAGAACTCACTACCTGGTCCTTCTTCCTTCCAATAATGACATTAACATGGTATTTAACTGTCATTTGAAAAAATAATAAAGTACGTGAAACAAACAGGAGTCCAAAGGAAACAAGGAGGAAAACAGCCCCTGTTCACTTCATCGTGACCCCATAGTGACCTGAGAGAAGAGAGGGAGGGAAAGAGAAAGAACAGGAAAACATGAAAGGAATCTGCCAGCTCACCTTGGATGAAGAAGACCATCCAAAACCCCAAGGGGCACATGGAAGAGAAAAAAGAAAAGCAGCCCTTTCATAACATGCATGGGTGCAGGAATGTGCTCTGGTAGAATCTGATCATTAATAAATCCCTATTTTTATTTAAAACGTATCGTGAATAAGTACTTTGCAACTATTCAATGTGCACCTCAGTGTACCATTCCTAACTACAGGAATGGTCCTGTTAGAACAAAGCTGGATGTACTTTGGGGTAAGATGGCATAGAATTGCTCAGCTTCTCATATTTCTCCAAGGTATACATCTCATTTATCCACAGGCTCACTTCTGAACAGGCACTCCGGGTGATTAGTTAACTCAGCACAGCAGTATTGAACTACAAATGACTTATTCAGAGGGAAATGATTATGGGGAATCTCTGAATTCTGTGTTATTTGAACTCTTATTCTAGGCTCATTTTTCAGTTTCTATCAAATACTATATAAACCTCCTTTCTCTTTAGAGACCAAGAACGTTTCTCAGTAATGCAATTTTAATATCCACACACCTGAACAAGTCCTAAACCAGAATACCGAAGGGAAAGTTCCTACCCTATTACTGAATCAGATGCAACCAATGACTTCACATTATCATGCTTTCTTAGCTGCAAATTTTCTTAATGTGTAAGTCACCATGAGAGAGTGACAAATAATCCCTAGTACAAAATGTGCTTTTAAGAAGAAAGACAAAAATCTAATATTCCTCCTATAATCAGTACAATGTATCAACGTTATCACAATTACAACGTATAAATTTATTATTTCTACATCCGGCTAAGCAAAACGAAGCCTAATTAGACCCACAGTTTAGGGTTTGTTGTAGACTATCAAAAAGTGGGTATTTGCAGGAAGGAGGAGTGTCCCTGCTCTCTAAGTGTTAAAAAATTAAAATGGAGGGAAAAAATCTCATTCTCTCCAATCACAACAACCTTAATGATTTAACGTGAAAAGTACTGTGGTTTCCTTTTAACTGTTTGATTTTGGGCTTGTCTGGCTAAGTGCTTGGTTTATTGAAACTGTCACTACTCTCTCACTTATCAGTTGGCAGAGATATGAATTGCTCTGTGGTATCTGCTAGCCCCAGTTAGAAGATGTCATACTGTTTTCGCCCAAACACAGATCCTAGCTCTGCGTAGGTTAGCTGACCTCGTGTTGTGACCCTCATACCAGCGTTCACAGGACTCAGGTCATGACCTAGGAATTAGCATCATGCTAGTGTGGGCCTTACAGAATTAAAGATGTGAAAAAGCAGGCACTTCCTACGCCTCTCCTGGCTTGGTTTGCAGTGTGCTAAGCAGCTGTTTCTCAAATCTAAAGGAAGACCATCAGGTTACCAGCACGCTCACATATTTTAAAAAAAAAAAAAAAGAAAGAAAGAAAGAAAGAAATTGAATTTCCTTCTTTGAAAATTTCTATGGCATATCAAAAGGACAGTAAAAACCAGCATTTAAAAAAATATTTTACTTATGTTCTTGACAAAAATTAATCCTGTTTTTAAAACAATTGTCTTTAAAACATTACAAGTACCCAGCCCTGAGCCCCCTGCTGCCATCACTACTATGAAATCATCTCTGCAGCGTTAAATGGCATTGGGTTGCAATCTCACCTCTGCTTCGCCAAATTATTCTACGAATAACTGCAAAGACAGACCTTTCTTAACCAACTTCTGTCACAACGGACTCTCAGACACATAAACGCGAAGAATGGGAACTAACGGCGATTTCTGCATCAGAAGATTCGTGCAGAGTAGATTCTGGATATACTTTGTAATTTTTTTTCTCAGCAGGGGGAGCTAGCACTCTCATCTTGAAAGTCTAAGTATACAGGCGGATATTTAAATTTTGATTCCAACTATCACATTTCAGCATGCGTCAGATCAGCCACAAAGAAAAATAATTTCAAGTTTGACAAACTTGAAAATTTACCTTTGTCTTTAAATTCCTGAAGATAGCTGCAAAATAAAACAAAAGCATTATACTTTAAAATGAGGACTGACAAATCAAAACAAGATCTAATAAGTGACAGTAATTCAAAGCTATTTTAAAATGTATATTATAAACATATATTTGGAGAGAAAAAAACTACCTCTAATCCTGAAATGACAATCCCAAAAGATTTATGGATTTATAATAAAAGGATTTTTAAAAACCTAAGTTGCAGTAGTAAAATCAGAACATATCTTTAATATCTACAATTTACATTAATTCATTTCAGTATTGGTGGTTATTTTCCGTATTTATGTTAAAATTCTCAACCTAACTGTCTTATCATTTAAAACAAATATATTCTCACCTAAACAAAATAAACAGTTGAATTTTGCTAGAATGCTTACAAAAATACATATTCACAAACCTTCACAAAAAAAGGTGTTATGGTAAGCAAATCTGTTTTTAAAAGCTATTACAGTGAAAATATATATTGTCCTCTATAAATACTTAACAGCAACTAAGTAACATTACAATTTTAATTCAATGACAATCAATTCTTTAGTAAAACATTAATTACAAAGTTGCTTCTAAGTAAAAAAATTAATAATAAAAGGCAAGCAAGTGACTTACATAGACTTTACATCTTTTATCTTCTTAATAAGAGATTCTCTCTTTTCCTTTGCTTTCTTGGATAAATTTTCCCCTTTCAGGACGTCTGCTACAAATGCTTCAACATCTGAACCATAAAATATAAGAAACAGGATACAAATTGTAAGAAAGAATAATTTTTTTGTGAAGACAAATAGGACAATGAATGTTTCTATCCATAAGTGTTAATATCCGTACAATCTGTTATCGTTATTTATCAGTCCAAAGCATAACGGTTGAAGTATGTTTCAAATAGTAAATTGGACAAATTTGTTCACCAGTTAGCTAATAAAATCTGTATGCTCTACTTATGCTTAGCACAGCAAATGCTATTTGGATGTTTGGCATCATTAAACCAGGAAGAAGCATACAAGTTTTAATAAAGTATGGTGCCTCATAAAACAAATTCCTACAGAAACAGGCACGGAGCTTTCATCCATGTGTTACTGCCACTTAATAGTATTTTGTGAGTTCCAGTATGACTAGGTCATTCAGAATATTACGCCAGTGTAAGCTAACGTCTCTGGCAAGGCCTGTTTTTCCCATTGTCATCTATTTTCAGGTGTTCAATGCTTTAAAAGGAAAAAATAAATCTCCTTTTCTAGCCAAGATCCCCCAAATCAAACCTTCTCCTTCCTACCTGCCCCACCCACTCTGGCCAGCCACCCTCAAATAAAAAAGATAATCAATTGTGTGGTTTTGTGTGTTCTTGCCTTGCTATGACTCCCTGAAACATTTCTTTAAATAAAGTAGCAACAATGCATTTATCCACTGTTTAAAAATATAATAACCTGGAGATAAAATTTCTATGGCCTCATATAACATTTCCATATATCCTCTTTTTAAAAAATTAATAAACTTCTAAATTATTCTGCTATCTAGGTCTCTCTAGTATAAAATTCCAACAAATCCTTACCGGTATGATTTTATAATAGCTCCACTCTTATTGTTCATGAAATACTGTACAACTTTAAATTAACTTCATATACAGAATTTTAAATCCCATTTTGAGATCTCTAATACAGAGAATACCATAAAAATTTTTCAAGTAGATACAACTGCAAACCATCCATATTTCATAGCGAAGAAAAGTACTGTATGTATGTTTTACTTTCTCTTTACTTAACTACTTTTCTCCTCACTCACACTGATAAAAAGGCAGCATCAAGACATACAATAATGTTTCATGTGTTACTTCAAAGCAGTCCAAGAGTCTTTCAACTGTACTTACAAAGAACAACTTAAAACCTAGTGTTTGAGATAGAATGTGATCGATTTGAAATTCTTGATTGCAAAAGTATCTTGAGACCATGAGCAGAGCTGAGAAGCTGTTGTTCTCTATATTCGCAATAAATGTGTAACTAATTTTTCCCTAGATCAACATGATAAGTGTAAGAATGAGAATTTAATCTTGATATACTTTTTTAAAAGCCGCTTTCTGATATTAATGTTAAAAGTGAGTCTCCAAACAAACTGAAAGCGGCAGAGTGTGCCAGCCTCACGTTGTGTGCGCTGCCCATGTGTGTGAAGGGGACACAGGCATGCCCGGTCCCAGTGCAAAGGGGACCCAGACTTCTCCCGTGAGTTCAACGGAATACAACACGTCTGTAAAAGCGCTCTCCTCTGTGTCTTTACATGTGCGCCCACGGGAGCACACAGCGGGGACGGCCAGTGCCGCTGCAGTGGGAGCTCATTGGCTGCCCAGGGGCCACCGTAAATCCCGGGAAAGCGGGTGGAAGGAGCAGCATCTCCACCGCCTCTTCCTCCCAGCCCGGCTCGGCTGCGAGGACGCGGCACGAGGGTCCTCCCCCTCGGAGCTCGCCTTTAATCCCCTCACCCCCAGTATGTAATTGCCTATTTTACATTTCCATTCTACAGCCCAAGTTTAAACAAACGGGCCCTATTTTCTATCTCCGGAAGCAATAACAGAACGAATTGCAGCCCAAGAATGTTTTCTGTAAAAGGTCATTTCAGTTCCAGAAAAAACAGAAAACATCAAAGCTGCAATGTTCCCAGTGTTTCCCAATCTCTGCAGACATGTAAACCCGTCCCTCCGGGGCTGCAGGGGGAAGTGCCTGAGGGGGCTGGGGCCCAGCTCTGCCGCCGCTGCTGTTTGTTTGTTTGTTTGTTTGTTTGTTTTCCGGCTGCAGGTGGGGGAGGAGGGTTCAGAGGTTGGGCAAGGGGGAAAGATCTATATTTTTAGAGTATTCTCCATGCATTTATTCCTAAACTTATTCCAGGAAAGGGGTTTATGGCAACTAAAGTGATTTAATAAACATTGATTAAAAAAATACTTAACGGAGACCAGGGAGATGTAGAAACTGCTTTCCTGTTTTGTTGTTTTTTCCCTTTTTTTTTTTTTTCTTTCAAATAAGAGCTTTAAAGTGGGAACCAGGACTGCAATAATCCTAGTTTGTTGGTGTCCTCTGACTCGGGCAGGTTTTGAAGTTTTTGCAGTGTGGGTGTGTGTTTGTTGAAAACCCACATGTGCCCACTGATTTCCGAATCCAACGAAACCAGCCTGTCCGGGCACAGGGGCCTCCGGGCACAGGCCCCCCCACCCCGGGCACAGGGGCCTCCGGGCAGCGGGCTGCTCTGGGCACAGGGGGCCTCCCCGGGCACAGGGGGGCAGCGGGCACAGGGGGGCAGCGGGCTGCGCCGGCCCCGCGGAGGAGCTCGCGGCTGCCCCGGGAGGAGATGGGCCCGGACGCGGGTGTTACAGCCCGGGGTCCCGCCCGGGAGCTAGGAGAAGGGTTTGGGGCAGCACCTTGGCCAGACAGACGGGCCTGCTCTGCCCGGCTCCGCGGCTCGGAGCCGGGTACTATTTCAAACGCAGGCAGTAAAGCGCCGGGAGCACCGGCCGCTGGGAGATCTGAGGCTTTTATTGTGCTCCGAGCAGCCCGCGGGCCGGCCGGGAGCCCCCCACCTCCCGCAGGGGTCGTGTCCCCGGTTAACGGGCGGTTAACGGCGGCTGCAGACGCCGGGCCGCCTGGAGGTCGGGGAGAGCCATAATTCGATTGCAGAAAAGGCCAGCCCGCCTCCGGCTTGCCCGCGGGCCTGGGAGGCAGTGCCTCCTCCGGGGAAGGAGGTCTCCACCAGGGCGCCCCGGCCCCGGAGAGGGAAACTGGGTCCTCAGAGGCCCCCAGAGCCAGGTCTCCCCCGCCCCCTGCAGATCCGCGCCCGGCCCCCAGAATCAGCCCGTCCCCACCAGGCTTTGCCCCCAGTCATCACGGGGGAAAGTTCTCCCAGGGGCTGGGCTGTAAATGAGCTGCTTTTCGCTCCCGTTACTCCTGTGAGGGAAGACGGTAAAGTCCTGGGGGAGGGCGGGCCTCCGTAAGCTCAGGCTTACAACAGCTCTGCAGGTAAATGTTAAGTCTGAAAACAAAATTAAAAGATGACATCATGCGTTGGCTCAGCAATCTTCCAGCAGTTTAACTTGAGAAACCTTTCAACAAGCCAACACCACCCCTGCGAGGCCAGCCCTTAGCACACACCCAATCACCGAATGGCGCTCCAACTGTCCTCTTTGCTTTTTCTGGCCATCTATACCCTCCCCCTTGGAAAACTGCCACCTGAGTGCTAGGCCAGGTATCTGACACACACATAAAGGCTTACTGCTCTCTACCAACTTCTCTACATAATGGAAAGGTGAAACCACATGAGGTTAGGACAGTCTTTAAGTTCTTGCAAACAATAAATTAAACTCTGGGCTTCTTGAGGCTGAGCACACAGCACAGGTTCCCACTCGGGAAGAAAGCGGATGTCTGACCACTGGCCCTACCAGCCTCCACCAGCAAGCAGCCCGGAGTATGACTCCAGGCTGGAGGCTGTAAACAAGTCACAAAGGTAACACCCGGCGGCTTCAGCTGTCCCCCCACCACCCAACGCCTCCCTGATGGACACACACACACACACAGCCTCTGTGATGGTCTCAATGGTACAGAAGAGGGAGGCAGGAACTAAACTGAATCAACTACCATTTGCTCAGTGCCCGATCAATAAGTGTAAAAACAACCACACTAACCCCCAAATGGCTTTACTGCTTAATTCCACATCTTCCTCTGCCTTCTGAGCAGGACCAGGTTTCCGTTTGTATTCACTGAGGTGTCATCACCGAACTGAACATGGGAAGGATCCCAGCCAAACTTTTAGCTGGCATTGGAACAAAAAGACAAGCTCTGCTTCTCTGCTAAAAGGAGGTATGGCTGACCACACACAGCTAAGGGTGAAAACATAAAAATTAAGCTGGGCACACGTACATCATGGAGCCAAATGCTCACAGCTGGAAAACGGTTCATTGAAAAGTCATCGATTGCCTTAATAAATGTCTTCCTCTTGATTGCCTCGCACGTTTACAGGTGATGGTTGGACTGGGGACTGTTCTAACATGGAAGAAGAGGCATGAACAAGCACAGGATTTCTTACAGAAGACACACCTGAGACTTACATCCTATCATCTGATAAAATTTTCAAAATTGGCTTTGAAAGCTCAATAATTTATTTTGATAGAAAAGTAGGCTGGTGAAGGACAGAGATGAACATCTTTCACCTCTAAAAGATGACTCTTGATAAATAGCACCTTGTGATAATCAAAATCTTTTTACCACGCATTTTCAAAGAAGCCACGGTGAATAACACATGAGTCTGAGATTTACACTACATTCACTGGTAGGCAGCATCTATTACCGTGTGTTCAGTATGTGATTGAAAAAGAAATGTAAACTCAGTGGAATGAAAAAAAATAGACTTGGCTTTAATTGAAAAAGACAAACTAAGTGAATAATGAGTATATAAAAACTAGCCTATGCCACTTTTATCACCCATATATGACACTTAATCTTAAATTTATGAGAGACAACTGAACTGTTTCAAATCACTAGAAGCTTTTCTACTCTGTTGTTTTTCTGTCTTCTTTCTGGTAAGACGTTAGTGCTGATAATGTAGAGATAAACTCATTTGGAAAATTTTTATAGACTGCTCATTTTTTAGTATATTTAGAACCCCTACTTTTTAAACAGAAAACCAGTGATCGTTTGGATTAACTATAAAAACTGTTCGTACCATCAAGAGCCTTACTTAGTCATCTGAAAATAGAACACTCCCAAAGGAGAGCTTGTGGAAAACAAGCCAGCCCCAAAGGTCCCCTCCAAGGAAAAAGGGGGACATCATATGCTTAAGATAGGTAAATAGTTCTCCCAATATCACATCTTAATTCATCTGTTAATCTAACTCATATAAGAAACTGCGAAATTCTGGCCCCTTGGCTTACAAACACATTTTCTTATTTCTGGAAGAGACTATCTTAGAGTTGTCGTAGACTGATTTCATTTTGAGATAAAATGTTCTCATGTCAACTTCATGCTCATTAGTTATCACTGCCAAAGGGGCTTGTTCTTGCTCTGAAAATCCAGGTGCTAAAGAAATAGGTGACTGTCGGTGACTCAGTAGGTGGCACTCTTCCCTTTACAGACTCAGCCAATGCCCCGGAAGAAAGTTATGGGACACTAGATATACCATAAATAATTCTCACAGGAAAAATAAAACCAAAATGTTGACCAAATTATAAACGGAACTTTGGAAAGGTGGAAATCAAACCATATTTTACTAGCAGTTAAAAAATAAATAAAAAAAGAAAATCTGCCTCTATTTCAGATGAATTGCATTCTTTATCTAATGCCCCCAAAGGGATTATCGATTATAATTTGTAAAAATTAAAAATAAAAAAAAAGTGTCCTGGAGATGGGGAAAATGCAGTATTTCAATGCCAGACTGCTAGATGAACAAAATCTCAAGGTCACTTTACAGGAACCACATAGCCACTTTGTTTATTGATTGTTTGACCTGGTTTTGATTTTTCAGAGCATTTGATATCTATTATATGCTTTTTTTAAATATTGGTTTCACTTTTTAACTTAATAAAGTCACTAACATCTTCTTACAGTTTTCCTTTTTAAATGTGTTGTCCTAAAGAAATGAATGAGAATATCTGACTGCAAAATACTAACTAACGCTCCAGTATTCAAAGGGCGAGTAAACATATGGAGGTTGGGGGCCAGTGGTTCCAGTTCCTCTCACTCTCTTGGCTGCCTGGAGGAAAAACTCACATAAATCAAGATTATTCTTGCTGTTAGTCCTAGTCAAAATATTTGGATGTAGAAGAAGATTAAATGGACAAGATTTGGGGTTATCCTTTGATTCTAATTATCCAGGCTAAACCTGTTCCTCCATTGTTGTGAAAAAAAATTACACACAATGCAATATACAGATCATGTGTCATAGAAGCGTGCACTTGAAACCTATAAAATGTTACTAGCGAATGTCATCCCAATAAACTTAATTTTTAAAAAATTAACGCAATTTTTAAAAGAAAAATATTATTGATTGCCTGTATATGGCAGTTCAAATTTTGCTTTTAACAACAGAAATCTGTACACATTTTTCCATTCAGGAAACAAAGAAAAGCTCAAACACTTTTATAAAAAGTATAGGTTTTCAAGATTTAAATACTGATTCCATAGAAATATAAATAAGTAACCAATTGTACAGGCCCTTTTTTCAAGAGTACCATTAAATGCCAGTTAAGAATGGTATCCTCTTTGGGTTTTGCATTTCTATAGAATGTGTGGCTGTTTTAAGTGGGAAGGAGTGAGAAGGGGGTTAGGAGGAGAGCCTAAAGTTTTATAATCAGAAAGAAAATAATAAATGGGTAAGACTCCATTTGAGCACCTACCCCTATCAAGCGTTGAAATGTAAAATATTTAAAACACATGACACATAATGGCTTGAATAAGACACATAGAAAACAAAGGAAAATGTCCATTCTTATCTTGAAAGGCATTATCTTTTGACTTTATATTCCTGTTTTCTGAGGGCAAGGGATTTAAAGCGCCTGAAAAGTTTAGGTGCTGTCTTCTCTACCTTGGAATTCTGGCACAATGCCATGCATCCCAGGAGCCCTCAACTGTTAACCACAACCTCCAATGGTTCTGTTCTTAGTTTCAAAGAAAGAACTAGGTAAGCCAGTAATATCTATAAATTTCAAACCAATACCAATTCTTCTATAGTTTTAGAAATTTTTATATTTAACAATATACTATTACCCAATACTGGTCATCATGCACAATTCCAAAAGATTTGTTTTGGATGGAAAATGTGGGGGGGGGGGGGGGACCTAAGAGCATTTATTCTTGAAAACTTCCCTACCTCAAAAAAAATGGTAACTACAGTCAAATATAAAATGTTAGCTTTCTTTGAATAAGTTTAAAAAAAAAAACTAAAAAGATCTGGTTCACTTATTTCTTTAAGATATATTATTTTCTCAGAGCCATACACCTTGAAAATACCTTCTGAAAATGAAGTGTAAGGCAAACTTATAATCTCCAAGATTGTAATGTTTTAACATTTCATGTGTTTTAATATGTAGTTTGCTTCAATAACATGAAATATTGTAAAGATCCATAAGAGAACTTTCTAAATGCTGATTTCACACATGATGCAAGTATATTACCTGTCTAAAGAAAGAGATGGCTAACGTATACAGAAAGTGAGCATTGGTAGATAATTTAAATATTATGTAATTCTAAGCTTTCAGCTAAGTTACTCACTCAAATAAGGGCCATATGAAACACTTGTAATATATGGGCATCAGAGAATATAGGGTCTCATAAAGCACATATCATGCTATCTGCAAATGTATGCTCATAGATCATAGAGCAAACTGTCTACTGTGGGGTGGGGGTGGGGGGCTGTCAAGCTTTAAAAGCAGGCACCCAAAAGTCTGTACTTTATTTCTTAAATTCAAAAATTCATACCTTCATAAAAGAGGGGGGGAATTCAGTTCTAGTCCTGGAACATCCTGAAAATGGTAACATCTAGTTTGGGAGTCATGACAAATGCTACTCTGATCTGATTATTAAAATAATACTCTAAACAATAATGCACTAAGCAATTCCAACATCGTAATAACAAAAAGCGTTACCTGTAGTGAAACAAAATAGTACTCATGTGAAACTCCACTGTAATGGAATAAAAGATGTCTTTTCAGTTCTTTCAATATTCCCCTCAGTGGTACCCATTACTGACAACAAGCATTTCTTGGAGTAAAAGACTATCCCACCACAAATGCACTCAGCACACTGTGATCATGGTCACACAAACTAAGTCTGCATCCATGCACTATTGATTTTCTTCTCTCTGTCATATTCATGATGCTAACCTCTGAAACAGTATAGCAGAGTATCAGATTTGGTCTCACACTATCACTGTAACTTACTATTTAAAATGTCACGTTTTAGATATTGCTTTTTACAAGTTAAAATAACCAACCTGTAAGATAGGCATCTAAAAGAAACTCTTTTAATACAGGATATTCATGACCAATGTTGAAAGATAAATACTTAAGCGACAACTAAAGTAAAACTATCATCAAAACTCAGTTTCCAGAATTGTGATGCAGGAATGACAAAGTGAGAAATGGTAAGAATTCCAGAGCATTGAGATAGAGTAAGATTTGTGTTGCCCTAATAATACATTTTCTACCTTATGAAGAAATGTAAGTTTCTCATTGGCCCTTAGCTACCATACACATCTACAAACCTAGCATACAGCCTGGAAGAACTGCATCTCTAACTTCCTAAAGTAAGTTCCTATAAATGGCAAAACCGAAAAAGGGAAGATGAGGGTGCAAAGATGAAGCACTCTCATCGTGACACAGGAAGCTGAACTCGGACACATCCTTCCTTGTTAACAGGTTGCTCAAGCTGGAGACAAGTGGCCATTTGAGAATCAGGTCCTTTCTGAGTCTTCCACATGAGTGGACTGAACGTTCAAGAAAAAAATGGGACTTTTAGAAATGACAAACCCTTTCATCGCATAGCCCCTGACATCTGTGGCTCAGACACCTCTCTTTACACCCTTCTCCTGCTCCACTGACCAGAAACTGCTCTCATTACCTATCCCTTCCCCGTTCTCTCTCTCTCTCTCTCTCTCTCTCTCTCTCTCTCTCTCTCTCTCTCTCTCTCACACACACACACACACACACACACACACACACACACACACACGATGCGTACACAAGGGTATAAGTCATCCATAAGGGCTTCCCCATCACCCTGGCGCCCACACGCCCACCCCCTCAGACCCGGTCCCCGGGCAGGAGACGGGGCCGCGGGGAAGGGGGATCGGAGTGAGAGCTTCTGGCCCCAGCGGCTCGCCGTCCCGGCCCCCGCCCCGCCGCGCTGCCCGCCCCCTTCCCGCGTTACCTGCCAACAGGTTCCTAACCTCCTCGGGGAGGGGCCCGGGGGAGGAGGTGCTGCCGGGGGCGGGCATGGCGGGCGTGGGGCGTGCGGGGGACGGATCTGCTTGGGGGGTGGCTGCGACCTAGGCTCCGGCCGGCCGTCCGGGGAGCGCCGCGGGGCTACGACTCCGGACACGCCGGGCCGGGGATCCCAACAAGGAAGTCCCCGGCGCCGGCCGCCGCGCCGGACTCTCGGCCCTGCCCCGCCCGCGGCCCGGGGCGGGGCGAGGGGCGGGCCGTGGAGGCCGGGCCTGAGTGCCCCCTGCGCATGCGCGTCCCTGGGGTTCCCTCGCCGCCGCACGCAGCCGCCTTCCGGCGGGCACGCCCCCTCTGCGTCAGCGAGCGGGGGGCGGGGCCGCCGCTGGGAAGGGAGCCGGGGGCTGCGTCACCTGACCCGCGCCTGACGCTCCGGCCGCCATGTTTGTTACTGGCGCCGCCAGACCCGCTGACCATTCCCTCGGCATCTCGGAAAGCAACCGAGTCCACGGTGCATCCAAGGTTCCCGATTGGGAGACCCGGCCAACGACCCGCACCGCCGAGGTTTGACGCCTCGCCTGGTAACCCATAAGGAAGTTTCCACCGTCCCCGAGCCAGGATGGCCTTCTTTGTCCGATGGCGTGAAGGCAACCATGTCCTCTCTTCCGCCAGTCCTCCCCGAGAGGCCAGTCCGGAGAGCCATCTGATTGGCCCTTCCGTTATTTTCTGCCTAATTCGGGTTCTTGGGGGTGGTTGGTTTCCCCCAGGAGAACCAAGAGTGGGGAGTTCTAGTAACTATCATTTTGACTTCATATATAAATGATAGGTAGGTAGGGAGGTGGATGGATACCACTGTCCATCTATAAGCATCCAATTGCTAGAAAAACAATTGTAATAATCTGAACAATTAAGATTTATTAAATTAAAAATAAATAAATAAGTAAATACATCCAATTGTTAGTGATTAGAAGAGTAGAATTATAAAATATGTTCACTCCAACCTGATCCTTTAGTCAACAAACACTTACTGCCATGGAGAAACTTTTTCCTAGATGTTACTGTTGTATTTTGAAGATAGTATTGAGCTCCAAGCACGATGTAAATTGTTTATTCCTCTACCCTCCTGACTAGATCATTGGCTCTAAAACTTTAGTTTGCATTAGAACCACAGAAAGAACCTGTTACAATGGAGCTTCTGAAGTCCCACTCTCAGGGATTCTGATTCAGACAATTTAGAGTAGGGCCTGATTATTTGCATTTTTAAACAAACCTTCTAGGGATTCTAATGCTAACTGTCCTGAGATTTGATTTTGAGAATCATAGGGCACGAAGTTTGTCATAAGTTTCATCTGTAAACCTGACATAGAATAATAGCTCTATTAATATTTCATACCAAAAAGTCTCAGTAACATTAAGAAAAAATTAGTCAAATGCAATAACATTTTTGTAAATAATTCTCTAAAAGGTACACCACACACTAATTGTAAAAAGAAAAATTAGAACATTTTGGAGTCTTCTCAAAATAAAACAAAACCAAAAATTGAAGTAAAACATACAAGATAACAACAAAAAGACACCTCCGAAAAAAACCCATGTCCTAAAATGAAAACTGAAATTTCTACTCAGATTTAGACAATATAATGAATTATAGAAAGAGTAATGAAAATTCTAATTCTTTTCAGTGGAGGTAAAGGTGAGTATAGAATCATTTTACAACATTGGCCCTCCAACTTCAAAGAATTATTATTCTTAAACTACAAAATTATCTTTCTTTCTAAAGAAGGAAGAAATTATTATATTTCATGGGCATTTTGTATTAGTGAGGATTCTTTCTCCCTTTACAGTTATTAGATATAATTCTTTGTCTTGTCATTTTTTTTAATATTAAACTAGGCCTCCAAGTGTTCCTACCTTTTGTTTTCTTCCGATAGACTTGGCCAGATTTTTTTTTTTTATTCTCGTGTCT
Organism: Pipistrellus hanaki; assembly: GCF_964339955.1. Taxonomy (NCBI): domain Eukaryota; kingdom Metazoa; phylum Chordata; class Mammalia; order Chiroptera; family Vespertilionidae; genus Pipistrellus; species Pipistrellus hanaki. Next base: position 6,442,464 of record NC_140512.1, read on the forward strand.
CATTTTTTTATTTATACTCAACTCATTCCACAAAGGAATTGAGGTGATTTACTCTTGTATCAAATAGACAGCTTTCAGGAGTGTATCAAATGGACAGTGCCTACCCTGCTCATTATGACAAGTCATTCTTGTTACTGAGAGACAGGAAACTATTAAGATGGCCTTAAAATATATAGCATCTAGTAGTCCAAATGAAAAAGGCAATAACAGAAAATGGACTTTTTGTGTGAAACACATTTCCCCTGCTTAGGAAACTATTTTCAGACACAGCTTCATGATGGATTCACTTGGGCAAGGCTTTGTATACTCTATCATTTCTGCTGTTTATTGTTAAAGTTACTGAAATTGATTATAAGACAGAAAGAGAAATAAACAGAGGCTAGGAAAAATATATTCTTATTTCTCTTGTTTCCATAACAAAATCTAGGAAGGAAATCAAATCATACTTTACATTTCTTAAACTAGTCATATTATAATAGATAAAAATGAATAATAGATGAAACTTTAAATCTCAACTCAAGAGAAGTAGCAGCTGCCCCACAGCATTCTGCAAAGAAGATTCTAGACTCTGGGGTGGGGGGGGAATCTCATGATCTATCTTCTCAAAAGTAAATAAATCCTCCAGTTCAAAGAGTGTGTGTGTGTGTGTGTGTGTGTGTGTGTGTGTGTGTGTGTGATGTGCCACTTAAGAATAGGGATACATTCTGAGAAGTGTGTTGTTAGGCAATTTTATGTGCGAACATCATAGAGTGCACTTACACAAACCTAGATATTATAGCCAACTACACACCTAGGATATATAGTATTCTCCTATGTATATAGTCTATTGTTGACCAAAAATCCTTACATAGCACATGACTGTATATCTCCGTATAACTAAAGCTAACCTCCTTCCTTACACCTTTTTTTTTTTTTTTAATATATTTTTTATTGATTTCTGAAAGGAAGGGAAAGGGAGAAAGAGAGATAGAAACATCAATGAAGAAGATGGCCACCACAAGATGGCCAGCAGGGGAGGGTAGTTGGGAGGGACCAGGCCTTCAAGGGAGGAAAATTGGGGGCTGTCAGGCCTGCGGGGGAGGGCAGTTAGGGGTGACCAGGCCTGGAGGGGAGGGAAGTTAGGGGTGACCAGGCCAGCAGAGGAAGGCAGTTGGGAGGGACCAGGCCTGCAGAGGAGGGCAATTGGGAGCAACCAAGCCCTGCAGGGGAGGGCAGTTGGGATCCTACTGGGATCAGGCCTAAACAGGCAGTTGGACATCCCTGAAGGGGTCCCAGATTGGAGAGGGTGCAGGCTGGCTGAGGGACACACCCCCTCATGCATAAATTTTGTGCACCAGGCCTCTAGTTTATATATAAGAATAATAAGCAGTTTAATACAGACTGAATTTGAGTGCTTAAAATTCTGTGTTTGTAGGATTCTAGGAATTAGGAATAAGATAAGGGGATACTGACCATCCCATTTCAGACTTTTCAACAATGCTACCTGGTTCTCTTTCCAGGTAACAGTCCTCTTTACCCTTCAACCAAAATTAATATTCCCTATCCAGACTTGAGATGGTCTTCTTCTTACAGTACATCTATTCTCACAAAGCAATGTTAAAATACCAAGCTGTCTGCCGCAGCAGTAATTCAGTGGGTTTGCGCCTAATATATTCATGAAGGGCTTTGATGGATTTGATAACCATAAGCAGCTGTTAACATTAAACTGCCATTTAATTTTTTTCAGTGACTTTCAAACTTGTCAATATTAAACAGTAGTGTTTTACAAATGACTACTTTAAGACCAATAAGAGTAAAATAAATAAAATTTAAAAGGCTCAACCAAATTCTTCCTTTTTTCTATGGTGTCCCACTACTAAGCACAGAAAAGGAAAACATGTTTACAAGACTTGAAGCACTGCCTTGAATATTTGCCTATAATTTGCATGGTATGTTACTATACCCAGAAATTCTTCTATTCCTTCCCCTTTTTAGCCCCACCCCCATTTAATTTTTGTCCTTGTTTATATATCTCAGCTCTAGTTGGGGGGGGCAGGGGGGGAAGGACCTAATCTGAAAAAATACTGGTTAGGTCCACTTAAGTATAAACAACCTTAACTAGTGACCAAAACATTAAATATATTTGTCCTCTTTCTCCTACGAGTGGCTGAGACAGGTGGGCTGTTTTATTTATTGAGTTTTCTGATTGGTACTGGGCTAGATGGGCCAGACACCCCCTGGAGCCCTCCTGAGGTCCCTCCCCAGCCCTGATCGTGCTGGATGGTGGGGTCCCTCGGCCTGGCCTGCCCCTTCTTGCAATCTGGGACCCTTCGGGGATGTCAGAGAGCCGGTTTTGGTCCAATTCCCAAAGCTGACATATAACATTGTATAGGTTTAAAGTGCACAATGCTATAACTTGATATATAATGCAAAGTGTTCACCACAATAATGTTAGTTAACACATAGGGGTGGTGCTTTTTTTAAAAATATATTTTATTGATTTTTTACAGAGAGGAATAGAGAGGGACAGAGAGTTAGAAACATCGATGAGAGAGAATCATCGATCAGCTGCCTCTTGCACACCCACCCCCTCTGAGGATGTGCCCACAACCAAGGTACATGCCCCCAACCGGAATCTAACTCGGGACCCTTCAGTCCACAGCCGACGCTCTATCCACTGAGCCAAACTGGTTTCGGCTGGTGGGGGTGCTTTTTAATGATCCAGGAACACCAGAAAAAAAGCAATGGACCAAAATTAAGTCTTAGATTCGGTGCTGAAGCATCACTCTTCAAAAATTAAATAAGAACTCTAGCTCTTATTTGCAGTTATTTAAGTTTATTTGCTCAGCTGAGGAAATAAAGATGATCTATTATAGTTTATGTTTAAAAATATAAGTACAACACTGAACCAATGGCATTTGCTCTTTGAAAATGGAAGTAGACATTTTCAAAAGCGATATAACAATAACATTTTTTCAATATTGTTAATGTGGTCTGTTAATACTTGCTCATAGAATAGCTACAATTCAGCCAGGACCAAAGCAGGAGCCTGGACATGCAATAAATCAATGTGTGATTAAAAAAAGGCAAATATTAACTCAAGAGATTAAAGAGAAGATTGAGGAGATAGGAATATTATATAGACAGATAATATTATTTATATTTACATATTAAAATATGGAGTATTGTATAAAAATACATATCAAATCTATGTTCCATCCCATTTCATAATACAATTTTCACTTTCACCCCCTGCAACATAATTTTATAACGTTTTCCCTCGAAAATCTGGATCTTAATTCTTCCCCATTTACTTTTTACTTGTTGAATGATTAATGTGATCTCTTGGATCAAGTTTTAGTAAGCAGAGGAAGTCAGTGCTGTTGACAAATTGTGACCCAGTCCTCACAACGTGTGGCCTGCCACAAACATGCCTGTGGCACAGTGAAGAACATGGAGGTTACGTCATTTGCCATGCTGATGGGCTTTGCCGTCCCCCAGTCCATTTGTTCACCATTCTGAAAGCACATTACTGTCCGTCAGGGCCTTGCTTCTTCATTTTAGCTCTTGGCTTTGATCCTGAAAGCATCATGCCTTCCCGAGAATCACACACTAGAAGGAAAAGCCTGGCAAACTCCATTCCTCTCCAACCCGCTTAGTTTATACTTCTACGAGTATTCCGCTTTATCTTTTTAAAGTCATCTTAATTTTTTTCTAAGAGGTAAAACATTATTATATTTGTATGCAGTACTGTCGAAATACATACTTTTTTTAATGTAGAAAAATTGCTTTAACTTAGTGGAACACAAAAAAGGACATCCCCAAGTTATATGCTTTTATTATGGTATTTAATTGCTACCCATTAGAAGAGCATAGTCCTCGTTTTCATATTTTTAAATAAAATAGAACCATGTACTTCCAGGGGAACAGTGTTCATATGGAATATTTTAAAGGAAACTGTCTTTTTCAAAAGTGAAAAGCACCCTGCTTAAACTAACCTGAGGGAAATATTTTAGTTTGTACATCCTATATAATAAAAGGCTAGTATGCAAATTATACCCTTGTGAGTTCAACTGATCAGGAGTTCGAGGGCCTGCTATGATATGCACTGACCACCAGGGGGTGGTGTGAAATGAAGGAAGGCCCTGGCCGGTGGCTGGCAGCTAGGGGAAGGAAGGCCCTGATCAGCCCTGATCACCAGCCTGGCCTAGGGACCCTACCCGTGCACAAATTTCGTGCACCAGGCCTCTAGTTTCTACATAAAAATATATTACATATCTGTAATATCTATACTAACATGCTATGACCTAAATAAATTAAAAACTATTTAGGCCATACATCAACATGGAAAAGTTAAACATTTTCAAAGTCATTCAAGTAACATTTAAAAAATGTATTTTGTCTAAAACAAAATATATTCCTGTTCAAGCTATTTACAAATACAATATTTGTAAAAAAAAAAAAAAAAAAAAAAAAAAAAAAAAAAAATTATGCAGCACTATGATTGCAAAAGAGAAGGACTTACATTGAACCAATGTTAATTAGAGAAACTTGACAAAACTGATTCAGCTATAATTTGCCAAAGGGCCCATCTTAGATATTATCTGAAATAATGTCCTCTGGCAGATAACAGAACAAAGTGTCTTCTGCTTTTCTAGATATCTTTGTGGTTCACCTTTTTGTTGTGATAGTGGGTGTTTTGTGTGTTTTTTTCCCTCAACTGAAAATATTTGAAAGACATTTTTTACAACTTAAAGTTTCAATCGCTTTGAAATTTTTAGTCATTTCAGTCATTTCAATTTCTAAGATATGACATATATTATAAGATGTACCTGGATGAATTAGTAGAAAGCATATCCTATTTCATATGTCATTTCTTTTTCTAAAAAATAAAAGCTAATATAAGAAAACAATATATTTGACACATAAATTATTAACCAAAGTCCTCAAATTTTGTCCCTTCAAATATATTCACATTCTTGATTTTCATATTAGTGTTACTCGGCATATAATCTAGACAGCTATAGGTAGAATTCAAATTATATCAAGTAAAATATATACACAATTTTAAAAATTGAGTTGCACAATACTTTGGGAAACTTAAAATTATGTTGTGGTTCTATAAAATGCATAGAAGCAAACCAAACTTCAGTCTTTGAAAAGGCTTAGTTTTTTATAAAGTGAATTTTGATTGAAAATTATTTTCAATTATTTTTAACGAGAGCCTTTGAGTACAGTGCCTATGCTGTGCTGATTCTCTGAAGAAAAGCCCCTTAAGAATTCCCATGTGTGAGTTAAACGAGAGTCACCCAGTGTAATCATAGTGTCCCTCACTGCTCATCACGCACTCACAGGCTTGTCTTTTATTAGTCCTACTCCTCGGGAAGTTTCATCTGAAGGAAGCTAATACTGGACATTTTCAATATCACATTTTCTGATGTTTTGGGGAATCACTGCCCTACTGTGATGGCTTTAAGTAGCAACAAATCAGAAAGCCATCATAACATTCAGATGAAGCAGCCGTTCCTGCTGCCTGGGTTCAGCACTGGCACTTGGAAAGGTGGAAATGAAAGTGCGCTCCTAAAACACATAAACAATCTCTGATCAGCTTGACTCAGAAGTATATCATTTGTTCTCATGCTTTAACATCTTTTCCATGTGGGTCAGACATCCAATTTCCTCTTACTGATGCACATGATCATAAAAACACTTCAATAAATGTGAAACATTTATTGTTTCTCTACACATATCCACTCTAGTTTTATTGAATTTATTTTCAGCTTCCATGCAGTGGGGTCTATGTAAGTAGCTAAATACAAATTGGTAAAAGAGGAAATCTTGTAGACTCTTGATGTAAATGCAAATTATTTCAATAAAGTCTATTAGGAGCAACTTCATCCTCCCTCTCCCTCCCCCCCCCCCCCCCCCCAGTGGACCTGCTCAATTAACATTGCAATTCTCAGTGAGCTTTATACTAGTATATGGAATCTGAAGACTACATGACTATTATCTGGGTAGTGCAAGCATAGACACAGATTTTGAGGAATTCTCTTCGTTAGGAAAATGCTGTGAAAACCAGGACTGTGTGTTTTGTAGTCACAGGAAGGTACTCTTGAGGAATAAGGAAATTGGGAACGTAAGATTTCATTCTGAGAATTAGACCAAGGATTCAACACATGAGTGGGGCAGGAGCAGATATTTGCAATCACTTAAAAGAGACAGAGTATCTGTCTTCTCGGTTCAGAAGACTGGGCTGTGACCAGATTAAATGTGGGGACCCGTTTCTCAGCCTTGAGACCAGCTGTAAGAGCACAGAAAAGGGGGAATCACGCAGGCAGGCGTTGACAGTGTTCCCCTAAACATGACCTAGGAAGGATGGAGACTTGGGCAGGAAACATTCATCTAAATGGGTGAAACAAACTTGTTAAAAGCAGATGGGAATAACCCAATTGCGAAGACATTTAAAGTATGTAAACAGCACTTCTTTCCTGAGAAGGCAGGAGGTGTGGGACTCGAGGCACAGATGGGGAGGGCAGAGAAGGAGGCCAGGCCGGGATGAACAGAAACATGAGTGGGTTAGGAAATCTGGAGGGACTTCCTATCTGCAGGCTTCTATCTTCTCTGAGAAGAGGTGAGGTCATCATCTACTGAGAGTGTGTGGATGGCAGGAAGGGGTGGCCGGGAAGAGGAGGAATTGCAGGTTTGATTTTTCTAATGTTATTTAATTTAATTACTTTTACAATAGCAATACCTTTCTCTTCAGCTAGCTTTTGGCTAGCACTCAATTGGATTCAAGGAATCTGGATGGGAGTATTTTTGTATCTAGACTAGATGCACAAAATTCATGCAAGAGTAGGCCTTCCTTCTCCAGCTGCCAGCACAGGCTTCCCTCCGCACCCCGGACCCGGGCTTCCCTCTGGCCGCTGGCTTCGTCCAGAAGGACGTCCAGTCTCATTAGCATATTATGCTTTTATTATTATAGATAAAGGTAAACGTGCTCTATGATGCCATATAACAAAATGACTATTCGCACACATTCTTGAGAACAAATCATTGCTACTTGGTATCTATCATGATTTATACATTCATTTTATTTCGTTATACAGTGGTGGGAATTAGTAACGCAACTGGGATAAGAACTCTGGCCTCGCTTTGTATTAAAATTGTATTATAGAAAATGCTTTCTACTGTGAGGTCTATCTTTGTTTGCTTTGCTTTTATTTTTTAATTTTATGTGATAAAAACAGTCCCTGTCTTTTTAACTGGATTGTAGCTGGGTAGTGGTTTGCTCCCCACTTGGCCTCAGTGGACCCTAAAGCCGGTGTCTTCATTGGTTCAGGCTGGACGGGGAAGGACAGAAAGCCCCAAATGCAGGGCTTACGCAGGATGGATGTTTATTCCTCTCTCATTTTAAAGTCCAGGCAGGCCGTCCTGGGCTGGTACGGCTGCTCCAGGTGCAGAGCTCCTCACTCTTTTTCTCTGGTTCCTTCCAAATGTGAAGTTTCAACTTCATTATCCAAGACGGCAGCCTCTGTGCTCCTGGCAGGAGGATGGAAATGGCCAAGGAGAGCGGCAAAAGGCACGCACTGGCCTTCTCCTCAGGCAGGTTCTCAGGCAGCCTCAGGGCAGTGCCACTCACACCTCATCGGCCAGAACTTAGCTACAGACAACACCAGCGCAGAGGCCTGGGGCAGTGGTCGGCAAACTCATTAGGCAACAGAGCCGAATATCAACAGGACGATTGCAATTTCTTTGGAGAGACCAATTTTTTAGCTTAAACTTCTTCTAATGCCACTTCTTCAAAATAGACTCTCCCAGGCCGTGGTATTTTGTGGAAGAGCCACACTCAAGGGGCCAAAGAGCCGCATGTGGCTCGCGAGCCGCAGTTTGCCGACCATGGGCCTGGGGTGTATTTATTCAGAGCAGTCTGGTGTTAGTCTAGAAGAGAACATGTTAGGGTGTGACTCGCTGCCTGTCATAGATGTTGGGGATGCTTCTTTTGGCTGAATAATCACAGAACAAAATCGATGACAGCAATAGCTCAGTGAATTTGTGTTGTTCTGTTTTGTTTTTAAAGTTTTCAGGAAATAGTACTACTTTTCATTTGAAACCTGCTGCTAGCACCTCGTCGCTCCTGGTTGAATGTTCTTGTCTGTTACAAAGTCCTTGTTTCTCTGTTTTGTTTTGATAAAGCCTTTCTTTACAAATTTAATTGTGGTATTTTCTGAACTTGGAAAATAGCAATCTGGTTCAAGCTCTAGATAATGGGAAAGTTAATCTACATCTTTTTTTTTTTTTTTAATATGCCGAGAGGCTCAGAAAAAGGGTTTGCAATACTTATAAAGCCAAATAATAATTGTTATTATTGCATTTTCTAAGAGGGACTTGGGTATAGAATCCACTCTCTGCTAGCTTAAAGCAGAGCATTATCAGATCAACTGACTAACTAAAGAAAGTGTATTAATCACAAACTTAACTGAAATTGACTTGAACTTCACATAGCCTCAATAGAGTCTTAACTGCATTTTGAATGCACGATGCAAAATAACTGGATGCGAGTTTTGCAAAACTCCCTTATTTTCAAACAGAAAAAGTTACAAAGTTTCTTATGTAAAAATTAATTAGTGCTCTCTAATAAAAGATGAGTTAGACCTTCAGCATACTCAAAGCAGAATTTTCCAGCATTAAGTATTTTCAGAGAACCAAACTGAAGCAGAGATTTAAAACATTTTATTATTCCGTATTGCTAAGGCTGGTCCTTTCTTAGGTTGGTTTTAATTTTTTCTTTTTTCTTTTTTTTTTTTTTTTACCTCTTCCTTCAAGATTTTCTCCAACAATTCCTGTAATGGTAATGGCAGAAGCTTTGGAAAAGTTACTTAGCACCTCATTAACAGGGATTTGGGAGCTGTATTTTGCTCTGGTTCTTGTCGCTCTCCCTGGCATTAGCGGTTAGAGTGCAAAGAAATCTGAGACAGAAAGACAGCCACTCAAAGTTTCTTGAAAGCGCTTTAAGGCTGGCCAGAGCATTTTATTTGAGCTATTATGTCCTGTGTTCAGAATACAGAAGATAACAGTCTATGTTGAAACTGTTGTCATGGCACAATGAGCCATCACTATGTTACCATTTTAAAATAAAAAGTAAACCCGAATTCTTTAAATGTAGTTATAAACAAATATACTTAATAACTTCTTATTTGTGCTGAGCCTTTCAATCTTTATTAGCTATTCATCTTATTTAGTTTCACAGTCTTCCTATGAGATCAAGGTATTAATCTCCTAATTTTATAAATTAAAAAAAAAAACAGAAATAAAGAGATTTTAGGTTGTTCAACAGTAACTCCATGGGGTGGTAGGAATTGAATTTAAATTTTCTACCTTCTGACAGCATTAGCTACCCACTAACCTTCACACTCAGGCTAGTTGGAAAAGAAAAAAAGTAAAGCCTACAGAAAAATATTAGACAGTATTTAAATATTGAGAATCCGGTAGGCATCAAATATCAGCCAACTACCTTGGTCACCGAATGTTTCTCTGACTTGAAGGCACACTTATGACCAATTTGGTATCCTTTCTATATATGTTGGGACTTATTAGCCAACAGGATGAAAACTAATAAAAGGCATAGCACACTGGAAACAACGCGGTCCTGTGTTTAGAAATTCTGGGAAATGCTTTTTCCTGAGTTCTACGTCTCATCACGGAATCTCCGTGGTACCTGGGTAGGCGCTGTGTCTAGTTTCGTATTATTACTTCGGAGACAATAAAGTCCCCCTGGTGTGGAGCAGTCTGACTCCGGACGGCTTGGTCCTGACTTCAGTGGTGACAGTCATTCTACACATTATCCAGAAACTAGAAAGAACTTCCGTGAGGATTGAAGTTACAGCTCTGCTCTGCCATAAAAGTCTGATGGCCACAACTATCCCTCCTAATGTTCTCTAGGCTGTCAACCCACATTGCGCCCACAGTTCTCACTCAAACGTTTTCAAAGAGGCTCTTTCCCTGCTGCTGTTACCTCTTAAATGTTCACACGGAGCCTTCACAAGAGTGACTTAGGAATTTATAGTGCAGGGACACCTCTGAGTAAGAAAAACAAATGCCCTCCTCTCTGTTAAACTAAATAATAACTCTGTTCTAGTAGCAGCTTTAGGACAAGACTGTCAAAGTCCCATTACATTTCATTCTCTGGTCTAAACCTGTAAGACTGCAATTGTATTTATTCAATTGATGCTCAAGGTTTCCTGCAAGGCTGTGTCTGGATGAGAAGGGAAAATGTTAGGTAAACATCTCGAAGGCTAAGAATGAATCGGGTTATTTGGGGGATATCCAGGTAACAAATTCAAATTCACTTTGAAACTGAACGATTGAGGTCCTGCAGGCACAACCTCTATGTTCTCATATGAATATGCAAGAAGCAAGGAAGCGGCTGAGCTTTCCTGCCGATTCTGTTTGCCCCATGAAGTTTCAGCTCTCACTCACAGCTCTGTATGCCCTCATTTTGATGCTTCTCCATCTCTATTATTAAATCCTAATGGCTTCTGATGGCTTCTGCAGGATTGAACTGGGCTAGATTCAAGGTATCTAACGCAGATTTGGCTTTTCTTTGTTTAATTGTGTGTTTGGATGAGGAGCAGCTTTCCTAGTAGAACTGGGAATACAGTCAGAATTAGACGGATGCGTGAATGAGCAGATGGGAGCCTGACCTTGTCTGGATGTGCTGGAGGTGGGGGTGGGGGGTGTAGGGGGGGAGAGGAATCAGTAGCCTGATATCTAGCCTCCATCTCTATTTTCAGTTTAACCCTGTCCTGTATGGCTTTAGAGAGAGAAGAGCAGGATTGGAATTTCAGTCTGTTCATTTACGAAAGAACTTGGACAAGTTACCCTGAGTACCAGCTTATTCATCTGAAAGATGAAGACAAGATGACACTGGTGGGAATTATAGAATACATTTGTATGACTGGCACTCCACAGTGTTCAGTAAAGAGTAACTGTACAGCTAGTCAGAAAACAGTAAACTCTAAGAGCCTTAGAAATATAAATTTCATAAGAAAAAAAAAAGCAAAGCTGGAAAGTTCATTTTTCTATTCAAAAATATAAACCAAGAGGAAGCAAAGACATCAGCCCATGTTGCACAGTAGAACAAGGTATAAGCCACAAGATATTCTGAGTTTAAATATTCTGGAACTTGGAGAGAGAAAAATATTTCTTTCAGCTGAATTACCAGAAAAACATTATATAGAAAAACATTAAATATAGAAAAGCTAAATTTAAGCAGGGGTTAATTGGCAAACGTGACTCATTCAATTTGACTAAAGCATGGATTGGATGAAGGCGTGAAGTGTGAGATAAGACCAAACAAAAGCAGATTTGGACCAGGCTGAGGCATTAGAAGGCCAGGATAAGAAATGTGAGATTCTTCAGCAAAGGGATAACATGATTGATATGATAACAGCTTTACTAAGAACTAGTTCATCTGGAAGCTTTGTGAAAGGAAGAGTAGAGGGAAGGAACAGCAAATCCAGTTAGGAGATTGCTCAGGTGGAAGACTGCAATGTGCTGGTCTATGTGAGGAGCAAAGGAATTAGGAGTAAGGAGCAGATTCAAGAGGTAGGGAGGAAAAATGTACAGAGATTAGCAAATATGCTGTTAATTCATAAAGAAATGAGGGTAACATGGTATAGTTTTTCTAGCTTTCTTTTGTTATACCATAAAAAAATGTATGTTCTGTCTGCCCCGGCTGGTATGGCTCAGTGGTTGAGCATCGACCTATGAGCCAGGAGGTCATGGTTCAATTCCTGATCATGGCATATGCCCAGCTTGCAAGTTCGATCCCTAGTATGGGGTTTGCAGGGGGCAGCTGATCAATGATTTTCTCTCATCATTCATGTTTCTATCTCTCTCTTCCTCTCTGAAATAAATTAAAAAAAATATTTTTTAAAATGTATGTTCTGTCTAATTTTGCCTTTATTTTCATTAGAATAATGGCTATTTTTAGCTTTATGTTAATTAACTGCTTAATAAATGTGGGCTGTTTATTATTTCACTAGGAATCAAAATAAAATTTAATCTTATGTATGACTTCTCTGTTTTATTCTTCCTAAGGGCACTTTTTTCATTCCTAGAAGATGGTTCTCAATCCTGGCTGCTCATTAGAAATCCCTGGATAACATTTACAGAATTCTGATATCTGGGCTCCAGTCCTGGACAAAAGAATCAGAATCTCTGGGAAGTAGGCTTGAGCATCAGAATTTTCCACTTTACTCTCCCCAGTGATTTCAATGTGCAGCTTCAGTTGAGAACTATTGACCTTGACCTAGAAATACTATAGTCTCTAAATAACCATGCTTGCTTACATTGTTCTCTGTACAGTCACTGTAACACTCACCGAGCCCAATCACGGTGGTTCATTTCTTCATCATAAATGAGGGGCAGTTCCCCAGAATTCCTGGATATTCAGCATTCCGTGGTCTTTTCCCACTCCACACCACTCCACCTTGGGAAAGTGAGTTATCTTACAGACATGAGAAAAATCAACCTGAAGATACAGTAGGCACCACTGATAGCAGAGAACAAAGACAGAAGGAACAAGCGTCCTTGGTGAATGGAACTATTTATTGAATCAATCAATCCAGAAACCTAATCTACCACTGGACTTCAGGTTATACGAACCAAGAAATTTTACTTGTTTTTCAAGCCATGTTGAGTTGGGATTTCTGTTTCAGCCAAAAGACTATCTTATTACATTATCACTCTTTAGTGCTCTGGAAATAAGTGGTTTTAGATCTTATCTGTTGATATCAGACTTCAGAAATGACAAACTGCAAAGCTGAAATGTGACATCTTTTATGGAGTATCCAGCAACGGTAATCTTGTCTCAGTGGCATAAACACTAGGGCTGTAAGTGCTGTGTGGCATGGAAACTTAGACTTTGAAATCTGACACAGTTTCCAGCTGTATCCTGACCATGTGATTGTATTCTTTTGTTTTGTGTTTTAGCAGGAGATGAAATTTCCTCATAGTTTTTTAAAAATATTTTTATTGATTTCAGAGAGGAAGGGATAGGGAGAGAGTAAGAGAAACATCAATGATGAGAGAAAATCATTGATTGGCTGCCTCCACTGGGGGTCAAGCCCACAACCTGGGCATGTGCCCTTGACTGGAATCGGACCCGGGACCCTTCAGTCTTAAAGCTGATGCTCTATCCACTGAGCAAAACCAGCTAGGGCATTCCTCATAGTTTCATTTCAGTAAATTGTTAAAGAACACAATTCCAAGCTTCAGTCTCTGAATATGCCCCTGAAATTTAATCACACCTATATTACCAGAAACTACTATTATTTATTAAGCACTATTTGTCGAAAATATACTAAAAATCATTTCTTCAAAAGATGCTTCTTAAGAAACAAAAGAGTGTGAAAAAAGGGAAAATAATAATATATACATAATACATAATACGTATGTAAATATAAATGTAGATTATTATATATATGTTATGATTATGATCAGGAAACTCTGAAAAGGAGAAATTATGAACAATGGTTAATTTCAAGGGGAGTAGGGAGCCTGAACAGATGAGGATATTGGAGGAAACATATTACTATAAACTTTTTATACTTTCTGGTCTTTAAGACAATGTGATTATATTACCTATCTACAATTATAATTAAAATATAACTTCAATAAAAATAAATATAATTTTAAAAAATGTAACTATACTTTTTACCAGAAGAACTCCCACATTAATTGATTATTCTACCAGGAACCCACCAACATGAGAAACCCCTACCATCTTCACTGAATGTCATCTTAGTCTTTTAGCTAAAACAACACTAAGTGAGAAATTGAAAAGCCTTTCTGTGGAATGCTCTTTTTCGTGATCCAATTCTATCAGGACACCTCAAACATTCAGCAAGCTGCAATTGACCCTGAAACCATATCAAGGAAACAAGGAATGTCCAAAATGGGTTAAAGCTATCAGAGTAAAGGGAGAGGAGACGGCTAAAGATGAACAAAGGAGGCCGAGTTCTCATTCCAGCCCAGAACATCTGAAAAATGAGCCGGCAAGTAGGTGTTCTACAAGGAGCACAGGAGTATTGGTTGGTTATAGCTCACTGAAGGGTTGTTTGCATCCCTGTTTTCCAACTTACTCCAACCGCCATTTCAAACAAGATCTTGTTCTCTACTTTCCCATCTCTAGGGATAGACAATAGAATCCACTCTAAATAATAATCATAATAATAATCATCATCATCATAATGATAATTCCAGCTAACATTTATTAAATGTTTACTATACTCATATCCTACCAATATTATATTTCAGGCTTATGCTAAGTAATTAGGAGGCACTCATAAATACAACCAGATCACTAATAAACCTGATTTTTAAAATGTGACTCTTGAGAGGATTTGTATAACATACTACAGCATCATTTTATAATAGTATAAAACTGCTAAAAGGAACTATGTTAACATAGGAAAATCGTAACAGGATTAAATGTAAAAAAGCAGAATGTCAAATGGTATATAAACACTTTGTAATTATATAAAAATGTGCATGTGGATGAGGTAGTTGCATTAGTAAGCAGGATTTCAGGTAATGTTTTTTCTTTTTCTCAAAATTTCTTTCATTCTTATTTTTATCCCATGTATTATTTTAACTTATATCTGGCAGCAAATAGACTCAGCTGCATATCAAGATCCAACATATTGGCAAGTTAAACAAGATTTCAGTTTAGCCAAGATCGGTTTGGCTCAGTGGATAGAGCATCGGCCTGCGGACCGAAAGGTCCAGGGTTCGATTCCAGTCAGGGGCATGTACTTTGGTTACGGGCGCATCCCCAGTGGGGGTGTGCAAGAAGCAGCTGATCGATGTGTCTCTCTCTCATCGATGTTTCTAACAATCCCTCCCTCTTTCCTCTCTGTAAAAAAATCAATAAAATATATATTTTTTTTAAAAAAAAGATTTCAGTTTATTTCTCTGTCACACTACAACCCAAATACAAGCTATGCAGAGCTGATAAGGTGGTTCTAAACTTTGTGTACCTGGAAACTCTGCTACTGAGAATGAGAGATGGGACACTGGGAATCAGCCAGGCTGTTTTTGCCTCACTACTCCTTACTTTTTCTGAAGGTGTGGACATCAATTTGCAATTGTTTTCCAACACATGTTAACTGCATGCTCTCCACCTATCCTTACCTAATAACTAGTCCCTTAAATCAGGCACATGCTGCTACTGCTCTTGTCACCCGATTAAGTTTTATGCTTTCCCAGATCTTCGAATGACTGGCTCCTTCTTATCATTCATGTCTCTGCTCAAATGTGGCCTCCTCAGATACGCCATTCCTGAACTCCCCTACTTAACGTAGCCTCTCATATAAGCACTGTCTTTCACCTTGTTCCCACTGCCCTCCCACCCCCGCATAGTCTATCATTATTTGAAATCAGCTATTTATCTTCATGATTTGCCTTCCCACAATTTAAGTTCCATGGGACAGCTGATATCCAGCACCCAGTACACTGACACTTAGAGGAAGAAGACAAAAAATGTTGAATGAATAAGTGAATGATCAACTCTGCATCTAGCGTTAAAGGAACCCAGCAGGGAAATAATATAAGATATTGACAATCACCAGAAAGGCCTCTGATGTTTTCACATTGACCTTAGAGTATTGTGGGGGAGGGGGTAAGATGTAAACTAGTGGGAAAATATCTGATTATTATCTAAACTCAATCTTGGAGGACTGATTCAAGATGCAGGCATATGTGTCTCACTAGAAGTGGGGTACCACTCAGTTCCATTAAACCCTTAAGTTTTATGCTTTCCCAGATCCAGGAGTTTGGATGAAACCCTCAGTTTCATCCAAACTCCTGGCCAGCTTATCTTCCTATAACCTTCAGAGTTCAAGGTCACAGCTGGTGGTCTTCACAGAAATCACCCTAAATAGAACTGTAATAATGAATATCAAAAAATACTGTAAGTGAATTGTTATTTCTCTTCCTTGCAGTTTGAGGCATGTAAATACCCACTGAATTCAAGGGTACATGCCAGCGTGAATCAATCCGTGGGTGAGGAGAGTAGAAGAGCTGCCATCTAAAAGGGAGATCTTGTTCTAAATCCAATTTGCTGACTTGTCAACCAAATTTAGCATTATGTTAATGTTTAATAACAGCTCTTGGTGCATGCCTTATAGATAAGCCAGTAATATATATATTTTTTTAATATGCATAGGAGGTGCTTCTAAAAAATGCAGAGCTAAGTAAACACAAAAGTGAAGAGATACTCTTCCTCTCAAATGTCAGTAATCATACCTTTGATACCATATACACTTCCTGCTAAGGTGTGAGGGGCCGTGGAGGGTTTCAGAGAGTGTCTGGCATGTTAATATTGCTAATGGGTCCTTGAGCTGAAAGCATACAACATAATTCATTACATATTATACGACTTCCTGGCATGGCACATAGGAGACCACTTGAAAGTCAAATTATTCATGTTATTGCTCTGGAGCGACACAAAGCTTCAGCTTTCCTATAATCAATGATTTTAAGGTACCTGTTCTTGAGAAAATAATTTTTTAATAGGCTTGAGAACTAAAACAATCTACCAGTTTCCCAAACAGAAATCACTGCTTTCCTTGTAAACCAGACCTTCCTCTTGGGTTCCAATTGGTCAATGGTGACACAATCCTTCCAAGCACATGGGGCGGGGGAAGGAGGGATATCTACTGTTTCCTCCACGTTTCCAGTGTCCACACAAAAGCTCACAAATGCCCTCCTTGTCTACTTGTAATTAGGTAACAACAATAGCTTCTTAACCTCTCCCTACCAATAGCATACATGTGAGTTCCTTCCCAATGGCATTCCAGGTGAATTCCAACTTGGATTCATGTCACTTTCCAGCATTCCCTCTCACTCCGGACTCCCCCAAGCACAACACCATTCATCTCGCTGTGTCCTCCTTCATACGGTTCTGAGTCTGAGTTGCTAAAATACTGTCCCTTTCCTTCTATTCCTACGTCCTGTTCATCTTCTACTGCTCAGCTCAATTGGCACTCCTTAGTCACCTTCATCCAATACCACCAGCATGAACTTCTGACTTGCTCCCATGGCACTTTGCTTGTTTATAATAAAATTGGAGATATTTTATTATTACTATTGTTATTATGAAGGCCTTACGATATGCCAGACGCTTTCTAAGCAAGCATGAACCCCCTGAAGCATCACCATTATTATTCCATTTTCCAGAGGCCTCTACAAGATTCACTCATTTAAAGCCAGGCAGTCGGGAAGCAGGGAATTGAAATCTAGATCCCTGGACTCCAGAGAGCGTTCTGCCTGATACTACAGTTAATATTCAAAACTCCGTCTCTCCATCAAAACCGTTAACTCCTTGAGATGTTGCGCTGTGCCTTCTTTGTAGCTCTGTATCTCCACGGTGTCTAGCACTGTACTCTGCACATCCTAGCTGATCAGATTCTTTAACGATAAACAGAAAGGAGGATGTGGAAGTTTGACAATTCTAATAGAGGATAGCCTTTTTATAGCAATCTCTCTTCCTTCCACCCACCTCCCCAGCTCATCTGCACAGATTACAAATCTGCATACAACCCATACAGCGGACCCTGCGGGGCGATCACAGAGCTCCGAGGCCTGTGCTAGCTGAGCCATCCTGAGAAGTGAGGCAGAAGAAGTGCCACATGGTAAGCATCCTAACAGGCTCCGCGCTTGAGAGCCAGTTAGAAATACAACCACGGTTTGAGCTAATTTCCACACAACTGGCAACTGTTTTGTGGAAGCCTACACGCATCCCAACCCTCAAGCACTACTTCCATGATATTTATTGGGCAATAACAATTGCTGGCTGCAATTCAGAATGTTGAATTGGACATCATCTTTACCCGGGAGACTGGTAATTTAAACTCTACAGACCACCAGGAATGGAAGGAGTGCCCCCGGATACTGGATGAGGCACTCAGCAAAGATACATTAACTGGTTCGGGCTGCTGTGAGAGCATGTGGTGTGCTGGAGTAGTGTCTTGCCATATAGGCCTTCGTGTCCCATACAAGTTAGCACAGTGTCTAGAGGTGATTAATGCGCTCACAGGGCTTGAGATGTGAGATCAAAGATGTAGCCACGGTTGGCCCTGGAAAAAGATTGTAGCCAAGCTAGAAATATAAATCTCGCCTCTCCTAATAGCGTCGCCTTCTGCTCTCTGGTATGCGCCCCTTTATTCCACCAGGCTCCATCCCACTTCTAATTCCAACTAATCTCTGCTAAACATTCAACTGGCCATGGGCCAATTAATGCATTACATGTTAAAGTTAATTTTAATTTTGATCAAAGTAATGCATGCACATCGTTTAAAAAGTAAAACATGACAAAAAGCAGTCCTCCAGCTCACCCCTTCCCAACCTCTAGTCCTGTTTCCTTCAGTTGTCCACTTTCAATTCTCCTAGCTTTTTCTTTTGATGTCTATATCTATCTTATTAATAAAGTGCTTATACTATTTTTTTTTCTTCAGTAGATAGAATGTTGCCTGCGAACTCAATGGTCCCGGGTTCGATTTCGGTCAAGGGCATGTGCCTTGGTTGCAGGCACATCCCCAGTAGGGAGTGTGCAGGAGGCAGCTGATCGATGTTTCTCTCTCACAGATGTTTCTGACTCTCTATCCCTCTCCCTTCCTCTCTGTAAAAAATCAATAAATTTTTTTTTCTTAATTTTTTGAATTTTAAACATTATTTATCTACTTCCTTCTGTGGAACACGAGAAACCACCTCTCTTAACGCATCCCCATACTCCTTTACAAACATGCACACATTTCCCTTCTCCATCTTCCCAACATAACCATCGCACGCATTTAGGTTAAATCCATAGTTGAAGTTTACATAATTATGAATCTACTAGTAGTCCTTCGCACAAATCCATGCACCAGTAGCTTGATGCCACCCTCCATTAGCTCTCTGCCCACTGCCTTGCCCTCCTATAACTCTCCACTCCTCCTCCCCTCCCCATCATAGCTTGCTGTCCTGCCCCCTCCTGTAGCTCTCTGATACCTACTTGTAGTTTGCTGCCCCACCTTCCTGCAGATCCATGATCCTGTCATTACACTTCATGGCATAATGTATAATTAGCATATTCCTCTTATGATATAGGATAGCTCAATCATGCACTATAATGATATCTTTTGTATAACTTTTTATTTCCTAAGAGTTTTTACTTTCTTCTATTTTTTTTTTGGGGGGGGGTGGTTTGCTTGATTTTCTACATACCTATCATCAATTTATTCTCAAACTCCCCATAAGAATGGAAAACTTCTCTCAATGTAGTCAAACACCTCATGCAATCTGTCAGTGTAATATGTTTCTTGGAGACATCCCTATGGACTCCTCTGTCTTTCCATTATGACTGGACTAATTGTTCTCTAGGCTGCTGGACAGACACCTACCATTGTGGGGTTTCCCTTTGCCATCATCCTGGGAATTTCCTTTGCCTCCTTCCTGTTTTAGATCCTTAATCTTTTTAATTTCACGCCTCTCTCTTTCTCATTTTACTTATTCATTTCATGAAGCATAGCCATCCAAATTAAAAAAAAAAAAAGTACAGGGGCCATAATTCTGTAGAGATCTCACATATCTGAAAACACATTTGCCCTCATATTTTGACACATACAGAATTTTAACTTGATAAGCATTTTCTCTCTACGTTTTTATAGCATTTATCCATTTTTTCCTAGTGTTTAGTATTTAATAGACAGAGAAATTGAGGGCCATTGCAGACAGTGGCAAAACCAGGCCTCAAGATCACATCTCTCTAATTCCAAGTTCAGAAATACTCTTCCCCTATGATACCCACCCTCTATTTACTCACGTATGGAGGGGGTAAAAGGAAATTACTTCCGGCAGTTATTGTATTGTAATTAGAGAAAGGGCTCGTTGGTAGACCTGGAGCTTGATTCAAAAGACTGAGGTAATAACGGTAAGATAAGTTATGCCATGCACTTCAATTGAAGCAAAGAATGCCTCCCATCACAGGGCATAACTTCTATTTCTACTCAGTATGTCAAGCTGGTAGCATGTCCTAAAGCAGGGGTGGGGAACCTTCTTTTCTGCCAAGGGCCATTTGGATACTTATAACATCATTTGCAGGCCATACACACTTATCAGCTTACAAATTAGCCTGCTATAGCTCGTCAAACATTTCATTAACTCGCCCTAATGCCTTTGCAGGGCCAGACCAAATGATTTCGCCCCTGGGGTCGGATGCTCCCCACCCTTTCCCTAAAGTTTCCCGGGACTCCAGAAAGCTGAGTGCTGGGAGGCAGGTCTGCATGTCTGACAAGCAGAAGCACTCCGAGCCATCTCTCTGAGGAAGCATGTGTAGCAGACAGCCACAGGAGATGCAGGTAACTTCTCACTCTGCAGCAAAGAGCAGGCCTGGCTTTCAGTCCTGGAAGATGGTGTTTCCCTCTGGAGGAAAAGGCAGACATGCTTACTGCCCGTGATAAACGGCTTGGGCTCCCTAAACTCAGGGGAGCTCATCTGTAATACTCCTCATTGCATGTGCACGTATCACCTGATCCTGTCCACATTGCCCAGCAAGAGCTGAGGCTCAAGGCCGAAACCAGTTTGGCTCAGTGGTTAGAGCGCCGGCCTGCGGACTGAAAGGTCCCAGGCTCCATTCTGGTGGTGGTGGGTGTGGGGGAGGCACGTACATTGGTTGCGGGCATATCCCCAAGAGGGGGTGTGCAAGAGGCAGCTGGTCGATGTTTCTCTCTCATCCATGTTTCTAACACTCTATCTCTCTCCCTTCCTCTCTGTAAAAAAAATCAATAAAATATAGTCCAAAAATATATTTTAGAGCTGAGGCTCAGGGAACTGGCACACATGCTGATACTCCAGCTCCGTGGTGTCTGACCCAGCAGTAGTATGTCTCCTGTCAGCGCTCATGAAACTGGGACAGGCTAGCTTCTTGGCTTGCGAGTAGGATACAGTTTCAGATCCTTTTAAGTACAGTTTCCCTTTAATTTTTTTATTTTTATTTTATTTTATTTATTTATTTATTTAATTTTTTGAGTACAGAATTCAGAACCAACCACAGCTTTGGAGCCTGGAAATTAAACATACTTGAAATTTGGCATCAACAACTTAAATATTTTTGCATTGTACTTGAAGTGCCTATTAGTATGCAATATTTCTATCATCAAGTATTCTCTATTTTTCCAGAGCTCTTAAAGTATTTATCCTCTAAAATATGGCCATTTAGGGGGCATCAGGAATAAGGATCCCTTATAATGAACTAAAAACTTCAAGGACTATTTCAATTATTTCTGTAAGCCCAAAGCACAGTAAAATCTCTCAAGTGTCTTAGAAACTCCAGCTTAAACTAAACCATAGTACCCTAAATATCTTTTTTAAAAATACATTCTTATTGATTTCAGAGAACAAGGGAGAGGAAGAGAGAGATAGAAACATCAATGATGAGAGAGAATCATGGATCAGCAGCTTCCTGCACGCCCCACACTGGGGATTGAGCCTGCAACCTGGACACAAGCCCAGACTGGGAATCAAACCGTGACTTCCTGGTTCATAGGTCCATGGTCAATCCCTGAGCCATGTCGGCTGGGCTCTCTTCCCTCTTTTAAAATTGTAAACTGCTTCCTGTTTCCCTTCCCTGCTTTATTTTTTCTCTGTGCTTAAAACCTTCCTATGTAACTTATTTTGTTACTTGATCTCTCTCTCCCCACTAGGAGGTAAGTTTAATAAAAGCAGGGATCAGCAGATGAGTGGATTAGAAAACTATGGTACATCTACACAATGGAATACTATGCTCCTATAAGAAAGAAGGAATTCTTATCATTTGCAGCAGCATTGATGGACCTAGAGAGCATTATGTTCAGTAAAATAAGCCAGGCAATGAAAGAAAAATACCACATGATCTCACTCACTTATGGAAAATAAAGAACATTATAACCTGATGAACAAAAAGATAGACACAGAGGCAGTAATGCACCAAACAGACTGTCAAATTACAGCGGGAAGGCTGGGGAGTGTTGGAGAGGCGGGTGTGTGTGTGTGTGTGTGTGTGTGTGCAACCAAAGGACTTGCATGCATGCATATAAGCACACCAATGGACACAAGACACTGAGGGGTGGGATGAGGGCATACAACAGCGGGTAGGGGTGGCGGGGGGAAGGTCAATGGGGGGGGGGGAGGAGATATATGTACTACTATATGTAATACTTTAAACAATAAAAAATATTTGAAAAATAAAAAATAAAACCAGGGATTTTCCTTTTTTTTTTCTCATTGTTATATCTCAATACCCAAAAGACTAACAGGCTTATGATAGGGCCTCAGTAAATATTCACTGAATAAAAGAATAACTTATTTTGTTATTTCATGTTTCTTTGGTGCTGAATTAGCAGCTACTGGCTTTCACTGCCAAACCAAAAAAGAAAACAATGCCATCTGAATGTGGCATCCTGTTCACAGCATCCACCAGAAAGAGGTAAAACTTCTATGTGAATGCAGCCACTTGCTTGGAGCCTCACAGTGAAATGAGAGAACTCCCCAGAGCTCCTAAAATGATGAGCTTACATGGAAGCATAACCAATGGACACAGACACTAGGAGGATGAGTGCGTGTGCAGGGGGTGGGGAAGGGTGGTCAATGGGGGAAAGAGGAGACATATGTAATACTTTAAATAATAAAGAATTTTAAAAAAGATTATGTCTTCTTGGAAAAGGAAATAAATAAAATAAAATGGTCAGCTTGTGCGTGAAGCATGAGATTCTATTACCTCTTAGTACCCATAACTACGGCATTATGACCGGTCATAAAATTACCTAGCCCTTTCCAATCTGCCCATTGACTAAATCTATAACCTCCTAGGGTAGTAAATCCCACAGGTGGGCCATACTTTGGGTGAAGACACATTTTCCTTACGCCTTTTTATTCTAAATTTATTTCAGCCATTAATTTTTACAGAAGGAGCAGCCCTTGTCTTAATAGTCGAAAGACACAAAATTAAGTAAATTGAGCCTGCAATAAGGATGTCATATTAGTCATTTTGTGTGGCCATGTCCCATTTATCACGAGAGCACGTGGCTGTGTTAGAAAAAAACAAAATAGCTAATTGTTTTCCTTTTAGGTTTCACCTTCATGGGGGGATAGAAGGGAAATGTCAGGATAAAGATCAAGGGGAAAAGGAAGAAAAGAAAAACAAGAAACATACGAGATCGTGGACTATTATCATTCTACTTGGGTTTGTTTTATTTTAATTGTTGTGATCCAAGCTAATAAGATAAAGCAAATTGATCCAGTCAGTTTTAAAGCTGACTTCTCCTGTGGTGACCATAGCAAGCATCTGACTACTTCTATCCCTTAGGTTATTAGCAAATGAAAGAAGGATTTGCTCTTGACAGGATCTTGTTCTTATGGCTAAGGTTGTCTTTAAAACCTGTAAACAAGGTATTTTCTGATATAATGCCTGCACGGGGTTTGGGTGCATGTGTCATTTTTCACAGGCTGTCGCCCATTTCTTTGAAATGTGTAAGTCAGCCAATAACGGGCAGTTTGCCGCCAGCCACATGGTCCGTTAGGGTGGGGCCCCAGTATGAGTAAGCCTTGGCATGAACAGGGAGTGTTCGCTTGTTTATCTTTGGTAATTCAGAAGACCTTTCCTCGCCATACTAATTGCACAGTTTTGTAAGAACACACGGGTCTCCGTTATTTAAGGTGAGGCTTCCAATGAACTCTTTGAGGGGTAAGATACAGTTTTGATACAAAGCAAGCAATGGTGGACATGAATGGGAAACAGGGAGACCTCCTGCCAGTTTTTAGAGATGGAATATGTGCACCGCAATGAACAATTAATTTTGTAAATTAGGATATATTGTTGATCCATATCTACATAGGTTGGCACACATACATTAGAAAAAAATTATCATAGCTGGGAAGGATTTTGCAATCCTATGGTATATCTTGAAGATTTTACAGAAGAGAAAATGAGAGCCTGAGAGGTGAAATGATGTGTTCAAGAGAACAGAGCTCCTTAGTGGCAGGGAGAAGGGTATGACAATCGTGCTGACTGTCAGCGGCAGCCAAGGATGCTGCCTGAGTCATAGAGGAGGACTTTCTCGTGTGTAAGCAAAGGCTGGCCAGTGTACGATTGCTCAAGCCCAGCCCTTGCTGGAGTGGTGCAGTGGTTTGGAGCGTCATCCTATACACCAAAAGGTGGCAGGCTGTGGATTCGATCCCCAGTTGGGGCATGTGTGGGAGGCAACCTATCAATGACTCTCTCTCTCTCTCTCTCTCTCTCTCTCTCTCTCTCTCTCTCTCTCTCTCTCCCTTTCCCTAAAATCAATAAATAAAATAAAAAGATTGTACATGCACATAATCTGCTCCTCTATCTAGATCTGGAGCACTAGGAAAACAATTTTACCCTGGATACGATCAGTGGGAAAAGCAACTTAAAATTTTACAAGGAGCCCTAACCGGTTTGGCTCAGTGGATAGAGCCTCGGCCTGAGGACTGAAAGGTCCCAGGCTCGATTCTGGTCAAGGGCTTGTATCTTGGTTGCAGGCACATCCCCAGTAGGAGGTGTGCAGGAGGCAGCTGATCGATGTTTTTCTCTCATCGATGTTTCTGACTCTATCCCTCTCCCTTCCTCTCTGTAAAAAAATCAATAAAATATATTTTTAAAATTTTTACAAGGAAAGCGTGGCAGTGCTGTGCCTTCCTCGGGGAGGCCCTTGTTAAAATGAGAGTAGAGCAGGGTCTTTTCAGCAGGGTCCCCTTCGATGTATATGGTAACGCTGATCAGTATGTGGATCTAATATGTATGAAAATATGATTAAAAAATCATATGATTCCAGTTTTCTTTATATTATGGCACATAAGTATGACTTTAGTTCACATACTATGGGTCCAGCCAGAGGCATGGAATCATTCCACTATTGCTTCTAGTATTGCTAATTCTCTATTCTTTAGAGATATTTTTATGCTTTGTGTGTCATTCTGTCACACGCAGTGTGTTGTACTGAGTATATTTATGACTCCAGCCGTTGGGAGTGGGAGCTGATGTATTATGTAGCCTTGCACCTCATGTGCTGCTGAATTATAATGCAGACCTTAACAGCCAAGAAGTCTGTGTTCAGAGAAAAAGAGAATTTCAAAACATAAACCATGTTCTCGACACTAGCCTCGAATACTGGACATTCATAACCCACAAATGCCCAGACTATAAATTCGCAAGTTGCATTAATATGGCAGTAAAAGTCACTCTTCTCAAAGCTGCGTTTGTAAAATATTTATAAATTCACTTGGTTGTTCCTGGCAAATAACTACATCTGTCAGCTCTGTCTTTTTGCTCCCAACACAGCAGGGCTGGTGTCCTGTTTAATTCACAATATGTTCATAAAATATTATTTTGGAAAAATCAAGATGGAAGATATTTTGTTCTGGGGGGAAATATGTCTGTTCCCTCCAATGGTTTGTGTGACTATATGATCTCCGGAGATTTTTTTTCTCATCAAGACTTTATCCCCCCTGTACAAGTTTTCATTTTATGGGACTTATCTACTTTCCAAATTAGCAAGCTAACCCCTGTGGGGTTTTCTTTAAAATCCCACATTAATATGCACAACACAGCGTACTTTTTCAGTCCCAAGGTCAATATGTATCAATGTCACATGTTGATGGAATTTTCTATGTATCATCTCCCTATAGTATTCAGGAGACCCTGTACATATAGAGAGCTCTCCAGAGAGACCTGTCTGGATAGTTGTTTATTTGTTTGTTTTTAAGATAGGAGAAAAATAAGATGAGAAAAAGATACCAAATTGTATTTTCCTACAGATATATGCCACCTAAGGCTAGTCTTTCCAGTCCACTGTTTATGAAAAACGCAAACAGACAAACCAAAAATTGCCCTCCCAAATCATACCTGCTAACAGGCTGAGTGCTTGCCCACAGAATGTGCTGTTGTGTTGATGTTTATGCAATTTCTATCTAGTTTTTCATTTCCTCTCCCCCCACCACAAAAAGGATTTATTTAAAATTAAAATATATTTGTTATACAGACAAAGCAGTTAAAGGTGATATCAAAGATATAAAACACCATAGAGTGTTTTATGATCTTTACTTTTTTTTCTGGGTAATGTATCCCTTTGAAAAAAATGATGAAAACTTAGGGCTTTTTCTCCACATACACATACAACACACACTTTTGCATAAAAAGTCCTTAGAGACCACCAATGCTATTTCATAGATCACCACAGAGAATGAGGAAAGAAAGTGCATATTGGGAAACTGGAGTAAAACTAAGCTTGGGATTTGGCTCTAATTGTTGTAGCTAAAGTGAAATAGAGAATTCAGTGGGTTGTATAGATCTTATGTGTACCATGTTTTTAGGAAACGCATTTTAAGGAGAAATTTCAGGTGGATGGGTCTCTAATTAATTTTTAAATATTCATTGAACAATGTCTTTAATGACAATTTTGCAAAGATTCAAAACTAGTTTTCACATGGCCATTTTTACATTGTCCCCTTAATAAATCCTCAGGATGTCCTTATTAAATAGTCATTTTCACGAGTAGTTACACCAACTGAGCCTAAGTAACCCGGCGCCTGTGTCTGACCTGACATAGCAGCGAACAGTTTTCCTCCAGAAAAAGCTCCAAGGCTCCTGAGGCCCAATGTGCCTGCAGTGGCCTTCCCTGAGCCAAAGAGCTTCGGTATCAGCAGGGCTTCCTGGGAAATGGCGCAGATTCACCGACCCACACACCTGGTGGCAGAGCCTCGTGTGAAGGAAGCTGACTCTAAGTAAGGCACCTAGAAACACGTGCATTTAGGAGAACTAAAGGCTATCAATGGGTCAGAGTGGGACTGAAGTTTTGCCTGTCTTAGTTTCTACACGCTGGGGATAATCCTACGGAGTCTAAGGAGGCCTTTTTTCACCCATGAAGCTTATCAGTCAGGTATATCCCCTGGGAATAAGAGGAAACTAATTCCTACCAACGTCCATCCCTGAGGGAAAGAACAGGTCAGGGAAACCCAAAAGCTAAGAAAGAGTTTTATTAGCTCGCTAGACAGAAATGGATTGCCTGATTATAGGGACCCACCAAATGCTATTCTGGTGGTTAGCAGCCCAAATCATACACATATACATTTTTAAAAATTGCGATGTAAGCTTCTTTAAAGCATTACAGAATGATATCTTACAAAGCAAGAGGAGCAAAATTTCTGGTTAAGGTGCTTCGGGCAGAAAGACCTGAAATCGTTTGTCTAAATAAGGTCAAAACAGCCATTGCTTCCCTCCGGAAGAGGAGTGGAATTGGGATTTACTCCGTGGGATTCGGTTAATTTTGCACTTGGGCTTGGAAGACCTGGGCTGCACATTCATGCCAGCGGCTGGGCCCCGTTCAGTGGCTAGAACGCTTTAAGAACGGCAACCTTCCTCCAGAACTTTCTTCTGAGTGACATCTGGGGTGAATTAGATTTCTGTTCGGTCCCGGCGTCAGCTACAGATGTGGAGGTGTAAATGTGCTTTCCAGGAACTGTCGATTATATGGTCATGATGTAGACCGCTTTTATTAGGAGCTCAAGTACCACATTTCCAGAAATATGAAGAATGACAGCGAGGGAAAAAGCCTTTAGAGCTTAAATTACAACCACATCTAATGAACTCGGAGGTGTTTTTCACTTACGAGGGTATTGCTTTTCAACTCCTGTAGCTTAAATGAATCTAGCGATCATAACAGTAAATATGGGTTCCCAAGGTATCCCAAGAGGTATCATTAGTCACATATTACATCCTTTTCTAATTTGTACACTTTCCATGTTTCAGGGTTTCCCAGGACTGCTGAACCCTCCAGAATTTCACGTTTCCCTGGGCAGTCCACAATAACCCTTCGTCTGAATGACATGTATTATTTCCTCGGCAAACATGTGATGTGGGGAGCTTAGTAAAAGATTTATTAGAAGAAACGGCTCGATGTTTTATTTCCTCCCTTAATTGAATACATTATTGCCCTGTGTTTAGAAATGCTGTGTTGATGTATTGCACCTCCGAACAACTATGCGCACGCCATCTGCACGGGAAGGGTTATTAGGCTACAAATCAGGGTACAGATGTTGGCGGAAGCGCGATGTATGCTAAGTCATAATGCATTACGGCACATTTTAAATCTATAAATCACGGTGGTCCGGTGGGTTTTTTACTTTTAAAAAATTAAATATTGGTACTTATGAAAATGAAGAAACTAGAAGCCCTCTCTTCCATCACACGTGTGATAGGTAACGTGATAAGCCAGGGAGGTGGTTGCTATGCACCTGTAGATGGGAAGAGGACTAAGTAACTTTAAAAGGAGAATCTCACCTTTATATTCGTTATACTCGTGTAAAAGATCCATAGTTAAAGTAACACTCAAAAGCGAACAAGGAGATAAGTCTTCTGGGAGTGCAGATGATCACATCTGTATTGATCTAGTTCACAAACTTAAATCTCAACTTCTTATTCCTTAATAGTAGTGCAACAGTTCCATATTTAAAGTAACACTCGAAAGCAGGTAAGTCTTCCGGGAGTGCAAATGATCACATCTTTATTGATCTGGTTCACAGATTGAAATTTTCATCCATTTATTCAAAGAGCATTTATTGAGTACCTGTTTTTTGGTAGGTGATCCTAGGCTCTAGGGTTTTATTAAAATGAGATTCACTTGTATTATTTTGCTGCAAGGGCAGCTGTTGAACTTACCTTTCTTTCTCTAACTATGTCAAGTTCAGGCCTAATATGAACAGACGGCCTCCAGAAAGTTTGCAAGGCTACACCAACTACCTCATCGGTCAGAAGGATTAACAGATGAAGCTTGGCCACTGCAGCTGGGAGAATTGCTTTCCTGAGAGATGATGTGTTATTCTCCCATTCGATTCTCAAAACTATAACTCAATTGTATCAATCTTAAATAAATAAAATCTAGGATGTTCACACTTTCGAGAGGGATTAGTGTTCTGTAGATGTATTGATCTTCTGCACTCTTCTTAAAGCATCATGGGGAATCATTAACAACACTTTCTTCTGATCTACTTGCCTGTCACCTGAGGCTCTTCCAGCTCTCTACAAATCATTCTGCGCTTTATTTGCCATGCTTATTCTATAGATAAAGACCTAACATTCCGGGCGTCAATGATCGGGAGGCTTAAGATTTTTAAAAATTAGATTAGATCTACTTTTTAAATAGGGTATAGATTTTCAAGACAAAGCCATCTTTTCTTTCCCTGGAAATATTCAGAAAAGGGTCTGAATATTTCCAGGGAAGAGCAATGATTCAAGAAACCACTTTAAAATTCGCATATCACCAGGAAGAGAAGAACATCTTATTACCTGTTAAGCAGAGTCAAGCAGATGATTATTATTAACCATATGCCACATATGTATAGCAATTCAGTTGCAAGGCCCTGTCATATACACTGGACTATCTCATTTCCCAAATGAAAGAGGGTATGTATTCATTCACGCCTCAACTAGTTCATGAATGCCTAGTAGATACCAGGCATCACACTGCGGTGAATAAGACACATTCTCAGCAAGTTTACTTTCTAGTTGAAGTGTATAATGTAAGCCACTTAGATCATCTAACATGTTATAATACAGACATGATGAAGTACTGAGACAATACGGGGTTACCGGTCTTATGGCCTCATTTCACAGAAAAGGAAACTGGTCAGTACTATTAATATTAATATTAACAGTACAGGGTAGTTTTAACAATTAAATCAGAAACTATATTAAAGTACTTAGTACAAAGCTAGTCCATAAATGTTATTACTAAGAGGTATCATGGTCTAATAGGAACATGGACTCTATGAAACTTTTTGGCTTGGATCTTAACTTATATACTAGTACTTCTTAGATGTTGTGGCCTTGGGAGAGTTGTATAATCAATCTAGATCAGTTTCCCAAGGGCTAAAATGGGAATAACAATTATAACCATTTCAGAGGGTTGTTATTGTGAAATAGTTGTTGTGAGGATTAATTTGACATACATGATCAAAGGTGGGAGGAGGGCTAAAAATTTTTAATCACACCAAACTTCTAGCTTACTTCTCATAAAACAGCGATAGGTGGCCCTGAAGCATGAGACCTTATGTTTCACTATGGAGAGGAGAGCCCCTACAAAGAGTTCAAGGTAGGAGAAAGCAGTGAAGAATATTTGGCATCTTGAGAATTAAGGGGGTAATTGGACAAGGGCCAAAAGGAGGGGACCCAAAAGATAGAGAGCATGGAAATGGGGTGAAGGGGGGTGTAAATTGGTCGGAGTGGACCAAGTAGAGGGAAATGGGTCTGAGAAGGCAGGAGTAATATGTTGTTGTAGGGTTGAACCCTGGAGTCAAAATAAGACCACTGGATGCTGCTAATTGATTAAAAAAAAAAAAAAAAAAAAAGCAGGCAAGGATTTATTGAACTGGCCAGGACGGCTGCGAGAGCACCACATGCAGGTGGAGTCCACACTCACGATTGCGCCATTCCAGGTGTAGGCAGTCCTTTTAAAGTCTAAACCACAAAAACTTTTCCTTTGCTCTGAATTCTAAATGCTGGGAACAACCCGCAGGATGGTTCCCAGCCACATCCTGTTGGACATTGGAATGTGGCCCTATCTTGCAAAAGCAATTTTTACAGAAGCAGAATCAAGCAGAGTTAGTAATCTCTAAAGGTTATCTACAGTTTCCACTCCTGGAGCTACTGAGTCCATGGGAATCAATCTCCTGTGATTCTGGTCCACAGGCACAGAAAAACTTGCCTTTGTGACGTGGGATAGATTTATGGAAGTTTCCAGGTCTCAATCTGGAAGCTGAGGTAACTAATCCCATTGTTCCAGCAAGTAAATGAGTGCAGAAGCCAGAACAGCAGGGTTAAAATTCAAACAGCAGTTTTTACCTAACTATGGTTGCCACCGTGCTTCAGTATCATCCACACACCTATACTCTTTCCGGTAAGAGAGGATATTTCCAATATGGCGGATCCATATTTTGCTAAGTGAGGCATTCTTTTTTTGTCGTTAAATAATTCCTAAAACGTTACGAATAGAGCTTAACTAAGCAAGCATAGCCAGAGTAGTCGAATAATGACCTTTGAAGATGTTTAGTAGAAACATATGCTCTTTTGCCTCATTTGTGCCCCCACAAGGGAACTGTTGGACATGAAATAGAGCCTGTAATGCTCTGTAATACGTCCCGTGAGACCTACAGGGCTTTCACTTATTTATTTTTTGAATGAGTGATTTCAGTGTTCTTTCTGTTCATGATGGGATAGGCAGTGGCTGAAAACAGAGTCCATATAGGATCTTCAAAGTGAGCATGACCTAATAATGTGACTAGTAAGAGCATTGTCTCCCAAGAGGTAGCCACTCTGATAAACCCCCTCAAAACAGCTTGCTATATTATTTTTGAAGTATGTTTTCTCTTGGTAACTGAGCAATAAACAATCATGGAGTTCTGGAGCTAAAAGGGAAGGTCAAATAATTTAATCCAAACCCCTTATTTTATTATTTTTTTAAACTTTTAAAAAATACCTTTATTGTTGAATGTATTACATATACCCCCTTTTTCCCCACTGACTTCTTCTTGCCCACCCTAGGCCTTCACCACCCTCTTGTCTGTGTCCATGGGTTATGCATATATGCATATTAGTTCTTTGGTTGATATCTTCCCACCCACCTACCCCTGCCTTCCCTCTGAGATTCAACAGTCTGTTCCATGAGTCCCCTAATTTGAGACTTGACAGTATTTAACAGTCATATATAGTAAGGGTACTTCTGTCTTAATTCAGAAACAAGAGAACAATAATTGCAAACTCTTATTTGAACATTTATGGTGGGCCAAGCACTAATTGTATTATTTCTTTCTTCCCTCATAACAACTCTGTCCAAAAAGTCCGATTATAAGAAGAAGAAAAAAATCCCCATTTTTTAGATCACTCAGCTAGAAGAGCCAGAAATTAATAAACCTCTAGGTTTGAATAAAATCAAAGCATAAGCCCTCTGTTACTAATACTGTCTGTGATGACTCAGTAGAAAGGATGCTTGGGCTCTAGCACCAGCTTTCGTGGCAACCGGAAACACGGTTTTGAAAAGTCACCACCTCTCTGGTTCTCAGTGTCCTAACACTGCCAGAAAGAGGAATTGCTTCCATCCTGTGTGTCCCACTGTATAACTATGTGGGTGAAATGAGTTATTTTTAAAGTATTTTACAAATGTAAGGACAGGTCTAAAACTGGAGAATAAAACAGTGGGTACAAGAGACATCTCTACACGCAAGAAGGTATATGGCTGGTTTAGTATATATATATTTTTTTAATTAATTTTTTTACAGAGAGGAAGGGAGAGGGATAGAGAGTTAGAACATCGATGAGAGAGAAATATGGATCAGCTGCCTCTTGCCCACCCCCTACTGGGGATGTGCCCCCAACCAAGGTACATGCCCTTGATCAGAATCGAACCTGAGACCCCTCAGTCCAAAGGCTGAAGCTCTATCCACTCTCTCTCAGGTCAATTTAATAAAATTAAAAAGTGAGTATTGCCCTGGCCAGTGTGGCTCAGTGGATAGAGCATCAGCCTGCAGACCGAAGGGTCCCAGGTTTGATTCTTGTCAAGGGCATGTACCTTGGTTGTAGGTACATCCCCAGTAGGGGGTGTGCAGGAGGCAGCTGATAGCTGTTTCTCTCTCATCACTGTTTCTAACTCTCCCTCTCTCCTCCTCTCTGTAAAAAATCAATTATATATATATATATATATATATATATATATATATATATATATATATATATATATATATTAAGTGAGTATATTTTACTCTTTGAGTGGCCAACTTCCTGTGGGAAAATATGTCCTACTATATATTGTCTCTCCTCTTTTACTACCTCTGGAATTAAACTGGTTATGTTGTAGTCTAATTTATTACCTTTGGGAACATTTGGAGGAAAAGGTTCTTAAGGTTAAAGCGCTTTATGTATAATGACGGATCTCTGCTGTCCATCACTAGCACTGAGATGACTCATAACTAGTGTAGCATGTCTAGGCGAGTTCAGACCCTTGGCAGCAAGAGCAGAATCCTTTGAATTGCCAGCTCCAATGGGCGACCCTTTGACAAAGGCACTTATTGTTTGTTCTGTTTGCTGTAACCAGGCTTTGCATACGTGGACACACAAGCTTGCAAAATGGAAATTTTTATTCTAAGTGATGTGCTATATTTTGCATATGAAACAAACATTGTTTAAGTATATGTGGGCAATTCAAGTGTATTTCCTCCATAAAGGATATTTATCTGTGAACAAGGGTCTCATTGGAGATTGAATAGAAAAGGCAAGCACATACCCTCTGATATGCTGCTCAGTCCTCTCCCCGCCTCACCCCATCCCAAAATCCTGTGAACAAAAAGTTGTCATAGGACTTGAACCTGATAGAATAAGAATGGTATTTCAACAAAAGATGAAATGCTAAGAAATTCTCTCCAAAAAAACAAGTTATTCATTTATTCCTAAATCAATATGCCAGCAAAAACAAGACTATATTTGATCTGGCAAACCTTCCCATGCTTTCAGATCCGATGAAAAAGGAAAAGGAAGAAAAAAAAAAAGAATTCTTCCATATTCTTTATGCATAACAAGAGCACTCATTAGATGATGTCTGTTTATATGCGATGATGGCAGAGTGTTTATTTTAGATTGGTTCAGTGGTTGGCATTGGAAGGGCAGTGTTCCAGAGTCTTCCTTCAGTTCAATCTTAAACAACAGTCCTTTTAGTCTTCCATGTACTAACTTGGCTCAAACTTTGCCATGAATTAGTTTTGTATGAAGGCTGCCATAGGAAAAAAAAAAATTACTACAGAATGCTCCCCTGGCAGTTAGAGCCAGTACAAGCTAATGCAAGCAAGTTACGCAAGTTAAAATAAACAGCAGAGAATTGGGTGTGAAAAAAATATTAATCAGGTATATCCATCTGACTGCTATAACTTGAAAACATCTGTAGAGTAAAGCCAGTTTTTGTCAAGGTCACTTACTGTTCAGAAAAAGCTTTTCAACTTCAACAAAAATATCCAAGAACCAAAATTAGGGCGAAAAATAACATTCAAATAGGTGTGTTTCGTTTTATGCCACTTGTAAGAGGCAGGGTTTTCGTTTTATGCCACTTGTAAGAGGCAATCTAATATGAGATTCCCAGGTCTCTTTTCCTCTCTTGAGGCACTGCTCTGCTAGGTCCTAGGGCCTCAGACAAAGAAGATATTTTAAAAATGAATGATCACCCATATCCCTGACACTCTGAGAGCTGAAGTGGCTGTCATTGGAGGACGGCTAAGGACCTGCTTGTCCCCCAGACAGCTACCCTACAAGCATTCCTTGCGACGTGAAGGCTCTCCCATTCCCATTACACTGGGACATCATGTCTTCAGAAAGCCCTTGTTACATGTACATGCGCGGTCTGTAAAGACTGACACCACGTGCTAAATATTAGGATCCTCCCTCTCGGTCTCCACTTGACTCACCTTCTGTTTGGAGAGATTAGATAGCTAAACACGTTTCTTCAGAGCACAGACTCTGGAGTCTTCACTTAACTATTTGTGTGACTCTAATCAGCTCATTTATAATAATAAAAGCATAATATGCTAATTAAATTAGACTAGGAAGAAGCTGGGGCTGCAAGAGAAGCCCGGGTCCCACATGCCAGAGGGAGCCGGTGCCGGCAGCCGAGAGAAGGAAGGCCAGCTCTTGCACAAATTGCGTGCATTGGGCCCTAGTACTTCCATAGTAGCCTTTCCCAAGACACAAGGGCAGTGGTCGGCAAATTCATTAGTCAACCGAGCCAAATATCAACAGTACAACAATTGAAATTTCTTTTGAGAGCCAAATTTTTAAAACTTAAACTATATAGGTACGTACTGTGTTATTAACTCAATTAGGGTATGTGGTATTTGGTGGAAGAGCCACACTCAAGGGGCCAAAGAGCCGCATGTGGCTCCCGAGCCGTGGTTTGCTGACCATTGCACTGGGGAAATACTATAAAAGTGACAGACACAGACCTTGAGCTTATTGGCAAAGGAAGAACAAGATGATTGACCGCTAGTTCCTAACCAGGCAGTCCACACTTTCTGGGTATTTGTGGCCCTTGTCTAGGAAGGTCAACATAGTTTCTCAACTATAAAATGAGGACGATACTCACAGTACTTACTTCAAAGAGTTTTTAGGAGGATTAAATGAGATAAAAATATCAAGTATTCAGCTCATGCCTGATAGCTACTATCTGTGTGTTGTTTTTTTTTGTTTTGTTTTGTTTTTTTTCTTAGATCCTTATGAGGCTCTGGCAGCAGGAAGAGAGAAGGAAAAAAGAGGTAGGAGACCATCCAGGGCAGTGGGGTGTGTACTGGCTGAAGAATCCTTTATCTCTGTGGCAGAGGCAATGAGGAAGAAGAACCACTGGAATTCTGCACTGGGTGCCTTAGAGCAAATGATTAGCCAGGGACACCCTTCCAGCCAAAGGTGGCAAAGTCCTGTGGATCCTGTTACTCCAAGTTTCCAGGACTCCCCCGCCCCCAGGCTGGATGTGCAGCCACTGGGGACCCATTGGCACATCAGCCAGACATTGAGTCTCCTCCGAGCTACAGCTGTGTCTCTCTCCCCTGGTAACAAAGCTCCAACTTTATTCGGGTTGTTGGCAGAGATACCGGGATTTCAGGAAGGTTAGGTCCCTCCCTGCCTCTGCCACAGGGAATGAGCTGACATAGGTCTAAAGCAGTCATAGCAACTCCTTCCCCTTCTTCAGGAATTGGCCAAAGAGTGGGCAGATGATCCAATTCTGGCCAATGAGACATAGTGAGTCCACTAGGGATGGCTCTTTTCCTAAAAAAATAAAAGTAAGATTCCACAAGGAGGGCATTTCTACCTGTCCTCCTTCTTTCTGTCCTAAAAATGGATGTGATAGCCACTCCCGCAGCAGCTGGCCAGGAAAAGAGAAAGGAATTGGCCCTGAATCACAGCTGATCAGTGATTCTCTCTCATCATTGAATCAACACAGGTAACTGCCTGCCCCCAGACTTCACATAACAAACATGAAATCCCATCTGTCTAGGCCTCTAGAGGTGAATGTTCTGTTTCTTACAGCCAAATGCACTCCGCTACAGTGCTTTGTCTGCTTATCTCTTATCACTGCCTGAACCACTAATGATGGGCTCAAGCCATGCTTTCTACCTTATTTGAAAAGGATTTTTTAAAAAATATATTTTATTTTATTTTTTTTACAGAGAGGAAGAGAGAGGAATAGAGAGTTAGAAACATCGATGAGAGAGAATCATCGATCAGCTGCCTCCTGCACACCCCCTACTGGGGATGTGCCCGCAACCAAGGTACATGCCCTTGACCGGAATCGAACCCGGAACCTTTCAGTCTGCAGACCGATACTCTACCACTGAGCCAAACCGGTTTCGGCTGAAAAGGGTTTTAATAATCAACCAGAAGAAACCAGTCTGTTGGCCTGCTGCTCTAATGTAAAAGAATTAATCATATCCTGCAATAAGAATCTTGTACCCAAATGATTTCTCAGTTTAAAGCCCAGGTTAAGCAGAAAGGTAAAACCAAGTAGTGGCTTATCTCCTTGCTTCTCATCTCTCCCTCTGCAGCGTTTAGTTTCAAAGGGACATAGAGGAATGCCACTCCATCATCTCTGACAACCGCATTGGGATGTAAAAATATGCTGAAATTGCGTAACTCTTTGGTTCCCTGAGCAAGGTGGGATGAGCACTTGTGTATCTATGGCCTTTTCTCCTCTGTCATCTGCCACCGCCCTCTCAGCCATCAGTTGCCACAAGCAATCATCATCCTTATTACTCTAATGCCTTACGTATGGATGCTGATTGACAATTTCTCCGAGTGCTTCTATAAATAGTCTCTCCCTGAAGGTTCACAACTCTGCCGCTTACCAGTTCTACCGGCCCCATAAAAAGTGTTGCAGAAATTCTGAGGGAAGAAATCCTCATTTTAAAAGAGAGATGTCATTTTCTTTCTTCCCCAAGTCTAGCTCTGCTTCAGGCACCACTGACCCCCTGCTCTCTACTGACCCCACTCCGCTCCTGACCAATTATAACCCAGAAGCAAGCTTGGTTCTGGAATTAGTCTTGCTGCCTGCAGCAAATTAAAAATTCATATGTTGCTCTACCCAGTTTGGCTCAGTGAATAGTGTGCTGGCCTGTGGACTGAAGGGTCCCAAGTTCGATTCCCATCAAGGGCACATGCTCGGGTTGCAGGCTTGATCCCCAGTAGGGTGGGTGAAGGAGACAGCTGATCAGTGATTCTCTCTCATCATTGATGTTTCTATCTCTCTCCCCCTCTGCCTTCCTCTCTGAAATCAATAAAAATATTTTTTAAATTTTCTTCTCACATGTTGCCCTGGCTGGTGTTGCTTAGAGTGTCAACCTGCACCAAAGGGTTCTGAGTTTGATTCCCAGTCAAGGGCATAAACCTGGGTTACAGGTTGAATCCCTGGCCCCAGTTGGAGGCTTGAGTGAGAGATAACCAATCAATGTGCCTCACATCAATGTTCCTATCTATCTATCTATCTATCTATCATCTGTCTATCTATCTACTATCTATCTATCTATCTATCTATCTATCTATCTATCTCTAACTCTATCTTCCCCTCTAACTGCCCCCTCCCCTCCTTCCCTCCTTGGTGAGGATTAAAAACAAATAAAATAAAATAAAAACCATGATCCAACTACCCGTGTTTCCCCGAAAATAAGACATCCTCCGAAAATAAGACCTAGCGCATGGCAAAATAAGACATCCCCTGAAAATAAGATCTAGTGCATCTTTGGGAACAAAAATTAATATAAGACACTGTCTTATTTTCGGGAAAACAGGGTATATGCTACTTATAAGAGACAAGGGAGTTCTTGTTTAATGAGTATAGTTTCAGTTTGGGAAGATAAAAACTTTGTCGATGGGTGGTGATAATGGTTGCACAACATGAAAGTACTTAATATTACTAAAATGTACAGTTAAAAATAGTTAAAATAGCAAATTTTGTTATGCGTATTTTACCACAATAAATAAATTAAGGAGAAAATGAATGAAGTATTGATACAGAATACTGCAACATGGATGAATCCTGAAAACATTAGCTAAGTGACAAAGTCACAGCTTATATGATCCCATTTATATAAAATGTCCAGAATAGGGAAACCCATCGAGAGAGAAAATAAATTACTGCCTGTCAGGGGCTGAGGGAGGAAGAATGGAGAATGACTGCTAATGGACACAGGTTTCT
Source organism: Pipistrellus hanaki (assembly GCF_964339955.1). Classification (NCBI taxonomy): domain Eukaryota; kingdom Metazoa; phylum Chordata; class Mammalia; order Chiroptera; family Vespertilionidae; genus Pipistrellus; species Pipistrellus hanaki. Next base: position 6,480,752 of record NC_140512.1, read on the forward strand.
CTTGGGGTGGCAAAAATATTCTGAAAGCCCATAGGAGGGTAGTTGTGCAACTCTGTGAATACACTAAATATCACGCAATGAACACTTCAAAAGTATGAATTTTCTGACACGTGAATTATCTCAATAAAGCTGTTACATACACAAAACAACCTTTCTCTTCACAATGTTTTTAGAGCTAGAAGACTAATGCAAGATGAGGCTGAGGTGGAAACTTCTGACTTCTGTCTTCTGCGTCCTCCCCCTGGGGTCTCCCCAGTACTCAGTCACTCTGTCACTGTCACCCCCAGGCGCTCACCGGCTCCCTCAGCCCCCAGAAACAGGAACAGGTACAGAGGCAGCAGAAAATCACTTTCCGCTTTCCCACTACTGGGTCCCAATTCCGTTAGAGACCATCTCTGCCCCCGAACTGCTGCCTCTGCCTGGGCTTTGTCTAGGACAGCTTTCTCCTCATCCATCACAGCAAAGCAAACAGGAAATACGAACATTTTCATGTGGACCATGAACGAAAACAAATGTTTCATTTGGCCTCTAATATATTCTTAGAGATAATGGCAATCTGCGTTGTGAATTTTTTATTTTTGTGCCATTTAAACTACAACATGCTCATGTTTTCCTCTTACGGCTGAACAGTGAAAATTCTTTTCTTACAGAATATAGATGTCTTTGTCATGTTCCTTCGATATTCTAGCTTTCCGAGCCACCATATATCCATCTTTGCTTTTCAACAACTAATCCTCAGTCTGAAAGGGGAAAACAGGATAATCCCTTATTTAAATGATCGCTGGAAGAGAATTAGTACAGAAGAGCAGGCAACTTTCACAACTCCGTCCTTCAGAACGTGCAGAATTTTTAAAATAATATTTCAGAAAAGTAACCACTTTAATATTTTAACAGCAATTTTCTGCCTCTCCTCGGCTTTGGTGGTTGAGTCTTACTGTGCAGACAGTAAGCACTGTGCAGACCCTTCACAATGTATAATATTTCCTCATTTCATTCTCATTACAATTCTTCCGTCACCTCGGGAGACTTCCAGTCCGGGCAAGGACCCAGAGTAGGAAAAGAGGGCGGTCATCTGGGAACTGAGGGAGTGGTACCTTTCTCTCGGTTTGCTATACTGCCTGAAATTCCACCATTAGGTTTTAAAGGCTCTTCTGTCTGTTTTAGAAAGGAGAGCCTCCTTAAGCCACAATCAAACATGATCTCAGTCTCGTTGATTGTGGGAACGCAGACCAAAGAGAAGAGACCCCGAGGCTGAAGCCTGCAGTTTGGCCCAAAAGGCTGTCTCCAGTGAGGATCATTGGTCATAACTCCTGTTTCCCAGGAGACCCAGGCAAGTCTGCCTTCTACCAGTCAGGGTGGCTTTCAGAGCCCCTGCTTTCTTGCTAATTCGTTGCCTACTTGCTATTTCACTGGCTTCGACCAAAGACTTTTTACAACTTCTGTCCATCCCTTACTAAGATCAGAATGTTTCAGTGATTTGCCCACTATCACAAAGTGGTAGAACCATGATTTGAACCCTCACCCAGTATTTTTTCTCACCCTAGTAATACATTTCCAAGCAAAGTTTTGGAAGTAACCCGAGAATGTTTTGTTTGATGCACCCCCAATTACTTACTTGACTTTCTGAATACTATTTCCCTAAATGAATTCTCAAGTATGACTTTCAGATGCTTTATTTTTTACCCAGGTGAAAAATGACTAAACTGCTGGCTTTCTCTGAATACCTTCAGTCTAATAAAAAAAAAAATCAATAATTTAAACTAAAACAATGCAGATTTAACCTTAGAATTTCAGGCACTATTGAGGATGAAGGCTAGACCCAAGTATGACTAATGGATTTAGGAGAAATATCTTAGCCTTGGAAGATATCAAAGACCCTTCAGCAAACTGATGTATCCTTTCAGAATTATGTCACTAGAAATATTAGTAAAAGTGTGGCTCAGAGAGAATTTTCCCATGATCCTAATTTAAATCAGTAAATGAATGGGTTCAAGTCCCCGTCCCATAGGCCATTTGATGGGATATTTTATAATATATAAAACATATATATAAAATATATATATATTTAAAAAACAGGATTGCTATAGTGCTTCAAAACGTGAAATAGAAAGGACGGTTGCTAGCTGACGTTCTTTATTCTTGATTTAAAGAAGAGAGAGGGGGGAAAAGCCCTGCTTTTTAAATTCTTCTCCGTCTAGCTTCCTTGACAAACCTGTTTGATGGGCATCAGAGACCTGAAGCAGAGCTTGCAGGGAAAAAGTAGCCATCATTCATGCTTCATTGGATTTCTATGACAGAATGATCACATTCTGCAGAGCCTGGCATAAGCACATCATTATTAAGCCTCGCTTTAGCATTTCTTAACTGATCACGGACGCAGGGTCCTTGGTGGCTCCTCTCTGCTGGCACTGTTTGTAGTTATTTGACCTTTTCTCAGTGGATAATCCACACAAAAAGGCCTAATTACTTCGCCAGCTTTGACCAGCCAGCAGTGTGAATAATCAATGACACTCATTTAGGTATTGCACAATCAGATGCTTATGGTGTTTAAAGAACATTTTTCCATTGACCTGCCACAGCTGTAGGACAATTACAAGCAGCAAAGCTGCTGTTGTAATCACAGGATGACCAGGTGACCTTGTGGGTTTAAGGTTGATGGCTGGGGCCTTCACTAGAGCACAGTCATCATACAGAACATATTTTGAGAAAGCAAGGAGGCTTCATTGTATGCTAATGTGACATGCTGAGCCCCAAGAGCCATGTTCTGAAATATCGACAAATCAGAAGACTCATATTGGCAGGTAAATTCAGTGTTTGTATTCCTGGCTTCAGCCACTTCTTCCTTTTGGTACATACAATATGTAAATAATACTGGGGGGAAGGGAGCTGGAACTCTAGGCAAACCTCTTTCTACACTTTTTCTTAAAGTAAACATGAAAATTCAACTGAAGAAAGAAGCTTTCCTATATAAATAGATACATAAAGATTCCTACAATGTTAAAATGTTTTAACATATTCAAATGACAATGAATCTTTATCCACTCTCACGCCAAACTTTCCTCACAAAGATCACTATGAAGTTGCCATGGCCATGTGGCTCAGTTTGTTGAACATTGTCCTGTGCACCTAAAGGTCGCCAGTTCGATTCCTGGTCAGGACATATTGCCCAGGTTGCAGTTTTGATCCCCGGTCAGGGTGCATAGCATATGGGAGGCAGCCAATTGATGTTTCTCTCTCACACCGATGTTTCTCTCTTCCTCCCACTCTTTCTCTCTCTAAAATCAATAAAATAAAATAAAAGATATGAAGTCTGAGGTTCTTTGAAATTCTGACTAGTTATCAAATTACATATAAAGCTGAATTATAAAATAAGTTATAGGAAAATGGTATACGACAACATTTTCAAGAGTGTATTCCTGAGAACACCACTCCACGGGAAATCCTTTGGAAACAGGAAGTCATCATCTGATAAATTCAGCAAATGCAGCACGTTGGAGATTTACAAGGCACGCCAGCATAGCAAAGGTTCTGGAATGTGTTTCTCCAAACAGCTTTGGGTAATACTAACATATAGGTCTTCCCCCCCCCCCCCCCATTGCCTTCCTCTAGGGAAAACAAAATTTGTAAATATTGGTTCTTGGCTCGGAATGTCAAAGAATAGACTTTCTGCTTCACTTTGGAATTCTCTCAAGATTTTTTTTTTCATAAAGTTCCCTTAAGATTTTCGTAAGGTTGTGTACTTACTTATGAAAAGGAACACAGAGTAAAATCATTTTTTTTTAAAAAGGCAAGAAAACAAATTGACAGGACAATAAAGCAGTTATGTTCCTGGCAGGAGAGATGAAGGGAAGAAAGCATCCTAGGACATAGGAGAAGAGGACATAGGACATAGGAGAAGAGAGTCTGAGGGAGAAAAATGTCCCAGCTAAAAGGAAAGGAAAGGAAGGCAGAAGCATGGCCCACATCATGCTCTCCTTTTCTAAACTGGGAGGCTGTCCTGATTTAATCTGGCAAAGGAGGCAAACCAGCTCATCAGCATGCAGTGGATAATTCACCAGCCTGCTGTCAGAGGCGGTCCTGTCTGAAGACATGGCAAAGAATGAGGAAAAACAGGCAAAACACCGGGGGTAAGGCAAGAGGCAAATCCCTGAAAAAACATGCGCAGTGAAGATTACCCACTGGAGGGTGGGATCTTCGGCGATCCTGAGAGACCTAAAGCTTTCACAGGAGGGGCTCCTGGGAGATGTCACCCAAGATTTGTACTGATCCTGGAAGAATCCGGTTCATAACATTTACGGAGAATGGCTGTTTCAACCATTACTTTTCATTTCAGCAGGCATCCCTGTGCTGTCCTTCAGTGAAAGGCATGCTCCAGCGATTTTATCGCTCTTTCCTCTCACAGGTGTATGCTTTGTTGGACATGAAGATCTCTGTTTTTCTGGGTTCTGCAGTGCCCTAGGATCAGGGTAGCTCTTGCCCCTTATTCTGCAGCAGTATCTCTCACAGACCCAGTAACTGTGCAACCGGTTCCAGCTTGCAGTGTGTCTGGAAATGTTTCCAGCCGTTGGAATCCATTGATTTCCTCCCCAAACATCACTCCTTACATGTTGCCAAACTGTCCAGGATGTGCGGTTATTACTGAGGTCAGCAGTGACAGGCAGTGAGAAACACAGGGGGCAGGCATTGGGAGGGAGGGGTAGCAGCATCAGGTACATTTACCCATGAAAATTGCCGTATAAGTAATTTCTTCGGCAATTCTGAAAAACTCAGCCTTGTAATTAAAGGCGCTTTCCGAAGGATTGCTACCCTGAGTCACACATTTCACCTTCAACCCCACTCTGCCTGTGTGGGGCCTGCATATAACTAGTAGCATGTTAGATCCAGTCTAGGCCAGAAAATTTCCACAAGAATAAACTAAGAAGAAAAAGGTTGAGAAAGCACACACCCAGGAAATAATATATATGTGTGTTATTATATATATATTCTTATATATATTCCTCTCTATATATATATAGAGAGAGAGAGAGGAATATATATTATATATAGGAATTATATATATATATATAATCCCTCAATTCCAGGAATGTGAAATTTTGAGAGCTAGGAGATGGGATATGTACTACAAGAAGATGGGATATGTACTACTAACGCTCTGTGGATGAAGAAACAGGCACAGAGAAGTTAAATGACTTGACAAAGATCGTAGTATGTGGCAGAATGGACCATAGAGCTGACCTAAACTTAGTGATTTTGATTTCCACTGTAGCATAGTTCTCCTTAAAAAAAATCCTCTGTCCAATATAAGGTATAAATCATGTTACACCTATGCCAAGACACTTGCCGATGTAGCAATTAAACTTTCCTGTCATTCTTTTTAGTATAGAAAATACCAGGTTTATTATATGTATTTAAAAAAAAAAAAAAAAGAAAGAAAAATACTAAAATAGTTATAAGTCAGAGAAACATCATCTGAACCCGACTTGTGGATAATAAAAATTATTCTTAGTCACGTTAATTCAGTTGAGGAAAGATGCTTCATATATAACATCCAAAATGCCAACCCAGAATAAAAAACAGCAGGATGGGTGCCCTGGCCAGGTGGCTCAGTGGTTGGAGCATCTTCCTGTATGCAGAAAGGTTGCAGGTTTGATTCTCCATCAGGGAACATACCTAGGTTATGGGTTCAATCCCCCATTGGGGTGCGTACAGAAGGCAACCAATTGATGCTTCTCTCTCACATCAATGTTTCCTCTCCTCCCCCCCCCCCCCCCAAATAAATAAGCATATCCTCAGCTGAGGGTAAAAAAAACAAAACAAAACCGAAGGATTGTCATGCTGAAAGCATTTGCCCTGCATTTGTGTCTCCTTAGGGTTGCACCATCCAAATCCGCTGGGCATTATTTGGATAATCTGGAGAAGGACAGCAAATTTTTTTGTTTTGTTTTTTTGTTTTTTGTTTTCATTAAGCTTTTATGTGCAAGAGAGCAGCTTCTTCATTCACAGTGAGTTCCTTCCTCCATGGTTGAGAAACCAATTCAAAGGAATGCTTCTTAAACCTAGAGCAAATTAGCAACTCATTATTGTTAATTTTTTTTTTTTTTATTAAACCAGTCAAAGCGTTCTTGACAAAAATAAAATTTCCTTTTTCTAACCAATCAGCACATCTGAACATTAAAGCTTGTTTGATATTCCCAGAGTTTGTTTGGTTGTTTGCTCTGGGTTATTCGGCCACTTTCATAGTTAATAGAGTTTGGGAAAGAATTTGTAAGGAAGTTTCTGATAATGCAATGAGTTTGTTTACCAAGTATTTCCAAGAAAAGATTTTGGTCAGTCACTTAGGTATTTTACTTATAAGATGTCAAAAATCTGAATGCCACAAATATATTCTTGCTCATTACATAAATGCTAAAAATTGGACTAAATAAGTGATATCAAAATATACATAAAATTGCTCCTTAAGAAAATGAATTCCAAGTTCCAGTTCAGCTTGCCAGGAACACATCTCTGCTCAGCCTCTTGGCTGAAAAATCTACCTCATGATCCAGGAAAGCAGTTCCCTCAGCAAGAGTAAATATTCTTGAGAGCTGGTACCCAACCTCAAAATTTAAAATGGGAAGAAAAATCTTTAGGGAATGTTTTGTCCTAAGATGATACAAATTGTGATCCAATAGTGGTGTGCAGATAGACTTTCCATAAACTCCTAGATAAGAGTAGTTAGAACAAGGCTGTCCTTACTCTTTCTATTATTATTATTATTATTATTATTATTATTATTAGAGAGAGGAAGGAAAGGAGAGAGAAACATTGATTTGTTGTTCCACTTATTTATGCATTCACTGGTTGATTCTTGTGCATGCCCTGACTGGGAATTGAACCTGCAACCTTTTCATATTGGGTCGATGCTCTAACCAACTGAGTTACCTGGCCAGGGTCTGATGGGTGTCCTTACTCTTAGGAGTACGTGGCTGCCCTGCGTACGCCTCTGAGTCATACCAGAGCTTTCCCATCCCTATAACATTCAGGTCTAGGACATCAAACTAATAACCATAGGCTAGGGGTGGTTCTAGGGCTGAATGTGGTCACGGAAACAGGCAATCAGGATCCTCTTACAGATAATCTCATCCAGGGGCGCTCAAACTTGCCCAGTACGGAGCATTATCAGTGTCTTAGTAATTTTTTTCATGATATCTCTAGCCATAAAACAATAAATAATAGCCTTATTTATTAAATAGTTAGGCCCAAACATTTAGTAAGTATTTATGTCCTAACAACTTAGTGGCTGTTTCATTAAATACACAAATTTTAAAAAATCATATTTTTATTTAATTCTTAAACAACCACAATTTTTTCCTCACATGTGTGCCTGTTTGTCCCTGCACACCTAAAATCTTGGGATCAAACTGGATGCCACCGCCCTCCTTTCCTGCCCTACATTGACTTTCACATAGTCCTTTTTTTGTTTTAGTCACAGCAAAGGACAATTTTGCAAAAATACATGACATCAAAAGAGATGTAGTGTGAGCTGAAGTGTGAACTATTTCAAGCTAGCATTTTGCCTACTATATTAAGTATGTAAATTATTACTGTATTTTCTTTGAAATTTTCAGGTATTTTGCAGTTCTTCCATGAGCTCATTGCAGCGCCATAAGGCACCTTAGCACCTAGTTTGGGAGCTGTGAATCTAGATGAATAGCCCATTTCATGGATTAGCAAAGTGAGACCAAGAATTGCTAAAGAAATTTTCTAAGATCATCCGGTTAATTATTGGCTAATTCAAAACAAGAAGGTGTGTTTAACATGCTAAGAATTTAGCCCATGCTGAAACTGGTTTGGCTCAGTGGATAGAGCATCGGCCTGCGGACTGAAAGGCCCCAGGTTCGATTCCAGTCAAGGGCATGTACCTTGGTTACGGGCACATCCTCAGTGGGGGGTGTGCAAGAGGCAGCTGATCGATGATTCTCTCTCATCGATGTTTCTAACTCTCTAACCCTCTCTCTTCCTCTCTGTAAAAAATCAATAAAATATATTTAAATTAAAAAAAAAAAAGAATTTAGCCCATGTCCTTATATTTAACTAGATGCCACAGATCTTGAATCTGTAAAGTAATCCTGTGGAACTACCTCCCAGAGCACTCCTGTCTGCATTCGCTACTGGATGGTCTTCAATGTTCTGATAAAGAAACAAAGTGCAGTCCCAGCTGGTTTGGCTCAGAGAGCATTGGCCTGCGAACTGAAGGGTCCCAGGTTCGATTCTGATCAAGGGCACATGCCCGGATTAAAGGCTTGATCTCCAGTAGGGGGCATGCAGCAGGCAGCCAATCAATGATTCTCTCTCATCATTGATGTTTCTATTTCTCCCTCTCACTTCCTCTCTGAAATCAATAAAAATATATTAAGAAGAAGAAGAAGAAGAAGAAGAAGAAGAAGAAGAAGAAGAAGAAGAAGAAGAAGAAGAAGAAGAAAGAAAGAAAGAAAGAAAGAAAGAAAGAAAGAAAGAAAGAAAGAAAGAAAGAAAGAAAGAAAGAAAGGAAGGAAGAGGTATGAGACTTACCAAGAGAACAGAATTAATTTTAGCAGCAAGAGTAGCACCTTCTGTCTGGTCCTTCTGTCCAGAGCTTTCTTCATCCTTCCTTCCCTAATCTAGAGGTCTTCTTCACTCCCTCCTCAAATACTACTCTCTTCCTCCTGTTTCTCCTATTTTTGACCTGTAGTGGCACTCTACTTCCAGGAGCCACCAGGCTCTCATTAGGCCGGGCTACTACATCCACAGTCTTAGATATTGTGATGGAAGCTGCTAATTATCACCCAGTGTTCATTCCTCCCTTCTTCCTTGGAACAGAACATAAACATTTTTATTGGGCTATCTACAATAAGGGTTACATTTTCCAGACTCCTTTTGCGGCTAGATAGAACCAAATTACTAATTTCTGGCCAATGGGTTGTAAGAAAAGTAATGCATACAATTTTTGGAAAGTGTCCTTGAAGAGAGTGGATGTGCCTTTATTCCCCCTTCCTTCTCCCGGCCGGCTGAAATGTGAGCATGATGACTAATTCAAGCTGAGACCACAAGGAGGAAGCCACATGTTGAGGATGATAATGCAACAAAATAGAAGGATCTGGGCTCCTATTGTTCTTGGGCTTCCTTACACACTCTGACCTGCTTGCCTCAGGACTTCATTTATATAAAAAAGAAATAATTTATATATTATTTAAACCACTGTTATTTAAGGGTTTTTGCTAATAAGTGTAGACTATCTTCATAACAATATCATAACACATTATGTACTAACTAAGAACAACTCCTATAGATTTTCACTATTACACATTTAAAATATGTAAAAACTTAGGACACATAACTCTAGGCACTCGTCAGAAGTCTAATGCAACCACTGACAATTACCCACTTGAAAATTAACCTGTTTCTTCATGCCCTATATGTTATAAACCAAATGACTAAATATATTAAAAAGTTAATATATTTTCATAAGGCATGCTTTACCAGGTAAGTTTTTTTTTAAAAAAAAATAATGTTTATGCACACACCTGATTTGAGATTTTTAAGCTGTTTGAGAAATACAGATTGAAGGGAGTTTTTAAAAACTGATTATTTTTAAAGTACTCAAAATTCCTTTTCACTGTTTTACTGTTTAGATAATCACTACTGAGAAGAATTTATCTAAATACTAAGCACTTCACTTGATCACAGAAACTACTTAAAAGATCTAATGGAAGACTGTTTATGTTATAAAAGATAATATGATAAGATAGCTAATGTAAGAATCAGCTATTTTATTAAATAGGTCTTTTAAGAGGGGATTATACTAAGTACTTCTGGGTTCTAGCTTAAACATATAAACAAATGTAAAATAAACACATTAATATTACAATTATAAAAAGAATAAAAATATTGCTAGCAATTAGACACTCAGTACACCCCAAATATATTTTTCCATATTATTTCCCAACTCACTCAAACCTGGCAAGTATATATATATTTTTTTAAATCCTCACAAAGGATTTTTTTTTTTTTCTCATTGATTTTTCAGAGAGGGAAAGACAGAGAGAAAGAGCGATGTGAGAGAAACACATCGACTGGTTGCCTCCTTCATGAGCACTGACCAGGGCCTGGGCCAGGGAGGAGACTGCAACCGAGGTACATGATCTTAGGAGGAATTGAACCCAGGACCCTTCAGTCTATAAGACGATGCTCTATCCACTGAGCCGAATTGGCGAGGGCAGGGTGCATATTTTTTAAATGTCCTAGAACATGTATGAATTGCATGCAGGGCTTATATCTGAGGACTAGAGGCCCAGTGCACAAAATTGCATGAGATCCAGACCCACCACACCGTCAGGACCCCAGAACTGCTCCGTGCAAGCCCCGGGCCCCACCACTGCTGCAACAGGCCCGCCTGCCCCACAGGATCCTCGCCTCATGGCACAGCCATGAGTCCCAGCCTGCAAGAGGTGCTCCGTGCACCTCCTGGTGACCGGTTGTTTGGTTGTTCCGCCGTGATGGCGCCAGAACCACAGGCCTTTTACGATATAGATTTTATTTGCATATTTAAAGCTCGCTTAATTTGTGATTTTATTCCCTATCACACTTACATTGGTATTCTTTGGTTTTCAGTTTTGCTACTCTTGGCTCAAATGATGATCAGTTTGTGGCAACTAGCATTTTAGCCAGGGAAATAGATTACAAACTATGCCCTTTTACATCCATTTTCTAAAGAGGGAAAAAAAAAATGTTTTTGCTATTTTGTTTAATTCTAACTCTATGTTAAATTGTGCCTTGAATTTGTTTAGAAAATAATGTTGAAGAATCACAGTGGCCATGAGTAGTTACCTGCAGGCCTAATTAGACTGGAATGGCTCTCCTGAGATCACTGCAGGCACTCTGCCTGTTCTAAGTGAAATGTAGCAATTGCTTCTCAAATCGCCATCATGAGAGCATTATGCCATTTTATCTGTCTGTATTCTACTTCTGCTTTATGTTGTTGTTATATGGGAGCTCTTCAGGAGTGTGTTTTCTGTCGCTGCAAAAGCCAGATAAAATAGTTTAACTACTGCATCAAATTGGGGCATTAGGTATATGAATTGCCTGTGCTGTCTGTAGAGCATGTCTGTAAAAGATAAAAGCATTTTTCTCCTCTTAGAGTGAACACTCCCATCGCCTTCCTCACCTCACATATAAATTATCTCTCAAGGGACCAGGTGCAGTGCGCAAAAACTGGCTGTCTTCCCAACCCAGCTCTGAGTTTTGATTTCTAAATGTACTTGTCGACTTAGGAATCACAGAAATGCACAATTTGGAGTTTTAAAACGCCAAGTCAAGAATTGTTTTCCTGCACCTTTTGCCTTAGGGTAGAGAAAAGGGGGGGGGGAGTCGCCTTTTTTTTAAATTTCTCATGTCAACTGAAATGAACTTAATTGCTTTTCCTGTGAATCAGTCTGCCTGCACAGGTGGCTGTGAGCATCCTTTCTGTCCCCACTGATCCGTATCAGCATGAACGTAAGAGGAACCTAGAATTTGGAAATCAGGTTCGATATCCAGGCGGCTCTCTAGTTTTGGTCCAGACACAGGATGAACATGCTTCCATTGGAAGCTTTTGTGACGTGGTTAAATCATTAACATCCAGCAGAACACCAGTGAAATAGTGGCCTTAACAGAAATTAGTGGACTTAAAAGAAAAAAAAGAGAAAAGATTGCTTCTTGCTTACTTTTTATATGAACTGTTGACTGGTTGTGGTTTTGCTCCAATAACCTGCATCCCTAGGCCCAGGTTGAGGCCATGGTCCCTATCTGCTACATGCCTGGGCTCATCTCATTCTCATGGCGGAGGGAGAAGAACAAGAGCTGTTGGAAACATATGGTATGTTTTAAACTAGGATCTGCTTACAGAGAGATGTTCTCTTATAAGTTACTGGGGAAATAATATGATCAACCATAACAGGATATTGCACCAAAACCATTACTTATAAATAACTATCCCTGCGCACAAATCCGTGCACCAGTAGGTTGCTGCCGCTCTCCTGTAGCTCTCTGCCCGCTGCCCTGTCCTCCTGTAGCTCCCCAGGCCCCCCTCCCACCCCTCATAGCTTGCTGCCCTGCCCCCTCCAGCTTGTAGTTCGATGCCCCACCCTCCTGCAGATCTGTGATCCGATCGGTCGTTACTCGATAGGTCGTTACGCCTCAAGGTATAACATATAATTAGCATATTCCTCTCTTATTATATAGGATTAGTAACCTAACTTTGGTACTAGTTCTGTCCATTTGCTGTAAATTCACTGAGCTTATTGGATTATCAGAGATCTTCTACATGCTAAAAATGAAGACTTGTAGGTGAGTGATACTTTCATTCTGTTCCCTTGCTTGATTATATCTGTAATTCCCGGGTTGTGGCCTGAGTATTTCCTAGGAATCTATATGTTGTCATCTGTACAATAGAAAGCAAAGGGCCTCAAACTCCCAAGTGACTGCAGTTCTGCCTGTTCTGAAGCTAGCCTGAGAAGGTCCTTCCCTCAAAAGAAGTTCTTCCCCAGTCCCAGTAAATAACTGGAATGCATGAAGTAAGGCTATATCTGGCCTAAACTCTAAGGCTGACATTTAAGTAGTAAGCCTCATCCTATATACAAAGCATTAGCCTGAGGCTCATTTAGTCATAAATTGGTATGTGTTCCGTTTGAATGCTAACTTAGGTATTTGTTTACCTCTATTCTCTAGTTTCAATATTTATAATTGATTCTGTAAAAGTTTTCATATTATATAGGTAGAATTGTTGGGAATGCCTGTCTAAGATGAAAGTTTTGAACTATGGTCTTAGCCAAGGTTAAACGTAAAATTAAACCAAAAACAACTCTGAACTGCCCTGGCCAGTTCTATAGGGCAGTGGTTAGAGTATTGCCTGAGGACCAAAGGGTGTTTGGTTCAATCCCTGTGTGGAAGGCAATTAATGGATATTTCTCTCTCACATCGATGTTTTCCTTTTCCCTTTCCCTCCCTTCCACTCTGTCTGAAAAATCAATGGAAAAAAATACCCACTGGTAAGGATTTAAAAAAAAAAAAAAAAAAGACAAAACTCTGAACTGAGAACTTCCATGTTGAAAGATTTTGTCTTATGACCTTCCTCCAAGCATGTGGAATTATATCCTGTAGAACACTGTGGATAATATTCTTTTATAATTTATAAGAAATTTTCTTTTCAAGTCTATTTACAATATAAATCAACATAGCAAAACTTTCTGTACATTTTTGAAAATTGAAGATATATGTGTAGGTGGGAAATTTTTTAAAATATGTGAATTCTATCTAGTTTGCTCTGTAAGTGCTATTAATCACATCACCCAGAGGAGTGGGTACAGAACTTGAGATCAAAGCCCCTCCATTTCTATAGATATTTCCTTTAGGTCCAAGCCAAAGAGTGCGATTACCATCTCACTGAGAATTTCTCTGTTTATGCTTTTGGCCTCTTTCCAAATATCCTCACTTCCTTATCATTTCCATATAAATCTCATTTTCCACATTTTTTGTCATTTTTATTATCTACCACTGAGCCTGGGCAAGTCTTCACTTCAGTTTAGACATCAAAGCGTATAGAAGGCAACAAAAGTATGCATACAGCATATAAACAAAATATATTGAAATTCAAGAAATTTCCCAAGTTTCACAAATTTGGATGTGTGTAAATTCCATGGGAAACTCCAACCAGGAACTCTCACTTCACTCAGTTTCATTTCTTCAGTATTTAAAGCATATAGGGGGGGAGAGCACAATAATATGAAAGAAACAGGACCAGGTTCATTTTTCTGTTCTTCTTTAGAAACAACTGCATCCATTTTTATCATTTTTAGTACCTGCTATGGTTGAATCAACTTCTCTAACAGCTGTGGAATGTGAAATGTCTACATGAGATTGTGGGAGACCTTTTTTTCCCTTCCAGAGTCACTACCAGATACAAACAAGGTGATATGTCCCTGAATGCAACTGTCGCTAAAACTGTGAGCAAAATAAAGGAAAAAGAAAGATTGATTTAGATAACACATCTAAGATGCCTGTTGAGTGAAATGTCAAGCAGATTCATGTCTTGCCTTGTCCATCATCAGCCCATCAATGACACTTGAACCTGGGTGACCAGGTCAACTTGCTACCATTGCTACCACGTGGGAGAGGGAATGCATAGATCGCCTCTCAGAATGACAATCACTATGTAGAGCTATGGTAATTCCACAAGCCCTGGTATTGTCCTGCTTAGCAAGAGGCTTCCTATGCTCCCACAGCTAAATACCAGCTCACTCAGATCTTGACACAAGGGAAACAAAAAGACCTTTGGGATATCAACTCCCTGGTGACTCAGGTCTGATCAAAATTGAATTTCACTCTGTTTAGAACACGTGTGAAAAAAAAAGAAAAGAAAGAAAAAGGATGAAAGCAAACGAAGCCTTTGAGTGAGCTGTGTTCTTTCTTTTGCATATAAATGAATATGAATAAGGTCAATAGACAGACTTTTGCCACCTTCCTCCCACTCCCACCCATCCCAGTGACATTTATTTTTTTAGTGGCTCAGACTAGAATGTCATCATAAGAAATAAATCCATCATATTTCTGTTTAGGATCAATACTACATATTTACCGTTAATTTGTCATGCTTTCATATGTGTACTTGTTGTAGCCTGTAATCCTTAAATTTGCTCTGGAGATTTGGAGATTTCATCAAATTCCAAGATCAAAAGCCTTAAAATTTTTGTTTGCATTTACATGCAAAGCTTACAAAGTTCTCCAGGGAAAATATGGTGGTTAAGAGCATTCTTCAAGCTCTTGTTAATTGTTAACTGTCAAAGCCTGAGGGTGAAATCTCAGAGGTTTGTTTTAACAGGAGGAGAAAAACATGATGTTAATTTTAAGTTTTCTTAAAACTCAGTGGAGAACAGAAGCAATATTTTTCCTCTTTAGCTCTCTTAAAATATAAGTATAAGTGTTAGTAAAAGCTAGAAGGGCAAAATGAAAACACCAACTTGTTTTCTCTCTTTGAAAGACAGACGTGGAGTCTGCCTGGGTCATAGCTGAGGCCAAGCTAAGTGGGAAAGCTGGTATTTTAGGTACATTATTTTAAATTACTCAAGTTCCTAAAGAAATTTTCAGGAACAACTGTAACTTTGATCATTCCAATAATAACATGTAAAATTAGACTACTATCTATTTATCCCTAAAATTATCAATAAGCTGAAAGACACAGATACAAATTATATTTTAAATCAAATTATATTTAAAAAATTTTAATTACCAATGATATCATCTGAAAAAACAATGCTACATGAACTCAATAAATAGATCTACTATTTCAGCATATGAGAACACAAGCTCAAATATATAGTGTATATTTATTAACATATTGTTTTATATATTATTGTCTTTCTATAAAATAAAATTGAATTAATTGTTTACAAAAGAAACAAAATCCATTTTAACAGGCACTTTCCTAAATAACTATTTTTTAAAACCGCATTTTGTATAATAAAATATTAGAATTATTAGGAAGGACTGTTATATGAACACCTCTCAAAAATACTTGAACTTATGCCCTGGCCAGTGTGGCTCAATTGGTTGAGTGTGTTCTGGGCACCAAATGGTCACCAGAATCTCAGGGTACATCAGGTTGCCATTCGGATCCTCAGATCAGGGGGTGTGTGGGAGGCAACCTATTTCTCTCTCTCTCTCTGTCTCTCTCTCTCTCTCTCTCTCTTTTCCCACCTCCATTCTCACTTCGTCTCTCTAAAATCAATGAAACCATGTTTTTTTTAAAAAATATATTGAGACTTTTTAATAAGTTTGATGTTGGAGTTCACTTACAGTCAAACCCCCAGGAATGATCCCAGCAGATGTGGATGGCATTCTCGGAAACAGACAAGCTTCGGAACGGGCAGGGTTTTCCAGGAGTACTCAATGATAATGATGGCTCTGACACTTTTTAATCTCCAGATCAAGTTACTTTAAAAATTAATATTATCAAAGAAGAAAACCATAAAGATGACTTTCAAATTTGCAAGTCTTGTTTTGTTTAGAATAGTATATTCAGAAATACTTACTTCCGCTCAAAAAGAAATAAACAGTGACAGAGAATTTCACCTGCATAGCTTACTTTCTAATATTTCCTATATATAATATATACTGCTTATTCTAATATTTCCCATTTTATATTTCCTGAAGACATTGAATCAGTGCAATTTCATGCCTACAGATTATCAATGACTAAATGATTGGTGACTGAACGATACTAAATTGTGCTTTTAGGAGGAATAACCGTCCCAAAGGAACTCATTTACTAATTCACGTTCAGCATAAACATTTGTCATTTACTTTCCTTACGTTTTCTTTAACTGTTTATTGCAATTAGTAGGAATACTTTGCCATTTCCGTTTGTTTTTCTCTGGTTGGCCAGAGCAATAACATTCTTCCTGGAAACGCCAGTCAGGGGAATGAGAGAATGTCCAGGAATATAACCACAACGAAGTGCTTTGGCCTAAATGCAGGCATTTTAATTGAGTATGTCTAGGCACAGTACATTTCTTAAAAGCAGTGTGAATATTAGTCTTCTGAAACTGCAATTTCAAATTAAGATGCTAGTGAAAATTTACAAGAGTGTTTCCTTAGCTCGACTTCGCTGTTTTACCCCCAGGAGAAAAGCCACGCACAGACTCTGCAAAGGCTAATACTTTTACTCCAGTTGCTCTTTTCTTTTGGAATTTGCTATAATACTCAGATACTCTTCTCTAAGGAAAGGTAACCTTACCAATTTAAGTTGGTAACTACAGTCAGTGATGATAAGGAAATATGTTTCAACATTTTGGATTCTTTGGAGTTTGCCAAATTTGCCACTGGTGGGGGTCATGAGCAGAAATGTGAAGAAAGACGCCTTTCTCTGTACCGTTTACGAGTTAGTGATATTTTAGGAGGATGACATAATCCCGCATAAATCTGAACCACACCCAGCCTGCTTGGCTCTGTGGCTCTGAGCATCAACCTAAGAACCAGGAGGTCACAGCGATCCCAGTCAGGTCACATGCTCAGGTTATTTGCGTATGCTCAATCTCCAGTAGGGAGTGTGCAGGTGGCAGCTGATTGATTATTCTCTCTCACCATGTCTCTCTCTCTCTCTCTCTCTCTCTCTCTCTCTCTCTCTCTCTCTCTCTCTCTCTCTCTTTTTCTCTCTTTTTCTCTCTCTCTCTCCCCCTCTCTCTTTCCCTCTGAAATCAATAAATACATATACTCTAAACCACTAGAGTTTGAATAAATTATATGCAATTTAGCTTCAGCATTAACTGAATTGTAATCTATTATATTCTTTGAAAATCAGTTGTTGATATAGAGCTACTCTCAATTTATGAATATTTGAATAATCAGAATATTCTATTTTGTAACTGCCTACCAGTATTAGAGATGCTGTTTGTAATAAAATGCTTCTTAAAATTTGGTAGTTGATGCTCCATTAAAATTCTTCCTTTTCCTTTATCATTTTAATGTGTTTCTTAAGATGTTGCTTCTAATTGAGATTATCACTCTCCTTGTACCACAATGCCTAGGATTCTTTTATTCAGCTCCTCTTTGCAAAGATTCCAAATAGCATTTAATATTAAGCGCTCTGAAGTTGCCCTCATAAAAAGGCACCAAAGGGTAAATTAATTATGTTTACTATCCTAAGATAACGCAGGGCAAAACAAATAGATCTTCCTTTCTGCTTACCCTTGGCAGCGCAGCTCTCTCTTTGAATGAATCCCTCAGCACACCCAAGTAAAGACAAAATTAACTCTCAGAGCTATTGAGATTAAATCAAAGATATTTTTCACCCTGACACCTCCCTTGAAAACAATGTACAATGATTCTTATTTTGAGAATGAAGATTAACTAGTCACCCAGAGCGAAGGTAGTTGTTGGTGTGTGTGTGTGCGTGTGTGTGTGTGTGTGTGTGTGTGTGTGTGTGTGTGTGGCTATGGGGATTGGGAAAGGCTAGCAAGAGTAAGGTAGGGCAAGGACAAGAGGTCCTATGGTAGGGTGCTACCCAGCGATATCTAAGCTTGCTTTGACCTGTGTGCACAACAGTTTCTGGAGGTTGATCCATATAATTGTTGTCTCACAAGACTTAAATTTTACACTAACTAGGTTTACTAGCTTCCTACTAGTGCTGTACCAAATTGTCACACATTTAATGGCTTAGGACAACATGAATTTATTCTCTTATAGGTCTGGAGCTCATAAATCATAACTCAGTTTCACTGAGCTAAAGACAAGGTGTCCTCAGGGCTGGTTCTTCTGGAGGCTCTGAGGGGGCTCCATTTCCTTGATTTTTCAGCTTCCAGCGGGCACCTATATTCCCTGACTTTTGGCACCTTCCTCCACCTTCAAAACACATCACTCTAACTTCTGCTTTTGTTGTTATCACCAGGTCTTCTCTCTCTCCTGCTTTCCTCGTAAAGGACATTGCAATGACCTGAGGCCCACACTTATCACCCAGGAAAATCTTCTCATATCAAAATCCTTAATTTAATCACATCTACAACGTCTCTTTTGTCCTATAAGGTCGCAGTCACAGGTTTCTGGGCTTAGGCCGTGGACATACATGGGGATGATGACTTAGCCTGCTACTCTAGGCTCAGGGTGTCGGAACTAACGATGAGGCTACAGAAGCTGCACTCCCCTCTACGTATAGCCATAAAGCTCTATCAGTCACATACCCATGGTCTTAGTGTGCAAGGGGCAGAGACTGAAACGGGCACGTTCGATCTCCATAATTCATGGTAAGACAAAACAAAACAACAACAATAGGAGCAGAGGAGCTGCACAGAAAAAGAAGGCATATTTGGGCTTAAAGGAAACTCAGGCCAGAGACCGACTGTGTCATAATACAGTGCAGTTATTATGAAGTCTAGGTCAGAGACAGGATGTAATTTTAAGTAACTGGTGTTTTAATCACAATGTCTACTAAAGGAAGAAGTTGGGAGAAAAGTGAGGTGCAGCTCTGATTATTTTAAGGATTAAATGGAACCATTTATGGAAGACACAAAGCATAGTGTCTAACACTTAGCGCATGTGCAAAACTGTTCATGTTATGATTTCTCCCAATTCTCTGAGATAAAAACTGTTTTCTTTCCCCTGGCTGGCCATGATGAATCTGCATACAGTTCATCCCCTGACAAATAAGCACTTGCATTCCGCCCCCCGAAGAGGGTGCTGACAGTGAGCTGAAGGGGATCTTAGAGGACGACCATCCCCAGCAGACTGCAGTCCTCCCCAGCAGACCACCAGCACAATCTCGGCCACGCTTTCCTTCCCTGCGCTGACCTCCTTCTCCCGGGTTAAAGTTGAGCAGCCGGGCATTCGCTGCTACTTGGAAAAGTGCTGAGTGGCTGACGTGTGCTGTCAGCATTGTCCACGGCCAGCCGGGGAACGTCCGCATGGCTTTCTTTCCACTGGCATTTGGCAGAGGCTCACGTGGTGATGTTTAGGGAAGTGGGAAGTGATGAAAATGCATAGCTCTTTCCAGCCACATCCCACAGCCACTTAAAATGCCATCTTCCCAATGGTGAGCGGAGCCAGTAGAAACAATAATGGAAAGGACCAAGGGAAGCCACCCTTCGAAGGGAAATTGGGTCATTGCAGGCAAACTTAAAAACCAGTCTGTGTCCCGTATTCTCCCACTGAGCTGTAGAAAGTTAATGGCACCTGCTCCCCATCTGCAAAACAGGGGTAGTCATAATTTTTTAAGAAAAGCTGCAAAAAATAGCGTCTATATAAAAACGAGAAATAATGGGTAATTTACCTTAGGGAGTCTTATCTTTGTCCTGACCTGACACAATTTAAGTTCATCACTGGGCTTGATAAACTTCACTTTTTCCTTTCCCCCTCACCATTTTGAATGCCAAAAAGTGTTTTGGCCTTACTATCCATTTCCATTTTTTTTTTTTTTTTTTTTTTTTACTTGTGACATTTTCTGGCAAAAGGCAAAAGAGGCAACTTCAACTCAGAATTCTCCATCACTCTCCCTCTTCCAAAATCCCTTTTTCTTCTCTCAGAATATCTCTGTGTCCCCGGAATCCTGGCAGCCAAGGAAATTATTTCTCCCTCTTAACTTTAATCCATTTTTTTTTTGTGTGTGTGTGTGTGTGTGAGATATAACAGAAGCAAAAGGAGGTGTTATGTTTTGCTTATTAAAAACCCCACTGGACAATGCTCCTAAAATATTTGAAAATGCCACTAGTCCACTAAAATGTTTTAATCCTATAGATGGTGTTGAAGAGACCATCTCAGGACCCACATCTCAATAGGCATGAATTATAGAGTGGATCAAAAACCGAAGACTTGGTCTTCTTAGTGAAAATAATAAACTCCCAGTTATTTGAACCACTATCCCTTGCAGATGATCAATATAAATACTCAGGTCAAAGTTTAGATGAAAACAGTTAACTACGGAGTTGAGAAAAGGAATGGGAGATCAGGTAATAAAATACTTAAAATTTTTAAAAAATGTGAGAATTAGTGTTCCCTCTTCAAGGTTATCAATTCCATGGAGGGTTAGGGCAAGGGAAACTGCCTCTGTATGAATTATTATCCTGTCACAAAGTGATCACCCTATTAAATAGGTTAACCACCTAATCCAAACTCAGATACAGAAGGATGAATCATAAGGGGAAAATATATATGTGAAAACGAAAAAATATATTATATGGAATGTTAAAGTTCAGGGTACAGGGCGATAGGGGAATTAATAAGTAACAAACTCAGAAGGAAAAGGTAAGCAGGACAATATTTATTATGTCCGTTTAAAGACCAAAACCTATTAATATTTCCTGCCCCAGGCTTCAAAATTGTTCTCACTCCCCTATAATCTTCTAGTCTCAGACAATGAGATTATACACACACGTACAGTCATCCAGTGAGACAATTGGGTTACGTATACAATTTTCCTATTTCCTCTAGGGTTTCCTAGCTGCCCTTGAAATCTAATAGAAATAAAACGTTATGAAGGAAAATGAGTCTGTACAAGTCCACTTCAGACTTAATTCCATATAGTGTACTTAAAATGCTCCTATTACTCATTTGAATATCTATGTCCACGAAGTGATACAGAGAATGATTAATATGTACTAAGGAACAGAAAGGGAATTGGCACCCCGAGCCATGACCCCTACTGGAGTCAAAAACCTGCATAGTAAGTCATTAATATTTCCCTGCTCCTGCATGGCCAACCTCATACTGAAAAATAGTTCTTTTTTTTTTTTTTTTTTTTTATAATCTTCACCGAAGGAGTGAGGATATTTTTCCCATTGATTTTTAGAGAGAGTGAAATGGAGGGGGGAGAAGAGAGAGAGAGAGAGAGAGAGAGAGAGAGAGAGAGAGAGAGAGAGAGAGAGAAATGTGAGAGAGACACATTAACTGCCTGACTCCCACATGCACCCTTGAACCTGCAACCCAGGTATGTGCTCTTGACTGGGAATTAGACCTGTGGCACTCTGGTGAGACCACCAATGCTCTAACCCACATGTGTCAAACACATGGCCCGCGGGCCAAATCCAGCCCACCAGGCCTTGCAATGTGGCCCGCACAGCGCTGTCATCACTGCACTCCGCTGTCAGTTTATGACATTGTCAGTTTATGACTGTTCAGTAAACCATTCGGCCCGCGATTTAGGCTGGATTTTAGATTTTGGCCCCTTCTCTGATTGAGTTCGACACCCCTACTCTAACCACTGGTCCATGCCCACCAGGACAATAGTTCTCTTATATATATTTCAAAACATTGGGCATAGAAACCTGGTTTATTAAATAAAATGGCTACCACAGCTTTAGGATGTAGTCTGGTATTCAAGGCAAGAGCTCCCCCTCCCACCCTCACCCCACCCAAACCCCATGCACACACACACACACACACACACACACACACACACACACACTCATAGCTCCAGTCCTCTTTTCCAAACATATCTCTCAACACTTGCTAGGAAAACATTCTACTCCAGCCAGACTAGCTTACTCCTATCCCATGCACATTCCCATCTCCCTTACCTCAGGCTACTTGGAAAATAAATGGAACATCATCCTATATTAGAATATCATAGAACCCTGGTGTTGGGCATGATTTTTGAGGTTACTTGGTCTAATCTCCTAATCTACAATTGTTCCCAGAAGTGATCCAACACCTAATTTTAGAACTGAACACCTATCTTTTCTACTTTTATTTTTTTATTTTTTTATAGTGAGCTTTACGGCCATGCAAATTATCTTCAGGAATAAAGAAAGCAAAAGGAACTTGGAGCCTTGTATTGAAGAATCACTGGTTAACTTATGCTAATGGACAGAATTAAGGGAAGTGGGGACCATGGGCACATGGATGTTGGAAGCCACCCATTGCCTTCACTAGCAGAGAGGTGTGGACAAGGAACCCGGAAGGCTGGTCAGCCTTGAAGCTCTGAAAGGTCAGAGCCAACCACCCACTGTCTGGTTGAGACAATGATAGCTAAAGCAACTTTCACCTTTTAGTCTTATGTAAATCCTCACTGATTGGCTATTACTGGAATTGTCTGCCAAAGGCTATGGGTGTATCCCACAATCTGAATAAAAAGG
Source organism: Pipistrellus hanaki (assembly GCF_964339955.1). Taxonomy (NCBI): domain Eukaryota; kingdom Metazoa; phylum Chordata; class Mammalia; order Chiroptera; family Vespertilionidae; genus Pipistrellus; species Pipistrellus hanaki. The sequence goes on from NC_140512.1 coordinate 6,503,362, forward strand.
ATCGCTAGGCCGGAGCAAAGCGAAGTCCTTTCCTTTGAGTTGGGCTCCTGCCTGGCTCCAATTCCCAAATCTTACTTTCTTGTCTAGTCTCTTTCATTCATGTGTGGCCTCTTCCATAGCCGAACCCTGAACCCCAACCCTGAACCATGCAGGTCATCGAGGGGACACTCGCCCTTGTAGATCTCAGAATTTAGTTTCTGATACCGTCCTGCAATGAAAGGAACCAGGGCTCCTTGGAGAAATGGCTGGTTCTAGGACTGGTTCAGGAAATACACAAGATGAGTCTGGAGCATCTTACAGTGCCAGAAAGTAAGGAAATACTAAAACACACACACACACAAAAAAAAAAAACACAAAAAAAAAACACACACACAATGATGTGTATGCTAATAAGCCATAGGAGCCAAAGCTGAAACAATCTGAGCAATAAAAGTTAGTACTGAATTATAAGCCCAAAAAATAAAGTAAATATCCATGACTCCATACTAATGTAAATAAAGGATTAAATAAATACAGATGAATAGACAGACCTCCTGATTAGAAGACTTTCCAATAATTTATATAAATATTCCACCCTCACAGAAGGATAACCCCCCACTCCTTCAGTGCAGGCTATACATAGTGACTTACTTCCAGAGAATACGTTAAGGAAAGGAGGGAAGAGATGAACTTTACAGCACAGGAAGCTGACAAACACTGTCAGCCAGGTGATGAAGGCTGTCAATAGTGATACCCTTGATATAAAGTGATAAAAATTTATCTCTGTGGTCTCCCTCCCAAAACACATAGCCTTGGTCTAATCATGAGAAAACATCAGACTAACCCCAATTGAGGGAGGTACTACAAAGTACCTCATCAGTGCTCTTCAAAACTGTCAAGATCGTCAAAAATAAAATAAAGGCAAGTCTGAGAAACTGTCACAGCCACGAGGAATCTAAGGAAGAGACGTGACTAAATGTAACATGGGATCCTGGATAGGATATTGGAACAGCAAAGGGAAATTATGAGAAAACTTGGGTAATTTGAATAAAGTATAAACTTCAGTTAACAATAGTCCATCAATATCTATTCATTAATTAGGACAAATGCACCACTGTAATGTGACAAAGAATAGGGGAAGCTGGGTGTGGGGAACATGGGACTCTATTCTTTGCAATTTTTCTGGAAATCTAAACTATTTTCAAATTAAAACTTTTTTCAAAAAACATAGCAAGGGCAGTGAAGAGTTTGGAGAAGTTAGTGGGCAGTGGGGTGGAAAAGAAATGAGAGGGTGGAAATACAGGGCCATTCAGGAGGAGCCTGAATCCAGTTGGCAGTCGAAGGATTCCCACGTCCAGAGTAACCTGGTTCCCCTGGGATCCTTCTACAAGGTATGTTAGAACCCCTTCCCATTTCACCCAACCCCAGCCTGTTTACATCTCAGTCCTGGTCTCAGTCCCGAGAAGACACTACTAACAGGCCACCCTATCTATGGTTTTAAGTGCAATAGAAACAGAACAAGGGGGAAGTGTTAAGAGAAGGAAAAATATACTGAAGGCTCTTCCCTCTTTCCTCACATCTTGTCTCCTTCCTTATCTTCTCTTGAAGAAGGATAAGGTAATATTATTATTATTATTATTTTATTTCAGAGAGGAAAAGGGAAGGAGAGAGAGATAGAAACATAAATGATGAGAGAGAACCATTGATCAGCTACCTCCTGCATACCCCTCCTTCCCCACTGGGGACCAAGCCTGAAACCTGGGACCCTTCAGTCCACAGACCAACACTCTACCACTGAGCCAAACCATGTAAGGCAAGATTATTATTGTTAATATTGCAGATGTGTGACTTAAGAGTTTAATCCAGTAAAGAAGCCACTAAAAGTATTTGAAACATAAGAAATTAGTAACACAAGTGAGAGAAGAGCTAACCTGTAAGCTGGCGACAGTGAGGCAGACCAAGATAAACAAAAGCAGGAAGCCACCGCCCTACCACCCCCTAGCCAAGACAGGAGGCAGTGACTGGGGCTTGGGGCGTGGGGTCATCTCACCTGACAGAAGCTAGAACTGCAGCCGAAGAAAGTTGCTGCCTGAGGCAGAACAAAACAGCTCCTTCCTTCCTCTTACCCTTTTGCCTCCCCTGTTCCTTCAGAAGTAAGGGAACTGGAGCCTGCAAAAGCCTGCCCTCCGGGGTAATACAGGCAAAGCAGGGTGGGTTGGGGGTGAACCTGGAGCAATCAGATCTACACCTTAAGCTACTTCTTTAGAACGACTTCTAGCTGGATGCACAATTAGGTCTGGGTAAAACCAGCAGATTGTTGAGGTTTATTAATTTGAAATTTTTAAAACCTTTTTCATAAGTCCCTTCTGTGGTAAACATGAATGATCGTCCCCATTTTATAACGGGAAGATTGAAATGAGATCCGTTTGTATGAGATCTCAGAGAAGGGCTGGAGGAAAGACAGAACCTGTTTTGTTTTCAGCCCTATTTTCTGTTTCACCTTTTGCCATTTTATTATGCAGAGGATCAGTGGCCGAGTTACAACTCAAACTGGGAACGTGGTGCTTTGTCCAATAAAATGATTCCTGTGCCAAGCTTAGCTCTGGAAATAGTAGTTTGATTGTTTCCTTTAAATCCGGGATTTGCTCTGAACAAAGCAATAGGCCCACCCATTCTAAGAAAACAAACAGAGGAGCCAATATTTTATAGTTTCTGCTCATGTCCGGTATTAGTAACACAAGTGAGAGAAGAGCTAACCTGTAAGCTGGCGACAGTGAGGCAGACCAAGATAAACAAAAGCAGGACATAGGCAACCAGGACTCAAAAGATGCCACATGTAAGCAGGTAGGAAGAAAGAAACATCTAGCAACTTTTCCAGAATATATCTTGTCTTTCTAGGAGTCGCGTGGCATCTTAAACAGTATTTCTGTTAGAAAAGTCCCCTAGACATTGAATGGACCCCAGGGAATGTCACAGCCTCTTGTTCTGTGTCCTGTTTGACTGAGTCACCTGGATTCTGGCGGACTTAGCAATTCTCTGAAAATCAGGGAAAGTTTGGAAGTTCCTTTAGTGAGAGTGGAAAAAGCAGGTCTTAGACTATACTGCTCTTGTCTGAGCCACCCTGAAGGTTTCGTACAGGATCCTTCTCTGCTCTTCTTGGGATTGTGGGGAGCTGGACAGAGGGAATTTATTGTTCCAGGGACACTGAGACACTGAATTCACAGTACAGGTTTGAAAGGCCGTTAGATTCTCGTGATGCTAAGCCAGGGGGTAGAGAGTAATGATGACGGTGGTAAGAACATAAGACCTGGAAAGACAGGGAGCATGTTTTATAGTTCCAAAAGCGATAACTATCTATGTATGAAAGAATTTAATGTGAGATCAACATGAGTGTTGGATCCTCAAACTGTAACACCAAGTTAGTGTTGCTAGAAGTCTACTGCCCCAAACTTAGTCTTCTCAAAACACTGCACTCAGATATAAAGTTTAGGAAGAAAATGATGATGCAAATTTAATAAGGAGCTTTGAATAAGCTTTCTGCCTCTCAAGATATTTTTCAATTAAACTTCACAATCACTAAGCACCAATACAAGTTCTATCGGACTTGAACTCCATAGATGCAACTAGCAATCCTGCTGAGCACAATTATTCATTCAAATTAAATTGGAGTAAAGCATAGACTTCCCTTCTTATTATGTGCCAATGTGGAATAATTTTATTTCATCTAGGCAAGGACAATTTATTATGTTTATCAATGTCATTATTGTTGTTTTATAAAATTCATCCAACTGCATATCAATCACTTTAATAAGAAGTTTATTTTGCAAACTGAACTTAAACCAAAAGTAAAGCTGCCTTTGAACTTAAAATAAAAGCCCTTTGAAGTAATATAAAAATCACCCCTGCTTCATTACCTTTTTTCTTCCTTCCTTCCTTTCTTTCTTTCTTCCTTCCTTCCTTCCTTTCTTTCTTTCTTTCTTTCTTTCTTTCTTCCTAAAATGGGTAACAGCCTCACTTTGCATTTGCAAATAGGAAATTCTGCAAGCTCTATACCCAGAGCAAAGCTTAGGTATAAGGTTAGTTGCTTACAAATATTTTTAGAACAAGCATTGCTTCAGCATTTCAATATTGGCTAAAACAGCTTTAATATTCAAGACAGGCTGTAAGATGCTTAGCTGATCCAAATGCCAGTCTATGGATCTGAAAGACTAAAGATCACATCACTGGAAGGTTGACAGAAGTGACACTTTGCAAAGTGCCAATGATTTATGCCAATGTCTTGCTTGATGATACTGTTATAGACAGCACTGTCATTAAAAAGTCCCCGCTGACTTCCTTGTACATTTATGGTGCACAAATTATAGGTGAGCCCAAAGATCGAACCCTCCTGCCTTTTAGATTTCAATGGCCTTATATTTCTCATTTAGCTTAGTTATCACACGTACCCCCTTTTCTACCCATTTCCTTGTTCCGCCTATAAACACAGCACCAAGAAGGTGTGGCGTGAAATGTATCCTGCCAGGAAATGTAAGTTAGACACACGTTCCCTGCAATTCCCACCACCATCAACTGGAAGGAATATTTTTCAAGTAGCAAAAGTCTTTCACAGTATGCTCCTATTGTGACAAAGACACCAAACAGTCTCTGCAGAGCACATTTGGAAGCAAAGCCATGGAGTAAACGGCCAGGATTACCGTGGCTTAACATTTGGCAACAAGGGTGAAATTCTAGCTCTGCATGGCGACGTGGCATTTCCCAAACAGCAAAGAGCAGATGAGGTTATTCTTTCAAGTACTTACTTTATACATTTTCCTGCTAATCTTCTGCCTCGAATTTTTATTGTGTAAATGCAATCTAGTTTTTAGGAGTACTCTGAAGGGATTTTAAATGGCATTGTTCTCAAATTCCATTTATAGAGACCATTTTATCTTGTACTTGGGGGGGGGGAAATACTCCAAATCTTATGAGCCAATCTCAATTGATTAAAGTAAAATGAGATTACAGGGACTAGCTGCTACTTCTTTTTAACAAAGATTACCATGGGCTTGGCGCTTTTTTTTTTTTTTTCCTGAAAAAAAAAAAAGTCAGACAAGCTCAGAAACATGTATGTACTAATTTGTTTAAAAAGATTACTTTCACTTTCTTCATCTTTACCTCACAGGAAAATAGATGACCGAAAAAAATAGTGTGGAAAGAGACTGGCCCAAAATATTATTTAATTGCAGCTCTATTATTTGCAGTTTACAGTGCTGGTTTGTTCTTTTCTTATATGCTACTAAATACAGACTATACTAAATTGGGTTCCTAGAATACTTTCAAGGCCAAATTTTTCTAAATAAAAACCAGTCAAGATGACATTTATACTAAAAACTAAGATTTATAAAATAAGAAATGCCTTTCATTTTTTTTTTTTTAAAAAAAAAGGGAGATGAAATAGAAAGCTCAATGTAAAATAAACCTATGACAGTATTAAGTCAAAATTTGCTTCTCAGTAAACCAGCCACATGGATCATTAAAATACTGTCTCCTGGAAGCAGCAGGGGCTGTCAGCGAGGAGAGCGGAGAAACAAAGCTGCAGCCGCAGGGATTGGGGTTCAGGAACAGCTTCGACCACCGCGGGGACCAGAGCCCAGCGGAGAGCCGAGACTCCGGCCGAGCTGGCTGCCTGACTACATATCAGAGGCAGGGCATAGACCAGCCTGTTGTAGGGATGATGGAAGTGGGGGGCAAATGTTAGTAAATGGTGGCCCCAACATAGATGTTATTTAACTTTTAATGATACAAATAAGCACAATCCTACAGTCTCCTTATTTAAAAAATAATAATAATAAACATAAGCAATAAAGCTAAAATGTACTTCAACCCTCTGGATGCTCCAGAACGTTGTAACTTCATTTGCATATTGGAAATGACCTAAATGCCAACCAACACAGGAGAATGCTGCAGAGGATGGCCCCTACATACCAGAAAGTACCACGCCACTTCAGGTTGTTTTATGCACACACATGGAAAGATCTCCAGCACATACTGCTGAGAGAAAAGAATTACAGAATGAACCTACCTTATGATAGATTCATTGATCTAAAATCATATTAACACTCATCTCTGGGAATCTTCTGGGAATCCCTGCACCTATGTCTGCCCCCATCGTTAGCACATAATCGTGGGTCATCTTGTGACTTGTTTTTTGGTATCTTACCCTGGCAGTTAATTTTTCATTTAGGTGTGCTTTCAGAAAACCTCATAGCACCAAGAATGCCCAGAATAAGTATTCAGTGACTACTATTTACACAAATACTTTTATGCAAAGTAAAACTGGTGATAAAAGATCACAGCTCTAATTCTTGAAAGTTTATTTTACTAGGCTTAGAATCATGTGTCCTTTTATATAAATGTTTATTCACCTTTTCATAAGAGGGAAACAATGACATTTTTGTTGTACAAGCTTTAAAGTTGTCATGAATACAGAAAGGCTGCTGGTCCATTTTTTACTTACTGATTATTAGTAATCGTTTACAGTACTGAGTAAAAACTATTTTTAGAGACTTGCATTTGTTTTGTTTTGTTTTTTCTCTGTTGCGTACTCACCATGTGACCTGGGAGAAAAGGACATCTAAAAAAAAAACTTCTCAGACTGGTAATTTGCACCTCCTTATAAGCACTTGTCTATAGTTTAAAACACACCTTTTACTTTATCTAAGCTAAAGTATAATTTCACTTTATCCATCAATAAATGGCATTCAATCAAATATGGAACCTGAATTAAACCATTGGGTGAGGCATCTGCCTTAATACAAAATTTTACTGCTTTATCAAAACATTTGGCTTGCTCCTTTTCAACAATTCATACTTGTACGTAATTATTCTCCTAACCTGAGGAAATATCTAAGGTCCATAAAGCCTGCTATCATCGCGTCCCACACTGTAATAACTGCAGTAATCCAAAAACATGCAATAAAATTATTTATTTTAACCCAAACGCATCACTTAAAGTATAAGTGACCAAATTTTAATTCTGTGGCTCAAAATGTAATGGATCACCTTGGCCAGTGAGGCTCAGTTAGTCCCAAATACCAAAAAGTGGTGGGTTTGACTCCTGGTCAGAGAACATAACCAGGATGCGGGTTTGATGCCCAGTAAGGAGTGTGCCCTACAGATCAATGTTTCTCTTTCATACCCATATTTCTTTCTCTTTCTCTCTCCCTTCCTCTCTCTATTATCAATTTAAAAAATCTTCATGGACCTGCAACAAATATTTTAAAATAGTCCTCAAGGTTATATTCCCTCTGCCTTGCACACTGTATTATTTCATACATCATATAATCAAGCCTTTTTAGTTATAATCAACCTCAGTCTAACTTCCTGGCTATCCCACCAGCCATTCCTGAAGACATACCACATGCTCCTGTCTGACCACATTTCTCACTTGCTGGGGCACTTTTCCAAAAAGAGAGAGATTAGCACATGCTATTTCTTCTGTCTGTGATGTCTTACCTATTGTTCTTTGCAAACTCCCAAGGATCCTCTCATACTCGGATGAAATGATACCACCACAGCGAAGCCCTCCCTATCGCCAAAGGGCAAGGAAAGTCATTCCATGCTTTGCACTTTTCTCCTCATTAGGATTTACCTTGTGATACTGTGTTTGTCTGTTTATTAGCTTCCGAGTTTCTTGATAGCAGGGACTGTGTCTTTTTCATATCTGTATTTCCAGAAACTCATTACATGAATTTCTTTTCATTTCTTTCCAATGTAACTGTCCCAGGCCTCGGATGCTAGGGTGTAGAATGACCGATCCTGTCCAGAGTTTGGTGGGGGTACGCGTTGCACCGGAGTTTGGTGGGGATATGCACTGCACCGTGCTTAGCTGCGCCTAATTCTACATTCTCATGAGTACAAGGGGTGCTCAGCATTACAAAAATTATAGAAGGGGTACACATATGTCAAAAGTTTGGGAAACACTGGAGGGGCCTAAATGGACACTAGCGGGAAGTCTGCCCGGGCAGGGAGTTCACAGAAATAGCCTATTTCTTTCAAAAAGCAGCATTTCTCCATAACACAAAGGGTCTCAGTTCACAGCCCTAGAGACAGAAGTTCTTTATTCCATTTTACATACACAATCAGCATTGAAAGCAAAATGACCTTGGGATCTTAACCTACAAAATGTAAGTTTTCGTTTGCTTAAAAAGAACGTAATGGAGAAAACAAAACTGAGGAAGGGAGCCAAGAAAAAGGATCTCCAATGATCTGGGAATTAAACCAGCTATCTCGGCTTTTCAGAGGCCGAAGAGCAGACAACATGCAATAGGAATAGCAGAAACTGTCCAGCCCACCGCTTCCTCTCAGGCAGCCCAGTCTTCCGAAGCCTGTGAGTAAGTAGGTTTCTACGCTGGTTCAGACTGAGCGTTCGGTAGCTTGAGTGCAATCCGTGTGCTGAGAGCTCACTGCCTGCTCACCCTGCACATCGCCATGCTCACCGCTGTGCTCACGGTGCGGGGTCTCCAGCAGCAGCTGAGCTGTCTGCCCTCACCCAGGAGCAGGTGTGGAAGGAGCACTGCTGGCAAAAGCAGCTCATGAATGTGCAGAAAGGGGGTTAGCAGCGGGGTCATGAACAAGCTAATGTACCAGGTGTTGTTGTTCTTTTGTAAAATTTGCAAAAGTAAGATACTTAATCCTCTCTTTTCACAGTGACTTTCCTTTCATCACATTCATTTTCATGTGAAGGTATCTCAGGGAAGCTACACACATTTGGAGATCCAAGGGGAAGTGAAGTTGGAGATAAATTTATTCTGTCCTAAGAAAGATATTTATGTGATTTGCATTCACATCCATGTAGGAGGAAGTGATTGCCAGCTGTTCCCAACAAAAGAAGGACTTTTAGGAATACATCCCGCACCCACTGTGCAAACACATACCATGCCAGGGTATGGAGGGGCAGGGCCAGAGGCTGTTTCACCCTAGATTTGGATTGTATGACGGAAGGTGCCACTCACTGTTCCCCAGTTATGTTTACACTGTGTCCTCTGCGCCTTGCTTTTGTTATTTCTTCTGCCTGGCTTTGCCTTCCCACTCCCTCCAATGAAACTCTTACACAAAATCTGATCAAATACCAAAGCCTTCCCAAGTTTGTAATAAATCTCTTCATCTGTTTGTGTCTTTTTTGTGTGTCTTTATTTAAAAACAAGCAAATGCTAACTTGTATTTTAGTAATTTGTGAAAGGGACCACTATTTCTTCTACTAAATTGTAAACGCTCTAAGGGCCGGAAAATGACTTATTAAGTATGTGCTCCTCATAAAGGGCGCCTAGGAAATGCTGATGTGAACTTAATCATCTGGATTGCTCTCTGCACTATTTCTGCTTTAGAACAGAGCTCCCCTACAAAGATATAGAGATTGAGACACAGATAAACATACATATCACTGATATGTAAACAATTAAAAACCTAGTAATCTGACTCGTAGTGGCTTCATAAAATGAAGTTCTAGGTAGTAAATTAATCTTTGCAAGACTAAGGGCTTAGAAGAAGACAGAAAGACCATTGAAGGTCACAATTTGCATATTGATCTATCTGTATGCTTATTCTCTTACAAACACGTAATTAACTTTGTTTTTATTGAATTTTGGTTCTAAACCAATTTTATTAATCAGAGTTTCACTGGTAATTTCAGTGAAATATGAGAGACAGGTGTAAGCTAAGAAGATAGCATGTATACTAATCTATCTGCCTAATAGATGTAATACATACTGAATGCATTACTTTGTAGGCATTGGATTTGATTTTCAAAATGTTCTATTTTTATAATATTTCCTGGGGCATGAACTATCTTTCAGTTAAAACTAAATTTAGTCAAAAGCTTATCACACAGAAGAGATAACCAAATAAGCCATAATTAGAAGCATCAATTATCTGGTATGAAAACAGGATAATTAATTGTAGTAATATGATTTTTCCCTAAATATCAGTTTTTGAAATGTCTTTCTATAACCAGTGACAGTAGTAGACCTAAGCTACATCCCAATTGTTCTGTTTATTAGTTCGATGATTCCGAGTAAGATGCTTTAACTCGATAGCTCTCATGTGCTATTGGAAATAATGATATTCAATATTAATACTCACTGTGTCTACCATATAGGTCTGATTTGAGGAGCTGATGGTACACATTTGTTGTTTTACTGGCATATATTTAGAACCGAGGCCAGAAAATGGATATCAAAGCAATTTGTAAATTTCAAATACCTGTATAAATAAAGGAGATTATTTAATTGAGAAAAAATTTGATTTGGATACTTAATATTACAGTAGGAGACATAACTGTGGGACTTTTGACATAGCTTACTAAACAGGAAAATGGCTGCCATTTTAATCAATACAAAAATCCTACTTCCGTGGCTTAAGTAAAAGACAAATTTGTAAGCATGTTCTAACACCAATGCTGAACCCATTATACCTATGTAGAAAATTCGAAGTACATGTGTGTGTATATATATATATATATATATATATGCGCACACATTCATAAGGATTTATGTATACATGGTATGTATGTATGTGCATATATACATACACACCACACACAAACATATCTAAATGCCATACTAGTCCAAAGCCTCAGGACTTGCACATAGTTGAATTCTAATGCAATTGAATTCTAAGAACTTTTTCAATAACATTTCAAGAGGACACCAGCAATTTTCTAGTCATTGAAATATTAACATCCCTATAATCCAATATTTTCACTAGTAATCACTGCCATCAGATTAAATCTGGACTAGGTGGCTCTAGCGGGAGAGCAAAGGTCAAAAACACATCCAGGATGCCCTGGGAAGTCCAGGATATCAGCTAATCAAAAATATTTATATAGCTCCCCCTTTGTACAGTTAATCCTAATTGCTATACAGAGAAAAAAGAAGGGGGGGGGAGCAAAACAGAAGAAAAACAGTCTCCCACCTTGAAATGTTCACAATTCAACTGCAAAATCAGAAAAGACAGAGGAAAATGTCTTCAGAAATCATTCAGAGAACAGCCCAAGTGCAAATGAATACCATATTGTGTAGCTTTTCTCTTTCTTCAGTGTCTCACTCGGGTCTGATCAGAATAATGTAAAAAAGCCTCTTTTCAGAAAGAGAGAGAGAGAGATGCTAGTCACTAATCTGAATGCTTTACTTGAAGAAACAGACTCACAGTTTTTAAATGTTTCCCAAACAAGGTCATAAATCTAGTACATAACCAAGTTTCAAACCTAAGTCTGTCTGATCCCAATCCCCTTAACTACTATACCATATGGCAACTTGTAAGAACACTGAAAATTGTTAATAATGTTACTGGGCATATTTTTTTGAGAACTATTAGTAATTGTTAAGAAAATTTCATTTAGATTACTTCTATGGCCTACCCATACTACATGAAAATCACTGTGGTCATATGAGTGCAAAGGGTTTAGACAGTGAAGATGGATCCAAATAGAATCCAACTGACATTGAGGTGAAGGGATGTCAAGAGGCTAAGTTAGTAAGAGTTGCCAAGACCTCGTCTGAGCAGAGTGAGAGTGCAAGGAAGGACGCTGGGCAGGATGATGTGGTGAGAAAAAGGAGTCTTTGTGACAGCCATGCACATCCCCATCCAGAGCAGGCTCAAACCCCAAGGGTTCCTCAAATCAACTGACGGTCTTAGGATCAAAGGATTCCCTCTTTTCTGAGTAAAACATGCCTCCATGCCTTTTCAGATGCTGTTTCCTCTGCCTGGAACACTTCCCCACATATCCCTGGCAAAATGGTGATTTCAAGACACAGCTAAAATGTCAGATCAATGATACTGCCTTCCCTGACTCTCCAAGAAAAAACAGAATCACTGGTAGTTCTAAGAGAGAGAGAGAGAGAGAGAGAGAGAGAGAGAGAGAGAGAGAGACAGAGAGAGAGAATTCCATTAACTTAATTCATTTATAAATTGCTTGATTCAGGTAACAATGAGTGTTACACAAGAGTGCAAGTTGTATAAACCATTTTTTTGTTTATTTGTTTTTGTTAATCCTTACCCAAGGATTTCCACTGATTTTTAGAGAGAGTGAAAGGGAGAGGGAGAGACAGAGAGAAACATCAATGTGAGAGACACATCAATTGGTTGCCCCAACTAGAGCCAGTGACTGAGCCTGCAACTGAGTAAGTGCCCTTGACCGGAATGGAACCCAGGACCCTTCAGTCTGGGGTCAAAATTCTATCCACTGTGTCAAACCAGCTAGGGCTAAACCATTCTTACAGGTAAGTAAGTAACCATTCTTAAAGTCAGGCTATCCCTCTAAAAAGTTTGAAATCATATACACATTTAGAAAATAAAGACAGCACTACTGCAAGTGGACTACATCGTGTGTGAGTGTGTGTGTGTGTGTGTGTGTGTGTGTGTGTGTATACTTTTCTTTCTTTTTTTTTGTTTTTTGTCTTTTGTTAATCTTCACCCAAGGATATTTGATTTTTTAGGGAGAGTGGAAAAGAGGAAAAGACAGAAAGAAACATCAATGTGAGAGAAACACATCAATTAGTTGTCTCCTGCAGGAGCCCCAACCAGGGCCAAGGCCAGGAGGAGCCTGCAACCAAGGTACATGCCCTTGACCAGAATCAAATCCAGGACCCGTTGGTTTACAGGCTGACGCTCTATCCATTGAGCCAAACCAGCTAGGGCTGCACTACATCTTTACTTGAAATGACAAAGTGCTCTGCCCTCACTTTAGGCCAGGGGACATGCTCATTCTCATTTTGAAGTACTATTCTAGAAAAAACTTGACACATTTGAGACAAGGATATCTCATTTACCTTAAGACTCAACTGCCTCTGAGCATGAAACACTATGAAGAAGCTACATGGTAAAGCAAAACCACTAGTTTAGCAATCAGGAAAACTGGATTATAGTCTTAACTCTGTAGGTTTTCAAGTCACTGAAATTTGGGCCTCATCAATCTTTCTCTAAAATAAGAAAGTCACCCCTAGCGAGTTTGGCTCAGTGGATAGAGCATCGGCCTGTGGACCAAAGGGTCCCCGATTTGATTCAGTCAAGGACATGTACCTCAGTTACAGGCTCCTCCCTGGCCCAGGCCCTGGTTGGGGCTTGTGCAGGAAACAACCAATCAATGAATTTCTCTCAGATAGATATTTCTGTCTTTCTCTCTCCCTTCCACTCTCTATAAAAATCAATGGAAAAGCATCCTTGGGTGAGGATTTTAAAAATCTATATATATAAAAGACTAGTGACCATCCAATCTGCTGGTATGTATGATGCGCATTGACCACCAGGGACAAATGCTCAAGGCAGGAGCTGCTGAGCTCTAGTGACTTAGTGCCGATCTCTGGTGATGCACCCAGAATCAATTCCAGGGCTCCCTCCAGTCTGGTTCTGAGTGCATCACCAATTCTGGGGTGCTTCACCCGAGAACTACCCTCTCCCAATCTGGGACCCCTCAGGGGATGTCAGAGAGCCAAAATGGCCGATCCCCGCAGACCAGGCTGAGGGACCTCACCTGCCGGAGGGATCCCACTCACTCCACAGACACCCTTTGAGCCCTGCCGCCACGCCAGGTGTTGCCGGCTGGGAAGGGACCATGGGAGGTCCAGGGTGTGTCTGGCCTGTCTCGCCCAGTGCTGCCCCACCAGCCACCTTCTAATTACTTTCCTTTCAATGTGCATGAATCCATGCACCGGGACACTAGTAATAATAATAAAATAAGAAAGTTGGCTAGACCAATTGTCTTCTCAGGTCCTTTTTTGCTTGACACCATAATATATGATTCTATTATAAAATGAAGGACTAGAAGTCAATGAGCAAACTCAGAAATAGCTCTGCATGCAAATATAACAAAATTTTAAAAAAAACAAAAAAACTATAGGCATATTGGGAACAAATAGAGAAATTTGAATATGGATAGGTTGGTTGGATGATATTTAAGAATTATTGATAATTGTCTTAGGTATAATAATGATATTGTGGATACGTAGAAAATTTCTTTACTTTTAGAAAGTGTTTGCTAAAGTATATTGGATTGAACTGTCATGATATCTGATACTTTATTTGGGATGGTTCAATAGATAAAGGCAATCAGCCAAAATATTAACAATTAATGAATCTTAGTGAAGGATATAAATTCTTGTATGCTTTAAATTTTATCAAAATAAAAAAATTAAAAAGCTCTTTTTTTTTTTCTTTTTTTTTTTGTACTTAAACATGCTACAGGCTGGCCTAAGAGAATAATGTATGGGGACCGATGTACCCTTTTGACCTAAAAGTGTACTTTCAAAACCAGGTTGCTGACTTCCCTGGGGTTCCATAGACGGGGAAGAGACAATGAGAAATCCAGCCCATCACAAAGGTATCAGTGATGGTTATCATCACCTCAGCAAATTCCATACCCTCGCTAACACGGTGCCCTCAGCCACCATCGCCAGATCAATATGGCTATCAATGACAGATGGCCAAAGCATCCCTGCCCACTCAGGTCATCCGTAGTTCACATTGTCCGGCAGGATTTAGGAGGCTGTGTCATTAGACTGTCTTTAGAAAACAACCTGGCTATTAAAGGCGGAAGCGGCAATGTTGTATGTCAGATAGCACACTGTTGACAGTTTAAATATACTCAGAAAGCTTAAAATGGGTTGATTTTCTGTGCGCTACAATTACATTTTTACTGGCGGAGAATGTATCATTAAAACGTAAATGCATGTTGAAAGCAAAGCTATAAAAAGACTTTCTGTCACAAACCATTTCTAGACACACCAGACCAAGGAAGAAAAAGTAATATCGTTCAGCATTGATTTCATCAAAATCCTAATTCCCGTGGAAAGAATGGACGTTAGTCCAAATATAATTTTTAATGTGGTTTATACTTCACAGAATCTGATTTGGGATCCATTTAGTTTGGAGACAGCACATACACTGGAAAGAACCTTTGCAGAAACATCATCGCGCAAGGACACCAATAATTTTCTCGTCATTGCCACATTAACATTCCTTTATTAAATAGTCCAATATTTTCACTATTAATCACTCAGCCTGTCACTTGGGTTACCTAAGGTAAGGTATCACCACCTCTGCCCCAAAGGGCATGAGAGGGGAAGCAACACAAACAAATATTGATGACCACAAGTTAAGTATCTCTTCCCTATGTTAACCCTTAAATAAAGCTTACTCACTAGTCACTGGGATCTAAGTAAAAACAATTCTGCAAATAGTCACTAAATTAGTGAGGGATACACAGGGAAATCCATTTAACTCATTTCAAGCAAGACTTTCGAATTCACTTAGCCATTTATGTTTATGACATGCTTATAACAGATTTATTACTATCATGGGGCAAATTACTTCTTGCACAAGTACTAGTGCCAGTGTTTTCTGAGGGCTGGACCCGGCCCAGAGTGTAATGACTCACAATGTTTTCCTTCATGGCAGGCTTTCTATGAACAGTTGCTTTAAATTGAAAAACAGTCCCAGACTTGTTGCGGGGAGACCGGAGGAAGAGGATGGTTCGACACTGGTGAGCAATGTGGTCGCTGAATACAATGACCCAGTTCTGGGTGAGGAGAAGTCACAAACGCTCCTTTTAGAAAGAGAACTTGAATATGGTTTAGAATGAGAGAAAAATGCTTTCTTTAGGGAGAAATTTCCTTCGGGCAGATCTCAAAAATAAACTGGCGACATGTCTATGATAGTTGCTATCACGCTTCCTCATTGACCAGAGAGAAAGCAAGAAGAAAAGAGTCGTGGCCTCTAGAAAGAGCAAGGGGAACCCTCTGGCCCTCAGTGTAACGCTTCTAGCTGGACCATGAAAAGTTTTCTAAAACCAAGTGTCCTCCGAGCCGCCCTTCTCTGCACTAAGAGCAACAAATACAGCTGTGCAAACAGCAGGGATGTGTGTTCCTGGGGTAAGATGCCTGCCCTGGCCCTTCCCGGGGGAATTCTGTCAGGCATGTGCACAATCCTGAGTCAGCAGAGGGGGAGGAGATGCAGGCAAAGGTAAATCCCAGCCAGAACCAGTAAAAGAAGATGGGTAGGGATTCTTGGGCCATGAAAAGGGAAGATTCTGGCAGCTGACAAGAAGGAAGGAAAAGATTGAAAGCCTGGCAACTGGAGCAGCCAAAAATGCAAGCTCAGAAGGGGGCAAACACTGCTCTTCCCTTCTCATCCTTCTTTTTTAAATAATCTACTTTTATTGATTTCAGAGTGGAAGGGAGAGGATAGAGAGCTAGAAGCATCAGTGATGAGAGAGAATCATCGATCGGCTGCCTCCAGCACGCCCCACATTGGGGATCGAGCCCACAACATGGGCATGTGTCCTGGCAGAGAATTGAACTGTGACCTCCTGGTTCATAGGTCGACGCTCAACCACTGAGCCGCACAGGTCAGGCGTTTCTCATTCATTTTTATATCTTTCTCTCCTTTTCGTCATTTTGTCCCCTTATCTTTTCATTAGTGAGAACATCGGCTTTGGAAACAGTGTCGGGGTTTAAATCTAGTCTAACATGTACTGTGTATGGTTTTGATAATTTACCTAATATCTCTAAACTTCAGCTTCTGCGTCTGTAAGAGGGATGGAATGAAAGCTCATGGAGTTGTTGTAAGGATGAAACCAGATAACATAAAGTACACAGCGAGTGTCTGGCTCATCGTGGGTGCTTAACATGTGTTAGCATCTTTCTCTCCTTCTCTTACTCTTTTCATCTATACTTCTCTTTTTTTAACTTTCGTTCACAGCTGCTAAAACTTTGGACACTTTACTACATCATTCACTTTCTATGGGTCAGTGACTTTGGGTAGAAAAATTCCCCAATCCCGGGAGTGAATAGGATGTTCAGTCCAGAGGGCTGATGGCCTTCATGGTTGTCTGAATCCCAAAAGATTTATGTTTCCTGTTGATCTGATGGAGAACAATTTTCATAACAGGAAGTCTCAGAGAATCTGGGAACTAGAAAAGAAGGCCTGGCTCCTCTTAGCCAGAGAGCGTTATACTTGGATCCCCTCTCAAGCAAGGTCACGCAGCAGGCAGGGGCTCCCAGGCCCCGGACAGACCCCAGCCCAGCTCCTGGGACAGGACGTGTGTCCCCTCCTTTGGTGATGAGACCTGGGCTCAGGGATGGGGTGGGGGGAAGCGCTGCTTTATTAAAAGCAAGTTTCAAGAGCAGAGAAGTGTGAACTGCATCCATAGATAACAAGTTCTGTGTTCAAAATGAAATGAATCACAGCTCAAATCCAGCGTCAGTGAGTTTTGAACCAGAAATACAAGTACTGTGAAACGTGTGTGTGTGTGTGTGTATGTGTGTGTGTGTGTGTGTAAAAGGTGGTGGGATAGGTGTCATAGAAAGCACTCCAAATTCATTCAGAAAGCAATCACAATAAAAAAAAAGAGTAAAGGGGTAGGAGAGAGTAAGAGGAAGAAGGACAGGATAGAGAAGGAAGCATCTACTCATGGGGAAGCAGGTTCTGTCTTCCTAGCCTCCCAGGGCGCCCTCCCTCAGCAGGCAGATGGAGAAAAGCATTTGGGCAGTAGCCTATGGTGGGCAGCACTGCTGCCTGCTCCCTCCTTCCTGGAGTTCCTCAGCCCCTGGCCTGCTGGGCACATCTTTATTCTATTCCTCCTGCCGCACCCTCCCTGGCCAGTGTCCAGAGTTCACTCCTTAAAGCTCTCACTCCAGAAGCACTATCTGAACAATTTTACTTATGTCTATAGCTTCTCCTGCCACTTAAATGATGACAACTCGCAAATACACATCTTTAAACCCCATCTCTCTTCTAAAACTCCCAGTCAGCCCTGCCCAGGGTGGCTCAGTCCGTAGGAGAGTCATCCACACACGAGAAGGTTGTGGGTTGGATTCTTGATCAGAGCATATACATGCCTAGGCTGTGGATTCAGTCCTCACTCAGGTCAAGTACAGGAGGCAATTGATCAATGTATCTCTCTCACATCAGTTTTTTCTTCTCTTCTCCCTCTCCCTCCCTCTCTGAAATAATAATTTTAAAAAATGGCTCTCTCCACTCTTCCTGGGTCTCTTCCTACCATCTACACCTCTCTACCAGTTCCCAAACTAAAAGCAGCTCTGAAGTCATTCTTGATTGTTTCTTCTTCAGCCCCCAAGTCCATCTTGTCACCAGGCACTATTGGTGCTACATCGTGAATCCCTCTCCAACCTACACTCTTCTTCCAATCCTACTGCCACTGCTTTAGAGAAGCTCTCATCACCTCCCACCTGGCCTCCTAGATAACCTTCTGTTTCTGGTACCTTTTCTGGACAATTTTTGTATCAAAGAGTACTTTCTAAAATACAAATCCAATACTTTCCCTTTTAATATCCTTAATTTCTGATAGATCCTCTCTGCTTCCAAAAATAAAAATCCAAAGGTCTTCATAATCTTACTTCATTCTTCTTTAACATCCCCATCTCTTGCAATTCCCCCTACACCATCCCACAACCCTTACTTCCAGCCCTACAGCTAAGCCATACCAAGCTGCTTGCCACTCCCCAAACATGATCCCTGCTTTCCGCCTGTACATGTTCTAGTCCCTCTATATTCCCGCTGGTGAGCCGTCCACCTTCTTTAATATTCAACTCAAATGTCACTCTTCTGTAAAGCTTCCCCTCACTGCCCAAGAAATGTCACCTACTGTGGCATCTTTGGTCCTTTACCAGGGCACTTTTCAAGATGCACTGCAGGTCCTGGTTTATCTACTTCTCTCCCTGGACGAGTGATTGGAAGATTGTGAGCTCCTGATAGACATGTATCAGTTCTCACTCCTTTTGGTGTCCCCAGCTGTTCACTAAACCCTCAATAAAGGCTAATGGATATCAAGAGAACCAGCTTCCCGCACAGAAAAGAACTGCAGGACACACACACACACACCCCCCAATACCCCTGTCCCTCTCCCCAGAAGTGCTGCCCTTTCCTGGAGAGATTCCTCAGGCCCATGGAGTCAGCCTGGGGTGTCAGCCCACCGCTGGAATAAGATCAGCATATTTCCTTCAGCCTAAAGAGGGGCTGGGAGAGGGTAGGAGACAGAGGGAGAGGGGGAGGGAGAGAGGGATAGATGGCCACTCCTTTGATGACTCAGTGTACTTTTCCCACATAGACAAAGAGACCCGACTCCATGGTTACAAAGTTGAGGACTAAACAGAACCTTCCCACAGTGCTCTGTTTTCAGTAGATACTGAAAAGCACTTGAATGAATTAATATACAGGTAAATGGTATCTAGTTGGTTGGAAATTTGCATGGAAAAATTAAAAACTGAGTTTCTCATGTTAGTTTTTCTTTCTCCAATTTCTCTCCCTCTCTCTCTTTCCCTTTCTTTCTCTACTTCTCTCTCTCTCTCTTTACCTCTCTACCTCTCATTTTCTCCATTCTTTATTTAGCTGAGATCATTTCCGGCTAGCAGAGAGAAGTTAAAGTGGCCACTGGGAAATTTTTCTAGCCTCTATACTCGAATACCCCCTGGAAAAATACACTAGATTTACAACCACAACATATACAACTGGGTATCTTAACTGTAAATCTAATGTACTGATTGTTCCTTTAGATATGTCCTTAATTTTACATGAGTGATAAATATGCCCTTTAACGACTATAAGTTCTAATCATTTCCAAATGACTGGTTTTCACTGCATTGCTACCGTGCATTGCCTTTATGTAAATAACTAAATATTTCTAAATTGCACCATTAGCATTCAGGAAAACATTTGCTATTTATTTTTAAATGACTGGGGAGAAGGTTATAAACATATTGCTAAAAAAAAAAAAAATGAGCTTTATAACAATTTCCTAAGCATGTTATGTTTGAAAATACACTATCTAACTAATGGAAACTATAATATTCAAACCCGACAAGCTTCTGTATATTTATCCTTTTAAAATGTAAACTATTAAAATATGAAGAGAAATCTTTTTATGCCAATCCCATAGCAAAGTCCTGGGGATTTTGCATTTATACGGAGCAGAGTTCATGAACTCCTGCTCACCACGTTAACAATCTACCAGGATTTCTAAAGACTCAGCAGGGGTTAGAATTAGAAGGCTCTGCCATCAGCATCAATAACGGGAGCAGTGACATGGTGCTTCTCAAGGAGGCTCAGCACATCCAGGGACCGGCGCCCATCCAGGAAAGAGGTCTACAGATGATAATTCCAAACAAAATCGAGAGGGATACGTTATTTCAGATGTGGCTTTTGGGAATTACACACATGGGTGTATGTATGATCTGTGTTAGGATAGTATATATAATGTCATGACAACCATACTCGTTTTAAAGAGGCTTACCACTTAAAAGGACTTTTGAGTTCAAATTTTTGTGTGTTTTTTAATGTGTTTTTTTAAATATATTTTTATTGATTTCAGAGAGGAAATGAGAGGAGGGAGATAGAGACATCAAGAATGAGACAAATTTTTGTTTTGATTCACAGAGAAAAAAAAAGATGTAAACAAAACCACAAATATTTTTCTTCGAGGCAAGAAAACGGCTAGCTCAGGATGGAAGCCTTTTGGCTACAGCCCAAGCAATTTGGCGTGTCCTGTGCCAAGACAGGTGGCATCCACTCAGAGACACATCACAACGAAGGGAATACACCTAAACTCACATGGACACTAGCAGCTCGTTTCAGAGCATTTTTAAAATAAATACATAAAACTTTGTACAGTACATATTGGTTACCTATGGATTTCACAGGCAAGAAAACATTTGATATATATTTTTTTTAAACAATTCTTACCCAATTATCTTTCTTCACTACCTTTCCCATAAAAGTCTGATTTTTTAAAATGGATTACTGGTGCTTGGTTTAAAAAAAAAAAAAAAAAAAAAAAAAAGGCTCAGAAAAGGACAATATTCAAATGTTAAGGCCGAGTTAACCATTAACATTCTGTTATTTTCCCTTCTTGCTCTTTGGAGGCCTAAATCAAGGTCTGCGTTTCCTGCTGCTGCCGTGGCAGGAAGACGGTAGATCACCCTCTGCCGTTTGTTGTTGAAGCTGAAGGACAGGTGACAGTGATCCCAAAGGCAGCGCGGGTTCTGCGTTAAGATTACTCCAGATCCCTGACTGGCCGTCTAGTCTCTTGATCTTTAATTCTTAGAAAGCTCAGACATTCTAAATCCATCTATTTATAGTGCCCACGTCTGTGGTTCTTTGGCTCGTCATCCTTGTAGTGGTTATTCCACACCAGACAAAGACTTCCGAGAGATGTGATGGGGTTCTTGCTAACTGTTCTCCAATTAGGCTAAGTGATAACCTCAATTTTTTATTCCTTTCAGGTAAACCTAATTCAATAAGGCTGAGCTAGAGATGTCATAATTGTCTCAGTCTTATCTGTCTCTTATTCCACAAAGCAGATCCATGGTAGTCATAGCAATTGATACTAGGTAGCTAAATTGCCTTTTTCCAAATTACCATCTGCACACATTCTGCGGCAAGGAAAGTGCGATGTTATTTGCAGCCACAGACAAGATATTTATATCTAAGACATTGAAAATGACAAAAAAGTTAAGAGCAAGAGCGAGAGCGAGAGCGAGAGCGAGAGCGAGAGAGAGAGAGAGAGAGAGAGAGAACGTTAATAAGTCCATGGGAATATGTGGGGGGAATTTATCAGAGTCGGCAAGTTTTCTTCCTTAACCATGCAAACCAGGAAGTGCTTTTGAACAATAACAAGTTTAAAAGTATATTCCATTTCATGATCAATCCACAAAACAATGTTTGTGTAACCCATAGACTATGCATTTGTATCTTTTATAGATTTCATTTTCAAGTATAGTGATGATCTGTTCCTATTTATTCACAAATGAAAACGGATCCATATTAAAACTATGACATAAAGTCACACATGTATGGCTATTAACTTGAGAAAACAGGAGATTAACCTGCTTCTTGATGTTGTCATCAACACAAGCATTTAGTAAACTGCTAAATAGTATATATTTAAGATATGTCCTTTCTATTAAATACTTCACCCTTTCCTGAGGTTTTTTATTTGACATGTGTCCACCGTACAATGATAAATCTTCTCTCCTGCTCTTTGAGAAGATGCCAGAGCTTCTTAAAAAGGTTTAAGAATGGAGCTGTTGAACTATTTTTTTTTCTATTGCAAGTTATATATGAGAGTTGGTAGCATCCTGTTGAAAGAACTTTACCTGTGGATAATAGTCCTTATCTCACCTCTATCTATCATGCTATCAATTTCTTTATTCCAGGAGTTTACCTTTGGGCAGCTCATACACCAGCTGTCAATCTCTCCTCACCCCGAGACTCCGCAGCAAGCCCAGCTCAGGTGACTGCAGCTTCATAAGAATAAAGAGTTTTCCTCTCTCCCACCAGGGCAGGTGTAGCCGAAGTGCGAGCCTCCGGCACTCCAGCTGTGCTCTGTCACCGTGCAGCCGGCGGGTTTGATCCTGCCTCCCAGGTCACGGCTTCTTATCTGGAGACTTTCTAGATTTTGCTTCTTGTCCTAGTTTTACCTTCGCCCCACACACCCCTCACTAAGGCAGCTTTGAAACAACTCAAATGTCCATCTGCAGTGGGCTGGTTAAATAAATATGATACTCCATAAATGAATTACTATGCAAAGGAAAATGAAAGAAGAAAGGAAGGAGGGGAGGGAGGGAGGGAGGGAGGGAGGGAGGGAGGGAGGGAGGGAGGGAGGGACGGAGGGGGAAAGGGAGAAAGAGAGGAAGGAAGGAAGGAAGGAAGGAAGGAAGAAGACACAGAATGTTCTCTATGCTTTGGTATGGAGAGATTTTAAAGACATATTAAGTGAAAAAGGAAAACACAGAATAGCATTACCTTTTGCATTAAAGAAGAAAAACCACTTGTGATTGCTTGTATATTCCTAACGAAATTCTGAAAAGATATATTAAAAACCAAACACTGGTTCCCGGGGTTGGGGGTGTGGGAACTAGGCATGATGAAAGGCAGGTCAGTGAGAGAACACGTTCCATGATATACATTCTTAAACTTTTTTTAAACTTACTTTTAAACTACATGACATATTGCCTATTCAAAAATTTAAATTAAAAAGAAAGAAACAGTGGCTTTCTTTAGTGCAAAGGGGCTAAAAGAATAATAATAAGAGACTCTCATTCTTAGCCTATTGACACTATACAGACGGTCCCTGACTCAGAGTGGTTCGACCCAATGTGTTCACCTTGACGACGGTAGGAAAGCTCTGGACACATTCACCTTGTCCACAGCGAGTGGCCTGTGGTGATGCTGGACAGCGGCAGCGAGCTGCCCTCGAGTCAGGCGTGCGCGGACCACAGGGGAAACCACTCCTACTCCACAGCAGCGGTTTTCAACCTTTTCCATCTCATGGCACACATAAACTAATGACTAAAATGATATTTTTTGCCAATCTGACCAAAAAAAAAGGTAAGATTTTGATTCATTCACACTGGGCAGGTTTTTTTAAAATCCTCACCCAAGGATATATTTATTTATTTTTGAGAGGAAGAGAGAGAGAGAGAGAGAGAGAGAGAGAGAGAGAGAGAGAATAATTATGAGAAAGAATCACCTGCCTCCTGCACAACCCACCCTGGGGATCAAGCCCCCAGTCCAGGCATGTGCCCAAACCTGGAATCCAACCGTGACCTCCTGGTTCACAGTCCAACACTCAACCACTGAGCCACGCCCACAGGGCCTCCTTTCTTTTTAGGAAAAGGATAGAGTCAGTCACTAAAACACTCCCACAGCGTTTCTGAGAGAAGCTCGTCCCCAAGAAAGATGTTTGTAAAGGAAACGAAGTGTGGGGAAATTCAGATTCAGAACAAGGACAGAGAGTCAGCTCCTTACATTTCTAAACCACTCTGTAAAGCCATATGTTATCTTATTTGATCCTCACAGCAACTCTGGAGACCATCCGGGATGGTTTTAAATAAAAAGGCAAAGGAGGTTAGAAGGGGCCTGAGGCCAAGCTGCTATTACAAGTCAGTGACAACGTCTGACCGGCTCGGTTCAGCGATTTGTTGAGCGCCTGCTGCAGCCTGGGCCCGCGCTGACCTCCACATCCCAAAATGCCCCTCGCCACAGTATCCGTGGCATACAGCATCGCTCCGACTTTCACTCAACGTGAGGATCATGCTACTCAAAGCCACTGTAACATCGTGGGATAGAAAGGACTGGGCATTTCCCTGCAAAAGATCTTGGGCTTCCTACCGAAACTGGTTTGGCTCAGAGGATAGAGCGGTCTGCAGACTGAAAAGTCCCAGGTTTGATTCTGGTCAAGGGCATGTACATTGGTTGCGGGCACATCCCCGGTAGGGGGTGTGCAAGAGGCAGCTGGTCAATGTCTCTCTCTCTCTCATCAATGTTTCTATTATAGCTCTCTATCTCTCTCCCTTCCTCTCTGTAAAAAGTCAATAAAATATATTTAAAAAATAATAATAATCTTGGGCTTCCTGAGCATGGGTAACGGACTCCAAGCCACTTTTCTCATCCCTACATGTATGACTAACACCACCAGGTGTTAGTTGTAAGGGTTTAAACAAGAGCATGGACATAAAAGAAGTTTGTAAACTACCAAGTTCCAAGCAGATATTAGGCACTGCTATGGGACTGAGCAGTGGAATGCGAGTTCCAACGTAGGTGAGAGGAAAAGAAAAAAGGTGACCTGTTAGGAAAGCATCCCTCGGTCCTCAGCCCTGAGCAGACCTCCCAGGGAGAGCGGCCAGTGCAGCAGGAGCACAAAACCTCACACTGTCCCCCGCGGAGGGTGCCCACGGGGCCAACAGGGGTGGGCAGCCCGGGTCAATCCATTTTAGCAAATGCATCCCTTCCATTTGCTCCAACTGGTGGTAGGAGGTGAAGGTGGGGGGAAGGGCAAGAGGGAAGAGCAAACTAGACAGCTGCTGGTGCTACATGAAACAAAGATCTGTTTTACCTTAAAAAAAAAAAAAGAAAAGAAAAAAGAAAGAAAGAAACCTGCAGGAGATCGTGGGAGAATGAAAGAAGCAAGCAAGCGCTCGGGGCATTTCAGCTGGTGAGAGAGAGAGAGAGAGAAACTGCCCCAAGACTGATGCAGTCCACACCCTCCATCTGCCACCGGAGAGAGGCTCACATGTCAGGGGAAAGCGTGTCCTCCCGCAGGGGGATTGTGAAGGCTGTCAATGTTCTAGCCATGAGGAAACAAAAAATCTATATAGAACATTCCAACATGTGGAGGCCTGATAGCGCTCAGAGCCATGCTCCATGGGAGCCTGCCTCTTGCGGGCTTCTCGCGGGGACTGGGAATGTCAGCAGGAGGCACGCTTCCCGGGGAGGAGAGGTGGTGTCTGGACCTGCTCAGAGGCAGGCCCGCTGCGTGTGATTTAGGAAGTCAGCAGAGCGAGGCGGGTAGGTAAGCCGGCTGTCAGTCACCCCGGGGTTCACCTCCCCGCGCCTCTGCTCGGTGCTTACCCCTTGTGAGCGGGCCCTGCTGTCCTTTGTAGGTTGCTTAACGCGGCTAAGCTTCCGTTTCCTGATGCATGAAATGGGGGCTAATCACCGTCCCTTCCCCAGGATGCTGCCCTGATTAAAGAAGATCATGTCTCTAAGGCAATTAGAAAGGGCCCGGCATCTAGCAAGTGGTTCAGTGTTGGCGAGCGTTACGGTGTTGTTAGAAGCAGCAAGTTTGCTAGCTTACCTCAGCTCCTCAGGCTGCAGGGGCGGGGAATGTTCATAGAGGGCCCTTGGGGTCATGGGGTCTGGTCCAAGGCATTAGGGGCGAGTTCATTAAATGTTTGATGGAATACAGCGGGCTAATTTTTAGGCTGATAATTTTGTATGGTCCTCGAAGTATGTTACAAATACCTACGTGGCCCTTGGCAGGAAAGAGGTTCCCCACCCCTGGCTTAGAGAACAGGACGTTAGAATGAAAGACAGTGAAAACTCTCCTGGAGCATCAAACCTGAGAACAGGCCTCACACACTCACGGGCAACTGGAGAAGAGTGTCCGGTGTTTGTGTTGTGAGCTGTTGTAGGTTCCGGCTCCTGCTCTCACTAGCTCCGTGTCCTTGGACGAGTCACAGAAGCTTTATGCCTCTGTTCTACATTTGTGAAATGGGTGAGAATGCTAATACCCGTCTCACGGTGTTGGAGTGAAGATAAAATGAGACGATGCATATCTTGGTACAGCCCTTAGGACGTACAGCCCTGCCATATGGGAAGTGCTTAATCATCGATGGCTAGTACGGCTTCCTCCACAGCAAAAGAAGAGCCAGGGCTATTTATTCATTTAATTGAAAGCCCACCTTTCAGGGGAGAGAAGCAAAATACACTCTCTATTGGGAATCAATTCTTACTGTCATCAGAAGTAACATCCTCTTTTCTGGTTTATCGGCCTTGCCCTGGCTAGTGTGGCTCGGTTGCTGGCCATCATCCTTGCACCAAGAGGTTGCAGGTTTGATTCCCGGGCAGGGCACACGCCTGGGTTATGGGCTCCATCTCCAGTAGGAGGCGTTCCGCTCTCACACCCATGTTTCTCTTTCGCTCTCCCTCTCCCTTCCTGTCTCTCTAAAAATCAATAAAAATAAAAAGATTTATCAGTCTTTCCTAGAAAGAAGCAATTTACCCGGGGCATTAAAATACTTTTAGATTGGCCTACCATGCAATCTGGAGCTCATTATTATGCTTTCACTAAACTGAGCAGAAAATTTATCTGAGGTAATTGAAAATTTTGAATTGTCTCTGGGAGCTATGATTAATATTCTTCCCATATTTATGTGTTGTGTCTTATAATTAAGTCATAGTCGTAAAAGCAATGAGGCAAACGTCTCAAAAATTCTAGCAAAATAAAACAAAACTCATTTGCTTAAAGGTTTATCAGCCTTACAAAATTCATTCTGCATATTTTAAAATTTTGCCAATTCAGTAAAATTCAGTAGATGCGCAATTTAAAAATGTGTAGTAAGCACATCAGAAAACATAAATACCCCTATTCATCTAGTCCGTCGACGTTTCCGAATGCCTACTATGTGCCAGACACTGCCCTCTGTTTTAAATCAAACATTCCGTATGTATTCACCCTTGCAAAGTTCTTACATATATCATTATTATCTTCATATCACTCAGATTTTTGTGTGATCCAATACTACTGCAATCTGATTAAATCAGCTAAATATTCCAAACTCTGTCACTTTAAGAATTTGTACCATTTTCCATTAACATTCCTCTCCGGTTTTATGTACTTGACTGTGCTGAGGGACGCAGCATAAATTATCTGCCTTCAGCAACACGAGCAGCCGAGACGCACTGCCGCCTGACAGCACTTGTTAGGCCGCGAGCCGCCATGAGCACACGCTGTGCTGGAGATTGTCTGCCTTCCGTTCGCCTCCAGAAAGTCTGTGAGTGGTTCACAACGTGAGCATTTGGCCACCGGGTACCCAAAATGGGTCCAGGACTGTAGCATCATGCTTAGGAGTTAATCAATAAGCCACAGGCTAGGATGAGACAATATTTTTAGCAAAAGCTTTCTGATAGAGCCTAAGAAGAGAATAAGCCTATTTTAAAAATACAGAAGAAGACATTGTTTATTTAGCTAAACATTCTTCTTAAAATATCACCTCTTTCGGTCTCCCTGACCATGTCCTAGCCTGTCTGGAAGACCCTGCCTCCCCCCTCCATCTCCTCCTCTGTCTCCCTCATTCCAGGGTGTTTTTACGTAGCCCTGGCTGGGCCAACTCTGAGCCCTGAGCACACTCCGGCTGCCCATTCAGGGCCCTTTAGGCCTCTTGCAGCTTCTCCCAGGTCATATACATATACATATACATATACATATACATATACATATACACATACACATACACATACACATACACATACACATACATATACATATATAGTTACTGGCATCTCTAGCTCTCTCTTCAACGCAACGTTGAGTTTATTCATTTTGCATTTCCCATAGTCCCTATCTGTTCATGATCAGGTGTGTGAGCCTGGGTTGATACATTCACACATTATGTACCTCAATTTCCTCATCTAGCAAATGAGCATAGCAATATCTGTCCTGCCTAGCCGGACTTTGTCATGCCATCAAATTAGATAATACGTGTGAAAATGAGCTTTAAAAAGTACTGCGCATGTTTCTGGAAGTGATTTGATGGTATTTATCAAGAGTTTTAAATTTTGTTATTTTTTTCTTATTCACTAATTTTGCTTCTAGTGATTCTAAGGAAAAACTGTAAATATGGAATTTTAATAGTATAAATATAATAGTATAATATTTTCACTAATTATACTCCTAGTTATCCTAAGGAAAAACTGTAAATATGGAATAATTTCAAACATAATTCAAATACTATTTATAATAAAAAAAGTGAAATTACATAAACATACAACAAAGAAGGCTAAGTAAATTACTACATATTCACTCAATAAACATTATACACCATTTTTAATCATAAAAATTATCTTTAAAATGATATAACAAATAACTTGAGAAATATTTAAGATGTAGTATTAAAAGAAAAACGTAGTACCAGAATTGCACATCTAATTCGATAAGTATGTACAAAAAAAAAAAATCTACTCACGAAAATACTCATTAGGAGTAAGTACACCAAAATACAAATAATATTTGGGAATAAAAGGATAATGAGTATTTTTTTTTCCTCTTTATGTTCCCTTGCATTTTCCAAATATCGCATAATAAACACATAGTACTTAGAAAAGAAAAAGTTTGAATAGTTTTGTGTCCTTAGCTTATGTTAGTTCATTATTGTATATAGGCTCTGGAATTGATCATTTTCTTAAATAAATAAAAAATAATTACATTAGGGTATGTTGTATGTTAAGCAAGCTTTTCTGGCTTTAATCAGATTTACTCTGCCTGAACTCAGAAATAACCTCAACACTCTAACCAGTGAATACAGCCTCTCCTTTTGTTACTCAGATGTCTGTGGTCTGTCTTCTAGCTCTACAGATGAGCGCAAGTGCTGATTGTTGCCTTTAGAGTAGTGTAGAATCCAAAGCTACTTTTTACTTTCACTTTTTAACCTTGTCTTTCTTTAACAGAGTTATTCTGTTTGAAAGAGTCATCTTTGCTCATGTGTTCAGCAAGTTCAAGTATTTTTCTAGGTTATCATCAAATGCCAAGGTTAACAAGGTTTTTTCAAATGTAGTTCAGGCTAATAAATGTTTCCATTCCGGGGAGAATTTATCTTTTTTTTTTTTTTTTTAAAGGAGAAGAATGGGGGGGGGGGGGGTTTGTCTACTTTCTTTTCATCAAAAATCTCATTCCATAAAGTCACACTTTGAAAGGGACTGGTTGTATGCCACCTTAAATATAAAATTCTATTTATTGGCTTCTCATTTTTAGGAACTTCTCATGAAATCTTTTTTAAAGCATGTCTCTTACTGAAGATTATAATTCCCTTTCTAGTAGTATCTATATTGACGTAGCTCAGCTAGAGAATAGTTTTTACTAAGAAAGAAAGAAATCTAACCCTTGTGTGTATTCCAAACCCAACCTTCCTTTGAGAGCGCATGGACAAGAAAACTGCTTCATTTGACTATACCATGACTCTTTCCCAAGCGAATTTTATTAATATGCTTTTTCATTGAATCCGTCCACTCACATATCTAATTGACCCAAATGCCTCATCAAGCGCCGAAATCAGGTCAAGGATATGAGCTGCTAGTGATGATATTTTAAGAGAAAACCAAACGCACTGAAGCCAGACCAGCTCCTATTCTGTCAAAACGCACCATTTCCTTGGCACACACCTGTTATAGCTCACCAGGAGGAGAACCGGTGACCAGCTGACAAGGCAGCTCATTCCTAGGGGATGGTTTGGCTATTTTGACTATGGATATGCATTCATACCTTTTAAAATAAAAATACAATTAAAAATAAAACCAGATTTTTTAATTCACAGCTAGGGGATTTAGAAATTACCTGCTGGCTACAGATAATCGTCTAGATCTTTCAGGGGTAAGGTCTCTTTTACCTCTTCTACCCAGGATCTGGAACGTTACTGCACATAGTAGGTGCTCAATAAATGTTTGCTAAACCAGTGGCACCATTTTTTTAAGTAAAAGAATTTTAATAATATGCTTTGCAAAATAAATAATATGAACATATACAAGACAGATAGCCTAAAAATATACCTTTTTCAAGGGTCCCCAATTGAATTTCTATCTTGAATGGAGCCTGTTTCAGAAGTTTAAATACAGGACAGTTTTAACTTCCATAAAGATCTCAGTAGCTTTAGTATCTCAGGTAAGTCAGCTAGCTCCCGTCTGCACATGTTCTCACTGTGAAAGTGGAGATAATGCTATCACTTCTTCACAGGGGGTGCTGTGCGAATTAATTGGTTAATGTTCTTAAAGCGCTGCCTAAGTGCTAATGTTTTCATTAGTGTGCACTGTATATCTCTTTGCAATTATCTGCCAACTTAAAATTCTATGGCTTGCAAGGGTGCCTTTCTCCTGGAATACTTACAAAAGGTTAAGGAAAGTTCAAGAAGTTTTAAAAAAAAGTACATGGACTAAGTTAGGATAGAAGAAAGAGAAATTTGGAATTTGGCATGTTTTATTACATCTTTCTTGTCACATCAAGTTACGTGTTTCTTAGACTAAAAACCATTGCACTGTGCATTTTAAATGGATGAATTGCATGGTATGTGTATTCTACTTGAATAAATCTATTATAAAACAAATCCAACCTCACCATCACACCAAAATAAAGTTTATACTACTTAAAAGTGTGGATCATTGTTCTAGAAGAAAAGTTCTTATCCACGCACATTTTTAGTTCAAATATGCTTATACAGTTTTAAGAAATCAATTTTCAATAAAACTAAGCAATTGAATTATGCATTGAGATAAAGTTATAATTTACTTTAAATAATTTCATTATTAAGGATAAGAGTTGTATATTTTATCTGATTAATTGAAACAATCTATCTTGAAATCAATAAGACCAGATCCAATAATGCCTATCTTTGGTTTTTGGCTGCTGTTAATATCTTAGAATATTTTGGGGGAGAGAAATTCTTAAATACACAGAATGAAATTTCAACTGAATTAATAATAACAATAGTAGTAGTAGGCCTGAGAAGGCACATGGAAATCCTTTAAATTGTCAGCTGAGCCTAAGGTACTGGCAGAGTCCATGTTCTGACTTACCTTTGTCCAGGTGTCAGCAGGGGTGGGTCTAGATATGTAAATCCAGTAATGCTAGGGCCTAGTTAAGAATGCAAATAAGCTCCTTTGACCCTATAAATAAACCTGCTGCGTGGCTCCGCTCGCTCGCTGCCTCTCCATCAGAGAGGATGGCACCCACCTAGCACCCAGCTTGATAAATCTATTTCTGCCTCTTGGTCTCTTTCTTTCTTTAAGTTCTTAATCCCCAGCTCCTCCACTCAGGAACCTGACTGTTCCCTTTTCTGTGATGGAGATAGATGGACACGGAAAACAGAGAAACAGCCCCCCCTCCCCACAGTAATAGTAATAGCTTACATTTGTGTAATGATTTATATTGTACCAAATGGCAAGAAAGGTGAAGGGTCTGAGACTTTACCCTATTCACAAACTAAAAAGTCAGCCTGCCACCATGTCATGGATGCTGGTGGAAGACACAGACTCTTGGATCGGAGACAAAGGATCATTTCTTACTGACGGAACAGCACCATTTTCTTGTGCCAGTTCTCCAAGCCCAGGCCCCACCAGGTAACACAGCAAGGGCCAGGACATACCGTACACACAGTGTGGGTAGTGTCAGTGGGTAGGAACCCTAACACAATCTTTCCCCCTGCTTCAGAGACAGGCACTCTCTCTTCCAAGGCTGTTTGCTGTACCAACAGTCTTGAAAAAAATAGTGCTGAACGAAAGGTTGGCAATGGCTATGCTGACAAGGCGGGCAAAAATGTTAGGGAACCAACAAGAATTATGTCCTAACACCAGGATGACCATAGCTCTTGGTTTGCTTGTGACAGCCCTGACTAATATCTACTGTCCCAGTTTAATTATTAATAGCACCCCTGTGGCTCTCACAAGTGTCTCAGTTTGGACCAGAAATTCTGAAGAAATTCCTCTGATCTAAACAGTTAAGATTTAGGTCAACCAAATAAGAATGGAGGCCAACACCATACACAAAAATTAACTCAAGCCCTAGCCAGTTTGGCTCAGTGAATAGAGCATCAGCCTGCAGACTAAAGGTCCTGGGTTCAATTCCAGTCAAGGGTGCATACCTAGGTTGCAGGCTCGAACTCCAGGTGGTGGTGTGCAGGTTGCAGCCAATCAATGATTCTCTCTCATCATTGATGTCTGCTTCTCTCTCTTCTTCTCCCTCTTCCTCTGAAATCAATAAAAATATATATTTTAAATTAACTCAAAATGGATTAAAGAGCCCTGGCCAAATTGCTCAGTTGGTTGGAGTGTCATCCTGCACACCAAAAGGTGTAACTATGTGTGAGATGGATGCTAACTAGACTTACTATGGTGATCAATATATATAAATATTGAATTATGTTGTATACCTGAAACAAATATAATGTTATATATCAGTCATATCTCAATTTTAAAAATGAATAGAGGCCATGTGTCAAATCATGTACATCATTTTAATAATCACTAAATAAAAGGGACTTCAAGTACTTATCTAGAATTGAAAGATTAATTAAGAAAGATTAAAAAGTTGGATTGATCATTAAGACAAACCACTAAAAATGGCAACTGAAGCTTTCACATAGCTAGTGTAACATTTATATTATTTATTTTGCTAAAATACTTGTGCAGCTTTGGTGAAAAACCTCAAGTAATTTTTGCTCCAAGTATCCCTAAAACTAAAAAATAATTTTCTGACTTTGCATTCTAAGTTGTAAAAAATGTTAAAAACATCTAGTGTATTTTAGTAGCATCCATTCAATCCATCCTGTGAGGTTCTCCACCCTCTCTCACCCTTCCAGACAATTCAAGCTGTTTGATTCCACTTTCTCATCTCCTTCCCCTACACTCTCACCCTGGGGGTCAACTCTGACCCCTGTCTCTACAATCAATCCTGACCTTAGACAATAACGATTTAATGAGTTTTAACTCAATATTATGGAACCAAGCTCAACTTATCCCTTCAGACTGGCCCAACTAGTTTTGTCGAGTGTGCTCCAGTCTTATTCCACAGATCAAATTTCCGTTTATGGTATGTGTTTCCTTGATGGTCTCATTCCCTGAATTTCACCGCAAGCTCTTGGATTTGTCCCTGCCTTTTGCATACCTGTTGAAGAACACCTTATCCCCACATGAGACTGTCACAATACATATCATTTTATTGGCATATCTTTCACCTCATCTACAATGGAGAGCCCAACAGCTTGCAGGTCCTCTCTAGACCCACCCAGCCTCATGGTAATGATCATTTCGAAAACCTCAGATGAATTACAGTCTTCTCCTTCCCACCCTGCCGTTTCCGCCTCAGGGGGCCTGTTTGTACCCGACTCTGTTCCAAAATCCTTTGAGAATCTCTGTATTGCTGTTCTCCTCTCACAACTGTACCTAAAGAATTGGTTACATGATTCCATGGGTTCTCAGAATGAAGTCCAGAAAGTTTAAAAAAATGGTCTGTGTTGCAAAATAATTTCAGTATATGACAGGTTATGAGAATGCCTGGACTTTATGAGTTTAAGAATTTTCAATTCAGATGGGTCTTTAGGGAATTATTTAAATCTCAATGTAAAATCAAATGATAAAAATCCAAGTAAAAATTGTATGTATAGGATATTGCAACGACATAAAAACATTATGGATGTGAGTAAAGCCTGAAAAAACAACCTACAAACAGCGGTGCATTTTGCACACAGGTGAATGGTGAAGTCAGAGTAATGTAATTATGGGATTCTTTTATTTTTTTCAAAAAATTCACTTTTGCATTTTGATAAGGAAAATGAATGTGTAATATAAAGAATGATAACATGAAATAATATTTGCCAGTAAGCTGAGATAATTCAATGCCAAATACTGTAGTTATCAATTATTCCTTTTTAATGATTTCTTTCTTAATCAAATCTTGGTTTAGCTGTGTATTGATTTAGAACATGCCCCCTTTCATATGCACATGTGTATTTTCCAGAGGCCCCAAAAGGTTAACAACTGTTATATATCATTATATGCTAACAGTTTTGTCTAATGGTTAACGACTGATTCGGCAATCTTAATATCTTCCTCTTAGTGCTATGACCCTGGCAAGCCACTTAACATCTATCACCTCAGTTTCTCTCAAAATTAATAATAATCGTTGAATTATGAAAGTACCTACAAAGTATATGAATAGCCATTAGTGATAAATGAGAAATGAACATAAACTAATATATTATAAAGACCCAGTTCAGCCAGCCTTCTTTTCTAATATAATACTTACAATTTTAATTTGATAAAAATGTGCTCTTAGATTATAAATATGACTATTGGCTATGGAATGCAAATTAGACTATGAGTACATTAAAATACCTTGTTAAATATCAGAACATTTTGATATAAATTTTCAATGAGAAAGATAGAATGACATAGAATGGTTTCCATGGCCCAAAGTTAGGATTTACAATTGTAAAAAGAGGAATGGTTAATTGGAAAATGACTCTTCATGTGTAAATGGTATCTCTAATTTTAAAATGTAAACTTCAACTTAAGATGTATAGTGGTAATTCCACAGACTCACCAGTTGTAATGATACTCCCTCAAAGATGCTGCTTTTTCACAAGTTACTGCAGAAATATTGCAGCAAAGATTAATTACCATTCTACTGTCTAAAAAGTGTACATTCAAGCTGTTAAATGAGTGAACAGAGATCTATTATGACTTTAACAAGAACGTTACTCTCCATGGGGATTACTGCTATTAACAGTAGGAAGTGCGTCATTTAAAGACATTAAAATTGAATGGAAATGTTTTCACCCATTTAAATAAAAGCCCTTGTTCTTTACTTCACAATAAAACTTGTTTTTGCTAGCTTCTTTACCACAGGAATTTATGCAAAATTTTTCTGGTTGTGCCATTTCAGATGGCTTTTATATTTTTTAATTTCTATATTCCAATTTCTTTTCTGTAGAGACTAATAGAGAGGTATTAAATTAATATAATACCCCTCAGTCAGATACATTAAGACTTTTTTTCCAGCCACAAACATTAATAGCACTATTAGCTACTATTTCAAGTTTAGACAAACTATTTACACTCAAGGATCTTAGATCCTAAATTTATTAGCTTTCTTTCCATATTGGCTATATTTGACATTAGGAATTTGATAAATGTAAAATATATTTGTCAATATAAAAACATCAAATGGGGGAAGAAGAAGACAATCTCTAAATTTTAAAATATTTTAAAATGATGAAATACCACAGCAAAAAAACAAATAGCCCCTGGAAATAGACAATAGTGTGATGAAGGCCTGGGGAAGGGCAGGGGCTGGGTTGAGGGGGCAAAGAACAGAGGGGGGGAAACACCTGTAATACTGTCAATAATAAAAAAATTTTCAATCAAATTGAAAAATATTTAAATTTGTTTTCATCCCTCATGCGGACCAGAATGCAATGGAATGGATATTATATTCACTTAATTTTGGAAAATAAATTGGTCCACTATAGAAAGCAACTTGGTTATATATCAAGAACCATGTAAATAATCTCACCCTTTGTGATTTAGGACTACTGCATCTGACAGTCCATCTAAGAAGTAATGGAAAATGTTGACTATTTACCCCCAACGTTGTGCTAGAGTTATTAATAATAGCAAAATGCTGGAAGCAATCTAATAGCCCAACAAAAGGAATGTTTAAAGCAAATTATGATAATAGAAAAAATGGAATATTTTACAGCTATTAAAAATGATGAATACAAATATTTTAAATGAAAAGTCAAAATGCTAAGTGAACAAGATAGGATACAACATATGACATGATACCGTATACAGATAACCCTAAAGATTCCACCAAAAAGCCACTAGAACTGATAAATGAATTCAGTAAAGTAGCAGGATATAAAATAAATATCCAGAAATCAGTTGCATTTTTTATGCACCAATAATGAACTATCAGAAAGGGAAACTAAGAAAATAATTCTGCTTACAACTGCATTAAAAACAAACCAGCCCTAGGAATAAATTTAACCAAGAATGTAAAAGACCTGTACTCAGAAAATTATAAGACACTGAAGAAAGGAATTGAAGAAGATGCAAATAAGTGAAAGCATATACTGTGTTCATAAACAGGAAGAATTAACATCACTAAAATGTCCATACTACCCAAAGCTATCTATAGATTCAAGGCAATTCCTATCACGATACCAATGGGGTATTACACAGAACCAGAACAAATATTCCAAAAATTTATATGAAACCACAGAAGAACCCAAATAGCCACAGAAATCTTGAGAAAGAAGAACAAAGTAGGAGTAATTGTGATGCCTGATATCAAACTATACTACAAGACCTTAGTAATTAAAACAGCACGATACTGGCATAAAATCAGACATATAGATCAATTGAATAGAAAAGAGAGTCCAGATAAAACTCATGCCTTTATGGTTAATTAATAACTGACAAAGCAGGTAACAACATACCATGGGGTAAAGACAGCCTAGTCAACAAAAGGTGGAAAGAAAAAATGGACATATACTTGCAAAAAAAAAAAAAAGAAAGAAAAAGAAGAAGAAGAAGAAGAAAGAAATTAGACCACCTTCTTACACCATACACAAGCATAAACTCAAAATGAATTAAAGACTTAAATGTTGGACTCAAAACCATTAAAATTCTAGAAGAAACCATAGGCAGTAAAATCTTGAACATTTCTCATAGCAATATTTGTTATGATATATTGGTTCAGGCAAAGGAAACAAAAGGAAAAATAAACACATGGGATGAAGCAAACAGAAAGATTTTGCCCAGCAGAGGAAACCATCAACAAAATGTTTGCCCAGCAAAGGAAATCATCAACAAAAACCATCAATAAAGTCCCTTTCATCCCTAGCTAGTTTGGCTTAATGGATAGAACATCAGCCTGCGCCTGCAGACTGAAGGGTCCTGGGTTTGATTCCAGTCAAGTACACAAGCCCGGATGTGGGCTCAATCCCCAGTGGGGAGAGTGCAGGAGGCAGCCAATCAATGATTCTCTCTCATCACTGATATTTTTCTCTCTCCCTCCCTTTTCCTTCCTCTCTGAAATCAATAAATATATATATATTTAAAAATTAATAGGTTGGGAAATAAATTTCTTTTTAAAAAATAGGGGCATGGAAAAAAGTTCTTAATACATGGTCAGCATTTTTTTTAAGCAAATTACATAACTGTCAATGTACATTGATCCTATTTTGTGTTTTTTTTTAATGTACAGGCCAATTCATAGAAACAGAAAGTAAAATGATAGCTACTAGGGACTGAGGGAAGAGAGAAATGGGAGTAGTTGTTCCATGTACATAGAGTTTTAGTTTTGCAAAATGAAAAGTTCTGGTGCTCTGTTGTACAACGATGTGAATGTAAATATTACTACTGAACTGCTCACTTAAAAATAGTTAAAATGGTAAATTTTATGTTATGCATTTTTACCACAACTTAAAAAGAAATAATGTCATGAAATTTGGTATGTGTGTGGGTGTGTATCAGGATAAACACCAAATTGTTAGCAAGAGTTTTCCTTTAGAGGTAGGGAAAGAGGGTCATCACGAGGGGACTTTTTATCCTTTAACTACTTCTGTATAACTTCAACATTTTCAGTGAGCCAATACTACTTTTACAGCTTTTTTTTTTTTTTTAATTGGGATGAGACCTAAATCCATTTGTGGTTTCTCGATCCTAACTGCTTTAACTTTCAATGAAAGAGTAATGAGCTAACTCACTTGTATCCAATTGAGTAGTCAATAGAAACACGCAGCCTGCAGATCAAAGCAGAATTGAGAAACATTTAAACCCATATATCATCTCCCCAAAAAGTTACCTGACCTTTCTCATCAGCTTCTCAATGTCTAAGTGTTGGGCAGTTAAAGGAAAGATTATTGTACTTAAGAAATAGGATGAAAGATAATAAACTGCTTGCAAAGTTATTCAGCTCACATTCAAGATCAGAATAAAGAGTAAATTGGAAAATGTTAAGTACCTACCGTATTAAAAATTACTTACACAAGATGAACTAATTAATCAATAGCAGAAACAACAACCATTTGTAACCAAATTTATATTTTCATTGCCTATGGCTATTTACAGCAGCACAATGACACACAGAGAAGAATTCATCAGACTTGGTGATCATATCTATCTGCTGAATTGCTGGAAATCAGTGTCTGAACTCTCTGGATATACTAACAAAGAATGTGCCTTCATTTATTCACTGGCTCATTCAGTAACTCTTTTTTTAAAAATATATTTTATTGATTTTTTACAGAGAGGAAGAGAGAGGAATAGAGAGCTAGAAACATCGATGAGAGTGAAACAATGACTCAGCTGTCTCCTGCATACCCCCTACTGGGGATGTGCCTGCAACTGAGGTACATGCCCTTAACTGGAATCGAACCCGGGACCCTTTAGTCCGCAGGCTGATGCTATATCCACTGAGCCAAACCAGTTAGGGCTCATTCAGTAACTCTTTATTGAGCAGCTACTGTTGTGTCAGATATCATGTGAGTCTAGAACAACCAGAATATTAGTCTTAAAATATTTCCTGGGAACCACCTATTTTCAGTACTCCGCTAACTATGGAGGTCATTACAGAGGAATGTGGAGAGGCAACTACCACCAACTATCATCTCGTACAATCAGCACTTAAAATAGAGCCTTAAGATTAGAAGAAATATTAAAGGAGTCATTTTTTACTTTTTTGGAGTTGACATTTTAAAAAATTTTTTTAATATATTTTATTGATTTTCCAAAGAGAGAAAGAAAGAGGGGTAGAGAGTTAGAAACATCGATGAGAGAGAATCATCGATCAGCTGCCTCCTACACACCCCCCGACTGGGGATGTGCCCGAAA
The DNA here is from genome assembly GCF_964339955.1 of Pipistrellus hanaki. NCBI lineage: Eukaryota > Metazoa > Chordata > Mammalia > Chiroptera > Vespertilionidae > Pipistrellus > Pipistrellus hanaki. The sequence goes on from NC_140512.1 coordinate 6,542,272, forward strand.
CCAAGGTACATGCTCTTGACCGGAATCGAACGAGGGACCTTTCAGTCCGCAGGCCGACGCTATATCCACTGAGCCAAACCGATTTTGGCTGGAGTTGACATTATTTAGCATTTATTTTCTTTCATGGCCTTACTTGGGCCACTTTGTAACCACAGATAATTTCTCTTTATTTAAATATTTTACAAGTACATGAAAGCCAAAAGTTTAGAGATCATTGTCCTAGAGGTCATCTAGGAAAAAATTTCATATTAATCAACTCAGTAGATTATGCAGAGCCTGTTCAACTCTATTAGTCACATACTCTAAGGAAAAAAAATTGTTTTAAGACACTAAAATGTATTAGTAGTTACTTAATATTTTTGTAGATGGTATTAGTAGTATTCCAATTTTAATTTTGGATCGTGACACTAACCCCAATGTGATTTGTCACTGTCTTGGCTTTCTCAGAGAATAACTAAGAAAAAAAAGTGAAGACTGATAAGCCCTGGTATTTATTTTGTGGGGATGTACCAAGAGCAGTCTACAAGTCATGGGATGAATCACTGAATCGCGGGAGACGGCATCTGCCAAGGGTCCATTTCAAAAAGCCAGCGTTTCTATAGCTCCCTGTGTTCCTCCCTCGCTGCAGGGCAGATGTCTCACCCTGCTTAGAACATCAAGTAGTGGCTAAACATCAGGACTCAATAATTTCACTGTCAAACTGATAGCTTCATTTTTATTTCCCTTCTAAAATACATATGTTACCTCTGATTTTCTTCTTGTATCATTTTTCTCTTGTAATGTTGCTCTTTTTTTTAAATATATTTTATTGATTTTTACAGAGAGGAAGGGAGAGGGACAGAGAGTTAGAAACATCGATGAGAGAGAAACATCAGTCAGTTAGTTGCCTCTTGCACACCTCCTACTGGGGATGTGCCCACAACCAAGGCACATGCCCTTGACCGGAATCGAATCAGGGACCCTTCAGTCTGCAGGCTGACGCTCTACCCACTGAGCCAAACTGGTTAGGGCATAATGCTGTTCTTTTAATTTAATTTAATTTTTTTTAAATTTATACAAGACTCATCAAGCTACCTGGTCTGGGCTTTGTGATTTTCCCTTTAGCATACTCTTTATGAGTATGAACTTCTGGGCATTCTATAAGCTATTTGATTCCAGCCCTGATCTTCAAGGAGATTTCCCAGGGTGCTGTACTTGCGGTTTCTTGAGTGAACCTGCTTCAAAAGGAATATCTGGCCACTGGGACCAAGCCTTTGTCCTCAGCAGTATTTCACACCTTGATGGCATTAGAATCATCTGTGTGGCCTCTTAAATACATGGAGGCCCAACCTCAGCTCAGTTCAATTAAAATCAGACGTTTTTTGGATGGCACCCAGACACACAGGATGGGGCAAAAGCATAGTTGCAAGTGAAACACAGAGTTTATTCTTACATTATCATTTATTAATTACTAGAGGCCCAGTGCACAAAATTCGTGCACTGGAGGGGGGGGGGCAAGTCCCTCAGCCCAGCCTGTGCCCTCTTGCAGTCCGGAGCCCTCACTCCTTACCACCCGCCCGCTTGCTGCTCCTTGGCGCTGCCCCGGAGACAGGAGAAGCTCCCCCACGGCCACTGCACTCGCCAGCCATGAGCCCGGCTTCTGGCTGAGTGGTGCTGTCCTCTGTGAGAGTGCACTGACCGCCAGGAGGCAGTTCCTGTGTTGAGTGTCTGCCCCTGGTGGTCAGTGTGCCTCATAGCAACCGGTCATTCCGGTCATTCTGCCTTAATGGTCACTTAGGCTTTTATTATATAGACTAGAAGCCTGATGCATGAAGATTCGTGCTAGAATAGGCTTTCCTTTCCCTGGCTGCTGGCACTGCCTTTCCACTTGGGCCCAGCCCCTTTCCACTCAGACTCCAGAGTCACCTCTTTCCACTCCAGGAACTGCCTTTTTCCACTCAGGCCCCGCCTTCCCACGCTGCCCAGAGGCCCTGAGAGACCAGGAGCGGGGCAGAATAACTGCAACATCACCATGGCAACAACGCAAGCTTCCCACACTCATCACTGGGTGCCTATGTATGCAAATTAACCGCCATCTTTGTTGGGTTAATTTGCATATCACTCCTGATTGGCTGGTGGCGTAGTAGAGGTACGGTCAATTTACATGTTTGCCTATTATTAGGTAAGATAATTTGTACATAGCACATAAGTAACATATAAGAAATAAGACGACAAACAGCAATGCCACTTGCTTGCCCTACACAAAAAAGACCCCGACAGCTATCTCCCTTTGGCCTTTCTGTAAAAGATACAATGGTTTGTAATGGTCTGCAGGGCCTTTATTTTCTTTCCTGCCCGTGTCTATAAGTCCAAAATATATTCCCCAGCTCACTTCAACTGCCACCTTCCCATGCAGCCATCTCAGATGACAGAATCTGGAAGTAACACATATTTTCCTCATCAAAATTCCCATATTCCTTTATGATTGCTTCATGTTCCACGTTGTGTTAAGGTCTTATCTCCAGTAAACTATAAGCTCCTTGTAACCAGGGTCTTTGTCATTTTTTCTATAATTTACTCACAATACTTAGCACAGTGCTTGGCATGTAACAGAAACTCCATAAATATTTGTCAAATGAATAAATCAATAGCTATATCCAGCTGCTCTTTCCACCCTGCCTTGTTTCACCTAGATCAATAGCAATGGAAATGCTGCCAGAGATCAAAGGCCCAGGGGACCTTCTGAATAATAGGTTAGGGAACAAGATTCACTGGCAACTTTGTAGAAACTACACAAGATATTTTACTTAAAGAGATACTGCTAAAGCACACGTCTAAACTTTGATTTATAACCTCTCTGAAAACAATCCTAATTGAATTTTTAGCATCAGAATTCTAACCACAAGTTTCTTTTGGAACTAAGTTATCCCTGCATATCAAACCGTACATAGAAAATGGCTCAAGCTAACCAGACTAGGTTTCTGTATCGAACCCAAGATAGCATTTATGACATTAAAATACATTTTGAGCTTCACATTCACTTTATAGGTAGTTTTCTAAAAAGATCAATTTCTAGAAAATATGTTGAAATCTCAAAGGAGATAACCATAATGCCCCAATAAAAAGACAACCATTAAAGATGATCAGAGCCGAAGCCGGTTTGGCTCAGTGGTAGAGCGTCGGTCTGAGGACTGAAAGGTCCCAGGTTCGATTCTGGTCAAGGGCATGTACATTGGTTGCGGGCATATCCCCGGTAGGGGGTGTGCAAGAGGCAGCTGGTCGATGTTTCTCTCTCATCAACGTTTCTAGCTCTCTATCTCTCTCCCTTCCTCTCTGTAAAAAATCAATAAAATATATTTAAAAAAAAAAAAAAAAGATGATCAGATTCATATATCTGGCAGCTGTGATAGCTTGCAAATGTCTCAACTGCCTCAACAGAAAGAGCGCCAAAGTCCTGTCCATGTCGGCATAGAACACACTTGTCCTTTTAATTCCTTTTTATTGTTTAGAATGCTGCAATCTTTCAAGATTATGACTACTCCTAGGCCTGGTACTATGTCAGAGCTATATTCGGCCGCTATGGTTTTAGGAGAAAGGAGTTCAAGTTCCTGATGCACCAGAATACTTGGACTTCTAGCTAAGTCATTCCTAGTTGTTGTTTTTTTTACTTTATATCTCCTCTCTAAATTTCTGGAGACACAGCATCATCTTTGTAAAGATCTTACTCAAAAGCACTCTCATTTTTCAGCAAGGCAAATAGGAGGCAAAGGATCCTTTCTCCCTTCCCCGCCCCCATCTGTGTTTAGCACTGCCTCAGGGTCATAGCCCCCAACCCACTCCCCCCAAAAAAGACCTGGGAGTCCACTCCTATGGAACTAACAAAGTGGCTGACGTAATCCAAATGCAGGGTCTATTTACAAGCTGTGGTGGCCTTTAAAAACTGAACATCACAGAGACTTCAGAGGAACAGAGGACTATTGTAATTATTCATTTTTATTAATAACATTTTTATATGTTTTTATGCATTTTAAACAGAAGAAGGGTGAGGAAAAGAGAGAGAAACATCAATGTGAGAGAGAAACATCAGTTGCTTACCCACACACCTTGACCAGGGACCAAACCTGCAACCTGGGCATGTGTCCTGACTGGGAATTGAACCAACGACCCTTGGGTGCAGGGACAATGCTCAACCGCCACACCAACCAAGGCTTTCTAAATAACCTCTTAAATGTATTTTACACTTGGAGGAGATTGTACAGATATCATCTTATTTGCATTTTCACTAAATGACTAAACATTTTAGCCACTATGCATATGGTAAAAGTACAAATAATTTGATTTTGACTTATACTTTTTTTTTTGAGGTGAGTATATCCATTTTTCATTCATGAAAATCTTAGGAAAAGAAGTGTTACAAAAGAGAAAACAGCCCAAAACTCTCCATTTTAGAGAGAGGAAAACTAAGGAGATAACCTGCATTCCTATTGCTTAGCTCCTCTTATTAACTATTCTGCTTTATTCAAATAACCACTTCACACAGTATTTCTGCAGCAAGAGAGCACAGCTATGAGCCTAAATCCATATTCTGCAACTCTGCACGTGTGCTTCCCTAAGCTTATCATTACTGACCAAATTATAAAGATTTAAGCAAGAAATTTAAAATGTAAGCAAGACTTAGAAATAAAGAGCTACCAAAACAAAACAAAGGTTATATTTTATCATAAAATGTCGCGTGTGATTTTAACGACTTTAGAATATATTGTTCCACTGCCGTAAAATTAATTCTTGATGTGTGTATATGCAAAATGTATATATGCACAGTACCAATATTTCAACACATGGCCAAATTAAAATACTGAAAATAGTGTAACAACTTATAAATTGTCCTTTTATAAATCTTCGCTTTACAAAGCAGGGAGCAGCCGAAATAAACATTCAATGTTCATAACTCCATTTTTAAATATAAAATAAAAGGACAAGGAGCTGGTCTCGCTTCGTCACCCAGGACACAGCCTCCCAAGTGATTCTGCAGTTGCCGCTCAGTGGGGCCTCGGGCCTGATAGATATCTGATTCCTATGCTCTGCAACATGTCTGCCTCCCGCACCCAGCAGAGCCCAGGGTCATTCTGAGGTCACGGTGGTTAAAGATGGCTGTCAATTCACCGCCTGGGCTAGGCTTCAAGTCTCCTTTATCTCTGTTACATTGCTGATTCCTATTGATAGCTCAGGAAATCAACCACACCATCCATACGCACCCTAATGGTGAGCTTCGGAGCACCAAGTGACTGCATTAAAAGCTCGGTGTGCTGTGTTTGAAAGAATCTACTCCCCTTTGAAAGCTAAGAACTGGAACAAATATACTTTCACCTGAATAAACAGTTATGGTTCTACGGTGCTTTGCAAATTTAAAAAAAGGGGGGGAGGGGTTGTAATAAAACAAGTCGAAACTAGCTGATCCTGCCTTTTCTGAACGCAAAAGTAATTATTACTCAGTCAAAAACAGGCAGCGAAAAGAGTAATGGCATAAGAAGCCAATATGATCCCGAGAGTATCCACCTGGGGTTTCTATTTGATGAATACCCTTTTGGATCCCTATGGCTGCGCAACTTAATGTTTGTCACAGCTCCCTATGGCTGAGGAGAAAGACAAGCCTTAATTGTAAATTTGCACATGCTTTATTGCAATGCAATGGCATGGACACATTTAACAGATTGTCATTCCATTTAATTACTCCGATTTTGACATGGACCTACCACAGATAAAATTGATGGCATGAGTTATGAGCCTATAAAAAACCACTGCCTTCTCTTCAAGGGGTGAGGATGAAGGTGTTCTTTCATATTCTGTACAGCTATCTGCGCTGGGTGAAGAAATAAAATAAATGGTAATAGGAGAGCCATCCTCAAATTGCTTCCTTCCGAACGGAGTGATGCCTGTCACATGACAGTGATGCATGGTCATTTATTTCTTAGCTCAGCTGGGTAAGATCTGTGACATCTGAACAATAATAAACAAATAGATAAGTAGACAAGTGGACAAAAATCGAGAATAGCCTCTGCCAAATTAATTCTGCACTTAATCTCCATTATATTTGCTATTTCCCAGCTTTTTCTCAGCAATATTTGATGGTACTCATTACACTTTAGCCCAAGACATGTGGAAAAAAAGCTCAGGATCTAGACATTAACTGAAGGGTTCTTTTTGTTTGTTTGTGTGTGTGGTTGTTTGTTTGTTTGTTTGTTTAGATAGACGATATGACAGGGTATGCCAGAAACTTTAAACTCAGTAAGAAGTCAGAAGCTCTATCCAAGTGAGAGGGGGAGGGGCGCAGCACCTGGTATCTCGGCATGTGCTGCCGAATAGAAAGGTGCCAGATACCAGCTAGAATCAAGTGCTGGCTTTCTCCCACGCATGGAAAGAAAAGCGTTAGCAGTACATCAATGTTTTAGCCACCGTAAATTGTCTGCTGCTTGAGTTCACTTTCCACATTCTTGTTTATGACTCACTAATAAAAGAAGCTGGTGTCTTCTTAAAACAATTCCATAAGCCTCCCTCCTCTGTCCATGAAAAAAAGTCCAAATTTCTAAATACCTGCATAATTCGATTACCAAATAGATGATGAATCAAAGCATCTCCTTTTTCAGCCCTTTAAACTTGAAAATAGGCCCACATTTATTTGGCTATTGATCAAGTAGAAATCATCAATAAAAATATTGTACCATGTGACTTCACCCCAAGATTCCTTTGTCTTTCAATTAAGAAATGGTTTTATGCGCTACCAATAGGGTAAGACAGAGGATTAAATCAATAGATTATAAATTATACGTAAAAGAAAACATCAGGTCACTGCCCTGATACAACAGATTTATTATTAAAGTAGGTAACTCCACAGCAATTCACTACATTCGTTTTTTATAAAGTAAGAGGCAGAGAGAGATCAATGATAACTTTGGCTTGCTGTTGCTTTTAGTGGTTCATTTATAATAGCTACTTATCTCCTATTATTTTAGCTTGCTATTATGATGTCAAGCCAAGAGAAAAAGATAATCACCATTATGGGAATATATATTTAATTCAAGTCTGACTGGCTATTCCTTAACCTGATTCATGTATTTTGTACAGTGGCCAGAAATACTCTATAAAGGCATAGTGATTCTTGGGTACACATAAAAATTCCATTATACATTAGGGTTGGAGTATAAAAAATCTGGCAGTTGGGGCTGTAGTTTCATAGGCATCTTACTAGGTGAACAACCACATTGCAAGGCCCACCCATACCCACCAGCACAAACCTGCTCACTTCTGTCAACATCAAGAATAATAGCTGAATCCCAAGTGAACCTGTTGGCCTCATTATGTTTCCTGGAAACTATCTTTGACAATATAAAGCACATTTTTGCTCCAGACATGCAAATGGACCCGTACAGCATTTGTAGATTGCAACCCCCTTGCCATTCTTGAATTAGTTTCCTAAGGCAGTCTCAAATGAAAGAGAATAAATGCACCGATTTCTTCTGATGAGACTAAAAGCGGGGATCTTCACCAATTAATGCCCCAGAGATTTTCTTCCAGGGAAACTGGGATTAAATAAATATTGAATCAGGGAGGAATCCCCACTACCACCACTATTTCTTAGTGCTACAGGAATGATAAATTTTTAAAACTCACGTCTTGTCCTGGCTGGTTTTGCTCCGTGGTTAGAGCCTTGGCGCATGGACTGAAGGGTCATGGGTTCAATTCCCAGTCTAAGGTACATACCTCGGTTGCAGGTTCAATCCCTGGTCCTGGTCAGGGTGCGAGTAGGAGGCAACCAATCTCTCTCTCTATCTCTATCTCTATCTTTATCTCTCTTTTTTCCCTCTCCCCCCCTTTTTTTTTCTCCTCCCTTCCTCTCACCCCCCTTCATTCCACTCTCTCTGAAAATCAATGGAAGAAATATCCTGATTCCTCAGGTGAGGATTAAAAAACAACAATAAAAACTCATGTGTATTTTTTACAACAAAAGGTGACTCCACTTCTGCTTGCCCCTGTTGGTTGTCTTGTTACTCCAGATTCTCTACACTTCTGAACTGCACTAATGGTGTTGAAAATTGCACATGTCATTTCACTCTATTTAAAAGTAGAGGTCACTGCCCTGGCCAGTATGGCTGGGGGTAGTGCCATGCACTAAAAGGTTGCTGGTTCAATTCTTGGTCAGGGCACATGCCCGGGTTGCAGATTTGATCCCCAGTAGGAGGCATACAGGAGGCAGCCAATCAATGTTTCCTCTCTCTCCTTCTACTTCTTCTCTAAAAATCAATTTTTTAAAAAGAACAGATTACTAATATTCAAAATGTATAGAGAAATCCTAAGACTTGACAACAGTAAAACAAATACCCAATTTAAAAAAATGGTTGAAAACTTGAATAGACATTTCTCCAAAGATGTTATACAGATGACCAATAAGCACATGAAAAGATGCTCAATATCACTAATCATCAGGGAAATTCAAATCAAAACTACAAGAGAACACCTCACACTCATTAAGATGATTACTATTTAAAAAACAGACAGACAATAACAAGTGTTGGCAAGGATATGGAAAAACTGAAACTCTCATGATGGTGAGAGTATAAATTGGTACAACCACGTTAGAAAAATGTTTGGCAGCATCTATTAAAGCTAAAGGGTAGCTAAACAGGCAGTGTACTTGGCAGTCCTGGATATATCTCTTGTTTCAACAGTGTTTGGACAGAACAGACCCAGGATGCCCCCTCTTCCAGCCTCTGGCCACTCTCCTGCATCTTATCCAGTCACCACCTACAGAACCACCTCCAGAACCAGCCAACACATCGGGTTTGTTTTTTTTTTGTTTTTGTTTTTCCTACCTTAACTCCTTATTGCCAAACAACCATGAGCTCCCAAATTTGTCAGGATTATTCCAAGTTAGGATCAACCACCTGGCCAACCTGCAGCTGCAGGCCTCCCACACCTACCTTTCTCTGAGCTTCTATTTCAGTTGCAATGATGTGCCTTCCGAGGGCGTGGGCCACCTCTTCTGAGGGTTAGTGCAGAAGAAGGGCAAGGGCACTGAGCATCTCTTAAAGCTGCAAAACAAGCGCGGTGGCCGCATTCTTTTCCAAGATGTTCTGGAGCCTCCCAAGATAAATGGGGTAAAACTCAGGCCTTGTAGAGGAGCCTGAACCAGGCCCTCTCGGAGCTGCAGGCCCTGGGTTCTACCCGCACAGACCCCCATCTCTATGACTTCTGGAGAACCACTTCCTAGGCAAGGAGATGAAACTCATCAAGAACATAGACAACACCTGACTCCCCTCTGCAGGCTGCCGGCCCCCAGGCTGGGCAGAGTATCTCTTGGAAAGGCTCACCCTCAAGCACACGAGGAGCCTTTGGAGGCCAGAGGCCTTTGAGAGGGTCTGGGGTTAGATTCTGGTCAAGGGCATGTATCTTGGTTGCAGGCTCCTCCCCAGACCAGGCCCTGGTCAGGGCTCATGCAGGAGGCAACCAATCAATGTGTTTCTCCCACATCAATGTTTCCCTCTGTCTTTCCCTCTCTCTCCACTCTCCCTAAAAATCAATGGAAAAATATTCTTGGGTGAGGACTAACAAAAAAATAAATGAAGTGCACACATGTAAACACATTCAGATCTTAACAAATCCTATAAAGCAGTGCAACTTACGGTAGTTCACAACGTTTTTCTCACAAAATTTCAAACATGAGCCGTTGTGCCATACTTCTCTCTAAAATTGCGACTTTAAGAGAGCCCCTAGTTCCCCTTTCTATGTTCTGTTTCTACCCAGAAGATCCTGTGACCTCCCACCCTCTCTCACCCCCACTGAACCCCAAGCACTAACTCTTCTCTGACCTTCCACTCCCTGTCAAAACAAAAAAGACTCTAGTATCACTTACTTACACTTTTTGATTGACTGATTACACTTTAGTTTCAATGAGCTTTAGTCAGTATGTTAATTCAAGCAACATTTATATTTAAACCATTTTACACCTCATTGTATAATGAAAGATCAATTCTCCATTGAAGAGTTTTGAGCTTCAATTTAGTAAGCAAATCAGAAAATATTTTGGAAACAAGGAAAAACTTAAAATCACACTTTGTGTTTCTAACCCTGGGGAGTCATGAGTCACAGTAGAATAGCTGAATGCTACAGAAAAAAGAAAAGAAAAGAAAAAAAAGAACTGTTCCCTCATTCACTCACTCATTCCCTCATTCACTCATTCAACATGTATCAAGTACCGACCTGTGCTAGGTATTACAAACAGAAAGAACAAATGATTGATAATATGGTCTCTTTCCTGAAATGGTTTACAAAGAAGAGTCACAAATAGAATTTTAAAAGTAATAGGATTTGAAGTCCCAAAATGAGAGGTGCTCTGACAAACAGAAAATGCCAGAGGACAGAGGAGCAGGCACTCACGCTCCCTCTGCCTGGGTCGCGTTTCACAGAGCACAGACCCAGGGCTCAGCTCGCAGGAGTGTGACAGGGCAAAAGGCAGAGAAGGGGCCACAATGGGTTCCCCAGTCTTTTGGCCAAATGGGAGAGGGATGGCTGCCTTTCTTGTGGAGAGGAATGTAAGGCAGCAGGGGCTAACGCCATGGCCAGTCTCTCCTGCAGCCACAAACACAAAAACAAAGTAAGCTCTGGCCGCAGCTGGGCCCCTTCCCTTCATCGGCAGTCATGTGGGGAGGTCAGTTGATGAGCGGCCTTGCCAAGATGGCCTTAGCCACTTGCAGGAAAGGACAGGTGCAAGCACTGTCATACAACTCCATACTCAGACTCCACTCCTTTCAGGATGCATCAGCGGAATGCAAATTTTATCTGTAATCGTTAAAATACTTATCATTTGGTTTTGCTCTTCTGTGGGTTTTTAAATTTCAGAGACTTGTTAGTGTAAAATTTAGAGTAAAAAATAGAAAAGGTTGGTAGTCAAGTAATGTCCGTGCCTCACTGTAGCAGTTGAAGGCTTGCTTCTGGAAGCTTGCCAAAGGCAGAGACGTTGTCCCTAAATTCTAACAAAGCCAGGTGTGTAAAAACAATACCCAGAGCTGCCCTGCTCCCTCTTTGTTCAACTTATTGGCCTAAGCAACTTTATTAGAAAATATTTTTAACTCTCCCCTTGTCCCAAAATTTGCAGATGAATAGGTTGTGTCATAAAACATATTTAATCTTATCTTAGTTAGTGCCTAATAGTTTTATATCACACACATATTTTCGGGGGTTCTAAAACACAGCCCTCAAGCCCCTATTATTCCAATCTCTGAGAATGTAAGAATGTTCATTCTTTTTCTTTTTTTATCCTCGCTGAAGGATGTTTTTCCATTGATTTCTTTTTTTTTTTTTTAATATATTTTATTGATTTTTTTACAGAAGGGAAGGGAGAGAGATAGAGAGCTAGAAACGTCAATGAGAGAGAAACATCGACCAGCTGCCTCTTGCACACCCCCTCCTGGGGATGTGCCTGCAACCGACGTACATGCCCCTGACCGGAATCGAACCTGGGACCTTTCAGTCCGCAGACTGACGCTCTACCACTGAGCCAAACCGGTTTCAGCCATTGATTTCTTAAAGAGAGTGGGAGAGAGAGGGAAAGACATAGAGAAATATTGATGTGAGAGAAATATACCCATTGGTTGCCTCTTGCACATGCTCTGATCAGGGCCTAAGCCAGGGATAATCCTACAACTGAGGTGTGTGCCCTTGACCAGAATTGAACCTAGAACCCTTTGGTCCACAGGCCAACACTCTATCCACTGAGCCAAACTGGCCATGGCTGAATATTCATTCTTTTACCAAGCATTTATCCAGCAGTGAAGCAGGTGGTTAGTCATTTCCCAATACCCATTCTCCCCTTCCATCTTCAATGGCTCATGGCCAGCCATGAGAGACAGCATATCCCAGTATCCTCTGAAGCTGGGTGTGGCCACATGACAACATTTACCACAATAAAATGTGAGTGGAAGTGATGTATGCCACTTACAAGTTGTTTATAGGAAACTGCTTGCCCTATGATTTCAGTCTATCCCTCTTCCTAAAGACGTGAGTGGAAATACGGAAGTAACACAGTGTTAACTCTGCAGACAAGACCTAAGGAATGTTAGAAAAGCAAAAATGGGAGAAACCCAGATTGTGAATGACCTCATGGCAAAGGCAGCCCACCAGTCCGGGCCCTTACATTCCTCTGAAATTTTACTCAATAGAATGAAACTTCAGCCCTATTTGAGCCACTAATTAAGTTTCTTTGTTACAGCCACTTAGCCACTTAGCCAGATCCTAAAGATCTAAGAGACTAAAAATGTAAAACCACATTTGCAAACTGTGGTGTAAGCATGTAAAGGAAACAAAGAGGGTTCGAAGTTAGGGCCTCTCTGAGGAAGCATCGAGTAGCTAAGCTCAGGGTCATAGGGAAAAACTGGGTGGGGGGATTCATCCCAGGTTACAAGGTCAATGGGGCAAAAAAGAGCTTGGCTTTTGGATGGGACTCAAGGTGAACAATGTGAGCTGTGTGGCATTATGAGGAAAGGCTCTTCCTAAACATGTGTGTGTGTGTGTGTGTGTTACACACATACATGTATATAATAGCATAGACACATTGAATTAAATATGGGTAAATTATCTGTGCTTTTATAGTTGCTTCTAATTCTATTTTCTTTTTTGAACCAGAAACTTCCTCTCATCTTGCACTTATTCCAGCACTGAATCTGGGAAAACTGATCATTTTGAGACCCCAAGAACTCTGAGTTATAGCACCCTTAGCTTTTCAGATCCCCTTTTTTCTCAGCACACAATATCCTCAGAGTCATTTGTATCTACTGTGTCCTCCTTTTTCATCATTTCTGATCACAAACACCTGAAAGCCCCTGAGTTTCTGTAATTCTTACCCTCTTCTCTCTTCAGTCCCTTGGTCTTCACAGGAAAGCTGGGGTATGAAGTTTATGTTAGCATTTCCAGACACTGTCTTCTGATGCAAAAGTCGTCATAAAACCCAAGTCACGTGTTGATCACTGAAACCAACTATAATTAAAGGCTTACTTTCAAGGTAAGTTGGAGAGAAAGAAATATCACCTCCAAATACTCTATAGGACTTTGATAATAAAATTCTAAAAGTTTAAATGTCTAACTAGATTCTAATAAAAATATTAATAAATAATGTGATATGGCATAAATTAGTAATCATGTTTTGTAATTATTTGTACACTCCTTCAAAAGGGATGGTATCTTCTCTCTTCAAAATTTTACATCATCCCTGAATAAGTTCTCACTAATGAAGGAGCAAAGACATGAGACAGGATTCACATATAAGGCAGCAAGAAAGCAGAGGGAGGAAAGAAGTTCCAAGAGGGGGAAGGGATAGGGTTAGCGGAGGTCAGGAAGAGGTGAAGCCAGACGAATTCCTAGAGCCGGAAGATCAAATCTCGAGGTTCCTCTGAAGGGCACCTGCAGCTGACAGGTACCGAGGCGTCACCCACCTCACACAAATTAGATGCTCAGTCAGGAACTGCCCTGGATGCCTTCCTATCATCCTGAAAGAAAAAAGAAAAAAAAAATGAGTGAGAGAGAGAAAGAAGAAAAGGAAAAATTGGGTCGGTCAAATCAGTTGGGGAAAAGAATACACACAACAATATTAAGAATGAGTACTTAGCTGTCAGAGAGAAGGGAGTTGCGGGTTGGGTAAGAAGGGTGAAGGAATTAAGCAAAGAAGAAGGAGGAGAAGGAGGAGGAAGATTCATGGACACAGACAACAATATGGTGATTGCCAAAGGGAAGAGGGAGTGGGAAGAGGTAGAAGAGGGTAAAGGGGGGGAAATAAATGGTAATGGAAGGAGACTTGACTTGGGGCAGTAAACACACAATACCATATACAGATGAAGTATTGTAGAATTGGATACCTGAAACCTATTTAATTTTATTAACCAATGTCAGTCCAGTAAATTCCATTTAAAAAAATAAAAACAAACAACTAACCTTAAAAATGATATTCCACCTTAATTGAAATCGCACATCAAATAACCCTCAAATAAAACAAACAAACAAAAACAAATAAGTGCTCAGGAGCCAGACTGCTGGGTTTAAAAGTAAGCTTTAGCATTGTCTAGTTGGGTGACCTCTCTCTTCAGTTTCTTCTTCTTTAAAAGGGAGATTATAATAGCACCCACATTCCTAGTGTTGTGGAGAGGATTCAAAAGAGCCATTCCACGCAGCATGCTTAGCCCAGTACCTAGCACAACATAAACTATCAACAAACCTCAGCTGCTTAAGTATATATAGGCTCAGCTTCAGGAGAATAACTACTCATGATTATAAGATTGGAAAGCTATAAAATAAAAAATAAGTTCCCTTCTACAAGGTCAGTTAGATAAATTTGTGTTTTCTAGGTGGGCAAAGAAAGAGCTACCTTCAGCTCTTTCATGTATTTGTTTAGATTTAACAAGGCAAAAGGGTGTGTAGGAAAAGAGCCCAGGGGAAGGAGAGAAAGTGGAATTTGAAGAACGTGTCATCTGGCCCATCTTATACAGATACTTGCTAAGTCACATAGCCCAACTTTCTTTCTTTCTTTTTTTTTAATATATATTTTATTGATTTTTTACAGAGAGGAATGGAGAGAGATAGAGAGCTAGAAACGTCGATGATAGAGTCATCGATCAGCTGCCTCTTGCACACCCCCTACCGGGGATGTGCCCGCAACCAAGGTATATGCCCTTGACCGGAATTGAACCCAGTCAAGCAGACCGACGCTCTACCACTGAGCCAAACTGGTTTCGGCATAGCCCAACTTTCATCGCACAGTTCCAGGGCACAGCCCACAGGCCCTAGAAATGTCAAAGCGACATCATTTGGTGTAACACCTGGCACACATATCAGGATTCTTAATTGTAAACTGAAGAGACTGAGTATTGTTGACTTAATTGAAAAAGGAACACAGAAAATTGCTAGGAAGACTGGAATCCCAGCTTGAAAAATGAAAAGCTTGGCAGCCAGAGCTAAATGTCAGTCACAGAGCCAGTCTGGTGAGTAGACAGCTGTCCCTGCCCCAAGCCCTGCCTCTGCCCCCTGCCCGGCCAAACCGCTAGAACTGGTTGCTACTTCACCGTGGCTGTGCTGGAAATAGATGAGGCTATTGAGAGCAAAAATGTGGCCTTTTCTGACTCACAGTGAGGAATTCCCTGAACATAAAAGTTCAGATGTTGGCCAATCCTACAGAAGGAGGAGGAGGAGGAGGAGGAGGAGGAGGAAGAGGAGGAGGAGGAGGAGAAAAAGGAGGAGGAGGAGGACGACGACGAGGAGGAGGAGAAGAAGAAGAAGAAGAAATGAAAGAGAAATAAAGAAGAAAACTATCTGATGCAATAATTCATGATACATCCACTGTTTTAACCAATCATTAAATAAAAATTGTGCCACAGCAACACAGATGTTCTTTATGATATAATGTAAATGTATTGATGAGTTTGCTTCTGTTTGTTCATTTCTTTTGTTTTTAGATTTCACATATGAGTGTGAAAGGAATTAAGGAGTAGAAATTGTCACTTATTGCTGAAACCGGTTTGGCTCAATGGATAGAGCGTCGGCTTGGGGACTGAAGGACCCGGGTTCGATTCCGGTCAAGGGCATGTACCTTGGTTGCGGGCATATCCCCAGTAGGGGGTGTGCAAGAGGCAGCTGATCGATGACCCTCTCTCATCGATGTTTCTAACTCTCTATCCCTTCCTTTCTGTACAAAATCAATAAAATATATTTAAAAAAAAAAAGAAATTGTCACTTATAAAAACAGTCATGTGGCTGTAAAGTAAGGCAAGGGAATGTAGTCAGCAATATTGTAGGAACTATGCATGTGTCAGATGAGTACTAGGTATCAGGGTAACCACTTCATAAGGTATATACTAGTAGGTGAATCACCCCTACATTGTATACCTGAAATTAATATAATATTGCATGTCAACTGTAATTTTAAAAAATTAAATAAGTTGTCACACCTTGCTAAAGTCTGCATCTCTCTCATAGAAGGAATATTTTTTATCTAAGATAATGAATTGCAAGTGAAATCCTGGGGTCCACAGGGGACACACCAATGAAGGCAGAATGCTCCCTCAACTTCCATGGTTTCTGAATCAACAGCAACAAGGGAGCTCACTGCCATCGGCGTGGCTGGGGCAGGGCCATTAAGAAGTGCGGCTTTCTTCTTGGTTTTGTCTCTATCTCATCTGTCAAACCATATACAGAATTTCTGAAATGGAAAAGATAAAATGGATTGGCCAGTTTCTCTTTACCCATGAGATAGAAGGGGTCTGAGCAATTCATGGAGGTAAGCACGAAGGAAGAAACCCTCTGGCCATATATCTCACTATTCAAACCTACTTGTTCTTAATAACTTTTAGATCTTTGGTGTTTAATTGTTATTGTAATTAATTTCTATAATGACAATGATTAATTATTGACATTATTAATTAATATATCTAGCCTGATGTTAATTTTTGCCCGCAATTCTTTTTTAAAATCTTTTCCTTATTGGTTTTTAGAGAGAGAGGAAGGGTGAGGGAGAAATAGAAACATGGATTAGAGAGAAACATTGATTCACTGCCTCCTGCACAACCCCACCGGGGATCAATGCCCAACCACTGAGCCACACCAGCCGGGCTGGCTGCAATTTTAATACCCATTTACCTTTATATTAAAGATGAACGAAAATATTTTCTTACCACTATTGCTGCTGGCACCATGCTGGGACTCAGTTTCTTCACCTGTAAAATAGAAAAGCCATATTAGATGACTTCTAATGTCCCTTTTTGTCTCACTTTCTGTCATTCTATAACTAAATAATATTAGAAATATTGAAATGTCTATAATTATGCCAAGTCTTTGCTCGCTTACAAAAGTTAGAAAAGTAGAAGGAAGCAAAGTTATGCTCCTCTACATATCACCCTGCATCTGACTTTGCGTCAATTGAGTTCTGAGAATAACTGGCTTCTAAAGACTGGCCCTTTTTAGGCCTCAGAATATATTTCTTCACATTCTTGGTGAACCCACTTCCTTTGCTTATTTTTGGTCAATAAGTGCTAAAAGCCCTAGCTGGTTTGGCTCGGTGGACAGAGCATCAGCCTGTGGACTGAGGGGTCCCAGGTTCAATTCTGGTCAATGCATGTACCTTGGTTGCAGGAGGCAGCTGATTGATGTTTCTCTCTCATCAATGTTTCTAACTCTATTCCTCTCTGCAAAAAAATCAATAAAAAATATTTTTAAAAATAAGTGCTAAAAAGAAAACTCTGAAAACTAGCTATTTTGGGCGAACCTGAGTTGTTGTGGGCTTTTTCTTCATTAAGTGACTCAGTTTGCAGTACATAAAATAACCAAATGAAAATTGTGGGGCTGAATATCACACACTCAAATGTTTCCAGCCATGTGGATATTAGCTTTCATAGAGATGAAATATCTGTATTAAAAACTGAATATCTGCCGAAACCGGTTTGGCTCAGTGGATAGAGCGTCGGCTTGGGGACTGAAAGGTCCCAGGTTCGATTCTGGTCAAGGGCATGTGCCTTGGTTGCGGGCACATCCCCAGTAGGAGGTGTGCTAGAGGCAGCTCATCGATGTTTCTAACTCTCTATCTCTCTCCCTTCCTCTCTGTACAAAATCAATAAAATATATATATTTTTTAAATAAAATAAAATAAAATAAAAACTGAATATCTCCACCCTAGCCAGTGTGGTTCAGTGGATAGAGTGTAGGCCTGCACACCTAAGGGCCCCAGGTTCAATTCCGGTCAAGGGCATGTACTTGGTTGCAGGCTCCTCTCTGGCCCTGGCGCCCTGGTCAGGACTCCTGCAGGAGGCAACTAATCAATGTGTTTCTCTCACATCAGTGTTTCTCTCTGTCTCTCCCTCTCCCTTCCACTCTCTCTAAAAATCAATGGAAATATATCCTCGGGTGAAAATAAAATAAAATATGGCAAATTTTAAATAAATGAATATTTCCATTTTTATCCACATATTGGGTGTGCTACAGACATAACTTGTGAGTGAATATAAATGGTTTCTTCCTTCTCTCTGCAAAGAATTCCCTTAATCAGTGTCTGATATGGAAATAGCCTTTTGTTGTTAAAGTAATCCCCTCATTGACTCTGTTGTTAAATTTGACCTCTCTCTAGCTTTGTTTTTCACTCAAATATTTGTCATTTGTTTATTTCCCCAAGAATGCATAGTCATAGTTTACATGTAAGTCTGGTATTAAACAGTCAGTTTCTCCAGCTCTCTGATTCTTTGCCAGCAAGCAATTACCCACTCTAGTACCTCTACCAACAAGGATGGCCTGGTCACTCTTTGTACAGGGCTAGTGTGGCTGGCCCTTGGGGAGGCCCTACAGCAAAGTGGGTAAGAGTTTGGGCTCTGGGTTCAGGAGACACGTTACTGAATGTCTTGTAACCTCTCCATTTCCTGATCTGTAAGATCAACAATAATAAAAATGCCTTCTTGGAGCTGAGTAAAGATGAAACGACTTAATGTATGTAAAGTATTGGCATAGCATTGGAAATTGCCTGGCTCCGAGTAGTCCTGAGTAAATACCAGATTTTCAGCATCCTGAAAAACCACATAAGTTTTAGAGGATAAAACTTAAAAGGCAACAAGAACAACTATCTTAGTTTGTAAATTTAAGAATCTGAAAGTAGAGGAAGGTATAGAAAGGTTAAGTATGGAAAAGATAGGTATCCTACAGGGATTATCTTTTTCTGTTCGTGGGAGTCAAGGCCCCTGCCCTCAAGAAGCTTAAGATCCTTTGGGGGAGCCTTAACTGTTTGGCTCAGTGGATGGAGCATAGGCCTGTGGACTCAAGGGTCTCAGGATCAATTCAGGTCAAGGGCATGTACCTTGGTTTTGGGCACATCCCCAGTGGGAGTGTGCAAGAGACAGCTGAATGCATGTTTCTTTCCGATCGATGTTTCTAGGTCTTTATCCCTCTCTTTGAAAAATCAATAAAATATATATATTTTTTTAAAAAAGGACAAGATCTGGGGGAGTTAAGACCAACAGTCTGGTCCCTGGTCCCTGTGTAAAAGGTGAGTTCCAGGAGGGTCTCGCCTGAAAGAGTGGGACGTAGTCCAGAGAGCTTTCTAGAAAGAAGTGAGGCAGGGCCAGGTTCGCCTCTGGGGGGAAGAGGGAGAGGACAGTGAGAAGGATGCTGCCAGACGGGAGGAGCCTGTCCCCTAGGCGCCCAGCGAGTAGAAGCTTCTACTCATCCCACTTGCAGCCACCGCTACCCGCCCACGCGTCTCCGTGGAAGGGGAAGGGGAATGGGTGGTACCCAGTTACACCGCGATTGGAACTATCTGGGCGGATGGGGCCGGCAGAGAGGAGCATCTCCCTCCCGCTTGCAAGTCTGAAGAACTTGAACTCGGGGCCAGCTTCCCACGGGAATGTGCGTTCTGTCCCCCCGCGGGGCTCGCGGGTGGAAGCCGGAGGCCTCACCTGGGAAGTCAGGCCGCCCCCAGCCGGCGTCCCCTTCCCGGGAGACACCAGGGACCCTGAGGCCCCATGGCCCCTTGGGAGGAGCCCCGATTCAGGCTCCATTCACCGTCATCCCGCCCGGCTCGCGGGCCGCACCCCGCGGAGGCCCAGACGCTGCGCCCGCGCCCGCCCCGTGGGTGCCGGAGGCCGCGGGGGGAGCGGCGTCCGCGGCGGAGCCCCAGAGGAGCGGGAGCCCAGGGAGGAGAGTGCCGTCACCTCGGCGTCCGGCTGCCTCCGTCCTGCGGGCCCGCGGGCCCCGCATCCTCCCGGGCGGCCAGTGGCCCGGCGCCCAGAGTCCGCGCTGGAGCCTTGGCGATGCCGAGTTCCCGCGGCCGCGGCCCCGCGCCCGGCCCCCGCGCTCCCGGGTGACCGGTCCCCGCACCTGCTGCCCGGTTTCAGGGGGAGGAAAGTCCCCGCGGTTTCAGACCCCGCTTCCTGCATGGTTCTTACGGGTCTGTGGCATTTCTCTCTGAAAAGGAAGCAGGTCATCGTCTGTAACCAGCACCGTTAAAGAGCATCCCAGCCTAAAAAGAAAAGAAAAAAGAAAAAGTCACTCGAGTTCCCCTTTATATTCTGTTGCAAGCAGTTGCGTTTTTGTTACTGCTCTCCACGCTAGCCTAAAAGGAAAACGCAAAGCAACCTGATTTCTAGAGATGAGCCTTTGAGACTGGATGTTTTACGGACACATTTCCAGTACCACTGGACGGCTTAAGAAACTGGAAACGTATTTTTGTTGTGGCTGGCCATGTTGAAAAAGAGACGGTGGTCTTTTCATTTATTGCCCATGACCCCAAAATGCAGTCTTTGGGGAACAGTCTGCAGGATGTAATGGGGGTTGGGATGTCTCCCCCTCACCACCACCTCCACCACCAAAAAAAGGCCGCAGTGTTCACTGGCTAGAGTCTGCGGAGGAGCAGAGTTGCTTGATTGATATTTGGTTTGCCGTTCTGCCATCGAAGGTCAGCTACAGTTGATGACTGGTGTTATTAAAAATAAGGATCTATAACTCCAGGGACTCCAGTTCAGCTTTTCAAATGCTGACAGCACACAGGCCCCTCTGGGCAGCAAGCTCTGTCTGCTGCCATCAGTAGAACCCACAGAGGGAAGCAAATGTAGAAAGTCATGTTGCAAGGAAACTTTAATTTCATTGTTTGGGCTGGTGTGTGTGTGTGTGTGT
This sequence comes from Pipistrellus hanaki, assembly GCF_964339955.1. Taxonomy (NCBI): domain Eukaryota; kingdom Metazoa; phylum Chordata; class Mammalia; order Chiroptera; family Vespertilionidae; genus Pipistrellus; species Pipistrellus hanaki. The sequence continues at coordinate 6,562,933 of NC_140512.1, forward strand.
GTGTGTGTGTGTGTGTGTGTGTGTTATACATACCAGTAAGTGGGTTGTAGAGAAAATTAACACATATAGACCAGAACAATTCAGGAGGCTATGCTGTGCCACAAACCAACCAGAAACAAGCGAAAGAAAGAAAGATGAAAGAAAGAAAGAAAGATGAAAGAAAGAAAGATGAAAGAAAGAAAGGAAGGAAGGAAGGAAGGAAGGAAGGAAGGAAGGAAGGAAGATTCAGGGCTAACACACCTCCTGGACTATTTCTTGCATCTCTAAACCCTTTCCAGCTGATACCTCTTGACAATTTAACGGAGGTTGAACTTGGGTGCAGGCAACTTCTCTCTCATTTATTCTCACCATCTGTAGTTAAAAACAACAACAAATGTATGTGTTGAATCTTACCTGCTCTATTTCTGCCTTCATATTTTAAGGACATATGTCTTTAGCAGCAAGTACCCCAACATTGGATTGCTCAAACAAGATGGCAGAAACATTCAACTGGGATTCAGTAATCCTGGTGGCCTCAGAATAGAGGTCTTGGCTAGTAAACCAGAAGAGGAAAAACATAAACAATATCCAGCCTGAAGTAGGTCACACAGAATGAATGAGAGAGGGTAAAATCAAAGCCGGAGTTCAGAATTCAGAGCTGCATTGGCCTCGGGTTCTAAGCCCCCTGGTTTTACCATTCAGACCCATCCACCGGATGCCTTGTCTTTCTGATTCATAAAATAAGAGGCTGGGTAATGGGTCCTTTCCAGTTCTGAGCATCCAGATATAAGTAGTCCTATGGAAGCACTATTATGTTCTCTCAGAACTCAAGGGGGAGGGGATGAAAGTCAGGCAAAATATAGGCTTATCTACAGCAGAGGGTCACCAAACTAGTGAGTAGCTTATCTGATAGGGACTTGTTAACTTGTGTCCTTGTGCATATTGAAAAAGCGACAGCATTTCTGAGAGTTAAGAGCCATATTTTACAGTCCCATCCAATATAAAGAAAGATGTTGCAATGTGCCAATTTCAAATTTTTAAAACAAGGTTTGTCTATCATTCAAAATAGTAAATTAAAGACTCAGACTCCTGGAGCTTCTACCGCAAAAATAGATTGTTCTTCAGGAAGAAACACGAAGAGCAATGACCAGTTTTGCTTTGTTTTCACAGACGTGCTCAGCCATCAGAAAAGCTTAATAACTCCCTATTTAGTATGCATTTATGCAGTGATTACATGAACTTTGACCTCTGGAGAGCTGTAGCAATTAGCTTCAGTGTCCAGCATCTTCTCCCGCCATTCCCCACTGGCTTCCTTGGGTCTTGCTTTTTCATCTCAGTCATTCGTGTACCGGGAGAGGGTAAGATTTTAAAGTTGACTTTCCACCGGAGGTATTTGCTTCGGCACATTTCAATTCCCCCTCTTCGCCTCCCTCCTGTCTAAACAGCCATTGCAGATGGATATTGGGGCTCCGATTGTCGATATTACTCAAACACAAATGGATTTCAATTCAATCTCGCCCGATCCTTTCGAAAAGAAGATAAACTCTAATGGCCCAAAGAGCTTCATTTCATAGCTGTGGCATCTGAAATAAATCGGATCCCTTCTGTCAGGCTAATTTAACGTTTTTTAAATATTCAATGTAATTTATTTTAAGTCCAATGAAACCCAGTGGATTGGCAGAAAGCTAACAGGAGGAGGCAAGAGGAGGGCAGCTGGGAGCTCCGCTCCCTCCTCCCCCGAAAAAAGAGCCAGGAAGGGAGATGAAAGTGCTTTAACTTTCTAGTAAACACTGTTTAGCAAAAGAATAATAGGAAAGTTGCCCCTTGCCCAAAGAGGGATGGAACTATAATTGTTGCCTTCAGTGGAGAGCTCAGATAAACCGCTGGGACTCATTCTAAAGTGACCCATCACTGCATTCATCTCTTCTTGAACTTTCGGTGAACCTGAGATTAAACAGGGGTGAGCAGCTAAGCAGTTTGTTGTTAGCAGCCTTTTCAACAACCCTTTCAGACTGAGTAAATATTGATCGGTTTGAATCTGATTGCCCCAGAGGAAAACACCACAGCATCTGAATAGCCTCCCAAAGTAAACTTTCAAAGGTGAAGCCGAGACTTCGGAGCCACCGCGGGATCTCAGCACACACACAGCCTAGTGTGGGGACTCCCGCAATTTGGGGATTGTTTTAAATGTGATGTGAGCGGAGAGAGGAGAAAACATTTGAAAACTGGAATTTTATAGTGTCTTTATCCCGAGTCCCTAACTGAGACGCTTGTCCTTTTTTAAAATCTATCAACAAAATGCTATTTTCTGTTTTTCCTCTTTTGTCGTTTCAGTTACCCTAACTGTCATTTTTCAAGATGCTAACTCTGCTCCTCAGAGACCAAAACAGAAAAAGAGAGACCTTGAAATAGGATGTGTTAAGCGCCTTTGATTTAATCGATTGGGACAACTACAAAGATACAAATGTTTTTCTTGTTGAAAGGTATATTAATGTTTCCTAAATATGTTGCTTATTAACTGATTTATTCCACGACCTAGAAAAAGGCTTGGGGTGTTTAGCCATAATTTATCGTTCTCTCTCTCCCTCTCTCTCTCTCTCTCTCTCTCTCTCTCTCTCTCTCTCTCCCCCCCCCCCCCCCCCTACATTAAAACCAGCACCTTAAAGATTGGAATCTCCAGGATTCCAGCCCGTGGGGCCCTGCTTTTAGATATTGAAATCTCGGCAGTGGCATGCAAATGACACTTTAACACATTAAAGTATTTGGAAACCAGCCATCTGTTTTGCTGTGTGGCCTTACACTAACAAACAAAAGATACTGTATGGGGGGGGGGGGGATGAAAGAAAGAGTTGGCTCACTTTGAAGTTCTCACCCATCCACTTGAATCTTTTAGAAGCCGCCCCAGAACCCCGGAGCCCAGGGAGGGCACAGGGTGCCCTTGATATGGCCGCAGCCACTGCGCCTGCAAAGCCAGGCTTCCCCCTCTGCCCGGAGGAACAGGAAATCTCCTAGGTGCCCCAGGAGGCCTGTGAATTTCAAGTTTTTGTGGGATTCCCTCCCCCAGACTCCCAGCCTGTCCTTTGTAAAACAGCCTTTGGAGAGGAAGGAAGCCCTAGGTCTGTGTTTGTTTGTGACGCTGCAAACGTTCTGCTCCGCTCTGGGGCTAAGTGAAAGCCTCTAAAATGGTGTGAAAGTAAAGGAAAATGGGTAAGCAGTCTAGGAGAGCCACACGGACCTCTCTGATTGTCGGCTTCCTCTGACGGAGACACACATGTCTTGGTTGGAAGCAACTTGAACAGTGAGAGATTTCCGGGCGGCTTGCTTCCACAGGTTATCCTGGAGGAACCTGTTGAGCTCAGAGAAGTAAGTCACTCCTGTTTTCCAGGGTTTTGTGACATGGAATTACGAACTGAAGACCCATTCATTATACCCGAGATGGCTATGAAATCAAACCTTAATGTGATGGGGATGAGATGTGTGACTTAGAGGGGATGGTGGGACGTGGAGGGTGGCAGGAAGGGGTAGAGAAACAGGAAGAATGGGAGGAGGGCTGTGAGGTCTACTGAAAACAGACCACACTCAGTTTAAAGGGTGGAATACATTGGAGCGCTGACAATCCAGAAAGAAGGGAGAAGGGTGGGGTGGGGTGGGGTCCCCATCCTTGAATAGCTTGATACTGGAGCTAATTAAATGTGAATCTCTTAGTTCTTGGTTCACTGATGTGAGGAAAGACTGACTGAAGAGTTGCAGCTTTTGAAGGGGGTTCTGTTTATACATACGTCAACATTCAGCTGGAGGTGAAAAGGTTAGCACTTGACCCAGGAAGTACCCATGTTTGTTTCAAAAATAGATCTGCTTTATGAAATTCTTCACCATTTTTCCATTATGAACTTTGATTATAATAAGGGGACTACCGTTATTTTAAAGAAAAACCAACCTATGATAGCCATTGGTTAGATGCAATTACACTCTTAGAGGAAGCTTCAATTACATAGTGGAAAGCACTTTTTTTTTCCCCAAAGAAAAGTCCCATCTCTTTGAAAATGCACACCGTCCTTCTCTCCGTCCCCACACAAAATGACTCAACTTTGTAAGAACCAACGAACTGCAGCCAAGCCAAATACACGGATGCTCAAACATACCTGAAAGTTGAATATATTTATTACAGACATCTTAAGACCCGTAAACTCTGCTCTGGATCAATCACTCCAGGATCTCAGAGCTGTTCATGATTGTACAGGAAATGGGGAATACCATAGGCTCACAAGGGATAACTGATAGAACTCAGTGTGGTACTTCGGGGACATCAACACATTGTGCGACATGCAAAAGACTATTCATGAATCACACAAAATATACATTCATTGTGCCATCCATCACATTAACGATTGAGCTGAAAATACATCATATCCAGCTAAGATAACTGAGGAAGGAAGAAGCTGGCTTGACTAATACCTCAAGGTTCCGAATAATCCAGCACAAGTTTACAGAGCGTGTGGCCAGAGAAACAAGGAAGGGGCTGGGGATGGGGAGAGACTTCAGCCCAGGCAGCAAGGTTTCTGAACCTTGTGCTCTGCAGGCCTTCTTCACTCACTGAAAGAACACATTGAGGCTACCCTCCGAGGCATCTGATTGAGTTTAAGTGAGGGCTTTTATTTTGTAACCTTTCACCGCATATAAAATTGTACCAGCTTGGAGAGTTGCCCACCCTGTTTGAATCACTTAATCTAAACATTTCTAGAAAATCTGTATAAAGATAAATCTCTCGGGACAAAGTATTTACAACCAGCCAACTCACACACGAGAAGGAATTAAATTAAAAGTGAATTAATTCATTGTGTAAACACGCTCATTAGTGCATCTCTTCTTCATGAGCTCCTGGACTCTCTCCTTTCTCTTCACCCCACTCTGAGGACCAAGTAGGGGAGATCTGTAAATATACAGACAGATAAAAGGTGGGAGGCCTCCCTTTGACATGTTTCTGCGGGCAAAGGAGGCAGTTTTCCAAAGGGCATCTGAAAGGAACAGTAGGTTCCTGGGAACTCTCCTAAAATAGGGGGCCCTCAGAAAACGGGTGCCGGCACCCCACCTGCGTTAAGAAGTTAACACACACACCCCTCCCTCCCCAATCAAACATCTAGTCCAGAACTCTCAGTAAACACATTATCCTGCCTAGGAGCGGCCCAGATAGGATCAGAAATAAAGAGAAAGACTGCGAATGGAAAGGAAGATAAGCTAAGAATGTGCTTTGAGTAAGAAGTCCCGGCCCGAGGAGGAGGAAGGAGCCCGGGCCGGAGCCTGGGGCTGGGCCGGCCTCAGTGGGAGGTAGGCAGCGTGTCGGAGGTAGAAGAGCCCGGGGAGGGAACGCAGGGCGACGAGCTGGACTTCTCCGAGGACTCCTCGGCCTTCTCCTCGCTGCCCGGCGGGGTGGCGGGGGAGATGGGCAGGAGGCCCTCCTTCTCTCGCTTCTTCTGCTTCATGCGGCGGTTCTGGAACCAGATCTTCACCTGCGTCTCGTTGAGCTGCAGGGACGCGGCGATCTCCACGCGGCGGGCGCGGGTCAGGTACTTGTTGAAGTGAAACTCCTTCTCCAGCTCCGTGAGCTGCTTGGTGGTGAAGTTGGTGCGCACCGCGTTGGCTTGGCCGGCGTAGCCGTACTCTCCAACTTTTCCTGGGGGGAAGCGACAAGAGAAAGGGGTGAATACTAAACAGTCCACAGGAGAGCCCTGGAGGCTCAGAGCAATAGGCAGGTAAGGGGAGACGGAGAACTCCTCCACACGCACCCCGGGCTGGGGAGGGTGAGTGATGAGGTGCAAAGTGTTCATCTGAAGTCAGCCATTAGTGTGGCCAGACCGGTGATTAATGGAGCCCAGGGGTCTTACCGGGACAGCCCCACGCGCACACACACCCACCCACTTCCCACTTCCAGGACCTCTCCGTCCCAGTCCCTCCGGAAACTGTCCCAGAGCCTCCTCTGCCCCCCACACACACCTGGGCAACCCCCAGTGCCCTGCGACCCCGCTGGACAGCCAGGCTTCTTCTTTATTAATTTTTAATTTATTCATTTCCCTTGGAAACCAGGCATACTAAGTCCTTCCAGAATCATCAGGGAGCATGACTGACCTGTTTTGGGAGGGTTCCTTTTGACTTTCATCCAGTCAAAGGTCTGCGCCGGCGAGGTGTCGGGCGCGGGGGAGCGGCAGGCGTCGCGGTGGCTGGCGTGGAGAGGGGACAGGGGGTTACTATAGGCGGCCAGGGCCAGGCTCTGGTGCTCTTGTCCGTATGAGTGGTGGTGCATGTACTGAGGCGATCCCACCGCGCCCCCGGCATAACCCTGGTGGTGGTGGTGGTGGTGGTGGTGTTGGACCATGGGAGATGAGAGGTTTCCAGAGTACACGGCGGGGGCGCACGAGGGGTACCCCGCACTTACTTCTGCGTCCTGGCTCAGCGTGTAAGGGCTGTAGGGCGCGCCCAAGTTCTGCGCCCCGTAGCCCGGACCGCAGCCCGCGTGGGGGTACGACACCCCCAGGTTCCCGGGAGGCTGGTAGGCGGCCGGCTGCGGGGGGTGGTGGTGGTGGTGGTGGTGGTGGGGCGAGCCGATCTGCACCCCCCTGCCCACCAGGAAGCGGTCGTCGCCGCCGCAGCCGCTGGCACTGACGGCGCAGGACGGCAGAGTTGTAATCCCGGGCTCCGCGGGGTAGGCGCGCGCCGCGCAGGCCCCCGGGTCGCCGCCGCCGCCGCCGCCGAGGACGGGGAAGTCCAGGAAGGAGCTCATGCCCGCGCTGTCCATCCGTCACGGAGCGGCCGGGTCCGCGGAGCAGCCCTGGGTGACCGTGCCAACTTTCTCCCGCCCTCCATGGGGCCGGGGAAGAAAAATGATATGAATGTACAGTGCGCGGGGGGGGGGGGGGGGGGGGCGGGGGCCGGGGCCACGTGACCGCGGCAGCCAATGGCGGGCCGCCGGCGGGAGCGTGCGGGCCCCGCCGTGATGGATCGCGGCGTCGGTGGCATTTAAATCCCGGGCTGCGCCGGCCGGGGACGCGCGGCCGCCCCCCCAGGCGGCCCGGCGGCTGCGGGGCAGATGCCAGCGCCGGGGCGAAGGGAGCAGCGGCTGTTCTCCTGCTCCGCTCCCCCCGCCCCCCCGATCCGGGAGGCGGGGGCTGGGGAGCACCCCTCCCTCCCGGGCAGCCCCTCCCCGCCGGCACGGAGAGAGGAACCGGCGAGAGGTGAGAAGGGGAGAGGGCTCCGGGCGCTCCCGGGAGGGGACTCCGTGGGCGGGAGCTGGGGGTGGGGGGGGCGGGCTCCCCGGGAGCGGGCCGGACCCCAGCCGGCATCGGGGCCCGGGCTCCCCGGGAGCGGGCCCTGCTCTGTCCCCCGGCGGTGCCCGGGCGGCTGGGGGCGCAGCGCCCGAGCTTGGGACTCCGCGCTCCAGGGAGGATGCCGGTTCCCAGGGGGCTGGCTGGGAGGGGCCGGCGGGGGTGGGGGAGACAGCGGCCAGGAGAGAAACTTCCCTTCTCCACCAGGGTCTCCGAGGCCCCCGACCCCCCTCGTCCCCCACCCGGAGCCTCGGGCCGGAGGAGCGTCTGTAACCTGACGCCCCGCGGCCGGGAGCCCTGGGAGCCGAGGAGCCGAGGAAGGCCGGGCTGGCGGGCTCCCCGCCTCCCTCCCTCTGCTCTCCGCCCCTTGCTCCTCCCCCGGGCTGTGCTGGGAGCCCGGGCCGGGCGGCGGGATTTGGAGGGGCAGGAGGCGGGAGGGGGTGACGCTGCAGACGTGGCCGCGTGGGGGCCGGGCCGCGCTGCGGGCCATCTGCCCGCCCGGAGCCTGCGCTTTTGGGGGGGCTCAGAGGAGAGGCCACAGCTCCCCCAAAGTACGCTGATCCCCCCCCCCCGTTTTCTCAGGGCGGAGTTTGTAGGGCTTCCTTTATTCAGCCCCTCCCCCCTCCCCGCCCCCCATTCCACGGCCTGTCCGCGGGGGGACGGGCTGGCAGGTGGGAGGGGCGGACAGATGGCGGGTGGGGACGGGACATCTTCTCCCCCAGCGCCGGCCCCGCTGCTCGGTAACGGCTGCGTGTTAGTCCCTGTGTGGAGCCCGGAGTGCTCCCCGGAGAGACAGTGCGGGCTGAGCGGCGTCCCGGGCCAGGGGTCCCGTGCTCCGTCACCCTCCGCCTTCCCCGATGCTGACGGGCCGTTAATTGCTGTTTACTATTAGGTTTCGTGTCAACCCTTGGCTCCTAGAGAGAAAAGGCCAAGCAGAGGCCGGGAATTGATGCATTCTTGGGCACAAGAAACCCAGAGAGCATCCGGGGAGCTTTGCAGCCTCGGGTGTATAGATTTATGCTCTGACCACGTTTACCTCATCCGAGTCCGACAGATAAAAAAATTAACTGAGGATTGTATGTGTGTGTGTGGGGGGGGGGGGTCCCACGCCCCTCCAGCCTCCCCTCCCCGGTTAGGAGAAGGAAGTTCTGCTTTAGGCAGGCACATTTCAAAGGTGTTCGTGAACCTTCCAGGTTTCTGCGTTCTGTCCTCCACATAGAGAGGTTTCCCCAGAACCTGCCCCGCCCCCAAGAGGGGAAACTTGCAGACGTTTGACTATGGACTCCCTTCAGTAGGAAAAAAAAAAAAAATTCCCCTAAACATTTGAAAGGGATTTTATGTGACCTTTGACCCATCCCCCATCACGGTGAAGAGGGAGCTCAGGCAGGCCGAGTCACTCTGCCCCCATCTCAGCACCCGGAGGGTCATCCCGGAGGAGGGGCAGGCCCGGCGGCCCTCCCGGAGGAGGCTTCCTCGGCCGCGCCGCGAGGGAAGGGGCTCCGGCGGGAGGAGGCGGGACCTGGGGCGGAGGGGGGTTGCTGGCATTGCGCCGGCGATCTGCTCTCCCAGCCGGAGCTCGGAGCTCGTGGGTACGTTCTGCCCCTCGGCCGCCTCCCTGCCCCTTTGTGGGCCTCCCAGACCCCGGGTTTACGCGACCCCCTGGGCCGCGCGGCCGGTGCCACAAAGCCGCCCGGGCACCCCGCCGCCTCCTCCCGCTGCTCTCTGCTCCCCTCCCTCCCTCCCTGCCTGCGGGCTCTTCCAGGCCGGTAGGGGTGGGTGATTTCTTGGGATCGCAGGCTCGCCCTGGCCACGGGCCACCGGCTCCACGCAGGTCCGGCGCCCGGTGCCCCCGGCCGCGCACAAAGAGCCTCCTGGCCGCGGCCCGCGGGCTTCCGGAGCGCCGGCCCTCCCCGCCCCCGGATCCCGGGCTCACCCGCCGGGCCGGGCCCCATTCCCCGGCCTCGAGCCCAAGTCCCTGTAAGCGCCGGGGAGAGCGTCCCTGGGTGGGTGACCAGGGCCCGGGCCTCCTCCGGGCTCCGCGCCGGGAGGGGCAGGGCGCGGAGCAGACACCCGCCCGCCGCCCAGGCCCGAGCGGCTCCTGGCACCGCGGCTCGGCCCCGCCGTAGTTTTAAAAGAGCAATAAAAATGAATTATGACTAAACGCCTTCTAACTTAATGCTTTCGGACGGGGATCCCCGGCAAATACGTAAGAGGATTTTTATTTGTGCATGTGTTCCTGCAATTGATCTCTCTGATGACATTCTCATTCATGGAAAGCGTTTGATTTATGGGCGCAGGACGGAGCGCAGGCGGCGGAGGCTCAGCCCAGGCCGCTGCCGGGCAGCCCCCGCCGCGGAGGCAGCAAACCCGCCGGCCCGCACCGGCCTCCGCCGCTGCCGGGGTTTAGGAGGCAAAGGGGGGGGGGGGGGCAGGTAGGGAGCAAACCCCTGGAGGAAGATCCCGGTTTCATCCTAACTTACCAGCCCGCGCTGGTGAGAGCCGGGCTCTGAAACCAGCCCGCCCCCACACATGTTGCTTAGGCGCTGCGTGTTCTCACGGTGCGTGGCCACCAGCACGGAGCTCAGCAAGAGAACAGCATACGTGGATGGGGAGACACGAGGTGGGGGTGTGTGTGGGGGGGGCAACAGAACAACCCAGGAACACACCCCAGTTCACATTTTATTGATATTTCATTTAAAGTGCTTGTACTCTTGCTCTTTCTGGGCCAGTTCATGTGTGACCCAGGGTGCAGAAAAAACACTTGGTCCTCCATCTCAACGTGCTCACCCGACTGCAAAGCTTTAATGCTCTATTATTTGCCATATAAACAGATTTAAGAATGAGATATTGATTTTTTTTTTCTTTTTCTGACCCTGCAAAAAAATAAAAAGAGAGTCCTGGAATGGCTGAGCCAGAGGATTTTGGAAAGAAGCCTTTCTGATGTGTATTGTCCAGCTAGTGACCGTCATTTTGTTTATGTTGTTGTTTTGTTTTTCTCCCCCCTCTCTCTTTTAGGACTGTCTGCTGGACCCATCAGCAGCTGGGAGAGTGACCAACCACACTGGAAATGTCCGCCATTGGTGGGGGAGGGGTGGAATGTAGATGTTTGAAACAAACGTGTATAAATAAATGAATTGTTGACCTGAAAGAAAGTCCATGTCCTGGAGCTGGGGGTTTCTGTAGGCACTTTATTTCTCCACTTTCAAAAGCCTGGGCTGGGCCCACCTCTGAGGCTTCCCAATCCTGTTTCTATGACCACGTTAATCTATGGCTTGAGCCTCTACAATGAAAAAACAAATCCATTCCCCTAAAAAAAAAAAAGAAAGAAAGAAAGGAAGAAAGGAAGGAAGGAAGGAAGGAAGAAAGAAAGGAAGAAAACACTTCTCAGATGCCCTAACCATTTTCTGGATTTCTTTTCTGATGCTGTCTATAGAAAATTTTGAACATGCCCCCTTAATAAATATATTAAAATTGAAAAAGAAGATCAATTGTGACCAGAATTTTATTTACCAAGTTAGACTAAAAGAAGAAAAAGAAACCATTAGGAGCTTTGAGAAAGAGGGGGAGGAAAAAAAAATAAGAAAGCTGCTTATAGCAAAGGAAAATTTATTCTACCAAAAATACGCATGACAATGCATCCTAATGTAATACAAAAATAAAAAGAAAGTGATACCATTGTACCATCACTTTCTTGCAGGCCTCATATATTGCTTTCGGGAAATCACACAGGGGGTTGTTGGATTAGATTTTAAAACAAGTAAAACTCCAAAATAATCTGTAAAAGACACCTGAAACTGGGTCAGGGGGGACTCACTAAACAGAAAATCTTCACCATTGAGAGGAGGAAGAGGGTAGGTCAAGAAAAATAAAAATTAAAAAAAAATCAACTCTCAGAATAAAAAGGCCAAACCACCTGGTCAAAGGGGTTTTTGTGTTTTTGTTTTTGTGATGCTTTGTGTTGCTTTAATGTTTTTAGTAATTCAGATGCTGCAAGTCAATTGTGGTGAGTGTGTCTGTAAAAAAGTCAAAGCTGTCAGCCGAGATATCTACGGGGCTGTCGAGGGAGCCCGGCAAGCTGGGCGACACGGCGTCCGAGAGCTGCAGGCAGGAATCCGCGGAGAACACGCTGAAGTCCTGCAAAGAGGGCACCTCCAGGGCCTCGGGGCTGTCATTGTTCAGGCCCGGGCCGCAGTTCTGGCCCATTGTTGACAGGCAGTTGGGAACAGTGGGCGACGACTGGTGCTGGAAATGTTTCAGATGCTTCTCATTGCTGGCGAGCGGCGACCCCGGGAAGCTCTGCGAGTCGCCATTGTGTCCGTTGGGGGCCTGCTGCTGGGAGAGGGCGTTCTGCTGGAAGGCGTAGCCCTCCCGCTCCAGGAGGGCCCCCGAGACGCCCAGGGCCTGCTCGAACAGCGCCTTCTCCTCCTCCTCGTCCTCCTCCGCCTTGTCCGCGTCCTCCAGGCCCTTCAGCGGGCCCTCGCCGCCGCCGTGCTGGTTCTCCTTGCACTGCGTCTGCCGCTTGTGCTTCATGCGCCGGTTCTGGAACCACACCTTGACCTGGCGCTCGGTGAGGTCCAGCAGGGCGGCGATCTCCACGCGGCGCGGCCGGCACAGGTACTTGTTGAAGTGGAACTCCTTCTCCAGCTCCAGCAGCTGCGTGTTGGTGTAGGCGGTCCGCAGCCGGCGCGCCCCGCCGCCCTCCGCCGCCTCCGGCGCCTCTGCGGGGAGGGGACCAACGACACACGCGGTTGGAGGCGGAGGGGCCCGCGCGGGGCTGGTCCGCGGGAGGACCATCAATAAACACGGCGGAGGACATCAGCGGCCACAAGATGGCCGCCCCTGGCTGCGGCAGGGCCATTGTGCCGCCGCCTGTCCCGGGAGCCCGGCCCGGGGATGGGGGGGACGCCCCATCTCTCCCACCTCCGCCCCGTCCCCGCCTGCAGCTCTCCCCCCCAACCTCCCCAACCTCTCCATCCGGGAGCAAACTTTATATTAGCCACACCGCAATTTATAATTAATGCATCAGCTGCTTAGCTGAGCGGGAGCGATCTATCACTCTTCATTACTGTCAAAAAGCCAAACTCTAGGACAACGAGACAAGAGGAGGTCAGTTCCAACTCAAATAAATCATCCCACGTTGCACAAGTTAGGGAAAGTTCCTCCTCCTCCCCCCGCCCTCCCCACGCTCCTCTAAAAAATATATGGGTGTCTCTGGTGGTGGGGCGCACGCAGGACGCCTCTCCTCTCCATCACACCCGCTGCCGAGCCCGCAGAGGAGGGGAAGGCAGCCAAGCGTCTCTCCTCCCGGCCCCGGCCCGGGCTCCCGCCCCCGCCCCCAGGGCCGCCCCGGGCCCCCGGCGGGAGCGGGTGCGGGCGGAGGGGGAGCCCGGGCTGCGGACTGACCTTTGTGGCCGAGGCAGGCAGGGCCGGCGGCGGCGGCGGCGGCCGAGGCGGGCGGCGGCGCGGGCTTCTTGGCCGCCTTCTTCTCCTTCATCCAGGGGTACTCGGGCGGCTGCGGGGCGCCGGCGGGCCCGGGGCTGGCGCGGCTGCCCGGGCTCGGCTTGGCGCGGCCGCCGGCGCCGTGGCGAGGGTGGCTGCCCGGGTTCAGGCTGGGGATGGTCTGCTCAAAAGGAGGAGGAATCAGTGTCGAGTGTGAAAGCGTCGAGGTCTTGATTGATGAACTTTGAAACGTATCAGCGACAGGGGGAAACGATGTCAGGCACTCAGCGAGCGACGGCTGGCTATTGATAAAACCAATCTCTCGCTCAAATTCGTAATTCATGGCCTTCTCCTTGGAGCCCCCTCGGAGAGAAAAGTTCCCTCTTCTGGAGGGGCCTTGGGGGGGCGAGGCCCGGGAAAAAGGCGAGTGCGGAAGGGGGAGGCAAAAAAAAATCTATCATAGACGATCGCTGCTGGGGTGTTTTTTTTCTAATTCACTGATTACAGCCGTATGGGGACCGCGCTACTATTAAACTATTGAATTCATGGAGACAAGGTTGAAATTGGACCGAATTGGCTGTCACATGATTGCTTCTGCCCAATGACAATTTGGGCTTTAATCAAAAGAAGCCACTGTCTGTTTGATTGATCCAAAAAAGTCGGGAAGGAACGCCTCATTGGGGGCAGCGAGGCTTTATTTACACTTTTTTCTGGACAAAAAAAACACACAGAGACGTTGGTGTGGGTGGGGATGCCCCGGAGTGCGTGGGGGCGAGGGAGCCTGCCTGCCTCCCGATCCGCAGCGACCCGGGGTGGGCCCGGCGTGCGTGTGAGTGTGCGAGCGAGCGAGCGAGCGTGAGCGAGTGTGAGCGAGTGAGCGAGTGTGCGCCGCGGCCCGCCCGGCCTCCCCGCCGCATTGTTCGGGCGGCCGGGAAGACGCCTCGCACCTCACAAATCATGTAAGCGCCTCAGTCTGACGCCTGCAGTCATTAACAAAGTAATCCATTAATCTCCAAAGTTTTGACACCCGAGGGCCCCCATCCCAGCCACATAAGTTGTGCAAAGGCAGGAGGAAGGAGCAGAGGGAGAGGAGGTGAGAGAGAGAGAGAGAGAGAGAGAGAGAGAGAGAGAGAGAGAGAGAGATTCAGAGAGATTCATTTGGGGGTCCCCCCTCTTTTATTTCCCTTTCACTCCTCCGCCTTTTCCCAAACCGTTTCCTGGATCTCAAAACTGATCTCCTCTCTGCCCTGGTCTGTCTTCCCCTCTTCCCTTCTTTTCCTCTTCCCCCTTTTCCCCCTTCCCCCCCTCCCTCCCTCTCCTCTGTCCACTTCTCCTCTCCCCCCCACCCTCGCAGGCCCTCGCCCCCCCCCAAAAGCCCAGCCCGGAGTCCCGCGCCCCCAGACCCAGCCGGGCCCATTGTTCCTGGCTCCTCCGCGGCCGCTCTGCCTGGCTCCGGAGGGAAGCGGAAGACCTTCCCGCGCCATCAACTTCTCAGGAGTGGCTGCAGAGATAGAGGCATGTGCCAAGCCAGACAGCAGCCCAGGTCCATGTGTTCAAGGCCCTGTAGCCAGGGCGGCGGGCAGCCAGGAACGGGCTCCTGGCATTCTGGGTTTCACACCCGGGGCTCGGTGCGGTGAGTATTTCCAGGAAGTCTGGGAAGTCAGCAGCAGGGAGGGAGAAGGCAATTGTCTCTTTCTTTCTTCCTTTCTCTTCTTCCTTCCTTCCTTCCTTCCTTCCTTCCTTCCTTCCTTCCTTCCTTCCTTCCTTCCTCCTCCTTCCCTTCTGGTCGCTCTGACGGGGAGCTTGTGGGTGCAGAAGGTGTGAGTGGAATTGTCTCCCGCTCCTTGGCCACCAGGGATGTTTGCTCTCCGGTTCTGTCGCGGGAAACAGCACCGCAGGTGAGACAGGGCGACCCACGGAGGAATGACACAGGTCCTCTTTCTCTGTTCATTCTCTCTCTCTCTTTTCTCCCCCAATTCCGAGATGTGAGTCTGAGCGCATCCTGGACTGTGCTGGAGGGTTCAAAAGACAACACCTTTAGGTGCCAAGCAGTAACTTTTTAGAAATCCACCAAGCCAGAAAGAAGGGAGGGGGCTGAGGGGAGATTTGAGGGTCTCTCTTTTCCCCCAAACCCTGAGGAGGAGGATCCGCCTTGGCTTCCTTTGAAATGGACCAAGTGATCAGACTCCCCCAGGCCAGCAGGCACAGTGGCAGGAAAATAAATCATTCTGATGGCGGGGGAGCGGGCTGGCGGGAGAGAAAGCCCTGTGCAGAAAACAAGCAGGGCCGAGCTAGGCGCAGGGAGAGGATCCCACCTCTGAGGCCGGCATCAAAGGGGGTTTGGGCTGGAAATTGATATAAAGTGCCCTCCATCGCTGGCTAGCCCAGAGCACGGCCTTACAGATAGAGATGCAATTTTGGAAAATGTGAGGTTTTTCAGTTTTCTTGCTTTTATTCCAAACAAAGCTCTGAAGGAAGTCTGGGTGCGATCAATCTTGCTCACCAAAAGCCTTGACAGCTTCTGGCCCTTAAGAACACATTTCAGCTTCGAGCTCTTTCCAAGATCAAATGTGGCCCAGCAAAGAGGAGAGCAGGAAACGCAAGTAAACAAGGAAAACTAGTCTTTTAAAAAGATATTTTTTTGGCAGCGGAAGGAGTTCTAAGGCTGCTTTTAGGAAAGTGCTTTTCGGGCTCCGGGGTGGCAGCTTTTGGCGTTTGCTTTTTACCAGAAAATACTGAGGACTTCAGGGGAGGGGGGCTCCGAGAGGGAGCGGAGCTGCTCCCACATCCCCAGGCTTTGTCAGGGGCTGCGTGGGTGAGAGGTTTCTGCTGCCTCAGCGGCCTTAATTCAAACACCATCTGGAGGAAAAGCCTTTTCTCTGGCCATTCAACACAGGAATCTTCTCCAAATCTATTACTTTACCTCAGGAGCTATTTTAATAAGGACTTCTTTTTAATATCTAGGAAGCTCAGAGTGAGATCGATATTTTTTCTTTGAAAGCCACAATGAAGGTCTCTGGCAAGAGGTGGGAAATCATATTGGAGGCTCATTTAAAAATCTCTGCCCTGGGGCCAGGGAGAAGCCTCCACACCAGTCCTCCCTCAGCGAGAGGAGGTTTTAGAAATGGGTCCCAATGGTGGTATGTCCGAACACTGCTCCTCTCTGAGGATCTCTCTCTCTCTCTCCCCCCCCCCATCTCCTTCTTCCCTCCCTCCCTCCCCCTCTCCTCTTCACACTGTTCCTTGCTTTCCCAGGTAATTTTAATTTTATGCGCTTCTCTTAAATTATTACTTAAAAGAGGACTCCTGCAGCTGCTCATCCTGCTTAGTTTAGATATAAACCACCAGAAGGGCAGAAGCCCCAGTCCTCACAAAGACTGCTTTTCCGGCCTCCATGTTTCTGAGATTTGCCACATTTCAGCAGAGAGGTAGGCGTGAGGCCGAGTGCTAATCCACTTCTTCCATAAATTCTTTAGAAAGTGTATATAGATAGATATATAGATATATTCAGGAAGCCCAGGATAGATGTGGGGACAGCACCTCTGGCTGTGAGAGAAACGCCCAGATCTTTGCAGCTGCCCAGGTTTGCATCTTCCGAACCCTTTTCTTTTTCTTAAAAACCGTGAGGTCTCCTCAAAGCGGCTCCTGCAGGCCTGCAGGTACCCAGCCATGGCTCCAGTGCCTGTCTCCGCAGACCATCTGAGGGAGCTTCTCAGAGGGAAGAGAGGCCAGAAGATGGATATTTTGGATTGCAAACAAAATGGCGACTTTTCCCACCTCTGCCTCAGACACATAGAATCCAAGGAGAAGGGGGATTTCTTTCTCACGGCAGATGCTCCTGAGCCCCAGACGCAGGTGGTGCCTCGCTTCCAGCTCTGAGGTGGGATGCGGATGGGGATGACGTTCTGAGGTTTGCGCTTTCTGAATCTGGTTCCATCTCTGAGCAGTTCTTTCATCTGAAGACGAAAACACTTCCCTGTCCTGCGCCTGTCCCTGCCTCTGCCAGCCGGCCAGCAGGCAGCCCCGGAATAGAAATGGGGTGTTTAGCTCCTGTAGCATCAAATGGAAGAAGTACTTAAAAATGCATTTTTATTAGAAAGATATTAATCTCCTTTCTCTCTCCCCCTCCCCCGAGGCCATTAAAAAAAAAGCGGGGAGGGAAGGAGGAGAGGAAATAAATCCAGAGAGTGCCAAATCCTAAATTCCGAGAGGAAGCCGGTGCTGGGCTCTGGTAGTCCAGGGCAGGGCCCAGCCCCTCTGGTGATGGAGACGTGGGCGAGCTCTCAGCCTCCTCCGAGCCGCCTCGCTCCCCAGGGCAGATTTAGAAGTGCTTCTGTCCGCCCTCCTCCGGATAACGGGCCGCGAAGCATCCGTGGAGAGGCCTCTGCGGCGGCGATGTCCCAGGTTAAGGCGGGAGCTGGTCCGCTTTGTCGGAGGATGGAGGATGGTCGGGGCCGGGAAGACAGCCCGCCTGGTCCCCGGCGGCGCTGCCCACCTGTGCGCCCCCCGCCGCGCCGGGGCGGCCGCCTTTGTTCCTCCCGCACCGGCTCCGCAGCCAGCCCGCCGGCGGCAGCTGGGAACCAGGCGGCGCAGCGGGCTGGCCCATCCGTCTCCGCCGCCGCCGCCGAGGATCGCCGCTCCCGCCGGCCCGGCTGCAGGGAGGCCCGGCTGCAGGGAGGCCCAGGCCTGCTCCGCCAGCCGCCTCCGCCTGGAACCCCATCTTCGGCCAAAGAATCCCTTCCGAACGCGGATATTATTCAGAATAAAAACTTTATTTAATTTTTTTTGTTCTGTTTCTCAGAGTGTGAGCAGCAAGGAATGTAGAACTCTCCAAACAAATCTAGCATTTGTCGCGTTTACAGATTGTTTGCTTCGGTTTCGCCGGATGTTACAAACTGAAATCGCTGTTTTTTCGAAAGCTGGATCCTCTCTGGTATTATTGCATCATTACCATTGTTTTTTATAAAGAAATTACATTTCCCTTTCAAATAAAAAATTTCCTATGTACGCCAATGCACCATTGAACAAAAGGCCCACGAAACCTTCTGAACAACCAGGGTACAGAATTTCTTTAATATAAATACGAACGGATGGGGATAAATAATATTTAAAACTTAGATTATTCAATGCTTGCAAAAAAAATATAAATAAATCTGACTGTTCACCAGCATACACACACGGAAAGACGTACACTTAGTCATCCTTACACAGGGAGCCCCTGTTTCAAAGCGCCTTTGATTTTTTTTTTCCGCTCTTTACAAGAAGTGCAATTAAAAAAAACCTAAAATTAAAAAAAAAAAAAGTAATCGCTTCCCCTCGGGAGCCATAATGTACGAACAAATTCACATTGAAGAACTCGGCTAGGAAATTTGTTCATATACCCTGTTTCTGATCAAAGAGAAGGGAAGGTGAAGGGTGCGGGCCAGCGGCCGAGCTGGGGCGGGAGGAGATAAATATCGCTACTGATACTGACAGCCATTCCAGCAACCAAGATTGCTACGTCACATAAACTATAAAAACGCGTTACCAAAAAAAACAAAACGGGGGGGGGGGGAGGGATTAGAAGGGGGCGGAGGAGAGAGAAAAGGGAGGTGCAGGGAGAGCCTTAAGACAAAACAAAAAAAAAGCCAACGAAGAAGAAAGGGGTGGGGGTGGGGGTGGGGGGGACTCTCCTGGCGCGCAGCCCCGAGGCCACCATCACAGGTGGGTGAGCTTGGGGGCTTCCTGAATTCTTCCCTGAGAAGGATGGTGGGCGGTAAGGTCCGTGTAGGTGGGGTGCGGCTCCCCCGGCCCAGGCCCGTGGTGGTGGCCGCTGCCCAGCGGCCCGGCGCCCCCGTAGTCCATGGCGGCAGAGGCGGCGTGGGGGAGGTGAGTGAGGCCGAAGAGGGCCGGCCCAGAGTTGCTCATGGGCTCCACATAGCTGCCCCCCACGAAGACGGGGCTTCCCTGTAAGTGTGGGGTCCTATAGCTGCTGCTGCCCTGCAGGCCGTGCCCGTGCGGGTCATAGTCGGGTGTGCCCCCTGCGCCCCCTGCGGCTGGGTAGCGCTTCTGGGGGGGCGGCGGGGGCGCGCAGCTGGGGTAGGAGGCAGGGGGCAGCCCGTAGGTGCCTTGGGGGGGCTTGGAGAAAGGCGGGGGCGACTGGGGCTCGTAGGGGACACTGTTGACCAGCGAATGCATGGAGTTCAGGTAGCCGCCAGCGCCCGGGGGCACGGGGCTGCGGCTGGGGGACTGGCCCCCCGATGACGTCAGCATGCCCTTGCCCTTCTGGTCCTTCTTGTACTTCATGCGGCGGTTCTGGAACCAGATCTTGATCTGGCGCTCGGTGAGGTTCAGCAGGTTGGCCATCTCCACGCGGCGCGGCCGGCACAGGTAGCGGTTGAAGTGGAACTCCTTCTCCAGCTCCACCAGCTGCGCGCTGGTGTAGGCCGTGCGGGCCCGCTTGGAGGACGCCTGCCCAGGCGGACTCTTGTCGCCTGCGCAGCTCTCCCCTGCCGGACAGAGAGGGGAAGGGGGTGTCAGGGGCTGCTCCCCAGCCAGGCCCCTCCTCGCTACAAGCCCCAGAGTGCCCTCTGCTTGTCAGGCCCAGAGCAGGGCGGGGGAGGTGCGTGCTTCCTCCGTCCTGGTGGGAAACTGCTGGGAGGTGGCCCCTCGTTCAGTCAAGTTGCAAATCATAGGCTCCTCCAGTGGGCAGAAAAGCAGAGCCCCAGTTTGCCCTCCTGGTCTGTATTTCCTTCCTGGGCTGTTCACTTCCTGGCTCCTGGTCCTGCAGGCCTATGAGACTGCAAGCTCCCTGTGGGCAGGCCTCGCCACCGTCATTCCCTCCACACTGACTGGAACGTGGGCCACCTAACTTACGCTCAACAGCCCTTTCCTTCACTCACTGTCTGTCTGGGAGATTGGACAGTTGCCTCAACTGGACGCCTAATTTCCCCAGCGGAGATGGGTGGAGCGGGAGCCCCAATCGGAAGCCTTCTCTGCTCAAAGGAAGAGAACCATCAACCGTCTCCCTTTCTGGTGGCGAGGCCCGGGCCCTGATGCTGGGTCCTATTAATGAGGCTTCTCTGTCATCGAGCAGCCCGCCCAGCTTTGTTTACTAATCCTGTGTCCTCCCTGGCCCCCAAGTCCTAGTGCAGGAAGGCCCCAGATTCTCAGAACAGAGCCCTGGCAACTGGAGAAGGCAGGGGCAAAGGTAACCGGGATCCTGGGAAGCCCCAAGGCCTCGGGCCTATCATCCACTGGAGTCGGATTCCAGGAAGCCCATGTGGTTCCCATTAGGATGACAAGCCTGAATCCCCTCCCAGAGGAGACCCTGGCCGCCTCCATTGTGCTAACGCTGAGCAGGCCTTCCCAGAGGCAAGGCAGCCGCTCCATCTGCTGGAGCAAACATTAAAAATAGGCTGATTATAAGCAAAGTATTGATTCTGAATTGGTGGGTGATTAGACCTGCTTTTACTCTGACACATCTCAGTGTGGGGTGGGTGTCAATATTGCACTACAGATGAAGAATTGTGTGAAAAAGGAAGTGGAGCTCATGTTTGCTCTGCACAAAGGTCCTGACTCCAAGAGCAGAAGTGATTCCGAGCTCACTAGGCCCCTCGCTCTTGGAGAAGTCCAGAGACTTCCATTAGGCCTCTCTGGGGGTTCCTGTGCACACAGTCCTGACACCTCCCTAGTTGCAAAGACTCTGGAAACCTGTGTAGGATAGAAAGGGGAACAAGGGGTCCTTGGAAACGTTCCAGCGCTCCACACAGTGCTGGCTGGGCCTGGAGCTGGCTGGGGAAACCTGGAGCCAGGCCAGAGGACCCTCCTCCAGAAGGCACCCCTTTACCTGAGCTGGAGCCGCTGGTTTTCTGCTTTGTGTTCTGCCGGGACTCCTTCATCCAGGGGAAGATCTGTTTGGCCACGGTGGGCGAGTTGAGTAGGGGGCTCTTGGCCGCACTGGCAGGGGTGGGGTTGCTGCTGGCATTCTGAGGCGGGGAGACTGAAGACGGGGCTGGGGGCACGGCGGGAGCTGGCGCGGGGGGCTGCTGAGGTGGCTGAGGCTGCTGGGGGGCAGGGGGCGCAGCCTGGGGCGGTGGCGGGGCCAGGGGGGACTCGCCCAGGCCTGGGGGCTGGCTGGGCGGCCCGCTCAGGGTGTGCAGACAGGCCTCGCTCAGCTCGTGCGCCTTAGGGTGGCCCCCGGCGCTGGCGGGTGATTGGAGCGAACAGGCGGGCCGGTGGTACTCGCCCTCGGCGCCCAGGGCCGCGGACGCCGAGTAGGGCTGCTGGCTGGCATTGTAAGCGAACCCGTTGGCGGCCTGGTACGGGTAGCCACCGTAGATCGCGGAGCTGTCGTAGTAGGTCGCTTTTTGCATCGCGTTGCTTCCCGGTCCCGATCACACACTCTGACGGGGGCTGGACACCCGTGAGGCCGCACATTGGCACGCCCCCGCGGTCACGTGACGCTCCGCCGCCAATGGCCGCCCCGCGCAGACCTGGGGGGGTGAGAAGCGCGCGGTGAGGCTCCGCGCAGATCCATCTTACTCTCAATAGCTAAGTGACATGAAAGCCATAAAAGAAAAAGTGGTCAGCAATATTTAGCTGCACGACTTGGCCCCGGGCGCAGAGAGCCGCGCTATAAAAAGCCGCTGGAATTTACTGGCGGCTACAAATATTTGCTTAACTTGCGTCTGGAGTTGGGGGGTTTTCCGGGGAGAGAGGAGGAGCTGGAGTCCAAGAGAAGAAAGGCCTGGTGGGCTAGAGCGGAACGGAGCTGGGATCCTTCTTTCCCAAGAAATTCAGAGTGTCCCTTCCTCTCTGCTCCGGCCCCTCCTCCAGCGAGCCCCCGGCCCCCTCCCTCTGGAAATTTTGGAGAAGGGGCAAGGAGGCAAAGGGGAGTCGCCAATTTTTTTTCTCTCCAGTTCTCGCTTTGCCACTTGCATTTGCCAAAGAGCCCCGACAGGGAGTGATATCCCATCCACCCCCATTTCTGATGTTCCAGAACCAAAAGGAAGGTATGCACAGAAAATGTTCAGGTAATTGCCCTACTGGACCCCACTAATTCCAGGGGGGTGGGCGCCTCCAAATGAGCCCCTTGTGGCTGAGAAGGGGAGAGAGGGAACTTTAGATGGGACATCCTGGGTGCGGAGGGACCACCACCAACATCCATTCCAGCAAACCCAACTCAGATCCTGGACAGCCTTCTACTCCTTACTCCTCTCCTTTTCCTAGTTCTCAGGCATGTCTCAGCAAGCCACTCCCACCTCTTCTCCGCTGCAGAAAAAGGTCCCAGACCCTCCTGCCTGGGGTTTTCTGAGGTGCTGTTATTCAGGCAACTATCAAATTCTACCTGTTAAAACATGATGGATTAGAGAAAAAAACAACCCACCAGGAACCTGAAAAACCAGCGTTCATCTCCATGACCACGGCTTGAACTCTCCTTCCAACTTAACGATAATAGGCTCTGTCTTAGGAACTGCTATGCAATTTGATGTATGGGGGTCATTTGGCTCTGGACGAGATGGAAGCACAAGCCATAAAACCCTGCCAGAGTTCCCTGATCTTTGTGTGCTGCGGTTGTTGATGTTTGTTACTTGGCCTATTTACCTGCTTCAGGAACACCAAGCAAAGGGCAACCCTGGAAAGCTAAAAAGCAATGGAAAGCCTCCTCAAGCTTTTTTTTGTTTTGTTTTGTGTTTTACAAAGCAGTTTGCAGAAGTGAAATCTTCTCCCCGCCCCAACCTTTGCATGGTCAACCTCGGGTTCTGCTCAGAAAAGTTCCATGTGAGTTCATATATTCACAGTCACACTCCTACGCACTCAGAATGTTAGTGTCCGACCATTTAAGAGAATTACAGAGACAAATTCATGAAGAAAATGGTTTGCACTCCACAGTCCCAACTTTGTGTATCTGAGTCCTGAAGTTATTCAAGTTTTCCAGGAATAGCAGACACTTTGTTAACCAGAAAGAAATAATGTAATAAGCATCTACCAGTGGATGATTACACTGTAATTTTGTCTTTAATAACGAACTCCTTTGAATTCCATTATTAACCCAACAATCGCACCAACATCTGGAAAACAAGCACAATTAATTTTCCAGAACCTCAATTAAAAATTACAGCATCCCTTATCCAGAGTGATTGTGCGTGATCTTGAGCCCTGGAGTATTGTTTCTCTTTTGGAGATGGAAGGCTACAGATACCATAATCAAAAGTAAATAAATGATAAAATAAAATTTAAAACCGAATGGCCTTTAATGTCTGTTTCCTGCTCCTCCACCGAAAACAGTTCCTATTACATTTGACAGTGTTAATGTCTGCCGTCATAAATTTTTAAGATACTAGGCTTGTGTAAAATAAAACGTCAGGTTAAGAAAATTACTCCAGACACTTGAACAGCAAGGTATTAGATAAAACAAAATTAAGTTGATGTTGAATGTGCACTATTTCAAGTGAATTGCTAACCCATTATCATAAGCTCCACCGGCCTGCTGTTTACCTAAGTCTTTTTGTCAAGTTGTAAAATAACAAAAATACCTTTTAAAAATCAAAGAGCAATCAACAGCCCACATAAACTTAAAACATGGGTTCGCCTCCCAGACCCCACCAGGGCGCTTCCTATTGTTTACGGTCAGCAGATACCCAGCCGGGGCCCACCGCCCGCCACCCCAGCCCGGCCCCCGAAGTTTACAACCCAGTGAAGAAGTTGGCGGGCTGCCAGCCAGGAAACTTTGCCCTGCACCCCCAGACGCGGGCTGGGCGGGGCAGGTTCCCCCGGGGAGATCGGTTTGTCACCCCCAGGTGCGAGCGCCCCGCGCTAAGTTGAGTGCGGGCAGCCAGCCCCATTGTCTCCCTGGAAGATCTGCCCAAATTGCAACCTCTCGCCTTCAGACCCCGCTCCCTCTGTCCCCTCCCGCCCCTTCCTCGGCCGGCCTCACCCCGAGTTTCGCTGGGATCGGGCCCAGCGCCCCGGCTCCCCGGTCCCCGGTCCCCCCACGCCTCCTCCCCAGCCCGGGGAGCGGCGGCCGGGCAGGGGCGCGGGGTGGGGGCGGGGACGGAGCGCGGCCTGAACTCGAAGTGTAAGGGTATCAGTCACTGCCGGGAAGGAAGCTCCGGCTTGTGAACTCTTCTTGAACCGAGATTTAAGTCTGCGGCCATAAATCACCGAGACGTAAGCCCGCCATTCAGCGCCCGGCGCGGCGGCCCCGCTTACCTTAACTTCTGCCGAGCGCCGCGGGCGCAGGCTGGGCGCGGGCTCCGGCCCCGGCCCCGGCCCGCCGGTCCCCTCGGCGCGGGACGGGCTCGGACCCTCGGCATCAGCCGGCACGGCGGGCGGGAGGGGCACCCCGAGGCCCGGGCGCCCAGGCGCGGAGCGCGGCCGCCTGGCTGCTCCGGCACCGCGCGCCCAGGGCGGACTGGGGCGGCTCGGACCCCCCCTCCCACCCACCCCACCCACCCTCCCCTCCCCCAACCCCCGCCCCTGCCCTTCCCGAGGGCGGCAGCCGTGGCCCGGAGATAAGCGCCCGCCGCGGGGCTCCGCCTGGGCAGTGGCACCGGCTCGGGTACGTTTCTTATGAATATTGCACCGGAGCAGGCTGGTTGGGGGTGCGGGGGGGGGGGGGGTTGAGGGCGGGCGGGAGGGGAGGCCGAGGCGGCTGGGCCGCCGTGGGGGATGGGGCTGGGCGAGGGGAGGGCCAGGAGCGAGGTGGGGAGCGCGGGGCGGCGGGAGGAGGGCGGCCTCCCCCCAAACCCCACGCCCTCCCTCTCCCCGCTCCCGGGCGGCACCGAAGCCCAGGAAAATTATGCTAATGAGGGCACCGGGCTCTCACAAAGGGGGTCTCCGGCCCGGCTCTATTTCTTAGGAAGCCGTTTGCGAAACCGGGTCACCCTCCGCCCAGACGCGCCCAGTGGGGGGGCGAGAACAGGACCCAGAGAGAGGGCCGCAGACTTGGGGCCGTTGCCCTCACCTGCCACCCCTAATCCAAGACCCACAAAGCCAGTCTTTGGGGGGCCCGGAGAGGGCCTCCTTTCTCGGGAGACCTCCCCCAGAGCCTACAGGGCTGCCTGTGGTTGTGTTTCTAGGCAGAAGCACTGAGATCCTGGCAGCAGGAGAGGAGCTGGGAGACTGGGGAGTGGATGAGAAGCCCCAGGCTCAGGTACACACAGGTTCCAGAAACCTGGGCCTCCAGCTCTTTTGTGCGGGGTCACAGGACGGACATGCAGGTCACTCACCGCAGGACTGATAAAGCTCTGACCCCAACAGCCACCCCCGCCCCCCGTTAGGGTACACGGGGAAGCTGAGCAGAGGACAGGCCTGGGTGTGCCCCAATATTCCCACAACTTTGAGGAGGACAGTCTCCCTCCCTCCTGTCGCCCAGCTCAGCTCCCTGGATTCAGGGGCGAACCCTGCCAGGGTGTGTGTGCGACAAACAGGGACAAGTGGCGCTTCGGTGCGATGCTGAGGTGTCAGCGGCCGGCGCGCCTCAAAGGGAGGTGTTAAAAATATAAGTAGTGTGTTTAAACTGTCAGGGAGCCGGGGTGTCACCTTAGAGCAGAAACAAAGCCAGGGGAGAAGGGAGAAATCAAAAAGCACCGCGGCCGGGTGGCCTCATGCATACCAATGGTTTTTGTCATTTATGGCGGGGCAAGATTTATGGCCGGGCGCCCCAAAGCTGTAAACAGAGCGCACAGCAGCAAACACCGCTCCTTATGGCACACCGCGGCCTCCGCCTGAAAGGGGAGCGGGCGGCGTAGGAGGGAGCGCGGCCACAAGAATCCGCTCGGCGGCGTTTTCTCTTCACACGGTCCATCCCCGGTGCCGGTGGAAGAAAGAAGGCAGAAGGCGTGGGTCAATAATCAACCCGCACTTTCTCCTCCGAACTGCTGATGCGACCGACTCTCACGCTTCTCTGCGGAGCCAGCTGCCTGCGGGGAGGGCCAGCCCTGTGGGACCTGCCAGGGAGGACGGCGGCCAGGCACCGAGGTGAGGGCCGGAGCGCCCGCCTGCCCGGGGCGCACACCTCCCGCCAGCGCCGGCCCGGTGCCGGGCAGAATGGGGGCGCCGGACCCGCCAGGCTGGGGAGCCGGGGAGAGCTGGGACGGAATGGATAGGTGGCTTCTGGGCGCAGGCAGAAGCGGGGTTCAGACCTCAAGGCTGCAGGCTGGCGCCCTGGGTGCAGGCCTCTCTGTTAAAACCCACAGTGCTGGTTTTTGAAACGAGGCAGGCGGGTGATTAAAAGATAATAATTTATCATAGCTAAAGGTCATTTTTTGTTGTGTTTTTTTTTTCAGACAAAAATCCCTCCTGTCGGTTTTCCATCGCCATAAACTACCCTTGGCTGCTGCTGCGTTCTTCCCAGGCAACTCCGGCAGCCAGCACCCGGCTGCACCAAAAGCGCTGAGTTTTCTTTGCTAAGAAGACCCCGTGGCTCCCAGATCATCCCCCCAGTCCCCGTGCTCCCCACCTCTGGCCCGCGGGGACCAGAAGAAAGCCTCCTTCTCGGCGCTAGAAGAACATTTGGGACAGAGGGGCACGCTGCCGCCTTCTGGGGTCTTCTTGGGAAGTGTCCGAGAGGCCACAGTGGCGGGGAGCGCTGGCCGGGCAGCCAGGGACCAAGGTGAGGCAAGAAGAGGCTAAAACCCCCAAATGGGTAGGAAAGTTCCGGAGGAAATACACTTGCCGTGGGGGGGACGCTGGCGTTGGGAGGGAGAAGAGGGGCCGAGCTTTCTTACGGCCACAGTTTGGCTGCAGCCCTGTCCTGGGCGGAAAAGCCAGCCCGGCTCCGTCTGCGGCCGCTGGCTCCCTCACTGCACACTCGTGTACAGAACCGGCTGGAGTCCTCCCTCAGACACTCACTCTGCTCGCTAGCACCGAAGCAACAATAAAAAGATGCCTGTAACAAACCTCCATTCCCTCTCTTGTTCTTTCTAGTGAAACTATATTATTTATGAGTCTTTAACTGGGTCAAAAATGCGCCAGAACTGGGTCATAAATCAAATGAAATGCTGACAAGTAATTGAACAGCAATTAAAGCTTACATTTTATTTCTAAGGGGTGTTTTAGAGCACTTGAAACGGCCTCCGTTAAACATGTTACTGCCGGGGCTGGCAGAGGGGGCGGGAGGAGCGGCCCTTCCATTCCAGGGAAGTGCGTCCCTCTCAGGCAGGGCAGGCTTCATTGGATTTTTTTTTAAGTAGAAAAGGAAAAATAAGATTTTTTTAAAAAGTCACGGGGCAGATCTGCTTCCTCACTGTTGGTAGGCACCCCTTTCTCCTGCTCGGAGAGCTCTGGGAGCAGAGGAGGGCGAAGTTTCCCTCACCTTTTCCCCGAGTTCCCGTCTCTCCCAGGACCACTGGGTCCCCAAAGCCCAATTAGCTGGGGCTTTCCCATCGCTGGGAAGCACACAGTTCCCCTCTCAGCTGCTCCGTTCTGGCCACAGCACTGTTTCTGGGGCTCTGCCTCCTGCGGGCTCTGCCTCCGGACCCCCCTCCAGCCCAGAGAGCGCGGGCCAGTCCTCCCGCCCTCCAAGCCGGCTGCGTGGCCCGGCCACACTCATCACCGAGCCCAAACCCGGCTCAGGCTCCCTCTCCCCTCTGTCTCCCCGACATTACAATAACAGCGCTCTTGGGGATCCAGCACGCTGGCCACCCCAAGCCTCTCCTACATCCGAGCTGTCCTCCTCCACCCCTGCCGGGCAGAGGGTGTGCGCAAACAAAGGTGTGTTCTGAGATCCAGCTCCTTCCACCCCGCGTGTGAGAAATCGCATTCTGCAGCCAGCGCTGAACAAAGTGGCCTGAAGCATCATCAATAAAATGGCAGCGCATCTGCACACGCATTGATTTCCCTCTCCCAGCTGCTCCTGCCGCCCTGGCCAGCCCCAGCCCGCCGTCCCTCCCGGCACACAGCAGCCATGGGGGAGCCGCGGTCCCCTTTCTCCCTCTCTCAGCGCCCACCCGCTCCGGGCGGTGCCGCCTGGGAGAGCCGCCGGCCACCCTGACCTGCGTGGGCGCTCCGGCCCTCCCTCCGCCGGGGCTCCACTCCGTCTCAGCCCCGCTGTAGCGGACAAAGCCACACTAGCCATGGGGGCGAGCGGGCCCACCAATTAGCACCCGAGCGCCCCTTCCTTCACACCCCCAACACTTTCCAGGGAATTAAACTCGCTCTGAGGCGCTGCTGGGGATCTTTCCAACGGTTTCGGTTCCAAAGGAGAAACAAAGGAAGAGATGGGCTGAGGGTCCTGTCCCTGAACCAGGGTCTCCTCGCCTGACCTTTGTCTCTCGCAGCCATAACTCACTCTAGATATGAACAATCAAC
Organism: Pipistrellus hanaki; assembly: GCF_964339955.1. NCBI lineage: Eukaryota > Metazoa > Chordata > Mammalia > Chiroptera > Vespertilionidae > Pipistrellus > Pipistrellus hanaki. Next base: position 6,590,961 of record NC_140512.1, read on the forward strand.
GGAAATACCTTAAAATAAATTCCATCCTCCTGGCGTGGCCTCGAGTCCCATCGGCTAGCTGGCCCGGAGCCGCTCCATGAGTGCTGGAAGCTGCAGCCCGCTAGGAGAGCACGCTCCGGAGAAGGGGAAGGGGAAGGAGGAGGTGGGGGCGTGGGGGGGGGGGCTCTCAGTAGAGAATCTAGAAAACGTAATCACAGGCGAAGCCGCCCGGGTCTCAGCTCCAAATGCCACAATAATGTGCTGTATTATGTGCTCACGTGGTCATACGTCAACTTAAATCCTTTTATTTGAAATAGGGAATCACTGAAGGAACTAGGTTCCCAAGCAGAACATTTAGCTTGGGGGGGAGGGAGGAGAGGGGGACCGTGACCAGCAGGAGGGAAGAGTTTTATCTGGGGCAGTTGTATGCTGGGGGCATCTGCCCCCCCCCCCCCACATGTGCCACACAAGGCCAGTTATCTCTCTTATATTTCTTTGCACTTGATCCAAACATAAGAAAAAGCAATGCTGTCCCCATTCTTAGAGACCACATAACTTTCCTTACAGGTTCCCACTCACAGACCTGCTGAGCCCAGCTCACCCAAGCCTCCCGCCTCTCTGGAGTCACGGCCCAGGCCTTGTTTCCGGAAGAAAACCCAGTGATGGTTGGCTTGCCTCTCTCCCGGCCTGCCATTGTACGGATGTGCTAACACCCACGCCATACACCACCGCCGCTGTAGACATGCAAACGGCCCCTCATTACCTGACAAAAGGCTAAAGTCCGGTTGCTTTTGTTCTGTGGGACGGGAGCCCTGTAGGAAGTAGGTACTTGGCTCCAGAGTGGTGGGTGGGTCAGAGTTTTGTAGAAGCTGAAGGACCCAGTGCCTGGGCCGAACCTGAACTTACACTTTTCCTCAGTGCATAGCAGAATGATACCTGAAATCATGGGCTTCTAATGATGAAAAATGTAAGGGGAAAGGATCTAATTGTCTGTGCAAGAAGAGAAAAAGAAATCCTAGCATCCCTTAAATTAACTAACCTACTGCAAGGTAATCTGGGGCCCTCTCTGTTCACCCTCCCCTAAGACAGTTCTGTGCCCACCAGCAGAAAGTGACCTGGACCAACTCTTCCCAGGAGGAGCCTGGCTGAAATAAATAAGACCACACACACACACACACACACACACACACACACAGATACACACAGATACACACACACACACACACACACACCCCTGCTTTCGGCTTGGTGACAGTCTCCACTGATTTCAACATTTCACCCTCTCAGGGGCTATCTAAACACTTCCTCTTTTTGGATCTTAGTTTCTGAACTTTGGGAATGCTCTGAGGTGGAGAGACCCTCATGCCATATTCTTTTGTTCCTGGAGAGCGGGTCTTGTGTTAGCTAGGCCACTCTGAGCATGAGGACGAACTTGTAGCAGCTGCAGGAGGCTGTGCATGGTTCTTCCCGCCCCTCCCCTCCCGGCCTGCAGGGGAACGGAGGGGCCTAGTGAGACTGGAAGGCCCTCAGGAAGGGGGCTGCTCATGAGGGTATCTCACTCAGAATGGCAGCCCCCTTCCTGAGGGAGGCCTCACACCCCTTGGAAGGGAGCCCTGCCCCAAGCTGGTGGCCGTATTCCAATGAGGTTCTGTCTGTGGGACAGCTAGGAGAGAATCTCTATGTCAACCTTCCCGGCTCTGACCTGAGCCACAAGCTGGAAAGTGAGCATCTAATGTGAAAACCCGCTCTCTCAGGTTTGGGGGTGGTGGACAGGACCAAAGGCTGGTTTCCACAAAGCACTCCCCAGTCACCACAGGGACTCAGCCAGAAACCCACTGTCCTCTGCTCCTCTTACCCACCACCCCCAAATATTTCACCCTGAGCTCTCCAGATAGCCTAGAGAGGACCTGGAAGTACAGCCCAGCTGCTGGTAAACTCCACTCCCCCCACCAGAGTTTCTGTAGGGGTCTCCACTCAGTGATGGGAAGGGGCCTTCAGAACTCTCAGAACCCTCTGGAGCAGACTGAAATTCCCAAGGCCATAAATCAATGGGGACGCCTTTGGTGGTGCTTCAGAGGAATGCCTTAACACCAGCAAGGCCTAGAGGCATCCCAGCGCCAGCCAGGATCCTCATGCCCCTATTAACAGCCCAGTTAATGCTCCAACTGCTGTTTAACAATTAACATCACTGACTTGGGCTAGGAAAGGGTGATTTTGTGGGTCATAAAGGAACATAACTGAGGAAGACTATAGAAATTTAACTTTTGAGGGGAAAACAGCTTCCCTAAGAGAGAGCTTGGGCTGGGCAAGCCACCAGAGAAGCCGCAGCTGCAGCTGCGAGTCCTCCTTCACCACTCTGAAGTCTTTCCTGGGGCACGGCTGTGGGCCACGTAAACTCCCAGCCCAGAGACCAAGAATGGGGATGCTCAGCTATCTGGGCACAGGCTGGGACACCCAGCTGCCAGTACCGCTCCACTCACTCTCTCAGCCCCCCACCTGGCGAGCGGGGCTGGGGACGAAGGCCCCGGATCCAGGCCACCAGAGCCAAAGCAGGCAGAGAGCTGTCTAGGAAGGAGCAGGTGACTCAGGATGCAGAGCTTTAGTCAATATTTGCAAGGCTGTTGGCAGATTAGATGTATCTGTATTCAAACACTGCAATCTGATTTCTCTGTCAAAAACACACTTAACATGCTTCTCCCCTTAGTTAACTCTAGTGGTTTTTCTCCTCGGCGGCAGGTTAGGCCCTCTCAGCCCACTCCTCCTGGGTGGAGGTTATAGATCATTACTTAACATGAGATATTTCCTGTGGCTGCGACGGCGCTACAAATGGGCTCCAAGTCCTCTGGACTCACACGACTGTGTATATCACTGTATACACATGGCCTCAAACTCCTGCAACTGTTTACACACGCAATGATAGTGTTGTGTGCGGAGATGCAAATCAAATGTCCACACGGAGTTGCAAATTCCTGAAATGCTCTGTCTGTACTTGATATAAATAGACACACAGTAGCTGAGAAAGTAACCCCACTTTACTATCGCTCTGTTTACTTCCTAGCTAATAAAGTAAGAATTGTATCTAAAACACCTTATCTGCCTTAGAGCACACACCAACAGCATGTTGCCATAAATTAGCAACCTAGTATCTATTTGGGGAGAGCATTTTAGGGAAGACTGGGGCCTAGGGGATAGAAAACAAAGTCTCAGAAAACTTTTTACAACAAGGAATTCCTCCAAGAACAAAGCAAGCCCATTCCTTCACACCAAGCTTCGGGAAGCTGTTCCAGTGGCCCCTCCCCCAAATAGGCAAGAAATTTATGGATCTTTTACAAGGTAATAAACCACAGTAATTACCTCCCTGCATCCCAAACTAAGAGAACAAATTAAGCCAGAACTGGGAAAGAATTTTAAAGAGTTTTCCCTTGTTCCGAGCAGGAAAATAAAACGCGGAGATACTGAAAACCTGTGCTTTTCCTGCAGGGAGAACAGGGAGTCAGCCTGGCTCAAGGCACCCAGAAGTCCCGCTGCCTGCGACAGGCTGCACTTTGGAAACACAGCCACTTCCCTTCGCCGAGGAAAAGCAAAAGGACAGGAGAAACAGCCTCCTCCACGGAGACCTGGACTGACCACGGCTTCCGAGCTCACAGCCTCCGCCAGCCGCGGACAAGCAGGACGGCCCACGCGGCGGCCACCGCCTCCGTGGTCTCTGCTGGCTTTTGCCCCGCTGCTGCATGGAGCGATTTGTTTGGAACTTGCTGGAAGAAACAAATATATCCTTCTGACACCCCCGCCCGAGCGCATACATCTTTGGTCTCTGCGATCCACCGCTTCCTGCAGGACGCCGGCTTCTGCGGGCTCTTTGTCTGCCTGAGTCAGCCTTGCATTCGCGGAACTTGCCGCTGGGAATAACCTCCGAAGTTAAATATTGACCAGAGCCTCTTTCCAAGGGCCGAGCTGCCTGGGACGGCGAACTCCCGCCAGAGGCCCGGTGCGAAGCCCGAGTGGTGTGGGCGCAGCGCTTACCTCGAGAGAGATTTCAGACTGGACCCCAGGTCGTCTCCAGCTGCGGGGCGCTCAGGGAATGGCCTCCGCCGGTGTCCGGGCGCTCTGCGGACAGACAGACAGCACAGGGTGAGCAGCGGCCGCGGAGGAAGCGAGTCGGAGGACCGGAGTTGGGAGCGCGGCCGGTCCGGGCGCCAGGGTGGCCCCCCGGGTGACGCGGACACGGAGGAGTCGCCAGGGCATTCGTCCATGCGGCACACTCATTGCTCGAAAGGTTCCTGTCTGCAAATGGCCTGAAGATGGTGATTTATTTTTGTAAAATAAATACATACTTCATCTCCGCACCCACACTCTTCCTTTCCTTTCTTTATATGGGGGTGGGCAGGGGGAAGGGGAAGAAAATGGACGAGGCGGAGCGAGACGGGAAGGTGGAAGGGGCTCTGCTGTGGGCGCCCGCTCTGCTCCGGGACTCCTCACGCACCTCCACTTGGGGAATGTGAAGGCCGCTTTATTTTCTTCTGCTAACAAAGGGGAGCCTTGTCTGCGAGCGCTCAATCACAGGCTCTCCGAAACCTCGCTAACAGTGTGCATTTCTGCTTGGCGCGAAATCAAACTCCAGCTCAGCCCACAGGCCCCGGGCAGCCTGGAGAGGGTTTGTATTTTGGTTCATTCAAGCCCTGGGCGCGTCACTCCTCGGCCCCCATGGGCTGCCCAGTCCCTCCCAGCAGGCCAGCCCCGGCTGCTGGAGACGGGGAGACTGAGAAGCATGTGGGTTGGGACAATACCCAGTCCAGGGGCCCTCTCCAGCCTCACCTTGCACAGTGGCCACAAGCTCCTAGATGCCCCAATTCTGCTTCCACCCTGTCTCCAAGGTCTCTGCAACCCTCTCTTGCTCTCCAACTAGCAAATGGTCAGCCAACTTGAGGGGTTGGGGCAAGATGCCGGGGAGGAGGCGAGAATCCTCCTAGTCAATGAGCTCTAGCTTGGAGAACGGCTCAGCCGAGCTGGCTCTCTGCCAAGTGGGTTGCTTCCCCAGCCCTGTCCCTGCCCCACTACCCCTTCACCCAAACCCGAGTTGCCTCCCACACTCCGGCCTGCCCCAAGACAGCCCCCAGTGGCTGTCTGGCACCCATGCAATCCTGCTGATAGCACCAGGAGCAGCTACCAAATACCTGACAGGCCCCTGACCCCCACCCGGGCTCCCAGGCCCCTAGCGCCCCGAACAAGTGGCCGCACACCTGAAGCTGGCGGCCCTCAGCTGCCGCCGCCGCCCGACCCCACCCTCCACCCTGTGCTGGGGCCGCAGAACCCATGCTGGCCCCTTTCTCTTGTTCAGACTCGCCCTCTGTGTCCCCAGAGGCGGCGCCCCCCTGGCCTCGGAACTCCTGGCATGACCCCGAGTGAGGTGGGGCTCAGCCACACTGCACGCTGCCACTCAACTTCGTCCCAGAAAGAGCTGCGATGCCACCATCTGCCAAGCCACCCCCGCTCGGCGACGCTTAGGAGCATTGTAATTATTATGGTTATTATTATTGTTGCTATTTCCTTATCCCCAAGTCAAATATTCATGGCTGCGGTTCCCCATAAATCGTGCAGACTAATGAGTCACAGAGAGATGCTGCCCAGGTCTGCCCCTCGCCATGGCCGCCGCCGCGGCCTCTCGGTGCGGTGGGCGCTCGCTGGCTCCCTCGCCCGCCGGCGCGGTGATTTATGAACCCCGGGGACAGGGAACAAAGCCACGCCGGCCCGCGGCATCTCCGCGGCCCTCCCCGGTGTGAATCGGAACATCACCGACTGTCTGCGCGCCCGCCCCACTTCATCACCAACGCCAGGCCGCGGCCCGCAAGCCCGGCTCCAACTCACAGGTCCCCGGCCGGACGCGGGCTCCCCGGACTCGCAGGCGCCCCGCAGGGAAGGCTCCCAGCCCCGCAGGGGCCCGCCGGCGCGGTCCTCCCCGCCGAAGGCTCTCTCCGACCCTCCTGAAGGAGTTAAAAGCCTTGAGGAATAAATCTGACGGTGTGTGTTTTAAAAAATCAAATAGGAAGTTGGGGGCGGGGATGTCTCACTTCTGAGAGAGTCATTCCTAGTGAGGCCCTGCTGACTCCATCCATTCTTGATGATCGGCATTAATTATTTAATGAGTCACGTGACCCCCAGGATTACAATTTCCATGTCTCCCTCCAACAGGCCTTACACCTTTATCTGCTGCCACCAGGGCCCTTGGCTGGCTTTTTAGTTCCCAGGCCTCCAGAATGCAGACCCCCTTGCCCAGCTCCTGGGCAAGGGAACCGCCATGGAGACTCCAGGGCGAGCACAGCAGAATGAGTCCGCCTGGGACTGTGAGAATTGTAGACAGTGCGGTGTCCACTGCCCTCCCAGGCACCTGACCCTGACATCTGTCACCTCCTGGGCTCAGAGGCCAGCCCACCTGTCTCGGCACCCTTCCTTCTAGCTGGGAGGAGCACACCTGTGGCCCTTCATGTCCAGTGCGAGCCCAGACTGGCTGGCCTTCTGCCGAGGAAAGAAGCCTGTGCACTCACCCCTATCCAAGGTGAGCCCAGATCTACAGCTCATTAGCATAAAGGAAATGGGAGGGGGAGCAGTGAGCTGCCTCAGTGTCCTCATCAGGAAACGGAGATGGGACCAAAATGGCCTCCAGTTCTCTTTTTCCTGAGATACTTTCAATCTGGGCTCTCTGCTAACTGCTGACAATCTGAGGCAGCTCACTGCTCCCCCCAGAAATCAATTCCAGAGAGACTGCGGCCGACCTGAGAGGGGCAGGGGTTACTCCATGGGTGTGGGGCCTTGAGAAAAAGACTTGACAGAGTTCCAAGACAGAGATGTCAGATGAGACTATTTCACAACAGCCCCGCAGCCTCCTCGGTGCTATCAGAGTTAGAACACTGGACTCTCCTCTTCCTCCTATTTTTTCCAGCCCGTGCTCTTTGAGAGGAGAAGCAGCATTAGTTTTGGGTCCGTAGACTGTACAATCCAGAGAGGAGTGGCCGCTGGGGGAGCAGCGGTTGGGCAGGGTGAGCCTGTGCGCTCCAATGGAGGACCTCACCTGGGCTAGGGATGAGTGTCAAGAACAGCTTTTTGCTTGCATGGAATCCACTCATTCCAACGGGAAGCCCCGGGCCTCTGTTTGCTACATGGACTGTTTGAGTTTTTTCTTTCTTTCCATTCTAAAGAATGGCTGACCTGTGTCCATGTTGAACTGCTGGAGGGAAGGCAGTGGGGGGGTGAGCACAGCACAGTTTGCTAGCTTAGGGAAGCAGGGAGAGAGAGGTGGCTTGGTGACACCCACCCCAGGGGGAGGGTCTGAGGGGGGGCGGGATGTGGGCACCCGGTGACAGCTGAATATAAAGTCAGAGATGCTGTGCAGAGGGCCCGCTCCCCATATATCTAGGTAATCTCCCCAGGAGCTCCATCCTGGGTATTAAGTACTCCACTCTGCCTGTCACAGTTGAATTCCTGCTGTAATAAAACACCGGGTATATCGTAGATTTCAGCAAAACTAGGAAAGAGAGCCTGCAAAGTGCCATTTTTCTTCAGGGGGGAGACTCTTAAGTACTTAATTCAAACTGTGACCATTAAAGTGTCTCCTATCCGATTTAGGTTGATTTCAGATGTTGACAAAACTTTTATCTCTCCAGAGTCATGCACAGCGTGACTATGTGACTAAAGCAGATGAGTGTGTGTTAGAGGGAAGGGGAGAGAAAGAGAGAAAGAAGAGGAGAGCATGTGTAAGGGTCATTTTGGTAGCAGCAGCATAGCGCTCACACAAAATACTACTGTCTCTAAAGGTCAAGGGTTTGAGGAGCCAATAGAGTTTGCTTTAAAAAAAAAACAATTAATGAGATAGAAAATTTGTCCTCTGGGTGAACTCTTATGGTTGCCCTAGCAAAGGGCAGACAATGCACGATTTTGAAGCACAAAGTGGGGTTTTCTAAGCTGTTATAACAAGCTCCTTTAGAAGACCAAATCTGAAACAGGCAACACACGAAAGAAATGGCACAATCATCTGGGTCCTTTTGAAGCATTTTGTCTTGGTAAAACTTACCAATACCTTAATAATCAGCACAGTTTGGGTAAAAATGCCATTTTGCACTGGAATCTAAAACACACCACACACACACACACACACACACACACACACACACACGCGCGCGCGCGCGCGCGCGCGGTCTCCATCCTTTCTCTTCATTACCCCTTTTAGCCCCATACAACTGCCTCTACAGCTCATTAATGCCCTCATCCCCCTCCTCCGCTACAAAGGAGAAATATAAGAATTTACCTTAATTGATGACAATCTGCCATGTGAGGTTTTGCAGCTCGACACTCAGTTTCCACCAAGAGTCTGGGCATGTTTTGAGCAGACAGGCAAGATGCTGCGTCTTTGCCCGAGACCACATTATTTGCAAGAAGATCCCTTGCTTCTCCACAGACTTTTCCCAGAGAATGCCTTTCAGAATTGCTGTTGAATTACAAAGAAGTATTTATTGTAGGAGGTGATTAATGGTTCCCGGGAAAATTGCTATTTTCAGCGTGGTTTAATTCCGTGTTACAAGTGCGTGGAGCAGAGGAAGGGTTAATGAGTCTCAGCAGCAGTTGCAGGGGCTCCAGAGATCCCTGGCACTCGCTCACACCCTATAAAATGCCCTTTATGCCAGGTCTGGCCTCGCTGGGAAGGCGGGCACTTGCTTGCCCCTGGGCTTTCTTGGGGAGAGGTGGAGGCCCCTCTGAGGCTGGGACCCATCGCCTCCCTCTCGGATCCGGTTTGTTCAGAGGTAGACAGCAGTTTGCCTCTGCCTGGGTTACACACAGGCAGGAGAGGAACAACACTGACCACTGGTGAGGGGCTCACCACTGGTGGGAAAATGTGTATAAAAACCTGTTATTGCAGAGGTGGGCGAGCACCCCTCCCAGCTCTGCTGAAATTATTCCAGGAGCTGAACATCGCCCTCACTCAAGGCCAGGTGACAATTCTAATATCCCGCGGCCAGTGTGTGTTGGCTTATTTGTGTCTTGTCCCTTCAGTGACAACCAGGTCCAGATTCTCTGGGCTGATTAGTAAATCAGTAAACAAATCCTAGGGTTGTGGAGGTTGTGAGGTAGATTTTATGTTCAACCTTTTAAATCTAGATCTCTAGGTTGGGCAGAAAAATCTGGGGGCATTTGAGGCAAGTGACCCTAGTTCAGTGTTTGGCTGTCTTCTAGGTTTGAATACTCCCAGGTCTACCTTGCTTTGGGGTACAATTTGGGGTGTCCTTCAGCCTTGTATTTCCTCAGAAGAAACTCTGGAGGGTGTACTGGGAAAATCCAGTTTACTTTAACATTTCTTGCCTCGAAAAAGGAAGAATTAAACAAATAAAAATTCCCAAGCTATAGTTACTGAAGAGAGCCTTCAAAACAGCAAGGAAACAAAAAGCAATCTCAACCCTTTACACAAACTATTTTTTATCTCCAGGGAAACAGGCAGATTAAGTGCGAAGGTGCCATAAATACCAGAGGGACCACTTCTTTCCAAGTGTGCTCAGAGTTCAGCGAGTCAGAGCAGCTGCAGAGAGTCCTGGGCCCCAGCGCTGCCCGGTTTCACCTTTCATCGCCCAGAAGGACACGTTTCTCTGCCTTACGGAGACTTGAAGCCTGACAGCCTGGCCAAGTTTGGGAAGAAGAGGAGCCCGCTCAGAGCTCAAGAGCCTTCATGCTCTTTGGAACTTTTCCCACCGCGGGTCAGACTTGACAAGAGTTCAACTCGAGTTGAACACACTCACACACATTATATGCGCAGTCAGAATCCCGGAGAACACAACTCAAGCCATCTACAAGGTTTTCTCATGGGCAAGGTCAAGCACGTCAATCCAGAGCACTTTAAAAAAAAATTAAAAGTAGGAAGCACACAGACATGTTTTAGAACTTTAATGTTTTTTTGAAACAGAGTTTATTCTTAGCAAGGCTTTCTATAGAGCCACACCACGGTTTGTACAGTTGCACATGGGTCTAAATACACTCCCCTCTCCCCAAAGATGTGCCTCGGAACAAGACAACAACACCTCTACAACAATATTTTAAATAAGTGCAAGGGAGGGGAACTATGGTGACACGGCTACCATTGAGGTCTATACATTTTGAGAATTAAATAATCCTGTGAGGTCCACAATGTCTACTCATGTATTCAGTTCAAGACAAGCTTGTATGAGCTGCCTGAATGAGGGAGGGGAGACAAGAAAAGGGTAGGAAAGGGTCTGTTTTCTTCTGTTTGCAGCAAATATACACATACAGGTCCTTCGGCCATCTCAAAAGTGTGTGGGGCCAAGTGGTCCTTCTCAGGTGCCCAGCCCTGGCAGCCTTCCTTCTTAGGCCAGCAGGCTGTGCCACCAGCCAGCATCCTGGCCACTGTCCTCTCTTGGGTGGCAACCAGCACACACTCTTACCAGGATAATGTCCTCTTCCTTTTATTACACTTTTCATCTAGTTGGGTTTTGTTTTGGGGTCTGTTGTGGTCCCGATGGGGAGGGGTGGGTGGGGAAAGGGGCAGAAGAGAGGAGAAGAGCAGATGAGGGAAAGAAACTGGTCTAGGTCTCTAGAAGATCATATGGAGGAGGGAATGGGTGTGGAGGCCCCCTGGTGGGGGTGGGGGTGGGGGTGCGGGTTTGGGTGGGGGCTCTGAGTCTGTGCTTTGCCTGGCGGGCCTGCGGAGGAGGCCGAGGCCGAGTTGGAGGAGCGCATCTTAGTGTTGGGCAGTTTGTGATCTTTCTTCCACTTCATCCTCCGGTTCTGAAACCAGATCTTGACCTGCCGCTCGGACAGGCAGAGCGTGTGGGCGATCTCGATGCGGCGCCGCCGGGTCAGGTAGCGGTTAAAGTGGAACTCCTTCTCCAGCTCCAAGACCTGCTGCCGGGTGTAGGCGGTCCGAGAGCGCTTGGGCTCCCCTCCGTTATAACTGGGGTTGACTGAGAGCCCATCACCCCGAGGAGAAAGCCGAGGCGGAGGGAGCGGACAGAGAGGGGGAAGGAGGAGGAGAGATAAGGTGGGGTGGGGAAGAGCAATGGGACATCATCATTATATAATAACCTGACACCAAGTTCACGCAAGACACATAAAACGGCAAAGAAAATGTTTCACAGGCTATTGACAACGGGAAACACCCGAGAGCCATAAAGCGCGGAGCTGGGCCTTGGGGCTGAAGAAAAGCTTCAAAGACACATGGCCTGAAGCCTCTGCCAGGGCAATTAAATTTATGGGGGCTATAATGACTGCCCTAACAGTTTGGCGTCTCGTAAATCTCCCGATAAAGGGACCCCGGGTACAAAAGGGTTCTCACATTGGGATCCGGCTGGCTGGCGCGCACACACCCACACCCCACTGTCGCCGGGGCCACCTGGGGGCTCCCCTCCCAGGCCCCTTCCCCGGGCCCTCGCCTTCTGACCCCCGGCCCCCCAGACCCTCGCCCTCCGGCCGGCCGGGGCCGCAGCCCGCCCTCCGCGCCCCCCTCCCCGGCGGCGCCACGTACCGGCGCTGACATGGATCTTCTTCATCCAGGGGTACACCACGGGCTCCTTGCCCTTCGGGCCCGGCGCGCCCTTGTCGGCCAGGAGCAGCGGGCACGCGGGGGCGCTGCCGCCCGCCGGGGCGCCCGGGGTGGCGGGGGCCGCCTCGCAGCGCCGCGGGGGCGCCGGGGGCGCGGGGCGAGGCTGCGGGGGCGGCGGGGGCTGGCGCCCGGGGGCCGGCAGGCCGGGGCCCGCGTGCAGGCCGTGCGCGGGGCCCTTGGCGAGCGCGGGGGGCTGCTCGGCCGGCGGGGGCCGCGCGGGGCCGGCGCCGTAGCCGTAGGGGAAGGCGGCGTCGGCGGCCCCGGGCGCGGGGTAGAGCGCGGCCGCGGGGAAGGCGGGCTCGCGGGCGGCCCGCGGCGCGTAGTAGGCGGCGGCGGGGGGCTGGCGGGGCGGCGGCGGCGGCGGCAGGTGCTGGGCCGCGGGCGCGGGGGGCTGCGCGTAGCCCGAGCCCCCGCCCGGGCCGCCGTCCCCGCCGCCCGGGCCGCTGTGCTGCGCGTACTCCTCGAAGGGAGGGAACTTGGGCTCGATGTAGTTGGAGTTTATCAAAAACGAGCTCATGGTCATTAATTTGTGAAGTGCAAAAATACTAATTTTTCTCGCGTTGTCGTTTTTCTGGGCTCGCCGAGGCCCCTCCCCCTCCCGCCGCGCTCCCCTCCCCCCCTCCCGTCCCCTCCCCCGCTGCCAGCGCCCGCCCCTCCCCCGCCGCCGCCAATGCCACCGAAGTTCGCGCCGCCCCGCCCCCGCCCGCGCCCGCGCGCCCCCCACGTGACCCGCGCCCGCCAATGGGAGCGCGGCGCGCGCGGACCCGGATCAGGAAGCGCGCGGGAGGTGATGGATGCGGCGGTCGGGTCCCCGGCGGAGGGAGGGAACTGGCGCTTTGGTCCCCCCCCCCCCAACCCCCCAACTCTGAGACCCGCTGGGAATTGGGGGGCCCTCGAAGGCCTCTATTCCCGGCGGACGCCCCGGCTGTGCCCTGGGAGCGCCCCAGTCCTGGCCTAGGCCTCGCGGAGCAGCCAGGCGCCCGCGGCCCAGCGCTGACCTCGGGGCTCCGCCTCGCCCGGCCCGGCGTCCTCCCGGGTTCGAGGCCGGCTAAGGGAGGGAATGGGTTGGGATCGAGGAAATCATGCTCGTTTGAATCCTGTCCCCGGAATAAAACGAATGAGGTCGATAGACCTATTTTCTCCCCCAGCTGATCCCCTTGGCCACCCGCTCGCCGCGCCCGCGCCGGGGTCCCCGCTCCGAGGAGCCTGGCAGGAACCGGGAGAACCGGGAACCTGCGGCTGAGCAGCCGGGAGAAACCGGCCTGAAAATGCACAGCTAGGCCCTCCCGGCTCAACCGGACGGGCGCTTCTCCTGCTGTCTTTCTTTTAGAGACAAAATCTGATGGCGGGAGGGGAAGTCCTAAGAAAACCCAGATCCTCCTAATAGCATCTCGTTTGATGGAGGTGTTGATGTGAGAGTTAAACACTCGCGTTTTCCGGGCGCGATTGGGAGGGAGGCGGTGGTCCAAGGATGGGGGATGGATGGATGAAAACTGAGCTTTGCAACCAACAGCGTCCTATCTCAGACAATTCCCAAGCAGAAACGAGCGACGGAGAGAGTGAGTGCACTTTGCCCAGCCTGATTGCCAACGAGGCTCTTCCCCGCTGAGAAGATTGTGTTTTGTATTTTGGATGCTGCTCTCCCAGGCTGAATCTCAGGGTAAAGTTCTGTTTGCAGGACAGCCTGTAATTTCTGCATTGCTGGGAATTAGCATATTAACGATAATCGTAGCTCTGGAAAGGGGGGGGAGAGAGGACAGTTGCCTGCCATTTTGGTAATTGAAATTTGATGGGTAAACTAATTACACCATTATTAACAAATAAATTACTTATTAATCCCACCTAATGTTGATCTTTGAATTAAATACTGAAGCCTTTACTCCTGCTGTGTACTTTTCCTTTCCTTTTCTGGGTAACAGACACACCTACATCCTCTACTTTCCAGCCTAGACTCAAGCACTACAAGCTAGAATAGCCACTCTTCAAACATGCTTTCATATTGGCATGGAACAGCCAGGATTTTTTTTTTTTCAGCTGGTACATCTTACTTGATTTTTCAAAGAGCAGTATAAACAGCCTTCTCACCACTGAGTCTGGAAGGCAGACAAGGAAAGCTATAGCTTAAGCCTGGAGACACTTCAAAAGGAATGTCAATTCTATCTTCATTTATATCGGTTACTCATATGAGTTACTAAATGCTGGAATATCCATTTGATGGATAGTCATTTAATGCTTAGCCACATAAAGCCTGTTATATGGGACTAATCTTTAAGCTAATTTAGGAAGAGAGGTTTAAAGGGGGATCATGTTAGCTTTTTTAACTGGAATCACCCTGAAGTGGTACAAAGAGGTTTTCCACATTGGCTGTGTGTCTGTGAAGAGTGCTGTCCATCCACTTGGAGCACCCTGACTTTTTTTTTTTTTTAATGAAATCTGAGCCACAGACAGAAATCAATGCGGAAGGTAATCTTTAGATGTTCTCTCTAAATTCCCTGGAAATCTAGCCTGTGCTATAGCTGCCTAAACCAATATCTCTCTACAGTAAGAAATACACACACACACACATATATTGACTATATAACCTGAATAATATATACATAATATATACATAATATAATTTTCAAAATTGGGCTCTCTAAGCTTGCAGGAGGGAGGGAACATGACAATGAAATTTTGCCGTCATTCTCGTGGCATCAGCCTTGAGTACTAGGGTCTTAACCATGTTTGTTTAATGTTATTTACAGACACTAAGACACAAAATTCATGTTGTTTAGCCTCAGAACCTTCCACCGGGTTTCTATTTTAAAGTATTAACAAGGCATGGGCACTGTTTTGTATATGGTTAGCCTAAACGAGTTAACTGCGCCTGTGTTCCTGTGGTTATATTACTTCAGGAAGATGGGCTTACACACAATCCCCCAAGGCCTGTAACTTGTCTTTGTGGTTCCTATCATAAACACAAACGGGGCCAGGACCACCAAGTGTTATCTCACACACGGACATTTTGACATTTTACTGCAAGATTTATGGCTGTAATAAACAATCTCAGTACCTTTTCTGATCCTTCCACAGTCTCTCTGTGCAAGCCACAGCATCATTCCACTGAATCAAATAATCTTTTGGAAAACATTTAAAAACAACAACAACAACAACACTTCTTGCCTTTACATAAAATCCGAGACACCAAAATAAAGCCAGAAAGAAACTAACTCGATTAATACATAAACCGAAGTTTACCAGCAGCATCTCGCCGAGAAAAAGATGGGGTGCTCTGAAATGGGGCAGAGAGGCAGGGCTAACCTCTGCACAGCAACTGCTCCCGTTCCAAGTGGGAGCCTCATCCTTTCCTTGGTAAGCACGTTTGCTCATTTCCACGTGCAGGGATCACATATATCCCCAACAAAGGCTTTCTTAAAATCCCACTAAATGAAACAACTTTTCATCATGTTCTCGAATCCCAGATGGAGAAGGAGAGCAAAGGGAGTCCAAGGGAGCGGGAGGGCGAGAGGAAGGCAGGCTTTGCAGCCTCGTTTGAATCTGATTTGAATCATTTTGAATATCTTTGGAATGGCCTGCCCTCTTGAATGCGACCCTGCCCTGAGATTCAAAGTGACCGAACAGTGACACCGTGTGCATTTTGTTTCTTATTAATCTTACACATTGACAGTCTTTGTTAAGTCACAAGGCGCGCCCTTCACCAGCCGACATTTTCATATTTGTTAGACGCGCTGACCTGAAGTTCACCTCGGCCTTGGACTTTGCGCTTCTAAAAGGTCTATACAGTGTCTTTTAGAGAGCAGGGTCCCTGCCCAGGTCACTCCTTCTCAGGGAAAACCGGAGGGGGGGAGGGAGGAGAGCAAAGGAAATGTAAACGTTATGGAATGTATTGACTGTATTTGTCCTTTGTTCTTTAGAATGAGAGTCCCCCAGACTGACTGCTGGTCTCTGGAATGGCTGGATTTCAGAGTGCCTGATGGTGGCATTTGCAGGCTCTCTCCCACCTACATGAGGCACATGATTTTAGAGAAGCAATACTTTATCACCCATTTGAACCATTAATTGTTTGGGGGCAATTTCCTTGCAGTAGTTTATAGCAATGAGCATGACCCAGGCATAAAGATTGAAATGTATACTTGCATTAAATATAAATTTTCTCCAGGAGTGTGTAAGAGGCCTAAACCATCAAAATCCTCCAAATAAAAACGTATGCACTCTTAAAAGCAATAACTTCTTCGGGTACCTTTTACTTTCAAAACTGGCTAAGGGGTGTCTGTGCTTATTGAATCTGACATGTTTCTAAGGCGTGGGGCATTCTTAACCAATAATACAATAACAAGCTTCTCTCAGAGGGACACAGAATTGTCTTGGTGAGTAATAGCGGGGGTTTCAGTTTCCCCCGTTTTGCTAGCCCAGATGTGCTGAAGTGTTCACTGCTGTAACAGCAATCACCACAGTTGTTCCCTTTCTTGTTTTCATCTGGCACACCCCCATTTGGCTTCCAGCTCTTGGCCAGAGCGAAAACTTTTCACATCCAGCAGTGGAAGCAGTCTGGTTACTTCCACCGCGGCACTGTTTGGGAAATATTTACCACTGGATGGCCCTGGCACCAGCAAATCCAACCAACAAGGATATATTGGGGTGATCTTGCGCATGCCTAACAAGAGTCTACATTCTGAGTAGTTGGATTAACATCTTTATAGTTAAAAAAGAAAAACCCAGAAATTTTTTTTTTCATCTTTCTCTTCTCTGCTTCCCTTCAATGATTACTTAAAGATCGATACCTGGAAAAGGAAAATACGTCCCCCAGAAAACAGACTCTAATGGCACCGTCACTTCCAGCTAATATGGGTGCGTGAGAAATAAAATAGTGTTCAGCGCTCCAGATGCAACTCACACAGGAGGCATGGTTCCAGTTGGCTTCCTTAACACACTGTTCCCTTTCTTTCCCTCTCTCCCACCCTTCCTCCTTCCTCGCGTCTCCTCTCCTTCGCCTTTATTCCAAATGTGTTTTTAAAGAGTATTTTCTGGAGAACAGAAGTCTGTCATGGTGCTCTGACATTTCTGGATTCCACCTTCCTGCTCAAATGGCATATTCTTTACAGTCTGGCTATTCACTTACAGATTGTAGCATTTCTCTTACTTTCGATGTAGGGTTAACAACCACCGTAATGAAAAATTTCCCACAACAGGAACATTTTCAGGGCACCAATGAGCATTTTCTCACCGGTGGAGGGGGGAAGCATCCTGTCCCTTCGGGGGAGGGTTTCCGCTTCCTCCCTCCCCTGCCCAGCTCTAAGAACTCTTGGCAATTTCAGAAAAAGCATTCTGTGTTTGAAAATTGCCAAGAATACATTTTGTAAGAAACGCCTGTTTGCCCTTCTTCTCAATTTGGGATCATTATGGGCACTAAAAAGAGAGAAATGGCGAATCAAAATCACCGTTTTCAAATAAAGGAAGTGTCCTGCCGGTTCTCTTGCCTTTGAAAGGTACCACGGAGCATTGGAAAGTTGCTACGTTATTTCTTAAAGGTCCACTGATGACTTCTGAGCTTTTTTATTTTTGTGCCACACCCCAAGACTCCTGCTTCTCCGGCAATCGAAGGTGTTGGTTTTTTCAGTAATGTAAGCCTATTTACCTGCTGCTATTCCCTCGGAATGGGAGTGATAATTCAAGATGAAATACAGCATGTATTACTCTTGAAAAGAGGAATTTTCTATCCTTTTCTCCGTAATTGAGGTCATTCAACCACTAGGGTTCACCTGGAGTCCATACCGTGATACACACGTCACTCCGAGCCATTTTATCTTCTGTGCTGATAGTCAAGATCGCAGCTCTAACATTGACATCAAACTCCGTCTGGGCAGATGACTAAGAGTGCTGCCCAACGTAAACTTTTGACCCTCAACTTTTTGACCTGCAGTTGCGACGCACTAACCACAAAGATATACAAAGCCGGGCCTTTTCTTCCAGGGAGAGGCCCCCTCCCGGGATCTCAGGGACGCCCTACTCTGCCTCAGCCTTCTAGAATAAGGGGGTGCGTTAGATTTTTGTGTGTGTTTGTGACTGTGTTTCCTGCCAAACCAGCCTCCTGCCTCTTTTTGTTAGCCCTTAAACTAGGAAAGAGATCATTTTGAAATCACTCATCATTGCATTTAACAAGGGAAATCGGGAGCGGGGCAGGGGCACCTAGCAAAAAGCGAAAGGAAACAGAAGCTGGGGAGAGCAGGTAACGGAAGCTGGAGACTTTGTTTCCCCTTTATTTAAAAATAAAGACGCAGCCCTAATTGCGGGGCGAGCTGGCCCGGGCAGGCGAGTTGACTGTGAACTTGTACTAAAGCGTGCTCTGCTGGCGATTCCTAGGGTGTGCAGATTTATCTTCTCTGCATTTACTTAACCCGGCAGTGAACTGCGCGGGCGTCATTTGTTAGGTGATGACAGACTGCACCTCTAGCGAGGGCTGCTCCACAAAATCGCAATAATTACCCAATAACCTCCATAACAAATATTATTATTGAAAAGGCCAGTTTGTGGGGAGGGGATCTGGTGGGGAAGGAACCTTTCTTTGTAAAAAAAAAACACAAACAAAACAGACCTAGGCGAATCTTCCAGTCCTGGGGCTTTGGATGGCCAGGACCGAGGCGCCCCACTCCTGTGTGGGCCGGAGCCTGCGCTGACCCCCTGAGCCCCGTCTGGAAGCCCCATTTATAGTTTTTGTCACTGCCTGGAAAGAAATCCTGCCCTGGAAGCCAGAGGGAGAGAGCCACACCGCTCTGTTCTGCACGCTCCATGGTGGGCGAACCTCAGGCAGACTCCCAGGCCGGGGCAGGGAGGGGCTTCCAGGGGCATCTTTTAAGCCAAAAGGGCTGTTTTCCCCTCTAACAGCCCATCTTCAAGGATGTCATTTGCTCTCCCCTCGCTAGTTGTTTGGCTATAATACTCTTCACATCTCAACAAATAAATGAACCTGACTCCATTTCTGGTAGGAAATTCTGTCCTGCCCTCCCAGGGCCGCGGACAGTGAGGCAGGGAGAGCAGGAGAAAGGGATCCTGGGATCATGTTGTGGAATTAGACCATGGAAGCCCTCACAAACCCCTGAGGGAGTGTGACCAGAAGCTTCCTATTGTATTTATAGTTCAGGAAATACTGTGTCCGCGGCTTGTAGAAACAAGCGGGCCCTCACATTTCGGACACCTTCTCCTTTTACAAGACCAGGAGCACAGGCAGACACTCTGCCCCCGGCTGAGGCTGGAGGTCTTCACAAAGCTCTCAAGGACAGATATTCTCTAAAGAAGTTTCTCTGCAAAAACAACCCACAAGCACGCAGGAGAAATAAGTTATCTACAGAAATGAGCAGATAACCAGCCATCCTCTTTACTATGCTTCCATTGAAAATAGGAAGAAAGAAAAAAAAAATTCCTCCAGGCACGCTCACGTAGGTCTGACTGGATAATGTGTGTGTGTGTGTGTGTGTGTGTGTGTGTGTTTTGTGTGTGTGTGTGTGTGTTTTAAGTCATTTAACTCCATGTGAGTTGGCCTGCTCCTTAAACTCTAAAGTTTTATGAAGATTACAGCAGACAGAAATAAGCAAGCTGACAATTTATAGCCTCTGAGTCTTTTAAATCATGGGAAAGCTTCTCCACAGCGTGTGATGCTGGCTATGGGTCCACGGCCTTCCTGCCCATTCCCACAGCCCAGGGTGGGATGTGGCCACGGAGGTGGTGTGGCCACTTCCTCCACGCGAGTTACTCAAGTGAATCTGCCAGCAGCCTTATCACTCTTTTTCCCCCTGCTACTAATTTTAGTCCTCAAGAAAGCACTCGAGCAAGATCACCAAATGAGCAACCAAAATAAACCCTTCACCCAGTATTTTCCAATAAAGAACCCAGCACTCAGAGCAGTGAAACAAAGACTGCAGGATCCTTAGACACTTCCAATAAAACAGAAAACCCCAAGAGAGTTTCTATCCTGGTCCCCACCAAGGTGTAGACACGTTTCCCTGAGCACAGACACGGCAGTAACCACGTTCACGGGGCACAAAAAGGGACCTGGGGTCTCCCTGGCCACTCACTGTTCTAGAGAGGTGGGGCTTGGGGGAGGGTCTGGATCTTTCGGGAAACTTCCCAGGTTTCACTCTTTGGACCTCTCTCTTTGGGAACATCTGTTGGCTAATGTTGGGTAGGAGCAGCCTGTGCATACAATCAAGTATGTTGAAACTCCAAACCTATACTTTAAGCTTTTTTTACTTTGAGCGCTTGCGGAGAGCTACCCAGTTCACAAGGAGAAAAGCATCTGGAGACAGAAGATCCCATTTTTTGTCTGTTTGTTTCATTTCTAAGTTGGAGAATTTGGCCTAATTCCTCAGCCGGGATAGGGGGAAATCCACAGGGTCCCCTGTGGGTACCCGTCCAGAGAAACACCTCGGGACAGGCCACTGGGGAATGTGGGGAGGGGGCCAGAGGGGTGGCTGAGGCCAAGCTGGGATTGCACCCAGGAAAAAACTATTTCCCCTTGCTTCACCGCGGGTGCAATATCGGGACTGTTTTTGGAAATCATAGATTATGTAAATTTCCTGGGATCAAACAGAAGGAGCAGCTAACAAAAGAAAGGCGGAAATCTCCTACTGACAAACGACCGTTTCTTCCCTCAACTACCCTTTATGACGTGTCAGGGAAAACAACCTAATGGCTCTGGGGACTTTTAAGTTGGGCGCTGAAGACACCTCCATTTCCCCCCCCGAACTTTAGGGCCCCGTGTGGGAGAATCCCCTGGCTGTGGAGGGGGAGCGCGCTCCTCTGTCTTTAGAGTTATCCCAAGGGCGGTGGGATGCCTCAGTTGCCTTTTGAGGGCCCTGCCCAAGGGTGTTTTAAGTCCTACAGAAGGGGAGGGGAAGAGGAAGGAGAGTGAAAAGAAAGGCGAGGCGGGAGAAAAGAAAGCGCCGTAACCCCTTTCATTTAGCCTGGGGATTCAAAGACTAAAGTTAAATCCGGCCATAAACTTTATTGCTTCAGACTCACAGCCGGGTGAGAACAGTCCCACCGAAATAAAAAGAACGTGCAGGCCAGCAAGGTTCAGGGCCTGGGCCCCCGGGGGCGGGGTGGGGGGTGGGGGCCTCCCCCCAGGTGGGGGGACGGGGGTCCCCATTGCCTTGTAGACGCCAGGGTCCTGGGCTCGGCCTGGCAACCCAGGGGCCCAGCCTGGAGGCGCGGCCCGCGCCCCACCGCCCTCTGCCACCCTCTGGCTCTCCGGAGCCAGCCTGCAGCCCGGCCCGAGGCGGCCACCCCGATCCAGGGCTGCCCAGTGGCCCAGGCCCCGCGAAGACACCCTGCCACGGCCCCACAAGGAACCCCGCCAGGCCGCGGGCAGGCCTGCCTGGGCTTTCTCTCCAGCTCCCCAGCTCGGTGCGGCCCTGGCCCGAGCGCCCCACGGCCTCCCAGCCCCCACCCCAGGCTCCGCGATCCCCCCAAGAATCAGGACCCACCAGCTCGGGGACGGGGGCGGCCCAGCCCAGAATGCACACCCAGGCCCATCGGCGCACAAAAACCAGCTTTTCTGCAGGGCGAGCGGCGGAAGTCATTAGCAGCCGCGGAGGCAGCCCAAGGCCCGGGCCGGCCAGGCCGCGCCGCGCACCGTGTGGCCCGCAGGGCAGGCTCCTGGCGCTTCTGGTGCCCAGAGGGCAGGTTGCGCCCCCCCTTTTGAACTGGGGGGCCACCTCAGCGTTACTGAGCCCGAGATCAGAGCAAGCGAGAGAGAGGAGAAAGCCAGGAGGAAAGTTTTCAGAGTGCAAATAAACTCCCAAGGAGGCGAGCTTACCTTAATGCGGAGGGAGCCATTTTTCAGAGAGTTTTGAGAACTTGTGGTTTGGACACTTCTCGGCCTAAACCTGACAATTTGAATGACCAGGCGGCACACGTAGCCTGCAAAAGAGTCAAATGGAGTCCAGCGTCAGTGCGATTATATGTTATGTGGTATATAATGTTGGATGTCAACTCCCCAAAACCATAAAACTTACTTTAATGGCCCCACGTGACGCCTTATAGCCAGTGAGCCGATCTGTCTGTGCTATGGATGATTTTACGATCTAATTCATAGACAAAACCCTATTCATTTGGCACCCAAATGTCATATAGCCGGAACTGGGGCTTATAAAGTTTACTGTTTTATAACTTTTAAAAGGCAAGGCGGCATCAGTGTAAGCAGTCGGTAAATGTGCAAATCTCTAGTTGCGCTTTAGCTGCCCTGAGGAGTTTCCCAATCGAGCTAGGATGGGGTAAGTACCTTCCATTTGTAGCAAATTAATTGTAGCGAAAGGAGCCAACTGGGTTCGGGGTGAGGTGTGGGAAGGGGTGCCTGGGCGGGGTAGAGGCAGCGAGTTTGGGGGCCACAGCGTGGCCCAGCCGTCTCTTCAGGTGGAGGCCCAGGGTGGCCTTGGACAGAGGCGGCCTCTGTGTGGGCCCCGTGGGCCGCTAACAAAGCCCTGGGCTTCCCTCCTTTCTCTCTCTCTCTTCTGTGTCGTACCCAGCAAGTTGACTCGGTTTCCTCAGAGATGGGCAGGTTGTAATCACGCTCTGGGGACCCCTACCGCTCCCCACCTTCTGTCCTGAACTTTCTGAGAGGCCAGCATTAGGAAGGCTGTGGGTTGGGGTGTCGGTCTGAGGTCTCCTGGCACAGGCAGGCTGCTCAGGTAGCCTCAGACCCATCCGCCTCCAGGACCGGACAGACAGACAGACAGACGGAAGAGCAGAAAGAGCCGCTCGCTCTTTGGCACAAACCAGACCAAGAGAACTTACAATAGAAAGTTTATTTTTTGTTTTTGTTTCCAGTCAGTATTTTTTTTCCTTAAAAACAAATACAAAAAAAAAAAAAAAAAAAAAAGCTGATCACAGTTTGCTTAAACAGCCAGACTTGGACAATATTTGTAACTTTGTTCACAAAAACATACATCACTGAAGCTGCGCTTATAAGAGCCACTTCCAGAGTTCGTGCAAAGGGTCCTACAAAGGCACGCAGGGACACACCGCTCGGAGTCACAGTTTTCGTCACAGAGTCACTAGTCACTACACGTCAAACAAGTTAAGTTGTGTCTCATCAAGTCACCGCTACGACAGCATTACTTACACAAGGAATATAGGTAGTTTGAATAAAAATATCTTTAACAGCTTGGAGCTATTGAGACAGGAACACTTCCACTCACATGCACAGTTAAACAACTGGAGTGCAACACACAACATTGGCACTAAACGAGGTCGAGGGGGGGACTTTTTTTGTGTGTTTTTTTTTTCTCTTTTCTTTTTTTTTGTTATAGTTACTTCAAGTAACACAGCTTGCTTCATATAAATAAGTTAAAACATCTATTTTTTTTTCAAGACAAAGCCATTCAGGACAAAGAGATGAACAGAAAGCAGATCTACTTATACAGGCGCTATAATGGCAATAAACAGGCTCATGATTAAAAGATGAATCAGGGCAACGAGAACGGGGCTTCTTCACAGAAGGAACACAGGGGGGGTCTCAGAAAGTCACCTTAGTACTGACACTACGCGGGATCCCGCTAATACTGCTCAGTACTTTAAACGCTCAAATACTCAGGGGCGGAAGGCCCCTCCGGCTGCGGCCATGCTCATGCTTTTCAGCTTATTATCTTTTTTCCACTTCATCCTCCGGTTTTGGAACCAGATTTTAATCTGTCTCTCGGAGAGGCAAAGAGCATGTGCTATTTCGATCCTCCTCCGGCGGGTCAGGTAGCGGTTGAAGTGGAACTCCTTCTCCAGCTCCAGCGTCTGGTAGCGCGTGTAGGCCGTCCGGGCCCGTTTGCCTTCCGGGCCGCCTATGTTGTCTGCAACAGAAAAGCCAGTGGTTTAGCCACCAAGTCCCCGGCCCCCGGCCCCCAGAGCCCGCCAGCTGGACGGGCCAGGGTCCAGATCAGGGAACAGGAGAGAAAAAGCTCAACAAGTCCCCCCTCTTCGCCGCCCCCCCCCCCCCAATTTCCTTCCCTCTTCCTTTCTAGAGAGAAAACAATACGGTTTGGACTCTGGGAACAATCAGGCCATCTGAGGCTGGAGCTGCGCCCCTGAGGATCCCTCGCTCTTCTCTCCCCCCCCCCCCAAGCCCTCTCCTACCCTCTGGCCCTGCCCTGGTGCCCCGAGGCCAGGGCACAGCCCTTCCAGGCTGCCGCCCGCCACCCACCAAAGCCGGGCCCTTTTCGGAGCGCCCCAGTGGCCTCTGGCTCACTCTCCCTCCCAGCTCCAGCCCCGGGAGCCGCCGCCTGCTCCAGCCCGCACGCTTGGGGCGCCCGCTTTCTCTTTCTTCCCTTTCCTTTCCTGCTCTTCCTCCTGCCCCCAAACTTCAGAGTCCCGCCGGCTCTCGCAGGGGCTATTGCCCCCAAGCCCCTTTTCGGGGACTCTCATTAGGAACGCCGTTTCCCCCAGCGTCGCCCTCCTCATAAATTATCCGCCCTGACAAGCCCGATTCACAGCCCCGACTGCCATCCTCCCTCCACCTCTGCGCCCTGCCTGGCCGGCCTGACCCGGGAGCGCGATCCGGGGCGCCGGGGTCCGACAGACATGGGTTTTCTCCTTTCCCCCCACTTTCAGCGTCTCCACTTGCCTGCCCGGCGGCTCCCCCTACCCCCACCCGCACCCTGAGAAGGCAGGGCGCTGCGAAGAAGAGGAGGAGGAGGATGGAGGAAGGCAGGGAAGGAGGCGCGGGGAGAGGCTCCGCGGGGCCGGGAGAGGGATCGGGAGAGGGATCGGGAGAGGCGGGAAGGGAGAGGGAGCGGGACCGCGCCCCCGCGGCCGCGGGGGGAGGAAGGCCGGCGTTACCATGGCTTATGTGCAGCTTGCGCATCCAGGGGTAGATCTGGGGCTGGGCGGGCGGCGCCGGGCTGGGCTCGCTCTGCGCGCTCGCCGGCTCGCTGCTGGCGGGGGCGTCCTCCTCGGCTCCGGACGCCGCGGTGCCAACCCCCTCTCTGCCGCCGATGTGGGTGCCGCCGGCGGGGGCCGGGGCGCCGCTGGAGCCGCCCAGCGAGTTTTTCCCGCCGTGGTGGCTGTCGGCGCCGGGCGAGGGGGCCACGGCGGAGCAGGGCAGCGGGTCGGGCGGCGGCGAGTGCGTGGCCGCGGCCGGCTGGCTGTACCTGGGCTCGGCGGGCGCCGCGCTGGCGCCGGCCGCGTAGCCGCGGGCGCGCTCCCCGGAGGAGCCAAAGTGGCCGGAGCCCGAGCGGCCGACGCTGAGATCCATGCCATTGTAGCCGTAGCCGTACCTGCCGGAGTGCATGCTCGCCGAGTCCCTGAATTGCTCGCTCACGGAACTATGATCTCCATAATTATGCAACTGGTAGTCCGGGCCATTTGGATAGCGACCGCAAAATGAGTTTACAAAATAAGAGCTCATTTGTTTTTTGATATGTGTGCTTGATTTGTGGCTCGCGGTCGTTTGTGCGTCTATAGCACCCTTGCACAATTTATGATGAATTATGGAAATGACTGGGACATGTACTTGGTTCCCTCCTACGTAGGCACCCAAATATGGGGTACGGCTCCGAATCACGTGCTTTTGTTGTCCAGTCGTAAATCCTGCCTGATGACCTCTAGAGGTAAACTCGCGCACTAATGGGGGAGCTGGGTGGAGGCGAGAGGGGTGGGGCGCGCGCCCCGGGCGCGTGCCCGCCGCCCGCCGCCGCCGTTCAGTCGGACTCGAGCGCCACCCGCTGGAGGCAGGGCTCATCGCGCCGCTCCCGACCCGGGGCTGCGAGGGCCGGGGTCGAATCGAGGTTACGGCCCATTATGGCAAAATTATTGCATTTCCCTCGCAGTTCCATTAGGATGTACCAATTGTGAGGCCGTCAGCTGCCGATCGCGTGCCCGGCGAGGATGCAGAGGGCTGGGGTGGGGGAGACGGTGCCTTGGATTTTTATTTGCGACAACTTTTATTTCCCCCGCTGTGCTGTGCAGCCCCTCTTATTTTTATGTCGAGGTTGGGGTCGGTTCTGCCCGTCATGCCGGCAGCTCTGAAATGTGTAAATACAGAGATCACCTTCGGGAGAGTGGGGGGAAAGCCATTTAGCCCATCGCAGAAATAAATCCTGCCCCTCGGCAGGAGCTACAATCGCGGCTCTGTTTTTGCGGGTGCCGGAGGGACAGGATCCCGGCCGCGCCTGAGGGACAGGCGTCTGTTGAGAGAGCTTTTGTGTGGCGCTTCTCCGCGGCGAGGTCACACTCCACACACTTTTACCACCGATCCGATGGTCCTTTCATGCAAATTTGTTTTTGTTTTTTCCGTGTCATTGGCTTGCTGTTTGCTTTGCTCTCAGGATCCAGCCAGGGGAAGCTTCGGCGCCGGGTCTTTTTTCCTGGAGCCGCCGGGCCCCAGGTCGGAGGGGTTCCAGGTGAACCCAGCGAGTGGGCCGAGGCCCCCCGCAGCTACAGACGCTGCTCGGGGGCTGGCGGTGTGTGGGCCGCGTTATCGGGGTTCTGCTTAGACCCCCAGGAGCACATGGAGGGCGCTCATGGAAGCATTGCCAGCCGGTGCCTCGTATCCCCGCAGTTGTTTTCCTGGTTCGGAGAGATGAAAGTAAACCACAGAGACAGCCGAAAGGCAAGGCAGGGTTTCCCCGCCGGAGGCCCTGCGTCGCAGGCGGCCCTGGCAGCCTGGAAACCATGATGCAGGCCGCTCCCACGGCCCCGGCCCCTCCTCCGGGCCCCACAGCGCGGTGGCACGGCCGGAGGCTGCATCCCCGGCCCGGAGCCTGCGGAGCCCGGCCGCTCCGGCTGCCCGGTCCCACCCGCGCTCGGCGGAGGCTGCTTCTCCTCCACGGACGGCGGCGCGGGCACAGAGGCTAGACTCTGGGGGGAGGAGGCCTTTGTTCCCGAAGCTTCTTCCTGTCGGGGGCGGCCCGGGAGGCCACCGCGGTGCCGGGCCCCAGGCTTTGGGCTCCCTCTTTGCCGTGGCCAGAGTCGATTTGGCGGTGCCCTCCGGGGACTTGGTGGCGAGGGACCGGGGCCAGAATGCCCAGACACCCAAAGAGGGTGGGTCCGGGGGTTCTTTCCTCTCCAGCAGCCCCGATCCCGTGCCAGAGGCGTGCAGAGGCGCTACCCACGAGCCAGGGGCGAACTGGGGGCGCGCCGGGATCCGAGCGGCGCGGGCAGCCTCGGGGAGCGGGTCTGTGCAGCCGCCCGCTCCGCCGCTGGCACTGGCTGTGTGTGTGTTGTTGTTTTTTATGTTGTTGCTTTTTTGTTTGTTTGTTTTTTTGTAAGAAATAAATGCTCAGGCGTTTGCAAAGCTCCGGGCTCCCCTGAAGCTGCGGAAGCCCCCCAGATGGCAGCAGGCAGGGAGAAAGGCTGGGGAGCGGGCGGAGGCGAGGAGCAGAGCCGAGGGAGGTCGCGCCGCTGGCCTGGTCCCCGCCCGGGCGCCTACTCGCCCGCTTTGGCCTCGGCCTCCTCCCCGCCGGGCTGCGTGGAATTGATGAGCTTGTTCTCCTTCTTCCACTTCATGCGGCGGTTCTGGAACCAGATCTTGATCTGGCGCTCGGTGAGGCAGAGCGCGTTGGCGATCTCGATGCGGCGGCGGCGGGTCAGGTAGCGGTTGAAGTGGAACTCCTTCTCCAGCTCCAGCGTCTGGTAGCGCGTGTAGGTCTGGCGGCCGCGGCGCCCGTGGCTCCCGTACACGGCACCTGCGGGCAGAGAGCCCCGCGCCTGAGCCCGGACCTGGGCAGCCCCGCACCCCAGCCCCTGGGCTGGAAACCGCCCGCCTGCACTCCAACCTCTGCCACTGTCTTGGGCCAAAAGCCTTCTGGTGGGAGAAGATTATTTCATCCCCAGCGAGATGTTTGCCACCTGAAATGACTTGGGTGGGAAGTTATTGGTTTTTTGTTTGTTTGTTTGTTTTTTGTTTTTTTAAAAACCCTGCTCAATCCAAAAAAAAAAAAAAATACAAGCAAAAGGATAGAACAGGCATTCCTAATTTGGGGTACCTCAGCCGTGTTCTGTGGGAGTGCAGTGTGTGGGGGGGGTGGGGGTGTGGAACCCTGTGAGGAGGGGGACCCCTGCACCCACACATGGGTGTCTGTGGCGGTGTTGCTGTGGCCAGGCACCCCAGGATGGCTGGTGAGCACTCAGTGTGCTTTTTGGGAAATTAAGAATGGTCAGCCTTCTCAGGTCTTTGCAAATCCCCCCAAATTGTATGGCCCCATCTGAGAAATGTAAAGCTTCCTTGAAAAAAAAAAAAACACAAAACAACAGTGGATGCTAAAGCAAAAGACTGTAAGTTTTAAAATTCGCATTAGGCACTGTCCTGCCCCAGGATTCCCTGTGGAGTTTTGGGGAACGAGGGGCAAAGGGACGGAGCGGTGGGCCATCTGGGGTTCCTGGAAATGGAGGCCTGGGATGGGCTATTTGTTCTGGTGCCAGAGGGGCCATGGGTGGGGGCTCCCTCCAGGCTGGGTGGCTGAGGTGCGGGCAGGGTCTTAGGAGGAGGCAGAAGTTGGCTGTAAGTGAGCAGTTGAGTAGAAGTGGGAGGAGGAGAGGGAGGAGAGAGAACACTGCAGCTGGGGATGTGGCCCTCCAAGGCTTTGGGGTAACCCTGGAAGAGGCTAACCGAGGGCCTCTTTCTAGGCGAGTGTCTGAAGGGCAGGAAGGAGAGGGGTGGCCAGGGATGGGTGCAGAAGGCCATCTGGGCTGGGGATCTGAGCAGGGTGCTACCAGGGCGAGTGTAGGCAGGAGCGCCCCCCCACCCAGCCTGGCTCTCTCTCTAGTTTGCCCCTGTCTTGGGGTTCACATAGCAATGACCCCCCCCCCACGCACACACACTCCTCTAGGGTGTCACCTTACATGGACACTAGTGTCCTGCCTTCACTCTGCCTCAGCTTGATTGCTCCATTGGGAATGGGTTTGTATTTTTTTTTTAATCTCTTTTTCTTAAAGCTAAAGAAACTTTTCCTTCCTTCCTTCCTTCCTTCCTTCCTTCCTTCCTTCCTTCCTTCCTTCCTTCCTTCCTTCCTTCCTTCCTCCCTCCCTGCCTCCCTCCCTGCCCCCTTCCCCCTCTCCCTCCGCTCTCTGGGGGGCGGGCTGCGGGGAAAGCCTTACCCGCACAGGAGTTCATCCGCTGCATCCAAGGGTACACAGGGCTCGTGTACTTCCGGTCGGCGCCTTCCTCATGGAGGGCTTTGCCGGGCACGCTGCTGCCGTCGGGTTTGTACTGCTGCTCGGGAGGACAGTGCAGGTAGTCCCCGGGGCCCCTCTGCTTGCCCCCGCCCGAGGGCGAGGCGCCACTGAGGTCCTTATCGGAATAGAAGCACGAGGCCCCGTACTCATAGGACGGCCGGCCGCAGGCCAGCACCGAGTTGGACTGTTGGTAGAAACAAGGTGAGGTGTACGTCTTGTCCGGGAGGCTGGACGCCCCGTACGAGGCCGGGAAGGGCCTCAGCGCGTCGTAGCCGGCCGGGTAGAGGGGCAGCTGGCCCAGGAAGGAGTCCTGGCCGCTGGGCAGGCTCCCGGGGAAAGTGGGATTCACAAAATAGGAACTCATTGGCGCGCCCCTCCGCAGGCCCGTGATTTGTTGTGTATTAGTACATCTGGCTATAACTATTAGTAGTCATCGAACTGGTTTGTTTCTGGATGGCCGAACGCCAAAAGCGACAGCAGCAAATCGCACCAGCTGACGCGGCGGCGGCCAATGGGAGGCGCGCCGGGCCGCTCCCCGGGGACCGCGGCGACCGCGGCAGCAAAGTTACAAACAGCCCGGCCCGCGCCCGCCCCGCAGATGGATGGGCCCGGCGGCCGCCCGCGCCCTGCCCATCGCCAGCGGCGGGCACGGCCCTCCGGCCGGGCAGGGGCGCCCAGGCCCCGCCAGGCCCCGCCGGGCCTGCTCTCTCCTCCTCCCCCTTCGCCTCGTTGGGTTTTGCTGGTTTTTCTCTCCAAACAGGAACCCTGACAGCCCGGCGCCCAGAGGGGCGGGGACGAGGGTGGCCCGGCTCCCCGGGGCCTGCCCTCCCGGCCGGGGTGGGTCTGCCCCTCCCCCCGCACCCCCCTACCCTGGGGTGCAGGTCCCCAGCTGGAGACGGGCTCTGAGAAACCAGGCCCGAGCTTTGAGCTCCGCACCCTGCGCCGAGGAATCACCGCCCCCCTTCTTTCCCCTTCTTTTCCCTTCCCCACGCCCAGCCGGGCCGGGCCTGCAGCCGCAGGGCGGGCGGCCCACCTGGAGCCCACCGGCCGGCCAAAGGCAGCCCCTCACCCGCCGCCCCTCCTCCGCACACAGCACGCCTTCTTAGAGTCCCCGACTCCCTCCCCTCTGAAGGCCAGCGATGCCTAGCCTCAGAGCACCCCCAAACCTGTGCGGCCTCGTCCGCCTTTGAACCCAGGAACCGAGAGGCCAGAAACCACTGTTCCCACCAGAAAGGGGCCTTCGGAGCAGTGGCCTTGAGACAGCTCTGCAGCCGCTCCCCCTCGCTCAGAGCCCAGGGAATCGCCTCCACCCTGACCGCTCAGAGCGGAGGCAGAGCCAGCAGTGAAGCTGTCCTCAGTCCAGAGGTTCGGGGGACCCAGGGCGCCTGGCCCGGCCGCTCTTAGGGGCAGCTCGCCTAGGCCCCAGGCTGCGGGGTAGTTGCTGTGCTTGGTGTCTGGGGCGCCACACTGTCCTGGGGTGTGCCCTCCTTCCTGGGGCCGGTCTGTGCCCTCCTTCCTGGGGCCGGTCTGCGCCCTCCTTCCTGGGGCCGGTCTGGGGCCTGCCCAGGACAGGCGCTCCAGATCGGGGACAAGCTGTCTGGGGAGCTCGGGGAAATGGTCTGGATTGCTTTCACGGCAGCCCCAGGCCTGGCCTTCTCCAAACAGGACCAGAAAAGCCTGTCCGGGCCGCGCTCCCTGGGCTAGGAGGTGTGCCCGGGAGAAAGCTGACTTTTACAACGCAGGGAGCAATCTCGTTTTGTAAAATGTGATTTTTTCCCCCAATGGCATTTTTACGACTGTATTTTGGGGGCTTGTAAAACCTCCTTGAATTAGCTTTAAAATCCTCAATTCTGTGGAGATTGAAGAAAGACTGTTTATATGATTTGGTTGCATTCCCAGGGGGTGATTATAAGCTCTGTAAACCTCTGGCAAATGCAGAGAAGGGGGTTCAGTACTTGGGGGTGGTGATGCCCCTTAGGAATCTGGAAACGATTTTCTTAATCCCTTCCTTGCTTTTTAATTTCCCCCTCCCCTTACTTCCCCCAAAGGGAAAAAAATAGGAAAAAAACACGAGGCTCAGGTTAGTTAGGTGCACAGAGCCTAGCGTGCACCCTGACAGCGGCTGTGCCCACCTCTGGGGGCTGTGCCCAGACACCCGCCTTCTGGTTGTGTGCCCCCAGTCAATCGAAGCTGGGAAAGTTTCTCCTTTGCATGGATAAATAAGGGCCTGGCAGGACAGGATAGAAATTTACGTCTCCCTCGCATGTCTTCAGGGAAAGGATTAAGTGGACGAAAATAAACACTCAAGAGTCAGGAATTTTTAAGGGAATTCTTTTTTAAAGCTATGTTCCAAGAAAATCATGTTTGAATTATTATTTCTTAAACAAGACCACCAGAGGACAATGATTTCAAGCAAGGCATTATGTAAGATTAAAAAAAAACCACAAAACAAAACACACCGTTTGGAGATGTTGATAAATGATTACATTTATAATTCTGCTTCGTTCCTCCAGGTCCTACACAATGCTAGTATTTACCACTCTTATTATTATTTGTTATGGTTTGACCTGGATTTTCAATCTAATAATGCTCCCAGCCAACAAGAGAATTTGATTTCTCAGCTAAGAGCCAAACCAAAACAAAACATGATATTTCCAGTTCCTATAGGCACTAAGAAGAAAAAATATATTAAACTAAAATCTCCACATATTAGCCAAGGCTGGCACATATCATGTTGGCAGCCGCCCAAAGATAGATATTTCTCCATATTTCTCCAACCAGTGACTGAATATATATATATATATATATATATATATATATATATATATATATAGAGAGAGAGAGAGAGAGAGAGAGAGAGAGAGAGAGAGAGATATTCAGGCAAGAATAGGAGCCCGGATGGTGGAGGGAGCCTTTACTGGGATGGTGAGAATGGCCACCAGGGCTCTCCTCTCGGTCAAAGCCACACAGAAAGTCCACTTACCTTTCAGCTGCTCTTCAAAGGGGACGGGATGGCGAGCAGGGCCCCACAATTTGCCCTTTCCCTGGGCTGCCCACTGAGCGCCTTGACCTCGGCCGGCCTGGAGGACGGCCTGCCCGTGTGGGGGGACCTTGAAGGCCACCACCCCCACCCTGATCTCTAGCCCAGGCCGGAGCCCACAGCACACAGGTGCGGCCTGTGCTTGTCAGGGGCGTTAGCCTGGCCCCCAAGCCCGCCTTCCTTGCCATCGCCAGTCCTCCTCGGGGTCAGCCAGGCGCGCAGGCCTCAGGCCACCAGTGGTCTCTGTGCTCTCAAAATCCCAAAGCGCCGAGCTCCCCAAACCATCGTGCGCCCCCGGGGCGCCTCAGGACGCGCAGTTTGGACAGAAGCAGCCATGGCGTGCCAGGCGGCCTGTGCAACCAGTCTCCATGGTGCTGGGGGGAGGGGACCCGAGTCTAGCCGGGCGTCCGGCTCCTGTCAGGTGGCCAGGACGGGGGAGGTTCCCGGCCAGTCAGGCCCTGGGAGACCGCCCCTTAATCCTCCCTCGCCCCCCTCTGCACGGCCCGCCTGGGGATCTCCGAGGGGCCCAGCACTGCTCCGCCGGGCTGCAGGCGCGGGGCGGCGGCGCGGTCCCGGCGGCGGCCACAGCGTGGCAGCAGCGAGCCGCCCGGCGGGCGCAATAAATAATGGCCCGGCAGCCGCAGCCAGGCCGCCCGGGCCCTGCCATGCAAATGCGCCGCTTTATCCTGCCGACTGCACCCCGAGTGCCCCCGCCGTGCCCGCGGGCGCCCCGGGCCTCCGCGGCCCTTCTCCGTTATCTAACGCGCACCAGGGTAGCCCCTTAAGATGGGAAAACACCAATAGCTACACCAAACACAAAAAGAACTCGAGCCAGAGCCTCAGGGCGGTCTCTGGTTGCTGCCCCGGGAAGCTCCCGGGGCAAATCCGGCCAAAAGGCACCCGGACCAAACCGCGATCGGGTCTGTGCACCCGCGCGACGCACGGCGAACCCCGCGGCGCCCTCCGCGCTCCACCCGGGAGGCTCCCAGCGCCCTCCCCGCTCCCCCAAGGTGGGCCCGCGATCGCCGGCCCGGCGGCGCCCAGGTCCGGGGCGTGGGGGTCCCCCTATCGCCCAGACTCGGTTTGCGCCCTCCTTTCAACCACAGCTGAGGGGCCCCTGCCCCACGCAATCACATCACTCCGCCGAAACTTCCCGCCAAGCAGCACCCAGACATTAACCCCGTCCTCTCCTCCAGCACAGCCCGCGCCTCTCCCTCTCCCCGCGCTCCTGGCACCTCCTCTCCCATCGGAACCGCGTGGAGGGAAGCCGTCCGCCAGCGAGGACTCGGCCGCATTAGTGAGTCGTTTGCTCATCCTCCTCTACCCCCTCCTTCCACCTTTCCCCCCACAAACCAAACCCCGGGAGCAGAAGGTGCTGTGCTGATCTAGGACGCCCGTCCGCAGGGGCACCTGGCCTCATCGCTCCCACCTCTCCAGGTCGGGAACTGGCCCCAGGCGTTGGGGCATCAACCGAACCAATTGGGTCATGAATGAAAAAAAAAAAATGGAAAAACACACACACACACACACACACAAACAAACAAACCCGAGAAGGGGGGTGGGGGAGCGCAGGGTGCAGGGCCACCTCCTCTGGGGCTGGGCCAGGTCGCTGGGGCAGGGAGGGAGCTGGTGCCAGGGCGCGGTGCCACGGGCGAAAGGCGGGCATCCGCTGCCACCGGGAGCCAGGGATGTGTGTGTGTGTGTGTGTGTGTGTGTGTGTGTGTGTGTGTGGTGAGGGTGGGTGACGGGGGTATGCCCATCTCCATAGCCAGCCTGTGTGCCCTCGCCCCGCCGCCCGCGCTGGCTGCCATCTCACCACCTTCGCTCCTGTCTCCCCACAGGTCTCACCTTCAGATGGCGGCTCCCAGAAGCTCCTGCCCCCTGCCAGCTGTGGCCGGGGCGGCCCGGGGAGCCGGATCGCCCTCCTGCCCGGGGCCGGCGGACGCGGGAAGTGAGCCGGGCTGGAGCCGCGGAGGCCGCGGCGGCGCCGGGAGCGGGGCGCACCGCACCGGCGGCGGGGAGGGCCGGCCCGGGGCCTCGCCTGGCTCGCCATCGCCGGACAAAGCCAGCCCAGCCGGCTGCAGGCAGAGCTCCGAAGCAGGCAGGACGGAGCGGAGCGCAAGAATGCAGCTCTATTCTCGCAAGGGAAATTATAAAAAAGTTCATGTTCACGGTTCCCATCCACATGACCGACGACGGCCAATGGAAGGGCCGAACAACTCATAAAGTTGTATTGCAAAGTTGTAAATTTTCATAAACAACAACGGATTTATGACCCTTTCCCCATCTCTGAGAGGAGGCAGCTCTTCCACCGGCGCCATCTTACCGCCGAAGCCGCCCCGACTGGGGGCCGCAGGGTTTGCAGACCCGGTTAGCCGGGTTTATTCAGAAGCAGGAAGAGGGGGCCCAGCCCCGAGCCTGGGGTCAGGTCCTCGCCCACCCCCACGCCCCCCACCCGCGGCTCACTGCTCCCTGCGGCCCCCACCGCCCCTCCCCAGCTCCTCATCCTCTCCACACCCAGGCGCCCCCGCACCCAGGCGCCCCGCCCAGGCTTGCGGGTCTGCGGGCCCTGCCCCTGCCCCTGCCCCTGCCCCCTCGCAGCCGCACTGCGGGGCCTGAGCAGCCCTCGCTTAGCCCGAATGCGGGTGGGGGACGGCAGAGGCCCGGAATCCCCCTCCCAGCCCAGGTTCAGGCCCATGGAGAATTCTCGGATCGGTCGCAGGGTGATACCCCTTTGCAAGCCCACCCCGCAGCCTTAGAGGCAAGGGCGGGTTTTGGATTTTGGATTTTGGCTTCGCTCTTGGAATTTATGAGGGTTTTTAGGAAGGCTCATAGAATAGAATGTACCTACAGAAGATTCCGTTTTCAAGGCGTCTGGAAGGTGTTTGTGGGCACACCCACAAGCCAGACAAAAATGTTCCCCCAGAGAAATTCACATATGCAATCCGGGGCACACAGCAACGCACCCACTCAGTTACGGACACAGAAATACACGCAATTATTCACACACAGAAACACGCTCACTCAGTTACAGATACATAAACACATACAATTGTGGACATAAAATACACACAGACAGACACATAAATACATACAATTGTGGACATAAAATACAGACAGACACAGAAATACATACAATTGTGGACATAAAATACACACACACAGACACATAAATACATACAATTGTGGACATAAAATACAGACAGACACAGAAATACATACAATTGTGGACATAAAATACACACAGGAGACACAGAAATACATACAATTGTGGACATAAAAATACACACAGGCAGACACAGAAATACATACAATTGTGGACATAAAAATACACACAGAGACACGCAGAAATACATATACAAAAAAGCTACACACATACCCACACAAACCCACACAAAAAGGAACTCGTCACGCGTACACACTGATTCAGGGACACCCACCCTGGACCCTGTTTGTCCTTCCACTTCTGCTTCCCTTTGAGCACGCACAGAGCCAGGGCTTGCTCTCTGGCCGGAATGACCCTCCTCCCCAGCCTCCCTCCCCAGACAGAGCAGTCCACACGTCTTTGTCATCAGGCATCTTTATTTTGCTGTTACATAAAACACGGTTAGCTGGGCAAGACGGAGGAAAGCATACCTTCCTGTTCCTGGAACCCGAGGCTCGAGAGGGAGGAGGGGGACACAGGACAACACGGGGGTGAAGGGCACCGGCTCTCCCCACCTGCTATGGATTAGCTCGAGACAACACGCCATGCTACAAGGTCACCCCGTGAACACATTCTTCCCAAGGCAAGACATCGCCTTACACATGAGCTCCAAGACCATAGAAATGACAACGAAACAATCTTGTTCAAATATACATTATTTGCTATTGTAGGCAGTCAGGGTGTACATGGTCCACACCGCGGGCAGTAGGACACAGGGGCGGGGAGGCTGGGAGCATCTCTGCAGCCCTAAGCAGCAGCTCACTCAGAAACCTGCAGCCAGCTCAGGAATGCTCCCCTCCGGAAGTGGCGGGTGAGGGGCCTGAACTTGGAATATCCAGGCCAGAAGAGAGGGATTCTAGGTTGCAGCACTTAAGAATGCTTTGGAATAAATATATTATTTTTCGATTTAAATAGAAGCCAATGCCCTGGTCCCTGACCCCAGCACCTTCTCCGCACAGCCTCAGGGACCCCAGAGGCTGCTAGCCACAAGCAGCGGGGGGGCCTGGCCTGGGAGGGCCGGCATAGGTAGCAGGCGAGCCAGGGAGCACAACATAGGTAGTTTGGGACAATAGGTAGTATTGAGAGTCAGGTCCTTGGCCTAGAGGGAGGTGCTGGGTGTCTGCCAGTGTGGGGACACTCCGGGCTTCCTGGGAGTGGAGGTCCGCTGGGCTGGGCCCATAGGTAGTTTGGGATGCCTCTCTCTGAGGCCTGTGCTAGGTAGTATTTCAGCCATGCCGGCGCAGAGCCAGCTGGCCTAGGGATGGGGGTGGGGGTGTCTGCTGGGGGGCCTCTGAGGCAGAGGGGAACCCCCCAAAGGGACCCAGTCTAGGCAGCTGCTGTCCAAACAAGTTGGGAATTGGAGTGGATAATGGGGTAGGTGGGGGACTGGGTGGGTTTTTTTTTTTTTTTTACATTTTCTTTTTATTTTTCAACTTTTGTAAATAAAACCAACGAGTCTCTAAAGAAGCTTTCCGGACTGTCTGGTGCAGCCCAGGGCCCTGCTGGGCCCCTCACTCCTCCTCTTCATCCTCCTCTTCCTCCTCCTCCTCCTCTTCGGCCTTGTCCGCCGCGGCGGCCGTGGCTGCTGCCTCGGGCACGGGCCCCTCGGGGGCCGCCGCCGCCGCCGGCCCCTCGTCCTTGTGCTCCTTCTTCCACTTCATGCGGCGGTTCTGGAACCAGATCTTGATCTGGCGCTCGGTGAGGCAGAGCGCGTGGGCGATCTCGATGCGGCGGCGGCGGGTCAGGTAGCGGTTGAAGTGGAACTCCTTCTCCAGCTCCAGCGTCTGGTAGCGCGTGTAGGTCTGGCGGCCCCGCTTCCTGTCAGGCCCTGCAGGCAGGCACACGGACACACGGACACGCGGACAGACAAGCGGAGGGGACCACAGTCAGGACAGTGCGTTCATCGGGCCCAGGGCCGGCTCCCCTCCGCCCTGCGCCCCGCTCGGAGCTGGGGGAGGGGCCCCCCACCGCCCTGCCAGACGCCAGGCAGCTCCCCGAGGAGGGAAGGCGCAGGGTCCCAACTTTACAGCCGCGCTTTCCAGCCGGCTAGGCTTCCACAATGTCCCGCTCCCCCTGACAAAGGGAAATTGTAAATATAGAGTGCGGGCAAGGGGGAGACGCCCCGCTTTGGCCATTCAAAGACCAGCGGGCCGCTTCCCCGGCTGGCTGGCTGGCTGGCCAGGCCGGTAGGCGACCCCGGGCAGCCCACCCTCCAGGGGCCCCCTTCGTCCCCAGCAGCCCGCGCCCCCATCCCGGGACCTTCCTAGGTCACTCCGACCCTCCGTCCCTGCTCCAGCCTCCAGCCCAGCCTTACACGGGCCCCGGGCGCGGGGGCTGGTGCGGGGCCCTGGAGGGTGAGGCTCCCCCAGGTTTTGAGAAAGAAAAACCAGGCTAAAAGGAAGAGGCGGAGGGAGGGAGGGAGAGAGAGAAGGGCAAGGGAGGGAGAAAGAGAGAGAGAGGACAGCGCACAAACAAACTTCACGTTAAAATTCCGAGGCAAAGGGAGTTAAATAAATTTACGAGGATTGAACCCATTAATCGGGCCATAAAAAGTTTTATGAGCCTCATTTACATACAATGCTGCGGGTTCTCCACGCTATGGCGCCTCGACTCTAATTAAAACCAGAAAGGCTGCGCCGCCAGCAGTCAGGGGGCCTCCGCCCGCCCGCAGCCGCCAGCCCCGGGCCCCGATCGCCCCGGCCCCGCGCCCCCAGCTCCCGGCTGCCAGCCCCGATCGCCCCGGTCCCGCGCCCCCGGTTCCCGGCTCCCAGCCCCGATCGCCCCCGGCCCCGGCCCCGGCTCACCTGAGGACCGCATCCACGGGTAGATGCGGAGACTGGCCTCGGCCGCGCCGTCGTCCGGCTTGTCGCAGGCGCCTTTGGCGAGGTCGCCGCCGCAGAGCGCGGGGAGGCCCTGGTCGAAGGGGGCGCAGGGCAGGTTGCCGTAGGCGTCGGCGCCCAGGCCGTAGCCGGCCGCGAAGGGGCCCTGGTACAGGGGGCCGCCCACGTTGTACACGCCGGGCACCCCGGCCGCGAAGCCGCCCGCGCCCGCGCCGTAGCCGCTGCGCTGCGAGCTGGGCGCGAAGGAGCAGGACGTGGGCTCGGCATTTTGGAAGAGAGACGCCCCCGCCGTGTATTTGCTAAAGAGCGCGTTCACATAGTACGAGGAACTCATAATTTTGACCTGTGATTTGTTGTCCGGCAGCTTTCGGTGTCGGTTTTACGAGGTAGCGTGATATATGATAACATTACACCCCCAGATTTACACCAAACCCCATTTTCTCCGGGACGGAGCGCGCCGCGGCACGTGACCGCCCACATGACCGCCTCCGCCAATCTGGGCCGCGCTCACAGGTGGGCCGCTCGGCGGGGCCGGCGCCGGCTGGAGGGGAGCGGGCTCCGGCGGGCGGCCGGCCGGCGCGCCCCGCGGGGAGGGGACCCCGGGCTCCGGGGGCCCCCCCGACCGCCGCCAGCCCGGGCACCCGGCCTGCAGGGGCTGCGCGGGGCCTACAGGGCGCGATCGAACCCTGGACCGAGCCTGCGGGTCCTTCTCTGCCCACCGACCCCGTCCAGGGAGGGTCTCTGCGCCCCGCGCACCCCCAGAGTGGCCCCGCGGGCAAGTCTCTGCTTTGGGCAAATGGACTCTTGGCCCGCGTCTCCTCCCGCCCAGGTCCCTCGTGGGCCTGAGTGCCAGTCTGATGGCCTGGCTTAGACTCCGATTCGGAAGGCAGCGAGAAGGCCACTGCAAACTGGAACCATGTGGTTCGAATAAAGTCAAGGTCTCCCGGCTTCCTTTCCTTAATCAGGGCGCGCTGGTCATCCGCCCTAAAGGAAGCGGGCGAGTGTTTGCCTATTAATGAGCCTCGTTTGCCAACAGATTTACTAACGTGGGACTCCCTTCCCTCCTCCTGGACGCCGCTGGCCCCGCAGGCTCGGTGCCTTCGCTCTCGGGCACCTGCCTGACCTCTGGCAGCCCCAGAAACGGTTGGACATCCTTTTGTCCCCCCAGCAACCCTGGATTCTCCCAGGCTGCGGGGAAATCAAGTCTCCCCCAGGCCCTGCAGCTTTCTGGGTACCACTGTACCCTGAGGTTTCCGGAGCCTGCCCTGTGGCCCCCCCTGGGCTTCTCCCGCGGGGCGCAGGGACCCTCCCTGCGTGCCTGGCAGCAATAGATGCTGTAGCGCCAGTTTGGGGAACAGAGAGGGAGGCCCGGGCACCTCCTTTTCTTTTGGAGACCCCTCCCCGAGGCCCCCCAGCTCCGGCTGCTTCCCCTTTCCAAAGATCAGCTCCCCGAGGGTGGAGTGCACAGGAGTCTCTCTGCCACCCAGGCCCGGGCTTACCTTCCCGAGCCTCCAGCCCCGGGCAGGGTTGGGACAGCCAAAGTCCCCGCCGCTCCCCGCTCCTGTGAGGGTGACAGGGCGAAGCCTTCCCGCTGAACGCCTCGTAAACTGCCGGGCCCGGGCTGGGAGCCTGGCCGCCAGGTCAGGGCGCCTTTTACTGCTCGGCTCTATTGCACACCATAAACCCGACCTCACAATGGGACTGCCCCGGAAACTCTCCTCTAAATTATAGAGTTTGGTTCTCCTGGCACAAAGCGCTTCCCATCACGTTCTGAGGGTCCAGGCCGCCCCGGTCACCGCACCCACTCAGGGGGTCCGGGGAGCACAAAGGGCGGCGGAGGGTTCAGACCCCGATGCGGAGGAGTGCGGCTCTGGCCTAGCGGATGGCCGGTGCGGTGGGGAGGCGGGGGCTGTAGGTGCGGGTGGGGTCCGGGTGGTGTTCCCTGGGGGTACAGGGACCATGGGGGACAACATCCGGGATACCCTTTAGGCAGAAGAGGATGCTGGCCGTCTTGCTTGGGGAATGGAGGGGATGCACCAGGAAGGGAAGAAAACACACACAAATATTCCGCACAGCATCCATTTCTGGCAGGAAATAAAACCTCAGCGAGTTAAGGGAAGATGGGACCGACAAGAAGGGGGCTAGGAGATCAAAGAGGAGGAATCAGACTGCGTTAGACCAATAAATTGTTCCTCGAGCGAGCGACACAGCAAGATGCGAGGAGGAAGACCCGGCTGGCCGAGGACGGCTGTCTGTCTAGACGCGGGTTGGCGGAAGCAGCAATGGCTTCCAAGAAGAACCTGCCCAGAGGGAGCTGACCAGCCCACAGAGCGGGGAGCCATTCGAGGAGTGCGGGCGGGATGGGGAGCCATTGGGGGGTGCGGGCCGGATCACCGCCCTGGCTCATCTCTGCCCGCGTTTGTCTCGGGCAGGTCCAAACGGTCCTGGCAGGACACGCTGCCCCTGCGCCTGGGCCAGGGAGGATCCGGATACTTTCCCGCAAGGCCCCGGCCTCTCTTGACCCCTGTCAGCCCACCCGGCCAAGTCCCGCGGGCGCCGAGCCCTCTCTTTCGTTTCTGGCTTCTGTCTCTCCACCGGCCTTCAGTGCAGCTTTAAAACGAAAAGGCCGGGCAGAGCCGGGCTGTCCTTAAGGCTTTTGTGCCCACGGGTTCCTGAGCCATTGCTTTCCCACATGTTTGGCTGAAAAGACCCCATTTCCCTGGGTTATTCGTGATCACAGTCTCAGAAACAGTCCCCAAGGCGCCCAGGTTCTGGCCACCACCGGCTACTGGCTATCCTGGGCCTCGGCCGCCTCGGCCGGCCCCTGTGTGCCAAGCTATCTGTGTTTCCCCTACTTCTTGTTAGCAGACTGTCCCCAACATTTAAATCCAGCTGAGAACGTGAACCCCGATCTCGGGCTGCGGATGGAGCCTCCAGAACCCTGCAGCTTTCCTAAAGAAACTGCGGCTGCGGCTACTATCCCAGCCCCAGAGTGACCTGGGCACCGGCTCTCCATCCAGGAAGCAGCCCCCAGTCGTGGCAGGGGGACAGGTCCATCCCCAAGGAGTGCCAGGAGCTGGGGCTGCCAGGGGATCTCCTCCAGGCGGCTGGGGATGGGGGAGCCAGTCCGGGGC
This sequence comes from Pipistrellus hanaki, assembly GCF_964339955.1. NCBI lineage: Eukaryota > Metazoa > Chordata > Mammalia > Chiroptera > Vespertilionidae > Pipistrellus > Pipistrellus hanaki. Next base: position 6,631,909 of record NC_140512.1, read on the forward strand.
AGGGCAGCCAAGCTGGGAGAGCCACTTCCCAGCTGCCACCCGCAGGCCAAGGGCAACCGAGGTCCCTTCCGTCCGTCCCGCAATCCAGGAGCCTCTGAGACACCCGGCCTGCCCCTACCTGGGCTCCGGGACCTGGGGAGAGAAGCAGTGGCCACCGACCCGCTCCTTTGCCATTTATTGGGAGAGACATAAACCGGCCTTTCCATCGGCTGCTGGGATGCCGGGCCAGGGACAGCTCTTGGGAAGTTATAAACCCCTCCTCGCCCTCAGCTGCTGAGAAACACCGGGTCATGTAATGAAATGTAATGGAGGCGTGTGTCTGCGATGCCAACGTGTGTATGGAGACGGAGGAAAGGGAAGGGGAGAGAGCACAACGCCAGAGAGGGAGAAACACCCGCGAGAGATGTCAGCCAAACCCATCCCCGCTTTACAGCGTGTGCAGCGGCGGCGCAGGCTGTGAACGGTTTGTGGGCTTGGCAGAGACGGTTACAATCCACAATCCGAATAAATGCGCCGCCGGGCGCCGTGTCCACAGGCTGGGGTGCTTTCTGCCGAGATCCTGTTTGCTTTTGCCTTTTCTCTGGAAAACCGTTTTTGCACCCGGAGCGGATCCTCCCTCTCCCGGAGCCTCCTGGAAGGTTCTCCCTTCTCCCCGCAGGGTGGGGGGCAGGGTGGGCCTGGTGGGGTCCCCTCCCTCCTCCTGGCTCCCGAGCAGAGGACCCCAGAGAAGCCTCAGTCTCTCCACTGCCCGGGAAATTCAGCGGCGAGGGGAAGCGGGAGCGGCTTTGGCGACGGGAGCGCCTATTCGGAAACTAGGATGTTACTTATTAAAATAATTATTAATAAAATAAAATAATTATTTTAATTACTTTAAACATCACCTTTATTTTAGAATAACCAAAGCAGCGCCTGGTCTGTCCCCAAGGATGCCCATTCGTAGGCAACTCGGCCGCCCGACCTACACTAGACCTCACCCCCGTTTCCAGCCGCTTCACTTTATTGTCGCGGATTCAAGGCGGCCGAGGGCCCGGGTTCTGGCTCACCCGCGGGTGCTGGCTCCTCGGGCCTTTGCCAGGGCGCAGCCTCTGGGGGTCTCCGGGCCCCAGCACCTCTGGCTCGGTTGCACTCTGCACACCCTCTGGGGGTCACCAGGTCCAGGGGGGCTGCAGGTCGTTAGTCCCGGTGTCTGTCCGCCGGTCAGCCGGGTTCTCCGGGCGCGCGCTGCACCCGGGCGTGTCCGGGACCCGGGACCGTGACCCCAGGAGGGTCCCCGCGCCCCGGGAGCCGCAGCCCTGCAGGGCCGGGCCGCGCCGCGCGGCTCGCTGGTTTCCCCGGGAGGCGTCCATCCTGGGGGGAGCAGGACGGGAGAAGACACCGCCGCCGTGCACGCAGACCTGGGGCTCCCGCTGCAGAAAGGCTCGCGTCAAGTCGACATCTTAGGAAGGTCCCGGCGGCGGCGGCGGGAGATGGCGGCGCGGGCGCCTCTTGCGTGGAGTCACACTGCCATCTGCTGGCCGCCCCGCGGCACTGCAGCCTCGCCGCCGCGCTGAACTTCGCAGGCCCCGCGGCGGCCGGGCGCCCCACTCCCGGGGCCCGCGGGGCCGGGGCGCGGGGGGAAGGGGGTCTGGGGGGAGGAAGGGTATCTGCGTGGGTCCGGAATCTGCGCTGCCGAGAGAGCAGCGCCCATAAAAGAGGGCTGTTTCCGCACCCGCTTTATCGGCGGCAGACAGAGCACACAAATGAAAGGGCTTTGGTGGAAAATCCTAATTGGGGCTGGACAGTTGTAAACTCATTAAGGGCCGAATTCCAGACGGCTCGCAGACCCGGCCTTTATGGCGCGCCCTGCGTGCCCGTTCTTTGAAGTCCCTTCCGTCTGCAACAACACAGGGCGTCCAACCTGGCGGCGGGGTGGGGGTGGGGGTGTGAGGGGCGCCCCGTCCCCGGCGCCCCGTTCCCCCTTGTCCGTGTCCGAATCCAGACCCCTTTGCAGAAGTCGCGGGGGATGTGCGGGGGAGGCGGGCAAGAAAAGGGGGAGACGAGGCCGAACCCTCCGGTCGCATCTAGAAGGCGCTCGGGCTCCTTGGCTGGGTCGTCCCCCGCAGCCCTTTACACCCCATAAACAGTAACAGCCCTCATTTTCTTTTATGGCGCTCCGGCTCCTCGCTCGCCTGGGCCCTGCCTCTGCCAGGACTTGTGCTCGGGGAGGGGCGCGCGGAATAGGCCCAGCCTAACCCCGGGCCAGCCCGACAGAACGTGGGGGTGCAGGGGCGCAGGCCTTCCGTCCCTGAGAGCTTGTGAGCTCCCAGACATCTGTCCCGAAGCCACGTTGTTGGGGGAGCGGGCTCCCGGGAACCTCCTCGGAGACTCTTTAGAAAGCAGGCCCAAGCAGGCCCTTAGCTCCTGATCCCGCTGCTCCCCCTCTCCCTCCCTCTGCGTCCCCCACCCCCCAAGGCCCAGCAGTCTCTGTTTGGGCAATTTTGGGGGGAGCCAAGAGAAAAGAGTGGTGCTGCCCAGCCACACCCCAGATGCCAGCCCAGCTCCTCAGAGGCCTCCTGGCCTTCAGGAAAACGGACACAAAGTGGGGGACCGGGCCTCGCTGCCCCGTGCTCCCCAGCTTTCCTCCGCCTTCCTCCTTCACTCAGCTCGGCGCTGCTGAGCAGTCGGCCTGTGCGAGCCCCGAGGCCGGCCGGGGGCTCCTGCCTTAGGATCCAGCTCCCAACGCCCCGAAAAATGAGGGAAAAATGAGGTTCTATCCTCTTCCACCCGCAGGGCCCCTCCCGGAGACTGTCCAGGCCCCCCTGCCCCAGGAGAAGATGCAAAGAGCTGACCCGCAAAAATAAAATAAAATAAAAATCATCAATATATTTTATTTGGCAAAAAGTTAAATATCTCAACACAACAATTTGGTCAGTAGGCCTCGAGGTAACTATTGCAAAATATACAGTGTATGCTCAGCCCCACGGAAACCCCAGATTCATCAGGAATACAAATTTACCGCAGCCCAGTGGCAGTTTCACAATGCATAATTTATTATCAATAAAATTAGCTCCATTACAGTATCATTTCCCCCCAGTTAAAATTAAACATAAACCATAGGTAGTAACCTTCTGCAGTACGTATAGCTCCGAATCTCCTCCGTTTGCCTGGCGCAAACACAGTATTCAAGCTGGTCTGATCGCTTTTTCTCTCACACGAGGATTATATACAATGGACCAGACATGTCGATAGAGCACGTAAAATTAAAATTTTCAAAAGTGGAGAAAATCGTGAATCTATGCATCCCAGAGACCCTTTCTTTAACAACAAAAAAAATTATTTCACTGAGAAATCCTTACAGCTAATTTACAATCAAAGGTTAACAGCCTAGTTATACAGAAGACAGATCCCACTACAGGGCTATACTCTATGCAATTGTCTCCTCCTCATAAACAACCTGAGTTCAAATTGAATCCTAGCTTTCACAATCACGATGGGTGCATCACCCAGCACAGAAGTTTGAGTCACACAAGAAAACATAATCACAATAAAACACAGTGTTCAAGTATCTGGGCAGATTGCTCTGCCGAACAAAGAGAAAATTAAATTAACTACACAGACTACAATCTAGACAGCCCGCAGCCAACAGTTGTGCATTATAAAAAGGTAGTTTTTTTTTGTTTGTTTGTTTAAGTCAGGAACAGGTAGATTTTATAAAATATATACAAGCTCGCGTACACACACACAGCCATCGGCGCTAATGCTGCCTTCTTCCTCCTCCTTCTCCTCCTCTTCTTCTTCTTCTTCTTCTTCTTCTTCTTCCTCCTCCTCCTCCTCCTCCTCCTCCTCTTTTTCTTTTTATTTATTTGTTTGTCTTAACAGAAAACGGGAAGCTTACAATGCCTCCTCCAGGAAAGCGGCAGGCCAAGGAGCCAGCCTGAGAAAGGTTTGCCGGGGAGAGAGGAGGGCTGGAGTCTGGCCTTTGTGCGGGTGCTGGAGGCTTGGGGGGGGGGGGGGGGAGAAGGGGACAGGCGGTCCTTTCTCTTGCCCTCTCGCTCCATCTGTTTTCAAAATGAACTCAAAGTGGCATCACTCGTCTTTTGCTCGGTCCTTGTTGATCTTCTTCATTTTCATCCTGCGGTTCTGGAACCAGATCTTGACCTGCCTTTCAGTCAAGTTGAGCAGCCGGGCCACCTCGTACCTGCGGTCCCGGGTGAGGTACATGTTGAACAGAAACTCCTTCTCCAGCTCCAGCGTCTGGTGCTTGGTGTAGGGGCAGCGCTTCTTCCGCGTGGAGCGCGCGTGCAGCCAGTTGGCAGCCGGGTTGCCTGGGGAGGTGGGGGGGGGGCGGAGAGAAATGGGATTTAGAAGGAGGAGAAGCACACCCCCACCTGGGCTGGGGGCTGGGGAATCTCGGGGCCTCGGGCCGCTGCTGAGTTTGTCGGGAGGCGGCAGAGCCTGGGACACAATGGACCCTGGCAGACAGACGCGGGATGGTCACTTACAATCGTGCGCAGTAAAACCTCCGCTCCCTCCCCTCCGAGGCCCTCCTTTCTCCTCCTCAGTGCTCCCGCTCTGTCCTCTCCCCACCCGCCTCCCGCACAGTGTGTGTGAAAAGCGAAATGTGAAAATATAATAGATCTCCTCCTTGCCAGGCAGGGGAAGCCGTGCCGCCCTGCATTCGTGCAGCAAGACTCAGACTCTTGGCTCCCTGGAAATAACTGTGTGCTCCCTTCCCCTCCTCTCCTTCCTCTCTCCCACCCCCCGCAGACCTTCCTGGAGGGCCACGGGGCGGGCAGGCCTCGGCAGCATTCGGCCCCTGGACGCCCTAAGGCCGGCGATCGCTCCCCCAGTTTGCTAGAATAATCTGGCCCGGACCCTCCTGGCCCGCTAGCTTGCAGCCTCATCTTGGGCAGGATTTACTCCGCCAGCGGCAGAAGACAAGACGTGGAGGGAACCGGCCGCCTTCCCGGCCTCCCGGCGGCTACAGGCAGCCACCGCTCCGGAGGATTTAGTCACAAAAGACTCTGCTTGGACGCTGCTTTCGAAGAACAACGGCCCAAAGGATCTCGGTCCTGGTCCGGGGCAGCAGCGAGGGCAGCGGTGTGGGCTCCGCACAGCACCCGCCCCGCCCCCTCTCTGGCAGCAGCCACCTCCTCCCCCAGCCCGGCGGCCGCTCGGCCAAGGGCTGTGGACTTGGGGCCTCCGTCCGAGGAGGCATCCGTCCCAAACAGCGGCTTCTGGCTCCGGGCCTCCGCTCGGGAGGCTCCCGGGCGTGCCAAGGCGGGCTCCAGAGACAGCTGGCGGGCTGGCAGATCCGGGAGGCCAGCGTGGAGGCGGCGGCGGCGGCGGCGGCCGGTTTGGAGGGAGGAGACACTTACTGGGGTCGATGGGGGGCTTGTCTCCGCCGCTCTCACTCTCGGCATTGCTTTCGGAGAAGGCGCCTTCGCCGCCACAGGGCTGTTTTTCTCTATCAACTGGAGGAGAACCACAAGCATAGTCAGTGAGGGACAGAGTGTGCGTGTCAAGCGTGGGGCAGTCAGCCCTCCTGGCCTGCGGCGGCGGTTCAGGTTTAACGCCGTAAGGCCGGCTGGAGGGCAAGCCCGCGAAGGAGAGCGCGCCGGGCGTGGGCTCCAGCCAGGAGCGCATGTACCTGCCATCCGGCGCCGCCGCCGCTGCCACGGGCGCCTGGGGGTGCCCATAGGGGTGGTGGTGGTGGTGGTGGTGGTGGTGGTAGACGGCGGGCACCGGGGGCACGGCGGGGGCGCCCGCGGCGGCGTGCACCGGGTTCCAGGAGGCCCCGAACACCGCCGCCTTGGGCTGGAAGCTGCAGGGGCTGAAGTCGGGGTGCTCGGCCAGGGCGGCCGCCGGCCGGGGGGGCTGGCCCAGGGCCCCCGCGGCGTAGCGGCCCGCGGCGCCCAGCTCGTCCGGGGCGTCGGCGGCGGCGCCCAGCAGGAAGGAGTCCACGTAGTAGCTGCCCAGGGCGCCCGTGGTGGCCATCGCCGCCCGCCCGGCCGCCCGGCCCGCGGAAATTAGCAAAGTGCGGGGTCCATGCAACAACTTGGCGGCGCGGGGAGGGGCGCCCCGCCACCTAATAAGCGCGGCGGCCGCGCCCCCATTGGCCGCGCGCGTCACGTGGCCGCGGGCAGAACAATAACGCGTAAATCACTCCGCACGCCGGCCGGCCGCGGCGCTGCCGTCATAATTTTTTATGGCGAGAGCCATATGTTTTTTATGCAAAGGGATCCGCCGCAGCGCTCCGAGATCGGGTTTGTTTTAATTGTGGCCAACGAAGATTAAAAGATCAAATCTGGCCTGGCCTCCGGACAGCCCCCCCTCCCGCCCCTCGCACCGCCACCGCCACCGCCAGGCACACGGACTATTTTATATCACAATTAATCACGCCATCGGCGAGGCGCGGGGCCGCCGGAGCCCCTCACATAAAATTAGACAATAATGGGAGCCGTAAAGAAGGCAGCCAAATCGCGTTCTCGCTCCACTGTATTTAAATCTGTATTTATATTGCGGGAGGAGTTATTGTGTCGGGAGCCACGCGGGCCGGGGGGAAGTTGGGAACGACCCGCGGATCCGTTTACCTCGCCGCGGCTCCCAGTTGTAAAAATTTACGAGGACCCGGGAAGGGTAAATTAGACCGTGGTGTTGGGTCGGCGGGCTCCCCGTAAATAGTCCCCCCGCAGGCCCCAGAGAGGCGAGTGTACCCCGGCGGCTCCGAAAGTCAAATTCAACGCGGCCGCCTTCCCAGGCGGAGCCGCCCGGCCCTGCCCGGCGCGCGGGGCAGGGACAGGCCACCCCAGGACATAGCCTGTGGGGGGCCGGGATCGGCCTGACCCGATCGCAGGGTGTCGGCAGCTCCCCCATGGACCGCTGAGCCTCCTGCGAGCCTCCTACCGCGGAGCAGCCGGCCAGCCCGACCCAGGGTTTGGGGGCCGGGTTAGCCCGTGCGGTCCACCATCCCCTTTCCCCCTTGGCAGGGCTGGCACCCCAGCCTGCTCCGACCTCCTCCGAGGCCCGAATGCCGAGTTCTGCTACTCGCACTCCCCTAACCCGAGCTGCAAAAATGAAATAAAATAAAACCCCTACGAGGCAGCATCAGTAACAGGCGAATTCGGCCTAAGCCACCTGGCAGCTCAGAAGCCAGGAGGCCCGCTCTGGAGAGGCTGGTCTCAGGGCCCAGTAGGAAGGCTTTGGGTCCCCTTCCTTCCCTCCCTCCTTCCCTCTCTCCTTCCTTCCTTCCTCCCTCCCTCCTTCCTTCCTTCCTCCCTCCCTCCCTCCCTCCTTTTCTTCCTTCCTTCCTTCCCTCCCTCCCTCCAGGCCACTGTCCTCTGGCGGGCCGCCTGGCTAACCCACGGCTCATCGGAGTCCTGAGGCGGCCACAGCTCAAGTCCAGGGCCAGACCTGAACCGGGAGGGGCACGGGCATTGACTTTAGTCCCATCCCCAGCTTGGCCAAAGGAGGAGGGTGCTCCCCACCCCTCAGAGCCTCTCAGGGGTAAATTAAAGGGCCTCGGCCTCTCTGTTAATTGGAAGGAAGGAAAAAACCCACCAAATACGAACGGGAAGCAGCAACTCCTAAAAATGGGGTAATTAAATTCACGTGTGAACACTGTGCTGCAAGAGTGTGTTTCTCATTAGCCCACTTCCCTGGCGCGAGGGCTGCGGACTGAGCTGCTTCCATCTCTTGTGTTTTTGCCTCCATCCTCCCCAACAGCCCCAGCAACCCCTCCCCAAACCCAGATACACCCCTATCCCCCAACAGCAGGCACCCCCAAATGCCAGGCTCTCCCCCAGCTGAAAAGCCACAGGGAGACCAACCCGGTCCCTGGCCACCGGAAGAAGGAAGGAAGGGGGAAGTGACCAACACAATAAATTCCTACCGCTGGCCTGGCGGTCCTGGCCACCTCAGTTCCCTCTCCCACTAATATTTGTCCTTTGCTTATAGAGTCCTCCCCGCCATTCCCATCCCCTCCACAGCCCAAGGTGCCCCCAAGACCCCGCAGTTCGGGGAACCTCTCAGATTTTCATTAAGAAAATTAACCCAGAGGAAACCTTCGCTCCTAATTGTAATTGTCCGAAAACCAGCTGCCTTTCCCACTTTTTGTACCCAAAGAAGACACGAATTATTTATAGTACTTTAAATAGAAAGACTGTCCTATAAATAGCTTTAGCCCCCCAAATAGGACAGCTACTAAGAAATTAGCAGGGCTTGAGTGTTAACTAATCCTCACCGGTGCCTAAAATGGGGTGAGGGGATCCCCAAACCAAAAGTATCCCTCTTCAGCCCAGAGGTTTAAGGAGAGACCCTTGGGGTTTTTGTGTCTGCTTTTATTTTGGAAGGAAAAGGGATTGTGTGTGCATAAAGAAAGAATAAATGGGAGTGGTTAGAAACGGCCTCTTTTTGCCCAGAGTTCTAAAACCTTGGCCTCCAAAACAAACCCAATACTCGGGTCCTGAAAATGGCAGAGAGGGGTTGAGGGTACCACCGTGTGGGCCTTTTGGATAACAGGACCCGGGACCCGGGGCTAAGCATTAAAAACAGTTCCTGGACTGGGGCTAAGCAGTGAAAACAGTTCCTGGGCCCAAAGCTGAGCAGTCCTGCTGGAAAGAAACAGCCTGAAGGCCCCACGCGTGGTGCCAGTGGGGACTGGAGAGGGATGGAGGGTGTTTTCAGCTCCCAGTAAACATGAGACTCCTCCGCCCGGCTTCCAGGACCGCGTGGAATAGGGACTCAACTTCGTATCCCAATGGTTCGGGGACTTAGAATTCCTGTCCCCAGTCATTTGAAACACAGTTCCAGAAGGGTCCCCTTCTCCAGCAGTCTTCCGCACAAGGATGCCATATCCAACATGCCCTGACTCTGAACCGGATAGAAGCTCCTGGCAAGCGAGCAGCCTATCTTTGCCCTGGCGAGGCCCCCTTATCGCGGTTAAAGCCGGAGCTGAGACCTACGGGGCCCCAGAGCCTAGGAAGGTTCGGGAAAGTGCCCTCCGAGAGCCTGACTGAGCCTCAGCCCAGGCCGGGCCTCAGGCCTCCAGTGAAGCTGGCGAAGGCGTCCTGCGAAAACCCCGGGAGCGGGGAGCGCTCCGCAGCCGGGTCTCGGGGCTGCTGCTGCCCGACGGAGCAGGAACGCAAGGCCGCCGCCATCCGGTCGTGATCGTAACCGAGGCCGTGTCTGCGCACCATTCCCTGTCACAACGCGATCTCTACTTGAGTGCACAGAGAAGAAACAATAAAAATAAAAGACAGCCACCACTCTGGCTCTTCCCAAGCCGGCCCGAGGTCCCTCCAGAAGGAAGAGCGGGGGAGCAGAGGAAATGGAGAGAGGGAGGGAAATGGACACAGAGAGATCAAAGAAAATAAACAAAGCTGAAGGAAAGAAGGGAAGAAGTAAAGAAGACAGAGAAGAAAGAGGGGAGAAGGAAGGAAGGAAAGAAAGAAGGAAGAAAGGAGTCAAAGGCGACGGCTGGGAGAGGAGAGCGGCTCGCAGAGAGAAGGGTAAGTGACAAGGCCAGGATCCAGCCTGTCTGCCTCGGTCCTCCTAGCTCGCCCGGAGCCTTCACCGGCCGAGGGGTCTTGTCTTATCTCCCGCCCTGGGCTGGGGCTGGGGCCGCCCTGGCTTTGCGGGAGAACGAGCGGCTCGATGGCAGTGTGCGCCCCTGACCTTGAATGGCCCCGGGCCCAGAATTCCTACCACGCCCCCGGCGCCCGCTGCGGCCCCGCCGGCCTGGCCGTACCTGCGGGGCCCGGGGAGCCGGGGGGAGGCCGGCAGCCCGGCGGAGCCCTGCGAGGGGAGCAGGACGAGGTTCTGGCGCGGGGAAAGCCGAGGTTGCCCCCGCGGGCCTGGCACGACCGACCGGAGCCCGGACGCCCCGCCCGGCCCGGCCCGGCCTCCGCGCGCACAGGTACCTGGAGACGATTTCAACTGAAGTAATGAAGGCAGTGTCGTGCTGTCGAGAGAAAGGTGGATCCCAACAACAGGAAACTACCTAAATCACCGACCAGTTCTGTGCTCGCCCGCCGCCGCCGCCAACGCCGCCGCCGCCGCTGCCGCCGCCGCCGAGGAGAGCCCGCGATCGCCCGCCGGCCCCGCGCCAACCTGCCCGCCGCCCGCGCCCGGGCCGCCCTAAGGCATCGGGGAGGGAGAAGCCAGGCCCCGGGAGGGAAACCTCGGGAGGGAGGGAAGGAAGTCAGAGAGAGAGAGGAACGGAGACGGAGGGAGGAAGCGAGGAGAGCGAGCGAGCGGCGGGCGCGCCGGCTTCCCCGATCCTGCAGCCCAGCGAGCGGGCGGCGGCCCGGGAGCCTCGGAGCGGGGACCGCCCGCCCGGCGCCCTGTCTGCTCCGGCCTCCCGCTCGCTCCCCGCGCTCGTCCTCCCCGCTCTCCCTCCCCACCCGGCAGCCAGCCGGGCCGCGCGCTCCCGCGCCCCCTCCCCGCCGCCCCCACCTCCCGCGCAGGAAACGCGTGGCCCCGCGGAGGGCGCCCAGGTGGGGGAGCTGGGCTGGGGGAGGGGGTCCGGGCAGCCCAGCCGGCCCGGCTGCCTAATCGCCGCCTCCTCGGACGCTAGTGAGGCCCTGTGGGCCCGGCCTGCTCCCGGGATTCCTAGACTGGGGGGGTCATCGAGGACCGGGGGGACCCACAAAATAGCCAGCCTTGGCGAGCCTCCCCGGGGCTCCCGAAAGAAATCCTGTTCGGCTTCCTGTGTCCATGAAGCTCCCCTCTCAACTGAAACCACCGGTCCAAGACAGCCACAATCCAGATATACTAGCAAGTCATAAAACTGAACAAAAGCCGACAAACCTTACGGCACCAGGGCTATAGGGCCCAGACAAATTACGACCGTCTAGGTAATATTTAAATAGATGCCTAACGTAATTGCAGGGGGCGCGGGCTAGGCCTCCTGTTGTAAAAGTGGTGGACGGGATAAAGTGGAAGGGGGAGATAAGAAGTCCAAAAAAAAAAAAAAAAAAAAAAGAGGTAAAATTAAAAAGCTTCATTCCACAGCTTTTATTCTTCTATAAGAACATAAACATCATCTTTTTTTTCCACGCACAGCAGCATTACAATATTAATTTATTCTGATTTTAAGATTAGAAGTAAATAGAGCTAGAACTAACATTTATAATAACGATAGAATGCATTTGCATAAAACAAGATTGGCAATTTTTTTTCATAATAATAGACATTTATACAGATTTGCATTTATAGTTTTTTTTCTTTTTCTGCACCTACAGGTTTGACCCTTTTATGCATGTAACTTCACAGTATAAAGGAAACCAAACAGTCTCCCTTCTCTAGTCTATTCCGCTTGCCCCAGCCCTCCTGGCTTCCATGAATTTTGGAAAGAAAAAAAAAAAAAAAAGGAAGAAAAAAAGGGGAGGGGAACTAACCTCCACCAGATAGGGAGAGTTGTGGTGTGCTTGTCTTGTGTTACCAGTGGTAACGATTACTTTATGACAAAAATCCACTAAATCCACATGTATAAACAGAACTGCGTCAGATTATTTATCTACAGCCAGAGGATATGGACATTCAGAGGAGAGGGAAATAATTGAGTCCCACAATGCAAGGCCTTACACAAACTGGAAGAGGAGTTTCCTTATCCTGGTCTTATTTATTTATTTTTTATTTTTTCTTTCTTTCTTTCTTTTCAAGCTGGGCTATCTTACCGAGGAAGGAAAATTCCATCTTTCTGACTCCCTCGATGTTCCAATCAGCCACAGTCAAGCCCCTTTGTCAACCTGTATGCCCATGCCCACAAGCCCTTCTCTTTGCCAAGGAAGAAAGGAAGAAAGAAAAAAGATCCAGGGCCTGTACCCCCTGATTACACACAGCCCCACACTCAGGCCAGGCAGCCCGCTGGTGGCTCCTGGCACCATTGACCTCGGGCCAGACACCTCAGCGGGACCAGGGGACGGGGCCTTCCGGCGGGCTGGCCCGGCCCCCCGCAGGAAACCGGCTCGCCGGAGCGCAGGGGCCATTTTGAGCTCTGGAGTGATCCAGACGCCAAACCATCCCAGCCCGCACTTGACACTCAGGACAGTCTTTATCTACATAGAATTCTAGAGCGATATGGCTTTTCCCCCAGAACACAACAACAGCAACAACAACAGCAAAAGGTCAGCACCTAGCGAACAAAGAAACAGAACGTCAGAAGAGACCAGCCCTGCACTGATGCGGTGGCCGGCGAGATGGCGTGCGGGAGGGAGGCCCGGAGCCGCACAGGTGCGGGGGGGCCTGGGAGGAGGCCGGAGCAGAGGGAGGAGGATGGCTCTCTGGAAGCAGGGGAGGGGGGAAACAAACAAAAAATAAAAATAAACCGGAAAACGGCATTGCCTGGAGCTTCATCAGGAAAAGTTAAAGTTGGCTGTCAGCTCCCGGATCCGGTTCTCTCGGTTCATTTTCTTGAGTTTCATCCTGCGGTTCTGAAACCAGATTTTCACTTGTCTGTCCGTGAGGTGGACGCTGCGGCTGATCTCCAGGCGCCGCTCCCGGGTAAGGTACATGTTGAACAGAAACTCCTTCTCCAGCTCCAGGGTCTGGTGCTTGGTGTAGGGGCAGCGCTTCTTACGGCCGCTCTTCGCCGTGAGCCAGTTGGCTGCGTTCTCGCCTTTGGTAGTGCCTGGCATGGAGAGGGAATGGAGAGGAGAAGTTACCCCGAGGCAGTGTGGCAGACTCCCGGGGTGGACGGGGCCGCCTCTGCCACAGGAGGGATGCCCTCAGTCACCCCGGAGAGGTCAGCTCGCCTGCCCAGGAAGAGCAGTCTCTCTGAAAGGAACATGTAAAACCCAATGGACCCCCCATCTACACCTACCCTCCCAATTCGCATTTCCATCCCCTTCTCTCCAAACACCTGTTTTAGCACAAAGCTGCCAGCTGCTCCCAGAACGAAGGACCTGGGAGGACAGGCCTGGGTACCTTGAACTTACTGCCTTATTTATGTTTTCTCTGCGCCTCGCCGCCCCCAGGCACACCAGCCTTTCCTGCCGCCCCCTCGCCTGGGGTCCAGGGTGCCTCCTTGGAGGGGGGTGGGCAGCATGGCTGTGTCTCACTGCAGCCCCTCCCTGCCCAAGGCCTGGCCAGGAGAGGCAGCCGGACGCGGTTGGCAGAAAAAAAAAGTGATTGGGGTCAAGGGCCTGCTGCCCTCACGGCTCTCCAGGAGCCGGGACGTGCAGTCTGGGCCACTCTGAGTCCCAGGCAAAGCGCAAAGGTCCCTCTCTGCCTCTGAGCTCAGAGCCCCGTGCTCTCAGGCCGGATTCGCCTTTCTTCTGCCCGCAGCAAGGATCACCGCCCCTGCAGCAACTTTGAAAAAAAGGCATGGGGGATCGTAAACTCGAACTTCGCCGGTTAATGGGCTTATTTATTGGTGCTGGCGGCTGCTTATTTTGGATGCCTTACAAACATCCGTGCTATCTGCGGGCGAGCACTCTCCCTCCCTCCCCTCCCCCGCGTGGGCCGGCCTCGCAGCCTGGGCCCAGGCCACGGGCGAGGGTGCCCCTGCCCCACGGAGGACGTGCCCCAGAGGGGCGCTGCTCGCCGGGACGGGATCCTCGCCCCCCCCCCGGGCGGGGGGAGCCCAGGCCAGCGCAGAGGACGGACGTCTCGGTGTGTGTGGGGCACCAGGCTGGCCATGAATTTTTACTGCGTCCCCACGCCCAAATATTAAAAAGCAAGTTCACAAGGTCAGGCTGCCTGCAGCGCAGGCCAAGGCCGGCCGGGCCGGCGGCCGCCCGCTCCTGCCCGCCGCCGGGCCGGCCTGCCCGGTGCCCGCCGCGGGGCCCGGTGCCCGCCGCTTACCCAGGGCGTCCTTCCCGGGCGACGCCTTGCTGCTCTCGGACGGGGCCGGGGACAGCTCCTCGGCGGCCGAGGACGACGCGTGCGCCTCCTCGTCGCCCTGCGAGCCGCCGCCGCCGCAGGCCAGCGCGGGGGGCGGCGAGTCCAGGGCGCGCTCCTTCCGCGCCGCGTCCGCCGCGCCGGGCGCCAGCGCAGGTGGCGGCGGCTCGAAGCCGCGCCCGGGGGGCTGCGCGGGGAACGGCCCGGCGCCCAGGGGCTGCCCGCCGCCGCCGTAGCCCTTGGCCGCGCCGTAGGCCTGCGAGAGGCGGAAGTAGCCGGGCACGGGCACCCCGCCGCCGGGGCCCAGCGCGCAGCCGTCGGGCGGCGGGCCCCGCGGGAAGGGGGCCAGCTCGGCGGCGGCGGCGGCCGGGCCTTTGGGGCATTTGTCCGCCGCGTCGTACAGGCAGTAGGAGCTCTCCTCTTTGATGTTCTGCGCGAAGGAGCACGCGGGGGCCGGCGGCGGGGGCTGCGGCTGCGGCGGCGGCGGCGGCGGCGGGGGCTGCGGCGGCCCCTCCGGGGGCTCCATCCGGCAGGAGCGGGGCGCGTCCAGCCACAGGTCTAGGGGCGCGGGCGGGTAGCCGTGCGAGCCGGGACCCAGGCCCCCGCCGCCGCCGCCGCCGCCGCCACCGCCGCCCGGCGACGCGGCCTCATTGCGCTTGGCGCCGCCCAGGCCCGGGAAGAGCCCGCAGCCCTGCAGCCCGTAGGGCAGGTCGGCGGCCGGCGGCAGGTAGACCCCGCCGGGGCCGAAGTAGCCGCCGCCCCCCGCGGCCCCCGCGCCCCCGCCGCCGCCGCCGCCGCCGGCCTCCACGCGGCCCGAGCTGATGAGCGCGTCCACCAGAAAGGAGTTCGCGGCGGGGCTCTCCGAGCATGACATGGTTGTGGGGTAATTTGGCGGAGGGAGCAGATAGCCCTTTCTGGCTGACATTTCTTGTGCAAAACATGCTGAATGCGATTAGCGATCCCCCCGCGCCGCGGCGGCCGCCCGCAGCCAATCCCGAGCCGGCGCCGCCGCGCGACCCCTCCCAGTTTGCTGTCGTAGCGGGGCCCGCGGAGGCCTCCGGCGCGATTGATAGAAATATGTAATCGGTATTGACGGGCCGCGCGGCGCACGCCCCCCCTCAGCCCCGGGCCGGCGGCGGCGGGGGGCGCCCCAGGCGCCTGGGGTCGGGAAGGAACCTGGCCCGTGGGCTCGCCCAGCCCGTGCCCTGACGTGAACCCTCTTTCTGAGCTGGGCGTGAAGGGTCCCTCGCCCCCGCGCTGTGAGCCAGCGGGGGGGGGGGGTGTGTTTATGGCTGCACCCCGGCCCGCCGTGGGTGCTCCCTCCCCCTTCCTTATTTCAGAATCTGCCACCAGCTCTCCCGTCCCCTCTAAACGCTCAGGGGTCCTCGCAGGGGCTCAGGCTCTCCCCATTCCCCCATCGGGCCTGGAGTTGTCTCCCCAAAGTGGCAGACCTGGACCCAGGCCACCAGGACCCTCAGAGTGCCTAAGGTCCAGAGTGGACTGGAGGCTGGCAGTTGCCACTGAAGTTTTGCATTCCGCACAGAATCTCCCCCCCAAATGGAATGCCCCGAGCCCTGCACTCTCCTCTGCCAGCCTGTGGGTCTAGCTGGGCTCTGGGCCTCTGGTGCCCCTGCCTGGCTTGCTCCTGGGTGGGCCTCGGTGGGCTGGCATGGGGGGGAGGGTTGTGGAAGGAACTGGCAACCTGAAGGACTCCTGCACCCCTGCTCTGAGCCCAGGTCCAGGCGGCCCAGCCCATCACCCCATCAGGCTCCAAGCTCCAGCCCTTCCAGGGAAGTGAAGGGAACACTGGTCTTCAGGCGGGGTCTTTGGCTTGCCCTGAGGCGAGGACCTGGAGGGAAACTGGGACTCCTCTGACACAGTTTTCTCTCTCGCCTTCTCCCTTCAGCCTTGGCATTCGCATGCTCCCTCCCGGAGACCAGGTACAACAGGAACCAGTGTCACCACACTCCTGCCTCTCCGTCCCCTCCCTCCTCCCTCCTCCCTCCTAACCTGGCAGAGCAGCCCTCTCGCCTCAGCCTATGCGTTTTAACAAGGCCCACGGTGAGGAAATCAGCTCCCTGCGGCTCCTGGCCCGGGATGGGAGCCTGAGGGGAGAGGCCCTTTGCTCAGCAGCCCCCAGGTCTCTCCCCCCTGGCTGCAAGGACCTGCTCTAAGTCAATGGAAACGCCGGCCCTTGGCGCTAGCCCCCAAGCATGGGCCTCAGACTTGTCTCAGGAAACGCGACCTTTTCCGGCCGGATCCAGTGGAGCCCGGGAGGTCGCGGCCTTGCCCCTGGCCCGCGGGCTGCAGCTCTCCAGGATGCCTCCGGCCTGCCTGCCCCACGGGCCCCTGCGGAGGCCTGGACGGGGCAGCTGCACACCCAGAACCGGGCAGCCAGCCCGCAGGCCCCTGCGCCGCCCGCGGGGAGACCCTTGCATCCCGGGTGATTTGCCAGGCATGTGGCCTTGTTCTCCCAAGTATAAACCAAGTCCAAGGAGAGAGCGACCCAGGGAGAGCGACCCAGGGGGAGCAGGCGACAGAGCCCAGGCGCTGGTTCTGCGACGCAGGCAGCTGCGGTCTCTGTGGGCAGCGGCTCCTGGGAGCGCAGAGCCCCGGAGGCCGCGCTGCCTCCAACCACTTCCACCTCCGCTGCCCGAGGTTACTGACTGCGGCCCGCGCATCTGGGACGGAGAAAGGGGAAACGGAGGAAGAAAAATCAATCGAGGGGGACAGGAGGCGAGGAGAACGGAGGGAGAGGAAAGCGAGAAGGTGATAGAGAGAGCCAGTGCCTCCCCATCTGACAGGGTCCTGAGGCTGCGGCATCCAGGCCGCTGAACCAAGGGCGGAAGGGTCGGAACTGCCCTCGCTCTCCGCGGCGCTCTCCCGCGCAGACCAGAGCAAATTCTAACCCAGCTAAGCCCCCAGGCCCACAAACCTGAGCACAGGAAGGTGTCAGAGCGCCGCAGCCTCCGGCCCTTCTCCCGCGGGTCCTCGCCCATCGATCTGCCTTGCCAGGAGGGTGGAGCTGAGGGACCGCAGCGCTGCGGGAATGCCACAAAGCCCAAAGCCCAGGGCTACCTGCGCCAGGCTTGCCCCTCAGGGCTGTGCATGCCTCTCAGGAAAGCTCTGCCAAGCGGAAAGTAGGTCACAAGAACCAGAGAGGGTCTCTTGGGGAAAACATGAGCCCCATCAGGCCAGGGGGCCAGGGCTTAGTTCTCCTCAGACTGGATGCAGAGGGCCGTTACCCAGGCCACAGGCTGGGAAGGGCCAGGGGCCAAGGAGAGGGTGCTTGAGGCGGGCGGCTAAGAAAATAAAGTGAAAGGCTACGGTCTGAACCCGTCTTTCTGAACCTTTTTGCAAGTGAAGGCCCCTTTGCAAAAACCAAGGCCAAGTCCTGCCTCTTGACCTGTTGAAAATGGTAGTCTGTGTATTCCTACAATTGGACCCATCATTTTCAAGGAGTTCGGAGACCCCTCAAAGCCAAGGCCCTCCAGGTCTCAGGACTCTCCCGGAATTCAGTGCCCCCGATGATCTGACTGGTAAGACAAGCCCGGTGCCCTGCAGTAAGCAGCTCGGGCCTGGTCTGATCAGGGCCCCGTAGGTAAGGGTGGCCAAATGGGCGTCTAGGCTGGATGGGAGCCAAGAGCCTGCACGTGCCGATCCAGGCTCCAGAAGCCAGCCTGGTGCTGCATCTGCTGCCAGCAGGCTCCCGGCTCCCGGACCATGGCATTGGCCCTGGGCTGTCACTGGGCTTTGGGATGCTTTTCTCCAGCATCCTTCCTCCGTGCCACCCTTGTAATAAACCAACTGGGAAGTTTCCTTTGTGCTGCTTCTCGCTTTATTTTTTTTTAAGCGTGTAAACCTGTGTGAGAGCCCCTCTCTGACCTAGGAGCACGGCCCAACCCCAAGCTGGGCCCACAGCGCCCAGAGCCCAAGGAGGAGCTGTGGGTAAGCTCCTCCGGATGGACGCAGGCTGCCTGCTGGTTGGAACAAGAAGGTGTCACCGCAGCAGCAGCTCAAGCTAAGCCCTCTCCATCGGTTTGGAGCTCTCAGCATCCCTGGCCGCCCCCAGGCTCCACACTCCCCAGACTGCAACACGGAGGTGTGAGCTCGCTCAATAGAATATTCCATTTATCGAACACCTCAGCTTCCCTCAGGTGCCCCCTCCCCCTTCCAGAGATTAAGAAAAGCGGTTCAATTGCAGCAAGGCTGGCTGCAAGACACACTCTCTCCGCTGGCCTGTTTGCCTCTCTTCCTTTCCCCCTCCTTCCCAGCAGCTGATTTCTCCCTCGCCTTCTGGACGCCTTTGACCTAAAACTCCGTGATGGCTAGCTTCAGCCAGGCGCGGGCAGAGTTATGTGAACCCGCCAGAGCCCAGGCTTCATTTAGGAGTAAACATCGCCTGTTTCTACCTGGGTGATAGCACCCCTCCCCGGGGCTGTGGGGTCAGGGGAAGGCCAGCAGGAGAGGGGAACAGACCCTTTGGCGATGCAGTTCACCTCGGCGGTTCCCCCTCCTGAGAAAGCCCCTGCTTACACCCCGAAAATCAAACTGTTCCACAAAAGCTTCCTTAAAAAGCACCAGTTCCTGAGAGTCAGGCAGGCAGTAAACGGTTTTTATCTGGATGTTTCTGAGACTCAGACCGGCCGTAGCGTTGGGCTTTGGCCCACAGAGGAGAAATCAACGCTATGCTCACATATCCGCTTTAACAAAAACTCTGGACCGCTCTGCTTCCTGCACTCACCGCAGCGTAAGAAGGCATCTTTATAAGCAGTGCCATTCTTTCCCCCATCTCCGTTAGTAACAGTAGTATTTCCAGGGGTATTATGTATTTGCTTTGGATCGATCAGGTGCAAAACAACCCATTTTACTTTTTTTCTTTTCTTTCTAAATCCCACCCCTGAACTGGCCCTTTCTCCTGACAGGGGCAGTGTTAGGGCCTTTTCACGCACAACCTAAACGGCAATATTCTTAGTTTTGTCCCCAATAAACTGCCTCTGTCTTTGAAACTCGAGGCGGCTCTGGGCTTTTAGGGATGGCTCAGGCTGCAGAGACAGGCGTGTGGGCGCCCACTGCTCGGCTGCCTTATTCTGGCAGACTTTGGGAGCCCGTGCTCAACAAAGACTAGTGACTTTGAAGGTGAAAATTTACACATATGTATACACAGGCACACACACACATATACATACACACACATACACACACATACACACACAGAGGCAGCACTTACTTTCTCTAAGATTCGCCCGCTCACCCATGCACTGCATGCTTGTGAAAAAAAAATAACCATCTCAAGAAACCATTTGAAAACATATTGGAACACAGATGTAAACATGGGAAAAAGGGGGAATTTGACTCTGCCCTCCAAAATGTAAGTGCAATTATTATTTTGAAATTGTTTTATGGCAACCCTGATGGAGGGATGGTTGGCCCTAGTTTGTCCTCAGCGCCAGCTTTTTTAAAGCAGATAGGCATTTTGGCAGTACAACGGGTCGCGTCCTTGCAAAATATGCAAAAGATCTCCATTTTACATCTTAAGAAATTGCTGCAGAATCCCAGCCAGGTTTATAGCGGTACCGTCCACATCAGTGACACAGGCTTAGCTGGAAGCCTGGAAAATCAAATGCCACTTTTCTGACCTGGCCTTTTTGGGGAACAAAGGTTTCCCCTGGCTGCTAGGCAGACCTAGAGACCGCACCTCGCCGCCGTCTTCCCCAGGGAATAAGCCCGCCCCAGCGGCCCGGCTGCTGCCCACCTCATTGTTTGGAGGGGAAAGTTTCTGTCTTTCCTAGTCCCGCCATCTCTTTCCCCCCAACACAACCCCCCTATTCCAGCCTGGCCCAGACTCTTACTCTTAGATGCCCCCTCTCCCTCCCTGGCCGATTGATCCATCCCGAATACTTTTACAAAACGGAAGGGTTGCCTTGGCTTTGTAGAGGCGCAAAGGGGGCTGAAATCGTCAAGTTTTCCACGGAGGCCTCCGCTTCGCAGCCCCAGGGAGCAGTGCGGAGGGAGGTGGGCTGGCCACCCCGGAGCGCCCGGACCCAGCCGCTCTCCCGGCCCTGCCCCAACGTCGGCCGCCCCCCTGCTCCCGCCCATGCCCGTTTGAAATCGCTAACCTCGGGGCCTCTTACCTGGACACATTTCCGAAGAGATCCCCGCCGCCGGGGGACCGCCGGCTCCTCCGCGCCAGGAGCGCCCGCGAGGCCTAGCGAAGGCGCATCGCTTTCCATGACAGCACCGACCACATCTTGCAGGTGAGCACCCCCTTTTTTGAGATGAAAGGGAGCGGGACAAGGGAAATAACGTAACGTGCAGCTCTTGGTATCAGAAGCGAACAAAGGCCAAGAACCGCGCTGGGGTTCCCGGCTCCCCGGCGGCGGCTTTGACATTGATCGGAAGGGCGCCATCTCGTGGCGGCTGCGCGCCTTACGCCGGGCCCGAACTCCCTCCGACCGGAGCCGGGCGAGGGAAGCAGGCTCCAGGCAGAGGCGGCGGGAGACTGTGCCCAGCCCCGCTGCGAAAGGGATCTCGCTTTTACATCTCAGAAATCGCTGCAAAACCCCAGCCGGGTTTATAGCGGCGCATTCCAAATATGCAAATTGGCCGGCCCCGGACGGGTTTACGACCACATTGTCACAGCCATCGGAGGATGGGCTTTTATAGGGCTCAGAAATCAAACCCTCGCCCGCTCGCCGCCCGCCCGCCAACAGCCTTTCTGGCTAGACTCTCTCTAGCAACTTGGGAGACTCTGGTTAATCTTTAACCGTCCCCAAGGAAGTCTTTCCTTAAACCTCGGGCTTCCCTGCCCGCCCCCTCCCTGCCCCTCTGGAGAGTCCCTGTTCACCTCTGTGTCTGTCCATCAGCCTAGACATCCATCTCCGGGGTCTGTCCCACTCCCCTTTGAGCTCGAGGTTCCCAGTCGCGCCAGCTAGACAAACACACAAACAGATAAACAAAGCGGGGCCTGGTGCCTGGGGCCTGGGGCCCCTCTCGGAATTGGATCCTGTCTGCCGCCCTGGCCCTGCCTGGGTGGCTGGGGAGAGGGTGGGGTGGGGGTGGGGTGGCAACAAAAGGCTCTGCCCTGCCCCTCAAGGTTATGGTGATGGTGATGTCCAATTTTAAGGCAGAAGTTCAAAGGCAGGAAACAAAGAAGCGAAGAAGCGGCATCTTTCTTTCCCCAAAGGGAAAGCCCATGGCAGCTGGGAGCTGGGGAGAGAGCACCCTTACAGACTCCGAGAGTCTGCCCTGTCTTTGTGCCCAGACTCTCCTCCCTCCTGCTGAGGGGTCCCCAGGACCCCCTACAGTGGGTCCACGTCAGTCCTGCGGGTCCTGAGGTGAGGGAGCCCAGCCTGGATCAGATCCACTGACCGCCGCGTAAGGCCCCAGGTTTTCTCCCAGGGCTGGGCAGCCAGAGCATGAAACCCCATATTCAAGTCCTGAGGTGCCCTATTCCTGGGACCCCATTTCCTCAAAGGGCCTGGCCAGACACCTTGGCTTCCTGAGTGGAATTAAATCCCGAGTCACCCCCAGATCTTCAGGGGCCTAGTCACTTGCCCCTTTCCTGGTGTGTGTGTCTGTGTGTGGGGGGATGGTTGGGATGGGGTAGACATGTGGCAGTAAAAGATGAGCCAGGAGAGAAATGTCACACCAGGACCCAATGCTCAAGTTTCCACAGCCTTTATTTTCCTTGTGCCCTGTGGCTTGTATGCATGCTGCGACATTCACGGTGGGCGAGAACAGAGGACAGGCCGACCCTCCTTTGCAAGCAGAGCCACCAGACGCTTCTTCTTAGCAGAGGGACGCAGGTTCAATGGGCTGGGGCCGGCTTTCTGAGCTGAGGTCCCCCGACACTGTGGGGCAGAAACACCCCCGAGAAGACCCCCTCCCAAGCTCTCAAAATATTGCAAGAAATTAAGAATATCATTCCCAAAACCCTTCCTGCCCCCTCCTCCACCCCAGAAGAAATCAAGTAATGGCAAAAAAACAAAAATAAAAAAGTATTCAAGCAAAATAGGTTATGGTTTCTTTATTTACAAGTCTTTTGAACACCATCCCTGTATGAAGCGTACATTCAAATACTCTTAGCAGTGAGTGAGTTTAACCGTGGGACACTGTAAACAGATAGAGCCTTTAAATATCTTCATCATCATCTTCTTTCTCTCTCTACATTGCATCTTTTAAAATTCGCTTTGGTTCCTGCAGGGAAATATACATATATAATATAATATTTATCTTTTAAAATAATTCCAAATCACTCTTCCGCCCTTGGAAGGCTGCTGGAAGCTTCCAAGCTCAGTTCCGGGGCCTCGAAGGGTGAGAGGGTGGCGCTGGAACCGGGTGTTTTGGGGGACTTGCGCCCCTCAGAGCTGAGGACGGCTGGCCGGGTGGCTCCTCTGCTGAGCAAATCCGAGCTTCCGTTAAGTGTGGCAGACGCTGTGCCAAGCTGCTGCACTGCGGCCTTTCCTGCAGAGATGGAGGGGCCAGAGCCCAGCACAGCCTCTTCGCTCTGTGATGTCTCCCCCCTTGGGGACTAGGACCCTCTGCACGCAGGCTGCAGGCCTGCCTGAGCAGAGGCCAGGACGAAGACCCTCCTGGCCAGGGAAGACTGGGTGGGCTGCAGGAGGCAACTGCTAAGAAGCTCAGGGTTGAGACAGTGCGGTGAGGGGCTGGGAGGAGTGGAGGGCCACTGGGATCCTAGGGTTTTGTTTTTTTGTTTTCTCTCAAGAATCAGCAGCCCTCTCCCACTCACAGCCACCTTAGTCCGGTCACCTTTCACGTTGGCTCTGGAGAGCAGCCCCATGCTGGGCATCTAGGATTCCCCACCCCTCTTCTCCTGCTCCTGTCCCCAAGTTGAACTGGTTTGGGAGATGGGCTGGCTTCTGGATGCAGGGGCTCTGGGGGGTGGGCAGGCTCCAAGTGGAGGGTCCTGGGTTGGGGTCGGTCCCCAGGGGGGCCTGGCGGAGACCACACCCAGCCTGAAGCTCGCAGTCTCCATGAATGAACCACCAGGGGTCCCACACCATTCATGCTGGTGGATGCACACAATCCTCTGAATCCAATTGTTAGGGATCTTAGCCACGGGTGCCCAAGAGAGTCCCGGCCGCCTCCCTGGAGGCTGGCTCCCCGGAGCGGCCCCTCTCGGGCACACCTCCTCTCTGCCAAAGTCACCGCGCTGTGCCTTGACCTTGTCAAGGGCAAAATCTGCGTATAATCTCCCGTGTGCGCAGCCCCCCACCCTGATTCCAGCTGGCGGGAGCCTTAGAGGAGAGGGTTGGCCGAGTAATACTGTAACCGGTCTCTGTTAATTTTTTTTTCCTTCATCCTTCTGTTCTGAAACCAGATTTTGACCTGCCGGTCGGTGAGGTTGAGCATGCGGGAGAGCTGCAGCCGCTTCTCCTTGTTGATGTACACGCTGAAGAAGAACTCGCGCTCCAGCTCCCGGATCTGGTACTTGGTGTAGGGGCAGCGCTTTTTCCGGGTGCGCTGGCCACCTGTGGGCGAGGAAGCGGCAGCAGTGAGCCAGGTGCGGGGGCTGCAGCCCACCCAGAGCCCCGAGAGGAGGAGAGGGGCCGGCCCCAGGGACTGGAAGCCCTGCCCAGGCCCCTGCCTCAGGCTTCCCCTGTGGTCTGGGGACCGCGTGCAGGCGGAGGCTCAGCCCCAGATAAAAGCCAGCTCCCTAGATGGGCCCCCAGGGAGGCCTGGGGCTGCCTCCGGAGCAGAGCGCGGGGCTCTGCGCAGCAGCAACAGGCAGGTTGGAGCAAGGAGGCCGCTTTCAAGGCAGCCGAGTGGGGGTCGCCGGCTGCCTCCAGCCGGGCCAGACTAAACAAACAGCCACCCGGGGACATCGCACCTTCCAGCACCTGGGCGCCGGTGGGGAGAGGGCTCTGAGGGCAGCCCCAGCCCCAGGCCTCCCCCTCGTTACCATCTGGGGCGGCTGCCGGCTCTTTGTCAGCCGGAGCTGGCTCCCGGGCCAGCCTCCTGGGTCCTGAGGTCAGGACAAGGCGGTGGGAGCCCCTAGCCTGGGCTTCTCAGGGCCCAAGGCCACACAGCCACCCTGGACCCCCCAGGGCAGGGCTTCTGGTTTAGATGGGGTGCGGGGAAGAGGGGTTCCCCAGCTCCTCCCGCAGCCCCCCTTTGGGTGAACCTCCCTGAAACCTAAAGAAAAAGCCCCGCTTCTGACAGACCCAGCAGCCACCGTGAGTAACAAGCGGCCGGACAGGAGGCGGCCCGTAATTGCCCCCGCGCAGGGGGAACATGGCTTCCTCTGGACAAAAAGGCCAGCGTTGGGTTAATTTGCTCCCGTTAATATATTGCTCGAGCTAAGCGGGCTATTTTGTCTGTGCAAACACGCTTCCCGCGCCATCGTTAAGCGCCGCTGCCTTTGAACGCCGCCCGGCCCCGGAGAGCCGGCGCAACACATGGTTTTTATAAAAAGCCCGGCTCCCCGCTCCGGCTCCGGCAGCCTCGCAGGGGGAGCCCCAGGCGCCCGCCTCCGGCCGCCGCCCCCGCCGCTCCGCGCTGCCCGCCGGCCCGGGCGCGGGGCCGGGGGAGAGAGGAAAAAAGGGGGAAAAGGAGGAAAAAAGGGAGGGTGCCTTTTCCGCAGCCAGGCCCCGGCCGGTGGGTCTTTCACGGCCAATTTCAGCACTCGCCACGTGATCCCGCCTTTTATAACGAAGTTTCGTTGGGGGGGGAAACCTACAGGCCCTTCATAAACCTTATACGCTTATAAAACAGCATATAAAAATTTAACAGCGGCGCTGCGCCCGCGCCCGGCTCCGCGCTCCGCCGGCGCGGGGCCCGCCGCCTTTATACGCACCGGGGCCGCCGGCCTTGTCCTCAGTGTGGCCGGAGGACGACTCGGGGCTGCTGCTGCTCTCCGGGCGCCGCCGCCGCTCCTTCTCCTCCGCCGCCGCCGCCTCCCGGCAGCCGCCGCCGCCGCCGCCGCCGCCGCCGTCCGAACTTGAAGTTGCCGGCGCGCCCGTGGCCGCCGCGGCCGCCGGGGGCCCCTTCTCGGCGCTCTTGTCGCCGCTGCCGGGGAAGTCGGCGGAGGCGAGGTTGTCCGCGGAGCCGTAGGCCGTCTCGAAAAACTGGTCGAACGCCTGCGGCAGGACGCCGTTGCGGCCCACGGCGCTATAGAAGCCGGAGGAGACGGCGGGGGCGGGGTGGTGGTAGACGCCGGCGCCCTTGGCCAGCTCGCCGGGCACGGCCGCGCCGGGCGCCTGCAGGCAGTCGCGGTGCGCCAGCTCCTCGGCCGCCGCGTAGCAGGGCGCCAGGTTGCCGCGCGGGTGCCACTTGGCGGCGGGCTCGATGGCGGCGTACTCGCGGAAGGTCACCTCGCGCACGGGTTGGACCGGGGGCAGGTTGGAAGAGTAGGAGTATGTCATGGGGCGCGAAGACGGGGCCTGGGGCAGGAAGGAAGGGAGGCTGGAGAAGTCTGGGCCCGAGACGTAGTAAGTACAACTTGGCAAGTACATGTTAGAGGAGCAGGGACCACGCTCATCAAAATCCATCACGGGGGCCGGGCTACCTCGGGCTCTCCGCCGCCGCGGGAGCCGAGCTTAACATGATGCTCCGCCACGGCAGCTGCCTCTTTGAAGCGGATCCGCGAAGTAGAAATTTGGAGACGTAAAGCTGACGTGGAAATCTATCCCCATCCTTAGCAGGGAGGTGCTGGTCATGTGACCCGATGGTGAAATTGACAAGCTGCGGGCTGGTCCGGGCCTTTTTTTTTTTTTTTCCCCTCGCGCTTTCTCTCTCTCTCTCTCTCTCTCTCTCTCTCTCTCTCTCTCTCTCTCTCTCTCTCTCTCTCTCTCTCCCCTCTCTCTCTCTTTCCTTTTTTTCCCCCCACCCCTCTGCCCTCCCTCCCTCCCCGGTTTCCTTTCTTTGTAGCTACCTCAGGGGAAGCAACAGATCGTCACTCGGTGTTCTCACCGAAAGCACGTAATCGCCGGTGTAACTCATGTTGGCTGGGGGCCTCCCGGCGCGCGGCGGCGCGGCCCGGCCTCCGGCGCCCCGGGCGGTGAGCGAGCCCCACTCCTGCCCCCGCCTCTCCCGGCGAGGGGCGCCCCGGGCGTGGGGGGCCGGCGGGGGAGCTCGCCGCTGCGTGTCCCGCGCGCGCTCGTGGAGCCAGCCCGCGGGGAGGACCGCGTCCGCGCCCCCTCCCTCCTCCCTCCCTCCCTCCCACGGGCTCGCTCTGGGAGCCCCGCTGCCGCCGACCCGGCCGGACCCCCTCCGGGGCCAGGGCAGGAGGCGGCCGGGGATGTGCCTGCCCCGTGCTCGCCCGATTTGCACGGTGCCTTGATTACACGCTCGCATTCATGGTCACTTCCGAACCGCTTTAGTGCCTTCCGTCCCGAAACCGCCAACGACCGGGGCGGCTTCCCTCGCGGTTTGCCGGGGATCCGCAAGGTCCCGGAGGGCCTTCGTCTCACCCGGGATCCACCTCCCCTCCGCCCTCCGGGCCGGCCTCCCCACCCGGCCCCTGGCCTTGGGGAAGCCCCCTCCTCCCGCCGCCGGCCGGGGTTCGGGGTTCCGAGGCGCTCGGCGGGGCGGGGGCGCGGGGGGCTGCTCGCCGCCGGGTCCCCTCGAGCTGCGGGCCGGGAGCAGCGGCAGAGGAGAGCTGAGCTGCTTCAGAGGCGGTGACATCCGGGGCCTCCCCCTCGGCAGGCTGCACTTGGGGGGCCGCCCGGCTGCCAGTGAACCCCAGGGCTGAGGGGATGGTGGGGCCAGTGGAGAGGGAGCGAGGGCCAGGAGCGGCTGAGGAAGGACTAGCATGCCTCCTCTCCGGCCGCGCAAAGCGTGAGAGCCAGGGATGTGCGGGGCAGAAACTCGGAAGGTTCTGCGCTTTCCCGCCCCTCAGCCCACAGAAGGAACACAAGGCAGAGTAGAGAGCTGGGCTCCCCCAAACCCGCAGCACCTGGGGGGACAGGCCGCCAGGAAAGGCTGGGTGTCAGGTAAAGACAGGAGACCGAGGCCCTAGGGGCTGCTGTGAGCCTGGTTTTCTGGGGAAGAGGAAAGGAAAAACATTGATGGTGGAAAAGGATCCCCATCCTGAGGGCTGAGGGAATAGTGCTCAGGAGAATCGAAAGGAGAAGTAGATTCGCCAGGCGCCGCCGGAGCGGGGAGGGCCCGCCCCGAGGCCTCCCCACACCTATCTCCTTGGGGGAAGCTGGATGTCGCTGTAGCAAAGTCAAAAATTAAAAAGAATAACCTTTTCCCTTTCCCCATCCAGGAAATAGCTGAAGGAATTTATACATCGTGGGGAGATTTAGCGTATAAACTCTAAGATCTTTGGTATTTAAGTGTCAACATCGATTCATTTATTTATTGCTGAGCTGACTGTAACTGACTCAATAACAAATCTAATCATGCATTGCCCTGGAAAAGGAATATTCTCGTTATGTATTTTCTCCAAACGATGGCTCGACGTTGCATTTGAATGTCTGCTGTAAATACCAATAATATCGAGTAATTACTCTGCAGTGGAGTAAACTAATTTATTAGCATTAATGTTTATGTGGCTCCTACTCCCCTCTTTTACAAGGGGAGCTTATCACAAATCATACTTCGCAGACACGTTGGTTTAATGAACTCTTTATTCCGGGTTTGCTGTGAGAACATTCATGCTCCTTGAATCTCTGAGGACCGAACTCAAAATTATTTGTTCGCTTTGAGCTTGACATAACTGTGCGCGGTGGCTTGTGCAGAGGGCAGGAACGGTGTGAGGGAGAAGGGCTGGTGGAAAGGAAGGTTATTGGGGAGAGGCAGCTTGAGACCTCTTCAAGCTGGGGATCACAATTATGGGATTGCCCGACAGCAGAAGAAAAAAAGAAAGAAAAGGGGAAAAAAGAAACACACCAAAAAAAAACAAACAAAAAAAACCCTTTGATTTCCAGCGTGACTAACAAGGCAAAATATTTATTTATCCACAGCATCTCTTTCCTGGAGGCCTCAGGTGAAAGGAAGAAGGAGAGGTTTTGGAGTAGCAGGATTTGAGCCATTCTCTGGCTAGATGTTGGCTCTCCCAAACTCTCTCCCCACAGCCCACCCAGTCCCCGCAGCCCCCACCCCACCCCCACCCCCGCCCTGGAACAAAAGGAATGCATGAGGGGTTTCAGTGCCGGTGCCATAACAAAGGCGCCACCATTGCGGGGCTTGCCCCGCCCCTGGGTGAAGGCAAACAAATTCTTGCACTTGTATTAGGGCTTTTAAGACTATAATTGAACCTGGGGGCGGCTAGGGGAACCGAAAACAGTTGTAGACAGACCTGGGGTTTTATAGCAGTTTTGGCAGTCAACTTCAGCTTGTGCCTGAGCAGACCGGCTGCGGTGGCCGCCAGCGGGGACGCCAGGCTGCCTCCCCCAGCTGCCTGCAGCCCCTCTCCTAATGAGCTCGGTCTCCCTTGGTGCCAGGGAGCAGGGGTCCCCACAGGAAGGTGGGTATGGGGCTGTGCCCGGTTCCACATAACCAACGCCTCCGGTGTCCTTGAGAGCCCTGCCCGGAGGGGCCGCAGGTCCGGCTCCCATGGGTGTCTGCAGGAGACAAAGGCGGATCCCCCAGGAAAGGCTGGAGCAGGGGAGGTGCTCCCGGAGTGGCCGGCGGGGCAATGGGAGGGCTGGACAGAAGCGGGTGCCGAGTGGAACTTGCCGCCTGGAGGCGGGTATGTAGGGGCACTGCCTGGAAGAGGATGAGGCAACGGCTTTGGTGCCAGGAGGGAGAATGCGTGGAGCGGCGAATGCTGGATCTCCCCAGCAGGGACAGAATGGGCTCTCAGACCCCCAATGCCTGCACTGTGCCCAGCTCCTGCCCTCCTGACTCTGTGGTGGTGGGTGAGTGGGCGCAGCTCTGAGGATCAGGCCAAATCTTGGGGAAGCAGGGGCGGCAGGGCTGCGGGGTTTGGACTTTGCTCTCAGCCTAATTGACTCTTCCGCTTTGTAGGAGGCCCGACAGCAGAGCTGAGCCCACCGACTCCGGGGAAGACCTCGCAGGGCCAAGGCCGCCCTGGAAGTCCAAGTCCGAGCTGCATTTCTGGAAAAGGCTGAGCCCGGCAGAGCTGTAGCATTGGCCCCGGAGCCTGCTTTCCCATGACTGTTCTTTTCCCAGAGCTCCACAGCGCGGAGCCATCTCCAGAAAACAGCCCTCCGCGCGTATTTCCTTTTAGCGCCAACCCGGAGCCCCGCGGCCGCCCCTGCGAGAGGCCAAAAATGTTTTGGAGGAAGAAAAACAAAGGCAGGAAGTGGCGGCGGACTGACGGTGCGTGTGTGTCTGCGGAGAAGGGAGGGAGCCGGTTTCAATCTCTTGTTTTTTCCAAACTTCTCTTCTTGTTGTTTTTCCAAACTTCAAGGTCTAGGCAGCCCTGGCAGGGCTGGCCCGCTCGCTCCGCGCAGCGTTTGGAGGGAGATGGCCACCGGAGAGGAGCAGGCGGCGCCCGCGCCAAGCGCGCCGGGCGGAAATGGCTAACGAGGAGATTTGCGCAGCAAAGCAGACCGGGCCTTTCCGAGGCTCCTTTGATTCGGGCCTAATGTCGGAGGGGGTCGCGGGGGGTCCTGCAGCGCCTCCGGATCCTCCTGCGGTGGGCTGCGTGCGCCCCGGCGGCGATGGGGGAATTCCTGCGCCGGCTCCACGCGCCTCCCCGGGCGGAACGCCGGAATAAAGTGTGCCCAGGTGCCTCTGCCCAGCTCTGCGCCTCCGCTTCTTCTTGCAGCCGATGCGTCTGGGCAGCAGCTGGCGGGCGGTGGTTGGCGGTGCCTGGGATGGGCAGCTTTGGCGCGGTCAGTGCGCACCGGGACAACGTGAGGCCTTTTCGCTGCGACGGTTGTGCTGGGGGTATGCCCAGCCATCATTCTAGGGATGGGCGCCCCAAAGGCTGTCACTTGATAGGTGGCTTACCACCCGCTCACTCCTAGGGAGGACGGAGCTGGGGGCAGGGAGCACCTCCACGCACCGGTGTTCCCAGCCCCAACCGGCTCTGCTGCCAGGCTGCCTTCCTCTTTCTTGGGACTGGCTTGGGCACCAGCAGGGACTCATTGTCCCCCCAACCTGAGAAGCCAGAGTCCCTAGTGCCTGCACTTACAACCCTTTGACTGCTCTGTGCGTAGACCATGGCGTGAATGCCAATCCCAGGATGCGCCCACCCCACCCCCACCCTAGCCAATAGAGTCTCTTTGCACCTACTGCTCTCCGGTCTCCCTCCCTGCCTCTTTCCAGCCCCAATTCGCCTTCTTCAGTTTCCTGCCTCTTCTGAGCAAGAGCGACGTGCCACTGGAGGGCACCCAATACTCAAGCACGGAGAAGGGGATGGTGAGGTTCCAGATTCTTCCTCATCTCAGGCCTCCTCCACAGAGATCTATCCGGACGGGATTTCTCACCTTCTTCTGAACGCTCCATCCCGAGGCCCTGCCTCATCCTTTCACTCTCCCCCCCTTTCTTACCCGCTCTTCTGCCTGCTCTTCTTAGGACCCAGCTACTGCTTCTCTAGGCCCAGCAATCCTGGATGACAGCCGGCCTGGGAGGAGTCAGGCCCACTTGACAGACAAACTCTCTCCCAAAGATCTGCAGTCATTTATCTGTGGATCGCTTATGGGCGGCACCTATTTTTTTCTCCTTCCTGCTGGTCTGAGCCTCTACCTTCCTCTATGCTTAAATGTCACACCTTTTTCTAGAAAGCTACACCGAAGACCCCGTTTCAACCCCGGTGACCATCCTGCCCTCAGGTGCACAGCCAGCTGGAGGGCCCAGGGTGGAAATGGCCATAGTATTCTTCGGGGGAGGGTTTCGAGGAGGCCAAGCCTCTACCAAGAACTCTCTCCTTCCCAGGGGGAGGTATCCTGGCCGGAGGTGTGTCTGTCCTCCTTGGTGAGCCTGGGAAATGGGCCGCTGGTTAATTGGCAGATCAGAGCCAATCTATCATTTCCAGGTGCTGTCCGGAGGCGGGCCCTGAGGCTGAGGTGAAATATCCGGAGACCCCCTTCTGCCATTGCTGGGTGGAGGCAGGGGTTAATTTATCCCTCTGGCTTGGCGAGGCACCCCACCTGTCCACAAGCTCCTCTGCGCTTCCCAAAAGAGCAGGGACAGGTAATGCCTTGAACTTGACCTTTTGGTTGGTTCTGATCTGCAGGTTCAATCATCAGAGGTGCCTAAATATCTGAAGACCTTCTCCTGGCCTCTAAGGGGTGGGGCATAGGGCTCAACGTAAAGCCTCAGCCACCCAAACAATCTGGTTATTGTTTAGTTTAGTGGATCCGAACTGACGGGAGGAAGAGGGCTACTTTGAGAACTATTCTTTTTACTGCTGTGTACTCCTTAGAGAGATGCCCCTGCCAAGTGGGGACAAATGGGATGGGGGGGGGGAGGTTGACGGGCAAAGCCCCTGTTCTCAGCATGTGCCTTCCGTTCTCCGGAGCAGCGGAGCAGCTTCGGCTCAGACGGGTTTCTCCAGCGATTGTGTCTGCAATAAAGGGACAGACGAGGGCGGCCCGGCCAGAAGGTCAGCTTGGCCCTGGAGTCTTGGTCCCCACAGTCGTAGCCCACAGGAGACAGCTCCTCAACTCCTCTGTGTCTACTCAGCCACAATTCATGGCTCATATTCCAGACCTGAGAAGGTGAGCCCCAGTCCAGGCCAGCCCTGCCCTGAGCCTCCACCACAGGGCCTGCAAGGCAGCTCTGTGATGGTCCCGTCCACAGGCAACCTCTCCGGTGGTAGTGTCCCCCCCCCCCAGCCCTGCTCCACCAAGCAGCCCTAGAGGGAAAACCCGGCTTTTCTATTTTCTGTGGGGACAAAAAGACATGGATTCACCTGCAGCAGCAAGCTCAGCGGCAGACCACACTCACAATGTTTGCTGACCGCTGTGGTGACCTGCTTCCAGAGGAAGAGGCTCACACCCCTCAAACACACAGTGAGGGGGTCTTGGGGCCCGAGATGCACCTCACTTCTTGGCCCAGATTTTAGGCAGAAGAGGAAGGGCATCAGAGGTCTCCCCAGAGGCCTGCCATGCATTGGGGTTGCCAGCCTGGACTCAGGGACTCAGAAAGTCTCCCAGCATCCTGTCCTGGGCCCAGCTGACCTGATGGCCTTACCGGTCCCTTGTTTCTACGGAAGTTAAGGACTCGGAACCCGGATCCAGCCATGTTCAGACTCTCCACCTTGCAGGCGCTGCTGCCTCCCACCAGGGCTGGGCCTCACCGTCTCAGCCTCCTGGACCCTGCTCTTCCAGGACTCCATGTGGCATGGCCCGGGCGGGCTGGGGGATGGAGAGGAAGAACCCCTGCCCCCAGTCCAGGAGCCCAGGCCATCCGGTGCCTTCCTTGGGCGGCCAGCCACCGCCAGCGGCCCTGACCGTGGAGGCGGCAGCGATGGCGCAGAGGACTTGACCTTTGCGGCTGACAGGGAGGTCGCTCTTTGAGCTGAAGGGAGGGGGGTTCAGCTTCTCCCACCCAATAGCAGCCGGGACAATCCTCCCCTGCAGCACGGCTCACCCCCATTCCCCCCTCCATTCCCTGCAGGCTCCGCAGACCCTCAGCCTGAACAAAGCCCCCAGCAGAGCCCTCACCGCCTCCTTTCCCAGCTCCGAGGCCAAAAGGCTCCCAGGAAAAGCCAGGCAGCCCCAGGCCCTCCCCAGCGCCCCCTTCTCCCGCCGCACCCCCGGCCCTCAGCCAGCGCCAGGGATAGGCGAGTGCCAACCGCCCCGGTCCTGCCAAGGTTGCCCGCGGGGTCCTGGCCTCGGGCTGCGGGCGGAGGGCGCGGGGCGGCCAGGCCGGGCTGCCTCGGGCCCAGGCGGAGGGAGCCCGCGGCTCCCGGGCGCCGGGTTTGGCTGCTCGGGTGGCTCCACGACGTGGCCCTGCGCGCCCCGCTCGCCCTCGCTCCCCCGGATCGCACCCTACCCCGCGGCTCCTGGGAAAACGGAAGAGTTTGGTGGAGAAAAACACGGTTTCTGCTCAGCCCGGCCCTGAACCCCTTTTAGAGAAAATGCTGCTGTCAGGTTTCATTTCCCAGCAAACCGCCTCCCGCGCTGCCGGCGTGGGGGCCGGGGATTAAATACCCGGTTCCTCTCTCGGGGAGGGCAGGGCGGGGCGGGGAAGGGGCACCGCACAAACATTCGTTCCACTCGGCTCCTCCCGACACCCCGCCGGGGAGGCCCGGGAGGCCCGGGAGGCCCGGGAGGGCGATCGGCGGCGGTGACGTCAGCCTGAGGCCGGGGCGGCGCCCCACGCGGTGCCCCGCGCCCCCGGGCCTGGGGGTCCCGGCCTGGACCTCGGCCTGCGGCCCTGGGCGCGCCCGCGAGCCCGCAGCGAGGCCGGCTCTGCAGGCCGTGCGCCTCCATTTTGAGCAGAGGGTTCGGGACCGGCGTGGAGGGGTCTGAGCGCGGACCCCACCCCGAGGGGCGCGCCCGGAGCCCGCGGCGGCCCTCCCCGCCGGCCCGCGTCCCCGCACCGGGAACGCCGCGCCGCGCACAGCCGCGCAGAGGCCTGGCCGCCTCGGTGCTTTGTCAGACCTTGTGCCGGGGACCCCGCTCTCCGGCGGCCACGGGGCCGCGCAGACATGGAATCGCCGGTGGCAGGCCCTGCCTGCAGGAACCCAGACGGCTTTCTGTGCCAGCGTCTGTGCTCCCCGTGCAAATCCAATTCCAAAGAGCACACGGCGGCGTTTCGGCCTTCAGGCCGAAAAGGGGGTGTTTTGATCAGAAAGGGGCTGTCTTCAGAAAGAATGAAGTAGCCTGTCATTCGCCCGGTGGCCCCGCCGGGGAAAACGGATTGTCGTGCGCCTGTCCCAAAGCCCAGGCCAAGGCCCCGCAGGCCTCAGGACGCCGCTGCCTTTTCGCAGCGGGAAAACGGCCTGTGAGCGACTCGCTGCGGTCCCTCTGCTGCAGACACGCATTCGATCAGCCTTAAAGGAAGGCGTGTAAATCAGCGGCCCCGCCGGCTCCGCAGGCTCCTCCACGGAGGCCCCCAATCCGAAGGGGCGCCGCCGAGCCCACCGAGGCCGCCGCTGGGCAGTCCCGGGGCAGCCCCGTCCCGAGCCTGGAGCCTCAAGAATCCGCAGAGAGGACCGGAGAGGCGGCATCTTCAGAGACACGCTCAGCGGGGTGTAAGCGGCGAAATCGCTGTCATTACCGCACAGGCACTATCGCCCTCGGCTGCATTGCTCTGCCCCGTAATGTTAAGAAAACATTTCAACTAGGTTAAAAATGTCTTTAAAATTCTTTCTTACATTTTTTCCAGGAAGAAAAAGAAGAAAAAAAAAAAAAACCGCACAGTTTAAATGCACGGCTTCAGCTCTGCATCAGGCATTAATAGTAGTGAAATGAAAAGTGACATTTTACAATCATCCACTTAAAACACCTTAATAAATTTGACAGCATTAAGAGCAGATGGGAAAAGGGGGAGTTTTTTTTACCCCCTGAATTCCATGCGAACAAATTTTAATGGCAACATGACAGGCCATTGCAGGATTTAAAATCTTTGCTAGCTCAATAAATGAAAACGGCATCTGGGCGTTTGCATATTTACAATGTCTTGTTCCGAAAGTTTCCCTCTAAAGAAGCATACTCAAATCAGCTCTTCCACAGCACTCTCCCGGGCTCTGGCGTTATTCTCCCTGTATGGTGGCTGGAATCTTCTTGGATGTCTTATATTTTTTTTCTAAAGGTTTAGACTAGTTGATTTGGGGGCATTAGGGAACCATCATCATCCAGGCTTCAGGCTGTCTGGTAGATCCAGGGGAATTTTAAACAAGAGGGGAATTAGGGAAGATCAACATTATCAACAACCATTGTAGAACGAGGAGGGGGTAAATAAAAAAAACAAACTGAAATATCTTCTGTCATTAGTTTCAAAAACTGCAGAGAGAGAGAGAGAGAGAGAGAGAGAGAGAGAGAGAGAGAGAATATGACTACTTTACCCAGAGTTCCTGCAGTGGCGATGGCTTGGGAAAGGGGCGGTATCCCGCTGCAGGGCCGCAGTTGGCCTCAATCCTAGGCCGGAGGCTCTAATATTTCTTACATCTAAAGAAAAATATCCCGTCAACAGGGGAGCCCCCTTTGGAGCTATTTGTAAACACGCAGTTCGGTCCAGTCGTGAGGGGGATTTCCCACCGCTTTAAACGTTTGGGGCGAAAGCTGTTACTTTGGAATGATGGCAGCTTGTTCAGAAATGGCGTGCTGTGGCGCAAAACGTGGGGAGGTGGATCCGAAGCATCTTTTTTTTCTCTCATTTGTTCCCACAAGTAGAGTCCCCAGGGCAGCACCATTGGATTGCACTCCACAAGGCCTTTCCACGTGTATGTTTCAAGACCATGCTGTTTTTGAGGACAACTTTAGAGATTCTACAATTCTCCGTCTATAAACAAGGTCTCCGTCTTCCGGTTTCCATCGGGTTTGAAACCAACCAATATTATTTTCCCATAAAACGATGGATACAGTTCTTCCGGTCACAATGGCTTTCCTCTGACACAAAAATAAAATTAACCTTCAACTCAAAATTCTGCATCAGAAGGCTCCTGGTTCCACTAACATTGCAGTACACATGTGCATAGCACGGATTCCACAAAAACACGTTACCCTAGGTGTATAATAAATATATAAACACACATATGTGTTATTTGTTACTCTAACCACAGCCCTGATGTGTTGTTAGGGGTCAGAAGTAGTAAATATAATACTTATTATTATTATAGTTTTGATGGTGGTTGTTCATATTAAATGTATATATTTCTTCCACAAATCAAACAACGGTTCTGCAAACATCAGGATAAGATTTCCCGCCTCCCAGGGGCAGCACCCAGCTCTGAGCTCGCCAGGATAACTCTCCTTCTGCATCTATATTAAGGTCATTTTGTAGACATGAGATCTTTAAGCTCTCCATACTGACCTCTTAAGGGGCGGGGGGGGGGGGTCTTTGAATTTCTGAAATGTAACTCTAGAACTCTAGAGGCAGTGAGGCATCTGAACCTTTTTATTTGCCACACAGTCTCCCCTATCGCTGTAATTAGGATGGTAGACCACCTTGGAGGGTGAGGGCCAGAAAATAATGGTTATTTAAGAACACCTCTTAGATTGTAACAAAAATGTACAGCTTTAAAGGAGATCTGCAGAAGTCGGACGCAGAGCAAGTCACTATGAAAACAACTTGAACTTAACCATGAAAGAAGAGAAAAATTCATCATGTAAAGTACATTTTGCACCTCAACTCTAGAAATTACCTTAAATTACAACATCTCAGGCCATCAGTAATTAATGATACTATATCTGTACAGATTCTACAAATATATATATATATATAAATACAAGCACTGGTAGGCATATATGTAGACACATATATGATCTATATTCACATATGTACAGACACATGTATAACTTACATATATTCAAATTTGCTCCACCTGGAGCCAAAGAAATGAGCACTAAATCTCGAAGGAGTCAAGAAGGTAAGACCTTTTGATTCCCTTGAAGCTGAAGAATTACAAGGAAGCTTGTCAACGCGAGGTGGCGCCCTTGATCTACTAATCCAGCTGAGGCCAATTCATGAGCTGTCAAAAGTCAAGGTCACAAATTGTCTTTTTTTTGTCAAGGTCAAGGTTTAAGGCCTTTCCTAGTCCTGTCATTTCAACAAATATCAAAACCTGCCCTCTCAGACGCATGCAGACCCAACAGCACATTTTAAAATACGACAGCTTGGTATCGCTGATACTAAACAACTGGTTTTCATTTTCTGCAGGGAGCCTGAGAATTTATACTATCTCTTCTCCTTTCCTTTTTTTTCTCCTTTTCAGAATCCGTGGCATTTTAACCTTTTTGAAGCACTTTTCCAAAATTTTAGGTTTTTAGTTATAAGGGGTTTCTCCCTTTGCTTAAACAAATTGTAAGGGGTTAAAGCTAAATAGAAAAGAATGGTCCTTGGTTTGTCTAAGACAAACCTGCTCCTTTTCTTTCTGTGCAGTGCACGTTTAGCATGGGAAAATAATGAGTATTTCCTTCAGGTTTTAATGGCAGTGACTACTTTATTAACATAATTAACACCACTATAGCACTATCTACAGGTCTAAGGTTTTTGTAATTACTATTTTTAGTTGAAATATTTGGAAAGCAGGTGCACAAATACATTTTCACAGTGTGCTGAATGTCTTTATTTACAAGATAGCATTTTATAGTGACTATGAACAAATGACTGTGCTGACTGAAATAACTGCTTGATTAAAAGTGTGCGGTGAAGATGAATTCCTAAACTTTCTAATGCGGTCTCATAACACAATAAACAAGGAAAAACTATGAATCCCTTAACAGATCACAATATAGCATGTAAACATCTAAATGTTTCAGGGTAATGGATTTCATTCCAAGTGTTCCAAAAGAAGAAAAATCATTTTGTCTGCAATATCTTTAGTCAATATTGGGAAAACAGCAATTTAAATGAAAAAAAAAATGATTATATTTAAAACCAAGTCCGCCATGTTCGGGTGGCAGCTCTCAGATCTTGAGATCTGACATTAAGTGAATTCTGTGAATTGTCTGATGCTTTGAATATTTTTTTCAAATGAGGTCAAATCCTTTGGAAAGTAAATTCTATCAGGGCAGAACACATAGTTGAAATGCTACAAAATATGCTTGTGATAAGCAAATAAAAGATTATTATCAGAAGGACATTCCAAATGCAGGTTCCTTTACAGCCTCAAAGGCTCAGCGGGTTGCACGACTACCAACACACATGCTCCTTGGAAGAGCTTTCTCGCCTATCTCCCTTCATGGAAAACAGTCCACAGTCATTATCTCAGTACCTTCTTCTCTTTCCCCCTCCAAATCTATACACGGCGTATTCTGCAGAATATATAACAACGGTAGGGTTTCAACTAAGATTTACCTGAGCCGTCACTTAACATGCAAAGGGGATGGCGATGTCGAAGGACGAGCAGATGTTTACAACAGCCTCCTGCTTTTGTAACCAGTTTTCGGATTATTACCATATAACATAATGTCCTAAAATATAACGGTCACATAAATACTTACAAGATTTCAGTAAATGCGTAATTTATCTGAAAATGCATATTTGGGGGTTGACATGTGACACCAGAGTGTCATTTAATGGTCTGGTGAGGTTGGCGGAAGAACTGGCAGTCTTTACCATCGCTTACACTTTTAGGATAGTTGATTCCACCAAGGAGAAAGAGATTCCCCCATCAGGAAAGCGAAATGCCAGCGTCTCTCTTTCTCTTTCCCATTCTTCAATTATTATTAAGCGTTATAATCACGATCTGGGTAAAGCCACGAGTTCCGAAGCATCTCTTCAAGTCGCCTTCTTTCTCCACTTTTTAATCCATTAACTGGTGGTCTTCAGTTTGTTGATGACTTTTTTC
This sequence comes from Pipistrellus hanaki, assembly GCF_964339955.1. Lineage (NCBI taxonomy): Eukaryota > Metazoa > Chordata > Mammalia > Chiroptera > Vespertilionidae > Pipistrellus > Pipistrellus hanaki. The sequence continues at coordinate 6,670,076 of NC_140512.1, forward strand.
TCTTTGACCCTCCTGTTCTGGAACCAGATTGTAACCTGCCGCTCGGAGAGATTCGTGGTGGCCGATATGCGCCTCCGTTTGTCCTTGGTAATGAATTTGTTTGTAGCGTATTCCCGTTCGAGTTCTTTTAATTGCACCTTGGTGTAAGGGACGCGCTTCTTCCTGCCCCGCCGGTAGGAGCTAGCATCGGAGGGGTGAGAGACCACGTCTGCAAGGCAGGGGAGAAGGCAAGTTACACAGGGAACGCGGGCCAGGGCACAGGGGACAGCCTGATCCGAGCGCTCCGCTTTGCAGCTCGGGCTACTCTCTGCCACGCACCGCAAACCCAGCCTTTCGCCCAAACCTGCAGGGCCAGTGGGGAGAGGGGTTGGTTCTGCACTGGAGTGGAATTACCCGGGACTCCCATGACCGTCCCTGCTAGGCCAGCAGCGCGCCAGGGTTCTTCCCTGGACCGCCCGGCCTACAGGCCCACACCTTAGCCCTGGGCTAAGGGGACAGCAGTTCGACGCCTCAGCTCCTCTCTCTGTTCTCCAACCCTAACCCTTGACGCTCCTACAACGAACCCCTTTCTGAGAGGGCGGAATACGGGTAATTTAGTAAACCGTTTCCACGTCAATTTCCCAGCTTTTAAGTCCATGTCGAGGGCTGGGGAGGGCGGGGCGCAGAGGGAGAAGGAAACCAGCCTGGGCCCCAATAAGCGATTCCACCCTTCCCTCGCCCAGGGAGAGCCAGGAGCCACCCCGCTCCAGGGCGGTGCGCACAGCGCCAGGCAGCGGGGTCGGGCTCCCCAGGGTGCAGCGCCGCCGCCGCAAGGGCAGGCCAGGGAGAGGCCGCCACGGGGTCCCGGGGCGGCCGGGAGCAAGCGGAGGAGGAGGAGAAGCTGGAGCAGAGCCGGAGGACCGGAGCTGAGAAGGGGGCGGGGGGAGGAGGGCGCCATTTACCGGGCAGAGTAGACTTCCAGAGGTGGGGAGGCTGCGCCTGCTCTTTGGGGCAGTACATTTGGCCGTTCCAGCCGTTGGGCAGCGCCCAGGGCTGGTAGCTTTCCATGGGGAGCCCCAGGGGCTCGTGGCGCGACTCGCCAGGGCCCCCGAGGCCGGGCACCACGGGCATATCCAGGTAGCCGGGCACGGGCTGGTGGTGGTGGTAAGGCCCGGGCGCGTAGCCCTGGTGGTAGAAGGCGAACTCCTTGGCGCGGGAGCTGAACTCCTCGGCCGCCGGGCCGGCCGTGTCCATGTACTTGTCCGCGAAGGCGGCGGCGGCGGCGGCCGAGGCGGGCTGCGCGCACGACTTGATGGCGTTGGGGTGCGGGCCCATGCGGGCGCACGGGTAGTAGCCGCTGCCGAAGTAGCCGTAGGGCAGCGCCGCGGGCCCCGACGAGCTCTGCGCCGCCGCCGAGCAGGGGCTGCACTGCTTGGCCGCCTCGGCGCCCGCCGGGCCCGCCGGCCCGGGGCCTCCCGAGGACGAGGCGGCGGCGGCGGCGGCGGCAGCGGCGGCGGCGGCGGCGGCGGCGGCGGCGGCCGACGGGGGCGCCTCGCCGGGCGCGCTGCTGTAGGCGGCCGCGGCGCCGGGGGCCAGGGGCGCGGGGTGCGCCATCAGGTTGCGGCACTGGTTGGCCGCCGCGGCCGCCGCCGCCGCCGCCGCCGCCGCCACCGAGAAGTTGCCCCCCGCGGCCGCGGCTGCCGGGTGGGGGAAGCCCCCGCCCCCGGCCCCGGCCGCCGCCGCCGCCGCGGCCGCCGCCGCCGCCGCCGCCGCCCCTTCCATGTTCTTGTTGAGCTCGTCGGCCACGAGGCCGCCGCCGTTGTCGTAGAGGAACATGACGGTGGGCTCGATCCAGCGGGGGTGGAGGAGCACGGAGGCTGTCATAGCCCGAGCCGCATGGAGGAGACCCCGGTGGCGCTGTTTTAAAAAGCCCCCACGAAGTGAAGAGCGCGCCGCGCGGGGCCGGGGCCCGAGCGAGGGGGGCGGATCGCGCCCCGCGGGGTCGCGCCAGGCGGCCGCCCATTGGCCCGCCCCCCGCGCCCCGCCCCCGGCGTATGCAAAGCGGGCGGCGCGGCCCGGCCCCGCGCGGCGCACAGCGGTCCCCGCGCCGCCGCCCGGTCCCCAGCACCGCGGCCCGCACCGTGCGCCCCGGGAGAGGCCGGCGCCGCGGGCGGGCGAGCGGCGCAATCGGGAGCGAAGGGCAGTCTCCTCGCCGCTCCCCTTCCTTTCCCTCCTCCCAGTGGGGCTCAGAGCGTGAGAGACAGACGGGGAAGGGACAGGGACCGAGGCGGTGGGGACAGGCCAGGTAAATCGGCGGGGCCCGGGGAGGGGTGGCAGCGAGGCACAGGCCAGGCAGGGCGTCCCTTGGAGCCGCAGGCGGTTTTCTTCTCAGGTATCTCCGCGGACACCAGCGCTTTCCGCTGGGAGAGCTTGGCGACTTGGCCCTCTTTCCAGGGAAACAGTGGCTGGGCGGTGGCGGATGCGCCTGGCTCCCGAGTCCCAGGACATTCCACTGGGAGCTCCTTCCCCTTCCTTGTCCACGGGGTCGGCGGGCAATCTCATGCGCTCACACTCAGGATGACCCATCGCACCCACACAGACACACATCCAAAGGCACCCTGATCACACACAGACACGTATGTACACAGGCTGTTCCTCACTGGGCACCACTCTCCCTCCTCCAGAGCCTGGGAGGTGGGGAGAGGCATTCGTGTGCCCCGTTCTCCGGGGCTCCCACGCCTCCAGCCACGCTGGCCAGTCCTGGAAGGAGTTTCAGAGAAGCAGGCTGGTGGGGTGCTGACTGGGGCTCAGAAGAATCCCCCTTCTGAGGCCTGAGTGAACTTCCTAAAGCCTGGGCAGGGGCTGACTGGCCAGGGGCCTGGGCACTCCTTATCTCCCTCTGTGCTGGGACAGGAAAAGGGGGGCCTTGGCGGCCCCTTCATGCCTTCCCCCCAAGTAGGACTGAGAGCACCGTCCCCATCATGCAGAGTGCCCAGTCCTCCTCCCCCCGGGCAGCAGCCTGAGGAGCCTCCGCTCTGTGCCTGGGGAAGCAGACCCTTCTCCGAGGGGCCCCTGGTGGGCAGCTGGCGCTGGAAGAGCCGGGCAGCTGCCATCATTTGGTGAGGAATCCTGGGGGTCCTGCCGCTTTGGAAGCACATGCTTCCATTTCCGCCCGTGGAGGCTGTGATCTGGTCAGAAGCCCAGAAGGGGATCGTGCATTCAAAGTGAAAGTGGGCGCATTCCGCAGGAAGGCAGGGGTGTCAGAGTGCTGCCATCCCTGCCACCCCAGGTGGGCTGGTGAGCTGCCAGGCTTGGCCCTGCCATCCGATTACCAGCTTGCAGACTCGGCCCTAAACTCGGGGCCCTTTGAGTGTCCCCAGCCCCTGCAACCCCGCTGCCACCCAGCCTCTCCGCTCTCTAGGGCTCCCGGTCTTCCTGCAAGGTCCAGACCACGAAGGCTGGGCTCCGGCTTTTATCCATTCTGATCTCCAGGTTTGCCCGGACCCATGTAAGTGCTGCCCAATAAAACCTTCTGTGACCCCCCCTCCCGCCCCCTTCACCATACACACAACCAGTGTGTCCGTTCCCTGCCGCCTTAGCTCCGGGTAAATATTGATTTGCCCCCAGTTTACCTCCTCCCTGTCTGTCCGTTTGCAGACTCAAACACCGGCCTCTGGAGGGACCAGATTTGTGTGTTACTTTCCGGGGCCTGTCTTCCCCCCCTTCCTTCCTCCCTCCATAGTAAAACTCACGGTGACAAAGAGGCAGGGTAGGGTTCAAGGCCCCAGTGCCTGACGACTTGAGGGCTATTTTACATACGGGTCAGACAGGGCTGGAGGCCAAGGTCAAGTTGAAAGTTGCAGTCTAGCCAATGTGAGAACTGCCGTGCACGCCTGGAGACCCAGGCGGCCTGGGAAAGGCCCACCGCCCATCTCCCCTCACTCTCTCCCTTCAGAATTCCTGGTTCTGGCTCTGTTTGGTTTTTCTCCCTCTGTTCCCGCTGCCTTTGTGGAGATGTTCGGGCGGTGTTTACAGACTCTTCTTCTCTGCCTCCGCCCTGATCTTGGCGCAAGCTTCAAGCCTCCTCTGTGTTCTAGCCAGACCTGGAATCAGGAAAACACAGCTCGGGAGCCCCCACCAAGCCGGCGCCTGTGCCAGCTCACCTCTGGCCACGGCGCAGCTGCCGGTGGGTGCACGCAGCGGCCAAGGCCACGTCCAGCTCCACGTTCCTCAGTCCCTCTCCCCACTTCACCAGAGACTGAGCAGAGGAAGGGCCCCGGCTCTGCAGCCTGCCGAAGCCCACTGGGTCTCTCCTCACCAAACATGGTGAGACAGATGCTGAGGAGCCCCGAGAGCAGGTTTGTCTGGGGACAGCGCTGGGGAAAGACTTTGGGCTGCATCTCACATAGGCTTTTGTCCCTCCTTCGTGCCCCCCCGCCAGGGAGGGGCTAACAGTCTGAATTGTTTATTGAGCTTTGTGGTGGCTCTTTAGTGATCCAGTTATCCGATGGTTTCTCAGTTGTCTCTCAACTTTCAAATGCTCTCCAGACGTGGTTCCTTGGAGGGAGGCGATCGGTGCTCCTTCCCTTCATGTCTTGGATCTCAATCTGTGGAATGATCCTTCTATCAGGCGAGGGAATGGCGTGCTGGCGTGCCGTCCCTGTTTTTAAAAGTCTGCAGGCTCCGTTCGGCATGGACTTGTAGCCGCTCAGCAGCGGGGATGGTTTATAGAATTCGAATGAGCCCCGTGAATAATCTGGGGTCTCAGTTTCTAGGATTTCTGCTCCCTTTGAAGCAAGAAAATCTCTCTCTCTCCCTCCTTCTTGTCTTTTGTCAAGGGGCATGAGAGATTTGTGAATGGCTCCCAACGCCATTTCTTAGCCTCTTAGCCCTCCGGGCAGCCACCACACTGACTTACTTTTCTGCCTGCTCAGCTAGTGGGTCCTGACCCTCTGTGTTTCTGTTTGTGCTTTTTTGGTGTCCACTAGATTCGGGATTGCCGAGAGGTGCTATCCATTGGATCCTGGCAATCCCCATGTTATCCCTTTGTGAGCTGGGTTACGGAAGCCAGGGCACCCAGTGGGATCTGAGGGAGGAAGTGGCCCCTGGAGCCAGAGGGTGGCAGGGGTGGAGGTGCGCCCTGATGCCCCCCAAGGGGGCCCTGGCTAGGCAGCAGGGGTCGGATGGGAGGGCGGTAGCCGGCCAGGGGCTTGGCCTTTGTTCCAGGAGCCAGCCCCTTGGCAGCCATGGCTTCTGGCCTCTTAGGGCCGGCCAGGGTGCCCGTGGGCCTCGCTATCCTGGAGCCTCTTTCTGAAGAAAGAGATCTTGGCTGTTTTTTTGCGGGGGAAGGGAGACAGTGGGGGACTCCTTACCAGCCTGGGCCGTGGCGAGCTGGGCCCTCAGGGTTAGAGGAGAAAGGGACAAAGGAGGAAGACGGGGTTTAATCGAGTTTGATGTTCACTAGCAAATGAAATTTACCTGCTCTCACTCTAGCCGGGAGGAGGCTGTCAGCACGGCTCCCTGGCACCCTTCCCCTGCGCCCATCGAGCATCAGGATAAACATTCCTGTTGGTTTTAAAGACACTTTGTATTTCAAGATATTCATGTGTTTCTAATGTATCCAAACAGCTTTACGAGCGAGCGGCATTTGCAGAACATCTTAACCCTCTCTCTCCCACGGCGGGAGGGGTGGGGTTGCAGAGATAATGGCAGAGGAGGAAAGATATGGAGGGGGAAGTGGCGGAGAAGCTGGGGCTAGCTTAGCGGGGGAAAGAGAAAGAGATTTGGGGGAAAACAACTGAACAGGAGAGAACCCGGAATCTGCAGTCCCCTAGACCAGCGAGGGAAGAGCCGGGAGAGGGCCGTTCTGGTCACAGCGGGCTTTGTGGGTTTCCCACCCTTATTCCCACTGGGGTGAAAGCTGCACTTCCTTTTTTTTAGGAGAAAGGGTAAGTTCTGAAGAGACCTGAGCTGACGCTGGGCAGTGGGCAGGGCAATGGCCTACCCTGAGCCACTTGCTCACGCTTTGGTTCTGGATTTGTGTGCATTGGAAGCATTAATGAAGCAGCACGAGGCCCAAGGCTGTGGGGACAGGTTTGGACTCCGGGAAGGCATTTGGTGGCCAGAAGCTAACCGTGAGAATGGAAGTGCCGGCTCCAGGGAGACCCTCACAAACAGCATTGGCCTTCCAGAGCCCCTCACTCCGTGGATTTGGGGGATAGCGAGTTTGGGGAGGAGCAGCGCTCCAGATTGGGGGGGGGGGGGCTCAGAGGGTCCTTTGCACAGCGCCCCTAAGGAGGTGGCAGGAGCCCAGGGAAGACCTCAGTTGCAGTGTTGTTCTCAGAAACTCCTTGAGCCAGGAGAGGGACGCCCCCAACCCCCGGCCCCCCCAACTCCTCTGAGGAGCAGCCAGCGCACCCAGACCGCCCTCCCCAAACCCCTACCCCCGTTGGCGCAAATTGGATGCGGGGCGCCTTCCCGCCTCTGAGACTGGCCCCCGAGGGCTCAGGGAGGCCTGGGTGACTCTGCCGCTGGCGGCGGTGATGGGGAGGGCGCGCTGCCTGCCCCCACGGCCCGCCGCCACTCTGCCTGGGCCGGACCTGGACGCTCAGCCTCCGGTCCATAGACCAGGGCAAGCGCCCCACGCAGGGCCTGGGGCAGCGCCCGCCCTACAGGATCTCCTTCTCCAGATCTCAGCTGGCCGCTGGGCTCGGCCCCACGGCCCCCAGGGAGTGAGCTCCCCATCACTCGGCTGGGCACGGGGAGAGGCCCAGAGGTTATCTGTGCCCTCACCCACCTCCACCCCACCCCAGCCGGAGGATCCCGCCCGCAACAAAACAGGAAACCAGCGCCGGGCAGGCTTCGGATTCACTGTGTCAACAAACGCACAGAAGACACAGGAGCGCCTGCAGGAGCCGGGCTCTGGGCACAGCCCGGCCGCGGAGCCCGGCTTTTCCCCGCGGAGAAGCCGGCGCACAGCCGGGCGCCTGAGCCCGCGTGAGTCCCTCTCCTCCAGCCCTAAGCCCCCCACCCCCACCCCCACGTCCTCGCCCGGGGGGCGAATTCTGGACGCCGAGAGCCACGCGGAGGGAACTCACCGCCAGCCCTGGGGAAGGGATCGTAGGTGTGAGCCACGGGCCCCGCGCGTCCCACGCTGCAATCACAGCGCGTGCGCCTCGATGGGCACCCGCAGAGCCACACATCCAGTGCCCACGCGCCGTGGGAACGACACCCGGGGTCACGTGGGTGAAAGCCGGGCACCCGTCCACCCTGTGGGGCCGGCCTGGTGACATACCTGGGTGGCGTCTTCCCGCCCAGTCTGATCTTTCCTCCCGTCCTGTCCCATCCCGTCCCCTCCCCAGGCGGCTGGGTAAACACACCTGGCCCCATGTCCCCAGCGGCGGGCGGGCCCCCGACGGGCATGTACCTGGTCCGGGTACATGGGTACATTTCCCTCCAGAAATCCGCTGGCTCTGGGGCCCGGCGCGGAGCCCAGGGGGTGCCGGTGCCGGTCAGGACGCAGTCGCAGCTCCTTTGTCCCCGACGCTCCGGCCCCCGCTCAGCCCAACGCTCAGGGAAGCAGCTCCATAAAGACGTTTGATATTGGTTTTATGGGTGTTTGCACTCTGGTCCGAGGAGCCGAGTGCGGAAGCTCCGTTCATCAGCCCGCAGCCCGGGGTTTGGATGCTGGTTTATGGGCTGGGGAAGGGAGATGGCCGGAAAGAGAGCTTGGGATGGCCGGCCGGCTGATCGGGGGAAATGAGAAGGAGCAAGGTCGTTTTCCGTCCTTGAGAAACACCGTTAAGTGGGCCCCTCCAGGTGCTGCCCACCTGCGCTGTGTTTTTCCTTGAGCCTCCTGGCAGGGATGATTTTTCCACAACACGTAAGAAATATCTTTATTATGGAATTTTCCAGATGCACGCAAAAGTCGAGCAAACCCCTATACACCCAACTCCCGCTATTATCATTTCGTCTTTCGAGTTTCATCACCCACGTCCACTTTTTGAAAAATATTTCATAAAAAACATTCTGTTTGGGAGCTGAATCGTTCCATCCTCAACTAGGGTTTTGAGGATACACTTCAAGGTTGAGCACAATTGCTCCATAAAAAGGAGTCCTTCCTACACCGAGGGGAAGAGGTCAGTGTGTTTGAACTTGAATTGTTCTGATCACAATCTAGAGAGAATTTAAGGGTCCACCCCAAAGGGATCTGGACAAAAAGGGGGACTGGGGGTAGGAGGCATCTTGCTGGAAATTGTACGTCTCTTCTTTTTCAAATACGCACACAGGGAGACACGCTGCCCTCCTGTGTGTCAGCCTGTAATGGAAGATTTCTCCTGCGGCGTCAGGACTTGGGGAAGAGATGGAAATCGTGTTCAGTCCTTCCTGTGCTCTCACTGACATAGATTCCCTCTTGTCGGACAAGGGGCCGTGCTGTATTTCACACACCTCCTCCCCTGGTGGAAACCAAAAAGAGATTTCTAACGATTAAGCCGGGAAGGGAGCGTTGGTCAGAATTCATAGCCACCACAGTTGGCAAAAAGAAATGCAATCCAGTGTACTTTCTTCAAATCTCCTCAGTGGTAATAGATTTTTTAAAAATAAATAAAATCATTGTGGTTTATTTTGTTTTAATTCAGTGGTCTGATTGACCATGAGCATAATCTTCCCCCAGCAAATTCTGAAGTTTGGTTTAACGAAAAGCCTTGGCAACTTTAGACCGCAAAGAGGCGAAAGTGAAAAATAGCAAACCATTGAATCTGACCGGTCCCATCCCCTTCAGAAGTTCGAGCCCCACTCGTCTGAGAGGACATTATTTGTCAGCCTTTCTGAAGTCAAATGTTGGGTTATTTTGCATTTGGATGGTTTATGGCTCCTTCATCAACCCCCACCTTTTTTTTTTTTTTTTTTTTTTATTGTTAAATACCTGGGATGCTCTTATGCTAATGTGTGCTAATGTAGCCGCTCAGCACATTTGAAAAGAGCTATTTGGCTAAACTCCTAAGGAATGTGTAGATTCAACAAGAGAGGTAGCGCCCAGAGGTTATATCACTCGTGAACAATTCCCACTGCACCCAGCAGGAGCCCCTGGAGTGGCTGCCCGAACCCATGCCCTGCAGCCCGAGGGGCATCAGCAAGATCGGCCCCCATTAGGGCTTCGGGCACGGCCGCTTCTTCCAACAACTGTCACCTCCTGACTCTGGGGTGGAGTTCACCACAGGGCTCCGGCCAGGGCCAGGCTGGGGACTGCGGAGGGAGGCGATGCCATCCCAGAGAAGCTGGGAGACACAGAGGGAGGGAGGGGAGGGAAGGCAACAAATAAGAAGCAGAGAAAGCGTAATTCCCCACAAAAAGCGAAGCCAAGGCAGCCCTCCGCAGGCCTGTTTTTAAAGCTCTGCAGAAACTCCTTCTCTGCGGAAGCCTGTTCTCTGGAGAAGCCTGGCTGGGGCCCCACTGGCGAGGAGCGGATGCTTGGGCTGCGAGCCTCCCTGTCTGTGCCTTCTCTCGCTGCACGACAACAAGCTGTGATTGGAGAAACCGTCCGGAGTCCAGGATTCAGTGTGGGCTTGAACTCCTGCCCACAGAGAACCCACACAAGCCATGCTGGCTGCTCTCAGCTGTCCCGGTGCGGGTCCTGAGCCCGACTTGGGGCAGCCAGTGGAGCCGGCTAGCAATTACGCGCTCTCAGCCACGTTTAAGAAGGCCGTATTTCTTTACATTTCTAGGACCTAATGTGGGGTTATGTCGGGTCATGGGACCCTTGGCTGGTGCAAAGTAATTTGATGTCATTGAGAGCAAGCAGCCTCGTTTGTCACCCCAGGAGCAGACGTCCCCGCAGGCCTGGGGTGGGGCAGGGCCGAGCTGGCGGGGTGCAGTGCTGGCTCAGCTGGGTGGGCAGGGAGGGGGCTTCCTGGGTGGGGTGTGCCAGCATGGGGAAGCCAGGGGGCCAGCTGTGCTCCAAGCACGCACATCAGCCCACTGAGCTTCTGGGGGACCCTCACTCCTCCAGGCCCTTGGGTCTCAGGCTCAGCTCCTACCGAATCCAAAGCTCAGCTGTCCTTTCCCCGAAGTTCAAGCTGGCTCACACAGCCGCCGGCTTCCTCCATCCCCACGCACCACTGCTCCAACGGGCCATAGGAGACTCAATAACAGCTCGGGAGCCTGCCTCCCTGCGGGACAAGAGTCACCCAGCTGAGAGGTGACAAAGAGGAGTGGGCAGAAGGGGCCAGAACCTTCTATCCCTTTGGTGTGTCATAGGCCTGGCTAAGCATCTTGGGCTTCAGGCATTTGCCCAGAATGGCCACATCCACTATTTCCAGTTACTTTCAGTTTTATTTTATTTTATTTTATTTTATTTTATTTTATTTTATTTTATTTTATTTTATTGGAGGAGAGGGGGATGTAGAAGAGTGGGTCAGAGGATAACAGAAAGCCAAAAAACAAAATAAAAACAAACAAACAAACAAACAAAAACAAAACGAGGGCTCATGAGCTGGCCTTTGAAAATCAGGGAGGGGCCAAGCCCAGAGGAGGAGTAGGTGTGGAGAAAGCCTGGTGATGGGCAGGAGGAGGAGGGGAGGAGGACATGTGCGGCAGCCTGGGCTGAGCCTGAGGCTGGCTCCTCCTGCAGAGGGGACTCTCAGCAGTCATCGCTGCCCTGCAGCCCCCAGCCCGGAGGGCCCTCCACCAGGAGCGCTGTAGGCCCCCTGCTGGGGGCTCAGGGGGCCTCCTGGGATGCCCACATGGCACGTGACCATATGTATGCATCCTTGGCTTCCCAGTGCTGCTTCCTCCCGGGATGATGCAGTAGATGGAGCAAGCCGGGAAACAGACCCAGCCCATGGTCACCCAGGAGGCCCAGAGGAGGGGACCGCTGCCTCCGGGCAGGAAGAGGTGCTGATGCTGCAGAGAGAGCTGAGGTAAGAGACAGCACTCCACACGGCGCTCCTTCCCCAGGGTCCTGGGAGACGCCAGGGCTCAGAGAAGTTAGGAAGCCTGGGCACGAGCAAGCAGACAGGGCAAGGCCTGAAGGCCCCACGACGGAGAGAGGCGAAGGTCCCCCTGCAGTCCCGGAAGCCGGCCTCAGCTCTGCAGGGCCCCTGGCCCACCCCAGCCGGCAGGTGCGGAGGGGTGTTCCCGCCTCGCCGGGATGTCTGCGGTGAGCTCTTGGTCCCCAGAGCACCTCGGGACCCTCCCGAGAACCCTCATGGGGTCACTCCGGGACGCCGCCTGCTCCGGGTGCGGGGAGCCCAGGGTGAGTTGGAGGAGAATCCCGGGGTCCTGGGCCCCTGGGCCCTCAGCCTGAGAGAGGGGGCCTTCCCCTCCCGGCGGAAGTCGCCCTGGGCCCTGAGATCTTCCCGCCCGGCTGTGCTGCGAAGGGGCGGCAAGGGGAGCGGGCCTGTGGTCTGCGCCCTCCCTGCCCACCCCATCCGGAGGATTGGGGTCGAAGCCGCAGCCGCAGAGGCAGAGGCGGAGGCGGAGGCGGAGGCGGAGGCAGCCCCAGAGGCAGCGGCAGAGGCAGCGGCAGAGGCAGCGGCAGAGGCAGAGGCAGCGGCAGAGGCAGCGGCAGAGGCAGCGGCAGAGGCAGAGGCAGCGGCAGCGGCAGAGGCAGCGGCAGAGGCAGAGGCGGAGGTGGAGGCGGAGGCGGAGGCAGAGGCAGAGGCAGCCCCAGAGGCAGCGGCAGAGGCAGAGGCGGAGGCGGAGGCAGCGGCAGAGGCAGAGGCGGAGGCGGAGGCGGAGGCAGAGGCAGAGGCAGCGGCAGAGGCAGCGGCAGAGGCGGAGGCGGAGGCGGAGGCGGAGGCAGAGGCAGCCCCAGAGGCAGCCCCAGAGGCAGCGGCAGAGGCGGAGGCAGAGGCGGAGGCGGAGGCGGAGGCAGAGGCGGAGGCGGAGGCGGAGGCGGAGGCGGAGGCGGAGGCAGCGGCAGCGGCAGAGGATGCTGCAGTTCCATCCTCTTCCCACTAGATGTCTTCCCAGAATTGCAGGGGGCGCTCAGCTCCCGGTGCCGGGACTCGGTTTCCCCGCAGCGTTGGGAAGCCTGGCGTTCCGTTGGGAAAGTGGTTTTCTTTCTTCCTGCCCTTCCTCGCCCCGCACTCTAACGCCTGGCTCTGGAATCCCACCGGAATCAAACCCTGGCTCCCTGCGGGCCCGCGCCCGGACCGCTCTCGCCATTGGAATCTCTTTATGACCTTTGATGTGTTTAAGTAACATAGCGAGGCCGAGTCCACACCTCGGATTAAACTTTAATCGGCAGCAGCCAAGGTCGCCCCGGTGGTAAACGCGTTTCCTCCGTCGTCTCCCGGCGGACACTGCGGGGCCCAAGTCTGGGGCTGCGGCTCCCACTGCGCCCCCGCCCCGGCCCCGGCGGGGAGGGGGCCGGCACCGGGCCGTCCCATCCAGCTCCAAAGAGGACTGAGGAAATGGGGTCGGAGGCAGACACCCAGGGTGGGCTAATGACCTGAGCACCGTTTTTATAGCCACTAGACAGCATAGTTAAAAACTCCAAGAGGCACTTCCAATTTCCCCTGACTCCGGAGAGAGAATGGCTGTAGATCCAAAGTCACGGTCAGAGCCTTGATTATTTGCCCCAGGCTGCCCGAGGAGGGGTGGGGGCGGGGGGTGCTGGTAATGACAGTGCAGCCACGTTAGCCCGTTAGCCCGTGTGAGGGAGGTCAGGGTGGAAAACCCAGGCTGTAGTGGCCCTGCCCTGTGCCAGGACAGACAAGGGTAGCCTAAATTTCAGCATGGCCGACTCCCCAGGGCTGAACATCATTTTCTGAGCCAATAGAGTCATCACAGAGAATCGTCTTGGGCATTTATTTGCCATCCAAGGCCAGGGCAGTCTGTATGAGGTGGGCTACTGTGTGCTCTTAACAAAGGCGTGTGCGCACACAGGGCTGGCAGGCTCCCCAAGTCCTCGGTACAAGTGGCTTCCTCTGGGGAGGACGGAGAGTCAGGGGGGCCAGTAGAGAATCCGCTTTTTGCCATAGATTCTTTTGTCTTGTTTATGATATGCACCAAGTTCATGTGCTAGCCACGGAGGCAACACTGTTCACAAAACAGAGTGGCCCATTTATCTCAGGACCAAACGCCCCTTAGGGAAATTCCGTCCACACGTCAAATCAGACCTGGATTCCGGGGAGTCGCTGAAATAGCCCCCCTCCCCAAACTTACAGGCGATGCAGTCAGGTTCCCCTCTCCTGGGAGGGGTTCTCAGGCCGGTCTCTGCTCGGCTGGCCCTAACTGGACATGAACATGTATGCCAGCCCTGTACGTAAAAAACCCTAGCCACGCACAGCAACAGGAGAACTCCATTGTCTCCGAAGGAATTGCAGCCTGATCTTTTTTTAAAAAAATATATTTTTATTGATTTCAGAGAGGAAGGGAGAGGGAAAGAAGAACAAAAACATCAATGATGACAATCGTTGATCAGATGCCTCCCGCACGCCCCCTACTGGGGATCAAGCCTTCAACCGGGGTATGTGCCCTTGACCAGAATGGACCCTTCAGTCTGCAGGCGGGCACTCTAGCCACTGAACAAAACTGGCTAGGGCAAAACCTGATCTTCCATTTTCCCGCAAGCCCTGGGCACCTGAAGGTTTACAGACAAGGCCCCTACCTGCTCCTTCAGATTAGAGAGTCCCACAGCCCTAGCCATGGTAAGAATAGTGAATCTTTTTTATGTGTATCTGGTGTGTCAATTCATGTCCCCGAGTTTCAAAAAGTTCCACATACTCCACTGGGGCACGGACTCACTGGGGTTAGAGAGAACGTGGCCACTGACGGACGTTAGTGTTAAAAGTGCTTCTCCGTGGGGCCTTTTGGGGCTGGGCACGCTCTCTCAGGATCTGGGGAGTGGTTACACGAGTGCACACACATATAAAAATCCAGCGAGCTGGGTGCTTACGATTTTTATGCTTTGCTATATGTAAGTTATATGGCAATAAAAAATTTTTAAAGTGCTTCCTCATAACGACCTGCAAAGTAGGTCCCGAGGTTGTTATAACCGGCTCCATTTTCCCGACCAGGCAGCGAAGACTCGAGGGCAGCTAGACCGTCCCCGCTCGGCTCTGGGGGTGAGAGGCGCCCTCCCTGCGTCCTCCCCCGAGTCCGGCTGCTTCCGCGGGGAGCTCTCCTTCTCCCTCAGCTTTCTCAGGAGCGGGGCCAGCCAGGCTGCAGCTGATCCTCTGGGGCGGCTGTGAGGCCGCTTTCCCCAAACCCCTTGGCCTCCGAGTGGGCTGTGGAACCTGGAGGGCCCCCCTCCCCTCCCTCTGAAGAGGAAAGAGGCCTCTGGTCTGGGCGGTCTTCCCCAGGCAGCCCTGTCCGGGCGCACCCTGCAGCCGGGCCTGGCGGCCTAGACACCCCTCCAGGCAGCCGCACCCTCCCTGGGCCCTGCCCCTACCCCCAGCCCACCCACACCCCGTTTCTCAGAAGCGCAGGGCGAGGAGGGGTGGGGGGTTCTGCAGGAAGGTGGCTGCCGTTGGCTGCATGCTGAGGACGCAGAGCGCGGTTATTTATTCCAGGCACAGTCGCCAAAGGCTTCCAAAAATATCGAGCCGAGATATTTTATTGTCCGGCCTGTCTGCAGCCTGTAATTATGCGTTCAAGATGTTTAATGTGCGCGGATGCATTAGCCGCCCTGGCTGCGGAAGGCGGGCCTGGAGGTGATTACGCGGTACAGTCGCGGACAGGCCTCGCTCACTGTACCGCCGCCGCCAGGAGAGAGAAGCCGAGCGAGGAGAGGGGCTGCGGCGGCGTTTACGCGGACGATCTGGGTTTTCCGCTCTCCCGCGTGGTCCGAAAGCGCCCGCTGGGCGGCTGCGGGGCCAAGTTCAGGGTCCCGCCGGCGGGGAGGAGGCGGCGGCGGCGGAGCGGAGGCGGCTGGGCCGGAGGCCGGAGCCCGGAGCCTGGAGGCCGGGGCGCCCCAGGGCGGGCAGGGTCCGCGCTGCCCCCGCTCCCGGCGGTCAGCCTCAGTCCCCGCTCCCCATTGGGCCGCCCCGCGCCCCGCACTCCCCGTCCCAGCTGCTCCCGGTGGCGATGCGATCTCGGGGCCCAGGCCCCGGGCCGGGCACGGGTCTCAGGCCGAGTCCCGGCCGGGAGGGCGCGGGGCCGGCTCTCCCGGGGCTGACCCCACCCCGGAACGTGCTGTGCTGGGTCCCAGATGCAGCAGGGCCGAGAGTTCCCCGAGGAGCGGACCCCGCCTGCGCCCCGGGCAGGCCCAGCGCCTCCCCCGCCGGCCGGGCCTCTGGGCAGCGGGAAGGCCTGGCACCGGCGCCTCCCGCGCCGCCACATGGACGACTCGCCCCCATCCGGCAGCGGCTCCTCCGCCAGGAGCGTGGCCGGTGCGGGGACACAGTCCTGGCCGGTGCCGGCCCCGGGGACAAAGGCGCACGCCTGCCCACCCTCCCTTCCCCGGCTCTCAGGCCAAAGGCAACCGGGGCCCGGGCCGCTCGGCCGCCGGTGGGCGATCGCCTTGGCGGTGGCGGGTCCGAGGGCTGCTTGGCTGGAGGCCCCCGCCGCCCGTCAGCTTCCCGTTAGTGCAAACTCCGCAGCCGGCCTGTGTCCTCCCATGTCTCCTTAGGAAGCGACCAGATTGTGAAACTCATTTTAGGCCGCCGGTTAAACCAAACCAAACCAAACCAAACCAAAGCTAACCAAACACTGGGCGCTCCCTTCGGGTTGCGGGGTGAGTAAGAAGATCGGAATGGGCGCCGGCGGCCTGGCAGGCTGCTGCTGGCCGCGGGGCACGGGGAGCCACCGGCTAGGGTGGAAGGATGGGGAGGGGGATGATCTCAGGGAGGGAAACAGTCCCACAGCGGGGTGGGGGTGGGGGACCACCAGAGGGATTTGTTCCTGCGCCAGATGAATCATGCGGGTAGAATCCCATCCGGCTGGAGTTCCTTGCGCTCAGACGCCCGCCGCCCGCCGGGGATCCTCAGATCCAGCAATGGTGGGTGGTGGTGGGGGGGAGTTTCTAACACTTGACCCCCCAACCTCTTCCTTCAGGGTGCAGGCTCTGGCTACAGGAGAGGGAAGGGTGACAAAAAGCCCGGTGGGGGTCCTGGGTGGCTGCCACCCACACAAACGCCATGCCATGCCTGTGGTGCCTGGCAGAGGGCAGCTGCCAAGGCTCCTGACCTGGAGTTTGGCAGCAGCAAGAAATGTGAGGACAGCAAGGCCCGAGGCGGGAGATGCGGGTGAAAGCTCTGAGACTCTCTCCCGTTGTTCTTCCTCTCTCCCTTGTGTCTCCCTTTCTCTTTCACAGCTTTCCTCACTCCGGGGGGCCTCCGGATTACCAGTGGCTCTGCTCCCAGGCCCAGGCTGGAAGGGATGGGGAGCCTGGGAAGTCTGAGGCAGAGTTTCACTGGGGGTTCGGATTTCAGACTCTCAGAAGTGACCACCACACCCCCACCCCCAAAGAAACTGTAACCACACTCAGTGCCTCACAGGTTTGTGGCCTCCGCTTTAAGGTTATCCTCTAACACAGAGGCTCCGGCTGCCTGGGAGGCTGAAGTGAGTTTTGCGAGCAGGAGGGGGCCAGGGGTGGGGGTGGGGGTGTGTGGGGAGCCAGTGCCCCAGCGAGTTTCCTGGCCCCGTGTAAGTCAGTGCTGATAGAAGAAGGCCATGTGTCTTACTGCTGCTCTTTGGAGTGTAGTTTGTCATAGAATCAAGCGTTTCTGAGTGCCCACTCAGCAGTCCAATATGTGATCCTCTCTCTGGGCAGTGACTGTGGCCAGTCCCTCCTCGCTCTCCTCCTGCCTATTTCCCAGCCCCTCCACAGAGCCCACAGGAGGGCCCGGGGAGACTCCTGCCTTTGGGAATGACTCTGCCTGGGGCCCAGGATGCGGAAACGGTGAGTGGTTTCTCTGTCTGGGGCCCGGGGCTCGGGGGAGGGCAGGGCTGGGCTGCTAGGAGCCCTCCCCCGAAGCTGCACACTGTCAGGGAGCGGGGTGGGCTCTCAGAAAAGTGGGGGACAGGGCCACCTGGAAAACTCCGTTTGTTCAGCGGTCCGGGTTCCCGCAGGAGGGATTCTCTGCCGGGGGCGATGGGTGCCAGCGCCAGTGCCCAGGTTTGGTTCTGCTGGCCCAGGAAAACGGGGGCCTTGTCTACATCTTTTCCTAGAAGCCACAGACGCCTCCTCCGGCTTTCTGTTTCCCATTAGCCACACAGAGACTTCACGTGAGATCATCTCGGCTTCTCCCTCCGACCTCTGGATCGTGTAATTTGGGGGAGATACTGCATTTAAAGTGCCAGTGCCCCCCGTAATGAGCCCCGCTTAGCAGTGTGAGCTCCCGCCCTCCGTTAATGAACAGAAATCATTTCGCTTTGATCTGGTTTGTGACCTGAGTTTTTGGCTTAAAGAAGACTGGGCGGCTAATTGGATTCTTCAGTCGCCTTTAATCTCCACCTCCACACTTGGAACCTGCCCAAGCCGAATTAAAACGAGTCTGATAAACAAGAGGTAGCCGGCTCCCAGGTTCCCAGCGACGGGAAAGCGCCCACCACTGCGGCGTTTAACGACCACAGCGAGGCTGGCACCTCACAAAAGCCATGAGGCTGCGGCCCCAGAACCGGGAGCACGGAAGTCCTCAGGATCCGCTCCCCTTCCCTCCCGACACCCTGGATGCGGTTTAATTAGAGAGAGGAGGCGAGGGCTGGAGGGAGGCGAGGAGGAACGACTTACAGTGGGTGCGAGAGGCAGGGCTGGGGGCTTCGGCTCAAAGGGAGGCAGGACGCGGAGGAGACGCTGTCCCGGGGAGAGGAAGCAGGCCTGGCCTTTGAGGGCTGGACAGTAAAGATCGCAATTCCAACTTCCAACTGTGCTCCCCGAGAGCGAGCTGGTGCAGGAGGGAAATAGGATATGAGGGGCAGGGTTAGGCGGCCCGAGGGGCTGGGAATCCTGGGTTTTATTTCAGCTTTTCAGATGCCTGGGTTTTGTGTGCTGGGGGAAAGCAGAGGGAGGAAGGAGCTGGCTGGGACCTCTCCGTTCTTGGTGGGGGCGGGGGGGGGGGGGGCGCTGAGAAGGGTTCCTCCTGGCTCCCCTCCTGATGCTCCGGGCTGCTGTCTGCTTAGTAGCCTGAGAAGGTGGGGGGGACTACTTGCTCCCAGGCAGTGGGAGTTTGGATCAGGTCAGGATCTCTCAACCTAAAAGCTATTGGTGTTTTGGGCCGGCTAAGTGTTTGCTGCGGAGTGTGTCCTGTACACTGTAGGGTGCTGAGCGGGGTCTCTGGATCCTTCTGCTAGACACCAGTAGCCCCTTCCCCAGTTGTGACGGTCAGACATATCTCCAGACATGGCCAGCTCCGCCCGGGGCCAGGGACTGCCTCCAAGTGAGAACCACTAGCTTAGGCCCCTGAGAGGCAGGCACTGCTGTGGGGAAAAAAAAAAAGTAGAGTACTTTGCTTAGAACAAATGAACTTTGTAGGGTCTCTGAGAGCCTGGGGAGCAGGATGGAGGATGGCTGCTTCTCGTGGCCTCTCTGGACAGCCGGACTGTGGACACCTTCTCAGGGCTGTCTTCATGAAGCCTTTGAACAGGGCATATCACCCAAAACCTGCGGACACACCGATCTAGGGTGAATGTGTGTGCATAAGGGATGTTGGGGAGGCGGATCCAGCCTGAGTGAAAGGAGCCCCTTTTCCTAGCACAGCCGGCCTCACCGTGGGGCATGGCTGGGCGCTGTGTAACCTGTGCTGCTGGGCGTGTCTGGGAGTGGAGAGCCCACGGCAAACGTCAGGTGAGAGCTGGTCCCTCTGACGCCAGTGAGGGGTCCCACAGCTCATCTTCTCCTTCCGCTTCTGAGGCCCAGCCAGCCTCACTCTGAGCCACCTCTTCTCACCTGGGTGTTCCGGAAACTGTACGGTCCAGGAAAGTACGAGTGTGGCATAATTCATTGAACATTTGGCATTTTTATAATGCTGATGGAAAATGATTTTAAAAATAATCTCAACCAGCCGAAACCGGTTTGGCTCAGTGGATAGAGTGTCGGCCTGCGGACTGAAGGGTCCCGGGTTCGATTCCGGTCAAGGGCATGTACCTTGGTTGCGGGCACATCCCCAGTAGGGGGTGTGCAAGAGGCAGCTGATCGATGATTCTCTCTCATCAATGTTTCTAATTATTCCTCTCTCTTCCTCTCTGTAAAAAAATCAATAAAATATATATTTAAAAAAAATAAAAAATATTAATCTCAACCAGATTCTTCCTCCCTGCATCCCTTTCTTTCCTTCCTCCCTCCCTTCCTCCCTTCCTTCCTTTCTTTCTTCCTTCCTTCCTTCCTTCCTTCCTTCCTTCCTTCCTTCCTTCCTTCCTTCCTTCCTCTCTTTTGAGGTTTTCTTCCTTAACACGTGCACATAAAACCCAAATAAAAGAAAGTAAAGATGGAGAGAAAATGTTTAATTCACCAGCAGTTCTATCAGGCTTGGCTATCCATAGTGAGAACAGGGTTAGATGGGAAGATATGTAACCACAGACATCCTGAGTCTCTCTCCAGAACAGGTTATTCCCCAAAGAGGGCTAACGGGCACCCAGGAGCAGGTCTCCAGATGCAGTCAGCTGCAGGTATTTGAAAAAAATCACTCACTGAGTGCTTAGAGAGTGCTAACCATCTTACAAATATTAACTCATTTAATTTGCCAAACAATTCTAGAACTATCATCATCCCCATCTCAGAGAGGGGGAAACTGAGACACAGCAGGTTCCGTAATTGGCCCAAGGTCATCAGCTACTAAGGGGCAACACCAGGCTTGAACCCAGGCGTTGCATCCAGAGGCCTTGTTTTCAGCTGCATATCACCGCTGCTTCCTGCCCATGCCCTGGGCAGAGACAGCGCCCTGGGAGGGACGCTGGAGAGGAGGGCATCTCGGTGCTAAGCAGGGAGCCGCTGCTTCAGGAGCCTCACTCTGACCTTCAGGGCCAGAGTCCCTGCTACTATTGATAGATGGGTCTAGTCATAGATGCTTTTCTGATCCGTTGCAATAAGTTATGGGAAATGGGATGCATAGCCCCAATATTTACCCCCTCGGGAGCACAGGAGATGTAACGGAGGAGGGGAGGGTGTAACACAGGGAAGCACCAATTCTGGTTCCAGAAGTCAGGGGCAGCCAGAGGCGCTCTCCCAGGCTTCCGGCCCTGCTGGTGGCCCCTCCGCCAGGCTCCACGCAGGCAGGAGCCCCCAGAGGAGGAAAGGGGCCTGTAATAGGAGTCATCAACCTGTCACCACGGCTGGGGTGAATACGGCTTCTGCGCTGGGGGGAGGGGGTGGAAGCTTAGTATTTAGCACCGCCAGCTGCAGGCAAGGGGGAAGGGGCTGTGGAGTGGGACTGGGAGGGGGAGGCTGGAGGGGAGCAGGCCTCTACCTACAGCCCCGGAGCACACGCTTATTGGGCCAGCAAGGCTCCTTGCTGGGCACTGCATTGCACTTAACACAAGGAGGAGAAGGGGTACTTATCCTGACGGAACCTTAACAGTCTGTGCCTGAATGGGTTTGTGTGTGAGAGAAAGATGGGGTGACGACATCCACGATGGCATTGAAGGCCAAGACAAGGACCCAGGGACAGAGTAGCATGTGTTAGGAGTGTGCAGCCCTAGCCGGTTTGGCTCAGCAGATAGAGCCTTGGCCTGCAGACTGAAGGGTCTGGTCGAGGGCATGTACCTTGGTTGCAGGATCCTCCCCAGCCAGGGCCCTGGTTAGGGCACACGCATGAGAGAAACCAACTGCTGTGCTTTTCTCACATTGATGTTTCTGTCTTTCCCTCTCTCTTTTACCTTCTCTAAGAAATCAATGGAAAAACATCCTTAGATGAGGATTAAGAAGAAACAAACAAATAAAGCTACTGCTTCTTTAAAAAAAAAAAAAAAAAGAATGTGGGGAGTGGGGTCTGCTTGGGGCAGGCAGTGAGGAGGCTGGGGTATTTATCCTGGACCTAGAGGGTCAGAGGGGGTTCCCTGGTGGAGATGCCAGGGGCATGCTGGGAATAAGCACAAGCTCAGTCAGGGGCGGGTGGGGGAAGAATTGCCCAGCACCCCTACCTTCTAGACTGTACTTTGGAGGGACCTCCCAGCACTCCCAGCTCTCCTATGACCCGGGCACTGTGGTTCTTCCAATTTTGCAGACGAGGAAACCGAGGCGGAGGAGCCGTGGCGTGTACAAGGCCCCACCGCTGGGCGCAGAGGCCCTGCGGGGACTGGGAGCCGCCAGGGGCCCAGGTGGCCTTGCCAGTTCCATGCAGGTACAGGGGCCCAGCGGAGGGCTGCTGTTCGTGGTTCGATGGAGAAAAGGCTGCTCTCACAGCTCTGTATCCCCCGCCTCCAGCATCACACCCTGGGGAGGACAAACAGCCACAGTGATGAGAAACTGGGTCTTTTTTCTGGGGCGGCCACAGGGCACCGCAGCCGTAGGGCAGGATTGGGGACCAGGGGGTGGAGACCGGTGAGGAAGCTTGGAAGGTGTGGGGGGGACGGACACACGGACAGAGGGCAGCCGGCAAGCACCTGGGGAATGCCCAAGCCCAGGGAGCCAGGGGGTGGGGCCCGGAGACCTGGAGGGCTGGGCCCGGCAGTGAGTCCTCCTCCCAACCAGGCCTGCCAGGAGCTGGCTGCAGGCTGGCTGAGCCGCCTCCAGCTTCCTCCGCCCTCCTCCCCTCCTAGGCCAGGTCGGGACAGCAGGCACAGCAGCAGGAGCCAAAGGGGACAGAGATCCTCCTCCTTCCAGCAGGGGTGGGCTGGGCTGGGGTGGGGAGGGTGGGGTGGTGTTGGGGGATGGGGTGGGAGGGTAGGAGGAGGCACTGACCCTCAGATCTGCGACTTAACCAGCTGTGTGACAGGCAAAGCCGGTGACTTCTAAGCTGTAAAGAAAGGTTGATGACAGCACTGACAATACTGCCCCCTACGTGATAGGATCAAATGAAGTCATTTACTCCATGAACGTGTGTGATGTCCGCCTACTTATACGACAAGCGCTGTGCAAGGCTCTCTTCATTCTAAAATATATATATATTTTTTCTATTGGTGCCTTTTTGGATACATTTAACTGAAATACTAGGTATAAAAAAGTACATCAATCAGAAGATCAACAAAATATCACAAAGTGAACACATCTGGACCACAGACCAAGAATCCAAAGACAAGCAGCACCTCACTACCCGCACTGTATTTTCGAATAGTATTTTCATTCAACAAGTAAGCGATGCTGTGAAAGGTCCCTGCACACAGACAGTGGAGTGCTATGGGTAAGAGGCTAAGGGCCCCTTATCTAAGTAAGGTAGCTGCTTGCTGCTGAGCCCACGGGCTTGATCTGAGTACTTGCTTCTCCTGGTTGCCAAGGGCCTAGAAACCTGGGTCCTTCCCTCCGTCCTCTCACAGAACATGGGGTGCCTCCTGTGCTCTCTGGTCTCCTTCAGGGAAAGAGGGGCTGGCTTTGGCTCTGAGGACCCCTCCTCCTGTGGCTAATGAGAGGGGCTTGGGTGCATCTCAGAAATAATAGGATGCATTCGGAGTGTGACTTGTTGCACTATTTATGATTACTAAAATATTTTTTAAAAATATATTTTATTGATTTTTTACAGAGAGGAGGAGAGAGGGATAGAGAGCTAGAAATGTCGATGAGAGAGAAGCATCGACCAGCTGCCTCTTGCACACCCCCTACTGGGGATGTGCCCGCAACCAATGTACATGCCCTTGACCGGAATCGAACCTGGGACTTTTCAGTCCGCAGACCGACGCTCTACCACTGAGCCAAACCGGTTTTGGCTGATTACTAAAATATTTTTAAAGTTGTTTTTTTAAAAAGTGATTTTAGTGAGAGAGGAAGGGAGAGGGAGAGAGAAATAGAAACATCGGTCAGCTGCCTCCTGCACACCCCCTACTGGGGATTGAGCTCAAAACCTGGGCATGTGCCCTGACTGGGAATTCAACTGGTAACCTCTTGGATCATGGGTTGATGCTCAACCACTGAGCCACACCGGCCCAGCTAAAGGCAAATACTAATAGGTTCATAACAAGTATTATTATGAGTGTCTCCAACCTAAGGCTCATCATAAATTTGGGGCCGGGATTCATCATAAACTTTCAAAGAGGTTTTGCTACCTTAAACGACAACTGGAGATTTCTTTAGAAATCTTTAGAGGGGAGCGATTCTACCTGTGCGAGCAGAATATTCCTACTGAACAGTCTCCCCAAGTACTTCTAGGCGGTAGGTTGGAATGGTCCGTTGTCATTGGTACAATGTGCTGCCATGATCTGACCTAAAAAGTGCAGGGGGCATGGATCCCAAAGGGTATTTGCCTACCTGTTCATTCCCTGTTCCACAGGGTGATGGGTAAAGTCCAGCCTCTCTTCCTGGGCTGCCCAGCCAGTACCCAAGGCAACCTCTGTAAAGACCTGAAACCCTACTCGGGCAGAACTGAGTCCTTCATGCCGCCAGTTTCCCCCTGAGGGAGCGAGAGGTCCTCAGGACAGAAGTAGCATCGGGTATGGAGAAAATGGTAGAGCAGGATTCCTTACATAGGAGCGGAGATTTATAAATGACAAAGCACTGGCCATTTTTCTCCATCTGCTTGGTGGGTTTACGATGAATACTTCCCTGGGTTTGGTTTTGTGATGATGGAAAGGTCCAGAACATGTAAAATTTTGAAGTGCAAGTTGACTCTGGCTTTAACTTTGGACTCACACCGACTTAGCTTTGAGTCCTCACCCTGTCACCTGCTTGCTTTGTGACCTTGAGCAAGTCTGTTCACATTTCTAAAATTAAGTTTTGTGTGTTTTTTTAAAACTCAACAATGGCTATCATAATATCACCTACATAGCCTATAAGAATGTTGTGAAGCCGAAACCGGTTTGGCTCAGTGGTAGAGCGTCGGTCTGCGGACTGAAAGGTCCTGGGTTCAATTCCGGTCAAGGGCATGTACCTTAGTTGTGGGCACATTCCCGGTAGGGGGTGTGCAAGAGGCAGCTGGTCGATGTTTCTCTCTCTTCGACGTTTCTAGCTCTCTATCTCTCTCCCTTCCTCTCTGTAAAAAAATCAATAAAATATATTTTTTTTAAAAAAAGAATGTTGTGAAGTTTAAGTTCTCTGATGCAAATAAAGCACTTAGCCCAGTACCTAGACTAATATAGGTGTAACAATGGTTAGCTTAAATTACATGTTATTAATTCTGTTATGTAATATAATTCTTTTGATATATTTTTTAATTGATTTCAGAGAGGAAGTGAGAGGGAGAGAGAGAGAGAAACATCAATGATGAGAGAATCATTGATTAGCTGCTTCCTGTAGGCCTCCTACTGGGGACTGAGCCCACAGCCCAGGCAAGTGGCCCTAATGGGAATCGAACTTGGGACTCTTTAGTCTGCAGGCCAGCCTCTCCTCTATCCACTGAGCCAAACCAGCTAGGGCTGTAATATAATTCTTTTTGTGTGTGTATGTGTAATATAATTCTTATATGCATGGCAGAAATCTTTCTGATTTGAAAACAAAGTATAGAACTACTAACATGTGCTACATCATGGACGAACCTAAAGACTTATGCTAAGTGAGAGAAGTCAGACACAGAGACCACCTGTGGTGTGATTCCATCTCTCCAAAATGTCCAGCAAAGGTAAGCCTCTGGATGCAGGAGGCAGATTAGTGGCTACCTCAAGCTGGAGATGAAAGAGAGGTTAACTAGAGAAGGGCATGGGGGATCTGACTGGAGAGATGAATGTTCTGAAATGGATTTGTTGTAGCGCTTGTACCACTGAATAAAGCTTTTTTTTTTTAATCTTTTTTAAAAAATATATATTTTATTGATTTTTTACAGAGAGGAAGGGAGAGAGATAGTTAGAAACATCGATGAGAGTCATCAATCAGCTGCCTCTTGCACGCCCCCTACTGGGGACGTGCCTGCAACCAAGGTACATGCTCTTGACCTTGACCGGAATCGAACCTGGGACCCTTCAGTCCGCAGGCCGACAATCTATCCACTGAGCCAAACCGGTTTAGGCTGAATAAAGTTTTTAAGAATCACTGGATTGTCCACCTGAAATAGGTGAGTTTTATGATATATATAACGTATGTCAATAAAATTATTTTAACAACTCAGGAAGTATCACAGCAGAGGGAAAACAGAACCCAGGTTTCCAATGAGGTGTTATTAGACTCTGCTGCAGTCATTTGCCTGCTATTGGGAGGGAGAGAGAAGGCAACCACCAGGGAAGGAGTTACTGTTAGAATCTCCATTAAATAAGGGATGGAATCCCAAATAAAAATAACTAACTAACTAACTAACTAAATAAATAAATGATGGAACCAAGACAATTTGAAGAATTGTGGAGATCCTAGTGTCTAAGGAGAGGAGAATGGGAGAATAAAGAGTTTTGTTTGTTTGTTTGTTTTTTGGGGGTAAAAGCATAATAATTGTGAATTTTATTAAATTCTAAAAGGTTTTATATTCTAAAGCTATATTTAAGTACTCTAAAAACCTTAGTGTTCTAAAAGCTTTATATAAATCACCTCATTTAAACTGCACAACATATTGTAAAATTCACATTCTCTTCATTGTTGAGGTGATGACCTTGAAGCACAGAGAAGTAAAACAATCTGACCATCATGAGCAGATACTATGTGGTAGGGTTAGGCTGGAGCCCAGGTAGCTGTCCCGAGGCCCCGGCATTTTCCTCTGGTGCTCTTCATGCACATGAAAAGGAGAGGGATGCCACGGGTCTGGGAGAGCCGGAGATGTTGCCTGAGGAAATAGGATGTTGTTTCATGTATAAATAAGAACCATACCAGCCGTCTGGTGGGGGTGGGTCCTGTTTATGGCTGCTGGGTGCCATTTTGCTCTATGGTTATTTTCAAGTGCCAGACAACCCCTCCATTTCTGCTTGTTTGAAGTGTGGCGATGCTCATTTCTCAGAGTATGAACTGAGCTCATGTTTCCGGAGAACATTCAGGCTGACTTAAACAATTCCAGAATTCCAGCCTAACTCCCAGCCCCTCCCAGCTTCAGCCCTTCTTCTGCCAGAGTGCCACCCCACTCCGACTCCTGTCCCCGAAAACTCTGCTCGACTTTCTAAGGCTTTCCCTCCATCACGTAGAAAGCCTTTCTGGATCAAATAGAAACAAAACCATGTTTTAAAGGTCTGCTCCTGTGCTTCGCTGCCTTGTGAGAGAATGTGTGCAGCTAGAGGACAAAACAGACCACGTCTACACAGAACTGGAGAAGTAATGGATTCAGAACTGAACAGCGTTCAAGGGCCAAAAAGCACTGTACGCAATCTTTTCATCTGCATCGTATGCATAGATTAAGGGGAAGGAATATTCTCGCTTCTTTCATTCTTTTGGTTGAAAGGATTTAAAAGCAGTTTGCACTTATAAAACAGGCAATTTGTAAGTTGAAAAGAATGCAAGTTTCTTGGATACAGTTCAGGGAGAAGAGATGGAAGGGCAAATTAACATAATCATAAAAGATCAGAGAGAAGGGAACAAGTGATAACTGTCTGGTGGTCTTAGGGTGGGGGAGAGGGGTGATTTTTAAAAATCTTTATTGCTCATTTTTGTGAGGGGGAGATACAAAACCAATGCATGCTTACTTAAAAAGAAAGCGACCTTTGCAAACATTAATGCTCCCCATACTCCCCTCTCACCATCACCCCAAAGACAGACAATGTAGCATTAGGGTGCATGTCCCCAGATGGATGTGTACATAAATATACATATATTTTCTATAGAATCACCCATGAAATAAACAGTTGCTAAGCAGCCAAAACCGGTTTGGCTCAATGGATAGAGCGTCGGCTTGGGGACTGAAGGGTCCCGGGTTCGATTCCGGTCAAGGGCATATACCTTGGTTGCGGGCATATCCCCAGTAGGGGGTGTGCAAGAGGCAGCTGATCGATGACTCTCTCATCGATGTTTCTAACTATCTCTCTCCCTTCCTCTCTGTACAAAATCAATAAAATATATATTTAAAAAAAAAAGTTGCTAAGCATATCTGAGTGAGTTGCAGACATTTAAGTTCCTTAACAAATGTGGAATCATACCATCTGTGTTTTTTACAACTTACTTTTTTCCCATTTAAGGTAAGCTTAACCCTGTTTGCCAAGCAGATCTCCTTTAATATAGAGCATTTCTCATGCTTATTTACTCAGCTATTTTATTTATATGTTGATGGACAGTTGGGTTATTCCCACTTTCTCATTACCACTACCATGTGGTAGTAAACATTTTTAATGCATTGTACAGTATAGGGAAAAATGGAAGAGGCGACAAACGAGATACTAACAGTAAATTCCTAAATGTCAAAAGTGCCTCCAAAGAGGTTTAGTCTTGCTTTAAATGTCTCACCAACAGTGTGAGCATGCCAGTGTCCTTATACGCTGCTGTCTGTCTTCAAAAGTTGTTGAGCATAAACTGAGTTTATATGGAAAATAGGCTTCTTCATTTGAACTTGACAGAGCTTCGCCTTTGTGGAGGGCAGGCTAGGGTAGACGAAAGACGGAAGGATGATGACTGAGACCCCTGCTGTGTGTCCAAGGGGAGGGGCGGGTCGGAGTGAGCTGTCCCCACTCCCCGTGTTTAAGTCAGGATGTCTGCAGGGCTACCCGCAACTCCCAGGGGCTGGCCCCGCCCCCTGGAGCCCGGGCTTTCTCAGCAGACGGAGAGTCCATGTTTGAACCCGAGCAGGAATGGGCTTCCACTGTTGCTCCAGAGTCCCGTTTCCTCCCGAGGAATGAATCCGTTAGTTTCCACAGGCTCCGCCGTGGCGTGCTCTGGGGCTTCTTGCGATGTCACAGGCACCCCGGCAGCCTGCACCTGCTGGTGGCGCTGTTCGCAACCTGCAGCCCCAAACATCTCAAGCGTGGCTGGACCCCCACGTGGTGTCTCGGATGTGGCAGCACCCAGGAGGCTGGGGACCCACAGGGTCCGGTTCCTGCCTGCTGCTTACTCTTTTTCCTCCCGCCACAGGCAGGCCCACCTGTGGAGAGAGGAAAATAGGCGCTGGCTGAGTTACAACACTCAGGCACGCTGGGGAGACTGAGGCTGGGGTCAGAGCAGCAAGGCTGTGACAGTTGTGTCCCTCCTTCCCGCAGGGAACGCTGCACTCCCCTCCAGCCCCAGGTCCCCAGCTAGTCCTATGCTTCCTTTAAAAAAAAAAAAAAATTATTGATTTTTTACAGAGAGGGATAGAGAGAAACATGGATGAGAGAGAAACATCGATCAGCTGCCTCCTGCACACCCCCTCCTGGGGATGTGCCCACAACCAAGGTACATGCTCTTGACCAGAATTGAACCTGGGACCTTTCAGTCCACAGGCCAACACTCTATCCACTGAGCCACACCGGTTTCGGTGTCATGTGTTTCCTTGAGTCAGTAGACTGCAGATGTCTCCCATGGCCCTCATAGGCCACTTCTGACCTACGTCACTGGCCAGGACAGAGTTTCATAGCAATTCAGATTAGTTGTCTACATGTGAAAACATTGAAAATGAAATACCTTGCTGAAACCGGGTTGGCTCCATGGATAGAGCATCGGTCTGCGAACTGAAAGGTCCCAGGTTCGATTCTGGTTAAGGCACATCCCCAGTAGGGGTTATGCAAGAGGCAGCTGATCGATGATTCTCTCTCATCGATGTTTCTGACTCTATCCCTCTCTCTTCCTCTCTGTAAAAAAATAAATAAAAAGAATATATTAAAATGTCTTTAAAAAAAAAAAGAAAGAAAAGAAAATGAAATATCTTGCAACATTACCAGCTGGAGCTGAGAATCTGCCTCCTGTCTGCTCAGTGTCTAACATCTCTCATTGCTACTACCAGGGTGTTCCCGCAGGCATCGGAGTTTGTCCCCTAACGGAGTCACAAATGCCATGGGGAGGGCACCCTGGAAAACCAATCCTCTTCCTTCCTCTGATGCTCGAGCTGTGACTTGGCCAAGGTCATCCAGTGTGTGGCCGAGTGGTCACTGATGAAAGCCCTGGAGAGTGACATGACTTGTCCAAGGTCACCTGGGTGATCGCAGGGGCAGAACCAGAGCCCACTTTCCTGGCAGTTGCCCCATTTTCCCGGCTGCCCATGGGACCTCAATGAAACAGCCAGTGGCCAAAGATGTTGCACGTGACCATGACCTGGGCTCTCGGGCTTTTTTGAGTCAGTCATTGGTCAGAACAGCCAAGCTTCCCTTGCCTCCATCTACGCCCACACAAGAGAAGTCTTAGGGGAGTGGCACGTGTCTGACTTTCAGGAACTTCACAGAACTGTGGGCAGCTGTTCGCCATCCTCAGGCGCAGTCTGAAAATAGACCTGGCCAGCACTCTAGCAATTATACTTGAATGTGCTAATCTGATCGCATTGAAAATCCATGCATCTAGCCGTCAAGGGAATTTTCCCAAACCTTCATGCTTGCCAACTACAGGGTGGATGGAGACCAGAAAAGGAACAGCCCTGTCATCATTCTGAGTCCTGTCCCCGTTTCTCACTGGGGAGCCAGGAAGGACTGGCTAGACTAGCAGAGGGCCTGCGGGCGTGGAGACTCCCTATCATAAAGCCAGCGCAGGGAACCATGGGGGATGGAAAATGAGTTGTTAGAGATAATAACTGGTGTGGGAAAGGAGACGTTCTGCTGAAGTGGTTTCTTATTTTACTTAGAGGCACTTCCCACCCAAGACTAAAGCACGTACAGGAGCCAGAGACCATAATGTGTCTCCATCACGGAAATAAAAGTTGGAGGCATTTCTGTGTCGTTCGCATATGGAATAGCAATCTGTAACAGCATTCGCTCTTCAGACCTCTCCTCTCACCCCCAGCCCTAAGTGAACTGCTTACAAAAGATACATTTGTGTGTGTGTGTGTGTGTGTGTGTGTGTGTGTGTGTGAGAGAGAGAGAGAGAGAGAGAGAGAGAGAGAGAGAGAGAGAGAGAGAGAGGCTCAATTTGGATTTGCAATCAAGACGACTTAACAGTACCCATGCTATATGAAATTACCACCCCATTTTAATAAGGTCCAAGATATTTAAGAGCTCACTTATGGTTTCAAGGCAAATTGCGAACAGAAATAGAAACAGAAGAGCTGGCTGTTTTTCTCGGCTGGTTTTCTGAGAAAGGCTGGTTCGTTTTCTCTCTTCCTCCAGAAGTACTCCTCAGGTGCCCGCCTCACCATCCCTCTGGACGTCGCCCTTAGGTGATGCCCCTGTCCGGTGAAAGGGCTTTATTTTGTAAATGGCGTGTCGTGCATGTAAAAGCAATTAGGCCGCTGGTTGTGCTCTAGCGCCGGCTCCTCGGCTCGGCTGCCTGCCTGGAAAGAGGCTTAGCGTGCCCCGCGGTTCTGTGAAGATGGTGGGTAACTTGTCAGTGGAAAATATCACACTCACACACACCCTTTTATCGCCACCCAGAAAAACTTGGGACATGTCCGTTTTCTTAGGGTGTTCTCCCTCCCCCCACCCTCCTCTTGTGGGCTCTCTGTCTGAATTCAGGAAACAGGACCCCTTCGTTTCCCGTTCTCTTTCAGGCCTCGGCTCCTCCAGGCGTGCTGCCCCGTGACGTCAGAGACCCAGGCTCTTCCTCCCACCTTGTGGCTCTGCCCTATGTGGGTCCAGGAGGTCAGCAGACAAGCTCCAGGCACAGGACAAGGGAAAAGTAAAGAAACCCTGTGCAAAGGGTTATACAGGGGCGGGCAAACGTGGGGTTACAGTTGTGAGTACTCAAAACACAGTTTATTCTCTTTTTTTTAATCTTTTTTTATTGATTATGGTATCACATAATTGTCCTCATCCCCCCAATCCCATCCCAAACCCCTCCCTACATATGCCCTCACCCCCCCGTTGTATTCTTTTTTTAAAAATATTTTTTATTGCTTTTTACAGGGAGGAAGAGAGAGGGATAGAGAGGTAGAAACATCAATGAGAGAGAAACATCCATCAGCTGCCTCCTGCACACTCTCTACTGGTATGTGCCCGCAACCAAGGTACATGCCCTTGACCGGAATCGAACCTGGGACCCTTCAGTCCAAAGGCCCACGCTCTATCCACTGAGCCAAACTGGTTAGGGCCACAGTTTATTCTTGTATTATTATTTATTAATTATTGTATTATTTACCATACAAACAACTACTTTTGCTGTAAGCCTCCTGGACATTGCTCTCTTTAAAAGAAGGTACCTGAAAATAGTCATGTGACATCTCTGTTGACAGCCCAACATCATGGCTAGTATAGTGAGTGGCAGAACTGATTTGAACTCAAGCAGTCTAACTTGAGTCTGTGCACTTAACATTAGCTAAATTGCCCCTACACTCAAGAAGGCAGTAATAGTACCTTATTATTATTTAATTTAATTTATTTTTTTATTATTTTAAAAATAAATTTTTATTCATTTCAGAGAGGAAGGGAAGAGAGAGAGACAGAAATATTGATGAGAGAATCATTGATTAGCTGCTTCCCACAGGCAGGCCCCATACTGGGGATCAAGCCTGCCACCTGGATATGTGCCCTGACCCGGAATCGAACCTGGGACCTCCTGGTTCATAGGATGTCACTCAACCACTGAGCAACATTGGCCAGCCCCTTATTATTATTTTACAGATCACCTGCCCATGCCTCTATCACAAAGGGACTGACCGTTCCAAGATCATCCTAGGAATGTCTGATTATCTTCGCACTATCCCAGAACCCAGTGAGTCAAGTTACAGAAAGGACAAGGATCATGGGTGCTATCTGTGATGGTACTGCAATGATGCAAGCCAGGAAATTCTTGATTTCAGTTATGCATTTACCATGTCCACATTTGTTGAGTTCCAACAAAGGCATGAATGCACCCTAGCTTTGCTACACACTTACTTATTGTGGGAAATGTTACCACCACATAGGGAGAGGGGTGCAAACATATGCTTCCCTGGCATTTTTCTTTGCTTCTCACTCAAGAGTATAATGTTGTGCGTGGCTGGTGTGAATCACTGGTTGAACATCCACCTCTGAACCAGGAAGTCATGGATGCATATGCCCAGGTTACTGGCTTGATTCCCAGTAGGGGGCATGCAGGAGGTAGCCATTCAATATTTCTCTCTCATCATTGATGTTTCTATCTCTCTCCTTCTCCTTTCTTCTCTGAACTAAATAAAAAAATATATTTTTAAGAAAGAGTCTACTGTTGAGAAAGGAGAATCACAGACATAATAGGATGAAGCTGGGACACTGTAAAGGTAAGGCTGACTCCAGAGGGAATTTGCGTGTATTGAGAACCCACGGTAGGCAAGACACTGCTAGGCCCTTTCCACTTGGCATCCTATTAAATCTTGAGAAGAGCTCTGAGCGGTGGCCCCCTGACAGCTGCATCTTAGATCTGACATCCTGCAGCTCTGGTCTGCTCAGGGTCACAGGCCAGTAAGTGCCAGAGCTGGGATTCAAACTCAAGTCTGTCTGGTGTTCAAGTGCATGCTCTTACCTTGTCACGGGTTGTCTTTGAACATGTTGACTGGACAAGCTTAGGAGCACTCCTCCCCCATCGATTCTGTTCTCATGGCGGTTACAGATTATCTCCCATCTTCCCAGAGGTCCCTGGGATGCGTCTCTCTCCCTCCAGCCCTCCTGCACTTCAGATCAGCTCTCTACTGCTCTGTTCCTGCTGGGTCAGAAAGTCTCAGTCCAAGTAGGTTCAGAGAACAGACTGATGGCTGCCAGAGGGGAAGAGGATTGGGAGAATGGGTAGAAAAGGTAAAGGGATTAAGAAGTACAAATTGGTAGTGACAAAATAGTCATGGGATATTAAAGAACAGCACAGGGAATATAGTCGAGTGTTGTAATAACTATGGTGCCAGGTGGGTACTTGAAATATTGGCGGGGAGGGGACGACATTTTGTAAGGTATATGATTATCTAACCACTATGCTGTACACCTGAAACTAATACAAAATAATATTAAATGTAATCTGTAATTGAAAAATAAAACTAAAAATAAATAAACATAACAAAGGAAAAAAAAATCTCAGAGTCTATATCCATAGAGAAAATGCATTCATAGTTATTGGAAATAAAATTTGCTATTCACAAGCCTGGATTTTCCTCTGGCTCTCCCATTTACTAGCTGGGTGACCTCTGGCCAGTCGCTCAACCTTTTTATGTCTCAGTTTCCTCACTGTAAAAGGGGAGGCCCATGCTTTCCTCTGAGGATTGTAGTGAGGCTTAGAGCCCAAGCAGGTGGGGTTTTCCTTTTCCGTTGCCCGTATCAGGAAAAGATGAAGATCGGGATGGAAGGAAGGTTCTGATAAAAGGAAATTGGCCAGTTGTTGGCGATAATCAGGCTCTTCAGTTGTTGTTGGGCCATATTTAGGATGAAAATCATGGCCTGACTGTTGGCGCTTATAAAAGTGCAGACCGACTCCTGAGGGCCTAGGACCAGGGCAGAGTTACATCTTGGATCCGCGTTCCTTTGGCCTTTTCTATGCCTATTTTTAAAGCAGTGACCTTTCTTTCCTCTTCTCATTCTTTCCAAGAACAGTAAGGCTGACTCCAGAATAATTAGGAAAGCATTCCAAAGTTGACATATTGCCGATAATGGGAGTTATGAAACAACAATTTTAAGTCCATAAAAATAAAAACTTGCATTAACAGCACATCACATTACATATCCTTTGAAAATGTTGGTAGTATCTCACATTTGCCTTTCTTTCATGCGTGTGTCAGTAATGCTAGGCTGTAAGGATGGGGCAGCAACAAGGGATAATCCATTCATCTGTGGACTTCTCCACAGAAGCCATACTCCTGCCTGTGAGGAGTCTGAGCCTTTGGTCCTTTTTGTGGCTCTGTGACCTTCGTCAGGTCTGAACTCCCTGAGTCTTGGCTTCCTCAGCAGGAAACTGGAAAGAAAAACTCTGGCCTCTTCTACCTCATTAGGGACGTGGGAGGGGCGAAGGAAATGCTGGACAGAGAAGTCCTTTGGAGCAGCCTAAAGTAATAGAGGGAGGCCAAGGATTGATACGGTGATGCATGAAGATATGCTTCAAGTGCGAATGGAAGGAAAACATAAGAAACAAAGACAAAGGTGTCCAAAGGAATAATAGTGTTCCTTGCTTTGCCTGCCATTCATCGTCTGAGTGACTTCAGAGGAGGCACTTAACCTCTCTAGGCCTCAGTGTTATCATCTGTGAAATGGGGATTTTATTCATAGCTGCTCTTCCTGTCACACAGGGTTATGGTATCAAATGGGACCGTGGATGTGAAAATGTTACTGGAATAATGAAAGCCCATCCAACCATTAACTGTTCTCGGTAATAGTAGTAGGAATGCCTGGTGAAGTTGTGGCATTCGCAGGGCTGAGACAAGTTTAGTCACCTTTGGAAAGGAAATCAGTCCTGTGAGGTCACCGGGTGTGGCCTGTTAGCTTCTGCAGACAATGAGGAGGAGCCGGGCCTCAGGCATCACACTGCTGGGATTCCAAGCTCAGCCCTGCCACGAGCAGGCTGCACGAACTTGAGTAAGCTTTGAACCCCTCTGACTTGGCTTGGCCGCCTTACCCCGTGGGACTGTGAGGATCGGTGATACAATGCCAGCGAGCATTCAAACAGTTCCTATATGTGGTATTCCTGGCGGCACCTCAGCCTCATGCTGCCTGCTTTGTAACAGTAGCCATACAGGTAACTTATTGTTCTAGCTGGTTTGGCTCAGTGGACAGAGCCAGGCTTCATTCTGGTCTAGGGCACATGCCCGGGTAGTGGGCTCAGTCCCCAGTAGGGGGCGTGCAGGAGGCAGCCGATCAATGATTCTCTCTCATATTGATGTTTCTGTCTCTCCTTCTCCCTTCCTCTCTGAAGTCAGTAAAAATATGTTTAAAAATAAAGTTAACTTATTACATAGCATCCCAGAGTATGTCTGATACTAAAAAAATCTGACGGAATGAAAAAGCATCTACTAACCCTGCTTGCGTTTAACCAGCCGCAGCAGATGCCTGAATCGCAATTTTGAGATAGCGGAGAAGAAAAATGCTTGTATGTCTCAAGCCTGAAAGTCTGCAAGTAGGAGGTGCTGGCAGGACCCCCTGGGGGTCCCTGCACACAGTCCTCCGGGAGCCCATAGAAAACCCTATCTACACCCCACTTTTCCTTGTCTGCAGGCCCTTCTTTCCATTCTGTTTGTTCTCTAGCAGAAAAGGGAGCCCAGACACGGGGATCTGCTCTTTCCCACTCTGCAGCTAGCAAGCCAGTCCCACCTCCAGGCCTCTGACTGCCATTGTGAGAGGAATCTCTGGGCAGGGCCAGTTTTCCACCTGCCCCTGCTGCTGCAGCTCCAGAGCAGCCTCTGATCTGCCAGGAGTGAGGCATGCTCTTAGTGGCTGAAGGAGATGAGTGAGGAGCAAATGAGATAAAGGCACCCTTAGGCACTACCTGAGGGCACAGATACACGGAGGCCATAAAGCGGGAAGAAGAGGGATGGGTAACAGGCATAAAGTTCTGTAGCAGAGGGGGAAAAAAGACTTCACCAGGCATTATTACCACTATTATCAGTAACAGTTAACGGTTGGGTATCTTGTATTATTCCATTATTACAAAAAAAGAAAGGAAAAAAAAAGGGGGGGGGGGAAGAAAAAAAGCTATTCGAGGCACAGTGAGAACCACAACGTGGAAACCAGGGTGATGAAGTGAATCCCAGACCAGAGGGCTAGAACCAGAGCGAGCACCAGCATCACCTGTTACAATAAAACCGTTTCCCGGGCCCTGGCCCCTCTTCTCGTTCAGGGAGTGTGAGAAGTCACCGCTCAGCGATGCCGCCCGCGCTCAGGAAGCATCGTCACAGCCCGAGAGGAGCTGCCACCGGGTCACACTGCACACCTGGACCTGGGAACCGACGGCTCCAGAAAGAACCGCGAGGGTCTGTGCGGACAGTGCCCGAGCCCCCACCACAAACGGGGTGCTGGGTTGGTGACTGGTCAGACTGACAGGGCATCTATAAGGCACCCGGCCCTGTGACCCTCCGTAGGACAGCCAACCGGACAGGCCGGGCGGGGTCCTTCGCCCCCTCTGGGGGAGCTGCTCGCTTCAGCCAGCCCCTCGCAGGCAGGGTTCATTGCGGGTCCCCAAAGCCCACCTGCCCCCGCACCCTCCCGGGGTCCAGCGGAGCTGGGGACGCCCAGGACGGGGTGAGCTCCTGCCGGTGGCAGACGGGCCGCCCCGGGACGGGGTGTGGCTGCGCCTGGCACCGGGCGGTGGGCGCAGCCGGGTTGCCGGGCCGCCACCATTTCCGCTCTGGCGGCCGGCAGTGGGGGGCGCACCGAGACAGCAGTTGGGGAGCTGCGCGGTCGCCGGCGGCGGGAGGGGCGGAGGGCGGAGGGCGGAGGCCCCGGAGCCGGGACGGGGCGGGCGGCGGCTCCCCGGGCGGAGAGGGCGCTCCGGCCGCGAGGGTCCGGGTCCCGGCCGGACTCTGCGCGCACAGCCCTGAGCTGGCGACACCCTGGTGCTGCCCGACACCCCGCCTGCTGCGCCCCCAGCACGAGGAGCCTCTCCAGGCCGGCGCCCCCCTCTGCAGCTGCCGCGGGCGGCCCTCCTCGCCCCAAGCCCCCCAAGCTCCGGGCCCGGCGCGCACAGCCCCCAGGCGCGGCGCCCTCCGGCCCGGCCCGCCCTGGTGCGGCCACCCGCGCCCCGCGCCCCGCGGTGCCCCCAGGCTGGCTCCCCCTCCGCTCCCCGCGCCCCGATCGCCAGCGCCCCAGGGCCGGTGGCCGCCGTTAGGGACCGTCCCCGGGCCCCGGGCCCCGCTGACGTCGGGGGAGGACGGGATTGGAGGCCGCGGCCATGCCCGGCTGGGTGCCCCGGGCACGGCCGCTCCTCTCTGAGCCAGCTCCCCGCACCCGGCTCTGTGGACGGCAGTGAGGCCGCGGCCGGCCGGGGCCCCTGCAGGAGGGGCTGTGAAAACCGGCCCCAAACTCCTCCACAGGCTTTTCCGTTCGCCCGAGGGAGCGGCGTCCTTCCCGCTCGCTCCCCCCGCGTGCGGGGCCCGCAGTCCGGCCACCGGGTCTCCCGGCCCCGCCGCGCCGAGCGGGGAGCGGGGAAGGGCTGCGGCCGCCCCTGGGCCCGGGCCCAGGAGAGACAGACATGTGGTCCGTGAACACAGACACTCAGAGCCCCGGCCCGCCGCACATTCGGGGCTGGTGACGTCGTGGTCGGAGTCCCGCCCGGAGGGAGCGCCCAGCGGGGATCTCCGGGGGCCGCCCCTCTCCCCGCGCTGGGCTGGGGCGGGGGTGCGGGGGCACGGGGCAGCGCTGCCGGCTCCTTTGGCCTTTGGCAGACCAGCGCTTGGAAAGGGTTTGCGCCGGAGTGAAGTCTATTCAGAACAAAACGGAAGCGTCCCAGCCATAGCTCCTCCCCGTGCAGGAAAGGGGCCCTTGGCGCCGGGGACTCCAGGATAACGCCCAGCTCCCTGCACTAGGGATCCCCATTCTCCCCATGGTCAGTCCTGCTGCACAGAAGCTCCAGACCCGCCATCCTCTGCCCCGGGGGCACCTCCAGGGCCTAGGTTTGGGCCGAGGTGTTCGCAGTGGAGTCAGTGAGGGAGCACGGCCAGGCCCTCAGGTTGGATCACTTGGGCCACTCCATTCTTGGAAGGGACAACACCTGGCCAAGCCACACCCCCCAGCAAAGGGATCCGGCAACTGGGCCGGGGTGGGGTGGTTCTAGAGCAGTGGTCGGCAAACTCATTAGTCAACAGAGCCAAATATCAACAGTTCGATTAAAATTTCTTTGGAGAGCCAAAATTTTTAAATTTAAATTTCTTCTGCCGAAACTGGTTTGGCTCAGTGGATAGAGCGTCGGCCTGCGGACTGAAAGGTCTCGGGTTTGATTCCGGTCAGGGACATGTACCTTGGTTGTGGGCACATCCCCAGTAGGGGGTGTGCAAGAGGCAGCTGATCGATGATTCTCTCTCACCGATGTTTCTAACTCTCTATCCCTCTCTCTTCCTCTCTGTAAAAAATCAATAACATGTATTAAAAAAGAAAACTTCTTCTAACGCCACTTCTTCAAAATAGACTCGCCCAGGCCGTGGTATTTTGTGGAAGAGCCACACTCAAGGGGCCAAAGAGCTGCATGTGGTCCGAGAGCCGCAGTTTGCCGACCACGGCTCTAGGGGGGCTGTAGAGGGTAGGGGGATCTGGGGAACGGAAGGCTAACCTCAGTGCGTCTGTATGTTTAGCTTTGCCAGAGCTGGGTAGGGGCCATGACTCTCAAAAGGTCGAAGCTGTTGCCGGGGGGGGGGGGGGGGGGGGGGGGGGTTTGAGCCCTGCTGAGTTTGCCCCTTTCCTTCCCAGATAGCTGCTCCGGGTATCAGTGGCTTGTGATGGTCCGAGAGCACGCCTAGATTTTGTCCCTTAGGCTCTCCAGTGCCAGCTGCTGCAGGACATTTTTTACTTCCCCCCCTGCTTGGGCAGAGCAGGGGGTCCCTCCTCTCCCACACCCCTAAGGGTGGTCCCTGCCTCCCTGCACATTCCCCCCCCCCCCCTGCCGCCTTTGAGCTCTGTTTCAAGAGGGCAAGGCCAGGTCTTCTCCAGGAACTCTCCAAGGGGGTTGGCGGCCATTTTTGTTCTTTACTTTCCTGGATGCCCAAAGCAGGTGACCGGAGGGTAGTTACCTGCGCTGCCCACACCACACATCTGTGAGTTCATTGGGGAATGAGGACAAGGAGGGGGAGGAGGAGGAGGAGGAGGAAGGCTTTGGCAAAGACCACAGTGGTGTGTTTGGAAGGAAAGGCTCAGCGCGATGCCTGGGGATGTCTGTTAGTTCCAGGGAAGCCAGAGGGAAGGGGTGAGGTCCTCACTGCCATGTGTGTGTGGGCCTCTTCTCTGGGTTCAGGTTCCTCAGTTGCAAAATAAGGGTGATTCGGAATATATTCCTCAGGCCTGTTGTGAGGGTAGAAACAGCTAAGCCAGTGAAATGCCCAGAACAGTGACTGCCCTGCATCTCATGTGGGGTTCCGGGCTTCTAGATGGAGTTTCTCCTTGCCCGCTTGGGAAATCATAGGTGGGGCAGGTGAGGACCGTCCTTCCGTGCGTGCGTGCGTGCGTGTGTGTGTGTGTGTGTGTGTGTGTGTGTTTGAGAGAGAGAGAGAGAGAGAGAGAGAGAGAGAGAGAGAGAGAGCTTTCTCTTCTGAGGGCAGGCATGTACTCTCTTTGAGGTGCCCCTGGATGCACCCAGACCCCGGAGAGGGCTGGAGGCTTGTGGAGGGGTGCCTTATGGAGGGTGAAGGCACTGCTGGGTGGGGGGCATCCCTGCGGGCCAGGGAGGGACAAGGCCTGGAAGAAGCATTGGTCCCGGGTCTGACACTCAGCCAGGCCCCGGCCATTTGAATCAAGACCACTGACGACCCTGTCCCGGCGGGAGGAAAGGTCTTTTAAAAGAATATTCTGTAGATCAAACAAGAAATGGGCATCAAGGCCCTTTGTAATAAAAGCAAAATTCAGGACAGCGATGGTGAAGGGAAAAACCCTATGTCATCTCTGCTAGGATGGGAAAGGGGGTGCCTGGGACTTTGGGGAATTGCTCCTGAGGCAGGGGCAAGCCTCCAACGTGAGGAGTCCTCAGGGCTCCAGTCCTGCCCGGGGTCCTCCTGCCCCAGGATGGGCAGGTGATGGATGTGGGGGTGTGGGCTGCCCAGGCCTTAGCCCCCAGCTCCGGCTGCGGAAGCTGCAGGCTTGGGTCCCCAGGAGCCAGGCCAGCAGATGGAGCAGGAAGAGCACGGGCCTGGGGAGGAGGAGGCAGGGGGTCCAGGAAGCACCCTGTTTCCTGTCCCAGAAGCTTGGCCCTTCCATCCAGGAGGTGCAGGGAGAAGGGGGCACTTTGTCCAAACCAGAGTTCCAGAAGCTGCAGGTCCCGCCTGCCTGCAGGACAAACTGCGCTCGGGTCCCCACCGAAGGCCCACACAGCCTTCAGCTCCCTCTGCAGGCGGGGGTGGTGGTGGTGTGTGTGTGTGTGTGTGTGTGTGTGTGTGTGTGTAAGCCGCCAGGTGTGCTGTCCTGCGGGGAAGCCAGGCCTCTGGAGGGGCCCACCCCCAAGTGCCTCTGAGCTCAGGGTTCCCCATGGGCTTCAGCAGCTGCCAGAACCAATTCCAGAAGTGCTCAGCTCCCCCCCCCCCCACGATGCCCGCTGTGGAGACACAGTGGTTGGGGGGAACTTTGAGGGGCTCCCCAGGCTCAAAGATGACCAGGGGCCCAAGATCAAGACCCACAGCCGGCGATGCTTACTGTTGAAAGAGAAGCTCTCTTTGTTCCGGCGTTTTAATAAGTGAAGAGCAAAACCAAATCCTTTCTGGTCCAATTTTTGCTGGCCCTGAAGCAGCCAGCCCAGCTCCTGGGACCCTGTGCCCTGTGCCAGGTCCCGTCGCCCCTTCCATTTGGCGGAGGCTGGTGATGGCCTCTGGGAGGCCGGACATTGGGCTGGAGAAGGTTCTCAGGCACCGACTGTGGCGAACGAGGGTCTGCAGGCCCCTGAGCGCCACTCCCACCCCTGCCGCTGCCCTGCTCTCCCGAGCGGCTTGTCCTCGGAAGCGACCCCAGCAGATGGGATTGGCGCTGTGGTGGCCCAGGCCGGGCTTTCCATTCCATTAACTCACCACCAACACCTCACCTCCACATTGCCCCGTCCTCCTACCTCCCTATGCCCGGCCAGCCCCGGGGAAGCAGAGCCCCGGGCTTTTGAAGTCCCGAGAATTTCAATCCCAGAGGAGCCGCCAGGACCTAAGCTGTCACCCAGTGGGGAGGGACAGCAGGCCAGGTCGTGGGCAGGGCCCCTCCCCTGGGCCCCCAGGAGGTGAGAAGCGTTGGGGGCTGGGCCAGCCCCCCTCAGGCTGCCGGATCACCCCCTCTCCACTGTCATGGGGTCGCCCAGACCTGGCCGCTGTCTGTGACTCTCCGCTGTGGATTTACCTTCCTTTAGGGTCTGTGTTGGGAAAAGCCTTCAGTTCACTGATAACCACGCTGTGAAACTACCCCAAGCCCCCCCCCCCCCAAAAAAAAGTCCTCAGAAAGTGTTTGCACCTACTGCCCCTCCCCCATGTTCTTTTCCTCCAGCCAAAAGCCCAGCGCTCCTCCTCAGGATGCTGGGGGAAGTGACTTTTGGTTAAAATGCCCCCTCCTGTGCGGGCTTGCCACAGGCCCCTAAGGCTGCTGGAAAGGGGAGGGCGGGAGCGGGGGTGGGCGGGATGGAAGTGGGGCCGGGAGGGGGGGGGGGGGGGGGGCTGGTCCCTGAAGCTTCACATCGGAGTCCGGAGGAGGCAGCCGCCTCCCCAGAGAGGCTGTGTCTTGCCTGCAGCCCCTTCCTCCCCGTGGCCAGGAGGAGCCCCTCAGCGGGCCAGCCCGGGAGAAGATGCCAGTGACACCTCTTGATCTCTCAATCCCCCCTTTCATGTGGCGGGGAAGCCCCAGCCGAGGATCAAACGCACAGCCTCCCGCCGAGTGCAAAACGGGGGAGGGGGCCGGTCCTTCTGAGGGCGCCCCGCCCAGGGGAGCTCGTGGGGGGCTCTGCGAGGTGGAGGAGGAGGAGGAGGAAGAGGAGGAGGAAGAGGAGGAAGAGGAGGAGGAGGAGGAGGGCTCCAGGCGAAGGAGGGGGTGGGTGCCCCAGGCCCAGGCTGGGGGGGGGGCACCCCAGGGTGGACAGCGTGCCGCTCCCGCACATGCTGAGGTCTGGCAGGGATGGAAAGGGGAGAGAGCGAGCAGATGGTCCCCAGGCGCTGGCTGCTGGCTGGGAGGAGAGGAGAGAGCGGAGGGGAGGAAAGGGAAGGGGAGGGCGGGACAGAACCCTCACATCCACCGCAGCAAAAGGCTGGGGGATCTGGTCCCTCTGCTCCCAGCCACTCCTCTCACCTTGTAAACACCCCCAGGATTTGGGGGTGGAGGGCTCAGCAGATGGCGGCCTTGGGAGTCCCAGGGGGGATGTCAGTGCGGACAATACCCCCAAATCCCTCCCCGGTAACGGGCGGCATGAATAAGGGGGAGAAGTCGGAAGTGGGAGCAGGAGGAGAACGGTCTTCTCGAAGGCCTGCTCCTGCCACCTCCCCCGCTGGCCACAGACAGGAAGACTGAGGCCGGGAGACGGAGGGAGGAAAAGAAACGGGAGGAGGAGGAGGAGGAGGAGGAGGAGGAGGAGGAGGAGGAGGAGGAGGAGAGAAAAGCAGGCGAGAATAGACAGACAAAAAGATCAGACCGAATAGACAGACAAAAAGATCAGACCGAATAGACAGACAAAAAGATCAGACCGGGCCCTTTCTTTCTGATCCCGGAACGGGGCGTTGTCTCGGGCTCGGAGGGGCAGCCCCAGTGGCTCAGGCTGGGAGGGCTGAGGGTGAAGGAAGGAGCTGGGGGCCTGGCCTCGCCCTGGGGGGAGGGGGGACGCAGCTCACCAGCCTGGCCTGACAGCTGGCTCAGAGCGGGCACCGGTCCCCAAAGGCCCTGGCGGCCCTGCCCTGGGAGAGCCGGGCAGGGGCTGCGGTGGTTAATCCAAAGACACCAATTCCCGGCCCCCCCAGCTCTGCGTGGGGCCCTTTGGTCCTCAGGTTCCCAAGGGCGCCCAGTCACTGGCCACTCACTCCTTCTGGGCGTTTTTGGTGACGTCTCTCTCAGGGCCAAAGGCAGGGGAGGAGGGAACCCTGGGAGTGAGACCTCTGCGAACCCCAATACCTCCGCCCCTGCACTCTGCACCCCCCGCCCAGTGCCTGCTCACCGCGGGGCCTCTGGCGCGCCGCTGCAGGGGCCGCAGCAGGCGGCGCCTCTTCGCTTGAAAAACCTGTTTTTTTGGGAATTCGTTGACGCTGGATGAAGACCTTAACATACGGGCAAGAAAAGGCCACTCTCAGAACGACTCCCCACCCTACATACCTGACGTGCGGGCAAGGCCCAAGCCAGTGGGAGGCGATT
The DNA here is from genome assembly GCF_964339955.1 of Pipistrellus hanaki. NCBI lineage: Eukaryota > Metazoa > Chordata > Mammalia > Chiroptera > Vespertilionidae > Pipistrellus > Pipistrellus hanaki. Next base: position 6,712,895 of record NC_140512.1, read on the forward strand.
CCTTCTAGAACAGGCGCGCCTGCAGGTCCAGCCGGGCAGTGGGAACCTTTAGGCCACCTGGAAGGGGAGGGGGAAAGAAAATAATAATAATAATAATAATAATAATAATAATAATAATAAGCAAACCCTGTGGGTCAGCAGCCAAGGCGGGTTTTTAAAGAAAAAAATTTAAGACCTGTATCTCTAGCCCCGTGGGGAAGAAAAACAGCCACGGTGGGTCCCAGGAGGAGGGAGGTGGCCGGGGTAGGGGGTGGGGGAGGAACAGAGGAGAGCATGGATACCCCAGGTTCAAGCTCCGCAGGCAGCCCGGGGAGGGGCGGACTAGGATGTCCCGTCTGTCGCTTCCAAAAAGCCCCTGGAGCCGCAGAGGTTGGTTCCCGGGGCTGGGCGGTGGCAATCATGCCCGGAGCAGCGAGCCTGGTGACTCGGCCTAAATCAGGGGTATGGGTTCTCTTGTCTGTGTCCGATCAAGGCACCAAGCTAAGAAAACCAAAGCCGAGGCAACGATAAAAAAAAATCCAAAAAAATCAAACGCGTATTCCATTCCCGATCCGCAGCCCTGCGGTCCGGGAGGCAGGCACGCAGCGGCGCGGTGGCCGCGGCCCCCCGAGTGCCGCCTCCGCCCGGGTCCCGCTCCGCGCGCCGCTCCGCTCACACCCTCCGCCCCGCGCGGCGCGGCCACACCTGGCGCATCACCGCCGACCATTAGCGCGGCGCTTTCATCTCGGCGGCGGCGGCCGGCTATTTATCCCCGCGCTCCGGTGGCGTCACGGCGGTACTGTAATGACGCCCGCGGCGGCGGGATGACAGCTTAGAAGACGGGGGCCATGGGGCTCCCTCCCAGAGGCGGCGCGGCGCAGAGGAGCGGGCGCATCACAAGGTGACCCCGCTCCCCGCTCCCGCTCCCCGCGCCGCCCGCGCCCGGCCCGCCGCCGGCTCCTTCTCCCCCCGCAGCCCGATCGGCCGGACCCTCCGGGGACCCGGGGAGCCGGGGGCTCGGAGCTCGCGCGGGGCTCCCCCCTCCCTCCGGGGGCGTCTGGGATGGAGAGCCGGAAGGACATGGTTATGTTTTTGGACGGGGGGCAGCTTGGCGCGCTGGTGGGCAAGAGGGTCTCCGGCTTGTCCGAAGCCGCGGGCGGCGCGCTGCCGGAGCCGCCCGAGAAGACGGGGCCCCGCGGCTGCCGGAGCCCCCGGGCCGGGCCCGCGGCCTCCCGGGAGCGCGGCGGGGCAGGCCCGGAGGAGGAGCCGGCGGACGGGCCGGCGGGAGGCGCGGCGGGGCCGGGCGCCGAGCCGCGGGCGGCGGGGGCAGCGGGGGCGGCCGCGCTCGGCCCCGGGCCGCCGGCCCCCTCCGCCGCCGACAGCATCTCGGGCCCGGGGCAGCCCAGCAGCTCGGACACGGAGTCGGATTTCTATGAAGAAATCGAGGTGAGCTGCACCCCGGACTGCGCCACGGGGAGCGCCGAGTACCAGCTCAGCAAAGGTAGCCACCGCCCCCTCCCCGGCCTCCCGCCGCGCCCACCTTCCCCTCAGCCCTGCGGGGAAGCCAGGGGCTCCCTCTCCCCGGGCAGGGTGGCGGGGACCCCCTGGAGCCATGCGCCCCTGCTCTCTGCGCCCCCGGGGGGGTCTCCCTCTGCGCTCTGGCTTTGGCGGGACTGAGGGTGACAGCTCGGCTCTGGGGGTGGGGGAGGAGGGAGACGAAAGCCCTGGGCTTGAGGGGGATGTGAAAGGCACCCCAACCCCCCAGAGTTTTGTGGTTCTGCTTCAACTGCCTCTGGGAGATACCTTCCCCGGGCTGAGGGAGATCAAACGCGGGGCCCGGCGGTTAGGGGCTGGCGGGGTGTAAGGCGCATCCCGGCGCGGAAGCGGGGAGTCCATAAAAAACCGTAAAATCCAGGCTGGCCCGGGCCGCCTGGTGCTGGGGCCCTCCGACCAGTTTGCACGTCGGTCAGAGGTCCGAATTACCTTGTCACTTCCCTGGCTCGGTGGCGCCAGGTCGGAAATGGTCCCAATGATCTAATTGCCTTTGGTCTCCGGTTGCATTTGAAAAGGCAGCGCTCCGGCCCGCCCCCTCCCCCTGGCCTTCCCGGTCCGCTGCTCCACCCCAAGGAAAGGGAGCTGCAGGGGGCCGCGCCCCACCCTCCGCTGGGCTAGGCCCAAAGCAGGGGGCTGTCACTTGAATCGGAGACCCCCTCCCTGACCAGGGGCTAGTGTGTGTGTGTGTGGGGGGGGGGGGGCCGGGAAGGAGCTGATGATCAGCCGGGAGGAGTCTCCCTGAGAGGGTGGCAAGCTGGAGCGCCCACCAGCAGACTCCCCCACAGGCTGCTGCCGGGGAAGAGCCTGCTACGGAAGGAAACCACCCTGGCCTTGGCGCCAGCTCCTGGTAGAGCACTACACTCACCCATCCCGCCTCCCCGGACTCCCACCACACATGGCCTCAGAACAGCCCTGCTCCCTCAGCCACCCTCAGGTGCCAGGGCATCGAACACACTGCCATGCCATCCGTGCAACACATGCTGCACACAAAAGCGAGAGGCCAGTCCGTGCCCAGCATCCCACAATGCACTCGGACCGGAGCCCACCGTGCTCCAGCGGAGGATGCATGTCAGCCCACTTGCCCGCCAGACACGCACAGCTAGCCCGCTGCTGGCAACGGCAAACTGAGCATCTCCTCTGTGCCCGGGGCAGGTGCCTGGAGGGGCGGGGGGACGGGTCTGGGCTTGTACCGCAGGCCATTCAGGCCCAGGCCGCTACCTGCTCCTCTGAATGGTGAGCCCCGTCCTCCCTTTCTGGTCCTCGAAGCCCCCAGCTCCCCGGCAGAAGCGGTTACTGAGCGGGTGGGGGTTACCTCTGCACCCGAATCCACAGCCCCACATCAGCGGCCTTTCTGTCTGTTGTGTTGCGCTTGCCCTTGGCTCTGGGCTCCCTGCAGGGCCGGGCTCGGAGGCGCTGACCGGCAGCCCCAGCGGCGGCGGCGAGGCCCCCAAGAGCGGCGGCGGCGGCGGCGGGGGCTCGCAGGGCGGCCTGGCCTGCAGCGCCAGCGACCAGATGCGCCGCTACCGCACCGCCTTCACCCGCGAGCAGATCGCGCGGCTGGAGAAGGAGTTCTACCGGGAGAACTACGTGTCCAGGCCGCGGAGGTGCGAGCTGGCGGCCGCCCTGAACCTGCCCGAAACCACCATCAAGGTATGCGCTCCGGGCGGGAGAGGGGCGCCCTCCGCAGCAGGCAGCACCCTGCCCGGGCCGGTGTGCGGGCCGGGAACCGGGGCTGCGGCTGCGGGGCCAGGCCTGGTGCGGCGCCTGGGGCAGCTTTACCTCCCACAGTCCGGGGCGGCCCGGCTGCCAGCGGTCTGCTCTGTCCCTTCCGCGCCCAATGCACAGCGGGTGGGTGCCTGCGACGTGACAGGGAGAGCGACTGGGAGGGGGTGCCCCAGGCCCGGGGAGTCCCTAGTCCCCCACAGCGCACTGGGCCGGGTTCCGGCAGCCGGGGAGGCCGGCAACCCTGGGGGACTGAGCCCTGGGGGATTCGGGCAGCCGGGGAGGGGGCAGGACAAACCTGGGGTCCCTCTGAGCCCCTCCTGGGGGGTTCGGGCAGCCGGGGAGGGGGCAGGACAGACCTGGGGTCCCTCTGAGCCCCTCCTGGGGGGCTCCAGCTCCGGGGGCGGCGGTGGGGGGCTCTGCACCCCGGGCTGCGGGGCCCCCAGCTGCGCCTCTGCCCGCAGGTGTGGTTCCAGAACCGGCGCATGAAGGACAAGCGGCAGCGGCTGGCCATGACGTGGCCGCACCCGGCCGACCCCGCCTTCTACACGTACATGATGAGCCACGCGGCGGCCGCGGGCGGCCTGCCCTACCCCTTCCCGTCGCACCTGCCGCTGCCCTACTACCCGCCCGTGGGCCTGGGCGCCTCGGCCCCCGCCTCGCCCTTCGGCGGCCCGCTGCGCCCGCTCGACACGTTCCGCGTGCTGTCGCCGCCCTACCCGCGGCCCGAACTGCTGTGCGCGCTGCGCCACCCGCCGCTCTACCCGCCCGCGCACGGCCTGGGCGCCGCGGCCGGGCCCTGCTCCTGCCTCGCCTGCCACAGCGGCCCCGCCAACGGGCTGGCGCCCCGCGCCGCCGCCGCCGCCTCGGACTTCACCTGTGCCTCGTCCCGCTCGGACTCCTTCCTCTCCTTCGCGCCCTCCGTGCTCAGCAAAGCGTCCTCCGTGGCGCTGGACCAGAGGGAGGAGGTGCCCCTGACCAGATAAGGGGCTGCCCGCGGGCTGCGGCTCCAGGACGCCCCGTGGAGGACTCAGCCAGCACCCCTCCCGCCCCCTGAGCTCCGAGGGGAAGGAAGGGGCCCCGAAAAGCACCACCAGGACTCCGCCTGGAGGATGGGATGGGACTGCCGGAAGCCGCCTCGGATGGCCCGTTAGGGCAGCAGGAATGGGACGGGGAGGGGGCGGCAGAGGCTGAGGACCTTCCTCTGGGGCGCCCCTCTTTGCCATTCTTCATCGGACCCACTGCCCCTAACCCGGGTGGAGGCCTTGGCTCCAAAGCTAAACCAACTTAGCAGCAAGAGCAACCCTCAGCCCCACCCCACCCCCCCTCACACCCTTCCTCCCCTCACCTGGGACACCCCACCCCCAAGTCAAGCGCAAGCACTGGAAGGGGACTTGCTGTCTCTAAACAAAACGCTGTGTGTGCAGCGCAGGTAGGGACTAGTCCCCGCCAGCTTTCCCGGCGTGGCAAGGGTGGTGGATGGCCATGCACAGCCTTCGAGGGGAGTGAGAGCATGTGCTGCCTCCAGAAGCCTGGCCCTCCATGGCCCTGGGCACTCGCTGGCCTTCCTGGAGCCTCACTGGCACCACGGCTTCTGGTCCTGCCGTTTCCTAGCACCTGATCTCTCCTCACTCCGAGCTTCTGGATGGCTCTCAACTCGCAACTCCGTCTCCAACCCCCACCCGCCACCACCCGCAGCACTTTCTGTTCTAAGGCTGGTAGGGAGGCTGCAGACACCCCCACCCCCACCCCAGGAGCCCTTGGCCCAGCACATGCTGATCAGTGAGTGATGTGTGAGGAGGGTTTTGAATGTTGAATGTATAATGATGATCGCCACGCAGCCAGCCAGAGCTGGGCTGTTAACAAGGCGCCGGGGAAGAGCTTAGGGAGCGGGCCTCACCCCCTCCCTCGGTATCTGGAGGCAAATTAGAGGCGATTTCCAGCCTCTGCCGGCACCAGGAGCTCTCCGGCCCGCCCATTTGTGTGTGGCTTTTTACATCATCCTTCCTCTCGTCCTCCCCAGGTGTCAATGGAGCCCGACTTCCAGATAACTAGTGGGAGCTCCTGCACCTGTCCTTCCCCTTCCCCGGGGTCTGCGTGGCGCCACCCCCAAACGCTCACCCCCACACTCATTCCTGCAGCCGGTGTGTGAGAACCAGCAGACCGGTGACCCCCATGCAAGCTCTGCTCCGGCTGGGAGGCAGGGGCTCCTTCGGTTTGGTTTTCCTTTGAAGCCCAAAGAGTTCGCTGTTACAATTTGTTGACCACATCGCAATAAAAGCCGGACATGGTTCTCACGTTAGCATTTTAGTTTTTTTGGCAGCTGGCAGTGGCTTGACTGCTTTGGAACTGCCATCCAGCCACTCCAGGCTTGGGCAGGGAAGGAACCAAGAGCTGGAGCCACAGACAGAGCCCCTCACATCTCTGCTGGCATGGGCTGGCTCCTCGCAGGCATGGCACCGGGCATGGCACAGAGGCGGAGACGGCAGGCCCCACACTGCCCGGAGTGCGTGTTCCCTTATTCTGTGCGTGGCGGGAGCCTTCCGGGGTGAACCTGGCAGAGCACTGACCCACCTGGTGCTCTCCCCTGAGATGCTTCCTTCTCCGCTTGCTCCAACCCTTTGAGGAAAGGTGACTCTGGGCTGTGGTTTTTCCTGGCCCCTTTTGCCAACCAAGTAGAGATGAATGAGGCAGGGGGTGTGGAACTGGGTCTGGACATTAGGGGTCGGGAGATGAGGGATGGAAGGATCTGAACCATCCTCAAACAGACAGTCATCTCCAAGGATGGATTTCTGGGCTGACAGGGCCAGACTCAGCAGCCACCTCACTCCTATCCTCTGTCACCACGGAAGGGCCACGTGGCTGCTTCTGACGTCCGGCTCCAGCAGGCCGGGTCCTCCGTGGGGGTACCCATGGCAGGTGTGGGCGCCTCCATTGGCCTTCATCCTCCTCTGAGGCCCAGGGCAAACCTTTCTGCCCACAGTGTGCCTACCCTCCCCAGCACCGCCCTGCGCTGAGATGCCCAGCACCACCCTGCGCTGAGATTACCAGCAGCCTCCTCGCCCCGCCCGCCCCGCCCCGCCCCTGCCAGCTCCGGAAGCCCGGCCTGGGGCTCCCAGTGCCAAATCCCGGCAAATCCCGCGGTTACTTCGAGTTGCGCCAAGAGATTGCTTGCGACAGGTAAATGGGCTGCGGGTTGCCGTAATGCCAGGCGTATTTTCAGTTAATAGGGAGGGAAAATGAGGTGTCTGCAGCGATATTGGAAAGTACAAGATCGATGATCCGGCCTCGTGTCCAATCAGCAGCCTTTAATTGACTGTATTTTCTGGGTAATTGAGCCTCTCTTCCTCCAAATTGAAGCGGAAGATGTAACAATACATCTTGCCAGGAGGAATTACTCATTACTTCATAATGAAAGTTCCCTTTTGCCAAGGTTTGCGGTTTGGCGCCGGGCACCGCTTCTCCCACCCCCTCCCCCACCCGTGCACCTGAAAACAGGTTTGCCCGCCTGCAGCTGCGGCCACAAGTGGCCTGAGACCTCCCTGGGGGGAGGCGGAAGCGGAGATAACCATGAATAAGACACCGCCCCTCCACAACGCAGCCACTTCACCTGTAAAATGGTATTATCGTTACCATTTTTCAATATTCTAAACCCCTCCATTTAGCTTTGCCCCGCTTCCGTCCCATTTTGCAGGTGGGAAAACAGAGGCTCCTGATGAGTGAGTGGCCCGTTCAGCTTTGAATTTCACGCTCCGGCTTCCTCTCCCTCGTCCTGAGCCGCTTTGGGGCCCACAGGTCACGGTCACCCCTCACCAAGCCTGACACCTCACTTCCCACTCCCACTCCCTGGGCTCCTCAGCCCGGGGGAACCAGCAGGGCAGGCTCTGGTGGCCAAGACCCGCGCTCCATCTTGGCCAGCCCGGCCAGCCGCCCCGCAGCCCCGTGTGGTGCGTGCTCAGCGCTGGCCGTCGCTCGCTTGTTAGCGGGTGATTGATTGCCTTATTAAAGCGTGTTCTTGTAAGTGTGACCAAACTGATTGCATTGCATATGTTTGGGATAATGCTCATTTTAAACAACAGGATAGAGGGGATGAGCTCGGCAGACGAAATGATTCTGGCCAGCAGCTCCCTAACTCTGGCATGAAATTGCCCAGTTACATAGCAAATCACTTGGTTCCTCCAACCCGGTCCCCATTTTTTACCCCCTGGCCTGCGGTTTGACCAAGTCCCGCAATGTGGTGTGCCCGGCTTCCCTGGTGACCACAGGGGCCCTGTCTTCCCAGCCAAGAACCCCCACACCCCGCAGCCCAGACACCCAGTCCCCTGCCCGCATCCCAGGCAGAGGGAAGAGGGGCTCAGGACCCACCCTTTTGCCCTAGGCCTCCTGGGGAACGTGGCCCTAGGCGTCCTTGCAAATGGGAGCCTAGTCCCCTCAGCAAATCGCACATCTCTCAATTCCCCCTCCCGGCCTTCCCCCAACCTGTCCCTAAAGTGCAAAAGACCCTTTTGTTTCCCAGGCTTCTCCGCTCGCTCGGTTGCTCCCATTATTCCTCCACTGAGGAACCCCGCCACCATATGTCCGCCTAGGAGCGGGGGTGTCACAGCGGACAATTGTGGGGGTGGCCAGACGGGTGGCACTCTCCTAGCGGGAGAGCTTTTCTTAGCGCCCTCTCTATTCACATGGCCCCGGAGCGAGAGAGCGAGGGTAGGAGATCTGCGTGGTGGGGAGGGAAAGAAGGTTGGGGCAAAATATTGGGATTTTTTGCTGAGACCGGTTTGACTCAGTGGATAGAGCATTGGCCTGCGGACTGAAAGGTCCCAGGTTCGATTCTGGTCAAAGGGCATGTACCTTGGTTGTGGGCACATCCCCGTAGGGGGTGTGCAAGAGGCAGCTGATCGGTGACTCTCTCTCATCGATGTTTCTAACTCTCTTTCCCTCTCCTCCTCTCTGTAAAAAAATCAATAAAATATATTTTTAAAAAATATTGGGATTTCCCCCCTCCCCTCTAATTGCTATCTCCTCAAGCAATCTTAGCGCCGGGTCCTCTGTCTGCCTGGCCGGCCTTCATCCGCTCCAGTCGACTTGCAGGGGAGCCGAGCTGCAGGCAGATTGAACTTCCTGAGGGACCTTTGGGATACACGGGGATTCTGATTTGTTCAAGATGATGGCGGTCATCGGGCCGCCCCAGACCCGATGCCACTCTTTGGGGGTCATCTGCAAGTGCAGTCACAGGCACTCGTTGGCCAGCCCCAGCCAGAATGCAGCGTCTGGAGAAGCAACTGGCTGTAAACGGCAGGTTTCCTCCAGCACTCAGCGCATCCCAGGCTCTGCGGGGGCAGGCGCCTCAGACCGCACCAGGGCCAAACCAGGGCCCAGCTCGCCATTTGGGCCAGCTTGAGAGCCCCCCGAAATGTTGACCCTTAGGGGGGACAAAAAGCCAACCGCAAGACGGGTGCTACCATCTGCAAAGCAAACAGAAACGCAAAGTCGTTTCCAAAAGTGCCTTCTCAGCAAATAAGTATGAGCAGGAGCAGGAGAGAGAGAGAGAGAAAGATTGCCACTTAAAAATAACATGAAAGCATTAAGTAATTATTTAAAACAAGGATGTTTAGAAAAATATTTGTATTTATTGCAGCTGCTCAATTGGCCTCGTTAAAGTCGGCAAGCATTTAAATTGTGTTACAATCTCATTTAAATCCCCTCCGTTCCAGCAGGCTGAAGAGCTTGAATAGACCAATCACTTCATAATGATGATGAATGAGAAATTAATTCAGATACAAGCAAGACAATTTAGGCCTTCATCTGTTTAAATAGCCTTCCGATATTATTCGCGATCGCGGGTCACAGATTGAATCAATTGTCCAATCTTGTGAAAGTCATATCCTTGCATCTTCATCCAGATTATTTATAGCGCAGCGAGGGCTGCTGAAAGGTATACGCTGTTAACAGGGACAATTACTTAAAGGGAAGCGTTTATAAAATGGAAAACAAATGCCGGGGTTAGAGACAAATGGGATCAAAAGCAGCCATTCCAATCTGGCTCCCCGCCGGACGGGAGCGGGCGCGGCTCCCGCGGGGCGCGGGGCGCTGGGGCCTCCCAGGTGAGGCCGGGTCCGCGGGGAGCGCCCGGGCGGCAGCCCTGCTCCCCGGCCAGCCTCGACCTCGTGGCCCCGGGTGGAGCAGAAACCGCCGCCAGGCCCCCCGGCGGCAGACGGGGCCCCTCCCGTCTCAGGGCGGCGCCCCAGCAAGCCGCCCCCGCGCGTGGCCCTGGGTGCCGGGGTCCCGGCCTCCACCGGGCACAGCCCGGGTCCAAGCGCCCAGGCCATCGGCCCAGAGGTCCGCAGGCCTCGCTGAGCGCAGGGGCGAAGGTTCTGGGAGGTCCCCGGAGGCCCAGCCTCCTCTTAGAACCCCCGCTTCCTTAGGGCGCCCCCCCCCCCTGTTCCTGAACGGAAAGCGCGCCGGGGTCGCTGCGCATAGAATTGGGCCTAGACCCCCCTCTAGGCCGGCTTCTGGGGCGCCTTCAGGCCTTCAGCAGCGTCCCGTTCTCCAAAATAAAAAGAGAATAAAAAGAAGCGCCCATCCTCCCCAGTCTCCTGAAGTACCCGCTCCCGGGGAGGCAGTTCCCGCCGTGGTCACCCCGCGCCTCGAGGTAGCCCAATGCTGGCGGGCGGCCAGCGGGACTTCGGGGTGACCTGTGCCCGCTCCCCCCCCCCCCCCCCCTCAGCCCGGCCAGGCAAAGACCCAGAAACGTGTGATAGGGATGGGTTTGCTCCCCTCCCATCCCAATGGTGCAGCGTGCTGAGCTGGAGCTGAGCGCCGCATCTACGCGGGCTCCGGCCCCGCGGGGAAGCGGAGCCTTCGGCGGAGGCGCTCTGCGGGGCCGGGAGCGATGGGCCCGGAGCGGGGAGCCGGGAGCCGGGAGCCGGGAGCGGGAACGGGCGGTGGATGCGGGGCCATAACCGGAGCGGGAGGCTCCGGCGAGGATGGCGCGGCGGCCACGAGGCCCCGCACGCGCGCCCTCCCGGCAGGCAGCGTCGAGGTGCTGTGTTTTCGTTTTTTTGTTTTTTTCTCCTTCCTCCGTATTTCTGTTTTGAAACAAAAGCCCAACTAATGGACTCCCGGCGCTGCGAGGACCCGCTCCCGGGAGCGACTTTGATGCATCGCTGTCCAATTAGCGGTTTAATTGGTGTCCTCGGGGACGGGCCGCCCGGAGCCGGACGCAGCTCCTCCCGCCGCTGCTGCAGCTGAAAAGGTAAAATTCACCGCGCGCTGCAGCGGCCCCGGGGAGCCCGCGCCGGGGAGGGAGGCAGGGGAGGCAGGGAGATCCAGCTCAGTCTGGCCGGGCCCAGACCCTGCGGCCCAGGGGAGGTGGGTAAGGGTCCGATCACCGGGTCTCCGCTCGGTGGGGCCTGGCGGGAAGGCTCCCGGGCCCAGCTGCTGAGGATTAAGGATCTGCTCACAGAAAGGACAGGGGAGAGCGCATTGTCTGCAGAAGCCCACTCCATGCGGTCTCTCGTTCGTTAATAATGGCTGTTTGTTAACAAGGATGCGGAGGTTAAATAATCCGGGTGGAAGATTAAACGCGGTGCCTCATCCAGACGCTGCGAGCAGACTGGGCGGGAGCCACTGGCGGGCTGGAGCCGGGAGGATGGCAAGGAGCCCTGCATAGAGGGGGGAGGTCTGTGGTCCCTTTTCAGGGTGTCCCCACAAAGCCAGCACAGGCCCACCCCCTAGGTGTGTGAACAGAAAAACCATAAAGGAACCAGCCCCAATGGCGTGTGGGTGTCAGACCGTGGAGGTCTGAAATGGAGGCCTGAAGGAGGGCTCTCTTTGAGGGCTCTCTGCAGCCTCCCAGGCCCTCCAAGGTCATGCGTCTGGGAAGTCAGGGGCACTGGTACCACATGGGTCACACTGCGTTGTAAGATAGAAGATGAAGTTAGTTGTAGCTTGGGCTCTGCCCCTAAAATAGCTGTGCCATCTGTATTGCCCTGTTTTCCTAGCTTCATTCTCCTCCAGTATAAGGTGGGCAGGAGGCACGGCTTGATATAGATGACATATAACATTTCCGTTCCTTTCCTTCAGCTCACACCAGCGTTAGGGATGTGAGCACCTGTCAGATACTCTGTCTCCACCCTGCCTTGGAGGGTTCAGTCAAGGAGGATTTTGGTCAGCATATATTTGAGAGCCTACTACAGGCCAGTCACTGTGCAATGTATATTCTCTAGCTGTGAGAGTAGAATATCCATTTGTATGTCCCTGAGTGGTGGCGGTGGTGGTGGTAGTGATGGTGGTAGTTGTAGTAGTGGTAAAGGTGGAGGTAGTGGTGGAGATGGTGGTGGTGATGGGGGTGGTAGTGGTAGTGGTGATGGTGATGGTGGTAGTGGTGAAGGTGGTGGTGGAGATGGTGGTGGTGATGGTAGTGGTGAAGGTGACTTTAGTCATGGAAGGTTTCAGTGCTGGCTTCACATTAGAATCAACTGCCCTAAACCAGCTGGATCTGACTCTCGGAAGTGGAGGTCTGGACATCTGCAGTTTTCAATGTTCCCTTAGGTGGCCCTTTTCCCTGGTGTAAGTGAAGACTGAGAAGCACTGGGGAACGAAAAGCACAAGCTCGCAAGTACTCAGTCAATTCTATTCATTGTAACTGAACTGAGGAAAGGAGTGGGGTCTCTTTTTTATCTTTAAATATACACGATCCACTAACCCAAATTTTAGTAGTTTGGACATACTACATAACTAGGACATTTCAGAGCCAGGAGTGACCCTCTAGGACTTTTAGCCAAACTATTTCCCTTTGTGGGTTTTTATTTTATTTTAGTTTCCTGTAGGTAACATGGGCCTGGTCTGGCTACTGTAGACTTAGAGCAGTCACAGGATGTTGCATAGGAAATACGCCACCTCTGCTCTCAGTCTGTTTTGATGTCAATGTTGGGTGACTGCACATTTCTTTCGTATCTCGCTGGGGCAGTGCTCACATGTCCCTATCCGAAGGCCCACGCTGTTTCCTGGGCGCGCCAGGACCTTCACTGGAAGCTGCCCTTCCCCCTGCACATCCCTGGGGCCAGCCACTGAAATCAGTGAAAGGCAGGGCGCCGAGGAGAACAGGGTGAGGGACACTCTCACTTAGATGCTACCTCACCAAACTAGCAGGAAGGAAGTACAGAGGAGGAGCCGCAGCTCCCGGCAGGCGCCAGGGGGAAGCGTGCACATTGTGCCCGGAGTGAGGTTTGGGTTGGGGGAGGGGCCCTGGGCCAGGGCCACCAGAACTGGCCAAGTGACTTTGGGAATCATGGTTGTTTCAGATCAGAGATAAGGTTTGGGGGTGACAGTGACTCTAAAAGAAATATGGGTGAAAATAATCCTGCACTCCAAAGAGAATCTCTAAAATTCCAGGAAAGTGCTCTTAGCACTGTCTGAATAGGGTTGGCTTCTGAATTGCCATGATACCCGTGCAAAACAGTCAATAATTCTACTTTCTGCGGGGGGAAAAAGTTTTTTTTTTTTTAATATATAGATTTAAAATATATATATATATAGATTTAATTCAATGCATACATAGTAATTCTTAAAGAACCAGAGACATCTTGGTAAGGATGCTTTCTCTCTGCTGCCATGGCCAGAGGCTTGCCCTTGCTGGGATATCTGGGTCAGATCACAGGAATAACAAGGAAAGGAAGGAGAAGAGAGTACAACTGTGTGTCTCAGTAAACCACTCAAGCCACAGAGCGGGCTGGGAAGACAGGCAACACCACTTGGGTCTGGAGGCCCACACTTTGGGTTTGAGCTCATTGTGTAAAGTGTGCAAGCTCTTGGTCACTCAGAATTCCCTAGAGGAGTCACTGATCATACCCCTAGAATATACTGATGGCTCTCTCCCAGATCTGGTGCCCTTTTACTAAATTAGAATTGCCATTTGGCCTTCTGAAAATCTCTCTTATTTTATTCACAGCAGGGCTTTAGTAAGATGTGACAATGGATGGGTGCTCCCCTAGTTTCACTGCATTTCCTGTTCATGGAGGAATTAGGCTGTGGATAAAAGAGCAGGAGCACCACAGAAAGTTAAGTGACGTCACAGGACGGCCTGTTGGAGGGTGGACATTCTGTTGTATGGACTGTTCTGTTTGTATGTTACAGGATTGCCTCTCTCTGGTTTGAAGGATGGAGTGAGAGGGTTATACAGGAGGGAAGGATGGAGTGAGAGGGTTATAAGAAATCAAAAGCCTGACACAGTCCTAACAAATAGGAGGTTCTGGGTTTTGTTGTGGCATGTGTTGGTTTCCTGGGCTATTTGTTAGGACTGTGTCAGGCTTTTGATTTCTTAAACTTTGCATTTCTTATAATCTCCACTTCCCATGACCCCTCTCCTCACAATACCAACCAGTAACAGTCTCCAAATCAGTTTCCATCATAGTAGGATGGGTTTCACAAAACCCTTTCAAATGTATTAGAAGCTTTTTAAGAGACAGTTTCTACTGAAGGATAGTTGTGAATTTAACTGAATTCTGCATTCTTTTCTTTTCAATTGCAGTTGACATATATCATTATATTCGTTTCAGGTGTATACCCCAGTGATTAGACAATACATAACTAAGTGATCATCCCCATATTTAATATAGTATATACAATATTAGGTTTACAGTTTGGTATACACAAAAGAAGGTTTACAGTTGTTTGTATGGAAAAATAATTAATAAATAATAATACAAGAGTAAACTCGGTATTTCATGTACTCACAACTGTAAACCTACTTTTGCCCCCGCCTGTACATTTTTCGATGTGTGGTATAGGTTTGCCTAGTGGTGAATGGTATTGTATATCAGTGATGATTTTTAGATTGATTCCTATCTTCAGTGATCAACTGTGGACCCCTTAATTTTTCTCTACATCCGTGAAGTCCCAGTTTCATAAAGGCCTAGTTTTGCCCTTTTTCTACAATGTAATTTGTAGACATTGTGCCTAAGAAATTGCTGTGACTCACACAGTGAGTTTTTAAATGCTTCACTGATGGATAATCTTGTTGGGTAAAGGAAGTTGCCTTGGTTATTGGCTAATTTACAGGGATTAGAACAAATTCTGTGCTTTATTCTTTCCTCCCTTCGAAGTCAATTATTCCAACCTCAGGGCAAAGCAGCACATTCTTGGGAGAAGGGGTATGTGAAATAGCCTCATTTTTGGCTCTCTGCGGGCACTCTGCCTTTAATCCCATTTTTCAGGCCTTGTCTCATCTCCCATCACCTTGAATCATAGGATAGATACACTGGGCCCTAACAGTGCTCTATGGATGGAGTGAGGGTAACTTATTTCCAAAATTCTGTTTATCAGTTACTTGATACAGAACAGTAGGTCAGTGTGCATGTTGATTTTGTGGAAGGTGAAACATTGATGTTGATTTTTCTGGAAGGTGAAAACTTAAGTTTCTTCAGTCTGTTTATTTCAGAGGAAAATGTTTACCTCAGAAGCTAAAAATGAGCCCAGTTAAAATGAATATTCATGTAAGAGCGTTAAATGGCTTTCAAAGAGTTAAATCTTAACAGAGTACCTTCTCTTTTCAAGGAGTTTAATAAGCACTAGTTATACATATATAAGGAGTTGATATAAATAGACTTCATTTTATGTATTTGGTGAGAAGAAAGCTCTATTAAAAGGAATTGCATATTTTGAATCATACTTTGCTAATGATTTCTGTGATTTTGGAAATACATTCTATATAAACAACTCTGATGTAAAACATCGGAAATGTAGTTTTAGACTTCCAGTATCCATGTCAAGCAGCATTCTCCATGCTTAGTCTCTGCGCATTTAATCCTCCTACTGTTTCTTTAAAGAAGGTGATAAAATGGACAATCAACCTATATGTTTTCAATTCCCACTGTACACTACCCTCACAACGATCCCTGTTCACTGTAAATTCTGTGGAATCTGCAGCACTGGTTTTTGCCGTTGCTTTTGAAAGTAGTTGGAATTCTTCAGCAGGATGAACAGCTCAAGTGGAAGTCAATCAGGATTCATAGGAGAAGTAGCTACTTATTCAATAACAAAAGAGGCAACCTGATGTAATGGAAAAGGTGCCACTTTGAAACCGGGGAGGCCTCTGAGGAAGAATACCTACCCAGCTCTTCTATAAAGAGAATGTAAAACTGATAGCAAGGCCACAAACTTCCTGCCTCCCCTAAGGCAGTAATTAGTAACACACCTCCTTCTAATAACTCCCGTACCTGGAGATAAGGTAGGAAGCTTTGAAGTGCAGACTGTGGCAGCAGGGCTGGTCTGCCCTGGGGGCAATGTATTCCCAAAAACCTTTTTGCGGTGAGAATTGCAAATGGTACCACCAAATAGATAAGCTTAAGCTCCTTTTGGATCATTTTGAATTTGGAATAGCCAGTGCGAAGACTTTAGTAGTCATGGTTCCTAAAATAATAGTGATGGGGAAGATTGGACTTTGGATGGTGGGCACCCAGTGCAATATACAGGTCTTGGAACATAGAAACCCACACCTGACACCTGTATGATCATATTCACCAATGTCACCCCAATAAATTTAATCTTAAAAGGGGGGAATAAGAAATATTGATCGAAAAGAATCCATGGTTGATTCTACATGGTGCGTTCTTGGGGTGGGGGTGGGGGGTTGCGGGGAAAGAAGAGACAAAAACAAGCATAGGCACGTACTCAGGGAGCTCGGCCAGCAGGCCAGGGCCACTTTCTGCATATGGAGGTCTTCCTTTCTTCCCTTTTCTCAAGAATCCTGAGAGAGTTTTCAGAGGGTCAGTTTGGGGGTTTGGGCCATGGGACAATTCCAGTCTCCCTGTGTTTCTTACCCTCTTATAGGCCTATATCTGGTCTGGGAAGACACATCTCCTTATCCCCCTCCCTCCACACACAACTAGGTCAGTGTTTTTCAAATTCTTGAATGTTTGTCACAGTAATGAATGACATCTGATACCATAACCTAGCACACACACACAGCCCCCAAACAGAAGTTTGCTCTTTTATACTTACTCATGAACTCTGAAACTTACTCATGAAACAAAACGTGCTGGTGGTAGCCCCCTACATTTCTTGACTCATCAAGGTCTGGATCCACAGTTTGAAAAGCACTAACCTTAAATGACCTGTCCCCCATGACACTGGAGAACAGTGTCATGGGGGACAGGTCATTTAAGGTTAAATTCAAACACTAGAGAGCAGCCCTAGAGTCACTCTCTCTACCACTCTGCCCCCAACCCTAACCCACATCTTGACCAAAGACTGGCCTTGATTAGGCATTTGAGGGCCCTTCATATGCTTTCTATAGTTTGGGAGCCCAGAAGGTTCCAAACTGGATTGACAGCTCCATTCTAGGATACAGGTCATATGGGTCCTAAAGCAAAGGACTTTCTTTTTTAAATATATTTTTATTGATTTCAGAGAGGCAGGGAGAGGGAAAAAGAGACAGAAACATCAATGATGAGAGAGAATCATTGATTGACTGCCTCCTGCACAACCCCCACTGCGGATTGAGCCCATAACCCGGGCATGTGCCCTTGACTGGAATCAAAGCCAGGACCCTTCAGTCAGAAGGGTCATTGTTCAAGGTGACAATATGTGGGACATAGAGACAATCAGTATTTCCAGATCCCATAAGGGAAGAAAGTCTGATCTGTGCTGGGTTTAGAGTTAAGTCTTCAATATCACTATTTAAAGCTGTTTTAATGTAGTTACAAAAATAGAAAACATGTACTCATCACGTGGCAGACACTGTTCTAAATGGTTACATGCACATAAAGCTAATGAATCAAGAAAGGTTATTATCTCTATGTTACAGATGAGGCTGCTGAAGCTTGGAGAGTTTAAGTTAGAGAGGAGTCAGACTTGGAATTCAGGCAAGTTGGTGCTAGAGCTGGGAACCATATGTCCATATTCTGTTGCCTCTCTTGGCGGTAATGGCACAAGCCAATACAACCTAATGTTTGCATACTATGTTACCTGCTGCCTGCTTGCAAGTATATTATTTCATCTCCTCCACTGTTATTTCATAAGTCTGCTGTTGTGGAGTCAACAAATAGTTATTGAATGTTTTTGATGGGAGATAGGCATACTTAGCATTTCTCTTTGATAAAACTAGGAAAGTGATTCTCGGAAATCTTTGTGGTTTTCTAAAGCACCCAGTGACAGAAAATGAGAAAACAGAACTTGCACCCATGTGACTCCAATCCAGCAAGCTTGCCCATGAATCATAGCTTATCACAGACCACCTTGGTCTTTATGTTGAGAATTGGTTTCCAAATATTTGGGAAGGTTTTTGAAAGGTCAGCTGATTTATATAGGCACTTGCTGGTTTCCAATGATAGCAGATAAAACTAGATGTGGTTTGCCGAAACCGGTTTGGCTTAGTGTTAGAGCATCAGTCTGCAGACTGAAAGGTCCCAGGTTCGATTCCGGTCAAGGGCATGTACATTGGTTGCGGGCACATCCCTGGTAGGGGGTGTGCAAGAGACAGCTGGTCGATGTTTCTCTCTCATCAACGTTTCTAGCTCTCTCTCTCTCCCTTCCTCTCTGTAAAAAATCAATAAAATATATTTAAAAAAAATAAAAAACAACAACAAAAACTAGACGTGGTTTGATTTGGACCAATCATTATCTCCTCATTCACCAGAGCAAGAAGCAAGTGTACAGTGGAAAAAAAAAAGAGAGAGAGAAGGAAGTTGATTTACTTGTTTTGTATATGTGATCTCATAAAAAGAGCCTGAGAAACTAATGAAAGAACCTAATTTTCTAAAGATTTATCTTTATTCTGAGCACTGTGCTTATTATGTCATTATAGGACTCTTCCATTTCTGTGCTTTAAACATTCCCTCTAGTATTAACGACATTTATCTCTCATTACTGAAGATAAGTGTCCCATTGGAGAGAGACATGAGCAAGATTTGTGGAATCTATCAGATTTGCAAAAGAGAAAGGCGACAAATAATAGGAAGATGCTAAGAAAGGAAGCTATTGAATATATAGGCAAGGTGGCTATATTATCAGATGTTCGCCCTTTTCAATAAAAATGTGGGTCTAACAGACCCAGCGAGACTTTTTAATTATCCTTATTATTAAAAGATTTTACTTATGTCGATACAATTGATAATGAAACTGCTCAGCAATAGATTTTCAAGATGCTGTACTTTACACAGAGCACATCCAATTGATTTTTTCATTTCGAGATATCACGGTTTAAATGTTTCTCAAATGCTGTGCAAAATATTGAAGATTTCTGCAGGAATTTCATCCAGCATGG
This sequence comes from Pipistrellus hanaki, assembly GCF_964339955.1. NCBI lineage: Eukaryota > Metazoa > Chordata > Mammalia > Chiroptera > Vespertilionidae > Pipistrellus > Pipistrellus hanaki. The sequence continues at coordinate 6,731,412 of NC_140512.1, forward strand.
TGTATGTGCCCTGCAACTGGGCTTCCCAGTGGGGCCATCCATTTCTGAGAAACAATTAGTATTGAGTAATTAGTTACAGAAGGTACAAGAGGGTATCCCAAAATACCAAGGTAAAAATGCTTGACAATTAACTGTGAATTATTTAACAATGATGCCATGTGGTAATGTGGTATTTTTGTAATCAGCATTTTGATCTTTCATACCAGTTGATATTTTTAACACATTAGAGACAGTTTCATGTGGGTATGAATATGTACATGCACACATATTTGTATATATAATTTATTATAATTTCAAAAAGTTAACTTCTATTTCAAATGATAAATGTAATATATGTTCATGGAGAAAAATTAAAACTATACAACTGGAGTTCCCTAAGCCAGAGGTAAATAAGGTTAAAATTTCCTGCCAGCAAAGTGCACTGTCATATGTGTGTATATATATATATATATATATATATATATATATATATATATTCTTTAAAATACTCAACAAATGTGATTCTAATACTGTTCAGCAATTTGCTTTCTTTAGTAAACAGTGTCTTAAGCTTTATCTTTCTACATCAGTACATATAATCATGTTAATTCTTTTTAATTGCATACCCTTGTAAGAATGTACTCATTTATGAACTAGTTTCCTATTGATGGACATTTTTGGTAATTTCTGTTTTTTTTCTTTCCTAATACAAACCTATTCATAATAATGCTCATTACACCATTATCAATCCACTATGTGCATGCATACTGTTGGATGGTTGAGTAACTTCCTAGAAAGGAATCCCTGGGTAAAAGGATGTGTACATTTTTAATTAACTAATTTTGTACATTTAAAAATTATGTGCTTTTTAAAATTTTATTTTTATTTTAATTTTTTTAGAAAATATCTGCTTAAGTTAAAAATAAATCCATCTGTACAGAAAGGGGAAAGCACAAGTTCCCTTCTTAAGTTCTGACCACCCCATACCCACATTACCATGGTTAAGAGTTTCTTAGTATCCTCTGACAACTTGAAAATAATATATATTTTACTTTTAAATATATATATTTTATTGAATTTTTACAGAGAGGAAGGGAGAGAGATAGAGAGTTAGAAACACCGATCAGCTGCCTCCTGCATACCTCCTACTGGGGATGTGCCCACAACCAAAGTACATGCCCTTGTCCGGAATCAAATCTGGGACCTTTCAGTCCGCAGGCTGACTCTCTATCCACTGAGCCACACCGGTTTCGGCAAAAATAATATATATTTTATATATGTGCACTTAAAAACACAAGTGGGATGATTCAGTATGGGGTATGTTCACTTTGTATTTGCTAGGAAGTATGAAATAGCTCTTCAGAAAGATTACATCTCTCACATTGCCATCAAAAGTGTATGATAAAACCTTGACTACCTTATCTCTGATCACGTTCTTCCCCTCTCTACTGGGCTACTCACAAGAAACCATTTTGACAACGTCCAAATAAACCCGGTTCTGGAGAAGACAAGAAGCAAAGGCATTTATGATCACTTTGCTAGCACATAGACAGAAGGCGAGGCATTTCTTTCCGTTGCTATTTCTAAAAAAAAGTAAAGTACTATTTTTAAGTTCATGGACATATAATGGAAATAGTCCCATGGATTTGTACTATGAGAATAATTGGAAGGACCGGCACCAGGAAGTTTCTGATTTCCTCAAGATACTCTTTCCTAAATGTCACCAAGTGTTATTCTAATATGATTCACAGGCCATGACTCAGAATTGTCTGTGTTCTCTTTGGTAATGGTTTGAACCATATCACATAGTTAAATAGAAAAGAGAAATGTTTATGGGGCAATTACTCTCAAAGTCTATTCATTCAAAACTATTTTGTGTGGCTTTTCTGCCAGCACACTACAGATGATTGTGTATAAAAGTTATATAAGGTGGAGTACACTTAGGGTGGAGTAAAGCTTAGTGAATGATATGGAGGGAATAGTTTTTCTGGTGGAGAAGAATGAACATGTTTGTTTTGGGTTCTTTTTCAAATACATATCTGTCCGCTGGATTATTATGGAACTAGTTTGTTACTTAGCGTCCTGGGTGCTCAAATTATTTTATTTTATTATTTTAAAAAATGATTTCAGAGAGGACGGAAGGAGAGAGAGAGAAACATCAATGATGAGAGAGAATGATTAATTGGCTGACTTCTACACGTCCCACCTTGGGGATAGAGCCTGCAACCCGGGGATGTGCCCTGACTGGCAATCAAACTGTGACCTCCTGGTTCATAAATGGATGCTCAACCACTGAGCCATGCTGGGCAGGCTAATTTCATCTTTATAACCAACCCATGAAATAGGTTTTATTATCCTCTGGTGTGAAAACTGAGGGTTATGCAGGTTGCCTCATTCAAGGTCAAAATGCTGAATCAGGGATTTAAACCAAGTTTTTGATTACAAGTCCAGTGTCCTTTCTTGGCTTTTAAGCCACAATCTCAATTTCTAATACTCTCTCTTTGGCTTTCTGTCAGTACACATCAATATTTATTTCCCACCCCTTTCAAGAATTTTCTGGAAATTTGCCTCATCCAGGAGTCTGTCATTGTTTCCTCAGTGCTTTGTATATAGTAGGAATTGGGTCATTACAGATTGCTTTTTATGATGGTAAGACTAATTGCAATTGGTTAACTGATCTCTGGTAATTCCATTTCTCCATGGCCTGCCCCTCCAACCTGATTTTAGACTTCTCAAGGGCATGAGCAAGCTATATATCCTTCTTAATATTGTGATACTAGCTTTTAATGCTTAGGGAAAATGCAGTAGGTGATTAATTAATGCTTATCTAATAAGTGAACAAATAAAATGAGAATTTTGTATGATACCTATATATATTATCTATCTATATCTATATCTATATCTATCTATATCTATATCTATATCTATATCTATATCATCTCTCTCTCTCTCTCTCTCTCTCTCTCTCTCTATATATATATATATATATATATATATATATATATATATATATATCTGGCTCCAGATAATTTTCCATATCCTTTTATTTCATTCTTATTTATATTCACAAAATCTAAATGCTAATAAACACCATTTGCTTGTTTTTTTTACCACAAAAATTCCAACATGTTCCCTATTATGGTAAGTATTGTATTTGATAACCCTTCTAATTAGCATTACATTTTAAATGCCTGTAATATGCCCCATTACATATTTGTCCAATAGTCCCTGACAGTTTAGATAAGTAATTGTTATTATGGATTACCTGGTGACTATCATTAAATAATTAGAGAGACTTAAACACGCATAATGCTAATTAGGGAAGTTACCAAGTATGGGCAGTTAAGATAATAGGGAACATGATGGTCTTGTTTTGGAACTGCAGTAAAAACCTGGCTACAAGGATATGGATGCGTCTTCTGTGAATTTAGTGCCCTAGGAGGCAAGGAGCCATTTTACAACGGAGAACTGGGCACAGCAGAAAATGACTTTGTGAATTGTGCCCCCCCTTTTCCTGTCACTCCGTTATTAACGGACTGTGACTGCTGAAACATTTCTCCCAGGCACATCAGGCGAGCACAAGGGTCAAGTCCAGAGCAACATAAAGCCAGAGAGGGCCCCTGGTCTGTCCCCTTGAAGCACTCCCCAAATCAATACCACGATTTCCAGCCTTGCTATCTTAGACCTACAATCTATTAGGCCTCTATCAACATGCTCTCTTAGGTGGTGTTTCTTTTTCTCCCTGAGGAAACGGTGACTGCCTTATCAAGAAGGAATCATCCAAGATGGCCCCAGATTCTCACAAAAGCCACTTGGCCCTGACCACCGAGTCAAAAAGCTCCTGAAATGTGAAGAATTGTTACAGCATGAAAGCAAGTAGCTTCTCTGAAAGAACTTGACATGATTTGGGAACATTTAATTTTTTAAAAGAAATATTTCATGATACCTTCAATCTCTAGAAGTAGGTTTGCTGGGAGTGGTGAAGGAATACACTGATTGCTTAAGTGGCATTTTAGAAACATATGAAACACCATGCAAAATTTTGCATGTATATGTGCATTTTTCTTAGGAGAAGAGCTGGAGCTTTCATCAGATTCTGCCCTTGAGCCTTTTGATAAATGTGAGATGGATGCCAGGCACCAAGGAAGAGTTCCATGTAGGAGACATAGAATGCTCTACTGTTAATATTGGCAAATAAGAAAAAATATGATAAAATCCAGTGGTGAAGCAAACATTAGCATATCACAGAGTTCTTTTTTCATTATTATGAGACAAAGAGCTATGGAGGTATCATGCTCAGTTCAAGGCCTTTGTTATCCATCAGGGGCCTGTTGGCTGCGTAGAGACCTATCTGAGATCTTGGGAGAATAGAGAGTGAAATTTTTACTTCTCAACCACTCAATGTTCCAGAATCTCTTGGCCACTTTGACTCATGCAGTCATGACTCATTTTATAGATCAACTTTTAGGTAGGTTTCAGGCATATCTTGCTGGAACAGGGTTAGCCCTGACATGATCCTATCGGTGGGTCATATGGTTGCATAGCTGTGTTTCAGTTGCCCCTTTTCCTCCTCACCCAATCATAACTGTGGACCCAAATTGTATGTTCTGACACTTGAGTCTGTCATTTGATTTTATTAAATCTTGCCCATGATCGTAGTGGTATCAGGGTCCGGGAAATTTCTGGCTTCTTCATATCAGAATAAGATAAGCAAAATAGCCGAAACTGGTTTGGCTCAGTGGATAGAGCGTCGGCCTGCGGACTGAAATGTCCCAGGTTCAATTCCGGTCAAGGGCACGTACCTTGGTTGCGGGCACATCCCCAGTGGGGGGGGTGCAAATGGCAGCTGGTCGATGTTTCTCTCTCATCCACGTTTCTAACTCTCTATCCCTCTCAGTTCCTCTCTGTGTAAAATCAATAAAATATATTTTTAAAAAAGATGCTAAAAGATTAATAAAATGAATTTTAAAAAAGATAAGCAAAATGAGGATTATACATTCGGCAAATATTTTCTCTTTCAGATGAAATAAAAGCATCTTCATGTGTTCTGTCCATTCCCCAACTTGAGTGTCTATTTAGGGGTGACTGGGAAGGTTTGCTTTCTTCTATTCAAGTTGGAGGCTATTTTCTTGTTCATTCTTTCATTCTCTTACTCTGGCAAATGTGTGGTATGTCCCTGCATGACGGGCTGGGCTGTGTGCTGTGACAGGTGCAAGGAAGGCTGGTGTCCTACCCACGCCTGGGCTGTGGGAGGAGGAAAGCTTATCACAGGAGGTTACATAACATACGCAGTGAAGAGCAGTTCAAGGCAGCGTTAAGAGAGCCCTCACAGGCTGTCTATGAGCCCCAGATCCCCCTGCAGGAGGTGGGACTTGAACTGAGTCTTGAAGGATGGCAGAGAGGAGGTACGGAGAATATGTCAAGTGGGGGAATTGGTGTAACAAACCAAAGGGTTGGAATTGAGGACTGCAGTGCTTGTGCCATGTGTTTAAAGCAGAGGTTAAAACTAGAAAGGCATGCTAGGAATAGATCGTAGGAGATGTGCAGTTTTAAGGATATTTAAGACTTGATCCAGTAGATAATGGAGATTATGAGAGAGGTCATTGAGGGCTCGAAGGAAGAAATGATCTTCCTGGGATGATATGTCAGGCTCTGGGTTGGTCCTTTACTGACACAAATAACTTAATCTCAAAAGGACCTCTCCAGGAAGCATCCCCATTTTTCAGTTACGAAAACTAATTTAAAAATTATTTTGTTATGGACATAATCCCTCCTGATGAAAGTAGGAAAATGGCCTATAAAATAATCTTGCCTCTAATGGGCTGTCTATGTGATCAAGTCTAAATACTGCTAATCATTGACAGGAGAGGGCGGAGGAGTATGTGAAATGATACACAAGGATGCGAACAACAGACTCCAGAATGTGTGAAATGGCGGGGTTAAAAGAAAAAGTCTATCTAGAGAAAAAATTTTACAAAATCATAATGAACCCACCATGTATTTGTCACTCGGCTTCAGCAATGATCAGTGTGGCCAACTTGTTTCATCTTTACCCCTCACTTCCCACCCATCACTAACCATCTTGAAGGAATCCCCGTCAATATATTACTTCATAAATATTTATGACAAAATCTTTAAAAAAGCCCCACATAATCATAATACTATCACCATACATAAATTAAGTAATAATTTTAAAAATATCACCAAATAGTCATTGATCCTTTTTTGATTGTCTTGTAAATTAAAAACAAGTAACTTCTTTTGCCTCAATCAGAAACTAAGTAAAGTCTATATACTGAAATGGGTTCCTATGTCTCTTAAGTCTCTTTTATTAAAAACAAAAAAACTCCCCACCCCCTCCTCTTTTGCTTGATATTTATTTGTTGAGGATACCAGATTTTGTCCTTAGACGCTTCCACATTCTGACTTTGCTGATTTGTCCCCTTGTTCCATGACATGTTCCTGTCCCTTGATTTCCTGTGAACTGGTGGGGATCGCTGGCTCAGATTACAGTGTGTTCCTTGGCAAGGATACTTACAGATGATGGTGTGTATTTTGTGGCATGTTTTCTAATTTAAGCAATTTTATAGTCAGGAAGTGAAGAAGCCCTGGAGTTTCCACTGAGGTCTCTCTGATTCCAACCCTGTGCTCTGGCCACCCTTCCCACCGCCTCTAAAATTCATCCAGCAGGGAAAGTGAGAGGACTTGAAGGGCTGGAGGCTGGGAGCAGGGAGCCTAATTCATCACAATGCGCATGTGCCAGACAGACAGTGTCCTGGGCGGGAAGCCGGCAGGCCGCTGGGTAAAGGCCCCAGGAGGCGGTGACAAAGAGGAGGACTGCAGATCCCTGTCTGTCTGGGACCGAAGGTGCAAGCCACAGGGTCGTGTAACATTTTGGTTCCTGCAGGTAAGTTCTAGGGAGTCCCAAGCACCTGGTCAGGCAGAAACTTTTAGGTTTCTGGGCTTTTGAATGCTCTGCTGAGCTCTTGGGGTTAAGTGAGGGATCAGAATTACCAGATGCTTAACAGATCATTTGATGTCTCAAAAAATACTTTGTTTGTTCTGCCCCTTTTCTCAGAACAAACTTGATGGATTTTTTTTTTCCTTTTTAAGTTACATACATACAACCTCCATCTCAGTTTAACATAGAAATGCCACAAGACAGAGCCTTGGTAGAGGTAGAGGGAGGGCATTACCAGGAACTGATATTTAGTGCTAACTTGCTCTGCCTTTGAATTTGTTTGGCATGTGTTCTATTGTGATCAGAAAAACCCCCCAAATGACTCAGATTAAAAATAATTATAACAAATGGCATCCCTATTAGACACTCTACTTCCTTTTCATTTAACAATATATCTTAGAAAGTGAAATAATTGCTATATAGGCATAGTTCTATAGTTAAAATAGATTATTGTACAATTATTATAAAGCAAAAGCTATTTGTAATAATACAATGTATTTTAGGTTTATAATATACATTTATAATTATATAATCATATAATAGTAACTATTTTTGTGTACAATATTATATTATCAATATTACATATTATGCAATTATAAAACACTTACTTATTGTATATAGTCATCGCTTAGAGATTGTAATCATGGAGATTAGAAAATAAAAATCATACTTCTTACTAGCTGATGGGTAGGAGGCTTCTGTGATTCATTAGACATGTAGTCTGTGTGCTGTTTTGTCCTGGAAACCCAGAGGTGCTGCCTCAATCCTGCTATTAGTTTGTCCTGCCTCTGGCCTCGACTGGCCCACCGGACAGCGGTCCAGGAGACTCTGGCACGTGGCCTGCTCAGGAAGCTCATTCCTATCCTGGGCGGAGTGCTGGGCAGGGGTTTTCTTTCCTTTGTCCCAGCCTTTGCTTCCATGGACTAGGAGACAGCATCTTTTTTGCAAAATAACTAAAAAAATATCCCCACCAATATGTCAAGAGAGGTTGTGACAACTGTCCTTGTCTATTAATCGGGTGCCGCAGTGCTGGCATTGAAGTGAGTTTGAGCACCGAGGTTCAAGCGAAAGTGAAAGCCCTGAAATAGATGTTTTCCTGAGGAACCCAGGGCTGACACGAAGCTCACTCACGTCTGACACTCCGAGGGTGTTTCTGTGGCTGTGAGTCCGTGTCTCCTTGCGGAGTTGCCGGCTGAGAGGGGGGTTGGAGGTCCTGCTGCAGCCGGAGATTGACCGCTGGGTTCCTGCGTTCATCTGAGTTTCCTCAAATGCGGTGCACAGGCCACGGTGCCGTTAAACCCCCCAAACTGCCAAGTTCAGTTTCTGAACATACATCCCCCAGGCCTGGCCTGCATATTAAAGACATCCATTGAGCACACAAGTTCATGTGTAATCTGTCTATCTGTCATCTGCACTGATCCCAAGTATACCTTATTTTTTAAAATAATTATTTGAAAGGCCAGACATCACTTGATATGGAGCTTAGACTATAATGATCAGAAACCGTACTAATAATTAGCAAAACAGAAGCCACCTTGGAAACTGAGTTCACGCCAGCGTATTTCTGCCAGCTTGGGTTTTACACAAACATGTCTGCAATGGTTTTCTCGAACAGAGTCGTCCATTCGCAGATATCTGCCGAGCTTCATCAAAACAGACCAACCCCTCTCGTAAGAGTTAGCATACAAAACGAGGGTGGACAGAGCAGCCATCTTTTCCCCAGGGCTCCCTTTTCTCAAACGACCCGGCCCAAAGAATAGGAGCCAGTGTGTTATGTTTCAAGTGGACCATATGGCGTGATATGAGGGCACTTTAATGACTTATTAGCATATTCTCCCAACTAGGCCTTCCGAGTTAAACCAGCTTGACAAAATTTGAATTTTAAAATATTTGCAGGAAACCTCCCGGAATAAACAGGGCTCGGTGATTTGTTTGCTTTGCGAGGAGATGAAAGAGAAGCTCGCTGGACCTTCATGACAGGGCTCATGAAAAACGTCAGCTTGGCCACCTCCGCTCTGGCCCTCAGGAGCGGGAGGTTTTGGAATGTCTGCAGCGTTTGTCAGATGGGTTTTCCTCCCCAGGACAAAGATCCCCCGCTCTGCCTGGATTCTGTGCTTTAAAGAATGCCCACCCTGTCCTCCGTGACCTTGATCTTTCCTTTGTGGGGAATGAGATGCTCTGGCCGAGGTCTGGTTGCCTGCCTGCCTGCCTCATTAAAAAGCCTTTTGGCATCTGGGGGAGGACCGCGCACCGGGTCAGGGCGTGGGGCTTCTCGCTGTGGCGTGGCTGGGAGCGATGTGAATCTATGAGAAGTCATGTTTCTGTTGGGACTGCCTGAATCGTCTCTGAAAATGGGGGACGTGAGGAGGGAGGTGGACGGAAAGCAGCTGTCCACGCTCCCCGGACAAAGGCAGCTGGCTTCTCTGGTGTGTGTGTTATCCTACATGCTGCAGGGTTTTTCTTTTCAGATTTGTCTGCGTGTAAATGTTGCCTTTTCTCTTTTTCCCAAGTTAGTCCTGATCCTGTGGATAGGGAGGCTGCCAGTGACTACATATGATGAAGGCGACCATCTGGTGACCCCACCATAAGGCTACCTTGTCATCTCTAGTGCAACAATAACAGGGGTTTGCAAACACTGATCTCACTCTAGGAAACATTTCTGTTTTATAGCAGATGCTGCCACAAACCACTTCTCTCTATTTTCTAGTAAGAGGCAGCCATGTGACACAGTGATGGCCAATGAGGTGGGAGTGGAAGTTGTTGGATACAGTTTCTGGGGAAGCTTTTGCATTCCTGGGAAAAAGAGACAAACGGAGCTGGCCTGTGCTGTGCCTTTACTTCTGCCTTCTGGTGTGGCATGGAGGTGAAATGACCGGAGGTGTGCAGCTGTCTTGCAATCATGAGATGACCAGCAAGGAAAGAAGCCAGCACACGAAATATATGAAACAAATAAGTTGATTGGGAAACCGAATCCAGAGTGGCTCAGCAACTTACTTAAGATCAAACAAGTAAGTCCTCTTACTTCAAAGAATTTGTTCTTTATATCTTGTTGTTAATGTCAGAAGGCAGCACTCCTTACTGTTTTCGCACTCTTACTAAATGCCAGACGCAACTAATCCTTTAACAGGTATTACTTTATTGAACCTTCATAAAAACCAGGTGAAATGCTGTGAACTGAATTGTGTCCTCCCAAATTTATATGTTGTAGCCCCAATCCTCTGTGTGACTGTATTTGGAGAAGGGACGTTAGGAAGTAAAGATTAAATGATACCAGCCAGTATGGCTCACTGGCTGAGCATCAACCCATGCACCAAGAGGTCAATGGTTACATTCCCAGTTAGGGCTCAACTTCCAGGAGGGGGCCATGCAGGAGGCAGACGATTGGTTTCTCTTCCCCCACCCCCATTCCTTTCTCTCTAAAATCAATTAAAAATTAAATAAGATAAAAAACATATTAAAAGCTATTCTAAAAAAAAAAAAAAAGATTAAATGAGGTGATAAAGGTGGGGCCTGGATTTATTAGGATCAGTGTCATTATAAGAAGAAATACAAGAGAGGAGTTTTCTCCCCCTCTCTCTCTCTCTCTCTCTCTCTCTCTCTCTCTCTCTCTCTCTCTCTCTCTCACACACACACACACACACACACTGTCTGCCATATGAGCACACAGAGATTAAGAGGCCATCTATAAGTCAGGAAGCAAGTCTCACCAGAAGCCATTGGACTTACAGCTCCCAAAACTGTGAAAAATAAACTTCTGCCATTCAAGCCACTCAGTCTGTGGTATTTCTTTAATGCAGCCAGAGCACACTGAAGCAAGTAGGTACTATTATTATGGCCATTTTGCAGACGAGAAAACTGAAGATCAGAAACATTACATATCTTTATGGTCACAAAGCCAGTAAATGGCATTTTTCCTTTCTTCAAGAGTTGGTTGGTATCCATGTGGCCAGAATGTGGTCAGTTTTATTGATGCGTTTATAATGCACTTTCTAAAGATAAAACACATTTCACCTTTAGAGCTCTGTTCTTATCTCTCCATTGAGAGCTAAAAAGGCTATTTTGTGTGAGAGAAAGCGCTTTGTAAACCAGAATCTGTCACATGGATTTAAAGTCATTCTTTTTAAGGATCAGTTGTATATTATGCTAAGCAAAATAAGCCAGTCAGAAAAAGACAAATGTCACGTGATCTCACTCATATGTAGAATCTAAGGAACCAAATAAACTGATGAACAAAAATAGACCAGAGACATAGAAGCATTGACAGACTGTTGAATCTGAGCAGGAAGCAGGGAAGGGTGGCTGGGAAGAGATCAACCAATGAACTTGTACGGATACACGCATAACCCGTGGACACTGACAACGGGGTGGTGAAGGCCTTGGGGGAGAGGTGACGGGAGCGGGCTGGAAGAGGTTAATGGGGAGCGGGCTGGAAGAGGTAAATGTCCCCTGCCATGGGTATCAGGTAACTCACACGGTGCTGCCAAAGTTTGGTTGTGAAACACGAAGCCTCTATGTAATACTTTCAACAATAAAGACTTTAAAAATACATAACGAAAAAAGAGAATCAGTTGTGTTCCTCGTCTTTATGCTGTTTGCCTTTAATTCCTACTTGTAAGTTTCCTAAAGATCAATGAAGAGTGATTTCAGAACAGACCAGGTCAGTTATGCTCTTTGATCTCCACATAGAACCGAATCTCCTCTGGGATACAGAGGACTTTCTTTCCGATCATGTCCTCCTACCTCTCCCTCTTCATGTTCTAACTAAGACCCAGCTCGGTCAGCACGTCAGAGGGAAGGGAGCCCGAGCCCAGCAATCCGACCAGGACCGGCCACATCTCCAGCCACATGTCCAGACTGCGTTTCTGGAACCCTCCCTTCCACAGCCACCCTGTTAGAGCCTCCGAGGCCGCATGTCATCATCTCCTTAGCCTTATTTTCTGTGGTCGCAAGCTTAAGGGACGGCAATGCCGGCAAATCTCTGAAGCTTAACGTGCCTAACGAACCCGCGTCTGCCCCGGACAGGAGCCTGTGCTATTTATGGCACCGAGAAGTGAGAAAATGTCCCCTGCCATGGGTATCAGGTAACTCACACGGTGCTGCCAAAGTTTGGTTGTGAAACACGAAGCCTCTGAAACCGGTTGGTGTTAAGTGCGCACCAAATATTCAATCCAGACATGTCGTGCTTGAACTATTCTGGGGCTCATAAACCTTTCATCAGAATCCGAGGTGAAATATTTGGCCTTATTTGTAAGTCCCATATTTCTAAAGACCTCGGGGGCTCATTTAGTATTCCCAGCAGAGAGGTCACGAGGTTGGCCTGCAGGGGTCCTGGTTTCGGGGAACTGATGACTTCAGGCGGGAGATGCTTTCATGGTTTTCCAGGAGCCAGTCCCCAGCCCCTCCTGCTCGGGGCCCACTCTGCCCCATTCTTGCCCCCTAACCATTCCCCTTCCCCCCCAAAAAACCCCTAAACACAAACACTGTTGTATAGGGCTATTCCTTACATTTCCTGACCAAAACACTGCGACCTTTATTTAATATCAGGGAAGGAGCATTGAAAAAGGCTTTTTAGGCAAGCTGTATTGAAAAAGGCTTTGCAAATTGAGGTTTTATTGGTGGAGGGGAGGTGATGTAATTTCATGAAACCTGGAATCCAAGTGTTGGAGGGGTCCTTAGAGATCAGCCGGCCCACCCTTAGCTTTACAGGTCAGGGGAGGGAGGTCCGGACCGGTGAGGGGACCAGCCCAAGAGCTCCATGCTTTGCATATTGGCTCCTGGACTTCAGGCAAACTGCTCATGGCCTGTCTCCTCATAGAGCAGGGGTGGGGAAACTTTTCTCTGCCGAGGGCCATTTGGATATTTATAACATCATTCGAGGGCCATACAAAATTATCAGCTTAAAAATTAGCCTGCTACATTTGGTCAAACATTTCATTAACTCACCCCTAATGCCTTGGCAGGGCCAGACCAAAGGATTTCGTGGACCTCATACGGCCCGCAGGCCAGACGTTCCCCACCCCTGTCATAGAGGTTCTGAGGACTGAGTGAGAGAATTCACCCAAAATAATTAGCGCAGTGCCTGGCACAGAGTAAATATTAGCCACAGATACTAGTTTGACTGTGACTGCTCTTCTTTCCCAGATCGCTCACTTCTAAGTTTCCCTTCCCCTAGCACCTCGCTCTGCCCTTGTCTGACCAGCAGGACACCCAAATCTGGGTCTTGAAATAGGATGCTGCGATGTAGTCTTGGAGACTATAATTATCGTACTTTCTGAAATATTCAGAGCCTCCTGAGGTTCAGAAATAAATATCACATTCATGAGCTAAATATCACGGTAGACCCCTCCCAGAGTCCCATTATCTCATGAGCTAAGAACTGCATTTTTACAGCAGAGGTGAAAACTGCTTCCCTCATAAACAAGCTGCGCAAAGTCGCTGGAACGTCGTTTTGATGCTCTTTCCCTGAGAGTGGCTCGCTTCTTGCTTGATGATTTGTTAGAGGTGCGGGGACAAGCTGGGCCCATTATCTGCAAGCATTACCTTTTCACTTGCTGACTTCGCTGCCTGGCGAGTCCTTTCCTTACGCAGCCTTCCTTGCAGGAGGTGGCACTAAATCAGGCCTCTCCGGGAAGGTCACCTCCGAACGTCCCTGCCCTCAGGGACCTTCCTAGAAACTGTGCTGTCGCTCTCTTCCCCGGAGAGGAGGTGGGCAGGAAGGAGCTCATGGCTTGGCCCACGGCTGGCGGGCAATAGCTAGTTTTTCCTGAGCACCTACTTTGTGCCAGGCTTTGTTTTAAGGATTTTACATTTATTTTCTTGGACCTGCAGAACAATCTTATGAAGGGACTCTCACTAGTTTCAGCTTGCACAGGGGGAAATGGAGGCACCAGGGGCTCAGGAACTTTCCCTAAGGTGCCGGCACAAGCTGGGGCGGGACTCCTAGACCTGTGCCTTGCAGTGCAGGACAGCTATATACACATATAACCAGTTTATTTAGTGATTATAAGAGGATATATTTTAAAGTGTCAGACATATGTCAATTTACATATTAGTTTTTATAACCATACCAGTTACTAAATATTTTAATGTCACTATAGCTTCTAATTTTATTAATCACTGCTCTCCTAAACCCGACTGATACTCTAGTTAAACCAACCAGTCACTCTTACCTAAATATACCTTGCGTTTTCCTGTCTACTGGTAGATATACTTTGGCTTTAGAAATGCTGAGGGAAGTCCTCATGTCACCAGTTCTGTTTTACAACAGCTCAGTTCAACAAACACTTATGAGAGCAATGACTTGGTAGCAAGAGAAAACAGTAACACGGACACTGGGAATGATGGGAAATTCTGGGGCGTGGCTGTGTCTTGAGTCTCCACTCATTGGCTGAATCAACAGACTTGAGGGTCTCCCTTCTTACTGTACTCTCTGCAGGACACCCCAAAGTCTCTTTCTCTTTGAAGAGGGAAGAAAACCACCTCCCTCTCCACTTTTTAAATTTGCTTCCATCTTTTCTATTTCTCTTCCAGCTTCTTAACCCGAGGTATCATTCTCGTTTTACAAGGTAATATTCTCATTTTGAGTTTCTCTCCATCCTTAACTAAGAAGGCAGCCGTTACTGCAGTCTTCGTGGACCTGTGTTTTGTGATGGGGCCGGTGCTGGGGGAGTGGAGGAAGGAAGGGAGGAACGAATGCTGCTCTGCAGGATAAGTGGATCGTCAGCACTGTCACAAAGCAGTAACCTTGCGAAGAAGACGTTCTTAAGGGTCTGGGGTTCATTGTTAGAATTAATGTTTGTCGTGGAAAGCTGTGTGAGAGTGTGAGTCAACTGCAGCTTGCTGACCAGTCTTAAGAAGATAGAGGCAGGACAGCTTGTTTCTCTTAGAGCCTCACCAGACTCTTTGTTACCTGAAGGCCCTTGGCATCTTCCCTTCTCAGGGCCTTTGCTCAAGCTCAACATATCTTCACAGTAGCACTCATGACATTTCTGTCAGATAATCCTTCATTGTGAGGAGTTGTCCTGTTCACTGTAGCATGTTTAGTAGCATCCCTGGATCCTATCCACTGGATGCCAGTAGCATCCCCACACCCAGTCCTGGCAATCGAACATGTCTCCAGACATTGACAAATGTCCCCTGAGAACCAGTGCTATAGCTGTCCTGCCTGCCTGGCACACTCTTTCCCCATAGATCCATATTTCTATCTCCTCACCTCCTTCAAATCTCAGGGCAGCTCGTACCCCATTGAGGCTACTCTGACCACTTTATTTAATAACTAGAGGCCCAGTGCACAAATTTGTGCATGGGTGGGGTCTCTCAGCCTGGCTGGCAATTGGGGCCTAGTGGGGCCATCTTACCCAGTGCTGATCGGGGCCTATTGGGACCAGTTGGCCGAGGGGGGGAGGGGGGAAGGGGAGAAGGGACTGTGGGAGGTTGGCTATGGGAGTGCACTGACCACCACGGGCAGCTTCTGCATTGAGTGTCTGCCCCCTGGTGATCAGTACAAGTCATAGTGAATGGTCGACCGGTCATTTAGGCTTTTATATACACAGATGCAAATTGTCCATCTCTTAACTCCCTTGTATTCCTTATCCTTATCTGCTTTTTAATTTTTATGACCATCTAATGTACCATACAATGCACTTATTTTTATGTGTTTATATTTGCTCTCAATAGCTCCTTGAGCAATTTTGTTTCTTGATACTTTCTAAGCCGAGAGAGCAGTTCCTCACATGTCAAAAAATTAACTAAATAAAAATACATATGCAAAGATACATAGTGAAACTCTACTTCTCACTCCTGTCCTCTGTGCTCCCAGTTGTTTTCTTTTATCCCCAAACCAAGGAGTCATTTTTTTCTAGTTAGTGTTATACCCTCTAGCATTTCTTTATGCAAAAATCAAGCAAGTAGGAGTATATATTTCCTACCCAAGGTTTCATTTTATATTTTATTTCTTACAAAAAGTTGGCACATTTGGACACCCGTTCAGCACCTTCTCTTTTTTTATTTAACCTTATATGCATTTTGATAATAGTTTCTTTGTCTAGGCATTTTCTTGTCTAAGATTTTTGCTTCCCTGTTTGAATGTTCTCTCTCTGTGGTTAAAACTTGGAGACCCGTGGCCTCATAAACACTGCCGTGATCTGCCTGTCCTTTAACAGAGAAAAATACTTGAGTTGCCCTTTAAACTGGGATCCAGATTTCAGCCAGACCCCAGCCGGGTGTCAGTCAGCCAGTCCCAGGTCTGCCTGTCCTGTTTCCTGCATGAGAGCGATTCATTGACTCAAGTCCATATGTCATTTGATTATTTTGGATTATGTGACAAACTTCCCCCCCCCCCTTTTTTTTGATATAAATTAAATCGGTTCCCCCTAGGACAGGGGCAAGCTTTGGTACTTCTTGGAGAGCAGCCAGCCTGGGAGTGAGGACACAGACAGTGTTGTCTGGACCTGTGGCCAAGAATCCCCTAGGGCTTCTGGGCAGCATTTCCAGCGGCGGCTGTAGGAAGGGTCCCGGCACAAGCAACTCTCACACAGCTTCGACTGCATTGGAGGTGACCTAGACGTGTGTTCATTTAGGCAACTCTGGATTTCCACGCAGGAGGAGAAGGGCTCCCTCTGCCCTGTTCATACACACGAGGGGCCTCGGCAACCCCGACAGGCAGAAACCGGGAGGCCCAGAGAGGAAACCCATTGCCTCAGGAGCCTCAGCGTTCAAAAGGCCCCGGAAGGAAAGCCTGGCCTGGCACCCACGGTGTGACTCTATGACGGGCACTTCCTCCCGTGGAAGCGAGTGAGAGCTGTGTGTTTTGAAATTAAGCACTTAGCAATTATTACTTTAGAGGCCTTAAAACATTTAGGTCTCAACTTATCAGGCCTCAATGTATGACATTTCACGTTAGCCAACGCGACTGTATTTTTTAAAGAACTA
Source organism: Pipistrellus hanaki (assembly GCF_964339955.1). Taxonomy (NCBI): domain Eukaryota; kingdom Metazoa; phylum Chordata; class Mammalia; order Chiroptera; family Vespertilionidae; genus Pipistrellus; species Pipistrellus hanaki. The sequence continues at coordinate 6,748,282 of NC_140512.1, forward strand.
AAAGATAAAGTACATACCAACCTTTAAAATGGTAAACAAAGAATTAGAATGACAGATCACTGGTTAAAAGAAGCCATTATCTTGGATGAGCATACAAAGGATTCTCTTCTCATTTGGGAGGGGACACGGTCAGGTCACGATAATTAAACATCGTTTTTTTCTGTCCTTAATTCCAGAAAGGTTAACAAGGAGTTGCGGCAGGCACAGAGAACAGCTGGAACATGCATCTTTCAAATGAGAAAAACTCGTGTCCTTAATCATGGATGAACCCGTGAGGAAATACTTTAGAAAAGACTTGAACTCATCCATCCTTTTATAGAAAATGCAATCTAATCAGCACTCGGAGGAAAGCAGAGGGGAAGGATTAGGAAGAATAGTCTGTGTTTATTTTTGTCTGGGATCTATGGAAATGTAGGTTTATGATTTGACTTGGGCTCTTGCAGTTAAAATGGATGCTATATATGTAACAGCACTCGCTGCCAGGCCGGAGCGGGGCCTCGGTGGTAAGCAGTGGCCTGGGCCTCCTGAGCCCCAGCTGTGGTCATTGCCCCTGCTGCCTCCTGTCCCACTGTCACTGACTCCCATGACAAAGTCACGGTCAGATGTCTAATAACTATATTTAGTTATGGTTTCCTGGGAAGAGAGCTATCCATTAGTTTAGGTCTTCTTTATTTTTTAATATATTTGCTAATAGTTTATTTCAAGCTTGGATACAGTATTTCTTTTTTGCAGTTTTATCTCAGATCTTTGATTTGTAGTGTGTTTTGGGGGGTAGAAATCTAAGTACTCATCTTTTTTTTTAAGCAGCTTTATGAGAAATATACCATATAATTCACCAATTGAAAGTATACAGTCCCATGGTTTTTAATATGTTCACAGAATTGTACAACCATCACCAAAAGGTAATTGTAGAACATGCTCATCACTCCACAGAGAAAGTCCATGTCTATGAGTAAAGTTACTTGCATTTCCCGGCCATTTCCCCACTTGTCCAAGGCTGGGCAACCATTAATCTACTTTCTGTAGCTGTAGGTTTGCCTCTTCTGCCATTCCACATGAATGAAATCATTCAGTATGTGGTCTTTTGGGACTGGCTTCTTTCCCTGGCATAGTGTTTTCCAGGGTCATCTGTGTGGTAGCAGGTATTTGATTAGTGAGTAATAACCCATTGTACAGATACACTACATTTTACTTATCCATTCATCGGTTGATGGGATTGGGGTTGTTTCTACTTTTTTGACTATTGTGGATAACATTGCAGTGATCATTCCTGTACAAGCTCTTGTGCGGATGTGTGTTTTTATTTCTCCTGGGTACATATCTGGGAATGGAATTGCTGGGTCATATTTATGTTTATCATGTTGAGGAACTGTCAGACTGTTCTCTGTTTTTTTACAGAGTGATGACTGTAGCCAGGGGTCTCTGTCAGGATTTGGGTAAACAGCCTATCTGTGAAATAGTGGGGGTCACAGTTGTATTTGCATCTAACAAAAAAGCCCTCTCAGGCAATTGGAAAATGTTCTTTTGCAATCTAAGGGTTTCTTCCTTTAGCCCAGTTTCCCTTCCTTCCTCCCTACCTCCATTCTCAATTGTTTTATTGTCTCATCAATGTCTATTGAGTCAGGTTACTAATATTGAAGGATTACAACAAGAGGAAAATCAGATAAACAGTTATGAGAGCACCGTCAGACACAGAAATGCACATATTGACCTAGGCCTCACCCTGTATTCTCCAGGTGAGTACTGGAAACATTAGGAGGAAGAAGAGGAGGAGGAGGAGGAGGAGGAGGAGGAGGAGGAGGAGGAGGAGGAGGAGAAACAATCCTCTCCCAACAGTGGTTTTACATAAATATGAACATATGTTTCACATGTTATTAAGATACAGTATTGAACTGATTTAGTCTTACTCATTTCCCATCTGGTCTGTACCCTCTCTTATCCTTGAATTCCAGTTTACCATGGTTGACCCTTCTAACCATAAAGCTAAAATCCTGATATGAGAACCCACACTCCTACTCAACTTGTCAAAGAAGGCTGAGTTTACTAGGGTTCCATCTTTTCTGGAGGGGGATTGGGGAAACATCCAAGCACTTTAATGTAGTACCATGAGCCAAAAAATCCCAAGCCATTGATCAGCTTCACTCCAACTCTCCTCACTACCCCATGGCACGAAGAAAGTAAAAGCCTGATTAAACCCCAACTTTCAAGGCTTTGAAAAGGTTTGTGGAAAGATTTTTCTTTCCTATTTTAGTGCTTCATAACCCTGATTAAAATAATAAATAATGCTTACTTTATGTCTAATGGGGCTAACATCGTGTATGATAGCACTGTATTGGAAGAGACATAAAAATAGAACAAGAAATCATTACCAAGAATGCAAAGCAAATTTGAATAATCAGCAAAGTTTAAAATGAAATATTCCTAGTTGGTCTCACATTCTACTTGCCTAATGATACTGTAACATGTGATATAACTGAACCTAGAGCTGTTGAAGGCACAGCAGCTTAGAGTCATGTTTTCCTCCCTGTAAGGCTCAGCACGACTCCTCTGCCTATACCTGGGGACATGTGCAACTCAGGAAACTCTTGCTTCCCAGCATGCAATGGGCAACTACTCTTTTTGTCTGCCCAGCATCCACTTTCCTCTTTTCTGAGTCCCTTTTGAGAGTGGGGATCCCACTTTCCTCTATTGTGTGCTATTTGGTGAGACTGCCCTGCCACTCCTGGTTAAGCAGTGATCACATGACACAAGCGTAGCCAATCAGATGTTCCCGCTGGGAAATCTGAATCTTGAGTGGAGCCTGGAAGACAAAGGTGGCATTTATTGATTCCTCCCAACAGAGGAGCCCTGAGAAGACCATCCTTACAGCCTGGAATACCCCCGTCCTTGTCCTTCAGCCTTTCCAGATTTCCCCATTAAGTCTTGTTAACTTTGGCAATTCACTGTAGTTGCTGGCAACAAAAACCCAGATTGATACAGGGCTACCCTGTCCCTGAGGCTCCTGGTGCGGCAGTGTGAGTCTGCTTGTATAGTTAATGATACATATTACGTGTTGCTTCCCAAATGAGGGGTACCAGTTTATCATGCAACGGGTAGTACACAAGAGTGCCAATTTAGCCACTCCTTTACCAGTGTCGGATGTTATTATTTAATATCAAAATTGATTTATTTACACATTTAATTATGCCATAAATTCTGGGATTATATTTAGCATAACTTAAATTTTTGATGTTCTGTAGGTGCCTACAAAACAGCAGGGGAAAACACAAAATATTTATTATGCTCAGAATTCTAAAGAATGTTTTTATATAGGCAGAGTGAAAAATTGTGGAGAAGAATTCCCTGGTTGATTCCTGAGGAATACCACTGCCACTTAATAGATCTCTCTATCCTCTCCTCTTCAAAACCTCATGTCAAATCTATATTCTGTTTCATTCAAAGGCATTGTTTCAAAAGGAATGTGTAAGATGCAAATGTTGACGCCCCTACGGGACAGCTATGTGTTTAGAATAGTGA